>NC_092873.1:6446032-9208873 GCF_028372415.1 Notamacropus eugenii
CCTGATGCACGAATACCTCTTTCACCTCCAAGATCCTTTTGAATTCCAAAAGAATGATTCGTTTGCTACATGCCTTTTTGGACTTTTCAGTCCTATTGATTTCACAGTCTTCTGAATTCCACTTTTCATCTCATACCACATGATTTCCTATTTAACTGTATATTGATAGACTTATATTGTTCCTGTTATCAACCTACCATTCTGTGTGCCTAAGGCTTGTTTCCTCAACTAGACTGTAATTTCTTCAGGACATGGATTGTTTATAAAACGTCATCTTCCATAGAATTTGTTTTTCACAGCTTGTTGGAAACAAAAATCATGGTCATTATTGTAGTAGTAGTGGTGGGAGTGGCATTAGCAGTAGTAGTCATCTTCATAGTGGTAGAAGAAGAAGAAGCTAAGTAAATGTTTATTTCTTGATTTTACCCTGAGTTGAAAGTGTAGCTAACATTAAAATTGTTCCAAGGTCATATGTGGACTGTATTTGGAATAGGCCACTGTGAGTCTTTCTAGTCTCATTTTTTATTAGTTCTCAATTCCCTAGAGTCTCCCAGTGGCAAAATAGAAATTCAGTAAAAATTTTTTTACTGTTAATATTAATAGCACTACTACAAGTACTACTACTACTACCACCACCAATCCTACCACTACTACTTCTACTACTTGTACTAGAACTACTAGTACTAGTACTGCTACTACTACTACTACTACTATTACTACTACTACTACTACTACTACTACTACTACTACTACTACTACTACTACTACTACTACTACTAAAATTATTATAGTAAAGGCTAAGGAAAGCATAGAAGAGTCAAGTTCCCTAAAATGTTCCCTTTGTTACTGCAAAATACATTTCTCTATTATCAGTTGTGTCTCACATTTTTGTGCTTTTAAATGTAATATATTCATCATTACACCAGCCAAAAATTACAAAAATATATATACTTGGTATACTTCAAAACCTATTTTCAGTCTTGTACCCATTTTCAATGGTAAAGTAATAGAAATTATGCCAGCACACCGAAAAATAAAATTTTCAACGACGAGGTTGTTCTCTGCTTGGAGGTACGTTGCTGGAATTATGGATAGAATGTTGGCCTTGGGTTAGAATGACCTGAAAAATATTTCTAAGTCTCAGAAATCAATATTGGAATAAAATATGTTATGTTTCCCAATTAACTCCCCTACCACCCATTCCTTTTATTACCGTCGCATTCTTTTTGGGACACATTGATTAAAATACTAGCCTTCCAAAACTTTTGTCTTTAGGCTACAATTGGGAAGGTACGTGTGAACTGAGCAGTAGAAGGTACAGCAAGGAAGCACTAAGTTAGAGTCCATCTTTGGCACTATGCCTTAACTCACATGATTGCCTTCCAAGGAAAACTGGCATCATTTCTTTCCTGTCTAATTTCCCTGACTATGCTGGCAACTAAGTTTTTACTACATAAGACTTAATCCAAATTACTGTTTCCTCCTTTTTCAACACTTCATCAAATAGTGAATGCCGGTTATGTGAGTTAAACTATGGTTAATTCTGACCAGGTTACAAATACTATGTGTAAGACATGTCCTCTTTCCTTGTAGAATATGCCCTTTCACTGGGAAGCCAATGCAGAATAGTGGAAGTTCATTTATAATACAAGGTAAGATATAAAGAACTACTCACTGAATGGTATATATGTAAATATTTATAAAAAGGAGAGACCACTATAGTCAGGGGTTAGAGCAGGTGGTAGTTAAGCCAGTCCTGTTCTTCCCTACACAAAAAATGGTCAATGAAAATTTGCAAAGTTAGCAATTCTACTGCAAGAACAGTTGCCAAATAGCTACATTTACTGTGTAGTATATATTTGCATGCATAATATCTATTGATATGATACATATATACTAAGAAATACCTGCACTTGAAGGTGACTTTTCCAACATCCCCAGGCTTGGCTCAGCCCCTTGCTGTCCATATGAGTTTTCACAAAGGGTTTTCTGTCTTCAGGCCTTGGTTTCCTCATTTTCAAAATGTTCTAATTGACTTTTCATGTTAGGGACTGTCTATATTTACATCCACTAAAGGAACATTATAAATGCAGCTTTGCTGTCTAATAACATTAAATGATATCATTTGTATTGTGTGGAGTAGCACCTTTAAATACTTCGCTAGCTCCTTTATCCAGATCTGCAACTAAAATTACAAAGACACAAAAACACATCAGTGTAAAACGTTTTTCAAAAGAAATTTACTTACGTTTTAGATTTTGGATTATATTGGTGGAAGCTATCCGGCTTTCTACAAATATTAAAACATAACCAAAACTCATTTGGGGAATATTGTACAATGAAGTTATATTAATGAAGAGCTGATCTTGAATATGCATCTCTTGCAATAGGGATGAAAAGATAAGTTAGGCTACTGTTTCTCTGGTTTTGTTTTTTAAGAAAATGTTGTTGGATGACATCAAGAATTCTTTTTAGATTTATTTCCTTCTCTGTGATTCAAAATAGTTTAAGGCACTTGGTCAAAATTAATACTTTTTAATTATATAATATTTGAGCTATAAAGAGTTTGACTCAACTATCCTGCTCATTCACACAGATTAAAAAAAAACTTTTGGAAACAAGTAAAAAGAAATCTGGAGAATCTGAAAAAGGAGATTTTCTTGACAAGGGGGAAGTGGAGCAAGTATAATCTGAAAGGGATAGACAAATTAATAGGTTGAAAAATAAGGTAATCCATAACATAGAAGAATGTGAAATATCTTCTCTTTATATTCCTCTTGAAGTAGTTAGAACATGTAGCAGGTCATTGGAGAGCTACATCCTTGAGATTTACATCTTCCCCATGACTGCAAAGCAATACTTTCTGTTTAAGTCCTAGTCACAGTTTCTTGCTGCTCTTAGGAACTCAGTAGATAAGTTGGGGAATTTATATTTACATGAATCTTCTAGGCTCCAGTGACTTTCTATCTAGATTTGTATGTTAGAAAATTTTCACCTTCTGCCATTATAAAATTCATGTCCAATAAAATGTATCTAAATATAGTGTGTTAAAAGCACCTATCAAGGATTTTCAAATTGTCACGTGTGAGAAATATCAAGCTTGTTTTGCTCATCAGTGGAAACTGCAAAGACACAAATATTGATTTCACGTATACACAAATTTTCTAAGAATTGGAGTCTTCCCAAAAGGAGATAGACTGTTTGAAGAAAGCAAATGATGGAAAGCCTTTCATGTGCAGTCTTTCCAGGGCTCTTAGAAATTCTGAGCTCCCTCTCATTCTCCGCTTCTCTAATCCTGAAGATAAAAAAATATCCCTGACAAGGAGGACTGAATCATAAAGTATTCGGAACCTATTTGAAAAGAGATTTGAAAATTACCAAAAATAGGTGAAACAAAATTTGATTGCAAGATGATTACCGCTAATATTAAGAAACTTCATAATACAACATAGAGTTAAAAGTGAAGGACTTTCTCTGTGAAAAAAGGGCTCGTGTTGGTTTAAGGGAAGGAAAGACTCTAGTAGTCTAAAGATTTTCATTTCATTCCTCCAGTAAGTGGGTGAAAACCTTTTTAGTGCACTATGTCCTCTGCATCGCTTTTCTATTTTAGGGAATCAAAGACCTTCCCCCAGCATGAAGAATAAGAAATTGACTCATTCATCTTAAACTCTTTCTTTTCTTCTTCTTCTTTTTCTAATTTTCTTTGTTTACAGTGTTGTACAGTCATATCCATATAACTTAGATTTTTTTTCCTCTTCCCTCCTGCTCGTTTCCCCATGGGTTCATCAAGCAATAGATTGCTACATTCCTTGACTTTGTGTCTTGTGTGTCTAACTTATTCCCCTGATCTAAGATTCTGTTTCTTAGCCACGTGGTTTTCATAGTTATTGCTTTATTATATAATTTGAGATCTGGAAGAGATAGGCCACCTTCCCGAGCATTTCTTTTCATTACCTCCCTTGATATTCTGGACCATTTGTGCTTCCAAATGAATTTGGATATTATTTATTCTATTTCTAGAAGTTATTTATCTTGTGTTTGGTGTGCCACTTAATAAGGAAATTAATTTAGGTTGAATTGTCATTTTTTAAATATTTTATCTGATTTAAACTTGATCTGATTATTTGGTGTCATGGGCAGAAGGGAGGAAAATCAAGGAGGGAGAAAAGTTTGGAACATAAAATTTTACAATAGTGAATTGCCAGGCCTAGAGGCCTGTGTGGGCTACCCGAGTCTTCTTACCTTACCTCCGAGGTCTTCGGTTGGCCAAAACCGGATGCTCATATGAGACAAAGGACGTTCCAGAGTCGAACAAGGGTTGAGCTTTATTTCAGGGTCTAGTTACAAGTGCAGGGGAGTCTTCCTTAGGAGGAAGAGCGGGAGATTTCCTAAGGAGGCTAGGATCTTAAGGGATTGGAAGTAGAAGTACAAGCGGGGAGAGAGGGGGATGGGAGAGAGGAAAGAAGAAAAGCGGAACCTACTGTCCTCTTGGCTCCTCACGTGCTAAGAGAGCTTTCAGGCTTCCTCAATCCTACTTAACCTTCAGCCGCACAGTTTGCATCTGAATACCGTGCTGTTAGGTAACTAGGTGTGCCCAGATCCGGGACAATCTCGAGGGCGGGGAGATCTCTCTCCCATCACGTTTCTCACGGGAAGAGGCGGAATTACTCGAGATACTTCGGTTCACCTCGATTCCCTGCCGTTCCCTGGGGGGGTCTCGTGAGAGCTCTAAGATTTAGAAGTCCCACTTTTACCCACCCGAGACCGTCCACAGGGATTTGAACTTCCAATCCCAACCGTGAATGTTGAGAACTATACATGTAATTGAAAAGAATACTACTAAGAGTATTAATGAAAACATTAGAAGACTATTTGAATGTGAGTTACTAGTTTTATTAAAAAAGAGAATGAAATACCAGAGAATTAATAATTAAACAACTAAAATGTGACTACATTTTGTTCATTTGTACATTTGTTCAACATCAAATCATCTTAACCACATATGTAGAAATATGCCACTTGCATTTTGTTGAGTATTCTTTTGCTGTGGTCAATCAAATATTAGAATCATAAAGCTTGAGGTATAAGAGATTTCAGAGGACATCTCAACCAACGCCATTATTTGAGATATGAGAAAAATGCAGGTGAGGAATGTCAACTGACTATCCACATTCATACTAGAAATATGAGGCATGGGATTTGAATCCAAATGATCTGACTTCAATCTGTGTTTTTTTTCCCCATTAAAGAGTGCCTGCTTCTCTTAATTTAAAGCATTAAGTATAATAGAATATTTTCCAACTCCTGGACATGTAGGCCTCGGTCTTCAGCCTTTCTCTGAACAGAATGTGTTATTAGTGGTCATGTGGCTCTCAGATTCAGAGTAGAAGCCGAATGCTCAGGTTTTTTAGCAGCTTTTCCATTTTTCATAGACTGATTTTCCATGTGTGTAAAGAATATTTTCAAAGAATTGTCAGAAAGAAAACAAAAGAATGCACCTTTCCTCCTTACGTAATACAGAAAGCTTTCAATGGTCCTGGAAAGCTTTGGTAACAGGATAGGGGTGCTGGGGAAGGGATTTTACATCTTCTGAAAAATTGATCAAAAAATCATTCTTTAGACAGGGTGGGAAGGTACATATATGGGAAGAGATTGTAAAGTCAAACGACTTATTTAAAAACATCTAGGTCAGCCTAATGTCTGCTTTATTATTAATTGTTATATGTCCCTTTAGCTTGCATAGATTATTATTTCAAATAGGGTAGATATATTTTCAATGTTTCTGCAGTGGAGGAAAGTGGCATTTATGATCTAACGATTAACAAATTATGAGATAAAATTTTGCATGTCCTTAAGGAGACAAGTGATAGAAGTGTTTAAAAAGATAAAATGAACAATTAAAGAGCATTTGTTTGTCATGCTGTAGACTCGTATTTCTGTGATATAAAATCGTGATGAGGAATAGGGACAATATCTGTAAGGGTAAGAAGTGTACGGAGAAGTGTAACACAACTGAAAACACAGGAAGGAGGCAGCTTATGAAGTTATTGAAAAACCAAGCAGAGGATTTTGTATTTGATCTCAGAGCTAAAAACGAGCCAGTGGAATTTAATGTGTAGAGAAATGAAATGATTAGAAGATTTAGCATTTAGGAAGACCACTTTGTCTGCAGAATAGGATATGGACTTTAAGAAGGTAGTGACTGGAGGCCAGCAGATCCACTAAGAAGGTTCCCGAATAGTCCAAGAGCCAGTCGATGAGGGTCTGTATGAAGATGATGGGATATATACAAGAGAGGATGTTTAAGGTAGAAACAAGACTCGGTAAGAGATCTGATATGTGGTATAAATGCAAAGAAACAGTCCAAGTGATGCCAAGGTTATAAGCCTCAGTGACCGGAAAACTTTACCTAGTGTAATAGAGTTCCTACAATAAGGTCCAAAAAAGAAAAGAAACTGCCTCAACCAGTAAAAGTTTCTCCTCCTTGACGAAGGTAATATAAGTTTGGAATGCACGATCCTTTTAAGGTTATTAGTACAACGAACTCATAGATAGTACAAAATAATTCATGACAAATGCTTGAAAAATTTGAATGAATCCCTTCGTGAAGTCAGAAAGGAGAAAAATAACTCTGATGCAGGATAGATCTTTTATGTCCAAGGAATTTCAAAGTGTTTTTTTTAAGTAACGCATTAGCTTTTTAAGAAAAACAGATATTGCACTTTGGATATGAAGAATTACTTTAGAACTGTTGAAATTTTTATTACAACTCAAAGGTTCTTAATCTGTATTTTAAGAGTCTATGTGAATGTTCAAAAGGCTAACAATGTGCTATATTTCAAATGGCATTGGTTATGAAGGTCACAATGGAATCTTCAGAGCTAATCAAGTATAAGTCATTTACAAAGACATCCAGAGAAACGAAGTGACTAAAGTTACATATCTGATCAAAGTTCCAATTTCCTATGCAATCATTTTTCTCTTACACCTATACCTCTTGCTCATCAAAATGTTTAAGGTGTGTCATCCTATTATGATTAATCATAGAGAGCAACAAAAATAAAGAAATGAGACAGGAGTTTTAGTAATTCCTGAATATTTTAAAGTAAATCGCAGATTCTTCAATGTAACAGCTTCTGAATTCCTAACATTCCTATTAATCTGAACCTCCTCTCCCACAGCTACTCTTTCCCCTCCACCCTTGCCCTTGTTGTAAGCTTAAGGAGAAAAACGGTTAGGAGCTTTTTTTTTTCCATTGGAGCAGCGATGCAAAGAGTGGTATTAGATATTGCAGTCTGCTGAGATGAGGATATAGACTTCTCTTTTCATTTTCTGTTTTTCCCCATACTTCCCATCACTAGTTCCATTATGGGTACAAAATTAGAAAGTTCATTTGATTTGGGCATTGATCGTCTAATAGTCTCAGTGAGTGGATCAAACATTGCTCAGAAAAGAGTTACAAGACACTAGCGTACATATATTCTGTTAGGTTGTATTGCATTACATTGCAATATATTATAGTTATTTTTATATTTTGTTATGTTACATCACGTTACATCACATCACATCAAATGACATCACATTACATCATCACATGATGTATTCTGTCATATTTTATGATATCTTTTTATTATATCATATATTATAATTGCATTATGCCATATTATATAGCATCATATTAAATCATATGGAACTTATCATATCTCATTAACTTATTATATTTACTATATCCTCCCATTTATTCAGCACCTCAAAATGCTATTATTTACAAAGTTCACTCCTCAGAACAACTCAGTGAGATAATATATAGAAATTGATGTAGTAGACTATAAGGAAATATGCAAGAGAGAGTGAGGAAATATGAAAATTCTACTCTGAAGAATTTAACAAGATTCACCACCGTCGCACGGGCTAATGGCAGTGATAAATTGGAAAAGGGGAATTGTAACACAAACTACGTGCGAAAATATACCTAAGAATCAAGAACTCAAAGTGACCACTCAAAAGTCTTACACCTATATAACATGAATATTTTCCTTAGTCGAGTAGGAAGACAACAAATATAGTGAACATTCATACACTCACTCACTCTCTCTCACACACACACACACACACACACACACACATTCAGAGACATACACACACATGGAGACATTGATACCTTATAAGAAAGGAAATCATGGGTTACTGTCATAATAATTACTTAATAACGAATTATCTATATGTGGTTTAATCATGTTCTTGGTAGAGGCTAATCTTGGTAGAGAAAAGCAGTAGAATTATCTTTGAAGAAAAAAAGGGGATATAGCATGGAATTACATCAGCTGCAACACCAGAAATATCAACATTCAATGTCAAGTATTTTGAAATGGTCAAAGGGAAAGATATAGACCCTCATCTATTTCTTTTTAAAATTCATTTCTTCAATATATTTTGCTTTCTTCCATCACCAGAATTTTTCCTAGTGTCCTTTCCTGTACCTCCAGAGCCATCTCACATAAAAAATAGTATTTTCAAAGTAAACTATAACAAAGAGAACAGCTAGGAAAAGTTCAATTTAACAAATAAATCTGGAAACATAACCAATATTCCACACTGATGAACTTCCCACCAGTGTAAATGAGTGAGGTGGGAGTGCCATTTTAACTCTTCCTTGGGGACAGGCTTGTTTGTCATTCTACCACATTCACTTTTGATTATTTTGTGCTTGTGGTTTCATTTACATTACCATAGTCCAAGTATATATTGTTTTCCTGGCTCTGATTTCTTCACTCTGAGTCAGATCATGCAAATGTCTCCATGATTCTTTGTTTTCATGATATTTGCAGTTTATTATAGCACAGATAAATATCTGACTACATTCATGTACCACAATCTGTTTAATTATTCTCCAATTCTTTGGCATCTACTTTCTTTTCGATTCTTTTCTATGACAAAAATTAGTGCGATAAATATTTTTTTATGGATGAGGACTTGATTCTTGTCAAAGATCCTAATAGTGTAATATCTGGCTCAGAAAGTATGAATGTCATACCCTCTTTATTTGCACAACTCCAAACTGCTTTCCAAAATGATTGAACTACTTTGCTGCTCTACCAGCACTATACCTCTGTGCTTACCTTCTTACAATCCCATACCTTGCTTTCTGAGAGTAGCTTGATGCTTTGTGAAGTCAAAATACTTACCACAATGAGAATGTCCAGAAACTTGATTTTCTTGCCCGTCAGAGATGGCCAGGGAAGGGAAGGGCAACATAGAGTTAGACTACAAGCCCAATTGTAAGAGTTCGTAGAAAGTTAACCAATCAACAAGAGTTTCATAAGCATTTACTATATGCTAGGCACTGTGCTTAGGGCCAAAGAACATAAGATGACAAACAGCATAAACTCACAAAACAGTGAGGGGGAAAAGCAGTAGGCAGAAAAGTTAGTGTGGAGTTCTTAGGGTTCTAAGTCGATTCATAAGTTACAGTGGCTGAACAATATAGAGACGTGAAATGGAGCAGGTCTGAATATTTTTTCTGATCAGTGGTGATAACGGAACTACAACATTTGAATTCTACCTCCTCTATGCCCAGTTCAGAATGTGAGGAAATGGCAACAGCAGTTGAACAGATAAAACTAGGAAGAACACTTGGATCTAACCAACATATCGAGAACAATTTCATAACGATAAAATTTACAATTAATTAAATGAATACAACAAAATTTTCATGGTACGGAGGAATATGTTTTCAAGGTATCTAAAAGGAGGAAAGAGTTCAGAAGGAGTGAGAGACTCCTTTCCTTTTTAAAATGTGACTCAAAAATACAGCAGCAATTAAGCCTCACACACAGTCCTCATCATGATAAACCATAGGAATGAACTGTGCTCGCATACAAGGTATCCTGGATGTATGCATCATAAGGGAAGAAAAGGTTTTCAGAGGTTGTTATCAAGCAGACCATACCTTCTTAAATGGACGTGTTTGGATATCTTTGTTAATTTTTAAAAGTCCTTGACTCAGAAAAAACGTTTAATCTTCTCCGGAAACATGATATCCCCAATCCTATGCTAAAATCATACAAAATTCTGTAACAGAGGCAGCCAGTCGTTTAACAGGGGACAAAAGAGAGACATATTTGCATCCTTTATTTATCTTTTTCTTGAAGAATGTCCTTTGAAGACTGAAAATGAAAGGATCCCAATCTATTCAGTGAAATTCAACAAACATCTTTTTAAAAAAAAAATGTAATTTATTTATTTTTCAGTTCTCAACATATAATTCCACAAGAATTTGAATTAAAAATTTTCTCCCCACCTCTCCCCAGCCCCTACTCCAGGACAGCATGCACCCCATCCACCCATTCCTCCAGTCTCTCCTGCCTTCTAGTACCCATCTTCTTCCTTCCATTCCCCTTCACCTCTATTTTCTTGTAAGTAAAAATAGATTTCTGTAGTCCTTTGCCTGTACATCTTCATTTCCACTTGCATGCTAAAGCAATATTTAACATTTAGTATTAAAATTTTGAGTTTCATATTCTCTCCCGCCCTCTCCACCCATCTCGATTGAGATAACAAGCAATTCAATATAGGTCATAAATGTCTAACAGTGCAAAGCACCTCCACATAGTTTGGTTTTAAAAGACTTACCACATTACTCACTGTCCTATGCTGCCCTCCACTTATTCCATTCTCTCCCTTGACCTATCTTGCCACAATAGTGTTTGCTTCTGATTATCCCTTTCGCAAATTTGCTCTCCCTTATATTATCTTCCCTCTCCTATGCCCTTTCCCTTTGCCTTCTTGTAGGGGAAAACAGATTTACACATGCAGTTGAGAGTATGTTATTCCCCCGCTCTAGCCATATCCCATGACAGTAAGGCTCACTTATTTCCCTTCATCCCCGACCCCTCGTCTCCTCCGTTGTAAAAGCCTTCCCTTCTATTTTTCATATGAGATGATTTCCTACATTCTACCTCTCCCTTGCTCTTACTCATAATACATTCCCTTCAAAAGTAAATTTCATCTTTTTAGGTATTCTCCCTTCATATTCAGGTCATCCTCTTTCCTCTGTCTATATTGTTTGTGTGTATACATATATACACATATGTATGCAAATATATTTGTATATATACATATATATATACACAGACATATACATACTCAGACACACATAGGCATATAAAATATAAATATTTACATACCCATACATATCTGAATCTACTCATAGACATATGGAATTATATACATATAATATATATGTATATGTGTGTATACACACACACACACACACACACACACACACACACACACACACATATATATATATATATATATATATATATATATATATATATATATATATATATATATATATATATATATATATATATATATATATATATATATATATATATACTACCTCTATCTGCCCTAATAATGTAAAAGGTCTCAGGAATTGAAAATAACAACTTTCCACGTAGGAATGTAAGCAACTCAGATTTAATGTGTCCTTTAAGACTTGGCTTTCCTGTTTATTTTTTCATATTTCTCTCGATTCTTGTATTTTAGAGTCAAATTTTCTATTCACCTCTGGTCTTTTCTTTTTTACAAATTCTTATTTATGAGCATTTATTTCCACAAGATTTTGAGTTCCACATTCTCTCCCCGTCTCTCCCCTCCCCCATCCCAAAACACCCTGCATTCTGATTGCCCCTTCCCTCATTCTGCCTTCCCTTCTATCACACGCCTACCTTTCCTTGTTCCCATCTTCTCTGTTTTATGATGGGACAAGATAGATTTCTATACCCCATTACCACTATTTCTTACATCCCAGTTGTGTGCAAAGCAATTCTGAACGTTGCTTCCCCAAACGTTGAATTTCAGCTTCTCTCCTTTCCTCCCTCCCCACTCATACCTATTCAGAAGTCAAGCATTTCAATATAGGCTCTATTAGCAGAGTTTTGCCAAAGACTTCTACTATAAACATGTTGTGAAAAACTAACTATATTTCCCTCCATCCTATCCTGCCCTGTATTTATTCCTGTTTTCTCTTTAGGTTTTGTCCCTGCCCTAATGTGTTTACCTCTAATTACTCCCTCATCCCATTTGCCTTCCCACACCCCAGGTATCCCTTTCTCCCCTATTTTCCTGTAGTGTAAGATAGATATTTATAGGAAATTGAGTGTGCATGTCATTCCCTCCTTAAGCCAAATGTGATGAGAGTAAGCTTCACTTTTTCCCTCCCACCTCACCCCTTTTGCACTCCATTGAGAAAGCTTTTTCTTTCCTCTTCAATAGGAGATCATTTGCCCCCTTACATTTCTCCCTTTCTCCTCCCAATATATTCCTCTCACCTCTTAGTTTTATTTTTTACGTATCATTACTTCCTATTCAACATACCCTCAGCCCTCTCTCTCTCTCTCTCTCTCTCTCTCTCTCTCTCTCTCTCTCTCTCTCTGTCTCTCTCTCTCTCTCTGTATCTCTCTCTCTCTCTCTCTCTCTCTCTCTCTGCCTATCTGTGCATGTCTGTGTGTGTGTGTGTGTGTGCGTGTGTGTGTACTTCCATCAACTAGCCAAATACTGAGAAAAGTTTCAAGAGTTAGGAATATTATCTTTCTATATAGGAATGTCAACATGTCAACTCTAGTAAGTCCCTTATGGTTTCTCTTTCATGTTTATCTTTTCATGCTTCTTCGATTCTTGTCTTTGAAAGCCCAATTTTCTATTCCATTCTGGGGTTTTCATCGTGAATGCTTGAAAGTCTTCTATTTCACTGAATGACCGCTTTTCCCCCTGAAGTGTTCTACTCAATATTGCTGGGTAGGTGATTCTTGGTTTTAATCCCAGGTCCTTTGATTTCTGCAATATCATATTGCAACTCCCCAGTCCCGTAATGTAGAAACTGTTAGTTGTTTTGCTTTCCTGATTGTATTTGCACCACACTGGAATTTTTTCTTTCTGGCTGGGTGCTGTATTTTCTCCTTGACCTAGGAGCTCTAGAATTTGCCTGCAATATTCCTAAGAGTTTTTCTTTTTGGATCTCTTTCAGGAGGTGTAATTTTTACCTTCTGCTTCGAGAATATCGGGGCAGTTTTCTGAGATAATTCCATGAGAGATGGTGTCTAGGGTCTTTTTTGGGATCACGATTTTCAGGTAGTCCCATGATTTTTAAATTGTCTCTCCTGGATCTATTTTCCAAGTCAGTTGTTTTTCCAAAGAGTTATTTCACATTGTCTTCTATTTTTTCATTCTTTGGGGTTTTTTACTGATTATTTTATTTGCTTTCAGTGTTGTCCAATCACTTCCCATTACCTTAGATTTTTTCAGCATCCTCGTCCTCATTGTCTCCTCTCTCCCTACTCCATCGCAAAGACAGCAAGCGGTATTAAAGAGCCTATACAATACATTGCTATTGAATGCAATTTCACCTCCGTCGTGTTGAATAGAAGACTTAAAATGAGTGGGAAAAACCATAAAACCAAACCAAAGGTAACACACAAAAAATGGTGTGCTTCATGCTGTGATGAATCCCACAGTTTTTTCTGTGGATGTTAAAGGTATTTTGCCTCCAAAGTCCATTGGGAATTGTTGAAGTTCTTGCATTGCTTTGCAGGACGAAGTCTACCAGAAAAATTCCTCACACACTGTGGTTGTTCCTGTGTACAAAGTTCTCCTGGTTCTCCTCCTTTCACTCAGCATCAGTTCCTGTAAGACTTTCCTGGCCTCTCTGAAGTCTTCCTGTTCATCACTTCTTATAACACAAGAGCATTACCTTACATTCATATATCACATCTTGGTCAGCCATTCGTCAAATGATGGGCATGCCCTTGATTTCCAGTATTTGCCCATCATAAATAGAGCTGCTTTAAATATTTTTATACGTGGGAGACCCTTTCTTATATTGCTATATCAACGTGTATGAACATTTTTGCAGCCCTTTGGGCATCGTTCTAAATGGCTCTCATCGGTGACTGGATCAGATCACAGGTCCACCAACAATGAATTAATGTTCCAACTCTCCTACATTGTTCCCACAATTATCATCTTCGTGTTGTCTCATGTTAGCTTATCTGATAAGCGTGATATGGCACCTCCAAGTTTTTTTATTATTTGCATCGCTCTAATCAGTATTGATTTACAGAATTGGTTCATGTGACTACAAATAGCTTTAATTTCTTACTCTAAAATGTGCCTATCCCTATCCTTTGACCACATACCAGGTGGGAAATGACTTGTATTCTTGTCCACTTGACTCAGTTCTCTCTATATAGTAGAAACTAGACCTTTTACACAGACCCCAGTGGCAAAACTTCTTTCCCAGTTTCCTGTTTTCCTCCTAATCTAGGCTGAATTGGATTTGTTTCTGCAAAAACTTTTCAAGCTAATATAATGGAAATTATCCATTGTGCACTTCATAACGTTCTCCCTCTCTTCAGTCAAAAATTTTTCCATTCTCCATAAAATTGACAAATACAGTATTACTTGCTCCCCTAATTTGTTTATAGTATCAATCTTTATACCGAGATCATTTGGACATTATTCTTGTGTAGGTATCAGGTTTTGATCTCTATCCAATTTCTGCCACACTGCTATCCAGTTTCCCCAGCAATTTTTGTCGAACAGGGGGTTCTTTTCCCAGAAGCTGGAATCTTCGGCTTTCTCGAACAGTAGATTGGTATATTCATTGCCTATTGTGTCTTGTGTACCTATATTTTTCCCCTGGTCGGGTCTACTCCTTTGTGTCTTAGCCAGTAGCAAATGGTTTTGATGAATGCTGCTTGTAATACAATTTGAGATCTGGAAGTACTACCCCACTCCACTCGCATTTTTTTAATTAGGTCCCTTGATTTTCTGGACCTTTTGTTCTTCCAGATGAATTGTGGTTCTATCTCTATCTTTTCTAGCTCTAGGAAATAGTTATCTGGTAGTTTGATAGTATTGCACTAAAGAAATAATGTAATTTCAGTTGAATTGTCATTTTATTATATTGACTCAGCCTACCCATGAGCAACGGATGCTTTAATACCTACTGAGATCTGACTTTACTTGTGTCAAAAGTGTTTTGTCAATGTGTTCATATAGTCCTTGGTTTTCTTCTGACAGGTAGAATCCCAGATACGTTACAGTGAATACTGTAGCTTTCAGTGGGAGAAGGTAGAGAAGTAGGAACTCAAAGTTTGAGGAACGTATTTTGTAGAATTGTTTTTGCATACAACTGGGAAAAAGGAAATAAAGGGAATATAATGGAGTACAGAAATTTATCTTGCCCTGCAAGACAAGGGAGAGGACAGGGACAAGGGAATGTAGGGGTATGATAAAAGGGAGGGTATATTGAGTGAAGGGGTAATGAGGATGTTCAGTGTTTTGGGGTGGGGTTGGGGAGACATGGGGAGTAAATTTGGAACTCAAAATTTTGTGGAAATAAATGTTGAAAACTAAAAATAAATAAACACTTGAAATCAATGAATGAATCAATGAATGAATAAAAGCTGTAGCTTACCTGACCCTGAGGTGGCTGTTGTGAGAAAGCAGAGGCCAGGTGAAATCATTCCAGATTACCCAGGAGTTACCAGAGAGCTAGCTGCCTTAAGTGTGTGGGAGGAGTGGTCTGGCCACAGAAGATCTCCTCTGTCGAACTAGAGCATAGGAACACTCGGTGGTTGGTGAACGTGTCTGCACTACTGTCTTCCCTAGTCCCCTGGGATGCTGAGGCATGTATAGATTCCTGGTGTTGGTTTGCGGACTCCAACGCACTGGGGTTTCACATTTCTTCCTTGTTCGCTGAAGTTCTTGATGATTTCTTAGAAGATATTGTCCTGGTCCTTTTTTGCACCATGCCTTTCTGTTAGACCAAGAATTCTTTCATTTTTTCTCCTGGATATATTTTCCAGGTTAGTTCCAGAACACCTACAGTACTGGTCCCCTTCAGCCTCAGCAAGAGGGACCACCCAGCCCTTTGAGATTTTCCTAACCTCACAGGCTAAGAGACTGTTTTCGACTTCGACTGATCCCACTGTTCCAGAATTTCTCCTGGGGAATTATTTTAAGGGTTTTTCAAAGATCAACAAGAGGAAGGGGACAGCATTGAACAATCACTCCTGCATCTTGGCTCCCAGAAGTTCAAGTAGATAACTTACAGACTTTGGATCTGTGGGCTGAGAGTCACAGGAGTGACTGCTGCTGTTACCAAGGGTCCTGTACATCTCTCTCCCTCACTTACACAAGACTCCTTTTCTGCGCTGATATATTGGAGAATTCGCATACCTTCTTCAGTTTCAGTCCAGCCAGGTGCTCCACTATGGTGTGTTCTGTGCTGATGCAGCATGTGCACTCCACACTCCACCAGCCCCATATTAGAGACTCTTCCCATCGAAGTTCCAGACCGTCCTAGGTTGGAAATCTGCCACACTCTATCTCACAGTGGATTCTGCCACTCTCAGATTGATTCAGGGTAATTGTAACAGGGCAGCAGAGTCAAGATATTAGAGTGAAAGGAACGACTCACGTAAGCTCTTGGCAAAACTCCTTCGGATACCTCTGAAGGCAGAATCTGTCCAAATTTTGGAGGTGTGTGATCCAGGGAGAGACAGACTGTGGTGGATTCAGAGCCCAGGACAGACTGGAAGGTTCACAGGAAGGATCGGTTCTGCGGGGGTCAACCCACAGCGCACAGTGCAGTGTGGCCAGCACAGTGGAGTGGAGGGGCCCCGGGAAACCTGATAGCAGCAGGCAGAATGGACAGAGCTGCAGCCATGTTTGGGAGGCCATCAAAGCCAAGCCAGTGAGAGCTACTGAGTGCCAGATATCAGCAAAGCAGCTCCTGAGACTTTCAGTCCTCAGATCAAACAAGGTGAACCTACTTGAACTCCTGGGAGCCAGGATGGCAGAGTGATCAGTAAGTGCTTTCTCCTCCCACCCTGATGACTGTGAAAGAACCATAAAATATTTCCCCATAAAAATCCTGAGTCAGCAGGAACAGCAAAGGGGGCAAATAGTCTCCCAACAGCTGAGGCTAGGAATATAGCTAAAGGGGATTTCTCCTACTGTGGCAGAGGCAAACCAGAAGGTCAGAGGACCCAGGGCAGAGAAAAGTTGCACTGGGACCCAGCCGAGCCTCAGCACCGTGAGAGAGGCCCCAGAAGGGGTGGGAACTCAGACTAGCATCTAGGAGTGTCTTAGCACTCCAGGAGAAAACGGGAAGACAATAGGGCAGCTGTGATCACCATCCCCTGAGCTTACTTTTGCCTCAGTGCAACAGAGGAGATAGCCTGTGACCAGATCACACCTCCCCCACACTTAAGGAGCTAACCTCAGGGAAGGGGGAAGAAACAGGAGGGAAGATAAAAGGGAGGAAAGAAGTAGTAAGGGTAAAGGAGAGTAAAAGGGAGTGGGGTCAAAAGAAGGAAGGGAAGGCTGCAGGAGGAGGTGGTGAAAAATCAAATTTATTCAGATTCTCCTTTTAGAGATATCTGAAGGAATTTCTGGTACAGCATAGGTGAGTACATGCTCTCCGTCTCCCATCTTGCACAACAGCCCCCTCAGTTTCTATTAAAAAGCAACAATCATCCAAACTACTTGGTACTAGCTAAGACATAGTTGGTTAGGCATAGGTTAGGTACACAAGACACATTAATCAATGCTTATAGGATCCTATTGTTTGAGAAACCCAAGGATTCCAGCTTCTGGGATACAAACTCACTGTGTGCCAAACCTGCTGGGAAAACTTGAAAATAGCATGGCAGAAACTGGGCATAGACCAATGCCTGACAGTATATGCCCCCCAAAAAAGTCCAAATGGTTCACGATCAAGCTATAAAGGCTGATACTATATAAAAATATCAGGGAGCAAGGAATAGATTATTTGTCAATTGAAGGAGAATGGAGACATTTATGTCCAAATAAGAGATAGAGAATATTATGAAATGCAAAATGCATAATGTTGATTACACTACATTGAAAAAATTTTGCACAAACGTAGCCAATGCACCCAAATTAGGAGGGAAGCAAAAAACTGGGATTCTTATGAATTTTGCCTGGAGAAAGGCCTCATTTCTAAAATATATAGAAAACTGATTCAAAGTTGAGAAGAATACAAGGCCTTCCCCAATTGATACACATTGAAACGATATGAACAGGTACTTTTTAGAGGAAGTAATTAACGTTATGTATGGTGACAGGAAAAATGCCCTAAATCATTCTTGGTTAGAGAGATGAGAATCAAAACAATACGCAGTTAACTCTCCGTTGATGCACTAAGATGTTAGCAATCAGCAGCAGGAACTCATATATGTCGGACCAGTGTTCTCCAGTACACAAAATGGAAGGAAAAATACATCTGAAAGTAAGCTTGTCTTCTTTTTTAATTAAAAATGACAACTAGTTTAGCAATTGTATCTGAATAAGAAGTAAACCTGTCTTATCTATTATTTCTTAAATAGAAATTACATTATAATGTTCAACGATAGGTAATTAAAGTGTTCTAGCCAATTTAGTGGTCTCTAGAATTCCTGCAACAACTAACAATTTGAGGGACACTCTTAAAAATATAGTGAAATAAACGTTTTTAATAAAGGATTGTACAAACATATTTTCATACATATACACCTGGTGCATATTAAAACATGACAACATATTTTCGAAGTCAAGATTTTTTCACATTTGTATATTTAATGGAAAAGCAGTAAACATTGTCAAACATAGTTCATTTGATACATAAACATTATTTCTTCCTCTAAGCGTATTTCTGGATGTTGATTCATTTTTGACATTCTCAAGGATTTTTCAGTCTGTTGTCTATTGGAGAAGTCCGTCAAGGTTTGTAATCAAAGTTTATCAGTAGCTGCTGGGAAAGGAACGAAGGAAAATCAATTGACCTTATATATATGTATGTTCATATGTGTGTATATATACACATACCACATATATGTATGTGTGTAATTCTTTACTTTTCCTTGGGACAAAGGATTCATTATATGAAGGAATTCTGTGTGTGAGAAGCATGAAAATTGTCACTGGTACAACTGAGCCTAAGAGTGTCCTGAGCCCTTTGAAGTGAAGGAAGTTGGTCATGGTGTCATAGGCAGCATGTATCTTATCATAGGGATGAGTTGAACTCAAGCTCTTGGGGAAGTCATCTACCCTACAAGGTGTTTTAAAGTTCAAACACAATGCTTTCAATGTTTCAAGTGCTATAATAAAGTTCATCTTCTTATTACACTTAAGATGTGTGTTGCCTTGATTTCAGCCAATTGTTACTATGATCTTCTTTTAAATTTTTGCTGTAGAAATCACTATATAAATAACAATCAGGATGGTGTTCATGAAAACCTCTTTACTTATGCTCATGTTGAACTTTACTTCCTACTTAAGTATGCTGGTGTTTGCTTTTGAGTTCACCACACAATCAATCATGCCAATAATTTGATTTGCCTGTTTCAATAAAATAAAAACCACAATAGCAGTTAGCGGCAACTTCTTTGTATCTTTTGGTTAAACTGATAACCAGGGCGTCAATAAAAATTTTGCTTTGATTTTCAGTACTGTTGGTCATGGGACAAAGAGTGTCCATTGAGATTCTAACAATTATATTGATATTTGTAAACTGTTTTTCAATCCTGTCATTCTTAGTACCGTTTGCCCCCTGTCTCCTCACCCTTATGAAATCATCGTAGAATCACAGGATTAAACAGAACAATAGACTCTCAGCATTGAATATGACTTCAATAGCTTTCTAATCCAGACAGTCCTTAATCCTCTATCATCCTGAGGGCATTCGCCCAATGTGACTCATTTCTCATTTGAAGATCAGAAGGTGCTACCGAGAACTCAGCACTATTCTTCCTTCTGTTTCATGGGATATGGTGGCCAAAGATTCATTACTTACTGACCAGGCTTCAGCATCTGAGTCTCTCTTTAATTGACCAGGCTTCTCTTCTGAAAACAGACACAAGAGGGCTTGTGCCACCTTTCTAGCTTATTGGAAAGAAGCTGCTAAATCTTGCACTTCATCTGCAAAGAAGAGTCCCTGGTTGCATCAACGTGATGAAGAAGAGGGATGTGGAAATGAAACAGCACCTCTGTGGAAGTTTTCCACCATATTTAAAAATCAGGTATAGTATCTAAATATAACATTTTATTTGTGAGCTGTTAGAACATACCTTCATTGAGTTCCCTGGTTATATTTTCTTCCAACTCCTGTCACATCTGAAGTCAAATGAAAAACCAAGTCAGACCAGTGAGGTAAATGAGGAAAAAGGAAGTCAAGATAATACACAGAACTCAAAAATTCATATAAAGAATATAGACATCCAAAGAAATGACTAATAAAATTAAGACCTCAGTATATTTGATTTTAGAATTTCAACAGAAAAGCTACTGACGTAATAAATTAATATTATTATGAACACAATCATGAATTTCTCACGATTAAATGCAAAGAGACATGTGAACATTTTTTAGCACAGTAGTCATGTCTCAGGTTGGGAATACAATTTTCTTCTGTGTTGAGCAAATTGTGCCCTCTTTATTTTCATTGGATCAATATAACATTTTTTTTTAAAAATAAAATCAGTTTCATATCCTGTGCTTCAAAATAGTTAATTTCAAACATTAAAATTGTCTTCATTAAGCTTCATTCTAAACACAAAATGACCCGTAAGAGGTCCTTAACAGAGAAGAAAATTCCTGGAAATGATGAAATACAATACATTATCGCCAAGGAAGGGCAGAGAGTACTAAATGAAAGCAGCTCCTCCATTGTCTGTTACATTCGAATTATTTCTTTATTCAGGCAGACACTGACTTCATTTGAGATTCAAAATACATGCATTCTCCTTGTGCAGATTTTAGAAACCACGCTAAGATAAATTCTATTTCCATCTTTAAGTTATAAAGAAGGAAGGAAAGATTGTTTCCTCATTCATTACTTCAATTCTTAAAACCCCTTCATAGATACAGGAAGAGAAGATGAAATGGGAAATCACTGTTGATAACGATTAAAGTGGTATAGTTTCCCTTTCAGGAGACAAATGAAATAGTTTGAATAGTATAGACAGATATGAGGTCACTCTTACAACATACACATACACCATTATTTGGACATTTGGTTTGTATTGAGTGTGACCTGGTGTGGAGTATGCCGACTTCTCATGTACTATAATTTTGTGCCTCCAATCTTATGGCCAGTATCGTAATTAGTTTTTCTGTTCTGTATTCTGCAAATGTGAAGTTCAAAATGGGTTTGTGGGAATTATTTCGTGTTTACTTAAGTAATGATAATGTCTGTTGCCTACGCAAAAGTCGAGAATGCCCTTCGGGCTGAACGTAAGGTTAATGTAAGGTTAATGAATCATGGGGGAAGAATTCAAGACCTCCCCATCCATTAATGGGCCTCAGACATGTTTTGCTAATTTCTAACGAGGCACAGAGTCACAATAGTCTTGCCCTTCAGCCCTGAAAAGAGTATCTACGCTCTGAGGTGAGGGTTTATTTTGGGGCTTAGTATTTGGAATCTTAATAATCACTCTGAAGGCAGGAGTGTCCATACTCTGACTACTTCTTAAAGAGGCCTATTCAATGAATGAACATTGAGTCCCCCTAAGGGAATACCTGTATAGCCATTGGCCTAAAAGTGCCAAGGTCTCCCATTGCATCTGTGGTCATCTCCAGGCTTCCTGAGGAATATCACTTCACTAGATTCAGATGGCTCTGGGGACGAAGTGATTCTATTGATGTTTCACAGCCCTCCCTCACTCAGAACAAATTCAAGTGTCATCAATTCTTTGATGGGAAGGTGTTCTTCGGGGATGAAGAAGAAACACATGTATGTGTCCATGGAGAAAAATATTCATAGCAGCTCTCTTTGTGGTGGCCCAAAACTGGAAATCAAGGCGATGACCATCAATTGGGGAACAGCTGTATAAACTGTGGTATTTAACGGTAATGGAATGTTAATGTACTATAAGAAATGATGAAGAGGAAGACTTTGAGAGACCTGGAAAAACTTGTATGAAATGATGCTGAGTGAAAGGAGCAGAACCAGAAATCCTTTTCGCACAGCACCAACCACAGTGTGTGAGAAATGTTTCTAGTGGACGTAGTCCTTCGTTGCAATGCAAGGACTTAAAAAATTCAGAATGGTCTCTTAAGGTAAAACGCCTTTCACATGCAGACAAAGAACTACGAAATTGGATCACAGAATGAAGGAGAATATTTTCTTTTGTATTATGTTTTCTTTTGTTTGATGATTTCTCCCATTCGTTTTAATTCTTCTAAGGAACACGAATAAGATGTAAATGAATTGAGTACGAATGTATGTATAGAACCCATATGAAATTGTATGTTTTCTCATGGAGGGCGGGTGCAGAGAGGAGGACGGAGAGGAAGGGATGAGAAAAAAATCTAAGATATATGGAAGTGATTGTAGAACACTGGAAACACATAAAATAATAATTAAAAAAGAAAAACATGTTATTCCATCTTCTATCTCCAAGATGTTCCAAAGACTTTCTCCCATGCCAGGCATATAATCCCACCTTCCCTGGGTCTTTCAGAATTCCCAGTATCTTTTGAAAGCTCAGTTCAAGTGCGTCCAAGTCCTATTTTAATTCCGAGTTCATTTGCCCACCGTGTAAAACAAATGACCTTGTAGGTAGTGTGTATATGCTTCGTACTTACTTAGATAAAAGCATAAATGGCTTTTAGTCCTTTTCAACGACATCCCTCCTTCCACGCAGTGGAGATGGTATTGAGACAATCATAGTTTAAGTCATTTTATGAATATTAACTTAACCGTTGGTAATTTCAGTGTACGATGACTGAGAAATTGCTCTGTTATTGCAAAAAATCCTTAACACCCTTAATGAAGTCACCACAATAAGGGAGAAGACAAAATAAAATTCTAGTGAAACTGAAAGATAGCTTAGAGGGATCGATCATTGTTGGTTTCACTACGTGCTCCAAAGCAACAAGATCCATCTTTCCACATAATTGGCCATCACATACAGCAATGATTACGACAAGTCTTTATAAAAAGACCACCATGAAGATAATTGTTACCTCCATGCCAATAATGTGTTGAATAGAGCAAAGAAGAGACCTTCTGTGAGAAATAAAGAGGTATTTATTCAAATCGTAACTTCTTTTGATGTTTAGTGACTTCAGAAGAAAGATGGAAGAAAAGGGGATTCTAGAAGGTATGCTGAAAAACATAACTCACGTTTGAGAAATGAAAGAGAACAAAGGCTTTTACGATGATTTAGAATATTTCTCTGTCTGCATGTCTCTTCTGATGATTTTTTTCCAGAAGAATTTGAAGGTAACTACCCAAAGCAAAACAAAACGACACACAAAGAAGAAATGAAATTGGTTATTATGAGAAAAGAAAAGATTGATTCCTGGAAATGACATCACAATCAGCTGACTACAGTCTGAATATAGACTAGTTTGTTTTTTTTTTTTTAATGGCAAAAATAAACTTCTATTCATAAGGGAATTATATGGTGATATAGATACCCCAGCATCTATGGTGGTCCAAGCCATGAACAGAGAGCAAGTAAGACCATTGAGTAATATTGAGTACACACATATTCATAGATATAGTTGCAGAGAACAGAAGGGTGAAACAAATTGTTGATTAAGGAGCTGCAGAAGTAAGAACACATGTATAGATCTTACGCCACACGATTCAATGAAATAAAATGAAGTGAAGGTGAGCTGATTGGCAAAGGGAAGGAGTAATTATAATTCCTATCTATGTACAAGTGAAACAAAGTGGTCAACTATGGCTTAATAAGGAGACTTTCTCATGAAAAGTTTTCCTAAAAATTGCAAAACTATCTGTTTTCAAAATGAACGTTTTAATTAAAACTTCACAATGAAGACATGTTTATTAACTTTTATTCATGTTTCCTTATCATATCTAAATCACTCAGAAGATTACAAGCCATTGACCCAAAATGCTTAATCATTTCATCTTCCCTGAGTGATTAACACATTCAATACATATATTTTTAAGGCATTTTAGTAGTGTCTTTAAAAAAAATGAAACATTTGCTGTATTGAATGTTGACTGCATTACATTTATCATGTTGGCTCTGGGAGGTCCTTAGAATTAGGCACGTTTTATAAAGGGAGAGAAAGATGCCATAGATATGCAATACCTTTTAAGTTTCTAATCTTAGTTGAAGAAAATACGCATACAAATAGAAACTAATAACTAAATTAGGACGTAATTCTTTATATTATATGTGATGACTTTGCCAAAGATTTCTCTACAGTATTGAATAAAAAAGATGTGTTGATATGGGTATGGCTTTTTGTGTTTATATAGATGTTGAAGACGTTCTAAAAAAAAGCAGAAGGATCACAGAAAGACTGTGTTTTAAGTGTTAAGATGCCAGTACCATGGGAAAACAATCAGAGGAGATAAAACCCATGTTTAAGAACTGGTTAATGAGGAAACAGAATTCATTTTAAGGAATATGAGCGGCACTAGTCACGGGTACATAAAATGTGTTCATTTATGTATGGCTACAACTGAGGACGTAACAGATGGCATAGGATAGTTGATCCATAAAAACATAAGTACATTTGCATGCATAAAATTTAAGTATCTGGCAATTGCTCTTCCAGTAGAGGTGTTACCTCCGCAAATTTGCATGGAGTGTTTCTTGTGTTAAGAAGAACACCACTGGATTAATCCCATCCACTGTAATCTCCAATTGTAGTGATCTCTCCCTTTTATAAATACTTATGTGTATATCATTCCCTCAATAGTTGTTTATGTGTTATCTTATATTAAAAATGAAATTCCTCTATTTTGCATTGGCTTCCTATTGAGGCTGCAGATTCTTCAAGGAGAAAGGGCATGTCTTACACAAAACCTTTGCAACCTACTGAGGACCTACTATAGTGCAATTAGCATAATTAACATGCACTAGTTGATGATGTAAGTTTTGAACAAGGAAGAAACTGTAATTTGACTGAAAGCTGACATACTGAAAACTTGCATGCTCTGAGACATTAGACGAAAAAGGGTGCCAGTTTTCCCTGATCACAAATAAAATGAGGTAATTTGTACTGCCAAAGATGGACTCCAACTTATTGCTTCCTTGCTTTACCTTCGAGGGCTCGGTCCACACCTAGTTTTTTGACTGCAGCCTGAAGCCAAAAGCTTTGGAAGGTTATTATTTCCATCAGTGTGCTCCTAAAAGGAGGGAAATGAAGACAATGAGTGATAGGGGAGTTAAATGGAAAACAAAGCTTATTTCTTTGCTATACTGATTTCTGAAACTTAGAAAAATTTCTGAAACATGAAAATGCAAAAGAAAAAAGTTTCCATAGGAATGAGACTGGCCCTCACAATAATTTCTTAGTTAAGACAAGTAAACTGAAATGAACAAGGTGAAGAGAACACTTTTTTAAAATTAGGAAGTGCTTATGAAAATGTGGGAGGCCGTGATTAGTTTTACATAATTGGGAATGGTCAGTCACTATGTTTTTGGAGCAGAGACAGTAGCATTTATTAAGTGTCTAATATATGCCTAAAATAAAGGCCACAAAGCTAAGAGATTTACAATTATTATCTCTTTTGATTCTTACACCAATCCTGGGAAACAGCTGTTGTTATTATCCCCCAAATGAGAAAGATTAAATGACTTGTATCACACAGATAGCATCTGAGGCAACATTTGATATCAGATCTTTCTAACCCCAGGCTCAACTTTCTATCCATAATTCCTTCAAAGTACCTCTAAGTGGAAAAGAATCTCATCCTCAAAAATTCTGTTTTTGACCACATTGGCTTAAATTTCACTTACTTTATCACGTATGATGGATACTAGGCTGAAAATGTGTTTTGAAGAACATCGCTATTATCCACTTCCATACTTTTTTGGTTGGCATAATGATGAATAGCATACATAATTACATACAAATATGGGAAAGCAACCGAGAATGGAGAAATCTACTTGATGGTAATAAAGTGAACTCTTTAGGAAAATTTGACTGCAATGTTATTCTACGCTTAACTTTGCCTTCATTGTAACAATTTCCAAAAATAATAATAGTAACGATACAATAATTATATATGGAATATGTATTTTGCCATTGAGGGCTCTGGGAAATTGAAAATTTGTTTAAAAAAATCAGACTAGAAAAACTCAAAGTGCTTTAGTCCAAATGTCACCTTGCAACAATTTTAATTTTAGCTTAACTTTCAACTCATGGCAAAATCCACAAATAAATCTTTCGTTTTCTTCTTCTTGTTCTTGTTCTTCTACTGCTAGTACTACTGCTAATACTCGTACTCCTGCTACTAGAATTACTGCTACCACTACTATCACAACTACTCGTACTACTTTTACTACTACAATAATAAAATTACTTCTACTGCTAACATGCTGTGAAAAGGAATTCTTTCAAAAATGACAAAGTATAAGTAATCCCTGTCTTGTAGGAACATTTTTCTAGTTGAGTTACAAAGACTTAGAAAAAAGAAATGATAGTTTGATAACAGATGTGAACACCATAATGAATATACACTTAAATCCTAAATTATGTGCTATCTGATGACACGTGGAATTCAGAAGATTAAGAAGTCAAGACAGGTGAAAAGTCCAAAAAGGAGCCTGGGAAAACATTCAGTCAAAAGTCTCTTGAAGTTGAAGAGTAGAGTAGGAGGAGTTGTTGTAGTAGTGGTAGCGGTAGTAGTGGTAGTAGTAGTAGCAGCAACAGTAGTACTAGTAGTACTAGTAGTAGGGGTAGCATTGGCAGTAGCATTAGTATTAGTAGTAGTAGTTTTCAGAACGTTTATAATATTGGTGAAAAAAGAGAAACATCATACTGAATATACTTTTCATTAATCAGGGACAAATTATTAATTGCGTAATTTGATTTTAGTTTTATTTTTTTGCTTCTGTAGTTTTTTCTGATCTTCATTATCAATTCGATAAAATGATGTGACTTGCTGTGAAACTACTGTCTGCAATTGATATTTGAGGGAAAGACGAAATTTTGTTGCAGGTATCTGACTTTAGCCTGATAGAAATATGTCGAAATAATTTCTATTACTGATTTCATAAATCAAGATTATCTTCCAGAGTCTGCAATTTTGGACACTGTGCAAGAATAAGTGTCAAAGCAATAAAAAAAAATGGAGATAAATGAAAAAATTCTAGGGAAGCACAATTAAAAAATAAGATCAGTAACACCCAAAAGTTAATGCTACATGCATAAACAAAATCCTTTTGAACAGAATTACTGTCCTCAGTTTTACAGAAAAGTGGTGGTTCGTGTTTGGAATTTCACTAAAAATATGATACAATCTTTAGTGTTTCAAAAATTAGTTCAGAGCAGTCTGAGTTGCAACTACTCGGATTGTTCAGCATGGTTACATTCTTGTAAAACATGTAATGGTAATATGCTCTAGTATCTCAAAAGAGATGTCTGATTTGAATTGTGATATTATTCCTAGCATGACATTGTAGACTTTTTCTTAAGTTTTAGCACTTCAAATAATTTATTCCATTACAGTATTAAAATGGAACATTAGGAATATTGTTAGAACAATAAATTTATCAGTACTTCTGCATTAATGATTTCCCCTATCAATATTTATTGTCAAAATTTCATGCGGTACATAATTTCTTTCAGCAAAGTGAGCCATCTAGCCTAAAAGATGATTTTAAAATTTTATTTGTATAATTTCATTTTTTATTTTATTTTTTATTTAAGATTATTGTCATTTCTTTATTTAATTACGCTTATTTTATTCCACTAATTTATTACATTCATATTAACTTAGAGACTATTATGTCATTATTTTCTTATCATATGTCATATTATTGGTTCTCATGCTCCTTTCTTACATAGCAGAATTTTTACAATAAAGTTAAAATTGTCTACCTGCTGAAAATTCAAATTCCTCAATTATTTTGATCAAAATTACTTTAACTTCCATTTCTGAAAGTTAAATGCTTATCAGATACATTATTTAAAGATCTACCTCTGCTCAGCTTTCTCATTTTCATATTTACATGTTTGCTTTTTAAATTGGTTACATTCACTGATTTAACAATTTTTTTCTCTCTTCTATCACAAGAACTTCCTTTTTAGTATCAGCATAAACTCTATTGAAGAGATCAAGAAACTGTACCTGGGCAAGACTCAATAGCTTTTCTTGAAGGATGACTGTCTTTTGGGTGTCTTCATGCTGTAGCTGAAGGAACATATTTGAACACTGAATTTGGGCACGTATTTCTTGGATAAGGTCGTTTTTGACAAGATGTATTTTTGCGTATTTTTTCCCAATTTATTTATTTATTTTTAATCTTCAACATGCATTTCCACAAGATTGTGAGTTTTAAATTTTCTCCCCACCTCTCCCCTCCCCCACCCCAAAACAGTGTACATTCTCATGACCCCTTCCCCCAGTCTCCCCTCCCTTGTATCACACCCCTTCCTTCCCATATCTCTATATTCTCTCTTTTCCAGTAGGGCAAGATACATTTCTATACCCCATACAGTTTTCTACACCCCATTACCTGCATTTCTTATTTCCCAGTTATGTGAAAAAACAATTCACAAGAGTCATTTCTAAAACTCCTCAAAACTGATTGTTTGTAATTACTTCCTCCTCCCATTTACCCTCCCTTCTGTCATCTCCCAAACCCTACTTATCCCTTTCCCCCGTACTTTCCTGTAGTGTAAGATAAATTTTCATGCCAAATTGAGTTTGCATGTTCTTCCCTCTTTATATCAAACGTGATGAGAGCAAGCTTCACTTTTTTCCTCTCACCTCTGCCTTACCTTAATTTTATTTATTTAGATATCATCCCTTCCTATTTAAGTCAATCTCTGCCCTCTCTCCCTCTCTCTCTCCCTCTCTCTCTCTCTCTCTTTCTCTCTCTCTCTCTCTCTCTCTCTCTCTCTCTCTCTCTCTCTCTCTCTCTCTCTCTCTCTCCATATATACATATATATTTACTTATGTGTGTGTGTGTATGTGTGTGTATAATCCCTTCCACTACCTAAATACTGAGAAGAGTTTCAAGAGTTACAAATATTATCATTCCGTGTAAGAATGTAAATATTTCAGGTTAGTATATAACTTATGATTTCTCTTCACTGTTTACCTTTTTATACTTCTCTTGATTCTTGTGTTTGAAAGTCTAATTTTCTATTCAGCTCTGGTCTTTTCGTCAAGAATGCTTGAAAGTCCTCGATTTCATTGAATGACCATTTTTTTCTCTTAAAGTGTTATATTCAGTTTCACTTCCTAGGTGATCTTTCAGTTTAGTCCTATTTTCTTTGACATCTGCAATATCATATTGCAAGCACCTTGATCCCGTAATGTAGAAGCTTCCAGATCCTGTGTTGTCCCCATTGTATTGCTGCAATACTCAAATTGATTCTTTCTGGCTGCTTGAAATATTTTCTCTTTGACCTGGGATCTCTGGAATTTTCCTACAATATTCCTAGGTGGGTTTTTTTTTCAAGTCACTTTCAGGAAGTGATTGGTGGATTCCTTCAGTATTTATTTTGCCCACTGGTTCCAGAATATCAGGGCAAGTTTCCTTGATAATTTCATGAAAGATGATGTCTAGGCTCTATTTTTGATCATGGCTTTCAGGTAGTTCCTTAATTTTTAAGTTGTCTCTCCTGGACCTGTTTTCCAGGTCAGTTGATTTTCCAGTGAGATATTTCACATTATCTTCTTTACTTTTCATTGTTTTGGTGGTGTTTTGTAATTTTTTGGTTTCTCATTAAGTCAATAGCTTCCATCTGCTCCTTTCTGATTTTTCAAGGACTATTTTCTTCAGTGAGATTTGGAACCTCCTTTTCCATTTCACTAATTGTGCTCTTTAAAGCATTCTTCTCCTCATTGGCTTTTTGGGCTTCTTTAGCCATTTGAGGTAGTCTATTTTTAAAGGTGCTAAATTTTTCAGTATTTTTTTGGTTGTCTTTTCGCAAGCTGTTGACTCGTTTTTCATGATGTTCTTGCATTACGCTCATAACACTTCCCAATTTTCCTCCACCTCTCTTAGCTGATTTTGAAAATCATTTTTGACCTCTTATATGGCCTGAGACCACTGCATATGTATTTTAGAGGTTTAGGATGTAGAAGACTTGACTTCCCTTGATGGTATGCATTGTTCTTCCTCATCCAAAGAATGGAAGAAATACCCGTTCGCAAAGAAAATAGTCTTTTATACTCATGGTTTTTCCCTTGTTTGAACTTTTCCCCAGCCAGTTTCTTGACTTTTGAATCCTTTTTCAAGAGGAGGGTCTACTCTGGTTACATGTAAGTTCTCAGTTCCTGCGAGGTGGCAAAAATAAGGGGGAGGGATTGATTCCTCTCCTGGCCTCTGGTCTGGTCAGTGAGCAGTATTCCCTCTACAGAGACTCCACTAGCTCCACCACACCAGCTACCATTCCTTCTAACCCCAAGGTCCCCACTCAGGATTGAGATCCACATCAGTTTCTCAGTTCACCCAGGGGTTTAGGCCAGGGCTCCAACAATGGAAGATGCAGCTGCCTGGGTCCTGCACCTAGACTGCTGCATTCCTTTCTCACCCAAATGAAAGAGCTTTCTCACTGACCTTTGAAGCTGTCTTTGGCATTTGTGAGTTGAGGAATATGGGACCTGCAGCTGCTGCTGGTGCTTTCTTGAGGCTTGCTCCAGTCTTGTCCCTGTCACTGTGCTACCTATTCTGTTGTTCACTCTGCACAGCATGACAGACCTTTTCTGTGGACTTCAAGGCTACTCAGGGCTGGAAATCTCTTTCAATCTTACATTTTGTGGCTTGTGCTGCTCTCGAGTTTGTTTAGATTTAATTTTTACACGTATCTAATGGGCTGTGGGAGGAGAGTGCTAGAGGTGCATGCTTCTACTCCAGCATCTTGACCATGCCCCTTTGACAACGCATTTGATCGGTTCATCCTTTTCCTGCTCAATTGTGTTTTCAAATTCCTTTTGCCTTCTGTTTTGCATGGTGTAATTCTCTCTGTATGCTTTCTCAAATGAATGTCTTTTTTCTGAGGGAATCATGTACATGGTACACCTCTTTTTCTAACCTAGTGGTTATGTTCACCTTTAGAGAGCTCTTAACAAAGGGAACCACGGTTTTCTCTTAGGCTAGAAAAGTCATGACTTAGTTTGTGTTGTAAACGAAGCTATTCTTCACGTTGTCCCTGAAAGGAATGTTCAAGAGCTCTCTCTGATGTCCCATTTGGCTCATGAGCATGAAGAGCAAAAATCAGAAGGGAACAGTATGATGCAATTTCTTTCTCTAGACTGCTGTCCTTCCCTTTGCATTGTTTAATTTAGAGTTCAGCACTGCATTCCCAGTTGTCAGAACTTTTATTTTTTCCACCCTAGTGGAATATGAATTTAATTAATGCTTCTTTATTCAGTTGTAATTCCTTTTGAAGTTCATCATTCTTTGCTTTTAAAACTTCAATGTCTTCTACATATTGATTTTATTTTTCCTGATCCTTAATTGTTTCTGCATCTACATCCACTTTGAACATGGGAAATTCATCCTGTATGATTCCATTTTTATCCAAAAGATATTTTTCTTTTTCATTCCTAACAGGAACCCAAACATAATAAACAGAAAATATGTTAGTGAAAATAAATTCATGAATTGTGAGTTTTGCTTAGAAATTCAAAATCAACCCCAGGAGGCCAAGAAGGATAGTGTTTTCAGTAAACTGAGGAAGTTTCATCTATTTCACATTTCTGTCAGACTCAATTTTCCTAAAGAACAGGTCTTAAAAGTGCTTCATCAGTCAGAAAATATGGACTGCAATTTTCAGCCCACAAAGCTGTCTGCTTTCGGTATATTTGATTTCTTTTGCACTATCCATTCTATCCCACACGGATTAGTCACGATGTTACAATAAAAATAGCAAAACCTAATTATTTATGTGGGCCTTCTACGGTTTTTCAAAAGTACTTTCAAAACATCATGTCACCTAAAACTTTGATGAACCTTTTGAGAGACATATTTGTAGTCATCCTCCCCATTTTGCTGATGAGGATTTATGAATGAAGTATCCCACACCAGAGACAACATTTTTTAGGCTTGCTTACCATGAGGAACCAGATGATAGTCACAGTCACTATGAAGTGACATGCCTTTAGCGACCCTTTATTATTGTGATAAGTTGATGGAGATCTCACATTTTCAAACTTTTTATTAAGCAATCGTCTCTGTTTTCATCAACTGTTAATTATCTCTGGGACATTACCAGTCTATGAGAGACTTATACAAGTTCACATACTTGAAGGTGGGAGGGAAAGATTGGGATAGAAAGCAAGGCAAATGGACCTGGCAGTACAAATCACACCTTCCTGTTGGATGCAACAAATACTCCATAAAGAGAACAGTTCTGGTCTTTCAAGGAACAGGTGTGCCACCTACACAGAGAGATGGAAAAGGGACACTAACCTGAACGTGAATCCCTGCTATCAGAAGAGCTCGAGTTGCTGCTGCTGCTACCCCAGCCTGAGGAGCTGCTGCCACCGCCGTCACTGCTGCTGCTCTTCTGGCTCAACCTTGTGCCCCGCACCCCCCTGCCCCCCGCATGGCCTTGGACACTTGTGTTTTCACAGTGTGAGATTTCCTGGGTCTCTTTCCCACACCATAACGTATTTTTCTATTTCCCTCAGGATTGATGCTTTTAGTGTTTCAAAATCAATTTCTATGTCATCAGAATTAGAATTCAGTAAAGATGGCTCTCCTAACTCTGTTATATGGACGACTCACACAAGTTTATCTCTGCGGCGTTTGTTGATAGCCAAGCTTAACTGCCTTTTTTCATCATAGTTCCTAGGCTTAGCATTATCTTCCTCCTCAGATTTATTGCCAACATTTGTTCCTTGAAATGTTTGGCAGGGTATTTTTCAGCTTTTTCTGTAGTTATTTGCTTAATTTTTTTTCCTTTCACTTTCATCTTTATTGATACATTTTTTTTTTGTTTCTTTCTGCTTCTCTCTTTTAGATCTTTTATTCTTTTTCTTCAGCTTTTGGTAAGGTCCTTCAGACAGAACTTGCAGGTGTTGATGAACACATTTAAGCTGCTCTTGCAGTTTTGCACTCTCTCATCAGGAGACTCTCCAAAAGAGTTGTCTTCAAAGGAAGCATCTGCTGGGGATGGAAGCTCAATTCCAGGTGGACAGTCTCGGGCGGGTAAAGGTGGGAACTTCTAAATCTTAGAGTTCTCACGAGACCCCCCAGGAAACGACTGGGAATCGAGGTGAACCGAGCTATCTCGTGTATTTCCGCCTCTTCCCGTGAGAAACGTGATGGGAGAGAGCTCTCCCCGCCCTCGACATTGTCCCGGATCTGGGCACACTATTGTTATCTAACAGCCCGGAATTCAGATGCAAACTATGCTGCTGGAGGGTTTAAGTAGGATCAGGAAAGCCTGAAAGCTCTCTTGGGCGGAGGGGCGCGGAGTGGTGAGGACAACAAGGCTCAGCTTTTCCTCTCTCTTCTCTCCCCTCCCCCTCTCTCCCCACTTATACTTCTACTTCCAATCTCTTATTCTAAGATCTTTGCCTCCTTGGGAGATTCTTCGTTCCCTCCTAAGGAAGAATTCCCCTGCACTTGTAACTAGACCCTGAAATAAAGCTCAACCCTTGTTCGACTCTGGAACATTCTTTCTCTCATACGAGCATCCGGTTTGGCCAACCGAAGACCTCGGGATAGAGGTAAGAAGACTCGGGTAGCCCTCAGGCCTCTAGGCCTGGCAAGCATCACTGCTACTTTCTCTACAGAATGCTTTGGTGACATCCTTTTCTATATAGCACATAGACATTCTTGCAATGGGTTCATCTGTGATCTTGGAAACTGAATCTCAAAAACATCTGAAGTGTTGTTGCCATCACTACCACCTCAAGATCTGGTGGGTTATACTTGCAGCAATTCATAAACGTTAACTGAACATCTGCAGCAAATTCACGTGCATCCTTACATTTCTGGTTATACCTTTTTCTTTAGTTGTGCCAAGGTCCATTGGATTTTTGACAACATCATTGTACTTATGGAGTCCTAGAGCAGTACTAGCAACAGGCTTATGGAAAGGTCAAGTATATGCTACTTCGTCCTTTGAAAACATTTCTTCAAGAATTTCATTACGGTATTTTAATTACTCAGTTAATTTAACATGTTCCCAACTCTATATTTTTGCTGAGAATCTGGTATGATATTCTTCACTACTTTTTCTATTACAAGTGGTATTTTAGCAGATTTGTGCTCAACCAGGCTTGATGAAGATTCACTACTTGCTGTATCTATCCACGTTATACAGGTTATAGTATCTGCTTTCCTTTTCACACCCCTTTTCACTTATGTTACAGCTTGTGTGTTATAGCTTGGTGGAGCTAGTTTAGCAATGTGCAATGCAGAAAGTAACGTCTGAGGACATAGAGGAGATGGAATCACTTGCTGTTTAGCTACCTTTTCTGATGCCTTAGGGAATGGTTTTTCTTTCATAGTGGAAACTCCTGAAGATTGTTGAGTACCTTTTCATTTTTTTTCCTTTCCACCTGCCACTAGTTGTTCTGAAGGCATTTGAGACAGTTTTTGCAGAAACAGTTTCTCTAAGACTTGTGTCATTAGAACAATGTCATCACCTGGCTTGCAAAACAATTGCAAAACAATATTTTCAAGTCTTCTATACATTCTGAGGCTTCCGCATATTATTTATGTCCCAAGAGCTTTAGGAGGCTGTGATAATCTGGGAGAGTGAGCTTGGCCGCATCCACAGTCTGCTGGAAGGGTAAAGAGAAACTGTGCTGCCATAGAGCCTTCAGGACAATCTTCTGCAATTACTGCAGTTGGTTTGTGAGGAGGCCAGTCTTTCTGGCATTTATGTACTCTGGTGGAAGGGGGTTGGCAATAGCCATCTGTTGGCTTGACAGAGACATTCTGAACAGCTTTTTCCTGATGGAGTGTTGTCTTCCATGTATTTGTATCGCCACTCACCCATCGGCGTTACTGCTCACTCGAAATGGTGACCAGCCTGACTCATTTTGGAAGTAGTAGCTTCTATTTCTTTGTTCACTCATGGAGGCTTATTCAGAATTCCATCTTGCAAAGAACTGACACTCAGACTCTGCCTTTGTCTTTGAGTGTCATTTTGCTCTTCTTCAACCTGGGGAGAACAATATTGTAAAGTTTTTCATCACTTTTTTCTTCAGAATTCCGCAGAGACATTTTAACTTTAACTGGAATATAGAATGTGAAAAAGGATGGAAAAGAGATAAAAATTCTAAGAAAAGGAGGCTACTGAAAACGAAAGGGAATAAGGATATCATTTCAAAATTGTAAGGGACCCTCAACAACTATTCAGTCCAATTCATATCCATTGCTAGGTGTGTAACAGAAGTGCAGTTTAGTCTTTTAGAACTATAGATTGTGAGAGCAGAAAGGGATACTAGAGATGAGTTAGCACATCATGGAATAAATGAGGAATCAGAGGCCTGAAACAGGAAGCCATTTGTTGAAAATCATGTGGATGGCAATGGACTGAGGTAGGACTCAAAATCTGGTAAAAGTCACAGTCAGACGCAGATTTTGGACAATTTGTGTATGTACACATGCATATGTTTCTGTGTACATATATATAGAGGAACAGATATACACACATACGCATATATACATATATATGCATGTGTGTGTATAGATATATATATAGATATATAGATATATGCATATATAATGTAGGTATTCGGCAATTGTTCTTCCAGCAGAGATACTAACTTAGCAAATTTATATGGAATATTTTTGGCGTTGGAAACCCAGTAATGGATCAACATCACCTGCGCTAATCTCCAACTATAATAATCTCTCCTTTATATAAATACTTACAGGTATAGCATTTATTTAATACTTCTTTAAATTCTACCTTGTATAATAAATGAATTTCCTCTGTTTTGTATTGGCTTCCCAGTGAGATTGAAAATTCTTCAAGGTAAGAGGCCATGTCTTACACCAAGTCTTTGTAACCTGTTCAGAATCTATCATAGTACTATTTGCATAATTAACAGTCACTGGTTGATGAAATAAGTTTTGATGAAGAAAGTAACTATCATTTCACTGAAGTCTTACGTAGTGAACATTTTCATCATCAGGAAAATTAGACAAGAAATGGTGCCACTTTCCCCTGAGTGTGAATTAAATGACCAATTTCATGTTGCCAGAGATGGAATCTAAATTGTTGCTTCCTTGCTATGCCTTCGCACGTAAGACCATATATGAAGGCAGATCTTTGTAAGTCTAGGTTCAAATCTCTATACAAAATTCCCCAATGTATCTCTGAAAATTCTCACCATCCAAAGTTCTCTTTTTGACTGCTTTGACATAGATTTTGCTTAGTTTTCCACGTACGATGGATACTAGGTTGAAACTGTGTTTTGAACGTTATCAGAAATATCTATTTCTATAATTTTGGGCTGGTATCATGATAAATAGCCTACTACATAATACATGTAACTGTGGGAAAGCAACTGATTATGGAGAAAGGCATTTTATAGTAATAAAAGGAGCAGGTTGTGAGACTTTGACTGCCATGTTATTCTACGATTAACTTCACATTCATCGTAACAATTTCTAATACTAAAAATGTTGAGAATGAAATAATTTTATACTGAATTTCTATTTTGCCACTGGGTCTCTGGGAAATTGAAAATGCATAAAAAATAAGACCAGAAAAACAAAAAAATGCTTTAGGCCCATTATTGCCTTAGAACAAATTTAATGTTGGGTAAACTTTCAATTCATGGTAAAATCAACAAATAAACATTTACTTTCCTTGTTCTTATTTTTCTACAACTAGTACTACTACTGCTAGAACAACTACTACAACTTCTTTTACTATTACAGTAATAACACTTACTTATACTGCCAACACTCTGGGAAAAGGAAGCTCTATTGAGTAAATGAAGAATAAATAATTCTTGTCCTCAAGGAACCACAATCTAGTTGAAAAAAACAGACTTAGAATCAGGACATGATAATTTGTTAACAGATGTGAACACCATAAGGAAATCAGTATAAAGTTAACCACTAAATTATGGTTTGTCCAAATCTAAGTGGAATTCAGGAGATTAAGAATTCAATAGGTATGAAAAGTTCAAAAAGCGTTATGGCAAAAGAATCATACTTTTGTAATTCAAAGGCACCTTGAAGTGAAGAGTAGATAGGTTTTAGATAGGTATACTAAATAGGGAAGTGTAACTAAGTGAGAAGAAGAGGGTGCTGAACGTATGGAGCTGGAAATCAGCATGGTGAGGTCACTTTGATTAAGGTAGAAGATAATAATGAGATTCTCCACCTAATTACTTTCATTCTCAATGGCATTTTGCATGTGTAATTTATATATTTACAAATTTTGACGAAATGACATTTTGCTTTTATTCAAGGAGTAGTTCGAAGAGAAGGAGACAAATAATTTCTACTTCACAGTGCTGTTTGGGGGAATAAATCAGGAAATAAATGTAAAGGTCCTTCTAAATATGAAGTATGATAGAAATGATTTACTTATTATTGGCAGTTGGAAAAACACCTGATTCTTTGTGTAAGGCTAGAAAAACAAAATTGGCAACCACATAAAGAGTGAATGTTGTGAAATGATTAAATATTGGGTGGGGCTAGGATGGAGGAGTAGGAAGATGCATATACTTTAGCACTTCCCCTACAGCCCACAAAATAACGGTAAAAAGGTCTCTCCACAAAGTGTAGAGCAACAGAAGTCTCAGAACAACAGAGCAAAAGAGGTTTCCAGTCAAAGGCAACCTGCAGGCTTACAGGAAAGGTCTATCTCACAGGACGCTGAGCAGAGCAGAGCTCAACCCTGGCCACGCGGCACTGGGAGGAAGAGGACCTGAACAGACCTCTGGGAAGAGCTCCTAACAGGGAGGATCCCACTTACTTCAACCCACAAGCAACACAGAAATCACCCAAAGTCAATGGGGGAGGGATTTCCCAGCTGGGGAGAGGTAAAGGGATTTCTTCAGCAATAGCCCAAAGTGATGGCAGAGGCCAGGAGCAGACACGGGAAGCCACAGAGGGTGGGAAGTAACCTGGGTCCATTGTTCAAGAAGCTGAACTGAAAGCCTCTGGCAGTAGGGAGCAGCTGATCTAAACGTCATCCCTGAGTGAGAGTAAATGGCTGTGAAAGTGCCCCAAAAAGGGAACAAAGGTAAGACCATCAAAGGTTACATTCTTGGTGACCAGCTGTCTCCTCCCATCCTTTCAGACAAGAAAGAACAAGACTTACTGTCACAGGAAGTTAAGACCTCTGCCTCCAGGGCCTCCAAACTGAACTTAAAGTAGACTCAGGCAATGGAAAAACTCGAAAAGCAAGGTAGCACCTGGTTCAAGGACAACCACAAAAATGCTGAGGAAAATAAAACCTTTATAAAGAGACTGACTCGATTGGGAAAAGAGGTCCAAAAAGCCAGGGAGGAGAAGGAGGCAATAAAAAGTTGAATTAGGCAAAAGAAGGAGAAGGTTCAAAAGCTCAGTGAGCAAAACAGTTCTCTGAAACGGAGAACTGAGTTCAGGGAAATGAATGAGTGTAAGATAAACCGAGAAGTTGGAAAACAAACAAAAAAGAGTTTGAAAAAATACAAGGTAATGTGAAACACCTCAATGGAAACACAAATGACCTGGAAAATAGATCCTGGGAGGACAATATAAAAATTATTGGACTACCTGAAAGCCATGATCAAAAAAGGAGCCTAGACATTATCTTCCATGAAATTATTGAGGAAAACAGTGCTGATATTCTAGAACGAGAGGACTAAATAAACATTGAAAGAATCCACCTACCACCTCCAGAAAAACACCCGAAAAGAGAAACTCCTAGGAAGATCATGGCAAATTTCAGAGTTCCAAGGTCATGTAGGAAATTCAGCAATCAGCTAGAAAGAAAGAATTCGAGTGTTGTGGAAATACAATCAGGATAACACAAGATGTGTTAGCTTCATCATTAAGGGATTGAAGGGCTAGGAAAAGCATATTCTAGAAGTCAAAGGAACTGCGATTAAAACCAGGAATGAGCTACCCAGCAAAACTGAGTATAATACTTCAGGAGAACAAATGGTCATTCAGTGATATAGAGGACTTTGCAGCATTCATGTTGAAAAGACCTGACTTGTACAGAAAATTTGACTTTCAAACACAAAAATCAGGAGAAGCTTCAAAAGATAAACAGGAAAGAAAAGTCATAAAAAAACTCTCTAAATCTGAAGTGTTTATCTTCCTACTTGGAAGGAAATTATTTGTAACTCTTGAGACTATTCTCAGTGTTTGGGTAGGTGGAAGGATTGTATACACATGCACACATGCACACACACACACGCATTGACAAAGAGTACAGGCTGTGTTGAATCAGAAGAGAGGATATCTACAAAAATAATATATAGAAAAAACCTGAAGTGTGAGGGAGTAACATACTGGGAGGAGAAAGGGAGAAATGCAATGGGATGGGCTATAACTCATAAAGAGATAAAGAAAAATCTAGTTCCATGGAGGAGAAAAGGGAGAAGAGGACAGGGGGTAAGTGATGCTACTCTCACTACATTCGTCTAAAGGAGGGAAATTAAATGCTCACTCAAATTGGTATAAAAATCTCTGTTATGCTAGAGGAATGGAGCACAGGAGGCAACAAGAGGGGTGAGGGGAATGATAGAAGGGAGGGCAAATGGAAGAAGGGAATAACTAGAAATAAACACTTTTGGGAAGGAAGAAGGTTAAATGAAGGAATAAAACATACCGGGGAATGGAACAGGATACTGGGAAATATAGTTAGTATTAGAAAACATGATTATTATAGAAGTCTTCTTTAAAGCGGCCTGTATTTACTCTGTATTAAATTATTTGCCTTCTCTGGGGGATGAGTAGGGAGGGAGGGAGGGAGAGAAGGAGAGAGGGATGGAAAGAAGGTTGAATTCAAAGCAGTAGAAAGGAATGCTGATAATTATTATTGCATATAACCCATAAACAGGTAACACAGGTAGTGAGGTACAGAAATTTATCTTGCCCTACAAGATAAGACAGAAGATGGGGAAAAGGGAAGGGTGTGGTGTGATGGAAGGGAGGGCTCATTGAGTGAAGGGGTAATCAGAATGCAGGGAATTAGTGGGTGGGGGGACGGGAGAGATAGGGAGAATAATTGGACATGTTACAAAGTGATGTTAAAGCACTTAACATTAAAACAATTGACAGAATTAATTACTGAGACTACACCAGAGACATGGTTAGATTGGGGAAATGCATTTTATTCTAAACCTCCTAGAGTCAGGTAACCTGGGGTAAAATGGGCATTGATGGAAAGGTTAAGGTTTGATTGGTAAATTTGTTTTTATGATCGTTATTTAAGTGGGAACTAAAACAGGTATAGAACGGCATGGAAGTCACTTAAGACTTCTCTCAAAAGATGTGCCTTAGCCAATGTGAAATTATAGTCATAACTGAAATCGTGGTCATTGCAACTTGCTATTTGAAGATGCTATGAGACTACTAAGTGACTGTTATTCTGAATCTAACTCCATATATGGATAGCAAAATAGTAATCTGAGCCTCCAATCCATGATGCCATTAAGCCTGTATAGGAATTGAAAAAGGTGATCTCATGGGAAGGGTGGGAGAGCGGCTGTACAGCCTGGGCTGAGGTAGGATTCTCCTGACTCAATTTCCCCACTGATAGCTGGCAGACTCGAAGCCTCAGTGAATGCAAGTTGACAATCTATTCCTGCCTGAAACTGACAGGAATTTGGGGAGATTTGTTTTTCGCTGCAATGTCCTAACACTTAGTGGCAATTTCCTCTAGTCAAAAGGGTGGTAAGCCTAATACGAGATCAATTAAATTATAGCTTGTTGGTAGGGGAACATCCAAGGTCAAGTCTAAAATTAAGCTATTAGGCTTAGGAGTTTAGAACAACAACAGTAAGCTAAGGTCGTCTACTTCTTAGTAGGAATGTGGAGACAATTAGGACAAGGGCTTATGAAGTTAGCATACATAGTTATCATTAGTATCTCAGTTGGATACTGCCAAAAAAAATTACATTGTGGTCTACATTGTGAACACTTTAAAAGAGATATCACCCGACCAAAGGTGGGAATTGTTTTATGTGATATGAAATATGTTACAAATGAAAAATTAAAAAAATTATTAAATATAATTTAATTTAATATATTAAAATTCAAGTGTACAGTTGGTGGAGTTTTTATGTCTGGCTTTATGTGAGTGTAAATGACAGGCATAGTGTTCAGAAAATTTATAATATTGATGAAATAAAGGAAATAGCACACTCAACACACTTTCCTTTAACCAGTGAGAAATTATAGATTTTATGCATACATACATTACTTTTCCTTTCATCTAATTTCTTCTGTAGTTTTTTCTTATTTTCAAAATCAGTTCGATAAAATGATGCAACTTGTGAAACTACTGTCATGGAATGATATCACAAAGAATCAGCAAGTTCTTGTTGAAGCTTTCTTACTGTAACCTGAGTGAAATATTTCCAAATTATTTCTGTTCATGATTCCATGACATGATATTAGCTCATAAAAAAACGAACACACTTTTAAAATGAACAGAAATTAATATTTTCTCTTTCAACTTAACTTCATTTATATATTCATAATTACCATAGATTTACAGCTAGAGATATCTTAAGGACTATTTAATACAAGCACCTCATTTTGCCAACATGAAAACTGAAGCCCAACGAAGTTAAATGAATTACTCACGGTCCTAAAGGCAGTCATTGAGAGAGAAAAGGATTGGAACTTGTCTCCTGAGACTACAAACCTCAATTAACTATACAACTTCACCTCCACTCAGCATGGATCAAATGCTGTCTTCTTCTTGCTCAGTGTACTCCCCATTAAGCAATGCATTCAACCTGATTTCCCCATCACCTCTTTCAGAGAAAAATTAAAAGACCTCCAAAGTTACCTAGGGACTAAACTCTTTTATCTGAAATTGACATGGAAGGTGATGTAATGGAGTGGGAATAATCAATAGTTTTTATATTTGATAGAAACATTAGGGGTTTCCCCTTCCCTTTTTCAGAAACGTGAACTACTTTCTTTCTCTGCCCCTGCCTTTACAATGAGGAAGACATGCATAAGAAAGGGATGCATTTTCGTTCCTCTCATAGTTTCCCCTGGAGAATGAACATAGGCGCTGATATCCTTATCAGGCTTAGTAAAAGCACTTGACAAGTATGTTTTAGTTTGCTCGCAGCCAAAACTGCAACATATATCCTTGTTAACTACCTTTCACATGTTCAACTCTCTTTGCCAAGGCTTCAAAGCAATTCACTTATCCATTAGAATAGGAATTACACGTCTGGCTGTAGGCAATGGACAGAGAAAATGAAAACAATAAAAATAGGGTAGTTTTCCCACTTATGTATACACAGTGTATTGCAAGGTCAGTGTTTCTACATACATAAATATATTCATCCATATGCACATATCCATATGTCCAAATATGCACAGAAATACACAGTCACAAATGCAAAGAGAGATATGCTACAAAATATCATCTTCACTTCACCATACAGCAAAGTATGTGAATGCACCAATGAGTAAGAGAAAATGAAACCAAAAAATAAAAGGAACTAAAGCTTTTTTTTCTCTTATTAGATAATATTAAGTGCCTTGAAACACTAAATTTAAATAACATCTAGTAAATTTTTGAAGGAAGCAGAAAGCAGAAAGATGGCAATAAAAACTTGTGAAAATAAAACTGACCTAATTAACTAAATACATACAAGTAAACTGAATTGTAGTATGGAAGGACTGGATTCAAATTCATGACCATATATACTAAAAATAAAATTTAAAAATTTTTTTGTGACGTGTTTCCCCATTGAATTGATGATGAATCAGAGAGAATGAGAACTGCTAGTAGATTGTAAGGGGCAATGCATATTCAACAAATAAAAGGCAATGATTCTAGAAACTGCAATTTTGGCCACTGAGCAAGGATAATTATTAAAACAATAAAAAATACTGAGATTAAAAAAAATTAGTAGGGACGCCCAAACAATTAAAAAATAAGATTAGTGAGGACACCTCAGGGGCTGAATCTGCAGTTGCAACAGTGAGGCCTCAGACCCCTTGGCCCACAGGCACCAAAGGCCAGTGATGGGGTTCAATCAGCAGACCAGGAAGGGAGATGGCTTCCCCATAGCTCTGGCAGCAGGCAGTGGCCACAGATCTTGCACAGCAGCCCCTATGGAAGCTCCCTTGTTGGAGCATAAAAACCCCTGGGGCCATTGAAGAGCTGAGTCTTGCCTCTGCCCTGGGTGGAGGCCCTGGGCTAGCTGCTCTTTGCTTCACACTGAATGGTGGCCCTGCCATCCAGCCTATCTGAAAATCAGCCCCAAGTGCTGACTTGGGAACTCGAGGCCAAGTGCCAGTGGAGAAGTATCTGCTAAGATTCTTGGCATAGAAATCGCTCTCTGCATCCAGAGCAGGACACGCTTGATTGTGCCACTTTGGAGGAAGTGAAAACTCACAGATTCCCGGAGAATACCCTACTCTTGACAAAGGACCCAAAAGTCAAGTAACTGGTTGGGAAAACGCCCAAAAAAGGGAAAAAATATAAGACTGTAGAAGGTCACTTTCTTGGTGAGCAGATGTCTCCTCCCATACATTTGGATGAGGAAAAGCAATGCTTACCCTCAGGGAAAGACATAAAAGTCAAGGCTTCCGTATCCCAAACAACCAAAATAAATATTCAATGGTCTCAGGACATGGAAGAGCTCAAAAAGGAATTTGAAAATCAAGTTAAAGGGGTGGAGGAAAACCTGGGAAGAGAGATGAGAGAGATGCAAGAAAAGCATGAAAAGCAGGCCAACACCTTGTTAAAGGAGACCCAAAAAAATGCTGAACAAAATAACACCTTCAAAAATAGGCTGACTCAATTGGCAAAAGAGTTTCAAAACGTCAATGAGGTGAAGAATGCTTTAAAAAGTAGAATTAGCTAAATGAAAAAGGAGGTCCAAAAGCTCACTGAAGAAAATAGTCCTTTAAAAATTAGAATGGAACAGATGGAGGCTAATGACTTTATAAGAAAACAAGGAATCTCAAAACAAAACCAAAAGAATGAAAATATGGAAGATAATGTGAAATATCTCATGGGGAAAAACAACTGACCTGGAAAATAGATCCAGGGGAGACAATTTAAAAATTTTGGGATTACCTGAAAGCCATGATCATAAAAAGAGCCTAGACATCATCTCTCATGAAATTTTTAAGGAAAACTGCCCTGAGATTCTAGAACCAGAGAGCAAAATAAATATTGAAAGAATCCACGGATCACCACCTGAAAGAGATCCAAAAAGAGAAACTCCTAGGAACATTGTGGCCAAATTTCAGAGTTCCCAGGTCAAGGAGAAAATCTTGCAAGCAGCTAGAAAGAAACAATTCAAGTACTGGGGAAATAAAATCAGGATAACAAAAGATCTAGCACCTTCCACATTAAGGGATCGAAGGTCATGGAATGTGATTATCCAGAAGTCAAAGAAACTAGGACTAAAACCAAGAATCACCTACCCAGCAAAACTGAGTATATTAGTCCAGGGGAAAAAATGCTCTTTCTATGAAATAGAGGACTTTCAAGTACTCTTGATGAAAAGACCAGAGCTGAAAAGAAAATTTGAGTTTCAAACAGAAGAACGAAGAGAAGCATGAAAAGGTAAACAGCAAAGAGAAGTCATATGGGACTTACTAAAATTGAAATGTTTACATTCCTACATGGAAAGATAATATTTGTAACTCTGCAAACTTTTCAGTATCTGAGTAGTTGGTAAGATTACACACCCACAGACACACACACACACACACACACACACACACAGCACAGAGTGAATTGAAGAGGATGGGATCATATCTTTAAAAAAAATGGAATTAAGTGGTGAGAGAGAAATACATTGGGAGGAGAAAGGGGGAAATGGAATGGGGAAAATTATCTGTCATAAAAGAGGAAAGCAAAAGACTTTTCAGTGGAGGGAAAAAGAGGGGAGGTGAGAGAAAAACATGAAGCTTACTCTCATCAATTCGACTAAAGGAAGGAATAAAATGCACACTCATTTTGGTATGAATACTGATCTTCAATACAGGAAAGTGGGGGAGAAGGAGATAAGCAGGGTGGGGGGGATGATGGAAGGGAGAGCATTGGGAGGAGGGAGCAATTTGAAGTCATCACTCTTGGGGAGCAACAGCATCCAAAGAGAGAATAGAAGCAATGGGGGGACAGGATAGGATGGAGGGAAATATAGTTAGTCTTACACAACACGACCATTATGGAAGTCATTTGCAAACTTACACAGACATGGCCTATATTGAATTGCTTGTTTCCCAAAGGGAATGGGTGAGGAGAGAGGGATGAAGAACAGTTGGAAGTCAAAGTTTTAGGAACAACTCTCAAGTATTGTTCTTGCTATTAGGAAATAAGAAATACTGGTAATGGGGTATAACAAGTTATCTGGCCCTACAGTTCAAAAGAGAAGATCGGGACAAGGGAAGGAAGGGATGTTCGAAGAGAGGGTCGATCGGTAATAGGGGCAATTAGAGTGCTCAGTGAATTGGGGCGGGGGGAGGGGAGAAATGGGGAGAAAATTTGGAACCCAAAATTTTGTGAAAATGAATGTTAAAAGCTAAATAAATAAATTTTTAAAAAATCCAAAAAAAAAAAGTAAATATGTACTGGTTGACTTTGTAGCTGCAAAAAAAAAAAAAATAAGTTTATTAACACAAAAAATATTAATGCTTAGTGCATAATTATATTCCTTTTAATAGAAATACTGTCCTAAATTTTAAAGAAAATTAGAGACTAGTCATTGGAATTCCACTAAAAATATGATTCACTCTTCAATGTTTCTAAAACTAGTTCAAAGGAGTATGAATAAAAACTCGTCAGACTGATGAATATTTTAAAAATCTTATGAAAAGGGTAACGGTAATACTCACGAGTATCTCAAGGGAGATATATGATTTTAATTGCTACATTATTCCTAGCAAAATTTTGTAGGATTCTTCAGAAGTTTTAGCATTTCAAATAATTTATTGTATTTCATTAAGAAAATGGAATATTTGGAAAGGAATGAGAATAATAAATTAATCAATATCTATGCCCAAGAGATAACACTATCTATGCTAATGAAAAAAAAATTTCATTGACTATACAATTTCTTTAAGCAAAGTGAGTCATCTTACCTAAAAGATGATACTGACACTTTATTTTTTTTATTTTATTTTTATACTTTTATGTATTTATTTTTATTTATTTCTACATAAATATATTCTTTATGAAAATTTATTTCTATTTCATAAAAATTTTAATTTGATATATTAAGTATTTACTTTTATGAACTTAATTACCTGTATTTTACTGTATTACATTTCATTACTATTATTAAATTCACACTTACTTATGCATTTTTATTGTATTATTTTATCATACTATTGCTTCTCATTCTTCTTTCTTACATTTCAAAATTTTGACAGTAAAAGTTAATAATATTGCGTGCCTGCTGAAAATTCAATGCTTAAATTATCTTCATCAAATCAATTTTGACTTTCATTTCAAAAAGTTACATGTTTACCCAAGCAGAATTTTTAAAACCCTACCTCTCTTTCAGCCTTCACATTTTCATATATACACATTTGCTCTCTTAAGTACATACATTCACTGGTCAACACTTTACTTCTCTATTCTACCGTAAGAACTTGTTTTTCAGTGTCAGCACAAACTATATTCAAGAGATCAATGAACAGTACCTGGGATTCAGTCAAGAACTTTTCTTTAGTCATGGTTTTCTTTTGGGTGTCTTCAAGCTGTTGCTGAAACAACATATTTTCACTCTGAATTTGTGCTAATCTTTCTTGGATAGATTCCCATTTGATAATGTAACTTGTTCACTTTCCCCTTTTTCAGTTGATTTGTGTGTTGAAGTTCCTTTTCTTCTGTTGGGCAAGGTTTAATTCTCTCTGTATGCTTTTTAAATGGGTGTCTTTTCCCTGAGGCAATCGTGCACCAGACAGCTAATTCTCTAAACTATTGGTTTTTCTTTCAGCTTTAGACAGCTCATGAGGAAGGACACCATTGTTCTCTCTTAAGCTAGGGGTGTCATGATAGCTTGTGTTGTAAACAAAGCCACTCATCTCATTCTCCCTGAAAGGAATGTTCATGGGCTAGTTTGATGACTCACTTTCCTCATGATCGAGAACAGCAGAAATCGCATGGGAACTTCATGATGCAATTACTCTCTCTACTCTGTCTCTGTTTTGCATTGTTCAATTTAAAGTTCAGAACTGCATTTTCAGTCGTCAGATCATGTACTTTTCCACTGCACTGGAATGTAATTTTTCTTAAGACTTCTTCATTCAGTTGTAATTCTTTTGAAGCTCCTCAATCTTTTCTTTTCAAACTTTTATATCTTCCATACAATGACATTCTTTTTCTTCATCCTTAATTATTACTGTGTCTAGTTCGAGTTTGAGCTTGGCAACTTCGTCGTGTAGGATTAGATTTTTATTCAACAGACATTTTTCTTTCTCATTGCCGTTAGGAATCTAAATATAACAAACAGAAAAAAAATGTTACTCAAAACAAAATTATGTATTCTGATTTTCCTTAGTAATTCAAAATAAATGCCAAGGTGCCAAGAAGCAGAGCTTCCTCAGAAAAAATTAAATTAAGGGAGTTTCACCTATTTCACATTTCTGTCCAACTCAGTTTTCAAAAAGAACAGGTCTTAAAAGTGCTTCATCAATCTGAAGATATGAAGTAAACTTCTAGTCCCACGAAGGTGCCTTTCAGCATATTTTATTTCCTTTGCTCTATCCATTCTATTCCAAACTGGATAGTCAAAGCGCTACAATAAAAATAAAAATACTTAATATTTACACATTGCCTTTTTATATTAAATTATTTTTTTGTTTTCCGTGTTCTAGAATCACTTCCATATAGCTTAGATGTTTTCCCTTTCCTTCTCCTCCATCACCTCTCTCTACACACACCCTCCCTGATTCTGTGTACAATCTTATATAGGTTCTACACGTACATTCCTATTAAACACATTTTCCTGTTTTTCACGTTGCAGAGAACAATTAAAATGAATGGGAGAAACCATAAAACAAAACATAATCCAAAGGAAAATGGTCTGCTTCATTCTGTTATCCAGTTCAGTATTTCTGTCTCAGGATGTGCAAGGCGGTTTGCCTCCAGAGGCCATTCAGAATCTTTTAGGTACTTGCATGGCAATGAATTACTAAGTGTACCAGAAAAATTCGTTGCACACTGTGGTTTTTGCTGTGTAAAGAGTTTTCCTGGTTCTGCTCCTATCACTAATCATCACTTCTAATAAATCCTTTCAGGCCTGTGTGAAGTCTTCATGCCACGTTGCCTTTTAAGGTATTTTAGAAAGTTCTTCCAATATATTATCACGGCTAAAATTTGCAACACACTTAAGAAGGAAATATTTAGATTATTCTCCCCATTTTACACATCAGGACTTACGGTAGGAGATATTACTGAATAACCTGCCCATTGTCACACTCAGTACGTAGTAGTAGCAGTGTTTCAAACCACGTCTCTTCAAACTCCAAATCAAACATGCTGTTGCAATAGCTAATTCCTCTTAGGAGCTGAAGACAAGCATTTGTCCTACGTTTAGAATCATTGTCTTGGTACAATTATATTATCTCCAGAACAATGAAGTGATAAGTCATAAATTTCTTAGTGGAAGTCCTCAGAAAATTCTCTTTGCTGATAGCTGTAGCGTTTTCACAGCAACACTGATTTAAATCTTTTAGAAGTTGTTAAGTCAAAACCTCTCATTTTCGGGATGGAAAAAGTGAGACCTGCAGTGTGTTCTCCTAGTGATGGTAACCTACCCTTCACCATCATATTTTAAAAGAATGATGAAAGCATTACTGAGGCCAAAGTGTAAAAAGTGCATATTGCACTCGTATCATAGTAAAACTGGTCCAGGAGCATTGTTCCCCATTCAGGACTGGTGGAAAGAGTTACATCAAAAAGCTTATAAGCTCCATGCTGTGACATCCTTTCTGGAAGTGTAGCAGGAGGGTATGAGGAGGTTTCAGCTGAGTTAAAAGGAGCACCCCAGGGCACCATTAACCAAGGATTACTGGGGGCCACCAACACAAATGATTTCCTTCAAACAACTTTTGAAGAAAATATGAAAATGCAAAACTGTAAATTTAGAATTTGATGAATATATATTCCTATCATGGTGAGCAATGTTGAATTAGAATGAATGTAGGAATTCAGGTCACAGATAAAGCCAGAGGTCAGAAATCTAAGAAAAGTTTTTCTGTGGCAAATATTTTTTACTTCTCTTTCATGGGACATGAATGAGACCACAAAGTGAAATAGAGCAAATTATTAATATATACATATGTGTGTGTGTATATATACATACATATATATGTATGTATATATATTATATATTATTATATTATATATAATTATATATGTATTATTATATATTATTAATTTGCTCTATTTTTATATATTTGCTCTCTCTGTATATATATATATATAGTAACCCTTAATCTCTCTCGTGAAAAGTACAAAGAGATGAATCGCTTAATCAAGGAATAAAAATGGTTTGTTTTGGAGGTGTCACTTTCTACCTCTTTGCATTCCTTTCTCCCACTAATTTAGGGGTGAATGACACTGATGAGCTCCCCCTTTTCTCTGACCAGAAAAGGCAAAGGCATTACTGAAATCCAGGGATTTTTTGAGTTGAAGTAGAGTTGGGTCTCAAGAATGGCCATTGAATGAAAAAGGAAAAAGGAACAACCAAGCATAACAAACAGCATATGCGGATTTTGATAACCAGCCATGTCCCGACTTGTGTGCTGTAGACAGATGTACCGGACTGAGGATGACAAATATGTAGCAAAATGAAGAAGCACAGTCCTGATTTTGAAAATATGGACTTAGGTTGGAAAGTGATCAAAGTGAATACCTCAGAAATCTCAGTGATTTGGGAAGAAGCTACTTCTTTTTCTTTCTGCTTCCAAGAGGATTATTCACAATTCCACCTTGTTCAACTCTGGCTTTTAGCTCCAGAAAAAAGTCTCTTTGAGATGAGCTCTTCTTCGTCCTGGGGACAACAATTTCAGAAAATTTTAAATCATCTTTTTTCCTTCCAAAGTCAGCAACAACATTTGACCTTCAACTGGAATATAGAATGTGAAAAAGCAAGGAAAATAGCTTTATAGATTCAAAGAAATGCAGGCTACTGAAAATGAAAAGCCAAAATATAATAGCATTTCAAAGATGGAAAGCAACCTCAGTCACTACCCAAGGCAAGCCTGATCAATTCTTAGGGACCTAACTCTTACAAGCCTCAACTTGAAGGCTTCACAGGTGGGGGTGGCCACCACGTCTCAAGTGAGCGCATTCTGTTTCAGGATGTTTCTGTTGGTTAACAATTTTTTCCTGACATTCACCCTAAAAATGTACATTTTGGAAACTCTGATCCATTGCTCCGAGCTCTGATCCTCAGTCTGAAGCACAGAATGCTTCATCTTTCTTCAAAATGACTGTCCTTCAAAATCCTGAAGACATAAGAATCAATATCTTTAGTTCCTTTAACAGATCCTCACAAGTCATGGACCCCCAGGGTCTTCCTGTTAGGCATCGTGCTTACTACTTGTCATAATTCTGTGAGAGCCACAAATGAATTAATCAGGATAAGCCAATCTATTCACTTCAGAGTACACAGGGATTTTCACCTTGTCTGTTTTGAAAGCTATGCTTCTCTGAATAGGATGCAAAATTACACTAGCTTTTGGGTTCTCAGATAACAGTACCAACTCAGCTTCAGTTTAGAACTGACTAAGATTAACATCTTCTCAGACAAAATGCTGTCCAATTCTATTTCCTCCAACTTATACTTATGAAACTATTTTGTATTTAATTATATAATTTTGTATTCATTCTTACTGAATTTCATGTGATTAACAGGTTCCATCCAGTGCTCTGACTTATGAAGACTTTGTCTTTCCTCCATGTAGAAAGACTTGAATAATTTTACGTAAATTAATAAGAAAATAAGTAAAAGATAAAGATCCTAGAGAGCAACGAACTATTCTGAAATCACTGTATACTAAAGTGTAATGTAAGGAAGAGCAAAAGGGAATGAACTTGAAATTTCATTCGCCAAGAATTTTCAGGTAAGGAAATACTCTCTGCAAAAAGAGAGGATTTCTCTGGAACTTATATTCTTATGGAAGGTGAGGAGAGATCAGTGGTGTCAAATAGATGCCCCCAGGACTGAGTTTTGTGAAGAAATTTGGGGCAATTTCAGACCTCTGGCTCAGAGTCAGGTAAGATGAACTCTGTGTCAACATTTGAAACCAGGTCTTTCTGGACTTGAGGCTTATTGTATTCATTACATCATGCTGATTCTGTATTGGGAGAAATACTTCACAAAGTACCAATTCCATTGTACTTTTCCATGGCCTTTTAGACTGTAATTTTACATTCAAATGATACTATACGGGAATTTTTTTGTTTGTTTTATATTTATGTGTACTTATTTACAAATGATTGAACATAACTTATTTATTTAAGACATTATTTATTTTATGTCTTGTTTAGGATGAAGTAGCTTGGTAAACTGCATTGCCTGTTGTATTTCCCATTTCCATGTAAAAACAATTTTATAACATTTGTTTTCAAAACTTTGAGTTCCAAGTTCTCTCCCTTCCTCCCTCCCCACCCACCTTTATTGAGAATTCAAGCAATTCAATATGTTATACATTTGAAGTCATACTAAATACTTCCAAAATAATCATATTGTGAAAGAATAACTATATTTGCCTCCATCCAATCACACTTCCCATTTATTCTCGTCTCTCATTTCACCCTGTCCCTCCTTCAAAGTGTTTGCTTTGGATTACCCCCTCCCCCAAACTTCTTCCCTTCTGTCAATCCCCCCCTCTTATGCCCTTCCCCTTACTTTCCTGTACGGTAAGATAGATGTCCATACCCAAGAGAGTGTGGATGTTATTCCTTCCTTAAGCTAATTCTGATGATGGTAAGGTTGACTCTCTCACTCTCACCTCCCTCCTCTTCCCGTCCACTGTAAAAGCGTTCTCTTACCACTTTTGTGTGAGATAAATTACTCCCTTCCACCTGTCCCTTGTCCATTTCTCCTCCTCCCGGTACATTCCTCTTTCAACTTTTATATTACTTTTCAATACCATCCTTTGATATTCAACTCACCCAGTGCCCGCCAACTATCATAATGAGAAAAGTCTCATGAGTTACAAATTTTTTTTCCATATAGGAATATTAACAGTTTCATTTTAATAAGTTATTTATGATATCTCTTTCCTACTTTCCTTTCCATGCTTTTCTTAAGTCTTGTATTTGTAAGATTCTTTTTCTGTTGAGCTCTGTTTTACTCAAATATGTATTAAATTCCTCTGCATCATTGAATATAATTTTTCCCCACTCAGTTTTGATAGGTAAGTAAGTCTCAGTTTTAATCCTTGCTACTTTGACCTCTAGAATATATTCCAAGTTCTCTGACTTTTATATTGCCCAAGCGCCCAATTCTTGTGGTACTGGGATTGTTGTTCCACAATATTTGGATGATTTCTTTCTGGCTGCTTCCAATATTTTATCCTTGACCTGGGAACTCTGGAACTTGGCTATGACATTCTGGGAGTTTTCCTTTTCGTATCTCTTCCGGGAGATGATAGGTGCCTGCTTTCAATTTCTATTTTATTCTCTGTTTCTAGAATATCTAGAATATCAGTTCTCCTTTAGAACTTTTAGAAATATGATGTAGAGACTCTTGTTATATCATGTCTTTGAAGTAGTCGAAGATTTTTTCAATTATCCCTCCTGCATCTATTTTCCAGGTCAGATGTTTTTCGGTTAGATATTTCAGATTATTTTGTGTTTTATATTCTTTTGGTTTTGCTTCGTCATTTCTTCATTTCTGATACACTCTTTATCTTCTGTTTGCTCCATTCTAATTTTAAGGACTCACTTACTCAACGAACTTTCGAGTTTCCTTTAAAATTTGGATGATTCTGCTTTTTAAGGCATTCTTCTCCTCATTGATTTTTTCCACCTCTTTTGCCCTTTGGTCTAGTCCACTTTTTTAACACGTTATTTCCTTCAAGACATTTTTGGTCTCGTTTATGAACTTGTTGACTCCTATTTTGCCTATGATTTTTTTCCCCTTACTCTCTTTTCTCTTCCAAATTTCCCTCTATTTCTCTTATGTGATTTTCAAAATCCTTTCTGAGCTCTTCTATGACCTGGGACCAATTTATATTTATGTGATATAAAAATCATAGCCCTTTCTTAAGATTAAAAAGACTATAATACTCACCTCCCTATTCCAGGAAACCCATACATATTCTTAACAAAAAGAGATGGAAATCGTGTCTTTTAAATTTCATTTTCCCTGATTCAAATGATTTGCTACTGTTCTCAGTTCAAGGTCCAGAATTCTGAGAAAGCATTGAAGTTTCTGTTGAGCTCCACTTTTTTACATCATCATTCTTTTTTCCTTAACTGATGTCTAATATTTTCAAATAGCATTTCTGCAGTCACTTGCTTCACTTCCTCTTGTTTCAGAGTAAACCTAGGTGAAAATTGCCTTTTTTCAATGACAGTTCAGTGGAAGGAAGTAATAAATGCCATTTGAATATACTCATCTGGATGTCTAAAAGAAAAAGAATGTTCATTTCAGCTGAACTAAATCCATGTAGGGAACTCATTGTCAAGAAACTCCCTCTATTGATGCAGAGTGGTCCGTGCTCTACCCTTTGAAGCTTACCTTTTCGTATTACCTGTGGCACTGAGATTTTGTTGGCCTGCACAGGCCCACAAAGTCAGGACATGTTAGAAATTGATGGGGTGCTTGGGTGCATGTGATTGGACTCCTATTCTAAAATCACATTTCTCTTCAAAGATAACATTTGTTGTTAGCCTCAAAACCCTATCTCAGGCAGTTTCTCCCCAGTCCAAGAACACAGCCTGCCCCAGCAACCACTATTTTCTCATTTACTGATACAGTAGCAAGTTCCAACTAGAGAATTCATGAGTTTAAACAGCTGTATGCTGGCTGACCTGTTTGTGTACTTGATCATAATGACATTCACTACTCACTGACCAATCATATGTATCTTAGACTTCGATATAAGTACACTCCCTTTCATTTATCTCCTCCAACAAGATATTCATGAGATCAGGACGGTATTCCTTAGTCAGTCCTGTGGCCAGTGGTCAGTCCTGACCACTAGTTGCATTAGTGAGGTTTCAGGCCTAAAATCGTACCTCCATGGAGTGGCCCTTATTCGTTTCCAGACGAATGTTGGGTAAAATACCTCCCCAGTAGCAAAACTACATGTTCCTTTAAGAACTAACCATTCCATAATCCCACCTTGAATCATCTAGTTAGCCTATTTGACACATGTTTTACTATAGAAAATGCTCTAGAAACATTACCTGTACAGAGATAAGGTTGCAGGTGCCCTAAGGACCCTTGTCCGCTGAAAAATGTAAATCTTTACTTTGAGTTCAGAAATACTTGAGTCTTTGCATTCCTTCGAAGTGAACTGCCCCTTGTACTATGATCTTGGCAAGGGTCTCACTGCCCCCCTTCTAGCCTTCATCAAAATCAGTGAGGAACCCATTTTTTATCCAGGCTACTTTAGGGCATTATAGTTCTATGAAAAATGGGTCATATTCTAATTTGTGTACAACTTCTTTTTTGTATTCAATGAAAAGGAATTCCATAAATTCTATATAGCTAGAACAACAGACTTTTTTCATTATTCCTGAGTTTTGATGCATTGGGATGACTCTGGAGAAATGTGTAGAAGGGCATGTACATAAAATTCTATCCATTTTCCCATCACTATTGATTATTCAGAGTTGACTTTTTTACTTCATTTTGAAAAATAAAACACAAATAATTGTGCTACCATTTTCAAATTTCACTCAAAATACATCTCTTCCTTACATCCCTAGAGTGCAAATGAATAAGTAAGGCTCAACAATAATACTGTTTTAATGACGTAGTCCTTTTCCCTTTCTAATCTTAAATCCCCTGTCACATTTCTTCAACAGCAAGAAAAATGCTTCCAAGACTTTCTTTAAAATCGCGAGTTTCATACCTAAGGCCATGGAGTTCTCTGTTCCATTCTGCTTTTTGGTGTACGAACTCACATATCCTTTGTCCTGTTTCTAGCCATCCTTCCTGTAGTCCACGAATCTTGCTTTGTAAACTCTTAACTTTTCTGGTGAGTAGTGGGCAATGCCTTTTTTCACGTTGTAGTGATCAGTCCTATCCAGGAACAGCATCCTCAGGTTTCACAAGTTTAATAAGATGTATACAGACAAAAACACAAAATAAAAATATGAGTATTTTAAAATCTGCAAGACAGTAGCAGTATTCCCAGAACTGAAATGCTCTTGCAATGGCAAAATAATATGAAAGCATAAATCCGGAGAATATAACAAAATATTACTTGGTCAAAAACTTCACATTGTGTATCAGAATAACCTATTTTTCTGTGAGCATTGAAGAAAATGATAAAAGATCACTAAGGGATAAATTACTTAATAGAAAAAATATATATGAAAGCTCAGAATTCTTCACAGTATGAGAAAAATATATGTGGAAAGTAAATATTTTGATGTGTACTCTGCGATGGGACAAATAAGATTAATATAATGGATGCTATACCTAATATCTATATATTTCAAATATACTGAATGATTTTATAAGTATCATAAATGCGTTTTATTTTACAAAGTTGTGTGGAAACACGGCTTCTCCTTTAGAGATTTATAATAGCAAAAACCGTTCAAGATTCACATGGTAATATCAATCTTCATTTATTCATTGGCCAGACTTCTAGTAACTTGAAACAAATATAGCTGAAACAGCAGAGGAAAGTGAAAAATTCCTTATAGTATTAAGCAAAATAGCTGCCCCTTTACTCTTCAGAGAGGTATGGAGCCAAATTGTTACCTAACCCAGAGGTAGTAACGTGTGTTATGTCAAGTTACAGATTCAACAGATTTGAATATTGGGTTTCCCTTGGTAACTTTCAATTCTTCGTATATTTCAGTGTTTAGCAAAACTGAGGCAACAAGACAAAACTCGGTTGCTAGATGGAGCCACACTGATTGTAGCAGGAAGTGAAGCTGACGGTAAGAGAAATGATAAGCTGAAAGATTCAAAACAAAGGAAGAAGCTGTGGCACAGAGAAGTCAAAAGGCATGTTAATACTCACACAATTGGTATGTGTATAAGGCAGAATCTGAACCTAGCCATTTCTGGTATGGTGTCCAGTACACTGTACTATATGTCATGTTGACAGAAGAATTACAAAAATTAGGCAGAACACTGACAAGATTGTTGACATTTTGTGCCGTTTTATGGAAGATTTTAGTAATTTAACCATTCTTTTCATGAAAGAGATCACTGCCTGATCTCTTGATACTTGAAGTCAAGTCAATCTCTTCAATGGTTCTCCTTTCACCAACCAAGCAAATAAAATTAATGCACCTTATCCTACCATGAAGTATTAATAACACACATTATATAATATAGCACTTAGAGGCTTACAAGATACATTCCACCCCCAAAAAAATCCTGTGAAGTATGGTATTTTCTTGATTAAGAAACTGAAGCTCCAAGTTTAAGTGACTTGGCAACAGAAAAAATCTCGGCCCTCGGCAAATTTGTAATCCCCTAAGTTTCCATATTTAATTCTCACTGCTAAATACTGTCCAGAAAAACTCGATTTTTCGCTGTCACTTTTCTGCCTTTTTACTCAGTTTCCATAGTTCAAAGGTTCATTTCACCTCCCTATACTCCCATGATCTATAGCTACTGAATTCATACCTATCCTTTAAAACTCAACTCCCATGCTACCTTCACACACAGGTTATTTTTTCTTGAAAGTTAGTGTTCTTTCCCCCACTGAAGCTCACAGAGCATTATGACGGTGCATTTCATACATATGCGTATATATACAAATATGCATTTGTATGAATATTTATATATATAAGTACATATATAGCACATGTGTACACATATATCTACTTAGGTACACATGCACTTATATTTATATGAATATACATATCAGTATTCGAGTTACCTAGGTAGGGTATATCCCCTATTAGATTGTACACTCAATGAGATAACTTATACAAACTTTGTGTATTCAGCACAAAATAGGTACTTAGTAATTGTTTTTGAACTGACACAAGTAGAAGATGGCTGAAAAATTTATGACCCTGCAATCAACACAATCCCTTTCCCCTTGGCCAAGGCCTGTCAGTGATTGGCTTTCCTCTATTTTGTTGTGAATGAGTGGCATAAGGTTGCAATGGTCTCTTCTTGTATACACGCACGTCCTCGATTTCTGTTTAACAGTTATTATGTTTGGAAATTTTAAACTGTACTTACCTTTGCAATCACTACTGAGCTGTTCAACCAATAACAAAATATTCTTACAGTTTAAGGGAGATAAATCGTCATCCTCTTTATTTGTCTCAGAGGACTAAGTGACGTCCTCCCAATCATTTGCACACCACTTTGTCCTGTAAAATAAGTAACAGTAGGGGAAAATTCAAAAAAAAATCAGAAATCTTTAAAATAATAACGGTGGCTAACATTTCTCTCACACATGAGGGTTTTCACAACACTTTATATACATCATCTTGTGGCATCCTCACAACCATTTTGTGAGACAAACATTACTCAAACTCATTTCACAGATGTTAGGTGGCTTGTCCAGCACCACAGAGTTAGCTAGGATTCCAAGGACGGATTTTAATGTGAGTAGAATATAAGGTAGTTCAAAGTTTACTCTAAATTCTTCATGATTAACCTTTTAACTTTCGATATGCATTACAAATCTAAAATGCAAATAACAGTTTATAGAGTTTATGTATTCTCATTTCAGATATTATAACATGACCTTTATACTAGGCTCAAAAAGTGCAAATTAAGGACAATGATGTATGAAAGGTGATATAAACACCACACTATCCAATATATGTTTAATTTCTGGGTTTTTAAAATTTCTCCTATCTTCATTGAATTTGGCATCCCTTCAGGATATTTTTATGTAGTGTCTCCCCTCCTTTTCCCTGTCTAAATATTAAAGTTATTTACAGTCACTCCTCAAACCCATTTATCTGACTGTGACCCTAAAACTCTACTCAAACTGCTTACTCCAAGGTTGCCAATGGTATCTTCACTGCTAAATCTGATCACACTTTTTGAAGTCTTTTTCTTTCATCACCTTACCTAGCATCACAGCCTTGGTAATGAGGCTGACACAGGCACTGACTGACCTAACTCAGTGTTTGGGAGGGTCCAAAGAATATTATGGAAGAGAAACTATATTATACTGTTGTATGCCTGTGAAACCTGGACACTATAGCAGGTCCATGACGGGAAACGGAATCTCTTCCATTTGAATGGTATTAGGAAGATTCTGAAGATTATCTAGAAGGACAAGGTACCAGACTGAGGTCTTTTCTAGATATTGAATGTTCAGGCCTTCAAACTCTCCAACTCTGATGGGCTGGTCACATGGTTTGAATGAAAAACTTACACTTTCAAAAAAGACTCTTTTTTGAAGGACTCACAAAGGACAAGCATTCACACGGTGGTTAGAAGAAGCAATGCAAGGACACTCTCATGGTCTCTCTTAAGAACTTTGAAATTCATTATGTGACATCGGAGACACTGGCACAGGACTGCTCATCATGGGGTGACCACATCACAAAAGGTGTTGTGCTCTGTGAACAAATCTGAATTGAGATAGCTCAAAGGAAACACAGGATACCCAAATTTGTTCACAAATACTCACAAGGACCATTTCTGCCTAAAGTGAGGTAGACCACTGCTAGTCGGAACTGGTATCATCAGCCACAGTCAGACACACTGAATCTGGACTCAAGCACAATGATGTCATTTTGGTCTGCTTTGAGAAAAGAGGACTTACATACTGGAAGCATTTTCAGGTTGAGGAAGGATACAGTGGAATTGTTATTGGCAACTGGAAGACGGGTTTAATTTCCAGGAGAGAGGGATAGCTTATGCTACTGGATGTGATCAAAGTTGGTCCCTATATGTACATTCTTGTGGGGATCAATCAAATCCTGGCAATAAGGTGCTGATTGTTTTTGCTGAGAAGTGAATAAAAAAGTCTCTAGGTAACTCAGACCAGATGGAGAAAGGTTCTCGGGTTCAATCTGTATCAGTTTTAGGGAATCTGGGCTAGAGTCTAGGCCAATGAATTCAGGGATCCCTGGGATAATTGAACACTTACATATAATCATTTTTATTTCTATTTAATATTTGTCCACTATTTCCCTTTATGAATAGTTCAGAAAAAAAAATGGCTGTTACGTCAAAGTTTGGCAAACTTTGGGATGGATTACATTATCATGTATGTAGTAGTACGTACTCTGTTACATTAATTGATAGAGTTTTTATTTAGCATGCCTTTAAAAGAAACAAATAAATCAATTTATTGGGAAATGATTATCAGGGAGATGAGCAAAATCCAGGAAAGCTTCCTGGAATTTACACCTGTGAAAGTGTCTGAAGGAAGAGAGAGATTTCAACAGATAGCCCGAATGGATAAAGAGCAGGACAAAATACAGAGTAAGTGGTAGAGCAGTTTGGCTGAAAAATGAGAGTGAAGACGAGCAGGATGAATTAAGACTGGTCAGAGTCCTACTGTCAAGGGTCCTAGAAGGCAGCGCTCCTTCATCTCCTGAACATTTGCTGGAAGGTGTGTTTTTCTGCTGGGTATTGGAAATATTTTTTTTAACTTTGTACATTACCCTATGCCCACCACATTTGTATATCCTTAGACTACATATCAAGACAGCAACACGCCAAGAAAAGGAGGCAAAAGGTGCAAAGAAGGGTGAGAGCAAAAAGCATAACCTATTCTTGAATAAATGAATTTAGGGAGGGAAAACACATGTCTAGGTAAAAGTCAGTAATAAGAACTCCCAGTATAGACTGAGGCCTTCATACCCTCCCTCAAACTTTATGAAAGTAAGAGAGTTCTTTGTTTCTTTTTCTTCCTGATTCAATGAACTCATTTCCTACTATCTATATTTCTGACTTCCTATTGCCTACATTTTTCTTCAGTCACTGTTTGCTGTCAAGAGTCTGAACATTAACAGCCTTTCGAAAGCAGATACATAAGATTGTTTTTTAAAGATGAAGGTTATTACTCATTTTCTTTAGTTTGTGTTTTATCTGATAGACACAGCGAATAAATAACCAGAGGTTTCAGGATCAGGGAATGAGAGAGACCAGGGAGTAAGCATCACAGGCAAAATTTGAATTCAGGTCCTCTGCTTCTACAGCCAAGGCAACGTTTCTCCAATGGACCACACTTCATTCCTGTCTACCTAGTTAACTTTGAAAAAAAAATGGTTTACTCATTTCTATTACTGAATATAATGTCTACTCTTGATACCGAGTTCCCAATGGAGTCATGGATTTGTGAATTAAGGATTTGTTAAAAATCATCATTGAAAAGTTCAAGAGCAATCTGATAAGTTCAAGTATTATTTCTCTGCCTCGGCTTACCTGTATAATTTGTTTGACAATAATTGTCTCATTTTTAAATCTTCAAAAGAAAGCTGGGCATATTTCTGTCTCTCTCTTCCTCAGTACCGTCTTGATATGAGTTTGTCATTCTTGAGAGTTGGGATTCCAGTTCTCTTATTGGTTGCTCCATTTGGTTCCTTAGATCAGCATTATTATTTTCTAATTTGTAATTATAAATATTTATAATTTATTTTCTCTTCATTGTTCTAACTTGTCTGTCTCTGCTGAGTCTAAACCAAACGGAAAACAAAGAATGAAATTAATGAGAAACTGCCCAGTTTTATCGTGGAAATTAACAGATGTCTACTTCTTAGCTTTCACTTTAATTTCAGTCAGAGATCCAGAGACCGATTCTGAATTTCTAAAAATACATTCGAACTTTGAAAGTACTGATCATAAAGTTCATCTGAATTAAATTTTAACTAAAAGCAACAACAGCCCTATTTCTACAGGAAGTTAGTCATTAGTTTGCACTCTGGTACTTACTCTGGTGCTAGTATTAGGATCATTACAAAAAACATGTATAATTCCAAAAGTTGTCTTCAACTCCAGAATCTCCCGGAATGCTTACTTTGGGTGTAGAACCGGGAAAAATATCCTAAAATTTCATTTACATTGAAATATTTTACAATCAGAGTGGTGGTAAATGAAGTTACCTGGAGGAATGTATGGAGTTCCTTTGGTTTTTCATCAGTTTCCAGCCATGCTCGTTCATCAAGATCATATTTCTATTCTGTGCCATTTAGCTGCATTTTAGCTTAAGAATTTCCAGATGATGTCTAATAGCAACAACTTCTTCTTCCAGGTGTTTGCTGTCTGCTTCCAACTGGTCACATTTCTTCTGCAAGGTTTTCGTGAAAAAAAACCTCTTCTTGAAGATTTTGATTAATTGATGCCAAGTGTTTATAAAATGAAAATGCTGCTTCCAATTGCTGTGTAAGGTATTTAATCTGTATAAAAGAACATTATCAAGTTACACCAATTCAATTTAGGTCTTTCAAACTAAAGACTAATTTTAAACTGATAACATTAAATTATTTGGAATTCAGTTGTAATTAAATGCATCATTCTCTACATATTACAGCTACAAATTGTATTTCCTGAAATGATTATTCAGGTAAAGTGACAAATCAAAAACAAAATTAAGACTGAAATGATAAACCAAGAATTTCTTTGATTAGCTCTGATACTCTGTGTAATCCACATTTCATATTTCATCCCATATTTTCTTCTGTGATCTCTAATTTTCTCATGCATCTTTTTTCCAGCTCTTAATACAGTGCACAGATATCAATAAAATTCATACTCGAAGGAGATCAATAAATTCTTCACTTATGCCAGGCCTAAGGCATCAAGACATCTCAAAAGGAATTTGGAAAGACATGAAATTTCCTTTCTCATTCTAATGAGAACACTGATTCTATGTTGATAAACTTCACTGAGAAATCAAATACATTTATAGCCATTTGAAGGCGACATGGTAGGATTTTGGGTTACAGAGCCAGAGAAAACCAGAGAGGTCTTTCTCAAAACTCAGGTGACAGTACCCAGGGACATCACATTGTTTCTCAGAGCGTCTGTTGTGAAAGGGCCCTCTTCCTGCTCCCCAAGTGCTTTAAGGGAATAAACCAACACGCTAAACAAGACTCGATCGTTATTCCTTCAGACCCAGGGGTTAGAGGACAGACTGAAATAAGTGATCAATAAAACATATGCTACCACTGCCTTCCAGAGGACCAATCCTCAATAAATGTTAAGAAGTTAATTCTTTATGATAAATATTGATGAGAACTGTAAGACAAGAGATATCATCTACGAACATTAATGAGAGTTAAGATAAAATGTTTCTAAGGAGTCACTTGACATAGAAAAAAAGAGTATTACTATTAGTTAGCATTTAAATAGAACTTTAAGCATTATCAGTGGGATCACATTTGAACACTTGTTTTTCAAAACCTTGCTAGGAATTTCCCCCAACTCCTGCTGGGAGAAATGGCTCAATATTACCAAATACTAGAATCCTTACAAATTAAGAAATAGTTCAAGATGAATTACTCAACTTATTATTCCTCAAGTTCGAGAAAATCTTTGCTTCCCTAAAACAGAAGAGCAATGTATAGGCCATACTGCAATGAAGTCGGTTTCACCCACTTCCTGGTGGAATGATATGAAAATCTCCTAAGTATTCCACTCCTTTCTCCTCTTAAAACAACTCAAGTCCTGTTTTCACTTTTAACTCTTTTAACTCAATTACCTTGTATTATGAAGGTTCTTAATCAGTGGTAATCACCTTGCAATCAAATTTCTTTCGTTGTTGTTTTTTTTGGGGGGGGGGTGATTTTGCCATTTTAAAAGCTCTTAAAGAGCGAGTGCTTTTCAAATTGTTTCTGCTTAGTAGTCATCTTTTTGGGGGGGATATGATTTGGATCTTTAGAAATCCAGAAGAAGTGTCAGAAGAAGTTCAGAAGTTCTAAGAGATCCTGCAATCAGTGCCCCTAAAAGACTTTCTATCATGTGTTTCTTCAAATAGCTTATTTCCCTCTGGTAGCACTCTGATTGCTGGAAAGTTTTTCTTGAGGTCCAGTCTAAATTTGTGTCTTTGCACACTTCCATTGATGAGTAGAACAAGTCTAATATTTCTCTCACCTGAGAAAGCTTTTTAATCCTTGAGAAGTACCATTAACACAATATATTTAAATACATTCTATTTGATATAAGTTCCAAGACGGCAGAAGAAGAAAAGCTTCTAGCATATAAATCTAGAAAGAAAGTTAGTAGAGCCCAGAATTTTCAGGGAGATTATCAAGTCCCAAGCTTGTTTACTGAGTTGCTAAGAACAGCAAGAAGAGACTAGGCCTGAAATAGTAATTGTTGTCTTCCTAGCATGGGGAAGATGTAAATCTCAAGGACATTGGTGTCCAATGGCCTGGTGCATATTGTAACTATTTCAAAAGGTATATCAAGGGAAGTCATTTGACACAATTCAATATTCAGAATTACCTGATTTTTTAAAGCATTAATTTCTCTATCCATTTCAGAATGAGTTCACTTCACTCCCACCCTGGTCAACAACATCTCCATTTTCATATTCTTTTAATGCCGTCATGGCTGTTTGCAACGCGTTGAAACATCTGTGACAATGAACAGAATAATTAAGTCAATGTCTTCATAGCTTACATATTATACATTTCAAAAGGGTAATTTTTGAACCACTACCTTAAATTATCCTCAATCATAGAGAAGAAGATAAATATAAAAAGAGTTCTTGTCATTACTCAACACATCTGACGATATTTTGGGAAATAAAACCAGAGAAACAGTAGCCTCACCAATGATTTCATCTCTCTTTCAAAAGATATATATTCGTCATCAGCTCTACATTAATGTCACTTCATTTTAGAACACTGCCCACATGATTTCTCGTTATGCTGTCATATTTGTAGAACGAAGGATGCCTTCCAAATAATATAATACAACAATTAAAGGATAAGGAAATTCATTTTGAATAAAAAAAGTTTTACAGTGCTGTGATGTGTCTTCGTTATTTTAATTGTCGATCCATGTAAATTGGCTGGGGAAGTGTTTAAAGGTCCTAGGCTACAAAACACAAATGATCTCATTTAATGCTATTGGAATACCAAGTTGCATTTAAAATGTTGCTTTAGTGGATGGAATTACAGGTAGTCTCTAACTTGAAAAATCAGTTGGATCTCAAACGCTCCTTTGCAAACTGACTTTGTGGAACAGGGGAGGCATTTCTTCCTCCCACTCAGAGGTAGTACTCTTAAAAGCAGTTCAATAAAAACCCCGCAAAAACTAATTCTATCATAACACTGCTAAATTAAAGTCCTGGAAAATGCAGGACCATTTGGAGATTCTCCTCTCCCACTAATACGGCAACCTCTCTCCTGTGGTAAGAAGATCTGATACCTCAGCGGTGATAACTTCTTGCCACATTCAATTAAAAGTCATCCACTGGAATTCAGTTACAATGCAATTTGAAAGCATTAAATGCTTACCTTTCAAAAGTGTGACAGAATACAGAATTTAGACAGACTATGGTCGATGCTCTCATCCAAGTGGGATATGAAATAAATGTGCAGATAATGACAATATACAACCACGTGTAAGAGCTTTAGGGGAGTGTAATCGAAATTTCAATGTCAACTCTGATGGGGAAGGTCATTCATTACCAAAAACAGAGATCAGAGTAGGCCTCAGTGAGGAACTGCATTTGGGTGAGGATGAGTGTAGATACCATGGGTAAATATCACAGACACAGGACAGATTTGGGAAAGCCCAAGGCATGTTTTGAAGCACAGAGAATAGTCCAGTTGAACAGGAGTGTAAAGTATAGAAGACAGAATAATATAATTGAAGAGAGAAAAGGCACGCTGCTGGCACATCGTGAAGAGCCTTATATCCCAGGTCAAGAAATGCTGTGGGGTCTAGCTCAAAAGTCATATACTTAACTTAGTTTGGCTGATCCCACAAAATTAGAAGATGCCTTTTACTCCTTCAGTCTCTGACTGCATTTCATTTCGACCATTCTAAAGCACTTAATACATTCTCATTTGCACAGCTTATTTGGGTCCCTACATTACCTCTTTGAATAGCCTACAATCACTCACTGTCAAAGCAGGGACTGCACATTAGTAATGGACCCCTGTCACTCCAGGACCAGCACAGTATTTTATATAGAATCGATGTTTGATAATACTTTTTGACTGAATGACAATTGAACAAATTAGATAAATAATGAAGGAAATAAATTAGGACGGAAAACATAGAAATTTACCTTAGAGAAGCATTTGTGTCCAGAAATAGTATACAGAACAAGCGACTGTCAAATGCTGTATAGTATCATTCCACCAAACATACTTTAAGGTACAGGTGCTATGCAGCATTTTACTATAGCTTCAGAGATGCAGGACACAAGGTATATTTGTCAGCGGTAAGTTAGTGAAGAAAATGAAAATAAAAAAAAAAAAAACCCTTTGTTCACTTAGAATCATCCATGGTGGAATTCTTTAAGTGTTAATATACAAAATGAATTTGTACTCAGTATTTAACAAAAGAGTGAAATCCTTGCTTACGTAATGTTTCCTTTGAAAGGCCTGCCAAAAGGGGTCTTACCGATTTAAATCTTCCTCTAATTCATCATTTCTCTTCATTTGTCGTTCTAGAGAATCTTCCAGACATTGCTTCCACTCATTGAGTCTCGTGAATTTTTCCCTTTCAATACGAAGCTTTAAAAAAATTTTACAATGAAAAATATCACAATTGAACTGGCATTTCTCAAAGGGATTCTCTTCATTAACTCTAGCTCCAACTGTAAATATCAATTTAAGCATAGATTGTTAAACCAAAACAAATACGGAAAGATTTGAAAATGATTGATCTTCCTTGACATGACATACCTTTCCTGTGATTTCACTACAAACTATTTCTTTTCTTTTGAAATTTAAATCAATGAAAGTTCTGATTTGATTCAATATAGGTATTACTTTTACTGACAATATTCATAAATTTAGAAATGATTGAAATGAATAGGAATGAATAGAAAGTGGGCCAAGTTTCCCAACACACCACACCTTGGAGGAACATTGGCCTTTCCTATTTCTCTAGAGCCCATGATAATTATCCGTTCAGCTCCACTTCCCCTTTGCGTTGGCACACCTGACCCATGTTCCACACATTCCTATGTTGAAATGACAATGTATGTCTTTGTAAGTAAGGGTGTAAAACAGTTCTGCTAATCTCTTTGTACTGAAATAAGAGAGATGCAACGTGAGTAAATTGACGTTTTCTTTTTCTCCTTGAGTGGTTATCTGTTGTTCCCGATTATGAGCCAGGTGCTCTTTACTCTCTTGCAAAGGAAGACAGAAGCCTGCTCATTGTGGTGAATACTGCATGATTGTATTGTAGACTCACTCCTATTTCTCCTCTTTGCTTCCACATTTCTCCAATGAATGATTACCACAGCTGCAATTTCTTCACTTCCTATTTCCATTTCATTCATCTATTTATCTGTAACTCTTCCCTTATTTATTTTCTATTTATCTGTGACTTAATTGGTATAGGAAATTCCCAGTCATAACGTTTATAACGTATCAGTACAAATAGGTCCTGCCCTCAACCGACGTCTCAGAATCTGCAACTCTCAGAGTTTTACTGAATAACTTAGGGCACCAAAATTATGCAAAACTGGCCCAGGATCATGAAGCCATTTGTGTCAACATTGGGATTTCAACCTATGCTTACGTCTGAGGCAAGATCTCTATTCCTAAAACATAGTGCCTTTCTTCATTGCCATAAAATCAGTTATTCCCTCCTTACTAGTCTACTACAACTGCATTCTCAAGAGGTAGAAGTCATACTGGTATCCAAAAACTTTTCTTCTTAGTCTCTGACTTCACTGAAACATAGATCCTCTTTCTCTTCTGTGATTGGTAATTTATTTTCCCTATAAATTATCCTTTCACCCTGTTTCTCTTTCCTCTTCTATCTCATGGAGACCCCTTTGGTCCTGGATCATGACTTCAAGCCGAGGATCAAAGAGTGAGGGAGGTGAGCATTTAATCCCACCTTCTCATTTTACAAAAGAGGAAGCAATCACACTGGTGTTAAATCAGTTGCATACAGTTTAATTAAAAACAAAAGGGCTACAGAGTCTTTCTGTTCTAATTTTGCCCGCACACCAATCTTTCCTACAAAATGCTAAGCCAAGTACTATCAAACATCGTTGAGATCATGTTACTGCCATGTACAGGAACTTCTATGGGCTATCAGATTGAGGCTTAAATTCTCCGTCTTCTTTTCTCTTATATCTCACTTCACATTTTTCCAACTTTTAATTCTAATTGCTTTACGGCTCCCCTCCTCACACTCCTATGCTTTTCGTATTTTCCTATCGCTCCCTATCCTACTAATCCATCACTTTCTTAGCCTATTGGACTCCATTGCTCTCCTGTACTGCTGATCCCTTCCCAAATCTCGAAGGCAACTCAAAGTTCTCACTTTTCTTCAATGCTTTCCTTACTATTTTGCTTCAATGAACCTTGCCTTCACTACATTCTTTGAGATTTTTGTCTGCAGCATTCAGTGAGTATGCTATTCGGGTTAATGCCTACATTGAGAATCACCTGTCATTTTAGTTCTTTATTATTTCAGTGTCTACTGGTGACACATTGTATAGGGACCTAGCAGGAATTCAACTGCACTATACTCATTTAGAACTATAAGCAGAGCAAAAATGGACAAGTCATGAGTTAGTACAGATTTTTTTATAAATGAAGAATCCAAGGTTTGAGAGAGAAAAACATTCATAAAAACAAGTTGTATGCCAAGAGGCTGAGCCAGGACGCAAAATTTTTAAAGTTCACCCTCCTATATATGCTATCAATAATTAATATACATATGTGCAGATGTATAGATGTGTGTACGCATATATAAAATTCAGATATTCGGCAATTTTTCTTCCACTAGAGTTGCTACCTCAGCAAATTTGCTCTGGGAACTTCTTGTACTGAGAACAGGACTGGATAATACCATCTGCTCTAACCTCCACCTATAGTGATCTCTCCTTTTCATAAATGCTTACATGTTTACCATGCACTTAGTAGTTGTTTATATGCTACATTGTATTAAACATGAAATTCCTCTATTTGGCATTGGAATGCTAGAGAGACTGAAAATTCTTCAAGGAGAGAGTGCATGTCTTACACATAGCTTTTGCTACCTGCTCAGAACCTCTCATAGTGGAATTCACATATGGATTTTCACTAGTTGATGAGGTAAATTTTGAACAAGGAAGAAATTGTAATTTGACTAATTTTTACAGAGCGAAAACTTGGATGATCTGGGAAATTAGATTAGAAATGGGTGCTAGTTTGCACTGAATACCAATTACATGAGGTAATTCGTACTGACAAAGAGGGACTCTGACTTTTTTCTTCCTTACTTTACCTTCAAGGTCTCAGTCCACACCTAGTTTCTGGACTGCAGCCTGAAACTAAAAGGTTTGGAAGGGTAATATTTCAATCGATGTGTTCCACAAACAATGTGAGCGAAATGAAGACAATGAGGGATAGGGGAGTTAATTGGGAAAAAAAAAGTTGTTTCACTCTCGTACTGCGTTCTGAAACCTAGAAAAATGTCTCAAGGGTCAAATGCCAGAGTAAAGAAGTTATTCTAAGAATGAGATTGGACCTTGTAATAATGTCATAGCTAAGGGAAGTATACGGAAATTAACGAGTTCAAAATAAGGCTTTTGAAAAATTAAGAGGTAGATATGAAAATGGGGGAGGCAGTGGTTATTTGTATGAAAATGACAATGGTCTTTTGTTTTCAGTGTAGAGAAACTAGCATTTAGTCAGTGTCTAACGTGTGCAAGGAACAAAGGCCATAAAGTTGAGTGATTTGCAATTATCATCTCATTTGATTCTCACAACAACCCTGGGAGGTAGGTGCTATTATCAACCCCATTTCATGTTTGAGAATACTGAAAAGATTAAGTGACTTGCCTAAGATCACACCAAGAGCATCTGAGGCTATATCTGTAATCAGATCTTTCTCAGCCCAGGCTCAAGATTTTATCCATAATTGCTGCCCATCCCCTTCAAGTTGAGAAACATCTCATCATACAAAATTCTCTTTTTGATCACTTTGGCTTAGATTTCCCTTGCTTTACCACTTATGATGGGTACTAATTTGAAAATATGTTTGAGGAATGTCAGAAATATCCACTTCTATACTTTTTGGCAGGCATAATGATGAATAGCACACACAACTAGATATAAATATGGGAAAGCAAATGAAAAAGGAGAAAGGCACTTGACCTAATAATGGAAACCCGTTAGGGGAATTTGATTGTGTTGGTATTCTATGCGTAACCTCCCCTTCATTTTAATAATTTCTAATAATAATAACAACAATATTTTTTTTACTGAATTTATATGCGGCCATTGGAGGCTCTGGGAAACCGAAAATATATAAAAAACCAGAATAGACAAACTCAAGGTGCTTTCGTCCAAATATCACCTTGAGCCAATTTTCATTTTAACTCCATTTTCAACCTAGGCAAAGCCAAGAAATGAATATAGAGTTTTGTCCTTCTTGTTTTTCCACTAGTAATACTACTATTATTACCAGTACCACTACTACTTCTACTAGAAGTACTACTACCAAATCTATTACAACTACTACTACTACTTTTGCTACTACAATAATAACAATTACTCTACTGCCAACATCCTGGGAAAAGGAATTTCTATGGAAAATAAGGAAGCATGAATACTCCCTGTCCTCAAGGAACTCCATTATAATTGGGTAAAAAACAATGAGATAAAGCAATTGATAGTTTGATAAGAAATGCGATCACCATAGGACAATCTATCTGTAATTAAATACCAGATTTTGTGGTATCAGATGAAAAGTGGATTTGAGGAGATTCAGGAATCAACAGGGGTGAAAAGCCCAAAAAGCATTATGAGAAAAGAATCATACTTTTGTAATTCAAAAACATCTTGAATGTGAAGAGTAGAAAGGTTTTGAATAGGTAGCACAGATGAGGAAGTGAAACTAAACAAGAAGAGTAACTAAACAAGATGGAGGTATGGAGGTGGAAATCCACAGGGTGAGATCAGATTGATTAAGTTAGGGAATATTAATGAAAGCATCCATCTAATTACTTCAACTCCAATTTATCCTTTCCATGTACAATTTCTATATGTACAAAATGTGAAGAAATAACATTTTCTTGTTATTCAAGGAGGAGTTTGAACAGAAAGAAACAAAGAATTTGTACTTGACAGTGCTGTTTGGGGGATTAAATGAGAAAATGAAGGTCAAGGTGTTTCTAAAAATCGAGTATGATAGAAATGATTGAGCTATTATTGGTCCTGGGACAAACACCTCACTCTTTGCATAAGGACAGATAAACCAAATGGTCAACCACAGAAAGAGTGAATATAAGTATTAAAATTTACGTGTACAGATTGTGGAAGTTGGAGGAGTAATTCTAAGTCAACGGAAATTACAGACACAGTGTTCAGAAAATTGACAAAACTGGTAAAATGAGAAAGCAGCAATTCCCCAAACCACTTGGTAGTAGCTAAGAAAGAGAAGGGTAGAGAATTGGAATGGGCTAGGTACTCAAGAGATAGCAGGCAATGAATATAGCAGTCTCTGGGTTGATAAACTCAAGGACCCCTACCTTCTGGGATAAGAACTCACTGTTCGAGAAAATTGCGGGGAAAACTGGATAACAATGTGGTGGAAACTAAGCATAGACCAATTCATGACACCATGCACAAGAATGAATGGGTACATGATCTAGGGATATAGATTGATATCATGGACAAAGTGAAGGAGGAAGGAATAGTGTATTTATCAGATTTATGGAGAAGGGAAGAGTTTTTGACTAAAGGAAAGACAGTAAGCATTATGAAGGGAAAGGTGAATAATTGTGATTGCACTAAACTGAAAAGTTTTTGCACAACTAGACCCAATGCAATCAGGATTCAGAGGGATGTAGTACATTGGGAAAGAATTTTGACAGTTAATGTTGGGGACAAAGGCCTCATTTCTAGAGTATATAGAGAACTGAGTCAAATGTACCAGAATACAAGTCATTCCACAATTAATAAATGGTAAAAGGATATGAACAAACAATTTTCAGAGGAAAAAATTAAAGATACCTATAATCATAGAAGAAATGCTCTCAACCACTTTTGATTAGAGATGCAAATCAAAACAACTCTGAGGTACCACAACACACCTATTAGATTGGCAAACATGACAGAACAGGAAAATAATAAATGTTGGAGAGGATGTGGGAGAGTTGGAACACTAATTCATTGTTTGTGGAGCTGTGAGTTCATCCAACCGTTCTGGACAGCGCTTTGGAACTGTGCCGAAAGGGCTACAAAAATGTGCATACCCCTTCACCCAGCAATATACAGCAATATGACTGTATCCCCAAGAGATAATAAAAATGAGAAAGGACCCCACATGTACAAAAATATTTACAGCATCACTCTTTGTAGTGGCCAAAAACTGGAAATCAAGGGGATGCCCATCAATTGAGGAATGGCTGAAGACATTATGGTATATGAATGTAATGGAATACTATTGCGCTATAAGAAATGATGAGCAAGATGACTTCAGAGAAGCCTGAAAATATTTATATGGTTTGATGCTGAGCAAGAGGAGCAGCACCAGGAGAACTTTGTGCACAGCAACCACCAAAGTGTGCAAGAGCTTTTTCTGGTAGACTTCGATATTCATAGAAAAAAAAAAAAATTCCCAATGGTGCCCTAAGGCAAAATGCTTTCCACATGCAGGGAAAGAACTATGGAATTCAATCGCAGAATTTAACAGATCATTTCTGTGTGTGTGTGAGTGTGTGTGTGTGTGTGTGTGTGTGTGTGTTATATTTTGGTTTGTTATATGATTTCTCCCATTTATTTTAGTTCCTCTACACAGCATGACTACAGTGAAAATGTACTCAGTAGGAATGTATATGTAGATTCTATATAGAATTGTATGGCTCTTGGGGAGGGAAAAAAATCTAAGTTTTGTCGTAGTGATTGGAGAATATTAAAACTAAATATATTGCTTAAAAATGTGAAATGTCACACTGAATATACTTTCCACTCCTTTGTTTCCAGAACAAATTACTGATCTTTTTGCATACGTACTTGACTTTTGGTTTCATCTACTTCCTTCTGTAGTTTTTCCTTATCTTCATAATCAATTTCATTAAATGATGTGACTTGTTGTGAAACTCCTGTCAGGGACTGATAATTGCAGGAAACAGGTGGCTCTCGCTGAAGATTTCTTACTCTAGCCTGATAGAAATATGTCCAAATTACTAATATTACAGATTTCATAAAGCAACATTAGCTCGTATAAAATAAATATAATTTTAAAATTCAAATCAAAAGTCTATATAATTTTGCATACAACTTAATTTCTTCAGTATGTTCATAATTATCAAAGATTGAAAGACAGAAATCTATTAGGGATAAGAAAACAACCTCATTTTGCAGGTGAGAAAAACTAAACTCCAAAGAGGTTAAATGAGTAACCAAGGTCCTAAAGGTAGACGTTTAGAAAGAAAAAGATTGAAACTTGGCTCCTGAGACAGCAAAGTTGTTTAGATTATACCACTCAACTTCCATTTAGCATGGAGCAAATGAGATCTTTCTACTCCCTCAGAATACTCCTCAGAAATCAGTACAGTCAGCCTGCTTTCCCCATTACATCTTAATTGACAAGAATGAGACCACCTCCAAAGCTATCTAGGCACTAAAACATTTTACGTGAAATTCCCACGCAAAGTAAAGGAAAGAGGAGGGAAGAACGTATACTTTCTTATGCTTGGTAGAAAATGTAAAGGTTTCCCATTCCATTTTTCGGAAAAGTTGACTACCTTATTTCTGTGTGCCAGTCCGTAGAAGAAAGACATCTACAAGAAAAGGTTGTGCTTTCTTTCCTCTCATGGTTTACGCTGGAGAATGAACATCGGCACTGATATGCTTGTCAGGCTTGGTAAAAGCACTTAACATGCCCAAAGTCAAAATGTCAACAACAAATATGGGCGCTAGGTATTATTCACATCTTCAACAGTCTTTGCTAAGCCTTCAAGGAAGTTGCTTTCTCTGTTCAGATAAGAGTTACACTCCTGGTTTCAGTCAATGGAGAAGAAACAGGAAACTATGGAAAATATGCTAGTTCTACACGCTATGTGTACATAGCATGTTAGAAGTACAGAGTTTTGGACATACAGACGTATTCATCCGTTCACATATATGTATATGGAGATATCCACACAGAAAAACATAACTGTATGTGTATAGAATGATATACTGCAACAATTCTTCTCCTCTTTCACTACAGAGCAAGGGGAATTATTGCATAAATTATGAAAACCAAATGAAGCCAAAAATCAAAAGAAGCCAAATGTTTTTTCTAATTAGACAAGATGAAGTACTTTGTAAAAGTCAATTTTAGTAGAGTCACGCCAAATTTTTTGAAGAAAACATAAGGCTAAGAGAAGACAATGTAAAGTTCAGAAAGTAAAATTGGCTCAATTCACTGAATTTCTACAAGTAAACTGTACTCTATTATGGAATGACTAGATAAAATTTTAAATTTTTTAGATGAAATCATTACCCAGGACAATACGTGGTAGAATCGACCCTCACTGCATATATGAAAAATCACAGATAATGAGATCTGCTATTAGACTGTATAAATTATTCATATTAAGGAACTAAAAGGAGTGATTCCAGAACCGGCAACTTTGGAAACTGAGCAAGACTTGTTAGTCCAACCACAAAAAAAAAATAAAAAAAGAGATGAAAAAATAGTGGAGTACAATTAAAAAATAAGATTAGTAACTGAAAAATTAACGCTTAATGAAGAATCATAATGTTTCTGAATAGAAGCACTGTCCTAAATTTCAAAGAAAAGTAGTGGCTAGACTATGGAATTTCATTACAAATAGAATCCAATCGTTAATGTTTCAAAAATGAGTTCAAAAGTGTCTAAATTGAAACTAGTTAGACAGATGAGTATGTTTAAATTTTAATGAAACTCGTAAAGGGCATATTGCACAGTTATCTCAAAAGAGATTTTATACTTCAACTGTAATATTGTTCCTAGCATTATGTTGGAAGACTTTTCTTAAATTGCAGCATTTGAAAAAATTTGTGATATTTCAGTATTCAAATGGAATAATAGAAAAATTAATGAAATAAAAATTTATCTTTATTTGGATACTAGAGATTTCCTATACAAATATTTATTAAGCCAAATGTCATGGACTGCATGATTTCTTGAAGCAAAATGTGTCGTTACCTAAAAGAAGAATTTGTAAATTATTTTTATACTTTTATCTTTTATATTATTATTTTTATGTTTAAAATTGCTTTCGATTGTTTGCTTTATTACTTATATTGTATTACAGTACATTTTATTTTCATTTTTATATTCATTTGATCTTAAAAATTATTATATTACTTGTTCTATTTATCATATCATGGATTCTCACTCTCAATTCTTATATATCAGAATTTATACAATGAAAGATAATAGCATCACCAGCCTGTCGAATATTCAAATTCCTAAGATATCTTGATAAAAATTAAATTGAATTTCATTTCAAAACGACTAAAACTTATCCAAGCAAAATACTTCAAGAGCGAACCCTCTTGCGGCCTTCTCATTTTCATATTTCCACGTTTGCTCTCTGAAGTGGTTCCATTCACGCATTAACTAATACTTTATTGCTCTCTTCTACTATAAGAGCTTGTTTATCAATATCAGCATAAACTTTATTGAAGAGATCAATAAATTGCACCTGGGCATCACTCATTTGCTTTTCTTGAATTATGATTTTCTTCTGTGTGTCTTCAAGCTCTTGCTGCAGCACCATATTTTCACTCTGGATTTGGCCTAATCTTTCTTGGAGAGATTCATTTTCCAAACTATATCTCTTGATTTTTTCCTTTAACACTTGATTTGGTTCTTCAAGTTTCTCTGCCTTCTATTCAGCATGCTTCAGTTCTCTCTGTGTGTTTTCTAAAATGTATGTCTTCTCTCTGAGGGATTCATGGACATGGTCTAACTCATTTTCTAAACTCTTGGCTCTACTTGCAGTCTTAGAGAGTTTTTCAGAAAGGACACCGTTATCCTCTCTTAGACTACACAAGTCATGGTTTAGTTTGTCCTTTAAATGAAGCCACTCATCTCTTTTACCCTCAAAGGAATCCTCAATGGCTAATTTTGATAACTCATATTTGCCAACGATTTTAATCAACCTGGACGCGTATGATGCCCCATCGTCCTCTAGTTTCTCAATGTTTTGTTCTGCATTCTGCAGTTTAGAGTTCAGCATGGCATTCTGAGCTTTCAGAACGATTATTCGTCGACGGCACTGAAATCCGATTTTTCTTAACGCTTCTTTATTTAATTGTAATTTCTGTTGAAGCTCCTCAATCTTTTCTTTCAACGCTTCAGTTTCTTCTGTGTGGTGCTTTCTGGTGCGCTTATCCTTAATTTTTACTGCGTGTAATTCCATTTGGTGCATGGCAACTTCATACTGTATGATTTCCTTTTTTTTCTGCAGGTATTTTTCCTTTTCGTTCCTAAGAGGAACCTAAAGATAAGAAAAAGAAAAAAAATGTTATTCAAAATAAAATTATAAATTCTGATATTTCCATAAAAATTCAAAATAAACGCCAAAGGTCCAAGAAGCATAGTGTCTTCAGAGGAAAAGTTAACTGAGGGAGTTTCACCTATTTCCCATTCTGTTAATTTGCGCAAAGAACAGGACTTAAAACTGCATCATAAATCAAAGATTTGGAACGCGTTTTTGGATCGACAAAGCTGTCTGTCTTTCAGTATATTTGATTTCCTTTTCTCCATACATTTTATCTCACACTGCTGATTCTATTTCAGACATTTCAAGGTCTCTGGAAAGTACTTTCAATACATGATCTCACCTACAATTTGCACAACCTTTATGAGGGAAATACTTATATTTATTTATATTGCTAAGTGTGGAACAGAAGTGCAGTTCACGCATTTGAAACTATAGATTATTAGAGCAAAAGGGGACACTACTGATGAGTTAGTACATCATTTTATAATTCAAGAACCAGAAGCCTAACGACAGAAAACCATTTGCTGAAAGTCGTGTGGATGGCAATGGACTGAAGCAGAACACAAAATCTTGGAAAAGTCCCCCTTAGATTGACAGTTTTACCAGATTTCAGACATATAATTATATGAACACACACATGTGTGTGTAATTCCATATGTGCACATGTATAATTTTGTGTGTACATATACACATCCACACAGGAACAGATATATCAATATAAATAAATATATAAATGTACATATATATGTATAAATATATATACATATATATATATATACATATATATGTATAATACGTAGGTATTCAGCAATTGTTCTTCCACTAGGGCTGCTAACTCATCCAATTTGCATCGAGTAATGTTCTCATTAATAAAAACATGAATGGATTAATACCATCTGCTCTAATTTCCACCTGTACTGATATCTTCTTTCATAAATACTTACAGGAATATCGTTCACTTAGTAGTTGTTTAAATTCTACTTTTTGCTACAAATGAACTTTCTCTCTTTTGTATTGACTTCCCAGAGAGAGTGAAAATTCTTCAAGAAGACAGTGCGTGTCTCACACACAGTCTTCGTATACTTCTCAGGGTCTATCACAGTGTTGTTCACATAATTATTATTCACTAATTGATGAAATAACATTTGAACAAGGGAGAAACTGTAATTTCACTGAAATCTTCCATAGTGAAAACTTGCGCGATCAGGGAAATTACACAAGACATAGTGCCAGTTTGGCCAGAATGCCAATTAATTGACCTACCTCTTCCTACCAAAGATGGATTCTAAATTACTGCTTCCTTGCTGTAACTTCCAGGAGTCAGTTCACACCTAGTTTCTTGACTGCATCCTGATGCAAAAAGCTTTTGACGGTTAATATTTTAATCCAGGTCTTCCAGAAAGAAGGTGAGGGAAAGGAAGACAAGGAGTGATAGGGGAGCTACTTGGGAAACAAAACTTATTTCATTCCAGTGCTGATTTCTGACACCTTGAAAAATTTCTCAAGAATACAAATTCAAAAGAAAAGTAATTTTCAGAAGAATGAGACTGGAACTCATAATAGTTTTTTAACTAAGCCAAGTCTACTGAAATTAGACAGGTTAAGAAAAGTCTTTTGCAATATTTGGAGATGCTTATCAAAATTTGGGAGGTAGTATTATTTGTATAAAATGGACAATGATCTTTATGTCCTTGGAGCAGGGAAACTAATATTTCTTAAGTATCTAATACGTGCCAAGAACAAAGGCCATAACCTTAAGAGATTTACAATCATTATCTCATTTGATTCTTCCAACAACACTGAGAAGTATGTGCTATTATAATCCCCATTTTGTGGCTAAGGAAAGGGAGAAGAATTAAGTGACTTGCCTAGGATCACACAGATAGAATCTGTGGACACATTTGAAGTCAAATCTTTCTAACCCCAGACGCAAATTTCTATCCCTAATTCCCCCAACATACGTCTAAGTGGAGAAATATCCCATCATCAAAAGTTCTTTTTTTGCCTGCTTTGGAAGAGATACGTACTTACTAAGCAATTTATGATGACGACTAGGGTGAAATTTGTTTTGAAGAGTATCCGAAATACCTCTTACTATAGATTGTGCCTTCTACAATGATGAATCCATACCTAAATACTTGGAAATGTGGGAAAGCAACTGACAATGGAGAAAGGTATTTGCTAGCATTAAAGGGAACAGGTTAGAAGAATTTGACTGTCGTGCTATTGTACGCTTAACTGTACCTTAATTTTAAAAATTTCTAAGAATAATACGAGCAACTGAAAAATAATTTTGTTTTCAATTTCTACTTTGCTCTTTGTGGTCTGGAGAATTCAAAATTTATAAAAATCAGACTAGAACATCTCCAAGTATTTTAGTCCAACCACTTTCAACTGCTGGCAAAATCAACAAATAAACATTTAGTTTCCTTGTTCCTGTTTTCCTACTACTAGGACTACTACTACAAGTACTCCTATCACTAGAACTAATAGTACTGGAACTACAACTAGTACTACTTGTACTACAACAATCATAACAATTGCCTCTACTGACAGTGTGCTTTGAAAGCAAAGTTCTACCGAGAAAGAATGAAGTATCCATTGTTCTGTCCTCAAGAAACTTTATTACAGTTGGGCAAAAAACAGTTAGAAAAGGGAAGTGATAGTTTGTCAACAGATGTGAAAACCATAAAGCAATAAATGCTCACTTACATACCCAATTCGGTATTAGGTAATTAGGTGGTATCAGATGAAAAGCGGATTTCAGGAGATTCAGAAATCCTTAGGGGTGAAAAGTCCCAATGGCATTATGGCAAAAATATCGTGGGTTTGGAATGCACAAGCCTGTTGGAGATGAAGAGTAGATAGGTTTTTGATGGGGAGTGCAGATGAGAACGTGTAACTGAGCAAGAAGTGAAGAAGGTATGGAGCTAGAAATGCACATGGTGAGATCTGATTGCTGAAGTTAGAAGATATTAATGAAATCATCCATCTCATTACTTTAATTCTCAATTGTATTTTGCAGGTACAATTTACATATTTAGGAATTGTGAAGAAACAACCTTTTCCTGTTATTCAAGGAGAAGTTTCAATGGAAGTATACAAATAATTTTTACTTCACAGCATTGTTTGGGGATTAAATGAGAAAATGATGGTAAAGGTCTTTCTAAACATAAAGAATCATAGAAATGATTTAGGCATTATGGGTCCTTGGAAAAACACTCATTCTTTGTGTAAGGACAGATAAACCAAATTGTCAACGACATCATGAGTGAATATTAGCATTGAAATTCATGTGCACAAATTGTGGCGGTTGTAGGTCTAACTTTAATTCAACTTAAATGACAGACAGAGCGTTCAGAAAATTTATACTGTTGACGAGCAAAAGGGAAATGTCACACTGCACACAATTTCCATTCATCAGGAACAAATTATTGATCTTTTTGCATACATACTTTACTTTTGGTTTCGTCTACTTGCTTCAGTAGTTTTTCCTTCTCTTCATAATTCCTTCGATAAAATGATGTAACTTGTTGTGAAACCATTCTCATGGATTGATAGTTGCCGGAAACAGGAACTTCTCGCTGAAGATGTCTTTCTCTGGCCTGATAGATATGTGTTCAAATTATTTCTATTGCTGATTTCAGAAAGCAATATTAGCTCATATAAAATAAATATAGTTTCAAAATTCAAATCAAAAGTCATTATAGTTCTGCATGCAATTTAATTTCATCAACATATTCATAATTTTCATAGATTTGAGATATAAATATCTTAGATGGTATTTAACAAAATTCCCGCATGTGGCACATGAGAAAAACGAAACTCCAAAGAGGTTAGTTGAGTTACCCAAGGTCCTAACGTTAGTCGTTTCTAGGGAAAAAGATTGACACTTGGCTCCTGACACAAGAAAGCTCTTTTGATTATTCTACTCAACCTTCATTTAGCATGGATCAAATGCGCACTTTCCACTTGCTCAGTATAATCCTGAGATATCAGAACATTCAGCCTGGTGTCTCCATTGACTCCTTTTTGAGAATAATTACAGCCCCTCAAAAGCTATCTAGGGACTGAAATATTATAGGTGAAATTCACATGGAAAATACTGGAATGAGGGGGGAGGAATGTATACTTTTTTGTACTTGATAGACACATTAATCGTTTCCCATTCCTTTTTTCAGAGAAATTAACTGCCTCATTTCTATGCACCAACATTTAGAAAGAGGAGGACATCTACAAGAAACGTTTGAATTTTCCTTCCTCTCATTGTTTAACTGGGGAGAAGGAACGTAGTTACCGGTACGCATGTCAGGCTTGGTAAAAGCGTTTGACATGAATGATTTGTTTTGCTCAAAGCCAAAATGAAAACAACAAATATGGTCACTAGGCACTGTTCACATCTTCAAGAGTCTTTGCTAAGCCTTCAAAGAATTCCTGTTCCTGTTCAGATAGGAATTACACTCCTGGTTTCAGTCAATCGACAAAAAAAAGGAAACTATGAAAGAATATGCTAGTTCTCCCACTAATCTATACACAGCACGTTGCAAGTTCAGCGTTTTGTACATACAGACGTATTCATCCATTCTCATATGTGTATGTGTACATATACACGCAAGATGCAAAGTCATGTGTGTATAGACTGATACACTGCAAAAATTCATCTCTAATTTCATCATAGTGCAACGCAAATTATTGCATAAGTTATGAATACCAAATGAAGCCAAAAATCAAAAGAGATCAAAATTTTTTCTCTAATTAGGCACGATGAAGGAATTTGTGAAACTAACTGTAACTAAAGTCTGGGAAGCTATTTTGAAGAAAACATAAGGCTAAAAGGAGACAATGTAAAGTTGAGACAGTAAAATGGGCACAATGTACTGAATTCCCATAAGGTTACTAAATTCTGCTTTGGAAGGATAAGATAAAATTTTCAACTTTTTTAGATGAATTATTGCCCAGTACAACATATGGTATAATGGACACTCATTGTATATATGAAAAATCACAGAAAATGAGAGCTGGTATTAGACTGTGTAAAGTTATTCTTATTCAACAACTAAACGGCCGTGATTCCAGAACTTGCAATTTTGCACATCGAGCAAGAATTATTCGTAAAACAATAAAAAAATACTGACATTAAAATATTACTAGTGAAGCACAATTAAAAAATAAGATTATTAACCCAAAAAGTTAACGTTTAATGCAGAAAAATGATCTTTCGGAATAGAATTGCTGTCCTCACTTGGAAAGAAAAATAGTGTCTAGACTACGGAATTTCACTACAAATATAATCCAGTTGTTAATGCATCAAAAGGTAGTTGAGAGGAGTCTGAATTGAAACTAGTCATATTGTGGAATATGTTTAAATGCTAATGAGATGTCTAATGGGAATATTCCACAGAATCAAACAAGAAATTTTATCTTTCAACTGTTATATAATTCCTAGCATTTTTGTGTAAGATCTCTCTTCAACTTCAGCATTTGAAATAATTTATTCCATTTCAGAGTTCAAATGGGATATTAGGAAAATTATTAAAATGGAAAAAATTATCTGCATTTATGAGGCAGCGATTTCCCCTACAAATATTTATGAAACCAAAATGTCATGGACTCTGAGTCTTCTTAAGGTAAAAAGCATTTTTTTATTTTTATTTTTATTTCGTTTTTATGTTATTATTTTTATGTATCACATTATTTTCATTTCTTAATTTCATTGCTTACTTTTTATTACAGTATGTTTAATTAATATTGCATTCATATTATCTTAAAAATCATGACATTACTTGTTCTATTTATCATATTATGGATTCTCATTCTCAATTCTTACATATCAGCATTTCCCCAATGAAAGTTGATAACCTCACCAGCCTGTTGAGAATTCAAATTCCTAAATTATCTTGATTAAAATTACTTTGACTTTCATTTCAAAAAGCTATATCGTTATCCAAGTATGACATTTAATGACCGAACCCTCTTTCAGCCTTCTCAATTTCATATTTACACATTTGTTCTCCTAAGTGGTTACATTCACTGACTAACACTTTCTTGCTGTCTTCTACTAGAAGAACTTGTTTTTCACTATCAGTATAAAGTTTGTTGAAGAGATCAATAAACTGTACCTGAGCATCACTCAGTTGCTTTTCTTTCATCGTGACTTTCTTCTGTGTGTCTTCAAGCGCTTGCTGAAGCACCATATTTTCACTCTGGATTTGACGTAACCTTTCTTGGAGAGATTCATTTTCCAAACTACATCTGTTGAGTTTTTCCTTTAACACTCGATTTGTTTCTTCAAGTTCCTTTGCCTTCTCTTCAGCATGGTTCAGTTCTCTCTGTGTGTTTTCTACAATATATGTCTTTTCTCTGAGGGATTCATGAACATGGTCTAGCTCATTTTCTAAACTCTTGGCTCCACTTTCAGCCTGAGAGAGTTCTTCAGAAAGGAAAGCATGGTTCTCTCTTAAACTAGACAAGTCACTGTTTAACTTGTCCTGTACATGAAGCCACTCATCTCTTGCTTCCTGAAAGGAATGTTCAAGGGCTAGTTTGGACGCCTCACTTTGCTCATAATCGTCAATAACAGACATCAGACGAGACCTGTATGATTCAATTTCGCTCTCTAGTCTCTCTGTGTTTTCTTTTGCATTCTCCAATTGAGAGTTCAGCGCTGCATTCTCAGCTTTCAGAACCTTTACTTGGCCACTGTATTGAAATCGGATTTTTCTTAATGCTTCTCTATTCCACTGTAATTCCTGTTGAAGCTCCTCATTCTTCTCTTTCAAAGCTTCAGTTTCTTCTCTGTGGTGCTTTCTGGTTTGCTGATTCTTAATTTTTACTGTTTTTAATTCCACTTTGTGCATGGCAACTTCATACTGTATGATGTCCTTTTTCTCCTGCAAATATTTTTCCTTTACATTCCTAACAGGAACCTAAACATAAGGAAAAGAAAAGATAATGTTATTCAAAATAAAATGACTTATTCGGATATTTCCTTAAAAATTCAAAGGAAACGCCAAGGGGCCAAGAAGCATAGTGTATTTAAAGAAAAAGTTAACTGAGGGACTTTCACCTCTTTCCCATTTCTATCAATTTGCTGAAAGAATACGGCTGAAAACTGCTTCATCAACCAGAAGATTTGGACACCATTTTTGAACTCACAAAGCTGTCTGTCTTTCAGTAGATTTGGTTTCCTTTTCTCCATACATTCTGTCTCACACTGATGATTCTATCTGAGACATGTCAAGGTTTTTGGAAAGGACTTTCAGTACATCATCTCACCTAAAATTTGCACCACCCTTGTGAGGGAAATATTTATATTCCTTCATATTGCTAATTGGGTAACAGAAGTGCACTTCACGCACGTAAAACTATAGATTGTTCGAGCAATAATGGACACTACTGATGAGTTAGTACATCATTTTACAAATCAAGAACCAGAAGCCTAAAGACAGAAAATCATTTGTCGAAAGCCAACTGGATGGCAATGACTGAAGCAGAACACGAAATCTTGGAAAAGTCACCCTTAGATGCAGAGTTTTAACAAACTTCAGACACATATTTGTAAAAACACACACATATATGTGCATGTATCAACGTATGTGTACATGTATATTTTTGTGTGTGCATATACACATGCACACAGGAACAAATATATCAATATAAATAAATATATAAATATAAATGTACATGTTAATATAGATAGATACATATATAGATATATATAGATAGATAGATAGATAGATAGATAGATGATAGATAGATAGATAGATAGATAGATAGATAGATAGATAGATGATAGATAGATAGATAGATAGATAGATAGATAGATAGATAGGTAGATAGGTAGATAGACAGACAGACAGATAGACAGATAGATAGATAGATATAGATATACAATAGGTAGGTTTTCAGCAATTGTTCTTCCAGTAGGGCTGCTAACTCAACCAAATTGCATCAAGTAATGTTTGCATTAGGAAAAACATGATTGGATTACTACCATCTGCTCTAACGTGCAACTTTAGTGATATCTCCCTTTTGTAAATGCTTACTGGAAAATCGCTCACTTCGTAGTTGTTTAAATTCTACCGTTTGTTATAAATGAAGTTTCTCTATTTTGTGTTAACTTCCACAGAGAGTGAAAATTCTTCAAGGAGACAGTGCACGTCTGACACACAGTCTTTTATCCTGCTCAGGATCTATCACAGTGTTGTTCACATAGACAGTATTCACTAGTTGATGAAATAACGTTTGAACAAGGAAGAAACTGTAATTTCACTAAATTCTTACATACTGAAAACTTACACGATCAGGGAAATTACACAAGAAATGGTGCCAGTTTGGCCAGAATGCCCATAAAATGACCTACTTCTTGCTGCCAACGATGGACTCTAAGTTACTGCTTGCTTGGTATACCTTCCAGGAGTCAGTTCACACCTCGTTTCTTGACTGCAACCTGAAGCCAAAAGCTTATGAAGGTTCATATTTTAATCCAAGTCTTTCAGAAAGAAGTTGAGAGAAATGAAGACAAGAAGTGATAGGGGCGTTAATTGGGAAACAGAACTTTTTCATTCCAGTGCTCATTTCTGACACCTTGAAAAATTTCTCAAGCATGGACATTGAAAGGAAAAGTCATTTTCAGAAGAATGAGATTGGAATTCATAATAGTTTCTTAACTAAGCTGAGTACACTGAAATTGGCCAGGTTAAGAAAACTCTTTTGCAATATTAGGAGATGATTATCCAAATGTGGGAGGCAGTATTATTTATATATAGTGGACATTGGTCTTTATGCTTTTGGAGCAGGGAAACTAGCATTTCCTAAGTGTCCAATATGTGCCAACAATAAAGGCCATAAACATAAGAGATTTACAATAATGATCTCATTTGATTCTCACAACAACCCTGAGAAGTATGTACTAGTATTATCCCCATTTTGTGGCTGAGGAAACTGAGAAAAACTAAGTGACTTGCCTAGGATCACACAGACAGAATCTCCGGACACATTTGAAGTCAGATTTTTCTAACCCCAGACCCAAATTTCTATCGCTAATTCCGCCAACATACGTCTAAGTGGAGAAATATCTCATCATCCAAAGTTCTTTTTTAACCTGCTTTGGCAGAGTTACTTACTTACTTTTCAAGTTATGGTGACTACCAGGGTGAAATTGCGGTTGGAAGAATCTCAGAAATCTCCCTTACTATACGTTGTGCCTTCCACCATGATGAATAGCATGCAGAAATACATGGAAATGTGGGAAAGCAACTGACAATGGAGAAAGCTATTTGATAGTATTAAAGGGAAGGGGCTAGAAGAATTTAACTGTCATGCTATTGTACGCTTAACTGCACTTTCATTTTAATAATTTCGAAGAATGATCACAGAAACTACAATACTTTTGTATTGAATTTCTACTTTTGGCGTCTGGGAAATTGAAACTTTATATAAAATCAGACTAGAGAAACTCAAAGTACTCTAGCCCAACCATTACCTTAGAACAAATTTAATTTTAGGTAAACTTGCAACTCCTGGCAAAATCAACAGAAAACATTGAGTTTCCTTGTTCCTGTTTTTCTACTGCTAGTGCTACCACTACAAGTACTACTATCACTAGAACTACTAGTACTAGAACTACTACTAGTACTACTTGTACTGAAAAAATAATAACAATTACTTCTCTTGACAGCATGCTTTGAAAACAACGTTCTATCAAAAATAACGAAGTCTAAATGATCACTGTCCTCAAGGATATCTATGATAGTTGGGCAAACAAGAGGTAGAACACGGAAGTAATAGTTTGTTAACAGATGTGAACAGCATAAAGCAATAAATACCCAATGAGGTCATATCAAATGAAAAGTGGATTTCAGGAGATTCAGAAATCCATATGGGTGAAAAGTCCCAATGGCCTTATGGCAAACGAATCATGCTTTTGGAAGGCACAAGCATGCTGGAGGTAAAGAGTCGATAGGTTTTTGACGGGTAGTGCAGATGAGGACGTGTAACTGTGTGTAAGCCAGAAGAAGAGTGTGAAGAAGGTATGGAGCCAGAAATCTACATGGTGAGATCAGATCGATGAAGTTAGAGGATATTAATGAAATCATCCATCTCATTACTTGAATTCTCAATTGCATTTTGCAGGTACAATTTACATATTTACAAATTGTGAAGAAACAACCTTTTCCTGTTGTTCAAGGAGAAGTTTCAACGTAAGTAAACAAGTAATTTCTACTTCACAGTATTGCTTTGGGATTAAAAGAGAAAATAATGGTAAAGGTCTTTCTAAACATAAGGAATCATAGAAATGATTTAGGCATTATGGGTCCTTGGGAAAACACCTCACTCTTTCTGTAAAGACAGATAAACCAAATTGTCAAGCACATCATGAGTGAATATTTGTATTGAAATTCGTGTGCACACATTGTGGAGTTTGTAGGTCTAATTTAATTCGACTTAATTGACAGACAGAGCGTTCAGAAAATTTATACTGTTGACGAGAAAAAGGGAAATGTCACACTGCACACAATTTCCATTCATCAGGAACAAATTATTGATCTTTTTGCATACATACTTTACTTTTGGTTTCATCTACTTGCTTCGGTAGTTTTTCCTTCTCTTCATAATTCCTTCGATAAAATGATGTAACTTGTTGCGAAACTATTCTCATGGATTGGTAGTTGCCAGAAACAGGAACTTCTCGCTGAAGATTTCTTTCTCTGGCCTGAGAGATATATGTCCAAATTATTTCTATTGCTGATTTCAGAAAGCAGTATTAGCTCATGTGAAATAAATATCATGTCAAAATTCACATCAAAAGTCATTATAGTTCTGCATGCAATTTAATTTCATCAACATATTCATAATTTTCATAGATTTGCGTTATTAATATCTTAGATGTTATTTAACAAAATTCCCGCATGTCGCACATGAGAAAAACGAAACTCCAAAGAGGTTAGTTGAGTTACCCAAGCTCCTAACGTTAGTCGTTTCTAGGGACAAAGATTGACACTTGGCTCCTGACACGAGAAAGCTCTTTTGATTATTCTACTCAACCTTCATTTAGCATGGGTCAAATGAGATCTTACTACTTGCTCAAACATTCAGCCTGATTTCCCATTGCCTGTTTTTTGAGCATAATTGTATCACCTCAAAAGTTATCTAGGGACTAAAATATTATAGGTGAGACTCACATGGAAGGGAATGGTATGAGGGGGGAGGAATGTATACTTTTTTGTACTTGATAGCCACATTAATGGTTTCCCATTCCGTTTTTCAGAAAAGTTAACTGCCTCATTTCTATGCACCAACCTTTAGAAAGAAGAGGACATCTACAAGAAACGTTTGAATTTTCGTTCCTCTCATTGTTTAACTCGGGGGAAGGAACGTAGGTACTGGCACGCATGTCAGGCTAGGTAAAAGCGCTTCACATGAATGATGTGCTTTGCTCAAAGCCAAAATGAGAAGAACACATATGGTCACTAGTTGCTGTTCCCATCTTCAAGAGTCTTTGCTAAGCCTTCAAAGAATTCCTTTTCCTGTTCTGATAGGAATTACACGCCTGGTTTCAGTCCATCGGCAAAAAAAAAGGAAACTGCGGAAAACATGCTAGCTCTCCCGCTTATGCATATATAGCACATTACAAAATCAGAGTTTTGTACCTGCAGACGTATTCCTTCATTCACATATGTGTATAAGCAAATATACACACAGAGATACAAAGTCGTGTGTTTATGGACTGTTATACTGCAGAAATTCATCTCTGCTTTCATCATAGTGCCAGGCAAGTTATTGCATAAATTATGAATACCAAATGAAGCCCCAAATCAAAAGAAATCAAAATGTTTTCTCCTATTAGACAAGTTGAAATACTTTGTGAAACTAAATTTAACTAAAGTCTGGTAAGTTGTTTTGAAGAAAACGTAAGGCTAAAAGAAGACAATGTAAAGTTGAGAAAGTAAAATGGGCGCAATTCACTGAATTCTTACGTGTTAACTAAATTATACCATTGAATGACAAGAAAAAATTTTCATATTTTTTAGATGAAATTATTACCCAGTACAATATATGGTACAATGGACGCTCATTGTATATATGACAAATCACAGAAAATGAGAGCTGCTATTAGACTGTGTAAAGCTGTTCTTATTCAACAACTAAAAGGCAGTGATACCAGAACTCGCAATTTTGCACACCGAGCAAGAATTATTAGTAAAACAATAAAAAGTACTGAGATTAAAAAAAATTGGTAGTGAAGCACAATAAAAAATAATATTAGTAACCCCAAAATTAACCTCTTTGTGAATAGAATTACCGTCCTAAATTGAAAAGAAAAGGAGTGTCTAGACTCTGGATTTTCACTACAACTATCATCCTGTCGTTAGCGTTGCAAAGAGTAGTTCAGAGGAATCTGAATTGAAACTCGTCAGAATGTTGAGCATGTTTAAATGTTAATGAGATGTCTAATGGGAATATTCCAGAGTATCTCAAAAGAAATGTTATCTTTCAACTGTTACATTATTCCTAGCATTTTTTGGTAAGACTTCTCTTAAACTTCAGCGTTGGAATTAATTTATTCCATTTCAATATTCAAATAGGATATTAGGAAAATTAATAATATAAAAAATTATTTGTGTTTATACACTAGCGATTTCCCTTACAAATATTTATGAAACCAAAATGTCATGGCCTCTAGAATTTCTTCAATCAAAATGAGTCATCTTATCTAAAAAAGCATTTTCTAATTTTAGTTTTATTTTGTTTTTAAATTATTATTTTATATGTCACATTATTTTCATTTAAGTTAATTACTTATATTTTATTACAGGATATTTACTTATTATTGCAATCATATTATCTTCAAAATCATGATATTACTTGTTCTATTTATCATATTATGGATTCTCATTCTCAATTCTTACATATCAGCATTTCCACAATGAAAGTTGATAACCTCACCAGCCTGTTGAAAATTCAAATTCCTAAATTATTTTGATTACAATTACTTTGACTTTCATTTCAAAAAGCTTTATCTTTGTCCAAGTATGACATTTAATGACCCAATCCTCTTTCAGCCTTCTCAATTTCATATTTACACATTTCTTCTCCAAAGTGGTTACATTCACTGACTAACACTTTCTTGCTCTCCTCTACTAGAAGAACTTGTTTTTCACTATCAGCATAAAGTTTTTTGAAGAGATCAATAAACTGTACCTGGGCATCACGCAGTTGCTTTTCTTTCATCGTGACTTTCTTCTGTGTGTCTTCAAGCGCTTGCTGAAGAACCATATTTTCACTCTGGATTTGCCCTAATCTTTCTTGCAGAGATTCATTTTCCAAACTACATCTGTTGAGTTTTTCCTTTAACACTCGATTTGTTTCTTCAAGTTCCTTTGCCTTCTCTTCAGCATGGTTCAGTTCTCTCTGTGTGTTTTCTACAATATATGTCTTTTCTCTGAGGGATTCATGGACATGGCCTAGCTCATTTTCTAAACTCTTGGCTCCACTTTCAGCCTGAGAGAGTTCTTCAGAAAGGAAAGCATGGTTCTCTCTTAAACTAGACAAGTCACTGTATAACTTGTCCTGTACATGAAGCCACTCATCTCTTGCTTCCTGAAAGGAATGTTCAAGGGCTAGCTTGGACGCCTCACTTTGCTCATAATCGTCAATAACAGACATCAGACGAGACCTGTATGATTCAATTTCGCCCTCTAGTCTCTCTGTGTTTTGTTTTGCAGTGTCCAATTTAGAATTCAGCACTGCATTCTCAGCTGTCACAACATTTACTTCTTCACTGTACTGTACTCTGATTGCTGTTAGTATTTCTGCATTCAACTGTAATTTCTGTTGAAGATAATCATTCTTTTCCTTTAAAATTTCTATATGCTTTTCTTTGTCTCGATTCTTAATTTTTAGTGTATCTACTTCGAGTTTGAGCATGGCATTTTCATCCTCTAAGATTTGATTTTTGTCGAACAGATATTTTTCTTTCTCATGGCTGTCAGGAATCTAAACATAATAAACAGAAAAAAAGTGCTACTCAAAATAAAGTTATGGATGCTGATTATTCCCTAGCAATTCCAAATAAACGCCAAGGTACCAAGAAGCATACTTTAATAAAACACAATTAAAATGAGGGAGTTTGCCCTATTTCACATTTCTCTCGGAGTCAGTTTTCACAAAGAACACATTTTAAAAGTGCTTCATTAATCAAAAGACATGGAGTGTACTTTTAGGCCTAGAAAGCTTATATTTTATTTCCTTTGCTCTGTCCATTCTATTCCACGCTGATAAGTCATATTGTTAATAGAATTAAAATACTTAATATTTTCAAACTGCCTCTTCTATGTTGTGTTATTTTACTCATTTTCAGTGTTGTGCAATCTCTTCTGTATATCTTAGATTCTTTTCCCTTTCCCCCACCTCCTTTCCTCTTCTCTCTCCACTTACTGCCTTACACGGTGTACGATCTTATAGAGCATCAATATCTTGTCTTATATCTTATCTAGTATCTTGTATCTATACATACATTCCTATTAAGTGCATTTTTACCTTAGTTATACTCCCTAGAAGAATTAAAATGAACGGGGGAAACCATAAAACAAAATGTAACAGAAAAGACAATGCTTTGCTACATTCTGAGATCAAATTTCATAGTTGTTTCTCAGCATGTGGAAGGCATTTTGCTTCAAGAAGCCAAAGGGAATTTTTTAAGTCCTTGCAATGCAACGAGGTACTACATCTACAAGAATATTTCCTCACACACTCTGGTTGTTCCTGCATACAATATTTTCCTGGTGCTGCTCCTGTCACTCATCATCAGTTCACATAAGTCCTTCCAGGCCTCTCTAAAGTCTTCGTGACACATTGCCTTTGGTGGTATTCAGCAAAGTACTTCCCATACATTGTCTCACCTAAGCCTTGCCACACCCTGATGCGGGAAATATTGATATTCTTCTCCCCGTTTTACAGATTAGAACTTAGGTTAGGATACATTATTGAACAACCTGTCCATTATCACACTCAGTAAGTGTCAGCAGCAATATCTCAATCCAGGTCTCTTCAGACTCCAAATCTAGCACACTTTTTTCAATAGCTTATTTCCTTTCAGCAGTTGATATTAAGAATTTGTCCTAAATGGAGACTCCTTGCCCTGGTACAATGAACTTCACTCCAGAACAATGAACTCATAAGTCTTATGTTTCTTAGTAGAAGTCTTACGAATAATCGATTTTCTCATGGATCTGTCGCATTTTCATAGCATCATTGATTTAAAACTTTTAGAAGTTATCAAGTTGAAATCTCTCATTTTAGGGAAGGGAAAAGTCAGGCCTAGAATGTGGTCCCCTACTGATGGTAACCTAGTCTTAACCATGACATGTTAAAGAAATGATGAAAGAATTATTGGGGCCAAATAATAAAATATGAGTATTGCACTACCATCACAACCAAACTCCTCCAGAAGCGTTGGATCCCGTTCAGGACCAGAGAACAGCGTTTTATCCAATAGCTTAGAAGCTGCATTCTATGATATCTTTTCTAAAAAGCCAGAAGGAGAGCATGAATTGGTCACAGGTGAGTTCAATGAAGCACTCCAGTGTGCAAGCACCAAAGGACTACTAAGGGCCAACAACCCAAATGATTTACTTCAAACAACTGTTGAAAAACAGAAGAAAATGAAAATTTCTAATTTTGGCATTTGAGAAACTTATGTTTCTATCATGCTGAGCAATGATGAATGTGAGCGAATGGAGGAATTCATGGCCCGGATAGAGCCTTATGTCAGAAACCTAAGTGAAATTTATTTCTGTGGCAAATACTTTTATTCCTTTTCTTTAATGAAAGATGAGGGAGACAAGAAGGTGAAATAGAGCAATGTATTAACATATATTTCAGAACCCTCACTCTCTTCCCTCAAAAGTACAAGCAGATGATATCCCTTAATCAAGGAAGAAAAATGGTTTGTGTTTGAGGTGTCACCTTCTACCTAGTTGCATTCCTTTCTCTCTCTAAGCTAGGAGTTAGTGACACTGATGTGCTGCCCCTTTCCTATGTCCAGAAAGGAAGAGGTACTGTTGTGCACCAGGAACTTTTTTCAGTAGACGTAAAGTTGGGTCTCGGGAGAGATCATTCAATTAAAAGAAAAAGAAACGGTCAAGCAAGACAAACAGTATTGTGCTGATTTTAGTCACTACCTGTGTCCTGAACTATCTGTTGCAGACAGATGGACGGGACTGAGGATAACAAAGATGTCCCAAAATGAAGAACCGAAATCTGAACTTTCAAAATATGTAGTTAGATTTGAAAATGACCAAAGTAAATATCTCAGAAGTCTGAGTGATTTTGGAAGCAGTTGTTTTGTTTTCTTTCTGCTTCGAAAGAGGATTGTTCAGAATCCCACTTTGCAAAGCTATAACATTTAGCCCCGGAAAAAGTGGTCCTTGAGTTTCCTTTAGCTCTTCTTCGTCCTGCGGACAAGAAGTTCATAAAATTTTTATCACCATTTTCCTTCAACAGTCAGCAACAACATTTTACCTTTAACTGGAATACAGAATCGGACAAAGCACGGAAACTAACTTTAAAAACTCAAAGAAAAACAGGCTACTGAAAAGGAAAAGCAACAAGAAGGAAAGCATTTCAAAGTTGGAAAGGAACCTCAATCACTCCTCAGGGCGATCCACACCCAGGGTTAAGTCCTTAACTCTTACAAGCCTCAGCTTGAAGTCTTCACAGGTGAGGATAGATACCATATCTCAAGTGAACTCATTCGATTTGTGGATGGTTCTCTTTGTTGGCAAGTTTTTTCTCATTAATCTTAAAAATGTACATTTGTGCAACTCTTATCCATGGCTCTTAGCTCTTATCCTTACACTGAAGCAGAGCAAGCTTCGTCCTTCTTCCACATGACTCTCCTTCAAAAACTTGAACATAAAAGGATCAATAGCTCTATTTTCTTGAACAGATCCTCACAAGTCATGGTCCCCAAGGGCATTCCTCATCCTGTTTGCCATTCTGCTTATTAGCGAGCATAATTCTGAGGAAGCCACAAATGAGTTAAACAACATAAGCCTATCTACTTATTCACTTCGGAGTAGAGAGTGCTTTTCACCTTCTCTATTTTGGTAGCTATACTTTTCTGAATAAGATGCAAAATTACGCTAGCTTTTGGGTTCTCAAATAACATCAATAAATCAACTTTAGTTTAGAACTGGCCACGATTCTTATATCTTTTCAGGCAAAATGCTATCTAAACCTATTTCCCCCAACTCATATGTATGAACCTAATTTTGTAACTAATTGTATAATTTGACAGTAATCCTCACTAAATATCATGTTATGAATAGGCTCAGTCCAGTACTCTGACTTCTTGAGAGTTTGCATTTCCTCCATGTAGAAAGTCTGCAATAATTTTAAGTAAATCAACACGTAAATAAGTAAAACATAAAGACCCTAGAGACCAATAAACTCTTCTGAAAGCCTGAAGGATGTGTGCTAAAGTGTAGTGAAAGGAAGAGAAAAAGAGAAGGAACTTGCACTTGCATTGCCCAAAGTATTTTCAGATAAGGAGACTCTCTCTAAAAATGGAGAGGAATCCTCTGGAACTTATGTTGCTATCAAAGTTGAGGATAGAGCAGTGGTGTCAAACAGATCCTCCAGTACTGAGTTCTATGGACAGATCTGGGGGACTTTGAAACCTTTGGCTCAGGGGTAGGTGAGATGAACTCCGTGGCAACATTTGAACCCAGGTTTCTCTGGATATCAGGTTAGTTCTATTCACTCCGCCATAGTGATCCTCTACTGTGAGACATACTTTAAAAAGTACTAATTTCACTTTACTCTTTCATGGCTCTTTAGACTGCAATTTTACATTCTAATGCTACTGCATGGGATATATATTTTTTTTATATTCATGAGTACATATCTACAAATGATTAGACCCAACTTACTTACACTAGACATAAAAATCCTAGTCCTTTCTCAAGATTAAAAAGAGTATGATGTTCACTTCCCCACTCCCAGGGAACCCACAAGTTTTCTTACCAAGAACAGATGGAAATAGTGACTTTAAAATTCCAATTTACCTGTTTCGAATGATTTGTTTCTGTTCTCAATTCCAGGTCCAGAGTTCTGAGAGGGTATTGAAATTCCTGTCTTAGCTCCACGTTTTCACCACGTCGTTCTTTTTTTGTGAACTGGTGACTCATTTTTAGAACTAGCTTTTCTTCAGCGTCTTGCTCAATTTCTTCTTGCTTCCCGGGAACCCTAGATGAAAATTGTCCTTTTTCAATGACAATGCAGTAGAAATAAGGATGAAATACCATTGAATATACACATCTGGATTTCTAAAGGAAAAGAAGATTAATTTATTGGGAACTCGATCTATGTAGAGAACTCCCTGTCAAGGAACTCCCTCTGTTCATGCAGAGTGGTCCGTGCTCTACACTTTTGAGTTGACCTGTTTCTGTTCCCTATAACACTGAGAATAAACGTAACTTGCACAGGCTCACAAAGCAGGATGTGTCAGAAACTGATGGAGTTCTTGGGTGCCTGTGCTTGGACACAATTCTAAAATCACGTTTCTCTTTCAAAATCGCATTTCTCCCTAGCCTCAAAACATTATCTCAGGCAGTTTCTCCCCAGTGCAAGAAAACAGCCTGTCACAGCAACAACTATTATCTCCTTACCTGATACAATAGCCAGTTACAACCATAGAATTCAGAAGTTTGAACAGCTGTGTGCTGGCTGAACAGTCTGTGAACATGGCCAGAACGACATTGACTACTCATTGACCCATCATATGTTTCCTCGATTTAGATATAGGAACACTCCCTTACATTTTTCTTGTCCAACAAGATATTCGTGAGACCAATCTGGCATCCGTTAGTCTGTGCTGACCACTAGTGGACTTAGGGATGTTTCAGTCCTAAAACCGCATCTCTATGCAGTTGCCACTCCTCCTTATGCTATTTCCCTGTGAACTCTGCGTATAATACCTGCCAGGTAGATACCAAAATTGCATGTTCCTTTAACAAATAACCTCTGCTTAACCATTGCCTAGTCTCACCTTGAGTCATCTGCTTAGCATATTTGGCACATGTTTTCCTATAGACTATCGTATATAAACTTTACCTGTACCCAGCTAGGGTTGCAGTTTCCCTAAGAACCCTTGCTGCTGAAAAGTGTCAGAAAGCTTTACCTTGATGTCAAAAATGTTTGAGTTTGTGAATTCATTCCAGGTGACCTGCCCGTGGTACTCTGGTCTTTGCGTGGCACTTATTGCCCCTCTGCCAGTTGTCATCAAAATCAGAGGGGAACCCATTTTTTTTATCCAGGCTAGTGCAGGGCATTTTAATTCTATCAAAACTGTATCATATATTCACTTGGATGCTTTTGTTTCTTGTATTCAATGAAGAGAAATTCCATAAATTGTGTGGAGCTGGAACAAAAGATTATTTCCAAATTCCCGAGTTCTGATACATTTCAAATTCGCCGGTGAAAAGTGTAGAGGGGGATGCATATGAAATTACATCCATTTTTCCATTACTATTGATTAGTGAAGTGATTTTTTACTTCATGTTGAAAAAAATGAAACACAGCTACTTGTGTTACAGTTTTCAAAATTCACTACAAATGCATCTCTACCTGATATCCACAGAGTAAAAATGAGTAAGTAGGGCTCATTCATAATACTGTTTGAATGAGGTGGTATTTTGGCCTTCCTAACCTCAAATCCTCTATCACATTTCTTCAACGGTAAGAGAAAAGCTTCCAAGGATTTGTTTAAAATCATGAGTTCCATACCTGGTGCTAAGGAGTTCTCTTTTCCATTCTGCTTTTTGTTGCTCTAAGTCAGACACCATTTGCCTTGTTTCTGATAATTCTTCCCTCAGTCCACAAATCTTGTTTTCTAAACTCTTCACTTTCCTGGTGAGTAATGGACAATGTCCTTTTTTACGTACCACTGATCGATCATATCTAAGTATTGCATCTTCATTTTTCACAAGTTTAATAAAATCTGTACAGAGAAAAACGCAAGTCAATAAAAACATGAGTATTTTAAAATCCGCTGAACCGTAGCAGTATACTTAGAATTCAAATACTCTGGCAATGACAAAATCATATCCACGTATAAATCCTCACATATTGCAAAATAATGCGTTGTCAAAAATTTACATTGAAGATGACAATAACCTATTTCTATGTGTGCACTGTAGGCAATGAAACACAATCTCTAAGTGACAAATTAATTGATATAAAAAAATCTGAAAGCTCAGAATTCTTCACAATGAAAGAAAAATATTTGTGAAAAGGAAGTATTTTGAGGTGTATTCTGGGTGGGACAAATAAGATTCATCCAAGGGATTATATACTTAATATCTACATAATGAAAATATAGTGAATTATTTTAGAAATATAAATATGTTTTGCTTTACATAATTGTATGGAAACACTGTTTCCTCTTTAGAGATTTATAATATCAACAAGTATGTAATATTCACACATTGAAATATCCATCCTCATTTATTCATTGGCGAAACCTCTGGTAACTTGAAACACCAGAGGAAGGTCAAAAATGGTTCTGAGCACTAAAGAAAATAGCTGCCCCTTTATTCTTGAGAGACATATGGAGTCAAATTGAGACCTAATCCAGAGTTAGAAATGTTCGTTATGTCGTTACAGTTTCAACGAACTTGATTATTGGGTTTTCCTTGATAACTTCCAATTCTTCATATATTCATTCACTGTTGAACTGAAGTGAGGCAACAAGAGAGAACCCAATTGCTGGATGTAGACATACTGGAGTAGAAGAGAAGCTGACACTGAGGGAACTGGTTAGCTCACCGATTCAAAGAAAAGAAGGTACTGAGGCACCGAGAAGTTAAAAGACTTGTTAAGATTCGCACAACTGGAACGTGTTAAATGCAGAATCTGAACCTAGCTCTTCACGGCATCGTGTCCAGTGCACTATTCTATATGCCATGCTGAGAGAAGAATTATAAAAACTAGGCAGAATATTTACAAGATGTTTGATATTTGGGGCCATTTTATGAAAGATTATCATATTTTGACTATTCTTTTCATGAAAGAGTTCACTCCTTGAGATCTTTATACTCGTAGTCAGTTCAGTCTCTTCAATGGTTCTCCTATTACCAACCAGTATTAATAACACAGATTATATAATATAGCACTTAGAGGCTTACAAAATACACCTCCTCCAACAACAATCCTGTGAAGTATGACATTTTATACGTTATGAAACTGAAGTTCCACGTTTAAGTGTGTGCACTACAGACAAAATCAAGGCCCTGTGCAAATGTGTAATATCCTAACTTTCCATATTTAATTCTTACAGGTATATATTGTCCAGAAAAACTGGATTTTTCAGTGTCACTTTTTTACCTTTCTACTCAGAGTTTCCATGGTTGAAAATGTTCATTTCATCTCCCTATTTTCCCATGATCTCTACCTACTGAATTCATACTCATTCTTTAAAAGTCAACTCAAATGCTACCTTCACACACAGGTTATTTATTTTGTAATGTTGATAGTCTTTCCCCCACTGAACCTCAAACAGCAATATGACTGTGCTTCTCAAACATACATATATATATATGCATATATATGCACACGTATATAGTACATATATACGTATATGTACATATACATATATATATGAATATACATATTAATTTTTGAGTTATCTATGTAGGCTATATTCCGTACTAGATTGCACATTGAATGAGGAAACTTATCTAAACTTTGAATATTTAGCACACAATAGGTACTTAGTGATTCTTTGGTGAAGGCCTGCCAGAGATTAAGCTGACCTCTACTTTGCTATGAGAAAATGGGTTAGGACTTCAGTTGTATCTTCTTGCATACACACACATCTTTGGTTTCTGTTGAACATTGTTATTTTCTTAGGAAATTGTAAAACGTTCGTACCATCACAACCAACACTAAGTTGTTCCATCACTAACAAAACATTCGTATAGTTTAAGGCAGGTAAATCATCACCCTCTGTAGCTGTGACAGAAGACTGAGTGAGGTCATCACAATTGTTTGCATCCATCTGTACTGTGTCCTGTAAAATACATGACAGCAGGGGAAAATTAAAAAAACAAATATTTAAAGAACAACAATGGCTAACATTTCTGTCGCACTTTCAGATTTTCACAAAACTTCGTGGCATTCTCACAACCATTTTGTGAGACAAGCAATATTCATAATCATTTTACAAATGTAAGGTGGCTTGTCCAGTATCATAGACTTAGCTAGGAATCCAAGGATGGATTCACAATTAGGTCTTATTGACCCTACCTAGTATGCCACCTAACCCAATTAGAAGCTACATTATTTAGGAATCTTGTGAAAATTATCATATATATATGATATCATGTATGATATCATATAACGTATATAAAATAACGATATATAATCATATATTATTATATCATATGTATAATATATATAATCACGTCTTCCTGATTATAAACATTCTTCTTTAATATATAGGGAGAAATGAAGTAAATTCCAGCTTTATCATCAAATTTCCAGCATTCACAATGGACATATTTGACTAGGAGACAATTTCTAAAATTATTCATTTTCAGATTAACTATTCCTATTCGTTGTCACTGAAACATGCATTATTTTCTAAAGTTATTGCAAAAAGCATTGAAAAGTAAACCAAGTTATGAAAGTCTTGCAAGCAAACTAGCATGAAAGGCACTTTGCATAATACAAAATATCAGAAATTGGAATATTATTATTACATACCTGTTCCAGGTCACTTTTATCAAAACTTTCTTGACTTTCCTCTGATGATCCTTTAAATTCCAATTATTGGGTTAAATGGGCATTAATGTTTAAGTAAGAGGTGATTTTATTCAGAAGCATTTTTCTCATAGAAATGAAACCTCCCCCTCTTATCAGCAGTGGCAATCAGGACAGCTATAAGTTATCCATTGTATTCTCTTTTCAAGAAAGGAATGAATATAAGAAAATTCGATTTCACTGATCATGCATTCATCAAATTATTCTGTAATCTCAATCAACTGCTGCATTTTAAGTAGCTTGTGAGATGTTCATTTTATACCAAATCACAGGAAGCTGTGAGGATTGATTTATGTATTCATTCCAGATGAAATTGTAAAATTTGAAAATTAAAGGTAAACTAATGAACAATGGTCATGTGTGATCATTTTGGTAGTTAGGCCAGGAGTAATCAATCCATTGGGTTACTTGTTTTTCTCAATGATGAAAGAGCAGGAGAGAGGCTTGCTAGCCTTCACGGAATGTTGGGAATATATTATCTGATATCTGCCCTCCTTTTCACTGTCCAAGTAGTAGAGTTATTTATATTCATTTGTCAAACCCTTTTGTCTGCCCTGGATCTAACCTTCTACAGAAACTGCTGATTCCAAGATTAGCAATGGTCTCTAAAGGCTAAATCTGATAGCCTTTATCCTCGTTCTTACTCTTTCTTGACCTTACATGGTCGTGATCACATACTGTTCAAGTTCTATGCTTCATGGATAACCTCTTCTGATGCTATTTGTTAGCAACTCTCATGATTTCTTGAGATAGGGTCAGAACACGTCATAGCAGACTATATTCACATTTTGACAATCTTACTAGACTGACGGAACAGGGTATTATTGTCATTATACTTTGCCTCCCTTTCAGAAAAGCATTTGACAAATTCCTACAAGTCATCTTTCTGGACAGAATAACAAACGCAAGTACAAGAACAGGATAGAGAATTACATAGAAATGGTTGTCAGAATTTCTTGGGAGTTTTTTGGATGATGTGCTTTCTCTGAATCAATATAATAGCCGTGAGAGACAAAGCAATTTTAGATTTCATCAAAATAGAAATCACGTTCAGAGGAAGGGAGATATAAATCCAGCTGACCCCTGCCTTCGTCAGACCACACCTAAATACTGTTCTGTGTTTTGGGCACCATCTTTTGGGACTGGCTCCTGGATCTCTCAGCCTGTATGTCCTCCTGAAGCTTCAAATTCAACATGAACAAGTCTGAACTCATCATTTTCTTTTCTCTCCATTCCAGCTCTTAAATCTACAGTCTTTAATACTTTTTATCTTTGGTAAACGCATGCCATCTTCTCAGGAATATGGGCCCGTATCTTTGATACTCCTCTCATCCATATATGTATGTGTGTGTATGAAGAAACATACACATGCAAAAGCTGCTAAGTCCCTGTTGATTCTACCTCCATCACATCTGTCATCCTCTCCCTTTTCATCAGTATCAAAGAACCCCCATTTCACGAACTCCTCAACTTTTACCTGGATTTTTGCCATAGCTTACTAAGCAGTCTTCATATTTCTGAATTCTACCTTCTCTGCTTCCTTCTACACAAAGTCATCAAGTAATCTCTTTAAGACCCTGAACTGGCCATTCTCTTGCTCTCAATCCTTCTGTGGTACCTTATTGCTGCAGTTCTCGGGGCTATGAAACCTTTCTTCCACAACCAATACCCTTTCTCCTGATCTCTCACCCCTCAATTTTCCTGGAGCAGTGTAATTCTTCTCCCTTACCTTCCATACTACTGACATTTTAACACAGTTTGTACGTTGTACCCCTTCAGAGAAAGTAAATTTCTTGAGGCAAAAAAACTGTTTGTTTTTATCTTTCCATCGTCCAATAAAGCAGCAAGAATGTGATATTCACATGATAAATAATCGTTCCTTAATAAATACTAACTTGAATTGCGATAATACATACATAACTCAATTTATGTGGCTTTGGGAAATGTAGAAAGGAGGCAGCAAGTACAAAAATGCCACTTGAAATACGGTACTCATAACACAACAGCAAAAACCTGAAAACTGCAGGGCACATCTCCTATTAGGTGTGATTTTTTGAAAATAAAAATCACCTAATCTCCTACTTGTAAAAAAGGGGAAAATGAGACAATACCGTCAATATCATCTGAGTCATCTAAGTTCCTTTCTTCCACTAAATCTGTAAGATAAGTAGGGAGAAATGGAAGGAAAAAAGGATATGAATATTTACGTTTTTAAAAATATACTTTCTTTCTTCCTAAATTATAGAATTAGGACACTTACATGACTTTCGTTTTTCCTGAACTCCATTTCCAAGATTATCATTCGTGTAATAAACATGCTTTTCTGTAGTGGGTTGAATGGACTATGAAACCAATAAGAAGAAGATCGTTATATTGAAAGCTTTGAATAAATATCAGATGTAAATTAACAGTATCATTTTTATTACCTTCACATTTTGATGTCTCTCAAGAGAATCTGAAAGAAAAAGAATGAAAGGTTTATCAACAAGTGCATTTCAGCAATATAATACCATCACAACTTCCCACAAAACGAATAGGCTTGTTGGATCCCAGTATGTGAATTAAAGAATGAAAGCCATAATTTGGTGTACTTCCGGTTATGGCGTTTGCATCACAGCAATTAGAATCAATTATCAGTTCTTGAAATAAAACAAGAATATAGTGTTAACACAACATGCAACGCACATTTCAAATAGACCCTACTTCAAGGGTTTTACATATTTGTATATGGAGCAGTACATAACATGCTCCACAGTGACACATGTAAAGGTGATTCTTTTGAAGGGATAGATACTCAAGATTCCCAGGGGGCTCTTATGAAGTTGATGCTGCAACACAGCATCATATCTTCCAAACAATGGCAGTGATTGATGCAATTATATCACAAGGGACCCCAGTGTGGATGATTCCTTAATTAGTTGTATAATTTGGAAATTCGCGTAATATGTAAGCAGTCACAATAAGGTACTTTCAAACAATGTATAAATGATATTCTTATCTCAGAAATAAAGAGCTAGAATTATGTTTTGAATACATCCACTTCGATGCACACTTGTAGAATAACAGTTAATAATACAGTTTCATTTCTTTCCTTACCAGTGCTGCCTACTGGCATCTCTACACTTCTGGTATCCATTAATTTATGTCTTAAAAGGTTTTTCTTTACTCATGACGGAAAGTGCCGTCCACAGCCAGAGAAAGTACTAAGGAGTGTGAATTCAGAGTCAAGCAGACAATTTTCCTTTCGTTTTATTTTCTTTGTCATGGCTCTTCCCATTCACTCCAGTTCTTCTATATGACATGACTAATGTGAAAAAACGTTTGATAGGAAAATACATGTACAGCCTATATCTGATTGCAGAATGTCTTGGGGAGGGGGAAAGGGAAGGAGGGGGAGAAAATGTAAAATTAATGGAAGTGTATGTTCAAAACTATAAAAATATAAAAGCTACTTTTTAAGTTTAGTTTATCCATATAGGAAAGAACGTATATAAAATATTTTTAAGACATGATGGAAAAACTTTTGCCATTTGGAGAGTTATTTCAAGAAAGAAAAATGGTTTTAGTCATCTCCTTTAGTAATTCAAAGTTATTAATATATAAACACCCTTTCCACATATGTGTTTTACCATTAATGAAAAAGAAAGCTATGTACATGTTGGAGATATATCTCAGAAATCAAAATTTGAAGCTTTGAAACTATTGTATATTTTTAAAATATCATTTGTTTTCAGTATTCAACAGTCATTTCCATATATCTTAGATTCCCCCCTCCCTGTAACCCCCTATCTCCCCATGTCCATGCTGAGACAGCATACCGTTTGTTATAGATTCTACACTTACATTCCAATTAAATATATTTTCACCTTGGTCATGTTCCATAGAAGAGTTAAAACGAATGAGAGAAATCCTAAAACAAATCAAAACAGAATACAAAAGAAAATGATCTGCTTCATTATGTGATGAAATTTCGTAGTTCTTTCCCTGCATGTGGAAGGCATTTTGCCTTAAGAGACCACTGGAAATTATGTAAATCCCTGCATTGCAATGAAGTGCTACGCCTAGCAGAAAAATTCCTCCCATATAGTGGTTGTTGCTGTGTACAAAGGTCTCCCGGTTCTGTTCCTTTCACTCACAATCTTTTCACATTACTATTTCCAGGCCTCTTATTAATCTTCCTGTTCATCATTTCTTATAGCAAAACAGTATTCCATTACATTCCTGTGCCACACTTTATTCAGCTATTCCTTAAATGATATGCATCCCGTAGAGTTTCAGGTTTTGGCCACCCAAAGGAGAGCTGCTATAAATATTTTTGTACATTTAGGACTCTTTCTCATTTTTGTGATCTCTTGGGGATACATGGTTAGAAGAGGTAGTTCTAGGTCAAGGGCTGTGCACATTTTTTAGCTCTCTGGACATAGTTCCAAAATGTTCTCCAGAATGGTTGGATCAGGTCCCAGCTCCACCCACAAGAGATTAGTGTTCCATCTCTCCCACATCTTCTCCAACATGCATCATCTTCCTATTTTGTCATGTTAGCCAACCTGATGGCTGTGATGTGGTATCTCAGAGTTGGTTTGAATTGCATCTCTCTAATCAAAAGTTCTTGAGAGCTTTTTTTATATCACTCTAGACAGCTTTTATTTCTTCCTCTGAAAACTGCCTATTTATAACCTTTGACCAGTAATGGGCTGGGGATTGACTTCTATTCTTGTACATTTGACTCACTTCTCCATCTCTTTTAGAAATGAGGCCTTTATCACAGACGCTAGTTGCAAAAATTGTTTCCCAGGTTTCTGCTTTCCTCCTAATCTTCGTTGCATTGGGTTTGGTTGTAGAAAGCTTTTCAGTTTAATGGAATCAACATTTTCCATTTTGAATTTCATAATGCTTTCCACCTCCTGTTTAGTCAAAAATTCTTCCCTTCTTCATAAATCTGAAAAATAGACTATTCCTTGCTCCATTAATTTATTTATAGTATCAATCTTTATTCCTATAGCATGTATCCATTTGGAATTTATTCCTGTGTACGGTTTTGGGCAATGCTCTAACCCTAGTTTCCACCACAATGTTATCCAGTTGTCACAGCAATTATTGTCAAGTAGTGAGTCCTTATCCCAGAAACTGGGTTCCTTGGCTTTCTCGAAGTGTAGATTGCTATATTCTTTGACCACTGCGTCGGAAGGACGTAAGCTATACCACCGGTCTGCCCTTCTGTTTCTTGGCCCGTATCAAGAGGTTTTAATGATTGGTGCTTTATAATGAAATTTGGGATCTGGTAGATCAAGGTCACCTTCCCTGGTATTTCTCTTCATTAGTTCGCTTGATATTCTGGGCCTTTTTCTCTTCCCGACGAATTTTGATATTATTTTGTCTAGCTATAGAAAATAATTATCTGATAATTTGATTGTTATGGCACTGAATAAGTAAATTAACTTAGGTAGAATTGTCATGTTTTTTTAACATTGGCTTGGCCTAGCCATGAGCAACTAGTGTTTTTCCGCTTACTTAGACCTGTCTTTATTTGTGCAAAAACGGTTTTGTAATTGTATTCAGATAATCCCTGGATTTCTCTTCGCAGGTAGACTCCTAAATATTTTATAGTGTCTAACCTAGCTTTACAAGGAATTGTTCTTTCTATCTCTTACTCTTGAGCTTTGTTAATAATATATAGAAATGCAGAAGATCTATTCATTTTGCAACCTGAAACTTTGTCAAGTTTTTTATGATTTATCATTTCAAGTAGTTTTTTACTAGAGCCTTTGGCATTCTCTAAGTATATCATCATATCATTTGCAAAGTGAGATAGCTTAGTTTGTTCTTTGCCTATTCTAATTCCTTCCTTTTCTTTTTCTTCTCCTATTGCTACCACTAATATTTCTAGTACCATATCGTATAACATTGGTGATAATGGACATCCTTGTTTCACCCCTGGTCTTCTTGCAAGTACATCTAGCTTATATGCCTTGCATATGATGCTTGCTGAAGGTTTTCGGTAGATACTACTTATTGTTTTATTATTTTGTGGGAAGTTCCATCTACTCCTATGCTCTCCAGTCTTTTCAGTAGGAATGGGTGTTGTATATTGTCCAAGGATTTTCTGCATCTTTTGAGATAATAATGTGGTTTCTGTTAGTTTTTGACATGATCAATAATGTTAATAGTTTTCCTAATAATGAGCCATTCTTTTCAAGGTAAGTTGCTGTATTTTTTTTTGCTAAAATCTTATTTAAAATTTTTGCACCAATATTCATTAGAGAAATTGGTCCAGGATTTTCTTTTTCTGTTTTGGCCCTTCCTGGTTTAGGTATCACAACGATATTTGCATCATAAAACGACTTTGAGAGGACTCCTTTGCCAATTTTCCCAAATACTCGATATAATATTGGAAGTAACTGTTCCTACAATGTGTGATAGAATTCACTTGTTAATCCACCCAACCCTGGAGATTTTTTCCTAGGGAGTTCATGGATGGTTTGTTCAATTTCTTTTTTCCGAGACAGGGTTATGTAACTACTCAACTTCCTCTTTTCTTAATCTGGGCAATTCACATTTTTTAAAATAGTCATCCATCTCCTTTAGATTGTCGAATTTATGGGCATACAGTTGGGCAAAGTAATTTCTAGTTAATGTTTTTATTTCCAGCTCATTGTAGGTGACTTCAACCCTTTTCATCTTTGATAGTGTAATTTGCTTTTCTTCTTTGGTTTTGTTTTTTTTTTTATCAAATGGCTCAAAGGTTTCTCAATTTTGTGGTTTTTCATAAAACCAACTTTGAGTTTCATTTATGACTTCAATAGTTTTCTTAATTTCCATTTTATTAATCTCTCTTCTGGTTTTCAGTCTTTCTGATTGGGGATTTACTTGGGGATTTTCAATTTTTTCTTGTTCTGGCTTTCTCACCTGCATGCCCAATTCGTTCATGTCCTTAGAGGAAGAAATTTTACATCTTTTAATTCCTACATCAGCCATTGTCTATTTTGAAATATTAAATGACTTTACTATATATCAGTCCAAAAACGTCTTAAGATGTTGTTTAATATACAAAACTATATAATTACCTTTACTATTCATCAGTCCACAATATATTACTAAATTCAAAGCTTTTTTTTTAGCAGGGGTTTCTTGTTTATTAAGTATTTACAATTAGTTTGACAAGAGGAATTGGTTGCATCAATGAACATATGCAAAACTTTTTATTAACTTTGGGAATTTTCAATTATTGATATATATGTATATGTACACGTATACATAGATACACACACATACATAAATATGTATGTATGTATAGTCAAAGTCAGGTCCTCTGGTCCGCTGAAATATGGGGCCGTGCTCTAGAGCCCTTCTGGAGGGGAGCACAAAGGTAAATGCATCAAGAAACAGGTACTACTGTGCAAGTTTTTGTATATAGGATTATTGTTGCACCTTTGATTGTGATATTGCCTACGTGAAAATTAATATATCCCTTCACCTTTCAGTGCTCAAGTCAATTCTCTGCCACCCGAAGTTTCACAGAAGGTGCTAACCTGCTCTTGCAGAAGGAGATAATTCATGCCAACGGAAATACAAGTCTTGTCTTTATCACCAAAAAGAATTGTGTGATATGGGCTTGTATCCTGAGGCAGACATTTATATAACCCACTCATTAAACTGAAATTCATCTCATTGTTTCCTAAAGCTAAGGACAAGAAGAGAAAAGTAATTAACAAGAGCACTGGATTTCTTAATTCAACACAATACCTGGCAGAGCCAGGACTAGATCACTTAGTCCTAAATCCTGCCTGTCTTATCTAGCTACACTACAGCACTGTCTGACTTGGGAAGGACAACTTTTACTTGTCAGCATTTCCAATTTGTATTACCCATGAAAAGTTGTGCAACAAGATGACATTACTCAATTAAAGTAATGGCTTCATGAAAACAAAACTGAATATCAATCATCAGGGAGAGAGAGAAAAAAGACTTTTGGATTGCAATGTTTTGGGATAATTTGTGACTTTGCTACCATAACCCTGAATTAAAATATCAAAGAAATGAGAATTACTGATTAGGGAATGCTCCACCCCAGAATACAATAATTTGTCAAAATGCCAGAAAACCAGAAAATTTCGAATTTCTCTGACAAATAATTTGGGCTTATTCTCAATTAATGTGAACAAAAGAAAACAAGAAATAATTACAAGGAAGGAAGATGTTGCTTCAGGGAACGAAAAATGACTACCAGGCCCCAGGATCGGAACTCTATCACACTCATACTTCATGATAAGAGCCTGGTTTCCTTTGCCAATATGATTTATAAGAAAATGTGTACGCAAAGGGTTCACTACTAATAAAACTCAAGAAAATATGTCCTCACTTTATTACTACTCTCATCTTCCCCTCAAAACAATGAAGATTTGAGGTTCATGGTCACAGCTCAGTGACTCCTCAAGTTCAAAAAAGTCATCACCAATTTTGTCTAATGCTGCATGAAGCTATGCTGTACTGCCACACTCGTGTATCAGATAACAAATTTTACTAATTCTTTGATGAACATAAATGAGATAGAACAAATAAATGTCTTATGGTACAGAATGAGTATTTCAAGGAAAGCATACATATTTAATAAAAATATATTTAAAAAAAGAAATTTTTTTCTTCCTATTCCTATCCCTAGTTGTTTGAAGCTTTTAAAATTCTAACCTTACTATGGTTGCGCTTACACTCTGATTTGGGTTTCTATAGAAAATGATTCTGGTTATTATATATTTCATAAAGTCAGTGTCTGCATTCAGATATCTGTCACAAACCTACTTATGAATAGTTCTATCAGTAACAATCCTTTCAGTTTTCCCTATATTTATTTCCGTCTTGTAGACTATAAATTTTCTTGTTTGATGAAATTCATAGACATTCCACCTTCATTGAGTTTCCTAAGTACAATTATTTTTATTACAATTTGATTTGGAATTTCAAAAAATTTGATTAAATTTCTTTCTCTAGATAACATAATAGAAATTGAGGAATACAACTTGACATTTTTAATCTTAAAAGTTCATTCTATTTGCATGTATGTAGCTAGAGATATACTATTTTACAAACGAAGAAAACGAAGAAAAATGAAGTTCATTCATCACCTGACAAGCTATAAGCAAGGAATGTTTTCTGAAAAGGATGTGATTTTAGACTGTACTAGATATACTTAAAATTAAATACTGTTTCTTGTGCCATTGTGATTTCTTATTTCTTTTGAGGAACGATTTACATAGCTCATCTCTTTCAGATCTGTAGTGTAATATGCGCATGATCACACTTTCTTTTGAGCTCTGTTGGCATGAGCAAGGCATCTAAGCTAACTGCTCCTTAGTTTCATCACCATTCAAATGGACGCAAACAGAATACCCACACTGCATTTCTCACAAGGTAGTGGGTAAATTGATTTGAAAGAGAAAACTCATAAATGCGGGATGAAGTTATTATTGCAAGCCCGGGTCATTGAGATTCCCAGTGGCCCAGCTGGCAGGATTCAATATTAGGCAACCACTCAGAAAAAATCTCTTCTCTTTGAAAGTTTAACGGCCTGAATCAGGAGATTGGAAGTGTTCCTAGGATGATGTTGGAAGTGGGCACATGTGCAAATATCTACCAAAAATCTAGGAACATATATGTATTACCTTTCAAACCTTTGTCCCCTGTTCCCCCTAACTTCTGTGTCTTTTGCATCCTCTTTGTTATCTCTGAACTGAAAGCTTTATGACCATTTAGAAATGTTGGAAACGTTTAAAATGTATCCATTTCCAAAGCTTGGATAAGTGATTTTCATAGACTTCCAAAAAGGAAGAAGGCTTTGCTCTCCAGCTGTTTTACCGTTCTGCCTTTATATGTCCAAATATTAGATGAGCCCATCTGTGTCGGTGTGCCTCTGTCTGTGAACATGTTACACTTACAGGAGACGTTTACGTACTTATTTTTCCCATGTTTTAGCATCAAAAATAACTAATATCACTACATATAATACATGTGAAATATGTTCAAAATTTTTCACATGATTTAATTAATTACATTTAGAACAATGGAGAAATCTGAAAATTGTTATTGTAACTTGCTTAAAGAAATTTTTGGAGAAAGCAGACATTAATAACACAAAATACCTTGAGGCTGTTTTGTTCAGGATAATCAACCTACAAGGATAATTAAGTAAATAAGCAAAAATAGACCAATTCCTACCCTTTAAAAGTATAAAATGGAAATAGAACATATATACATATATTTATATACATATATATTTAATATATATGAAATTAAAGATTGCTCTTTCATTATTTTTTAAAATTAGCTATTTTTTTAAATTTGTCAATCTTACCTTCCTGATCGTTGGCAGGTACAGTCACGGTAAATCTGGAATCAGCAGCCCTTTCCAAACTGCTGATTTGGAGTGAAAGGGGCTGATTAATTGCCTTCTGTTGTCCATATTGATAAATTAGTTCGTAATGACTATGTACAAAGTAAAAGATAAAACAAAATATTTCTACATCAACCAAGATAAAATTATATGTACCGGGTCTCTGCATACCTTAGACTTTAATAATCAGATTATCAGCAAAATTGTTGTTATTCTTTTGATAAAGTCTGTAGGGTATAGCTAATTATTCAGCCTAAACCTAGTATACATGTACTCAGAGTCACAGTAATAGAGAAGTATAGATTCAGAGCTTTAGATCATCTACTACAAACACTTTATTTTCTAGATTAAGTAACTGAGTTCCAGAAAAGTTTAACAGTTCTCCAGGGTGATCCATAAAGTGAGAAGCATCATTTTTCCTCAGGTCCTCTGATTCCAATTAGAGCACTCTTTCCCCTGATCAAACTGCCTCACTGTAAATTTTGATGTTGATTATTATATTTATTACTTATTCTCTTTAGCTGTCACTCACATTCAGGTGTCCAACATATCATGTGGCTTTTCCTAAAACTAACTTTAAATCTACTATAACTGGAGGTATCAGCAAAAATTAAGAAACAAACAGGAAAAAAAAACCGTGTCTTTAAAGCAGACTTTATAAATAAATTTTTGTGAAGTGAACTTTTGGGATGATCAAATACTAAAATGTATGGAAAACGTTGGAAAAGCTTATAGAACTATAAAAATGGCACCTATCATCCTCGTTATCCTTACTTCTGAAAAATCTGATCTCACACACCCTGACTCTACTTTGTAACTCGTCTCATGCTTATGTCCTCCTGAACTTGGATAACCGAAATTGGCGTTTGGACCAACTTCTTCACAGTGCCTTGAAGTATGCTTGCCAGATGCTTGCCATATTATGCAACTATGAAAGTCCCAGACAGTCTCCTTTGTATGGAGGAAAAATGATTTTAAATGCAATTCCATACAAATTATTAGAATTAAAACGTTGATACTTACATGGAATGACCACTGAAAGCAGCATGTTCCTCAGCTGTCTGTCCAAATGCATCTCGGCAAGAGAGATCAATATCATATTGAAGAAGAAGACTGACTACACCTGTTGGTTTACAACGGGCAGCAATCATCAGGGCTGTTCTAGAATAACAAAGAAACCATCGACATTTCAGAATTTAAAGGAGTCACACGTAATTAGATTTCTCTCGATATGTTGCAACAAGAGGATATCTCATATATGAGGTTATACGCATGTGCAACATGAATACTTCGTGAGGGATGAGTACTTTTTGTGCTTATATGCAGCATGAAAAATGGCAGTTAGGAAAAGAAGGAAAGACAGGATTGAGAGGGGTATTTTTTGTCCCTTAGAGTTCTAGCAGGAACTGTCCAATTCAAGACTTTCATGACAAAAAGAAGGTAGTGCATCAGAGTAACTTGTGTACAAAAGTGAAGAACTTTCAAGGGAGCCTACACCAAGTTTCCACTTGTTTACTAGCCTTGAAAGGAAAGTGGAGGCTCTTTGAAAGTAATGTTTATGGACAAGCTCATGTAACTGAAGAAAGGTTCATCACCAGATAGCTAGGACCATTGGATTTCAGGAAGGCCCATTAACCCATGAAGGCAGTTGATAAAGAGTTAGTGTGATTACAAGCTGCACTAGTAGAGAAAATATCCAAAATCGTGAAAACAGAGATCTTCTGAAGTTCCGAGTTTGTGGTATGTTGAATAATTCACTGTTTTTCTGCCTAAGGCAGTATTGTAGATACATCAGTAATGTCACGTAGAGGTTTGCTGTTCCTTGATTACTTCGTGATAACTCATGGGGCAGCGAGGTGGTGCAGTGCATAGAGCACGAGTGCAGGAGTCAGGAGGACCTGAGCTCAAATCTCACCTCAGATACTTGACACTCACTAGGTGTGTGACCTTGGCCTAGTCACTTAACCCTAATTGTCTCATCCTGGGTCATCTCCAGTCATCCTGATGAATATCTGGTCACTGGATTCAGATGGTTCTGGAGGAGATGTGAGGCTGGCAACCTGCACAGCCCTCCCTCGCTCAAAATAAAGTCAGTTGCAAGTCATGGCAGTATTGCCCTGATGGCATGGTCTTCCTCTGCAAGGAAGGGTGAACACTCACGCAGTGATAACCGATATAATAGTCTAACTCTGTGGAAGGTGGAAGTAGTGTCAAAAATATCCATGTAATATAAATATATTATATGGGGAAATTATGGATATTTTAAGGTATATTCAAGTGTTAATAAACTCTTTATGGAAGGTAGAAATGTTGATTCTGTTTAAATGTTTTTCTCTGATCCAAAATCTCAATACCAAACATAGCAAAAGGAACGAGTACAATATATTTGGGGGTGGCGCGGAATAAAGGATTATGGGAAAGATTGAAACTGATGGAGTTATCAAATATCGTATTAGCTCTTAATATTATCCTATCTTTTAAAATATTAGGTTTGTTTTTTAAAAGATTATTTTTAGTTTTGCGATCCAAGATGATGGAGTAAGCAGTAAATTGCCGTAACTCTCCAATATTCACCTCGAAACAACCATAAAATACTGCCCTCAAACAAATCCTGCCACAGCAGAACCATCAAAGGTATAGGGTGAAACAATCTTAGAGCCCCCAAACCTTGGAAGATTGACAGGGAAGTTCTTTCTCACTTAGGTAAAAGGGAGCATACTCCAGGACAGGAAGTATCCCAACAGGGCAGCAGCAAGCCTCATCTCAACAAAGCAATGGTAGATTCTGAGCCCCATTATAGGGAGTGGGCAGACTCCAGTTCTAAGAACTGACATGCCTCAGAATAGACTCAGCCAAACAGGTAGGGTCTATTCCTACAGGTGATTAAGGAAACAGGCAGCCACCAATGGTTACAATGCCAAGAACTTCAGGGTACATCTAGGGAAACTCAAGAACACTCCACCAGTCGTAGCACATGACAAACATCAGCAGTAGAACTCCGGGACAGCATCAGGTAAGCTGTCAGAACCCTACTATCTGCAGCAGTGCCTGTCATTCCCACTCCCATCCCCTGAGCAAACCACCGTAAAAGAGGGCTCCCACACGAGTCAGCAAAACATTGCAGCACCTTGTAAACAGCCAGGACCTGGAGACCCTGCTACAAAATTCTGAAACAGTGCCCTTTCCACATTGTGAGCAGAGCTCAAATTGAAAAGAAAGGGGAAAAAAAGACGAGCAAAAAGTCATTGGAAAAAATGACCATAGGAAGTTATTGTGGCCACAAAGAATGTGGAGGAAAAAAATTCAGAGAAGGAGAATGACGCCAAAACACGTATAGGCAAAATCGCAAAGCAAAAAGAGAAGTGATCTCAATCCCAGAGAGAGCTCATGGAAGAGCTCAGAAAGGAAATTAAAATCATATAATAGAGGTAGAAGGAAAAGTGTGCAAAGAATTGAGCGATGAAAGAGAATTGTGACAATATAAAATATTTGGGAATCTCTCTTCCAATACAAACCAACCAACAATGAACACAATTACAAAAGGTTTTTCACTCAAATCAAGTCAGATCTGAATAATCTAAAAAATATCAGTTATTCATTGGTAGGCCAAGTTAATATGATACAAATGACAATTCTACCAAAAGTAATATCTTACTCAGTGCCATACCAATCAAACTACCAAAATTATTGTATAGAAATTAAAAAATAAAATTCATCGGGAAGAACAAAAGGTGCAGAATACCAAGGGAATTAATCAAAAATAATACAAGTGAAGGTGGTCTATCTCTACCATATATAAAATTCTATTGTATAAATCGACAATCATCAAAGCCACTTGGGACAGGCTGAGAAACAGAGTGTAGGATCAGTGGAATATGTTTGGTATCAAAGAACCAGGGTCAATGACTACAGTAATCTTCTATATGAGAAACCCAAAATTCCAGCTTCTGAATTCGCTAGTTGACAAAAAATGCTGAGAAAACCGGGGGAAAAAGTCTCATGACAGAAAATGTTATTCACATCCAGAGAAACAATTATGGAGTCTGAATGGAGGTGGAAGCATACTATTTTCTCTCCCTTTTGGTTTTTTGTTTTTTCTGTCTTCAGATTTTCCTCTTTTATTCTGCTACTTCTGTCAAACATGAGCAGTGTAGAAATAGGTTGAATATGATTGTACATGTACAGCCTATATCAGTTTGCATAACATCCTGGGAAAGGGGGAGGCCCAGGAAGAAGAACAATTTGAACTCAAAATTTGAAAACTGCAAAAAATTGAAAAGTAAAAATAAATAAATTTTAAAAGAATAAAAGAGAGAAAATGTGAGAATGTAAGCGCTTCCATCGTCCTCAAATATTAAAAGAACCAAGAGAAGGCTTCAATGCCTTTCTTGGATCCTCTATGTGGAATTTCTGGTATTAGGACAAAAATCCTGTAGCATAAGAAAGTATGGAAGGACTAAAATCTCAGCCAGTGGCATAAATATTCACAGTGATAAGGTCACAGGATCATGAAAGTCAATCATCTTATTATTGTATTGATTTGTATTTGTCAGTGCACATATCCTTAAGAACAATGAAAGGAAGAAGAAGGAAAAATTACACACATCAATTCTCATGATTGACATGAAGATTATTTCATGTAGAGAATCAATTGCATCACGAGTACACAAAACAGCTATGTGATGATCTTAAGTCATTGAAAATCAAACAATGAAACCTGCGAAAATAAATCACTAATTGATGGTGGATGGCATGCCCACATGAATGGCTTTCTCTGCTGCAGAAGCATAAATAGTAGCCCTTTTCATAATTGATGTTTGTGCACATTGTCACCCTTTCTCAGTGATGAACAATTTCAATTATTGTTGCTCACTAAGAGTTCCCTGACTGAAGTTGTTCTTATTCCTCTAATAACAGTTACCTCTTTTTTGCTTGGAAGCTTTAATTACCGTACCTGTCAAGCCTATCCGATGTATTCACATTTGCTCCATTCTTTAAGAAAAGATCTACCATATCTCGGTTATTTTCTTTAACTGCAAGCAAAAGTGGTGTGCAGCCTTCCTGCAAAAACATATTAAAGATCAAGTTAAGGTATGCAAGAATTGTTTATATGATAGAATTCAGTTGAAGGCATGTTGTGAACATCCTGTGAACTTGCTAATGACATGCTAAGGAAGTAGGCTACAATGGAACTCTGGAATGAGAAGAGCAGGGCATAAATCCAGCTTCTGTTAGTTAATTTCCATGTGACCGTAAGTAAATTATTTCACTTCTTTGGGCCTTAGTTTCCTCACATGTAAAATGAGGGAATGAAGTTAGATAGCCTCTGGGATTGCTTCCAGTTATTAATTTGTGATCAGGACATAGAAAACCAGGATGTGTAAGAGATTTTCCTAATCTTTTAGGGGTACCTTCCTTTCCTCTGTCTTCATGTCGTGATCAATGATCGTCTGCGTGCAGTCACCCTTATTTCCCCAGTACTTGGCCAAGCTACAACTAAGTTCTGGTCAGTTTTCAAGTTGCCTAGTTCTCTTCATCCTTTCCCCTGAAGTGTGTTACAACCAGCCTCAAAACTCAAGAAAATCTTGCCTTAAGGTGGCTGAACCTTGAAGAAAGTCATTCTCTTGATATTTTCCCTGCCTTCACAACCCTCCTAATGTATATTTTGATTTTTATTTTCTTTCTTGAGCAGCAGTGACGAAGAGTCAAACCTTTTCTTAAAAATCAGGAGATACTCAATAAGTCTAGAAAGGAAACGGCATAGTGTGTAGGAAATAGAAAAAAAAAACACACCTACATACACTTAAGAATTTGTTCTTGTAAAATGTCTGTCTGCAGTTTTATGCTGAACAAATTTTTAACAGAATATTTTTTAAAACATTATGACATTTCTTCTTGACCAATTAACATTGTACTATCATAGGTAAAGGTTTATATGTAAAGTATTGCAGACAGATATTTGATGGAACCTTTGAATTCTGGGTACCAGACCTAATATAGCATGCAAAGAAAATTCTAGAGAGACAGATGTGGTGGACTGAATGGAGAGCCAAACTCAAAATCAGTGAAACAGAGATTCAAGGCCTGCTGCTGAGACACTTAGAGTGGCTAGGTGAGCCTGGGAAGTCACTTCACATTTCACCATTACAAACCATTCCCTAAGTCACGTTTTCATAACTTTTTGTGTGTGTGTGTGTGTGTCATGCACCCCTTTCCAGAATAATGCTTTTAAATACCTAAAATACAGAGAATGCAAAGGAAGCCAATAACATTGAAAGAACTATAAAATAAATGGTGATTTTTTTTTGAAATTAATGGATCCCAGGTTAACAACCCTACTCGAAGATTAAATCTTAGAACAGGCCCTGGTCCAAAGCAGTCGAGGGAAGTTCCTCATTAAGAGTTCCGTTGTGAATGGAGTCTCCTCCCCGTTTTGCCTGGCCATCAGAAAATTCCCAAGGCCAATGAACTTTGACTAGAGATGGATTTTAAGATACTTGCATTAAAGAAATGCTTCCAAGAATATAATGTGCATTGGAAAATACCTGATTTACACATTTGATCTCAGAAAATATTTTCTCACACAAGAGGTAGACTTCTACCTTGTTTTTTGCTTCCATGTCTATTGTATGTCTAAGCAGCTTTGCTGCTATGGCTGTGTTAAGTCCAGAGGCAGCATAGTGAAGTGCAGTGTTGTCATGGGTATCCATCAGAGCAGGGTCTGCACCATAATCCAGCAGGATCCTTGCACACTCCTCCTGCTGACACTGTACTGCCTGTGAATGGAATGTAGAGAAAGAGACAATCAATACTCTAAAAAGTATTTAGTATACTAAAACATCATTAGTGATATTTAAATAATTTAGTAAAGCACATTTTCTTACTCCAAACGCATTCTATAGACCAGCAAGGTTAACTAGGGCATACCTTCATTAAAGATGTCTGATAGTGCTTGTCACGCAGGTTTATTTTGCATTTTCTCTCTACTAAGAGAGACACAACATCTGGATGGCCATTTGCAGAAGCCAGGTGTAGAGGTGTGCTATGAAAATGAGAGCTAAGTCAATGCTTGGTAATTACGAAAATCAAAATTGTACTCTTGTTAGGTACTATACTTGTAACATAAAATGCATTATTGTTACTCCGCCTGAAATCGAAATCGCTGCCCAAATAAATATAAGTGGCCACCCTTCTCACCCGAGGACATCTACAATGTGCATTAGTTCTTCTGACCGGATATGATGAACAAAAACGTCTGGGAAATAAATAGCAGACTCAGAAGAACATTTCACTGGAAGAGAGCAGCATTTGCTCCCACCACGTCACTGAGAAAGAGTAAGTCAGCTGGAAGCAGACTACAAGTAAAAGGAAGGAGTTTCCCCTCCATTAAAAATGGGCAGGCAGGAGGGTCAGGGGTCACCAGCACTCAGAACTTGGGATCCAATCTCCAGGAGGCAGAGCCTGCGCCTGCTCTGGCCCAGGTGCTCAAAGGACAAGTTTTCCAAGGATTAGCCAAGGCACATGCAGACTCGTGGAGGGAGGGTGGAGGAGGGGGTGTCTTAGACTGTTCCTGGGGGGGCCATCCCTTCTCTCACCCCCAGCGCCCTCTCACCGCTTCTCTTTATCCAGATCGTCCACGTGTGCCTGGCCCAGCAGCAGCAGGTGCTGCACCCTGGCCACATCCCCGAAGGAGGCAGCTTTATGGATCTTCCCGAGGTCCTTCATTCTGATGACATAACCGGCACCTGGGACCAAGGGTCGGACCTCGCTGTCTCTCCTGGGAGAGGAGGAGCCAGATGGAGACCGCTCTCTCCTTCTCAAGATTTTGAAAATCTTCCTCATCCTGAGGGCGGGCTTCAGAGATGGTCTGGAGAACTCACTTGGAGACCCTCAGCCTTCTCCGGGAGCTCGCTTACTCTCCAAAACACTTCGATAGTCAGAGACTCCAAGGAAACTGCGTCCAAACAGGGCAACAGTTAGAAAGGAATCGATCCTGGAGATGCTTGGAGCCCTAGCAACGCCTCGAGGGAGACCGAAGTGCGCGTGAGCTTGACAGACGCTCAAGGCATGCGCACGCGCCCAACGGGAAAGATTAAGCCTGCACGAGTGCTCACGTGCCAGGTCCATTAACTCTCTGCTGGAAGGCTCCAAAGGTCATGATCGCGAGGGTGGCTGGGCCCAAGGCTGGCTGCTTCCCCTGCTAGAGGTTCTGCCGGGTCTCGCGCTGGGACAGGATGCATAGGGGCGGGGCTGTGAAGGGGTGGAGGAGACCTAATGGGAAAGCTGGAGCAGCTGGATTCAGAGGACTTGGATTCGAATGTCGAACTCCGGACTGGCTCTGTTGTTTCACTTGGGAAAGCACCTCCTCTCCCAGCCTCAGTTTCTGCGTCTGTAAAAGGAAGAGGTGATTCTCCATAGCCCGCCAAGGGTCTACAAGGCTTTAAGAATTCGTTGACGCCCCGACTGAAAACGAGTAGCATGTTACTACTCTGATGTCTGGTAGCCTAGGTTCCTCTTTGCTCTCATTCTTCCTTTTCCCTTCTGACCTTCAGGAGAGGAGGGCAATGATTCCTCAGGGACAGGCTGCCTGGCACGGGGAGGGTGGAGCTGGCCTTAGACAGGAAGCCCTGGGTTCAAGCCTAGCTTCTGCAAAATTATCATTGCCCTAGATATGTCCTAAGTAAGGGTAGGGGAAGAGTGGGTTGCAGCAGTTTCTTGGAAAAAGTGATGTTCGTTTTAGCTGATCATAAGAAAGGCTACGGTAATAGAATAATACAGTTTAAATCTCGCAAGTTAACAGTTCCATTCACCTCTGGGCTGCAGGGTCCCCGTCCAGAAGACTATGATAATAATGGGGGCTACATATTAAGAGGAATATTGATAAGTTAAGAGTTGTGATTATGGTTTGTCCTTCCTTCTGATAGAGGACCTTGACCTCAGTAAGAAGACAACATGACTTATACTTCAACTGGATTGGAGGGAGGGCTGTGCAAAGCCACCAGCTTGATTTTCTCCTCTGGAGCCATCTGAGTCCACTGGCTACATATCGATCAGCATGACTGGAGATGACCCAGCATGTGCCGAGGAAACTTGTTCGTTTGAAATAAATGTCTTTTCAAATTCTCACTTTGAGTGAGGCAATGCCAGTTCAGTTAAGAAGCCTGTTTAAAAGGTAAATCAAAGGATATCTACTTTAATGGAAATTAAAAAAAAAAAATTCAACTCTCTTCTCTCCTGAAGAGAAACAATTATTATTTACATTCACTCTGAAGCCAGGATGGCCAAAAAATACTCATTAAGTGGTACTTCGTCAGCGACCTATAGTTCACTTAATCAGAGGCAGAGTGAATTGAGTTGAAGGCATTATCGTTAAGAAGCGAATCCAGCCAGTAAATGTCCAGTAACTATGTAGGTTTGAGTCATGAAATCTCACCTTTCTTTGGGCAGAACCCCCTACAGGAAAGAGGTGATACCCTATGTCGGGGAGAAAAAGAGGAGAGAGGACAGGACGAGCTGAGTAGCCCAGCTAGAACTGCTCAGCTGGGTCCCTATTGAGGTAAAGTGAGCTACTCACAGGCTTTGGTATCTCCTTTATTCTTGAGGAGCAATAGAACTTGAAGAAGATGATGACACGGCTTACCACTGAATTGGATTTCAATAAGGAATGGCTGTGGAAAGTCACCAGCTTCACTTTCTCCTCCAGAACCACCAGGGTTCTTTGGCCATATATGAATCAGGATGACTGGAGAAGGCTGAACTCAATTCAGAGACAAGTGATATGGATGAACTAAGAATGAATAAGACAGTTGAGGGACGGCATGATGTCTAATTTCAGATCCGTGAAGAGCTGCTGTGCTGACTTGGGTATCTCTAGAACAGATTGGTCAAATCAGTGATGAAAGGTGCCTAGTTGTGACTTTTATAAGAAAAATGAAAATTTATGGCAATGGAATGGATTGGTTGTGAGACAAGTTCCTTCAGGAGACACTGTCTGACTATGTGTGACTACTACAGACACAATTCTTACATTGACTGCAAGGTTGGACTCTGGAATTTATAATGTCTCTTTCGACAGGGATATTTTCCTTCTCTGTATTTGTTTGTATCGTCCTGTTGCAGACTTCCATTAGAATAGATCATGAAAGCTGCCTTGGTTTTGAAGGTACATATAATGCAGAGCAGATTGGCGATCTTTATTGATGTTAGCTCAGGAAGTACTTGCAAAGGGGAATACAACCAGCTATGACCACATGGTCTTTGGCTTTTCCCCTTTTTTTCCTCTGCAGCTTTCCATTCATGATGTGAAATTTGTACTCTGCACTACTAACATTCATTCTGTTCATTCAGGTCCATGATCACTGGACTTCTGAATACAACAATAACGGATACTCACAAGATGATGTCCTTTTCTCCTCCTCCTCCTCCTCTCCCTTCTCCTTTGCCTCCTTCTACTCCTCCTCCTCCTCCTTTTTCTCCTTTTTGTTCTTCTTCTTCTTCTTCTTCTTCTTCTTCTACTTCTTCATCATCAACATCATCTTCTTCTTCTTCTTCTTCTTCTTCTTCTTCTTCTTCTGTTTCTTCTACTTCTTTTCCCCTTTTCTTATCCCTCTCCCTCTTCCTTTACCTTTAACTTTTTCGCTCACTTTCCTTTTCCCTCTCTCTCTCTCCTCCCCCTCCTTCTTCTCTTTGCTCTCCTCCTTTTTATTCTCCTCCTTCGGTAATGGTAATTTAAATGTAAACATCTTTCCCATTCCTTAATATGATCTGCTGAGGTCACATTCTTCTTTGTCTCCTCCTCCTCCTCCACCTCCTCTTCCACTTCCTTCTCCTAGTCATCAAAAATATCCACCCATCACTTCCTAAAAGAGATCTCAAATTTGAAACTGCAAGGAACATTGTAGTCAAATTCCAGAATTATCAGGTGAATGAGAACATACTGCATGCATTCAGAAAGAAGCAGTTCAAATACCATGGAATTACAGTCAGGATCACGAAGGTCCTTGGAACTTCTACATTAAAAGGTCAGAGGCTTTGGGATATGCTATTCTGTAAGGCAAAGAAGGTTGGACTATATCCAAGGGTCAGGTACCCAGCAAAAATGAGGGTGATCTTTCAGTCAAGGAGATGGATATTAAAGAAGGGACTTCCAGATCTTCCTGATGAAAGGGCAGAGATTGATGGGAAATTTGACCTTCAAATACAAGACTCAAGGGAAGTATGAAAAAATAAACAAGAAAAACACATTTTAAAAAAATATCAGCTTATTCAATAAGAGAAAACTGTTGACATACCTATGTGGGACAACAATACTCTTCACAATCTTGACCATTTTATCTTTATTCTGACATTTAAAAATCTTGAAAATTTTATCTTTATAATGACATAGACAGAGGCTGTGGGTATAAACTAACAGATGTGACAAAAAAAGGAATTAAGTATCACAAAAAGATTGCAATGGGAGAAGGGCAAAGGAGGACGCAGAAAACTGTAAATTACTCCACTTAAGGAGACACAAAAATATATGACTGTAAAGGGAAAGAAGGGAGGGAGATGAGCATTGTTTTTACTTTGCTCTCATTAGATATGATTCAAGAAAGGAAGAACATACTCAGTTAAGTATGGAACCTAACTAGGCTCAGAAGCAGTAAGAAGAGGAAGGGGAAAGAAAAAGGACGGGGTCTTTAGAAGGGAAGGAAGACAAAGGGAGCACCTCTGCCCTTTCTGAGAATCAGAAAGGGGCAGCTCATCACTGTCACTAATACCTACAGGGAGGAAGGAATGCAACCAATAGAAGGTGATATCTCAAACAAATTTCTTTCCTTCCTTCATTAATTGATTTCATCCGTTTCTGCTTTCATAGGCAGAGGGAAAGAGTGATAAAATGCATGATAATAATTTGATCGATTTCACGATGTTGTCTCACACATGTTCCATGAAAGAGAAGGAACATAAGGATTTGTAACAGGAATAACTTTCAGTTAGATTTCTAAAATAAGGCTCCTTCCATCACAATGATTCAGTAATTGACATTCATCATTGCTCTGTATGATAAAAAATCAAGTTCCTCAAATGCCAGATTTAGGATTTTGCATTTCTTTTATCCAAAATCGATTGGAAGTAAATCATTTAGCAAGTAAATCATTTAGCCCTTAGTAGTCCTTTGCCGCCTGGGTACTGGAGTGCTCCCTATTCATGCTCTCCTCGTGACTTTATAGAAGGAATCTCATAGAATGGATCTTCTAAGCATTTTGAGATAGCTTTTCCACCTATCCTGAATGGGGCCCAGTTTGCTTGAACTGATGGCACTGCAACATCAAACTTTTATACTTTGAACTCAATAATTCTTCCACTATTCTTTTGAAATTTGATGGTAAAGGAAGTTTAGGTTACAATCTACTGACCACACTCCGGGTCTCACTATTCCCATCCTTAAAAGAGATGTTCAGACTAGAAAACTTCTAAAAGTTTTAAATCAATGATAAAATGAAAATGCTACAGTTCTCCCAGAAAAGAGCTGTTTCTCAAGACGTGTATTAGGAAAGTTTAAGACAGTCATCATTTCATTGGTTTGCAGATAAGATGATTGTACCAGAATAATGACTCTAAATATAGGACAAATTCTTATCTTCAACACCTAAGAGGAAAATAACTTTTGCAAAAGAGTGTTAGACTTCGAGTATGAAGAGCCCTAGATTGAAATACTGCTACTAAAACCTACTGAGTGTGATGATATGGGCGGGGGGGGGGGGGAACATTTAACAAGTTCTCCTCACCTAAGTTCGATTCTGTAAAATGAATTGAACAATATGAATATTGCCCTCATAAGTGTGTTGCCAGTCTGAAGTGAGATAATGCAATGAAAGTCATTTGCACAGAACCCTACTATGCCTGTGCAAATAGTAGGTATTGTTACTTTTGTCATTACTGTAGGATGAATCAGTGTGGTGTCCCATCGATAGAGCAAAGGAAATGAAATATGCTGAAAGGCAGACAGTTTTACAGGCCTAAAAATTCAACCCACATCTTCAGATTGATGAAGCACCTTGAAGACCTATTCTTTGGGAAACCTGAGTCTGACCGAAATGTGAAATACGTGCAACTCCCTCGATTTACTTTTTCTCCGTATGCTTCTTGGCCCCTTGGAGTTTGTTTTGAATTACTAAGGAAAACTCAGAATATACAATTTAATCTTGAATAGCATTTTTTCCCCTTTTAATTGTATTCAGGTCCCGAATGATAGTAATGAAAAAGAAAAATATCTGCTGGACACAATTGGAACCCTACAGTACAAAGTTGCTATGCTCAAACTGGAGCTAAATACAGTAAAAATTAAAGATCATGCAAAAGAAAATCAAGATCCAGAAGAAACTGAGGTTTGAAAAGAAAAGAAATATGGGCTTCAAGAGGAATTACAACTGAATGAAGGAGCAGTAACAAAAATCATATCCCAGTAGAGTGGACAAGTAAATGTTCGGACAGCTGAGAATGTAGTGTTGAACACTAAGGTAGAGAATGCAACAAAGAAAAATAGGAAAGGCTTGAGACAGAAACGAAATCATACCACCCCTTCTACTATTGAGGTCATGAACAAAGTGAGACATCGAAACTAGCCTTTGGACATACCTTTCAGGGAGAAAGAGATGAGTGACTTCATTTACAGGACAAACTAAACCATAACTTGTCTAGGTTAGGGAAAGGCAATTGTGTCCTTTGTCAAGAGCTCTCTACACCTAAAAGTAAAGCCAACAGTGTAAAAAAATGAGCTGTACCATGTACATGACTACCTTAGAGAAACGATAGCCATTTTGGAAAGCACACAGAGAGAAGTAAAACAGGCCCAACATAACGCAAAGAAACTTGAACACACAAAGCAAGTGTAAAAAGAAAAACTGAACAAATATATTGTCAAACATAAATCTATCCAAGAAAGATTAGCTTACATCTGGAGTGAAAATATATTACTTCAACAACAGCTTGAAGATACGCAAAACAAAGGCATCTTTCAAGAAAAGGTATGGAGTGATGACCAGGTAGAATGTATTGATGTCTTCAGCAAAGTTCGTGTTGATACTGAAAAACAAATTTTTATGGTAGAAGAGAGAAATAAAGAGGTAATCAGTGAATATAATCCCTTAAGAGAACAAATGTGCAAATATGAAAATGGGAAAGCAGAAAAAGAGATAGCTCCTTATTTGTCATAATTTGATAAGCATTTTCTTTTTAAAATGAAAATCAAAGTAATTTTGATAAAGATAAAAGAAGATTTGAATTTTCAGCCTGCAGATGATACTACCTTTCATTGAAAAAATACTGATATGTAGGAAAGGAGAATGAGAAACAATAATACGATGAATATGCTACTAAAATAATAATGTAGCACTGTGTAATAAAATATGAACCTAATCATTATAAGAAAAAAATAATTAAACAGAATGTAATAGAATATAGATATTTAAATAACTAAATGGAAATAATCTCAAATATAAAACTAATAGAATAAAAATAAAATTAAAAAGAAAAGTATGAAAATAAAATTTAAAAATCATCTTTCAAATAAGATGACTCTTTTTGATAATGAAATTATGTAGCCCATGAAATGTGGCTTTCATAAATACACGTAGGGTTAATCCCTTGTGCATAAATACTGATGAATTGATGTCTCTAATAATATGCCTACTTTTCCATTTTAATTCTGCCATGGAATAAATTACATGAAATGCTATACCTGAAGAAAATCCTGAAAAATGATGCTAGCAATTATGGAATAATTGAAATGGTACATCTGAATTTTGATTGTGTGGAATAATATAGTTACACTTTTCATAATTACTTGAAAATATTTATCAGTCGATCTATGTTTAATTCAAAACACTTGGAAATAATTTTAGAAATATTAATCCCTGGATCATATTTTTAATGTTATTCCAAATGCTGTCCACTATGTCCCTTTAAAATTTTGGACGGTGATGCTGTTCAAAGATATTATGATTCTGCATTAAGGATAAGTATTTTTTCTACATTAATATTTCCAATTAAAAAATGTTCTTTGCATTGCCACTCCATATTTTTATCTCACTATTTTTTCTCTGTTTTACTAACACTTCTTGCTAAATGCACACAATTGTAGTTTCTTGGATGATTGCCTTTTATTTTTTGAAGATGGTTAGTCTTTTGTGGTATGATAGCAGTTCTTATTATTTGAGATTTGTTCGCACATGCAGTGGGAGGCCAGACTACAACTAATTGTGCTGGGTAAAAAAAATTTCGTATAATAATATATATATTTAATTTTAATATATACGATCATGTGATTGAATCTCATGATTTCATGCTAGAACTTAATTTGTTTTTAGGCATTCAATTCATTATGCCCATTTTTCCTTTCACAATTTTATATTGGCTTCCTTTAGTTTATGTTTCCTTTCTAAAACTTCCTAGACTTTAGTTAAATTTTTTTTTACATGATACTTAATTTTATCTAATGATGGAAAAATATTAATTTCTTTTGCTTTTCAGTTTTATTTGCTATTAATAATATGTACAATAATTTATTGTCTAGTGAAATAAATAGGATTTTATAGCATATCTGTATATATCTATAAAAATACAACTGTGTATTGGTGTTGTGTGTAAATACACACACGTATGTATGCAGTTTTGCTACATTAGGGCATGAAATGAAATGAAATGATTTCCCTTTACTTAAGTGGTGGAATTAACATATTTTCACCTTTTTCTGCCTATTGACTGCAGCCAAGAGCGTACTTCCTATTCTAGCAGAAAAAGGAATTGAATTGTATGTTTGCCAAGGACAGTTCAAGATGTGAATGATAGCGAATGATCTTTTTTTCTGTTTTTCTTTTCTTTTTTCTTTTTTTTTTCTTTTGGCTTCCAGAAATCCAAATCAATCTGTTCATGTGTTTTTACCAAGCTTGACTAGCGTATCAGTGCACATGTTCATCCTTCAGGAAAACTATGGGAGTAAAGAAAACGCAATTTTTACAATAGATGTCCTTATTCAAATAAAGTACTCTACTTTTTTCAAAAATGGAAAGAGGAAACCCTACAGTTTCTATGTAGAATAGGAACCTATAAATTCTTCCTTTCCATTGCCCCATCTTCCATGTGAATTGCACTAACACAAATTTTAGCCCCTAGGTGGCCTTGTAGGTGTTGTAAATCTCAGAAAGTGGTAATGGGGAAATAGGGCTGAATGCATGACTTTATGAGGAGTATACCGAGAATGTAGGAAGATAGCCTTTGATCCATGCTGAATGAAGGATGGGTGGTATAGTCAAAAGAGCTTTGTAATCTCAGGAGCCAAATTGCACTTCATTTCTCTATTAATTGCAACCGTTATGGCCGTGCGTAACTCATTTGGCCTCTGTGGTGTAGCTTTTCTCATCTGCAAAATGAGGTGGTTGTATTCACTAGTCCCTGAGAATATTTCTAGTTCTAAATCTACCAAAAGTGTGAATACATTAATGAAATTATGTTGCATGTCATAATATTTATATCTGTTAATTTTTAAGGTTTATTCTTCTTATATAAGCTGATATGAATTCATGAACTAATTAATAGAAACAATGCGAACATATTTCTATTAGGTTACAGTAAGAAAGCTTCAACTAGAACTTACTCATTCAAAAAAACATCCAGGACAGAAGCTTAACTAGAGGGTAAATCACTTTTTGGAAATAATTTGGGAGATATGAAACAAAACTGCAGAAGGAAATACATCAAACTAAATGCAACGTATGTATTCAAAAAGTCAATAGTTGCTCATTGATTAATGGAAAGTGTTTTCAATGTAACTTCAGTTTTTACCATTATTATCTGAACACTGCGTCTGTCGTTCAAATGGACATAAAACAAGATTGATAAACTCCACCATTTCTACTCTTCAATTGGGATAATTATATTCACTCTTTAGGTGTTTGACAGTTTTGTTTTTCTATCCTTATGCAAAGAATGAGGTGGTTTTCCAAGTAACAGTACTAACTAAGTCATTTCCATCACTTTATATTTGGAAATTCCTTAATCTTTATTTTCTCATTTAATCCCCATAACAGTTCTGTGAAGTGGAAGTTGCTTACTTCTAATCAAACCACTTGAATAAGAGAAAAATGATATTTCTTCAGAATTTGTAAATATATAACTTGTGCATGCCAACGGACATTGAGAATTAAATTAATTAGATGAATAATCTTATTAATATTCTCTAATTTATTCGTAATGATCTCACCGTGTTGCTTTGCATCTCCACAACTTCAGTCATGCTCTTCTTCTTGCTTAATTATACTTCCCCATTTCTGCTACCTATCCATAATCTATCTGTTCCTCAGCACCCTGATGCACGAATACCTCTTTCACCTCCAAGATCCTTTTGAATTCCAAAAGAATGATTCGTTTGCTACATGCCTTTTTGGACTTTTCAGTCCTATTGATTTCACAGACTTCTGAATTCCACTTTTCATCTCATGCCACATGATTTCCTATTTAACTGTATACTGATAGCCTTATGTTGTTCCTGTTATCAACCTACCATTCTGTGTGCCTAAGGCTTGTTTCCTCAGCTAGACTGTAATTCCTTCAGGACATGGATTGTTTATAAAACGTCATCTTCCGTAGAATTTGTTTTTCACAGCTTGTTGGAAACAAAAGTCATGGTCATTATTGTAGTAGTAGTAGTGGTGGTAGTGGCATTAGCAGTAGTAGTCATCTTCATAGTGGTAGAAGAAGAAGAAGCTAAGTAAATGTTTATTTCTTGACTTTACCCTGAGTTGAAAGTTTAGCTAACATTAAAATTGTTCTAAGGTCATATGTGGACTGTATTTGGAATAGTCCACTTTGAGTCTTTCTAGTCTCATTTTTTATTAGTTCCCAATTCCCTAGAGTCTCCCAGTGGCAAAATAGAAATTCAATAAAAAATTTTTTACTGTTACTATTAATAGCACTACTACAAGTACTACTACTACAACCACCACCAATACTACCACTACTACTTCTACTACTACTACTAGAACTACTAGTACTAGTACTGCTACTACTACTACTACTACTACTACTACTACTACTACTACTACTACTACTACTACTACTACTACTACTAAAATTATTATAATAAAGGCTAAGGAAAGCATAGAAGAGTTTGACAGTCAAGTTCCCTAAAATGTTCCCTTTGTTATTGCAAAATATATTTCTCTGTTATCAGTTGTGTCTCACATTTATGTGCTTTTAAATGTAATATATTCATCATTACACCAGCCAAAAATTACAGAAATATATATACTTGGTATCCTTCAAAACCTATTTTCAGTCTTGTACCCATTTTCAATGGTAAAGTAATAGAAATCTATGCCAGCACACTGAAAAATAAAATTTTCGACGACGAGATTGTTCTCTGCTTGGAGGTACGTTGCTGGAATTATGGATAGAATGTTGTCCTGGGGTTAGAATGACCTGAAAAATATTTCTAAGTCTCAGAAATCAATATTGGAATAAAATATGTTTTGTTTCCCAATTAACTCCCCTATCACCCATTCCTTTTATTACCGTCGCATTCTTTTTGGGACACATTGATTAAAATATTAGCCTTCCAAAACTTTTGTCTTTAGGCTGCAATTGGGAAGGTACGTGTGAACTGAGCAGTAGAAGGTACAGCAAGGAAGCACTAAGTTAGAGTCCATCTTTGGCACTATGCCTTAACTCACAAGATTGCCTTCCAAGGAAAACTGGCATCATTTCTTCCCTGTCTAATTTCCCTGACTATGCTGGCAACTAAGTTTTTACTACATAAGAATTAATCCAAATTACTGTTTCCTCCTTTTTCAACACTTCATCAAATAGTGAATGCCGGTTATGTGAATTAAACTATGGTTAATTCTGACCAGGTTACAAACACTATGTGTAAGACATGTCCTCTTTCCTTGTAGAACATGCACTTTCACTGGGAAGCCAATGGAGAATAGTGGAAGTTCATTTATAATACAAGGTAAGATATAAAGAACTACTCACTGAATGGTATATATGTAAATATTTGTAAAAAGGAGAGACCACTATAGTCGGGGGTTAGAGCAGGTGGTAGTTAAGCCAGTCCTGTTCTTCCCTACACAAAAAAATGGTCAATGAAAATTTGCAAAGTTAGCAATTCTACTGCAAGAACAGTTGCCAAATAGCTACATTTACTGGGTAGTATATACTTGCATGCATAATATCTATTGATACGATACATATATAGTAAGAAATACCTGCACTTGAAGGTGACTTTTCCAACATCCCCAGGCTTGGCTCAGCCCCTTGCTGTCCATATGAGTTTTCACAAAGGGTTTTCTGTCTTCAGGCCTTGGTTTCCTCATTTTCAAAATGTTCTAATTGACTTTTCATGTTAGGGACTGTCTATATTTACATCCACTAAAGGAACATTATAAATGCAGCTTTGCAGTCTAATAACATTAAATGATGTCATTTGTATTGTGTGGAGTAGGACCTTCAAATACGTCGCTAGCTCCTTTATCCAGATCTGCAACTAAAATTACAAAGACACAAAAACACATCAGTGTAAAACGTTTTTCAAAAGAAATTTACTTACGTTTTAGATTTTGGATTATATTGGTGGAAGCTATCTGGCTTTCTACAAATATTAAAACATAACCAAAACTCATTTGGGGAATATTGTACAATGAAGTTATATTAATGAAGAGCTGATCTTGAATATGCATCTCTTGCAATAGGGATGAAAACATAAGTTAGGCTACTGTTTCTCTGCTTTTGTTTTTTAAGAAAATGTTGTTGGATGACATCAAGAATTCTTTTTAGATTTATTTCCTTCTCTGTGATTCAAAATAGTTTAAGGCACTTGGTCAAAATTAATACTTTTTAATTATATAATATTTGAGCTATAAAGAGTTTGACTCAACTATCCTGTTCATTCACACAGATTAAAAAAAAACTTTTGGAAACAAGTAAAAAGAAATCTGGAGAATCTGAAAAAGGAGATTTTCTTGACAAGGGGGAAGTGGAGCAAGTATAATCTGAAAGGGATAGACAAATTAATAGGTTGAAAAATAAGGTAATCCATAACATAGAAGAATGTGAAATATCTTCTCTTTATATTCCTCTTGAAGTAGTTAGAACATGTAGCAGGTCATTGGAGAGCTACATCCTTGAGATTTACATCTTCCCCATGACTGCAAAGCAATACTTTCTGTTTAAGTCCTAGTCACATGTTTCTTGCTCCTCTTAGGAACTCAGTAGATAAGTTGGGGAATTTATATTTACATGAATCTTCTAGGCTCCAGTGACTTTCTATCTAGATTTGTATGTTACAAATTTTTCACCTTCTGCCATTATAAAATTCATGTCCAATAAAATGTATCTAAATATAGTGTGTTAAAAGCACCTATCAAGGATTTTCAAATTGTCACGTGGGAGAAATATCAAGCTTGTTTTGCTCATCAGTGGAAACTGCAAAGACACAAATATTGATTTCACGTATACACAAATTTTCTAAGAATTGGAGTCTTCCCAAAAGGAGATTGACTGTTTGAAGAAAGCAAATGATGGAAAGCCTTTCATGTGCAGTCTTGCCAGGGCCTCTTAGAAATTCTGAGCTCCCTCTCATTCTCCGTTTCTCTAATCCTGAAGATAAAAAAATATCCCCGACAAGGAGGACTGAATCATAAACTATTTGAAAACTATTTGAAAAGAGATTTGAAAATTACCAAAAATAGGTGAAACAAAATTTGATTGCAAGATGATTACCGCTAATATTAAGAAACTTCACAATACAACATAGAGTTAAAAGTGAAGGACTTTCTCTATGAAAAAAGGGCTCGAGTTGGTTTAAGGGAAGGAAAGACTCTAGTAGTCTAAAGATTTTCATTTCATTCCTCCAGTAAGTGGGTGAAAACCTTTTTACTGCACTATGTCCTCTGCATCGCTTTTCTATTTTAGGGAATCAAAGACCTTCCCCCAGCATGAAGAATAAGAAATTGACTCATTCATCTTAAACTCTTTCTTTTCCTCTTCTTCTTTTTCTAATTTTGTTTGCTTTCAGTGTTGTACAGTCATATCCATATAACTTAGATTGTTGTTTTCCTCTTCCCTCCTGCTCCTTTCCCCATGGGTTCATCAAGCAATAGATTGCTACATTCCTTCACTTTGTGTCTTGTGTATCTAACTTATTCCCCTGATCTAAGATTCTGTTTCTTAGCCAAGTGGTTTTCATAATTATTGCTTTATTATATAATTTGAGATCTGGCAGAGATAGGCCACCTTCCCGAGCATTTCTTTTCATTACTTCCCTTGATATTCTGGACCATTTGTGCTTCCAAATGAATTTGGATATTATTTATTCTATTTCTAGAAGATATTTCTCTTGTGTTTGGTATGGCACTTAATAAGCAAATTAATTTAGGTTGAATTGTCATTTTTTAAATATTTTATCTGATTAAAACTTGATCTGATTATTTGGTGTCATGGGTAGAAGGGAGGAAAATCAAGGAGGGAGAAAAGTTTGGAACATAAAATTTTACAATAATGACTGTTGAGAACTATACATGTAATTGGAAAGAATACTAGTAAGAGTAATAATGAAAACATTAGAAGACTATTTGAATGTGAGTTACTAGTTTTATTAAAAAAGAGAATGAAATACCAGAGAATTAATAATTAAACAACTAAAATGTGACTACATTTTGTTCATTTGTACATTTGTTCAACATCAAATCATCTTAACCACATATGTAGAAATATGCCAATTGCATTTTGTTGAGTGTTCTTTTGCTGTGGTCAATCGAATATTAGAATCATAAAGCTTGAGGTATAAGAGATTTCAGAGGACATCTCAACCAACGCCATTATTTGAGATATGAGAAAAATGCAGGTGAGGAATGTCAACTGACTCTCCACATTCATACTAGAAATATGAGGCGTGGGATTTGAATCCAAATGATCTGACTTCAATCTGTGGGGTTTTTTCCCCATTAAAGAGTGCCTGCTTCTCTTAAGTTAAAGCATTAAGTATAATAGAATATTTTCCAACTCCTGGACATGTAGGCTTCGGTCTTCAGTCTTTCTCTGAACAGAATGTGTTATCCGTGGTCATGTGGCTCTCAGATTCAGAGTAGAAGCCGAATGCTCAGGTTTTTTAGCAGCTTTTACATTTTTCATAGACTAATTTTCCATGTGTGCGAAGAATATTTTCAAAGAATTGTCAGAAAGAAAAAAAAAAGAATGCATCTTTCCTCCTTACATAATACATAAAGTTTTCAATGGTCCTGGAAAGCTTTGGTAACAGGATAGGGACGCTTTGGAAGGGATTTTACATCTTCTGAAAAATTGATCAAAAAATCATTCTTTAGACAGGGTGGGAAGGTACATATATGGGAAGAGACTGTAAAGTCAAACGACTTATTTAAAAACATCTAGGTCAGCCTAATGTCTGCTTTATTATCAATTGTTATATGTCCCTTTAGCTTGCGTAGATTGTTATTTCAAATAGGTTAGATATATTTTCAATTTTTCTGCAGTGGAGGATAGTGGCATTTATGATGTAACGATTAACAAATTATGAGATAAAATTTTGCATGTCCTTAAGGAGACAAGTGATAGGAGTGTTTAAAATGATAAAATGAACAATTAAAGGGCATTTGTTTGTCATGCTGTAGACTCGTATTTCTGTGATATAAAATCGTTATGAGGAATAGGGACAATATCTGTAAGGGTAAGAAGTGTACGGAGAAGTGTAATACAACTGAAAACACAGGAAGGAGGCAGTTTATGAAGTTATTGAAAAATCAAGTAGAGGATTTTGTATTTGATCTCAGAGCTAAAAACGAGCCAGTGGAATTTACTGTGTAGAGAAATGAAATGATTAGAATATTTAGGAGTTAGGAAGACCACTTTGTCTGCAGAATAGGATATGGACTTGAAACAGGTAGTGACTGGAGGCCAGCAGATCCATTAAGAAGGTTCCTGAATAGTCCAAGAGCCAGTTAATGAGGGTCTGTATGACGATGATGGGATATATACAAGAGAGGATGTTTAAGGTAGAAACAAGACTCGGTAAGAGGTCTGATATGTGGTATGAATGCAAAGAAACAGTCCAAGTGATGCCAAGGTTATAAGCCTCAGTGACTGGAAAACTTTACCTAGTGTAAGACAGTTCCTACAATAAGGTCCAAAAAAGAAAAGAAACTCCCTCAATCAGTAAAAGTTTCTCCTCCTTGACGAAGGTAATATAAGTTTGGAATGCAAGATCCTTTTAAGGTTATTAGTACAACGAACTCATAGATAGTACAAAATAATTCATGACAAATGCTTGAGAAATTTGAATGAATCCCTTCGTGACGTCAGAAAGGGGAAAAATAACTCTGATGCAGGATAGATCTTTTATGTCCAAGGAATTTCAAAGTGTTTTTTTAAGTAACGCATTAGCTTTTTAAGAAAAACAGATATTGCACTTTGGATATGAAGAATTACTTTAGAACTGTTGAAATTTTTATTACAACTCAAAGGTTCTTAATCTGTATTGTAAGAGTCTATGTTAATGTTCAAAAGGCTAACAATGTGCTATATTTCAAAAGGCATTGGTTATGAAGGTCGCAATGGAATCTTCAGAGCTAATCAAGTATAAGTCATTTACAAAGACATCCAGAGAGACGAAGTGACTAAAGTTACATAGCTGGTCAAAGTTCCCATTTCCTATGCAATCATTTTTCTCTTACACCTATACCTCTTGCTCATCAAAATGTTTAAGATGTGTCATCCTATTATGATTAATCATAGAGAGCAACAAAAATAAAGAAATGAGATAGGAGTTTTAGTAATTCCTGAATTTTTTACAGTAAATCGCAGATTCTTCAATGTAACAACTTCTGAATTCCTAACATTCCTATTGATCTGAACCTCCTCTCCCACAGCTACTCTTTCCCCTCCACCCTTACCCTTGTTGTAAGCTTAAGGAGAAAAACGGTTAGGAGCTTTTATTTTTCCATTGGAGCAGCGATGAAAGGAGTGGTATCAGATATTGCAGTCTGCCGAGATGAGGAGACAGACTTCTCTTTTCATTTTCTGTCTTTCCCCATACTTGCCATCACTAGTTCCATTATGGGTACAAAATTAGAAAGTTCATTTGATTTGGGCATTGATCGTCTAGTAGTCTCAGTGAGTGGATCAAACATTGCTAAGAAAAGAGTTACAAGACACTAGTGTACATATATTCCGTTAGACTGTATTGCATTGCATTGCAATATATTATAGTTATTTTTATATTTTGGCATGTTACATCACGTTACATCACATCACATCAAATGACATCACATTACATCATCACATGATATATTATGTCATATTTTATGATATCTTTTTATTATATCATATATTATAATTGTATTATGCCATGTTATATGGTATCACATTAAATCATATGGTACTTATAATATCTCATTAACTTATTATATTTACTATCTCCTCCCATTTATTCAGCACCTCAAAATGCTATTATTTACAAAGTTCACTCCTCAGAACAACTCAGTTAGATAATATATAGAAGTGGATGTAGTAGACAATAAGGAAATATGCAGGAGAGAGTGAGGAAATATGAAAATTCTACTCTGAAGAATTTAACAAGATTCACCACTGTCGCACGGGCTAACGGCAGTGATAAATTGGAAAAGGGGAAATGTAACACAAACTACGTGCGAAAATATACCTAAGAATCAAGAACTCAAAGTGACCACTCAAAAGTCTAACACCTATATAACATGAATATTTTCCTTAGTCGAGTAGGGAGACAACAAATATAGTGAACATTCATATACTCACTCACACACACACACACACACACACACACACACACACTCAGAGACATACACACACATGGAGACATTTATCTTATAAGAAAGGAAATCATGGGTTACTGTCATAATAATTACTTAATAATGAATTATCTCTATGTGGTTTAATCATGTTCTTGGTAGAGGCTAATCTTGGTAGAGAAAAGCAGTAGAATTATCTTTGAAGAAAAAAAGGGGATATAGCATGGAATTACATCAGCTGCAACACCAGAAATATAAACATTCAATGTCAAGTATTTTGAAATGGTCAAAAGGAAAGATATAGACCCTCATCTATTTCTTTTTTAAATTCATTTCTTCAATATAATTTGCTTTCTTCCATCACCAGAATTTTCCCTAGTGTCCTTTCCTGTACCTCCAGAGCCATCTCACATAAAAAATAATATTTTCAAAGTAAACTATAACAAAGAGAACAGCTAGGAAAGTTCAATTTAACAAATAAATCTGGAAACATAACCAATATTCCACACTGATGAACTTCCCACCAGTGTAAATGAGTGAGGTGGGAGTGCCATTTTAACTCTTCCTTGGGAACAGGCTTATTTGTCATTCTACCACATTCACTTTTGATTGTTTTGTGCTTGTGGTTTCATTTACATTACCATAGTCCGAGTATATATTGTTTTCCTGGCTCTGATTTCTTCACTCTGAGTCAGATCATGCAAATGTCTCCATGATTCTTTGTTTTCATGATATTTGCAGTTTATTATAGCACAGATAAATATCTGACCACATTCATGTACCATAATCTGTTTAATTATTCTCCAATTCTTTGGCATCTACTTTCTTTTCGATTCTTTTCTATGACAAAAATTAGTGCGATAAATATTGTTTTGTGGATGAGGACTTGATTCTTGTCAAAGATCCTAATAGTGCAATCTCTGGCTCAGAAAGTATGAATGTCATACCCTCTTTATTTGCACAACTCCAAACTGCTTTCCAAAATGATTGAACTACTTTGCTGCTCTACCGGCACTATGCCTCTGTGCTTACCTTCTTACAATCCCATACCTTGCTTTCTGAGAGTAGCTTGATGCTTTATGAAGGCAAAATTCTTACCACAAGGAGAATGTCCGGAAACATCATTTTCTTATCAGTCAGAGATGGCCAGGGAAGGGAAGGGCAACATAGAGTTAGACTACAAGCCCAATTGTAAGAGTTCGTAGAAAGTTAACCAATCAACAAGAGTTTCATAAGCATTTACTATATGCTAGTCATTGTGCTTAGGGCCAAAGAACATAAGATGACAAACAACATAAACTCACAAAACAGTGAGAATGAAAAGCAGTAGGGGGAAACGTTAGTGTGGAGTTCTTAGGGTTCTAAGTCGATTCATAAGTTACAGTGGATGAACAATATAGAGACGTGAAATGGAGCAGGTCTGAACATTTTTTCTGATTAGTGGTGATAACGGAACTACAACATTTGAATTCTACCTCTTCTATGCCCAGTTCAGAATGTGAGGAAATGGCAACAGCAGCTGAACAGATAAAACTAGGAAGAACACTTGGATCTAACCAACATATCCAGAAGAATTGCATAACGATAAAATTTACAATTAATTAAATGAATACAACAAAATTTTGATGGAACTGAGGAATATGTTTTCAAGATATCTGAAAGGAGGAAAGAGTTCAGAAGGAGTGAGAGGCTCCTTTCCTTTTTAAAATGTGACTCAAAAATACAGCAGCAATTAAGCCTCACACACCCTCCTCATCATGATAAACCATAGGAATGGACTGTGCTTGCATACAAGGTATCCTGGATGGATGCATCATAAGGGAAGAAAAGGTTTTCAGAGGTTGTTATCAAGCAGACCATACCTTCTTAAATGGACGTGTTTGGATATCTTTGTTAATTTTTAAAAGTCCTTGACTCAGTAAAAACGTTTAATCTTCTCCTGAAACATGATATCCCCAATCCTATGCTAAAATCATACAAAATTCTGTAACAGAGGCAACCAGGCGTTTAACAGAGGACAAAACACAGACATATTTGCTTCCTTTATTTATCTTTTTCTTGAAGGATGTCCTTTGAAGATTGAAAATGAAAGGATCCCAATCTATTCAATGAAATTCAACAAACGTCTTTTAAAAAAATATGTAATTTATTTATTTTTCAGTTCTCAACATATAATTCCACAAGAATTTGAATTAAAAATTTTCTCCCCACCTCTCCCCAGCCACTACTCCAGGACAGCATGCACCCCATCCACCCCTTCCTCCAGTCTCTCCTGCCTTCTAGTACCCACCTTCTTCCTTCCATTCCCCTTCACCTCTATTTTCCTGTAAGGAAAAATAGATTTCTGTAATTCTTTGCCTCTACATCTTCATTTCCACTTGCATGCTAAAGCAATATTTAACATTTAGTATTAAAATTTTGAGTTTCATATTCTCTCCCGCCCTCTCCACCCATCTCGATTGAGATAACAAGCAATTCAATATAGGTCATATATGTCTAACAGTGCAGGGCAGTTCCATAGCGTTTGGTTTTAAAAGACTTACCACATTACTCTCTGTCTTATCCTGCCCTCCACTTATTCCATTCTCTCCCTTGACCTATCTTCCCGCAATAGTGTTTGCTTCTGATTATCCCTTTCCCAAATTTGCTGTCCCTTATATTATCTTCCCTCTCCTATGCCCTTTCCCTTTGCCTTCCTGTAGGGGAAAACAGATTTACACATGCAGTTGAGTGTATGTTATTCGCCCGCTCTAGCCATATCCCATGACAGTAAGGCTCACTTATTTCCCTTCATCCCCCACCCCTCGTCTCCTCCGTTGTAAAAGCCTTTCCTTCTATTTTTCATATGAGATGATTTCCTACATTCCACCTCTCCCTTGCTCTTACTCATAATACATACCCTTCAATAGTAAGTTTCATCTTTTTAGGTATTCTCGCTTCATATTCAGGTCATCCTGTTTCCTCTGTCTATATTGTTTGTGTGTATACATATATACACGTATGTATACAAATATATACGTATATATATATACATATATATATATATATATACACAGACACATATATACTGAGACACACATAGGCATATATAATATACATATTTACATACCCATATATATCTGCATCTACTCAAAGACATATGGAATTATATACATATAGTATATATGTATATGTATGTATATATACACACACATACATATACATATACTACCTCTAACTGCCCTAATAATGTAAAAGGTCTCAGGAATTGTAAATAACAACTTTCCACGTAGGAATGTAAGCAACTCAGATTTAATGTGCTCTTTAAGACTTGGCTTTCTTGTTTATTTTTTCATATTTCTCTTGATTCTTGTATTTGAGAGTCAAATTTTCTATTCACCTCTGGTCTTTTCTTTTTTACAAATTCTTATTTCTGAGCATTCATTTCCACAAGATTTGGAGTTCCACATTCTCTCCCCGTCTCTCCCCTCCCCCATCCCAAAACACCCTGCATTCTGATTGCCCCTTCCCTCATTCTGCCTTCCCTTCTATTACACCCCTACCTTCCCTTGTTCCCATCTTGTTTGTTTTATGATGGGACAAGATAGATTTCTATACCCCATTACCTCTATTTCTTATACCCCAGTTGGGTGCAAAGCAATTCTGAACATTCTTTCCTCAAACGTTGAATTTCAGCTTCTCTCCTTTCCTCCTTCCCCACTCATACCTATTCAGAAGTCAAGCATTTCAATATAGGCTCTATTAGCAGGGTTTTGCCAAAGACTTCTATGATAATCTTGTTGTGAAAAACTAACTATATTTCCCTCCATCCTATCTTGCCCCGTATTTATTCCTGTTTTCTCTTTAGATTTTTGTCCCTCCCCTAATGTGTTTACCTCCAATTACTCCCTCATCCCATTTGCCTTCCCACACCCCAGGTATCCCTTGCTCCCCTATTTTCCTGTAGTGTAAGATAGATATTTATAGGAAATTGAGTGTGCATGTTATTCCCTCCTTAAGCCAAATGTGATGAGAGTAAGCTTCACTTTTTCCCTCCCACCTCACCCCTTTTGCAGTCCATTGAGAAAGCTTTTTCTTTCCTCTTTAATAGGAGATCATTTGTCCCATTTCATTTGTCCCTTTCGCCTCCCAATATATTCCTCTCACCTCTTAGTTTTAATTTTTACTTATCATTACTTCCTGTTCAACATACCCTCAGCCCTCTCTCTCTCTATCTCTCTCTCTCTCTCTGTCTCTCTCTGTCTCTGTCTCTCTCTCTCTCTCTCTGTCTCTCTCTCTCTCTCTCTCTCTCTCTCTCTCTCTCTCTCTCTCTCTCTCTCTCTCTCTCTCCCTCCCTCCCTCTCCCTCTCTCCGTATCTGCACGTGTGTGTGTGTGTACTTCCATCAACTAGCCAAATACTGAGAAAAGTTTCAAGAGTTAGGAATATTATCTTTCTATATAGGAATGTCAACATTTCAACTCTAGTAAGTCCCTTATGGTTTCTCTTTCATGTTTACCTTTTCATGCTTCTTCGATTCTTGTCTTTGAAAGTCCAATTTTCTATTCAACTCTGGGGTTTTCATCTTGAATGCTTGAAAGTTTTCTATTTCATTGAATGACCGCTTTTCCCCCTGAAGTGTTCTACTCAATATTGCTGGGTAGGTGATTCTTGGTTTGAATCCCAGGTCCTTTGACCTCTGCAATATCATATTGCAACTCCCCAGTCCCGTAATATAGAAACTGTTAGATGTTCTGCTTTCCTGATTGTATTTGCACCATACTGGAATTTTTTCTTTCTGGCTGGGTGCTGTATTTTCTCCTTGACCTAGGAGTTCTGGAATTTGGCTGCAATATTCCTAAGAGCTTTTCTTTTTGCATCTCTTTCAGGAGGTGAAATTTTTACCTTCTGCTTCGAGAATATTGGGGCAGTTTTCTGAGATAATTCCATGAGAGATGGTGTCTAGGGTCTTTTTTGGGATCACGACTTTCACGTAGTCCCACGATTGTTAAATTGTCTCTCCTGGATCTATTTTCCAGGTCACTTGTTTTTCCAAAGAGATATTTCACATTGTCTTCTATTTTTTCATTCTTTGGGGTTTTTTACTGATTATTTTATTTGCTTTCAGTGTTGTCCAATCACTTCCCATTATCTTAGATTTTTTTCAGCATCCTCGTCCTCATTGTCTCCTCTCTCCCTACTCCATCGCAAAGACAGCAAGCGGTATTAAAGAGCCTATACAATACATTCCTATTGAATGCAATTTCACCTCCGTCGTGTTGTATAGAAGACTTAAAATGAGTGGGAAAAACCATAAAACCAAACCAAAGGTAACACACAAAAAATGGTTTTCTTCATGCTGTGATGTATCCCACAGTTCTTTCTTTGGACGTGAAAGGCATTTTGCCTCCAAAGTCCATTGGGAATTGTTTAAGTCCTTGCATTGCTTGGCAGGACGAAGTCTACCAGAAAAATTCCTCACACACTGTGGTTGTACACACGCACTGTGTACAAAGTTCTCCTGGTTCTCCTCCTTTCACTCAGCACCAGTACCTGTAAGACTTTCCTGGCCTCTCTGAAGTCTTCCTGTTCATCATTTCTTATAGCAGAAGAGCATTCCCTTACATTCATATATCACATCTTGGTCAGCCATTCCCCAAATGATGGGCATGCCCTTGATTTCCAGTATTTGCCCATCATAAATAGAGCTGCTTTAAATATTTTTATACGTGGGAGACCCTTTCCTATATTGCTGTATCAAAGGGTATGAACATTTTTGTAGCCCTTTGGGCATCGTTCTAAATGGCTCTCTAGGATGACTGGATCAGATCACAGGTCCACCAACAATGAATTAATGTTCCAACTCTCCTACATCGTTTCCCACAATTATCATCTTCGTGTTGTCTCATGTGAGCTTATCTTATAAGTGTGATATGGCACCTCCAAGTTTTTTATTATTTGCATCGCTCTAATCAGTATTGATTTACAGAACTGGTTCATGTGACTACAAGTAGCTTTAATTTCTTACTCTAAAATGTGCCTATCCCTATCCTTTGACCACATACCAGGTGGGAAATGACTTGTATTCTTGTCCACTTGACTCAGTTCTCTCTATATAGTAGAAACTAGACCTTTTACACAGACCCCAGTGGCAAAACTTCTTTCCCAGTTTCCTGTTTTCCTCCTAATCTAGGTTGAATTGGATTTGATTCTGCAAAAACTTTTCAAGCTAATATAATCGAATTTATCCGTTGTGCACTTCATAATGTTCTCTCTCTCTTCAGTCAAAAATTTCTCCATTCTCCATAAAATGGACAAATACAGTATTACTTGCTCCTCTAATTTGTTTATAGTATCAATCTTTATACCGAGATCATTTGGACTTTATTCTTGTGTAGGTATCAGGCTTTGATCTCTGTCCAGTTTCTGCCACACTGCTATCTAGTTTCTCCAGGAATTTTTGTCGAACAGTGGGTTCTTTTCCCAGAAGCTGGAATCTTCAGCTTTCTCGAACAATAAATTGGGACATTCATTGTCTATTGTGTCTTGTGTACCTATATTTTTCCCCTGGTCGGGTCTACTCCTCTGTGTCTTAGACAGTAGCAAATGGCTTTGATGAATGCTGCTTTGTAATACAATTTGAGATCTGGAAGTACTACCCCCACTCCACTCGCATTTTTTAAATTAGGTCATTTGATTTTCTGGACTTTTGTTCTTCCAGATGAATTGTGATTCTTTCTCTATCTTTTGTAGGTCTCTAAAATAGTTATCTGGTAGTTTGATAGGTATTGCACTAAAGAAATAATGTAATTTCAGTTGAATTATCATTTTATTATATTGACTCAGCCTACCCATGAGCAACGGGTGCTTTAATACCTACTGAGATCGGCCTTTACTTGCGTAAAAAGTGTTTTGTCAATGTGTTCATATAGCCCCTGGTTTTCTTCTGACAGGTAGAATCCCAGATATATTACAGTGAATACTGTAGCTTTCAGTGGGGGAAGGTAGAGAAGTAGGAACTCAAAGTTTGAGGAACGTATTTTGTAGAATTGTTTTTGCATACAACTGGGAAAAAAGAAATAAAGGGAAGATAATGGAGTACAGAAATTTATTTTGCCCTACAAGACAAGGGAGAGGATGGGGACAAGGGAATGTAGGGGTATGATAGAAGGGAGGGTATATTGGGTGAAGGGGTAGTGAGGATGTTCAGTGTTTTGGGGTGGGGTTGGGGAGACATGGGGAGTAAATTTGGAACTCAAAATTTTGTGGAAATAAATGTTGAAAACTAAAAATAAATAAACACTTGAAATCAACGAATGAATCAATGAATGAATAAAAGCTGTAGCTTACCTGGCCCTGAGGTGGCTGTTGTGAGAAAGCAGAGGCGAGATGAAATCATTCAAGATTTCCCAGGAGTTACCAGAGAGCTAGCTGCCTTAAGTGTGTGGGAGGAGTGGTCTGGCCACAGAAGATCTCCTCTGTTGAACGAGAGCATAGGAACACTCGGTGGTTGGTGAACGTGTCTGCACTACTGTCTTCCCTAGTCCCCTAGGATGCTGAGGCATGTATAGATTCCTGGTGTTGGTTTGTGGACTCCAACGCACTGGGGTTTCACATTTCTTCCTTGTTCGCTGAAGTTCTTGATAATTTCTTAGAAGATATTGTCCAGGTCCTTTTTTGCACCATGGCTTTCTGTTAGACCAAGAATTCTTGCATTTTCTCTCCTGGATATATTTTCCAGGTTAGTTCCAGAACACCTACAATACTGGTCCCCTTCAGCCTTAGCAAGGGGGACCACCCAGCCCTTTGAGATATTCTGAACCTCACAGGCTAAGAGACTGTTTTCCACTTTGGCTGATCCCACTGTTCCAGGATTTGTCCTGGGGAATTATTTTAAGGGTTTTTCAAAGATCAACAAGGGGAAGGGCAGAGCATTGAACAATCACTCCTCCATCTTGGCTCCCAGAAGTTCAAGTAGATAACTTACAGACTTTGGATCTGTGGGCTGAGAGTCACAGGAGTGACTGCTGCTGTTACCAAGGGTCCTGTACATCTCTCTCCCTCACTTACACAGGACTCCTTTCCTGGGCTGATATGTTGGAGAATTCGCATACCTTCTTCAGTTTCAGTCCAGCCAGGTGCTCCACTATGGTGTGTTCTGTGCTGATGCAGCATGTGCACTCCACGCTCCCCCAGCCCCATGTTAGAGATTCTTCCCATCGAAATTCCAGACCGTCCTGGGTTGGAAATCTGCCACACTCCATCTCACAGTGGATTCTGCCACTCTCAGATTGATTCAGGGTAATTGTAACAGGGCAGCAGAGTCAAGATAGTAGAGTGAAAAGAACGACTCACCTAAGCTCTTGGCAAAACTCCTTCGGATACCTCTGAAGGCAGAATCTGACCAAATTTTGGAGGTGTGCGATCCAGTGAGAGACAGACTGTGGCGGATTCAGAGCCCAGGACAGACTGGAAGGTCCATGGGAAGGATCGGTTCTGCGGGGGTCAACCCACAGCGCACAGTGCAGTGTGGCCAGCACAGTGGAGTGGAGGGGCCCCGGGAAACCTCATAGCAGTAGGCAGAACGGGCTGAGCTGCAACCATGTTTGGGAGGCCATCAAAGCCAAGCCAGTGAGACCTACTCAGTGCCAGATATCAGCAAAGCAGCTCCTGAGACTTTCAGCCCTCAGATCAAACAAGGTGAACCTACTTGAACTCCTGGGAGCCAGGATGGCAGAGTGATCAGTAAGTGCTTTCTCCTCCTACCCTGATGACTGTGAAAGAACCCTAAAATATTTCCCCATAAAAATCCTGAGTCAGCAGGAACAGCAAAGGGGGCAAATAGTCTCATGACACCTGAGGCTAGGAATATAGGTAAAGAGGATTTCTCCTACTGTGGCAGAGGCAAACCAGATGGTCAGAGGACCCAGGGCAGAGAAAAGTCGCACTGGGACCCAGCCGAGCCTCAGCACCGTGAGAGAGGCCCCAGAAGGAGTGTGAACTCAGACTAGCATCTAGGAGTGTCTTAGCACTCCAGGAGAAAATGGGAAGACAATAGGGCAGCTGTGATCACCATCCCCTGAGCTTACTTTTGCCTCAGTGCAACAGAGGAGATAGCCTGTGACCAGATCACACCTCCCCCACACTTAAGGAGCTAACCTCAGGGCTGATATGGGATACACAAAGCAAAAATTTGCTCTTAGCTTTTTCACAAGTCAGCTCAACACCACGTTGCGCAGCTTCTAACTGAAAGCATTAGAAGCCACAACACACAATCAATATCATGAACAAGAAAAAGCAGAAGGGCAAAAACCATAGAATCTTTCTATGGGAATAAGGACCAAAACACAAATATCAAAGAGGTCAGTACTGGGGCTGTACTTCCTTCAGAAATTTCAGAATGGTCTCGAAACAGCTCGCATGCACAAACAACTCTCCTGGAACACCTGAAGAAAGAAATAGAAGAAAAACTTACCAATGATTTTAAAATGATAAAAAAAGAATTCACTGATGAGAACATCTCCTTGAAAAGGAAAATCGAACAAATGGAAAAGGAATACAAAATTAACTGGAGAAAATAACTCTCTAAAAGGAAAGCTTAGTCAAATGGAAAAGGAAGAACAAAACCAAACTGGGAAAATTGGGCAAATGGAAAAGGAAGTACAAAAATTAACTGGAAAAAAACACTTCTTCAAAGGAAAAATTGGACAGATGGAAAAGGAGATGCCAAAGTTAACTGAAGAAAACAATTCCATAAACATTACAATTGGGCCACTAGAAACCAATTAATCAAGGAGACAGCAAGAAGCAGTCAAACAAAATCTAAAGAATGAAAAGATAGAAGAAAATGTAAAATATCTACCCAGAAAAACAACTGACCTGGAAAATAGATCCAGGAGAGACAATTTAAGAATTCTTGGCCTGCCAGAGAGCCATGATGAAAAAAAGAGTCTGGACAGTATCTTCCAAGAAATCATCAAGGAAAACTGCCCAGAAGTGCTAGATCCAGAGGGCAAAATAGTCATCGAAAGAATCCACCGTTCCCCTCCCGAAAGGGATCCCAAACTCAAAACCCCAAGAAATATCGTGGCCATATTCCACAACTATCAAGCGAAGGAGAAAATACTACAGGCAGCCAGAAAGAAACAATTCAAATATGAAGGAGCTACAGTCGGGATCACACAGGACCCTGCAGCTTCTACATTAAAAGATCTAAGGAATTGAAACCCAATATTCCCTGAAGCAAAGAAGCAGGGATAACAACCAAGGATCAACTACCCAGCACAGTTCAGCATAACATTTTAGGCAAAGAGACCACCATTCAACGAAGTGAAGGATTTCCAGACCTTCCTGACAAAAACACCTGAAAGTAATAGACAATGTGATTTTCAAATGCAGGTCTCAAGAGAAGCAGAAAAAGGTAAACGGGGGGGGGGGGGAGAGAAGACTTGTTACTCAATTTGGGCAAACTGCTTACCTCCATATGAGGAAAGATGATATCTGTTAATCTTGAGAATTGTGCATCTATTATGAAATATCAAAGGGATATATGCATAGGGAACGGGCATAAAGTAAATGATGTCATGTTAAAAATATGATTGAAGTATGCCCAAAGGATTCTAAGAGGAGATGTGAAAAGGAGGAAGCAGAAAATGGTAAATTACATCACAGGAAGAAGTACAAAAGTATAGTAGAGGGAAAGAGGGGAGGGTGATGAGCATTGTTTGAGAGGTACTCTCATCTGATTTGTTTCAAGCAGGGAACAATAACCTTAATTAGATAATCCTAACTAGTTTCAGAGGCAGTAGGAGGGGAAGGGGGAAGAAAAGAGAGGGAAGATAAAAGGGAGGAAAGAAGCAGTAAGGGTAAAGGAGAGTAAAAGGGAGTGGGGTCAAAAGAAGGAAGGGAAGGCTGCAGGAGGAGGTGGTGAAAAGTCAAGTTTATTCAGATTCTCCTTTTAGAGATATCTGAAGGAATTTCTGGTACAGCATAGGGGAGTACACGCTCTCCCTCTCCCATCTTGCAAAACAACCCCCTCAGATTCTAATAAAAAGCAGCAATCATCCAAACCACTTGGTACTGGCTAAGACATAGTTGGTTGGGCATAGGTTAGGTACACAAGAGACATTAATCAATGCTTATAGGATCCTATTGTTTGAGAAACCCAAGGATTTCAGCTTCTGGGATACAAACTCACTGTGTGCCAAACCTGCTGGGAAAACTGGAAAATAGCATGGCAGAAACTGGGCATAGACCAATGCCTGACAGCATATGTTCGAAAAAGAAGTCCAAATGGTTCACGATCAAGCTATAAAGGCTGATACTATATAAAAATATCAGGGAGCAAGGAAGAGATTATTTCTCAGTTGAAGGAGAATGGAGACATTTATAACCAAATAAAAGATAGAGAATATTATGCAATGCAAAATGCATAATATTGATTACACTACATTTACCAAAGTTTGCACAAACATAGCCAATGCACCCAAATTAGGAGGGAAGCAAAAAACTGGGATTTTTATGAATATTGGCTGGAGAAAGGCCTCATTTCTAAAATATATAGAAAACTCATTCAAGTTGAGAAGAATACAAGGCCTTCCCCAACTGATAAACAGTCAAACGATATGAACAGGTAATTTTTAGAGGAAGTAATTAACGATACGTATGGTGACAGGAAAAATGTCCTAAATCATTCTTGGTTAGAGACATGATAATCAACACAACACGAAGTTAACTCTCGGTTGATGCACTAAGATGTTAGCAATCAACAGCAGGAACTCATATATGTTGGACCAGTGTTCTCCAGTACACAAAATGGAAGGAAAAATACATCTGAAAGTAAGCTTGTCTTCTTTTTTAATTAAAAAATGACAACTAGTTTAGCAATTGTATCTGAATAAGAAGTAAACCTGTCTTCTCTATTATTTCTTAAATAGAAATTACATTATAACGTTCAACGATAGGTAATTAAAGTGTTCTAGCCAATTTAGTGGTCTCTAGAATTCCTGCAACAACTAACATTTTGAGGGACACTGTTAAAAATACAGTGAAATAAACTTTTTTAATAAAGGATTGTACAAACATATTTTCATACATATACACATGGTGCATATTAAAACATGACACAACATATTTTCGAAGTCAAGATTTGTTCACTTTTGTATATTTAATGGAAAAGCAGTAAACATTGTTAAACATAGTTCATTTGATACATAAACATTATTTCTTCCTCTAAGCGTATTTCCGGATGCTGATTCATCTTTGGCATTCTCAAGGATTTTTTAGTCTGTTGTCTACTGGAGAAGTCCGTCAAGGTTTGTAATCAAAGTTTATCAGTAGCTGCTGGGAAAGCAAAGAAGGAAAATCAATTGACCTTATATATATGTACGTCTATATGTGTGTATGTATACACATACCACATGTATGCATGTGTGTAATTCTTTACTTTTACTTGGGACAAAGGATTCATTATAGGAAGGAATTCTGTGTGTGAGAAGCATGAAAATTGTCACTGGTCCAACTGAGCCTAAGAGTGTCCTGAGCCCTTTGAAGTGAAGGAAGTTGGTCATGGTGTCATAGGCAGCATGTATCTTATCATAGGGATGAGTTGAACTCAAGCTCTTGGGGAAGTCATCTACCATACAAGGTGTTTTAAAGTTCAAACACAAGGTTTTCAATGTTTCAAGTGCTATAATGAAGTTCATCTTTTTATTACACTTAAGATATGTGTTGATTTGATTTTAGCAAATTGTTACTATGATCTTCTTTTTAAATTTTTGCTGTAGAAATCACTATATACATAACAATCAGGATGATGTTCATAAAAACATCTTTACTTATGCTCATATTGAACTATGCTTCCTACTTAAGAATGCTGATGTTTGCTTTTGAGTTCACCACACAATCAATCATGCCAATAATTTGATTTGCCTATTTCAAGAAAATAAGAACCACAATAGCAGTTAGCGGCAACTTCTTTGTATCTTTTGGTTAAACTGATACCCAGGGCGTCAATAAAAATTTTGCTTTGATTTTCAGTACTGTTGGTCATGGGAAAAAGAGTGTCAATTGAGGTACTAACAATTATATTGATATTTGTAAACGGTTTTTCAATCCTGGCATTCTTAGTACCGTTTGCCCCCTCTCTACTCACCCTCATGAAATCATCGTAGAATCACAGCATGAAACAGAATAATAGAATCTCAGGATTGAATATGACTTCAATAGCTTTCTAATCCAGACAGTCCTTGATCCTCTATCATCTTGATGGCATTCGCCCAATGTGACTCATTTCTCATTTGAAGATCAGAAGGTGCTACCGAGAACTCAGCACTATTCTTCCTTCTGTTTCATGGGATATGGTGGCCAAAGATTCATTACTTACTGACCAGGCTTCGGCATCTGAGTCTCTCTGTAATTGACCAGGCTTCTCTTCTGGAAACAGACACAAGAGGGCTTGTGCCACCTTTCTAGCTTATTGGAAAGAAGCTGCTAAATCTTGCACTTCACCTGCAAAGAAGAATCCCTGGTTGCTTCAACGTGATGAAGAAAGAGGGATGTGGAAATGAAACAGCACCTCTGTGGAAGTTTTTCACCATATTTAAAAATCAGGTATAGTATCTAATTATAACATTTTATTTGTGACCAGTTAGGACATACCTTCATTGAGTTCCCTAGTTATATTTTCTTCCAACTCCTGTCACATCTGAAGTCAAATGAAAAGACAAGTCAGAACAGTGAGGTAAATGAGGAAAGGGGAAGTCAAGATAATACACAGAACTCAAAAAATCTTATAAAGAATGCAGACATCCAAAGAAATGACAAATAAAATTAAGACCTCAGTATATTTGATTTTAGACATTCAACAGAAAAGTTATTGACGTAATAAATTAATATTATTATGAACACAATCATGAATTTCTGACGATTAAATACAAAGAGACATGTGAACATTTTTAGCACAGTAGTCATGTCTCAGGTTGGGAATACAATTTTCGTCTGTGTTAAGCAAATTGTGCCCTCTTTATTTCCATTGGATCAATATAACATTTTTCGTTAAAAAGAAAATCAATTTCATATTCTATGCTTAAAATACTTAATTTCAAACATTAAAATTGTCTTCATTAAGTTTCAGTATACACAGAAAATGACCCGTAAGTGGTCCTTAACAGAAAAGAAAATTCCTGGAAATGATGCAATACAATACACTATCGCCAAGGAAGGGCAGAGAGTACTAAATGAAAGCCGCTCCTGCATTGTCTGTTACATTCGAATTATGTCTTTATCCAGGCAGACACTGATTTCATTTCAGTTTCAAAATATATGCTTTCTCCTTGTGCAGATTTTAGAAACCACGCTAAGATGAATTCTACTTCCATATTTAACTTGTAAAGAAGGAAGGAAAGATTGTTTCCTCATTCATTACTTCAATTCTTAAAACCACTTCATAGATACAGAAAGAGAAGATGAAATGGGAAATCACTGTTGATAACGATTAAAATGGTATAGTTTCCCTTTCAGGAGACAAATGAAATAGTTTGAATAGTATAGATAGATATGAGGTCAATCTTACAACATACACATACACCATTATTTGGACATTTTGTTTGTATTGAGTGTGACCTGGGGTGGAGTATGCCGACTTCTCATGTACTATAATTTGGTGCCTCCACTCTTAAGGCCACTCTCGTAATTAGTTTTTGCGTTCTGTATTCTGCAAATGTGAAGTTCAAGATGGGTTTGTGGGAATTATTTCGTGTTTACCTAAGTAATGATAATGTTTGTTGCCTACGTAAGGGTCAAGGATGCCCTTCGGGCTGAACGTAAGGTTAATGTAAGGTTAATGGTTCATGGGGGAAGAATTCAAGACCTCCCCATCCATTAATGGGCGTCAGACATGTTTTGCTAATTTCTAACGAGGCACAGAGTCACAATAGTCTTGCCCTTCAGCCCTGAAAAGAGTATCTACGCTCTGAGGTGAGGGTTTATTTTGGGGCTTAGTATTTGGACTCTTAATAATCACTCTGAAAGCAGGAGTGTCCATACTCTGACTACTTCTTAAAGAGGCCTATTCAATGAATGAGCATTGAGTCCCCCTAAGGGAATACCTGTATAGACATTGGCCTAAAAGTGCCAAGGTCTCCCATTGCATCTGTGGTCATCTCCAGGCTTCCTGAGGAATATCACTTCACTAGATGCAGATGGCTCTGGGGACGAAGTGATTCTATTGACGGTCCACAGCCCTCCCTCACTCAGAACAAATTCAAGTGTCATCAATTCTTTGATGGGAAGGTGTTCTTCGGGGATGAAGAACAAACACATGTACGTGTCCATGGAGAAAAATATTTATAGCAGCTCTCTTTGTGGTGGCCCAAAACTGGAAATCAAGGCGATGACCATCAATTGGGAAACAGCTGAATAAACTGTGGTCTTTAACTGTAACGGAATGTGAATATACTATAAGAAATGACGTACAGGAAGACTTTGAGAGACCTGGAAAAACTTGTATGAAATGATGCTAAGTGAAAGGAGCAGAACCATAAGTCCTTTTCACACAGCACCAACCACAGTGTGTGAGAAATGTTTCTAGTAGACGTAGTCCTTCATTGCAATGCAAGGACTTAAAAAATTCAGAATGGTCTCTTAAGGTAAAACGCATTTCACATGCAGACAAAGAACTACGAAATTGGATCACAGAATGAAGGAGAACATTTTCTTTTGTATTATGTTTTCTTTTGTTTGATGATTTCTCCCATTCGTTTTAATTCTTCTAAGGAACATGAATAAGGTGAAAATGAATTGAGTAGGAATGTATGTGTAGAACCCATATGAAATTGTATGTTTTCTCATGGAGGGCGGGTGCAGATAGGAGGAAGGAGGGGAAGGGACGAGAAAAAAATCTAAGATACATGGAAGTGATTGTAGAACACTGGAAACAAATAAAATAATAATTAAAAACGAAAAAATGTTATTCCATCTTCTATCTCCAAGATATTCCAAATATTTTCTCCCATGCCAGCATATAATCCCACCTTCCCTGGATCTTTCAGAATCCCCAGTATCTTTTGAAAGCTCAGTTCAAGTGCGTCCAAGTCCTATTTTAATTCCGAGTTCATTTGCCCACCGTGCAAAACAAATGACCTTGTAGGTAGTGTGTATATGCTTCGTACTTACTTAGATAAAAGCATAAATGGCTTTTAGTCCTTTTCAACGGCATCCCTCCTTCCACGCAGTGGAGATGGTATTGAGACAATCATAGTTTAAGTCATTTTATGAATATTAACTTAACCGTTGGTAATTTCAGTGTACGATGACTGAGAAATTGCCCTGTTATTGCAAAAAATCCTTAACACACTTAATGAAGTCACCACAATAAGGGAGAAGACAAAACAAAATTCTAGTGAAACTGAAAAATAGCTTAGAAGGATCGATCATTGTTGGTTTCACTATGTGCTCCAAAGCAACAAGATTCATCTTTCCACATAATTGGCCATCACATACAGCAATGATTACGACAAGTCTTTATAAAAAGACCACCATGAAGATAATTGTTACCTCCATGCCAGTAATGTGTTGATTAGAGAAAAGAAGAGACCTTCTGTGAGAAATAAAGAGGTATTTATTCAAATCATAACATCTTTTGATGTTTAGTGACTTCAGAACAAAGATGGAATAAAAGGGGGATTCTAGAGGGTATGCTGAAAAACATAACTCACGTTTGAGAAATGAAAGAGAACAAAGGCTTTTAAGATGATTTAGAATATTTCTCTGTCTGCATGTCTCTTCTGATGATTTTTTTCCAGAAGAATTTGAAGGTAACTACCCAAAGCAAAACAAAACGACACACAAAGAAGAAATGAAATTGGTTATTATGAGAGAAGGAAAGATTGATTCCTGGAAATGACTTCAGAATCAGCTGACTAGAGTCTGAATATAGACTAGTTGTTGTTTTTTTAATGGCAAAAATAAACTTCTATTCATAAGGGAATTATATGGTGATATAGATGCCCCAGCATCTATGGTGGTCCAAGCCATGAACAGAGAGCAAGTAAGACCATTGAGTAATATTCAGTACACCCATTTTCATGGATATAGTTGCAGAGAACAGAAGGGAGAAACAAATTGTTGATTAAGGAGCTGCAGAAGTAAGAACACATGTATAGATCTTACACCACACGGTTCAATGAAATAAAATGAAGTGAAGGTGAGCTGATTGGCAAAGGGAAGGAGTGATTATAATTCCTATCTATGTACAAGTAAAACAAAGTGGTCAACTATGGCTTAATATGGAGTCTTTCTCATGGAATATTTTCCTAAAAATTGCAAAACTATCTGTTTTCAAAATCAACGTTTTAATTAAAACTTCACAATGAAGACATGTTTATTAACTTTTATTCATGTTTCCTTATATCAAAATCACTCAGAAGATTACTAGACACTGACCCAAATTGATTAATCATTTCATCTTCCCTGAGTGATTAACACATTCAGTACATATATTTTTAAGGCATTTTAGTTGTGTCTTTAAAAGAAATGAAATATTTGCTGTATTGAATGTTGACTGCATTACATTTATCATGTTGGCTCTGGGAGGTCCTTAGAATTAGGCACGTTTTATAAAGGGAGAGAAAGATGCCATAGATATGCAATATCTTTTAAGTTTCTAAACTTAGTTGAAGAAAATACGCATACAAATAGGAACTAAAAACTAAATTAGGACGTAATTCCGTATATTATATGTGATGACTTTGCAAAAGATTTCTCTACAGTATTGAATAAAAAAGATGTGTTGATATGGGTATGGTTTTTTTTTTTGTTTATATAGATGTTGAAGACGTTCTAAAAAAAGCAGAAGGATCACAGAAAGACTGTGCTTTAAGTGTTAAGATGCCAGTACCATGGGAAAATAATCAGAGGAGATAAAACCCATCTTTAAGAACTGGTTAAAGAGGAAACAGAATTCATTTTAAGGAATATGAATGGCACTTCTCACGGGTACATAAAATGTGTTCATTTATATATGGCTACAACTGAGGAAGTAACAGATGGCATAGGATAGTTGATCCATAAAAACATAAGTACATTTGCATGCATAAAATTTAAGTATCTGACAATTGTTCTTCCAGTAGAGGTGTTACCTCCGCAAATTTGCATGGAGTGTTTCTCGTGTTAAGAAGAACACCACTGGATTAATCCCATCCACTGTAATCTCCAATTGTAGTGATCTCTCCCCTTTATAAATACGTATATGTATATCATTCCCTCAATAGTTGTTTATGTGTTACCTTATATTAAACATGAAATTCCTCTATTTTGCATTGGCTTCCTATTGAGGCTGTAAATTCTTCACGGAGAGAGGGCATGTCTTACACAAAGTCTTTGCAACCTACTGAGGACCTACTATAGTGTAATTAGCATAATTAACATGCACTAGTTGATGATGTAAGTTTTGAACAAGGAAGAAACTGTAATCTGACTGAAAGCTGACATACTGAAAACTTGCATGCTCAGGGACATTAGACGAAAAAGGGTGCCAGTTTTCCCTGATCACAAATAAAATGAGGTAATTTGTACTGCCAAAGATGGACTCTAACTTATTGCTTCCTTGCTTTACCTTCGAGGGCTCGGTCCACACCTAGTTTTTTGACTGCAGCCTGAAGCCAAAAGCTTTGGAAGGTTAATATTTCCATCAATGTGCTCCTAAAAGAAGGAGGGAAATGAAGACAATGAGTGATAGGGGAGTTAAATGGAAAACAAAACTTATTTCTTTGCTATACTGATTTCTGAAACTTAGAAAAATTTCTCAAACATAAAAATGCAAAAGAAAAGAAGTTTCCATAAGAATGAGACTGGCCCTCACAATAATTTCTTAGTTAAGACAAGTAAACTGAAATGAACCAGGTTAAGAGAACACTTTTTTAAAATTAGGAAGTGCTTATGAAAATGTGGGAGGCCGTGATTAGTTTTACATAATCGACAATGGTCACTATGTTTTTGGAGCAGAGACAGTAGCATTTATCATGTGTCTAATATGTGCCTAAAATAAAGGCCACAAAGCTAAAAGATTTACAATTATTATCTCATTTGATTCTTACACCAATCCTGGGAAATAGCTGTTGTTATTATCCCCCAAATGAGAAAGATTAAATGACTTGTATCACACAGATAGCATCTGAGGCCACATTTGATTTCAGATCTTTCTAACCCCAGGCTCAACTTTCTATCCATAATTCCTTCAAAGTATCTCTAAGTGGAAAAGAATCTCATCCTTAAAAATTCTGTTTTTGACCACATTGGCTTAAATTTCACTTACTTTATCACGTATGATGGGTACTAGGTTGAAAATATGTTTCGAAGAACATCGCTATTATCCACTTCCATACTTTTTGGTTGGCATAATGATGAATAGCACACATAACTACATACAAATATGAGAAAGCAACCAAGAATGGAGAAATCTATTTGATGGTAATAAAGTGAACACTTTAGGAAAATTTCACTACAATGTTATTCTACGCTTAACTTTGCCTTCATTGTAATAATTTCCAATAATAATAATAGTGACAATACAATAATTATGTCCTGAATATGTATTTTGTCATTGAGGGCTCTGGGAAATTGAAAATGTGTTTAAAAAAATCAGACTAGAAAAACTCAAAATGCTTTAGTCCAAATGTCACCTTGCAACAATTTTAATTTTAGCTTAACTTTCAACTCATGGCAAAGTCCACAAATAAATCTTTATTTTTCCTCTTCTTCTTCTTCTTCTTCTTCTTCTTCTTCTTCTTCTTCTTCTTCTTCTTCTTCTTCTTCTTCTTCTACTAGTACTACTGCTAATACTCGTACTCCTGCTACTAGAATTACTGCTACCACGACTCTTACAACTACTCCTACTACTTTTACTACTACAATAATAAAATTACTTCTACTGCTAACATGCTGAGAAAAGGAATCCTTTCAAAAATACCAAAGTATAAGTAATCCCTGTCTTCTAGGAACATTTTTCTAGTTGAGTTACAAAGACTTAGAAAAAAGAAATGATAGTTTGATAACAGATGTGAACACCATAATAAATATACAGTTACATCCTAAATTATGTGATATCTGATAACATGTGGAATTCAGGAGATAAAGAAAGCAAGAGAGGTTAAAAGTCCAAAAAGGAGCATGGCAAAACATTCGGTCAAAAGTCTCTTGAAGTTGAAGAGTAGAGTAGGAGTAGTTGTTGTAGTAGTAGTAGAGGTAGTAGTGGTAGTAGTAGTAGCAGCAGCAGCAGCAGTAGTAGTACTAGTAGTAGTGGTAGCATCAGTAGTAGCATTAGTATTAGTAGTAGTAGTTTTCAGAAAATTTATAATGTTGGTGAAAAAAGAGAAACATCATACTGAACATACTTTTCATTAACCAGGGACAAATTACCGATTGCGTAATTTGATTTTAGTTTTCTTTATTTCCTTCTGTATTTTTTTCTGATTTTCATTATCCATTCGATAAAATTGCTGTGAAACTGCGGTCTGCAATTGATATTTGAGGGAAAGACGAAATTTTGTTGCAGGTATCTGACTTTAGCCTGATAGAAATATGTCCAAATAATTTCTGTTAAAGATTTCATAAATCAATATTAGCTTCCAGAATCTGCAATTTTGGACACTGTGCAAGAATAAGTGCCAAAGCAATAAAAAAATGGAGATAAATGAAAAAATTCTAGGGAAGCACAATTAAAAAATAAGATTAATAACACAAAAAACTTAATGCTACATGCATAAACATAATCCTTTTGAACAGAATTTACTGTCCTCAATTTTCCAGAAAAGTGGTGGTTCATGTTAGGAATTTCACTAAAAATATGATACAATCTTTAGTGCTTCAAAAATTAGTTCAGAGCAGTCTGAGTTGCAACTACTCAGACCATTCAGCATGTTTACATTCTTGTAAAACATGTAATGGTAATATGCTCTAGTATCTCAAAAGAGATGTCTGATTTGAATTGTGATATTATTCCTAGCATGACATTGTAGAATTTTTCTTAAGTTTTAGCATTTCAAATAATTTATTCCAGTGCAGTATTAAAATGGAACATTAGGAATATTGTTAGAACAATAAATTTATCAGTATTTCTGCATTAATGATTTCCCCTATCAATATTTATTGTCAAAATTTCATGCAGTACATAATTTCTTTCAGCAAAGTGAGCCATCTAGCCTAAAAGATGATTTTAAAATTTTATTTGTATAATTTTATTTTCATTTTATTTTTATATTTAAGATTATTTTCATTTGTTTATTTAATTACCTATATTTTATTACACTAATTTATTACATTCATATTAAATAAGAGACTATTGTGTCATTATTTTCTTATCATATGTCATATTATTGATTCTCATGCTCCTTTCTTACATAGCAGAATTTTTACAATAAAGTTAAAAATGTCTGCCTGCTGAAAATTTAAATTCCTTAATTAATTTGATCAAAATTACTTTAACTTCCATTTCTGAAAGTTAAATGCTTCTCAAATACATTATTTAAAGACCTACCTCTGCTCAGCTTTCTCATTTTCATATTTACATATTTGCTCTTTAAATTGGTTACATTCACTGATTTAACCATTTTTTTCTCTCTTCTATCACAAGAACTTCCTTTTTAGTATCAGCATAAACTCTATTGAAGAGATCAAGAAACTGTACCTGGGCAAGACTCAATAGCTTTTCTTTAAGGATGACTGTCTTTTGGGTGTCTTCAAGCTGTAGCTGAAATGACATAGTTTAACACTGAATTTGGGCACGTATTTCTTGGATAGAGTTGTTTTTGACAGTATGTATTTTTGCGTATTTTTCCCAAATTATTTATTTATTTTTAATCTTCAACATGCATTTCCACAAGATTGTGAGTTTTAAATTTTCTCCCTATCTCTCCCCTCTCCCACCCCAAAACAGCGTACATTCTCATGACTCCTTCCCCCAGTCTCCCCTCCCTCTGTCACACCCCTTCCTTCCCATATCTCTATATTCTCTCTTTTCCAGTAGGGCAAGATACATTTCTATACCCCATATAAATTTCTACACCCCATTACCTGTATTTCTTATTCCCAGTTATGTGAAAAAACAATTCACAAGAGTCATTTCTGAAACTCCTCAAAACTGATTGCTTGTAATTACTTCCTCCTCCCATTTACCCCCCCCTTCTCTCATCTCCCAAACCCTACTTATCCCTTTCCCCCGTACTTTCCTGTAGTGTAAGATAAATTTTCATGCCAAATTGAGTTTGCATGTTCTTCCCTCTTTAAATCATACATGATGAGAGCAAGCTTCATTTTTTCCCTCTCACCTCTGCCTTACCATAAGTTTGTTTACATATCATCTCTTCCTATTTAAGTCAATCTCTGCCCTCTCTCCCTCTCTCTCCCCCTCTCTCCATATATACGTATATACTTACATATATATATATATATATATACATATATATGTGTGTGTGTGTGTGTGTGTGTGTGTGTATAACCCCTTCAACTACCAAATACTGAGAAAAGTTTCAAAAGTTACAAATATTATCATTCCATGTCGGAATGTAAATATTTCAGGTTAGTATATAGCTTATGATTTCTCTTCACTGTTTACCTTTTTATACTTCTCTTGTTTCTTGTGCTTGAAAGTCGAATTTTCCATTCAGCTCTGTTCTTTTCGTCAAGAATGCTTGAAAGTCCTCGATTTCTTTGAATGACCATTTTTTTCTCTTAAAGTATTATATTTAGTTTCGCATCCTAGGTGATCTTTCAGTTTAGTCCTATTTCCTTTGACATCTGCAATATCATATTGCAAGCACCTTGATCCCGTAATGTAGAAGCTTCCAGATCCCGTGTTGTCCTCATTGTGTTGCTGCAATACTCAAATTGATTCTTTCTGGCTGCTTGAAATATTTTCTCTTTGACCTGGGATCTCTGGAATTTGCCTACAATATTCCTAGGTGGTTTTTTTTTTTTTCAAATCACTTTCAGGAAGTGATTGGTGGATTCGTTCAGTATTTATTTTGCCCACTGGTTCCACAATATCAGGGCAAGTTACCTTGATAATTTCATGAAAGGTGATGTCTAGGCTCTATTTGTGATCATGGCTTTCAGGTAGTTCGTTAATTTTTAAGTTGTCTCTCCTGGACCTGTTTTCCAGGTCAGTTGATTTTCCAGTGAGATATTTCACATTATCTTCTTTACTTTTCATTGTTTTGGTGGTGTTTTGTAATTTTTTGGTTTCTCATAAAGTCATTAGCTTCCATCTGCTCCTTTCTGATTTTTCAAAGACTATTTTCTTCAGTGAGATTTGGAACCTCCTTTTCCATTTCACTAATTGTGCTCTTTAAAGCATTCTTCTCCTCATTGGCTTTTTGGGCTGCTTTAGCCATTTGAGGTAGTCTATTTTTAAAGGTGCTAAATTTTTCAGTATTTTTTTGATTGTCTTTTTGCAAGCTGTTGACTCGTTTTTCATGATGTTCTTGCATTACTCTCATAACACTTCCCAATTTTCGTCACCTATCTTAGCTGATTTTGAAAATCATTTTTGACCTCTTATATGGCCTGAGACCACTGCATATGTATTTTAGAGGTTTAGGATGTAGAAGACTTGACTTCCCTTGATGTTATGCATTATTCTTCCTCATCCAAAGAATGGAAGAAATACCCGTTCACAAAGAAAATAGTCTTTTACACTGATGTTTTTTCCCTTGTTTGAACTTTTCCCCAGCCAGTTTCTTGACTTTTGAATCCTTTATCAAGAGAAGGGTATACTCTAGGTACATGTAAGTTCTCAGTTCCTGCGAGGTGGCAAAAGCAAGGGGGAGGGATTGATTCCTCTCCTGGCCTCTGATCAGGTCGTGAGCAGTATTCCCTCTACAGAGACTCCACCAACTCCACCACACCAGCTACCACTCCTTCTCACCCCAAGGTCCCCACTCAGGGTTGAGATCCACATCAGTTTCTCAATTCACCCAGGGGTTTAGGCCAGGGCTCCAACAATGGAAGATGCAGCTGCCTGGGTCCTGCACTAGACTGTTGCATTCGCTTCTCACCCAAATGAAAGAGCTTTCTCACTGACCTTTGAAGCTGTCTTTGGCATTTGTGAGTTGAGGAATATGGGACCTGCAGCTGCTGCTGGTGCTTTCTTGAGGCCTGCTCCAGTCTTGTCCCTGTCACTGTGCCACCTATTCTGTGGTTCACTCTGCACAGCATGACAGACCTTTTCTGTGTACTTGCAGGCTGCTCTGGGCTGGAAATCTCTTTCAATCTGACATTTTGTGGCTTGTGCTGCTCTAGAATTTGTTTAGATTTAATTTTTACACGTATCTAATGGGCTGTGGGAGGAGAGTGCTAGAGGTGCGTGCTTCTACTCCATCATCTTGACCATGCCCCTTTGACAACACATTTGATCGGTTCATCCTTTTCCTGTTCTATTGTGTTTTCAAATTCCTTTGCCTTCTGTTTTTCATGGTGCAATTCTCTCTGTATGCTTTCTCAAATGAATGTCTTTTTTCTGAGGGAATCATGTACATGGTACACCACTTTTTCTAACCTACTGGTGATGTTCACCTTTAGAGAGCTCTTAAGAAAGGAAACCACGGTTTTCTCTTAGGCTAGAAAAGTCATGACTTAGTTTGTGTTGTAAACGAAGCTATTCTTCACGTTGTCCCTGAAAGGAATGTTCAAGAGCTCTCTCTGATGTCCCATTTGGCTCATGAGCATGAACAGCAAAAATCAGAAGGGAACAGTATGATGCAATTTCTTTCTCTAGTCTGCCTGCCTTTCCCTTTGCATTGTTTAATTTAGAGTTCAGCGCTGCATTCCCAGTTGTCAGAACTTTTATTTTTTCCACCCTAGTGGAATATGAATTTTATTAATGCTTCTTTAATCAATTGTAATTCCTTTTGAAGTTCATCGTTCTTTACTTTTAAAACTTCAATGTCTTCTATATATTGATTTTATTTTTCCTGATCCTTAATTATTTCTGTGTCTACATCCACTTTGAACATGGCAGATTCATCCTGTATGATTCCATTTTTATCCAAAAGATATTTTTCTTTTTCATTCCTAACAGGAACCTAAACATAATAAACAGAAAATATGTTACTCAAGATCAATTCATGTATTGTGAGTTTTGCTTAGAAATTCAAAATCAACCCCAGGAGGCCAAGAAGGATAGTGTTTTCAGTAAACTGAGGATGTTTCATCTATTTCACATTTCTGTCAGACTCAATTTGCCTAAAGAGCAGGTCTTAAAAGTGCTTCATCAGTCAGAAAATATGGACTGTAATTTTAAGCCCACAAAGCTGTCTGCTTTCGGTATATTTGATTTCTTTTGCTCTATCCATTCTATCCCACACGGATTAGTCACGGTGTTACAATAAAAGTAACAAAACCTAATTATTTATGTGGGCCTTCTAAGGTTTTTCAAAAGTACTTTCAAAACATCATGTCACCTACAACTTGGATGACCCTTATGAGACACATATTTGTAGTCATCCTCCCCATTTTGCTGATGAGAATTTATGAATGAAATATCCCACACCAGAGACAACGTTTTGTAGGCTTGCTTTCCATGAGGAACCTGATGATAGTCACAGTCACTATAAAGTGACATGCCTTTAGCAACCCTTTATTACTGTGATAAGCTGATGGAGATTTCACATTTTCAAACGTTTTATTAAGCTATCGTCCCTGTTTTCGTCAACTGTTAATATCTCTGGAACATTACCAGTCTATGAGAGTCTTGTACAAGTTCACATACTTGAAGGTGGGAAGGAAAGATTGGGATGGAAAGCAAGGCAAATGGACCTGGCAGTACAAATCACACGTTGCAGTTGCATGCAACAAATACTCCATAAAGAGAACAGTTCTGGTCTTTCAAGGAACAGGTGTGCCACCTACACAGAGAGATGGAAAAGGGACACTAACCTGAATGGGAATCGCTGCTATTAGAAGATGTCGAGTTGCTGCTGCTGCTACCCCAGGGTGAGGAGCTGCTGCCACCGCCGTCGCTGCTGCTGCTGTTCTGGCTCAACCTTGTGCCCGCCCCCCGCGTGACCTTGGACACTTGTGTTTTCACAGTGTGACATTTCCTGGGTCTCTTTCTCAGACACAAAATAACGTATTTTTCTACTTCTCTCAGGACTGATGCTTTTAGTGTTTCAAAATCAATTTCTATCTTGTCAGGATTAGAATTCAGTAAAGATGATTCTCCTGACACTATTATGTGGACGACTCACACAAGTTTATCTCTGCGGCGTTTGTTGATAGCCAAGCTTAACTGCCTTTTCTCATCATAGTTCCTAGGCTTAGCATTATCTTCCTCCCCAGATTTATTGCCAACATTTGTTCCTTGAATTGTTTGGCAGGCAATTTTTCAGCTCTTTCTGTAGTTATTTGCTGATTTTTTTCCCTCTGACTTTCGTCTTTCTTGATACATTTCTTTGTTTCTTTCTGCTTCTGTCTTTTAGATCTTTCATTCTTTTTCTTCAACTTATGGTAAGGTACTTTAGACAGAACTTGCACGTGTTGATGAATACATTTCAGTTCCTCCTGAAGTTTTGCACTCGCTCATCAGGAGACTCTCCAAAAGAGTTGTCTTCAAAGGAAGCACCACTGCTACTTTCTCTACAGAATGCTTTGGTGACATCCTTTTCTATATAGCACATAGACATTCTTGCAATGGGTTCATCTGTGATCTTGGAAACTGAATCTCAAAAACATCTGAAGTGTTGTTGCCATCACTACCACCTCAAGATCTGGTAGGTTATACTTGGAGCAATTCATAAACATTAACTGAACATATGCAGCAAATTCACGTGCATCCTTACATTTCTGGTTATACCTTTTTCTTTAGTTGTGCCAAGGTCCATTGGATTTTTGACAACATCATTGTACTTATGGAGTTCTAGAGCAACAGGCTTATGGAAAGGTCAAGTATATGCTACCTTGTCCTTTGAAAACATTTCTTCAATAATTTCATTACGGTATTTTAATTACTCAGTTAATTTAACATGTTCCCAACTCTATATTTTTGCTGAGAATCTGGTATGATATTCTTCCCTACTTTTTCTATTACAAGTGGTATTTTAGCAGATTTGTGCTCAACCAGGCTTGATGAAGATTCGCTACTTGATGTATCTATCCACGTTATACAGGTTGTAGTATCTGCTTTCCTTTTCACACCCCTTTTAACTTATATTACAGTTGTGTGTTATAGCTTGGTGGAGCTAGTTTAGCAATGTGCAATGCAGAAAGTAATGTCTCAGGACATATGGGAGATGGAATCACTTGCTCTTTAGCTAACTTTTCTGATGCCCTAGGGAATGGTTTTTCTTTCATAGCGGAAACTCCTAAAGATTGTTGGGTACCTTTTCATTTTTTTTTCCTTTCCACCTGCCACTAGTTGTTCTGAAGGCATTTGAGACAGTTTTTGCAGAAACAGTTTCTCTAAGACTTGTGTCATTAGAACAGTCATCACCTGGCTTGCAAAACAATTGCAAAACAATATTTTCAAGTCTTCTATACATTCTGAGGCTTCCGCATAGTATTTATGTTCCAAGAGCTTTAGGAGGCTGTAATAATCTGGGAGAGTGAGCTTGGCCGCATCCACAGTCTGCTGGAAGGGTAAAGAGAAACTGTGCTCCCATAGAGCCTTCAGGACAACCTTCTGCAATTACTGCAGTTGGTTTGTGAAGTGGACAGTCTTTCTGGCATTTATGTACTCTGGTGGAAGGGGGTTGACAATAGCCATCTGTTGGCTTGACAGAGACATTCTGAACAGCTTTTTCCTGATGGAGTGTTGTCTTCCATATATTTGTATCGCCACTCACCCATCGGCGTTACTGCTCACTTGAAATGGTGACCAGCCTGAGTCATTTTGGAAGTAGTAGCTTCTATTTCTTTGTTCATTCATGGAGGTTTATTCAGAATTCCATCTTGCAAAGAACTGACACTCAGACCCTGCCTTTGTCTTTGAGTGTCATTTTGCTCTTCTTCAACCTGGGGAGAACAAAATTGTAAAGTTTTTCATCACTTTTTTCTTCAGAATTCTGCAGAGACATTTTAACTTTAACTGGAATATAGAATGTGAAAAAGGATGGAAAAGAGATAAAAATTCTAAGAAAAGGAGGCTACTGAAAACGAAAGGGAATAAGGATATCATTTCAAAATTGTAAGGGATCCTCAACAACTATTCAGTCCAATTCATATCCATTGCTAGGTGTGTAACAGAAGTGCAGTTTACTCTTTTAGAACTATAGATTGTGAAAGCAGAAAGGGATACTAGCGATGAGTCAGCACATCATGGAATAAATGAGGAATCAGAGGCCTGAAACAGGAAGCCATTTGTTGAAAATCATCTGGATGGCAATGGACTGAGCTAGGACTCAATATCTGGTAAAAGTCACACTCAGACGCAGATTTTGAACAAATTTGTGTATGTACACATGCATATTTTTCTGTGTATATATATATATATATATATATATATATATATATATATATATATATATATATATATATATATATATATATATATATACAGGAACAGATATACATATATACACACATGCATATATATATGCATGTGTGTATAGATATATATAGGTATATAGATATATAGATATATACATATATAATGTAGGTATTTGGCAATTGTGCTTCCAGCAGAGGTACTAACTTAGCAAACTTATACGGAATATTATTGGTGTTGGGAACCCAGTAATGGATCAACACCACCTGCGCGAATCTCCAACTATAGTGATCTCTCCTTTATATAAATACTTACAGGTATAGCATTTATTTAATACTTCTTTAAGTTCTACCTTGTATAATAAATGAACTTCCTCTATTTTGTATTGGCTTCCCAGTGAGATTGAAAATTCTTCAAGGCAACAGGCCATGTCTTACACCAAGTCTTTGTAACCTGTTCAGAATCTATCATAGTACTATTCACATAATTAACAGTCACTGGTTGATGAAATAAGTTTTGATCAAGAAAGTAACTGTCATTTCACTGAAGTCTTACATAGTGAACACTTTCATCATCAGGAAAATTAGACAAGAAATGGTGCCACTTTCCCCTGAATGTGAATTAAATGACCAATTTCATGTTGTCAGAGATGGACTCTAAATTGTTGCTTCCTTGCTATACCTTCGAGAGCTCAGTCCATGCCTACTTTCTCGACTGCAGCCTGAAACCAAAAGCATTTGAAGGTGAATATTTTCACCTATGTGTTCCAAAAGGAATGTGAGGGAAATGAAGACGACGTGTGATAGGGGAGTTAGTACAGAAACAAAAATATTTCATTCCAGTACTGATCTCTGAAACCCAGAAAAATTTCTCAAGCATACAAATGCAAAATAGAAGAATTTTTTTAAGAAGTAAATGGGATCTCACAATAATTTCTTAGTTAATACAGATATACTTATATCAACCAGGTTGAGAGAACTCTTCTGCAATATTAGGAGGTGCTTATCAAAATGTAGCAGGCAGTAATAATTTGTATATAATTCACAGCTGTTTTATGTTTCTTTAGCACAGAAACTAATATTTAATAACTGTCTAATATGTGCCAAGTATAAAGGCCATAAAGTTAGGAGATTTACAATTATTATCTCCTTTAATTCTCACAAACTTCCTGGGAGGTAGGTGCAATCATTTTCCCCATTTTATGGTTGGGGAAACTGAAAAAGATTAAGTGACTTGCCTAAGATTGCACGGATAGCACCTGAGACCATATATGAGGGCAGCTCTTTGTAAGTCTAGGTCCAAATTTCTATACAAAATTCCCCCAATGTATCTCTGCAAACTCTCACCATCCAAAGTTCTATTTTTGACTGCTTTGGCATAGATTTTGCTTAGTTTTACACGTATGATGGGTACCAGGTTGAAACTGTGTTTTGAAGGTTATCAGAAATACCTATTTCTATACTTTTGGGCTGGTATCATGATAAATAGCCTACTACATAATAACACGTAACTGTGGGTAAGCAACTGATTATGGAGAGAGGTATTTGATAGTAATAAAGGGAGCAGGTTGTGAGAATTTGACTGCCATGCTATTCTACGATTAACTTCACATTCATCGTAACAATTTCTAATACTAAAAATGTTGAGAATGAAATGATTTTATACCGAATTTCTATTTTGCCACTGGGTCTCTAGGAAATTGAAAATGCATAAAAAATACGACTAGAAAAACAAAAAATGCCAACTATTGCCTTAGAACAAATTTAATGTTAGGTAAACTTTCAATTCATGGTAAAATCAACAAATAAACATTTACTTTCCTTGTTCTTCCTCTTCTACTACTCGTACTACTACAGCTAGAACAACTACTACAACTTCTTGTACTACTACAGTAATAACACTTACTTATATTGCCAACACTCTGGGAAAAGGAAGCTCTATTGAGTAAATGAAGAATAAATAATTCTTGTCCTCAAGGAACCACAATCTAGTTGGAAAAGAAAGACTTAGAATCAGGACATGATAATTTGTTAACAGATGTGAACACCATAAGGCAATCAGTATAAAGTTAACCACTAAATTATGGTTTGTCCAAATCTAAGTGGAATTCAGGAGATTAAGAATTCAATAGGTATGAAAAGTTCAAAAAGCGTTATGGCAAAAGAATCATACTTTTGTAATTCAAAGTCACCTTGAAGTGAAGAGTAGATAGGTTTTGGATAGGTATACTAAATAGGGAAGTGTTACTGAGTGAGAAGAAGAGGGTGATGAAGGTATGGAGCTGGAAATCAGCATGGTGAGGTCAGTTTGATTAAGGTAGAAGATAATAATGAGATTCTCCACCTAATTACTTTCATTCTCAATGGCATTTTGCTTGTGTATTTTACGTATTTACAAATTTTGACGAAATGACATTTTGCTTTTATTCAAGGAGTAGTTCGAAGAGAAGGAGACAAATAATTTCTACTTCACAGTGCTGTTTGGGGGAATAAATCAGGAAATAAATGTAAAGGTCCTTCTAAATATGAAGTATGATAGAAATGATTTACTTATTATTGGCAGTTGGAAAAACACCTGATTCTTTGTGTAAGGCTAGATAAACAAAATTGTCAAATACATAAACAGTGAATGCTATGAAATGATTAAATATTGGGTGGGGCCAGGATGGAGGAGTAGGAAGATGCATATACCTTAGCACTTCCCCCACAGCCCACAAAATAACGGTAAAAAGGTCTCTCCACAAAGTGTAGAGCAACAGAAGCCCCAGAGCAACAGAGCGAAAGAGGTTTCCAGTCAAAGGCAACCTGCAGGCTTACAGGAAAGGTCTATCTTACAGGAAAGGTCTCTCTCATAGGACCCTGAGCAGAGCAGAGCTCAACCCTGGCCATGTGGCACTGGGAGGAAGAGGACCTGAAGAGACCTCTGGGAAGAGCTCCTAACAGGGAAGATCCTACTTACTTCAACCCACAAGCAACACAGAAATCACCCAAAGTCAATGGGGGAGGGATTTCCCAGCTGGGGAGAGGTAAAGGGATTTCTTCAGCAATAGCCCAAAGTGATGGCAGAGGCCAGAAGCAGACACGGGAAGCCACAGAGGGTGGGAAGTAACCTGGGTCCATTGTTCAAGAAGCTCAACTGAAAGCCTCTGGCAGTAGGGAGCAGCTGATCTAAACGTCATCCCTGAGTGAGAGTAAATGGCTGTGAAAGTGCCCCAAAAAGGGAACAAAGGTAAGACCATCAAAGGTTACATTCTTGGTGACCAGCTGTCTCCTCCCATCCTTTCAGACAAGAAAGAACAAGACTTACTGTCACAGGAAGTTAAGACCTCTGCCTCCAGGGCCTCCAAACTGAACTTAAAGTAGACTCAGGCAATGGAAAAACTCGAAAAGCAAGGTAGCACCTGGTTCAAGGACAACCACAAAAATGCTGAGGAAAATAAAACCTTTATAAAGAGACTGACTCGATTGGGAAAAGAGGTCCAAAAAGCCAGGGAGGAGAAGGAGGCAATAAAATGTTGAATTAGGTAAAAGAAGGAGAAGGTTCGAAAGCTCAGTGATCAAAACAGTTCTCTGAAACAGAGAACTGAGTTCAGGGAAATGAATGAGTGTAAGATAAACCGAGCAGTTAGAAAACAAACAAAAAAGAGTTTGAAAAAATACAAGATAATTTGAAACACCTCAATGGAAACACAAATGACCTGGAAAATAGATCCTGGGAAGACGATATAAAAATTATGGGACTACTTGAAAGCCATGATCAAAAAAGGAGCCTAGACATTATCTTCCATGAAATTATTGAGGAAAACAGTGCTGATATTCTAGAACGAGAGGCCAAAATAAACATTGAAAGAATCCACCTACCACCTCCAGAAAAACACCCGAAAAGAGAAACTCCTAGGAATATCGTGGACAAATTTCAGAGTTCCAAGGTCAAGTATTAAATTCAGCAATCAGCTAGAAAGAAAGAATTCGAGTGTTGTGGAAATACAATCAGGAAAACACAGGATGTGTTAGCTTCATCATTAAGGGATGGAAGGGCTAGGAAAAGCATATTCCAGAAGTCAAAGGAACTGCGATTAAAACCAGGAATGAGCTACCCAGCAAAACTGAGTATAATACTTCAGGAGAACAAGTGGTCATTCAGTGATATAGAGGACTTTGCAGCATTCATGTTGAAAAGACCTGACTTGTACAGAAAATTTGACTTTCAAACACAAAAATCAGGAGAAGCTTGAAAAGATAAAGAGGAAAGAAAAGTCATAGAAAACTTTCTAAAGCTGAACTGTTTATCTTCCTACTTTGAAAGAAAATATTTATGACTCTTGAGACTATTCTCAGTGTTTGGGTAGGTGGAAGGATTGTATACACATGCACACATGCACACACACACACATTGACAAAGAGTACAGGTAGTGTTGAATCAGAAGAGAGGATATCTATAAAATATATATATATATGTATATATATATATATACATATATATATATATATATGTATATATATGCAAACCTAAAGTGTGAGGGAGTAAAATACTGGGAGGAGAAAGGGAGAAATGCAATGGGACAGGCTATAACTCATAAAGAGATAGAGAAAAATCTTGTTCAATGGAGGAGAAAAGGGAGAAGAGGACAGGGGGTAAGTGATGCTACTCTCTCTACATTCATCTAAAGGAGGAAATTAAATGCTCACTCAATTTGGTATAAAAGTCTCTATTATACTAGAGGAATGTAGGGGAGGAGGCAACAAGAGGGGTGAGGGGAATGATAGAAGTGAGGGCCAATGGAAGAAGGGAATAACTAGATATAAACACTTTTGGGAAGGAAGAAGGTTAAATGAAGGAATAAAACATAACGGGGAATAGAACAGGATACAGGAAAATATACTTAGTATCAGAAAACATGATCATTACAGAAGTCTTCTTCAAAGCGACCTGTATTTAGTCTGTATTACATTATTTGCCTTCTCAAGGGGAGGAGTAGGGAGGAAGGGAGGGAGAGAAGGAGTGAGGGAGGGAAAGAAGGTTGAATTCAAAGCAGTAGAAAGGAATGCTGATAATTATTATTGCATATAACCCATAAACAGGTAACACAGGTAGTGAGGTACAGAAATTTATCTGGCCCTAAAAAATAAGACAGAAGATGGGCAAAAGGGAAGGGTGTGGTGTGATGGAAGGGAGAGCTCATCGAGTGAAGGGGTAATCAGAATGCAGGGAATTAGTGCGTGGGAGGACGGGAGAGATAGGGAGAATAATTGGACATGTTACAAAGTGATATTAAAGCACTTAACATTAAAACAATTGACAGAATTAATTACTGAGACTACACCAGAGACATCGTTAGGTTGGGGAAATGAATTTTATTCCAAACTTCCTAGAGTCAGGTAACCTGGGGTAAAATTGGCATTGATGAAAAGGTTAAAGCTTGATTGGTAAATTTGTTTTTATGATTATTATTTAAGTGGGAAATAAAACAGGTATAGAACGGCATGGAAGTCACTTCAGACTTCTCTCAAAAGATGTGCCTTAGCCAACGTGAAATTATAGTCATAACTGAAACCGTGGTCATTGCAACTTGTTATTTGAAGATGCTATGAGACTACTAAGTGACTGTTCTTCTAAATCTAACTCCATATATGGATAGTAAAAAAGTAATCTGAGCCTCCTATCCATGATGCCATTAAGCCTGTATAGGAATTGAAAAAGGTGATCTCATGGGAAGGGTGGGAGAGCGGCTGTACAGCCTGGGCTGAGGTAGGATTCTCCTAACTCAATTTCCCCACTGATAGCTGGCAGACTCGAAGCCTCAGTGAATGCAAGTTGACAATCTATTCCTGCCTGAAACTGACAGGAATTTGGAGAGATTTGTTTTTCGCTGCAATGTCCTAACACTTAGTGGCAATTTCCTCTAGTCAAAAGGGTGGTAAGCCGAATACCAGATCAATTAAGTTATAGCTTGTTGGTAGGGAAACATCCAAGGTCAAGTCTAAAATTAAGCTATTAGGCTTAGGAGTTTAGAACAACAACAGTAAGCTAAGGTCGTCTAATTCTTGGTAATAATGTGGAGACAATTAGGACAAGGGCTTATGAAGTTAGCATACATAGTTATCATTAGTATCTCAGTTGGATACTGCTAAAAAAAATTACATTGTGGTCTACATTTTGAACACTTTAAAAGACATATCACCCGACCAAAGGTGGGAATTGTTTTATGTGATATGAAGTATTTTACAAATGAAAAATAAAAAAAAATTATTAAATATCAATTTAATTTAATATATTAAAATTCAAGTGTACAGTTGGTGGAGTTTTTATGTCTGGCTTTATGTGAGTTTAAATGACAGGCATAGTGTTCAGAAAATTTATAATATTGATGAAATAAAGGAAATAGCACACTCAACACACTTTCCATTAACCAGTGAGAAATTACAGATTTTATGCATACATACATTACTTTTCCTTTGATCTAATTTCTTCTGTAGTTTTTTCTTATTTTCAAAATCAGTTCGACAAAATGATGCAACTTGTGAAACTACTGTCATGGACTGATATCACAAAGAATCAGCAAGTTCTTGTTGAAACTTTCTTACTGTAACCTGAGTGAAATATTTCCAAATTATTTCTGTTCATGATTCCATGACATGATATTAGCTCATAAAAAAACGAATACACTTTCAAAATGAACAGATATAAATATTTTCACATTCAACTTAATTTCATCTATATATTCATAATTACCATAGATTTAGAATTAGAGATATCTTAAGGACTATTTGATACAAGCACCTCATTTTGCCAACATGAAAACTGAAGCCCAAAGAAGTTAAATGAATTACCCACGGTCCCAAAGGCAGTCATTGAGAGATAAAAGGATTGGAACTTGGCTCCTGAGACTACAAAGCACAATTAGCTATAAAACTTCACCTCCACTCAGCATGGATCAAATGCTATCTTCTTCTTGCTCAGTGTACTCCCCATTAAGCAATGCATTCAGCCTGATTTCTCCATTATCTCTTTCAGAAAAAAATTAAAAGACCTCCAAAGTTACTTAGGGACTAAACTCTTTTATCTGAAATTCACATGGAAGGTGATGGAATGGAGTGGGAATAATCGACAGATTTTATATTTGATAGAAACATTAGGGGTTTCCCCTTCCCTTTTTCAGAAACGTGAACTTCTTTCTTTCTCTGCCCCTGCCTTTACAATGAGGGAGACATGCATAAGAAAGGGTTGCATTTTCGGTCCTCTCATAGTTTCCCTTGGAGAATGAACATAGGCACTGATATCCTTATCAGGCTTAGTAAAAGCATTTGACAAGAATGTTTTGGTTTGCTCGCAGCCAAAACCGCAACATATATCCTTGTTAACTACCTTTCACATGTTCAACTCTCTTTGCCAAGGCTTCAAAGCAATTCACTTATCCATTAGAATAGGAATTACACGTCTGGCTGTAGCCAATGGACAGAGAAAATGGAAACCATAAAAAAAGGGTAGTTTTCCCACTTATGTATACACAGTATATTGCAAGGTCAGTGTTTCTATATACATAAGTATATTCATTCATATGCACATATCTATATGTCCAAATATGCACAGAAATACACAGTCACAAATGCATAGAGAGATATGCTACAAAATATCATCTTCACTTCACCATACAGCAAAGTATATGAATGCACCAATGAGTAAGAGGAAATGAAACCAAAAAATAAAAGGAAACAAATCTTTTTTATCTCTTCTTAGATAATATTAAGTGCCTTTTAAAACTAAAGTTAAATAACTTCTAGTAAATTTTTGAAGGAAGCAGAAAGCAGAAAGATGGCAATAAAAACTTGTGAAATTAAAACTGACCTAATTAACTGAATTCATACAAGTAAACTGAATTGTAGTATGGAAGGACTGGATTCAAATTCACGACCATATGTACTAAAAACAAAATTTAAAAATTTTTTTGTGACATTGTTCCCCATTGAATTGATGATGAATCAGAGATAATGAGAACTGCTAGTAGATTGTAAGGGGCAATGCATATTCAACAAATAAAAGGCAATGATTCCAGAAACTGCAATTTTGGACACTGAGCAAGGATAGTTATTAAAACAATAAAAAATATTGAGATAAAAAAAAAATTAGTAGGGACGCCCAAACAATTAAAAAATAAGATTAGTGAGGACACCTCAGGGGCTGAATCTGCAGTTGCAACAGTGAGGCCTCATACCCCTTGGCCCACAGGCACCAAAGGTCAGTGACGGGGTTCAATCAGCAGGCCAGGAAGGGAGACGGCTTTCCCATAGCTCTGGCAGCAGGCAGTGGCCACAGATCTTGCACAGCAGCCCCTATGGAAGCTCCCTTGTTGGAGCGTAAAAACCCCTGGGGCCATTGAAGAGCTGAGTCTTGCCTCCGCCCTGGGTGGAGGCCCTGGGCTAGCTGCTCTTTGCCTCACACTGAATGGTGGCCCTGCCACCCAGCCTATCTGAAAATCAGCCCCAAGTGCTGACTTGGGAACTCGAGGCCAAGTGCCAGTGGAGAGGTATCTGCTAAGATTCTTGGCATAGAAATCCCTCTCTGCATCCAGACCAGGACACGCTTGATTGTGCCACTTTGGAGGAAGTGAAATCTCACAGATTACCGGAGAATACCCTCCTCTTGACAAAGGACCCAAAAGTCAAGTAACTGGTTGGGAAAATGCCCAAAAAAGGGGAAAAAAATAAGACTGCAGAAGGTTACATTCTTGGTGAGCAGATATCGCCTCCCATACATTTGGATGAGGAAAAGCAATGCTTACCCTCAGGGACAGACATAAAAGTCAAGGCTTCTGTATCCCAAACAACCAAAATAACTATTCAATGGGCTCAGGACATGGAAGAGCTCAAAAAGGAATTTGAAAAGCAAGTTAAAGAGGTGGAGGAAAAACTGGGAAGAGAGATGAGAGAGATGCAAGAAAAGCATGAAAAGCAGGCCAACACCTTGCTAAAGGAGAACCAAAAAAATGCTGAACAAAATAACACCTTCAAAAATAGCCCAACTCAACTGGCAAAAGAGTTTCAAAACATCAATGAGGTGAAGAATGCTTTAGAAAGCAGAATCAGCTAAATGGAAAAGGAGGTCCAAAAGCTCACTGAAGAAAATAGTTCTTCAAAAATTAGAATGGAACAGATGGAGGCTACTGACTTTATAAGAAAACAAGGAATCGCAAAACAAAACCAAAAGAATGAAAATATGGAAGATAATGTGAAATATCTCATGGGAAAAACAACTGACCTGGAAAATAGATCCAGGGGAGACAATTTAAAAATTTTGGGATTACCTGAAAGCCATGATCATAAAAAGAGCCTAGACATCATCTCTCATGAAATTTTTAAGGAAAACTGCCCTGAGATTCTAGAACCAGAGAGCAAAATAAATATTGAAAGTATACACGGATCACCACCTGAAGGAGATCCAAAAAGGAGAAACTCCTAGGAACGTTGTGGCCAAATTTCAGAGTTCCCAGGTCAAGGAGAAAATATTTCAAGCAGCTAGAAAGAAACAATTCAAGTACTGTGGAAATACAATCAGGATAACAAAAGATCTAGCAGCTTCTACATTAAGGGATCGAAGGTCATGGATTGTGATTATCCAGAAATCAAAGAAACTAGGACTAAAACCAAGAATCACCAACCCAGTAAAACTGAGTATATTAGTTCAGGGAAAAAAATGGTCTTTCCATGAAATAGAGGACTTTCAAGTACTCTTGATGGAAAGACCAAAGCTGAAAAGAAAATTTGACTTTCAAACAGAAGAACGAAGAGAAGCATGAAAAGGTAAACAGCAAAGAGAAGTCATATGGGAGTTACTAAAGTTGAAATCTTTACATTCCTACATGGAAAAACAATATTTGTAACTCTGCAAACTTTTCAATATCTGAGTAGTTGGTAAGATTATACATCCACAGACACACAGACACACACACACATACACACACACACACAGAGCACAGAGTGAATTGAAGAGGATGGGATCATATCTTTAAAAAAAATGGAATTAAGCGATGAGAGAGAAATACATTGGGAGAAGAACGGAAGAAATGGAATGGGGAAAATTCTCTCTCCTAAAAGAGGCAAGCAAAAGACTTTTCAGTGGAGGGAAAAAGAGGAGAGGTGAGAGAAAAACATGAAACTTACTCTCATCAATTCGACTAAAGGAAGGAATAAAATGCACACTCATTTGGGCATGAAAACTGATCTTCAGTAGAGGAAAGTGGGGGAGAAGGAGGTAAGCGGGGGGAGGGATGATGGAAGGGAGAGCATTGGGAGGAGGGAGCAATTTGAAGTCAACACTCTTGGGGAGGGATAGCATCCAAAGAGAGAATAGAAGCAATTGGGGGCAGGATAGGATGGAGGGAAATATAGTTAGTCTTACACAACACGACCATTATGGAAGTCATTTGCAAACTTACACAGACATAGCCTATATTGAATTGCTTGTTTTCCAAAGGGTATGGGTGAGGAGGGAAGGATGAAGAGAAGCTGGAAGTCAAAGTTTTAGGAACAACTCTCAAGTATTGTTCTTACTACTAGGAAATAAGAAATACCAGTAATGGGGTATAGCAATTTATCTGGCCCTACAATTCAAAAGAGAAGATCGGGACAAGGGAAGGGAGGGATGTTACAAGAGAGGGCAGATCGGTAATAGGGGCAATTAGAGTGCTTGGTGTTTTGGGGTGGGGGGAGGGGAGAAATGGGGAGAAAATTTGGAACCCAAAATTTTGTGAAAATGAATGTTAAAAGCTAAATAAATAAATTTTTAAAAAAATCCCCAAAAAAGTAAATATGTACTGGTTGACTTTGTAGCTGCAAAAAAAAAAAAAAAAAGCTTAGTAACACAAAAAATATTAATGCTTAGTGCATAATTATATTCATTTTAAGAGAAATACTGTCCTAAATTTTAAAGAAAAGTAGAGACTAGTCATTGGAATTCCAATAAAAATATGATTCACTCTTCACTGTTTCTGAAATTAGTTCAAAGGAGTATGAATAAAAACTCATCAGACTGATGAACATTTTAAAATTCTTATGAAAAGGGTAACGGTAATACTCACCAATATCTCAAGGGAGATATGTGATTTTAATTGCTACATTATTCCTAGCAAAATTTTGTAGGATTCTTCAGAAGTTTTAGTATTTCAAACAATTTATTCCATTTCATTAGGAAAATGGAATATTTGGAAAGGAATTAGAATAATCAATTTATCAATATCTGTGCACAAGAGATAACGCTATCTATACTAATGAAAAGAAAATTTCATTGACTATAAAATTTCTTTAAGCAAAGTGAGTCATCTTACCTAAAAGAAGATATTGACACTTTATTTATTTAATTTTATTTTTATACTTCTATATTTTTATTTTTATTTATTTATACATAAATATTTTCTTTATGAAAATTTATTTTTATTTATTAAAAATTTTAATTTTATATATTAAGTATTTACTTTTATTAGCTTTATTACCTGTATTTTACCGTATTACATTTCATTACTATTATTAAATTCACACTTACTTGTGCATTCTAATGGTATTATTTTATCATACTATTGCTTCTCATTCTTCTTTCTTACATTTCAAAATTTTGACAATAAAAGTTAATAATATTGGGTGCCTGCTGAAAATTCAGATGCTTAAATTATCTTCATCAAAACAATTTTGACTTTGATTTCAAAAAATTAAATGTTTACCCAAGCTGAATATTTAAAACCCTACCTCTCTTTCAGCCTTCACATTTTCATATGTACACATTTGCTCTCTTAAGTACATACATTCACTGGTCAACACTTTATTTCTCTATTCTACGGTAAGAACTTGTTTTTCAGCGTCAGCACAAACTTTATTCAAGAGATCAATGAACAGTACCTGGGAATCACTCAAGAACTTCTCTTTAGTCATGGTTTTCTTTTGGGTGTCTTCAAGCTGTTGCTGAAACAACATATTTTCACTCTGGATTTCTGCTAATCTTTCTTGGATAGATTCCCATTTGATAACATATTTGTTCAGTTTCCCGTTTTTCAGTTGATTTGTGTGTTGAAGTGCCTTTTCTTCTGTTGGGCAAGGTTTAATTCTCTCTGGATTCTTTTTAAACGAGTGTCTTTTCCCTGAGACAATCGAACACCAGACAGCTCATGCTCTAAACTACTGGTTTTTCTTTCAGCTTTAGACAGCTCATGAGGAAGGACACCATTGTTCTCTCTTAAGCTAGGCGTATCATGATAGCTTGAATTGTAAACAAAGCCACTCATATCATTCTCCCTGAAAGGAATGTTCGTGAGCTAGTTTGATGGAACACTTTGCTCCTGATCGAGAACAGCAGAAATCACATGGGAACTTCATGATGCAATTACCCTCTCTAGTCTGTCTCTGCTTTGCATTGTCCAATTTAAAGTTCAGCACTGCATTTTCAGTCGTCAGATCATGTACTTTTCCACTGCACTGGAATGTAATTTTTCTTAAGACTTCTGCATTCAGTTGTAATTCTTTTGAAGCTTCTCAATCTTTTGTTTTCAAACTTTTATATCTTCCATACAATGACTTTCTTTTTCTTCATCCTTAATTATTACTGTCTCTAGTTCGAGTTTGAGCTTGGCAACTTCGTCGTGTAGGATTAGAATTTTATCCAACAGACATTTTTCTTTCTCATTGCCATTAGGAATCTAAATGTAAGAAACAGAAAAAAATATTACTCAAAAGAAAATTATGTATTCTGATTTTCCTTAGAAATTCAAAATAAATGCCAAGATATCAAGAAGCAGAGTTTCCTCAGAAAAAAATTAATTAAGGGAGTTTCACCTATTTCACATTTCTATCAGACTCAGTTTTCACAAAGAACAGGTCTTAAAAGTGCTTCATCAATCAGAAGATATGAAGTGAACTTCTAGGACCACAAAGCTACCTTTGAGCATATTTTATTTCCTTTGCTCTATCCATTCTATTCCAAACTGGTTAGTCAAAGCGCTACTATAAAAATAAAAATACTTAATACTTACACATTGCCTTTTTTATATTAAATTATTTTGTTGTTTTTTGTGTTCTACAGTCACTTCTATATAGCTTAGATGTCTTGCCTTTCCTCCTCCTCCACCACCTCTCTCTACACGCTCTCTCCCTAATTCTGTGTACAATCTTATATAGGTTCTACACATACATTCCTATTAAACACATTTTCCTGTTTGTCACGTTGCAGAGAACAATTAAAATGAAGGGGAGAAACCATAAAACAAACCATAATCCAAAGGAAAATGGTCTGCTTCATTCTGTGATCCAGTTCACTATTTCTGTCTCAGGATGTGCAAGGTGTTTTGCCTCCAAAGGCCATTCAGAATTTTTTAGGTACTTGCATGTCAATGAATTACTAAGTGTACCAGAAAAATTCGTGGCACACTGTGGTTTTTAAAGTGTACAGAGTTTTCCTGGTTCTGCTCCTATCTCTAATCATCAGTTCTAATAAATCCTTTCAGGCCTGTGTGAAGTCTTCATGCCACATTACCTTTTATGGTATTTTAGAAAGTTCTTCCAATATATTATCACGGCGAAAATTTGCAACACACTTATGAAGGAAATATTTATATTATTCTCCCCATTTTACACATCAGGATTTACGGTAGGAGACATTACTGAATAACCTGCCCATTGTCACACTCAGTACGTAGTAGTAGCAGCGTTTCAAACCACGTCTCTTCTAACTCCAAATCAAACATGCTGTTGCAATAGCTAATTCCTCTTAGGAGCTGAAGACAAGCATTTGTCCTACGTTTAGAATCATTGTCTTGTTACAATTATATTATCTCCAGAACAATGAAGTGATAAGACATAAATTTCTTAGTAGAAGTCCTCAGAAAATTCTCTTTGCTGATAGCTGTAGCGTTTTCACAGCAACACTGATTTAAAACTTTTAGAAGTTGTTGAGTCAAAACCTCTCACTTTCGGGATGGAAAAAGTGAGACCTGCAGTGTGGTGTCCTAGTGATGGTAACCTACCCTTCACCATCATATTTTAAAAGAATGATGAAAGCATTACTGAGGCCAAAGTGTAAAAAGTGCATATTGCACTCCTATCATAGTAAAACTGGTGCAGGAGCATTGTTCCCCATTCAGGACTGGTGGAAAGAGTTATATCAAAAAGCTTATAAGCTCCATTCTGTGACATCATTTCTGGGAGTCTAGCAGGAGGGTATGAGGAGGTTTCAGCTGAGTTAAAAGGAGCACCCCAGGGCACCGTTAACCAAGGATTACTGGGGGCCACGAACACAAATGATTTCCTTCAAACAACTTTTGAAGAAAATATGAAAATGCAAAATTGTAAATTTCGAATTTGATGAATATGTATTCCTATCATGGTGAGCAATGATGAATTAGAATGAACGTAGGAATTCAGGTCACAGATAAAGCCAGAAGTCAGAAATCTAAGAAAAGTTTTTCTGTGGCAAATATTTTTTTACTTCTCTTTCATGGAACATGAATGAGACAGCAAAGTGAAGTAAAGCAAATTGATAATATATGTGTGTGTGTGTATATATATACATATGTATGTATATATATTATATACTATAATATTATATATTATATATATTATTATGTATTATTATATATTATTAATTTGCTCTATTTATATATATTTGCTCTCTGTATACATACATATAGTAACCCTTAATCTCTCTCGAGAAAAGTACAAAGAGATGAATAACTTAATCAAGGAATAAAAATGGTTTGTTTTGGAGGTGTCACTTTCTACCTCTTTGCATTCCTTTCTCCCACTAATTTAGGGGTTAATGACACTGATGAGCTCCCCCTTTTCTATGACCAGAAAGGGCAAAGGCATTATTGAAATCCAGGACTTTTTTGAGTTGAAGTAGAGTTGGGTCTCAGGAATGGCCATTGAATGAAAAAGGAAAAAGGAACAACCAAGCATACCAAACAGGGTGTGCGGATTTTGATAACCAGCCATGTCCCGACTTGTGTGCTGTAGACAGGTGGACGGAACTGAGGATGACAAATATGTCCCAAAATGAAGAAGCACAATCCTGATATTTAAAATATGGATTTAGGTTGGAAAGTGATCAAAGTGAATACCTCAGAAATCTCAGTGATTTGGGAAGAAGCTACTTCTTTTTCTTTCTGCTTCCAAGAGGATTATTCACAATTCCACCTTGTTCAATTCTGGCGTTCAGCTCCAGAAAAAAGTCTCTTTGAGATGAGCTCTTCTTCGTCCTGGGGACAACAATTTCAGAAAATTTTAAATCATCTTTTTTCCTTCCAAAGTCAGCAACAACATTTGACCTTCAACTGGAATACAGAATGTGAAAAAGCAAGGAAAATAGCTTTATAGATTCAAAGAAATGCAGGCTACCGAAAATGAAAAGCCAAAATATAATAGCACTTCAAAGATGGAAAGCAACCTCAGTCACTACCCAAGGCAAGCCTTATCAATTCTTACGGATCTAACTCTTACAAGTCTCAACTTGAAGTCTTCACAGGTGGGGGTGGCCACCACGTCTCAAGTGAGCGCATTCTGTTTCAAGATGTTTGTGTTGGTTAACAATTTTTTCCTGACATTCACCCTAAAAATGTACATTTTGGAAACTCTGATCCATTGCTCCGAGCTCTGATCCTCAGTCTGAAGCACAGAATGCTTCATCTTTCTTCAAAATGACTGTCCTTCAAAATCCTGAAGACATAAGAATCAATATCTTTAGTTCCTTTAACAGATCCTCACAAGTCATGGACCCCCAGGGTCTTCCTGTTAGGCATCGTGCTTACTACTTATCATAATTCTGTGAGATCCACAAATGAATTATTCAGGATAAGCCAATCTATTCACTTCAGAGTACACAGGGATTTTTCCTTTGTCTGTTTTGAAAGCTATGCTTCTCTGAATAGGCTGCAAAATTACACTAGCTTTTGGGTTCTCAGATAACAGTACCAACTCAGCTTCAGTTTAGAACTGACTAAGATTAACATCTTCTCAGACAAAATGCTGTCCAATTCTATTTCCTCCAACGTATACATATGAAACTATTTTGTATTTAATTATATAATTTTGTGTTCATTCTTACTGAATTTCATGTTATTAACAGGTTCCATCCAGTGCTCTGACTTATGAAGACTTTGTCTTTCCTCCATGTAGAAACACTTGAATAATTTTACGTAAATTAATAAGAAAATAAGTAAAAGATAAAGATCCTAGAGAGCAACGAACTATTCTGAAATACTGAGGGATGTATACTAAAGTATAATGTAAGGAAGAGCAAAAGGGAATGAACTTGAAATTTCATTTACCAAGAATTTTCAGGTAAGGAAATACTCTCTGCAAAAAGAGAGGATTTCTCTGGAACTTATATTCTTATGGAAGGTGAGGAGAGATCAGTGGTGTCAAATAGATGCCCCCAAGACTGAGTTTTGCGGAGAAATTTGGGCCAATTTCAGACCTCTGGCTCAGAGTCAGGTAAGATGAACTCCGTGTCAACATTTGAAACCAGATCTTTCTGGACTTGAGGCTTGTTGTATTCATTACATCATGCTGATTCTGTATTGGGAGAAATACTTCACAAAGTACCAATTCCATTGTACTTTTCCATGGCCTTTTAGACTGTAATTTTACATTCAAATGATACTAGACGGGAATTTTTTTTGTTTTATTTTTATGTGTGCATATTTACAAATGATTGAACATAACTTATTTATTTAAGACATTATTTATTTTATGTCTTGTTTAGGATGAGGTAGCTTGGTAAACTGCGTTGCCTGTTGTATTTCCCATTTCCATGTAAAAACCATTTTATAACATTTGTTTTCAAATCTTTGAGTTCCAAGTTCTCTCCCTTCTTCCCTCCCCACCCACCTTTATTGAGAATTCAAGCAATTCAATATATGTTATACATTTGAAGTCATACTAAATAGTTCCAAAATAATCATATTGTGAAAGAGTAACTATATTTCCCTCCATCCAATCACACTTCCCATTTATTCTCGTCTCTCATTTCACCCTGTCCCTCCTTCAAAGTGTTTGCTTTGGATTACCCCCTCCCCCAAACTTCTCCCCTTCTGTCAATCCCCCCCCTCTTATGCCCTTCCCCTTACTTTCCTGTACGTTAAGATAGATGTCCGTACCCAAGTGAGTGTGGATGTTATTCCTTCCTTAAGCTAATTCTGATGGTAATGTTGACTCTCTCACTCTCACCTCCCTCCTCTTCCCGTCCACTGTGAAAGCGTTCTCTTACCACTTTTGTGTGAGATAAATTACTCCATTCCACCTGTCCCTTTCTCCTCCTCCCGGTACATTCCTCTCTCAACTTTTATATTACTTTTCAGTACCATCCTTTGATATTCAGCTCACCAAGTGCCCGCCAACTATCATAATGAGAAAAGTCTCATGAGTTACAAATATTTTTCCATGTAGGAATGTTAACAGTTTCATTTTAATAAGTTATTTATGATATCTCTTTCCTACTTTCCTTGGCATGCTTTTCTTAAGTCTTGTATGTGTAAGATTCCTTTCCTGTTGAGCTCTGTTTTACTCAAATATGTATTAAATTCCTCTGCATCATTGAATATAATTTTTCCCCACTCAATTTTGATAACCTATCTCAGTTTTATGCAAGTTTAAGTAAGTCTCAGTTTTAATCCTTGCTACTATGACCTCTAGAATATATTCCAAGTTCTCAGACTTTTGTACTGCCCAAGCGCCCAATTCTTGTGGTATTGGGATTGTTGTTCCACAATATTTGGATGATTTCTTTCTGTCTGCTTCCAATATTTTATCCTTGACCTGCGAACTCCGGAACTTGGCTACTACATTCTGGGAGTTTTCCTTTTCGTATCTCTTCCAGGAGATGATAGGTGCCTGCTTTCAATTTCTATTTTGTCATCTGTTTCTAGAATATCTAGAATATCAGTTCTCCTTTAGAACTTTTAGAAATATTATGTAGAGACAATTTTTATATCATGTCTTTGAAGTAGTCGAAGAATTTTTCAATTATCCCTCCTGCATCTATTTTCCAGGTCAGATGTTTTTCAGTTAGATATTTCAGATTATTTTGTGTTTTATATTCATTTGGTTTTGCTTAGTCATTTCTTGATTTCTGATACACTCGTTATCTTCTATTTGCTCCATTTTAATTTTAGGGAATCACTTATTCAACGAACTTTTGAATTTCCTTTAAAGTTTGGATGATTCTGCTTTTTAAGGCATTCTTCTCCTCATTGTTTTTTTCCACCTCTTTTGCCATTTCGTCTAGTCCATTTTTTTAACACGTTATTTCCTTCAAGATGTTTTTGGTCTCGTTTACGAAATTGTTGATTCCTATTTTGCCTATGATATTTTTTGCTTTACTCTCCTTTCTCTTCCCAATTTTCCTCTATTTCTCTTATGTGATTTTCAAAATCCTTTCTGAGCTCTTCTCTGACCTGAGACCAATTTATATTTATGTGATATAAAAATCATAGGCTTTTCTTAAGATTAAAAATACTATAGTACTCACCTCCCTATTTCCAGGAAACACATAAATATTCTCAACAAAAAGAGATGGAAATAGTGACTTTTAAATTTCATTTTCCCTGATTCAAATGATTTGCTACTGTTCTCAGTTCAAGGTCCAGAATTCTGAGAAAGCATTGAAGTTTCTGTTGAGCTCCACTTTTTTACATCATCATTCTTTTTTCCTTAACTGATGTCTAATATTTTCAAATAGCATTTCTGCAGTCACTTGCTTCATTTCCTCTTGTTTCAGAGTAAACCTAGGTGAAAATTGCCTTTTTTCAATGACAGTTCAGTGGAAGGAAGTAATTAATGCCATTTGAATATACTCATCTGGATGTCTTAAAGAAAAAGAACGTTCATTTCAGGGGAACTAATTCCATGTAGGGAACTCATTGTCAAGAAACTCCCTCTACAGATGCAGAGTGGTCCGTGCTCTACCCTTTGAAGTTGACCTTTTTGTATTACCTGTGGCACTGAGATTTTGTTGGCCTGCACAGGCTCACAAAGTCCGGACATGTCAGAAATTGATGGGGTGCTTGGGTGCATGTGATTGGACTCCTATTCTAAAATCACATTTCTCTTCAAAGATAACATTTGTTGTTAGCCTCAAAACCCTATCTCAGGCAGTTTCTCCCCAGTCCAAGGACACAGCCTGCCCCATCCACCACTATTTTTTCATTTACTGATACAGTAGCAGGCTCCAACTAGAGAATTCATGAGTTTAAACAGCTGTATGCTGGCTGACCTGTTTGTGTACTTGATCATAATGACATTCACTACTCACTGACCAATCATATATGTCTTAGACTTCGATGTAAGTACACTCCCTTTCATTTACCTCCTCCAACAAGATATTCATGAGAACAGGACGGTATTCCTCAGTCAGTCCTGTGGTCAGTGGTCAGTCCTGACCACTAGGTGGACTTAGTGAGGTTTCAGGCCTAAAATCATACCTCCATGGAATGGCTCTTATTCGTTTCCAAATGAATGCTGGGTAAAATGTCTCCCCAGTAGCAAAGCTACATGTTCCTTTAAGAACTAACCATTCCATAATCCCACCTTGAATCATCTAGTTAGCCTATTTGACACATGTTTTACTATAGAAAATGCTCTAGAAACATTACCTGTACACAGATAAAGTTGCAGGTGCGCTAAGGACCCTTGCTTGTTGAAAAATGTAAATCTTTACTTTGAGTTCAGAAATGCTTGAGTCTTTGCATTCATTCGAAGTGAACTGCCCCTTGTACTAGGATCTTGGCAAGGGTCCCACTGCCCCCCTTCTGGCCGTCATCAAAATCAATGAGGAACCCATTTTTTATCTAGGCTACTCTAGGGCATTATAGTTCTATCAAAAATGGGTCATATTCTTATTTGTGTACAACTTCTTTTTTATATTCAATGAAAAGAAATTCCATAAATTCTATATAGCTAGAACAACATACTTTTTTCATTATTCCTGAGTTTTGATGCATTGGGATGACTCTGGAGAAATGTGTAGAGGGGCATGTATATAAAATTCTATCCATTTTCCCATTACTATTGATTATTCAGAGTTGACTTTTTTACTTCATTTTGAAAAATAAAACACAAATAATTGTGCTACAATTTTCAAATTTTACTCAAAATACATCTCTTCCTTACATCCCTAGAGTGCAAACGAATAAGTAAGGCTCAACAATAATACTGTTTTAATGACGTAGTCCTTTTGCCTTTCTAACCTCAAATCCCCTGTCACATTTCTTCAACAGTAAGAAAAATGCTTCCAAGGCTTTCTTTAAAATCGCGAGTTTCATACCTGAGGCAACGGAGGTCTCTGTTCCATTCTGCTTTTTGGTGCACGAACTGACATATCCTTTGTCCTGTTTCTGGTCTTTCTTCCTGTAGTCCACGAATCTTGCTTTGTAAACTCTTAACTTTTCTGGTGAGTAGTGGGCAACGCCTTCTTTCACGTTGTAGTTATCAGTCCTATCCAGGAACAGCATCCTCAGGTTTCACAAGTTTAATAAGATGTGTACAGACAAAAACACAAAATAAAAATATGAGTATTTAAAATCTGCAAGACAGTAGCAGTATTGGCAGTAGTCAAATACTCTTGCAATGGCAAAATAATATCCACGCATAAATCCGGAGAATATAACAAAATATTACTTCGTGAAAAAATTCACATTGCGTATCAGAATAACCTATTTTTCTGTGAGCATTGAAGAGAATGATAAAAGATCACTAAGGGATAAATTACTTAATAGAAAAAAAATATATGAAAGCTCAGAATTCTTCACATTATGAGAAAAATATATGTGGAAAGTAAATATTCTGATGTGGACTCTGGATGGGACAAATAAGATTAATATAATGGATGATATACCTAATATCTATATATTTCAAATATACTGAATGATTTTATAAGTATCATAAATACGTTTTATTTTACAAAGTTGTGTGGAAACACGGCTTCTCCTTTAGAGATTTATAATAGCAAAAACCGTTCAAGATTCACATGGTAATATCCATCTTCATTTATTCATTGGCCAGAATTCTAGTAACTTGAAACAAATATAGCTGAAACAGCAGAGGAAAGTGAAAAATTCTTCAGAGTATTAAGCAAAAGAGCTGCCCCTTTACTCTTCAGAGAGGTATGGAGTCAAGTTGTTACCTAACCCAGAGGTAGTAACATGTGTTATGTCAAGTTACAGATTCAACAGTTTTGAATATTGGATTTCCCTTGGTAACTTTCAATACTTCATATATTTCAGTGTTTAGCAAAACTGAGGCAACAAGACAAAACTCGGTTGCTAGATGGAGCCACACTGATTGTAGCAGGAAGTGAAGCTGACGGTAAGAGAAATGATAAGCTGAAACATTCAGAACAAAGGAAGAAGCTGTGGCACAGAGAAGTCAAAGGGCATGTTAATACTCACACAATTGGTAGGTGTATAAGGCAGAATCTGAACCTAGCTGTTTCTGGTATGGTGTCCAGTACACTGTACTATATGTCATGTTGACAGGAGAATTCCAAAAACTAGGCAGAACATTGACAAGATTGTTGACATTGTGGGCCGTTTTATGGAAGATTTTAGTAATTTAACCATTCTTTTCATGAAAGAGATCACTGCCTGATATCTTGATACTTGAAGTCAAGTCAATCTCTTCAATGGTTCTCCTTTCACCAACCAAGCAAATAAAATTAATGCACCTTATCCTACCATGAAGTATTAATAACACACTTTATATAATATAGCACTTAGAGGCTTACAAGATACGTCCAAAAAAAAAAAAATCCTGTGAAGTACGATATTTTCTTGATTAAGAAACTGAAGCTCCAAGTTTAAGTGACTTGGCAACAGACAAAATCTAGGCCCTCGGCAAATTTGTAATCCCCTAAATTTCCATATTTAATTCTCACTGCTAAATACTGTCCAGAAAAACTCGATTTTTCGCTGTCACTTTTCTGCCTTTTTACTCAGTTTCCATTGTTGAAAGGTTCATTTCACCTCCCTATGTTCCCATGATCTATAGCTACTGAATTCATTCCTGTTCTTTAAAACTCAACTCAAATGCTATCTTCACACACAGGTTATTTTTTCTTGAAAGTTAGTGTTCTTTCCCCCACTGAAGCTCACAGAGCATTATGACTGTGCTTCTCATACATATGCGTATATATACAAATATACATTTGTATGAATATATATATATAAATACATATATAACACATGTGCACACATATATCTACTTATGTACACATGCACTTATATTTATATGAATATACATATCATATATTCGAGTTACCTAGGTAGGGTATATCCGCTATTAGATTGCACACTCAATGAGATAACTTATACAAACTTTGTGTATTCAGCACAAAATAGGTACTTAGTAATTGTTTTTGAACTGACACAAGTAGAAGATGGCTGAAAAATTTATGACCCTGCAATCAACACAATCCCTTTCCCCTTGGCCAAGGCCTGTCAGTGATTGGCTTTCCTCTATTTGGTTGTGAATGAATGGGATAAGATTGCAATGGTCTCTTCTTGTATACACGCACGTCCTCGATTTCTGTTTAACAGTTATTATGTTTGGAAATTTTAAACTGTACTTACCTTTGCAATCAATACTGAGCTGTTCAATCAATAACAAAATATTCTTACACTTTAAGGGAGATAAATCGTCATCCTCTTTACTTGTCTCATAGCACTAAGTGAGGTAATCCCAATCATTTGCACACCACTTTGTCTTGTAAAATAAGTAACAGTAGGGGAAAATTCAAAAAAAAATTTAAAAACTTTAAAATAATAACGGTGGCTAACATTTCTCTCACACATGAGGGTTTTCACAACACTTTATATACATTATCTTGTGGCATCCTCACAACCATTTTGTGAGACAAGCATTACTCAAACTCATTTCACAGATGTTAGGTGGCTTGTCCAGCACCACAGAGTTAGCAAGGATCCCAAGGACGGATTTTAATGTGAGTAGAATATAAGGTAGTTCAAAGTTTACTCTAAATTCTTCATGATTAACCTTTTAACTTTCGATATGTATTACAAATCTAAAACGCAAATAACAGTTTATAGAGTTTATGTATTCTCATTTCAGATATTATAACATGACCTTTATGCTAGGCTCAAAAAGTGCAAATTAAGGACAATGATGTATGAAAGGTGATATAAACACCACACTATCCAATATATGTTTAATTTCTGGGTTTTTAAATTTCTCCTATCTTCATTGAATTTGGCATCCCTTCAGGTTATTTTTATGTAGTGTCTCCCCTCCTTTTCCCTGTCTAAATATTAGAGTTATTTACAGTCACTCCTCAAACCCATTTATCTGACTGTGACCCTAAAACTCTACTCAAATTGCTTCCTCCAAGGTTGCCAATGGTATCTTCACTGCTAAATCTGATCGCACTTTTTGAAGTCTTTTTCTTTCATCACCTTACCTAGCATTACAGCCTTGGTAATGAGGCTGACACAGGCACTGACTGACCTAACTCAGTGTTTGGGAGGGTTCAAAGAATATTATGGAAGAGAAACGGTATTATATTGTTGTATGCCTGTGAAACCTGGACACTATAGCAGGTCCATGCCGGGGAACGGAATCTCTTCCATTTGAATGGTATTAGGAAGATTCTGAAGACTATATAGAAGGACAAGGTACCAGACTGAGGTCTTTTCTAGATATTGAACGTTCAGGCCTTCAAACTCTCCAACTCTGATGGGCTGGTCACATGGTTTGAATGAAAAACTTACGCTTGCAAAAAAGACTCTTTTTTGAAGGACTCACAAAGGGCAAGTGTTCACACTGTGGTTAGAAGAAGTAATGCAAGGACACTCTCATGGTCTCTCTTAAGAACTTTGGAATTCATTATGTGACATCGGAGACACTGGCACAGGACTGCTCATCATGAGGTGCCCACATCACAAAAAGTGTTGTGCTCTGTGAACAAATCTGAATTGAGATAGCTCAAAGGAAACACAGGATACCCAAATTTTTTCACAAATACTCACAAGGACCATTTCTGCCTAAAGTGAGGTAGACCATTGCCAGTCGGAACTGGTATCATCAGCCACAGTCAGACACACTGAATCTGGACTCAAGCACAATGATGTCATTTTGGTCTGCTTTGAGAACAGAAGACATACATACCGGAAGCATTTTCAGGTTGAGGAAGGATACACTGGAATTGTTATTGGCAACTGGAAGACGGGTTTAATTTCCAGGAGAGAGGGATAGCTTACGCTACTGTATGTGATCAAAGTTGGTCCGTATGTGTACATTCTTGTGGGGATCAATCAAATCCTGGCAATAAGGTGCTGATTGTTTTTGTTGAGAAACGAATAAAAAAGTCTCTAGGTAACTCAGACCAGATGGGGAAAGGCACTCGGGTTCAATCTGTATCAGTTTTAGGGAATCTGGGCTAGAGTCTAGACCAATGAATTCAGGGATCCCTGGGATAATTGAACACTTACATATAATCATTTTTATTTCTATTTAATATTTGTCCACTATTTCCCTTTATGAATAGTTCAGAAAAAAAATGGCTGTTAGGTCAAAGTTTGGGAAGCCTTGGGATGGATTACATTATCATGTATGTAGTAGTAGGTACTCTGTTACATTAATTGATAGAGTTTTTATTTAGTATGCCTTTAAAAGAAACAAATAAATCAATTTATTGGGAAATGATTATCAGGGAGATGAGGAAAATCCGGGAAAGCTTCCTGGAGTTTACACCTGTGAAAGTTTCTGAAGGAAGAGAGAGATTTCAACACATAGCCTGAATGGGTCCAGAGTAGGACAAAATACAGAGTAAGTGGGAGAGCAGTTTGGCTGAAAAATAAGAGTGAAGACGAGCAGGATGTATTAAGATTGGTCACAGTCCTACTGTCAAGGGTCCCAGAAGGCAGCGCTCCTTCATCTCCTGAACATTTGCTGGAAGATGTGTTTTTCTGCTGGGTATTGGAAACATTTTTTTTTAACTTTGTACAATAACCTATGCCCACCACATTTGAATATCCTTAGACTACATATCAAGATAACAACACGCCAAGAAAAGGAGGCAAAAGGTGCAAAGAAGGGTGAGAGCAAAAAGCATAATCTATTCTTGAATAAATGAATTTAGGGAGGGAAAACATGTCTGGGTAAAAGTCAGCAATAAGAACTCCCAGTATAGACTGAGGCCTTCATACCCTCCTTCATACTTGATGAAAGTAAGGGAATTCTTTGTTTCTTTTTCTTCCTGATTCCAATGAACTCATTTCCTACTATCTATATTTCTGACTTCCTATTGCCTACATTTTTCTTCAGTCACTGTTTGCTGTCATCAGCCTGTGGAATCTCTTGTCCAAAGTTACAAGAGTCTGAACATTAACAGCCTTTCGAAAGCAGATACATAAGATTGTTTTTTAAAGATGAAGTTTATTACTCATTTTCTTCAGTTTGTGTTTTATCTGATAGACACAGCGAATAAACAACCAGAGGTTTCGGGATCAGGGGATGAGAGAGACCAGGAAGTAAGCATCAGTGTCAAGATTTGAATTCAGATCCTCTGCTTCTACAGCCAAGGCAATGTTTCTCCAATGGACCACACTTCATTCCTGTCTACCTAGTTAACATTGAAAAAAAATTGGTTTACTCATTTGTATTAATGAATATAATTTCTACTCTTCATACCGAGTTCCCAATGGAGTCATGGATTTGTGAATTAAGGATTTGTTCAGAATCAACATCGAAAAGTTCAAGAGCAATCTGATAAGTTCAAGTATTATTTCCTTAGTGTCTCTGCCTCGGCTTACCTGTATAATTTGTTTGATAATAATTTTCTCATTTTTAAAGCTTCAGAAGAAAGCTGGGTATATTTCTCTCTGTCTTTCCCTCAGTATCGTCTTGGTATGAGTTTGTCATTCTTGAGAGTTTGAATTCCAGATCTCTTATTGGTTGCTCCATTTGGCTCCTTAGATAAACATCCTTACTGTCTAATTTAAAATTATAAATATTTATAACTTATTTTCTCTTCATTATTCTAACTTGTCTGTCTCTGCTGAGTCTAAACCAAACGGAAAACAAAGAATGAAATTAATGAGAAACTGCCCCGTTGTATCGTGGAAATTAACAGATGTCTACTTCTTAGCTTTCACTTTAATTTCAGTCAGGGATTCAGAGACCGATTCTGAATTTCTAAAAATAGATTCGAACTTTGAAAGTATTAATCATAAAGTTCATCTGAATTAAATTTTAACTAAAAGCAACAACAGCCCTATTTCTACAGGAAGTTAGTCATTAGTTTGCACTTTGGTACTTACTCCGGTGCTAGTATTAGAATCATTACAAAAAACATGTATAATTCCAAAAGTTGTCTTCAACTCCAGAATCTCCCAGAATTCTTACTGTGGGTGTATATCCGGGAAAAATATCCTAAAATTTCATTTACATTGAAATATTTTACAATCATAGTCGTGGTAAATGAATCTGTAGGAATGTATGGAGTTCCTTTGGTTTTTCATCAGTTTCCAGCCATGCTCGTTCATCAAGATCATGTTTCTATTCTGTGCCATTTAGATGCATTTTAGCTTAAGAATTTCCAGATCAGGGGGGTGGAGGCAAGATGACGAAGTAGAAAGACGCACATACACATAGCTCCAAACCCACAAACCACAGAACGGCAGAGGGGACTAACCCGGGGCGAATTCTGCACCCAGAGACCACGGAATATTGGAGCGAGGGAGATTTCTGTTCTGGAGAGACCTGCAAACCTCTCGCGGGGGGTCCTTCGCGCCGTGGACTGGGCGCCAGGGCGAGAAGCAGGGAGCAGCCCTACCGCGGCAGCGACAACGTGAGAAAAAGATCCGAGAGGGCTGCGGGACGAGATTTCCAGCGGCTACGCGGGTTCCCCCACCCACAGAGGGACCTGCAAACCTCTCGCAAAAGGTCCGTCGGGCTGCAGACGCGGTGCCCAGCCCGGACCTGCGGCAGCGGCCGCGGCCGAGGCTCCGAGAGACACAGCTCTGAGAGGGCTCCGGAGGCGGGATCTTCAGCAGCGGCACGGGCCCCCCCACCAACAGGTGACTGACGGGGGTAGGTGAGAGAGTCTCTTTGGCGGGTTGAGAGGGGAGTGAGGTGCCCGCATCGCTCGGGCCCCCCTGGGAGGTGGGGGCTGAGAGGCGGCTGCGGACGGGGGCTCCCCAAGCGAGCGGGAGCCTGGATCCATTGTGGAGGGTCTGTGCATAAAGCCCCTGAGGGAATTGAGCCAGAGAGGCGGCCCTGCCCCTGACCACCTGAACTTAATTTAACACTGAATAACAGCCCTGCCCCCGCCAAAAATCCTAAGGCGGGAAGCAGCATTTGAATCTCAGTCCCCAAACGCTGGCTGGGAGGACCAGGAGGCGAGGTGGGTGTGAGAAGAACATTCAGAGGTCAGGCCACTAGGTGGAGAAAATGCCAAGAAAAGGGAAAAGACATAAAACTATTGAAGGGTTCTTTATCCGAGAAAAAACACTTCCTCCCTCCCTTTCTGATGGGGAGGAACAATGCTTGCCATCACGCAAAGACACAGAAATCGAGGATTCTGTGTCCCAGCCCACCCAATGGGCTCGGGCCATGGAAGAGCTCAAGAGGAATTTTGAAAATCAAGTTAGAGAGGTGGAGGAAAGACTGGGAAGGGAAATGAGAGGGATAAGGGAGAAGCATGAAAAACAGATCAGCTCCCTGCTAAAGGAGAACCAAAAAAATCTTGAAGAAATTGGCACCTTGAGAACTAGCCTAACTCAGCTGGCAAGGCAGGTGCAAGGGGCCAATGAGGAGAAGAATGCTTTCAAAAGCAGAATTAACCAAATGGAAAAGGAGATTCAAAAGCTCACTGAAGAAAATAGATCTTTCAAATCTGGAATGGTACGGATGGACGCTTTGGACTTTTCGAGAAAGACAGATATCTCAGAACATACCACGCAGATTCGAAAAATGGAAGATAATGTGAAATATCTTATTGGAAAAACAACTGACCTGGAAAATAGAATCAGGAGAGACAATGTAAAAATTCTGGGACTACCTGAAAACCATGATCAAAAGAAGATCCTAGACATCATCTTCCATGAAATTATCAAGGAAAACTGCCCTGAGATTCTAGAACCAGAAGGCAAAATAAATATTCAAGGAATCCGCCGAACACCGCAAGAAACAGATCCAAAAAGAGAAACTCCTAGGAGCACTGTGGCCAAATTCCAGAATTCCCAGGTGAAAGAGAAAATATTGCAAGCAGCTAGAAAGAAACAATTCAAGTATTGTGGAAATACAATTAGGATAGTACAAGATCTGGCACCTTCTACATTGAGAGACAGAAGGGAATGGAATAGGATATTCCAGAAGTCAAAGGAACTAGGACTGAAGCCAAGAATCACCTACCCAGCAAAACTGAGTATAATACTTCAGGAGAAAAAATGGTCTTTCAATGAAATAGAAGACTTTCAAATTTTCCTGATGAAAAGACCAGAGCTGGAAAGAAAATTTGACTTTCTAACACAAGAATGAAGAGAACCATGAAAAGGTGAACAGCAAAGAGAAATCATAAGGGACTTACTAAAGTTGAACTGTTTACATTCCTACATGGAAAGACAATATTTATAATTCTTGAAACATTTCAGTATCTGGGCATTGGGTGGGAGTACACACACACACACATACATAGAGACAGAGTGCACAGAGTGAATTGAAGAGGATGGGATCACATACTAAAAAAAAAATGAAATCAAGCAGTGAGAGAGAAATATTGGGAGGAGAAAGGGAGAAGTTATATGGGACAAATTATCTCTCATAAAAGAGGCAAGCAAAAGACTTATTAGTGGTGGGATAAAGAGGGGAGGCAAGAGAAAAACATGAGGTCTACTCTCATCACATTCCACTAAAGGAAAGAATATAATGCACACTCATTTTGATAGGAAAACCTATCTCATAATACAGGAGAGTGGGGGACAGGGGCACAAGCAGGATGGGGGGGGGGAGGATAGAGGGGAGGGAATGGGGAGGAGAATGCAATACGAGGTCGACACTCATGGGGAGGGAAAGGACCATAAGAAAATAGAAGTAATGGGGGACAGGACAGGATGGAGGGAATTATAGTTAGTCCTATACAACACAACTAGTAGGGAAATCATTTGCAAAACTGAACAGATATGGCCTATATTGAACTGCCAGTCTTCCAAGGGGAAGGGGTAGAGAGGGAGGGAGCGAAAGAAGTTGGAACTCAAAGTGTTAGGACCAAATGTAATGTTCTTACCACTGGGTAACAAGAAATACAGGTTAAGGGGTCAAGAAAGCTATCCGGCCCTACAGGACAAAAGAGAAGACGGAGACAAGGGCAGGGAGGGAGGATAGAGGAGAGAGCAGATAGGTCACAGGGGCAATTAGAAAGCTTGGGTCTGGGGGGGGAGGGGAAAAAAGGGGAGAAAATTTGTAACCCAAAAATGTGTGAAATTAAATGTTAAAATTTTAATAAAAAAAAAAAAGAAATTCCAGATGATGTCTAATAGTAACGACTTCTTCTTCCAGGTGTTTGCTGTCTGCTTCCAACTGGTCACATTTCTCTTGCAAGATTGTCATGAAAAAAAACCTCTTCTTGAAGATTTTGATTAATTGATCCCAAGTGTTTATAAAATGAAAATGCTGCTTCCAATTGTTGTGTAAGGTATTTAATCTGTATAAAAGAACATTATCAAATTACACCAATTGAATTTAGCTCTCTCAAACTAAAGACTAATTTGAAACTGATAACATGAAATTACTTTGAACTCCGTTGTAATTAAATGCATCATTCTCTACATATTACAGCTACAAATTGTATTTCCTGAAAGGATTATTCGGGTAAAGTGACAAATCAAAAACAAAATTAAGACTGAAATGATAAACGAAGAATTTCTTTGATTAGCTCTGATACACTATGTAATTCACATTTCATATTTCAATCCATATTTTCTTCTGTGATCTCAAATTTTCTCATGCATCTTTTTTCCAGCTCTTACTACAGTGAGCAGATATCAATAAAATTCATACTCGAAGGAGATCAATGAATTCTTCACTTATGCCAAGCCTAAGGCAGCAAGACATCTCAAAAGGAATTTGGAAAGACATGAAATTTCCTTTCTCATTCTAATGAGAACACTGATTCTATGTTGATAAACTTCACTGAGAAAGCAAATACATTTATACCCATTTCAAGGCCACATGGCAGGATTTTGGGTTACAGAGCCAGAGAAAACCAGAGAGGTCTATCTCAAAACTCAGGTGACAGTACCCAGGGACATCACATTGTTTCTCAGAGCTTCTGTTGTGAAAGGGCCCTCTTCCTGCTCCCCAAGTGCTTTAGGGGAATAAACCAACAAGCTAAACAGGACTCGATCATTATTCCTTCAGACCCAGGGGTTAGAGGACAGACTGAAATAAGTGATCAATAAAAAATATGCCACCACTGCCTTCCAGAGGACCAATCCTCAATAAATGTTAAGAAGTTAATTCTTTATGATAAATATTGATGAGAACTGCAAGACAGGAGATATCATCTATGAACATTAATGAGAGTTAAGATAAAATGTTTCTAAGGAGTCACTTCACATAGAAAAAAGAATATTACTACTAGTTAGCATTTAAATAGCACTTTAAGCATTATCAATGGGAACACATTTGAACACTTGTTTTTCAAAACCTCGTTAGGAGTTTCCCCCAACTCCTGCTGGGAGTTGGGGAAATGTCTCAGTATTACCAAATAGTAGAATCCGTACAAATTAAGAAATAGTTCAAGATGAATTAGTCAACTTATTATTCCTCAAGTTCGGGAAAATCTTTGCTTCCCTAAAACAGAAGAGCAATGTATAGGCCATACTGCAATGAAGTCAGTTTCACTCACTTCCTGGTGGAATGAAATGAAAATCTCCTAAGTATTCTACTCCTTTCTCCTCTTAAAACAACTCAAGTCCTGTTTTCACTTTTAACTCTTTTAACTCAATTACCTTGTATTATGAAGGTTCTTAATCAGCGGTAATCACCTTGCAATCAAATTGCTTTCGTTGTTGTTTTTTTTTTTGGGGGGGGGGGGTTAATTTTGCCATTTTAAAAGCTCTTAAAGAGCGAGTGCTTTTCAAATTGTTTCTGCTTAGTAGTCATCTTTTTTGGGGGGGATATGATTTGGATCTTTAGAAATCCAGAAGAAGTGTCAGAAGAAGTTCAGAAGTTCTAAGAGATCCTGCAATCAGTGCCCCTAAAAGACTTTCTATCATGTGTTTCTTCAAATAGCTTATCTCCCTCTGGTAGCACTCTGATTGCTGGAAAGTTTTTCTTGAGGTCCAATCTAAATTTGTGTCTTTGCACACTTCCATTGATGAGTAGAACAAGTCTAATATTTCTCTCACCTGAGAAAGCTTTTTAATCCTTGAGAAGTACCATTAACACAATATATTTAAATACATTCTATTTGATATAAGTTCCAAGATGGCAGAAGAGGAAAACCTTCTAGCATATAAATCTAGAAAGAAAGTTAGTAGAGCCCAGAATTTTCAGGGAGATTATCAAGTCCCAAGCTTGTTTACTGAGTTGCTAAGAGCAGCAAGAGGTGACTAGGCCTGAAATAGTAATTGTTGTCTTCCTAGCATGGGGAAGATGTAAATCTCAAGGACATTGGTGTCCAATGACCTGGTGCATATTGTAACTATTTCAAAAGGTATATCAAGGGAAGTCATTTTACACAATTCAATATTCAGGATTACCTGATTTTTTAAAGCATTAATTTCTCTACCCATTTCAGAATCAGTTCACTTCACTCCCACCCTGGTCAACAACATCTCCATTTTCATATTCTTTTAATGCCGTCATGGCTGTTTCCAACGCGTCGAAACATCTGTGACAATGAGCAGAATAATTAAGTCAATGTCTTCATAGCTTACATATTATACATTTCAAAAGGGTAATTTTTGAACCACTACCTTAAATTATCCTCAATCATAGAGAAGGAAATAAATATAAAAAGAGTTCTTGTCATTACTCAACACATCTGATGATATTTTGGGAAATAAAACCAGAGAAACAGTAGCCTCACCAATGATTTCATCTCTCTTTCAAAAGATATATATTCGTCATCAGCTCTACATTAATGTCACTTCATTTTAGAACACTGCCCACATGATTTCTCGTTATGCTGTCATATTTGTAGAACGAAGGATGCCTTCCAAATAATATAATACAACAATTAAAGGACAAGGAAATTCATTTTGAATAAAAAAAGTTTTACAGTGCTGTGTTGTTTCTTCGTTATTTTCATTGTCGATCCATGTAAATTGGCTGGGGAAGTGTTTAAAGGTCCTAGGCTACAAAACACAAATGATCTCATTTAATGCTATTGGAATACCAAGTTGCATTTAAAATGTTGCTTTAGTGGATGGAATTACAGGTAGTCTCTAACTTGAAAAATCAGTTGGATCTCAAACGCTCCTTTGCAAACTGACTTTGTGGAACAGGGCAGGCATTTCTCCCTCCCACTCAGAGGTAGTACTCTTAAAAGCAGTTCAATAAAAGCCCCGCAAAAACTAATTCTATCGTAACACTGCTAAATTAAAGTCCTGGAAAATGCAGGACCATTTAGAGATTGTCCTCTCCCACTAATATGGCAACCTCTCGCCTGTGGTAAGAAGCTCTGATACCTCAGCAGTGATAGCCTCTTGCCACATTCAATTAAAAGTCATCCACTGGAATTCAGTTACAATGCAATTTGAAAGCATTAAATGCTTACCTTTCAAAATTGTGACAGAATACAGAATTTAGATAGACCGTGGTCGATGCTCTCATTGAAGCAGGATATGAAATAAATGTGCAGATAATGACAATATACAACCACGTGTAAGAGCTTTAGGCGAGTGTAATGGAAATTTCAATGTGAACTCAGATGGGGAAGGTCATTCATTATCAAGTACAGAGATCAGAGTAGGCCCCAGTGAGGAACTGCATTTGGGTGAGGATGAGTGTAGATACCATGGGTAAATATCACAGGCACAGGACAGATTTGGGAAAGCCCAGGGCATGTTTTGAAGCACAGAGAATAGCCCAGTTGAACAGGAGTGTAAAGTGTAGAAGACAGAATAATATAATTGAAGAGAGAAAAGGCACGCTGCTGGCACATCGTGAAGAGCCTTATATCCCAGGTCAAGAAATGCTGTGGGGTCTAGCTCAAAAGTCATATACTTAACTTAGTTTGGCTGATCCCACAAAATTAGAAGAGGCCTTTTACTCCTTCAGTCTCTGACTGCATTTCATTTCGACCATTTTAAAGCACTTAATACATTCTCATTTGCACAGCTTATTTGGGTCCCTACATTACCTCTTTGAATAGCCTACAATCACTCACTGTCAAAGCAGGGACTGCACATTAGTAATCGACCCCTGCCAGTCCAGGACCAGCACAGTATTTTATATAGAAACGATGTTTGGTAATACTTTTTGACTGAATGACAATTGAACAAATTAGGTAAATAATGAAGGAAATAAATTAGGATGGAAAACATAGAGATTTACCATAGAGAAGCATTTGTGTCCAGAAATAGTATACTGAACAAGCAACTGTCAAATGCTGTATAGTATCATTCCACCAAACATACTTTCAGGTACAGGTGCTATGCAGCATTTTACTATAGCTCCAGAGATGCAGGACAGAAGGTTTATTTGTCAGCGGTAAGTTAGTGAAGAAAATGAAAGTGAAAAAAAAAAAACCCTTTGTTCACTTAGAATCATCCATGGTGGAATTCTATAAGTGTTAATATACAAAATGAATTTGTACTCAGTATTTAACAAAATAGTGAAGTCCTTGCTTACTTTATGTTTCCTTTGAAAGGCCTGCCAAAAGGGGTCTTACCGATTTAAATCTTCCTCTAATTCATCATTTCTCTTCATTTGTCGTTCTAGAGAATCTTCCAGACATTGCTTCCACTCATTGAGTCTCGTGAATTTTTCCCTTTCAATACGAAGCTTTAAAAAAATTTTACAATGAAAAATATCACAATTGAACTGGCATTTCTCAAAGGGATTCTCTTCATTAACTCTAGGTCCAATTGTAAATATCAATTTAAGCATAGATTGTTGAACCAAAACAAATATGGAAAGATTTGAAAATGATTGATCTTCCTTGACATGACATACATTTCCCGTGATTTCACTACAAACTATTTCTTTTCTTTTGAAATTTAAATCTATGAAAGTTCTGATTTGATTCAATATAGGTATTGCTTTTACTAACAATATTCATAAATTTAGGAATGGTTGAAAGGAATAGGAATGAATAGAAAGTGGGCCAAGTTTCCCAACACACCACACCTTGGAGGAACATTGGCCTTTCCTATTTCTCTAGAGCCCATGATAATTATCCGTTCAGCTCCACTTCCCCTTTGTGTTGGCACACCTGACCCATGTTCCAATCATTCCTATGTTGAAATAACAATGTATGTCTTTGTAAGTAAGGGTGTAAAACAGTTCTGCTAATCTCTCTGTACTGAAATAAGTGAGATGCAACGTGAGTAAATTGACGTTTTCTTTTTCTCCTTGAGTGGTTATCTGTTGTTCCCGATTATGAGCCAGGTGCTCTTTACTCTCTTGCAAAGGAAGACAGAAGCCTGCTCATTGTGGTGAATACTGCATGATTGTATTGTAGACTCACTCCTATTTCTCCTCTTTGCTTCCACATTTCTCCAATGAATGATTACCACAGCTGCAATTTCTTCATTTCCTATTCCCATTTCATTCATGTATTTGTCTGTAACTCTCCCCTTATTTATTTTCTATTTATCTGTGACTTAATTGGTATAGGAAATTCCCAGTCATAACGTTCATAACGTATCAGTACAAATAGGCCCTGCCCTCAACCGAGATCTTAGAATCTGCAACTCTCAGAGTCTTACTGAATAACTTAGGGCACCAAAATTATACAAAACTGGCCCAGGTTCATGAAGCCATTTATGTCAACATTGGGATTTCAACCTATGCTTACGTCTGAGGCAAGATCTCTATTCCTAAAACATAGTGCCTTTCTTCATTGTCATAAAATCAGTTATTCCCTCCTTACTAGTCTACTACAACTGCATTCTCAAGAGGTAGAAGTCATACTGGTATCCAAAAACTTTTCTTCTTAGTCCCTGATTTCACTGAAACATAGATCCTCTTTCTCTTCTGTGATTGGTAATTTCTTTTCCCTATAAATTATCCTTTCACCCTGTTTCTCTTTCCTCTTCTATCTCATGGAGACCCCTTTGGTCCTGGATCATGACTTCAAGCCGAGGATCAAACAGTGAGGGAGGTGAGCATTCAATCCCACCTTCTCATTTTACAAAGGAGGAAGCAATCACAATGGTGTTAAATCAGTTGGATAGAGTTTAATTAAAAACAAAAGGGCTACAGGATCTTTCTGTTCTAATTTTGCCCCCACACCAATCTTTCCTACAAAATGCTAAGCCAAGTACTATCAAACATCGTTGAGATCATGTTACTGCCTTACTCAGCAACATGTACAGGAACTTCTATGGGCTATGAGATTGAGGCTTAAATTCTCCGTCTTTTTTTCTCTTATCTCTCACTTCATCACATTTTTCCAACTTTTAATTCTAATTGTTTTACGGTTCCCCTCCTCACACTCCTATGCTTTTTGTATTTTCCTATCGCTCCCTATCCTACTGATCCATCACTTTCTTTGCCTATTGGACTCCATTTATCTCCTATCCTGCTGATCCCTTCCCAAATCTCGAAGGCAACTCAAAGTTCTCACTTTTCTTCAATGCTTTCCTTACTATTTTGCTGCAATGATCCTTGCCTTCACTGCATTCTTTAAGATTTTTGTCTGCAGCATTCAGTGAGAATGCTATTCGGGTTAGTGCCTACATTGAGAATCACCTCTCATTTTAGTTCTTTATTATTTCGGTGTCTACTGGTGATATATTGTATAGGGTCCTAGCAGGAATTCACTAAATATTTTCAGGATAATCAACTGCACTATACTCATTTAGAACTATAAACAGAGCAAAAATGGACAAGTCATGAGTAAGTAAAGATTTTTTATAAATGAAGAATCCAAGGTTTGAGAGAGAAAAACATTCATAAAAACAAGTTGTATGCCAAGAGGCTGAGCCAGGACACAAAATTTTGAAAGTTCACCCTCCTATATATGCTATCAATAATTTACATACATATGTACAGATGTGTAGATGTGTGTACGCATATATAAAATTCAGATATTTGGCAATATTTTTTCCACTAGAGTTGCTGCCTCAGCAAATTTGCACTGGGAACTTCTTGTGTTAAGAATAGGAGTGGATAATGCCATCTGCTCTAACCTCCACCTCTAGTGATCTCTCCTTTTCGTAAATACTTACGTTTACCATTCACTTAGTAGTTGTTTATATGCTACGTTGTATTAAACATGAAATTCCTCTATTTGGCATTGGTATGCTAGAGAGACTGAAAATTCTTCAAGGAGAGAGTACATGTCTTACACGTAGCTTTTGCTACCTGCTCAGAACCTCTCATAGTGGAATTCACATAATGAATATTCACTAGTTGATGAGGTAAATTTTGAACAAGGAAGAAATTGTAATTTGACTGAATTTTTACAGAGCGAAAACTTGGATGATCTGGGAAATTAGACTAGAAATGGGTGCTAGTTTGCCCTGAATACCAATTACATGAGGCAATTCGTACGGACAAAGAGGGACTCTAACATGTTTCTTCCTTACGTTACTTTCAAGGGCACCGTCCACACCTAGTTTCTGGACTGCAGTCTAAAACCAAAAGGTTTGGAAGGGTAATATTTTAATGGATGTGTTCCACAAATAATGTGAGAGAAATGAAGAGAATGAGGGATAGGGGAGTTAATTGAGGAAAAAAAAAAAAGTTGTTTCACTTTCATACTGGTTTCTGAAACCTAGAAAAATGTCTCAAGCGTCAAATGCCAGAGTAAAGAAGTTTTTCTAAGAATGAGATTGGACCTTGTAATAATTTCATAGCTAAGGGAAGTATACGGAAATTAATTAGGTTAAAAGAACACTTTTGGAAAATTAGGAGGTGGATATGAAAATGTGAGAGGCAGTGGTCATTTGTATGAAAATGACAATGGTCTTTTGTTTTCAGTGTAGCGAAACTAGCATTTATTCAGTGTTTAATGTGTGCAAGGAACAAAGGCCATAAAGTTGAGTGATTTGCAATTATGATCTCATTTGATTCTCACAACAACCCTGGGAGGTAGGTGCTATTATCAACCCCATTTCATGTTTGAGAATACTGAAAAGATTAAGTGACTTGCCTAAGATCACACAGAGAGCATCTGAGGCTATATCTATAATCAGATCTTTCTCAGCCCAGGCTCAAGATTTTATCCATAATTGCTGCCAATCCCCTTCAAGTTTAGAAACATCTCATCATACAAAATTCTCTTTTTGATCACTTTGGCTTAGATTTCCCTTGCTTTACCACTTATGATGTGTACTAGTTTGAAAATATGTTTGAGGAATGTCAGAAATATCCACTTCTATACTTTTTGGCAGGCATTATGATGAATAGCACACACAACTACATATAAATATGGGAAAGCAAATGAAAAAAGAGAAAGGCACTTGACCTAATAATGGAAACCCGTTAGGGGAATTTGACTGTGTTGGTATTCTATGTGTAACGTCCCCTTCACTGTAATAATTTTTAATAGTAATAACAACAATAATTTTTTTTTTACTGAATTTATATGTGGCCATTGGAGGCTCTGGGAAATCGAAAATATATAAAAAACCAGAATAGACAAACTCAAGGTGCTTTCGTCCAAATATCACCTTGAGCCAATTTTCATTTTCACTACATTTTCAACCTAGGCAAAGCCAAGAAATGAATATAGAGTTTTGTCCTTCTTGTTCTTCCACTAGTAATACTACTATTATTACCAGTACCACTACTACTTCTACTAGAAGTACTACTACCAAATCTATTACAACTACTACTACTACTTTTGCTACTACAATAATAACAATTACTCTACTGCCAACATCCTGGGAAAAGGAATTTCTATGGAAAATAAGGAAGCATGAATACTCCCTGTCCTCAAGGAACTCCATTATAATTGGGTAAAAAACAATGAGATAAAGCAATTGATAGTTTGATAAGAAATGCGATCACCATAGGACAATCTATCTGTAATTAAATACCAGATTTTGTGGTATCAGATGAAAAGTGAATTTGAGGAGATTCAGGAATCAACAGGGGTGAAAAGCCCAAAAAGCATTATGAGAAAAGAATCATACTTTTGTAATTCAAAAACATCTTGAATGTGAAGAGTAGAAAGGTTTTGAATAGGTAGCACAGATGAGGAAGTGAAACTAAACAAGAAGAGTAACTAAACAAGATGGAGGTATGGAGGGGGAAATCCACAGGGTGAGATCAGATTGATTAAGTTAGGGAATATTAATGAAAGCATCCATCTAATTACTTCAACTCCAATTTATCCTTTCCATGTACAATTTCTATATGTACAAAATGTGAAGAAATAACATTTTCTTGTTATTCAAGGAGGAGTTTGAACAGAAAGAAACAAAGAATTTGTACTTGACAGTGCTGTTTGGGGGATTAAATGAGAAAATGAAGGTCAAGGTGTTTCTAAAAATCAAGTATGATAGAAATGATTGAGCTATTATTGCTCCTGGGACGAACACCTCGCTCTTTGCATAAGGACAGATAAACCAAATGGTCAACCACAGAAAGAGTTAATATAAGTATTAAAATTTATGTGTACAGATTGTGGGAGTTGTAGGTGTAACTGTAAGTCAATGGAAATTACAGGCACAGTGCTCAGAAAATTGACAAAACTGGTAAAATGATAAAGCAGCATTTCCCCAAACCACTTGGTAGTAGCTATGAAAGAGAAGAGTAGAGAAGTGGAATGGGCTAGTTACTCAAGAGATAGCAGGCAATGAATATAGCAGCCTCTGGGTTGATAAACTCAAGCACCCCTACCTTCTGGGATAAGAACTTACTGTTCGAGAAAATTGCGGGGAAAACTGGATAATAATGTGGTGGAAACTAAACATAGACCAATTCATGACACCATGCACAAGAATGAATGGGTACCTGATCTAGGGATAAAGATTGATACCACAGACAAGGTGAAGGAGGAAGGAATAGTGTATTTATCAGATTTATGGAGAAGGAAAGAGTTTTTGACTAAAGGAAAGACAGTAAGCATTATGAAGGGAAAGGTGAATAATTGTGATTGCACTAAACTGAAAAGTTTTTGCACAAGCAGACCCAATGCAATCAAGATTCAGAGGGATGTAGTACATTGGGAAAGAATTTTTACAGTTAATGTTGGGGTTAAAGGCCTCCTTGATACAGTATATAGAGAAGTGAGTCAAATGTACCAGAATACAAGTCATTCCCCAATTGATAAATGGTAAAAGGATATGAACAAACAATTTTCAGAGGAAGAAATTAAAGATACCTATAATCATAGAAGAAATGCTCTTGACCACTTTTGATTAGAGACATGCAAATCAAAACAACTCTGAGGTACCACAACACACCTATTAGACTGGCAAACATGACAGAACAGGAAAATGATAAATGTTGGAGAGGATGTGGGAGAGTTGGAACACTAATTCATTGTTTGTGGAGCTGTGAGCTCATCCAACCATTCTGGAGAGCGCTTTGGAACTATGCTGAAAGGGCTACAAAAATGTGCATACCCCTTCACCCAGCAATATACAGCAATATGACTGTATCCCCAAGAGATAATAAAAGTGAGAAAGGGCCCTACATGTACAAAAGCATTTATAGCATCACTCTTTGTAGTGGCCAAAAACTGGAAATCAAGGCGATGCCCATCAATTGGGGAATGGCTGAAGACATTATGGTATATGAATGTAATGGAATATTGCACTATAAGAAAAGAAGAGCAAGATGACTTCAGAGAAGCCTGGACATATTTACATGGTTTGATGCTGAGCAAGAGGAGCAGCACCAGGAGAAATTTGTGCACAGCAACCACTAAAGTGTGCAAGAACTTTTTCTGGTAGACTTCGATATTCATAGAAAAAAAAAATCCCAATGATATCCTAAGGCAAAATGCTTTCCACATGCAGGGAAAGAACTATGGAATTCAGTCGCAGAATTTAACAGATCATTTCTGTGTGTGTGTGAGTGTGTGTGTGTGTGTATTATATTTTCATTTGTTATATGATTTCTCCCATTTATTTTAGTTCCTCTACACAGCATGACTATAGTGAAAATATACTCAGTAGGAATGTATATGTAGATCCTATATAGAATTGTATGCCTCTTGGGGAGGGAAAAAAATCTAAGTTTTGTCGTAGTGATTGTAGAATACTAAAACTAAATATATTGCTTAAAAATGTGAAATGTCACACTGAATATACTTTCCACTCATTTGTTTCCAGAACAAATTACTGATCTTTTTGCATACGTACTTGACTTTTGGTTTCATCCACTTCCTTCTGTAGTTTTTCCTTCTTTTCATAATCAATTTCCTTAAATGATGTGACTTGTTGTGAAACTCCTGTCAGGGACTGATAATTGCAGGAAAAAGGAGGTTCTCGCTGAAGATTTCTTACTTTAGCCTGATAGAAATATGTCCAAATTACTAATATTACAGATTTCATAAAGCAACATTAGCTCATATAAAATAAATATAATTTTAAAATTCAAATCAAAAGTCTATATAATTTTGCATGCAACTTAATTTCTTCAGTATTTTCATAATTATCAAAGATTGAAAGACAGAAATCTCTTAGGCATTAAGAAAACAACCTCATTTTGCAGGTGAGAAAAACTAAACTCCAAAGAGGTTAAATGAGTAACCAAGGTCCTAAAGGTAGACGTTTAGAGATAAAAGGATTGAAACATGGCTCCTGAGACAGCAAAGTTATTTGGATTATACCACTCAACTTTCATTTAGCATGGAGCAAATGAGATCTTTCTACTTCCTCAGAAATCAGTACAGTCAGCCTGCTTTCCCCATTACGTCTTAATTGACAAGAATGAGACCACCTCCAAAGCTATCTAGGCACTAAAACATTTTACATGAAATTCCCATGCAAAGTAAAGGAAAGAGGAGGGAAGAATGTACACTTTTTTGTTCTTGGTAGAAAACTTAAAGGTTTCCCATTCCATTTTTCGGAAAATTTAACTACCTTATTTCTGTGTGCCAGTCCGTAGAAGAAAGACATCTACAAGAAAAGGTTGTGCTTTCTTTCCTCTCATGGTTTACGCTGGAGAATGAACATAGGCATTGATATGCTTATCAGGCTTGGTAAAAGCACTTCACATACCCAAAGCCAAAATGTCAACAACAAATACGGCCGCTAGGTACTATTCACATCTTCAACAGTCTTTGCTAAGCCTTCAAGGAAGTTGCTTCCTCTGTTCAGATAGGAGTTACACTCCTGGTTTCAGTGAATGGAGAAAAAAGAGGAAACTATGGAAAATATGCTAGTTCTCCACGCTATGTGTACATAGCATGTTAGAAGTACAGAGTTTTGGACATACAGACATATTCATCCGTTCACATATATGTATATGTAGATATCCACACAGAAAAACACAATCGTATGTGTGTAAAATGATATACTGCAGCAACTCCTCTCCTCTTTCACTAGAGAGCAAGGGGAATTATTGCATAAATTATGAAAACCAAATGAAGCCAAAAATCAAAAGAAGCCAAATGTTTTTTTCTAATTAGACAAGATGAAGTACTTTGTAAAAGTAAATTTTAGTAGAGTCTCGTCAAATTTTTTGAAGAAAACTTAAGGCTAAAAGAAGACAATGTAAAGTTCAGAAAGTAAAATTGGCACAATTCACTGAATTTCTACAAGTAAACTATATTCTATTATGGAATGACTAGATAAAATTTTGAATTTTGACAATACATGGTAGAATTGACCCTCATTGCATATACGAAAAATCACAGATAATGAGATCTGCTATTAGACTGTATAAATTATTCATATTAAGGAACTAAAATGAGTGATTCCAGAACCAGCAGTTTTGGAAACTGAGCAAGAATTCTTAGTACAACCATAAAAAAAAAAAGCAGAGATGAAAAAATAGTGGAGCACAATTAAAAAATAAGATTAGTAACTGAAAAATTAACGCTTAATGAAGAATCATAATGTTTCTGAATAGAAGCACTGTCCTAAATTTCAAAGAAAAGTAGTGGCAAGACTACGGAATTTCACTACAAATAGAATCCAATCGTTAATGTTTCAAAAATTAGTTCAAAAGTGTCTAAATTGAAACTAGTTATACAGATGAGTATGTTTAAACTTTAATGAAACTCGTAAAGGGAATACTGCACAGTTATCTCAAAAGAGATTTCATACTTCAACTGTAATATTGTTCCTAGCATTATGTTGGAAGACTTTTCTTAAGTTGGAGCATTTGAAAAAATTTGTTATATTTCACCATTCAAATGAAATAATAGAAAAATTAATGAAATAAAAATTTATCTTTATTTAGACACTGGAGATTTCCTATACAAATATTTACTAAGCCAAATGTCATGGACTACATAATTTCTTGAAGCAAAATGTATCGTTACCTAAAAGAAGAATTTGTAAATTATTTTTATACTTTTATCTTTTATACTATTATTTTTATATTTAAAATTGCTTTCGATTGTTTGCTTTATTACTTATATTGCATTACAGTACATTTTATTTTCCTTTTTATATTCATTTGATCTTAAAAATTATTATATTACTTGTTCTGTTTATCATATGATGGATTCTCACTCTCAATTTTTATATATCAGAATTTGTACAATGAAAGATAATAGCATCACCAGTCTGTCGAATATTCAAATTCCCAAGATATTTTGATAAAAATTAACTAGAATTTCATTTCAAAAAGACTAAAACTTATCCAAATAAAATACTTCAAGAGCAAACCCTCTTGCGGCCTTCTCATTTTCATATTTCCACGTTTGCTCTCTTAACTGGTTCCATTCACGCATTAACTAATACTTTATTACTCTCTTCTACTATAAGAGCTTTTTTATCATTATCAGCATAAACTTTATTGAAGAGATCAATAAATTGCACCTGGGCATCACGAATTTGCTTTTCATGAAATATGATTTTCTTCTTTGTGTCTTCAAGCTCTTGCTGCAGCACCATAATTTCACTCTGGATTTGGCCTAATCTTTCTTGGAGAGATTCATTTTCCAAAGTGTTTCTGTTGACGTTTTCCTTTAACACTTGATTTGTTTCTTCAAGTTCCTTTGCCTTCTCTTCTGCATGGTTCAGTTCTCTCTGTGTGTTTTCTAAAGTATATGTCTTTTCTCTGAGGCATTCATGGACATGGTCTAGCTCATTTTCTAAACTCTTGGCTCCACTTTCAGCCTTACAGAGTTCTTCAGAAAGGAAAGCATGGGTCTCTCTTAAAATAGACAAGTCACTGTTTATCTTGTCCTGTGCATGAAGCCACTCATCTCTTGCTTCCTGAAAGGAATGTTCAAGGGCTAGCTTGGACGCCTCACTTTGCTCATAATCGTCAATAACAGACATCAGAAGAGACCTGTATGATTCAATTTCGCTCTCTAGTCTCTCTGTGTTTTCTTTTGCATTCTCCAATTGAGAGTTTAGCGCTGCATTCTCAGCTTTCAGAACCTTTACTTGGCCACTGTATTGAAATCGGATTTTTCTTAATGCTTCTCTATTCCACTGTAATTCCTGTTGAAGCTCCTCATTCTTCTCTTTCAAAGCTTCAGTTTCTTCTGTGTGGTGCTTTCTGGTTCGCTGATCCTTAATTTTTACTGTTTTTAATTCCACTTTCTGCATGGCAACTTCATGCTGTATGATGTCCTTTTTCTCCTGCAAATATTCTTCCTTTACATTCCTAACAGGAACCTAAACATAAGAAAAAGAAAAGAAAGTGTTATTCAAAATAAAACGACTTATTCTGATATTTCCTTCAAAATTCAAAGGAAACGCCAAGGGGCCAAGAAGCATAGTGTATTTAGAGAAAAAGTTAACTGAGGGAGTTTCACCTCTTTCCCATTTCTATCAATTTGCCGAAAGCATACGACTGAAAACTGCTTCATCAACCAGAAGATTTGGACACCATTTTTGAACTCACAAAGCTATTTGTCTTTCAGTAGATTTGGTTTCCTTTTCTCCATACATTCTGACTCACACTGATGATTCTATCTGAGACATGTCAAGGCTTTTGGAAAGGACTTTCAGTACATCATCTCACCTAAAATTTGCACCACCCTTATGAGGGAAATATTTATGTTCCTTCGTATTGCCAATTGTGTAACAGAAGTGCAATTCACGCACGTCAAACTCTCGATTGTTCGAGCAAAAAGGGACACTACTGATGAGTTAGTACATCATTTTACAAAGCAAGAACCAGAAGCCTAAAGACAGAAAATCATTTGTCGAAAGCCATCTGGATGGCAATGGAATGAAGCAGAACACAAAATCTTGGAAAAGTCACCCGTAGATGCAGAGTTTTAACAAACTTCAGACACATATCCGTAAAAACACACACACACATATATATATATGCGTGTATCTACGTATGTGTACATGTATATTTTTGTGTGTACATGTACACATCCACACAGGAACAAATATATCAATATAAATAAATATGTAAATATAAATGTACATGTAAATATAGATAGATAGATAGATAGATAGATAGATAGATGATAGATAGATAGACAGAGAGACAGACAAATAGATAGATACAGATATACAATAGGTAGGTATTCAGCAATTTTTCTTCCAGTAGGGCTGCTAACTCAACCAAATTGCATCAAGTAATGTTTGCATTAGGTAAAACATGAATGGATCAATACCATCTGCTCTAATGTCCAACTTTAGTGATACCTCCCTTTTATAAATGCTTACTGGAAAATCGTTCACTTCGTAGTTGTTTAAATTCTACCGTTTGTTATAAATGAAGTTTCTCTATTTTGTGTTGACTTCCACAGAGAGTGAAAATTCTTCAAGGAGACAGCGCACGTCTGACACACAGTCTTTTCTCCTGCTCAGGATCTATCACAGGGTTGTTCACATAGATAATATTCACTGGCTGATGAAATAACATTTGAAGAAGGAAGGAACTGGAATTTCACTAAATTCTTACATAGTGAAAACTTACACGATCAGGGAAATTACACAAGAAATGGTGTCAGTTTGGCCAGAATGCCCATAAAATGACCTACTTCTTGCTGCCAACGATGGACTCTAAGTTACTGCTTGCTTGGTATACCTTCCAGGAGTCAGTTCACACCTAGTTTCTTGAGAGCAACCTGAAGCCAAAAGTTTATGACGGTTCATATTTTAATCCAAGTCTTCCAGAAAGAAGGTGAGGGAAATGAAGGCAAGAAGTGATAGGGGTGTTAATTGGGAAACAGAACTTATTTCATTCCAGTGCTCATTTCTGACACCTTGAGAAATTTCTCAAGCATGCACATTGAAAAGAAAAGTCATTTTCAGAAGAATGAGATTGGAATTCATAATAGTTTCTTAACTAAGCTGAGTACACTGAAATTAGCCAGGTTAAGAAAAGTCTTTTCCAATATTAGGAGATGTTTATCCAAATGTGGGAGGCAGTATTATTTGTATATAATGGACAATGGTCTTTATGCTTTTGGAGCAGGGAAACTAGCACTTCTTAAGTGTCCAATATGTGCCAAGAATAAAGGTCATAAACATAAGAGATTTACAATAATGATCTCATTTGATTCTCACAACAACCCTGAGAAGTATGTACTAGTATTATCCCCATTTTGTGGCTGAGGAAACTGAGAAAAACTAAGTGACTTGCCTAGGATCACACAGATAGAATCTCCAGACACATTTGAAGAAAGATTTTTCTAACCCCAGACCCAAATTTCTATCCCTAATTCCACCAACATACGTCTAAGTGGAGAAATATCTCATCAACCAAAGTTCTTTTTTTCCCTGCTTTGGCAGAGATACTTACTTACTTTGCAAGTTATGGTGACTACTAGGGGGAAATTGCGTTTAGAAGAATCTCAGAAATCTCCCTTACTATTCGTTGTGCCTTCCACCATGATGAATAGCATACAGAAATACATGGAAATGTGGGAAAGCAACTGACAGTGGAGAAAGGTATTTGATAGTATTAAAGGGAAGAGGCTAGAAGAATTTAACTGTCATGCTATTGTACACTTAACTGCACTGTCCTTTTAATAATTTCGAAGAATGATAATAGAAACTAAAATAGTTTTGTACTGAATTTCTACTTTTGGCGTCTGGGAAATTGAAACTTTGTGAAAAATCAGACTAGAGAAACTCAAAGTACTTTAGCCCAACCATTACCTTAGAAGAAATTTAATTTTAGGTAAACGTTCAACTCCTGCCAAAATCAAGAAAAACCATTTAGTTTCCTTGTTCCTGTTTTTCTACTACTAGTGCTACCACTACAAGTACTACTATCACTAGAGCTACTAGTACTAGAACTACTACTATTCCTACTTGTACTAAAAAAAAAAAATAATAACAATTACTTTTGCTGACAGCATGCTTTGAAAACAACGTTCTGTAGAAAATAACGAAGTCTAAATTATCCCTGTCCTCAAGGAAATCTATGATAGTCGGAAAAAAAGAGGTAGAACAAGGAATTAATACTTTGTTAACAAATGTGAACACCATAAAGCAATAAATACCCAATGAGGTCGTATCAAATGAAAAGTGCATTTCAGGAGATTCAGAAACCCATATGGGTGAAAAGTCCCAATGGCATTATGGCAAAAGAATCATGCTTTTGCAATTCACAAGCATGCTGGAGGTAAAGAGTCGATAGGTTTTTGACGGGTAGTGCACATGAGGACGTGTAACTGTGTGGAAGCCAGAAGAAGAGTGTGAAGAAGGTATGGAGCTAGAAATCTACATGGTGAGATAAGATCGATGAAGTTAGAGGATACTAATGAAATCATCCATCTCATTCTCAATTGCGTTTTGCAGGTACAATTTACATATTTTCAAATTGTGAAGAAACAACCTTTTCCTGTTGTTCAAGGAGAAGTTTCAACGTAAGTAACCAAGTAATTTCTACTTCACAGTATTGCTTCGCGATTAAAAGAGAAAATAATGGTAAAGGTCTTTCTAAACATAAAGAATCATAGAAACGATTCAGGCATTATGGGTCCTTGGGAAAACAGCTCACTCTTTCTGTAAAGACAGATAATCCAAATTGTCAAGGACATCATGAGTGAATATTAGTATTAAAATTCGTGTGCACACATTGTGGAGTTTGTAGGTCTAATTTAACTGAACTTAATTGACAGACAGAGCGTTCAGAAAATTTATACTGTTGACGAGAAAAAGGGAAATGTCACACTGAACACAATTTCCATTCATCAGGAACAAATTATTGATCTTTTTGCGTACATACTTTACGTTTGGTTTCATCTACTTGCTTCGGTAGTTTTTTCTCCTCTTCATAATTCCTTCGATAAAATGATGTGACTTGTTGTGAAACTATTCTCATGGATTGATAGTTGCTGGAAACAGGAACTTCTCGCTGAAGATTTCTTTCTCTGGCCTGAGAGATATATGTCAAATTATTTCTATTGCTGATTTCAGAAGGCAATATTAGCTCATATGAAATAAATATCATTTCAAAATTCAAATCAAAAGTCATTATAGTTCTGTATGCAATTGAATTTCATCAACATATTCATAATTTTCATAGATTTGTGGTATAAATATCTTAGATGTTATTTAACAAAATTCCCGGCATGTTGCACATGAGAAAAACGAAACTCCAAAGAGGTTAGTTGAGTTACCCAAGGTCTTCACGTTAGTCGTTTCTAGGGACAAAGATTGACACTTGGCTCCTGACACGAGAAAGCTCTTTTGATTATTCTACTCAACCTTCATTTAGCATGGGTCAAATGAGATCTTTCTACTTGCTCAGAAAAATCGTCAGAAATCAGAACATTCAGCCTGATTTCCCATGGCCTGTTTTTTGAGCATAATTGTATCACCTCAAAAGTTATCTAGGGACTAAAATATTATAGGTGAGACTCACATGGAAGGTAATGGAATGAGGGGGGAGGAATGTATACTTTTTTGTACTTGATAGACACATTCATGGTTTCCCATTCCGTTTTCCAGAAAAGTTAACTGCCTCATTTCTATGCACCAACCTTTAGAAAGAAGAGGACATCTAGAAGAAACGTTTGAATTTTCCTTCCTCTCATTGTTTAACTCGGGGGAAGGAACGTAGGTACTGGTAGGCATGTCAGGCTTGGTAAAAGCGCTTCACGTGAATGATGTGCTTTGCTCAAAGCCACAATGAGAACCACACATATGGTCACTAGCTGCTGTTCACATCTTCCAGAGTCTTTGCTAAGCCTTCAAAGAATTCCTTTTCCTGTTCTGATAGGAATTACACGCCTGGTTTCAGTCCATCGGCAAAAAAAAGGAAACTATGGAAAACATGCTAGTTCTCCCGCTTATGCATACGTAGCACGTTACAAAATCAAAGTTTTGTACCTACAGATGTATTCATTCATTCACATATGTGTATAAGCACATACACACACAGAGATACAAAGTCATGTGTTTATGGACTGTTATACTGCAGAAATTCATCTGTGCTTTCATCATAGTGCCAGGCAAGTTATTACATAAATTATGAATACCAAATGAAGCCCCAAATCAAAAGAAATCAAAATGTTTTCTCCTATTAGACAAGTTGAAATACTTTGTGAAACTAAATTTAACTGAAGTCTGGTAAGTTGTTTTGAAGAAAACATAAGGCTAAAAGAAGACAATGTAAAGTTGAGAAAGTAAAATCGCCTCAATTAACTGAATTCTTACATGGTAACTAAATTCTACCATTCAATGACAAGATAAAATTTTCAAATTGTTTAGATGAAATTATTACCCAGTACAATATATGGTACAATGGACACTCATTGTATATATGATAAATCACAGAAAATGAGAGCTGCTATTAGACTGTGTAAAGCTGTTCTTATTCAACAACTAAAAGGTAGTGATTCCAGAACTTGCAATTTTGTACACCGAGCAAGAATTATTAGTAAAACAATAAAAAATACTGAGATAAAAAAAAATTGGTAGTGAAGCACAATAAAAAATAATATTAGTAACCCAACAATTAACCCTAAATGCAGAATCATGATATTTGTGAATAGAATTACTGTCCTAAATTGAAAAGAAAAGGAGTGTCTAGACTCTGGATTTTCACTACAACTATCATCCTGCCGTTAGCGTTGCAAAGAGTAGTTCAGAGGAATCTGAATTGAAACTCGTCAGAATGTTGAGCACGTTTAAATGCTAATGAGACGTCTAACGGGAATATTCCAAAGTGTCTCAAAGGAAATGTTATCTTTCCACTGTTACATTATTCCTAGCATTATTTTGTAAGACTTCTCTTAAACTTCAGCGTTGGAATTAATTTATTCCATTTCAATATTCAAAGAGAATATTAGGGAAAGTAATAAAATAAAAATATTGTTTGTGTTTATACACTAGAGATTTTCCCTACAAATATTTATGAAACCAAAATGTCATGGCCTCTAGAATTTCTTCAATCAAAATGAGTCATCTTATCTACAAAAGCATTTTCTAATTTTAGTTTTATTTGGTTTTTAAATTATTATTTTATATGTCACATTATTTTCATTTGTTAAGTTAATTACTGATGTTTTATGACAGTATATTTAATTATTATTGCAATCATATTATCTTCAAAATCATGATATTACTTGTTCTATTTATCATATTATGGATTCTCATTCTCAATTCTTACATATCAGCATTTTCCCAATGAAAGTTGATAACCTCACCAGCCTGTTGAGAATTCAAATTCCTAAATTATCTTGATTAAAATTACTTTGACTTTCATTTCAAAAATCTTTATCGTTATCCAAGTATGACATTTAATGACCGAACCCTCTTTCAGCCTTCTCAATTTCATATTTACACATTTCTTCTCCTAAGTGGTTACATTCACTGACTAACACTTTCTTGCTCTCTTCTACTAGAAGAACTTGTTGTTCACTATCAGCATAAAGTTTGTTGAAGAGATCAATAAACTGTACCTGGGCATCACTCAGTTGCTTTTCTTTCATCGTGACTTTCTTCTGTGTGTCTTCAAGCGCTTGCTGAAGAACCATATTTTCACTCTGGATTTGCCCTAATCTTTCTTGCAGAGATTCATTTTCCAAACTATATCTGTTGAATTTTTCCTTTAACACTTGATTTGTTTCTTCAAGTTCCTTTGCCGTCTCTTCAGCATGGTTCAGTTCTGTCTGTGTGTTTTCTAAAGTATATGTCTTTTCTCTGAGGCATTCATGGACATGGCCTAGCTCATTTTCTAAACTCTTGGCTCCACTTTCAGCCTGAGAGAGTTCTTCAGAAAGGAAAGCATGGGTCTCTCTTAAAATAGACAAGTCACTGTTTAACTTGTCCTGTACATGAAGCCACTCATCTCTTGCTTCCTGAAAGGAATGTTCAAGGGCTAGCTTGGACGCCTCACTTTGCTCATAATCGTCAATAACAGACATCAGACGAGACCTGTATGATTCAATTTCGCCCTCTAGTCTGTCTGTGTTTTCTTTTGCAGTTTCCAATTTAGAATTCAGCCCTGCATTCTCAGCTGTCACAACTTTTACTTCTTCACTGTATTGGACTCTGATTGTTCTTAATGCTTCTGTATTCAACTTTAATTCCTGTTGAAGGTGATCATTCTTTTCCTTTAAAATTTCGATGTGGTTTTCTTTGTCTTGATCCTTAATTTTTTGTGTGTCTACTTCGAGTTTGAGCATGGCATTTTCATCCTCTAAGATTTGATTTTTCTGGAACAGATATTTTTCTTTCTCATGGCTGTCAGGAATCTAAACATAATACATAGAAAAAAGTGCTATTCAAAATAAAGTTATGGATGCTGATTATTACCTAGTAATTCCAAATAAACGCCAAGGTACCAAGAAGCATACTTTATTAAAACAAAATTAAAATGAGGGAGTTTGCCCTATTTCACATTTCTCTCAGACTCAGTTTTCACAAAGAACACATTTTAAAAGTGCTTCATTAATGAAAAGACATGGAGTGTACTTTGAGGCCTACAAAGCTTATGTTTTATTTCCTTTGCTCTGTCCATTCTATTCCACCATGATAAGTCATAAATTAAAATACTTAATATTTGCAAACTGCCTCTTCTATGTTGTATTATTTTACTCATTTTCAATGTTGTGCAATCACTTCTGTATATCTTAGATTCCTTTCCCTTTCCCCCACCTCCTTTCCCCTTTTCTCTCCACTTACTGCCTTACACGGTGTACGATCTCATAGAGCATCAATATCTTGTCTTATATCTTATCTAGTATCTTGTATCTATACATACATTCCTATTAAGTGCATTTTTACCTTAGTTATACTCCCTAGAAGAATTAAAATGAACGGGGGAAACCATAAAACAAAATGTAACAGAAAAGACAATGCTGTGCTACATTCTGCGATCAAATTCCATAGTTCTTTCTCAGCATGTGGGAGGCATTTTGCTTCAAGAAGCCAAAGGGAATTTTTTAAGTCCTTGCAATGCAATGAGGTACTACATCTACAAGAATATTTCCTCACACACTCTGGTTGTTCCTGCATACAAAATTTTCCTGGTGCTGCTCCTGTCACTCATCATCTGTTCACATAAGTCCTTCCAGGCCTCTCTAAAGTCTTGGTGACACATTGGATTTGGTGGTATTCAGCAAAGTACTTCCCATACATTTTCTCACCTAAGCCTTGCCACACCGTGATGCGGGAAATATTTATATTCTTTTCCCCGTTTTACAGATTAGAACTTAGGTTAGGATACATTATTGAAAAACCTGTCCATTATCACGCTCAAAAAGTATCAGCAGCAACATCTCAATCCAGGTCTCTTCAGACTCCAAATCTAGCACACATTTTTCAATAGCTTATTTACTTTCAGCAGTTGATATTAAGAATTTCTCCTAAATGGAAACTCATTGCCCTAGTACAATAAACTTCACTCCAGAACAATGAACTCATAAGTCTTATATTTCTTAGTACAAGTCTTAAGAATAATCGATTTTGTGATGGATCTGTCGCATTTTCATAGCGTCATTGATTTAAAACTTTTAGAAGTTATCAAGTTGAAATCTCTCATTTTAGGGAAGGGAAAAGTCAGGCCTAGAATGTTATCCCCTACTGATGGTAACCTAGTCTTAACCATTACATGTGAAAGAAATGATGAAAAAATTATTGGGGCCAAAGAATAAAATATGAGTATTGCACTACCATCACAACCAAACTCCTCCAGGAACGTTGGATCCCGTTCAGGACTGGTGAACAGAGTTTTGTCCAATAGCTTAGAAGCTGCATTCTACGATATCTTTGCTAAAAAGCCAGAAGGAGAGCATGAATTGGTAACAGGTGAGTTCAATGAAGCACTCCAGTGTGCAAGCACCAAAGGACTACTAAGGGCCAACAACCCAAATGATTTACTTCAAACAACTGTTGAAAAACAGAAGAAAATGAAAAATTCTAATTTTGGCATTTGAGAAACTTATGTTTCTATCATGCTGAGCAATGATGAATGTGAGCGAATGGAGGAATTCATGGCCCGGATAGAGCCTTATGTCAGAAACCTAAGTGAAATTTATTTCTGTGGCGAATACTTTTATTCCTTTTCTTTAATGAAAGATGAGGGAGACAAGAAGGTGAAATAGAGCAATCTATTAGCATATATTTCAGAACCCTCACTCTCTTCCCTGAGAAGTACAAGCAGGTGAAATCCCGTAATCAAGGAAGAAAAATGGTTTGTGTTTGAGGTGTCACCTTCTACCTAGTTGCATTCCTTTCTCTCTCTAAGCTAGGGGTTAGTGACACTGATGAGCTGCCCCTTTCCTATGTCCAGAAAGGGAAGAGGCACTGTTGTGCACCAGGAACTTTTTTCAGTAGACGTACAGTTGGGTCTCGGGAGAGATCATTCAATTAAAAGAAAAAGAAACGGTCAAGCAAGACAAACAGTATTGTGCTGGTTTTGATCACTAGCTGTGTCCTGAACTATCTGTTGCAGACAGATGGACGGGACTGAGGACAACAAAGATGTCCCAAAATGAAGAACGGAAATCTGAACTTTCAAAATATGTAGTTAGATTTGAAAATGACCAAAGTAAATACCTCAAAAGTCTGAGTGATTTTGGAAGCAGTTGTTTTGTTTTCTTGGTGCTTCGAAAGAGGATTATTCAGAATCCCACTTTGCAAAGCTATAACATTTAGCTGCGGAAAAAGTGGTCCTTGAGTTTCCTTTAGCTCTTCTTCGTCCTGCGGACAAGAAGTTCATAAAATTTTCATCATCATTTTCCTTCAACAGTCAGCAACAACATTTTACCTTTAACTGGAATACAGAATCCGACAAAGCACGGAAACAAACTTTAAAAATTCAAAGAAAAACAGGCTACTGAAAAGGAAAAGCAACAAGAAGGAAAGCATTTCAAAGTTGGAAAGGAACCTCAATCACTCCTCAGGGCGATCCATACCCAGGGTTAAGTCCCTAACTCTTACAAGCCTCAGCTTGAAGTCTTCACAGATGGGGATAGATACCATATTTCAAGTGAACTCATTCGATTTGTGCATGGTTCTCTTTGTTGGCAATTTTTTCCTCATTAATCTTAAAAATGTACATTTGTGCAACTCTTATCCATGGCTCTTAGCTCTTATCCTTAGACTGAAGCAGAGCAAGCTTCGTCCTTCTTCCACATGACTCTCCTTCAAAAACTTGAACATATAAGGATCAATAGCTCTGTTTTCTTGAACAGATCCTCACAAGTCATGGACCTCAAGGGCCTTCCTCATCCTGTTTGCCATCCTGCTTATTAGCGAGCATAATTCTGTGGAAGCCACAAATGAGTTAAACAACATAAGCCTATCTACTTATTCACTTCAGAGTAGAGAGTGATTTTCACCTTCTCTATTTTGGAAGCTATACTTTTCTGAATAAGATGCAAAATTACACTAGCTTTTGGGTTCTCAAGTAACATCAATAAATCAACTTTAGTTTAGAACTGGCCACGATTCTTATATCTTTTCAGGCAAAATGCTATCTAAACCTATTTCCTCCAACTCATACGAATGAACCTAATTTTGTAACTAATTGTATAATTTGACAGAAATCCTCACTGAACATCATGTTATGAATAGGCTCAGTCCAGTACTCTGACTTACTGAGAATTTGCATTTCCTCCATGTAGAAAGTCTGCAATAATTTTAAGTAAATCAACAAGTAAATAAGTAAAACATAAAGACCCTAGAGACCAATAAACTCTTCTGAAAGACTGAAGGATGTGTGCTAAAGTGTAGTGAAAGGAAGAGAAAAAGAGAACGAACTTGCACTTGCATTACCCAAAGTATTTTCAGATAAGAAGACTCTCTCTAAAAATGGAGAGGAATCCTCTGGAACTTATGTTGCTATCAAAGTTGAGGATAGAGAAGTGGTGTCAAACAGATCCTCCAGTACTGAGTTCTATGGACAGATCTGGGGGACTTTGAAACCTTTGGCTCAGGGGTAGGTGAGATGAACTCCGTGGCAACATTTGAACCCAGGTTTCTCTGGATTTCAGGTTAGTTCTACTCACTACGCCATTGTGATCCTCTACTGTGAGACATACTTTAAAAAATACTAATTCCACTTTACTCTTTCATGGCTGTTTAGACTGCAATTTTACATTCTAATGCTACTGCATGGGATATATATTTTTTTTATATTCATGTGTACGTATCTACAAATGATTAGACCCAACTTACTCACACTAGACATAAAAATCCTAGTCCTTTCTCAGGATTAAAAAGAATATAATGTTCACTTCCCCACTCCCAGGAAACCCATAAGTTTTCTTAACAAGAAAAGATGGAAATAGTGACTTTAAAATTCCAATTTACCTGTTTCGAATGATTTGTTTCTGTTCTCAATTCCAGGTCCAGAGTTCTGAGAGGGTATTGAAATTCCTGTCTTAGCTCCACTTTTTCACCACATCGTTCTTTTTTTCTTAACTGGTGACTCATTTTTAGAACTAGCTTTTCTTCAGTGTCTTGCTCAATTTCTTCTTGCTTCCCGTGAATCCTAAATGAAAATTGTCCTTTTTGAATGACAGTGCAGTAGAAATAAGGATGAAATACCATTGAATATACTCATCTGGATTTCTAAAGGAAAAGAAGATTAATTTATCGGGAACTGGATCTATGTAGGGAACTCCCCGTCAAGGAACGCCCTCTATTGATGCAGAGTGGTCCGTGCTCTACCTTTTGAGTTCACCTGCTTCTGTCCCTATAACACTGAGAAACAACGTAACTTGCACAGGCTCACAAAGTCAGGATGTGTCAGAAACTGATGGAGTTCTTGGGTGCCTGTGCTTGGACACGATTCTAAAATCACGTTTCTCTTTCAAAATCACATTTCTCCCTAGCCTCAAAACATTGTCTCAGGCAGTTTCTCCCCAGCGCAAGAAAACAGCCTGTCACAGCAACAACTCTTATCTCCTTACCTGATACAATAGCCAGTTACAAGAATGGAATTCAGAAGTTTGAACAGCTCTGTGCTGGCTAAACAGTCTGTGAACATGGCCAGAACGACATTGACTACTCATTGACCCATCATATGTTTCCTCGACTTAGATATAGGAACACTCCCTTACATTTTTCTTGTGCAACAAGATATTCGTTAGACCAATCTGGCATCCGTTAGTCTGTCCTGACCACTAGTGGACTTAGGGATGTTTCAGTCCTAAAACCGCATCTCTATGCAGTTGCCGCTCCTCCTTATGCTATTTCCCTATGAACTCTGAGTAAAATATCTGCCAAGTAGATACCAAAAGTGCATGTTCCTTTAAGAAATAACCTCTCCTTAACCATTGCCTAATCTCACCTTGAGTCATCTGCTTAGCATATTTGGCACATGTTTTCCTATAGACTAAAACCAGCTAAGGTTGCAGGTTCCCTAAGAACCCTTGCTGCTGAAAAGTAAAGTAAAAGTAAAGTACCTTGATGTCAAAAATGTTTGAGTTTGTGAATTCATTCCAGGTGACCTGCCTGTGGTACTCTGGTCTTTTCGTGGCACTGATTGCCCCTCTGCCAGTCGTCAACAAAATCAGAGGGGAACCCATTTTTTTTATCCAGGCTGCTCCAGGGCATTTTAATTCTATCAAAAGTGTATCATATATTCATTTGGATGCTTTTGCTTCTTGTATTCAATGAAGAGAAATTCCATAAATTGTATGGAGCTGGCACAAAAGATTATCTCCAAATTCCCGAGTTCTGATACATTTCAAAGGCGCTGGTGAAAAGTGCAGAGGGGGATGCATATGAAATTACATCCATTTTCCCATTAGTATTGATTAGTCAAATGATTTTTAACTTCATGTTGAAAAAAATGAAACACAGCTACTTGTGTTACAGTTTTCAAAATTCACTACAAATGCATCTCTACCTCATATCCACAGAGTAAAAATGAGTAAGTAGGGCTTATTAATAATAGTGTTTGAATGAGGTGGTATTTTGGCCTTCCTAACCTCAAATCCTCTATCACATTTCTTCAACGGTAAGAGAAAAGCTTCCAAGGATTTGTTTAAAATCATGAGTTCCATACCTGGTGCTAAGGAGTTCTCTTTTCCATTCTGCTTTTTGTCGCTCCAAGTCAGACACCATTTGCCTTGTTTCTGATAATTCTTCCCGCAGTCCACAAATCTTTTTTTCTAAACTCCTCACTTTCCTGGTGAGTAATGGACAATGTCCTTTTTTACGTACCACTGATCGATCATGTCTAAGTATTGCATCTTCATTTTTCACAAGTTTAATAAAATCTGTGCAGAGAAAAACGCAAGTCAATAAAAATATAAGTATTTTAAAATATGCAGAACAGTAGCAGTATACTTAGAATTCAAATACTCTGGCAATGACAAAATCATATCCACGTATAAATTCTCAGATATTGCAAAATAATGCGTTGTCAAAAATTTACATTGAAGGTGACAATAACCTATTTCTATGTGTGCACTGTAGGCAATGAAACACAATCTCTAAGTGACAAATTAATTGATATAAAAAAATCTCAAAGCTCAGAATTCTTCACAATGAAAGAAAAATATTTGTGAAAAGGAAACATTTTGAGGTGTATTCTGGATGGGACAAATAAGATTCATCAAAGGGATTATATACTTAATATCTATATAATGAAAATATACTGAATTATTTTAGAAATATAAATATGTTTTGCTTTACATAATTGTATGGAAACACTGTTTCCTCTTTAGAGATTTATAATATCAGTAAGTATGTAATATTCACACATTGAAATATCCATCCTCATTTATTCATTGGCGAAACCTCTGGTAACTTGAAACAAAATATACCTGAAACACCAGAGGAAGGTCAAAAATGGTTCTGAGCACTAAAGAAAATAGCTGCCCCTTTATTCTTGAGAGACATATGGAGTCAAATTGAGACCTAATCCAGAGTTAGAAATGTTCGTTATGTCGTTACAGTTTCAACGAACTTGATTATTGGGTTTTCCTTGGTAACTTCCAGTTCTTCATATATTCATTCACTGTTGAACTGAAGTGAAGCAACAAGAGAGAACCCAGTTGCTGGATGTAGCCACACTGGAGTAGAAGCGAAGCTGACACTGAGGGAAGTGGTTAGCTCACCGATTCAAAGAAAAGAAGGTACTGAGGCACAGAGAAGTTAAAAGACTTGTTAAGATTCACACAGTTGGAACATGTAAAAGGCAGAATCTGAACCTAGCTATTCATGGCATCGTGTCCAGTCCACTATGCTATATGCCATGCTGAGAGAAGAATTATAAAAACTAGGCAGAATATTTACAAGATGTTTGATATTTGGGGCCATTTTATGAAATATTTTCGTATTTTGACTATTCTTTTCATGAAAGAGTTCACTCCTTGAGACCTTTATACTCGTAGTCAGTTCCATCTCTTCAATGGTTCTCCTATTACCAACCAATATTAATAACACAGATTATATAACATAGCACTTAGAGGCTTACAAAATACACCTCCCCCAACAACAAACCTGTGAAGTATGACTTTTTGTACGTTATGAAACTGAAGTTCCACGTTTAAGTGAGTGGACTACAGAAAAAATCAAGGCCCTCTGCAAATGTGTAATATCCTAACTTTCCATATTTAATTCTTAGAGGTATATATTGTGCAGAAAAACTGGATTTTTCACTGTCACTTTTATACCTTTCTACTCAGAGTATCCATGGTTGAAAATGTTCATTTCATCTCCCTATTTTCCCATGATCTCTACCTACTGAATTCATACTCATTCTTTAGAACTCAACTCAAATGCTACCTTCACACACAGGTTATTTATTTTGTAATGTTGATAGTCTTTCCCCGACTGAACCTCATACAGCAATATGACTGTGCTTCTCAAACATGCATACATATATATGCATATATATGTACACGTATATAGCACATATATACGTATATGTACATATACATATATATATATATGAATATACATATTAATTTTTGAGTTATCTATGTAGGCTATATTCCCTATCAGATTGCACATTGAATGAGGAAACTTATCTAAACTTTGAATATTTAGCACACAATAGGTACTTAGTGATTCTTTGGTGAAGGCCTGCCAGAAATGAAGCTGACCTCTACTTTGTTATGAGAAAATGGGTTAGGACTTCAGTGGTATCTTCTTGTATACACACACGTCTTTGGTTTCTGTTGAACACTGTTATTTTTTTAGGAAATTGTAAAATGTTCTTACCTTCACAACCAACACTAAGTTGTTCCATCACTACCATGACTAATGTGAAAAAACGTTTGATAGGAAAGTACATGTACAGCCTATATCTGATTGCAGACTGTCTTGGGGAGGGAGGAAGGGAAGCAGGCGGAGAAAATTTAAAATTAAGGTAAGTGTATGTTCAAAACTATAAAAATATAAAACCTACTTTTTAAACGTTTTGTTTATCCATATAGGAAAGAACTTATATAAAATATTTTTAAGACATGATGGAAAAACTTTTGCCATTTTGAGAGTTATTTCAAGAAAGAAAAATGGTTTTAGTCATCTCCTTTAGTAATTTAAAGTTATTAATATATAAACACCCTTTCCACATATGTATTTTAGCATTAATGAAAAAGAAAGCTATATACATGTTGGAGATATATCTAAGAAATCAGAATTTGAAGCTTTGAAATTATTGTATACTTTTAAAATATCATTTGTTTTCAGTATTCAACAATCATTTCCATATATCTTAGATTCCCCCCTCCCTGTAACCCCGTATCTCCCCATGTCCATGCTGAGACAGCATACCGTTTGTTATAGATTCTACACTTACATTCCAATTCAATACATTTTCACCTTGGTCATGTTACATAGAAGAGTTAAAACGAATGAGAGAAATCCTAAAACAAATCAAAACAGAATACAAAAGAAAATGATCTGCTTCATTATGTGATGAAATTTCGTAGTTCTTTCCCCGCATGTGGAAAGCATTTTGCCTTAAGAGACCACTGGAAATTATGTAAATCCCTGCATTGCAATGAAGTGCTACGCCTAGCAGAAAAATTCCTCCCATATAGTGGTTGTTGCTGTGTACAAAGGTCTCCTGGTTCTGTTCCTCTCACTCAGAATCTTTTCACATTACTATTTCCAGGCCTCTCATTAATCTTCCTGTTCATCATTTCTTATAGCAAAATAGTATTCCATTATATTCCTGTACCACACTTTATTCAGCTATTCCTTAAATGATATGCATCCCGTAGAGTTCCAGGTTTTGGCCACCCAAAGGAGAGCTGCTATAAACATTTTTGTACATTTGGGACTCTTTCTCATTTTTGTGATCTCTTGGGGATACAGTGTTAGAAGCGGTAGTTCTAGGTCAAGGGCTGTGCACATTTTTTAGCTCTCTGGACATAGTTCCAAAATGTTCTCCAGAATGGTTGGATCAGGTCCCAGCTCCACCCACAAGAGATTAGTGTTCCAACTCTCCCACATCTTCTCCAACATGCATCATCTTCCTAATTTGTCATGTTAGCCAACCTGATGGCTGTGATGTGGTATCTCAGAGTTGGTTTGAATTGCATCTCTCTAATCAAAACTTCTTGAGAGCTTTTTTTATATCACTCTAGATAGCTTTTCTTTCTTCCTCTGAAAACTGTCTATTCATAACCTTTGACCAATAATCGGCTGGGGATTGACTTCTATTCTTGCACATTTGACTCAGTTCTCTATCTATTTTAGAAATGAGGCCTTTATTACAGACGCTAGTTGCAAAAATTGTTTCCCAGGTTTCCGCTTTCCTCCTAATCTTTGTTGCATTGGGTTTGGTTGTAGAAAGCTTTTCAGTTTAATGGAATCAACATTTTCCATTTTGAATTTCATAATGCTTTCCACCTCCTGTTTAGTCAAAAATTCTTCCCTTCTTCATAAATCTGAAAAATAGACTATTCCTTGCTCCATTAATTTATTTATAGTATCAATCTTTATTCCTATAGCATGTATCCATTTGGAATTTATTCCTGTGTACGGTTTTGGGCAATGCTCTAACCCTAGTTTCCACCACAATGTTATCCAGTTGTCACAGCAATTATTGTCAAGTAGTGAGTCCTTATCCCAGAAACTGGGTTCCTTGGCTTTCTCGAAGTGTAGATTGCTATATTCTTTGACCACTGCGTCGGAAGGACGTAAGCTATACCACCGGTCTGCCCTTCTGTTTCTTGGCCCGTATCAAGAGGTTTTAATGATTGTTGCTTTATAATGAAATTTGGGATCTGGTAGATCAAGGTCACCTTCCCTGGTATTTCTCTTCATTAGTTCGCTTGATATTCTGGGCCTTTTTCTCTTCCCGACGAACTTTGGTCTTATTTTGTCTAGCTATAGAAAATAATTATCTGATAATTTGATTGTTATGGCACTGAATAAGTAAATTAACTTAGGTAGAATTGTCATGTTTTTTTAACATTGGCTTGGCCTAGCCATGAGCAACTAGTGTTTTTCCGCTTACTTAGACCTGTCTTTATTTGTGCAAAAACGGTTTTGTAATTGTATTCAGATAATCCCTGGATTTCTCTTGGCAGGTAGACTCCTAAATATTTTATAGTGTCTAACCTAGCTTTAAAGGGAATTGTTCTTTCTATCTCTTGCTCTTGAGCTTTGTTAATCATATATAGAAATGCAGAAGATCTGTTTATTTTGCAACCTGAATCTTTGCCAAGTTGTTTATGATTTATCATTTCAAGTAGTTTTTTACTAGAGCCTCTGGCATTCTCTAAGAATATCATCATATCATCTGCAAAGTGAGATAGCTTAGTTTCTTCTTTGCCTATTCTAATTCCTTCCTTTTCTTTTACTTCTCCTATTGCTACCACTAATATTTCTAGTACCATATCAAATAACATTGGTGATAATGGACATCCTTGTTTCAGCCCTGGTCTTCTTGCAAGTACATCTAGCTTATTTCCCTTGCATATGATGCTTGCTGAAGGTTTTCGGTAGATACTACTTATTGTTTTATTATTTTATGGGAAGTTCCATCTACTCCTATGCTCTCCAGTCTTTTCAGTAGGAATGGGTGTTGTATATTGTCCAAGGATTTTCTGCATCTTTTGAGGTAATCATGTGGTTTCTGTTAATTTTTGACATGATCAATAATGTTAATAGTTTTCCTAATAATGAACCATTCTTTTCAAGGTAAGTTGCTGTGTTTTTTTTTTTGCTAAAATCTTCTTTAAAATTTTTGCACCAATATTCATTAGAGAAATTGGTCCAGAATTTTCTTTTTCTGTTTTGGCCCTTCCTGGTTCAGGTATCACAACCATATTTGCATCATAAAACGACTTTGGGAGGACTCCTTTGCCAATTTTCCCAAATACTCGATATAATATTGGAAGTAACTGTTCCTACAATGTGTGATAGAATTCACTTGTTAATCCATCCAACCTTGGAGATTTTTTCCTAGGGAGTTGATGGATGGCTTGTTCAATTTCTTTTTTCCGAAACAGGGTTATGTAAGTACTCAACTTCCCCTTTTGTTAATCTGGGCAATTCACATTTTTTAAAATAGTCATCCATCTCCTTTAGATTGTCGAATTTATGGGCATACAGTTGGGCAAAGTAATTTCTAGGTAATGTTTTAATTTCCGGCTCATTGTAGGTGACTTCAACCCTTTTCATCTTTGATAGAGTAATTTGCTTTTCTTCTTTGGTTTTTTTTTTTTATCAAATGGCTCAAAGGTTTCTCAATTTTGTGGTTTTTCATAAAACCAACTTTGAGTTTCATTTATGACTTCAATAGTTTTCTTAATTTCCATTTTATTAATCTCTCTTCTGGTTCTCAGTCTTTCTGATTGGGGATTTACTTGGGGATTTTCAATTTGTTCTTTTTCTGGCTTTTTCACCTGCATGCCCAATTCGTTCATGTCCTTAGAGGAAGAAACTTTATATCTTTGAATTCCTACATCAGCCATTGTCTATTTTGAAATATTAAATGACTTTACTATATATAGCAGTCCAAAAACGTCTTAAGATGTTGTTTAATATACAAAACTATAAAATTACCTTTACTATTCATCAGTCCACAATATATTACTAAATTCAAAGCATTTTTTTTATCAGGGGTTTCTTGTTTATTAAGTATTTACAATTAGTTTGACAAGAGGAATTGGTTGCATCAATGAACATATGCAAAACTTTTTATTAACTTTGGGAATTTTCAATTATAGATATATATGTATATGTACACGTATACATACATACACACACACATACATAAATATGTATGTATGTATAGTCAAAGTCAGGTCCTCTGGTACGCTGAAATATGGAGTAATGCTGTAGAGCCCTTCTGCAGGGGAGCACAAAGGTAAATGCATCAAGAAACAGGTACTACTGTGCAAGTTTTTGTATATAGGATTATTGTTGCACCTTTGATTGTGATATTGCCTACGTGAAAATTAATATATCCCTTCACCTTTCAGTGCTCAAGTCAATTCTCTGCCACCCGAAGTTTCACAGAAGGTGCTAACCTGCACTTGCAGAAGGAGATAATTCATGCCAACGGAAATACAAGTCTTGTCTTTATCACCAAAAAGAATTATGTGATATGGGCTTTATCCTGAGGCAGACATTTATATAACCCACTCATTAAACTGAAATTCATCTCATTGTTTCCTAAAACTAAGGGCAAGAAGAGAAAAGTAATTAACAAGAGCACTGGATTTCTTAATTCAACACAATACCTGGCAGAGCCAGGACTAGATCACTTAGTCCTAAATCCTGCCTGTCTTATCTGGCTACACTACAGCACTGTCTGACTTGGGAAGGACAACTTTTACTTGTCAGCATTTCCAATTTGTATTACCCATGAAGAGTTGTGCAACAAGATGACATTACTCAATTAAAGTAATGGCTTCATGAAAAGAAAACTGAATATCAATCATCAGGGAGAGAGAGAAAAAAGACTTTTGGACTGCAATGTTTTGGGATAATTTGTGACTTTGCTACCATAACCCTGAATTAAAATATCAAAGAAATGAGAATTACTGATTAGGGAATGCTCCACCCCAGACTAGAATAATTTGTCAAAATGCCAGAAAACTAGAAAATTTCAAATTTCTCTGACAAATAATTTGGGCTTATTCTCAATTAATGTGAACAAAAGAAAACAAGAAATAATTACAAGGAAGGAAGATGTTGCTTCAGGGAACGTAAAATGACTACCAGGCCCCAGGATCGGAACTCTATCACACTCATACTTCATGATAAGAGCCTGGTTTCCTTTGCCAATATGATTTATAAGAAAATGTGTATGCAAAGGGTTCACTACTAATAAAACTCAAGAAAAAATGTCCTCACTTTATTACTACTCTCATCTTCCCCTCAAAACAACGAAGATTTGAGGTTCATGGTCACAGCTCAGTGACGCCTCAAGTTCAAAAAAGTGATCACCAATTTCGTCTAATGCTGCATGATGCTTTGCTGTACTGCCACACTCGTGTATCAAATAACAAATTTTACTAATTCATTGATGAACATAAATGAGATAGAACAAATAAATGTCTAATGGTACAGAATGAGTATTTCAAGGAAAGCATACATATTTAATAAAAATATATCACAAAAAAGAAATTTTTTTCTTCCTATTCCTATCCCTAGTTGTTTGAAGCTTTTAAAATTCTAACCTTACTATGGTTGCGCTTACACTACGATTTGGGTTTCTATAGAAAATGATTCTGGTTATTATATATTTCATAAAGTCAGTGTCTGCATTCAGATATCTGTCACAAACCTATTTATGAATAGTTCTATCAGTAACAATCCCTTCAGTTTTCCCTATATTTATTTCCGTCTTGTAGACTATAAATTTTCTTGTTTGATGAAATTCATAGACATTCCACCTTCATTGAGATTCCTAAGTACAATTATTTTTGTTACAATTTGATTTGGAATTTCAAAAAATTTGATTAAATTTCTTTCTGTAGATAACATAATAGAAATTGAGGAATAAAACTCGACATTTTTAATCTTAAAAGTTCATTCTATTTGCATGTATGTAGCTAGAGATATACTATTTTACAAACGAAGAAAATGAAGAAAAATGAAGTTCATTCATCACCTGACAAGCTATAAGCAAGGAATGTTTTCAGAAAAGGATGTGATTTTAGACTGTACTAGATATACTTAAAATTAAATACTGTTTCTTGTGCCATTGTGATTTCTTATTTCTTTTAAGGAACGATTTACATAGCTCATCTCTTTCAGATCTGTAGTGTAATATGCGCATGATCACACTTTCTTTTGAGCTCTGTTGGCATGAGCAAGGCATCTAAGCTAACTGCTCCTTAGTTTCATCACCATTCAAATGGAAGTAAACAGAATACCCACACTGCTTTTCTCACAAGGTAAAGGGTAAATTGATTTGAAAGAGAAAACTCATAAATGCGGGATGAAGTTATTATTGCAAGCCCAGGTCATTGAGATTCCCAATGGCCCAGCTGGCAGGATTCAATATTAGGCAACCACTCAGAAAAATCTCTTCTCTTTGAAAGTTTAACGGCCTGAATCAGGAGATTGGAAGTGTTCCTAGGATGATGTTGGAAGTGGGCACATGTGCAAATATCTACCAAAAATCTAGGAACATATATGTATTACCTTTCAAACCTTTGTCCCCTGTTCCCCCTAACTTCTGTGTCTTTTGCATCCTCTTTGGTATCTCTGAACTGAAAGCTTTATGAACATTTAGAAATGTTGGAAACGTTTAAAATGTATCCATTTCCAAAGCTTGGATAAGTGATTTTCATACACTTCCAAAAAGGAAGAAGGCTTTGCTCTCCAGCTGTTTTACCGTTCTGTCTTTATATGTCCAAGTATTAGATGAGCCCATCTGTGTCGGTGTGCCTCTGTGCGTGAACATGCTATAGTTACAGGAGACGTTTACATACTTATTTTTCCCATGTTTAAGAATCAAAAATAACTAATATCACTACATATAATACATGTGAAATATGTTCAAAATTTTTCACATGATTTAATTAATTTCATTTATAACAATGGAGACTTCTGAAAATTGTTATTGTAACTTGTTTAAAGAAATTTTTGGAGAAAGTAGATATTAATAACACAAAGTACCCTGAGGCTGTTTTGTTCAGGATAATCAACCTACAACGATAATTAAGTAAATAACCAAAAATAGACCAATTCCTACCCTTTAAAAGTATAAAATGGAAAAAGAACATACATACCTATATTTATATACATATATGTTTAATATATATGAAATTAAAGATTGCTCTTTCATTATTTTTTAAAATTAGCTATTTTTTTAAATTTGTCACTCTTACCTTCCTGATTCTTGGCAGGTCCAGTCACGGTAAATCTGGAATCAGAAGCCCTTTCCAAACTGCTGATTTGGAGTGAAAGGGGCTGATTAAGTGCCTTCTGTTTTCCATATTGATTAATTAGTTCGTAATGACTATATACAAAGTAAAAGATAAAACAAAATATTTGTACATCAACCAAGATAAAATTATACGTACCGGGTCTCTGCATACCTTAGACTTTAATATCAGATTATCAGCAAAATTGTTGTTATTCTTTTGATAAAGTCTGTAGGGTATAACTAATTATTCAGCCTAAACCTAGTATACATGTACTCAGAGTCACAGTAATAGAGAAGTATAGATTCAGAGCTTTAGATCATCTACTCCAAACACTTTATTTTCTAGATTAAGTAACTGAGTTCCAGAAAAGGTTAACAGTTCTCCAGGGTGATCCATAAAGTGAGAGGCATCATTTTTCCTCAGGTCCTCTGATTCCAATTAGAGCACTCTTTCCCCTGACCAAACTGCCTCATTGTAAATTTTGATGTTGATTATTATATTTATTACTTATTCTCTTTAGCTGTCACTCACTTTCAGGTGTCCAACATATCATGTGGCTTTTCCTAAAACTAACTTTAAATCTACTATAACTGGAGGTATCAGCAAAGATTAAGAAACAAACAGGAAAAAAAAACCGTGTCTTTAAAGCAGACTTTATAAATAAATTTTTGTGAAGTGAACTTTTGGGATGATCAAATACTAAAATGTATGGAAAACATTGGAAAACCTTATAGAACTATAAAAATGGCACCTATCATCCTCGTTATCCTTACTTCTGAAAAATCTGATCTCACATACCCTGACTCTACTTTGTAACTCGTCTCATGCTTATGTCCTCCTGAACTTGGATAACCGAAATTGGCCTTTGGACCAACTTCTTCACAGTGCCTTGAAGTATGCTTGCCAGATGCTTGCCATATTATGCAACTATGAAAGTCCCAGACAGTCTCCTTTGTATAGAGGAGAAATGATTTTAAATGCAATTCCATACAAATTATTAGAATTAAAACGTTGATACTTACATGGAATGACCACTGAAAGCAGCATGTTCCTCAGCTGTCTGTCCAAATGCATCTCGGCAAGAGAGATCAATATCATATTGAAGAAGAAGACTGACTACACCTGTTGGTTTACAACGGGCAGCAATCATCAGGGCTGTTCTAGAATAACAAAGAAACCATCGACATTTCAGAATTTAAAGGAGTCACACGTAATTAGATTTCTCTCGATATGTTGCAACAAGAGGATATCTCATATATGAGGTTATACGCATGTGCAACATGAATACTTCGTGAGGGATGAGTACTTTTTGTGCTTATATGCAGCATGAAAAATGGCAGTTAGGAAAAGAAGGAAAGACAGGATTGAGAGGGGTATTTTTTGTCCTCTTAGAGTTCTAGCAGGAACTGTCCAATTCAAGATTTTCATGACAACAAGAAGGTAGTGCATCAGAGTAACTTGTGTACAAAAGTGAAGAACTTTCAAGGGAGCCTACACCAAGTTTCCACTTGTTTACTAGCCTTGAAAGGAAAGTGGAGGTTCTTTGAAAGTAATGTTTATGGACAAGCTCATGTAACTGAAGAAAGGTTCATCACCAGATAGCTAGGACCATTGGATTTCAAGGAGGCCCATTAACCCATGAAGGCAGTTGATAAAGAGTTAGTGTGATTACAAGCTGCACTAGTAGAGAAAATATCCAAAATCATGAAAACAGAGATCTTCTGAAGTTCCGAGTTTGTGGTATGTTGAATAATTCACTGTCTTTCTGCCTAAGGCAGTATTGTAGGTATATCAGTAATGTCACGTAGAGGTTTACTGCTCCTTGATTACTTCGTGATAACTCATGGGGCAGCGAGGTGGTGCAGTGCATAGAGCACGAGTGCAGGAGTCAGGAGGACCTGAGCTCAAATCTCACCTCAGATACTTGACACTCACTAGGTGTGTGACCTTGGCCTAGTCACTTAACCCTAATTGTCTCATCCTGGGTCATCTCCAGTCACCCTGATGAATATCTGGTCACTGGATTCAGATGGTTCTGGAGGAGAAGTGAGGCTGGCAACCTGCACAGCCCTCCCTCGCTCAAAATAAAGTCAATTGCAAGTCATGGCAGTATTGCCCTGATGGCATGGTCTTCTTCTGCAAGGAAGGATGAACACTCACGCAGTGATAACCGATATAATAGGCTAACTCTGTGGAAGGTGGAAGTAGTGTCAAAAATATCCATGTAATATAAATACATTATATGGGGAAATTATGGATATTTTAAGGTATATTCAAGTGCTAATAAACTCTTTATGGCAGGTAGAAATGTTGATTCTGTTTAAATGTTTTTCTCTGATCCAAAATCTCAATACCAAACATAGCAAAAGGAACGAGTACAATATATTTGGGGGTGGCGCGGAATAAAGGATTATGGGAAAGATTGAAACTGATGGAGTTTTGAAATCTAGTATTAGCACTAAATATTATCCTATATTTAAAAATATTAGGTTTGTTTTTAAAAGATTATATTTAGTTTTGCGATCCAAGATGATGGAGTAAGCAGTAAATCGCCATAACTCTCCAATATTCACCTCGAAACAACCATAAAACACTGCCCCCAAACAAATCCTGCCACAGCAGAACCATCAAAAGTATAGGGTGAAACAATCTTAGAGCCCCAAACCTTGGAAGATTGACAGGGAAGTTCTTTCTCACTTGGGTAAAAGGGAGCATACTCCAGGACAGGAAGTATCCCAACAGGCCAGCAGCAAGCCCCATCTCAACAAAGCAATGGTAGATTCTGAGCCCCAGTATAGGGAGTGGGCAGACTCCAGTTCTAAGAACTGACATGCCTCAGAATAGACTCAGCCAAACAGGTAGGGTCTATCCCTACAGGTGATTAAGCAAACAGGCAACCACCGATGGTTACAATGACAAGAGCTTCAGGGTATATCTAGGGAAACTCAAGAACACTCCACCAGTCATAGCACATGACAAACATCAGCAGTAGAACTCCGGGACAGCATCAGGTAAGCTGCCAGAACCCTACTATCTGCAGCAGTGCCTGTCATTCCCACTCCCATCCCCTGAGCAAACCACTGTAAAAGAGGGCTCCCACACGAGTCAGCAAAACATTGCAGCACCAGGTAAACAGCCAGGACCTGGAGACCCTGCTATAAAATTCTGAAACAGTGCCCTTTCCACATTGTGAGCAGAGCTCAAATTGAAAAGAAAGGGGAAAAAAAGACGAGCAAAAAATAATTGGAAAAAATGACCATAGGAAGTTATTGTGGCCACAAAGAATGTGGAGGAAAAAAATTCAGAGAAGGAGAATGACGCCAAAACACGTATAGGCAAAATCGCAAAGAAAAAAGAGATGTGATCTCAATCCCAGAGAGAGCTCATGGAAGAGCTCAGAAAGGAAATTAAAATCATATAATAGAGGTAGAAGGAAAAGTGTGCAAAGAATTGAGTGATGAAAGAGAATTATGACAATATAAAATATTTGGGACTCTCTCTTCCAGTACAAACCAACCAACAATGAACACCATTACAAAACGTTTTTCACTCAAATCAAGTCAGATCTGACTTATCTGAAAAATATCAGTTATTCATTGGTAAGCCAAGTTAATATGATACAAATGACAATTCTACCAAAAGTAATATCTTACTCAGTGCCATACCAATCAAACTACCAAAATTATTGTACAGAAATAAAAAAAATACAATTCATCGGGAAGAACAAAAGGTCCAGAATACCAAGGGTATTAATCAAAAATAATACAAGTGAAGGTGGTCTATCTCTACCATATATAAAATTCTATTGTATAAATCGACAATCATCACAGCCACTTGGAACAGGCTGAGAAACAGAGTGTAGGATTAGTGGAATATGTTTGGTATCAAAGAACCATGGTCAATGACTACAGTAATCTTCTATATGAGAAACCCAAAATTCCAGCTTCTGAATTCGCTAGTTGACAAAAAATGCTGAGAAAACCGGGGAAAAAAGTCTCATGACAGAAAATGTTATTCACTTACAGCGAAGCAATTATGGAGTCTGAATGGAGGTGGAAGCATACTATTTTCTCTCTCTTTTGGTTTTCTGTTTTTTTCTGTCTTCAGATTTTCCTCTTTTATTCTACTACTTCTGTCAAACATGAGCAGTGTAGAAATAGGTTTAATATGATTGTACATGTACAGCCTATATTGGTTTGCATAACATCCTGGGAAAGGGGGAGGCCCAGGAGGAAGAACAATTTGAACTCAAAATTTGAAAACTGCAAAAAATTGAAAATTAAAAATAAATAAATTTTAAAAGAATAAAAGAGAGAAAACGTGACAATGTAAGTGCTTCCATCGTCCTCAAATATTAAAAGAACCAGGAGAAGGCTTCAATGCCTTTCATGGATCCTCTATGTAGAATTTCTGCTATTAGGACAAAAATCATGTAGCATGAGAAAGTATGGAAAGACTAAAATCTCAGCCAGTGGCATAAATATTCACAGTAATAAGGTCACAGGATCATTAAAGTCAGTCATCTTATTATTGTATTGATTTGTATTTGTCAATGCACATATTCTTAAGGACAATCAAAGGAAGAAGAAGGAAAAATTACACACATCAATTCTCATGGGTGACATGAAGATTATTTCATATAGAGAATCAATTGCATCACGAGTGCACACAACAGCTATGTGATGATCTTAAGTCATTGAAAATCAAACAGGGAAACCTGCAAAAAGAAATCACTAATTGATGGTGGATGGCATGCCCACATGAATGGCTTTCTCTGCTGCAGAAGCATAAATAGTAGCCCTTTTCATAATTGATGTTTGTGCACATTGTCACCCTTTCTCAGTGATGAACAATTTCAATTATTGTTGCTCACTAAGAGTTCCCTGACTGAAGTTGTTCTTATTCCTCTAATAACAGTTACCTCTTTTTTTCTTGGAAGCTTTAATTACCGTACCTGTCATGCCTATCTGATGTATTCACATTTGCTCCATTCTTCAAGAAAAGATCGACCATATCTCGGTTATTTTCTTTAACTGCAAGCAAAAGTGGTGTGCAGCCTTCCTGCAAAAACATATTAAAGATCAAGTTTAGGTATGCAAGAATTGTTTAGATGATAGAATTCAGTTGAAGGCATGTTGTGAACATCCTGTGAACTTGCTAATGACATATTAAGGAAGTAGGCTACAATGGAACTCTGGAATGAGAAGAGCAGGGCATAAATCCAGCTTCTGTTAGTTAATTTCCATGTGACCGTAAGTAAATTATTTCACTTCTTTGGGCCTTAGTTTCCTCACATGTAAAATGAGGGAATGAAGTTAGATAGCCTCTGGGATTGCTTCCAGTTATTAATTTGTGATCAGGACATAGAAAACCAGGATGTGTAAGAGACTTTCCTAATCTTTTAGGGGTACCTTCCTTTCCTCTGTCTTCATGTCATGATCAATGATTGTCTGCGTGCAGTCACCCTTATTTCCCCAGTACTTGGCCAAGCTACAACTAAATTCTGGTCAGTTTTCAAGTTGCCTAGTTCTCTTCATCCTTTCCCCTGAAGTGTGTACAACCAGCCTCAAAAACTCAAGAAAATCTTGCCTTAAGGTGCTGAACCTTGAAGAAAGTCATTTTCTTGATATTTTCCCTCCCTTCACAACTCTCCTAATGTATATTTTGATTTTTATTTTCTCTCTTGAGCAGCAGTGACGAAGAGTCAAACCTTTTCTTAAAAATCAGGAGATACTCAATAAGTCTAGAAAGGAAACGATATAGTGTGTAGGAAACAGAGAAAAAAAAACACACCTACATACGCCTAAGAATTTGTTCTTGTGAAATGTCTGTCTGCAGTTTTATGCTGAACAAATTTTTAAAAGATTATTTTTTAAAACATTATGACATTTCTTCCTGACCAATTAACATTGTACTATCATAAGTAAAGGTTTATATGTAAAGTATTGCAGACAGATATTTGATGGAACCTTTAAATTCTGGGTACCAGACCTAATATAGCATGCAAAGAAAATTCTAGAGAGACAGATGTGATGGAATGAATGGAGAGCCAAACTCAAAGTTAGTGAAACAGAGATTCAAGGCCTGCTGCTGAGACACTTAGAGTGGCTAGGTGAGCCTGGGAAGTCACTTCACATTTCAGCATTACAAACCACTCCCTCAGTCAAGTTTTCATCACTTTTTTGTGTGTGTGTCATGCACCCCTTTCCAGAATAATGCTTTTAAATACCTAAAATACAGAGAGTGCAAAGGAAGCCAATGACATTGAAAGAACTATAAAATAAATGGTGATTTTTTTTTTAATTAATGGATCCCAGGTTAACAACCCTACTCGAAGATTAAATCTTAGAACAGGCCCTGGTCCAAAGCAGTCGAGGGAAGTTCCTCATTAAGAGTTCCGATGTGAATGGAGTCTCCTCCCCATTTTGCCTGGCCATCAGAAAATTCCCAAGGCCAATGAACTTTGACTAGAGATGGATTTTAAGATACTTGCATTAAAGAAATGCTTCCAAGAATATAATGTGAATTGGAAAATACCTGATTTACCCATTTGAGCTCAGAAAATATTTTCTCACACAAGAGGTAGACTTCTACCTTGTTTTTTGCTTCCATGTCTATTGTATGTCTAAGCAGCTTTGCTGCTATTGCTGTGTTAAGTCCAGAGGCAGCATAGTGAAGTGCAGTGTTGTCACCGGTATCCATCAGAGCAGGATCTGCACCATACTCCAGCAGGATCCTTGCACACTCCTCCTGCTGACACTGTACTGCCTGTGAATGGAATGTAGAGAAAGAGACAATCAATACTCTAAAAAGTATTTAGTATACTAAAACATCATTAGTGATATTTAAATAAGTTAGTAAAGCACATTTTCTTAATCAAAACGCATTCTATCGACCAGGAAGGTTAACTAGGGCATACCTTCATTAAAGATGTCTGATAGTGCTTGTCACGCAGGTTTATTTTGCATTTTCTCTCTACTAAGAGAGACACAACATCTGGATGGCCATTTGCAGAAGCCAGGTGTAGAGGTGTGCTATGAAAATGAGAGCTAAGTCATTGCTTGGTAATTACGAAAATCAAAATTGTACTCTTGTTAGGTACTATATTTCTAACATAAAATGCATTATTGTTACTCTGCCTGAAATCGAAATCACTGCCCAAATAAATATAAGTGGCCACCCTTCTCACCCGAGGACATCTACAATGTGCATTAGTTCTTCTGACCGGATATGATGAACAAAAACGTCTGGGAAATAAATAGCAGACTCAGAAGAACATTTCACTGGAAGAGAGCAGCATTTGCTCCCACCTCGCCACTGAGAAAGAGTAGGTCAGCTGGAAGCAGACTACAAGTAAAAGGAAAGAGTTTCCCCTCCATTAAAAATGGGCAGGCAGGAGGGTCAGGGGTCATCAGCAGTCAGGACTTGGGATCCAATCTCCAGGAGGCAGAGCCTGCGCCTGCCCTGGCCCACGTGCTCAAAGGACAACTTTTCCAAGAGTTAGCCAAGGCACACGCAGACTCGTGGTGGGAGGGCGGGGGAGGGGGTTGTCTTAGACTGTTCCTGGGGGGAGGGGGGGCATCCCTTCTCTCACCCCCAGCGCCCTCTCACCGCTTCTCTTTATCCAGATCGTCCACGTGTGCCTGGCCCAGCAGCAGCAGGTGCTGCACCCTGGCCACATCCCCGAAGGAGGCAGCTTTATGGATCTTCCCGAGGTCCTTCATTTTGATGACATAACCAGCACCTGGGCCCAAGGGTCGGACCTCGCTGTCTCTCCTGGGAGAGGAGGAGCCAGATGGAGACCGCTCTCTCCTTCTCAAGATTTTGAAAGTCTTCTCCATCCTGAGGGCGGGCTTCAGAGATGGTCTGGAGAACTCACTTGGAGTCCCTCAGCCTTTTCCAGGAGCTCTCTTACTCTCCAAAACACTTCGATAGTCAGAGACTCCAAGGAAACTGCGTCCAAACAGGGCAACAGTTAGAAAGGAATCGATCCTGGAGATGGTTGGAGCCCTAGCAACGCCTCGAGGGAGACCGAAGTGCGCGTGAGCTTGACAGACGCTCAAGGCATGCGCACGCGCCCAACGGGAAAGATTAAGCCTGCACGAGTGCTCAAGGAACATTGTAGTCAAATTCCAGAATTATCAGGTCAATGAGAACACATACTGCATACAGTCAGAAAGAAGCAGTTCAAATACCATGAAATTACAGTCAGGATCACGAAGGTCCTTGGAGCTTCTACATTAAAAGGTCAGAGGCTTTGGGATATGCTATTCTGTAAGGCAAAGAAGGTTGGACTATATCCAAGGGTCAGGTACCCAGCAAAAATGAGGGTGATCTTTCAGTCAAGGAGATGGATATTAAATGAAAGAAGGGACGTCCAGATCTTCCTGATGAAAGGGCAGAGATTGATGGGAAATGTGACCTTCAAATAGAAGACTCAAGAGAAGTATGAAAAAATAAACAAGAAAAACACATTTTAAAAACATCAGCTTATTCAATAAGAGAGAACTGTTGACACATCTATGTGGGACAACAATACTCTTGACAATTTTGACAATTTTATCTTTATTCTAACATTTAAAAATCTTGAAAATTTTATCTTTATAATGACATAGACAGAGGCTGTGGGTATAAACTAACAGATGTGACAAAAAAAGGAATTAAGCAGCACAAAAAGATTGCAGTGAGAGAAGGGGAAAGGAGGACACAGAAAATTGTAAATTACTCCACTTGAAGAGGGACACAAATATATGACTGTAAAGGGAAAGAAGGGAGGGAGATGAGCATTGTTTGTACTTTACTTTCATTAGATATGATTCAAGAAAGGAAGAACATACTCAGTTAAGTATGGAACCTAACTAGGCCCAGAAGCAGTAGGAAGAGCAAGGGGAAAGAAAAAGGAGGGAGTGGTTAGAAGCGAAGGAAGACAGAGGGAGCACCTCTGCCCTTTCTGAGAATCAGAAAGGGGCAGCTCATCAGTGTCACTAATACCTACAGGGAGGAAGGAATGCAACCAATAGAAGGTGATATCTCAAACAAATTTCTTTCCTTCCTTCATTAATTGATTTCATCCGTTTCTGCTTTCATAGGCAGAGGGAAAGAGTTATAAAATGCATGATAATAATTTGATCGACTTCACGATGTTGTCTCACACATGTTCCATGAAAGAGAAGGAACATAAGGATTTGTAATAGGAATAACTTTCAGTTAGATTTCTAAAATAAGGCTCCTTCCATTACAATGATTCAGTAATTGACATTCATCATTGCTCTGTATGATAAAAATTCAAGTTCGTCAAATGCCAAATTTAGGATTTTGCATTTCTGTTATCCAACATCGGTTGGAAGTAAATCGTTTAGGAAGTAAATCATTTAGCCCTTAGTAGTCCTTTGCCGCCTGGGTACTGGAGTGCTCCCTATTCATGCTCTCCTCCTGACTTTATAGAAGGAATCTCATAGAATGGATCTTCTAAGCATTTTGATATAGCTTTCCAACCTATCCTGAATGGGGCCCAGTTTGCTTGAACTGATGGGACTGCAACATCAAATTTTTATACTTTGAACTCAATAATTCTTTCACTAGTACTTTGAAATTTGATGGTAAAGGAAGTTTAGGTTACTATCTACTGAGCACACTCCAGGTCTCACTTTTTCCACCCTTAAAAGAGATGTTCAGACTAGAAAACTTCTAAAAGTTTTAAATCAATGATAAAATGAAAATGCTACAGTTCTCCCAGAAAAGACCTTTTTCTCAAGACGTGTACTAGGAAAGTTTAAGACAGTTACCATTTCGTTGGTTTGGAGCTGAGATGATTGTACCAGGATAATGACTCTTAATGTAGGACAAATTCTTATCTTCAACACCTAAGAGGAAAATAACTTTTGCAAAAGAGTGTTAGTCTTCGAGCGTGAAGAGCCCTAGATTGAAATACTGCTACTAAAACCTACTGAGTGTGATGATATGGGTGGGGGTGGCATTTCACAAGTTCTCCTCACCTAAGTTTGATTCTGTAAAATGAATTTAACAATATGAATATTGCCCTCATAAGTGTGTTGCCAGTCTGAAGTGAGATAATGCAATGAAAGTCATTTGCACAGAACCCTACTATGCCTGTGCAAAAAGTAGGTATTGTTATTTTTGTCATTACTGTAGGATGAATCAGTGTGGTGTCCCATCGACAGAGCAAAGGAAATGAAATATGCTGAAAGGCAGACAGTTTTACAGGCCTAAAAATCCAACCCACATCTTCAGATTGATGAAGCACCTTTAAGACCTATTCTTTGGGAAACCTGAGTCTGACCGAAATGTGAAATAAGTGCAACTCCCTCGATTTACTTTTTCTCCGTATGCTTCTTGGCCCCTTGGAGTTTGTTCTGAGGAAACAATTTGTTTCTAAGGAAAACTCATAATATACAATTTAATTTTGAATAGCATTTTTTCCCCTTTTAATTGTATTTAGGTCTCGAATGATAGTAATGAAAAAGAAAAATATCTGCTGGACAAAAATGGAACCCTACAGTACAAAATTGCTATGCTCAAACTGGAACTAAATACAGTAAAAATTAATGATCATGCAAAAGAAAATCAAGATCCAGAAGAAATTGAGGTTTGAAAAGAAAAGAAATATGGGCTTCAAGAGGAATTACAACTGAATGAAGGAGCAGTAACAAAAATCATATCCCAGTAGAGTGGACAAGTAAATGTTCGGACAGCTGAGAATGTAGTGTTGAACACTAAGGTAGAGAATGCAACAAAGAAAAATAGGAAAGGCTTGAGACAGAAATGAAATCATACCACCCCTTCTACTATTGAGGTCATGAACAAAGTGAGAAATCGAAACTAGCCTTTGGACATACCTTTCAGGGAGAAAGAGATGAGTGACTTCATTTACAGCACAAACTAAACCATAACTTGTCTAGGTTAGGGAAAGGCAATTGTGTCCTTTGTCAAGAGCCCTCTACACCTAAAAGTAAAGCCAACAGTCTAAAAAATGAGCTATACCATGTACATGACTACCTTAGAGAAACGATAGCCATTTTGGAAAGCACACAGAGAGAAGTAAAACAGGCCCAACATAACTCAAAGAAACTTGAACACGCAAAGTAAGTGTAAAAAGAAGAACTGAACAAATATATTGTCAAACATAAATCTATCCACGAAAGATTAGCTTACATCTGGAGTGAAAATATATTGCTTCAGCAACAGCTTGAAGATACGCAAAACAAAGGCATCATTCAAGAAAAGGTATGGAGTGATGACCAGGTAGAATGTATTGATGTCTTCAGCAAAGTTCGTGTTGATACTGAAAAGCAAATTCTTATGGTAGAAGAGAGAAATAAAGAGGTAATCAGTGAATATAATCCCTTAAGAGAACAAATGTGTAAATATGAAAATGGGAAAGCAGAAAAAGAGATAGCTCCTTATGTGGTACAGTTTGATAAGCATTTTCTTTTTAAAATGAAAATCAAAGTAATTTTGATCAAGATAAAAGAAGATTTGAATTTTCAGCCTGCAGATGATACTACCTTTCATTGAAAAAATACTGATATGTAGGAAAGGAGAATGAGAAACAATAATACGATGAATATGCTACTAAAATAATAATGTAGCACTGTGTAATAAAATATGAACCTAATCATTATAAGAAAAAAATAATTAAACAGAATGTAATAGAATATAGATATTTAAATTACTAAATGGAAATAATTTCAAATATAAAACTGATAGAATAAAAATAAAATTAAAAAGAAAAGTATGAAAATAAAATTTAAAAATCATCTTTCAAATAAGATGACTCTTTTTGATAATGAAATTATGTAGCCCATGAAATGTGGCTTTCATAAATACACGTAGGGTTAATCCCTTGTGCATAAATACTGATGAATTGATTGCTCTAATAATATGCCTACTTTTCCATTTTAATTCTGCCATGGAATAAATTACATGAAATGCTATACCTGAAGAAAATCCTGAAAAATTATGCTAGCAATTATGGAATAATTGAAATGGTACATCTGAATTTTGATTGTGTGGAATAATATAGTTACACTTTTCATAATTACTTGAAAATATTTATCAGTCGATCTATTTTCAATTCAAAACACTTGGAAATATTTTAGAAATATTAATCCCTGGATCATATTTTTAATGCTATTCCAAATGCTGTCACTACGTCCCTTTAAAATTTACGACGGTGATGCTGTTCAAAGATATTATGATTCTGCATTAAGGATAAGTATTTTTTGTACATTAATATTTCCAATTAAAAAATGTTCTTTGCATTGCCACTCCATATTTTTATCTCACTATTTTTTCTCTGTTTTACTAACACTTCTTGCTAAATGCACACAATTGTAGTTTCTTGGATGATTGCCTTTTATTTTTTGAAGATGGTTAGTCTTTTGTGGTATAATAGCAGTTCTTATTATTTGAGATTTGTTCGCACATGCAGTGGGAGGCCAGACTACAACAAATTGTGCTGGGTAAAAAAAATTTCGTATAATAATAAATATATTTAATTTTAATATATACGATCATGTGATTGAATCTCATGATTTCATGCTAGAACTTAATTTGTTTTTAGGCATTCAATTCATTATGCCCATTTTTCCTTTCACAGTTTTATATTGGCTTCCTTTAGTTTATGTTTCCTTTCCAAAACTTCCTAGATTTTAGTTAAATTTTTTTTACATGATACTTAATTTTATCTAATGACGGAAAAATATTAATTTCTTTTGCTTTTCAGTTTTATTTGCTATTAATAATATGTACCATAATTGATTGTATAGTGAAATAAATAGGATTTTATAGCATATCTGTATATATCTCTAAAAATACAACTGTGTATTTGTGTTGTGTGTAAATACACACACATGTATGTATGCAGTTGTGCTACATTAGGGCATGAAATGAAATGAAATGATTTCCCTTTACTTAAGTGGTGGAATTAACATCTTTTCCCCTTTTTCTGCCTATTTATTGACTGCAGCCAAGAGTGTACTTCCTATCCTAGCAGAAAAAGGAATTGAATTGCATGTTTGCCAAGGACAGTTCAAGATGTGAATGATAGTGAACGATCTTTTTTTCTGTTTTTCTTTTCTTTTTTCTTTTTTTTTTCTTTTGGTTTCCAGAAAACCAAATCAATCTGTTCATGTGTTTTTACCAACCTTGACTAGCATATCAGTGCACATGTTCATCCTTCAGGGAAAACTATGTGAGTAAAGAAAACGCAATTTTTACAATAAATGTCCTTATTCAAATAAAGTACTCTACTCTTCTGAAAAATGGAAAGAGAAAACCCTAAAGTTTCTATGTACTATAGGAACCTATAAATTCTTCCTTTCCTTTGCCCCATCTTCCATGTGAATTGCACTAACATAAATTTTAGCCACTAGGTGGCCTTGGAGGTGTTGTAAATCTCAGAAATTGGTAATGGGGAAATAGGGCTGAATGCATGACTTTATGAGGAGTATACCGAGAGTGTAGGAAGATAGCCTTTGATCCATGCTGAATGAAGGATGGGTGGTATAGTCAAAAGAGCCTTGTAATCTCAGGGGCCAAATTGCAGTTCATTTCTCTATTAATTGCAACCGTTATGGCCATGCGTAACTCATTTGGCCTCTGTGGTGTAGCTTTTCTCATCTGCAAAATGAGGTGGTTGTATTCACTAGTCCCTGAGAATATTTCTAGTTCTAAATCTACCAAAAGTGTGAATACATTGATGAAATTATGTTGCATGTCATAATATTTATATCTGTTAATTTTTAAGGTTTATTCTTCTTATATAAGCTGATATGAATTTATGAACTAATTAATAGAAACAATGCGAACATATTTCTATTAGGTTACAGTAAGAAAGCTTCAACTAGAACTTACTCATTCAAAAAAACATCCAGGACAGAAGCTTAACTAGAGGGTAAATCACTTTTTGGAAATAATTTGGGAGATATGAAACAAAACTGCAGAAGGGAATACATCAAACTAAATGCAACGTATGAATTCAAAAAGTCAATAGTTGCTCATTGGTTAATGGAAAGTGTTTTCAATGTAACTTCAGTTTTTACCATTATTATCTGAACACTGCGTCTGTCGTTCAAACGGACATAAAACAAGATTGATAAACTCCACCATTTCTACTCTTCAATTGGGATAATTATATTCACTCTTTAGGTGTTTGACAGTTTTGTTTTTCTGTCCTTATGCAAACAATGAGGTGGTTTTCCAAGTAACAGTACTAACTAAATCATTTCCATCACTTTATATTTGGAAATTCCTTAATCTTTATTTTCTCATTTAATCCCCATAACAGTTCTGTGAAGTGGAAGTTGCTTACTTCTAATCAAACCACTTGAATAAGAGAAAAATGATATTTCTTCATAATTTGTAAATATATAACTTGTGCATGCCAACGGACATTGAGAATTAAATTAATTAGATGAATAATCTTATTAATATTCTCTAATTTATTCGTAATGATCTCACCGTGTTGCTTTGCATCTCCACAACTTCAGTCATGCTCTTCTTCTTGCTTAATTATACTTCCCCATTTCTGCTACCTATCCATAATCTATCTGTTCCTCAGCACCCTGATGCACGAATACCTCTTTCACCTCCAAGATCCTTTTGAATTCCAAAAGAATGATTCGTTTGCTACATGCCTTTTTGGACTTTTCAGTCCTATTGATTTCACAGTCTTCTGAATTCCACTTTTCATCTCATACCACATGATTTCCTATTTAACTGTATATTGATAGACTTATATTGTTCCTGTTATCAACCTACCATTCTGTGTGCCTAAGGCTTGTTTCCTCAACTAGACTGTAATTTCTTCAGGACATGGATTGTTTATAAAACGTCATCTTCCATAGAATTTGTTTTTCACAGCTTGTTGGAAACAAAAATCATGGTCATTATTGTAGTAGTAGTGGTGGGAGTGGCATTAGCAGTAGTAGTCATCTTCATAGTGGTAGAAGAAGAAGAAGCTAAGTAAATGTTTATTTCTTGATTTTACCCTGAGTTGAAAGTGTAGCTAACATTAAAATTGTTACAAGGTCATATGTGGACTGTATTTGGAATAGGCCACTGTGAGTCTTTCTAGTCTCATTTTTTATTAGTTCTCAATTCCCTAGAGTCTCCCAGTGGCAAAATAGAAATTCAGTAAAAATTTTTTTACTGTTAATATTAATAGCACTACTACAAGTACTACTACTACTACCACCACCAATCCTACCACTACTACTTCTACTACTTGTACTAGAACTACTAGTACTAGTACTGCTACTACTACTACTACTACTATTACTACTACTACTACTACTACTACTACTACTACTACTACTACTACTACTACTACTAAAATTATTATAGTAAAGGCTAAGGAAAGCATAGAAGAGTCAAGTTCCCTAAAATGTTCCCTTTGTTACTGCAAAATACATTTCTCTATTATCAGTTGTGTCTCACATTTTTGTGCTTTTAAATGTAATATATTCATCATTACACCAGCCAAAAATTACAAAAATATATATACTTGGTATACTTCAAAACCTATTTTCAGTCTTGTACCCATTTTCAATGGTAAAGTAATAGAAATTATGCCAGCACACCGAAAAATAAAATTTTCAACGACGAGGTTGTTCTCTGCTTGGAGGTACGTTGCTGGAATTATGGATAGAATGTTGGCCTTGGGTTAGAATGACCTGAAAAATATTTCTAAGTCTCAGAAATCAATATTGGAATAAAATATGTTATGTTTCCCAATTAACTCCCCTACCACCCATTCCTTTTATTACCGTCGCATTCTTTTTGGGACACATTGATTAAAATACTAGCCTTCCAAAACTTTTGTCTTTAGGCTACAATTGGGAAGGTACGTGTGAACTGAGCAGTAGAAGGTACAGCAAGGAAGCACTAAGTTAGAGTCCATCTTTGGCACTATGCCTTAACTCACATGATTGCCTTCCAAGGAAAACTGGCATCATTTCTTTCCTGTCTAATTTCCCTGACTATGCTGGCAACTAAGTTTTTACTACATAAGACTTAATCCAAATTACTGTTTCCTCCTTTTTCAACACTTCATCAAATAGTGAATGCCGGTTATGTGAGTTAAACTATGGTTAATTCTGACCAGGTTACAAATACTATGTGTAAGACATGTCCTCTTTCCTTGTAGAATATGCCCTTTCACTGGGAAGCCAATGCAGAATAGTGGAAGTTCATTTATAATACAAGGTAAGATATAAAGAACTACTCACTGAATGGTATATATGTAAATATTTATAAAAAGGAGAGACCACTATAGTCAGGGGTTAGAGCAGGTGGTAGTTAAGCCAGTCCTGTTCTTCCCTACACAAAAAATGGTCAATGAAAATTTGCAAAGTTAGCAATTCTACTGCAAGAACAGTTGCCAAATAGCTACATTTACTGTGTAGTATATATTTGCATGCATAATATCTATTGATATGATACATATATACTAAGAAATACCTGCACTTGAAGGTGACTTTTCCAACATCCCCAGGCTTGGCTCAGCCCCTTGCTGTCCATATGAGTTTTCACAAAGGGTTTTCTGTCTTCAGGCCTTGGTTTCCTCATTTTCAAAATGTTCTAATTGACTTTTCATGTTAGGGACTGTCTATATTTACATCCACTAAAGGAACATTATAAATGCAGCTTTGCTGTCTAATAACATTAAATGATATCATTTGTATTGTGTGGAGTAGGACCTTTAAATACTTCGCTAGCTCCTTTATCCAGATCTGCAACTAAAATTACAAAGACACAAAAACACATCAGTGTAAAACGTTTTTCAAAAGAAATTTACTTACGTTTTAGATTTTGGATTATATTGGTGGAAGCTATCCGGCTTTCTACAAATATTAAAACATAACCAAAACTCATTTGGGGAATATTGTACAATGAAGTTATATTAATGAAGAGCTGATCTTGAATATGCATCTCTTGCAATAGGGATGAAAAGATAAGTTAGGCTACTGTTTCTCTGGTTTTGTTTTTTAAGAAAATGTTGTTGGATGACATCAAGAATTCTTTTTAGATTTATTTCCTTCTCTGTGATTCAAAATAGTTTAAGGCACTTGGTCAAAATTAATACTTTTTAATTATATAATATTTGAGCTATAAAGAGTTTGACTCAACTATCCTGCTCATTCACACAGATTAAAAAAAAACTTTTGGAAACAAGTAAAAAGAAATCTGGAGAATCTGAAAAAGGAGATTTTCTTGACAAGGGGGAAGTGGAGCAAGTATAATCTGAAAGGGATAGACAAATTAATAGGTTGAAAAATAAGGTAATCCATAACATAGAAGAATGTGAAATATCTTCTCTTTATATTCCTCTTGAAGTAGTTAGAACATGTAGCAGGTCATTGGAGAGCTACATCCTTGAGATTTACATCTTCCCCATGACTGCAAAGCAATACTTTCTGTTTAAGTCCTAGTCACAGTTTCTTGCTGCTCTTAGGAACTCAGTAGATAAGTTGGGGAATTTATATTTACATGAATCTTCTAGGCTCCAGTGACTTTCTATCTAGATTTGTATGTTAGAAAATTTTCACCTTCTGCCATTATAAAATTCATGTCCAATAAAATGTATCTAAATATAGTGTGTTAAAAGCACCTATCAAGGATTTTCAAATTGTCACGTGTGAGAAATATCAAGCTTGTTTTGCTCATCAGTGGAAACTGCAAAGACACAAATATTGATTTCACGTATACACAAATTTTCTAAGAATTGGAGTCTTCCCAAAAGGAGATAGACTGTTTGAAGAAAGCAAATGATGGAAAGCCTTTCATGTGCAGTCTTTCCAGGGCTCTTAGAAATTCTGAGCTCCCTCTCATTCTCCGCTTCTCTAATCCTGAAGATAAAAAAATATCCCTGACAAGGAGGACTGAATCATAAAGTATTCGGAACCTATTTGAAAAGAGATTTGAAAATTACCAAAAATAGGTGAAACAAAATTTGATTGCAAGATGATTACCGCTAATATTAAGAAACTTCATAATACAACATAGAGTTAAAAGTGAAGGACTTTCTCTGTGAAAAAAGGGCTCGTGTTGGTTTAAGGGAAGGAAAGACTCTAGTAGTCTAAAGATTTTCATTTCATTCCTCCAGTAAGTGGGTGAAAACCTTTTTAGTGCACTATGTCCTCTGCATCGCTTTTCTATTTTAGGGAATCAAAGACCTTCCCCCAGCATGAAGAATAAGAAATTGACTCATTCATCTTAAACTCTTTCTTTTCTTCTTCTTCTTTTTCTAATTTTCTTTGTTTACAGTGTTGTACAGTCATATCCATATAACTTAGATTTTTTTTTTCCTCTTCCCTCCTGCTCCTTTCCCCATGGGTTCATCAAGCAATAGATTGCTACATTCCTTGACTTTGTGTCTTGTGTGTCTAACTTATTCCCCTGATCTAAGATTCTGTTTCTTAGCCACGTGGTTTTCATAGTTATTGCTTTATTATATAATTTGAGATCTGGCAGAGATAGGCCACCTTCCCGAGCATTTCTTTTCATTACCTCCCTTGATATTCTGGACCATTTGTGCTTCCAAATGAATTTGGATATTATTTATTCTATTTCTAGAAGTTATTTATCTTGTGTTTGGTGTGCCACTTAATAAGGAAATTAATTTAGGTTGAATTGTCATTTTTTAAATATTTTATCTGATTTAAACTTGATCTGATTATTTGGTGTCATGGGCAGAAGGGAGGAAAATCAAGGAGGGAGAAAAGTTTGGAACATAAAATTTTACAATAGTGAATTGCCAGGCCTAGAGGCCTGTGTGGGCTACCCGAGTCTTCTTACCTTACCTCCGAGGTCTTCGGTTGGCCAAAACCGGATGCTCATATGAGACAAAGGACGTTCCAGAGTCGAACAAGGGTTGAGCTTTATTTCAGGGTCTAGTTACAAGTGCAGGGGAGTCTTCCTTAGGAGGAAGAGCGGGAGATTTCCTAAGGAGGCTAGGATCTTAAGGGATTGGAAGTAGAAGTACAAGCGGGGAGAGAGGGGGATGGGAGAGAGGAAAGAAGAAAAGCGGAACCTACTGTCCTCTTGGCTCCTCACGTGCTAAGAGAGCTTTCAGGCTTCCTCAATCCTACTTAACCTTCAGCCGCACAGTTTGCATCTGAATACCGTGCTGTTAGGTAACTAGGTGTGCCCAGATCCGGGACAATCTCGAGGGCGGGGAGATCTCTCTCCCATCACGTTTCTCACGGGAAGAGGCGGAATTACTCGAGATACTTCGGTTCACCTCGATTCCCTGCCGTTCCCTGGGGGGGTCTCGTGAGAGCTCTAAGATTTAGAAGTCCCACTTTTACCCACCCGAGACCGTCCACAGGGATTTGAACTTCCAATCCCAACCGTGAATGTTGAGAACTATACATGTAATTGAAAAGAATACTACTAAGAGTATTAATGAAAACATTAGAAGACTATTTGAATGTGAGTTACTAGTTTTATTAAAAAAGAGAATGAAATACCAGAGAATTAATAATTAAACAACTAAAATGTGACTACATTTTGTTCATTTGTACATTTGTTCAACATCAAATCATCTTAACCACATATGTAGAAATATGCCAATTGCATTTTGTTGAGTATTCTTTTGCTGTGGTCAATCAAATATTAGAATCATAAAGCTTGAGGTATAAGAGATTTCAGAGGACATCTCAACCAACGCCATTATTTGAGATATGAGAAAAATGCAGGTGAGGAATGTCAACTGACTATCCACATTCATACTAGAAATATGAGGCATGGGATTTGAATCCAAATGATCTGACTTCAATCTGTGTTTTTTTTCCCCATTAAAGAGTGCCTGCTTCTCTTAATTTAAAGCATTAAGTATAATAGAATATTTTCCAACTCCTGGACATGTAGGCCTCGGTCTTCAGCCTTTCTCTGAACAGAATGTGTTATTAGTGGTCATGTGGCTCTCAGATTCAGAGTAGAAGCCGAATGCTCAGGTTTTTTAGCAGCTTTTCCATTTTTCATAGACTGATTTTCCATGTGTGTAAAGAATATTTTCAAAGAATTGTCAGAAAGAAAACAAAAGAATGCACCTTTCCTCCTTACGTAATACAGAAAGCTTTCAATGGTCCTGGAAAGCTTTGGTAACAGGATAGGGGTGCTGGGGAAGGGATTTTACATCTTCTGAAAAATTGATCAAAAAATCATTCTTTAGACAGGGTGGGAAGGTACATATATGGGAAGAGATTGTAAAGTCAAACGACTTATTTAAAAACATCTAGGTCAGCCTAATGTCTGCTTTATTATTAATTGTTATATGTCCCTTTAGCTTGCATAGATTATTATTTCAAATAGGGTAGATATATTTTCAATGTTTCTGCAGTGGAGGAAAGTGGCATTTATGATCTAACGATTAACAAATTATGAGATAAAATTTTGCATGTCCTTAAGGAGACAAGTGATAGAAGTGTTTAAAAAGATAAAATGAACAATTAAAGAGCATTTGTTTGTCATGCTGTAGACTCGTATTTCTTGTGATATAAAATCGTGATGAGGAATAGGGACAATATCTGTAAGGGTAAGAAGTGTACGGAGAAGTGTAACACAACTGAAAACACAGGAAGGAGGCAGCTTATGAAGTTATTGAAAAACCAAGCAGAGGATTTTGTATTTGATCTCAGAGCTAAAAACGAGCCAGTGGAATTTAATGTGTAGAGAAATGAAATGATTAGAAGATTTAGCATTTAGGAAGACCACTTTGTCTGCAGAATAGGATATGGACTTTAAGAAGGTAGTGACTGGAGGCCAGCAGATCCACTAAGAAGGTTCCCGAATAGTCCAAGAGCCAGTCGATGAGGGTCTGTATGAAGATGATGGGATATATACAAGAGAGGATGTTTAAGGTAGAAACAAGACTCGGTAAGAGATCTGATATGTGGTATAAATGCAAAGAAACAGTCCAAGTGATGCCAAGGTTATAAGCCTCAGTGACCGGAAAACTTTACCTAGTGTAATAGAGTTCCTACAATAAGGTCCAAAAAAGAAAAGAAACTGCCTCAACCAGTAAAAGTTTCTCCTCCTTGACGAAGGTAATATAAGTTTGGAATGCACGATCCTTTTAAGGTTATTAGTACAACGAACTCATAGATAGTACAAAATAATTCATGACAAATGCTTGAAAAATTTGAATGAATCCCTTCGTGAAGTCAGAAAGGAGAAAAATAACTCTGATGCAGGATAGATCTTTTATGTCCAAGGAATTTCAAAGTGTTTTTTTTAAGTAACGCATTAGCTTTTTAAGAAAAACAGATATTGCACTTTGGATATGAAGAATTACTTTAGAACTGTTGAAATTTTTATTACAACTCAAAGGTTCTTAATCTGTATTTTAAGAGTCTATGTGAATGTTCAAAAGGCTAACAATGTGCTATATTTCAAATGGCATTGGTTATGAAGGTCACAATGGAATCTTCAGAGCTAATCAAGTATAAGTCATTTACAAAGACATCCAGAGAAACGAAGTGACTAAAGTTACATATCTGATCAAAGTTCCAATTTCCTATGCAATCATTTTTCTCTTACACCTATACCTCTTGCTCATCAAAATGTTTAAGGTGTGTCATCCTATTATGATTAATCATAGAGAGCAACAAAAATAAAGAAATGAGACAGGAGTTTTAGTAATTCCTGAATATTTTAAAGTAAATCGCAGATTCTTCAATGTAACAGCTTCTGAATTCCTAACATTCCTATTAATCTGAACCTCCTCTCCCACAGCTACTCTTTCCCCTCCACCCTTGCCCTTGTTGTAAGCTTAAGGAGAAAAACGGTTAGGAGCTTTTTTTTTTCCATTGGAGCAGCGATGCAAAGAGTGGTATTAGATATTGCAGTCTGCTGAGATGAGGATATAGACTTCTCTTTTCATTTTCTGTTTTTCCCCATACTTCCCATCACTAGTTCCATTATGGGTACAAAATTAGAAAGTTCATTTGATTTGGGCATTGATCGTCTAATAGTCTCAGTGAGTGGATCAAACATTGCTCAGAAAAGAGTTACAAGACACTAGCGTACATATATTCTGTTAGGTTGTATTGCATTACATTGCAATATATTATAGTTATTTTTATATTTTGTTATGTTACATCACGTTACATCACATCACATCAAATGACATCACATTACATCATCACATGATGTATTCTGTCATATTTTATGATATCTTTTTATTATATCATATATTATAATTGCATTATGCCATATTATATAGCATCATATTAAATCATATGGAACTTATCATATCTCATTAACTTATTATATTTACTATATCCTCCCATTTATTCAGCACCTCAAAATGCTATTATTTACAAAGTTCACTCCTCAGAACAACTCAGTGAGATAATATATAGAAATTGATGTAGTAGACTATAAGGAAATATGCAAGAGAGAGTGAGGAAATATGAAAATTCTACTCTGAAGAATTTAACAAGATTCACCACCGTCGCACGGGCTAATGGCAGTGATAAATTGGAAAAGGGGAATTGTAACACAAACTACGTGCGAAAATATACCTAAGAATCAAGAACTCAAAGTGACCACTCAAAAGTCTTACACCTATATAACATGAATATTTTCCTTAGTCGAGTAGGAAGACAACAAATATAGTGAACATTCATACACTCACTCACTCTCTCTCTCACACACACACACACACACACACATTCAGAGACATACACACACATGGAGACATTGATACCTTATAAGAAAGGAAATCATGGGTTACTGTCATAATAATTACTTAATAACGAATTATCTATATGTGGTTTAATCATGTTCTTGGTAGAGGCTAATCTTGGTAGAGAAAAGCAGTAGAATTATCTTTGAAGAAAAAAAGGGGATATAGCATGGAATTACATCAGCTGCAACACCAGAAATATCAACATTCAATGTCAAGTATTTTGAAATGGTCAAAGGGAAAGATATAGACCCTCATCTATTTCTTTTTAAAATTCATTTCTTCAATATATTTTGCTTTCTTCCATCACCAGAATTTTTCCTAGTGTCCTTTCCTGTACCTCCAGAGCCATCTCACATAAAAAATAGTATTTTCAAAGTAAACTATAACAAAGAGAACAGCTAGGAAAAGTTCAATTTAACAAATAAATCTGGAAACATAACCAATATTCCACACTGATGAACTTCCCACCAGTGTAAATGAGTGAGGTGGGAGTGCCATTTTAACTCTTACTTGGGGACAGGCTTGTTTGTCATTCTACCACATTCACTTTTGATTATTTTGTGCTTGTGGTTTCATTTACATTACCATAGTCCAAGTATATATTGTTTTCCTGGCTCTGATTTCTTCACTCTGAGTCAGATCATGCAAATGTCTCCATGATTCTTTGTTTTCATGATATTTGCAGTTTATTATAGCACAGATAAATATCTGACTACATTCATGTACCACAATCTGTTTAATTATTCTCCAATTCTTTGGCATCTACTTTCTTTTCGATTCTTTTCTATGACAAAAATTAGTGCGATAAATATTTTTTTATGGATGAGGACTTGATTCTTGTCAAAGATCCTAATAGTGTAATATCTGGCTCAGAAAGTATGAATGTCATACCCTCTTTATTTGCACAACTCCAAACTGCTTTCCAAAATGATTGAACTACTTTGCTGCTCTACCAGCACTATACCTCTGTGCTTACCTTCTTACAATCCCATACCTTGCTTTCTGAGAGTAGCTTGATGCTTTGTGAAGTCAAAATACTTACCACAATGAGAATGTCCAGAAACTTGATTTTCTTGCCCGTCAGAGATGGCCAGGGAAGGGAAGGGCAACATAGAGTTAGACTACAAGCCCAATTGTAAGAGTTCGTAGAAAGTTAACCAATCAACAAGAGTTTCATAAGCATTTACTATATGCTAGGCACTGTGCTTAGGGCCAAAGAACATAAGATGACAAACAGCATAAACTCACAAAACAGTGAGGGGGAAAAGCAGTAGGCAGAAAAGTTAGTGTGGAGTTCTTAGGGTTCTAAGTCGATTCATAAGTTACAGTGGCTGAACAATATAGAGACGTGAAATGGAGCAGGTCTGAATATTTTTTCTGATCAGTGGTGATAACGGAACTACAACATTTGAATTCTACCTCCTCTATGCCCAGTTCAGAATGTGAGGAAATGGCAACAGCAGTTGAACAGATAAAACTAGGAAGAACACTTGGATCTAACCAACATATCGAGAAGAATTTCATAACGATAAAATTTACAATTAATTAAATGAATACAACAAAATTTTCATGGTACGGAGGAATATGTTTTCAAGGTATCTAAAAGGAGGAAAGAGTTCAGAAGGAGTGAGAGACTCCTTTCCTTTTTAAAATGTGACTCAAAAATACAGCAGCAATTAAGCCTCACACACAGTCCTCATCATGATAAACCATAGGAATGAACTGTGCTCGCATACAAGGTATCCTGGATGTATGCATCATAAGGGAAGAAAAGGTTTTCAGAGGTTGTTATCAAGCAGACCATACCTTCTTAAATGGACGTGTTTGGATATCTTTGTTAATTTTTAAAAGTCCTTGACTCAGAAAAAACGTTTAATCTTCTCCGGAAACATGATATCCCCAATCCTATGCTAAAATCATACAAAATTCTGTAACAGAGGCAGCCAGTCGTTTAACAGGGGACAAAAGAGAGACATATTTGCATCCTTTATTTATCTTTTTCTTGAAGAATGTCCTTTGAAGACTGAAAATGAAAGGATCCCAATCTATTCAGTGAAATTCAACAAACATCTTTTTAAAAAAAAAATGTAATTTATTTATTTTTCAGTTCTCAACATATAATTCCACAAGAATTTGAATTAAAAATTTTCTCCCCACCTCTCCCCAGCCCCTACTCCAGGACAGCATGCACCCCATCCACCCATTCCTCCAGTCTCTCCTGCCTTCTAGTACCCATCTTCTTCCTTCCATTCCCCTTCACCTCTATTTTCTTGTAAGTAAAAATAGATTTCTGTAGTCCTTTGCCTGTACATCTTCATTTCCACTTGCATGCTAAAGCAATATTTAACATTTAGTATTAAAATTTTGAGTTTCATATTCTCTCCCGCCCTCTCCACCCATCTCGATTGAGATAACAAGCAATTCAATATAGGTCATAAATGTCTAACAGTGCAAAGCACCTCCACATAGTTTGGTTTTAAAAGACTTACCACATTACTCACTGTCCTATGCTGCCCTCCACTTATTCCATTCTCTCCCTTGACCTATCTTGCCACAATAGTGTTTGCTTCTGATTATCCCTTTCGCAAATTTGCTCTCCCTTATATTATCTTCCCTCTCCTATGCCCTTTCCCTTTGCCTTCTTGTAGGGGAAAACAGATTTACACATGCAGTTGAGAGTATGTTATTCCCCCGTTCTAGCCATATCCCATGACAGTAAGGCTCACTTATTTCCCTTCATCCCCGACCCCTCGTCTCCTCCGTTGTAAAAGCCTTCCCTTCTATTTTTCATATGAGATGATTTCCTACATTCTACCTCTCCCTTGCTCTTACTCATAATACATTCCCTTCAAAAGTAAATTTCATCTTTTTAGGTATTCTCCCTTCATATTCAGGTCATCCTCTTTCCTCTGTCTATATTGTTTGTGTGTATACATATATACACGTATGTATGCAAATATATTTGTATATATACATATATATATACACAGACATATACATACTCAGACACACATAGGCATATAAAATATAAATATTTACATACCCATACATATCTGAATCTACTCATAGACATATGGAATTATATACATATAATATATATGTATATGTGTGTATACACACACACACACACACACACACATATATATATATATATATATATATATATATATATATATATATATATATACTACCTCTATCTGCCCTAATAATGTAAAAGGTCTCAGGAATTGAAAATAACAACTTTCCACGTAGGAATGTAAGCAACTCAGATTTAATGTGTCCTTTAAGACTTGGCTTTCCTGTTTATTTTTTCATATTTCTCTCGATTCTTGTATTTTAGAGTCAAATTTTCTATTCACCTCTGGTCTTTTCTTTTTTACAAATTCTTATTTATGAGCATTTATTTCCACAAGATTTTGAGTTCCACATTCTCTCCCCGTCTCTCCCCTCCCCCATCCCAAAACACCCTGCATTCTGATTGCCCCTTCCCTCATTCTGCCTTCCCTTCTATCACACGCCTACCTTTCCTTGTTCCCATCTTCTCTGTTTTATGATGGGACAAGATAGATTTCTATACCCCATTACCACTATTTCTTACATCCCAGTTGTGTGCAAAGCAATTCTGAACGTTGCTTCCCCAAACGTTGAATTTCAGCTTCTCTCCTTTCCTCCCTCCCCACTCATACCTATTCAGAAGTCAAGCATTTCAATATAGGCTCTATTAGCAGAGTTTTGCCAAAGACTTCTACTATAAACATGTTGTGAAAAACTAACTATATTTCCCTCCATCCTATCCTGCCCTGTATTTATTCCTGTTTTCTCTTTAGGTTTTGTCCCTGCCCTAATGTGTTTACCTCTAATTACTCCCTCATCCCATTTGCCTTCCCACACCCCAGGTATCCCTTTCTCCCCTATTTTCCTGTAGTGTAAGATAGATATTTATAGGAAATTGAGTGTGCATGTCATTCCCTCCTTAAGCCAAATGTGATGAGAGTAAGCTTCACTTTTTCCCTCCCACCTCACCCCTTTTGCACTCCATTGAGAAAGCTTTTTCTTTCCTCTTCAATAGGAGATCATTTGCCCCCTTACATTTCTCCCTTTCTCCTCCCAATATATTCCTCTCACCTCTTAGTTTTATTTTTTACGTATCATTACTTCCTATTCAACATACCCTCAGCCCTCTCTCTCTCTCTCTCTCTCTCTCTCTCTCTCTCTCTCTCTCTCTCTGTCTCTCTCTCTCTCTCTGTATCTCTCTCTCTCTCTCTCTCTCTCTCTCTCTCTCTCTCTCTCTCTGCCTATCTGTGCATGTCTGTGTGTGTGTGTGTGTGTGCGTGTGTGTGTACTTCCATCAACTAGCCAAATACTGAGAAAAGTTTCAAGAGTTAGGAATATTATCTTTCTATATAGGAATGTCAACATGTCAACTCTAGTAAGTCCCTTATGGTTTCTCTTTCATGTTTATCTTTTCATGCTTCTTCGATTCTTGTCTTTGAAAGCCCAATTTTCTATTCCATTCTGGGGTTTTCATCGTGAATGCTTGAAAGTCTTCTATTTCACTGAATGACCGCTTTTCCCCCTGAAGTGTTCTACTCAATATTGCTGGGTAGGTGATTCTTGGTTTTAATCCCAGGTCCTTTGATTTCTGCAATATCATATTGCAACTCCCCAGTCCCGTAATGTAGAAACTGTTAGTTGTTTTGCTTTCCTGATTGTATTTGCACCACACTGGAATTTTTTCTTTCTGGCTGGGTGCTGTATTTTCTCCTTGACCTAGGAGCTCTAGAATTTGCCTGCAATATTCCTAAGAGTTTTTCTTTTTGGATCTCTTTCAGGAGGTGTAATTTTTACCTTCTGCTTCGAGAATATCGGGGCAGTTTTCTGAGATAATTCCATGAGAGATGGTGTCTAGGGTCTTTTTTGGGATCACGATTTTCAGGTAGTCCCATGATTTTTAAATTGTCTCTCCTGGATCTATTTTCCAAGTCAGTTGTTTTTCCAAAGAGTTATTTCACATTGTCTTCTATTTTTTCATTCTTTGGGGTTTTTTACTGATTATTTTATTTGCTTTCAGTGTTGTCCAATCACTTCCCATTACCTTAGATTTTTTCAGCATCCTCGTCCTCATTGTCTCCTCTCTCCCTACTCCATCGCAAAGACAGCAAGCGGTATTAAAGAGCCTATACAATACATTGCTATTGAATGCAATTTCACCTCCGTCGTGTTGAATAGAAGACTTAAAATGAGTGGGAAAAACCATAAAACCAAACCAAAGGTAACACACAAAAAATGGTGTGCTTCATGCTGTGATGAATCCCACAGTTTTTTCTGTGGATGTTAAAGGTATTTTGCCTCCAAAGTCCATTGGGAATTGTTGAAGTTCTTGCATTGCTTTGCAGGACGAAGTCTACCAGAAAAATTCCTCACACACTGTGGTTGTTCCTGTGTACAAAGTTCTCCTGGTTCTCCTCCTTTCACTCAGCATCAGTTCCTGTAAGACTTTCCTGGCCTCTCTGAAGTCTTCCTGTTCATCACTTCTTATAACACAAGAGCATTACCTTACATTCATATATCACATCTTGGTCAGCCATTCGTCAAATGATGGGCATGCCCTTGATTTCCAGTATTTGCCCATCATAAATAGAGCTGCTTTACATATTTTTATACGTGGGAGACCCTTTCTTATATTGCTATATCAACGTGTATGAACATTTTTGCAGCCCTTTGGGCATCGTTCTAAATGGCTCTCATCGGTGACTGGATCAGATCACAGGTCCACCAACAATGAATTAATGTTCCAACTCTCCTACATTGTTCCCACAATTATCATCTTCGTGTTGTCTCATGTTAGCTTATCTGATAAGCGTGATATGGCACCTCCAAGTTTTTTTATTATTTGCATCGCTCTAATCAGTATTGATTTACAGAATTGGTTCATGTGACTACAAATAGCTTTAATTTCTTACTCTAAAATGTGCCTATCCCTATCCTTTGACCACATACCAGGTGGGAAATGACTTGTATTCTTGTCCACTTGACTCAGTTCTCTCTATATAGTAGAAACTAGACCTTTTACACAGACCCCAGTGGCAAAACTTCTTTCCCAGTTTCCTGTTTTCCTCCTAATCTAGGCTGAATTGGATTTGTTTCTGCAAAAACTTTTCAAGCTAATATAATGGAAATTATCCATTGTGCACTTCATAACGTTCTCCCTCTCTTCAGTCAAAAATTTTTCCATTCTCCATAAAATTGACAAATACAGTATTACTTGCTCCCCTAATTTGTTTATAGTATCAATCTTTATACCGAGATCATTTGGACATTATTCTTGTGTAGGTATCAGGTTTTGATCTCTATCCAATTTCTGCCACACTGCTATCCAGTTTCCCCAGCAATTTTTGTCGAACAGGGGGTTCTTTTCCCAGAAGCTGGAATCTTCGGCTTTCTCGAACAGTAGATTGGTATATTCATTGCCTATTGTGTCTTGTGTACCTATATTTTTCCCCTGGTCGGGTCTACTCCTTTGTGTCTTAGCCAGTAGCAAATGGTTTTGATGAATGCTGCTTGTAATACAATTTGAGATCTGGAAGTACTACCCCACTCCACTCGCATTTTTTTAATTAGGTCCCTTGATTTTCTGGACCTTTTGTTCTTCCAGATGAATTGTGGTTCTATCTCTATCTTTTCTAGCTCTAGGAAATAGTTATCTGGTAGTTTGATAGTATTGCACTAAAGAAATAATGTAATTTCAGTTGAATTGTCATTTTATTATATTGACTCAGCCTACCCATGAGCAACGGATGCTTTAATACCTACTGAGATCTGACTTTACTTGTGTCAAAAGTGTTTTGTCAATGTGTTCATATAGTCCTTGGTTTTCTTCTGACAGGTAGAATCCCAGATACGTTACAGTGAATACTGTAGCTTTCAGTGGGAGAAGGTAGAGAAGTAGGAACTCAAAGTTTGAGGAACGTATTTTGTAGAATTGTTTTTGCATACAACTGGGAAAAAGGAAATAAAGGGAATATAATGGAGTACAGAAATTTATCTTGCCCTGCAAGACAAGGGAGAGGACAGGGACAAGGGAATGTAGGGGTATGATAAAAGGGAGGGTATATTGAGTGAAGGGGTAATGAGGATGTTCAGTGTTTTGGGGTGGGGTTGGGGAGACATGGGGAGTAAATTTGGAACTCAAAATTTTGTGGAAATAAATGTTGAAAACTAAAAATAAATAAACACTTGAAATCAATGAATGAATCAATGAATGAATAAAAGCTGTAGCTTACCTGACCCTGAGGTGGCTGTTGTGAGAAAGCAGAGGCCAGGTGAAATCATTCCAGATTACCCAGGAGTTACCAGAGAGCTAGCTGCCTTAAGTGTGTGGGAGGAGTGGTCTGGCCACAGAAGATCTCCTCTGTCGAACTAGAGCATAGGAACACTCGGTGGTTGGTGAACGTGTCTGCACTACTGTCTTCCCTAGTCCCCTGGGATGCTGAGGCATGTATAGATTCCTGGTGTTGGTTTGCGGACTCCAACGCACTGGGGTTTCACATTTCTTCCTTGTTCGCTGAAGTTCTTGATGATTTCTTAGAAGATATTGTCCTGGTCCTTTTTTGCACCATGCCTTTCTGTTAGACCAAGAATTCTTTCATTTTTTCTCCTGGATATATTTTCCAGGTTAGTTCCAGAACACCTACAGTACTGGTCCCCTTCAGCCTCAGCAAGAGGGACCACCCAGCCCTTTGAGATTTTCCTAACCTCACAGGCTAAGAGACTGTTTTCGACTTCGACTGATCCCACTGTTCCAGAATTTCTCCTGGGGAATTATTTTAAGGGTTTTTCAAAGATCAACAAGAGGAAGGGGACAGCATTGAACAATCACTCCTGCATCTTGGCTCCCAGAAGTTCAAGTAGATAACTTACAGACTTTGGATCTGTGGGCTGAGAGTCACAGGAGTGACTGCTGCTGTTACCAAGGGTCCTGTACATCTCTCTCCCTCACTTACACAAGACTCCTTTTCTGCGCTGATATATTGGAGAATTCGCATACCTTCTTCAGTTTCAGTCCAGCCAGGTGCTCCACTATGGTGTGTTCTGTGCTGATGCAGCATGTGCACTCCACACTCCACCAGCCCCATATTAGAGACTCTTCCCATCGAAATTCCAGACCGTCCTAGGTTGGAAATCTGCCACACTCTATCTCACAGTGGATTCTGCCACTCTCAGATTGATTCAGGGTAATTGTAACAGGGCAGCAGAGTCAAGATATTAGAGTGAAAGGAACGACTCACGTAAGCTCTTGGCAAAACTCCTTCGGATACCTCTGAAGGCAGAATCTGTCCAAATTTTGGAGGTGTGTGATCCAGGGAGAGACAGACTGTGGTGGATTCAGAGCCCAGGACAGACTGGAAGGTTCACAGGAAGGATCGGTTCTGCGGGGGTCAACCCACAGCGCACAGTGCAGTGTGGCCAGCACAGTGGAGTGGAGGGGCCCCGGGAAACCTGATAGCAGCAGGCAGAATGGACAGAGCTGCAGCCATGTTTGGGAGGCCATCAAAGCCAAGCCAGTGAGAGCTACTGAGTGCCAGATATCAGCAAAGCAGCTCCTGAGACTTTCAGTCCTCAGATCAAACAAGGTGAACCTACTTGAACTCCTGGGAGCCAGGATGGCAGAGTGATCAGTAAGTGCTTTCTCCTCCCACCCTGATGACTGTGAAAGAACCATAAAATATTTCCCCATAAAAATCCTGAGTCAGCAGGAACAGCAAAGGGGGCAAATAGTCTCCCAACAGCTGAGGCTAGGAATATAGCTAAAGGGGATTTCTCCTACTGTGGCAGAGGCAAACCAGAAGGTCAGAGGACCCAGGGCAGAGAAAAGTTGCACTGGGACCCAGCCGAGCCTCAGCACCGTGAGAGAGGCCCCAGAAGGGGTGGGAACTCAGACTAGCATCTAGGAGTGTCTTAGCACTCCAGGAGAAAACGGGAAGACAATAGGGCAGCTGTGATCACCATCCCCTGAGCTTACTTTTGCCTCAGTGCAACAGAGGAGATAGCCTGTGACCAGATCACACCTCCCCCACACTTAAGGAGCTAACCTCAGGGAAGGGGGAAGAAACAGGAGGGAAGATAAAAGGGAGGAAAGAAGTAGTAAGGGTAAAGGAGAGTAAAAGGGAGTGGGGTCAAAAGAAGGAAGGGAAGGCTGCAGGAGGAGGTGGTGAAAAATCAAATTTATTCAGATTCTCCTTTTAGAGATATCTGAAGGAATTTCTGGTACAGCATAGGTGAGTACATGCTCTCCGTCTCCCATCTTGCACAACAGCCCCCTCAGTTTCTATTAAAAAGCAACAATCATCCAAACTACTTGGTACTAGCTAAGACATAGTTGGTTAGGCATAGGTTAGGTACACAAGACACATTAATCAATGCTTATAGGATCCTATTGTTTGAGAAACCCAAGGATTCCAGCTTCTGGGATACAAACTCACTGTGTGCCAAACCTGCTGGGAAAACTTGAAAATAGCATGGCAGAAACTGGGCATAGACCAATGCCTGACAGTATATGCCCCCCAAAAAAGTCCAAATGGTTCACGATCAAGCTATAAAGGCTGATACTATATAAAAATATCAGGGAGCAAGGAATAGATTATTTGTCAATTGAAGGAGAATGGAGACATTTATGTCCAAATAAGAGATAGAGAATATTATGAAATGCAAAATGCATAATGTTGATTACACTACATTGAAAAAATTTTGCACAAACGTAGCCAATGCACCCAAATTAGGAGGGAAGCAAAAAACTGGGATTCTTATGAATTTTGCCTGGAGAAAGGCCTCATTTCTAAAATATATAGAAAACTGATTCAAAGTTGAGAAGAATACAAGGCCTTCCCCAATTGATACACATTGAAACGATATGAACAGGTACTTTTTAGAGGAAGTAATTAACGTTATGTATGGTGACAGGAAAAATGCCCTAAATCATTCTTGGTTAGAGAGATGAGAATCAAAACAATACGCAGTTAACTCTCCGTTGATGCACTAAGATGTTAGCAATCAGCAGCAGGAACTCATATATGTCGGACCAGTGTTCTCCAGTACACAAAATGGAAGGAAAAATACATCTGAAAGTAAGCTTGTCTTCTTTTTTAATTAAAAATGACAACTAGTTTAGCAATTGTATCTGAATAAGAAGTAAACCTGTCTTATCTATTATTTCTTAAATAGAAATTACATTATAATGTTCAACGATAGGTAATTAAAGTGTTCTAGCCAATTTAGTGGTCTCTAGAATTCCTGCAACAACTAACAATTTGAGGGACACTCTTAAAAATATAGTGAAATAAACGTTTTTAATAAAGGATTGTACAAACATATTTTCATACATATACACCTGGTGCATATTAAAACATGACAACATATTTTCGAAGTCAAGATTTTTTCACATTTGTATATTTAATGGAAAAGCAGTAAACATTGTCAAACATAGTTCATTTGATACATAAACATTATTTCTTCCTCTAAGCGTATTTCTGGATGTTGATTCATCTTTGACATTCTCAAGGATTTTTCAGTCTGTTGTCTATTGGAGAAGTCCGTCAAGGTTTGTAATCAAAGTTTATCAGTAGCTGCTGGGAAAGGAACGAAGGAAAATCAATTGACCTTATATATATGTATGTTCATATGTGTGTATATATACACATACCACATATATGTATGTGTGTAATTCTTTACTTTTCCTTGGGACAAAGGATTCATTATATGAAGGAATTCTGTGTGTGAGAAGCATGAAAATTGTCACTGGTACAACTGAGCCTAAGAGTGTCCTGAGCCCTTTGAAGTGAAGGAAGTTGGTCATGGTGTCATAGGCAGCATGTATCTTATCATAGGGATGAGTTGAACTCAAGCTCTTGGGGAAGTCATCTACCCTACAAGGTGTTTTAAAGTTCAAACACAATGCTTTCAATGTTTCAAGTGCTATAATAAAGTTCATCTTCTTATTACACTTAAGATGTGTGTTGCCTTGATTTCAGCCAATTGTTACTATGATCTTCTTTTAAATTTTTGCTGTAGAAAACACTATATAAATAACAATCAGGATGGTGTTCATGAAAACCTCTTTACTTATGCTCATGTTGAACTTTACTTTCTACTTAAGTATGCTGGTGTTTGCTTTTGAGTTCACCACACAATCAATCATGCCAATAATTTGATTTGCCTGTTTCAATAAAATAAAAACCACAATAGCAGTTAGCGGCAACTTCTTTGTATCTTTTGGTTAAACTGATAACCAGGGCGTCAATAAAAATTTTGCTTTGATTTTCAGTACTGTTGGTCATGGGACAAAGAGTGTCCATTGAGATTCTAACAATTATATTGATATTTGTAAACTGTTTTTCAATCCTGTCATTCTTAGTACCGTTTGCCCCCTGTCTCCTCACCCTTATGAAATCATCGTAGAATCACAGGATTAAACAGAACAATAGACTCTCAGCATTGAATATGACTTCAATAGCTTTCTAATCCAGACAGTCCTTAATCCTCTATCATCCTGAGGGCATTCGCCCAATGTGACTCATTTCTCATTTGAAGATCAGAAGGTGCTACCGAGAACTCAGCACTATTCTTCCTTCTGTTTCATGGGATATGGTGGCCAAAGATTCATTACTTACTGACCAGGCTTCAGCATCTGAGTCTCTCTTTAATTGACCAGGCTTCTCTTCTGAAAACAGACACAAGAGGGCTTGTGCCACCTTTCTAGCTTATTGGAAAGAAGCTGCTAAATCTTGCACTTCATCTGCAAAGAAGAGTCCCTGGTTGCATCAACGTGATGAAGAAGAGGGATGTGGAAATGAAACAGCACCTCTGTGGAAGTTTTCCACCATATTTAAAAATCAGGTATAGTATCTAAATATAACATTTTATTTGTGAGCTGTTAGAACATACCTTCATTGAGTTCCCTGGTTATATTTTCTTCCAACTCCTGTCACATCTGAAGTCAAATGACAAACCAAGTCAGACCAGTGAGGTAAATGAGGAAAAAGGAAGTCAAGATAATACACAGAACTCAAAAATTCATATAAAGAATATAGACATCCAAAGAAATGACTAATAAAATTAAGACCTCAGTATATTTGATTTTAGAATTTCAACAGAAAAGCTACTGACGTAATAAATTAATATTATTATGAACACAATCATGAATTTCTCACGATTAAATGCAAAGAGACATGTGAACATTTTTTAGCACAGTAGTCATGTCTCAGGTTGGGAATACAATTTTCTTCTGTGTTGAGCAAATTGTGCCCTCTTTATTTTCATTGGATCAATATAACATTTTTTTTTAAAAATAAAATCAGTTTCATATCCTGTGCTTCAAAATAGTTAATTTCAAACATTAAAATTGTCTTCATTAAGCTTCATTCTAAACACAAAATGACCCGTAAGAGGTCCTTAACAGAGAAGAAAATTCCTGGAAATGATGAAATACAATACATTATCGCCAAGGAAGGGCAGAGAGTACTAAATGAAAGCAGCTCCTCCATTGTCTGTTACATTCGAATTATTTCTTTATTCAGGCAGACACTGACTTCATTTGAGATTCAAAATACATGCATTCTCCTTGTGCAGATTTTAGAAACCACGCTAAGATAAATTCTATTTCCATCTTTAAGTTATAAAGAAGGAAGGAAAGATTGTTTCCTCATTCATTACTTCAATTCTTAAAACCCCTTCATAGATACAGGAAGAGAAGATGAAATGGGAAATCACTGTTGATAACGATTAAAGTGGTATAGTTTCCCTTTCAGGAGACAAATGAAATAGTTTGAATAGTATAGACAGATATGAGGTCACTCTTACAACATACACATACACCATTATTTGGACATTTGGTTTGTATTGAGTGTGACCTGGTGTGGAGTATGCCGACTTCTCATGTACTATAATTTTGTGCCTCCAATCTTATGGCCAGTATCGTAATTAGTTTTTCTGTTCTGTATTCTGCAAATGTGAAGTTCAAAATGGGTTTGTGGGAATTATTTCGTGTTTACTTAAGTAATGATAATGTCTGTTGCCTACGCAAGAGTCGAGAATGCCCTTCGGGCTGAACGTAAGGTTAATGTAAGGTTAATGAATCATGGGGGAAGAATTCAAGACCTCCCCATCCATTAATGGGCCTCAGACATGTTTTGCTAATTTCTAACGAGGCACAGAGTCACAATAGTCTTGCCCTTCAGCCCTGAAAAGAGTATCTACGCTCTGAGGTGAGGGTTTATTTTGGGGCTTAGTATTTGGAATCTTAATAATCACTCTGAAGGCAGGAGTGTCCATACTCTGACTACTTCTTAAAGAGGCCTATTCAATGAATGAGCATTGAGTCCCCCTAAGGGAATACCTGTATAGCCATTGGCCTAAAAGTGCCAAGGTCTCCCATTGCATCTGTGGTCATCTCCAGGCTTCCTGAGGAATATCACTTCACTAGATTCAGATGGCTCTGGGGACGAAGTGATTCTATTGATGTTTCACAGCCCTCCCTCACTCAGAACAAATTCAAGTGTCATCAATTCTTTGATGGGAAGGTGTTCTTCGGGGATGAAGAAGAAACACATGTATGTGTCCATGGAGAAAAATATTCATAGCAGCTCTCTTTGTGGTGGCCCAAAACTGGAAATCAAGGCGATGACCATCAATTGGGGAACAGCTGTATAAACTGTGGTATTTAACGGTAATGGAATGTTAATGTACTATAAGAAATGATGAAGAGGAAGACTTTGAGAGACCTGGAAAAACTTGTATGAAATGATGCTGAGTGAAAGGAGCAGAACCAGAAATCCTTTTCGCACAGCACCAACCACAGTGTGTGAGAAATGTTTCTAGTGGACGTAGTCCTTCGTTGCAATGCAAGGACTTAAAAAATTCAGAATGGTCTCTTAAGGTAAAACGCCTTTCACATGCAGACAAAGAACTACGAAATTGGATCACAGAATGAAGGAGAATATTTTCTTTTGTATTATGTTTTCTTTTGTTTGATGATTTCTCCCATTCGTTTTAATTCTTCTAAGGAACACGAATAAGATGTAAATGAATTGAGTACGAATGTATGTATAGAACCCATATGAAATTGTATGTTTTCTCATGGAGGGCGGGTGCAGAGAGGAGGACGGAGAGGAAGGGATGAGAAAAAAATCTAAGATATATGGAAGTGATTGTAGAACACTGGAAACACATAAAATAATAATTAAAAAAGAAAAACATGTTATTCCATCTTCTATCTCCAAGATGTTCCAAAGACTTTCTCCCATGCCAGGCATATAATCCCACCTTCCCTGGGTCTTTCAGAATTCCCAGTATCTTTTGAAAGCTCAGTTCAAGTGCGTCCAAGTCCTATTTTAATTCCGAGTTCATTTGCCCACCGTGTAAAACAAATGACCTTGTAGGTAGTGTGTATATGCTTCGTACTTACTTAGATAAAAGCATAAATGGCTTTTAGTCCTTTTCAACGACATCCCTCCTTCCACGCAGTGGAGATGGTATTGAGACAATCATAGTTTAAGTCATTTTATGAATATTAACTTAACCGTTGGTAATTTCAGTGTAGGATGACTGAGAAATTGCTCTGTTATTGCAAAAAATCCTTAACACCCTTAATGAAGTCACCACAATAAGGGAGAAGACAAAATAAAATTCTAGTGAAACTGAAAGATAGCTTAGAGGGATCGATCATTGTTGGTTTCACTACGTGCTCCAAAGCAACAAGATCCATCTTTCCACATAATTGGCCATCACATACAGCAATGATTACGACAAGTCTTTATAAAAAGACCACCATGAAGATAATTGTTACCTCCATGCCAATAATGTGTTGAATAGAGCAAAGAAGAGACCTTCTGTGAGAAATAAAGAGGTATTTATTCAAATCGTAACTTCTTTTGATGTTTAGTGACTTCAGAAGAAAGATGGAAGAAAAGGGGATTCTAGAAGGTATGCTGAAAAACATAACTCACGTTTGAGAAATGAAAGAGAACAAAGGCTTTTACGATGATTTAGAATATTTCTCTGTCTGCATGTCTCTTCTGATGATTTTTTTCCAGAAGAATTTGAAGGTAACTACCCAAAGCAAAACAAAACGACACACAAAGAAGAAATGAAATTGGTTATTATGAGAAAAGAAAAGATTGATTCCTGGAAATGACATCACAATCAGCTGACTACAGTCTGAATATAGACTAGTTTGTTTTTTTTTTTTAATGGCAAAAATAAACTTCTATTCATAAGGGAATTATATGGTGATATAGATACCCCAGCATCTATGGTGGTCCAAGCCATGAACAGAGAGCAAGTAAGACCATTGAGTAATATTGAGTACACACATATTCATAGATATAGTTGCAGAGAACAGAAGGGTGAAACAAATTGTTGATTAAGGAGCTGCAGAAGTAAGAACACATGTATAGATCTTACGCCACACGATTCAATGAAATAAAATGAAGTGAAGGTGAGCTGATTGGCAAAGGGAAGGAGTAATTATAATTCCTATCTATGTACAAGTGAAACAAAGTGGTCAACTATGGCTTAATAAGGAGACTTTCTCATGAAAAGTTTTCCTAAAAATTGCAAAACTATCTGTTTTCAAAATGAACGTTTTAATTAAAACTTCACAATGAAGACATGTTTATTAACTTTTATTCATGTTTCCTTATCATATCTAAATCACTCAGAAGATTACAAGCCATTGACCCAAAATGCTTAATCATTTCATCTTCCCTGAGTGATTAACACATTCAATACATATATTTTTAAGGCATTTTAGTAGTGTCTTTAAAAAAAATGAAACATTTGCTGTATTGAATGTTGACTGCATTACATTTATCATGTTGGCTCTGGGAGGTCCTTAGAATTAGGCACGTTTTATAAAGGGAGAGAAAGATGCCATAGATATGCAATACCTTTTAAGTTTCTAATCTTAGTTGAAGAAAATACGCATACAAATAGAAACTAATAACTAAATTAGGACGTAATTCTTTATATTATATGTGATGACTTTGCCAAAGATTTCTCTACAGTATTGAATAAAAAAGATGTGTTGATATGGGTATGGCTTTTTGTGTTTATATAGATGTTGAAGACGTTCTAAAAAAAAGCAGAAGGATCACAGAAAGACTGTGTTTTAAGTGTTAAGATGCCAGTACCATGGGAAAACAATCAGAGGAGATAAAACCCATGTTTAAGAACTGGTTAATGAGGAAACAGAATTCATTTTAAGGAATATGAGCGGCACTAGTCACGGGTACATAAAATGTGTTCATTTATGTATGGCTACAACTGAGGACGTAACAGATGGCATAGGATAGTTGATCCATAAAAACATAAGTACATTTGCATGCATAAAATTTAAGTATCTGGCAATTGCTCTTCCAGTAGAGGTGTTACCTCCGCAAATTTGCATGGAGTGTTTCTTGTGTTAAGAAGAACACCACTGGATTAATCCCATCCACTGTAATCTCCAATTGTAGTGATCTCTCCCTTTTATAAATACTTATGTGTATATCATTCCCTCAATAGTTGTTTATGTGTTATCTTATATTAAAAATGAAATTCCTCTATTTTGCATTGGCTTCCTATTGAGGCTGCAGATTCTTCAAGGAGAAAGGGCATGTCTTACACAAAACCTTTGCAACCTACTGAGGACCTACTATAGTGCAATTAGCATAATTAACATGCACTAGTTGATGATGTAAGTTTTGAACAAGGAAGAAACTGTAATTTGACTGAAAGCTGACATACTGAAAACTTGCATGCTCTGAGACATTAGACGAAAAAGGGTGCCAGTTTTCCCTGATCACAAATAAAATGAGGTAATTTGTACTGCCAAAGATGGACTCCAACTTATTGCTTCCTTGCTTTACCTTCGAGGGCTCGGTCCACACCTAGTTTTTTGACTGCAGCCTGAAGCCAAAAGCTTTGGAAGGTTATTATTTCCATCAGTGTGCTCCTAAAAGGAGGGAAATGAAGACAATGAGTGATAGGGGAGTTAAATGGAAAACAAAGCTTATTTCTTTGCTATACTGATTTCTGAAACTTAGAAAAATTTCTGAAACATGAAAATGCAAAAGAAAAAAGTTTCCATAGGAATGAGACTGGCCCTCACAATAATTTCTTAGTTAAGACAAGTAAACTGAAATGAACAAGGTGAAGAGAACACTTTTTTAAAATTAGGAAGTGCTTATGAAAATGTGGGAGGCCGTGATTAGTTTTACATAATTGGGAATGGTCAGTCACTATGTTTTTGGAGCAGAGACAGTAGCATTTATTAAGTGTCTAATATATGCCTAAAATAAAGGCCACAAAGCTAAGAGATTTACAATTATTATCTCTTTTGATTCTTACACCAATCCTGGGAAACAGCTGTTGTTATTATCCCCCAAATGAGAAAGATTAAATGACTTGTATCACACAGATAGCATCTGAGGCAACATTTGATATCAGATCTTTCTAACCCCAGGCTCAACTTTCTATCCATAATTCCTTCAAAGTACCTCTAAGTGGAAAAGAATCTCATCCTCAAAAATTCTGTTTTTGACCACATTGGCTTAAATTTCACTTACTTTATCACGTATGATGGATACTAGGCTGAAAATGTGTTTTGAAGAACATCGCTATTATCCACTTCCATACTTTTTTGGTTGGCATAATGATGAATAGCATACATAATTACATACAAATATGGGAAAGCAACCGAGAATGGAGAAATCTACTTGATGGTAATAAAGTGAACTCTTTAGGAAAATTTGACTGCAATGTTATTCTACGCTTAACTTTGCCTTCATTGTAACAATTTCCAAAAATAATAATAGTAACGATACAATAATTATATATGGAATATGTATTTTGCCATTGAGGGCTCTGGGAAATTGAAAATTTGTTTAAAAAAATCAGACTAGAAAAACTCAAAGTGCTTTAGTCCAAATGTCACCTTGCAACAATTTTAATTTTAGCTTAACTTTCAACTCATGGCAAAATCCACAAATAAATCTTTCGTTTTCTTCTTCTTGTTCTTGTTCTTCTACTGCTAGTACTACTGCTAATACTCGTACTCCTGCTACTAGAATTACTGCTACCACTACTATCACAACTACTCGTACTACTTTTACTACTACAATAATAAAATTACTTCTACTGCTAACATGCTGTGAAAAGGAATTCTTTCAAAAATGACAAAGTATAAGTAATCCCTGTCTTGTAGGAACATTTTTCTAGTTGAGTTACAAAGACTTAGAAAAAAGAAATGATAGTTTGATAACAGATGTGAACACCATAATGAATATACACTTAAATCCTAAATTATGTGCTATCTGATGACACGTGGAATTCAGAAGATTAAGAAGTCAAGACAGGTGAAAAGTCCAAAAAGGAGCCTGGGAAAACATTCAGTCAAAAGTCTCTTGAAGTTGAAGAGTAGAGTAGGAGGAGTTGTTGTAGTAGTGGTAGCGGTAGTAGTGGTAGTAGTAGTAGCAGCAACAGTAGTACTAGTAGTACTAGTAGTAGGGGTAGCATTGGCAGTAGCATTAGTATTAGTAGTAGTAGTTTTCAGAACGTTTATAATATTGGTGAAAAAAGAGAAACATCATACTGAATATACTTTTCATTAATCAGGGACAAATTATTAATTGCGTAATTTGATTTTAGTTTTATTTTTTTGCTTCTGTAGTTTTTTCTGATCTTCATTATCAATTCGATAAAATGATGTGACTTGCTGTGAAACTACTGTCTGCAATTGATATTTGAGGGAAAGACGAAATTTTGTTGCAGGTATCTGACTTTAGCCTGATAGAAATATGTCGAAATAATTTCTATTACTGATTTCATAAATCAAGATTATCTTCCAGAGTCTGCAATTTTGGACACTGTGCAAGAATAAGTGTCAAAGCAATAAAAAAAAATGGAGATAAATGAAAAAATTCTAGGGAAGCACAATTAAAAAATAAGATCAGTAACACCCAAAAGTTAATGCTACATGCATAAACATAATCCTTTTGAACAGAATTACTGTCCTCAGTTTTACAGAAAAGTGGTGGTTCGTGTTTGGAATTTCACTAAAAATATGATACAATCTTTAGTGTTTCAAAAATTAGTTCAGAGCAGTCTGAGTTGCAACTACTCGGATTGTTCAGCATGGTTACATTCTTGTAAAACATGTAATGGTAATATGCTCTAGTATCTCAAAAGAGATGTCTGATTTGAATTGTGATATTATTCCTAGCATGACATTGTAGACTTTTTCTTAAGTTTTAGCACTTCAAATAATTTATTCCATTACAGTATTAAAATGGAACATTAGGAATATTGTTAGAACAATAAATTTATCAGTACTTCTGCATTAATGATTTCCCCTATCAATATTTATTGTCAAAATTTCATGCGGTACATAATTTCTTTCAGCAAAGTGAGCCATCTAGCCTAAAAGATGATTTTAAAATTTTATTTGTATAATTTCATTTTTTATTTTATTTTTTATTTAAGATTATTGTCATTTCTTTATTTAATTACGCTTATTTTATTCCACTAATTTATTACATTCATATTAACTTAGAGACTATTATGTCATTATTTTCTTATCATATGTCATATTATTGGTTCTCATGCTCCTTTCTTACATAGCAGAATTTTTACAATAAAGTTAAAATTGTCTACCTGCTGAAAATTCAAATTCCTCAATTATTTTGATCAAAATTACTTTAACTTCCATTTCTGAAAGTTAAATGCTTATCAGATACATTATTTAAAGATCTACCTCTGCTCAGCTTTCTCATTTTCATATTTACATGTTTGCTTTTTAAATTGGTTACATTCACTGATTTAACAATTTTTTTCTCTCTTCTATCACAAGAACTTCCTTTTTAGTATCAGCATAAACTCTATTGAAGAGATCAAGAAACTGTACCTGGGCAAGACTCAATAGCTTTTCTTGAAGGATGACTGTCTTTTGGGTGTCTTCATGCTGTAGCTGAAGGAACATATTTGAACACTGAATTTGGGCACGTATTTCTTGGATAAGGTCGTTTTTGACAAGATGTATTTTTGCGTATTTTTTCCCAATTTATTTATTTATTTTTAATCTTCAACATGCATTTCCACAAGATTGTGAGTTTTAAATTTTCTCCCCACCTCTCCCCTCCCCCACCCCAAAACAGTGTACATTCTCATGACCCCTTCCCCCAGTCTCCCCTCCCTTGTATCACACCCCTTCCTTCCCATATCTCTATATTCTCTCTTTTCCAGTAGGGCAAGATACATTTCTATACCCCATACAGTTTTCTACACCCCATTACCTGCATTTCTTATTTCCCAGTTATGTGAAAAAACAATTCACAAGAGTCATTTCTAAAACTCCTCAAAACTGATTGTTTGTAATTACTTCCTCCTCCCATTTACCCTCCCTTCTGTCATCTCCCAAACCCTACTTATCCCTTTCCCCCGTACTTTCCTGTAGTGTAAGATAAATTTTCATGCCAAATTGAGTTTGCATGTTCTTCCCTCTTTATATCAAACGTGATGAGAGCAAGCTTCACTTTTTTCCTCTCACCTCTGCCTTACCTTAATTTTATTTATTTAGATATCATCCCTTCCTATTTAAGTCAATCTCTGCCCTCTCTCCCTCTCTCTCTCCCTCTCTCTCTCTCTCTCTTTCTCTCTCTCTCTCTCTCTCTCTCTCTCTCTCTCTCTCTCTCTCCATATATACATATATATTTACTTATGTGTGTGTGTGTATGTGTGTGTATAATCCCTTCCACTACCTAAATACTGAGAAGAGTTTCAAGAGTTACAAATATTATCATTCCGTGTAAGAATGTAAATATTTCAGGTTAGTATATAACTTATGATTTCTCTTCACTGTTTACCTTTTTATACTTCTCTTGATTCTTGTGTTTGAAAGTCTAATTTTCTATTCAGCTCTGGTCTTTTCGTCAAGAATGCTTGAAAGTCCTCGATTTCATTGAATGACCATTTTTTTCTCTTAAAGTGTTATATTCAGTTTCACTTCCTAGGTGATCTTTCAGTTTAGTCCTATTTTCTTTGACATCTGCAATATCATATTGCAAGCACCTTGATCCCGTAATGTAGAAGCTTCCAGATCCTGTGTTGTCCCCATTGTATTGCTGCAATACTCAAATTGATTCTTTCTGGCTGCTTGAAATATTTTCTCTTTGACCTGGGATCTCTGGAATTTGCCTACAATATTCCTAGGTGGGTTTTTTTTTCAAGTCACTTTCAGGAAGTGATTGGTGGATTCCTTCAGTATTTATTTTGCCCACTGGTTCCAGAATATCAGGGCAAGTTTCCTTGATAATTTCATGAAAGATGATGTCTAGGCTCTATTTTTGATCATGGCTTTCAGGTAGTTCCTTAATTTTTAAGTTGTCTCTCCTGGACCTGTTTTCCAGGTCAGTTGATTTTCCAGTGAGATATTTCACATTATCTTCTTTACTTTTCATTGTTTTGGTGGTGTTTTGTAATTTTTTGGTTTCTCATTAAGTCAATAGCTTCCATCTGCTCCTTTCTGATTTTTCAAGGACTATTTTCTTCAGTGAGATTTGGAACCTCCTTTTCCATTTCACTAATTGTGCTCTTTAAAGCATTCTTCTCCTCATTGGCTTTTTGGGCTTCTTTAGCCATTTGAGGTAGTCTATTTTTAAAGGTGCTAAATTTTTCAGTATTTTTTTGGTTGTCTTTTCGCAAGCTGTTGACTCGTTTTTCATGATGTTCTTGCATTACGCTCATAACACTTCCCAATTTTCCTCCACCTCTCTTAGCTGATTTTGAAAATCATTTTTGACCTCTTATATGGCCTGAGACCACTGCATATGTATTTTAGAGGTTTAGGATGTAGAAGACTTGACTTCCCTTGATGGTATGTATTGTTCTTCCTCATCCAAAGAATGGAAGAAATACCCGTTCGCAAAGAAAATAGTCTTTTATACTCATGGTTTTTCCCTTGTTTGAACTTTTCCCCAGCCAGTTTCTTGACTTTTGAATCCTTTTTCAAGAGGAGGGTCTACTCTGGTTACATGTAAGTTCTCAGTTCCTGCGAGGTGGCAAAAATAAGGGGGAGGGATTGATTCCTCTCCTGGCCTCTGGTCTGGTCAGTGAGCAGTATTCCCTCTACAGAGACTCCACTAGCTCCATCACACCAGCTACCATTCCTTCTAACCCCAAGGTCCCCACTCAGGATTGAGATCCACATCAGTTTCTCAGTTCACCCAGGGGTTTAGGCCAGGGCTCCAACAATGGAAGATGCAGCTGCCTGGGTCCTGCACCTAGACTGCTGCATTCCTTTCTCACCCAAATGAAAGAGCTTTCTCACTGACCTTTGAAGCTGTCTTTGGCATTTGTGAGTTGAGGAATATGGGACCTGCAGCTGCTGCTGGTGCTTTCTTGAGGCTTGCTCCAGTCTTGTCCCTGTCACTGTGCTACCTATTCTGTTGTTCACTCTGCACAGCATGACAGACCTTTTCTGTGGACTTCAAGGCTACTCAGGGCTGGAAATCTCTTTCAATCTTACATTTTGTGGCTTGTGCTGCTCTCGAGTTTGTTTAGATTTAATTTTTACACGTATCTAATGGGCTGTGGGAGGAGAGTGCTAGAGGTGCATGCTTCTACTCCAGCATCTTGACCATGCCCCTTTGACAACGCATTTGATCGGTTCATCCTTTTCCTGCTCAATTGTGTTTTCAAATTCCTTTTGCCTTCTGTTTTGCATGGTGTAATTCTCTCTGTATGCTTTCTCAAATGAATGTCTTTTTTCTGAGGGAATCATGTACATGGTACACCTCTTTTTCTAACCTAGTGGTTATGTTCACCTTTAGAGAGCTCTTAACAAAGGGAACCACGGTTTTCTCTTAGGCTAGAAAAGTCATGACTTAGTTTGTGTTGTAAACGAAGCTATTCTTCACGTTGTCCCTGAAAGGAATGTTCAAGAGCTCTCTCTGATGTCCCATTTGGCTCATGAGCATGAAGAGCAAAAATCAGAAGGGAACAGTATGATGCAATTTCTTTCTCTAGACTGCTGTCCTTCCCTTTGCATTGTTTAATTTAGAGTTCAGCACTGCATTCCCAGTTGTCAGAACTTTTATTTTTTCCACCCTAGTGGAATATGAATTTAATTAATGCTTCTTTATTCAGTTGTAATTCCTTTTGAAGTTCATCATTCTTTGCTTTTAAAACTTCAATGTCTTCTACATATTGATTTTATTTTTCCTGATCCTTAATTGTTTCTGCATCTACATCCACTTTGAACATGGGAAATTCATCCTGTATGATTCCATTTTTATCCAAAAGATATTTTTCTTTTTCATTCCTAACAGGAACCCAAACATAATAAACAGAAAATATGTTAGTGAAAATAAATTCATGAATTGTGAGTTTTGCTTAGAAATTCAAAATCAACCCCAGGAGGCCAAGAAGGATAGTGTTTTCAGTAAACTGAGGAAGTTTCATCTATTTCACATTTCTGTCAGACTCAATTTTCCTAAAGAACAGGTCTTAATAGTGCTTCATCAGTCAGAAAATATGGACTGCAATTTTCAGCCCACAAAGCTGTCTGCTTTCGGTATATTTGATTTCTTTTGCACTATCCATTCTATCCCACACGGATTAGTCACGATGTTACAATAAAAATAGCAAAACCTAATTATTTATGTGGGCCTTCTACGGTTTTTCAAAAGTACTTTCAAAACATCATGTCACCTAAAACTTTGATGAACCTTTTGAGAGACATATTTGTAGTCATCCTCCCCATTTTGCTGATGAGGATTTATGAATGAAGTATCCCACACCAGAGACAACATTTTTTAGGCTTGCTTACCATGAGGAACCAGATGATAGTCACAGTCACTATGAAGTGACATGCCTTTAGCGACCCTTTATTATTGTGATAAGTTGATGGAGATCTCACATTTTCAAACTTTTTATTAAGCAATCGTCTCTGTTTTCATCAACTGTTAATTATCTCTGGGACATTACCAGTCTATGAGAGACTTATACAAGTTCACATACTTGAAGGTGGGAGGGAAAGATTGGGATAGAAAGCAAGGCAAATGGACCTGGCAGTACAAATCACACCTTCCTGTTGGATGCAACAAATACTCCATAAAGAGAACAGTTCTGGTCTTTCAAGGAACAGGTGTGCCACCTACACAGAGAGATGGAAAAGGGACACTAACCTGAACGTGAATCCCTGCTATCAGAAGAGCTCGAGTTGCTGCTGCTGCTACCCCAGCCTGAGGAGCTGCTGCCACCGCCGTCACTGCTGCTGCTCTTCTGGCTCAACCTTGTGCCCCGCACCCCCCTGCCCCCCGCATGGCCTTGGACACTTGTGTTTTCACAGTGTGAGATTTCCTGGGTCTCTTTCCCACACCATAACGTATTTTTCTATTTCCCTCAGGATTGATGCTTTTAGTGTTTCAAAATCAATTTCTATGTCATCAGAATTAGAATTCAGTAAAGATGGCTCTCCTAACTCTGTTATATGGACGACTCACACAAGTTTATCTCTGCGGCGTTTGTTGATAGCCAAGCTTAACTGCCTTTTTTCATCATAGTTCCTAGGCTTAGCATTATCTTCCTCCTCAGATTTATTGCCAACATTTGTTCCTTGAAATGTTTGGCAGGGTATTTTTCAGCTTTTTCTGTAGTTATTTGCTTAATTTTTTTTCCTTTCACTTTCATCTTTATTGATACATTTTTTTTTGTTTCTTTCTGCTTCTCTCTTTTAGATCTTTTATTCTTTTTCTTCAGCTTTTGGTAAGGTCCTTCAGACAGAACTTGCAGGTGTTGATGAACACATTTAAGCTGCTCTTGCAGTTTTGCACTCTCTCATCAGGAGACTCTCCAAAAGAGTTGTCTTCAAAGGAAGCATCTGCTGGGGATGGAAGCTCAATTCCAGGTGGACAGTCTCGGGCGGGTAAAGGTGGGAACTTCTAAATCTTAGAGTTCTCACGAGACCCCCCAGGAAACGACTGGGAATCGAGGTGAACCGAGCTATCTCGTGTATTTCCGCCTCTTCCCGTGAGAAACGTGATGGGAGAGAGCTCTCCCCGCCCTCGACATTGTCCCGGATCTGGGCACACTATTGTTATCTAACAGCCCGGAATTCAGATGCAAACTATGCTGCTGGAGGGTTTAAGTAGGATCAGGAAAGCCTGAAAGCTCTCTTGGGCGGAGGGGCGCGGAGTGGTGAGGACAACAAGGCTCAGCTTTTCCTCTCTCTTCTCTCCCCTCCCCCTCTCTCCCCACTTATACTTCTACTTCCAATCTCTTATTCTAAGATCTTTGCCTCCTTGGGAGATTCTTCGTTCCCTCCTAAGGAAGAATTCCCCTGCACTTGTAACTAGACCCTGAAATAAAGCTCAACCCTTGTTCAACTCTGGAACATTCTTTCTCTCATACGAGCATCCGGTTTGGCCAACCGAAGACCTCGGGATAGAGGTAAGAAGACTCGGGTAGCCCTCAGGCCTCTAGGCCTGGCAAGCATCACTGCTACTTTCTCTACAGAATGCTTTGGTGACATCCTTTTCTATATAGCACATAGACATTCTTGCAATGGGTTCATCTGTGATCTTGGAAACTGAATCTCAAAAACATCTGAAGTGTTGTTGCCATCACTACCACCTCAAGATCTGGTGGGTTATACTTGCAGCAATTCATAAACGTTAACTGAACATCTGCAGCAAATTCACGTGCATCCTTACATTTCTGGTTATACCTTTTTCTTTAGTTGTGCCAAGGTCCATTGGATTTTTGACAACATCATTGTACTTATGGAGTCCTAGAGCAGTACTAGCAACAGGCTTATGGAAAGGTCAAGTATATGCTACTTCGTCCTTTGAAAACATTTCTTCAAGAATTTCATTACGGTATTTTAATTACTCAGTTAATTTAACATGTTCCCAACTCTATATTTTTGCTGAGAATCTGGTATGATATTCTTCACTACTTTTTCTATTACAAGTGGTATTTTAGCAGATTTGTGCTCAACCAGGCTTGATGAAGATTCACTACTTGCTGTATCTATCCACGTTATACAGGTTATAGTATCTGCTTTCCTTTTCACACCCTTTTTCACTTATGTTACAGCTTGTGTGTTATAGCTTGGTGGAGCTAGTTTAGCAATGTGCAATGCAGAAAGTAACGTCTGAGGACATAGAGGAGATGGAATCACTTGCTGTTTAGCTACCTTTTCTGATGCCTTAGGGAATGGTTTTTCTTTCATAGTGGAAACTCCTGAAGATTGTTGAGTACCTTTTCATTTTTTTTCCTTTCCACCTGCCACTAGTTGTTCTGAAGGCATTTGAGACAGTTTTTGCAGAAACAGTTTCTCTAAGACTTGTGTCATTAGAACAATGTCATCACCTGGCTTGCAAAACAATTGCAAAACAATATTTTCAAGTCTTCTATACATTCTGAGGCTTCCGCATATTATTTATGTCCCAAGAGCTTTAGGAGGCTGTGATAATCTGGGAGAGTGAGCTTGGCCGCATCCACAGTCTGCTGGAAGGGTAAAGAGAAACTGTGCTGCCATAGAGCCTTCAGGACAATCTTCTGCAATTACTGCAGTTGGTTTGTGAAGTGGACAGTCTTTCTGGCATTTATGTACTCTGGTGGAAGGGGGTTGGCAATAGCCATCTGTTGGCTTGACAGAGACATTCTGAACAGCTTTTTCCTGATGGAGTGTTGTCTTCCATGTATTTGTATCGCCACTCACCCATCGGCGTTTCTGCTCACTCGAAATGGTGACCAACCTGACTCATTTTGGAAGTAGTAGCTTCTATTTCTTTGTTCACTCATGGAGGCTTATTCAGAATTCCATCTTGCAAAGAACTGACACTCAGACTCTGCCTTTGTCTTTGAGTGTCATTTTGCTCTTCTTCAACCTGGGGAGAACAATATTGTAAAGTTTTTCATCACTTTTTTCTTCAGAATTCCGCAGAGACATTTTAACTTTAACTGGAATATAGAATGTGAAAAAGGATGGAAAAGAGATAAAAATTCTAAGAAAAGGAGGCTACTGAAAACGAAAGGGAATAAGGATATCATTTCAAAATTGTAAGGGACCCTCAACAACTATTCAGTCCAATTCATATCCATTGCTAGGTGTGTAACAGAAGTGCAGTTTAGTCTTTTAGAACTATAGATTGTGAGAGCAGAAAGGGATACTAGAGATGAGTTAGCACATCATGGAATAAATGAGGAATCAGAGGCCTGAAACAGGAAGCCATTTGTTGAAAATCATGTGGATGGCAATGGACTGAGGTAGGACTCAAAATCTGGTAAAAGTCACAGTCAGACGCAGATTTTGGACAATTTGTGTATGTACACATGCATATGTTTCTGTGTACATATATATAGAGGAACAGATATACACACATACGCATATATACATATATATGCATGTGTGTGTATAGATATATATATATAGATATATAGATATATGCATATATAATGTAGGTATTCGGCAATTGTTCTTCCAGCAGAGATACTAACTTAGCAAATTTATATGGAATATTTTTGGCGTTGGAAACCCAGTAATGGATCAACATCACCTGCGCTAATCTCCAACTATAATAATCTCTCCTTTATATAAATACTTACAGGTATAGCATTTATTTAATACTTCTTTAAATTCTACCTTGTATAATAAATGAATTTCCTCTGTTTTGTATTGGCTTCCCAGTGAGATTGAAAATTCTTCAAGGTAAGAGGCCATGTCTTACACCAAGTCTTTGTAACCTGTTCAGAATCTATCATAGTACTATTTGCATAATTAACAGTCACTGGTTGATGAAATAAGTTTTGATGAAGAAAGTAACTATCATTTCACTGAAGTCTTACGTAGTGAACATTTTCATCATCAGGAAAATTAGACAAGAAATGGTGCCACTTTCCCCTGAGTGTGAATTAAATGACCAATTTCATGTTGCCAGAGATGGAATCTAAATTGTTGCTTCCTTGCTATGCCTTCGCACGTAAGACCATATATGAAGGCAGATCTTTGTAAGTCTAGGTTCAAATCTCTATACAAAATTCCCCAATATATCTCTGAAAATTCTCACCATCCAAAGTTCTCTTTTTGACTGCTTTTACATAGATTTTGCTTAGTTTTCCACGTACGATGGATACTAGGTTGAAACTGTGTTTTGAACGTTATCAGAAATATCTATTTCTATAATTTTGGGCTGGTATCATGATAAATAGCCTACTACATAATACATGTAACTGTGGGAAAGCAACTGATTATGGAGAAAGGCATTTTATAGTAATAAAAGGAGCAGGTTGTGAGACTTTGACTGCCATGTTATTCTACGATTAACTTCACATTCATCGTAACAATTTCTAATACTAAAAATGTTGAGAATGAAATAATTTTATACTGAATTTCTATTTTGCCACTGGGTCTCTGGGAAATTGAAAATGCATAAAAAATAAGACCAGAAAAACAAAAAAATGCTTTAGGCCCATTATTGCCTTAGAACAAATTTAATGTTGGGTAAACTTTCAATTCATGGTAAAATCAACAAATAAACATTTACTTTCCTTGTTCTTATTTTTCTACAACTAGTACTACTACTGCTAGAACAACTACTACAACTTCTTTTACTATTACAGTAATAACACTTACTTATACTGCCAACACTCTGGGAAAAGGAAGCTCTATTGAGTAAATGAAGAATAAATAATTCTTGTCCTCAAGGAACCACAATCTAGTTGAAAAAAACAGACTTAGAATCAGGACATGATAATTTGTTAACAGATGTGAACACCATAAGGAAATCAGTATAAAGTTAACCACTAAATTATGGTTTGTCCAAATCTAAGTGGAATTCAGGAGATTAAGAATTCAATAGGTATGAAAAGTTCAAAAAGCGTTATGGCAAAAGAATCATACTTTTGTAATTCAAAGGCACCTTGAAGTGAAGAGTAGATAGGTTTTAGATAGGTATACTAAATAGGGAAGTGTAACTAAGTGAGAAGAAGAGGGTGCTGAACGTATGGAGCTGGAAATCAGCATGGTGAGGTCACTTTGATTAAGGTAGAAGATAATAATGAGATTCTCCACCTAATTACTTTCATTCTCAATGGCATTTTGCATGTGTAATTTATATATTTACAAATTTTGACGAAATGACATTTTGCTTTTATTCAAGGAGTAGTTCGAAGAGAAGGAGACAAATAATTTCTACTTCACAGTGCTGTTTGGGGGAATAAATCAGGAAATAAATGTAAAGGTCCTTCTAAATATGAAGTATGATAGAAATGATTTACTTATTATTGGCAGTTGGAAAAACACCTGATTCTTTGTGTAAGGCTAGAAAAACAAAATTGGCAACCACATAAAGAGTGAATGTTGTGAAATGATTAAATATTGGGTGGGGCTAGGATGGAGGAGTAGGAAGATGCATATACTTTAGCACTTCCCCTACAGCCCACAAAATAACGGTAAAAAGGTCTCTCCACAAAGTGTAGAGCAACAGAAGTCTCAGAACAACAGAGCAAAAGAGGTTTCCAGTCAAAGGCAACCTGCAGGCTTACAGGAAAGGTCTATCTCACAGGACGCTGAGCAGAGCAGAGCTCAACCCTGGCCACGCGGCACTGGGAGGAAGAGGACCTGAACAGACCTCTGGGAAGAGCTCCTAACAGGGAGGATCCCACTTACTTCAACCCACAAGCAACACAGAAATCACCCAAAGTCAATGGGGGAGGGATTTCCCAGCTGGGGAGAGGTAAAGGGATTTCTTCAGCAATAGCCCAAAGTGATGGCAGAGGCCAGGAGCAGACACGGGAAGCCACAGAGGGTGGGAAGTAACCTGGGTCCATTGTTCAAGAAGCTCAACTGAAAGCCTCTGGCAGTAGGGAGCAGCTGATCTAAACGTCATCCCTGAGTGAGAGTAAATGGCTGTGAAAGTGCCCCAAAAAGGGAACAAATGTAAGACCATCAAAGGTTACATTCTTGGTGACCAGCTGTCTCCTCCCATCGTTTCAGACAAGAAAGAACAAGACTTACTGTCACAGGAAGTTAAGACCTCTGCCTCCAGGGCCTCCAAACTGAACTTAAAGTAGACTCAGGCAATGGAAAAACTCGAAAAGCAAGGTAGCACCTGGTTCAAGGACAACCACAAAAATGCTGAGGAAAATAAAACCTTTATAAAGAGACTGACTCGATTGGGAAAAGAGGTCCAAAAAGCCAGGGAGGAGAAGGAGGCAATAAAAAGTTGAATTAGGCAAAAGAAGGAGAAGGTTCAAAAGCTCAGTGAGCAAAACAGTTCTCTGAAACGGAGAACTGAGTTCAGGGAAATGAATGAGTGTAAGATAAACCGAGAAGTTGGAAAACAAACAAAAAAGAGTTTGAAAAAATACAAGGTAATGTGAAACACCTCAATGGAAACACAAATGACCTGGAAAATAGATCCTGGGAGGACAATATAAAAATTATTGGACTACCTGAAAGCCATGATCAAAAAAGGAGCCTAGACATTATCTTCCATGAAATTATTGAGGAAAACAGTGCTGATATTCTAGAACGAGAGGACTAAATAAACATTGAAAGAATCCACCTACCACCTCCAGAAAAACACCCGAAAAGAGAAACTCCTAGGAAGATCATGGCAAATTTCAGAGTTCCAAGGTCATGTAGGAAATTCAGCAATCAGCTAGAAAGAAAGAATTCGAGTGTTGTGGAAATACAATCAGGATAACACAAGATGTGTTAGCTTCATCATTAAGGGATTGAAGGGCTAGGAAAAGCATATTCTAGAAGTCAAAGGAACTGCGATTAAAACCAGGAATGAGCTACCCAGCAAAACTGAGTATAATACTTCAGGAGAACAAATGGTCATTCAGTGATATAGAGGACTTTGCAGCATTCATGTTGAAAAGACCTGACTTGTACAGAAAATTTGACTTTCAAACACAAAAATCAGGAGAAGCTTCAAAAGATAAACAGGAAAGAAAAGTCATAAAAAAACTCTCTAAATCTGAAGTGTTTATCTTCCTACTTGGAAGGAAATTATTTGTAACTCTTGAGACTATTCTCAGTGTTTGGGTAGGTGGAAGGATTGTATACACATGCACACATGCACACACACACACGCATTGACAAAGAGTACAGGCTGTGTTGAATCAGAAGAGAGGATATCTACAAAAATAATATATAGAAAAAACCTGAAGTGTGAGGGAGTAACATACTGGGAGGAGAAAGGGAGAAATGCAATGGGATGGGCTATAACTCATAAAGAGATAAAGAAAAATCTAGTTCCATGGAGGAGAAAAGGGAGAAGAGGACAGGGGGTAAGTGATGCTACTCTCACTACATTCGTCTAAAGGAGGGAAATTAAATGCTCACTCAAATTGGTATAAAAATCTCTGTTATGCTAGAGGAATGGAGCACAGGAGGCAACAAGAGGGGTGAGGGGAATGATAGAAGGGAGGGCAAATGGAAGAAGGGAATAACTAGAAATAAACACTTTTGGGAAGGAAGAAGGTTAAATGAAGGAATAAAACATACCGGGGAATGGAACAGGATACTGGGAAATATAGTTAGTATTAGAAAACATGATTATTATAGAAGTCTTCTTTAAAGCGGCCTGTATTTACTCTGTATTAAATTATTTGCCTTCTCTGGGGGATGAGTAGGGAGGGAGGGAGGGAGAGAAGGAGAGAGGGATGGAAAGAAGGTTGAATTCAAAGCAGTAGAAAGGAATGCTGATAATTATTATTGCATATAACCCATAAACAGGTAACACAGGTAGTGAGGTACAGAAATTTATCTTGCCCTACAAGATAAGACAGAAGATGGGGAAAAGGGAAGGGTGTGGTGTGATGGAAGGGAGGGCTCATTGAGTGAAGGGGTAATCAGAATGCAGGGAATTAGTGGGTGGGGGGACGGGAGAGATAGGGAGAATAATTGGACATGTTACAAAGTGATGTTAAAGCACTTAACATTAAAACAATTGACAGAATTAATTACTGAGACTACACCAGAGACATGGTTAGATTGGGGAAATGCATTTTATTCTAAACCTCCTAGAGTCAGGTAACCTGGGGTAAAATGGGCATTGATGGAAAGGTTAAGGTTTGATTGGTAAATTTGTTTTTATGATCGTTATTTAAGTGGGAACTAAAACAGGTATAGAACGGCATGGAAGTCACTTAAGACTTCTCTCAAAAGATGTGCCTTAGCCAATGTGAAATTATAGTCATAACTGAAATCGTGGTCATTGCAACTTGCTATTTGAAGATGCTATGAGACTACTAAGTGACTGTTATTCTGAATCTAACTCCATATATGGATAGCAAAATAGTAATCTGAGCCTCCAATCCATGATGCCATTAAGCCTGTATAGGAATTGAAAAAGGTGATCTCATGGGAAGGGTGGGAGAGCGGCTGTACAGCCTGGGCTGAGGTAGGATTCTCCTGACTCAATTTCCCCACTGATAGCTGGCAGACTCGAAGCCTCAGTGAATGCAAGTTGACAATCTATTCCTGCCTGAAACTGACAGGAATTTGGGGAGATTTGTTTTTCGCTGCAATGTCCTAACACTTAGTGGCAATTTCCTCTAGTCAAAAGGGTGGTAAGCCTCATACGAGATCAATTAAATTATAGCTTGTTGGTAGGGGAACATCCAAGGTCAAGTCTAAAATTAAGCTATTAGGCTTAGGAGTTTAGAACAACAACAGTAAGCTAAGGTCGTCTACTTCTTAGTAGGAATGTGGAGACAATTAGGACAAGGGCTTATGAAGTTAGCATACATAGTTATCATTAGTATCTCAGTTGGATACTGCCAAAAAAAATTACATTGTGGTCTACATTGTGAACACTTTAAAAGAGATATCACCCGACCAAAGGTGGGAATTGTTTTATGTGATATGAAATATGTTACAAATGAAAAATTAAAAAAATTATTAAATATAATTTAATTTAATATATTAAAATTCAAGTGTACAGTTGGTGGAGTTTTTATGTCTGGCTTTATGTGAGTGTAAATGACAGGCATAGTGTTCAGAAAATTTATAATATTGATGAAATAAAGGAAATAGCACACTCAACACACTTTCCTTTAACCAGTGAGAAATTATAGATTTTATGCATACATACATTACTTTTCCTTTCATCTAATTTCTTCTGTAGTTTTTTCTTATTTTCAAAATCAGTTCGATAAAATGATGCAACTTGTGAAACTACTGTCATGGAATGATATCACAAAGAATCAGCAAGTTCTTGTTGAAGCTTTCTTACTGTAACCTGAGTGAAATATTTCCAAATTATTTCTGTTCATGATTCCATGACATGATATTAGCTCATAAAAAAACGAACACACTTTTAAAATGAACAGAAATTAATATTTTCTCTTTCAACTTAACTTCATTTATATATTCATAATTACCATAGATTTACAGCTAGAGATATCTTAAGGACTATTTAATACAAGCACCTCATTTTGCCAACATGAAAACTGAAGCCCAACGAAGTTAAATGAATTACTCACGGTCCTAAAGGCAGTCATTGAGAGAGAAAAGGATTGGAACTTGTCTCCTGAGACTACAAACCTCAATTAACTATACAACTTCACCTCCACTCAGCATGGATCAAATGCTGTCTTCTTCTTGCTCAGTGTACTCCCCATTAAGCAATGCATTCAACCTGATTTCCCCATCACCTCTTTCAGAGAAAAATTAAAAGACCTCCAAAGTTACCTAGGGACTAAACTCTTTTATCTGAAATTGACATGGAAGGTGATGTAATGGAGTGGGAATAATCAATAGTTTTTATATTTGATAGAAACATTAGGGGTTTCCCCTTCCCTTTTTCAGAAACGTGAACTACTTTCTTTCTCTGCCCCTGCCTTTACAATGAGGAAGACATGCATAAGAAAGGGATGCATTTTCGTTCCTCTCATAGTTTCCCCTGGAGAATGAACATAGGCGCTGATATCCTTATCAGGCTTAGTAAAAGCACTTGACAAGTATGTTTTAGTTTGCTCGCAGCCAAAACTGCAACATATATCCTTGTTAACTACCTTTCACATGTTCAACTCTCTTTGCCAAGGCTTCAAAGCAATTCACTTATCCATTAGAATAGGAATTACACGTCTGGCTGTAGCCAATGGACAGAGAAAATGAAAACAATAAAAATAGGGTAGTTTTCCCACTTATGTATACACAGTGTATTGCAAGGTCAGTGTTTCTACATACATAAATATATTCATCCATATGCACATATCCATATGTCCAAATATGCACAGAAATACACAGTCACAAATGCAAAGAGAGATATGCTACAAAATATCATCTTCACTTCACCATACAGCAAAGTATGTGAATGCACCAATGAGTAAGAGAAAATGAAACCAAAAAATAAAAGGAACTAAAGCTTTTTTTTCTCTTATTAGATAATATTAAGTGCCTTGAAACACTAAATTTAAATAACATCTAGTAAATTTTTGAAGGAAGCAGAAAGCAGAAAGATAGCAATAAAAACTTGTGAAAATAAAACTGACCTAATTAACTAAATACATACAAGTAAACTGAATTGTAGTATGGAAGGACTGGATTCAAATTCATGACCATATATACTAAAAATAAAATTTAAAAATTTTTTTGTGACGTGTTTCCCCATTGAATTGATGATGAATCAGAGAGAATGAGAACTGCTAGTAGATTGTAAGGGGCAATGCATATTCAACAAATAAAAGGCAATGATTCTAGAAACTGCAATTTTGGCCACTGAGCAAGGATAATTATTAAAACAATAAAAAATACTGAGATTAAAAAAAATTAGTAGGGACGCCCAAACAATTAAAAAATAAGATTAGTGAGGACACCTCAGGGGCTGAATCTGCAGTTGCAACAGTGAGGCCTCAGACCCCTTGGCCCACAGGCACCAAAGGCCAGTGATGGGGTTCAATCAGCAGACCAGGAAGGGAGATGGCTTCCCCATAGCTCTGGCAGCAGGCAGTGGCCACAGATCTTGCACAGCAGCCCCTATGGAAGCTCCCTTGTTGGAGCGTAAAAACCCCTGGGGCCATTGAAGAGCTGAGTCTTGCCTCTGCCCTGGGTGGAGGCCCTGGGCTAGCTGCTCTTTGCTTCACACTGAATGGTGGCCCTGCCATCCAGCCTATCTGAAAATCAGCCCCAAGTGCTGACTTGGGAACTCGAGGCCAAGTGCCAGTGGAGAGGTATCTGCTAAGATTCTTGGCATAGAAATCGCTCTCTGCATCCAGAGCAGGACACGCTTGATTGTGCCACTTTGGAGGAAGTGAAAACTCACAGATTCCCGGAGAATACCCTACTCTTGACAAAGGACCCAAAAGTCAAGTAACTGGTTGGGAAAACGCCCAAAAAAGGGAAAAAATATAAGACTGTAGAAGGTCACTTTCTTGGTGAGCAGATGTCTCCTCCCATACATTTGGATGAGGAAAAGCAATGCTTACCCTCAGGGAAAGACATAAAAGTCAAGGCTTCCATATCCCAAACAACCAAAATAAATATTCAATGGTCTCAGGACATGGAAGAGCTCAAAAAGGAATTTGAAAATCAAGTTAAAGGGGTGGAGGAAAACCTGGGAAGAGAGATGAGAGAGATGCAAGAAAAGCATGAAAAGCAGGCCAACACCTTGTTAAAGGAGACCCAAAAAAATGCTGAACAAAATAACACCTTCAAAAATAGGCTGACTCAATTGGCAAAAGAGTTTCAAAACGTCAATGAGGTGAAGAATGCTTTAAAAAGTAGAATTAGCTAAATGAAAAAGGAGGTCCAAAAGCTCACTGAAGAAAATAGTCCTTTAAAAATTAGAATGGAACAGATGGAGGCTAATGACTTTATAAGAAAACAAGGAATCTCAAAACAAAACCAAAAGAATGAAAATATGGAAGATAATGTGAAATATCTCATGGGGAAAAACAACTGACCTGGAAAATAGATCCAGGGGAGACAATTTAAAAATTTTGGGATTACCTGAAAGCCATGATCATAAAAAGAGCCTAGACATCATCTCTCATGAAATTTTCACGGAAAACTGCCCTGAGATTCTAGAACCAGAGAGCAAAATAAATATTGAAAGAATCCACGGATCACCACCTGAAAGAGATCCAAAAAGAGAAACTCCTAGGAACATTGTGGCCAAATTTCAGAGTTCCCAGGTCAAGGAGAAAATCTTGCAAGCAGCTAGAAAGAAACAATTCAAGTACTGGGGAAATAAAATCAGGATAACAAAAGATCTAGCACCTTCCACATTAAGGGATCGAAGGTCATGGAATGTGATTATCCAGAAGTCAAAGAAACTAGGACTAAAACCAAGAATCACCTACCCAGCAAAACTGAGTATATTAGTCCAGGGGAAAAAATGCTCTTTCTATGAAATAGAGGACTTTCAAGTACTCTTGATGAAAAGACCAGAGCTGAAAAGAAAATTTGAGTTTCAAACAGAAGAACGAAGAGAAGCATGAAAAGGTAAACAGCAAAGAGAAGTCATATGGGACTTACTAAAATTGAAATGTTTACATTCCTACATGGAAAGATAATATTTGTAACTCTGCAAACTTTTCAGTATCTGAGTAGTTGGTAAGATTACACACCCACAGACACACACACACACACACACACACAGCACAGAGTGAATTGAAGAGGATGGGATCATATCTTTAAAAAAAATGGAATTAAGTGGTGAGAGAGAAATACATTGGGAGGAGAAAGGGGGAAATGGAATGGGGAAAATTATCTGTCATAAAAGAGGAAAGCAAAAGACTTTTCAGTGGAGGGAAAAAGAGGGGAGGTGAGAGAAAAACATGAAGCTTACTCTCATCAATTCGACTAAAGGAAGGAATAAAATGCACACTCATTTTGGTATGAATACTGATCTTCAATACAGGAAAGTGGGGGAGAAGGAGATAAGCAGGGTGGGGGGGATGATGGAAGGGAGAGCATTGGGAGGAGGGAGCAATTTGAAGTCATCACTCTTGGGGAGCAACAGCATCCAAAGAGAGAATAGAAGCAATGGGGGGACAGGATAGGATGGAGGGAAATATAGTTAGTCTTACACAACACGACCATTATGGAAGTCATTTGCAAACTTACACAGACATGGCCTATATTGAATTGCTTGTTTCCCAAAGGGAATGGGTGAGGAGAGAGGGATGAAGAACAGTTGGAATTCAAAGTTTTAGGAACAACTCTCAAGTATTGTTCTTGCTATTAGGAAATAAGAAATACTGGTAATGGGGTATAACAAGTTATCTGGCCCTACAGTTCAAAAGAGAAGATCGGGACAAGGGAAGGAAGGGATGTTCGAAGAGAGGGTCGATCGGTAATAGGGGCAATTAGAGTGCTCAGTGAATTGGGGCGGGGGGAGGGGAGAAATGGGGAGAAAATTTGGAACCCAAAATTTTGTGAAAATGAATGTTAAAAGCTAAATAAATAAATTTTTAAAAAATCCAAAAAAAAAAAGTAAATATGTACTGGTTGACTTTGTAGCTGCAAAAAAAAAAAAATAAGTTTATTAACACAAAAAATATTAATGCTTAGTGCATAATTATATTCCTTTTAATAGAAATACTGTCCTAAATTTTAAAGAAAATTAGAGACTAGTCATTGGAATTCCACTAAAAATATGATTCACTCTTCAATGTTTCTAAAACTAGTTCAAAGGAGTATGAATAAAAACTCGTCAGACTGATGAATATTTTAAAAATCTTATGAAAAGGGTAACGGTAATACTCACGAGTATCTCAAGGGAGATATATGATTTTAATTGCTACATTATTCCTAGCAAAATTTTGTAGGATTCTTCAGAAGTTTTAGCATTTCAAATAATTTATTGTATTTCATTAAGAAAATGGAATATTTGGAAAGGAATGAGAATAATAAATTAATCAATATCTATGCCCAAGAGATAACACTATCTATGCTAATGAAAAAAAAATTTCATTGACTATACAATTTCTTTAAGCAAAGTGAGTCATCTTACCTAAAAGATGATACTGACACTTTATTTTTTTTATTTTATTTTTATACTTTTATGTATTTATTTTTATTTATTTCTACATAAATATATTCTTTATGAAAATTTATTTCTATTTCATAAAAATTTTAATTTGATATATTAAGTATTTACTTTTATGAACTTAATTACCTGTATTTTACTGTATTACATTTCATTACTATTATTAAATTCACACTTACTTATGCATTTTTATTGTATTATTTTATCATACTATTGCTTCTCATTCTTCTTTCTTACATTTCAAAATTTTGACAGTAAAAGTTAATAATATTGCGTGCCTGCTGAAAATTCAATGCTTAAATTATCTTCATCAAATCAATTTTGACTTTCATTTCAAAAAGTTACATGTTTACCCAAGCAGAATTTTTAAAACCCTACCTCTCTTTCAGCCTTCACATTTTCATATATACACATTTGCTCTCTTAAGTACATACATTCACTGGTCAACACTTTACTTCTCTATTCTACCGTAAGAACTTGTTTTTCAGTGTCAGCACAAACTATATTCAAGAGATCAATGAACAGTACCTGGGATTCAGTCAAGAACTTTTCTTTAGTCATGGTTTTCTTTTGGGTGTCTTCAAGCTGTTGCTGAAACAACATATTTTCACTCTGAATTTGTGCTAATCTTTCTTGGATAGATTCCCATTTGATAATGTAACTTGTTCACTTTCCCCTTTTTCAGTTGATTTGTGTGTTGAAGTTCCTTTTCTTCTGTTGGGCAAGGTTTAATTCTCTCTGTATGCTTTTTAAATGGGTGTCTTTTCCCTGAGGCAATCGTGCACCAGACAGCTAATTCTCTAAACTATTGGTTTTTCTTTCAGCTTTAGACAGCTCATGAGGAAGGACACCATTGTTCTCTCTTAAGCTAGGGGTGTCATGATAGCTTGTGTTGTAAACAAAGCCACTCATCTCATTCTCCCTGAAAGGAATGTTCATGGGCTAGTTTGATGACTCACTTTCCTCATGATCGAGAACAGCAGAAATCGCATGGGAACTTCATGATGCAATTACTCTCTCTACTCTGTCTCTGTTTTGCATTGTTCAATTTAAAGTTCAGAACTGCATTTTCAGTCGTCAGATCATGTACTTTTCCACTGCACTGGAATGTAATTTTTCTTAAGACTTCTTCATTCAGTTGTAATTCTTTTGAAGCTCCTCAATCTTTTCTTTTCAAACTTTTATATCTTCCATACAATGACATTCTTTTTCTTCATCCTTAATTATTACTGTGTCTAGTTCGAGTTTGAGCTTGGCAACTTCGTCGTGTAGGATTAGATTTTTATTCAACAGACATTTTTCTTTCTCATTGCCGTTAGGAATCTAAATATAACAAACAGAAAAAAAATGTTACTCAAAACAAAATTATGTATTCTGATTTTCCTTAGTAATTCAAAATAAATGCCAAGGTGCCAAGAAGCAGAGCTTCCTCAGAAAAAATTAAATTAAGGGAGTTTCACCTATTTCACATTTCTGTCCAACTCAGTTTTCAAAAAGAACAGGTCTTAAAAGTGCTTCATCAATCTGAAGATATGAAGTAAACTTCTAGTCCCACGAAGGTGCCTTTCAGCATATTTTATTTCCTTTGCTCTATCCATTCTATTCCAAACTGGATAGTCAAAGCTCTACAATAAAAATAAAAATACTTAATATTTACACATTGCCTTTTTATATTAAATTATTTTTTTGTTTTCCGTGTTCTAGAATCACTTCCATATAGCTTAGATGTTTTCCCTTTCCTTCTCCTCCATCACCTCTCTCTACACACACCCTCCCTGATTCTGTGTACAATCTTATATAGGTTCTACACGTACATTCCTATTAAACACATTTTCCTGTTTTTCACGTTGCAGAGAACAATTAAAATGAATGGGAGAAACCATAAAACAAAACATAATCCAAAGGAAAATGGTCTGCTTCATTCTGTTATCCAGTTCAGTATTTCTGTCTCAGGATGTGCAAGGCGGTTTGCCTCCAGAGGCCATTCAGAATCTTTTAGGTACTTGCATGTCAATGAATTACTAAGTGTACCAGAAAAATTCGTTGCACACTGTGGTTTTTGCTGTGTAAAGAGTTTTCCTGGTTCTGCTCCTATCACTAATCATCACTTCTAATAAATCCTTTCAGGCCTGTGTGAAGTCTTCATGCCACGTTGCCTTTTAAGGTATTTTAGAAAGTTCTTCCAATATATTATCACGGCTAAAATTTGCAACACACTTAAGAAGGAAATATTTAGATTATTCTCCCCATTTTACACATCAGGACTTACGGTAGGAGATATTACTGAATAACCTGCCCATTGTCACACTCAGTACGTAGTAGTAGCAGTGTTTCAAACCACGTCTCTTCAAACTCCAAATCAAACATGCTGTTGCAATAGCTAATTCCTCTTAGGAGCTGAAGACAAGCATTTGTCCTACGTTTAGAATCATTGTCTTGGTACAATTATATTATCTCCAGAACAATGAAGTGATAAGTCATAAATTTCTTAGTGGAAGTCCTCAGAAAATTCTCTTTGCTGATAGCTGTAGCGTTTTCACAGCAACACTGATTTAAATCTTTTAGAAGTTGTTAAGTCAAAACCTCTCATTTTCGGGATGGAAAAAGTGAGACCTGCAGTGTGTTCTCCTAGTGATGGTAACCTACCCTTCACCATCATATTTTAAAAGAATGATGAAAGCATTACTGAGGCCAAAGTGTAAAAAGTGCATATTGCACTCGTATCATAGTAAAACTGGTCCAGGAGCATTGTTCCCCATTCAGGACTGGTGGAAAGAGTTACATCAAAAAGCTTATAAGCTCCATGCTGTGACATCCTTTCTGGAAGTGTAGCAGGAGGGTATGAGGAGGTTTCAGCTGAGTTAAAAGGAGCACCCCAGGGCACCATTAACCAAGGATTACTGGGGGCCACCAACACAAATGATTTCCTTCAAACAACTTTTGAAGAAAATATGAAAATGCAAAACTGTAAATTTAGAATTTGATGAATATATATTCCTATCATGGTGAGCAATGTTGAATTAGAATGAATGTAGGAATTCAGGTCACAGATAAAGCCAGAGGTCAGAAATCTAAGAAAAGTTTTTCTGTGGCAAATATTTTTTACTTCTCTTTCATGGGACATGAATGAGACCACAAAGTGAAATAGAGCAAATTATTAATATATACATATGTGTGTGTGTATATATATATACATATATATGTATGTATATATATTATATATTATTATATTATATATAATTATATATGTATTATTATATATTATTAATTTGCTCTATTTTTATATATTTGCTCTCTCTGTATATATATATATATAGTAACCCTTAATCTCTCTCGTGAAAAGTACAAAGAGATGAATCGCTTAATCAAGGAATAAAAATGGTTTGTTTTGGAGGTGTCACTTTCTACCTCTTTGCATTCCTTTCTCCCACTAATTTAGGGGTGAATGACACTGATGAGCTCCCCCTTTTCTCTGACCAGAAAAGGCAAAGGCATTACTGAAATCCAGGGATTTTTTGAGTTGAAGTAGAGTTGGGTCTCAAGAATGGCCATTGAATGAAAAAGGAAAAAGGAACAACCAAGCATAACAAACAGCATATGCGGATTTTGATAACCAGCCATGTCCCGACTTGTGTGCTGTAGACAGATGTACCGGACTGAGGATGACAAATATGTAGCAAAATGAAGAAGCACAGTCCTGATTTTGAAAATATGGACTTAGGTTGGAAAGTGATCAAAGTGAATACCTCAGAAATCTCAGTGATTTGGGAAGAAGCTACTTCTTTTTCTTTCTGCTTCCAAGAGGATTATTCACAATTCCACCTTGTTCAACTCTGGCTTTTAGCTCCAGAAAAAAGTCTCTTTGAGATGAGCTCTTCTTCGTCCTGGGGACAACAATTTCAGAAAATTTTAAATCATCTTTTTTCCTTCCAAAGTCAGCAACAACATTTGACCTTCAACTGGAATATAGAATGTGAAAAAGCAAGGAAAATAGCTTTATAGATTCAAAGAAATGCAGGCTACTGAAAATGAAAAGCCAAAATATAATAGCATTTCAAAGATGGAAAGCAACCTCAGTCACTACCCAAGGCAAGCCTGATCAATTCTTAGGGACCTAACTCTTACAAGCCTCAACTTGAAGGCTTCACAGGTGGGGGTGGCCACCACGTCTCAAGTGAGCGCATTCTGTTTCAGGATGTTTCTGTTGGTTAACAATTTTTTCCTGACATTCACCCTAAAAATGTACATTTTGGAAACTCTGATCCATTGCTCCGAGCTCTGATCCTCAGTCTGAAGCACAGAATGCTTCATCTTTCTTCAAAATGACTGTCCTTCAAAATCCTGAAGACATAAGAATCAATATCTTTAGTTCCTTTAACAGATCCTCACAAGTCATGGACCCCCAGGGTCTTCCTGTTAGGCATCGTGCTTACTACTTGTCATAATTCTGTGAGAGCCACAAATGAATTAATCAGGATAAGCCAATCTATTCACTTCAGAGTACACAGGGATTTTCACCTTGTCTGTTTTGAAAGCTATGCTTCTCTGAATAGGATGCAAAATTACACTAGCTTTTGGGTTCTCAGATAACAGTACCAACTCAGCTTCAGTTTAGAACTGACTAAGATTAACATCTTCTCAGACAAAATGCTGTCCAATTCTATTTCCTCCAACTTATACTTATGAAACTATTTTGTATTTAATTATATAATTTTGTATTCATTCTTACTGAATTTCATGTGATTAACAGGTTCCATCCAGTGCTCTGACTTATGAAGACTTTGTCTTTCCTCCATGTAGAAAGACTTGAATAATTTTACGTAAATTAATAAGAAAATAAGTAAAAGATAAAGATCCTAGAGAGCAACGAACTATTCTGAAATCACTGTATACTAAAGTGTAATGTAAGGAAGAGCAAAAGGGAATGAACTTGAAATTTCATTCGCCAAGAATTTTCAGGTAAGGAAATACTCTCTGCAAAAAGAGAGGATTTCTCTGGAACTTATATTCTTATGGAAGGTGAGGAGAGATCAGTGGTGTCAAATAGATGCCCCCAGGACTGAGTTTTGTGAAGAAATTTGGGGCAATTTCAGACCTCTGGCTCAGAGTCAGGTAAGATGAACTCTGTGTCAACATTTGAAACCAGGTCTTTCTGGACTTGAGGCTTATTGTATTCATTACATCATGCTGATTCTGTATTGGGAGAAATACTTCACAAAGTACCAATTCCATTGTACTTTTCCATGGCCTTTTAGACTGTAATTTTACATTCAAATGATACTATACGGGAATTTTTTTGTTTGTTTTATATTTATGTGTACTTATTTACAAATGATTGAACATAACTTATTTATTTAAGACATTATTTATTTTATGTCTTGTTTAGGATGAAGTAGCTTGGTAAACTGCATTGCCTGTTGTATTTCCCATTTCCATGTAAAAACAATTTTATAACATTTGTTTTCAAAACTTTGAGTTCCAAGTTCTCTCCCTTCCTCCCTCCCCACCCACCTTTATTGAGAATTCAAGCAATTCAATATGTTATACATTTGAAGTCATACTAAATACTTCCAAAATAATCATATTGTGAAAGAATAACTATATTTGCCTCCATCCAATCACACTTCCCATTTATTCTCGTCTCTCATTTCACCCTGTCCCTCCTTCAAAGTGTTTGCTTTGGATTACCCCCTCCCCCAAACTTCTTCCCTTCTGTCAATCCCCCCCTCTTATGCCCTTCCCCTTACTTTCCTGTACGGTAAGATAGATGTCCATACCCAAGAGAGTGTGGATGTTATTCCTTCCTTAAGCTAATTCTGATGATGGTAAGGTTGACTCTCTCACTCTCACCTCCCTCCTCTTCCCGTCCACTGTAAAAGCGTTCTCTTACCACTTTTGTGTGAGATAAATTACTCCCTTCCACCTGTCCCTTGTCCATTTCTCCTCCTCCCGGTACATTCCTCTTTCAACTTTTATATTACTTTTCAATACCATCCTTTGATATTCAACTCACCCAGTGCCCGCCAACTATCATAATGAGAAAAGTCTCATGAGTTACAAATTTTTTTTCCATATAGGAATATTAACAGTTTCATTTTAATAAGTTATTTATGATATCTCTTTCCTACTTTCCTTTCCATGCTTTTCTTAAGTCTTGTATTTGTAAGATTCTTTTTCTGTTGAGCTCTGTTTTACTCAAATATGTATTAAATTCCTCTGCATCATTGAATATAATTTTTCCCCACTCAGTTTTGATAGGTAAGTAAGTCTCAGTTTTAATCCTTGCTACTTTGACCTCTAGAATATATTCCAAGTTCTCTGACTTTTATATTGCCCAAGCGCCCAATTCTTGTGGTACTGGGATTGTTGTTCCACAATATTTGGATGATTTCTTTCTGGCTGCTTCCAATATTTTATCCTTGACCTGGGAACTCTGGAACTTGGCTATGACATTCTGGGAGTTTTCCTTTTCGTATCTCTTCCGGGAGATGATAGGTGCCTGCTTTCAATTTCTATTTTATTCTCTGTTTCTAGAATATCTAGAATATCAGTTCTCCTTTAGAACTTTTAGAAATATGATGTAGAGACTCTTGTTATATCATGTCTTTGAAGTAGTCGAAGATTTTTTCAATTATCCCTCCTGCATCTATTTTCCAGGTCAGATGTTTTTCGGTTAGATATTTCAGATTATTTTGTGTTTTATATTCTTTTGGTTTTGCTTCGTCATTTCTTCATTTCTGATACACTCTTTATCTTCTGTTTGCTCCATTCTAATTTTAAGGACTCACTTACTCAACGAACTTTCGAGTTTCCTTTAAAATTTGGATGATTCTGCTTTTTAAGGCATTCTTCTCCTCATTGATTTTTTCCACCTCTTTTGCCCTTTGGTCTAGTCCACTTTTTTAACACGTTATTTCCTTCAAGACATTTTTGGTCTCGTTTATGAACTTGTTGACTCCTATTTTGCCTATGATTTTTTTCCCCTTACTCTCTTTTCTCTTCCAAATTTCCCTCTATTTCTCTTATGTGATTTTCAAAATCCTTTCTGAGCTCTTCTATGACCTGGGACCAATTTATATTTATGTTATATAAAAATCATAGCCCTTTCTTAAGATTAAAAAGACTATAATACTCACCTCCCTATTCCAGGAAACCCATACATATTCTTAACAAAAAGAGATGGAAATCGTGTCTTTTAAATTTCATTTTCCCTGATTCAAATGATTTGCTACTGTTCTCAGTTCAAGGTCCAGAATTCTGAGAAAGCATTGAAGTTTCTGTTGAGCTCCACTTTTTTACATCATCATTCTTTTTTCCTTAACTGATGTCTAATATTTTCAAATAGCATTTCTGCAGTCACTTGCTTCACTTCCTCTTGTTTCAGAGTAAACCTAGGTGAAAATTGCCTTTTTTCAATGACAGTTCAGTGGAAGGAAGTAATAAATGCCATTTGAATATACTCATCTGGATGTCTAAAAGAAAAAGAATGTTCATTTCAGCTGAACTAAATCCATGTAGGGAACTCATTGTCAAGAAACTCCCTCTATTGATGCAGAGTGGTCCGTGCTCTACCCTTTGAAGCTTACCTTTTCGTATTACCTGTGGCACTGAGATTTTGTTGGCCTGCACAGGCCCACAAAGTCAGGACATGTTAGAAATTGATGGGGTGCTTGGGTGCATGTGATTGGACTCCTATTCTAAAATCACATTTCTCTTCAAAGATAACATTTGTTGTTAGCCTCAAAACCCTATCTCAGGCAGTTTCTCCCCAGTCCAAGAACACAGCCTGCCCCAGCAACCACTATTTTCTCATTTACTGATACAGTAGCAAGTTCCAACTAGAGAATTCATGAGTTTAAACAGCTGTATGCTGGCTGACCTGTTTGTGTACTTGATCATAATGACATTCACTACTCACTGACCAATCATATGTATCTTAGACTTCGATATAAGTACACTCCCTTTCATTTATCTCCTCCAACAAGATATTCATGAGATCAGGACGGTATTCCTTAGTCAGTCCTGTGGCCAGTGGTCAGTCCTGACCACTAGTTGCATTAGTGAGGTTTCAGGCCTAAAATCGTACCTCCATGGAGTGGCCCTTATTCGTTTCCAGACGAATGTTGGGTAAAATACCTCCCCAGTAGCAAAACTACATGTTCCTTTAAGAACTAACCATTCCATAATCCCACCTTGAATCATCTAGTTAGCCTATTTGACACATGTTTTACTATAGAAAATGCTCTAGAAACATTACCTGTACAGAGATAAGGTTGCAGGTGCCCTAAGGACCCTTGTCCGCTGAAAAATGTAAATCTTTACTTTGAGTTCAGAAATACTTGAGTCTTTGCATTCCTTCGAAGTGAACTGCCCCTTGTACTATGATCTTGGCAAGGGTCTCACTGCCCCCCTTCTAGCCTTCATCAAAATCAGTGAGGAACCCATTTTTTATCCAGGCTACTTTAGGGCATTATAGTTCTATGAAAAATGGGTCATATTCTAATTTGTGTACAACTTCTTTTTTGTATTCAATGAAAAGGAATTCCATAAATTCTATATAGCTAGAACAACAGACTTTTTTCATTATTCCTGAGTTTTGATGCATTGGGATGACTCTGGAGAAATGTGTAGAAGGGCATGTACATAAAATTCTATCCATTTTCCCATCACTATTGATTATTCAGAGTTGACTTTTTTACTTCATTTTGAAAAATAAAACACAAATAATTGTGCTACCATTTTCAAATTTCACTCAAAATACATCTCTTCCTTACATCCCTAGAGTGCAAATGAATAAGTAAGGCTCAACAATAATACTGTTTTAATGACGTAGTCCTTTTCCCTTTCTAATCTTAAATCCCCTGTCACATTTCTTCAACAGCAAGAAAAATGCTTCCAAGACTTTCTTTAAAATCGCGAGTTTCATACCTAAGGCCATGGAGTTCTCTGTTCCATTCTGCTTTTTGGTGTACGAACTCACATATCCTTTGTCCTGTTTCTAGCCATCCTTCCTGTAGTCCACGAATCTTGCTTTGTAAACTCTTAACTTTTCTGGTGAGTAGTGGGCAATGCCTTTTTTCACGTTGTAGTGATCACTCCTATCCAGGAACAGCATCCTCAGGTTTCACAAGTTTAATAAGATGTATACAGACAAAAACACAAAATAAAAATATGAGTATTTTAAAATCTGCAAGACAGTAGCAGTATTCCCAGAACTGAAATGCTCTTGCAATGGCAAAATAATATGAAAGCATAAATCCGGAGAATATAACAAAATATTACTTGGTCAAAAACTTCACATTGTGTATCAGAATAACCTATTTTTCTGTGAGCATTGAAGAAAATGATAAAAGATCACTAAGGGATAAATTACTTAATAGAAAAAATATATATGAAAGCTCAGAATTCTTCACAGTATGAGAAAAATATATGTGGAAAGTAAATATTTTGATGTGTACTCTGCGATGGGACAAATAAGATTAATATAATGGATGCTATACCTAATATCTATATATTTCAAATATACTGAATGATTTTATAAGTATCATAAATGCGTTTTATTTTACAAAGTTGTGTGGAAACACGGCTTCTCCTTTAGAGATTTATAATAGCAAAAACCGTTCAAGATTCACATGGTAATATCAATCTTCATTTATTCATTGGCCAGACTTCTAGTAACTTGAAACAAATATAGCTGAAACAGCAGAGGAAAGTGAAAAATTCTTTATAGTATTAAGCAAAATAGCTGCCCCTTTACTCTTCAGAGAGGTATGGAGCCAAATTGTTACCTAACCCAGAGGTAGTAACGTGTGTTATGTCAAGTTACAGATTCAACAGATTTGAATATTGGGTTTCCCTTGGTAACTTTCAATTCTTCGTATATTTCAGTGTTTAGCAAAACTGAGGCAACAAGACAAAACTCGGTTGCTAGATGGAGCCACACTGATTGTAGCAGGAAGTGAAGCTGACGGTAAGAGAAATGATAAGCTGAAAGATTCAAAACAAAGGAAGAAGCTGTGGCACAGAGAAGTCAAAAGGCATGTTAATACTCACACAATTGGTATGTGTATAAGGCAGAATCTGAACCTAGCCATTTCTGGTATGGTGTCCAGTACACTGTACTATATGTCATGTTGACAGAAGAATTACAAAAATTAGGCAGAACACTGACAAGATTGTTGACATTTTGTGCCGTTTTATGGAAGATTTTAGTAATTTAACCATTCTTTTCATGAAAGAGATCACTGCCTGATCTCTTGATACTTGAAGTCAAGTCAATCTCTTCAATGGTTCTCCTTTCACCAACCAAGCAAATAAAATTAATGCACCTTATCCTACCATGAAGTATTAATAACACACATTATATAATATAGCACTTAGAGGCTTACAAGATACATTCCACCCCCAAAAAAATCCTGTGAAGTATGGTATTTTCTTGATTAAGAAACTGAAGCTCCAAGTTTAAGTGACTTGGCAACAGAAAAAATCTCGGCCCTCGGCAAATTTGTAATCCCCTAAGTTTCCATATTTAATTCTCACTGCTAAATACTGTCCAGAAAAACTCGATTTTTCGCTGTCACTTTTCTGCCTTTTTACTCAGTTTCCATAGTTCAAAGGTTCATTTCACCTCCCTATACTCCCATGATCTATAGCTACTGAATTCATACCTATCCTTTAAAACTCAACTCCCATGCTACCTTCACACACAGGTTATTTTTTCTTGAAAGTTAGTGTTCTTTCCCCCACTGAAGCTCACAGAGCATTATGACGGTGCATTTCATACATATGCGTATATATACAAATATGCATTTGTATGAATATTTATATATATAAGTACATATATAGCACATGTGTACACATATATCTACTTAGGTACACATGCACTTATATTTATATGAATATACATATCAGTATTCGAGTTACCTAGGTAGGGTATATCCCCTATTAGATTGTACACTCAATGAGATAACTTATACAAACTTTGTGTATTCAGCACAAAATAGGTACTTAGTAATTGTTTTTGAACTGACACAAGTAGAAGATGGCTGAAAAATTTATGACCCTGCAATCAACACAATCCCTTTCCCCTTGGCCAAGGCCTGTCAGTGATTGGCTTTCCTCTATTTTGTTGTGAATGAGTGGCATAAGGTTGCAATGGTCTCTTCTTGTATACACGCACGTCCTCGATTTCTGTTTAACAGTTATTATGTTTGGAAATTTTAAACTGTACTTACCTTTGCAATCACTACTGAGCTGTTCAACCAATAACAAAATATTCTTACAGTTTAAGGGAGATAAATCGTCATCCTCTTTATTTGTCTCAGAGGACTAAGTGACGTCCTCCCAATCATTTGCACACCACTTTGTCCTGTAAAATAAGTAACAGTAGGGGAAAATTCAAAAAAAAATCAGAAATCTTTAAAATAATAACGGTGGCTAACATTTCTCTCACACATGAGGGTTTTCACAACACTTTATATACATCATCTTGTGGCATCCTCACAACCATTTTGTGAGACAAACATTACTCAAACTCATTTCACAGATGTTAGGTGGCTTGTCCAGCACCACAGAGTTAGCTAGGATTCCAAGGACGGATTTTAATGTGAGTAGAATATAAGGTAGTTCAAAGTTTACTCTAAATTCTTCATGATTAACCTTTTAACTTTCGATATGCATTACAAATCTAAAATGCAAATAACAGTTTATAGAGTTTATGTATTCTCATTTCAGATATTATAACATGACCTTTATACTAGGCTCAAAAAGTGCAAATTAAGGATAATGATGTATGAAAGGTGATATAAACACCACACTATCCAATATATGTTTAATTTCTGGGTTTTTAAAATTTCTCCTATCTTCATTGAATTTGGCATCCCTTCAGGATATTTTTATGTAGTGTCTCCCCTCCTTTTCCCTGTCTAAATATTAAAGTTATTTACAGTCACTCCTCAAACCCATTTATCTGACTGTGACCCTAAAACTCTACTCAAACTGCTTACTCCAAGGTTGCCAATGGTATCTTCACTGCTAAATCTGATCACACTTTTTGAAGTCTTTTTCTTTCATCACCTTACCTAGCATCACAGCCTTGGTAATGAGGCTGACACAGGCACTGACTGACCTAACTCAGTGTTTGGGAGGGTCCAAAGAATATTATGGAAGAGAAACTATATTATACTGTTGTATGCCTGTGAAACCTGGACACTATAGCAGGTCCATGACGGGAAACGGAATCTCTTCCATTTGAATGGTATTAGGAAGATTCTGAAGATTATCTAGAAGGACAAGGTACCAGACTGAGGTCTTTTCTAGATATTGAATGTTCAGGCCTTCAAACTCTCCAACTCTGATGGGCTGGTCACATGGTTTGAATGAAAAACTTACACTTTCAAAAAAGACTCTTTTTTGAAGGACTCACAAAGGACAAGCATTCACACGGTGGTTAGAAGAAGCAATGCAAGGACACTCTCATGGTCTCTCTTAAGAACTTTGAAATTCATTATGTGACATCGGAGACACTGGCACAGGACTGCTCATCATGGGGTGACCACATCACAAAAGGTGTTGTGCTCTGTGAACAAATCTGAATTGAGATAGCTCAAAGGAAACACAGGATACCCAAATTTGTTCACAAATACTCACAAGGACCATTTCTGCCTAAAGTGAGGTAGACCACTGCTAGTCGGAACTGGTATCATCAGCCACAGTCAGACACACTGAATCTGGACTCAAGCACAATGATGTCATTTTGGTCTGCTTTGAGAAAAGAGGACTTACATACTGGAAGCATTTTCAGGTTGAGGAAGGATACAGTGGAATTGTTATTGGCAACTGGAAGACGGGTTTAATTTCCAGGAGAGAGGGATAGCTTATGCTACTGGATGTGATCAAAGTTGGTCCCTATATGTACATTCTTGTGGGGATCAATCAAATCCTGGCAATAAGGTGCTGATTGTTTTTGCTGAGAAGTGAATAAAAAAGTCTCTAGGTAACTCAGACCAGATGGAGAAAGGTTCTCGGGTTCAATCTGTATCAGTTTTAGGGAATCTGGGCTAGAGTCTAGGCCAATGAATTCAGGGATCCCTGGGATAATTGAACACTTACATATAATCATTTTTATTTCTATTTAATATTTGTCCACTATTTCCCTTTATGAATAGTTCAGAAAAAAAAATGGCTGTTACGTCAAAGTTTGGCAAACTTTGGGATGGATTACATTATCATGTATGTAGTAGTACGTACTCTGTTACATTAATTGATAGAGTTTTTATTTAGCATGCCTTTAAAAGAAACAAATAAATCAATTTATTGGGAAATGATTATCAGGGAGATGAGCAAAATCCAGGAAAGCTTCCTGGAATTTACACCTGTGAAAGTGTCTGAAGGAAGAGAGAGATTTCAACAGATAGCCCGAATGGATAAAGAGCAGGACAAAATACAGAGTAAGTGGTAGAGCAGTTTGGCTGAAAAATGAGAGTGAAGACGAGCAGGATGAATTAAGACTGGTCAGAGTCCTACTGTCAAGGGTCCTAGAAGGCAGCGCTCCTTCATCTCCTGAACATTTGCTGGAAGGTGTGTTTTTCTGCTGGGTATTGGAAATATTTTTTTTAACTTTGTACATTACCCTATGCCCACCACATTTGAATATCCTTAGACTACATATCAAGACAGCAACACGCCAAGAAAAGGAGGCAAAAGGTGCAAAGAAGGGTGAGAGCAAAAAGCATAACCTATTCTTGAATAAATGAATTTAGGGAGGGAAAACACATGTCTAGGTAAAAGTCAGTAATAAGAACTCCCAGTATAGACTGAGGCCTTCATACCCTCCCTCAAACTTTATGAAAGTAAGAGAGTTCTTTGTTTCTTTTTCTTCCTGATTCAATGAACTCATTTCCTACTATCTATATTTCTGACTTCCTATTGCCTACATTTTTCTTCAGTCACTGTTTGCTGTCAAGAGTCTGAACATTAACAGCCTTTCGAAAGCAGATACATAAGATTGTTTTTTAAAGATGAAGGTTATTACTCATTTTCTTTAGTTTGTGTTTTATCTGATAGACACAGCGAATAAATAACCAGAGGTTTCAGGATCAGGGAATGAGAGAGACCAGGGAGTAAGCCTCACAGGCAAAATTTGAATTCAGGTCCTCTGCTTCTACAGCCAAGGCAACGTTTCTCCAATGGACCACACTTCATTCCTGTCTACCTAGTTAACTTTGAAAAAAAAATGGTTTACTCATTTCTATTACTGAATATAATGTCTACTCTTGATACCGAGTTCCCAATGGAGTCATGGATTTGTGAATTAAGGATTTGTTAAAAATCATCATTGAAAAGTTCAAGAGCAATCTGATAAGTTCAAGTATTATTTCTCTGCCTCGGCTTACCTGTATAATTTGTTTGACAATAATTGTCTCATTTTTAAATCTTCAAAAGAAAGCTGGGCATATTTCTGTCTCTCTCTTCCTCAGTACCGTCTTGATATGAGTTTGTCATTCTTGAGAGTTGGGATTCCAGTTCTCTTATTGGTTGCTCCATTTGGTTCCTTAGATCAGCATTATTATTTTCTAATTTGTAATTATAAATATTTATAATTTATTTTCTCTTCATTGTTCTAACTTGTCTGTCTCTGCTGAGTCTAAACCAAACGGAAAACAAAGAATGAAATTAATGAGAAACTGCCCAGTTTTATCGTGGAAATTAACAGATGTCTACTTCTTAGCTTTCACTTTAATTTCAGTCAGAGATCCAGAGACCGATTCTGAATTTCTAAAAATACATTCGAACTTTGAAAGTACTGATCATAAAGTTCATCTGAATTAAATTTTAACTAAAAGCAACAACAGCCCTATTTCTACAGGAAGTTAGTCATTAGTTTGCACTCTGGTACTTACTCTGGTGCTAGTATTAGGATCATTACAAAAAACATGTATAATTCCAAAAGTTGTCTTCAACTCCAGAATCTCCCGGAATGCTTACTTTGGGTGTAGAACCGGGAAAAATATCCTAAAATTTCATTTACATTGAAATATTTTACAATCAGAGTGGTGGTAAATGAAGTTACCTGGAGGAATGTATGGAGTTCCTTTGGTTTTTCATCAGTTTCCAGCCATGCTCGTTCATCAAGATCATATTTCTATTCTGTGCCATTTAGCTGCATTTTAGCTTAAGAATTTCCAGATGATGTCTAATAGCAACAACTTCTTCTTCCAGGTGTTTGCTGTCTGCTTCCAACTGGTCACATTTCTTCTGCAAGGTTTTCGTGAAAAAAAACCTCTTCTTGAAGATTTTGATTAATTGATGCCAAGTGTTTATAAAATGAAAATGCTGCTTCCAATTGCTGTGTAAGGTATTTAATCTGTATAAAAGAACATTATCAAGTTACACCAATTCAATTTAGGTCTTTCAAACTAAAGACTAATTTTAAACTGATAACATTAAATTATTTGGAATTCAGTTGTAATTAAATGCATCATTCTCTACATATTACAGCTACAAATTGTATTTCCTGAAATGATTATTCAGGTAAAGTGACAAATCAAAAACAAAATTAAGACTGAAATGATAAACCAAGAATTTCTTTGATTAGCTCTGATACTCTGTGTAATCCACATTTCATATTTCATCCCATATTTTCTTCTGTGATCTCTAATTTTCTCATGCATCTTTTTTCCAGCTCTTAATACAGTGCACAGATATCAATAAAATTCATACTCGAAGGAGATCAATAAATTCTTCACTTATGCCAGGCCTAAGGCATCAAGACATCTCAAAAGGAATTTGGAAAGACATGAAATTTCCTTTCTCATTCTAATGAGAACACTGATTCTATGTTGATAAACTTCACTGAGAAATCAAATACATTTATAGCCATTTGAAGGCGACATGGTAGGATTTTGGGTTACAGAGCCAGAGAAAACCAGAGAGGTCTTTCTCAAAACTCAGGTGACAGTACCCAGGGACATCACATTGTTTCTCAGAGCGTCTGTTGTGAAAGGGCCCTCTTCCTGCTCCCCAAGTGCTTTAAGGGAATAAACCAACACGCTAAACAAGACTCGATCGTTATTCCTTCAGACCCAGGGGTTAGAGGACAGACTGAAATAAGTGATCAATAAAACATATGCTACCACTGCCTTCCAGAGGACCAATCCTCAATAAATGTTAAGAAGTTAATTCTTTATGATAAATATTGATGAGAACTGTAAGACAAGAGATATCATCTACGAACATTAATGAGAGTTAAGATAAAATGTTTCTAAGGAGTCACTTGACATAGAAAAAAAGAGTATTACTATTAGTTAGCATTTAAATAGAACTTTAAGCATTATCAGTGGGATCACATTTGAACACTTGTTTTTCAAAACCTTGCTAGGAATTTCCCCCAACTCCTGCTGGGAGAAATGGCTCAATATTACCAAATACTAGAATCCTTACAAATTAAGAAATAGTTCAAGATGAATTACTCAACTTATTATTCCTCAAGTTCGAGAAAATCTTTGCTTCCCTAAAACAGAAGAGCAATGTATAGGCCATACTGCAATGAAGTCGGTTTCACCCACTTCCTGGTGGAATGATATGAAAATCTCCTAAGTATTCCACTCCTTTCTCCTCTTAAAACAACTCAAGTCCTGTTTTCACTTTTAACTCTTTTAACTCAATTACCTTGTATTATGAAGGTTCTTAATCAGTGGTAATCACCTTGCAATCAAATTTCTTTCGTTGTTGTTTTTTTTTTGGGGGGGGGTGATTTTGCCATTTTAAAAGCTCTTAAAGAGCGAGTGCTTTTCAAATTGTTTCTGCTTAGTAGTCATCTTTTTGGGGGGGATATGATTTGGATCTTTAGAAATCCAGAAGAAGTGTCAGAAGAAGTTCAGAAGTTCTAAGAGATCCTGCAATCAGTGCCCCTAAAAGACTTTCTATCATGTGTTTCTTCAAATAGCTTATTTCCCTCTGGTAGCACTCTGATTGCTGGAAAGTTTTTCTTGAGGTCCAGTCTAAATTTGTGTCTTTGCACACTTCCATTGATGAGTAGAACAAGTCTAATATTTCTCTCACCTGAGAAAGCTTTTTAATCCTTGAGAAGTACCATTAACACAATATATTTAAATACATTCTATTTGATATAAGTTCCAAGACGGCAGAAGAAGAAAAGCTTCTAGCATATAAATCTAGAAAGAAAGTTAGTAGAGCCCAGAATTTTCAGGGAGATTATCAAGTCCCAAGCTTGTTTACTGAGTTGCTAAGAACAGCAAGAAGAGACTAGGCCTGAAATAGTAATTGTTGTCTTCCTAGCATGGGGAAGATGTAAATCTCAAGGACATTGGTGTCCAATGGCCTGGTGCATATTGTAACTATTTCAAAAGGTATATCAAGGGAAGTCATTTGACACAATTCAATATTCAGAATTACCTGATTTTTTAAAGCATTAATTTCTCTATCCATTTCAGAATGAGTTCACTTCACTCCCACCCTGGTCAACAACATCTCCATTTTCATATTCTTTTAATGCCGTCATGGCTGTTTGCAACGCGTTGAAACATCTGTGACAATGAACAGAATAATTAAGTCAATGTCTTCATAGCTTACATATTATACATTTCAAAAGGGTAATTTTTGAACCACTACCTTAAATTATCCTCAATCATAGAGAAGAAAATAAATATAAAAAGAGTTCTTGTCATTACTCAACACATCTGACGATATTTTGGGAAATAAAACCAGAGAAACAGTGGCCTCACCAATGATTTCATCTCTCTTTCAAAAGATATATATTCGTCATCAGCTCTACATTAATGTCACTTCATTTTAGAACACTGCCCACATGATTTCTCGTTATGCTGTCATATTTGTAGAACGAAGGATGCCTTCCAAATAATATAATACAACAATTAAAGGATAAGGAAATTCATTTTGAATAAAAAAAGTTTTACAGTGCTGTGATGTGTCTTCGTTATTTTAATTGTCGATCCATGTAAATTGGCTGGGGAAGTGTTTAAAGGTCCTAGGCTACAAAACACAAATGATCTCATTTAATGCTATTGGAATACCAAGTTGCATTTAAAATGTTGCTTTAGTGGATGGAATTACAGGTAGTCTCTAACTTGAAAAATCAGTTGGATCTCAAACGCTCCTTTGCAAACTGACTTTGTGGAACAGGGGAGGCATTTCTTCCTCCCACTCAGAGGTAGTACTCTTAAAAGCAGTTCAATAAAAACCCCGCAAAAACTAATTCTATCATAACACTGCTAAATTAAAGTCCTGGAAAATGCAGGACCATTTGGAGATTCTCCTCTCCCACTAATACGGCAACCTCTCTCCTGTGGTAAGAAGATCTGATACCTCAGCGGTGATAACTTCTTGCCACATTCAATTAAAAGTCATCCACTGGAATTCAGTTACAATGCAATTTGAAAGCATTAAATGCTTACCTTTCAAAAGTGTGACAGAATACAGAATTTAGACAGACTATGGTCGATGCTCTCATCCAAGTGGGATATGAAATAAATGTGCAGATAATGACAATATACAACCACGTGTAAGAGCTTTAGGGGAGTGTAATCGAAATTTCAATGTCAACTCTGATGGGGAAGGTCATTCATTACCAAAAACAGAGATCAGAGTAGGCCTCAGTGAGGAACTGCATTTGGGTGAGGATGAGTGTAGATACCATGGGTAAATATCACAGACACAGGACAGATTTGGGAAAGCCCAAGGCATGTTTTGAAGCACAGAGAATAGTCCAGTTGAACAGGAGTGTAAAGTATAGAAGACAGAATAATATAATTGAAGAGAGAAAAGGCACGCTGCTGGCACATCGTGAAGAGCCTTATATCCCAGGTCAAGAAATGCTGTGGGGTCTAGCTCAAAAGTCATATACTTAACTTAGTTTGGCTGATCCCACAAAATTAGAAGATGCCTTTTACTCCTTCAGTCTCTGACTGCATTTCATTTCGACCATTCTAAAGCACTTAATACATTCTCATTTGCACAGCTTATTTGGGTCCCTACATTACCTCTTTGAATAGCCTACAATCACTCACTGTCAAAGCAGGGACTGCACATTAGTAATGGACCCCTGTCACTCCAGGACCAGCACAGTATTTTATATAGAATCGATGTTTGATAATACTTTTTGACTGAATGACAATTGAACAAATTAGATAAATAATGAAGGAAATAAATTAGGACGGAAAACATAGAAATTTACCTTAGAGAAGCATTTGTGTCCAGAAATAGTATACAGAACAAGCGACTGTCAAATGCTGTATAGTATCATTCCACCAAACATACTTTAAGGTACAGGTGCTATGCAGCATTTTACTATAGCTTCAGAGATGCAGGACACAAGGTATATTTGTCAGCGGTAAGTTAGTGAAGAAAATGAAAATAAAAAAAAAAAAACCCTTTGTTCACTTAGAATCATCCATGGTGGAATTCTTTAAGTGTTAATATACAAAATGAATTTGTACTCAGTATTTAACAAAAGAGTGAAATCCTTGCTTACGTAATGTTTCCTTTGAAAGGCCTGCCAAAAGGGGTCTTACCGATTTAAATCTTCCTCTAATTCATCATTTCTCTTCATTTGTAGTTCTAGAGAATCTTCCAGACATTGCTTCCACTCATTGAGTCTCGTGAATTTTTCCCTTTCAATACGAAGCTTTAAAAAAATTTTACAATGAAAAATATCACAATTGAACTGGCATTTCTCAAAGGGATTCTCTTCATTAACTCTAGCTCCAACTGTAAAAATCAATTTAAGCATAGATTGTTAAACCAAAACAAATATGGAAAGATTTGAAAATGATTGATCTTCCTTGACATGACATACCTTTCCTGTGATTTCACTACAAACTATTTCTTTTCTTTTGAAATTTAAATCAATGAAAGTTCTGATTTGATTCAATATAGGCATTACTTTTACTGACAATATTCATAAATTTAGAAATGATTGAAATGAATAGGAATGAATAGAAAGTGGGCCAAGTTTCCCAACACACCACACCTTGGAGGAACATTGGCCTTTCCTATTTCTCTAGAGCCCATGATAATTATCCGTTCAGCTCCACTTCCCCTTTGCGTTGGCACACCTGACCCATGTTCCACACATTCCTATGTTGAAATGACAATGTATGTCTTTGTAAGTAAGGGTGTAAAACAGTTCTGCTAATCTCTTTGTACTGAAATAAGAGAGATGCAACGTGAGTAAATTGACGTTTTCTTTTTCTCCTTGAGTGGTTATCTGTTGTTCCCGATTATGAGCCAGGTGCTCTTTACTCTCTTGCAAAGGAAGACAGAAGCCTGCTCATTGTGGTGAATACTGCATGATTGTATTGTAGACTCACTCCTATTTCTCCTCTTTGCTTCCACATTTCTCCAATGAATGATTACCACAGCTGCAATTTCTTCACTTCCTATTTCCATTTCATTCATCTATTTATCTGTAACTCTTCCCTTATTTATTTTCTATTTATCTGTGACTTAATTGGTATAGGAAATTCCCAGTCATAACGTTTATAACGTATCAGTACAAATAGGCCCTGCCCTCAACCGACGTCTCAGAATCTGCAACTCTCAGAGTTTTACTGAATAACTTAGGGCACCAAAATTATGCAAAACTGGCCCAGGATCATGAAGCCATTTGTGTCAACATTGGGATTTCAACCTATGCTTACGTCTGAGGCAAGATCTCTATTCCTAAAACATAGTGCCTTTCTTCATTGCCATAAAATCAGTTATTCCCTCCTTACTAGTCTACTACAACTGCATTCTCAAGAGGTAGAAGTCATACTGGTATCCAAAAACTTTTCTTCTTAGTCTCTGACTTCACTGAAACATAGATCCTCTTTCTCTTCTGTGATTGGTAATTTATTTTCCCTATAAATTATCCTTTCACCCTGTTTCTCTTTCCTCTTCTATCTCATGGAGACCCCTTTGGTCCTGGATCATGACTTCAAGCCGAGGATCAAAGAGTGAGGGAGGTGAGCATTTAATCCCACCTTCTCATTTTACAAAAGAGGAAGCAATCACACTGGTGTTAAATCAGTTGCATACAGTTTAATTAAAAACAAAAGGGCTACAGAGTCTTTCTGTTCTAATTTTGCCCGCACACCAATCTTTCCTACAAAATGCTAAGCCAAGTACTATCAAACATCGTTGAGATCATGTTACTGCCATGTACAGGAACTTCTATGGGCTATCAGATTGAGGCTTAAATTCTCCGTCTTCTTTTCTCTTATATCTCACTTCACATTTTTCCAACTTTTAATTCTAATTGCTTTACGGCTCCCCTCCTCACACTCCTATGCTTTTCGTATTTTCCTATCGCTCCCTATCCTACTAATCCATCACTTTCTTAGCCTATTGGACTCCATTGCTCTCCTGTACTGCTGATCCCTTCCCAAATCTCGAAGGCAACTCAAAGTTCTCACTTTTCTTCAATGCTTTCCTTACTATTTTGCTTCAATGAACCTTGCCTTCACTACATTCTTTGAGATTTTTGTCTGCAGCATTCAGTGAGTATGCTATTCGGGTTAATGCCTACATTGAGAATCACCTGTCATTTTAGTTCTTTATTATTTCAGTGTCTACTGGTGACACATTGTATAGGGACCTAGCAGGAATTCAACTGCACTATACTCATTTAGAACTATAAGCAGAGCAAAAATGGACAAGTCATGAGTTAGTACAGATTTTTTTATAAATGAAGAATCCAAGGTTTGAGAGAGAAAAACATTCATAAAAACAAGTTGTATGCCAAGAGGCTGAGCCAGGACGCAAAATTTTTAAAGTTCACCCTCCTATATATGCTATCAATAATTAATATACATATGTGCAGATGTATAGATGTGTGTACGCATATATAAAATTCAGATATTCGGCAATTTTTCTTCCACTAGAGTTGCTACCTCAGCAAATTTGCTCTGGGAACTTCTTGTACTGAGAACAGGACTGGATAATACCATCTGCTCTAACCTCCACCTATAGTGATCTCTCCTTTTCATAAATGCTTACATGTTTACCATGCACTTAGTAGTTGTTTATATGCTACATTGTATTAAACATGAAATTCCTCTATTTGGCATTGGAATGCTAGAGAGACTGAAAATTCTTCAAGGAGAGAGTGCATGTCTTACACATAGCTTTTGCTACCTGCTCAGAACCTCTCATAGTGGAATTCACATATGGATTTTCACTAGTTGATGAGGTAAATTTTGAACAAGGAAGAAATTGTAATTTGACTAATTTTTACAGAGCGAAAACTTGGATGATCTGGGAAATTAGATTAGAAATGGGTGCTAGTTTGCACTGAATACCAATTACATGAGGTAATTCGTACTGACAAAGAGGGACTCTGACTTTTTTCTTCCTTACTTTACCTTCAAGGTCTCAGTCCACACCTAGTTTCTGGACTGCAGCCTGAAACTAAAAGGTTTGGAAGGGTAATATTTCAATCGATGTGTTCCACAAACAATGTGAGCGAAATGAAGACAATGAGGGATAGGGGAGTTAATTGGGAAAAAAAAAGTTGTTTCACTCTCGTACTGCGTTCTGAAACCTAGAAAAATGTCTCAAGGGTCAAATGCCAGAGTAAAGAAGTTATTCTAAGAATGAGATTGGACCTTGTAATAATGTCATAGCTAAGGGAAGTATACGGAAATTAACGAGTTCAAAATAAGGCTTTTGAAAAATTAAGAGGTAGATATGAAAATGGGGGAGGCAGTGGTTATTTGTATGAAAATGACAATGGTCTTTTGTTTTCAGTGTAGAGAAACTAGCATTTAGTCAGTGTCTAACGTGTGCAAGGAACAAAGGCCATAAAGTTGAGTGATTTGCAATTATCATCTCATTTGATTCTCACAACAACCCTGGGAGGTAGGTGCTATTATCAACCCCATTTCATGTTTGAGAATACTGAAAAGATTAAGTGACTTGCCTAAGATCACACCAAGAGCATCTGAGGCTATATCTGTAATCAGATCTTTCTCAGCCCAGGCTCAAGATTTTATCCATAATTGCTGCCCATCCCCTTCAAGTTGAGAAACATCTCATCATACAAAATTCTCTTTTTGATCACTTTGGCTTAGATTTCCCTTGCTTTACCACTTATGATGGGTACTAATTTGAAAATATGTTTGAGGAATGTCAGAAATATCCACTTCTATACTTTTTGGCAGGCATAATGATGAATAGCACACACAACTAGATATAAATATGGGAAAGCAAATGAAAAAGGAGAAAGGCACTTGACCTAATAATGGAAACCCGTTAGGGGAATTTGATTGTGTTGGTATTCTATGCGTAACCTCCCCTTCATTTTAATAATTTCTAATAATAATAACAACAATATTTTTTTTACTGAATTTATATGCGGCCATTGGAGGCTCTGGGAAACCGAAAATATATAAAAAACCAGAATAGACAAACTCAAGGTGCTTTCGTCCAAATATCACCTTGAGCCAATTTTCATTTTAACTCCATTTTCAACCTAGGCAAAGCCAAGAAATGAATATAGAGTTTTGTCCTTCTTGTTTTTCCACTAGTAATACTACTATTATTACCAGTACCACTACTACTTCTACTAGAAGTACTACTACCAAATCTATTACAACTACTACTACTACTTTTGCTACTACAATAATAACAATTACTCTACTGCCAACATCCTGGGAGAAGGAATTTCTATGGAAAATAAGGAAGCATGAATACTCCCTGTCCTCAAGGAACTCCATTATAATTGGGTAAAAAACAATGAGATAAAGCAATTGATAGTTTGATAAGAAATGCGATCACCATAGGACAATCTATCTGTAATTAAATACCAGATTTTGTGGTATCAGATGAAAAGTGGATTTGAGGAGATTCAGGAATCAACAGGGGTGAAAAGCCCAAAAAGCATTATGAGAAAAGAATCATACTTTTGTAATTCAAAAACATCTTGAATGTGAAGAGTAGAAAGGTTTTGAATAGGTAGCACAGATGAGGAAGTGAAACTAAACAAGAAGAGTAACTAAACAAGATGGAGGTATGGAGGTGGAAATCCACAGGGTGAGATCAGATTGATTAAGTTAGGGAATATTAATGAAAGCATCCATCTAATTACTTCAACTCCAATTTATCCTTTCCATGTACAATTTCTATATGTACAAAATGTGAAGAAATAACATTTTCTTGTTATTCAAGGAGGAGTTTGAACAGAAAGAAACAAAGAATTTGTACTTGACAGTGCTGTTTGGGGGATTAAATGAGAAAATGAAGGTCAAGGTGTTTCTAAAAATCGAGTATGATAGAAATGATTGAGCTATTATTGGTCCTGGGACAAACACCTCACTCTTTGCATAAGGACAGATAAACCAAATGGTCAACCACAGAAAGAGTGAATATAAGTATTAAAATTTACGTGTACAGATTGTGGAAGTTGGAGGAGTAATTCTAAGTCAACGGAAATTACAGACACAGTGTTCAGAAAATTGACAAAACTGGTAAAATGAGAAAGCAGCAATTCCCCAAACCACTTGGTAGTAGCTAAGAAAGAGAAGGGTAGAGAATTGGAATGGGCTAGGTACTCAAGAGATAGCAGGCAATGAATATAGCAGTCTCTGGGTTGATAAACTCAAGGACCCCTACCTTCTGGGATAAGAACTCACTGTTCGAGAAAATTGCGGGGAAAACTGGATAACAATGTGGTGGAAACTAAGCATAGACCAATTCATGACACCATGCACAAGAATGAATGGGTACATGATCTAGGGATATAGATTGATATCATGGACAAAGTGAAGGAGGAAGGAATAGTGTATTTATCAGATTTATGGAGAAGGGAAGAGTTTTTGACTAAAGGAAAGACAGTAAGCATTATGAAGGGAAAGGTGAATAATTGTGATTGCACTAAACTGAAAAGTTTTTGCACAACTAGACCCAATGCAATCAGGATTCAGAGGGATGTAGTACATTGGGAAAGAATTTTGACAGTTAATGTTGGGGACAAAGGCCTCATTTCTAGAGTATATAGAGAACTGAGTCAAATGTACCAGAATACAAGTCATTCCACAATTAATAAATGGTAAAAGGATATGAACAAACAATTTTCAGAGGAAAAAATTAAAGATACCTATAATCATAGAAGAAATGCTCTCAACCACTTTTGATTAGAGATGCAAATCAAAACAACTCTGAGGTACCACAACACACCTATTAGATTGGCAAACATGACAGAACAGGAAAATAATAAATGTTGGAGAGGATGTGGGAGAGTTGGAACACTAATTCATTGTTTGTGGAGCTGTGAGTTCATCCAACCGTTCTGGACAGCGCTTTGGAACTGTGCCGAAAGGGCTACAAAAATGTGCATACCCCTTCACCCAGCAATATACAGCAATATGCCTGTATCCCCAAGAGATAATAAAAATGAGAAAGGACCCTACATGTACAAAAATATTTACAGCATCACTCTTTGTAGTGGCCAAAAACTGGAAATCAAGGGGATGCCCATCAATTGAGGAATGGCTGAAGACATTATGGTATATGAATGTAATGGAATACTATTGCGCTATAAGAAATGATGAGCAAGATGACTTCAGAGAAGCCTGAAAATATTTACATGGTTTGATGCTGAGCAAGAGGAGCAGCACCAGGAGAACTTTGTGCACAGCAACCACCAAAGTGTGCAAGAGCTTTTTCTGGTAGACTTCGATATTCATAGAAAAAAAAAAAAATTCCCAATGGTGCCCTAAGGCAAAATGCTTTCCACATGCAGGGAAAGAACTATGGAATTCAATCGCAGAATTTAACAGATCATTTCTGTGTGTGTGTGAGTGTGTGTGTGTGTGTGTGTGTGTGTGTGTTATATTTTGGTTTGTTATATGATTTCTCCCATTTATTTTAGTTCCTCTACACAGCATGACTACAGTGAAAATGTACTCAGTAGGAATGTATATGTAGATTCTATATAGAATTGTATGGCTCTTGGGGAGGGAAAAAAATCTAAGTTTTGTCGTAGTGATTGGAGAATATTAAAACTAAATATATTGCTTAAAAATGTGAAATGTCACACTGAATATACTTTCCACTCCTTTGTTTCCAGAACAAATTACTGATCTTTTTGCATACGTACTTGACTTTTGGTTTCATCTACTTCCTTCTGTAGTTTTTCCTTATCTTCATAATCAATTTCATTAAATGATGTGACTTGTTGTGAAACTCCTGTCAGGGACTGATAATTGCAGGAAACAGGTGGCTCTCGCTGAAGATTTCTTACTCTAGCCTGATAGAAATATGTCCAAATTACTAATATTACAGATTTCATAAAGCAACATTAGCTCGTATAAAATAAATATAATTTTAAAATTCAAATCAAAAGTCTATATAATTTTGCATACAACTTAATTTCTTCAGTATGTTCATAATTATCAAAGATTGAAAGACAGAAATCTATTAGGGATTAAGAAAACAACCTCATTTTGCAGGTGAGAAAAACTAAACTCCAAAGAGGTTAAATGAGTAACCAAGGTCCTAAAGGTAGACGTTTAGAAAGAAAAAGATTGAAACTTGGCTCCTGAGACAGCAAAGTTGTTTAGATTATACCACTCAACTTCCATTTAGCATGGAGCAAATGAGATCTTTCTACTCCCTCAGAATACTCCTCAGAAATCAGTACAGTCAGCCTGCTTTCCCCATTACATCTTAATTGACAAGAATGAGACCACCTCCAAAGCTATCTAGGCACTAAAACATTTTACGTGAAATTCCCACGCAAAGTAAAGGAAAGAGGAGGGAAGAACGTACACTTTCTTATGCTTGGTAGAAAATGTAAAGGTTTCCCATTCCATTTTTCGGAAAAGTTGACTACCTTATTTCTGTGTGCCAGTCCGTAGAAGAAAGACATCTACAAGAAAAGGTTGTGCTTTCTTTCCTCTCATGGTTTACGCTGGAGAATGAACATCGGCACTGATATGCTTGTCAGGCTTGGTAAAAGCACTTAACATGCCCAAAGTCAAAATGTCAACAACAAATATGGGCGCTAGGTATTATTCACATCTTCAACAGTCTTTGCTAAGCCTTCAAGGAAGTTGCTTTCTCTGTTCAGATAAGAGTTACACTCCTGGTTTCAGTCAATGGAGAAGAAACAGGAAACTATGGAAAATATGCTAGTTCTACACGCTATGTGTACATAGCATGTTAGAAGTACAGAGTTTTGGACATACAGACGTATTCATCCGTTCACATATATGTATATGGAGATATCCACACAGAAAAACATAACTGTATGTGTATAGAATGATATACTGCAACAATTCTTCTCCTCTTTCACTACAGAGCAAGGGGAATTATTGCATAAATTATGAAAACCAAATGAAGCCAAAAATCAAAAGAAGCCAAATGTTTTTTCTAATTAGACAAGATGAAGTACTTTGTAAAAGTCAATTTTAGTAGAGTCACGCCAAATTTTTTGAAGAAAACATAAGGCTAAGAGAAGACAATGTAAAGTTCAGAAAGTAAAATTGGCTCAATTCACTGAATTTCTACAAGTAAACTGTACTCTATTATGGAATGACTAGATAAAATTTTAAATTTTTTAGATGAAATCATTACCCAGGACAATACGTGGTAGAATCGACCCTCACTGCATATATGAAAAATCACAGATAATGAGATCTGCTATTAGACTGTATAAATTATTCATATTAAGGAACTAAAAGGAGTGATTCCAGAACCGGCAACTTTGGAAACTGAGCAAGACTTGTTAGTCCAACCACAAAAAAAAAATAAAAAAAGAGATGAAAAAATAGTGGAGTACAATTAAAAAATAAGATTAGTAACTGAAAAATTAACGCTTAATGAAGAATCATAATGTTTCTGAATAGAAGCACTGTCCTAAATTTCAAAGAAAAGTAGTGGCTAGACTATGGAATTTCATTACAAATAGAATCCAATCGTTAATGTTTCAAAAATGAGTTCAAAAGTGTCTAAATTGAAACTAGTTAGACAGATGAGTATGTTTAAATTTTAATGAAACTCGTAAAGGGCATATTGCACAGTTATCTCAAAAGAGATTTTATACTTCAACTGTAATATTGTTCCTAGCATTATGTTGGAAGACTTTTCTTAAATTGCAGCATTTGAAAAAATTTGTGATATTTCAGTATTCAAATGGAATAATAGAAAAATTAATGAAATAAAAATTTATCTTTATTTGGATACTAGAGATTTCCTATACAAATATTTATTAAGCCAAATGTCATGGACTGCATGATTTCTTGAAGCAAAATGTGTCGTTACCTAAAAGAAGAATTTGTAAATTATTTTTATACTTTTATCTTTTATATTATTATTTTTATGTTTAAAATTGCTTTCGATTGTTTGCTTTATTACTTATATTGTATTACAGTACATTTTATTTTCATTTTTATATTCATTTGATCTTAAAAATTATTATATTACTTGTTCTATTTATCATATCATGGATTCTCACTCTCAATTCTTATATATCAGAATTTATACAATGAAAGATAATAGCATCACCAGCCTGTCGAATATTCAAATTCCTAAGATATCTTGATAAAAATTAAATTGAATTTCATTTCAAAACGACTAAAACTTATCCAAGCAAAATACTTCAAGAGCGAACCCTCTTGCGGCCTTCTCATTTTCATATTTCCACGTTTGCTCTCTGAAGTGGTTCCATTCACGCATTAACTAATACTTTATTGCTCTCTTCTACTATAAGAGCTTGTTTATCAATATCAGCATAAACTTTATTGAAGAGATCAATAAATTGCACCTGGGCATCACTCATTTGCTTTTCTTGAATTATGATTTTCTTCTGTGTGTCTTCAAGCTCTTGCTGCAGCACCATATTTTCACTCTGGATTTGGCCTAATCTTTCTTGGAGAGATTCATTTTCCAAACTATATCTCTTGATTTTTTCCTTTAACACTTGATTTGGTTCTTCAAGTTTCTCTGCCTTCTATTCAGCATGCTTCAGTTCTCTCTGTGTGTTTTCTAAAATGTATGTCTTCTCTCTGAGGGATTCATGGACATGGTCTAACTCATTTTCTAAACTCTTGGCTCTACTTGCAGTCTTAGAGAGTTTTTCAGAAAGGACACCGTTATCCTCTCTTAGACTACACAAGTCATGGTTTAGTTTGTCCTTTAAATGAAGCCACTCATCTCTTTTACCCTCAAAGGAATCCTCAATGGCTAATTTTGATAACTCATATTTGCCAACGATTTTAATCAACCTGGACGCGTATGATGCCCCATCGTCCTCTAGTTTCTCAATGTTTTGTTCTGCATTCTGCAGTTTAGAGTTCAGCATGGCATTCTGAGCTTTCAGAACGATTATTCGTCGACGGCACTGAAATCCGATTTTTCTTAACGCTTCTTTATTTAATTGTAATTTCTGTTGAAGCTCCTCAATCTTTTCTTTCAACGCTTCAGTTTCTTCTGTGTGGTGCTTTCTGGTGCGCTTATCCTTAATTTTTACTGCGTGTAATTCCATTTGGTGCATGGCAACTTCATACTGTATGATTTCCTTTTTTTTCTGCAGGTATTTTTCCTTTTCGTTCCTAAGAGGAACCTAAAGATAAGAAAAAGAAAAAAAATGTTATTCAAAATAAAATTATAAATTCTGATATTTCCATAAAAATTCAAAATAAACGCCAAAGGTCCAAGAAGCATAGTGTCTTCAGAGGAAAAGTTAACTGAGGGAGTTTCACCTATTTCCCATTCTGTTAATTTGCGCAAAGAACAGGACTTAAAACTGCATCATAAATCAAAGATTTGGAACGCGTTTTTGGATCGACAAAGCTGTCTGTCTTTCAGTATATTTGATTTCCTTTTCTCCATACATTTTATCTCACACTGCTGATTCTATTTCAGACATTTCAAGGTCTCTGGAAAGTACTTTCAATACATGATCTCACCTACAATTTGCACAACCTTTATGAGGGAAATACTTATATTTATTTATATTGCTAAGTGTGGAACAGAAGTGCAGTTCACGCATTTGAAACTATAGATTATTAGAGCAAAAGGGGACACTACTGATGAGTTAGTACATCATTTTATAATTCAAGAACCAGAAGCCTAACGACAGAAAACCATTTGCTGAAAGTCGTGTGGATGGCAATGGACTGAAGCAGAACACAAAATCTTGGAAAAGTCCCCCTTAGATTGACAGTTTTACCAGATTTCAGACATATAATTATATGAACACACACATGTGTGTGTAATTCCATATGTGCACATGTATAATTTTGTGTGTACATATACACATCCACACAGGAACAGATATATCAATATAAATAAATATATAAATGTACATATATATGTATAAATATATATACATATATATATATATATACATATATATGTATAATACGTAGGTATTCAGCAATTGTTCTTCCACTAGGGCTGCTAACTCATCCAATTTGCATCGAGTAATGTTCTCATTAATAAAAACATGAATGGATTAATACCATCTGCTCTAATTTCCACCTGTACTGATATCTTCTTTCATAAATACTTACAGGAATATCGTTCACTTAGTAGTTGTTTAAATTCTACTTTTTGCTACAAATGAACTTTCTCTCTTTTGTATTGACTTCCCAGAGAGAGTGAAAATTCTTCAAGAAGACAGTGCGTGTCTCACACACAGTCTTCGTATACTTCTCAGGGTCTATCACAGTGTTGTTCACATAATTATTATTCACTAATTGATGAAATAACATTTGAACAAGGGAGAAACTGTAATTTCACTGAAATCTTCCATAGTGAAAACTTGCGCGATCAGGGAAATTACACAAGACATAGTGCCAGTTTGGCCAGAATGCCAATTAATTGACCTACCTCTTCCTACCAAAGATGGATTCTAAATTACTGCTTCCTTGCTGTAACTTCCAGGAGTCAGTTCACACCTAGTTTCTTGACTGCATCCTGATGCAAAAAGCTTTTGACGGTTAATATTTTAATCCAGGTCTTCCAGAAAGAAGGTGAGGGAAAGGAAGACAAGGAGTGATAGGGGAGCTACTTGGGAAACAAAACTTATTTCATTCCAGTGCTGATTTCTGACACCTTGAAAAATTTCTCAAGAATACAAATTCAAAAGAAAAGTAATTTTCAGAAGAATGAGACTGGAACTCATAATAGTTTCTTAACTAAGCCAAGTCTACTGAAATTAGCCAGGTTAAGAAAAGTCTTTTGCAATATTTGGAGATGCTTATCAAAATTTGGGATGTAGTATTATTTGTATAAAATGGACAATGATCTTTATGTCCTTGGAGCAGGGAAACTAATATTTCTTAAGTATCTAATACGTGCCAAGAACAAAGGCCATAACCTTAAGAGATTTACAATCATTATCTCATTTGATTCTTCCAACAACACTGAGAAGTATGTGCTATTATAATCCCCATTTTGTGGCTAAGGAAAGGGAGAAGAATTAAGTGACTTGCCTAGGATCACACAGATAGAATCTGTGGACACATTTGAAGTCAAATCTTTCTAACCCCAGACGCAAATTTCTATCCCTAATTCCCCCAACATACGTCTAAGTGGAGAAATATCCCATCATCAAAAGTTCTTTTTTTGCCTGCTTTGGAAGAGATACGTACTTACTAAGCAATTTATGATGACGACTAGGGTGAAATTTGTTTTGAAGAGTATCCGAAATACCTCTTACTATAGATTGTGCCTTCTACAATGATGAATCCATACCTAAATACTTGGAAATGTGGGAAAGCAACTGACAATGGAGAAAGGTATTTGCTAGCATTAAAGGGAACAGGTTAGAAGAATTTGACTGTCGTGCTATTGTACGCTTAACTGTACCTTCATTTTAAAAATTTCTAAGAATAATACGAGCAAGTGAAAAATAATTTTGTTTTCAATTTCTACTTTGCTCTTTGTGGTCTGGAGAATTCAAAATTTATAAAAATCAGACTAGAACATCTTCAAGTATTTTAGTCCAACCACTTTCAACTGCTGGCAAAATCAACAAATAAACATTTAGTTTCCTTGTTCCTGTTTTCCTACTACTAGGACTACTACTACAAGTACTCCTATCACTAGAACTAATAGTACTGGAACTACAACTAGTACTACTTGTACTACAACAATCATAACAATTGCCTCTACTGACAGTGTGCTTTGAAAGCAAAGTTCTACCGAGAAAGAATGAAGTATCCATTGTTCTGTCCTCAAGAAACTTTATTACAGTTGGGCAAAAAACAGTTAGAAAAGGGAAGTGATAGTTTGTCAACAGATGTGAAAACCATAAAGCAATAAATGCTCACTTACATACCCAATTCGGTATTAGGTAATTAGGTGGTATCAGATGAAAAGCGGATTTCAGGAGATTCAGAAATCCTTAGGGGTGAAAAGTCCCAATGGCATTATGGCAAAAATATCGTGGGTTTGGAATGCACAAGCCTGTTGGAGATGAAGAGTAGATAGGTTTTTGATGGGGAGTGCAGATGAGAACGTGTAACTGAGCAAGAAGTGAAGAAGGTATGGAGCTAGAAATGCACATGGTGAGATCTGATTGCTGAAGTTAGAAGATATTAATGAAATCATCCATCTCATTACTTTAATTCTCAATTGTATTTTGCAGGTACAATTTACATATTTAGGAATTGTGAAGAAACAACCTTTTCCTGTTATTCAAGGAGAAGTTTCAATGGAAGTATACAAATAATTTTTACTTCACAGCATTGTTTGGGGATTAAATGAGAAAATGATGGTAAAGGTCTTTCTAAACATAAAGAATCATAGAAATGATTTAGGCATTATGGGTCCTTGGAAAAACACTCATTCTTTGTGTAAGGACAGATAAACCAAATTGTCAACGACATCATGAGTGAATATTAGTATTGAAATTCATGTGCACAAATTGTGGCGGTTGTAGGTCTAACTTTAATTCAACTTAAATGACAGACAGAGCGTTCAGAAAATTTATACTGTTGACGAGCAAAAGGGAAATGTCACACTGCACACAATTTCCATTCATCAGGAACAAATTATTGATCTTTTTGCATACATACTTTACTTTTGGTTTCGTCTACTTGCTTCAGTAGTTTTTCCTTCTCTTCATAATTCCTTCGATAAAATGATGTAACTTGTTGTGAAACTATTCTCATGGATTGATAGTTGCCGGAAACAGGAACTTCTCGCTGAAGATGTCTTTCTCTGGCCTGATAGATATGTGTTCAAATTATTTCTATTGCTGATTTCAGAAAGCAATATTAGCTCATATAAAATAAATATAGTTTCAAAATTCAAATCAAAAGTCATTATAGTTCTGCATGCAATTTAATTTCATCAACATATTCATAATTTTCATAGATTTGAGATATAAATATCTTAGATGGTATTTAACAAAATTCCCGCATGTGGCACATGAGAAAAACGAAACTCCAAAGAGGTTAGTTGAGTTACCCAAGGTCCTAACGTTAGTCGTTTCTAGGGAAAAAGATTGACACTTGGCTCCTGACACAAGAAAGCTCTTTTGATTATTCTACTCAACCTTCATTTAGCATGGATCAAATGCGCACTTTCCACTTGCTCAGTATAATCCTGAGATATCAGAACATTCAGCCTGGTGTCCCCATTGACTCCTTTTTGAGAATAATTACAGCCCCTCAAAAGCTATCTAGGGACTGAAATATTATAGGTGAAATTCACATGGAAAATACTGGAATGAGGGGGGAGGAATGTATACTTTTTTGTACTTGATAGACACATTAATCGTTTCCCATTCCTTTTTTCAGAGAAATTAACTGCCTCATTTCTATGCACCAACATTTAGAAAGAGGAGGACATCTACAAGAAACGTTTGAATTTTCCTTCCTCTCATTGTTTAACTGGGGAGAAGGAACGTAGGTACCGGTACGCATGTCAGGCTTGGTAAAAGCGTTTGACATGAATGATTTGTTTTGCTCAAAGCCAAAATGAAAACAACAAATATGGTCACTAGGCACTGTTCACATCTTCAAGAGTCTTTGCTAAGCCTTCAAAGAATTCCTGTTCCTGTTCAGATAGGAATTACACTCCTGGTTTCAGTCAATCGACAAAAAAAAGGAAACTATGAAAGAATATGCTAGTTCTCCCACTAATCTATACACAGCACGTTGCAAGTTCAGCGTTTTGTACATACAGACGTATTCATCCATTCTCATATGTGTATGTGTACATATACACGCAAGATGCAAAGTCATGTGTGTATAGACTGATACACTGCAAAAATTCATCTCTAATTTCATCATAGTGCAACGCAAATTATTGCATAAGTTATGAATACCAAATGAAGCCAAAAATCAAAAGAGATCAAAATTTTTTCTCTAATTAGGCACGATGAAGGAATTTGTGAAACTAACTGTAACTAAAGTCTGGGAAGCTATTTTGAAGAAAACATAAGGCTAAAAGGAGACAATGTAAAGTTGAGACAGTAAAATGGGCACAATGTACTGAATTCCCATAAGGTTACTAAATTCTGCTTTGGAAGGATAAGATAAAATTTTCAACTTTTTTAGATGAATTATTGCCCAGTACAATATATGGTATAATGGACACTCATTGTATATATGAAAAATCACAGAAAATGAGAGCTGGTATTAGACTGTGTAAAGTTATTCTTATTCAACAACTAAACGGCCGTGATTCCAGAACTTGCAATTTTGCACATCGAGCAAGAATTATTCGTAAAACAATAAAAAAATACTGACATTAAAATATTACTAGTGAAGCACAATTAAAAAATAAGATTAATAACCCAAAAAGTTAACGTTTAATGCAGAAAAATGATCTTTCGGAATAGAATTGCTGTCCTCACTTGGAAAGAAAAATAGTGTCTAGACTACGGAATTTCACTACAAATATAATCCAGTTGTTAATGCATCAAAAGGTAGTTGAGAGGAGTCTGAATTGAAACTAGTCATATTGTGGAATATGTTTAAATGCTAATGAGATGTCTAATGGGAATATTCCACAGAATCAAACAAGAAATTTTATCTTTCAACTGTTATATAATTCCTAGCATTTTTGTGTAAGATCTCTCTTCAACTTCAGCATTTGAAATAATTTATTCCATTTCAGAGTTCAAATGGGATATTAGGAAAATTATTAAAATGGAAAAAATTATCTGCATTTATGAGGCAGCGATTTCCCCTACAAATATTTATGAAACCAAAATGTCATGGACTCTGAGTCTTCTTAAGGTAAAAAGCATTTTTTTATTTTTATTTTTATTTCATTTTTATGTTATTATTTTTATGTATCACATTATTTTCATTTCTTAATTTCATTGCTTACTTTTTATTACAGTATGTTTAATTATTATTGCATTCATATTATCTTAAAAATCATGACATTACTTGTTCTATTTATCATATTATGGATTCTCATTCTCAATTCTTACATATCAGCATTTCCCCAATGAAAGTTGATAACCTCACCAGCCTGTTGAGAATTCAAATTCCTAAATTATCTTGATTAAAATTACTTTGACTTTCATTTCAAAAAGCTATATCGTTATCCAAGTATGACATTTAATGACCGAACCCTCTTTCAGCCTTCTCAATTTCATATTTACACATTTGTTCTCCTAAGTGGTTACATTCACTGACTAACACTTTCTTGCTGTCTTCTACTAGAAGAACTTGTTTTTCACTATCAGTATAAAGTTTGTTGAAGAGATCAATAAACTGTACCTGAGCATAACTCAGTTGCTTTTCTTTCATCGTGACTTTCTTCTGTGTGTCTTCAAGCGCTTGCTGAAGCACCATATTTTCACTCTGGATTTGCCCTAACCTTTCTTGGAGAGATTCATTTTCCAAACTACATCTGTTGAGTTTTTCCTTTAACACTCGATTTGTTTCTTCAAGTTCCTTTGCCTTCTCTTCAGCATGGTTCAGTTCTCTCTGTGTGTTTTCTACAATATATGTCTTTTCTCTGAGGGATTCATGAACATGGTCTAGCTCATTTTCTAAACTCTTGGCTCCACTTTCAGCCTGAGAGAGTTCTTCAGAAAGGAAAGCATGGTTCTCTCTTAAACTAGACAAGTCACTGTTTAACTTGTCCTGTACATGAAGCCACTCATCTCTTGCTTCCTGAAAGGAATGTTCAAGGGCTAGTTTGGACGCCTCACTTTGCTCATAATCGTCAATAACAGACATCAGACGAGACCTGTATGATTCAATTTCGCTCTCTAGTCTCTCTGTGTTTTCTTTTGCATTCTCCAATTGAGAGTTCAGCGCTGCATTCTCAGCTTTCAGAACCTTTACTTGGCCACTGTATTGAAATCGGATTTTTCTTAATGCTTCTCTATTCCACTGTAATTCCTGTTGAAGCTCCTCATTCTTCTCTTTCAAAGCTTCAGTTTCTTCTCTGTGGTGCTTTCTGGTTTGCTGATTCTTAATTTTTACTTTTTTTAATTCCACTTTGTGCATGGCAACTTCATACTGTATGATGTCCTTTTTCTCCTGCAAATATTTTTCCTTTACATTCCTAACAGGAACCAAAACATAAGGAAAAGAAAAGATAATGTTATTCAAAATAAAATGACTTATTCGGATATTTCCTTAAAAATTCAAAGGAAACGCCAAGGGGCCAAGAAGCATAGTGTATTTAAAGAAAAAGTTAACTGAGGGACTTTCACCTCTTTCCCATTTCTATCAATTTGCTGAAAGAATACGGCTGAAAACTGCTTCATCAACCAGAAGATTTGGGCACCATTTTTGAACTCACAAAGCTGTCTGTCTTTCAGTAGATTTGGTTTCCTTTTCTCCATACATTCTGTCTCACACTGATGATTCTATCTGAGACATGTCAAGGTTTTTGGAAAGGACTTTCAGTACATCATCTCACCTAAAATTTGCACCACCCTTGTGAGGGAAATATTTATATTCCTTCATATTGCTAACTGGGTAACAGAAGTGCACTTCACGCACGTAAAACTATAGATTGTTCGAGCAATAATAGACACTACTGATGAGTTAGTACATCATTTTACAAATCAAGAACCAGAAGCCTAAAGACAGAAAATCATTTGTCGAAAGCCAACTGGATGGCAATGACTGAAGCAGAACACAAAATCTTGGAAAAGTCACCCTTAGATGCAGAGTTTTAACAAACTTCAGACACATATTTGTAAAAACACACACATATATGTGCATGTATCAACGTATGTGTACATGTATATTTTTGTGTGTGCATATACACATGCACACAGGAACAAATATATCAATATAAATAAATATATAAATATAAATGTACATGTTAATATAGATAGATAGATATAAAGATAGATAGATAGATAGATACATGATAGATAGATAGATAGATAGATGATAGATAGATAGATAGATGATAGATAGATAGATAGATAGATAGATAGATAGACAGACAGACAAATAGACAGATAGATAGATAGATATAGATATACAATAGGTAGGTATTCAGCAATTGTTCTTCCAGTAGGGCTGCTAACTCAACCAAATTGCATCAAGTAATGTTTGCATTAGGAAAAACATGAATGGATTACTACCATCTGCTCTAACGTGCAACTTTAGTGATATCTCCCTTTTGTAAATGCTTACTGGAAAATCGCTCACTTCGTAGTTGTTTAAATTCTACCGTTTGTTATAAATGAAGTTTCTCTATTTTGTGTTAACTTCCACAGAGAGTGAAAATTCTTCAAGGAGACAGTGCACGTCTGACACACAGTCTTTTATCCTGCTCAGGATCTATCACAGTGTTGTTCACATAGACAGTATTCACTAGTTGATGAAATAACGTTTGAACAAGGAAGAAACTGTAATTTCACTAAATTCTTACATACTGAAAACTTACACGATCAGGGAAATTACACAAGAAATGGTGCCAGTTTGGCCAGAATGCCCATAAAATGACCTACTTCTTGCTGCCAACGATGGACTCTAAGTTACTGCTTGCTTGGTATACCTTCCAGGAGTCAGTTCACACCTCGTTTCTTGACTGCAACCTGAAGCCAAAAGCTTATGAAGGTTCATATTTTAATCCAAGTCTTTCAGAAAGAAGGTGAGAGAAATGAAGACAAGAAGTGATAGGGGCGTTACTTGGGAAACAGAACTTATTTCATTCCAGTGCTCATTTCTGACACCTTGAAAAATTTCTCAAGCATGGACATTGAAAAGAAAAGTCATTTTCAGAAGAATGAGATTGGAATTCATAATAGTTTCTTAACTAAGCTGAGTACACTGAAATTGGCCAGGTTAAGAAAACTCTTTTGCAATATTAGGAGATGATTATCCAAATGTGGGAAGCAGTATTATTTATATATAGTGGACGTTGGTCTTTATGCTTTTGGAGCAGGGAAACTAGCATTTCCTAAGTGTCCAATATGTGCCAACAATAAAGGCCATAAACATAAGAGATTTACAATAATGATCTCATTTGATTCTCACAACAACCCTGAGAAGTATGTACTAGTATTATCCCCATTTTGTGGCTGAGGAAACTGAGAAAAACTAAGTGACTTGCCTAGGATCACACAGACAGAATCTCCGGACACATTTGAAGTCAGATTTTTCTAACCCCAGACCCAAATTTCTATCGCTAATTCCCCCAACATACGTCTAAGTGGAGAAATATCTCATCATCCAAAGTTCTTTTTTAACCTGCTTTGGCAGAGTTACTTACTTACTTTTCAAGTTATGGTGACTACCAGGGTGAAATTGCGGTTGGAAGAATCTCAGAAATCTCCCTTACTATACGTTGTGCCTTCCACCATGATGAATAGCATGCAGAAATACATGGAAATGTGGGAAAGCAACTGACAATGGAGAAAGCTATTTGATAGTATTAAAGGGAAGGGGCTAGAAGAATTTAACTGTCATGCTATTGTACGCTTAACTGCACTTTCATTTTAATAATTTCGAAGAATGATCACAGAAACTACAATACTTTCGTATTGAATTTCTACTTTTGGAGTCTGGAAAATTGAAACTTTATATAAAATCATACTAGAGAAAATCAAAGTACTCTAGCCCAACCATTACCTTAGAACAAATTTAATTTTAGGTAAACTTGCAACTCCTGGCAAAATCAACAGAAAACATTGAGTTTCCTTGTTCCTGTTTTTCTACTGCTAGTGCTACCACTACAAGTACTACTATCACTAGAACTACTAGTACTAGAACTACTACTAGTACTACTTGTACTGAAAAAATAATAACAATTACTTCTCTTGACAGCATGCTTTGAAAACAACGTTCTATCAAAAATAACGAAGTCTAAATGATCACTGTCCTCAAGGAAATCTATGATAGTTGGGCAAACAAGAGGTAGAACACGGAAGTAATAGTTTGTTAACAGATGTGAACAGCATAAAGCAATAAATACCCAATGAGGTCATATCAAATGAAAAGTGGATTTCAGGAGATTCAGAAATCCATATGGGTGAAAAGTCCCAATGGCATTATGGCAAACGAATCATGCTTTTGGAAGGCACAAGCATGCTGGAGGTAAAGAGTCGATAGGTTTTTGACGGGTAGTGCAGATGAGGACGTGTAACTGTGTGTAAGCCAGAAGAAGAGTGTGAAGAAGGTATGGAGCCAGAAATCTACATGGTGAGATCAGATCGATGAAGTTAGAGGATATTAATGAAATCATCCATCTCATTACTTGAATTCTCAATTGCATTTTGCAGGTACAATTTACATATTTACAAATTGTGAAGAAACAACCTTTTCCTGTTGTTCAAGGAGAAGTTTCAACGTAAGTAAACAAGTAATTTCTACTTCACAGTATTGCTTCGGAATTAAAAGAGAAAATAATGGTAAAGGTCTTTCTAAACATAAGGAATCATAGAAATGATTTAGGCATTATGGGTCCTTGGGAAAACACCTCACTCTTTCTGTAAAGACAGATAAACCAAATTGTCAAGGACATCATGAGTGAATATTTGTATTGAAATTCGTGTGCACACATTGTGGAGTTTGTAGGTCTAATTTAATTCGACTTAATTGACAGACAGAGCGTTCAGAAAATTTATACTGTTGACGAGAAAAAGGGAAATGTCACACTGCACACAATTTCCATTCATCAGGAACAAATTATTGATCTTTTTGCATACATACTTTATTTTTGGTTTCATCTACTTGCTTCGGTAGTTTTTCCTTCTCTTCATAATTCCTTCGATAAAATGATGTAACTTGTTGCGAAACTATTCTCATGGCTTGGTAGTTGCCAGAAACAGGAACTTCTCGCTGAAGATTTCTTTCTCTGGCCTGAGAGATATATGTCCAAATTATTTCTATAGCTGATTTCAGAAAGCAGAATTAGCTCATGTGAAATAAATATCATGTCAAAATTCACATCAAAAGTCATTATAGTTCTGCATGCAATTTAATTTCATCAACATATTCATAATTTTCATAGATTTGCGGTATTAATATCTTAGATGTTATTTAACAAAATTCCCTCATGTTGCACATGAGAAAAACGAAACTCCAAAGAGGTTAATTGAGTTACCCAAGGTCCTAACGTTAGTCGTTTCTAGCGACAAAGATTGACACTTGGCTCCTGACACGAGAAAGCTCTTTTGATTATTCTACTCAACCTTCATTTAGCATGGGTCAAATGAAATCTTTCTACTTGCTCAAACATTCAGCCTGATTTCCCATTGCCTGTTTTTTGAGCATAATTGTATCACCTCAAAAGTTATCTAGGGACTAAAATATTATAGGTGAGACTCACATGGAAGGGAATGGAATGAGCGGGGAGGAATGTATACTTTTTTGTACTTGATAGCCACATTAATGGTTTCCCATTCCGTTTTTCAGAAAAGTTAACTGCCTCATTTCTATGCACCAACCTTTAGAATGAAGAGGACATCTACAAGAAACGTTTGAATTTTCCTTCCTCTCATTGTTTAACTCGGGGGAAGGAACGTAGGTACTGGTACGCATGTCAGGCTTGGTAAAAGCGCTTCACATGAATGATGTGCTTTGCTCAAAGCCACAATGAGAAGAACACATATGGTCACTAGCTGCTGTTCCCATCTTCAAGAGTCTTTGCTAAGCCTTCAAAGAATTCCTTTTCCTGTTCTGATAGGAATTACACGCCTGGTTTCAGTCCATCGGCAAAAAAAAAGGAAACTGCGGAAAACATGCTAGCTCTCCCGCTTATGCATATATAGCACATTACAAAATCAGAGTTTTGTACCTGCAGACGTATTCATTCATTCACATATGTGTATAAGCAAATATACACACAGAGATACAAAGTCGTGTGTTTATGGACTGTTATACTGCAGAAATTCATCTCTGCTTTCATCATAGTGCCAGGCAAGTTATTGCATAAATTATGAATACCAAATGAAGCCCCAAATCAAAAGAAATCAAAATGTTTTCTCCTATTAGACAAGTTGAAATACTTTGTGAAACTAAATTTAACTAAAGTCTGGTAAGTTGTTTTGAAGAAAACGTAAGGCTAAAAGAAGACAATGTAAAGTTGAGAAAGTAAAATGGGCGCAATTCACTGAATTCTTACATGTTAACTAAATTCTACCATTGAATGACAAGATAAAATTTTCATATTTTTTAGATGAAATTATTACCCAGTACAATATATGGTACAATGGACGCTCATTGTATATATGACAAATCACAGAAAATGAGAGCTGCTATTAGACTGTGTAAAGCTGTTCTTATTCAACAACTAAAAGGCAGTGATGCCAGAACTTGCAATTTTGCACACCGAGCAAGAATTATTAGTAAAACAATAAAAAGTACTGAGATTAAAAAAAAATTGGTAGTGAAGCACAATAAAAAATAATATTAGTAACCCCAAAATTAACCTCTTTTTGAATAGAATTACCGTCCTAAATTGAAAAGAAAAGGAGTGTCTAGACTCTGGATTTTCACTACAACTATCATCCTGTCGTTAGCGTTGCAAAGAGTAGTTCAGAGGAATCTGAATTGAAACTCGTCAGAATGTTGAGCATGTTTAAATGTTAATGAGATGTCTAATGGGAATATTCCAGAGTATCTCAAAAGAAATGTTATCTTTCAACTGTTACATTATTCCTAGCATTTTTTGGTAAGACTTCTCTTAAACTTCAGCGTTGGAATTAATTTATTCCATTTCAATATTCAAATAGAATATTAGGAAAATTAATAATATAAAAAATTATTTGTGTTTATACACTAGCGATTTCCCTTACAAATATTTATGAAACCAAAATGTCATGGCCTCTAGAATTTCTTCAATCAAAATGAGTCATCTTATCTACAAAAGCATTTTTTAATTTTAGTTTTATTTGGTTTTTAAATTATTATTTTATATGTCACATTATTTTCATTTAAGTTAATTACTTATATTTTATTACAGGATATTTACTTATTATTGCAATCATATTATCTTCAAAATCATGATATTACTTGTTCTATTTATCATATTATGGATTCTCATTCTCAATTCTTACATATCAGCATTTCCACAATGAAAGTTGATAACCTCACCAGCCTGTTGAAAATTCAAATTCCTAAATTATTTTGATTACAATTACTTTGACTTTCATTTCAAAAAGCTTTATCTTTGTCCACGTATGACATTTAATGACCCAATCCTCTTTCAGCCTTCTCAATTTCATATTTACACATTTCTTCTCCAAAGTGGTTACATTCACTGACTAACACTTTCTTGCTCTCCTCTACTAGAAGAACTTGTTTTTCACTATCAGCATAAAGTTTTTTGAAGAGATCAATAAACTGTACCTGGGCATCACGCAGTTGCTTTTCTTTCATCGTGACTTTCTTCTGTGTGTCTTCAAGCGCTTGCTGAAGCACCATATTTTCACTCTGGATTTGCCCTAATCTTTCTTGGAGAGATTCATTTTCCAAACTACATCTGTTGAGTTTTTCCTTCAACACTCGATTTGTTTCTTCAAGTTCCTTTGCCTTCTCTTCAGCATGGTTCAGTTCTCTCTGTGTGTTTTCTACAATATATGTCTTTTCTCTGAGGGATTCATGGACATGGCCTAGCTCATTTTCTAAACTCTTGGCTCCACTTTCAGCCTGAGAGAGTTCTTCAGAAAGGAAAGCATGGTTCTCTCTTAAACTAGACAAGTCACTGTTTAACTTGTCCTGTACATGAAGCCACTCATCTCTTGCTTCCTGAAAGGAATGTTCAAGGGCTAGTTTGGACGCCTCACTTTGCTCATAATCGTCAATAACAGACATCAGACGAGACCTGTATGATTCAATTTCGCTCTCTAGTCTCTCTGTGTTTTCTTTTGCATTCTCCAATTGAGAGTTCAGCGCTGCATTCTCAGCTTTCAGAACCTTTACTTGGCCACTGTATTGAAATCGGATTTTTCTTAATGCTTCTCTATTCCATTTTAATTCCTGTTGAAGCTCCTCATTCTTCTCTTTCAAAGCTTCAGTTTCTTCTCTGTGGTGCTTTCTGGTTCGCTGATCCTTAATTTTTACTGTTTTTAATTCCACTTTGTGCATGGCAACTTCATACTGGATGATTTCCTTTTTCTCCTGCAAGTATTTTTCCTTTACATTCCCAATAGGAACCTAAACATAAGAAAAAGAAAAGAAAGTGTTATTCAAAATAAAATGACTTATTCTGATATTTCCTTCAAAATTCAAAGGAAACGCCAAGGGGCCAAGAAGCATAGTGTATTTAGAGAAAAAGTTCACTGAGGGACTTTCACCTCTTTCCCATTTCTATCAATTTGCTGAAAGAATACGACTGAAAACTGCTTCATCAACCAGAAGATTTGGGCACCATTTTTGAACTCACAAAGCTGTCTGTCTTTCAGTAGATTTGGTTTCCTTTTCTCCATACATTCTGTCTCACACTGATGATTCTATCTGAGACATGTCAAGGTTTTTGGAAAGGACTTTCAGTACATTATCTCACCTAAAATTTGCACCACCCTTGTGAGGGAAATATTTATATTCCTTCATATTGCTAATTGTGTAACAGAAGTGCACTTCACGCACGTAAAACTATAGACTGTTCGAGCAATAATGGACACTACTGATGAGTTAGTACTTCATTTTACAAATCAAGAACCAGAAGCCTAAAGACAGAAAATCATTTGTCGAAAGCCATCTGGATGGCAATGGACTGAAGCAGAACACAAAATCTTGGAAAAGTCATCCTTAGATGCAGAGTTTTAACAAACTTCAGACACATATTTGTAAAAACACACACATATATGTGCATGTATCAACGTATGTGTACATGTATATTTTTGTGTGTGCATATACACATGCACACAGGAACAAATATATCAATATAAATAAATATATAAATATAAATGTACATGTTAATATAGATAAATAGATAGATAGACAGACAGACAGATAGACAGATAGATAGATAGATATAGATATACAATAGGTAGGTATTCAGCAATTGTTCTTCCAGTAGGGCTGCTAACTCAACCAAATTGCATCAAGTAATGTTTGCATTAGGAAAAACATGAATGGATTACTACCATCTGCTCTAACGTGCAACTTTAGTGATATCTCCTTTATAAATGCTTACTGGAAAATCCTTCACTTCGTAGTTGTTTAAATTCTACCGTTTGTTATAAATGAAGTTTCTCTATTTTGTGTTAACTTCCACAGAGAGTGAAAATTCTTCAAGGAGACAGTGCACGTCTGACACACAGTCTTTTATCCTGCTCAGGATCTATCACAGTGTTGTTCACATAGACAATATTCACTAGTTGATGAAATAACGTTTGAACAAGGAAGAAACTGTAATTTCACTAAATTCTTACATACTGAAAACTTACACGATCAGGGAAATTACACAAGAAATGGTGCCAGTTTGGCCAGAATGCCCATAAAATGACCTACTTCTTGCTGCCAACGATGGACTCTAAGTTACTGCTTGCTTGGTATACCTTCCAGGAGTCAGTTCACACCTCGTTTCTTGACTGCAACCTGAAGCCAAAAGCTTATGAAGGTTCATATTTTAATCCAAGTCTTTCAGAAAGAAGGTGAGAGAAATGAAGACAAGAAGTGATAGGGGCGTTACTTAGGAAACAGAACTTATTTCATTCCAGTGCTCATTTCTGACACCTTGAAAAATTTCTCAAGCATGGACATTGAAAAGAAAAGTCATTTTCAGAAGAATGAGATTGGAATTCATAATAGTTTCTTAACTAAGCTGAGTACACTGAAATTGGCCAGGTTAAGAAAACTCTTTTGCAATATTAGGAGATGATTATCCAAATGTGGGAAGCAGTATTATTTATATATAGTGGACGTTGGTCTTTATGCTTTTGGAGCAGGGAAACTAGCATTTCCTAAGTGTCCAATATGTGCCAACAATAAAGGCCATAAACATAAGAGATTTACAATAATGATCTCATTTGATTCTCACAACAACCCTGAGAAGTATGTACTAGTATTATCCCCATTTTGTGGCTGAGGAAACTGAGAAAAACTAAGTGACTTGCCTAGGATCACACAGACAGAATCTCCGGACACATTTGAAGTCAGATTTTTCTAACCCCAGACCCAAATTTCTATCGCTAATTCCCCCAACATACGTCTAAGTGGAGAAATATCTCATCATCCAAAGTTCTTTTTTAACCTGCTTTGGCAGAGTTACTTACTTACTTTTCAAGTTATGGTGACTACCAGGGTGAAATTGCGGTTGGAAGAATCTCAGAAATCTCCCTTACTATACGTTGTGCCTTCCACCATGATGAATAGCATGCAGAAATACATGGAAATGTGGGAAAGCAACTGACAATGGAGAAAGCTATTTGATAGTATTAAAGGGAAGGGGCTAGAAGAATTTAACTGTCATGCTATTGTACGCTTAACTGCACTTTCATTTTAATAATTTCGAAGAATGATCACAGAAACTACAATACTTTCGTATTGAATTTCTACTTTTGGAGTCTGGAAAATTGAAACTTTATATAAAATCATACTAGAGAAAATCAAAGTACTCTAGCCCAACCATTACCTTAGAACAAATTTAATTTTAGGTAAACTTGCAACTCCTGGCAAAATCAACAGAAAACATTGAGTTTCCTTGTTCCTGTTTTTCTACTGCTAGTGCTACCACTACAAGTACTACTATCACTAGAACTACTAGTACTAGAACTACTACTAGTACTACTTGTACTGAAAAAATAATAACAATTACTTCTCTTGACAGCATGCTTTGAAAACAACGTTCTATCAAAAATAACGAAGTCTAAATGATCACTGTCCTCAAGGAAATCTATGATAGTTGGGCAAACAAGAGGTAGAACACGGAAGTAATAGTTTGTTAACAGATGTGAACAGCATAAAGCAATAAATACCCAATGAGGTCATATCAAATGAAAAGTGGATTTCAGGAGATTCAGAAATCCATATGGGTGATAAGTCCCAATGGCCTTATGGCAAACGAATCATGCTTTTGGAAGGCACAAGCATGCTGGAGGTAAAGAGTCGATAGGTTTTTGACGGGTAGTGCAGATGAGGACGTGTAACTGTGTGTAAGCCAGAAGAAGAGTGTGAAGAAGGTATGGAGCCAGAAATCTACATGGTGAGATCAGATCGATGAAGTTAGAGGATATTAATGAAATCATCCATCTCATTACTTGAATTCTCAATTGCATTTTGCAGGTACAATTTACATATTTACAAATTGTGAAGAAACAACCTTTTCCTGTTGTTCAAGGAGAAGTTTCAACGTAAGTAAACAAGTAATTTCTACTTCACAGTATTGCTTCGGGATTAAAAGAGAAAATAATGGTAAAGGTCTTTCTAAACATAAGGAATCATAGAAATGATTTAGGCATTATGGGTCCTTGGGAAAACACCTCACTCTTTCTGTAAAGACAGATAAACCAAATTGTCAAGGACATCATGAGTGAATATTTGTATTGAAATTCGTGTGCACACATTGTGGAGTTTGTAGGTCTAATTTAATTCGACTTAATTGACAGAGCGTTCAGAAAATTTATACTGTTGACGAGAAAAAGGGAAATGTCACACTGCACACAATTTCCATTCATCAGGAACAAATTATTGATCTTTTTGCATACATACTTTACTTTTGGTTTCATCTACTTGCTTCGGTAGTTTTTCCTTCTCTTCATAATTCCTTCGATAAAATGATGTAACTTGTTGCGAAACTATTCTCATGGCTTGGTAGTTGCCAGAAACAGGAACTTCTCGCTGAAGATTTCTTTCTCTGGCCTGAGAGATATATGTCCAAATTATTTCTATTGCTGATTTCAGAAAGCAGAATTAACTCATGTGAAATAAATATCATGTCAAAATTCACATCAAAAGTCATTATAGTTCTGCATGCAATTTAATTTCATCAACATATTCATAATTTTCATAGATTTGCGGTATTATTATCTTAGATGTTATTTAACAAAATTCCCACATGTTGCACATGAGAAAAACCAAACTCCAAAGAGGTTAGTTGAGTTACCCAAGCTCCTAACGTTAGTCGTTTCTAGGGACAAAGATTGACACTTGGCTCCTGACACGAGAAAGCTCTTTTGATTATTCTACTCAACCTTCATTTAGCATGGGTCAAATGAGATCTTTCTACTTGCTCAAACATTCAGCCTGATTTCCCATTGCCTGTTTTTTGAGCATAATTGTATCACCTCAAAAGTTATCTAGGGACTAAAATATTATAGGTGAGACTCACATGGAAGGGAATGGAATGAGCGGGGAGGAATGTATACTTTTTTGTACTTGATAGCCACATTAATGGTTTCCCATTCCGTTTTTCAGAAAAGTTAACTGCCTCATTTCTATGCACCAACCTTTAGAATGAAGAGGACATCTACAAGAAACGTTTGAATTTTCCTTCCTCTCATTGTTTAACTCGGGGGAAGGAACGTAGGTACTGGTACGCATGTCAGGCTTGGTAAAAGCGCTTCACATGAATGATGTGCTTTGCTCAAAGCCACAATGAGAAGAACACATATGGTCACTAGCTGCTGTTCCCATCTTCAAGAGTCTTTGCTAAGCCTTCAAAGAATTCCTTTTCCTGTTCTGATAGGAATTACACGCCTGGTTTCAGTCCATCGGCAAAAAAAAATCAAACTGCGGAAAATATGCTAGCTCTCCCGCTTATGCATATATAGCACATTACAAAATCAGAGTTTTGTACCTGCAGACGTATTCATTCATTCACATATGTGTATAAGCAAATATACACACAGAGATACAAAGTCGTGTGTTTATGGACTGTTATACTGCAGAAATTCATCTCTGCTTTCATCATAGTGCCAGGCAAGTTATTGCATAAATTATGAATACCAAATGAAGCCCCAAATCAAAAGAAATCAAAATGTTTTCTCCTATTAGACAAGTTGAAATACTTTGTGAAACTAAATTTAACTAAAGTCTGGTAAGTTGTTTTGAAGAAAACGTAAGGCTAAAAGAAGACAATGTAAAGTTGAGAAAGTAAAATGGGCGCAATTCACTGAATTCTTACATGTTAACTAAATTCTACCATTGAATGACAAGATAAAATTTTCATATTTTTTAGATGAAATTATTACCCAGTACAATATATGGTACAATGGACGCTCATTGTATATATGACAAATCACAGAAAATGAGAGCTGCTATTAGACTGTGTAAAGCTCTTCTTACTCAACAACTAAAAGGCAGTGATACCAGAACTTGCAATTTTGCACACCGAGCAAGAATTATTAGTAAAACAATAAAAAGTACTGAGATTAAAAAAAAATTGGTAGTGAAGCACAATAAAAAATAATATTAGTAACCCCAAAATTAACCTCTTTTTGAATAGAATTACCGTCCTAAATTGAAAAGAAAAGGAGTGTCTAGACTCTGGATTTTCACTACAACTATCATCCTGTCGTTAGCGTTGCAAAGAGTAGTTCAGAGGAATCTGAATTGAAACTCGTCAGAATGTTGAGCATGTTTAAATGTTAATGAGATGTCTAATGGGAATATTCCAGAGTATCTCAAAAGAAATGTTATCTTTCAACTGTTACATTATTCCTAGCATTTTTTGGTAAGACTTCTCTTAAACTTCAGCGTTGGAATTAATTTATTCCATTTCAATATTCAAATAGAATATTAGGAAAATTAATAATATAAAAAATTATTTGTGTTTATACACTAGCGATTTCCCTTACAAATATTTATGAAACCAAAATGTCATGGCCTCTAGAATTTCGTCAATCAAAATGAGTCATCTTATCTACAAAAGCGTTTTCTAATTTTAGTTTTATATTGTTTTTAAATTATTATTTTATATGTCACATTACTTTCATTTAAGTTAATTACTTATATTTTATTACAGGATATTTACTTATTATTGCAATCATATTATCTTCAAAATCACGATATTACTTGTTCTATTTATCATATTATGGATTCTCATTCTCAATTCTTACATATCAGCATTTTCCCAGTGAAAGTTGATAACCTCACCAGCCTGTTGAGAATTCAAATTCCTAAATTATCTTGATTAAAATTACTTTGACTTTCATTTCAAAAAGCTTTATCTTTATCCAAGACATTTAATGACCGAACCCTCTTTCAGCCTTCTCAATTTCATATTTACACATTTGTTCTCCTAAGTGGTTACATTCACTGACTAACACTTTCTTGCTGTCTTCTACTAGAAGAAGTTGTTTTTCACTATCAGCATAAATTTTGTTGAAGAGATCAATAAACTGTACCTGGGCATCACGCAGTTGCTTTTCTTTCATCGTGACTTTCTTCTGTGTGTCTTCAAGCGCTTGCTGAAGCACCATATTTTCACTCTGGATTTGCCCTAATCTTTCTTGGAGAGATTCATTTTCCAAACTACATCTGCTGAGTTTTTCCTTTAACACTCGATTTGTTTCTTCAAGTTCCTTTGCCTTCTCTTCAGCATGGTTCAGTTCTCTCTGTGTGTTTTCTACAATATATGTCTTTTGTCTGAGGGATTCATAGACATGGCCTAGCTCATTTTCTAAACTCTTGGCTCCACTTTCAGCCTGAGAGAGTTCTTCAGAAAGCAAAGCATGGTTCTCTCTTAAACTAGACAAGTCACTGTATAACTTGTCCTGTACATGAAGCCACTCATCTCTTGCTTCCTGAAAGGAATGTTCAAGGGCTAGCTTGGACGCCTCACTTTGCTCATAATCGTCAATAACAGACATCAGACGAGACCTGTATGATTCAATTTCGCCCTCTAGTCTCTCTGTGTTTTGTTTTGCAGTGTCCAATTTAGAATTCAGCACTGCATTCTCAGCTGTCACAACATTTACTTCTTCACTGTACTGTACTCTGATTGCTGTTAGTATTTCTGCATTCAACTGTAATTTCTGATGAAGATAATCATTCTTTTCCTTTAAAATTTCTATATGGTTTTCTTTGTCTCGATTCTTAATTTTTAGTGTATCTACTTCGAGTTTGAGCATGGCATTTTCATCCTCTAAGATTTGATTTTTGTCGAACAGATATTTTTCTTTCTCATGGCTGTCAGGAATCTAAACATAATAAACAGAAAAAAAGTGCTACTCAAAATAAAGTTATGGATGCTGATTATTCCCTAGCAATTCCAAATAAACGCCAAGGTACCAAGAAGCATACTTTAGTAAAACAAAATTAAAATGAGGGAGTTTGCCCTATTTCACATTTCTCTCAGAGTCAGTTTTCACAAAGAACACATTTTAAAAGTGCTTCATTAATCAAAAGACATGGAGTGTACTTTTAGGCCTAGAAAGCTTATATTTTATTTCCTTTGCTCTGTCCATTCTATTCCACGCTGATAAGTCATATTGTTAATAGAATTAAAATACTTAATATTTTCAAACTGCCTCTTCTATGTTGAGTCATTTTACTCATTTTCAGTGTTGTGCAATCTCTTCTGTATATCTTAGATTCTTTTCCCTTTCCCCCACCTCCTTTCTTCTTCTCTCTCCACTTACTGCCTTACACGGTGTACGATCTTATAGAGCATCAATATCTTGTCTTATATCTTATCTAGTATCTTGTATCTATACATACATTCCTATTAAGTGCATTTTTACCTTAGTTATACTCCCTAGAAGAATTAAAATGAACGGGGGAAACCATAAAACAAAATGTAACAGAAAAGACAATGCTGTGCTACATTCTGCGATCAAATTTCATAGTTGTTTCTCAGCATGTGGAAGGCATTTTGCTTCAAGAAGCCAAAGGGAATTTTTTAAGTCCTTGCAATGCAACGAGGTACTACATCTACAAGAATATTTCCTCACACACTCTGGTTGTTCCTGCATACAATATTTTCCTGGTGCTGCTCCTGTCACTCATCATCAGTTCACATAAGTCCTTCCAGCCCTCTCTAAAGTCTTCGTGATACATTGCCTTTGGTGGTATTCAGCAAAGTACTTCCCATACATTGTCTCACCTAAGCCTTGCCACACCCTGATGCGGGAAATATTGATATTCTTCTCCCCGTTTTACAGATTAGAACTTAGGTTAGGATACATTATTGAACAACCTGTCCATTATCACACTCAGTAAGTATCAGCAGCAATATCTCAATCCAGGTCTCTTCAGACTCCAAATCTAGCACACTTTTTTCAATAGCTTATTTCCTTTCAGCAGTTGATATTAAGAATTTGTCCTAAATGGAGACTCCTTGCCCTGGTACAATGAACTTCACTCCAGAACAATGAACTCATAAGTCTTATGTTTCTTAGTAGAAGTCTTACGAATAATCGATTTTCTCATGGATGTGTCGCATTTTCATAGCATCATTGATTTAAAACTTTTAGAAGTTATCAAGTTGAAATCTCTCATTTTAGGGAAGGGAAAAGTCAGGCCTAGAATGTGGTCCCCTACTGATGGTAACCTAGTCTTAACCATGACATGTTAAAGAAATGATGAAAGAATTATTGGGGCCAAATAATAAAATATGAGTATTGCACTCCCATCACAACCAAACTCCTCCAGGAGCGTTGGATCCCGTTCAGGACCAGAGAACAGAGTTTTGTCCAATAGCTTAGAAGCTGCATTCTATGATATCTTTTCTAAAAAGCCAGAAGGAGAGCATGAATTGGTCACAGGTGAGTTCAATGAAGCACTCCAGTGTGCAAGCACCAAAGGACTACTAAGGGCCAACAACCCAAATGGTTTACTTCAAACAACTGTTGAAAAACAGAAGAAAATGAAAATTTCTAATTTTGGCATTTGAGAAACTTGTGTTTCTATCATGCTGAGCAATGATGAATGTGAGCGAATGGAGGAATTCATGGCCCGGATAGAGCCTTATGTCAGAAACCTAAGTGAAATTTATTTCTGTGGCAAATACTTTTATTCCTTTTCTTTAATGAAAGATGAGGGAGACAAGAAGGTGAAATAGAGCAATCTATTAACATATATTTCAGAACCCTCACTCTCTTCCCTGAAAAGTACAAGCAGATGATATCCCTTAATCAAGGAAGAAAAATGGTTTGTGTTTGAGGTGTCACCTTCTACCTAGTTGCATTCCTTTCTCTCTCTAAGCTAGGAGTTAGTGACACTGATGTGCTGCCCCTTTCCTATGTCCAGAAAGGAAGAGGCACTGTTGTGCACCAGGAACTTTTTTCAGTAGTCGTAAAGTTTGGTCTCGGGAGAGATCATTCAATTAAAAGAAAAAGAAACGGTCAAGCAAGACAAACAGTATTGTGCTGATTTTAGTCACTAGCTGTGTCCTGAACTATCTGTTGCAGACAGATGGACGGGACTGAGGATAACAAAGATGTCCCAAAATGAAGAACCGAAATCTGAACTTTCAAAATATGTAGTTAGATTTGAAAATGACCAAAGTAAATACCTCAGAAGTCTGAGTGATTTTGGAAGCAGTTGTTTTGTTTTCTTTCTGCTTCGAAAGAGGATTGTTCAGAATCCCACTTTGCAAAGCTATAACATTTAGCTCCGGAAAAAGTGGTCCTTGAGTTTCCTTTAGCTCTTCTTCGTCCTGCGGACAAGAAGTTCATAAAATTTTCATCACCATTTTCCTTCAACAGTCAGCAACAACATTTTACCTTTAAATGGAATACAGAATCGGACAAAGCACGGAAACTAACTTTAAAAACTCAAAGAAAAACAGGCTACTGAAAAGGAAAAGCAACAAGAAGGAAAGCATTTCAAAGTTGGAAAGGAACCTCAATCACTCCTCAGGGCGATCCACACCCAGGGTTAAGTCCTTAACTCTTACAAGCCTCAGCTTGAAGTCTTCACAGGTGAGGATAGATACCATATCTCAAGTGAACTCATTCGATTTGTGGATGGTTCTCTTTGTTGGCAAGTTTTTTCTCATTAATCTTAAAAATGTACATTTGTGCAACTCTTATCCATGGCTCTTAGCTCTTATCCTTACACTGAAGCAGAGCAAGCTTCGTCCTTCTTCCACATGACTCTCCTTCAAAAACTTGAGCATAAAAGGATCAATAGCTCTATTTTCTTGAACAGATCCTCAAAAGTCATGGTCCCCAAGGGCCTTCCTCATCCTGTTTGCCATTCTGCTTATTAGCGAGCATAATTCTGAGGAAGCCACAAATGAGTTAAACAACATAAGCCTATCTACTTATTCACTTCAGAGTAGAGAGTGCTTTTCACCTTCTCTATTTTGGTAGCTATACTTTTCTGAATAAGATGCAAAATTACGCTAGCTTTTGGGTTCTCAAATAACATCAATAAATCAACTTTAGTTTAGAACTGGCCACGATTCTTATATCTTTTCAGGCAAAATGCTATCTAAACCTATTTCCCCCAATTCATACGTATGAACCTAATTTTGTAACTAATTGTATAATTTGACAGTATCCTCACTAAATATCATGTTATGAATAGGCTCAGTCCAGTACTCTGACTTCTTGAGAGTTTGCATTTCCTCCATGTAGAAAGTCTGCAATAATTTTAAGTAAATCAACACGTAAATAAGTAAAACATAAAGACCCTAGAGACCAATAAACTCTTCTGAAAGCCTGAAGGATGTGTGCTAAAGTGCAGTGAAAGGAAGAGAAAAAGAGAACGAACTTGCACTTGCATTGCCCAAAGTATTTTCAGATAAGGAGACTCTCTCTAAAAATGGAGAGGAATCCTCTGGAACTTATGTTGCTATCAAAGTTGAGGATAGAGCAGTGGTGTCAAACAGATCCTCCAGTACTGAGTTCTATGGACAGGTCTGGGGGACTTTGAAACCTTTGGCTCAGGGGTAGGTGAGATGAACTCCGTGGCAACATTTGAACCCAGGTTTCTCTGGATATCAGGTTAGTTCTATTCACTACGCCATAGTGATCCTCTACTGTGAGACATACTTTAAAAAGTACTAATTTCACTTTACTCTTTCATGGCTCTTTAGACTGCAATTTTACATTCTAATGCTACTGCATGGGATATATATTTTTTTATATTCATGAGTACATATCTACAAATGATTAGACCCAACTTACTTACACTAGACATAAAAATCCTAGTCCTTTCTCAAGATTAAAAAGAGTATGATGTTCACTTCCCCACTCCCAGGGAACCCACAAGTTTTCTTACCAAGAACAGATGGAAATAGTGACTTTAAAATTCCAATTTACCTGTTTCGAATGATTTGTTTCTGTTCTCAATTCCAGGTCCAGAGTTCTGAGAGGGTATTGAAATTCCTGTCTTAGCTCCACTTTTTCACCACATCGTTCTTTTTTTCTGAACTGGTGACTCATTTTTAGAACTAGCTTTTCTTCAGCGTCTTGCTCAATTTCTTCTTGCTTCCCGGGAACCCTAGAAGAAAATTGTCCTTTTTCAATGACAATGCAGTAGAAATAAGGAAGAAATACCATTGAATATACTCATCTGGATTTCTAAAGGAAAAGAAGATTAATTTATTGGGAACTCGATCTATGTAGAGAACTCCCTGTCAAGGAACTCCCTCTGTTCATGCAGAGTGGTCCGTGCTCTACACTTTTGAGTTGACCTGTTTCTGTTCTCTATTACACTGAGAATAAACGTAACTTGCACAGGCTCACAAAGTCAGGATGTGTCAGAAACTGATGGAGTTCTTGGGTGCCTGTGCTTGGACACAATTCTAAAATCACGTTTCTCTTTCAAAATCGCATTTCTCCCTAGCCTCAAAACATTATCTCAGGCAGTTTCTCCCCAGTGCAAGAAAACAGCCTGTCACAGCAACAACTATTATCTCCTTACCTGATACAATAGCCAGTTACAACCATAGAATTCAGAAGTTTGAACAGCTGTGTGCTGGCTGAACAGTCTGTGAACATGGCCAGAACGACATTGACTACTCATTGACCCATCATATGTTTCCTCGATTTAGATATAGGAACACTCCCTTACATTTTTCTTGTCCAACAAGATATTCGTGAGACCAATCTGGCATCCGTTAGTCTGTCCTGACCACTAGTGGACTTAGGGATGTTTCAGTCCTAAAACCGCATCTCTATGCAGTTGCCACTCCTCCTTATGCTATTTCCCTGTGAACTCTGCGTATAATACCTGCCAGGTAGATACCAAAATTGCATGTTCCTTTAACAAATAACCTCTGCTTAACCATTGCCTAGTCTCACCTTGAGTCATCTGCTTAGCATATTTGGCACATGTTTTCCTATAGACTATCGTATATAAACTTTACCTGTACCCAGCTAGGGTTGCAGTTTCCCTAAGAACCCTTGCTGCTGAAAAGTGTCAGAAAGCTTTACCTTGATGTCAAAAATGTTTGAGTTTGTGAATTCATTCCAGGTGACCTGCCCGTGGTACTCTGGTCTTTGCGTGGCACTTATTGCCCCTCTGCCAGTTGTCATCAAAATCAGAGGGGAACCCATTTTTTTTATCCAGGCTGCTCCAGGGCATTTTAATTCTATCAAAACTGTATCATATATTCACTTGGATGCTTTTGTTTCTTGTATTCAATGAAGAGAAATTCCATAAATTGTATGGAGCTGGAACAAAAGATTATTTCCAAATTCCCGAGTTCTGATACATTTCAAATTCGCCGGTGAAAAGTGTAGAGGGGGATGCATATGAAATTACATCCATTTTTCCATTACTATTGATTAGTGAAGTGATTTTTTACTTCATGTTGAAAAAAATGAAACACAGCTACTTGTGTTACAGTTTTCAAAATTCACTACAAATGCATCTCTACCTGATATCCACAGAGTAAAAATGAGTAAGTAGGGCTCATTCATAATACTGTTTGAATGAGGTGGTATTTTGACCTTCCTAACCTCAAATCCTCTATCACATTTCTTCAACGGTAAGAGAAAAGCTTCCAAGGATTTGTTTAAAATCATGAGTTCCATACCTGGTGCTAAGGAGTTCTCTTTTCCATTCTGCTTTTTGTTGCTCTAAGTCAGACACCATTTGCCTTGTTTCTGATAATTCTTCCCGCAGTCCACAAATCTTGTTTTCTAAACTCTTCACTTTCCTGGTGAGTAATGGACAATGTCCTTTTTTACGTACCACTGATCGATCATATCTAAGTATTGCATCTTCATTTTTCACAAGTTTAATAAAATCTGTACAGAGAAAAACGCAAGTCAATAAAAACATGAGTATTTTAAAATCCGCTGAACCGTAGCAGTATACTTAGAATTCAAATACTCTGGCAATGACAAAATCATATCCACGTATAAATCCTCACATATTGCAAAATAATGCGTTGTCAAAAATTTACATTGAAGATGACAATAACCTATTTCTATGTGTGCACTGTAGGCAATGAAACACAATCTCTAAGTGACAAATTAATTGATATAAAAAAATCTGAAAGCTCAGAATTCTTCACAATGAAAGAAAAATATTTGTGAAAAGGAAGTATTTTGAGGTGTATTCTGGGTGGGACAAATAAGATTCATCCAAGGGATTATATACTTAATATCTACATAATGAAAATATAGTGAATTATTTTAGAAATATAAACATGTTTTGCTTTACATAATTGTATGGAAACACTGTTTCCTCTTTAGAGATTTATAATATCAACAAGTATGTAATATTCACACATTGAAATATCCATCCTCATTTATTCATTGGCGAAACCTCTGGTAACTTGAAACACCAGAGGAAGGTCAAAAATGGTTCTGAGCACTAAAGAAAATAGCTGCCCCTTTATTCTTGAGAGACATATGGAGTCAAATTGAGACCTAATCCAGAGTTAGAAATGTTCGTTATGTCGTTACAGTTTCAACGAACTTGATTATTGGGTTTTCCTTGGGAACTTCCAATTCTTCATATATTCATTCACTGTTGAACTGAAGTGAGGCAACAAGAGAGAACCCAATTGCTGGATGTAGACATACTGGAGTAGAAGCGAAGCTGACACTGAGGGAACTGGTTAGCTCACCGATTCAAAGAAAAGAAGGTACTGAGGCACCGAGAAGTTAAAAGACTTGTTAAGATTCGCACAACTGGAACGTGTTAAAGGCAGAATCTGAACCTAGCTATTCACGGCATCGTGTCCAGTGCACTATCCTATATGCCATGCTGAGAGAAGAATTATAAAAACTAGGCAGAATATTTACAAGATGTTTGATATTTGGGGCCATTTTATGAAAGATTATCATATTTTGACTATTCTTTTCATGAAAGAGTTCACTCCTTGAGATCTTTATACTCGTAGTCAGTTCAGTCTCTTCAATGGTTCTCCTATTACCAACCAATATTACTAACACAGATTATATAATATAGCACTTAGAGGCTTACAAAATACACCTCCTCCAACAACAATCCTGTGAAGTATGACATTTTATACGTTATGAAACTGAAGTTCCACGTTTAAGTGTGTGCACTACAGACAAAATCAAGGCCCTGTGCAAATGTGTAATATCCTAACTTTCCATATTTAATTCTTACAGGTATATATTGTCCAGAAAAACTGGATTTTTCAGTGTCACTTTTTTACCTTTCTACTCAGAGTTTCCATGGTTGAAAATGTTCATTTCATCTCATTATTTTCCCATGATCTCTACCTACTGAATTCATACTCATTCTTTAAAAGTCAACTCAAATGCTACCTTCACACACAGGTTATTTATTTTGTAATGTTGATAGTCTTTCCCCCACTGAACCTCAAACAGCAATATGACTGTGCTTCTCAAACATACATATATATATATATATGCATATATATGCACACATATATAGTACATATATACGTATATGTACATATACATATATATATGAATATACATATTAATTTTTGAGTTATCTATGTAGGCTATATTCCGTACTAGATTGCACATTGAATGAGGAAACTTATCTAAACTTTGAATATTTAGCACACAATAGGTACTTAGTGATTCTTTGGTGAAGGCCTGCCAGAGATTAAGCTGACCTCTACTTTGCTATGAGAAAATGGGTTAGGACTTCAGTGGTATCTTCTTGCATACACACACATCTTTGGTTTCTGTTGAACATTGTTATTTTCTTAGGAAATTGTAAAACGTTCGTACCATCACAACCAACACTAAGTTGTTCCATCACTAACAAAACATTCTTATAGTTTAAGGCAGGTAAATCATCACCCTCTGTAGCTGTGTCAGAAGACTGAGTGAGGTCATCACAATTGTTTGCATCCATCTGTACTGTGTCCTGTAAAATACATGACAGCAGGGGAAAATTAAAAAAACAAATATTTAAAGAACAACAATGGCTAACATTTCTGTCGCACTTTCAGATTTTCACAAAACTTCGTGGCATTCTCACAACCATTTTGTGAGACAAGCAATATTCATAATCATTTTACAAATGTAAGGTGGCTTGTCCAGTATCATAGACTTAGCTAGGAATCCAAGGATGGATTCAAAATTAGGTCTTATTGACCCTACCTAGTATGCCACCTAACCCAATTAGAAGCTACATTATTTAGGAATCTTGTGAAAATTATCATATATATATATGATATCATGTATGATATCATATAACGTATATAAAATAACGATATATAATCATATATTATTATATCATATGTATAATATATATAATCACGTCTTCCTGATTATAAACATTCTTCTTTAATATATAGGGAGAAATGAAGTAAATTCCAGCTTTATCATCAAATTTCTAGCATTCACAATGGACATATTTGACTAGGAGACAATTTCTAAAATTATTCATTTTCAGATTAACTATTCCTATTCGTTGTCACTGAAACATGCATTATTTTCTAAAGTTATTGCAAAAAGCATTGAAAAGTAAACCAAGTTATGAAAGTCTTGCAAGCAAACTAGCATGAAAGGCACTTTGCATAATACAAAATATCAGAAATTGGAATATTATTATTACATACCTGTTCCAGGTCACTTTTATCAAAACTTTCTTGACTTTCCTCTGATGATCCTTTAAATTCCAATTATTGGGTTAAATGGGCATTAATGTTTAAGTAACAGGTGATTTTATTCAGAAGCATTTTTCTCATAGAAATGAAACCTCCCCCTCTTATCAGCAGTGGCAATCAGGACAGCTCTAAGTTATCCATTGTATTCTCTTTTCAAGAAAGGAATGAATATAAGAAAATTCGATTTCACTAATCATGCATTCATCAAATTATTCTGTAATCTCAATCAACTGCTGCATTTTAAGTAGCTTGTGAGATGTTCATTTTATACCAAATCACAGGAAGCTGTGAGGATTGATTTATGTATTCATTCCAGATGAAATTGTAAAATTTGAAAATTAAAGGTAAACTAATGAACAATGGTCATGTGTGATCATTTTGGTAGTTAGGCCAGGAGTAATCAATCCATTGGGTTACTTGTTTTTCTCAATGATGAAAGAGCAGGAGAGAGGCTTGCTAGCCTTCACGGAATGTTGGGAATATATTATCTGATATCTGCCCTCCTTTTCACTGTCCAAGTAGTAGAGTTATTTATATTCATTTGTCAAACCTTTTTGTCTGCCCTGGATCTAACCTTCTACAGAAACTGCTGATTCCAAGATTAGCAATGGTCTCTAAAGGCTAAATCTGATAGCCTTTATCCTCGTTCTTACTCTTTCTTGACCTTACATGGTCTTGATCACATACTGTTCAAGTTTTATGCTTCATGGATAACCTCTTCTGATGCTATTTGTTAGCAACTCTCATGATTTCTTGAGATAGGGTCAGAACACGTCATAGCAGACTATATTCACATTTTGACAATCTTACTAGACTGACGGAACAGGGTATTATTGTCATTATACTTTGCCTCCCTTTCAGAAAAGCATTTGACAAATTCCTACAAGTCATCTTTCTGGACAGAATAACAAACGCAAGTACAAGAACAGGATAGAGAATTACATAGAAATGGTTGTCAGAATTTCTTGGGAGTTTTTTGGATGATGTGCTTTCTCTGAATCAATATAATAGCCGTGAGAGACAAAGCAATTTTAGATTTCATCAAAATAGAAATCACGTTCAGAGGAAGGGAGATATAAATCCAGCTGACCCCTGCCTTCGTCAGACCACACCTAAATACTGTTCTGTGTTTTGGGCACCATCTTTTGGGACTGGCTCCTGGATCTCTCAGCCTGTATGTCCTCCTGGAGCTTCAAATTCAACATGAACAAGTCTGAACTCATCATTTTCTTTTCTCTCCATTCCAGCTCTTAAATCTACAGTCTTTAATACTTTTTATCTTTGGTAAACGCATGCCATCTTCTCAGGAATATGGGCCCGTATCTTTGATACTCCTCTCATCCATATATGTATGTGTGTGTATGAAGAAACATACACATGCAAAAGCTGCTAAGTCCCTGTTGGTTCTACCTCCATCACATCTGTCATCCTCTCCCTTTTCATCAGTATCAAAGAACCCCCATTTCACGAACTCCTCAACTTTTACCTGGATTTTTGCCATAGCTTACTAAGCAGTCTTCATATTTCTGAATTCTACCTTCTCTGCTTCCTTCTACACAAAGTCATCAAGTAATCTCTTTAAGACCCTGAACTGGCCATTCTCTTGCTCTCTATCCTTCTGTGGTACCTTATTGCTGCAGTTCTCGGGGCTATGAAACCTTTCTTCCACAACCAATACCCTTTCTCCTGATCTCTCACCCCTCAATTTTCCTGGAGCAGTGTAATTCTTCTCCCTTACCTTCCATACTGCTGACATTTTAACACAGTTTGTACGTTGTACCCCTTCAGAGAAAGTAAATTTCTTGAGGCAAAAAAACTGTTTGTTTTTATCTTTCCATCGTCCAATAAAGCAGCAAGAATGTGATATTCACATGATAAATAATCGTTCCTTAATAAATACTAACTTGAATTGCGATAATACATACATAACTGAATTTATGTGGCTTTGGGAAATGTAGAAAGGAGGCAGCAAGTACAAAAATGCCACTTGAAATACGGTACTCATAACACAATAGCAAAAACCTGAAAACTGCAGGGCACATCTCCTATTAGGTGTGATTTTTTGAAAATAAAAATCATTTAATCTCCTACTTGTAAAAAAGGGGAAAATGAGACAATACCGTCAATATCATCTGAGTCATCTAAGTTCCTTTCTTCCACTAAATCTGTAAGATAAGTAGGGAGAAAGGGAAGGAAAAAAGGATATGAATATTTACGTTTTTAAAAATATACTTTCTTTCTTCCTAAATTATAGAATTAGGACACTTACATGACTTTCGTTTTTCCTGAACTCCATTTCCCAGGTTATCATTCGTGTAATAAACATGCGTTTCTGTAGTGGGTTGAATGGACTATGAAACCAATAAGAAGAAGATAGTTATATTGAAAGCTTTGAATAAATATCAGATGTAAATTAACAGTATCATTTTTATTACCTTCACATTTTGATGTCTCTCAAGAGAATCTGAAAGAAAAAGAATGAAAGGTTTATCAACAAGTGTATTTCAGCAATATAATACCATCACAACTTCCCACAAAACGAATAGGCTTGTTGGATCCCAGTATGTGAATTAAAGAATGAAAGCCATAATTTGGTGTACTTCCGGTTATGGCGTTTGCATCACAGCAATTAGAATCAATTATCAGTTCTTGAAATAAAACAAGAATATAGTGTTAACACAACATGCAACGCACATTTCAAATAGACCCTACTTCAAGGGTTTTACATATTTGTATATGGAGCAGTACATAACATGCTCCACAGTGACACATGTAAAGGTGATTCTTTTGAAGGGATGGATACTCAAGATTCCCAGGGGGCTCTTATGAAGTTGATGCTGCAACACAGCATCATATCTTCCAAACAATGGCAGTGATTGATGCAATTATATCACAAGGGACCCCAGTGTGGATGATTCCTTAATTAGTTGTATAATTTGGAAATTCGCGTAATATGTAAGCAGTCACAATAAGGTACTTTCAAACAACGTATAAATGATATTCTTATCTCAGAAATAAAGAGCTAGAATTATGTTTTGAATACATCCACTTCGATGCACACTTGTAGAATAACAGTTAATAATACAGTTTCATTTCTTTCCTTACCAGTGCTGCCTACTGGCATCTCTACACCTCTGGTATCCATTAATTTATCAGTCTTAAAAGGTTTTTCTTTACTCATGACGGAAAGTGCCGTCCACAGCCAGAGAAAGTACTAAGGAGTGTGAATTCAGAGTCAAGCAGACAATTTTCCTTTCGTTTTATTTTCTTTGTCATGGCTCTTCCCATTCACTCCAGTTCTTCTATATAACATGACTAATGTGAAAAAACGTTTGATAGGAAAATACATGTACAGCCTATATCTGATTGCAGAATGTCTTGAGGAGGGGGAAAGGGAAGGAGGGGGAGAAAATGTAAAATTAATGGAAGTGTATGTTCAAAACTATAAAAATATAAAAGCTACTTTTTAAGTTTAGTTTATCCATATAGGAAAGAACGTATATAAAATATTTTTAAGACATGATGGAAAAACTTTTGCCATTTGGAGAGTTATTTCAAGAAAGAAAAATGGTTTTAGTCATCTCCTTTAGTAATTCAAAGTTATTAATATATAAACACCCTTTCCACATATGTATTTTACCATTAATGAAAAAGAAAGCTATGTACATGTTGGAGATATATCTCAGAAATCAAAATTTGAAGCTTTGAAACTATTGTATACTTTTAAAATATCATTTGTTTTCAGTATTCAACAGTCATTTCCATATATCTTAGATTCCCCCCTCCCTGTAACCCCGTATCTCCCCATGTCCATGCTGAGACAGCATACCGTTTGTTATAGATTCTACACTTACATTCCAATTCAATATATTTTCACCTTGGTCATGTTACATAGAAGAGTTAAAACGAATGAGAGAAATCCTAAAACAAATCAAAACAGAATATAAAAGAAAATGATCTGCTTCATTATGTGATGAAATTTCGTAGTTCTTTCCCTGCATGTGGAAGGCATTTTGCCTTAAGAGACCACTGGAAATTATGTAAATCCCTGCATTGCAATGAAGTGCTACGCCTAGCAGAAAAATTCCTCCCATATAGTGGTTGTTGCTGTGTACAAAGGTCTCCTGGTTCTGTTCCTTTCACTCACAATCTTTTCACATTACTATTTCCAGGCCTCTCATTAATCTTCCTGTTCATCATTTCTTATAGCAAAACAGTATTCCATTACATTCCTGTGCCACACTTTATTCAGCTATTCCTTAAATGATATGCATCCCGTAGAGTTTCAGGTTTTGGCCACCCAAAGGAGAGCTGCTATAAATATTTTTGTACATTTGGGACTCTTTCTCATTTTTGTGATCTCTTGGGGATACAGTGTTAGAAGCGGTAGTTCTAGGTCAAGGGCTGTGCACATTTTTTAGCTCTCTGGACATAGTTCCAAAATGTTCTCCAGAATGGTTGGATCAGGTCCCAGCTCCACCCACAAGAGATTAGTGTTCCAACTCTCCCACATCTTCTCCAACATGCATCATCTTCCTATTTTGTCATGTTACCCAACCTGATGGCTGTGATGTGGTATCTCAGAGTTGGTTTGAATTGCATCTCTCTAATCAAAAGTTCTTGAGAGCTTTTTTTATATCACTCTAGACAGCTTTTATTTCTTCCTCTGAAAACTGCCTATTCATAACCTTTGACCGGTAATGGGCTGGGGATTGACTTCTATTCTTGTACATTTGACTCACTTCTCCATCTATTTTAGAAATGAGGCCTTTATCACAGACGCTAATTGCAAAAATTGTTTCCCAGGTTTCTGCTTTCCTCCTAATCTTCGTTGCATTGGGTTTGGTTGTAGAAAGCTTTTCAGTTTAACGGAATCAACATTTTCCATTTTGAATTTCATAATGCTTTCCACCTCCTGTTTAGTCAAAAATTCTTCCCTTCTTCATAAATCTGAAAAATAGACTATTCCTTGCTCCATTAATTTATTTATAGTATCAATCTTTATTCCTATAGCATGTATCCATTTGGAATTTATTCCTGTGTACGGTTTTGGGCAATGCTCTAACCCTAGTTTCCACCACAATGTTATCCAGTTGTCACAGCAATTATTGTCCAGTAGTGAGTCCTTATCCCAGAAACTGGGTTCCTTGGCTTTCTCGAAGTGTAGATTGCTATATTCTTTGACCACTGCGTCGGAAGGACGTAAGCTATACGACCGGTCTGCCCTTCTGTTTCTTGGCCCGTATCAAGAGGTTTTAATGATTGTTGCTTTATAATGAAATTTGGGATCTGGTAGATCAAGGTCACCTTCCCTGGTATTTCTCTTCATTAGTTCGCTTGATATTCTGGGCCTTTTTCTCTTCCCGACGAATTTTGATCTTATTTTGTCTAGCTATAGAAAATAATTATCTGATAATCTGATTGTTATGGCACTGAATAAGTAAATTAACTTAGGTAGAATTGTCATGTTTTTTTAACATTGGCTTGGCCTAGCCATGAGCAACTAGTGTTTTTCCGCTTACTTAGACCTGTCTTTATTTGTGCAAAAACGGTTTTGTAATTGTATTCAGATAATCCCTGGATTTCTCTTGGCAGGTAGACTCCTAAATATTTTATAGTGTCTAACCTAGCTTTACAAGGAATTGTTCTTTCTATCTCTTGCTCTTGAGCTTTGTTAATAATATATAGAAATGCAGAAGATCTGTTCATTTTGCAACCTGAAACTTTGCCAAGTTGTTTATGATTTATCATTTCAAGTAGTTTTTTACTAGAGCCTCTGGCATTCTCTAAGTATATCATCATATCATTTGCAAAGTGAGATAGCTTAGTTTCTTCTTTGCCTATTCTAATTCCATCCTTTTCTTTTTCTTCTCCTATTGCTACCACTAATATTTCTAGTACCATATTGTATAACATGGGTGATAATGGACATCCTTGTTTCACCCCTGGTCTTCTTGCAAGTACATCTAGCTTATCTCCCTTGCATATGATGCTTGCTGAAGGTTTTCGGTAGATACTACTTATTGTTTTATTATTTTATGGGAAGTTCCATCTACTCCTATGCTCTCCAGTCTTTTCAATAGGAATGGGTGTTGTATATTGTCCAAGGATTTTCTGCATCTTTTGAGATAATCATTAGTTTTTGACATGATCAATAATGTTAATAGTTTTCCTAATAATGAACCATTCTTTTCAAGGTAAGTTGCTGTATTTTTTTTTTTGCTAAAATCTTTTTTAAAATTTTTGCACCAATATTCATTAGAGAAATTGGTCCAGGATTTCCTTTTTCTGTTTTGGCCCTTCCTGGTTTAGGTATCACAACGATATTTGCATCATAAAACGACTTTGAGAGGACTCCTTTGCCAATTTTCCCAAATACTCGATATAATATTGGAAGTAACTGTTCCTTAAATGTGTGATAGAATTCACTTGTTAATCCATCCAACCTTGGAGATTTTTTCCTAGGGAGTTCATGGATGGCTTGTTCAATTTCTTTTTTCCGAGACAGGGTTATGTAACTACTCAACTTCCTCTTTTGTTAATCTGGGCAATTCACATTTTTTAAAATAGTCATCCATCTCCTTTAGATTGTCGAATTTATGGGCATACAGTTGGGCAAAGTAATTTCTAGTTAATGTTTTAATTTCCGGCTCATTGTAGGTGACTTCAACCCTTTTCATCTTTGATAGTGTAATTTGCTTTTCTTCTTTGGTTTTTTTTTTTTTTTATCAAATGGCTCAAAGGTTTCTCAATTTTGTGGTTTTTCATAAAACCAACTTTGAGTTTCATTTATGACTTCAATAGTTTTCTTAATTTCCATTTTATTAATCTCTCTTCTGGTTTTCAGTCTTTCTGATTGGGGATTTACTTGGGGATTTTCAATTTTTTCTTGTTCTGGCTTTTTCACCTGCATGCCCAATTCGTTCATGTCCTTAGAGGAAGAAATTTTACATCTTTAAATTCCTACATCAGCCATTGTCTATTTTGAAATATTAAATGACTTTACTATATATCAGTCCAAAAACGTCTTAAGATGTTGTTTAATATACAAAACTATATAATTACCTTTACTATTCATCAGTCCACAATATATTACTAAATTCAAAGCTTTTTTTTAGCAGGGGTTTCTTGTTTATTAAGTATTTACAATTAGTTTGACAAGAGGAATTGGTTGCATCAATGAACATATGCAAAACTTTTTATTAACTTTGGGAATTTTCAATTATTGATATATATGTATATGTACACGTATACATAGATACACACACATACATAAATATGTATGTATGTATAGTCAAAGTCAGGTCCTCTGGTACGCTGAAATATGGGGCCGTGCTCTAGAGCCCTTCTGGAGGGGAGCACAAAGGTAAATGCATCAAGAAACAGGTACTACTGTGCAAGTTTTTGTATATAGGATTATTGTTGCACCTTTGATTGTGATATTGCCTACGTGAAAATTAATATATCCCTTCACCTTTCAGTGCTCAAGTCAATTCTCTGCCACCCGAAGTTTCACAGAAGGTGCTAACCTGCACTTGCAGAAGGAGATAATTCATGCCAACGGAAATACAAGTCTTGTCTTTATCACCAAAAAGAATTGTGTGATATGGGCTTGTATCCTGAGGCAGACATTTATATAACCCACTCATTAAACTGAAATTCATCTCATTGTTTCCTAAAGCTAAGGACAAGAAGAGAAAAGTAATTAACAAGAGCACTGGATTTCTTAATTCAACACAATACCTGGCAGAGCCAGGACTAGATCACTTAGTCCTAAATCCTGCCTGTCTTATCTAGCTACACTACAGCACTGTCTGACTTGGGAAGGACAACTTTTACTTGTCAGCATTTCCAATTTGTATTACCCATGAAGAGTTGTGCAACAAGATGACATTACTCAATTAAAGTAATGGCTTCATGAAAACAAAACTGAATATCAATCATCAGGGAGAGAGAGAAAAAAGACTTTTGGATTGCAATGTTTTGGGATAATTTGTGACTTTGCTACCATAACCCTGAATTAAAATATCAAAGAAATGAGAATTATTGATTAGGGAATGCTCCACCCCAGAATACAATAATTTGTCAAAATGCCAGAAAACCAGAAAATTTCGAATTTCTCTGACAAATAATTTGGGCTTATTCTCAATTAATGTGAACAAAAGAAAACAAGAAATAATTACAAGGAAGGAAGATGTTGCTTCAGGGAACGAAAAATGACTACCAGGCCCCAGGATCGGAACTCTATCACACTCATACTTCATGATAAGAGCCTGGTTTCCTTTGCCAATATGATTTATAAGAAAATGTGTACGCAAAGGGTTCACTACTAATAAAACTCAAGAAAATATGTCCTCACTTTATTACTACTCTCATCTTCCCCTCAAAACAATGAAGATTTGAGGTTCATGGTCACAGCTCAGTGACTCCTCAAGTTCAAAAAAGTCATCACCAATTTTGTCTAATGCTGCATGAAGCTATGCTGTACTGCCACACTCGTGTATCAGATAACAAATTTTACTAATTCTTTGATGAACATAAATGAGATAGAACAAATAAATGTCTTATGGTACAGAATTTCAAGGAAAGCATACATATTTAATAAAAATATATTTAAAAAAAGAAATTTTTTTCTTCCTATTCCTATCCCTAGTTGTTTGAAGCTTTTAAAATTCTAACCTTACTATGGTTGCGCTTACACTCTGATTTGGGTTTCTATAGAAAATGATTCTGGTTATTATATATTTCATAAAGTCAGTGTCTGCATTCAGATATCTGTCACAAACCTACTTATGAATAGTTCTATCAGTAACAATCCTTTCAGTTTTCCCTATATTTATTTCCGTCTTGTAGACTATAAATTTTCTTGTTTGATGAAATTCATAGACATTCCACCTTCATTGAGTTTCCTAAGTACAATTATTTTTATTACAATTTGATTTGGAATTTCAAAAAATTTGATTAAATTTCTTTCTCTAGATAACATAATAGAAATTGAGGAATACAACTTGACATTTTTAATCTTAAAAGTTCATTCTATTTGCATGTATGTAGCTAGAGATATACTATTTTACAAACGAAGAAAACGAAGAAAAATGAAGTTCATTCATCACCTGACAAGCTATAAGCAAGGAATGTTTTCTGAAAAGGATGTGATTTTAGACTGTACTAGATATACTTAAAATTAAATACTGTTTCTTGTGCCATTGTGATTTCTTATTTCTTTTAAGGAACGATTTACATAGCTCATCTCTTTCAGATCTGTAGTGTAATATGCGCATGATCACACTTTCTTTTGAGCTCTGTTGGCATGAGCAAGGCATCTAAGCTAACTGCTCCTTAGTTTCATCACCATTCAAATGGAAGTAAACAGAATACCCACACTGCTTTTCTCACAAGGTAAAGGGTAAATTGATTTGAAACAGAAAACTCATAAATACGGGATGAAGTTATTATTGCAAGCCCAGGTCATTGAGATTCCCAATGGCCCAGCTGGCAGGATTCAATATTAGGCAACCACTCAGAAAAATCTCTTCTCTTTGAAAGTTTAACGGCCTGAATCAGGAGATTGGAAGTGTTCCTAGGATGATGTTGGAAGTGGGCACATGTGCAAATATCTACCAAAAATCTAGGAACATATATGTATTACCTTTCAAACCTTTGTCCCCTGTTCCCCCTAACTTCTGTGTCTTTTGCATCCTCTTTGGTATCTCTGAACTGAAAGCTTTATGAACATTTAGAAATGTTGGAAACGTTTAAAATGTATCCATTTCCAAAGCTTGGATAAGTGATTTTCATAGACTTCCAAAAAGGAAGAAGGCTTTGCTCTCCAGCTGTTTTACCGTTCTGCCTTTATATGTCCAAATATTAGATGAGCCCATCTGTGTCGGTGTGCCTCTGTGTGTGAACATGCTACAGTTACAGGAGACGTTTACGTACTTATTTTTCCCATGTTTTAGCATCAAAAATAACTAATATCACTACATATAATACATGTGAAATATGTTCAAAATTTTTCACATGATTTCATTAATTACATTTAGAACAATGGAGAAATCTGATAATTGTTATTGTAACTTGCTTAAAGAAATTTTTGGAGAAAGCAGACATTAATAACACAAAATACCTTGAGGCTGTTTTGTTCAGGATAATCAACCTACAAGGATAATTAAGTAAATAACCAAAAATAGACCAATTCCTACCCTTTAAAAGTATAAAATGGAAATAGAACATATATACATATATTTATATACATAAATATTTAATATATATGAAATTAAAGATTGCTCTTTCATTATTTTTTAAAATTAGCTATTTTTTTTAATTTGTCACTCTTACCTTCCTGATCGTTGGCAGGTCCAGTCACGGTAAATCTGGAATCAGCAGCCCTTTCCAAACTGCTGATTTGGAGTGAAAGGGGCTGATTAAGTGCCTTCTGTTGTCCATATTGATAAATTAGTTCGTAATGACTATGTACAAAGTAAAAGATAAAACAAAATATTTCTACATCAACCAAGATAAAATTATACGTACCGGGTCTCTGCATACCTTAGACTTTAATAATCAGATTATCAGCAAAATTGTTGTTATTCTTTTGATAAAGTCTGTAGGGTATAGCTAATTATTCAGCCTAAACCTAGTATACATGTACTCAGAGTCACAGTAATAGAGAAGTATAGATTCAGAGCTTTAGATCATCTACTCCAAACACTTTATTTTCTAGATTAAGTAACTGAGTTCCAGAAAAGGTTAACAGTTCTCCAGGGTGATCCATAAAGTGAGAGGCATCATTTTTCCTCAGGTCCTCTGATTCCAATTAGAGCACTCTTTCCCCTGACCAAACTGCCTCATTGTAAATTTTGATGTTGATTATTATATTTATTACTTATTCTCTTTAGCTGTCACTCACTTTCAGGTGTCCAACATATCATGTGGCTTTTCCTAAAACTAACTTTAAATCTACTATAACTGGAGGTATCAGCAAAGATTAAGAAACAAACAGGAAAAAAAAACCGTGTCTTTAAAGCAGACTTTATAAATAAATTTTTGTGAAGTGAACTTTTGGGATGATCAAATACTAAAATGTATGGAAAACATTGGAAAACCTTATAGAACTATAAAAATGGCACCTATCATCCTCGTTATCCTTACTTCTGAAAAATCTGATCTCACATACCCTGACTCTACTTTGTAACTCGTCTCATGCTTATGTCCTCCTGAACTTGGATAACCGAAATTGGCCTTTGGACCAACTTCTTCACAGTGCCTTGAAGTATGCTTGCCAGATGCTTGCCATATTATGCAACTATGAAAGTCCCAGACAGTCTCCTTTGTATAGAGGAGAAATGATTTTAAATGCAATTCCATACAAATTATTAGAATTAAAACGTTGATACTTACATGGAATGACCACTGAAAGCAGCATGTTCCTCAGCTGTCTGTCCAAATGCATCTCGGCAAGAGAGATCAATATCATATTGAAGAAGAAGACTGACTACACCTGTTGGTTTACAACGGGCAGCAATCATCAGGGCTGTTCTAGAATAACAAAGAAACCATCGACATTTCAGAATTTAAAGGAGTCACACGTAATTAGATTTCTCTCGATATGTTGCAACAAGAGGATATCTCATATATGAGGTTATACGCATGTGCAACATGAATACTTCGTGAGGGATGAGTACTTTTTGTGCTTATATGCAGCATGAAAAATGGCAGTTAGGAAAAGAAGGAAAGACAGGATTGAGAGGGGTATTTTTTGTCCTCTTAGAGTTCTAGCAGGAACTGTCCAATTCAAGATTTTCATGACAACAAGAAGGTAGTGCATCAGAGTAACTTGTGTACAAAAGTGAAGAACTTTCAAGGGAGCCTACACCAAGTTTCCACTTGTTTACTAGCCTTGAAAGGAAAGTGGAGGCTCTTTGAAAGTAATGTTTATGGACAAGCTCATGTAACTGAAGAAAGGTTCATCACCAGATAGCTAGGACCATTGGATTTCAGGAAGGCCCATTAACCCATGAAGGCAGTTGATAAAGAGTTAGTGTGATTACAAGCTGCACTAGTAGAGAAAATATCCAAAATCGTGAAAACAGAGATCTTTTGAAGTTCCGAGTTTGTGTTATGTTGAATAATTCACTGTCTTTCTGCCTAAGGCAGTATTGTAGGTATATCAGTAATGTCACGTAGAGGTGTGCTGTTCCTTGATTACTTCGTGATAACTCATGGGGCAGCGAGGTGGTGCAGTGCATAGAGCACGAGTGCAGGAGTCAGGAGGACCTGAGCTCAAATCTCACCTCAGATACTTGACACTCACTAGGTGTGTGACCTTGGCCTAGTCACTTAACCCTAATTGTCTCATCCTGGGTCATCTCCAGTCATCCTGATGAATATCTGGTCACTGGATTCAGATGGTTCTGGAGGAGATGTGAGGCTGGCAACCTGCACAGCCCTCCCTCGCTCAAAATAAAGTCAATTGCAAGTCATGGCAGTATTGCCCTGATGGCATGGTCTTCCTCTGCAAGGAAGGGTGAACACTCACGCAGTGATAACCGATATAATAGGCTAACTCTGTGGAAGGTGGAAGTAGTGTCAAAAATATCCATGTAATGTAAATATATTATATGGGGAAATTATGGATATTTTAAGGTATATTCAAGTGTTAATAAACTCTTTATGGCAGGTAGAAATGTTGATTCTGTTTAAATGTTTTTCTCTGATCCAAAATCTCAATACCAAACATAGCAAAAGGAACGAGTACAATATATTTGGGGGTGGCGCGGAATAAAGGATTATGGGAAAGATTGAAACTGATGGAGTTATGAAATATAGTATTAGCTCTTAATATTATCCTATCTTTTAAAATATTAGGTTTGTTTTTTAAAAGATTATTTTTAGTTTTGCGATCCAAGATGATGGAGTAAGCAGTAAATCGCCATAACTCTCCAATATTCACCTCGAAACAACCATAAAATACTGCCCTCAAACAAATCCTGCCACAGCAGAACCATCAAAGGTATAGGGTGAAACAATCTTAGAGCCCCCAAACCTTGGAAGATTGACAGGGAAGTTCTTTCTCACTTAGGTAAAAGGGAGCATACTCCAGGACAGGAAGTATCCCAACAGGGCAGCAGCAAGCCTCATCTCAACAAAGCAATGGTAGATTCGGAGTCCCAGTATAGGGAGTGGGCAGACTCCAGTTCTAAGAACTGACATGCCTCAGAATAGACTCAGCCAAACAGGTAGGGTCTATCCCTACAGGTGATTAAGGAAACAGGCAGCCACCAATGGTTACAATGCCAAGAACTTCAGGGTACATCTAGGGAAACTCAAGAACACTCCACCAGTCGTAGCACATGACAAACATCAGCAGTAGAACTCCGGGACAGCATCAGGTAAGCTGCCAGAACCCTACTATCTGCAGCAGTGCCTTTCATTCCCACTCCCATCCCCCGAGCAAACCACCGTAAAAGAGGGCTCCCACACGAGTCAGCAAAACATTGCAGCACCAGGTAAACAGCCAGGACCTGGAGACCCTGCTACAAAATTCTGAAACAGTGCCCTTTCCACATTGTGAGCAGAGCTCAAATTGAAAAGAAAGGGGAAAAAAAGACGAGCAAAAAGTCATTGGAAAAAATGACCATAGGAAGTTATTGTGGCCACAAAGAATGTGGAGGAAAAAAATTCAGAGAAGGAGAATGACGCCAAAACACGTATAGGCAAAATCGCAAAGCAAAAAGAGAAGTGAGCTCAATCCCAGAGAGAGCTCATGGAAGAGCTCAGAAAGGAAATTAAAATCATATAAGAGAGGTAGAAGGAAAAGTGTGCAAAGAATTGAGCGATGAAAGAGAATTGTGACAATATAAAATACTTGGGAATCTCTCTTCCAATACAAACCAACCAACAATGAACACAATTACAAAACGTTTTTCACTCAAATCAAGTCAGATCTGAATAATCTAAAAAATATCAGTTATTCATTGGTAGGCCAAGTTAATATGATACAAATGACAATTCTACCAAAAGTAATATCTTACTCAGTGCCATACCAATCAAACTACCAAAATTATTGTATAGAAATTAAAAAATAAAATTCATCGGGATGAACAAAAGGTCCAGAATACCAAGGGAATTAATCAAAAATAATACAAGTGAAGGTGATCTATCTCTACCATATATAAAATTCTATTGTATAAATCGACAATCATCAAAGCCACTTGGGACAGGCTGAGAAACAGAGTGTAGGATTAGTGGAATATGTTTGGTATCAAAGAACCAGGGTCAATGACTACAGTAATCTTCTATATGAGAAATCCAAAGATTCCAGCTTCTGAATTCACTAGTTGACAAAAAATGCTGAGAAAACCGGGGGAAAAAGTCTCATGACAGAAAATGTTATTCACATCCAGAGAAACAATTATGGAGTCTGAATGGAGGTGGAAGCATACTATTTTCTCTCCCTTTTGGTTTTTTGTTTTTTCTGTCTTCAGATTTTCCTCTTTTATTCTGCTACTTCTGTCAAACATGAGCAGTGTAGAAATAGGTTGAATATGATTGTACATGTACAGCCTATATCAGTTTGCATAACATCCTGGGAAAGGGGGAGGCCCAGGAAGAAGAGCAATTTGAACTCAAAATTTGAAAACTGCAAAAAATTGAAAAGTAAAAATAAATAAATTTTAAAAGAATAAAAGAGAGAAAATGTGACAATGTAAGTGCTTCCATCGTCCTCAAATATTAAAAGAACCAGGAGAAGGCTTCAATGCCTTTCTTGGATCCTCTATGTGGAATTTCTGGTATTAGGACAAAAATCCTGTAGCATAAGAAAGTATGGAAGGACTAAAATCTCAGCCAGTGGCATAAATATTCACAGTGATAAGGTCACAGGATCATGAAAGTCAGTCATCTTATTATTGTATTGATTTGTATTTGTCAGTGCACATATCCTTAAGAACAATGAAAGGAAGAAGAAGGAAAAATTACACACATCAATTCTCATGATTGACATGAAGATTATTTCATGTAGAGAATCAATTGCATCACGAGTACACAAAACAGCTATGTGATGATCTTAAGTCATTGAAAATCAAACAATGAAACCTGAGAAAATAAATCACTAATTGATGGTGGATGGCATGCCCACATGAATGGCTTTCTCTGCTGCAGAAGCATAAATAGTAGCCCTTTTCATAATTGATGTTTGTGCACATTGTCACCCTTTCTCAGTGATGAACAATTTCAATTATTGTTGCTCACTAAGAGTTCCCTGATTGAAGTTGTTCTTATTCCTCTAATAACAGTTACCTCTTTTTTTCTTGGAAGCTTTAATTACCGTACCTGTCAAGCCTATCCGATGTATTCACATTTGCTCCATTCTTTAAGAAAAGATCTACCATATCTCGGTTATTTTCTTTAACTGCAAGCAAAAGTGGTGTGCAGCCTTCCTGCAAAATCATATTAAAGATCAAGTTAAGGTATGCAAGAATTGTTTATATGATAGAATTCAGTTGAAGGCATGTTGTGAACATCCTGTGAACTTGCTAATGACATGCTAAGGAAGTAGGCTACAATGGAACTCTGGAATGAGAAGAGCAGGGCATAAATCCAGCTTCTGTTAGTTAATTTCCATGTGACCGTAAGTAAATTATTTCACTTCTTTGGGCCTTAATTTCCTCACATGTAAAATGAGGGAATGAAGTTAGATAGCCTCTGGGATTGCTTCCAGTTATTAATTTGTGATCAGGACGTAGAAAACCAGGATGTGTAAGAGATTTTCCTAATCTTTTAGGGGTACCTTCCTTTCCTCTGTCTTCATGTCATGATCAATGATCGTCTGCGTGCAGTCACCCTTATTTCCCCAGTACTTGGCCAAGCTACAACTAAGTTCTGGTCAGTTTTCAAGTTGCCTAGTTCTCTTCATCCTTTCCCCTGAAGTGTGTTACAACCAGCCTCAAAACTCAAGAAAATCTTGCCTTAAGGTGGCTGAACCTTGAAGAAAGTCATTCTCTTGATATTTTCCCTCCCTTCACAACCCTCCTAATGTATATTTTGATTTTTATTTTCTTTCTTGAGCAGCAGTGACGAAGAGTCAAACCTTTTCTTAAAAATCAGGAGATACTCAATAAGTCTAGAAAGGAAACGGCATAGCGTGTAGGAAATAGAAAAAAAAAAACACACCTACATACACTTAAGAATTTGTTCTTGTAAAATGTCTGTCTGCAGTTTTATGCTGAACAAATTTTTAACAGAATATTTTTTAAAACATTATGACATTTCTTCTTGACCAATTAACATTGTACTATCATAGGTAAAGGTTTATATGTAAAGTATTGCAGACAGATATTTGATGGAACCTTTGAATTCTGGGTACCAGACCTAATATAGCATGCAAAGAAAATTCTAGAGAGATAGATGTGGTGGACTGAATGGAGAGCCAAACTCAAAATCAGTGAAACAGAGATTCAAGGCCTGCTGCTGAGACACTTAGAGTGGCTAGGTGAGCCTGGGAAGTCACTTCACATTTCACCATTACAAACCATTCCCTAAGTCACGTTTTCATAACTTTTTGTGTGTGTGTGTCATGCACCCCTTTCCAGAATAATGCTTTTAAATACCTAAAATACAGAGAATGCAAAGGAAGCCAATAACATTGAAAGAACTATAAAATAAATGGTGATTTTTTTTTGAAATTAATGGATCCCAGGTTAACAACCCTACTCGAAGATTAAATCTTAGAACAGGCCCTGGTCCAAAGCAGTCGAGGGAAGTTCCTCATTAAGAGTTCCGTTGTGAATGGAGTCTCCTCCCCGTTTTGCCTGGCCATCAGAAAATTCCCAAGGCCAATGAACTTTGACTAGAGATGGATTTTAAGATACTTGCATTAAAGAAATGCTTCCAAGAATATAATGTGCATTGGAAAATACCTGATTTACACATTTGATCTCAGAAAATATTTTCTCACACAAGAGGTAGACTTCTACCTTGTTTTTTGCTTCCATGTCTATTGTATGTCTAAGCAGCTTTGCTGCTATGGCTGTGTTAAGTCCAGAGGCAGCATAGTGAAGTGCAGTGTTGTCATGGGTATCCATCAGAGCAGGGTCTGCACCATAATCCAGCAGGATCCTTGCACACTCCTCCTGCTGACACTGTACTGCCTGTGAATGGAATGTAGAGAAAGAGACAATCAATACTCTAAAAAGTATTTAGTATACTAAAACATCATTAGTGATATTTAAATAATTTAGTAAAGCACATTTTCTTACTCCAAACGCATTCTATAGACCAGCAAGGTTAACTAGGGCATACCTTCATTAAAGATGTCTGATAGTTCTTGTCACGCAGGTTTATTTTGCATTTTCTCTCTACTAAGAGAGACACAACATCTGGATGGCCATTTGCAGAAGCCAGGTGTAGAGGTGTGCTATGAAAATGAGAGCTAAGTCAATGCTTGGTAATTACGAAAATCAAAATTGTACTCTTATTAGGTACTATACTTGTAACATAAAATGCATTATTGTTACTCCGCCTGAAATCGAAATCGCTGCCCAAATAAATATAAGTGGCCACCCTTCTCACCCGAGGACATCTACAATGTGCATTAGTTCTTCTGACCGGATATGATGAACAAAAACGTCTGGGAAATAAATAGCAGACTCAGAAGAACATTTCACTGGAAGAGAGCAGCATTTGCTCCCACCACGTCACTGAGAAAGAGTAAGTCAGCTGGAAGCAGACTACAAGTAAAAGGAAGGAGTTTCCCCTCCATTAAAAATGGGCAGGCAGGAGGGTCAGGGGTCACCAGCACTCAGAACTTGGGATCCAATCTCCAGGAGGCAGAGCCTGCGCCTGCTCTGGCCCAGGTGCTCAAAGGACAAGTTTTCCAAGGATTAGCCAAGGCACATGCAGACTCGTGGAGGGAGGGTGGAGGAGGGGGTGTCTTACACTGTTCCTGGGGGGGGCCATCCCTTCTCTCACCCCCAGCGCCCTCTCACCGCTTCTCTTTATCCAGATCGTCCACGTGTGCCTGGCCCAGCAGCAGCAGGTGCTGCACCCTGGCCACATCCCCGAAGGAGGCAGCTTTATGGATCTTCCCGAGGTCCTTCATTCTGATGACATAACCGGCACCTGGGACCAAGGGTCGGACCTCGCTGTCTCTCCTGGGAGAGGAGGAGCCAGATGGAGACCGCTCTCTCCTTCTCAAGATTTTGAAAATCTTCCTCATCCTGAGGGCGGGCTTCAGAGATGGTCTGGAGAACTCACTTGGAGACCCTCAGCCTTCTCCGGGAGCTCGCTTACTCTCCAAAACACTTCGATAGTCAGAGACTCCAAGGAAACTGCGTCCAAACAGGGCAACAGTTAGAAAGGAATCGATCCTGGAGATGCTTGGAGCCCTAGCAACGCCTCGAGGGAGACCGAAGTGCGCGTGAGCTTGACAGACGCTCAAGGCATGCGCACGCGCCCAACGGGAAAGATTAAGCCTGCACGAGTGCTCACGTGCCAGGTCCATTAACTCTCTGCTGGAAGGCTCCAAAGGTCATGATCGCGAGGGTGGCTGGGCCCAAGGCTGGCTGCTTCCCCTGCTAGAGGTTCTGCCGGGTCTCGCGCTGGGACAGGATGCATAGGGGCGGGGCTGTGAAGGGGTGGAGGAGACCTAATGGGAAAGCTGGAGCAGCTGGATTCAGAGGACTTGGATTCGAATGTCGAACTCCGGACTGGCTCTGTTGTTTCACTTGGGAAAGCACCTCCTCTCCCAGCCTCAGTTTCTGCGTCTGTAAAAGGAAGAGGTGATTCTCCATAGCCCGCCAAGGGTCTACAAGGCTTTAAGAATTCGTTGACGCCCCGACTGAAAACGAGTAGCATGTTACTACTCTGATGTCTGGTAGCCTAGGTTCCTCTTTGCTCTCATTCTTCCTTTTCCCTTCTGACCTTCAGGAGAGGAGGGCAATGATTCCTCAGGGACAGGCTGCCTGGCACGGGGAGGGTGGAGCTGGCCTTAGACAGGAAGCCCTGGGTTCAAGCCTAGCTTCTGCAAAATTATCATTGCCCTAGATATGTCCTAAGTAAGGGTAGGGGAAGAGTGGGTTGCAGCAGTTTCTTGGAAAAAGTGATGTTCGTTTTAGCTGATCATAAGAAAGGCTACGGTAATAGAATAATACAGTTTAAATCTCGCAAGTTAACAGTTCCATTCACCTCTGGGCTGCAGGGTCCCCGTCCACAAGACTATGATAATAATGGGGGCTACATATTAAGAGGAATATTGATAAGTTAAGAGTTGTGATTATGGTTTGTCCTTCCTTCTGATAGAGGACCTTGACCTCAGTAAGAAGACAACATGACTTATACTTCAACTGGATTGGAGGGAGGGCTGTGCAAAGCCACCAGCTTGATTTTCTCCTCTGGAGCCATCTGAGTCCACTGGCTACATATCGATCAGCATGACTGGAGATGACCCAGCGTGTGCCGAGGAAACTTGTTCGTTTGAAATAAATGTCTTTTCAAATTCTCACTTTGAGTGAGGCAATGCCAGTTCAGTGAAGAAGCCTGTTTAAAAGGTAAATCAAAGGATATCTCCTTTAATGGAAATTTAAAAAAAAAAAATTCAACTCTCTTCTCTCCTGAAGAGAAACAATTATTATTTACATTCACTCTGAAGCCAGGATGGCCAAAAAATACTCATTAAGTGGTACTTCGTCAGCGACCTATAGTTCACTTAATCAGAGGCAGAGTGAATTGAGTTGAAGGCATTATCGTTAAGAAGCGAATCCAACCAGTAAATGTCCGGTAACTATGTAGGTTTGAGTCATGAAATCTCACCTTTCTTTGGGCAGAACCCCCTACAGGAAAGAGGTGATACCCTATGTCGGGGAGAAAAAGAGGAGAGAGGACAGGACGAGCTGAGTAGCCCAACTAGAACTGCTCAGCTGGGTCCCTATTGAGCTAAAGTGAGCTACTCACAGGCTTTGGTATCTCCTTTATTCTTGAGGAGCAATAGAACTTGAAGAAGATGATGACACGGCTTACCACTGAATTGGATTTCAATAAGGAATGGCTGTGCAAAGTCACCAGCTTCACTTTCTCCTCCAGAACCACCAGGGTTCTTTGGCCATATATGAATCAGGATGACTGGAGAAGGCTGAACTCAATTCAGAGACAAGTGATATGGATGAACTAAGAATGAATAAGACAGTTGAGGGACGGTATGATGTCTAATTTCAGATCCGTGAAGAGCTGCTGTGCTGACTTGGGTATCTCTAGAACAGATTGGTCAAATCAGTGATGAAAGGTGCCTAGTTGTGACTTTTATAAGAAAAATGAAAATTTATGGCAATGGAATGGATTGGTTGTGAGACAAGTTCCTTCAGGAGACACTGTCTGACTATGGGTGACTACTACAGACACAATTCTTACATTGACTGCAAGGTTGGACTCTGGAATTTATAATGTCTCTTCCGACAGGGATATTTTCATTCTCTGTATTTGTTTGTATCGTCCTGTTGCAGACTTCCATTAGAATAGATCATGAAAGCTGCCTTGGTTTTGAAGGTACATATAATGCAGAGCAGATTGGCGATCTTTATTGATGTTACCTCAGGAAGTACTTGCAAAGGGGAATACAAACAGCTATGACCACATGGTCTTTGGCTTTTCCCCTTTTTTTCCTCTGCAGCTTTCCATTCATGATGTGAAATTTGTACTCTGCACTACTAACATTCATTCTGTTCATTCAGGTCCATGATCACTGGACTTCTGAATACAACAATAACGGATACTCACAAGATGATGTCCTTTTCTCCTCCTCCTCCTCCTCTCCCTTCTACTTTGCCTCCTTCTACTCCTCCTCCTCCTCCTTTTTCTCCTTTTTGTTCTTCTTCTTCTTCTTCTTCTTCTTCTTCTTCTTCTTCTTCTTCTTCTACTTCTTCATCATCAACATCATCATCATCTTCTTCTACTTCTTCTTCTTCTTCTTCTTCTTCTTCTTCTGTTTCTTCTACTTCTTTTCCCCTTTTCTTATCCCTCTCCCTCTTCCTTTACCTTTAACTTTTTCGCTCACTTTCCCTTTCCCTCTCTCTCTCTCCTCCCCCTCCTTCTTCTCTTTGCTCTCCTCCTTTTTATTCTCCTCCTTCGGTAATGGTAATTTAAATGTAAACATCTTTCCCATTCCTTAATATGATCTGCTGAGGTCACATTCTTCTTTGTCTCCTCCTCCTCCTCCACCTCCTCTTCCACTTCCTTCTCCTAGTCATCAAAAATATCCACCCATCACTTCCTAAAAGAGATCTCAAATTTGAAACTGCAAGGAACATTGTAGTCAAATTCCAGAATTATCAGGTGAATGAGAACATACTGCATGCATTCAGAAAGAAGCAGTTCAAATACCATGGAATTACAGTCAGGATCACGAAGGTCCTTGGAACTTCTACATTAAAAGGTCAGAGGCTTTGGGATATGCTATTCTGTAAGGCAAAGAAGGTTGGACTATATCCAAGGGTCAGGTACCCAGCAAAAATGAGGGTGATCTTTCAGTAAAGGAGATGGATATTAAATGAAAGAAGGGACTTCCAGATCTTCCTGATGAAAGGGCAGAGATTGATGGGAAATTTGACCTTCAAATACAAGACTCAAGGGAAGTATGAAAAAATAAACAAGAAAAACACATTTTAAAAAAATATCAGCTTATTCAATAAGAGAAAACTGTTGACATACCTATGTGGGACAACAATACTCTTCACAATCTTGACCATTTTATCTTTATTCTGACATTTAAAAATCTTGAAAATTTTATCTTTATAATGACATAGACAGAGGCTGTGGGTATAAACTAACAGATGTGACAAAAAAAGGAATTAAGTATCACAAAAAGATTGCAATGGGAGAAGGGCAAAGGAGGACGCAGAAAACTGTAAATTACTCCACTTAAGGAGACACAAAAATATATGACTGTAAAGGGAAAGAAGGGAGGGAGATGAGCATTGTTTTTACTTTGCTCTCATTAGATATGATTCAAGAAAGGAAGAACATACTCAGTTAAGTATGGAACCTAACTAGGCTCAGAAGCAGTAAGAAGAGGAAGGGGAAAGAAAAAGGACGGGGTCTTTAGAAGGGAAGGAAGACAAAGGGAGCACCTCTGCCCTTTCTGAGAATCAGAAAGGGGCAGCTCATCAGTGTCACTAATACCTACAGGGAGGAAGGAATGCAACCAATAGAAGGTGATATCTCAAACAAATTTCTTTCCTTCCTTCATTAATTGATTTCATCCGTTTCTGCTTTCATAGGCAGAGGGAAAGAGTGATAAAATGCATGATAATAATTTGATCGATTTCACGATGTTGTCTCACACATGTTCCATGAAAGAGAAGGAACATAAGGATTTGTAACAGGAATAACTTTCAGTTAGATTTCTAAAATAAGGCTCCTTCCATTACAATGATTCAGTAATTGACATTCATCATTGCTCTGTATGATAAAAAATCAAGTTCCTCAAATGCCAGATTTAGGATTTTGCATTTCTTTTATCCAAAATCGATTGGAAGTAAATCATTTAGCAAGTAAATCATTTAGCCCTTAGTAGTCCTTTGCCGCCTGGGTACTGGAGTGCTCCCTATTCATGCTCTCCTCGTGACTTTATAGAAGGAATCTCATAGAATGGATCTTCTAAGCATTTTGAGATAGCTTTTCCACCTATCCTGAATGGGGCCCAGTTTGCTTGAACTGATGGCACTGCAACATCAAACTTTTATACTTTGAACTCAATAATTCTTCCACTATTCTTTTGAAATTTGATGGTAAAGGAAGTTTAGGTTACAATCTACTGACCACACTCCGGGTCTCACTTTTCCCATCCTTAAAAGAGATGTTCAGACTAGAAAACTTCTAAAAGTTTTAAATCAATGATAAAATGAAAATGCTACAGTTCTCCCAGAAAAGAGCTGTTTCTCAAGACGTGTATTAGGAAAGTTTAAGACAGTCATCATTTCATTGGTTTGCAGCTAAGATGATTGTACCAGAATAATGACTCTAAATATAGGACAAATTCTTATCTTCAACACCTAAGAGGAAAATAACTTTTGCAAAAGAGTGTTAGACTTCGAGTATGAAGAGCCCTAGATTGAAATACTGCTACTAAAACCTACTGAGTGTGATGATATGGGCGGGGGGGGGGGGGGAACATTTAACAAGTTCTCCTCACCTAAGTTCGATTCTGTAAAATGAATTGAACAATATGAATATTGCCCTCATAAGTGTGTTGCCAGTCTGAAGTGAGATAATGCAATGAAAGTCATTTGCACAGAACCCTACTATGCCTGTGCAAATAGTAGGTATTGTTACCTTTGTCATTACTGTAGGATGAATCAGTGTGGTGTCCCATCGATAGAGCAAAGGAAATGAAATATGCTGAAAGGCAGACAGTTTTACAGGCCTAAAAATCCAACCCACATCTTCAGATTGATGAAGCACCTTGAAGACCTATTCTTTGGGAAACCTGAGTCTGACCGAAATGTGAAATACGTGCAACTCCCTCGATTTACTTTTTCTCCGTATGCTTCTTGGCCCCTTGGAGTTTGTTTTGAATTACTAAGGAAAACTCAGAATATACAATTTAATCTTGAATAGCATTTTTTCCCCTTTTAATTGTATTCAGGTCCCGAATGATAGTAATGAAAAAGAAAAATATCTGCTGGACAAAATTGGAACCCTACAGTACAAAGTTGCTATGCTCAAACTGGAGCTAAATACAGTAAAAATTAAAGATCATGCAAAAGAAAATCAAGATCCAGAAGAAACTGAGGTTTGAAAAGAAAAGAAATATGGGCTTCAAGAGGAATTACAACTGAATGAAGGAGCAGTAACAAAAATCATATCCCAGTAGAGTGGACAAGTAAATGTTCGGACAGCTGAGAATGTAGTGTTGAACACTAAGGTAGAGAATGCAACAAAGAAAAATAGGAAAGGCTTGAGACAGAAACGAAATCATACCACCCCTTCTACTATTGAGGTCATGAACAAAGTGAGACATCGAAACTAGCCTTTGGACATACCTTTCAGGGAGAAAGAGATGAGTGACTTCATTTACAGGACAAACTAAACCATAACTTGTCTAGGTTAGGGAAAGGCAATTGTGTCCTTTGTCAAGAGCTCTCTACACCTAAAAGTAAAGCCAACAGTGTAAAAAAATGAGCTGTACCATGTACATGACTACCTTAGAGAAACGATAGCCATTTTGGAAAGCACACAGAGAGAAGTAAAACAGGCCCAACATAACGCAAAGAAACTTGAACACACAAAGCAAGTGTAAAAAGAAAAACTGAACAAATATATTGTCAAACATAAATCTATCCAAGAAAGATTAGCTTACATCTGGAGTGAAAATATATTACTTCAACAACAGCTTGAAGATACGCAAAACAAAGGCATCATTCAAGAACAGGTATGGAGTGATGACCAGGTAGAATGTATTGATGTCTTCAGCAAAGTTCGTGTTGATACTGAAAAACAAATTTTTAAGGTAGAAGAGAGAAATAAAGAGGTAATCAGTGAATATAATCCCTTAAGAGAACAAATGTGCAAATATGAAAATGGGAAAGCAGAAAAAGAGATAGCTCCTTATTTGTCATAGTTTGATAAGCATTTTCTTTTTAAAATGAAAATCAAAGTAATTTTAATCAAGATAAAAGAAGATTTGAATTTTCAGCCTGCAGATGATACAACCTTTCATTGAAAAAATACTGATATGTAGGAAAGGAGAATGAGAAACAATAATACGATGAATATGCTACTAAAATAATAATGTAGCACTGTGTAATAAAATATGAACCGAATCATTATAAGAAAAAAATAATTAAACAGAATGTAATAGAATATAGATATTTAAATAACTAAATGGAAATAATTTCAAATATGAAACTGATAGAATAAAAATAAAATTAAAAAGAAAAGTATGAAAATAAAATTTAAAAATCATTATTCAAATAAGATGACTCTTTTTGATAATGAAATTATGTAGCCCATGAAATGTGGCTTTCATAAATACACGTAGGGTTAATCCCTTGTGCATAAATACTGATGAATTGATGTCTCTAATAATATGCCTACTTTTCCATTTTAATTCTGCCATGGAATAAATTACATGAAATGCTATACCTGAAGAAAATCCTGAAAAATTATGCTAGCAATTATGGAATAATTGAAATGGTACATCTGAATTTTGATTGTGTGGAATAATATAGTTACACTTTTCATAATTACTTGAAAATATTTATCAGTCGATCTATGTTCAATTCAAAACACTTGGAAATAATTTTAGAAATATTAATCCCTGGATCATATTTTTAATGTTATTCCAAATGCTGTCCACTATGTCCCTTTAAAATTTAGGACGGTGATGCTGTTCAAAGATATTATGATTCTGCATTAAGGATAAGTATTTTTTCTACATTAATATTTCCAATTAAAAAATGTTCTTTGCATTGCCACTCCATATTTTTATCTCACTATTTTTTCTCTGTTTTACTAACACTTCTTGCTAAATGCACACAATTGTAGTTTCTTGAATGATTGCCTTTTATTTTTTGAAGATGGTTAGTCTTTTGTGGTATGATAGCAGTTCTTATTATTTGAGATTTCTTCGCACATGCAGTGGGAGGCCAGACTACAACAAATTGTGCTGGGTAAAAAAAATTTCGTATAATAATATATATATTTAATTTTAATATATACGATCATGTGATTGAATCTCATGATTTCATGCTAGAACTTAATTTGTTTTTAGGCATTCAATTCATTATGCCAATTTTTCCTTTCACAATTTTATATTGGCTTCCTTTAGTTTATGTTTCCTTTCTAAAACTTCCTAGACTTTAGTTAAATTTTTTTTTACATGATACTTAATTTTATCTAATGATGGAAAAATATTAATTTCTTTTGCTTTTCAGTTTTATTTGCTATTAATAATATGTACAATAATTTATTCTATAGTGAAATAAATAGGATTTTATAGCATATCTGTATATATCTATAAAAATACAACTGTGTATTGGTGTTGTGTGTAAATACACACACGTATGTATGCAGTTTTGCTACATTAGGGCATGAAATGAAATGAAATGATTTCCCTTTACTTAAGTGGTGGAATTAACATATTTTCCCCTTTTTCTGCCTATTGACTGCAGCCAAGAGCGTACTTCCTATTCTAGCAGAAAAAGGAATTGAATTGTATGTTTGCCAAGGACAGTTCAAGATGTGAATGATAGCGAATGATCTTTTTTTCTGTTTTTCTTTTCTTTTTTCTTTTTTTTTTCTTTTGGCTTCCAGAAATCCAAATCAATCTGTTCATGTGTTTTTACCAAGCTTGACTAGCGTATCAGTGCACATGTTCATCCTTCAGGGAAAACTATGGGAGTAAAGAAAACGCAATTTTTACAATAGATGTCTTTATTCAAATAAAGTACTCTACTTTTTTGAAAAATGGAAAGAGGAAACCCTAAAGTTTCTATGTAGAATAGGAACCTATAAATTCTTCCTTTCCATTGCGCCATCTTCCTTGTGAATTGCACTAAAACAAATTTTAGCCCCTAGGTGGCCCTGGAGGTGTTGTAAATCTCAGAAAGTGGTAATGGGGAAATAGGGCTGAATGCATGACTTTATGAGGAGTATACCGAGAATGTAGGAAGATAGCCTTTGATCCATGCTGAATGAAGGATGGGTGGTATAGTCAAAAGAGCTTTGTAATCTCAGGAGCCAAATTGCACTTCATTTCTCTATTAATTGCAACCGTTATGGCCGTGCGTAACTCATTTGGCCTCTGTGGTGCAGCTTTTCTCATCTGCAAAATGAGGTGGTTGTATTCACTAGTCCCTGAGAATATTTCTAGTTCTAAATCTACCAAAAGTGTGAATACATTAATGAAATTATGTTGCATGTCATAATATTTATATCTGTTAATTTTTAAGGTTTATTCTTCTTATATAAGCTGATATGAATTTATGAACTAATTAATAGAAACAATGCGAACATATTTCTATTAGGTTACAGTAAGAAAGCTTCAACTAGAACTTACTCATTCAAAAAAACATCCAGGACAGAAGCTTAACTAGAGGGTAAATCACTTTTTGGAAATAATTTGGGAGATATGAAACAAAACTGCAGAAGGAAATACATCAAAATAAATGCAACGTATGTATTCAAAAAGTCAATAGTTGCTCATTGATTAATGGAAAGTGTTTTCAATGTAACTTCAGTTTTTACCATTATTATCTGAACACTGCGTCTGTCGTTCAAATGGACATAAAACAAGATTGATAAACTCCACCATTTCTACTCTTCAATTGGGATAATTATATTCACTCTTTAGGTGTTTGACAGTTTTGTTTTTCTATCCTTATGCAAAGAATGAGGTGGTTTTCCAAGTAACAGTACTGACTAAGTCATTTCCATCACTTTATATTTGGAAATTCCTTAATCTTTATTTTCTCATTTAATCCCCATAACAGTTCTGTGAAGTGGAAGTTGCTTACTTCTAATCAAACCACTTGAATAAGAGAAAAATGATATTTCTTCATAATTTGTAAATATATAACTTGTGCATGCCAACGGACATTGAGAATTAAATTAATTAGATGAATAATCTTATTAATATTCTCTAATTTATTCGTAATGATCTCACCGTGTTGCTTTGCATCTCCACAACTTCAGTCATGCTCTTCTTCTTGCTTAATTATACTTCCCCATTTCTGCTACCTATCCATAATCTATCTGTTCCTCAGCACCCTGATGCACGAATACCTCTTTCACCTCCAAGATCCTTTTGAATTCCAAAAGAATGATTCTTTTGCTACATGTCTTTTTGGACTTTTCAGTCCTATTGATTTCACAGTCTTCTGAATTCCACTTTTCATCTCATACCACATGATTTCCTATTTAACTGTGTACTGATAGCCTTATGTTGTTCCTGTTATCAACCTACCATTCTGTGTGCCTAAGGCTTGTTTCCTCAACTAGACTGTAATTCCTTCAGGACATGGATTGTTTATAAAACGTCATCTTCCATAGAATTTGTTTTTCACAGCTTGTTGGAAACAAAAGTCATGGTCATTATTGTAGTAGTAGTGGTGGTAGTGGCATTAGCAGTAGTAGTCATCTTCATAGTGGTAGAAGAAGAAGAAGCTAAGTAAATGTTTATTTCTTGATTTTACCCTGAGTTGAAAGTTTAGCTAACATTAAAATTGTTCCAAGGTCATATGTGGACTGTATTTGGAATAGTCCACTTTGAGTCTTTCTAGTCTCATTTTTTATTAGTTCCCAATTCCCTAGAGTCTCCCAGTGGCAAAATAGAAATTCAATAAAAGATGTTTTACTGTTACTATTAATAGCACTACTACAAGTACTACTACTACAACCACCACCAATACTACCACTACTACTTCTACTACTACTACTAAAACTACTAGTACTAGTACTGCTACTACTACTACTACTACTACTACTACTACTACTACTACTACTACTACTACTACTACTACTACTAAAATTATTATAATAAAGGCTAAGGAAAGCATAGAAGAGTTTGACAGTCAAGTTCCCTAAAATGTTCCCTTTGTTATTGCAAAATACATTTCTCTGTTATCAGTTGTGTTTCACATTTATGTGCTTTTAAATGTAATATATTCATCATTACACCAGCCAAAAATTACAGAAATATATATACTTGGTATCCTTCAAAACCTATTTTCAGTCTTGTACGCATTTTCAATGGTAAAGTAATAGAAATCTCTGCCAGCACACTGAAAAATAAAATTTTCGACGACGAGGTTGTTCTCTGCTTGGAGGTACGTTGCTGGATTTATGGATAGAATGTTGGCCTGGGGTTAAAATGACCTGAAAAATATTTCTAAGTCTCAGAAATCAATACTGGAATAAAATATGTTTTGTTTCCCAATTAACTCCCCTACCACCCATTCCTTTTATTACCGTCGCATTCTTTTTGGGACACATTGATTAAAATATTAGCCTTCCAAAACTTTTGTCCTTAGGCTACAATTGGGAAGGTACGTGTGAACTGAGCAGTAGAAGGTATAGCAAGGAAGCACTAAGTTAGAGTCCATCTTTGGCATTATGACTTAACTCACATGATTGCCTTCCAGGGAAAACTGGCATCATTTCTTCCCTGTCTAATTTCCCTGACTATGCTGGCAACTAAGTTTTTACTACATAAGAATTAATCCAAATTACTGTTTCCTCCTTTTTCAACACTTCATCAAATAGTGAATGCCGGTTATGTGAATTAAACTATGGTTAATTCTGACCAGGTTACAAATACTATGTGTAAGACATGTCCTCTTTCCTTGTAGAATATGCACTTTCACTGGGAAGCCAATGCAGAATAGTGGAAGTTCATTTATAATACAAGGTAAGATATAAAGAACTACTCACTGAATGGTATATATGTAAATATTTATAAAAAGGAGAGACCACTATAGTCGGGGGTTAGAGGAGGTGGTAGTTAAGCCAGTCCTGTTCTTCCCTACACAAAAAATGGTCAATGAAAATTTGCAAAGTTAGCAATTCTACTGCAAGAACAGTTGCCAAATAGCTACATTTACTGTGTAGTATATATTTGCATGCATAATATCTATTGATATGATACATATATACTAAGAAATACCTGCACTTGAAGGTGACTTTTCCAACATCCCCAGGCTTGGCTCAGCCCCTTGCTGTCCATATGAGTTTTCACAAAGGGTTTTCTGTCTTCAGGCCTTGGTTTCCTCATTTTCAAAATGTTCTAATTGACTTTTCATGTTAGGGACTGTCTATATTTACATCCACTAAAGGAACATTATAAATGCAGCTTTGCAGTCTAATAACATTAAATGATATCATTTGTATTGTGTGGAGTAGGACCTTTAAATACTTCGCTAGCTCCTTTATCCAGATCTGCAACTAAAATTACAAAGACACAAAAACACATCAGTGTAAAACGTTTTTCAAAAGAAATTTACTTACGTTTTAGATTTTGGATTATATTGGTGGAAGCTATCCGGCTTTCTACAAATATTAAAACATAACCAAAACTCATTTGGGGAATATTGTACAATGAAGTTATATTGATGAAGAGCTGATCTTGAATATGCATCTCTTGCAATAGGGATGAAAAGATAAGTTAGGCTACTGTTTCTCTGGTTTTGTTTTTTAAGAAAATGTTGTTGGATGACATCAAGAATTCTTTTTAGATTTATTTCCTTCTCTGTGATTCAAAATAGTTTAAGGCACTTGGTCAAAATTAATACTTTTTAATTATATAATATTTGAGCTATAAAGAGTTTGACTCAACTATCCTGTTCATTCACACAGATTAAAAAAAAAAACTTTTGGAAACAAGTAAAAAGAAATCTGGAGAATCTGAAAAAGGAGATTTTCTTGACCAGGGGGAAGTGGAGCAAGTATAATCTGAAAGGGATAGACAAATTAATAGGTTGAAAAATAAGGTAATCCATAACATAGAAGAATGTGAAATATCTTCTCTTTATATTCCTCTTGAAGTAGTTAGAACATGTAGCAGGTCATTGGAGAGCTACATCCTTGAGATTTACATCTTCCCCATGACTGTAAAGCAATACTTTCTGTTTAAGTCCTAGTCACATGTTTCTTGCTCCTCTTAGGAACTCAGTAGATAAGTTGGGGAATTTATATTTACATGAATCTTCTAGGCTCCAGTGACTTTCTATCTAGATTTGTATGTTAGAAATTTTTCACCTTCTGCCATTATAAAATTCATGTCCAATAAAATGTATCTAAATATAGTGTGTTAAAAGCACCTATCAAGGATTTTCAAATTGTCACGTGTGAGAAATATCAAGCTTGTTTTGCTCATCAGTGGAAACTGCAAAGACACAAATATTGATTTCACGTATACACAAATTTTCTAAGAATTGGAGTCTTCCCAAAAGGAGATAGACTGTTTGAAGAAAGCAAATGATGGAAAGCCTTTCATGTGCAGTCTTTCCAGGGCTCTTAGAAATTCTGAGCTCCCTCTCATTCTCCGCTTCTCTAATCCTGAAGATAAAAAAATATCCCCGACAAGGAGGACTGAATCATAAAGTATTCGGAAACTATTTGAAAAGAGATTTGAAAATTACCAAAAATAGGTGAAACAAAATTTGATTGCAAGATGATTACCGCTAATATTAAGAAACTTCATAATACAACATAGAGTTAAAAGTGAAGGACTTTCTCTATGAAAAAAGGGCTCGTGTTGGTTTAAGGGAAGGAAAGACTCTAGTAGTCTAAAGATTTTCATTTCATTCCTCCAGTAAGTGGGTGAAAACCTTTTTAGTGCACTATGTCCTCTGCATCGCTTTTCTATTTTAGGGAATCAAAGACCTTCCCCCAGCATGAAGAATAAGAAATTGACTCATTCATCTTAAACTCTTTCTTTTCTTCTTCTTCTTTTTCTAATTTTCTTTGTTTACAGTGTTGTACAGTCATATACATATAACTTAGATTTTTTTTTCCTCTTCCCTCCTGCTCCTTTCCCCATGGGTTTATCAAGCAATAGATTGCTACAATCCTTGACTTTGTGACTTGTGTGTCTAACGTATTCCCCTGATCTAAGATTCTGTTTCTTAGCCACGTGGTTTTCATAGTTATTGCTTTATTATATAATTTGAGATCTGGCAGAGATAGGCCACCTTCCCGAGCATTTATTTCATTACCTCCCTTGATATTCTGGACCATTTGTGCTTCCAAATGAATTTGGATATTATTTATTCTATTTCTAGAAGTTATTTATCTTGTGTTTGGTATGCCACTTAATAAGGAAATTAATTTAGGTTGAATTGTCATTTTTTAAATATTTTATCTGATTTAAACTTGATCTGATTATTTGGTGTCATGGGCAGAAGGGAGGAAAATCAAGGAGGGAGAAAAGTTTGGAACATAAAATTTTACAATAGTGAATTGCCAGGCCTAGAGGCCTGTGTGGGCTACCCGAGTCTTCTTACCTTACCTCCGAGGTCTTCGGTTGGCCAAAACCGGATGCTCATATGAGACAAAGGACGTTCCAGAGTCGAACAAGGGTTGAGCTTTATTTCAGGGTCTAGTTACAAGTGCAGGGGAGTCTTCCTTAGGAGGAAGAGCGGGAGATTTCCTAAGGAGGCTAGGATCTTAAGGGATTGGAAGTAGAAGTACAAGCGGGGAGAGAGGGGGATGGGAGAGAGGAAAGAAGAAAAGCGGAACCTACTGTCCTCTTGGCTCCTCACGTGCTAAGAGAGCTTTCAGGCTTCCTCAATCCTACTTAACCTTCAGCCGCACAGTTTGCATCTGAATACCGTGCTGTTAGGTAACTAGGTGTGCCCAGATCCGGGACAATCTCGAGGGCGGGGAGATCTCTCTCCCATCACGTTTCTCACGGAAAGAGGCGGAATTACTCGAGATACTTCGGTTCACCTCGATTCCCTGCCGTTCCCTGGGGGGGTCTCGTGAGAGCTCTAAGATTTAGAAGTCCCACTTTTACCCACCCGAGACCGTCCACAGGGATTTGAACTTCCAATCCCAACCGTGAATGTTGAGAACTATACATGTAATTGAAAAGAATACTACTAAGAGTATTAATGAAAACATTAGAAGACTATTTGAATGTGAGTTACTAGTTTTATTAAAAAAGAGAATGAAATACCAGAGAATTAATAATTAAACAACTAAAATGTGACTACATTTTGTTCATTTGTACATTTGTTCAACATCAAATCATCTTAACCACATATGTAGAAATATGCCACTTGCATTTTGTTGAGTATTCTTTTGCTGTGGTCAATCAAATATTAGAATCATAAAGCTTGAGGTATAAGAGATTTCAGAGGACATCTCAACCAACGCCATTATTTGAGATATGAGAAAAATGCAGGTGAGGAATGTCAACTGACTATCCACATTCATACTAGAAATATGAGGCATGGGATTTGAATCCAAATGATCTGACTTCAATCTGTGTTTTTTTTCCCCATTAAAGAGTGCCTGCTTCTCTTAATTTAAAGCATTAAGTATAATAGAATATTTTCCAACTCCTGGACATGTAGGCCTCGGTCTTCAGCCTTTCTCTGAATAGAATGTGTTATTAGTGGTCATGTGGCTCTCAGATTCAGAGTAGAAGCCGAATGCTCAGGTTTTTTAGCAGCTTTTCCATTTTTCATAGACTGATTTTCCATGTGTGTAAAGAATATTTTCAAAGAATTGTCAGAAAGAAAACAAAAGAATGCACCTTTCCTCCTTACGTAATACAGAAAGCTTTCAATGGTCCTGGAAAGCTTTGGTAACAGGATAGGGGTGCTGGGGAAGGGATTTTACATCTTCTGAAAAATTGATCAAAAAATCATTCTTTAGACAGGGTGGGAAGGTACATATATGGGAAGAGATTGTAAAGTCAAACGACTTATTTAAAAACATCTAGGTCAGCCTAATGTCTGCTTTATTATTAATTGTTATATGTCCCTTTAGCTTGCATAGATTATTATTTCAAATAGGGTAGATATATTTTCAATGTTTCTGCAGTGGAGGAAAGTGGCATTTATGATCTAACGATTAACAAATTATGAGATAAAATTTTGCATGTCCTTAAGGAGACAAGTGATTGAAGTGTTTAAAAAGATAAAATGAACAATTAAAGAGCATTTGTTTGTCATGCTGTAGACTCGTATTTCTGTGATATAAAATCGTGATGAGGAATAGGGACAATATCTGTAAGGGTAAGAAGTGTACGGAGAAGTGTAACACAACTGAAAACACAGGAAGGAGGCAGCTTATGAAGTTATTGAAAAACCAAGCAGAGGATTTTGTATTTGATCTCAGAGCTAAAAACGAGCCAGTGGAATTTAATGTGTAGAGAAATGAAATGATTAGAAGATTTAGCATTTAGGAAGACCACTTTGTCTGCAGAATAGGATATGGACTTTAAGAAGGTAGTGACTGGAGGCCAGCAGATCCACTAAGAAGGTTCCCGAATAGTCCAAGAGCCAGTCGATGAGGGTCTGTATGAAGATGATGGGATATATACAAGAGAGGATGTTTAAGGTAGAAACAAGACTCGGTAAGAGATCTGATATGTGGTATAAATGCAAAGAAACAGTCCAAGTGATGCCAAGGTTATAAGCCTCAGTGACCGGAAAACTTTACCTAGTGTAATATAGTTCCTACAATAAGGTCCAAAAAAGAAAAGAAACTGCCTCAACCAGTAAAAGTTTCTCCTCCTTGACGAAGGTAATATAAGTTTGGAATGCACGATCCTTTTAAGGTTATTAGTACAACGAACTCATAGATAGTACAAAATAATTCATGACAAATGCTTGAGAAATTTGAATGAATCCCTTCGTGAAGTCAGAAAGGGGAAAAATAACTCTGATGCAGGATAGATCTTTTATGTCCAAGGAATTTCAAAGTGTTTTTTTTTAAGTAACGCATTAGCTTTTTAAGAAAAACAGATATTGCACTTTGGATATGAAGAATTACTTTAGAACTGTTGAAATTTTTATTACAACTCAAAGGTTCTTAATCTGTATTTTAAGAGTCTATGTGAATGTTCAAAAGGCTAACAATGTGCTATATTTCAAAAGGCATTGGTTATGAAGGTCACAATGGAATCTTCAGAGCTAATCAAGTATAAGTCATTTACAAAGACATCCAGAGAAACGAAGTGACTAAAGTTACATATCTGATCAAAGTTCCAATTTCCTATGCAATCATTTTTCTCTTACACCTATACCTCTTGCTCATCAAAATGTTTAAGGTGTGTCATCCTATTATGATTAATCATAGAGAGCAACAAAAATAAAGAAATGAGACAGGAGTTTTAGTAATTCCTGAATATTTTAAAGTAAATCGCAGATTCTTCAATGTAACAACTTCTGAATTCCTAACATTCCTATTAATCTGAACCTGCTCTCCCACAGCTACTCTTTCCCCTCCACCCTTACCCTTGTTGTAAGCTTAAGGAGAAAAACGGTTAGGAGCTTTTTTTTTTCCATTGGAGCAGCGATGCAAAGAGTGGTATTAGATATTGCAGTCTGCTGAGATGAGGATATAGACTTCTCTTTTCATTTTCTGTTTTTCCCCATACTTCCCATCACTAGTTCCATTATGGGTACAAAATTAGAAAGTTCATTTGATTTGGGCATTGATCGTCTAATAGTCTCAGTGAGTGGATCAAACATTGCTCAGAAAAGAGTTACAAGACACTAGCGTACATATATTCTGTTAGGTTGTATTGCATTACATTGCAATATATTATAGTTATTTTTATATTTTGTTATGTTACATCACGTTACATCACATCACATCAAATGACATCACATTACATCATCACATGATGTATTCTGTCATATTTTATGATATCTTTTTATTATATCATATATTATAATTGTATTATGCCATATTATATAGCATCATATTAAATCATATGGAACTTATCATATCTCATTAACTTATTATATTTACTATATCCTCCCATTTATTCAGCACCTCAAAATGCTATTATTTACAAAGTTCACTCCTCAGAACAACTCAGTGAGATAATATATAGAAATTGATGTAGTAGACTATAAGGAAATATGCAAGAGAGAGTGAGGAAATATGAAAATTCTACTCTGAAGAATTTAACAAGATTCACCACCGTCGCACGGGCTAATGGCAGTGATAAATTGGAAAAGGGGAATTGTAACACAAACTACGTGCGAAAATATACCTAAGAATCAAGAACTCAAAGTGACCACTCAAAAGTCTTACACCTATATAACATGAATATTTTCCTTAGTCGAGTAGGAAGACAACAAAAATAGTGAACATTCATACACTCACTCACTCTCTCACACACACACACACACACACACATTCAGAGACATACACACACATGGAGACATTGATACCTTATAAGAAAGGAAATCATGGGTTACTGTCATAATAATTACTTAATAACGAATTATCTATATGTGGTTTAATCATGTTCTTGGTAGAGGCTAATCTCGGTAGATAAAAGCAGTAGAATTATCTTTGAAGAAAAAAAGGGGATATAGCATGGAATTACATCAGCTGCAACACCAGAAATATAAACATTCAATGTCAAGTATTTTGAAATGGTCAAAGGGAAAGATATAGACCCTCATCTATTTCTTTTTGAAATTCATTTCTTCAATATATTTTGCTTTCTTCCATCACCAGAATTTTTCCTAGTGTCCTTTCCTGTACCTCCAGAGCCATCTCACATAAAAAATAGTATTTTCAAAGTAAACTATAACAAAGAGAACAGCTAGGAAAAGTTCAATTTAACAAATAAATCTGGAAACATAACCAATATTCCACACTGATGAACTTCCCACCAGTGTAAATGAGTGAGGTGGGAGTGCCATTTTAACTCTTCCTTGGGGACAGGCTTGTTTGTCATTCTACCACATTCACTTTTGATTATTTTGTGCTTGTGGTTTCATTTACATTACCATAGTCCAAGTATATATTGTTTTCCTGGCTCTGATTTCTTCACTCTGAGTCAGATCATGCAAATGTCTCCATGATTCTTTGTTTTCATGATATTTGCAGTTTATTATAGCACAGATAAATATCTGACTACATTCATGTACCACAATCTGTTTAATTATTCTCCAATTCTTTGGCATCTACTTTCTTTTCGATTCTTTTCTATGACAAAAATTAGTGCGATAAATATTTTTTTATGGATGAGGACTTGATTCTTGTCAAAGATCCTAATAGTGTAATATCTGGCTCAGAAAGTGTGAATGTCATACCCTCTTTATTTGCAAAACTCCAAACTGCTTTCCAAAATGATTGAACTACTTTGCTGCTCTACCAGCACTATACCTCTGTGCTTACCTTCTTACAATCCCATACCTTGCTTTCTGAGAGTAGCTTGATGCTTTGTGAAGTCAAAATACTTACCACAATGAGAATGTCCAATAACTTGATTTTCTTGCCCGTCAGAGATGGCCAGGGAAGGGAAGGGCAACATAGAGTTAGACTACAAGCCCAATTGTAAGAGTTCATAGAAAGTTAACCAATCAAGAAGAGTTTCATAAGCATTTACTATATACTAGGCACTGTGCTTAGGGCCAAAGAACATGAGATGACAACCAGCATAAACTCACAAAACAGTGAGGGGGAAAAGCAGTAGGGGGAAAAGTTAGTGTGGAGTTCTTGGGGTTCTAAGTCGATTCATAAGTTACAGTGGCTGAACAATATAGAGACGTGAAATGGAGCAGGTCTGAATATTTTTTCTGATCAGTGGTGATAACGGAACTACAACATTTGAATTCTACCTCCTCTATGCCCAGTTCAGAATGTGAGGAAATGGCAACAGCAGTTGAACAGATAAAACTAGGAAGAACACTTGGATCTAACCAACACATCCAGAAGAATTGCATAACGATAAAATTTACAATTAATTAAATGAATACAACAAAATTTTCATGGTACTGAGGAATATGTTTTCAAGGTATCTAAAAGGAGGAAAGAGTTCAGAAGGAGTGAGAGGCTCCTTTCCTTTTTAAAATGTGACTCAAAAATACAGCAGCAATTAAGCCTCACACACAGTCCTCATCATGATAAACCATAGGAATGGACTGTGCTTGCATACAAGGTATCCTGGATGGATGCATCATAAGGGAAGAAAAGGTTTTCAGAGGTTGTTATCAAGCAGACCATACCTTCTTAAATGGACGTGTTTGGATATCTTTGTTAATTTTTAAAAGTCCTTGACTCAGAAAAAAACGTTTAATCTTCTCCTGAAACATGATATCCCCAATCCTATGCTAAAATCATACAAAATTCTGTAACAGAGGCAGCCAGTCGTTTAACAGGGGACAAAACAGAGACATATTTGCTTCCTTTATTTATCTTTTTCTTGAAGGATGTCTTTTGAAGACTGAAAATGAAAGGATCCCAATCTATTCAGTGAAATTCAACAAACATCTTTTTTTAAAAAAAAAATTTAATTTATTTATTTTTCAGTTCTCAACATATAATTCCACAAGAATTTGAATTAAAAATTTTCTCCCCACCTCTCCCCAGCCCCTACTCCAGGACAGCATGCACCCCATCCACCTCTTCCTCCAGTCTCTCCTGCCTTCTAGTACCCATCTTCTTCCTTCCATTCCCCTACACCTCTATTTTCTTGTAAGTAAAAATAGATTTCTGTAGTCCTTTGTCTGTACATCTTCATTTCCACTTGCATGCTAAAGCAATATTTAACATTTAGTATTAAAATTTTGAGTTTCATATTCTCTCCCGCCCTCTCCACCCATCTCGATTGAGATAACAAGCAATTCAATATAGGTCATAAATGTCTAACAGTGCAAAGCACCTCCACATAGTTTGGTTTTAAAAGACTTACCACATTACTCACTGTCCTATCCTGCCCTCCACTTATTCCATTCTCTCCCTTGACCTATCTTGCCACAATAGTGTTTGCTTCTGATTATCCCTTTCCCAAATTTGCTGTCCCTTATATTATCTTCCCTCTCCTATGCCCTTTCCCTTTGCCTTCCTGTAGGGGAAAACAGATTTACACATGCAGTTGAGTGTATGTTATTCCCCCGCTCTAGCCATATCCCATGACAGTAAGGCTCACTTATTTCCCTTCATCCCCCACTCCTCGTCTCCTCCATTGTAAAAGCCTTCCCTTCTATTTTTCATATGAGATGATTTCCTACATTCCACCTCTCCCTTGCTCTTACTCATAATACATTCCCTTCAAAAGTAAATTTCATCTTTTTAGGTATTCTCCCTTCATATTCAGGTCATCCTGTTTCCTCTGTCTATATTGTTTGTGTGTATACATATATACACATATGTATGCAAATATATTTGTATATATACATATATATACAGAGACATATACATACTCAGACACACATAGGCATATATAATATAAATATTTACATACCCATACATATCTGAATCTACTCATAGACATATGGATTTATATACATATAATATATATGTATATGTGTGTATACACACACACACACACACACACACACATATATATATATATATGTATATACTACCTCTATCTGCCCTAATAATGTAAAAGTTCTCAGGAATTGTAAATAACAACTTTTCACGTAGGAATGTAAGCAACTCAGATTCAATGTGTCCTTTAAGACTTGGCTTTCCTGTTTATTTTTTCATATTTCTCTTGATTCTTGTATTTGAGAGTCAAATTTTCTATTCACCTTTGGTCTTTTCTTTTTTACAAATTCGTATTTATGAGCATTTATTTCCACAAGATTTTGAGTTCCACATTCTCTCCCCGTCTTTCCCCTCCCCCATCCCAAAACACCCTGCATTCTGATTGCCCCTTCCCTCATTCTGCCTTCCCTTCTATCACACACCTACCTTTCCTTGTTTCCATCTTCTCTGTTTTATGATGGAACAAGATAGATTTCTATACCCCATTACCACTATTTCTTACATCCCAGTTGTGTGGAAAGCAATTCTGAACGTTGGTTCTCCAAACGTTGAATTTCAGCTTCTCTCCTTTCCTCCCTCCCCACTCATACCTATTCAGAAGACAAGCATTTCAATATAGGCTCTATTAGCAGAGTTTTGCCAAAGACTTCTATTATAAACATGTTGTGAAAAACTAACTATATTTCCCTCCATCCTATCCTGCCCTCTATTTACTCCTGTTTTCTCTTTAGGTTTTGTCCCTCCCCTAATGTGTTTACCTCTAATTACTTCCTCATCCCATTTGCCTTCCCACACCCCAGGTATCCCTTTCTCCCCTATTTTCCTGTAGTGTAAGATAGATATTTATAAGAAATTGAGTGTGCATGTTATTCCCTCCTTAAGCCAAATGTGATGAGAGTAAGCTTCACTTTTTCCCTCCCACCTCACCCCTTTTGCACTCCATTGAGAAAGCTTTTTCTTTCCTCTTTAATAGGAGATCATTTGCCCCCTTACATTTCTCCCTTTCTCCTCCCAATATATTCCTCTCACCTCTTAGTTTTATTTTTTACGTATCATTACTTCCTATTCAACATACCCTCAGCCCTCTCTCTCTCTCTCTCTCTCTCTCTCTCTCTCTCTGTATCTCTCTCTCTCTCTCTCTCTCTCTCTCTCTCTCTCTCTCTGCCTATCTGTGCATGTGTGTGTGTGTGTGTGTGTGTGCGCGTGTGTGTGTACTTCCATCAACTAGCCAAATACTGAGAAAAGTTTCAAGAGTTAGGAATATTATCTTTCTATATAGGAATGTCAACATTTCAACTCTAGTAAGTCCCTTATGGTTTCTCTTTCATGTTTATCTTTTCATGCTTCTTCGATTCTTGTCTTTGAAAGCCCAATTTTCTATTCCATTCTGGGGTTTTCATCGTGAATGCTTGAAAGTCTTCTATTTCACTGAATGACCGCTTTTCCCCCTGAAGTGTTCTACTCAATATTGCTGGGTAGGTGATTCTTGGTTTGAATCCCAGGTCCTTTGACTTCTGCAATATCATATTGCAACTCCCCAGTCCCGTAATGTAGAAACTGTTAGTTGTTTTGCTTTTCTGATTGTATTTGCACCATACTGGAATTTTTTCTTTCTGGCTGGGTGCTGTATTTTCTCCTTGACCTAGGAGCTCTAGAATTTGCCTGCAATATTCCTAAGAGTTTTTCTTTTTGGATCTCTTTCAGGAGGTGTAATTTTTACCTTCTGCTTCGAGAATATCGGGGCAGTTTTCTGAGATAATTCCATGAGAGATGGTGTCTAGGGTCTTTTTTGGGATCACGATTTTCACGTAGTCCCATGATTTTTAAATTGTCTCTCCTGGATCTATTTTCCAGGTCAGTTGTTTTTCCAAAGAGATATTTCACATTGTCTTCTATTTTTTCATTCTTTGGGGTTTTTTTTACTGATTATTTTATTTGCTTTCAGTGTTGTCCAATCACTTCCCATTACCTTAGATTTTTTCAGCATCCTCGTCCTCATTGTCTCCTCTCTCCCTACTCCATCGCAAAGACAGCAAGCGGTATTAAAGAGCCTATACAATACATTGCTATTGAATGCAATTTCACCTCCGTCGTGTTGAATAGAAGACTTAAAATGAGTGGGAAAAACCATAAAACCAAACCAAAGGTAACCCACAAAAAATGGTGTGCTTCATGCTGTGATGAATCCCACAGTTCTTTCTGTGGATGTTAAAGGTATTTTGCCTCCAAAGTCCATTGGGAATTGTTTAAGTCCTTGCATTGCTTTGCAGGACGAAGTCTACCAGAAAAATTCCTCACACACTGTGGTTGTTGCTGTGTACAAAGTTCTCCTAGTTCTCCTCCTTTCACTCAGCATCAGTTCCTGTAAGACTTTCCTGGCCTCTCTGAGGTCTTCCTGTTCATCATTTCTTATAGCAGAAGAGCATTCCCTTACATTCATATATCACATCTTGGTCAGCCATTCCCCAAATGATGGGCATCCCCTTGATTTCCAGTATTTGCCCATCATAACTAGAGCTGCTTTAAATATTTTTATACGTGGGAGACCCTTTCCTATATTGCTATATCAACGGGTATGAACATTTTTGCAACCCTTTGGGCATCGTTCTAAATGGCTCTCATGGGTGACTGGATCAGATCACAGGTCCACCAACAATGAATTAATGTTCCAACTCTCCTACATCGTTTCCCACAATTATCATCTTCGTGTTGTCTCATGTTAGCTTATCTGATAAGCGTGATATGGCACCTCCAAGTTTTTTTATTATTTGCATCGCTCTAATCAGTATTGATTTACAGAATTGGTTCATGTGACTACAAATAGCTTTAATTTCTTACTCTAAAATGTGCCTATCCCTATCCTTTGACCACATACCAGGTGGGAAATGACCTGTATTCTTGTCCACTTGACTCAGTTCTCTCTATATAGTAGAAACTAGACCTTTTACACAGACCCCAGTGGCAAAACTTCTTTCCCAGTTTCCTGTTTTCCTCCTAATCTAGGCTGAATTGGATTTGTTTCTGCAAAAACTTTTCAAGCTAATATAATCGAAATTATCCATTGTGCACTTCATAACGTTCTCCCTCTCTTCAGTCAAATATTTCTCCATTCTCCATAAAATTGACAAATACAGTATTACATGCTCCCCTAATTTGTTTATAGTATCAATCTTTATACCGAGATCATTTGGACTTTATTCTTGTGTAGGTATCACGTTTTGATCTCTATCCAGTTTCTGCCACACTGCTATCCAGTTTCGCCAGCAATTTTTGTCGAACAGGGGGTTCTTTTCCCAGAAGCTGGAATCTTTGGCTTTCTCGAACAGTAGATTGGTATATTCATTGCCTATTGTGTCTTGTGTACCTATATTTTTCCCCTGGTCGGGTCTACTCCTTTGTGTCTTAGCCAGTAGCAAATGGTTTTGATGAATGCTGCTTTGTAATACAATTTGAGATCTGGAAGTACTACCCCACTCCACTCGCATTTTTTTAATTAGGTCCCTTGATTTTCTGGACCTTTTGTTCTTCCAGATGAATTGTGGTTCTATCTCTATCTTTTCTAGCTCTAGAAAATAGTTATCTGGTAATTTGATAGTATTGCACTAAAGAAATAATGTAATTTCAGTTGAATTGTCATTTTATTATATTGACTCAGCCTACCCATGAGCAAGGGATGCTTTAATACCTACTGAGATCTGACTTTACTTGTGTCAAAAGTGTTTTGTCAATGTGTTCATATAGTCCCTGGTTTTCTTCTGACAGGTAGAATCCCAGATACGTTACAGTGAATACTGTAGCTTTCAGTGGGAGAAGGTAGAGAAGTAGGAACTCAAAGTTTGAGGAACGTACTTTGTAGAATTGTTTTTGCATACAACTGGGAAAAAGGAAATAAAGGGAATATAATGGAGTACAGAAATTTATCTTGCCCTGCAAGACAAGGGAGAGGACAGGGACAAGGGAATGTAGGGGTATGATAGAAGGGAGGGTATATTGAGTGAAGGGGTAATGAGGATGTTCAGTGTTTTGGGGTGGGGTTGGGGAGACATGGGGAGTAAATTTGGAACTCAAAATTTTGTGGAAATAAATGTTGAAAACTAAAAATAAATAAACACTTGAAATCAATGAATGAATCAATGAATGAATAAAAGCTGTAGCTTACCTGACCCTGAGGTGGCTGTTGTGAGAAAGCAGAGGCCAGGTGAAATCATTCCAGATTTCCCAGGAGTTACCAGAGAGCTAGCTGCCTTAGATGTGTGGGAGGAGTGGTCTGACCACAGAAGATCTCCTCTGTCGAACTAGAGCATAGGAACACTCGGTGGTTGGTGAACTTGTCTGCACTACTGTCTTCCCTTGTCCCCTGGGATGCTGAGGCATGTATAGATTCCTGGTGTTGGTTTGCGGACTCCAACGCACTGGGGTTTCACATTTCTTCCTTGTTCGCTGAAGTTCTTGATGATTTCTTAGAAGATATTGTCCAGGTCCTTTTTTGCACCATGGCTTTCTGTTAGACCAAGAATTCTTTCATTTTTTCTCCTGGATATATTTTCCAGTTTAGTTTCAGAACACCTACACTACTGGTCCCCTTCAGCCTCAGCAAGAGGGACCACCCAGCCCTTTGAGATTTTCCTAACCTCACAGGCTAAGAGACTGTTTTCGACTTCGACTGATCCCACTGTTCCAGAATTTCTCCTGGGGAATTATTTTAAGGGTTTTTCAAAGATCAACAAGAGGAAGGGGACAGCATTGAACAATCACTCCTGCATCTTGGCTCCCAGAAGTTCAAGTAGATAACTTACAGACTTTGGATCTGTGGGCTGAGAGTCACAGGAGTGACTGCTGCTGTTACCAAGGGTCCTGTACATCTCTCTCCCTCACTTACACAGGACTCCTTTTCTGGGCTGATATGTTGGAGAATTCGCATACCTTCTTCAGTTTCAGTCCAGCCAGGTGCTCCACTATGGTGTGTTCTGTGCTGATGCAGCATGTGCACTCCACGCTCCCCCAGCCCCATGTTAGAGATTCTTCCCGTCGAAATTCCAGACCGTCCTGGGTTGGAAATCTGCCACACTCTATCTCACAGTGGATTCTGCCACTCTCATATTGATTCAGGGTAATTGTAACAGGGCAGCAGAGTCAAGATATTAGAGTGAAAGGAACGACTCACGTAAGCTCTTGGCAAAACTCCTTCGGATACCTCTGAAGGCAAAATCTGTCCAAATTTTGGAGGTGTGTGATCCAGGGAGAGACAGACTGTGGTGGATTCAGAACCCAGGACAGACTGGAAGGTTCACAGGAAGGATCGGTTCTGCGGGGGTCAACCCACAGCGTACAGTGCAGTGTGGCCAGCACAGTGGAGTGGAGGGGCCCCGGGAAACCTGATAGCAGCAGGCAGAATGGACAGAGCTGCAGCCATGTTTGGGAGGCCATAAAAGCCAAGCCAGTGAGAGCTACTGAGTGCCAGATATCAGCAAAGCAGCTCCTGAGACTTTCAGTCCTCAGATCAAACAAGGTGAACCTACTTGAACTCCTGGGAGCCAGGATGGCAGAGTGATCAGTAAGTGCTTTCTCCTCCCACCCTGATGACTGTGAAAGAACCATAAAATATTTCCCCATAAAAATCCTGAGTCAGCGGGAACAGCAAAGGGGGCAAATAGTCTCCCAACAGCTGAGGCTAGGAATATAGCTAAAGGGGATTTCTCCTACTGTGGCAGAGGCAAACCAGAAGGTCAGAGGACCCAGGGCAGAGAAAAGTTGCACTGGGACCCAGCCGAGCCTCAGCACCGTGAGAGAGGCCCCAGAAGGGGTGGGAACTCAGACTAGCATCTAGGAGTGTCTTAGCACTCCAGGAGAAAACGGGAAGACAATAGGGCAGCTGTGATCACCATCCCCTGAGCTTACTTTTGCCTCAGTGCAACAGAGGAGATAGCCTGTGACCAGATCACACCTCCCCCACACTTAAGGAGCTAACCTCAGGGCTGATCTGGGATACACAAAGCAAAAACTTGCTCTTAGCTTTTTCACAAGTCAGCTCAGCACCAAGTTGCGCAGCTTCTAACTGAAAGAACTAGAAGCCACAACACACAATCAATATCATGAACAAGAAAAAGCAGAAAGGCAAAAACCATAGAATCTTTCTATGGGAATAAGGACCAAAACACAAATATCAAAGAGGTCAGTACTGGGGCTGTACTTCCTTCTGAAACTTCAGAATGGTCTAGAAACAGCTCACATGCACAAACAACTCTGCAGGAACACCTGAAGAAAGAAATAGAAGAAAAACTGACCAATGATTTTAAAATGATAAAAAAAAAGAATTCACTGATGAGAACATCTCCTTGAAAAGGAAAATCGAACAAATGGAAAAGGAATACAAAATTAACTGGAGAAAATAACTCCCTAAAAGGAAAAGTTAGTTAAATGGAAAAGGAAGAGAAAAACCAAACTGGGAAAATTGGGCAAATGGAAAAGGAAGTACAAAAATTAACTGGAAAAAATAACTCCTTCAAAGGAAAAATTGGACAGATGGAAAAGGTGATGACAAAGTTAACTGAAGGATACAATTCCATAAACATTACAACTGGGCCACTAGAAACCAATTAATCAAGGAGACATCAAGAAGCAGTCAAACAAAATCTAAAGAATGAAAAGATAGAAGAAAATGTAAAATATCTACCTAGAAACACAACTGACCTGGAAAATGGATCCAGGAGAGACAATTTAAGAATTCTTGGCCTGCCAGAGAGCCATGATGAAAAAAAGAGTCTGGACAGTATCTTCCAGGAAATCATCACGGAAAACTGCCCAGAAGTGCTAGATCCAGAGGGCAAAATACTCATCGAAAGAATCCACCGTTCACCTCCCGACAGCGATCGCAAACTCAAAACCCCAAGAAATATCGTGGCCATATTGCACAACTATCAAGTGAAGGAGAAAATACTACAGGAAGCCAGAAAGAAACAATTCAAATATGGAGGAGCTACAGTCGGGATCACATAGGACCCGGAAGCTTCTACATTAAAAGATCGAAGGAATTGGACCCCAATATTCCCTGAAGCAAAGAAGCAGGGATTACAACCAAGGATCAACTACCCAGCACACTTCAGCATAACATTTCAGGCAAAGAGAACACCATTCAACGAAGTGAAGGATTTCCAGACCTTCCTGACAAAAACACCCGAAAGTAATAGACAATTTGATATTCAAATGCAGGTCTCAAGAGAAGCATAAAAAGGTAAACGGGGGGGGGGGGAAGACTTGTTACTCAATTTGTTCAAACTGCTTACCTCCCTATGAGGGAAGATGGTATCTGTTAATCTTGAGAATTGTGCATCTATTATGAAATACCAAAGAGATATATGCAGAGGGAACGGGCATAAAGTAAATGATGTCATGTTAAAAATATGATTGAAGTATGCCCAAGGGATTCTAAGAGGAGATGTGAAGAGGAGGAAGCAGAAAGTGGTAAATTACATCACAGGAAGAAGTACAAAAGTATAGTAGAGGGAAAGAGGGGAGGGTGATGAGCATTGTTTGAGAGGTAGTCTCATCAGATTTGTCTCAAGGAGGGAACAATAACCTCAAGTAGATAATCCTAACTAGCTCCAGAGGCAGTAGGAAGGGAAGGGGGAAGAAACAGGAGGGAAGATAAAAGGGAGGAAAGAAGCAGTAAGGGTAAAGGAGAGTAAAAGGGAGTGGGGTCAAAAGAAGGAAGGGAAGGCTGCAGGAGGAGGTGGTGAAAAATCAAATTTATTCAGATTCTCCTTTTAGAGATATCTGAAGGAATTTCTGGTACAGCATAGGTGAGTACATGCTCTCCATCTCCCATCTTGCACAACAGCCCCCTCAGTTTCTGTTAAAAAGCAACAATCATCCAAACTACTTGGTACTAGCTAAGACATAGTTGGTTAGGCATAGGTTAGGTACACAAGACACATTAATCAATGCTTATAGGATCCTATTGTTTGAGAAACCCAAGGATTCCAGCTTCTGGGATACAAACTCACTGTGTGCCAAACCTGCTGGGAAAACTTGAAAATAGCATGGCAGAAACTGGGCATAGACCAATGCCTGACAGTATACGCCCCCCAAAAAAGTCCAAATGGTTCACGATCAAGCTATAAAGGCTGATACTATATAAAAATATCAGGGAGCAAGGAATAGATTATTTGTCAATTGAAGGAGAATGGAGACATTTATGTCCAAATAAGAGATAGAGAATATTATGAAATGCAAAATGCATAATGTTGATTACACTACATTGAAAAAATTTTGCACAAACGTAGCCAATGCACCCAAATTAGGAGGGAAGCAAAAAACTGGGATTCTTATGAATTTTGCCTGGAGAAAGGCCTGATTTCTAAAATATATAGAAAACTGATTCAAAGTTGAGAAGAATACAAGGCCTTCCCCAATTGATACACATTGAAACGATATGAACAGGTACTTTTTAGAGGAAGTAATTAACGTTATGTATGGTGACAGGAAAAATGCCCTAAATCATTCTTGTTTAGAGAGATGAGAATCAAAACAATACGCAGTTAACTCTCCGTTGATGCACTAAGATGTTAGCAATCAGCAGCAAGAACTCATATATGTCGGACCAGTGTTCTCCAGTACACGAAATGGAAGGAAAAATACATCTGAAAGTAAGCTTGTCTTCTTTTTTAATTAAAAATGACAACTAGTTTAGCAATTGTATCTGAATAAGAAGTAAACCTGTCTTATCTATTATTTCTTAAATAGAAATTACATTATAATGTTCAACGATAGGTAATTAAAGTGTTCTAGCCAATTTAGTGGTCTCGAGAATTCCTGCAACAACTAACAATTTGAGGGACACTGTTAAAAATATAGTGAAATAAACGTTTTTAATAAAGGATTGTACAAACATATTTTCATACATATACACCTGGTGCATATTAAAACATGACAACATATTTTCGAAGTCAAGATTTTTTCACATTTGTATATTTAATGGAAAAGCAGTAAACATTGTCAAACATAGTTCATTTGATACATAAACATTATTTCTTCCTCTAAGCGTATTTCTGGATGCTAATTCATCTTTGACATTCTCAAGGATTTTTCAGTCTGTTGTCTATTGGAGAAGTCCGTCAAGGTTTGTAATCAAAGTTTATCAGTAGCTGCTGGGAAAGGAACGAAGGAAAATCAATTGACCTTATATATATGTATGTTTATATGTGTGTATGTATACACATACCACATATATGTATGTGTGTAATTCTTTACTTTTCCTTGGGACAAAGGATTCATTATATGAAGGAATTCTGTGTGTGAGAAGCATGAAAATTGTCACTGGTACAACTGAGCCTAAGAGTGTCCTGAGCCCTTTGAAGTGAAGGAAGTTGGTCATGGTGTCATAGGCAGCATGTATCTTATCATAGGGATGAGTTGAACTCAAGCTCTTGGGGAAGTCATCTACCCTACAAGGTGTTTTAAAGTTCAAACACAATGCTTTCAATGTTTCAAGTGCTATAATAAAGTTCATCTTCTTATTACACTTAAGATGTGTGTTGCCTTGATTTCAGCCAATTGTTACTATGATCTTCTTTTAAATTTTTGCTGTAGAAAACACTATATAAATAACAATCAGGATGGTGTTCATGAAAACCTCTTTACTTATGCTCATGTTGAACTTTACTTCCTACTTAAGTATGCTGATGTTTGCTTTTGAGTTCACCACACAATCAATCATGCCAATAATTTGATTTGCCTGTTTCAATAAAATAAAAACCACAATAGCAGTTAGCGGCAACTTCTTTGTATCTTTTGGTTAAACTGATAACCAGGGCGTCAATAAAAATTTTGCTTTGATTTTCAGTACTGTTGGTCATGGGACAAAGAGTGTCCATTGAGATTCTAACAATTATATTGATATTTGTAAACGGTTTTTCAATCCTGTCATTCTTAGTACCGTTTGCCCCCTGTCTCCTCACCCTTATGAAATCATCGTAGAATCACAGGATTAAACAGAACAATAGACTCTCAGCATTGAATATGACTTCAATAGCTTTCTAATCCAGACAGTCCTTAATCCTCTATCATCCTGAGGGCATTCGCCCAATGTGACTCATTTCTCATTTGAAGATCAGAAGGTGCTACCGAGAACTCAGCACTATTCTTCCTTCTGTTTCATGGGATATGGTGGCCAAAGATTCATTACTTACTGACCAGGCTTCAGCATCTGAGTCTCTCTTTAATTGACCAGGCTTCTCTTCTGAAAACAGACACAAGAGGGCTTGTGCCACCTTTCTAGCTTATTGGAAAGAAGCTGCTAAATCTTGCACTTCACCTGCAAAGAAGAGTCCCTGGTTGCATCAACGGGATGAAGAAGAGGGATGTGGAAATGAAACAGCACCTCTGTGGAAGTTTTCCACCATATTTAAAAATCAGGTATAGTATCTAAATATAACATTTTATTTGTGAGCTGTTAGAACATACCTTCATTGAGTTCCCTGGTTATATTTTCTTCCAACTCCTGTCACATCTGAAGTCAAATGAAAAACCAAGTCAGAACAGTGAGGTAAATGAGGAAAAAGGAAGTCAAGATAATACACAGAACTCAAAAAATCATATAAAGAATATAGACATTCAAAGAAATGACTAATAAAATTAAGACCTCAGTATATTTGATTTTAGACTTTCAACAGAAAAGCTACTGACGTAATAAATTAATATTATTATGAACACAATCATGAATTTCTCACGATTAAATGCAAAGAGACATGTGAACATTTTTTAGCACAGTAGTCATGTCTCAGGTTGGGAATACAATTTTCTTCTGTGTTGAGCAAATTGTGCCCTCTTTATTTTCATTGGATCAATATAACATTTTTCTCTAAAAATAAAATCAGTTTCATATCCTATGCTTCAAAATAGTTAATTTCAAACATTAAAATTGTCTTCATTAAGCTTCATTCTAAACACAAAATGACCCGTAAGAGGTCCTTAACAGAGAAGAAAATTCCTGGAAATGATGAAATACAATACATTATCGCCAAGGAAGGGCAGAGAGTACTAAATGAAAGCATCTCCTCCATTGTCTGTTACATTCGAATTATTTCTTTATTCAGGCAGACACTGACTTCATTTGAGATTCAAAATACATGCATTCTCCTTGTGCAGATTTTAGAAACCACGCTAAGATAAATTCTATTTCCATCTTTAAGTTATAAAGAAGGAAGGAAAGATTGTTTCCTCATTCATTACTTCAATTCTTAAAACCCCTTCATAGATACAGGAAGAGAAGATGAAATGGGAAATCACTGTTGATAACGATTAAAGTGGTATAGTTTCCCTTTCAGGAGACAAATGAAATAGTTTGAATAGTATAGACAGATATGAGGTCACTCTTACAACATACACATACACCATTATTTGGACATTTTGTTTGTATTGAGTGTGACCTGGTGTGGAGTATGCCGACTTCTCATGTACTATAATTTTGTGCCTCCAATCTTATGGCCAGTATCGTAATTAGTTTTTCTGTTCTGTATTCTGCAAATGTGAAGTTCAAAATGGGTTTGTGGGAATTATTTCGTGTTTACTTAAGTAATGATAATGTCTGTTGCCTACGCAAGAGTCGAGAATGCCCTTCGGGCTGAACGTAAGGTTAATGTAAGGTTAATGGATCATGGGGGAAGAATTCAAGACCTCCCCATCCAGTAATGGGCCTCAGACATGTTTTGCTAATTTCTAACGAGGCACAGAGTCACAATAGTCTTGCCCTTCAGCCCTGAAAAGAGTATCTACGCTCTGAGGTGAGGGTTTATTTTGGGCCTTAGTATTTGGACTCTTAATAATCACTCTGAAGGCAGGAGTGTCCATACTCTGACTACTTCTTAAAGAGGCCTATTCAATGAATGAGCAAGGAGTCACCCTAAGGGAATACCTGTATAGCCATTGGCCTAAAAGTGCCAAGGTCTCCCATTGCATCTGTGGTCATCTCCAGGCTTCCTGAGGAATATCACTTCACTAGATTCAGATGGCTCTGGGGACGAAGTGATTCTATTGATGTTGCACAGCCCTCCCTCACTCAGAACAAATTCAAGTGTCATCAATTCTTTGATGGGAAGGTGTTCTTCGGGGATGAAGAAGAAACACATGTATGTGTCCATGGAGAAAAATATTCATAGCAGCTCTCTTTGTGGTGGCCCAAAACTGGAAATCAAGGCGATGACCATCAATTGGGGAACAGCTGTATAAACTGTGGTATTTAACGGTAATGGAATGTTAATGTACTATAAGAAATGATGAAGAGGAAGACTTTGAGAGACCTGGAAAAACTTGTATGAAATGATGCTGAGTGAAAGGAGCAGAACCAGAAATCCTTTTCGCACAGCACCAACCACAGTGTGTGAGAAATGTTTCTAGTGGACGTAGTCCTTCGTTGCAATGCAAGGACTTAAAAAATTCAGAATGGTCTCTTAAGGTAAAACGCCTTTCACATGCAGACAAAGAACTACGAAATTGGATCACAGAATGAAGGAGAATATTTTCTTTTGTATTATGTTTTCTTTTGTTTGATGATTTCTCCCATTCGTTTTAATTCTTCTAAGGAGCACGAATAAGATGAAAATGAATTGAGTACGAATGTATGTATAGACCCCATATGAAATTGTATGTTTTCTCATGGAGGGCGGGTGCAGAGAGGAGGACGGAGAGGAAGGGATGAGAGAAAAATCTAAGATATATGGAAGTGATTGTAGAACACTGGAAACACATAAAATAATAATTAAAAAAGAAAAAAATGTTATTCCATCTTCTATCTCCAAGATATTCCAAAGACTTTCTCCCATGCCAGGCATATAATCCCACCTTCCCTGGGTCTTTCAGAATTCCCAGTATCTTTTGAAAGCTCAGTTCAAGTGCGTCCAAGTCCTATTTTAATTCCGAGTTCATTTGCCCACCGTGTAAAACAAATGATCTTGTAGGTAGTGTGTATATGCTTCGTACTTACTTAGATAAAAGCATAAATGGCTTTTAGTCCTTTTCAACGACATCCCTCCTTCCACGCAGTGGAGATGGTATTGAGACAATCATAGTTTAAGTCATTTTATGAATATTAACTTAACCGTTGGTAATTTCAGTGTAGGATGACTGAGAAATTGCTCTGTTATTGCAAAAAATCCTTAACACCCTTAATGAAGTCACCACAATAAGGGAGAAGACAAAATAAAATTCTAGTGAAACTGAAAGATAGCTTAGAGGGATCGATCATTGTTGGTTTCACTACGTGCTCCAAAGCAACAAGATCCATCTTTCCACATAATTGGCCATCACATACAGCAATGATTACGACAAGTCTTTATAAAAAGACCACCATGAAGATAATTGTTACCTCCATGCCAATAATGTGTTGAATAGAGCAAAGAAGAGACCTTCTGTGAGAAATAAAGAGGTATTATTCAAATCATAACTTCTTTTGATGTTTAGTGACTTCAGAAGAAAGATTGAAGAAAAGGGGATTCTAGAAGGTATGCTGAAAAACATAACTCACGTTTGAGAAATGAAAGAGAACAAAGGCTTTTACGATGATTTAGAATATTTCTCTGTCTGCATGTCTCTTCTGATGATTTTTTTCCAGAATTTGAAGGTAACTACCCAAAGCAAAAGAAAACCACACACAAAGAAGAAATGAAATTGGTTATTATGAGAAAAGAAAAGATTGATTCCTGGAAATGACATCAGAATCAGCTGACTACAGTCTGAATATAGACTAGTTGTTGTTTTTTTAATGGCAAAAATAAACTTCTATTCATAAGGGAATTATATGGTGATATAGATGCCCCAGCATCTATGGTGGTCCAAGCCATGAACAGAGAGCAAGTAAGACCATTGAGTAATATTGAGTACACCCATTTTCATAGATATAGTTGCAGAGAACAGAAGGGTGAAACAAATTGTTGATTAAGGAGCTGCAGAAGTAAGAACACATGTATAGATCTTACGCCACACGATTCAATGAAATAAAATGAAGTGAAGGTGAGCTGATTGGCAAAGGGAAGGAGTGATTATAATTCCTATCTATGTACAAGTGAAACAAAGTGGTCAACTATGGCTTAATAAGGAGACTTTCTCATGAAAGTTTTCCTAAAAATTGCAAAACTATCTGTTTTCAAAATGAACGTTTTAATTAAAACTTCACAATGAAGACATGTTTATTAACTTTTATTCATGTTTCCTTATCATATCTAAATCACTCAGAAGATTACAAGCCATTGACCCAAAATGCTTAATCATTTCATCTTCCCTGAGTGATTAACACATTCAGTACATATATTTTTAAGGCATTTTAATTGTGTCTTTAAAAAAAATGAAACATTTGCTGTATTGAATGTTGACTGCATTACATTTATCATGTTGGCTCTGGGAGGTCCTTAGAATTAGGCACGTTTTATAAAGGGAGAGAAAGATGCCATAGATATGCAATACCTTTTAAGTTTCTAATCTTAGTTGAAGAAAATACGCATACAAATAGAAACTAATAACTAAATTAGGACGTAATTCTTTATATTATATGTGATGACTTTGCCAAAGATTTCTCTACAGTATTGAATAAAAAAAATGTGTTGATATGGGTATGGCTTTTTGTGTTTATATAGATGTTGAAGACGTTCTAAAAAAAAGCAGAAGGATCACAGAAAGACTGTGTTTTAAGTGTTAAGATGCCAGTACCATGGGAAAACAATCAGAGGAGATAAAACCCATGTTTAAGAACTGGTTAATGAGGAAACAGAATTCATTTTAAGGAATATGAGCGGCACTAGTCCCGGGTACATAAAATGTGTTCATTTATGTATGGCTACAACTGAGGACGTAACAGATGGCATAGGATAGTTGATCCATAAAAACATAAGTACATTTGCATGCATAAAATTTAAGTATCTGGCAATTGTTCTTCCAGTAGAGTTGTTACCTCCGCAAATTTGCATGGAGTGTTTCTTGTGTTAAGAAGAACACCACGGGATTAATCCCATCCACTGTAATCTCCAATTGTAGTGATCTCTCCCTTTTATAAATACTTATGTGTATATCATTCCCTCAATAGTTGTTTATGTGTTATCTTATATTAAAAATGAAATTCCTCTATTTTGCATTGGCTTCCTATTGAGGCTGCAGATTCTTCAAGGAGAAAGGGCATGTCTTACACAAAGCCTTTGCAACCTACTGAGGACCTACTATAGTGCAATTAGCATAATTAACATGCACTAGTTGATGATGTAAGTTTTGAACAAGGAAGAAACTGTAATTTGACTGAAAGCTGACATACTGAAAACTTGCATGCTCTGGGACATTAGACGAAAAAGGGTGCCAGTTTTCCCTGATCACAAATAAAATGAGGTAATTTGTACTGCCAAAGATGGACTCCAACTTATTGCTTCCTTGCTTTACCTTCGAGGGCTCGGTCCACACCTAGTTTTTTGACTGCAGCCTGAAGCCAAAAGCTTTGGAAGGTTATTATTTCCATCAGTGTGCTCCTAAAAGAAGGAGGGAAATGAAGACAATGAGTGATAGGGGAGTTAAATGGAAAACAAAGCTTATTTCTTTGCTATACTGATTTCTGAAACTTAGAAAAATTTCTGAAACATGAAAATGCAAAAGAAAAAAGTTTCCATAGGAATGAGACTGGCCCTCACAATAATTTCTTAGTTAAGACAAGTAAACTGAAATGAACCAGGTGAAGAGAACACTTTTTTAAAATTAGGAAGTGCTTATGAAAATGTGGGAGGCCGTGATTAGTTTAACATAATCGACAATGGTCACTATGTTTTTGGAGCAGAGACAGTAGCATTTATCATGTGTCTAATATGTGCCTAAAATAAAGGCCACAAAGCTAAGAGATTTACAATTATTATCTCTTTTGATTCTTACACCAATCCTGGGAAACAGCTGTTGTTATTATCCCCCAAATGAGAAAGATTAAATGACTTGTATCACACAGATAGCATCTGAGGCAACATTTGATATCAGATCTTTCTAACCCCAGGCTCAACTTTCTATGCATAATTCCTTCAAAGTACCTCTAAGTGGAAAAGAATCTCATGCTCAAAAATTCTGTTTTTGACCACATTGGCTTAAATTTCACTTACTTTATCACGTATGATGGATACTAGGCTGAAAATGTTTTGAAGAACATCGCTATTATCCACTTCCATACTTTTTTGGTTGGCATAATGATGAATAGCATACATAATTACATACAAATATGGGAAAGCAACCGAGAATGGAGAAATCTACTTGATGGTAATAAAGTGAACTCTTTAGGAAAATTTGACTGCAATGTTATTCTACGCTTAACTTTGCCTTCATTGTAACAATTTCCAAAAATAATAATAGTAACGATACAATAATTATATATGGAATATGTATTTTGCCATTGAGGGCTCTGGGAAATTGAAAATTTGTTTAAAAAAATCAGACTAGAAAAACTCAAAGTGCTTTAGTCCAAATGTCACCTTGCAACAATTTTAATTTTAGCTTAACTTTCAACTCATGGCAAAATCCACAAATAAATCTTTCGTTTTCTTCTTCTTGTTCTTATTCTTCTACTGCTAGTACTACTGCTAATACTCGTACTCCTGCTACTAGAATTACTGCTACCACTACTATCACAACTACTCGTACTACTTTTACTACTACAATAATAAAATTACTTCTACTGCTAACATGCTGTGAAAAGGAATTCTTTCAAAAATGACAAAGTATAAGTAATCCCTGTCTTGTAGGAACATTTTTCTAGTTGAGTTACAAAGACTTAGAAAAAAGAAATGATAGTTTGATAACAGATGTGAACACCATAATGAATATACACTTAAATCCTAAATTATGTGCTATCTGATGACACGTGGAATTCAGGAGATTAAGAAGTCAAGACAGGTGAAAAGTCCAAAAAGGAGCCTGGGAAAACATTCAGTCAAAAGTCTCTTGAAGTTGAAGAGTAGAGTAGGAGGAGTTGTTGTAGTAGTGGTAGCGGTAGTAGTGGTAGTAGTAGTAGCAGCAACAGTAGTACTAGTAGTACTAGTAGTAGGGGTAGCATTGGCAGTAGCATTAGTATTAGTAGTAGTAGTTTTCAGAACGTTTATAATATTGGTGAAAAAAGAGAAACATCATACTGAATATACTTTTCATTAATCAGGGACAAATTATTAATTGCGTAATTTGATTTTAGTTTTATTTTTTTGCTTCTGTAGTTTTTTCTGATCTTCATTATCAATTCGATAAAATGATGTGACTTGCTGTGAAACTACTGTCTGCAAATGATATTTGAGGGAAAGACGAAATTTTGTTGCAGGTATCTGACTTTAGCCTGATAGAAATATGTCCAAATAATTTCTATTACTGATTTCATAAATCAAGATTATCTTCCAGAGTCTGCAATTTTGGACACTGTGCAAGAATAAGTGTCAAAGCAATAAAAAAAAAATGGAGATAAATGAAAAAATCCTAGGGAAGCACAATTAAAAAATAAGATCAGTAACACACAAAAGTTAATGCTACATGCATAAACATAATCCTTTTGAACAGAATTACTGTCCTCAGTTTTACAGAAAAGTGGTGGTTCGTGTTTGGAATTTCACTAAAAATATGATACAATCTTTAGTGTTTCAAAAATTAGTTCAGAGAAGTCTGAGTTGCAACTACTCGGATTGTTCAGCATGGTTACATTCTTGTAAAACATGTAGTGGTAATATGCTCTAGTATCTCAAAAGAGATGTCTGATTTGAATTGTGATATTATTCCTAGCATGACATTGTAGAATTTTTCTTAAGTTTTAGCACTTCAAATAATTTATTCCATTACAGTATTAAAATGGAACATTAGGAATATTGTTAGAAGAATAAATTTATCAGTACTTCTGCATTAATGATTACCCCTATCAATATTTATTGTCAAAATTTCATGCAGTACATAATTTCTTTCAGCAAAGTGAGCCATCTAGCCTAAAAGATGATTTTAAAATTTTATTTGTATAATTTCATTTTTTATTTTATTTTTTATTTAAGATTATTGTCATTTCTTTATTTAATTATGCTTATTTTATTCCACTGATTTATTACATTCATATTAACTTAGAGACTATTATGTCATTATTTTCTTATCATATGTCATATTATTGGTTCTCATGCTCCTTTCTTACATAGCAGAATTTTTACAATAAAGTTAAAAATGTCTACCTGCTGAAAATTCAAATTCCTCAATTATTTTGATCAAAATTACTTTAACTTCCATTTCTGAAAGTTAAATGCTTATCAGATACATTATTTAAAGATCTACCTCTGCTCAGCTTTCTCATTTTCATATTTACATGTTTGCTTTTTAAATTGGTTACATTCACTGATTTAACCATTTTTTTCTCTCTTCTATCACAAGAACTTCCTTTTTAGTATCAGCATAAACTCTATTGAAGAGATCAAGAAACTGTACCTGGGCAAGACTCAATAGCTTTTCTTGAAGGATGACTGTCTTTTGGGTGTCTTCATGCTGTAGCTGAAGGAACATATTTGAACACTGAATTTGGGCACGTATTTCTTGGATAAGGTCGTTTTTGACAAGATGTATTTTTGCGTATTTTTTCCCAATTTATTTATTTATTTTTAATCTTCAACATGCATTTCCACAAGATTGTGAGTTTTAAATTTTCTCCCCATCTCTCCCCTCCCCCACCCCAAAACAGTGTACATTCTCATGACCCCTTCCCCCAGTCTCCCCTCCCTTGTATCACACCCCTTCCTTCCCATATCTCTATATTCTCTCTTTTCCAGTAGGGCAAGATACATTTCTATACCCCATACAGTTTTCTACACCCCATTACCTGCATTTCTTATTTCCCAGTTATGTGAAAAAACAATTCACAAGAGTCATTTCTAAAACTCCTCAAAACTGATTGTTTGTAATTACTTCCTCCTCCCATTTACCCTCCCTTCTGTCATCTCCCAAACCCTACTTATCCCTTTCCCCCGTACTTTCCTGTAGTGTAAGATAAATTTTCATGCCAAATTGAGTTTGCATGTTCTTCCCTCTTTAAATCAAACGTGATGAGAGCAAGCTTCACTTTTTTCCTCTCACCTCTGCCTTACCTTAATTTTATTTATTTAGATATCATCCCTTCCTATTTAAGTCAATCTCTGCCCTCTCTCCCTCTCTCTCTCCCTCTCTCTCTCCCTCTCTCTCTCTCTTTCTCTCTCTCTCTCTCTCTCTCTCTCTCTCTCTCTCTCTCTCTCTCTCTCTCTCTCTCTCTCTCTCTCTCTCTCTCTCTCTCTCTCTCTCCCTCTCTCCATATATACATATATATTTACTTATGTGTGTGTGTGTATGTGTGTGTATAATCCCTTCCACTACCTAAATACTGAGAAGAGTTTCAAGAGTTACAAATATTATCATTCCATGTAAGAATGTAAATATTTCAGGTTAGTATATAACTTATGATTTCTCTTCACTGTTTACCTTTTTATACTTCTCTTGATTCTTGTGTTTGAAAGTCTAATTTTCTATTCAGCTCTGGTCTTTTCGTCAAGAATGCTTGAAAGTCCTCGATTTCATTGAATGACCATTTTTTTCTCTTAAAGTGTTATATTCAGTTTCACTTCCTAGGTGATCTTTCAGTTTAGTCCTATTTTCTTTGACATCTGCAATATCATATTGCAAGCACCTTGATCCCGTAATGTAGAAGCTTCCAGATCCTGTGTTGTCCCCATTGTATTGCTGCAATACTCAAATTGATTCTTTCTGGCTGCTTGAAATATTTTCTCTTTGACCTGGGATCTCTGGAATTTGCCTACAATATTCCTAGGTGGGTTTTTTTTTCAAGTCACTTTCAGGAAGTGATTGGTGGATTCGTTCAGTATTTATTTTGCCCACTGGTTCCAGAATATCAGGGCAAGTTTCCTTGATAATTTCATGAAAGATGATGTCTAGGCTCTATTTCTGATCATGGCTTTCAGGTAGTTCCTTAATTTTTAAGTTGTCTCTCTTGGACCTGTTTCCCAGGTCAGTTGATTTTCCAGTGAGATATTTCACATTATCTTCTTTACTTTTCATTGTTTTGGTGGTGTTTTGTAATTTTTTGGTTTCTCATTAAGTCAATAGCTTCCATCTGCTCCTTTCTGATTTTTCAAGGACTATTTTCTTCAGTGAGATTTGGAACCTCCTTTTCCATTTCACTAATTGTGCTCTTTAAAGCATTCTTCTCCTCATTGGCTTTTTGGGCTTCTTTAGCCATTTGAGGTAGTCTATTTTTAAAGGTGCTAAATTTTTCAGTATTTTTTTGGTTGTCTTTTCGCAAGCTGTTGACTCGTTTTTCATGATGTTCTTGCATTACGCTCATAACACTTCCCAATTTTCCTCCACCTCTCTTAGCTGATTTTGAAAATCATTTTTGACCTCTTATATGGCCTGAGACCACTGCATATATATTTTAGAGGTTTAGGATGTAGAAGACTTGACTTCCCTTGATGGTATGCATTGCTCTTCCTCATCCAAAGAATGGAAGAAATACCCGTTCGCAAAGAAAATAGTCTTTTATACTCATGTTTTTTCCCTTGTTTGAACTTTTCCCCAGCCAGTTTCTTGACTTTTGAATCCTTTTTCAAGAGGAGGGTCTACTCTGGTTACATGTAAGTTCTCAGTTCCTGCGAGGTGGCAAAAATAAGGGGGAGGGATTGATTCCTCTCCTGGCCTCTGGTCTGGTCAGTGAGCAGTATTCCCTCTACAGAGACTCCACTAGCTCCACCACACCAGCTACCATTCCTTCTAACCCCAAGGTCCCCACTCAGGATTGAGATCCACGTCAGTTTCTCAGTTCACCCAGGGGTTTAGGCCAGGGCTCCAACAATGGAAGATGCAGCTGCAAGGGTCCTGCACCTAGACTGCTGCATTCCCTTCTCACCCAAATGAAAGAGCTTTCTCACTGACCTTTGAAGCTGTCTTTGGCATTTGTGAGTTGAGGAATATGGGACCTGCAGCTGCTGCTGGTGCTTTCTTGAGGCTTGCTCCAGTCTTGTCCCTGTCACTGTGCTACCTATTCTGTTGTTCACTCTGCACAGCATGACAGACCTTTTCTGTGGACTTCAAGGCTACTCAGGGCTGGAAATCTCTTTCAATCTGACATTTTGTGGCTTGTGCTGCTCTCGAGTTTGTTTAGATTTAATTTTTACACGTATCTAATGGGCTGTGGGAGGAGAGTGCTAGAGGTGCGTGCTTCTACTCCATCATCTTGACCATGCCCCTTTGACAACGCATTTGATCGGTTCATCCTTTTCCTGTTCAATTGTGTTTTCAAATTCCTTTTGCCTTCTGTTTTGCATGGTGTAATTCTCTCTGTATGCTTTCTCAAATGAATGTCTTTTTTCTGAGGGAATCATGTACATGGTACACCTCTTTTTCTAACCTAGTGATTATATTCACCTTTAGAGAGCTCTTAACAAAGGGAACCACGGTTTTCTCTTAGGCTAGAAAAGTCATGACTTAGTTTGTGTTGTAAACGAAGCTATTCTTCACGTTGTCCCTGAAAGGAATGTTCAAGAGCTCTCTCTGATGTCCCATTTGGCTCATGAGCATGAAGAGCAAAAATCAGAAGGGAACAGTATGATGCAATTTCTTTCTCTAGACTGCTGTCCTTCCCTTTGCATTGTTTAATTTAGAGTTCAACACTGCATTCCCAGTTGTCAGAACTTTTATTTTTTCCACCCTAGTGGAATATGAATTTAATTAATGCTTCTTTATTCAGTTGTAATTCCTTTTGAAGTTCATCATTCTTTGCTTTTAAAACTTCAATGTCTTCTACATATTGATTTTATTTTTCCTGATCCTTAATTGTTTCTGCGTCTACATCCACTTTGAACATGGCAAATTCATCCTGTATGATTCCATTTTTATCCAAAAGATATTTTTCTTTTTCATTCCTAACAGGAACGCAAACATAATAAACAGAAAATATGTTAGTGAAAATAAATTCATGAATTGTGAGTTTTGCTTAGAAATTCAAAATCAACCCCAGGAGGCCAAGAAGGATAGTGTTTTCAGTAAACTGAGGAAGCTTCATCTATTTCACATTTCTGTCAGACTCAATTTTCCTAAAGAACAGGTCTTAAAAGTGCTTCATCAGTCAGAAAATATGGACTGTAATTTTAAGCCCACAAAGCTGTCTGCTTTCGGTATATTTGATTTCTTTTGCACTATCCATTCTATCCCACACGGATTAGTCACGATGTTACAATAAAAATAGCAAAACCTAATTATTTATGTGGGCCTTCTATGGTTTTTCAAAAGTACTTTCAAAACATCATGTCACCTAAAACTTTGATGAACCTTTTGAGAGACATATTTGTAGTCATCCTCCCCATTTTGCTGATGAGGATTTATGAATGAAGTATCCCACACCAGAGACAACATTTTTTAGGCTTGCTTACCATGAGGAACCAGATGATAGTCACAGTCACTATGAAGTGACATGCCTTTAGCGACCCTTTATTATTGTGATAAGTTGATGGAGATCTCACATTTTCAAACTTTTTATTAAGCAATCTTCTCTGATTTCATCAACTGTTCATTATCTCTGGGACATTACCAGTCTATGAGAGACTTATACAAGTTCACATACTTGAAGGTGGGAGGGAAAGATTGGGATGGAAAGCAAGGCAAATGGACCTGGCAGTACAAATCACACCTTCCTGTTGGATGCAACAAATACTCCATAAAGAGAACAGTTCTGGTCTTTCAAGGAACAGGTGTGCCACCTACACAGAGAGATGGAAAAGGGACACTAACCTGAACCTGAATCCCTGCTATCAGAAGAGCTCAAGTTGCTGCTGCTGCTACCCCAGCCTGAGGAGCTGCTGCCACCGCCGTCACTGCTGCTGCTCTTCTGGCTCAACCTTGTGCCCCGCACCCCCCTGCCCCCCGCATGGCCTTGGACACTTGTGTTTTCACAGTGTGAGATTTCCTGGGTCTCTTTCCCACACCATAACGTATTTTTCTATTTCCGTCAGGATTGATGCTTTTAGTGTTTCAAAATCAATTTCTTTGTCATCAGAATTAGAATTCAGTAAAGATGGCTCTCCTAACTCTGTTATATGGACGACTCACACAAGTTTATCTCTGCGGCGTTTGTTGATAGCCAAGCTTAACTGCCTTTTTTCATCATAGTTCCTAGGCTTAGCATTATCTTCCTCCCCAGATTTATTGCCAACATTTGTTCCTTGAAATGTTTGGCAGGGTATTTTTCAGCTTTTTCTGTAGTTATTTGCTTAATTTTTTTTCCTCTCACTTTCATCTTTATTGATACATTTTTTTTTGTTTCTTTCTGCTTCTCTCTTTTAGATCTTTTATTCTTTTTCTTCAGCTTTTGGTAAGGTCCTTCAGACAGAACTTGCAGGTGTTGATGAACACATTTAAGCTGCTCTTGCAGTTTTGCACTCTCTCATCAGGAGACTCTCCAAAAGAGTTGTCTTCAAAGGAAGCATCTGCTGGGGATGGAAGCTCAATTCCAGGTGGACAGTCTCGGGCGGGTAAAGGTGGGAACTTCTAAATCTTAGAGTTCTCACGAGACCCCCCAGGAAACGACTGGGAATCGAGGTGAACCGAGCTATCTCGTGTATTTCCGCCTCTTCCCGTGAGAAACGTGATGGGAGAGAGCTCTCCCCGCCCTCGACATTGTCCCGGATCTGGGCACACTATTGTTATCTAACAGCCCGGAATTCAGATGCAAACTATGCTGCTGGAGGGTTTAAGTAGGATCAGGAAAGCCTGAAAGCTCTCTTGGGCGGAGGGGCGCGGAGTGGTGAGGACAACAAGGCTCAGCTTTTCCTCTCTCTTCTCTCCCCTCCCCCTCTCTCCCCACTTATACTTCTACTTCCAATCTCTTATTCTAAGATCTTTGCCTCCTTGGGAGATTCTTCGTTCCCTCCTAAGGAAGAATTCCCCTGCACTTGTAACTAGACCCTGAAATAAAGCTCAACCCTTGTTCGACTCTGGAGCATTCTTTCTCTCATACCAGCATCCGGTTTGGCCAACCGAAGACCTCGGGATAGAGGTAAGAAGACTCGGGTAGCCCTCAGGCCTCTAGGCCTGGCAAGCATCACTGCTACTTTCTCTACAGAATGCTTTGGTGACATCCTTTTCTATATAGCACATAGACATTCTTGCAATGGGTTCATCTGTGATCTTGGAAACTGAATCTCAAAAACATCTGAAGTGTTCTTGCCATCACTACCACCTCAAGATCTGGTGGGTTATACTTGCAGCAATTCATAAACGTTAACTGAACATCTGCAGCAAATTCACGTGCATCCTTACATTTCTGGTTATACCTTTTTCTTTAGTTGTGCCAAGGTCCATTGGATTTTTGACAACATCATTGTACTTATGGAGTCCTAGAGCAGTACTGGCAACAGGCTTATGGAAAGGTCAAGTATATGCTACTTCGTCCTTTGAAAACATTTCTTCAAGAATTTCATTACGGTATTTTAATTACTCAGTTAATTTAACATGTTCCCAACTCTATATTTTTGCTGAGAATCTGGTATGATATTCTTGACAACTTTTTCTATTACAAGTGGTATTTTAGCAGATTTGTGCTCAACCAGGCTTGATGAAGATTCACTACTTGCTGTATCTATCCACGTTATACAGGTTATAGTATCTGCTTTCCTTTTCACACCCCTTTTCACTTATGTTACAGCTTGTGTGTTATAGCTTGGTGGAGCTAGTTTAGCAATGTGCAATGCAGAAAGTAACGTCTGAGGACATAGAGGAGATGGAATCACTTGCTGTTTAGCTACCTTTTCTGATGCCTTAGGGAATGGTTTTTCTTTCATAGTGGAAACTCCTGAAGATTGTTGAGTACCTTTTCATTTTTTTTCCTTTCCACCTGCCACTAGTTGTTCTGAAGGCATTTGAGACAGTTTTTGCAGAAACAGTTTCTCTAAGACTTGTGTCATTAGAACAATGTCATCACCTGGCTTGCAAAACAATTGCAAAACAATATTTTCAAGTCTTCTATACATTCTGAGGCTTCCGCATAGTATTTATGCTCCAAGAGCTTTAGGAGGCTGTAATAATCTGGGAGAGTGAGCTTGGCCGCATCCACAGTCTGCTGGAAGGGTAAAGAGAAACTTTGCTGCCATAGAGCCTTCAGGACAATCTTCTGCAATTACTGCAGTTGGTTTGTGAGGAGGCCAGTCTTTCTGGCATTTATGTACTCTGGTGGAAGGGGGTTGGCAATAGCCATCTGTTGGCTTGACAGAGACATTCTGAACAGCTTTTTCCTGATGGAGTGTTGTCTTCCATGTATTTGTATCGCCACTCACCCATCGGCGTTACTGCTCACTCGAAATGGTGACCAGCCTGACTCATTTTGGAAGTAGTAGCTTCTATTTCTTTGTTCACTCATGGAGGCTTATTCAGAATTCCATCTTACAAAGAACTGACACTCAGACCCTGCCTTTGTCTTTGAGTGTCATTTTGCTCTTCTTCAACCTGGGGAGAACAATATTGTAAAGTTTTTCATCACTTTTTTCTTCAGAATTCTGCAGAGACATTTTAACTTTAACTGGAATATAGAATGTGAAAAAGGATGGAAAAGAGATAAAAATTCTAAGAAAAGGAGGCTACTGAAAACGAAAGGGAATAAGGATATCATTTCAAAATTGTAAGGGACCCTCAAGAACTATTCAGTCCAATTCATATCCATTGCTAGGTGTGTAACAGAAGTGCAGTTTAGTCTTTTAGAACTATAGATTGTGAGAGCAGAAAGGGATACTAGAGATGAGTTAGCACATCATGGAATAAATGAGGAATCAGAGGCCTGAAACAGGAAGCCATTTGTTGAAAATCATGTGGATGGCAATGGACTGAGGTAGGACTCAAAATCTGGTAAAAGTCACAGTCAGACGCAGATTTTGGACAATTTGTGTATGTACACATGCATATGTTTCTGTGTACATATATATAGAGGAACAGATATACACATATACACATATGCATATATACATATATATGCATGTGTGTGTATAGATATATATATAGATATATAGATATATACATATATAATGTAGGTATTCGGCAATTGTTCTTCCAGCAGAGGTACTAACTTAGCAAATTTATATGGAATATTTTTGGCGTTGGAAACCCAGTAATGGATCAACATCACCTGCGCTAATCTCCAACTATAATAATCTCTCCTTTATATAAATACTTACAGGTATAGCATTTATTTAATACTTCTTTAAATTCTACCTTGTATAATAAATGAATTTCCTCTGTTTTGTATTGGCTTCCCAGTGAGATTGAAAATTCTTCAAGGTAAGAGGCCATGTCTTACACCAAGTCTTTGTAACCTGTTCAGAATCTATCATAGTACTATTTGCATAATTAACAGTCACTGGTTGATGAAATAAGTTTTGATGAAGAAAGTAACTATCATTTCACTGAAGTCTTACGTAGTGAACATTTTCATCATCAGGAAAATTAGACAAGAAATGGTGCCACTTTCCCCTGAGTGTGAATTAAATGACCAATTTCATGTTGTCAGAGATGGAATCTAAATTGTTGCTTCCTTGCTATGCCTTCGCACCTAAGACCATATATGAAGGCAGATCTTTGTAAGTCTAGGTTCAAATCTCTATACAAAATTCCCCAATGTATCTCTGAAAATTCTCACCATCCAAAGTTCTCTTTTTGACTGCTTTGACATAGATTTTGCTTAGTTTTCCACGTACGATGGATACTAGGTTGAAACTGTGTTTTGAACGTTATCAGAAATATCTATTTCTATAATTTTGGGCTGGTATCATGATAAATAGCCTACTACATAATACATGTAACTGTGGGAAAGCAACTGATTATGGAGAAAGGCATTTTATAGTAATAAAAGGAGCAGGTTGTGAGACTTTGACTGCCATGTTATTCTACGATTAACTTCACATTCATCGTAACAATTTCTAATACTAAAAATGTTGAGAATGAAATAATTTTATACTGAATTTCTATTTTGCCACTGGGTCTCTGGGAAATTGAAAATGCATAAAAAATAAGACCAGAAAAACAAAAAAATGCTTTAGGCCCATTATTGCCTTAGAACAAATTTAATGTTGGGTAAACTTTCAATTCATGGTAAAATCAACAAATAAACATTTACTTTCCTTGTTCTTCCTCTTCTACTACTCGTGCTACTACTGCTAGAACAACTACTACAACGTCTTTTACTATTACAGTAATAACACTTACTTATACTGCCAACACTCTGGGAAAAGGAAGCTCTATTGAGTAAATGAAGAATAAATAATTCTTGTCCTCAAGGAACCACAATCTAGTTGAAAAAAACAGACTTAGAATCAGGACATGATAATTTGTTAACAGATGTGAACACCATAAGGAAATCAGTATAAAGTTAACCACTAAATTATGGTTTGTCCAAATCTAAGTGGAATTCAGGAGATTAAGAATTCAATAGGTATGAAAAGTTCAAAAAGCGTTATGGCAAAAGAATCATACTTTTGTAATTCAAAGGCACCTTGAAGTGAAGAGTAGATAGGTTTTAGATAGGTATACTAAATAGGGAAGTGTAACTAAGTGAGAAGAAGAGGGTGCTGAACGTATGGAGCTGGAAATCAGCATGGTGAGGTCACTTTGATTAAGGTAGAAGATAATAATGAGATTCTCCACCTAATTACTTTCATTCTCAATGGCATTTTGCATGTGTAATTTATATATTTACAAATTTTGACGAAATGACATTTTGCTTTTATTCAAGGAGTAGTTCGAAGAGAAGGAGAGAAATAATTTCTACTTCACAGTGCTGTTTGGGGGAATAAATCAGGAAATAAATGTAAAGGTCTTTCTAAATATGAAGTATGATAGAAATGATTTACTTATTATTGGCAGTTGGAAAAACACCCGATTCTTTGTGTAAGGCTAGAAAAACAAAATTGGCAACCACATAAAGAGTGAATGCTGTGAAATGATTAAATATTGGGTGGGGCTAGGATGGAGGAGTAGGAAGATGCATATACTTTAGCACTTCCCCTACAGCCCACAAAATAACGGTAAAAAGGTCTCTCCACAAAGTGTACAGCAACAGAAGTCTCAGAACAACAGAGCAAAAGAGGTTTCCAGTCAAAGGCAACCTGCAGGCTTACAGGAAAGGTCTATCTCACAGGACGCTGAGCAGAGCAGAGCTCAACCCTGGCCATGCGGCACTGGGAGGAAGAGGACCTGAACAGACCTCTGGGAAGAGCTCCTAACAGGGAGGATCCTACTTACTTCAACCCACAAGCAACACAGAAATCACCCAAAGTCAATGGGGGAGGGATTTCCCAGCTGGGGAGAGGTAAAGGGATTTCTTCAGCAATAGCCCAAAGTGATGGCAGAGGCCAGGAGCAGACACGGGAAGCCACAGAGGGTGGGAAGTAACCTGGGTCCATTGTTCAAGAAGCTCAACTGAAAGCCTCTGGCAGTAGGGAGCAGCTGATCTAAACGTCATCCCTGAGTGATAGTAAATGGCTGTGAAAGTGCCCCAAAAAGGGAAAAAATGTAAGACCATCAAAGGTTACATTCTTGGTGACCAGCTGTCTCCTCCCATCCTTTCAGACAAGAAAGAACAAGACTTACTGTCACAGGAAGTTAAGACCTCTGCCTCCAGGGCCTCCAAACTGAACTTAAAGTAGACTCAGGCAATGGAAAAACTCGAAAAGCAAGGTAGCACCTGGTTCAAGGACAACCACAAAAATGCTGAGGAAAATAAAACCTTTATAAAGAGACTGACACGATTGGGAAAGGAGGTCCAAAAAGCCAGGGAGGAGAAGGAGGCAATAAAAAGTTGAATTAGGCAAAAGAAGGAGAAGGTTCAAAAGCTCAGTGAGCAAAACAGTTCTCTGAAACAGAGAACTGAGTTCAGGGAAATGAATGAGTGTAAGATAAACCGAGAAGTTGGAAAACAAACAAAAAAGAGTTTGAAAAAATACAAGATAATGTGAAACACCTCAATGGAAACACAAATGACCTGGAAAATAGATCCTGGGAGGACAATATAAAAATTATTGGACTACCTGAAAGTCATGATCAAAAAAGGAGCGTAGACATTATCTTCCATGAAATTATTGAGGAAAACAGTGCTGATATTCTAGAACGAGAGGACTAAATAAACATTGAAAGAATCCACTTACCACCTCCAGAAAAACACCCGAAAAGAGAAACTCCTAGGAAGATCATGGCAAATTTCAGAGTTCCAAGGTCATGTAGGAAATTCAGCAATCAGCTAGAAAGAAAGAATTCGAGTGTTGTGGAAATACAATCAGGATAACACAAGATGTGTTAGCTTCATCATTAAGGGATTGAAGGGCTAGGAAAAGCATATTCTAGAAGTCAAAGGAACTGCGATTAAAACCAGGAATGAGCTACCCAGCAAAACTGAGTATAATACTTCAGGAGAACAAATGGTCATTCAGTGATATAGAGGACTTTGCAGCATTCATGTTGAAAAGACCTGACTTGTACAGAAAATTTGACTTTCAAACACAAAAATCAGGAGAAGCTTCAAAAGATAAACAGGAAAGAAAAGTCATAAAAAAACTCTCTAAATCTGAAGTGTTTATCTTCCTACTTGGAAGGAAATTATTTATAACTCTTGAGACTATTCTCAGTGTTTGGGTAGGTGGAAGGATTGTATACACATGCACACATGCACACACACACACGCATTGACAAAGAGTACAGGCTGTGTTGAATCAGAAGAGAGGATATCTACAAAAATAATATATAGAAAAAACCTGAAGTGTGAGGGAGTAACATACTGGGAGGAGAAAGGGAGAAATGCAATGGGATGGGCTATAACTCATAAAGAGAGAAAGAAAAATCTAGTTCCATGGAGGAGAAAAGGGAGAAGAGGACAGGGGGTAAGTGATGCTACTCTCACTACATTCGTCTAAAGGAGGGAAATTAAATGCTCACTCAAATTGGTATAAAAATCTCTGTTATACTAGAGGAATGTAGCACAGGAGGCAACAAGAGGGGTGAGGGGAATGATAGAAGGGAGGGCAAATGGAAGAAGGGAATAACTAGAAATAAACACTTTTGGGAAGGAAGAAGGTTAAATGAAGGAATAAAACATACCGGGGAATAGAACAGGATACTGGGAAATATAGTTAGTATTAGAAAACATGATTATTATAGAAGTCTTCTTTAAAGCGGCCTGCATTTACTCTGTATTAAATTATTTGCCTTCTCTGGGGGATGAGTAGGGAGGGAGGGAGGGAGAGAAGGAGAGAGGGATGGAAAGAAGGTTGAATTCAAAGCAGTAGAAAGGAATGCTGATAATTTTTATTGCATATAACCCATAAACAGGTAACACAGGTAGTGAGGTACAGAAATTTATCTTGCCCTACAAGATAAGACAGAAGATGGGGAAAAGGGAAGGGTGTGGTGTGATGGAAGGGAGGGCTCATTGAGTGAAGGGGTAATCAGAATGCAGGGAATTAGTGGGTGGGGGGACGGGAGAGATAGGGAGAATAATTGGACATGTTACAAAGTGATGTTAAAGCACTTAACATTAAAACAATTGACAGAATTAATTACTGAGACTACACCAGAGACATCGTTAGATTGGGGAAATGCATTTTATTCTAAACCTCCTAGAGTCAGGTAACCTGGGGTAAAATGGGCATTGATGGAAAGGTTAAGGTTTGATTGGTAAATTTGTTTTTATGATCGTTATTTAAGTGGGAACTAAAACAGGTATAGAACGGCATGGAAGTCACTTAAGACTTCTCTCAAAAGATGTGCCTTAGCCAATGTGAAATTATAGTCATAACTGAAACCGTGGTCATTGCAACTTGCTATTTGAAGATGCTATGAGACTACTAAGTGACTGTTATTCTGAATCTAACTCCATATATGGATAGCAAAATAGTAATCTGAGCCTCCAATCCATGGTGCCATTAAGCCTGTATAGGAATTGAAAAAGGTGATCTCATGGGAAGGGTGGGAGAGCGGCTGTACAGCCTGGGCTGAGGTAGGATTCTCCTGACTCAATTTCCCCACTGATAGCTGGCAGACTCGAAGCCTCAGTGAATGCAAGTTGACAATCTATTCCTGCCTGAAACTGACAGGAATTTGGGGAGATTTGTTTTTCGCTGCAATGTCCTAACACTTAGTGGCAATTTCCTCTAGTCAAAAGGGTGGTAAGCCTAATACGAGATCAATTAAATTATAGCTTGTTGGTAGGGGAACATCCAAGGTCAAGTCTAAAATTAAGCTATTAGGCTTAGGAGTTTAGAACAACAACAGTAAGCTAAGGTCGTCTACTTCTTAGTAGGAATGTGGAGACAATTAGGACAAGGGCTTATGAAGTTAGCATACATAGTTATCATTAGTATCTCAGTTGGATACTGCTAAAAAAAATTACATTGCGGTCTACATTGTGAACACTTTAAAAGAGATATCACCCGACCAAAGGTGGGAATTGTTTTATGTGATATGAAATATGTTACAAATGAAAAATTAAAAAAAATATTAAATATAATTTAATTTAATATATTAAAATTCAAGTGTACAGTTGGTGGAGTTTTTATGTCTAGCTTTATGTGAGTGTAAATGACAGGCATAGTGTTCAGAAAATTTATAATATTGATGAAATAAAGGAAATAGCACACTCAACACACTTTCCCTTAACCAGTGAGAAATTATAGATTTTATGCATACATACATTACTTTTCCTTTGATCTAATTTCTCCTGTAGTTTTTTCTTATTTTCAAAATCAGTTCGATAAAATGATGCAACTTGTGAAACTACTGTCATGGAATGATATCACAAAGAATCAGCAAGTTCTTGTTGAAGCTTTCTTACTGTAACCTGAGTGAAATATTTCCAAATTATTTCTGTTCATGATTCCATGACATGATATTAGCTCATAAAAAAACGAACACACTTTTAAAATGAACAGAAATTAATATTTTCTCTTTCAACTTAACTTCATTTATATATTCATAATTACCATAGATTTACAGCTAGAGATATCTTAAGGACTATTTAATACAAGCACCTCATTTTGCCAACATGAAAACTGAAGCCCAACGAAGTTAAATGAATTACTCACGGTCCTAAAGGCAGTCATTGAGAGAGAAGAGGATTGGAACTTGTCTCCTGAGACTACAAACCTCAATTAACTATACAACTTCACCTCCACTCAGCATGGATCAAATGCTGTCTTCTTCTTGCTCAGTGTACTCCCCATTAAGCAATGCATTCAACCTGATTTCCCCATCACCTCTTTCAGAGAAAAATTAAAAGACCTCCAAAGTTACCTAGGGACTAAACTCTTTTATCTGAAATTGACATGGAAGGTGATGTAATGGAGTGGGAATAATCAATAGTTTTTATATTTGATAGAAACATTAGGGGTTTCCCCTTCCCTTTTTCAGAAACGTGAACTACTTTCTTTCTCTGCCCCTGCCTTTACAATGAGGAAGACATGCATAAGAAAGGGATGCATTTTCGTTCCTCTCATAGTTTCCCCTGGAGAATGAACATAGGTGCTGATATCCTTATCAGGCTTAGTAAAAGCACTTGACAAGTATGTTTTAGTTTGCTCGCAGCCAAAACTGCAACATATATCCTTGTTAACTACCTTTCACATGTTCAACTCTCTTTGCCAAGGCTTCAAAGCAATTCACTTATCCATTAGAATAGGAATTACACGTCTGGCTGTAGCCAATGGACAGAGAAAATGAAAACAATAAAAATAGGGTAGTTTTCCCACTTATGTATACGCAGTATATTGCAAGGTCAGTGTTTCTACATACATAAGTATATTCATCCATATGCACATATCCAAATGTCCAAATATGCACAGAAATACACAGTCACAAATGCATAGAGAGATATGCTACAAAATATCATCTTCACTTCACCATACAGCAAAGTATGTGAATGCACCAGTGAGTAAGAGAAAATGAAACCAAAAAATAAAAGGAACTAAAGCTTTTTTTTCTCTTATTAGATAATATTAAGTGCCTTGAAACATTAAATTTAAATAACATCTAGTAAATTTTTGAAGGAAGCAGAAAGCAGAAAGATGGCAATAAAAACTTGTGAAAATAAAACTGACCTAATTAACTAAATACATACAAGTAAACTGAATTGTAGTATGGAAGGACTGGATTCAAATTCATGACCATATATACTAAAAATAAAATTTAAAAATTTTTTTGTGACGTGTTTCCCCATTGAATTGATGATGAATCAGAGAGAATGAGAACTGCTAGTAGATTGTAAGGGGCAATGCATATTCAACAAATAAAAGGCAATGATTCTAGAAACTGCAATTTTGGACACTGAGCAAGGATAATTATTAAAACAATAAAAAATACTGAGATAAAAAAAAATTAGTAGGGACACCCAAACAATTAAAAATTAAGATTAGTGAGGACACCTCAGGGGCTGAATCTGCAGTTGCAACAGTGAGGCCTCAGACCCCTTGGCCCACAGGCACCAAAGGCCAGTGATGGGGTTCAATCAGCAGACCAGGAAGGGAGACGGCTTTCCCATAGCTCTGGCAGCAGGCAGTGGCCACAGTTCTTGCACAGCAGCCCCTATGGAAGCTCCCTTGTTGGAGCGTAAAAACCCCTGGGGCCATTGAAGAGCTGAGTCTTGCCTCTGCCCTGGGTGGAGGCCCTGGGCTAGCTGCTCTTTGCTTCACACTGAATGGTGGCCCTGCCATCCAGCCTATCTGAAAATCAGCCCCAAGTGCTGACTTGGGAACTCGAGGCCAAGTGCCAGTGGAGAGGTATCTGCTAAGATTCTTGGCATAGAAATCGCTCTCTGCATCCAGACCAGGACACGCTTCATTGTGCCACTTTGGAGGAAGTGAAATCTCACAGATTCCCGGAGAATACCCTGCTCTTGACAAAGGACCCAAATGTCAAGTAACTGGTTGGGAAAATGCCCAAAAAAGGGAAAAAATATAAGACTGTAGAAGGTCACTTTCTTGGTGAGCAGATGTCTCCTCCCATACATTTGGATGAGGAAAAGCAATGCTTACCCTCAGGGAAAGACATAAAAGTCAAGGCTTCCGTATCCCAAACAACCAAAATAAATATTCAATGGTCTCAGGACATGGAAGAGCTCAAAAAGGAATTTGAAAATCAAGTTAAAGAGGTGGAGGAAAAACTGGGAAGAGAGATGAGAGAGATGCAAGAAAAGCATGAAAAGCAGGCCAACACCTTGTTAAAGGAGACCCAAAAAAATGCTGAACAAAATAACACCTTCAAAAATAGGCTGACTCAATTGGCAAAAGAGTTTCAAAACGTCAATGAGGTGAAGAACGCTTTAAAAAGTAGAATTAGCTAAATGGAAAAGGAGGTCCAAAAGCTCACTGAAGAAAATAGTCCTTTAAAAATTAGAATTCAACAGATGGAGGCTAATGACTTTATAAGAAAACAAGGAATCTCAAAACAAAACCAAAAGAATGAAAATATGGAAGATAATGTGAAATATCTCATGGGGAAAAACAACTGACCTGGAAAATAGATCCAGGGGAGACAATTTAAAAATTTTGGGATTACCTGAAAGCCATGATCATAAAAAGAGCCTAGACATCATCTCTCATGAAATTTTCACGGAAAACTGCCCTGAGATTCTAGAACCAGAGAGCAAAATAAATATTGAAAGAATCCACGGATCACCACCTGAAAGAGATCCAAAAAGAGAAACTCCTAGGAACATTGTGGCCAAATTTCAGAGTTCCCAGGTCAAGGAGAAAATATTTCAAGCAGCTAGAAAGAAACAATTCAAGTACTGGGGAAATAAAATCAGGATAACAAGAGATCTAGCACCTTCCACATTAAGGGATCGAAGGTCATGGAATGTGATTATCCAGAAGTCAAAGAAACTAGGACTAAAACCAAGAATCACCTACCCAGCAAAACTGAGTATATTAGTTCAGGGGAAAAAATGCTCTTTCTATGAAATAGAGGACTTTCAAGTACTCTTGATGAAAAGACCAGAGCTGAAAAGAAAATTTGACTTTCAAACAGAAGAACGAAGAGAAGCATGAAAAGGTAAATAGCAAAGAGAAGTCATATGGGACTTACTAAAATTGAAATGTTTACATTCCTACATGGAAAGATAATATTTGTAACTCTGCAAACTTTTCAGTATCTCAGTAGTTGGTAAGATTACACACCCACAGACACACACACACACAGCACAGAGTGAATTGAAGAGGATATGATCATATCTTTAAAAAAAATGGAATTAAGTGGTGAGAGAGAAATACATTGGGAGGAGAAAGGGGGAAATGGAATGGGGAAAATTATCTGTCATAAAAGAGGAAAGCAAAAGACTTTTCAGTGGAGGGAAAAAGAGGGGAGGTGAGAGAAAAACATGAAGCTTACTCTCATCAATTCGACTAAAGGAAGGAATAAAATGCACACTCATTTTGGTATGAATACTGATCTTCAATACAGGAAAGTGGGGGAGAAGGAGATAAGCAGGGTGGGGGGGATGATGGAAGGGAGAGCATTGGGAGGAGGGAGCAATTTGAAGTCATCACTCTTGGGGAGCAACAGCATCCAAAGAGAGAATAGAAGCAATGGGGGGGCAGGATAGGATGGAGGGAAATATAGTTAGTCTTACACAACACGACCATTATGGAAGTCATTTGCAAACTTACACAGACATGGCCTATATTGAATTGCTTGTTTCCCAAAGGGAATGGGTGAGGAGGGAGGGATGAAGAACAGTTGGAAGTCAAAGTTTTAGGAACAACTCTCAAGTATTGTTCTTACTATTAGGAAATAAGAAATACTGGTAATGGGGTATAACAAGTTATCTGGCCCTACAGTTCAAAAGAGAAGATCGGGACAAGGGAAGGAAGGGATGTTCGAAGAGAGGGTCGATCGGTAATAGGGGCAATTAGAGTGCTCAGTGAATTGGGGCGGGGGGAGGGGAGAAATGGGGAGAAAATTTGGAACCCAAAATTTTGTGAAAATGAATGTTAAAAGCTAAATAAATAAATTTTTAAAAAATCCAAAAAAAAAGTAAATATGTACTGGTTGACTTTGTAGCTGCAAAAAAAAATAAGTTTATTAACACAAAAAATATTAATGCTTAGTGCATAATTATATTCCTTTTAATAGAAATACTGTCCTAAATTTTAAAGAAAGGTAGAGACTAGTCATTGGAATTCCACTAAAAATATGATTCACTCTTCAATGTTTCTAAAACTAGTTCAAAGGAGTATGAATAAAAACTCGTCAGACTGATGAATATTTTAAAAATCTTATGAAAAGGGTAACGGTAATACTCACGAGTATCTCAAGGGAGATATATGATTTTAATTGCTACATTATTCCTAGCAAAATTTTGTAGGATTCTTCAGAAGTTTTAGCATTTCAAATAATTTATTGTATTTCATTAAGAAAATGTAATATTTGGAAAGGAATGAGAATAATAAATTAATCAATATCTATGCACAAGAGATAACACTATCTATGCTAATGAAAAAAAAATTTCATTGACTATACAATTTCTTTAAGCAAAGTGAGTCATCTTACCTAAAAGATGACACTGACACTTTATTTTTTTATTTTATTTTTATACTTTTATGTATTTATTTTTATTTATTTCTACATAAATACTTTCTTTATGAAAATTTATTTCTATTTCATAGAAATTTTAATTTGATATATTAAGTATTTACTTTTATGAACTTAATTACCTGTATTTTACTGTATTTCATTTCATTACTATTATTAAATTCACACTTACTTATGCGTTTTTATGGTATTATTTTATCATACTATTGCTTCTCATTCTTCTTTCTTACATTTCAAAATTTTGACAATAAAAGTTAATAATATTGCGTGCCTGCTGAAAATTCAATGCTTAAATTATCTTCATCAAATCAATTTTGACTTTCATTTCAAAAAGTTACATGTTTACCCAAGCAGAATTCTTAAAACCCTACCTCTCTTTCAGCCTACACATTTTCATATATACACATTTGCTCTCTTAAGTACATACATTCACTGGTCAACACTTTACTTCTCTATTCTACCGTAAGAACTTGTTTTTCAGTGTCAGCACAAACTATATTCAAAAGATCAATGAACAGTACCTGGGATTCACTCAAGAACTTTTCTTTAGTCATGGTTTTCTTTTGGGTGTCTTCAAGCTGTTGCTGAAACAACATATTTTCACTCTGAATTTGTGCTAATCTTTCTTGGATAGATTCCCATTTGATAATGTAACTTGTTCACTTTCCCCTTTTTCAGTTGATTTGTGTGTTGAAGTTCCTTTTCTTCTGTTGGGCAAGGTTTAATTCTCTCTGTATGCTTTTTAAATGGGTGTCTTTTCCCTGAAGCAATCGTGCACCAGACAGCTAATTCTCTAAACTATTGGTTTTTCTTTCAGCTTTAGACAGTTCATGAGGAAGGACACCATTGTTCTCTCTTAAGCTAGGGGTGTCATGATAGCTTGTGTTGTAAACAAAGCCACTCATCTCATTCTCCCTGAAAGGAATGTTCATGGGCTAGTTTGATGACTCACTTTGCTCATGATCGAGAACAGCAGAAATCGCATGGGAACTTCATGATGCAATTACTCTCTCTACTCTGTCTCTGTTTTGCATTGTTCAATTTAAAGTTCAGAACTGCATTTTCAGTCGTCAGATCATGTACTTTTCCACTGCACTGGAATGTAATTTTTCTTAAGACTTCTTCATTCAGTTGTAATTCTTCTGAAGCTCCTCAATCTTTTCTTTTCAAACTTTTATATCTTCCATACAATGACATTCTTTTTCTTCATCCTTAATTATTACTGTGTCTAGTTCGAGTTTGAGCTTGGCAACTTCGTCGTGTAGGATTAGATTTTTATTCAACAGACATTTTTCTTTCTCATTGCCGTTAGGAATCTAAATATAACAAACAGAAAAAAAATGTTACTCAAAACAAAATTATGTATTCTGATTTTCCTTAGTAATTCAAAATAAATGCCAAGGTGCCAAGAAGCAGAGTTTCCTCAGAAAAAATTAAATTAAGGGAGTTTCACCTATTTCACATTTCTGTCCAACTCAGTTTTCAAAAAGAACAGGTCTTAAAAGTGCTTCATCAATCTGAAGATAAGAAGTAAACTTCTAGTCCCACGAAGCTGCCTTTCAGCATATTTTATTTCCTTTGCTCTATCCATTCTATTCCAAACTGGATAGTCAAAGCGCTACAATAAAAATAAAAATACTTAATATTTACACATTGCCTTTTTATATTAAATTATTTTTTTGTTTTCCGTGTTCTAGAATCACTTCCATATAGCTTAGATGTTTTCCCTTTCCTTCTCCTCCATCACCTCTCTCTACACACACCCTCCCTGATTCTGTGTACAATCTTATATAGGTTCTACACGTACATTCCTATTAAACACATTTTCCTGTTTTTCACGTTGCAGAGAACAATTAAAATGAATGGGAGAAACCATAAAACAAAACATAATCCAAAGGAAAATGGTCTGCTTCATTCTGTTATCCAGTTCAGTATTTCTGTCTCAGGATGTGCAAGGCGGTTTGCCTCCAGAGGCCATTCAGAATCTTTTAGGTACTTGCATGGCAATGAATTACTAAGTGTACCAGAAAAATTCGTTGCACACTGCGGTTTTTGCTGTGTAAAGAGTTTTCCTGGTTCTGCTCCTATCACTAATCATCACTTCTAATAAATCCTTTCAGGTCTGTGTGAAGTCTTCATGCCACGTTGCCTTTTAAGGTATTTTAGAAAGTTCTTCCAATATATTATCACGGCTAAAATTTGCAACACACTTAAGAAGGAAATATTTAGATTATTCTCCCCATTTTACACATCAGGACTTACGGTAGGAGATATTACTGAATAACCTGCCCATTGTCACACTCAGTACGTAGTAGTAGCAGTGTTTCAAACCACGTCTCTTCAAACTCCAAATCAAACATGCTGTTGCAATAGCTAATTCCTCTTAGGAGCTGAAGACAAGCATTTGTCCTACGTTTAGAATCATTGTCTTGGTACAATTATATTATCTCCAGAACAATGAAGTGATAAGTCATAAATTTCTTAGTGGAAGTCCTCAGAAAATTCTCTTTGCTGATAGCTGTAGCGTTTTCACAGCAACACTGATTTAAATCTTTTAGAAGTTGTTAAGTCAAAACCTCTCATTTTCGGGATGGAAAAAGTGAGACCTGCAGTGTGTTCTCCTAGTGATGGTAACCTACCCTTCACCATCATATTTTAAAAGAATGATGAAAGCATTACTGAGGCCAAAGTGTAAAAAGTGCATATTGCACTCGTATCATAGTAAAACTGGTCCAGGAGCATTGTTCCCCATTCAGGACTGGTGGAAAGAGTTACATCAAAAAGCTTATAAGCTCCATGCTGTGACATCCTTTCTGGAAGTGTAGCAGGAGGGTATGAGGAGGTTTCAGCTGAGTTAAAAGGAGCACCCCAGGGCACCATTAACCAAGGATTACTGGGGGCCACCAACACAAATGATTTCCTTCAAACAACTTTTGAAGAAAATATGAAAATGCAAAACTGTAAATTTAGAATTTGATGAATATGTATTCCTATCATGGTGAGCAATGTTGAATTAGAATGAATGTAGGAATTCAGGTCACAGATAAAGCCAGAGGTCAGAAATCTAAGAAAAGTTTTTCTGTGGCAAATATTTTTTACTTCTCTTTCATGGGACATGAATGAGACAACAAAGTGAAATAGAGCAAATTAATAATATATACATATGTGTGTGTGTATATATATATACATATATATGTATGTATATATATTATATATTATTATATTATATATAATTATATATGTATTATTATATATTATTAATTTGCTCTATTTTTATATATTTGCTCTCTCTGTATATATATATATAGTAACCCTTAATCTCTCTCGTGAAAAGTACAAAGAGATGAATCGCTTAATCAAGGAATAAAAATGGTTTGTTTTGGAGGCGTCACTTTCTACCTCTTTGCATTCCTTTCTCCCACTAATTTAGGAGTGAATGACACTGATGAGCTCCCCCTTTTCTCTGACCAGAAAAGGCAAAGGCATTACTGAAATCCAGGGATTTTTTGAGTTGAAGTAGAGTTGGGTCTCAAGAATGGCCATTGAATGAAAAAGGAAAAAGGAACAACCAAGCATAACAAACAGCATATGCGGATTTTGATAACCAGCCATGTCCCGACTTGTGTGCTGTAGACAGATGTACCGGACTGAGGATGAGAAATATGTAGCAAAATGAAGAAGCACAGTCCTGATTTTGAAAATATGGACTTAGGTTGGAAAGTGATCAAAGTGAATACCTCAGAAATCTCAGTGAATTGGGAAGAAGCTTTCTTTCTGCTTCCAAGAGGATTATTCACAATTCCACCTTGTTCAACTCTGGCTTTTAGCTCCAGAAAAAAGTCTCTTTGAGATGAGCTCTTCTTCGTCCTGGGGACAACAATTTCAGAAAATTTTAAATCATCTTTTTTCCTTCCAAAGTCAGCAACAACATTTGACCTTCAACTGGAATATAGAATGTGAAAAAGCAAGGAAAATAGCTTTATAGATTAAAAGAATACAGGCTACTGAAAATGAAAAGCCAAAATATAATAGCATTTCAAAGATGGAAAGCAACCTCAGTCACTACCCAAGGCAAGCCTTATCAATTCTTAGGGACCTAACTCTTACAAGCCTCAACTTGAAGGCTTCACAGGTGGAGGTGGCCACCACGTCTCAAGTGAGCGCATTCTGTTTCAAGATGTTTGTGTTGGTTAACAATTTTTTCCTGACATTCACCCTAAAAATGTACATTTTGGAAACTCTGATCCATTGCTCCGAGCTCTGATCCTCAGTCTGAAGCACAGAATGCTTCATCTTTCTTCAAAATGACTGTCCTTCAAAATCCTGAAGACATAAGAATCAATATCTTTAGTTCCTTTAACAGATCCTCACAAGTCATGGACCCCCAGGGTCTTCCTGTTAGGCATCGTGCTTACTACTTGTCATAATTCTGTGAGAGCCACAAATGAATTAATCAGGATAAGCCAATCTATTCACTTCAGAGTACACAGGGATTTTCACCTTGTCTGTTTTGAAAGCTATGCTTCTCTGAATAGGATGCAAAATTACACTAGCTTTTGGGTTCTCAGATAACAGTACCAACTCAGCTTCAGTTTAGAACTGACTAAGATTAACATCTTCTCAGACAAAATGCTGTCCAATTCTATTTCCTCCAACTTATACTTATGAAACTATTTTGTATTTAATTATATAATTTTGTATTCATTCTTACTGAATTTCATGTGATTAACAGGTTCCATCCAGTGCTCTGACTTATGAAGACTTTGTCTTTCCTCCATGTAGAAAGACTTGAATAATTTTACGTAAATTAATAAGAAAATAAGTAAAAGATAAAGATCCTAGAGAGCAACGAACTATTCTGAAATAGTGAGGGATGTATACTAAAGTGTAATGTAAGGAAGAGCAAAAGGGAATGAACTTGAAATTTCATTCGCCAAGAATTTTCAGGTAAGGAAATACTCTCTGCAAAAAGAGAGGATTTCTCTGGAACTTATATTCTTATGGAAGGTGAGGAGAGATCAGTGGTGTCAAATAGATGCCCCCAGGACTGAGTTTTGTGAAGAAATTCGGGGCAATTTCAGACCTCTGGCTCAGAGTCAGGTAAGATGAACTCTGTGTCAACATTTGAAACCAGATCTTTCTGGACTTGAGGCTTATTGTATTCATTACATCATGCTGATTCTGTATTGGGAGAAATACTTCACAAAGTACCAATTCCATTGTACTTTTCCATGGCCTTTTAGACTGTAATTTTACATTCAAATGATACTAGACGGGAATTTTTTTGTTTGTTTTATATTTATGTGTACTTATTTACAAATGATTGAACATAACTTATTTATTTAAGACATTATTTATGTCTTGTTTAGGATGAAGTAGCTTGGTAAACTGCATTGCCTGTTGTATTTCCCATTTCCATGTAAAAACAATTTTATAACATTTGTTTTCAAAACTTTGAGTTCCAAGTTCTCTCCCTTCCTCCCTCCCCACCCACCTTTATTGAGAATTCAAGCAATTCAATATATGTTATACATTTGAAGTCATACTAAATACTTCCAAAATAATCATATTGTGAAAGAATAACTATATTTGCCTCCATCCAATCACACTTCCCATTTATTCTCGTCTCTCATTTCACCCTGTCCCTCCTTCAAAGTGTTTGCTTTGGATTACCCCCTCCCCCAAACTTCTTCCCTTCTGTCAATCCCCCCCTCTTATGCCCTTCCCCTTACTTTCCTGTACGGTAAGATAGATGTCCATACCCAAGAGAGTGTGGATGTTATTCCTTCCTTAAGCTAATTCTGATGATGGTAAGGTTGACTCTCTCACTCTCACCTCCCTCCTCTTCCCGTCCACTGTAAAAGCGTTCTCTTACCACTTTTGTGTGACATAAATTACTCCCTTCCACCTGTCCCTTGTCCATTTCTCCTCCTCCCGGTACATTCCTCTTTCAACTTTTATATTACTTTTCAATACCATCCTTTGATATTCAACTCACCCAGTGCCCGCCAACTATCATAATGAGAAAAGTCTCATGAGTTGCAAATTTTTTTTCCATATAGGAATATTAACAGTTTCATTTTAATAAGTTATTTATGATATCTCTTTCCTACTTTCCTTTCCATGCTTTTCTTAAGTCTTGTATTTGTAAGATTCTTTTTCTGTTGAGCTCTGTTTTACTCAAATATGTATTAAATTCCTCTGCATCATTGAATATAATTTTTCCCCACTCAGTTTTGATAGGTAAGTAAGTCTCAGTTTTAATCCTTGCTACTTTGACCTCTAGAATATATTCAAAGTTCTCTGACTTTTATATTGCCCAAGCGCCCAATTCTTGTGGTACTGGGATTGTTGTTCCACAATATTTGGATGATTTCTTTCTGGCTGCTTCCAATATTTTATCCTTGACCTGGGAACTCTGGAACTTGGCTATGACATTCTGGGAGTTTTCCTTTTCGTATCTCTTCCGGGAGATGATAGGTGCCTGCTTTCAATTTCTATTTTATTCTCTGTTTCTAGAATATCTAGAATATCAGTTCTCCTTTAGAACTTTTAGAAATATGATGTAGAGACTCTTGTTATATCATGTCTTTGAAGTAGTCGAAGATTTTTTCAATTATCCCTCCTGCATCTATTTTCCAGGTCAGATGTTTTTCGGTTAGATATTTCAGATTATTTTGTGTTTTATATTCTTTTGGTTTTGCTTCGTCATTTCTTCATTTCTGATACACTCTTTATCTTCTGTTTGCTCCATTCTAATTTTAAGGACTCACTTACTCAACGAACTTTCGAGTTTCCTTTAAAATTTGGATGATTCTGCTTTTTAAGGCATTCTTCTCCTCATTGATTTTTTCCACCTCTTTTGCCCTTTGGTCTAGTCCACTTTTTTAACACGTTATTTCCTTCAAGATATTTTTGGTCTCGTTTATGAACTTGTTGACTCCTATTTTGCCTATGATTTTTTTCCCCTTACTCTCTTTTCTCTTCCAAATTTCCCTCTATTTCTCTTATGTGATTTTCAAAATCCTTTCTGAGCTCTTCTATGACCTGGGACCAATTTATATTTATGTTATATAAAAATCATAGCCCTTTCTTAAGATTAAAAAGACTATAATACTCACCTCCCTATTCCAGGAAACCCATACATATTCTTAACAAAAAGAGATGGAAATAGTGTCTTTTAAATTTCATTTTCCCTGATTCAAATGATTTGCTACTGTTCTCAGTTCAAGGTCCAGAATTCTGAGAAAGCATTGAAGTTTCTGTTGAGCTCCACTTTTTTACATCATCATTCTTTTTTCCTTAACTGATGTCTAATATTTTCAAATAGCATTTCTGCAGTCACTTGCTTCACTTCCTCTTGTTTCAGAGTAAACCTAGGTGAAAATTGCCTTTTTTCAATGACAGTTCAGTGGAAGGAAGTAATAAATGCCATTTGAATATACTCATCTGGATGTCTAAAAGAAAAAGAATGTTCATTTCAGCTGAACTAAATCCATGTAGGGAACTCATTGTCAAGAAACTCCCTCTATTGATGCAGAGTGGTCCGTGCTCTATCCTTTGAAGCTTACCTTTTCGTATTACCTGTGGCACTGAGAATTTGTTGGCCTGCACAGGCCCACAAAGTCAGGACATGTTAGAAATTGATGGGGTGCTTGGGTGCATGTGATTGGACTCCTATTCTAAAATCACATTTCTCTTCAAAGATAACATTTGTTCTTAGCCTCAAAACCCTATCTCAGGCAGTTTCTCCCCAGTCCAAGCACACAGCCTGCCCCAGCAACCACTATTTTCTCATTTACTGATACAGTAGCAAGTTCCAACTAGAGAATTCATGAGTTTAAACAGCTGTATGCTGGCTGACCTGTTTGTGTACTTGATCATAATGACATTCACTACTCACTGACCAATCATATGTATCTTAGACTTCGATATAAGTACACTCCCTTTCATTTATCTCCTCCAACAAGATATTCATGAGATCAGGACGGTATTCCTTAGTCAGTCCTGTGGCCAGTGGTCAGTCCTGACCACTAGTTGACTTCGTGAGGTTTCAGGCCTAAAATTGTACCTCCATGGAGTGGCCCTTATTCGTTTCCAGACGAATGTTGGGTAAAATACTTCCCCAGTAGCAAAACTACATGTTCCTTTAAGAACTAACCATTCCATAATCCCACCTTGAATCATCTAGTTAGCCTATTTGACACATGTTTTACTATAGAAAATGCTCTAGAAACATTACCTGTACACAGATAAGGTTGCAGGTGCCCTAAGGACCCTTGTCCGCTGAAAAAGGTAAATCTTTACTTTGAGTTCAGAAATGCTTGAGTCTTTGCATTCATTCGAAGTGAACTGCCCCTTGTACTATGATCTTGGCAAGGGTCTCACTGCCCCCCTTCTAGCCTTCATCAAAATCAGTGAGGAACCCATTTTTTATCCAGGCTACTTTAGGGCATTATAGTTCTATGAAAAATGGGTCATATTCTTATTTGTGTACAACTTCTTTTTTGTATTCAATGAAAAGGAATTCCATAAATTCTATATAGCTAGAACAACAGACTTTTTTCATTATTCCTGAGTTTTGATGCATTGGGATGACTCTGGAGAAATGTGTAGAAGGGCATGTACATAAAATTCTATCCATTTTCCCATCACTATTGATTATTCAGAGTTGACTTTTTTACTTCATTTTGAAAAATAAAACACAAATAATTGTGCTACCATTTTCAAATTTCGCTCAAAATACATCTCTTCCTTACATTCCTAGAGTGCAAATGAATAAGTAAGGCTCAACAATAATACTGTTTTAATGACGTAGTCCTTTTGCCTTTCTAATCTTAAATCCCCTGTCACATTTCTTCAACAGTAAGAATAATGCTTCCAAGACTTTCTTTAAAATCGCGAGTTTCATACCTAAGGCCATGGAGTTCTCTGTTCCATTCTGCTTTTTGGTGTACGAACTCACATATCCTTTGTCCTGTTTCTGGCCATCCTTCCTGTAGTCCACGAATCTTGCTTTGTAAACTCTTAACTTTTCTGGTGAGTAGTGGGCAATGCCTTTTTTCACGTTGTAGTGATCAGTCCTATCCAGGAACAGCATCCTCAGGTTTCACAAGTTTAATAAGATGTATACAGACAAAAACACAAAATAAAAATATGAGTATTTTAAAATCTGCAAGACAGTAGCAGTATTCCCAGAACTGAAATGCTCTTGCAATGGCAAAATAATATCCAAGCATAAATCCGGAGAATATAACAAAATATTACTTGGTCAAAAACTTCACATTGTGTATCAGAATAACCTATTTTTCTGTGAGCATTGAAGAAAATGATAAAAGATCACTAAGGGATAAATTACTTAATAGAAAAAATATATATGAAAGCTCAGAATTCTTCACAGTATGAGAAAAATATATGTGGAAAGTAAATATTTTGATGTGTACTCTGCGATGGGACAAATAAGATTAATATAATGGATGCTATGCCTAATATCTATATATTTCAAATATACTGAATGATTTTATAAGTATCATAAATGCGTTTTATTTTACAAAGTTGTGTGGAAACACGGCTTCTCCTTTAGAGATTTATAATAGCAAAAACCGTTCAAGATTCACATGGTAATATCAATCTTCGTTTATTCATTGGCCAGACTTCTAGTAACTTGAAACAAATATAGCTGAAACAGCAGAGGAAAGTGAAAAATTCTTTATAGTATTAAGCAAAATAGCTGCCCCTTTACTCTTCAGAGAGGTATGGAGCCAAATTGTTACCTAACCCAGAGGTAGTAACGTGTGTTATGTCAAGTTACAGATTCAACAGATTTGAGTATTGGGTTTCCCTTGGTAACTTTCAATTCTTCGTATATTTCAGTGTTTAGCAAAACTGAGGCAACAAGACAAAACTCGCTTGCTAGATGGAGCCACACTGATTGTAGCAGGAAGTGAAGCTGACGGTAAGAGAAATGATAAGCTGAAACATTCAAAGCAAAGGAAGAAGCTGTGGCACAGAGAAGTCAAAAGGCATGTTAATACTCACACAATTGGTATGTGTATAAGGCAGAATCTGAACCTAGCCATTTCTGGTACGGTGTCCAGTACACTGTACTATATGTCATGTTGACAGAAGAATTACAAAAATTAGGCAGAACACTGACAAGATTGTTGACATTTTGTGCCGTTTTATGGAAGATTTTAGTAATTTAACCATTCTTTTCATGAAAGAGATCACTGCCTGATCTCTTGATACTTGAAGTCAAGTCAATCTCTTCAATGGTTCTCCTTTCACCAACCAAGCAAATAAAATTAATGCACCTTATCCTACCATGAAGTATTAATAACACACATTATATAATATAGCACTTAGAGGCTTACAAGATACATTCCACCCCCCAAAAAATCCTGTGAACTATGGTATTTTCTTGATTAAGAAACTGAAGCTCCAAGTTTAAGTGACTTGGCAACAGAAAAAATCTCGGCCCTCGGCAAATTTGTAATCCCCTAAGTTTCCATATTTAATTCTCACTGCTAAATACTGTCCAGAAAAACTCGATTTTTCGCTGTCACTTTTCTGCCTTTTTACTCAGTTTCCATCGTTTAAAGGTTCATTTCACCTCCCTATACTCCCATGATCTATAGCTATCCTTTAAAACTCAACTCACATGCTACCTTCACACACAGGTTATTTTTTCTTGAAAGTTAGTGTTCTTTCCCCCACTGAAGCTCACAGAGCATTATGACGGTGCATTTCATACATATGCGTATATATACAAATATGCATTTGTATGACTATTTATATATATAAATACATATATATGTATTTATATACGTGTATATACATGTGTACACATATATCTACTTAGGTACACATGCACTTATATTTATATGAATATACATATCAGTATTCGAGTTACCTAGGTAGGGTATATCCCCTATTAGATTGCACACTCAATGAGATAACTTATACAAACTTTGTGTATTCAGCACAAAATAGGTACTTAGTAATTGTTTTTGAACTGACACAAGTAGAAGATGGCTGAAAAATTTATGACCCTGCAATCAACACAATCCCTTTCCCCTTGGCCAAGGCCTGTCAGTGATTGACTTTCCTCTATTTTGTTGTGAATGAATGGCATAAGGTTGCAATGGTCTCTTCTGTATACATGCACGTCCTCGATTTCTGTTTAACAGTTATTATGTTTCGAAATTTTAAACTGTACTTACCTTTGCAATCACTACTGAGCTGTTCAACCAATAACAAAATATTCTTACAGTTTAAGGGAGATAAATCGTCATCCTCTTTATTTGTCTCAGAGGACTAAGTGACGTCCTCCCAATCATTTGCACACCACTTTGTCCTGTAAAATAAGTAACAGTAGGGGAAAATTCAAAAAAAAATCAGAAATCTTTAAAATAATAACGGTGGCTAACATTTCTCTCACACATGAGGGTTTTCACAACACTTTATATACATCATCTTGTGGCATCCTCACAACCATTTTGTGAGACAAGCATTACTCAAACTCATTTCACAGATGTTAGGTGGCTTGTCCAGCACCACAGAGTTAGCTAGGATCCCAAGGACGGATTTTAATGTGAGTAGAATATAAGGTAGTTCAAAGTTTACTCTAAATTCTTCATGATTAACCTTTTAACTTTCAATATGCATTACAAATCTAAAAGGCAAATAACAGTTTATAGAGTTTATGTATTCTCATTTCAGATATTATAACATGACCTTTATACTAGGCTCAAAAAGTGCAAATTAAGGACAATGATGTATGAAAGGTGATATAAACACCACACTATCCAATATATGTTTAATTTCTGGGTTTTTAAAATTTCTCCTATCTTCATTGAATTTGGCATCCCTTCAGGTTATTTTTATGTAGTGTCTCCCCTCCTTTTCCCTGTCTAAATATTAGAGTTATTTACAGTCACTCCTCAAACCCATTTATCTGACTGTGACCCTAAAACTCTACTCAAACTGCTTCCTCCAAGGTTGCCAATGGTATCTTCACTGCTAAATCTGATCACACTTTTTGAAGTCTTTTTCTTTCATCACCTTACCTAGCATCACAGCCTTGGTAATGAGGCTGACACAGGCACTGACTGACCTAACTCAGTGTTTGGGAGGGTCCAAAGAATATTATGGAAGAGAAACTGTATTATACTGTTGTATGCCTGTGAAACCTGGACACTATAGCAGGTCCATGACGGGAAACGGAATCTCTTTCATTTGAATGGTATTAGGAAGATTCTGAAGATTATCTAGAAGGACAAGGTACCAGACTAAGTTCTTTTCTAGATATTGAATGTTCAGGCCTTCAAACTCTACAAATCTGATGGGCTGTTCACATGGTTTGAATGAAAAACTTACGCTTGCAAAAAAGACTCTTTTTTGAAGGACTCACAAAGAACAAGCGTTCACACGGTGGTTAGAAGAAGCAATGCAAGGACACTCTCATGGTCTCTCTTAAGAACTTTGGAATTCATTATGTGACATCGGAGACACTGGCACAGGACTGCTCATCATGGGGTGACCACATCACAAAAGGTGTTGTGCTCTGTGAACAAATCTGAATTGAGATAGCTCAAAGGAAACACAGGATACCCAAATTTGTTCACAAATACTCACAAGGACCATTTCTGCCTAAAGTGAGGTAGACCATTGCTAGTCGGAACTGGTATCATCAGCCACAGTCAGACACACTGAATCTGGACTCAAGCACAATGATGTTATTTTGGTCTGCTTTGAGAACAGAGGTCATACATACTGGAAGCATTTTCAGGTTGAGGAAGGATACAGTGGAATTGTTATTGGCAACTGGAAGACGGGTTTAATTTCCAGGAGAGAGGGATAGCTTATGCTACTGGATGTGATCAAAGTTGGTCCCTATATGTACATTCTTGTGGGGATCAATCAAATCCTGGCAATAAGGTGCTGATTGTTTTTGCTGAGAAGTGAATAAAAAAGTCTCTAGGTAACTCAGACCAGATGGAGAAAAGTTCTCGGGTTCAATCTGTATCAGTTTTAGGGAATCTGGGCTAGAGTCTAGACCTATGAATTCAGGGATCGTGGGATAATTGAACACTTACATATAATCATTGCCATTTCTATTTAATATTTGTCCACTATTTCCCTTTATGAATAGTTCAGAAAAAAAAATGGCTGTTAGGTCAAAGTTTGGCAAACTTTGGGATGGATTACATTATCATGCATGTAGTAGTAGGTACTCTGTTACATTAATTGATAGAGTTTTTATTTAGTATGCCTTTAAAAGAAACAAATAAATCAATTTATTGGGAAATGATTATCAGGGAGATGAGCAAAATCCAGGAAAGCTTCCTGGAGTTTACACCTGTGAAAGTTTCTGAAGGAAGAGAGAGATTTCAACAGATAGCCCGAATGCATACAGAGCAGGACAAAATACAGAGTAAGTGGTAGAGCAGTTTGGCTGAAAAATGAGAGTGAAGACGAGCAGGATGAATTAAGACTGGTCAGACTCCTACTGTCAAGGGTCCTAGAAGGCAGCGCTCCTTCATCTCCTGAACATTTGCTGGAAGGTGTGTTTTTCTGCTGGGTATTGGAAATATTTTTTTTGACTTTGTACATTACCCTATGCCCACCACATTTGAATATCCTTAGACTACATATCAAGATAGCAACACGCCAAGAAAAGGAGGCAAAAGGTGCAAAGAAGGGTGAGAGCAAAAAGCATAACCTATTCTTGAATAAATGAATTTCGGGAGGGAAAACATATGTCTGGGTAAAAGTCAGTAATAAGAACTCCCAGTATAGACTGAGGCCTTCATACCCTCCCTCAAACTTTATGAAAGTAAGAGAATTCTTTGTTTCTTTTTCTTCCTGATTCCAATGAACTCATTTCCTACTATCTATAATTCTGACTTCCTATTGCCTACATTTTTCTTCAGTCACTGTTTGCTGTCAAGAGTGTGAACATTAACAGCCTTTCGAAAGCAGATACGTAAGATTGTTTTTTAAAGATGAAGGTTATTACTCATTTTCTTCAATTTGTGTTTTATCTGATAGACACAGCAAATAAATAACCAGAGGTTTCAGGATCAGGGAATGAGAGCGACCAGGGAGTAAGCATCACAGGCAAAATTTGAATTCAGGTCCTCTGCTTCTACAGCCAAGGCAACGTTTCTCCAATGGACCACACTTCATTCCTGTCTACCTAGTTAACATTGGAAAAAAAACTGGTTTACTCATTTTTATTAATGAATATAATGTCTACTCTTGATACCGAGTTCCCAATGGAGTCATGGATTTGTGAATTAAGGATTTGTTAAAAATCATCATCGAAAAGTTCAAGAGCAGTCTGATAAGTTCAAGTATTATTTCCTTAGTGTCTCTGCCTCGGCTTACCTGTATAATTTGTTTGACAATAATTGTCTCATTTTTAAATCTTCAAAAGAAAGCTGGGCATATTTCTGTCTCTCTCTCCCTCAGTACCGTCTTGATATGAGTTTGTCATTCTTGAGAGTTGGGATTCCAGATCTCTTATTGGTTGCTCCATTTGGTTCCTTAGATCAGCATTCTTATTTTCTAATTTGTAATTATAAATATTTCTAATTTATTTTCTCTTCATTGTTCTAACTTGTCTGTCTCTGCTGAGTCTAAACCAAACGGAAAACAAAGAATGAAATTAATGAGAAACTGCCCAGTTTTATCGTGGAAATTAACAGATGTCTACTTCTTAGCTTTCACTTTAATTTCAGTCAGGGATTCAGAGACCGATTCTGAATTTCTAAAAATAGATTCGAACTTTGAAAGTATTGATCATAAAGTTCATCTGAATTAAATTTTAACTAAAAGCAACAACAGCCCTATTTCTACAGGAAGTTAGTCATTCGTTTGCACTCTGGTACTTACTCTGGTGCTAGTATTAGGATCATTCCAAAAAACATGTATAATTCCAAAAGTTGTCTTCAACTCCAGAATCTCTGGGAATGCTTACTTTGGGTGTACAACCGGGAAAAATATCCTAAAATTTCATTTACATTGAAATATTTTACAATCGTAGTCGTGGTAAATGAAGTTACCTGGAGGAATGTATGGAGTTCCTTTGGTTTTTCATCAGTTTCCAGCCATGCTCGTTCATCAAGATCATGTTTCTATTCTGTGCCATTTAGCTGCATTTTAGCTTAGGAATTTCCAGATGATGTATAATAGCAACAACTTCTTCTTCCAGGTGTTTGCTGTCTGCTTCCAACTGGTCACATTTCTTTTGCAAGATTTTCCTGAAAAAAAACCTCTTCTTGAAGATTTTGATCAATTGATCCCAAGTGTTTATAAAATGAAAATGCTGCTTCCAATTGCTGTGTAAGGTATTTAATCTGTATAAAAGAACATTATCAAGTTACACCAATTCAATTTAGGTCTTTCAAACTAAAGACTAATTTTAAACTGATAACATTAAATTATTTTGAATTCAGTTGTAATTAAATGCATCATTCTCTACATATTACAGCTACAAATTGTATTTCCTGAAATGATTACTCAGGTAAAGTGACAAATCAAAAACAAAATTAAGACTGAAATGATAAACCAAGAATTTCTTTGATTAGCTCTGATACTCAGTGTAATCCACATTTCATATTTCATCCCATATTTTCTTCTGTGATCTCTAATTTTCTCATGCATCTTTTTTCCAGCTCTTAATACAGTGCGCAGATATCAATAAAATTCATACTCGAAGGAGATCAATAAATTCTTCACTTATGCCAGGCCTAAGGCAGCAAGACATCTCAAAAGGAATTTGGAAAGACATGAAATTTCCTTTCTCATTCTAATGAGAAGACTGATTCTATGTTGATAAACTTCACTGAGAAATCAAATACATTTATAGCCATTTGAAGGCGACATGGTAGGATTTTGGGTTACAGAGCCAGAGAAAACCAGAGAGGTCTTTCTCAAAACTCAGGTGACAGTACCCAGGGACATCACATTGTTTCTCAGAGCTTCTGTTGTGAAATGGCCGTCTTCCTGCTCCCCAAGTGCTTTAAGGGAATAAACCAACACGCTAAACAGGACTCGATCGTTATTCCTTCAGACCCAGGGGTTAGAGGACAGAATGAAATAAGTGATCAATAAAACATATGCTACCACTGCCTTCCAGAGGACCAATCCTCAGTAAATGTTAAGAAGTTAATTCTTTATGATAAATATTGATGAGAACTGCAAGACAGGAGATATCATCTACGAACATTAATGAGAGTTAAGATAAAATGTTTCTAAGGAGTCACTTGACATAGAAAAAAAGAGTATTACTATTAGTTAGCATTTAAATAGCACTTTAAGCATTATCAGTGGGATCACATTTGAACACTTGTTTTTCAAAACCTTGCTAGGAGTTTCCCCCAAATCCTGCTGGGAGTTGGGGAAATGGCTCAATATTACCAAATACTAGAATCCTTACAAATTAAGAAATAGTTCAAGATGAATTACTCAACTTATTATTCCTCAAGTTCGAGAAAAATCTTTGCTTCCCTAAAACAGAAGAGCAATGTATAGGCCATACTGCAATGAAGTCGGTTTCACCCACTTCCTGGTGGAATGATATGAAAATCTCCTAAGTATTCGACTCCTTTCTCCTCTTAAAACAACTCAAGTCCTGTTTTCACTTTTAACTCTTTTAACTCAATTACCTTGTATTATGAAGGTTCTTAATCAGCGGTAATCACCTTGCAATCAAATTTCTTTCGTTGTTGTTTTTTTTTTGGGGGGGGGTGATTTTGCCATTTTAAAAGCTCTTAAAGAGCGAGTGCTTTTCAAATTGTTTCTGCTTAGTAGTCATCTTTTTGGGGGAGATATGATTTGGATCTTTAGAAATCCCGAAGAAGTGTCAGAAGAAGTTCAGAAGTTCTAAGAGATCCTGCAATCAGTGCCCCTAAAAGACTTTCTATCATGTGTTTCTTCAAATAGCTTATCTCCCTCTGGTAGCACTCTGATTGCTGGAAAGTTTTTCTTGAGGTCCAATCTAAATTTGTGTCTTTGCACACTTCCATTGATGAGTAGAACAAGTCTAATATTTCTCTCACCTGAGAAAGCTTTTTAATCCTTGAGAAGTACCATTAACACAATACATTTAAATACATTCTATTTGATATAAGTTCCAAGATGGCAGAAGAAGAAAACCTTCTAGCATATAAATCTAGAAAGAAAGTTAGTAGAGTCCAGAATTTTCAGGGAGATTATCAAGTCCCAAGCTTGTTTACTGAGTTGCTAAGAGCAGCAAGAGGTGACTAGGCCTGAAATAGTAATTGTTGTCTTCCTAGCATGGGGAAGATGTAAATCTCAAGGACATTGGTGTCCAATGACCTGGTGCATATTGTAACTATTTCAAAAGGTATATCAAGGGAAGTCATTTTACACAATTCAATATTCAGGATTACCTGATTTTTTAAAGCATTAATTTCTCTACCCATTTCAGAATCAGTTCACTTCACTCCCACCCTGGTCAACAACATCTCCATTTTCATATTCTTTTAATGCCGTCATGGCTGTTTCCAACGCGTCGAAACATCTGTGACAATGAACAGAATAATTAAGTCAATGTCTTCATAGCTTACATATTATACATTTCAAAAGGGTAATTTTTGAACCACTACCTTAAATTATCCTCAATCATAGAGAAGAAAATAAATATAAAAAGAGTTCTTGTCATTACTCAACACATCTGACGATATTTTGGGAAATAAAACCAGAGAAACAGTAGCCTCACCAATGATTTCATCTCTCTTTCAAAAGATATATATTCGTCATCAGCTCTACATTAATGTCACTTCATTTTAGAACACTGCCCACATGATTTCTCGTTATGCTGTCATATTTGTAGAACGAAGGATGCCTTCCAAATAATATAATACAACAATTAAAGGATAAGGAAATTCATTTTGAATAAAAAAAGTTTTACAGTGCTGTGTTGTTTCTTCGTTATTTTCATTGTCGATCCATGTAAATTGGCTGGGGAAGTGTTTAAAGGTCCTAGGCTACAAAACACAAATGATCTCATTTAATGCTATTGGAATACCAAGTTGCATTTAAAATGTTGCTTTAGTGGATGGAATTACAGGTAGTCTCTAACTTGAAAAATCAGATGGATCTCAAACGCTCCTTTGCAAACTGACTTTGTGGAACAGGGGAGGCATTTCTCCCTCCCACTCAGAGGTAGTACTCTTAAAAGCAGTTCAATAAAAGCCCCGCAAAAACTAATTCTATCGTAACACTACTAAATTAAAGTCCTGGAAAATGCAGGACCATTTAGAGATTGTCCTCTCCCACTAATATGGCAACCTCTCGCCTGTGGTAAGAAGCTCTGATACCTCGACAGTGATAGCCTCTTGCCACATTCAATTAAAAGTCATCCACTGGAATTCAGTTACAATGCAATTTGAAAGCATTAAATGCTTACCTTTCAAAATTGTGACAGAATACAGAATTTAGATAGACCGTGGTCGATGCTCTCATTGAAGCAGGATATGAAATAAATGTGCAGATAATGACAATATACAACCACGTGTAAGAGCTTTAGGCGAGTGTAATGGAAATTTCAATGTGAACTCAGATGGGGAAGGTCATTCATTATCAAGTACAGAGATCAGAGTAGGCCCCAGTGAGAAACTGCATTTGGGTGAGGATGAGTGTAGATACCATGGGTAAATATCACAGGCACAGGACAGATTTGGGAAAGCCCAGGGCATGTTTTGAAGCACAGAGAATAGCCCAGTTGAACAGGAGTGTAAAGTGTAGAAGACAGAATAATATAATTGAAGAGAGAAAAGGCACGCTGCTGGCACATCGTGAAGAGCCTTATATCCCAGGTCAAGAAATGCTGTGGGGTCTAGCTCAAAAGTCATATACTTAACTTAGTTTGGCTGATGCCACAAAATTAGAAGAGGCCTTTTACTCCTTCAGTCTCTGACTGCATTTCATTTCGACCATTTTTTTTTTTATTTTTCTAGTTTTTTTTTATTTTTTTTATTTTTATTTTTTTTATTATTAAATTTATTTATTTAACTTTTAACATTCATTTTCACAAAATTTTGGGTTACAAATTTTCTCCCCTTTTATCCCCTCCCCCCCCAAACACCAAGCATTCTAATTGCCCCTATGACCAATCTGCTCTCTCTTCTATCATCCCTCTCTGCCCTTGTCTCCATCTTCTCTTTTGTCCTGTAGGGGCAGATAGCTTTCTATACCCCTTTACCTGTTTTTCTTATTTCCTAGTGGCAAGAACATTACTGGACAGTTGATCCTAACACTTTGAGTTCCAACTTCTCTTCCTCCCTCCCTCCCCACCCCTTCCCTTTGGAAGGCAAGCAATTCAATATAGGCCATATCTGTGTAGTTTTGCAAATGACTTCCATAATAGTTGTGTTGTATAGGACTAACTATATTTCCCTCCATCCTATCCTGTCCCCCATTACTTCTATTCTCTTTTGATCCTATCCCTCCCCATGAGTGTCGACCTCGAATTGCACTCTCCTCCTCATGCCCTGCCTTCTATCATCCCCCCCACCCTGCTTGTCCCCTTATCCCCCACTTTCCTGTATTGTGAGATAGGTTTTCCTACCAAAATGAGTGTGCACTTTATTCTTTTCTTTAGTGGAATGTGATGAGAGTAGACTTCATGTTTTTCTCTCACCTCCCCTCTTTATCCCTCCACTAATGAGTCTTTTGATTGCCTCTTTTATGAGAGATAATTTGCCCCATTCAATTTCTCCCTTTCTCTTCCCAATATATTTCTCTCTCACTGCTTGATTTCATTTTGTTTTAAAGATATGATCCCAACCTATTCAATTCACTCTGTGCACTCTGTCTCTATGTATGTGAGCGTGTGTGCATGTGTAATCCCACCCAGTACCCAGATACTGAAATGTTTCAAGAGTTACAAATATTGTCTTTCTATGTAGGAATGTAAACAGTTCAGCTTTAGTAAGTCCCTTATGACTTCACTTTGCTGTTCACCTTTTCATGGTTCTCTTCATTCTTGTGTTTGAAAGTCAAATTTTCTTTTCAGCTCTGGTCTTTTCATCAAGAATACTTGAAAATCCTCTATTTCATTGAAAGACCATTTTTTCCCCTGAAGTATTATAGTCAGTTTTGCTGGGTAGGTGATTCTTGGTTTTAGTCCTAGTTCCTTTGACTTCTGGAATATACTGTTCCATGCCCTTCGATCCCTTAATGTAGAGGCTGCTAGATCTTGTGTTATCCTGATTGTATTTCCACAATACTTGAATTGTTTCTTTCTAGCTGCCTGCAGTATTTTCTCCTTGACCTGGGAACTCTGGAATTTGGCCACAATGTTCCTAGGAGTTTCTCTTTTTGGATCTCTTTCAGGCGGTGTTCTGTGGATTCCTTGAATATTTATTTTGCCCTCTGATTCTAGAATCTCAAGGCAGTTTTCCTTGATAATTTCATGAAGGATGATGTCTAGGCTCTTCTTTTGATCATGGCTTTCAGGTAGTCCCATAATTTTTAAATTGTCTCTCCTGGATCTATTTTCCAGGTCTGTTGTTTTTCCAACGAGATATTTCACATTATCTTCCATTTTTCCATTCTTCTCTCTTTGTTCTGTGATTTCTTGGTTTTGCATAAAGTCATTAGCCTCCATCTGTGCCATTCTAATTTTGAAAGAACTATTTTCTTCAGTGAGCTTTTGAATCTCCTTTTCCATTTGGCTAATTCTGCTTTTGAAAGCATTCTTCTCCTCATTGGCTTTTTGAACCTCTTTTGCCAATTGAGTTAGGCTAGTTTTTAAGGTGTTAATTTCTTCAACATTTTTTTGGGTCTCCCTTAGCAGGGAGCTGATCTGCTGTTCATGCTTTGACTTCATGTCTCTCATTTCTCTTCCCAGCTTTTCCTCCACCTCTCTAACTTGATTTTCAAAATTCTTTTTGAGCTCTTCCATGGCCTGAGCCCATTGGGTGGGCTGGGACACAGAAGCCTTGATTTCTGTGTCTTTGCCTGATGGTAAGCATTGTTCTTCCTCATCAGAAAGGAAGGGAGGAAATGCCTGTTCGCCAAGAAAGTAACCTTCTATAGTCTTATTTCTTTTCCCTTTTCTGGGCATTTTCCCAGCCAGTGACTTGACCTCTGAATATTTTCCTCACACCCACCTCACCTCCTGATCCTCCCAGCCCGTGTTTGTGGTCTGAGATTCAAATGCTGCTTCCAGCCTCAGGGCTTTTGGCGGGGGCAGGGCTGCTATTCAGTATGAGATTATGATCTGGTGCTGAGATCGGGGCAGGGCCACCTCTCAGGCTCAGTTCCCTCAGGGGGTTTATGCGCAGACCTTCCGCAATGGATTCAAGCTCCCGCCCGCTTGGGGAGCCCCTGTCTGCAGCCGCCTCTCAGCTTCTACCTCCCGGGGGGGGGGGCCTGAATTATGGGGGCACCCCACTCCCCTCTCGACCCGCCAAAGAGACTCTCTCACCCACCCCTATCACCTGTGGGTGGAGGGACTTGTGAGGCCGCTGGAGATCCAGTCCCTGAAGCCTGCTTGGATCTGTTTCTCTCGGTGCCGCAGCCGTGGCCGCAGCAGGTCTGGGCTGGGCTTTGTGTCTGCAGCGCGACGGACCTTTTGCGAGAGGTTTGCAGATCCCTCTGTGGGTGGAGGGACCCGCGTGGCCGCTGGAGATCCTGTCTGTGAAGCCTGCTCGCATCTTTTCCTCTCGGTGCCGCGGCCGCGGCAGGGCTGCATTCAGCTCCCAGTCCCGGCGCCCAGTCCGCAGCGCGAAGGACCCCCCGCGAGAGGTTTGCAGGTCTCTCTGGAACAGAAATCTCCCTCGCTCCAATGTTCTGTGGCCTCTGGGTGCGGAATTTGCCGTGAGTTACTTCCCTGTAGCCATTCTATGGGTTGTGGGTTCAGAGCTATGTGTATGTGCGTCTTTCTACTCCGCCATCTTGGCTCCGCCCCCTCATTTCGACCATTTTAAAGCACTTAATACATTCTCATTTGCACAGCTTATTTGGGTCCCTACATTACCTCTTTGAATAGCCTACAATCACTCACTGTCAAAGCAGGGACTGCACATTAGTAATCGACCCCTGCCAGTCCAGGACCAGCACAGTATTTTATATACAATCGATGTTTGATAATACTTTTTGACTGAATGACAATTGAACAAATTAGGTAAATAATGAAGGAAATAAATTAGGATGGAAAACATAGAGATTTACCATAGAGAAGCATTTGTGTCCAGAAATAGTATACTGAACAAGCGACTGTCAAATGCTGTATAGTATCATTCCACCAAACATACTTTCAGGTACAGGTGCTATGCAGCATTTTACTATAGCTCCAGAGATGCAGGACAGAAGGTTTATTTGTCAGCGGTAAGTTAGTGAAGAAAATGAAAGTGAAAAAAAAAAAAAAACCCTTTGTTCACTTAGAATCATCCATGGTGGAATTCTATAAGTGTTAATATACAAAATGAATTTGTACTCAGTATTTAACAAAATAGTGAAGTCCTTGCTTACTTTATGTTTCCTTTGAAAGGCCTGCCAAAAGGGGTCTTACCGATTTAAATCTTCCTCTAATTCATCATTTCTCTTCATTTGTCGTTCTAGAGAATCTTCCAGACATTGCTTCCACTCATTGAGTCTCGTGAATTTTTCCCTTTCAATACGAAGCTTTAAAAAAATTTTACAATGAAAAATATCACAATTGAACTGGCATTTCTCAAAGGGATTCTCTTCATTAACTCTAGCTCCAATTGTAAATATCAATTTAAGCATAGATTGTTGAACCAAAACAAATATGGAAAGATTTGAAAATGATTGATCTTCCTTGACATGACATACATTTCCCGTGATTTCACTACAAACTATTTCTTTTCTTTTGAAATTTAAATCAATGAAAGTTCTGATTTGATTCAATATAGGTATTACTTTTACCAACAATATTCATAAATTTAGGAATGGTTGAAAGGAATAGGAATGAATAGAAAGTGGGCCAAGTTTCCCAACACACCACACCTTGGAGGAACATTGGCCTTTCCTACTTCTCTAGAACCCATGATAATTATCCGTTCAGCTCCACTTCCCCTTTGTGTTGGCACACCTGACCCATGTTCCAATCATTCCTATGTTGAAATGACAATGTATGTCTTTGTAAGTAAGGGTGTAAAACAGTTCTGCTAATCTCTTTGTACTGAAATAAGAGAGATGCAACGTGAGTAAATTGACGTTTTCTTTTTCTCCTTGAGTGGTTATCTGTTGTTCCCGATTATGAGCCAGGTGCTCTTTACTCTCTTGCAAAGGAAGACAGAAGTCTGCTCATTGTGGTGAATACCGCATTTCTCCTCTTTGCTTCCACATTTCTCCAATGAATGATTACCACAGCTGCAATTTCTTCATTTCCTATTTCCATTTCATTCATCTATTTATCTGTAACTCTTCCCTTATTTATTTTCTATTTATCTGTGACTTAATTGGTATAGGAAATTCCCAGTCATAACGTTTATAACGTATCAGTACAAATAGGCCCTGCCCTCAACCGACATCTCAGAATCTGCAACTCTCAGAGTTTTACTGAATAACTTAGGGCACCAAAATTATACAAAACTGGCCCAGGTTCATGAAGCCATTTATGTCAACATTGGGATTTCAACCTACGCTTACGTCTGAGGCAAGATCTCTATTCCTAAAATATAGTGCCTTTCTTCATTGCCATAAAATCAGTTATTCCCTCCTTACTAGTCTACTACAACTGCATTCTCAAGAGGTAGAAGTCATACTGGTATCCAAAAACTTTTCTTCTTAGTCTCTGACTTCACTGAAACATAGATCCTCTTTCTCTTCTGTGATTGGTAATTTATTTTCCCTATAAATTATCCTTTCACCCTGTTTCTCTTTCCTCTTCTATCTCATGGAGACCCCTTTGGTCCTGGATCATGACTTCAAGCCGAGGATCAAAGAGTGAGGGAGGTGAGCATTTAATCCCACCTTCTCATTTTACAAAGGAGGAAGCAATCACACTGGTGTTAAATCAGTTGCATACAGTTTAATTAAAAACAAAAGGGCTACTGGGTCTTTCTGTTCTAATTTTGCCCCCACACCAATCTTTCCTACAAAATGCTAAGCCAAGTACTATCAAACATCGTTGTGATCATGTTACTGCCTTACTCAGCAACATGTACAGGAACTTCTATGGGCTATCAGATTGAGGCTTAAATTCTCCGTCTTTTTTTCTCTTATCTCTCACTTCATCACATTTTTCCAACTTTTAATTCTAATTGCTCTACGGCTCCCCTCCTCACACTCCTATGCTTTTTGTATTTTCCTATCGCTCCCTATCCTACTGATCCATCACTTTCTTAGCCTATTGGACTCCATTGCTCTCCTATCCTGCTGATCCCTTCCCAAATCTCGAAGGCAACTCAAAGTTCTCACTTTTCTTCAATGCTTTCCTTACTATTTTGCTGCAATGATCCTTGCCTTCACTGCATTCTTTGAGATTTTTGTCTGCAGCATTCAGTGAATATGCTATTGGGGTAAGTGCCTACATTGAGAATCACCTCTCATTTTAGTTCTTTATTATTTCAGTGTCTACTGGTGATATATTGTATAGGGACCTAGCAGGAATTCACTAAATATTTTCAGGATAATCAACTGCACTATACTCATTTAGAACTATAAACAGAGCAAAAATGGACAAGTCATGAGTTAGTACAGATTTTTTATAAATGAAGAATCCAAGGTTTGAGAGAGAAAAACATTCATAAAAACAAGTTGTATGCCAAGAGACTGAGCCAGGACGTAAAATTTTGAAAGTTCACCCTCCTATATATGCTATCAATAATGTATATACATATATACAGATGTATAGATGTGTGTACGCATATATAAAATTCAGATATTTGGCAATTTTTCTTCCACTAGAGTTGCTACCTCAGCAAATTTGCACTGGGAACTTCTTGTGTTAAAAATAGGGGTGGATAATACCATCTGTTCTAACCTCCACCTCTAGTGATCTCTCCTTTTCATAAATACTTACGTTTACCATTCACTTAGTAGTTGTTTATATGCTACGTTGTATTAAACATGAAATTCCTTTATTTGGCATTGGTATGCTAGAGAGACTGAAAATTCTTCAAGGAGAAAATGCATGTCTTATACATAGCTTTTGCTACCTGCTCAGAACCTCTCATAGTGGAATTCACATAATGAATATTCACTAGTTAATGAGGTAAATTTTGAACAAGGAAGAAATTGTAATTTGACTGAATTTTTACAGAGCAAAAACTTGGATGATCTGGGAAATTAGACTAGAAATGGGTGCTAGTTTGCCCTGAATACCATTTACATGAGGCAATTTGTACTGACAAAGAGGGACTCTAACTTATTTCTTCCTTACGTTACTTTCAAGGGCTCAGTCCACACCTAGTTTCTGGACTGGAGCCTAAAACCAAAAGGTTTGGAAGGGTAATATTTTAATCGATGTGTTCCACAAATAATGTGAGAGAAATGAAGAGAATGAGGGATAGGGGAGTTAATTGGGGAAAAAAAAGTTGTTTCACTCTCGTACTGGTTTCTGAAACCTAGAAAAATGTCTCAAGCGTCAAATGCCAGAGTAAAGAAGTTTTTCTAAGAATGAGATTGGACCTTGTAATAATTTCATAGCTAAGGGAAGTATACTGAAATTAACGAGGTTAAAAGAACGCTTTTGGAAAATTAGGAGGTGGATACGAAAATGGGGGAGGCAGTGGTTATTTGTATGAAAATGACAATGGTCTTTTGTTTTCAGTGTAGCGAAACTAGCATTTAGTCAGTGTCTAATGTGTGCAAGGAACAAAGGCCATAAAGTTGAGTGATTTGCAATTATGATCTCATTTGATTCGCACAACAACCCTGGGAGGTAGGTGCTATTATCAACCCCATTTCATGTTTGAGAATACTGAAAAGATCAAGTGACTTGCCTAAGATCACACAGAGAGCATCTGAGGCTATATCTGTAATAAGATCTTTCTCAGCCCAGACTCAAGATTTTATCCATAATTGCTGAAAATCCCCTTCAAGCTGAGAAACATCTCATCATACAAAATTCTCTTTTTGATCACTTTGCCTTAGATTTCCCTTGATTTACCACTTATGATGGGTACTAGTTTGAAAATATGTTTGAGGAATGTCAGAAATATCCACTTCTAAACAGGCATAATGATGAATAGCACACATAACTACATATAAATATGGGAAAGCAAATGAAACAGGAGAAAGGCATTTGACACTAATAATGGAAACCCGTTAGGGGAATTTGACTGTGTTGCTATTCTATGCGTAACCTCCCCTTCACTGTAATAATTTCTAATAATAATAACAACAATAATTTTTTTTTTTACTGAATTTATATGTGGCCATTGCAGGCTCTGGGAAATCGAAAATATATAAAAAACCAGAATAGACAAACTCAAGGTGCTTTCGTACAAATATTACCTTGAGTCAATTTTCATTTTCACTACATTTTCAGCCTAGGCAAAGCCAAGAAATGAACATATAGTTTTGTCCTTCTTGTTCTTCCACTAGTAATACTACTATTATTACCAGTACCACTACTACTTCTACTAGAAGTACTACTACCAAATCTATTACAACTACTACTACTACTTTTGCTACTACAATAATAACAATTACTCTACTGCCAACATCCTGTGAAAAGGAATTTCTATGGAAAATAAGGAAGCATGAATACTCCCTGTCCTCAAGGAACTCCATTATAATTGGGCAAAAAACAATGAGATAAAGCAATTGATTTTTTGATAAGAAATGCGATCACCATAGGACAATCCATATGTAATTAAATACCAGATTTTGTGGTATCAGATGAAAAGTGTATTTGAGGAGATTCAGGAATCAACAGGGGTGAAAAGCCCAAAAAGCATTATGGCAAAAGAATCATACTTTTGTAATTCAAAAACATCTTGAATGTGAAGAGTAGAAAGGTTTTGAATAGGTAGCACAGATGAGGAAGTGTAACTAAACAAGAAGAGTACCTAAACAAGATGGAGGTATGGAGGTGGAAATCCACAAGGTGAGATCAGATTGATTAAGTTAGGGAATATTAATGAAAGCATTCATCTAATTACTTCAACTTCAATTTATCCTTTCCATGTACAATTTCTGTATGTACAAAATGTGAAGAAATAGCATTTTCTTGTTATTCAAGGAGTAGTTTGAACAGAAAGAAACAAAGAATTTGTACTTGACAGTGCTGTTTGGGGGATTAAATGAGAAAATGAAGGTCAAGGTGTTTCTAAAAATCAAGTATGATAGAAATGATTGAGCTATTATTGGTCGTGGGAGAAACACCTCTTCTCTTTGCATAAGGACAGATAAACCAAATAGTCAACCACAGAAAGAGTGAATATAAGTATTAAAATTTACGTGTACAGATTTTGGAAGTTGTAGATGTAATTCTAAGTCAACGGAAATTACAGGCACAGTGTTCAGAAAATTGACAAAACTGGTAAAATGAGAAAGCAGCAATTCCCCAAACCACTAGGTAGTAGCTAAGAAAGAGAAGGGTAGAGACGTGGAATGGGCTAGGTACTCAAGAGATAGCAGGCAAAGAATATAGCAGTCTCTGGGTTGATAAACTCAAGGACCCCTACCTTCTGGGATAAGAACTCACTGTTCGAGAAAATTGCTGGGAAAACTGGATAACAATGTCGTGGAAACTAAGCATAGACCAATTCCTGACACCATTCACAAGAATGAATGGGTACATGATCTAGGGATAAAGATTGATACCACAGACAAGGTGAAGGAGGAAGGAATAGTGTATTTATCAGATTTATGGAAAAGGGAAGAGTTTTTGACTAAAGGAAAGACAGTAAGCATTATGAAGGGAAAGGTGAATAATTGTGATTGCATTAAGCTGAAAAGTTTTTGCACAAGCAGACCCAATGCAATCAAGATTCGGAGGGATGTAGTACATTGTAGTTAATGTTGGGGATAAAGGCCTCATTGATAGAGTATATAGAGAACTGAGTCAAATGTACCAGAATACAAGTCATTCCCCAATTGATAAATGGTAAAAGGATATGAACAAACAATTTTCAGAGGAAGAAATTAAAGATACCTATAATCATAGAAGAAATGCTCTCGACCACTTTTGATTAGAGACATGCAAATCAAAACAACTCTGAGGTACCACAACACACCTATTAGACTGGCAAACATGACAGAACAGGAAAATGATAAATGTTGGAGAGGATGTGGGAGAGTTGGAACACTAATTCATTGTTTGTGGAGCTGTGAGCTCATCCAACCATTCTGGAGAGCGCTTTGGAACTATGCTGAAAGGGCTACAAAAATGTGCATACCCCTTCACCCAGGAATATACAGCAATATGACTGTATTCCCAAGAGATAATAAAAATGAGAAAGGGCCCCACATGTACAAAAATATTTATAGCATCACTCTTTGTAGTGGCCAAAAACTGAAAATCAAGGGGGTGCCCATCAATTGGGGAATGGCTGAAGACATTATGGTATATGAATATCATGGAATACTATTGCACTAGAAGAAATGATGAGCAAGATGACTTCAGAGAAGCCTGGAAATATTTACATGGTTTGATGCTGAGCAAGAGGAGCAGCACCAGCAGAACTTTGTGCACAGCAACCACCAAAGTGTGCAAGAGCTTTTTCTGGTAGACTTCGATAGTCACAGAAAAAAAAAAATCCTAATGATGCCCTAAGGCAAAATGCTTTCCACATACAGGGAAAGAACTATCGAATTCAATCGCAGAATTTAACAGATCATTTCTGTATGTGTGTGAGTGTGTGTGTGTGTGTGTGTGTGTATTATATTTTGGTTTGTTATATGATTTCTCCCATTTATTTTAGTTCCTCTACACAGCATGACTATAGTGAAAATGTACTCAGTAGGAATGTATATGTAGATTCTATATAGAAGTGTATGGCTCTTGGGGTGGGAAAAAAATCTAAGTTTTGTCGTAGTGATTGGAGAATATTAAAACTAAATATATTGCTTAAAAATGTGAAATGTCACACTGAATATACTTTCCACTCATTTGTTTCCAGAACAAATTACTGATCTTTTTGCATACGTACTTGACTTTTGGTTTCATCTACTTCCTTCTTTAGTTTTTCCTTATCTTCATAATCAATTTCATTAAATGATGTGACTTGTTGTGAAACTCCTGTCAGGAACTGATAATTGCAGGAAACAGGTGATTCTCGCTGAAGATTTCTTACTCTAGCCTGACAGAAATATGTCCAAATTACTAATATTACAGATTTCATAAAGCAACATTAGCTCGTGTAAAATAAATATAAATTTAAAATTCAAATCAAAAGTCTATATAATTTTGCATGCAACTTAATTTCTTCAGTATATTCATAATTATCAACGATTGAAAGACAGAAATCTCTTAGGGATTAAGAAAACAACCTCATTTTGCAGGTGAGAAAAACTAAACTCCAAAGAGGTTTAATGAGTAACCAAGGTCCTAAAGGTAGACGTTTAGAGAGAAAAGGATTGAAACTTGGCTCCTGGGGCAGCAAAGTTGTTTGGATTATACCACTCAACTTCCATTTAGCACGGAGCAAATGAGATCTCCCTCAGAAGACTCCTCAGAAATTACTACAGTCAGCCTGCTTTCCCCATTATGTCTTAATTGACAAGAATGAGACCACCTCCAAAGCTATCTAGGGACTAAAACATTTTACGTGAAATTCCCATGCAAAGTAAAGGAAACAGGAGGGAAGAATGTACACTTTTTTATACTTGGCAGAAAACTTAAAGGTTTCCCATTCCATTTTTCGGAAAAGTTGACTACCTTATTTCTGTGTGCCAGTCCGTAGAAGAAAGACATCTACAAGAAAAGGTTGTGCTTTCTTTCCTCTCATGGTTTACGCTGGAGAGTGAACATAGGCACTGATATGCTTGTCAGGCTTGGTAAAAGCACTTCACATGCCCAAAGCCAAAATGTCAACAACAAATGTGGCCGCTAGGTACTATTCACATCTTCAACAGTCTTTGCTTAGCCTGCGAGGAAGTTGCTTTCTCTATTCAGATAGGAGTTACACTCCTGGTTTCAGTGAATGGAGAAAAAAGAGGAAACTCTGGAAAATATGCCAGTTCTCCACGCTATGTGTACATAGCATGTTAGAAGTACAGAGTTTTGGACATACAGACGTATTCATCCGTTCACATATATGTATATGTAGATATCCACACAGAAAAACACAACCGTATGTGTATAGAATGATATACTGCAACAATTCCTCTCCTTTTTCACTACAGAGCAAGGGGAATTATTGAATAAATTATGAAAACCAAATGAAGCCAAAAATCAAAAGAAGCCAAATGTTTTTTTCTAATTAGACAAGATGAAGTACTTTGTAAAAGTAAATTTTAGTAGAGTCTCATCAAATTTTTTGAAGAAAACATAAGGCTAAAAGAAGACAATGTAAAGTTCAGAGAGTAAAATTGGCACAATTCACTGAATTTCTACAAGTAAACTATATTCTATTATGGAATGACTAGATAAAATTTTAAATTTTTTAGATGAAATCATTACCCAGGACAATACATGGTAGAATTCACCCTCATTGCATATATGAAAAATCACAGATAATGAGATCTGCTATTAGACTGTATAAATTATTCATATTAAGGAACTAAAATGAGTGATTCCAGAACCGGCAACTTTGGAAACTGAGCAAGACTTGTTAGTCCAACCACAAAAAAAAAAAAAAAAAAACAGAGATGAAAAAATAGTGGAGTACAATTAAAAAATAAGATTAGTAACTGAAAAATTAACGCTTAATGAAGAATCATAATGTTTCTGAATAGAAGCACTGTCCTAAATTTCAAAGAAAAGTAGTGGCTCGACTACGGAATTTCACTACAACTAGAATCCAATCGTTAATGTTTCAAAAATTAGTTCAGAAGTGTCTAAATTGAAACTAGTTAGACAGATGAGTATGTTTAAATTTTAATGAAACTCGTAAAGAGAATATTGCACAGTTATCTCATAAGAGATTTCATACTTGAAATGTAATATTGTTCCTAGCATTATGTTGGAAGACTTTTCTTAAGTTGCAGCATTTGAAAAAATTTGTTCCATTTCAATGTTGAAATGGAATAATAGAAAAATTAATGAAACAAAAATTTATCTTTATTTAGACACTAGAGATTTCCTATACAAATATTTATTAAGCCAAATGTCATGGACAACATAATTTCTTGAAGCAAAACGTGTTGTTACCTAAAAGAAGAATTTGTAAATTATTTTTATACTTATAGCTTTTATACTATTATTTTATATTTAAAATTGCTTTCAGTTGTTTGCTTTATTACTTATATTGTATTACAGTACATTTTATTTTCATTTTTGTATTCATTTGATCTTAAAAGTTATTATATTACTTGTTCTGTTTATCATATCGTGGATTCTCACTCTCAATTCTTATATATCAGAATTTGTACAATGAAAGATAATAGCATCACCAGCCTGTCGAATATTCAAATTCCTAAGATATCTTGATAAAAATTAACTTGAATTTCATTTCAAAAAGACTAAAACTTATCCAAGTAAAATACTTCAAGAGCGAACCCTCTTGCGGCCTTCTCATTTTCATATTTCCACGTTTGCTCTCTTAAGTGGTTCCATTCACTCATTAACTAATACTTTATTGCTCTCTTCTACTATAAGAGCTTGTTTATCAATATCAGCATAAGCTTTATTGAAGAGATCAATAAATTGCACCTGGGCATCACGAATTTGCTTTTCATGAAATATGATTTTCTTCTGTGTGTCTTCAAGCTCTTGCTGCAGCACCGTATTTTCACTCTGGATTTGGCCTAATCTTTCCTGGAGAGATTCATTTTCCAAACTGTATCTGTTGACTTTTTCCTTTAACACTTGATTTGTTTCTTCAAGTTCCTTTGCCTTCTCTTCAGCATGGTTCAGTTCTCTTTGTGTGTTTTCTACAATGTATGTCTTTTCTGTGAGGGATTCCTGGACATGGTCTAGCTCATTTTCTAAACTCTTGGCTCTACTTTCAGTCTTAGAGAGTTTTTCAGAAAGGACACCGTTATCCTCTCTTAGACTCAACCAATCACGGTTTAGTTTGTCCTTTAAATGAAGCCACTCATCTCTTTCCCCCTCAAAGGAATCCTCAAGGGCTAATTTTGATAACTCATATTCGCGACCAACTTCAATCAACCTGGACGCGTATGATGCCCTATCGTCCTCTAGTTTTTCAATGTTGTGTTCTGCATTCTGCAGTTTAGAGTTCAGCGTGGCATTCTCAGCTTTCAGAACGTTTACTCGTCGACGGCACTGAAATCCGATTTTTCTTAACGCTTCTCTGTTCCATTGTAATTCCTGTTGAAGCTCCTCAATCATTTCTTTCAAAGCTTCAGTTTCTTCTGTGTGGTGCTTTCTGGTGTGCTGATAGTTAATTTTTACTGTGTGTAATTCCACTTGGTGCATGGCACCATACTCTGCGATTTCCTTTGTTTTCTGCAGGTATTTTTCCTTTTCATTCCTAAGAGAAACCTAAACATAAGAAAAAGAAAAAAAATTTTATTCAAAATAAAATTATTTATTGTGATATTTCCATAAAAATTCAAAATAGACACCAAGGGACCAAGAAGCATAGTGTATTCAGAGAAAAGCTAACTGAGGGAGTTTCACCTATTTCCTATTTCTGTCAATTTGAGCAAAGAACAGGACTTAAAACTACATCGTCAATCGGAAGATTTGGAACGCGTTTTTGAACCGACAAAGCTCTCTGTCTTTCAAGATATTTGATTTCCTTTTCTCCATGCATTTTATCTCACACTGATGATTCTATTTCAGACATTTCAAGGTCTTTGGAAAGTACTTTCAATACATGATCTCACCTAAAATTTGCACAACCTTTATGAGGGAAATATTTATATTTATTTATATTGCTAACTGTGGAACAGAAGTGGAGTTCACGCATTTGAAACTATAGATTATTAGAGCAAAAAGGGACACTACGGATGAGTTAGTACATCATTTTATAATTCAAGAACCAGAAGCCTAACGACAGAAAACCATTTGCTGAAAGTCGTGTGGATGGCAATGGACTGAAGCAGAACACAAAATCTTGGAAAAGTCCCCCTTAGATTGACAGTTTTACCAGATTTCAGACATATAATTATATGAACACACGCACACGTGTGTGTAATTACGTATGTGTACATGTATATTTTTGTGTGTACATATACACATCCACGCAGGAACAGATATATCAATATAAATAAATATATAAATGTACATACATATGTATAAATATATATACATGCATATTTACACATATATATGTATAATACGTAGGTATTCAGCAATTGTTCTTCCACTAGGGCTGCTAACTCAACCAATTTGCATCGAGTAATGTTTGCATTAATAAAAACATGAATGGATTAATACCATCTGCTCTAATTTCCACCTGTACTGATATCTTCTTTCATAAATACTTACAGGAATATCGTTCCCTTAGTAGTTGTTTAAATTCCACTTTGTGTTATAAATGAACTTTCTCTCTTTTGTATTGACTTCCCAGAGAGAGTGAAAATTCTTCAAGGAGACAGTGCATGTCTCACACACAGTCTTTGTATCCTTCTCAGGGCCTATCACAGTGTTTACGTAATTATTATTCACTAATTGATGAAATAACGTTTGAACAAGGGAGAAACTGTAATTTCACTGAAATCTTCCGTAGTGAAAACTTGCACTATCAGGGAAATTACACAAGACATGGTGCCAGTTTGGCCAGAATGCCCATTAACTGACATACCTCTTCCTACCAAAGATGGATTCTAAATTACTGCTTCCTTGCTGTAACTTCCAGGAGTCAGTTCACACCTAGTTCCTTGACTGCATCCTGACGCAAAAAGCTTTTGACGGTTAATATTTTAATCCAAGTCTTCCAGAAAGAAGGTGAGGGAAAGGAAGAAAAGAAGCGATAAGGGAGCTACTTGGGAAACAAAACTTATTTCATTCCAGTGCTGATTTCTGACACCTTGAAAAATTTCTCAAGAATACAAATTCAAAAGAAAAGTAATTTTCAGAAGAATGAGACTGGAACTCATAATAGTTTCTTAACTAAGCCAAGTCTACTGAAATTAGCCAGGTTAAGAAAAGTCTTTTGCAATATTTGGAGATGCTTATCAAAATTTGGGAGGTAGTATTATTTGTATAAAATGGACAATGATCTTTATGTCCTTGGAGCAGGGAAACTGATATTTCTTAAGTATCTAATATGTGCCAAGAACAAAGGCCATAACCTTAAGAGAATTACAATAATTATCTCATTTGATTCTTCCAACAACACTGGGAAGTATGTGCTATTATAATTCCCATTTTGTGGCTAAGGAAAGGGAGAAGAATTAAGTGACTTGCCTAGGATCACACAGACAGAATCTGTGGACACATCTGAAGTCAGATCTTTCTAACCCCACACACAATTTTCTATCCCTAATTCCCCCAACATACGTCTAAGTGGAGAAATATCTCATCATCCAAAGTTCTTTTTTTTGCTAGCTTTGGAAGAGATACGTACTTACTATGCAATTTATGATGACTACTAGGGTGAAATTTGTTTTCAAGAGTATCCGAAATACCTCTTACTATAGATTGTGACTTCTACAATAATGAATCCATACCTAAATACTTGGAAATGTGGGAAAGCAACTGACAATGGAGAAAGGTATTTGCTAGCATTAAAGGGAACAGGTTAGAAGAATTTGACTGTCATGCTATTGTACGCTTAACTGTACCTTCATTTTAATAATTTCTAAGAATAATAAGAGTAACTAAAAAATAATTTTGTATTCAATTTCTTCTTTGCTCTTTGGGGTCTGGAGCATTCAAAATTTATAAAAATCAGACTAGAACATCTTCAAGTATTTTAGTCCAACCACTTTCAACTGCTGGCAAAATCAACAAATAAACATTTAGTTTCCTTGTTCCTGTTTTCCTACTACTAGGACTACTACTACAAGTACTCCTATCACTAGAACTAGTAGTACTGGAACTTCAACTAGTACCACTTGTACTACAACAATCATAACAATTGCCTCTACTGACGGCGTGCTTTGAAAGCAACGTTCTACCAAGAAAGAATGAAGTATCCATTATCCTGTCCTCAAGAAACTTTATTACAGTTGGGCAAAAAACAGTTAGAAAAAGTAAGAAATAGTTTGTTAACAGATGTGAAAACCATAAAGCAATAAATACTCACTTTCATACCCAATTCGGTATTAGGTAATTAGGTGGTATCAGATGAAAAGTGGATTTCAGGAGATTTAGAAATTCATAGGGGTGAAAAGTCCCAATGGCATTATGGCAAAAATATCGTGCTTTTGGAATGCACAAGCCTGCTGGAGATGAAGAGTAGATAGGTTTTTGATGGGGAGTGCAAATGAGAACGTGTAACTGAGCAAGAAGTGAAGAAGGTATGGAGCTAGAAATGCACACGGTGAGATCAGATTGCTGAAGTTAGAGGATATTAGTGAAATCATCCATCTAATTACTTTAATTCTCAATTGTATTTTGCAGGTACAATTTACATATTTAGGAATTGTGAAGAAACAACCTTTTCCTGTTATTCAAGGAGAAGTTTCAATGGAAGTATACAAATAATTTTTACTTCACAGCATTGTTTGGGGATTAAATGAGAAAATGATGGTAAAGGTCTTTCTAAACATAAAGAATCATAGAAATGATTTAAGCATTATGGGTCCTTGGGAAAACATCTCATTCTTTGTGTATGGACAGATAAACCAAATGGTCAACGACAACATGAGTGAATATTAGTATTGAAATTCATGTGCACAAATTGTTTTATGTTATGATTTTTATTTGTCACATTATTTTCATTTCTTAATTTAATTACTTACTTTTAATTACAGTATATTTAATTATTACTGCATTCGTATTATCTTAAAAATCATGACATTACTTGTTCTATTTATCATATTATGGATTCTCATTCTCAATTCTTACATATCAGCATTTTCCCAATGACAGTTAATAACCTCACCAGCCTGTTGTGAATTGAAATTCCTAAATTATGTTGATTAAAATTAGTTTGACTTTCATTTCGAAAATCTTTATGGTTATCCAAGTATGACATTTAATGATCGAACCCTCTTTCAGCCTTCTCAATTTCATATTTACTCATTTGTTCTCCTAAGTGGTTACATTCACTGATTAACACTTGATTGCTCTTGTTTTTAACTATCAGCATAAACTTTATTGAGGAGATCAAAAAACTGTACCTGGGCATCACTTAGTTGCTTTTCTTGAATCGTGACTTTCTTCTGTGTGTCTTCAAGCTCTTGCTGCAGCACCGTATTTTCACTCTGGATTTGGCCTAATCTTTCTTGGAGAGATGCATTTTCCAAACTGTATCTGTTGACTTTTTCCTTTAACACTTGATTTGTTTCTTCAAGTTCCTTTGCCTTCTCTTCAGCATGGTTCAGTTCTCGCTGCGTGTTTTCTACAATGTATGTTTTTTCTGTGAGGGATTCCTGGACATGGTCTAGCTCATTTTCTAAACTCTTGGCTCTACTTTCAACCTTAGAGAGTTTTTCAGAAAGGACAGCGTTATCCTCTCTTTGACTCCACCAGTCTCGGTTTAGTTTGTCCTTTAAATGAAGCCACTTATGTCTTTCCCTGTCAAAGGAATCCTCAAGGGCTAATTTTGATAACTCATATTCGAGACCAACTTCAATCAACCTGGACGCGTATGATGCCCTATCGTCCTCTAGTTTTTCAATGTTTTGTTCTGCATTCTGCAGTTTAGAGTTCAGCGTGGCATCCTCAGCTTTCAGAACGTGTACTCGTCGACGGCACTGAAATCCAATTTTTCGTAACGCTTCTCTATTCCATTGTAATTCCTGTTGAAGCTCCTCAATCTTTTCTTTCAAAGCTCCAGTTTTTTCTGTTTGGTGCTTTCTGGCGCGCTGATACTTAATTATTACTGTTTGTAATTTCACTTGGAACATGGCACTACACTCTGCGATTTCCTTTGTTTTCTGCAGGTATTTTTCCTTTTCATTCTTAAGAGAAACCTAAACATAAGAAAAAGAAAAAAAATTTTATTCAAAATAAAATTATTTATTGTGATATTTCCATAAAAATTCAAAATAAACACCAAGGGTCCCAGAAGCATAGTGTATTCAGAGAAAAGCTAACTGAGGGAGTTTCACCTATTTCCTATTTCTGTCAATTTGAGCAAAGAACAGGACTTAAAACTACATCGTCAATCGGAAGATTTGGAACGCGTTTTTGAACCGACAAAGCTCTCTGTCTTTCAAGATATTTGATTTCCTTTTCTCCATGCATTTTATCTCACACTGATGATTCTATTTCAGACATTTCAAGGTCTTTGGAAAGTACTTTCAATACATGATCTCACCTAAAATTTGCACAACCTTTATGAGGGAAATATTTATATTTATTTATATTGCTAACTGTGGAACAGAAGTGGAGTTCACGCATTTGAAACTATAGATTATTAGAGCAAAAAGGGACACTACGGATGAGTTAGTACATCATTTTATAATTCAAGAACCAGCAGCCTAACGACAGAAAACCATTTGCTGAAAGTCGTGTGGATGGCAATGGACTGAAGCAGAACACAAAATCTTGGAAAAGTCCCCCTTAGATTGACAGTTTTACCAGATTTCAGACATATAATTATATGAACACACGCACACGTGTGTGTAATTACGTATGTGTACATGTATATTTTTGTGTGTACATATACACATCCACGCAGGAACAGATATATCAATATAAATAAATATATAAATGTACATACATATGTATAAATATATATACATGCATATTTACACATATATATGTATAATACGTAGGTATTCAGCAATTGTTCTTCCACTAGGGCTGCTAACTCAACCAATTTGCATCGAGTAATGTTTGCATTAATAAAAACATGAATGGATTAATACCATCTGCTCTAATTTCCACCTGTACTGATATCTTCTTTCATAAATACTTACAGGAATATCGTTCCCTTAGTAGTTGTTTAAATTCCACTTTGTGTTATAAATGAACTTTCTCTCTTTTGTATTGACTTCCCAGAGAGAGTGAAAATTCTTCAAGGAGACAGTGCATGTCTCACACACAGTCTTTGTATCCTTCTCAGGGCCTATCACAGTGTTTACGTAATTATTATTCACTAATTGATGAAATAACGTTTGAACAAGGGAGAAACTGTAATTTCACTGAAATCTTCCGTAGTGAAAACTTGCACTATCAGGGAAATTACACAAGACATGGTGCCAGTTTGGCCAGAATGCCCATTAACTGACATACCTCTTCCTACCAAAGATGGATTCTAAATTACTGCTTCCTTGCTGTAACTTCCAGGAGTCAGTTCACACCTAGTTCCTTGACTGCATCCTGACGCAAAAAGCTTTTGACGGTTAATATTTTAATCCAAGTCTTCCAGAAAGAAGGTGAGGGAAAGGAAGAAAAGAAGCGATAAGGGAGCTACTTGGGAAACAAAACTTATTTCATTCCAGTGCTGATTTCTGACACCTTGAAAAATTTCTCAAGAATACAAATTCAAAAGAAAAGTAATTTTCAGAAGAATGAGACTGGAACTCATAATAGTTTCTTAACTAAGCCAAGTCTACTGAAATTAGCCAGGTTAAGAAAAGTCTTTTGCAATATTTGGAGATGCTTATCAAAATTTGGGAGGTAGTATTATTTGTATAAAATGGACAATGATCTTTATGTCCTTGGAGCAGGGAAACTGATATTTCTTAAGTATCTAATATGTGCCAAGAACAAAGGCCATAACCTTAAGAGAATTACAATAATTATCTCATTTGATTCTTCCAACAACACTGGGAAGTATGTGCTATTATAATTCCCATTTTGTGGCTAAGGAAAAGGAGAAGAATTAAGTGACTTGCCTAGGATCACACAGACAGAATCTGTGGACACATCTGAAGTCAGATCTTTCTAACCCCACACACAACTTTCTATCCCTAATTCCCCCAACATACGTCTAAGTGGAGAAATATCTCATCATCCAAAGTTCTTTTTTTTGCTAGCTTTGGAAGAGATACGTACTTACTATGCAATTTATGATGACTACTAGGGTGAAATTTGTTTTCAAGAGTATCCGAAATACCTCTTACTATAGATTGTGACTTCTACAATAATGAATCCATACCTAAATACTTGGAAATGTGGGAAAGCAACTGACAATGGAGAAAGGTATTTGCTAGCATTAAAGGGAACAGGTTAGAAGAATTTGACTGTCATGCTATTGTACGCTTAACTGTACCTTCATTTTAATAATTTCTAAGAATAATAAGAGTAACTAAAAATAATTTTGTATTCAATTTCTTCTTTGCTCTTTGGGGTCTGGAGCATTCAAAATTTATAAAAATCAGACTAGAACATCTTCAAGTATTTTAGTCCAACCACTTTCAACTGCTGGCAAAATCAACAAATAAACATTTAGTTTCCTTGTTCCTGTTTTCCTACTACTAGGACTACTACTACAAGTACTCCTATCACTAGAACTAGTAGTACTGGAACTTCAACTAGTACCACTTGTACTACAACAATCATAACAATTGCCTCTACTGACGGCGTGCTTTGAAAGCAACGTTCTACCAAGAAAGAATGAAGTATCCATTATCCTGTCCTCAAGAAACTTTATTACAGTTGGGCAAAAAACAGTTAGAAAAAGTAAGAAATAGTTTGTTAACAGATGTGAAAACCATAAAGCAATAAATACTCAATTTCATACCCAATTCGGTATTAGGTAATTAGGTGGTATCAGATGAAAAGTGGATTTCAGGAGATTTAGAAATCCATAGGGGTGAAAAGTCCCAATGGCATTATGGCAAAAATATCGTGCTTTTGGAATGCACAAGCCTGCTGGAGATGAAGAGTAGATAGGTTTTTGATGGGGAGTGCAGATGAGAACGTGTAACTGAGCAAGAAATGAAGAAGGTATGGAACTAGAAATGCACACGGTGAGATCAGATTGCTGAAGTTAGAGGATATTAGTGAAATCATCCATCTAATTACTTTAATTCTCAACTGTATTTTGCAGGTACAATTTACATATTTAGAAATTGTGAAGAAACAACCTTTTCCTGTTATTCAAGGAGAAGTTTCAATGGAAGTATACAAATAATTTTTACTTCACAGCATTGTTTGGGGATTAAATGAGAAAATGATGGTAAAGGTCTTTCTAAACATAAAGAATCATAGAAATGATTTAAGCATTATGGGTCCTTGGGAAAACATCTCATTCTTTGTGTATGGACAGATAAACCAAATGGTCAACGACAACATGAGTGAATATTAGTATTGAAATTCATGTGCACAAATTGTTTTTATGTTATGATTTTTATTTATCACATTATTTTCATTTCCTAATTTAATTACTTACTTTTAATTACAGTATATTTAATTATTACTGCATTCGTATTACCTTAAAAATCATGACATTACTTGTTCTATTTATCATATTATGGATTCTCATTCTCAATTCTTACATATCAGCATTTTCCCAAAGACAGTTAATAACCTCACCAGCCTGTTGTGAATTGAAATTCCTAAATTATGTTGATTAAATTTAGTTTGACTTTCATTTCGAAAATCTTTATGGTTATCCAAGTATGACATTTAATGATCGAACCCTCTTTCAGCCTTCTCAATTTCATATTTACACATTTTTTCTCCTAAGTGGTTACATTCACTGATTAACACTTGATTGCCCTTGTTTTTAACTATCAGCATAAACTTTATTGAGGAGATCAAAAAACTGTACCTGAGCATCACTTAGTTGCTTTTCTTGAATCGTGACTTTCTTCTGTGTGTCTTCAAGCTCTTGCTGCAGCATCGTATTTTCACTCTGGATTTGGCCTAATCTTTCTTGGAGAGAAGCATTTTCCAAACTGTATCTCTTGACTTTTTCCTTTAACATTTGATTTGTTTCTTCAAGTTCCTTTGCCTTCTCTTCAGCATGGTTCAATTCTCTCTGCGTGTTTTCTAAAATGTAAGTCTTTTCTCTGAGGGATTCCTGGACATGGCCTAGCTCATTTTCTAAACTCTTGGCGCCACTTTCAGCCTGAGAGAGCTCTTCAGAAAGGAAAGCATGGTTCTCTCTTAAAATAGACAAGTCACTGTTTAACTTGTCCTGTACATGAAGCCACTCATCTCTTGCTTCCTGAAAGGAATGTTCAAGGGCTAGTTTGGACGCCTCACTTTGCTCATAATCGTCAATAACAGACATCAAACGAGACCTGTATGATTCAATTTCGCTCTCTAGTCTCTCTGTGTTTTCTTTTGCATTCTCCAATTGAGAGTTCAGCGCTGCATTTTCAGCTTTCAGAACCTTTACTTGGCCACTGTATTGAAATCGGATTTTTCTTAATGCTTCTCTATTCCACTGCAATTCCTGTTGAAGCTCCTCATTCTTCTCTTTCAAAGCTTCAGTTTCTTCTCTGTGGTGCGTTCTGGTTCGCTGATCCTTAATTTTTACTGTTTTTAATTCCACTTTGTGCATGGCAACTTCATACTGTATGATTTCCTTTTTCTCCTGCAAGTATTCTTCCTTTACATTCCTAACAGGAACCTAAACATAAGAAAAAGAAAAGAAAGTGTTATTCAAAATAAAATGACTTATTCTGATATTTCCTTCAAAATTCAAAGGAAACGCCAAGGGGCCAAGAAGCATAGTGTATTTAGAGAAAAAGTTAACTGAGGGACTTTCACCTCTTTCCCATTTCTATCAATTTGCCGAAAGAATAAGACTGAAAACTGCTTCATCAACCAGAAGATTTGGACACCATTTTTGAACTCACAAAGCTGTCTGTCTCTCGGGAGATTTGGTTTCCTTTTCTGCATACATTCTGTCTCTCACTGATGATTCCATCTGAGACATGTCAAGGTTTATGGAAAGGACTTTCAGTACATCATCTCACCTAAAATTTCCACCACCCTTATGAGGGAAATATTTATATTCCTTCATATTGCTAATTGTGTAACAGAAGTGCAGTTCACGCACGTAAAACTCTAGATTGTTCGAGCAAAAAGGGACACTACTGATGAGTTAGTACATCATTTTACAAAGCAAGAACCAGAAGCCTAAAGACAGAAAATCATTTGTCGAAAGCCATCTGTTTGGCAATGGAATGAAGCAGAACACAAAATCTTGGAAAAGTCACCCGTAGATGCAGAGTTTCAACAAACTTCAGACACATATCTGTAAAAACACACACACACACATATATATATGCGTGTATCTACGTATGTGTACATGTATATTTTTCTGTGTACATATACACATCCACACAGGAACAAATATATCAATATAAATAAATATATAAATATAAATGTACATGTAAATATAGATAGATAGAGAGAGAGAGAGAGAGAGAGAGAGAGAGAGAGAGAGAGAGAGAGACAGATAGACAGATAGATAGATAGATATAGATATACAATAGTTAAGTATTTAGCAATTGTTCTTCCAGTAGGGCTGCTAACTCAACCAAATTGCATCAAGTAAGGTTTGCATTAGGAAAAACATGAATGGATCAATACCATCTGCTCTAACGTGCAACTTTAGTGATACCTCCCTTTTATAAATGCTTACTGGAAAATCGTTCACTTCGTAGTTGTTTAAATTCTACCGTTTGTTATAAATGAAGTTTCTCTATTTTGTGTTGACTTCCACAGAGAGTGAAAATTCTTCAAGGAGACAGTGCACGTCTGACACACAGTCTTTTACCCTGCTCAGGATCTATCACAGTGCTGTTCACATAGATAATATTCACTGGCTGATGAAATAACGTTTGAACAAGGAAGAAACTGTAATTTCACTAAATTCTTACATAGTGAAAACTTACACGATCAGGGAAATTACACAAGAAATGGTGCCAGTATGGCCAGAATGCCCATAAAATGACCTACTTCTTGCTGCCAACGATGGACTCTAAGTTACTGCTTCCTTGGTATACCTTCCAGGAGTCAGTTCACACCTAGTTTCTTGACTGCAAACTGAAGCCAAAAGCTTGTGAAGGTTCATATTTTAATCCAAGTCTTCCAGAAAGAAGGTGAGGGAAATGAAGGCAAGAAGTGATAGGGGCGTTAATTGGGAAACAGAACTTATTTCATTCCAGTGCTCATTTCTGACACCTTGAAAAATTTCTCAAGCATGCACATTGAAAAGAAAAGTCATTTTCAGAAGAATGAGATTGGAATTCATAATAGTTTCTTAACTAAGCTAAGTACACTGAAAGTAGCCAGGTTAAGAAAACTCTTTTGCAATATTAGGAGATGTTTATCCAAACGTGGGAGGCAGTATGATTTGTATATAATGGACAATGGTCTTTATGCTTTTGCAGCAGGGAAACTATCATTTGTTCAGTATCCAATATGTGCCAAGAATAAAGGCCATAAATACAACAGATTTACAATAATGATCTCATTTGATTCTCGCAACAGCCCTGAGAAGTATGTACTAGTATTATCCCCATTTTGTGGCTGAGGAAACTGAGAAAAACTAAGTGACTTGCCTAGGATCACACAGATAGAATCTCCGGACACATTTGAAGTCAGATTTTTCTAACCCCAGACCCAAATTTCTATCGCTAATTCCCCCAACATACGTCTAAGTGGAGAACTATCTCATCATCCAAAGTTCTTTTCTTCCCTGCTTTGGCAGAGATACTTACTTACTTTGCAAGTTATGATGACTACCAGGGTGAAATTGCGTTTGGAAGAATCTCAGAAATCTCCCTTAATATACGTTGTGCCTTCCACCATGATGAGTAGCATACAGAAATACATGGAAATGTGGGAAAGCAACTGACAGTGGAGAAAGGTATTTGATAGTATTAAAGGGAAGGGGCTAGAAGAATTTAACTGTCATGCTATTGTACGCTTAACTGCATTTTCATTTTAATAATTTCGAAGAATGATAATAGAAACTGAAATACTTTTGTATTGAATTTGTACTTTTGACGTCTGGGAAATGGAAACTTTGTAAAAAATCAGACTAGAGAAACTCAAAGCACTTTAGGCCAACCATTACCTTAGAACAAATTTAATTTTAGGTAAACTTGCAACTCCTGTGAAAATCAACAGACAACATTGAGTTTCCTTGTTCCTGTTTTTCTACTGCTAGTGCTACCACTACAAGTACTACTATCACTAGAACTACTAGTACTACAACTACTACTAGTACTACTTGTACTGAAAAAATAATAACAATTACTTCTGCTGACAGCATGCTTTGAAAACAACGTTCTATGGAAAATAATGAAGTCTAAATGATCACGGTCCTCAAGGAAATCTATGATAGTTGGGCAAACAAGAGGTAGAACAAGGAAGTAATAGTTTGTTAACAGATGTGAACAGCATAAAGCAATAAATACCCAATGAGGTCATATCAAATGAAAAGTGGATTTCAGGAGATTCAGAAATCCATATGGGTGAAAAGTCCCAATGGCATTATGGCAAAAGAACCATTCTTTTGGAATGCACAAGCATGCTGGAGGTAAAGAGTCAATATGTTTTTGACGGGTAGTGCAGATGAGGACGTGTAACTGTGCGTAAGCCAGAAGAAGACTGTGAAGAAGGTATGGAACCAGAAATCTACATGGTGAGATCAGATCGATGAAGTTAGAGGATATTAATGAAATCATCCATCTCATTACTTGAATTCTCAATTGCATTTTGCAGGTACAATTTACATATTTAGGAATTGTGAAAAACAACTTTTTCCTGTTGTTCAAGGAGAAGTTTCAACGTAAGTAAACAAGTAATTTCTACTTCACAGTATTGCTTCGGAATTAAAAGAGAAAATAATGGTAAAGGTCTTTCTAAACATAAGGAATCATAGAAATGATTTAGGCATTATGGGTCCTTGGGAAAACACCTCACTCTTTCTGTAAAGACAGATAAACCAAATTGTCAAGGACATCATGAGTGAATATTTCTATTGAAATTCGTGTGCACACATTGTGGAGGTTGTAGGTCTAATTTAATTCGACTTAATTGACAGACAGAGCGTTCAGAAAATTTATACTGTTGACGAGACAAAGGGAAATGTCACACTGCACACAATTTCCATTCATCAGGAACAAATTATTGATCTTTTTGCATACATACTTTACTTTTGGTTTCATCTACTTGCTTCGGTAGTTTTTCCTTCTCTTCATAATTCCTTCGATAAAATGATGTAACTTGTTGCGAAACTATTCTCATGGATTGGTAGTTGCCGGAAACAGGAACTTCTCGCTGAAGATTTCTTTCTCTGGCCTGAGAGATATATGTCCAAATTATTTCTATTGCTGATTTCAGAAAGCAGTATTAGCTCATATGAAATAAATATCATGTCAAAATTCACATCAAAAGTCATTATAGTTCTGCATGCAATTTAATTTCATCAACATATTCATAATTTTCATAGATTTGCGGTATAAATAACTTAGATGTTATTTAACAAAATTCCCGCATGTTGCACATGAGAAAAATGAAACTCCAAAGAGGTTAGTTGAGTTACCCAAGGTCCTAACGTTAGTCGTTTCTAGGGAAAAAGATTGACACTTGGCTCCTGACACGAGAAAGCTCTTTTGATTATTCTACTCAACCTTCATTTAGCATGGGTCAAATGAGATCTTTCTACTTGCTCAAACATTCAGCCTGATTTCCCATTGCCTGTTTTTTGAGCATAATTGTATCACCTCAAAAGTTATCTAGGGACTAAAATATGATAGGTGAGACTCACATGGAAGGTAATGGAATGAGGGGGGAGGAATGTATACTTTTTTGTACTTGATAGACACATTCATGGTTTCCCATTGGGTTTTTCAGAAAAGTTAACTGCCTCATTTCTATGCACCAACCTTTAGAAGAAGAGGACATCTACAAGAAACGTTTAAATTTTCCATCCTCTCATTGTTTAACTCGGGGGAAGGAACGTAGGTACTGGTACGCATGTCAGGCTTGGTAAAAGCGCTTCACATGAATGATGTGCTTTGCTCAAAGCCACAATGAGAACCACACATATGGTCACTAGCTGCTGTTCCCATCTTCAAGAGTCTTTGCTAAGCCTTCAAAGAATTCCTTTTCCTGTTCTGATAGGAATTACACGCCTGGTTTCAGTCCATCGGCAAAAAAAAAGGAAACTGCGGAAAATATGCTAGCTCTCCCGCTTATGCATATATAGCACATTACAAAATCAGAGTTTTGTACCTGCAGACGTATTCATTCATTCACATATGTGTATAAGCACATATACAGACAGAGATACAAAGTCGTGTGTTTATGGACTGTTATACTGCAGAAATTCATCTCTGCTTTCATCATAGTGCCAGGCAAGTTATTGCATAAATTATGAATACCAAATGAAGCCCCAAATCAAAAGAAATCAAAATGTTTTCTCCTATTAGAGAAGTTGAAATACTTTGTGAAACTAAATTTAACTAAAGTCTGGTAAGTTGTTTTGAAGAAAACGTAAGGCTAAAAGAAGACAATGTAAAGTTGAGAAAGTAAAATGGGCACAATTAACTGAATTCTTACATGTTAACTAAATTCCACCATTGAATGAGAAGACAAAATTTTCAAATTCTTTAAATGAAATTATTACCCAGTACAATATATGGTATAATGGACGCTCTTTGCATATATGACAAATCACAGAAAATGAGAGCTGCTCTTAGACTGTGTAAAGCTGTTCTTATTCAACAACTAAAAGGCAGTGATTCCAGAACTTGCAATTTTGCACACCAAGCAAGCATTATTAGTAAAACAATAAAAAGTACTGAGATTAAAAAAAAATTGGTAGTGAAGCACAATAAAAAATAATATTAGTAACCCCAAAATTAACCTCTTTGTGAATAGAATTACTGTCCTAAATTGAAAAGAAAAGGAGTGTCTAGACTCTGGATTTTCACTACAACTATCATCCTGTCGTTAGCGTTGCAAAGAGTAGTTCAGAGGAATCTGAATTGAAACTCGTCAGAATGTTGAGCATGTTTAAATGCTAATGAGATGTCTAATGGGAATATTTCACAGTATCTCAAAAGAAATGTTATCTTTCAACTGTTACATTATTCCTAGCATTTTTTGGTAAGACTTCTCTTAAACTTCAGCGTTGGAATTAATTTATTCCATTTCAGTATTTAAATAGAATACTAGGAAAATTAATAAAATAACAAAATTATTTGTGTTTATACACTAGCGAATTCCCCTACACATATTTATGAAACCAAAATATCATGGCCTCTAGAATTTCTTCAATCAAAATGAGTTCTCTTACCTACAAAAGCATTTTCTAATTTTAGTTTTATTTGGTTTTTAAATTATTATTTTATATGTCACATTATTTTCATTTAGGTTAATTACTTATATTTTATTACAGGATATTTACTTATTATTGCAATCATATTATCTTCAAAATCATGATGTTACTTGTTCTATTTATCATATTATGGATTCTCATTCTCAATTCTTACATATCAGCACTTCCCCAATGAAAGTTGATAACCTCACCAGCCTGTTGAGAATTCAAATTCCTAAATTATCTTGATTAAAATTACTTTGACTTTCATTTCGAAAAGCTTTATCTTTGTCCAAGACATTTAATGACCGAACCCTCTCTCACCCTTCTCAATTTCATATTTACACATGTGTTCTCCTAAGTGGTTACATTCACTGACTAACACTTTCTTGCTCTCTTCTACTAGAAGAACTTGTTGTTCACTATCAGCATAAAGTTTGTTGAAGAGATCAATAAACTGTACCTGGGCATCACTCAGTTGCTTTTCTTTCATCGTAACTTTGTTCTGTGTGTCTTCAAGCGCTTGCTGAAGCACCATATTTTCACTCTGGATTTGGCCTAATCTTTCTTGCAGAGATTCATTTTCCAAACTATATCTGTTGAGTTTTTCCTTTAACACTTGATTTGTTTCTTCAAGTTCCTTTGCCTTCTCTTCAGCATGGTTCAGTTCTCTCTGTGTGTTTTCTACAATATATGTCTTTTCTCTGAGGGATTCATGGACATGGCCTAGCTCATTTTCTAAACTCTTGGCTCCACTTTCAGCCTGAGAGAGTTCTTCAGAAAGGAAAGCATGGTTCTCTCTTAAACTAGACAAGTCACTGTTTAACTTGTTCTGTACATGAAGCCACTCATCTCTTGCTTCCTGAAAGGAATGTTCAAGGGCTAGCTTGGACGCCTCACTTTGCTCATAATCGTCAATAACAGACATCAGACGAGACCTGTATGATTCAATTTCGCTCTCTAGTCTCTCTGTGTTTTCTTTTGCATTCTCCAATTGAGAGTTCAGCGCTGCATTTTCAGCTTTCAGAACCTTTACTTGGCCACTGTATTGAAATCGGATTTTTCTTAATGCTTCTCTATTCCACTGCAATTCCTGTTGAAGCTCCTCATTCTTCTCTTTCAAAGCTTCAGTTTCTTCTCTGTGGTGCTTTCTGGTTCGCTGATCCTTAATTTTTACTGTTTTTAATTCCACTTTGTGCATGGCAACTTCATACTGTATGATTTCCTTTTTCTCCTGCAAGTATTCTTCCTTTACTTTCCTAACAGGAACCTAAACATAAGAAAAAGAAAAGAAAGTGTTATTCAAAATAAAATGACTTATTCTGATATTTCCTTCAAAATTCAAAGGAAACGCCAAGGGGCCAAGAAGCATAGTGTATTTAGAGAAAAACTTAACTGAGGGACTTTCACCTCTTTCCCATTTCTGTCAATTTGCCGAAAGCATACGACTGAAAACTGCTTCATCAACCAGAAGATTTGGGCACCATTTTTGAACTCACAAAGCTGTCTGTCTTTCACTAGATTTCGTTTCCTTTTCTCCATACATTTTTTCTCACACTGATGATTCTATCTGAGACATGTCAAGGTTTTTGGAAAAGAGTTTCAGTGCATCATCTCACCTAAATTTTGCACCGCCTTTATGAAGGAAATATTTATATTCCTTCATATTGCTAATTGTGTAACAGAAGTGCAGTTCACGCACGTAAATCTCCAGATTGTTCGAGCAAAAAGGGACACTACTGATGAGTTAGTACATCATTTTACAAATCAAGAACCAGAAGCCTAAAGACAGAAAATCATTTGTTGAAAGCCATCTAGATGGCAATGGACTGAAGCAGAACACAAAATCTTGGAAAAGTCACCCTTAGATGCAGAGTTTTAACAAACTTCAGACACACATTTGGAAAAACACACGCACACAAATGTGCATGTATCTATGTATGTGTACATGTATATTTCTGTGTGTGCATATACACATCCACACAGGAACAAATATATCAATACAAATAAATATATAATTATATATATTTACATGTCAATATAGATAGACAGATAGACAGACAGATAGGTAGATAGATAGATAGATAGATAGATAGATAGATAGATAGATAGATAGATAGATAGGTAGGTAGATAGATAGATAGATAGATAGATAGATAGATAGATAGATAGATAGATAGATAGATAGATAAATAGATAGATAGATAGATAGATAGATAGGTAGATAGAGAGATAGATAGACAGATAGGCAGATAGACAGATAGATATAGATATACAATAGGTAGGTATTCAGCAATTGTTCTTCTAGTAGGGCTGCTAACTCAACCAAATTGCATCAAGTAATGTTTGCATTAGGAAAAACATGAATGGATTAATACCATCTGCTCTAACGTCCAACTTTAGTGATATCTCCCTTTTGTAAATGCTTCCTGAAAAATCATTCACTTCGTAGATGTTTAAATTATTATTTTATATGTCACATTATTTTCATTTAAGTTAATTACTTATATTTTATTACAGGATATTTACTTATTATTGCAATCATATATCTTCAAAATCATGATATTACTTGTTCTATTTATCATATTATGGATTCTCATTCTCAATTCTTACATATCAGCATTTTCCCAATGAAAGTTGATAACCTCACCTGCCTGTTGAGAATTCAAATTCCTAAATTATCTTGATTAAAATTACTTTGACTTTCATTTCGAAAAGCTTTATCTTTGTCCAAGACATTTAATGACCGAACCCTCTCTCACCCTTCTCAATTTCATATTTACACATGTGTTCTCCTAAGTGGTTACATTCACTGAATAACACTTTCTTGCTCTCTTCTAATAGAAGAAGTTGTTTTTCACTATCAGCATAAAGTTTGTTGAAGAGATCAATAAACTGTACCTGGGCATCACTCAGTTGCTTTTCTTTCATCGTGACTTTCTTCTGTGTGTCTTCAAGCGCTTGCTGAAGCACCATATTTTCACTCTGGATTTGGCCTAATCTTTCTTGCAGAGATTCATTTTCCAAACTATATCTGTTGAGTTTTTCCTTTAACACTTGATTTGTTTCTTCAAGTTCCTTTGCCTTCTCTTCAGCATGGTTCAGTTCTCTCTGTGTGTTTTCTACAATATATGTCTTTTCTCTGAGGGATTCATGGACATGGCCTAGCTCATTTTCTAAACTCTTGGCTCCACTTTCAGCCTGAGAGAGTTCTTCAGAAAGGAAAGCATGGTTCTCTCTTAAACTAGACAAGTCACTGTTTAACTTGTCCTGTACATGAAGCCACTCATCTCTTGCTTCCTGAAAGGAATGTTCAAGGGCTAGCTTGGACGCCTCACTTTGCTCATAATCGTCAATAACAGACATCAGACGAGACCTGTATGATTCAATTTCGCCCTCTAGTCTCTCTGTGTTTTGTTTTGCAGTGTCCAATTTAGAATTCAGCACTGCATTCTCAGCTGTCACAACATTTACTTCTTCACTGTACTGTACTCTGATTGCTGTTAGTATTTCTGCATTCAACTGTAATTTCTGATGAAGATAATCATTCTTTTCCTTTAAAATTTCTATATGGTTTTCTTTGTCTCGATTCTTAATTTTTAGTGTATCTACTTCGAGTTTGAGCATGGCATTTTCATCCTCTAAGATTTGATTTTTGTCGAACAGATATTTTTCTTTCTCATGGCTGTCAGGAATCTAAACATAATAAACAGAAAAAAAGTGCTACTCAAAATAAAGTTATGGATGCTGATTATTCCCTAGCAATTCCACATAAACGCCAAGGTACCAAGAAGCATACTTTAGTAAAACAAAATTAAAATGAGGGAGTTTGCCCTATTTCACATTTCTCTCAGAGTCAGTTTTCACAAAGAACACATTTTAAAAGTGCTTCATTAATCAAAAGACATGGAGTGTACTTTTAGGCCTAGAAAGCTTATATTTTATTTCCTTTGCTCTGTCCATTCTATTCCACGCTGATAAGTCATATTGTTAATAGAATTAAAATACTTAATATTTTCAAACTGCCTCTTCTATGTTGTGTTATTTTACTCATTTTCAGTGTTGTGCAATCTCTTCTGTATATCTTAGATTCTTTTCCCTTTCCCCCACCTCCTTTCCTCTTCTCTCTCCACTTACTGCCTTACACGGTGTACGATCTTATAGAGCATCAATATCTTGTCTTATATCTTATCTAGTATCTTGTATCTATACATACATTCCTATTAAGTGCATTTTTACCTTAGTTATACTCCCTAGAAGAATTAAAATGAACGGGGGAAACCATAAAACAAAATGTAACAGAAAAGACAATGCTGTGCTACATTCTGCGATCAAATTTCATAGTTGTTTCTCAGTATGGGGAAGGCATTTTGCTTCAAGAAGCCAAAGGGAATTTTTTAAGTCCTTGCAATGCAATGACATACTACATCTACAAGACTATTTCCTCACACGCTCTGGTTGTTTCTGCATACAACATTTTCCTGGTGCTGCTCCTGTCACTCATCATCAGTTCACATAAGTCCTTCCAGGCCTCTCTAAAGTCTTCGTGATACATTGCCTTTGGTGGTATTCAGCAAAGTACTTCCCATACATTGTCTCACCTAAGCCTTGCCACACCCTGATGCGGGAAATATTGATATTCTCCTCCCCGTTTTACAGATTAGAACTTAGGTTAGGATACATTATTGAACAACCTGTCCATTATCACACTCAGTAAGTATCAGCAGCAATATCTCAATCCAGGTCTCTTCAGACTCCAAATCTAGCACACTTTTTTCAATAGCTTATTTCCTTTCAGCAGTTGATATTAAGAATTTGTCCTAAATGGAGACTCCTTGCCCTGGTACAATGAACTTCACTCCAGAACAATGAACTCATAAGTCTTATGTTTCTTAGTAGAAGTCTTACGAATAATCGATTTTCTCATGGATCTGTCGCATTTTCATAGCATCATTGATTTAAAACTTTTAGAAGTTATCAAGTTGAAATCTCTCATTTTAGGGAAGGGAAAAGTCAGGCCTAGAATGTGGTCCCCTACTGATGGTAACCTAGTCTTAACCATGACATGTTAAAGAAATGATGAAAGAATTATTGGGGCCAAATAATAAAATATGACTATTGCACTCCCATCACAACCAAACTCCTCCAGAAGCGTTGGATCCCGTTCAGGACCAGAGAACAGAGTTTTATCCAATAGCTTAGAAGCTGCATTCTATGATATCTTTTCTAAAAAGCCAGAAGGAGAGCATGAATTGGTCACAGGTGAGTTCAATGAAGCACTCCAGTGTGCAAGCACCAAAGGACTACTAAGGGCCAACAACCCAAATGGTTTACTTCAAACAACTGTTGAAAAACAGAAGAAAATGAAAATTTCTAATTTTGGCATTTGAGAAACTTGTGTTTCTATCATGCTGAGCAATGATGAATGTGAGCGAATGGAGGAATTCATGGCCCGGATAGAGCCTTATGTCAGAAACCTAAGTGAAATTTATTTCTGTGGCAAATACTTTTATTCCTTTTCTTTAATGAAAGATGAGGGAGACAAGAAGGTGAAATAGAGCAATCTATTAACATATATTTCAGAACCCTCACTCTCTTCCCTGAAAAGTACAAGCAGATGATATCCCTTAATCAAGGAAGAAAAATGGTTTGTGTTTGAGGTGTCACCTTCTACCTAGTTGCATTCCTTTCTCTCTCTAAGCTAGGAGTTAGTGACACTGATGTGCTGCCCCTTTCCTATGTCCAGAAAGGAAGAGGCACTGTTGTGCACCAGGAACTTTTTTCAGTAGACGTAAAGTTGGGTCTCGGGAGAGATCATTCAATTAAAAGAAAAAGAAACGGTCAAGCAAGACAAACAGTATTGTGCTGATTTTAGTCACTAGCTGTGTCCTGAACTATCTGTTGCAGACAGATGGACAGGACTGAGGATAACAAAGATGTCCCAAAATGAAGAACCGAAATCTGAACTTTCAAAATATGTAGTTAGATTTGAAAATGACCAAAGTAAATATCTCAGAAGTCTGAGTGATTTTGGAAGCAGTTGTTTTGTTTTCTTTCTGCTTCGAAAGAGGATTGTTCAGAATCCCACTTTGCAAAGCTATAACATTTAGCCCCGGAAAAAGTGGTCCTTGAGTTTCCTTTAGCTCTTCTTCGTCCTGCGGACAAGAAGTTCATAAAATTTTCATCATCATTTTCCTTCAACAGTCAGCAACAACATTTTACCTTTAACTGGAATACAGAATCCGACAAAGCACGGACACTAACTTTAAAAACTCAAAGAAAAACAGGCTACTGAAAAGGAAAAGCAACAAGAAGGAAAGCATTTCAAAGTTGGAAAGGAAACTCAATCACTCCTCAGGGCGATCCACACCCAGGGTTAAGTCCCTAACTCTTACAAGCCTCAGCTTGAAGTCTTCACAGGTGAGGATAGATACCATATCTCAAGTGAACTCATTCGATTTGTGGATGGTTCTCTTTGTTGGCAAGTTTTTTCTCATTAATCTTAAAAATGTACATTTGTGCAACTCTTATCCATGGCTCTTAGCTCTTCTCCTTAGACTGAAGCAGAGCAAGCTTCGTCCTTCTTCCACATGACTCTCCTTCAAAAACTTGAACATATAAGGATCAATAGCTCTGTTTTCTTGAACACATCCTCACAAGTCATGGTCCCCAAGGGCCTTTCTCATCCTGTTTGCCATCCTGCTTATTAGCGAGCATAATTCTGAGGAAGCCACAAATGAGTTAAACAACATAAGCCTATCTACTTATTCACTTCAGAGTAGAGAGTGCTTTGCGCCTTCTCTATTTTGGAAGCTATACTTTTCTGAATAAGATGCAAAATTACACTAGCTTTTGGGTTCTCAAATAACATCAATAAATCAACTTTAGTTTAGAACTGGCCACGATTCTTATATCTTTTCAGGCAAAATGCTATCTAAACCTATTTCCCCCAACTCATACGTATGAACCTAATTTTGTAACTAATTGTATAATTTGACAGTAATCCTCACTAAATATCATGTTATGAATAGGCTCAGTCCAGTACTCTGACTTCTTGAGAGTTTGCATTTCCTCCATGTAGAAAGTCTGCAATAATTTTAAGTAAATCAACACGTAAATAAGTAAAACATAAAGACCCTAGAGACCAATAAACTCTTCTGAAAGCCTGAAGGATGTGTGCTAAAGTGTAGTGAAAGGAAGAGAAAAAGAGAACGAACTTGCACTTGCATTGCCCAAAGTATTTTCAGATAAGGAGACTCTCTCTAAAAATGGAGAGGAATCCTCTGGAACTTATGTTCCTATCAAAGTTGAGGATAGAGCAGTGGTGTCAAACAGATCCTCCAGCACTGAGTTCTATGGACAGATTTGGGGGACTTTGAAACCTTTGGCTCAGGGTTAGGTGAGATGAACTCCGTGGCAACATTTGAACCCAGGTTTCTCTGGATATCAGGTTAGTTCTATTCACTACGCCATAGTGATCCTCTACTGTGAGATATACTTTAAAAAGTACTAATTTCACTTTACTCTTTCATGGCTCTTTAGACTGCAATTTTACATTCTAATGCTACTGCATGGGATATATATTTTTTTATATTCATGAGTACATATCTACAAATGATTAGACCCAACTTACTTACACTAGACATAAAAATCCTAGTCCTTTCTCAAGATTAAAAAGAGTATGATGTTCACTTCCCCACTCCCAGGGAACCCACAAGTTGTCTTAACAAGAACAGATGGAAATAGTGACTTTAAAATTCCAATTTACCTGTTTCGAATGATTTGTTTCTGTTCTCAATTCCAGGTCCAGAGTTCTGAGAGGGTATTGAAATTCCTGTCTTAGCTCCACTTTTTCACCACGTCGTTCTTTTTTTCTGAACTGGTGACTCATTTTTAGAACTAGCTTTTCTTCAGCGTCTTGCTCAATTTCTTCTTGCTTCCCGGGAACCCTAGATGAAAATTGTCCTTTTTCAATGACAATGCAGTAGAAATAAGGATGAAATACCATTGAATATACCCATCTGGATTTCTAAAGGAAAAGAAGATTAATTTATTGGGAACTCGATCTATGTAGGGAACTCCCTGTCAAGGAACTCCCTCTGTTCATGCAGAGTGGTCCGTGCTCTACACTTTTGAGTTGACCTGTTTCTGTTCCCTATAACACTGAGAATAAACGGAACTTGCACAGGCTCACAAAGTCAGGATGTGTCAGAAACTGATGGAGTTCTTGGGTGCCTGTGCTTGGACACAATTCTAAAATCACGTTTCTCTTTCAAAATCGCATTTCTCCCTAGCCTCAAAACATTATCTCAGGCAGTTTCTCCCCAGTGCAAGAAAACAGCCTGTCACAGCAACAACTATTATCTCCTTACCTGATACAATAGCCAGTTACAACCATAGAATTCAGAAGTTTGAACAGCTGTGTGCTGGCTGAACAGTCTGTGAACATGGCCAGAACGACATTGACTACTCATTGACCCATCATATGTTTCCTCGATTTAGATATAGGAACACTCCCTTACATTTTTCTTGTCCAACAAGATATTCGTGAGACCAATCTGGCATCCGTTAGTCTGTCCTGACCACTAGTGGACTTAGGGATGTTTCAGTCCTAAAACCGCATCTCTATGCAGTTGCCACTCCTCCTTATGCTATTTCCCTGTGAACTCTGCGTATAATACCTGCCAGGTAGATACCAAAATTACATGTTCCTTTAACAAATAACCTCTGCTTAACCATTGCCTAGTCTCACCTTGAGTCATCTGCTTAGCATATTTGGCACATGTTTTCCTATAGACTATCGTATATAAACTTTACCTGTACCCAGCTAGGGTTGCAGTTTCCCTAAGAACCCTTGCTGCTGAAAAGTGTCAGAAAGCTTTACCTTGATGTCAAAAATGTTTGAGTTTGTGAATTCATTCCAGGTGACCTGCCCGTGGTACTCTGGTCTTTGCGTGGCACTTGTTGCCCCTCTGCCAGTTGTCATCAAAATCAGAGGGGACCCATTTTTTTTATCCAGGCTACTGCAGGGCACTTTAATTCTATCAAAACTGTATCATATATTCACTTGGATGCTTTTGTTTCTTGTATTCAATGAAGAGAAATTCCATAAATTGTATGGAGCTGGAACAAAAGATTATTTCCAAATTCCCGAGTTCTGATACATTTCAAAGACGCCGGTGAAAAGTGTAGAGGGGGATGCATATGAAATTACATCCATTTTTCCATTACTATTGATTAGTGAAGTGATTTTTTACTTCATGTTGAAAAAAATGAAACACAGCTACTTGTGTTACAGTTTTCAAAATTCACTACAAATGCATCTCTACCTGATATCCACAGAGTAAAAATGAGTAAGTAGGGCTCATTCATAATACTGTTTGAATGAGGTGGTATTTTGGCCTTCCTAACTTCAAATCCTCTATCACATTTCTTCAACGGTAAGAAAAAAGCTTCCAAGGATTTGTTTAAAATCATGAGTTCCATACCTCGTGCTAAGGAGTTCTCTTTTCCATTCTGCTTTTTGTTGCTCTAAGTCAGACACCATTTGCCTTGTTTCTGATAATTCTTCCCGCAGTCCACAAATCTTGTTTTCTAAACTCTTCACTTTCCTGGTGAGTAATGGACAATGTCCTTTTTTACGTACCACTGATCGATCATATCTAAGTATTGCATCTTCATTTTTCACAAGTTTAATAAAATCTGTACAGAGAAAAACGCAAGTCAATAAAAATATGAGTATTTTAAAATCCGCTGAACCATAGCAGTATACTTAGAATTCAAATACTCTGGCAATGACAAAATCATATCCACGTATAAATCCTCACATATTGCAAAATAATGCGTTGTCAAAAATTTACATTGAAGATGACAATAACCTATTTCTATGTGTGCACTGTAGGCAATGAAACACAATCTCTAAGTGACAAATTAATTGATATAAAAAAATCTGAAAGCTCAGAATTCTTCACAATGAAAGAAAAATATTTGTGAAAAGGAAATATTTTGAGGTGTATTCTGGGTGGGACAAATAAGATTCATCCAAGGGATTATATACTTAATATCTACATAATGAAAATATACTGAATTATTTTAGAAATATAAATATGTTTTGCTTTACATAATTGTATGGAAACACTGTTTCCTCTTTAGAGATTTATAATATCAGTAAGTATGTAATATTCACACATTGAAATATCCATCCTCATTTATTCATTGGCGAAACCTCTGGTAACTTGAAACACCAGAGGAAGGTCAAAAATCGTTCTGAGCACTAAAGAAAATAGCTGCCCCTTTATTCTTGAGAGACATATGGAGTCAAATTGAGACCTAATCCAGAGTTAGAAATGTTCGTTATGTCGTTACAGTTTCAACGAACTTGATTATTGGGTTTTCCTTGGTAACTTCCAATTCTTCATATATTCATTCACTGTTGAACTGAAGTGAGGCAACAAGAGAGAACCCAGTTGCTGGATGTAGCCACACTGGAGTAGAAGCGAAGCTGACACTGAGGGAACTGGTTAGCTCACCGATTCAAAGAAAAGAAGGTACTGAGGCACAGAGAAGTTAAAAGACTTGTTAAGATTCACACAATTGGAACGTGTAAACGGCAGAATCTGAACCTAGCTATTCATGGCATCGTGTCCAATGCACTATCCTCTATGCCATGCTGAGAGAAGAATTATAAAAACTAGGCAGAATATTTACAAGATGTTTGATATTTGGGGCCATTTTATGAAAGATTATCATATTTTGACTATTCTTTTCATGAAAGAGTTCACTCCTTGAGACCTTTATACTCGTAGTCAGTTCAGTCTCTTCAATGGTTCTCCTATTACCAACCAATATTAATAACACAGATTATATAATATAGCACTTAGAGGCTTACAAAATACACCTCCTCCAACAACAATCCTGTGAAGTATGACATTTTATACGTTATGAAACTGAAGTTCCACGTTTAAGTGTGTGCACTACAGACAAAATCAAGGCCCTGTGCAAATGTGCAATATCCTAACTTTCCATATTTAATTCTTACAGGTATATATTGTCCAGAAAAACTGGATTTTTCAGTGTCACTTTTTTACCTTTCTACTCAGAGTTTCCATGGTTGAAAATGCTCATTTCATCTCCCTATTTTCCCATGATCTCTACCTACTGAATTCATACTCATTCTTTAAAAGTCAGCTCAAATGCTACCTTCACACACAGGTTATTTATTTTGTAATGTTGATAGTCTTTCCCCCACTGAACCTCAAACAGCAATATGACTGTGCTTCTCAAACATACATATATATATGCATATGTATGCACACATATATAGTACATATATACGTATATGTACATATACATATATATATGAATATACATATTAATTTTTGAGTTATCTATGTAGGCTATATTCCGTACTAGATTGCACATTGAATGAGGAAACTTATCTAAACTTTGAATATTTAGCACACAATAGGTACTTAGTGATTCTTTGGTGAAGGCCTGCCAGAGATTAAGCTGACCTCTACTTTGCTATGAGAAAATGGGTTAGGACTTCAGTTGTATCTTCTTGCATACACACACATCTTTGGTTTCTGTTGAACATTGCTATTTTCTTAAGAAATTGTAAAACGTTCGTACCATCACAACCAACACTAAGTTGTTCCATCACTAACAAAACATTCTTATAGTTCAAGGCAGGTAAATCATCACCCTCTGTAGCTGTGTCAGAAGACTGAGTGAGGTCATCACAATTGTTTGCATCCATCTGTACTGTGTCCTGTAAAATACATGACAGCAGGGGAAAATTAAAAAAACAAATATTTAAAGAACAACAATGGCTAACATTTCTGTCGCACTTTCAGATTTTCACAAAACTTCGTGGCATTCTCACAACCATTTTGTGAGACAAGCAATATTCATAATCATTTTACAAATGTAAGGTGGCTTGTCCAGTATCATAGACTCAGCTAGGAATCCAAGGATGGATTCAAAATTAGGTCTTATTGACCCTACCTAGTATGCCACCTAACCCATTAGAAGCTACATTATTTAGGAATCTTGTGAAAATTATTATATATATGTATGATATCATGTATGATATCATATAACGTATATAAAATAACGATATATAATCATATATTATTATATCATATGTATAATATATATAATCACATCTTCCTGATTATAAACATTCTTCTTTAATATATAGGGAGAAATGAAGTAAATTCCAGCTTTATCATCAAATTTCTAGCATTCACAATGGACATATTTGACTAGGAGACAATTTCTAAAATTATTCATTTTCAGATTAACTATTCCTATTCGTTGTCACTGAAACATGCATTATTTTCTAAAGTTATTGCAAAAAGCATTGAAAAGTAAACCAAGTTATGAAAGTCTTGCAAGCAAACTAGCATGAAAGGCACTTTGCATAATACAAAATATCAGAAATTGGAATATTATTATTACATACCTGTTCCAGGTCACTTTTATCAAAACTTTCTTGACTTTCCTCTGATGATCCTTTAAATTCCAATTATTGGGTTAAATGGGCATTAATGTTTAAGTAACAGGTGATTTTATTCAGAAGTATTTTTCTCATAGAAATGAAACCTCCCCCTCTTATCAGCAGTGGCAATCAGGACAGCTATAAGTTATCCATTGTATTCTCTTTTCAAGAAAGGAATGAATATAAGAAAATTCGATTTCACTAATCATGCATTCATCAAATTATTCTGTAATCTCAATCAACTGCTGCATTTTAAGTAGCTTGTGAGATGTTCATTTTATACCAAATCACAGGAAGCTGTGAGGATTGATTTATGTATTCATTCCAGATGATATTGTAAAATTTGAAAATTAAAGGTAAACTAATGAACAATGGTCATGTGTGATCATTTTGGTAGTTAGGCCAGGAGTAATCAATCCATTGGGTTACTTGTTTTTCTCAATGATGAAAGAGAAGGAGAGAGGCTTGCTAGCCTTCACGGAATGTGGGGAATATATTATCTGATATCTGCCCTCCTTTTCACTGTCCAAGTAGTAGAGTTATTTATATTCATTTGTCAAACCCTTTTGTCTGCCCTGGATGTAACCTTCTACAGAAACTGCTGATTCCAAGATTAGCAATGGTCTCTAAAGGCTAAATCTGATAGCCTTTATCCTCGTTCTTACTCTTTCTTGACCTTACATGATCGTGATCACATACTGTTCAAGTTCTATGCTTCATGGATAACCTCCTCTGATGCTATTTGTTAGCAACTCTCATGATTTCTTGAGATAGGGTCAGAACACGTCATAGCAGACTATATTCACATTTTGACAATCTTACTAGACTGACGGAACAGGGTATTATTGTCATTATACTTTGCCTCCCTTTCAGAAAAGCATTTGACAAATTCCTACAAGTCATCTTTCTGGGCAGAATAACAAACGCAAGTACAAGAACAGGATAGAGAATTACATAGAAATGGTTGTCAGAATTTCTTGGGAGTTTTTTGGATGATGTGCTTTCTCTGAATCAATATAATAGCCGTGAGAGACAAAGCAATTTTAGATTTCATCAAAATAGAAATCACGTTCAGAGGAAGGGAGATATAAATCCAGCTGACCCCTGCCTTCGTCAGACCACACCTAAATACTGTTCTGTGTTTTGGGCACCATCTTTTGGGACTGGCTCCTGGATCTCTCAGCCTGTATGTCCTCCTGGAGCTTCAAATTCAACATGAACAAGTCTGAACTCATCATTTTCTTTTCTCTCCATTCCAGCTCTTAAATCTACAGTCTTTAATACTTTTTATCTTTGGTAAACGCATGCCATCTTCTCAGGAATATGGGCCCGTATCTTTGATACTCCTCTCATCCATATATGTATGTGTGTGTATGAAGAAACATACACATGCAAAAGCTGCTAAGTCCCTGTTGATTCTACCTCCATCACATCTGTCATCCTCTCCCTTTTCATCAGTATCAAAGAACCCCCATTTCACGAACTCCTCAACTTTTACCTGGATTTTTGCCATAGCTTACTAAGCAGTCTTCATATTTCTGAATTCTACCTTCTCTGCTTCCTTCTACACAAAGTCATCAAGTAATCTCTTTAAGACCCTGAACTGGCCATTCTCTTGCTCTCAATCCTTCTGTGGTACCTTATTGCTGCAGTTCTCGGGGCTATGAAACCTTTCTTCCACAACCAATACCCTTTCTCCTGATCTCTCACCCCTCAATTTTCCTGGAGCAGTGTAATTCTTCTCCCTTACCTTCCATACTACTGACATTTTAACACAGTTTGTACGTTGTACCCCTTCAGAGAAAGTAAATTTCTTGAGGCAAAAAAACTGTTTGTTTTTATCTTTCCATCGTCCAATAAAGCAGCAAGAATGTGATATTCACATGATAAATAATCGTTCCTTAATAAATACTAACTTGAATTGCGATAATACATACATAACTCAATTTATGTGGCTTTGGGAAATGTAGAAAGGAGGCAGCAAGTACAAAAATGCCACTTGAAATACGGTACTCATAACACAACAGCAAAAACTGAAAACTGCAGGGCACATCTCCTATTAGGTGTGATTTTTTGAAAATAAAAATCACTTAATCTCCTACTTGTAAAAAAGGGGAAAATGAGACAATACCGTCAATATCATCTGAGTCATCTAAGTTCCTTTCTTCCACTAAATCTGTAAGATAAGTAGGGAGAAATGGAAGGAAAAAAGGATATGAATATTTACGTTTTTAAAAATATACTTTCTTTCTTCCTAAATTATAGAATTAGGACACTTACATGACTTTCGTTTTTCCTGAACTCCATTTCCCAGATTATCATTCGTGTAATAAACATGCTTTTCTGTAGTGGGTTGAATGGACTATGAAACCAATAAGAAGAAGATAGTTATATTGAAAGCTTTGAATAAATATCAGATGTAAATTAACAGTATCATTTTTATTACCTTCACATTTTGATGTCTCTCAAGAGAATCTGAAAGAAAAAGAATGAAAGGTTTATCAACAAGTGTATTTCAGCAATATAATACCATCACAACTTCCCACAAAACGAATAGCCTTGTTGGATACCCTTATGTGAATTAAAGAATGAAAGCCATAATTTGGTGTACTTCCGGTTATGGCGTTTGCATCACAGCAATTAGAATCAATTATCAGTTCTTGAAATAAAACAAGAATATAGTGTTAACACAACATGCAACGCACATTTCAAGTAGACCCTACTTCAAGGGTTTTACATATTTGTATATGGAGCAGTACATAACATGCTCCACAGTGACACATGTAAAGGTGATTCTTTTGAAGGGATGGATACTCAAGATTCCCAGGGGGCTCTTATGAAGTTGATGCTGCAACACAGCATCATATCTTCCAAACAATGGCAGTGATTGATGCAATTATATCACAAGGGACCCCAGTGTGGATGATTCCTTAATTAGTTGTATAATTTGGAAATTCGCGTAATATGTAAGCAGTCAAAATAAGGTACTTTCAAACAACGTATAAATGATATTCTTATCTCAGAAATAAAGAGCTAGAATTATGTTTTGAATACATCCACTTCGATGCACACTTGTAGAATAACAGTTAATAATACAGTTTCATTTCTTTCCTTACCAGTGCTGCCTACTGGCATCTCTACACCTCTGGTATCCATTAATTTATCAGTCTTAAAAGGTTTTTCTTTACTCATGACGGAAAGTGCCGTCCACAGCCAGAGAAAGTACTAAGGAGTGTGAATTCAGAGTCAAGCAGACAATTTTCCTTTCGTTTTATTTTCTTTGTCATGGCTCTTCCCATTCACTCCAGTTCTTCTATATAACATGACTAATGTGAAAAAACGTTTGATAGGAAAATACATGTACAGCCTATATCTGATTGCAGAATGTCTTGAGGAGGGGGAAAGGGAAGGAGGGGGAGAAAATGTAAAATTAATGGAAGTGTATGTTCAAAACTATAAAAATATAAAAGCTACTTTTTAAGTTTAGTTTATCCATATAGGAAAGAACGTATATAAAATATTTTTAAGACATGATGGAAAAACTTTTGCCATTTGGAGAGTTATTTCAAGAAAGAAAAATTGTTTTAGTCATCTCCTTTAGTAATTCAAAGTTATTAATATATAAACACCCTTTCCACATATGTATTTTACCATTAATGAAAAAGAAAGCTATGTACATGTTGGAGATATATCTCAGAAATCAAAATTTGAAGCTTTGAAACTATTGTATACTTTTAAAATATCATTTGTTTTCAGTATTCAACAGTCATTTCCATATATCTTAGATTCCCCCCTCCCTGTAACCCCGTATCTCCCCATGTCCATGCTGAGACAGCATACCGTTTGTTATAGATTCTACACTTACATTCCAATTCAATATATTTTCACCTTGGTCATGTTACATAGAAGAGTTAAAACGAATGAGAGAAATCCTAAAACAAATCAAAACAGAATATAAAAGAAAATGATCTGCTTCATTATGTGATGAAATTTCGTAGTTCTTTCCCTGCATGTGGAAGGCATTTTGCCTTAAGAGACCACTGGAAATTATGTAAATCCCTGCATTGCAATGAAGTGCTACGCCTAGCAGAAAAATTCCTCCCATATAGCGGTTGTTGCTGTGTACAAAGGTCTCCTGGTTCTGTTCCTTTCACTCACAATCTTTTCACATTACTATTTCCAGGCCTCTCATTAATCTTCCTGTTCATCATTTCTTATAGCAAAACAGTATTCCATTACATTCCTGTGCCACACTTTATTCAGCTATTCCTTAAATGATATGCATCCCGTAGAGTTTCAGGTTTTGGCCACCCAAAGGAGAGCTGCTATAAATATTTTTGTACATTTGGGACTCTTTCTCATTTTTGTGATCTCTTGGGGATACAGTGTTAGAAGCGGTAGTTCTAGGTCAAGGGCTGTGCACATTTTTTAGCTCTCTGGACATAGTTCCAAAATGTTCTCCAGAATGGTTGGATCAGGTCCCAGCTCCACCCACAAGAGATTAGTGTTCCAACTCTCCCACATCTTCTCCAACATGCATCATCTTCCTATTTTGTCATGTTACCCAACCTGATAGCTGTGATGTGGTATCTCAGAGTTGGTTTGAATTGCATCTCTCTAATCAAAAGTTCTTGAGAGCTTTTTTTATATCACTCTAGACAGCTTTTATTTCTTCCTCTGAAAACTGCCTATTCATAACCTTTGGCCGGTAATGGGCTGGGGATTGACTTCTATTCTTGTACATTTGACTCACTTCTCCATCTATTTTAGAAATGAGGCCTTCATCACAGACGCTAATTGCAAAAATTGTTTCCCAGGTTTCTGCTTTCCTCCTAATCTTCGTTGCATTGGGTTTGGTTGTAGAAAGCTTTTCAGTTTAATGGAATCAACATTTTCCATTTTGAATTTCATAATGCTTTCCACCTCCTGTTTAGTCAAAAATTCTTCCCTTCTTCATAAATCTGAAAAATAGACTATTCCTTGCTCCATTAATTTATTTATAGTATCAATCTTTATTCCTATAGCATGTATCCATTTGGAATTTATTCCTGTGTACGGTTTTGGGCAATGTTCTAACCCTAGTTTCCACCACAATGTTATCCAGTTGTCACAGCAATTATTGTCAAGTAGTGAGTCCTTATCCCAGGAAACTGGGTTCCTTGGCTTTCTCGAAGTGTAGATTGCTATATTCTTTGACCACTGCGTCGGAAGGACGTAAGCTATACGACCGGTCTGCCCTTCTGTTTCTTGGCCCGTATCAAGAGGTTTTAATGATTGTTGCTTTATAATGAAATTTGGGATCTGGTAGATCAAGGTCACCTTCCCTGGTATTTCTCTTCATTAGTTCGCTTGATATTCTGGGCCTTTTTCTCTTCCCGACGAATTTTGATCTTATTTTGTCTAGCTATAGAAAATAATTATCTGATAATTTGATTGTTATGGCACTGAATAAGTAAATTAACTTAGGTAGAATTGTCATGTTTTTTTAACATTGGCTTGGCCTAGCCATGAGCAACTAGTGTTTTTCCGCTTTCTTAGACCTGTCTTTATTTGTGCAAAAACGGTTTTGTAATTGTATTCAGATAATCCCTGGATTTCTCTTCGCAGGTAGACTCCTAAATATTTTATAGTGTCTAACCTAGCTTTACAAGGAATTGTTCTTTCTATCTCTTGCTCTTGAGCTTTGTTAATAATATATAGAAATGCAGAAGATCTGTTCATTTTGCAACCTGCAACTTTGCCAAGTTGTTTATGATTTATCATTTCAAGTAGTTTTTTACTAGAGCCTCTGGCATTCTCTAAGTATATCATCATATCATTTGCAAAGTGAGATAGCTTAGTTTCTTCTTTGCCTATTCTAATTCCATCCTTTTCTTTTTCTTCTCCTATTGCTACCACTAATATTTCTAGTACCATATTGTATAACATGGGTGATAATGGGCATCCTTGTTTCACCCCTGGTCTTCTTGCAAGTACATCTAGCTTATCTCCCTTGCATATGATGCTTGCTGAAGGTTTTCGGTAGATACTACTTATTGTTTTATTATTTTATGGGAAGTTCCATCTACTCCTATGCTCTCCAGTCTTTTCAATAGGAATGGGTGTTGTATATTGTCCAAGGATTTTCTGCATCTTTTGAGATAATCATGTGGTTTCTGTTAGTTTTTGACATGATCAATAATGTTAATAGTTTTCCTAATAATGAACCATTCTTTTCAAGGTAAGTTGCTGTATTTTTTTTTTTGCTAAAATCTTTTTTAAAATTTTTGCACCAATATTCATTAGAGAAATTGGTCCAGGATTTCCTTTTTCTGTTTTGGCCCTTCCTGGTTTAGGTATCACAACGATATTTGCATCATAAAACGACTTTGAGAGGACTCCTTTGCCAATTTTCCCAAATACTCGATATAATATTGGAAGTAACTGTTCCTTAAATGTGTGATAGAATTCAATTGTTAATCCATCCAAACTTGGAGATTTTTTCCTAGGGAGTTCATGGATGGCTTGTTCAATTTCTTTTTTCCGAGACAGGGTTATGTAACTACTCAACTTCCTCTTTTGTTAATCTGGGCAATTCACATTTTTTAAAATAGTCATCCATCTCCTTTAGATTGTCGAATTTATGGGCATACAGTTGGGCAAAGTAATTTCTAGTTAATGTTTTAATTTCCGGCTCATTGTAGGTGACTTCAACCCTTTTCATCTTTGATAGTGTAATTTGCTTTTCTTCTTTGGTTTTGTTTTTTTTTTTTTATCAAATGGCTCAAAGGTTTCTCAATTTTGTGGTTTTTCATAAAACCAACTTAAAGTTTCATTTATGACTTCAATAGTTTTCTTAATTTCCATTTTATTAATCTCTCTTCTGGTTTTCAGTCTTTCTGATTGGGGATTTACTTGGGGATTTTCAATTTTTTCTTGTTCTGGCTTTTTCACCTGCATGCCCAATTCGTTCATGTCCTTAGAGGAAGAAATTTTACATCTTTAAATTTCTACATCAGCCATTGTCTATTTTGAAATATTAAATGACTTTACTATATATCAGTCCAAAAACGTCTTAAGATGTTGTTTAATATACAAAACTATATAATTACCTTTACTATTCATCAGTCCACAATATATTACTAAATTCAAAGCTTTTTTTTTATCAGGGGTTTCTTGTTTATTAAGTATTTACAATTAGTTTGACAAGAGGAATTGGTTGCATCAATGAACATATGCAAAACTTTTTATTAACTTTGGGAATTTTCAATTATTGATATATATGTATATGTACACGTATACATAGATACACACACATACATAAATATGTATGTATGTATAGTCAAAGTCAGGTCCTCTGGTCCGCTGAAATATGGGGCCGTGCTCTAGAGCCCTTCTGGAGGGGAGCACAAAGGTAAATGCATCAAGAAACAGGTACTACTGTGCAAGTTTTTGTATATAGGATTATTGTTGCACCTTTGATTGTGATATTGCCTACGTGAAAATTAATATATCCCTTCACCTTTCAGTGCTCAAGTCAATTCTCTGCCACCCGAAGTTTCACAGAAGGTGCTAACCTGCTCTTGCAGAAGGAGATAATTCATGCCAACGGAAATACAAGTCTTGTCTTTATCACCAAAAAGAATTGTGTGATATGGGCTTGTATCCTGAGGCAGACATTTATATAACCCACTCATTAAACTGAAATTCATCTCATTGTTTCCTAAAGCTAAGGACAAGAAGAGAAAAGTAATTAACAAGAGCACTGGATTTCTTAATTCAACACAATACCTGGCAGAGCCAGGACTAGATCACTTAGTCCTAAATCCTGCCTGTCTTATCTAGCTACACTACAGCACTGTCTGACTTGGGAAGGACAACTTTTACTTGTCAGCATTTCCAATTTGTATTACCCATGAAGAGTTGTGCAACAAGATGACATTACTCAATTAAAGTAATGGCTTCATGAAAACAAAACTGAATATCAATCATCAGGGAGAGAGAGAAAAAAGACTTTTGGATTGCAATGTTTTGGGATAATTTGTGACTTTGCTACCATAACCCTGAATTAAAATATCAAAGAAATGAGAATTACTGATTAGGGAATGCTCCACCCCAGAATACAATAATTTGTCAAAATGCCAGAAAACCAGAAAATTTCGAATTTCTCTGACAAATAATTTGGGCTTATTCTCAATTAATGTGAACAAAAGAAAACAAGAAATAATTACAAGGAAGGAAGATGTTGCTTCAGGGAACGAAAAATGACTACCAGGCCCCAGGATCGGAACTCTATCACACTCATACTTCATGATAAGAGCCTGGTTTCCTTTGCCAATATGATTTATAAGAAAATGTGTACGCAAAGGGTTCACTACTAATAAAACTCAAGAAAATATGTCCTCACTTTATTACTACTCTCATCTTCCCCTCAAAACAATGAAGATTTGAGGTTCATGGTCACAGCTCAGTGACTCCTCAAGTTCAAAAAAGTCATCACCAATTTTGTCTAATGCTGCATGAAGCTATGCTGTACTGCCACACTCGTGTATCAGATAACAAATTTTACTAATTCTTGGATGAACATAAATGAGATAGAACAAATAAATGTCTTATGGTACAGAATTTCAAGGAAAGCATACATATTTAATAAAAATATATTTAAAAAAAGAAATTTTTTTCTTCCTATTCCTATCCCTAGTTGTTTGAAGCTTTTAAAATTCTAACCTTACTATGGTTGCGCTTACACTCTGATTTGGGTTTCTATAGAAAATGATTCTGGTTATTATATATTTCATAAAGTCAGTGTCTGCATTCAGATATCTGTCACAAACCTACTTATGAATAGTTCTATCAGTAACAATCCTTTCAGTTTTCCCTATATTTATTTCCGTCTTGTAGACTATAAATTTTCTTGTTTGATGAAATTCATAGACATTCCACCTTCATTGAGTTTCCTAAGTACAATTATTTTTATTACAATTTGATTTGGAATTTCAAAAAATTTGATTAAATTTCTTTCTCTAGATAACATAATAGAAATTGAGGAATACAACTTGACATTTTTAATCTTAAAAGTTCATTCTATTTGCATGTATGTAGCTAGAGATATACTATTTTACAAACGAAGAAAACGAAGAAAAATGAAGTTCATTCATCACCTGACAAGCTATAAGCAAGGAATGTTTTCTGAAAAGGATGTGATTTTAGACTGTACTAGATATACTTAAAATTAAATACTGTTTCTTGTGCCATTGTGATTTCTTATTTCTTTTAAGGAACGATTTACATAGCTCATCTCTTTCAGATCTGTAGTGTAATATGCGCATGATCACACTTTCTTTTGAGCTCTGTTGGCATGAGCAAGGCATCTAAGCTAACTGCTCCTTAGTTTCATCACCATTCAAATGGAAGTAAACAGAATACCCACACTGCTTTTCTCACAAGGTAAAGGGTAAATTGATTTGAAACAGAAAACTCATAAATACGGGATGAAGTTATTATTGCAAGCCCAGGTCATTGAGATTCCCAATGGCCCAGCTGGCAGGATTCAATATTAGGCAACCACTCAGAAAAATCTCTTCTCTTTGAAAGTTTAACGGCCTGAATCAGGAGATTGGAAGTGTTCCTAGGATGATGTTGGAAGTGGGCACATGTGCAAATATCTACCAAAAATCTAGGAACATATATGTATTACCTTTCAAACCTTTGTCCCCTGTTCCCCCTAACTTCTGTGTCTTTTGCATCCTCTTTGGTATCTCTGAACTGAAAGCTTTATGAACATTTAGAAATGTTGGAAACGTTTAAAATGTATCCATTTCCAAAGCTTGGATAAGTGATTTTCATAGACTTCCAAAAAGGAAGAAGGCTTTGCTCTCCAGCTGTTTTACCGTTCTGCCTTTATATGTCCAAATATTAGATGAGCCCATCTGTGTCGGTGTGCCTCTGTGTGTGAACATGCTACAGTTACAGGAGACGTTTACGTACTTATTTTTCCCATGTTTTAGCATCAAAAATAACTAATATCACTACATATAATACATGTGAAATATGTTCAAAATTTTTCACATGATTTCATTAATTACATTTAGAACAATGGAGAAATCTGATAATTGTTATTGTAACTTGCTTAAAGAAATTTTTGGAGAAAGCAGACATTAATAACACAAAATACCTTGAGGCTGTTTTGTTCAGGATAATCAACCTACAAGGATAATTAAGTAAATAACCAAAAATAGACCAATTCCTACCCTTTAAAAGTATAAAATGGAAATAGAACATATATACATATATTTATATACATAAATATTTAATATATATGAAATTAAAGATTGCTCTTTCATTATTTTTTAAAATTAGCTATTTTTTTTAATTTGTCACTCTTACCTTCCTGATCGTTGGCAGGTCCAGTCACGGTAAATCTGGAATCAGCAGCCCTTTCCAAACTGCTGATTTGGAGTGAAAGGGGCTGATTAAGTGCCTTCTGTTGTCCATATTGATAAATTAGTTCGTAATGACTATGTACAAAGTAAAAGATAAAACAAAATATTTCTACATCAACCAAGATAAAATTATACGTACCGGGTCTCTGCATACCTTAGACTTTAATAATCAGATTATCAGCAAAATTGTTGTTATTCTTTTGATAAAGTCTGTAGGGTATAGCTAATTATTCAGCCTAAACCTAGTATACATGTACTCAGAGTCACAGTAATAGAGAAGTATAGATTCAGAGCTTTAGATCATCTACTCCAAACACTTTATTTTCTAGATTAAGTAACTGAGTTCCAGAAAAGGTTAACAGTTCTCCAGGGTGATCCATAAAGTGAGAGGCATCATTTTTCCTCAGGTCCTCTGATTCCAATTAGAGCACTCTTTCCCCTGACCAAACTGCCTCATTGTAAATTTTGATGTTGATTATTATATTTATTACTTATTCTCTTTAGCTGTCACTCACTTTCAGGTGTCCAACATATCATGTGGCTTTTCCTAAAACTAACTTTAAATCTACTATAACTGGAGGTATCAGCAAAGATTAAGAAACAAACAGGAAAAAAAAACCGTGTCTTTAAAGCAGACTTTATAAATAAATTTTTGTGAAGTGAACTTTTGGGATGATCAAATACTAAAATGTATGGAAAACATTGGAAAACCTTATAGAACTATAAAAATGGCACCTATCATCCTCGTTATCCTTACTTCTGAAAAATCTGATCTCACATACCCTGACTCTACTTTGTAACTCGTCTCATGCTTATGTCCTCCTGAACTTGGATAACCGAAATTGGCCTTTGGACCAACTTCTTCACAGTGCCTTGAAGTATGCTTGCCAGATGCTTGCCATATTATGCAACTATGAAAGTCCCAGACAGTCTCCTTTGTATAGAGGAGAAATGATTTTAAATGCAATTCCATACAAATTATTAGAATTAAAACGTTGATACTTACATGGAATGACCACTGAAAGCAGCATGTTCCTCAGCTGTCTGTCCAAATGCATCTCGGCAAGAGAGATCAATATCATATTGAAGAAGAAGACTGACTACACCTGTTGGTTTACAACGGGCAGCAATCATCAGGGCTGTTCTAGAATAACAAAGAAACCATCGACATTTCAGAATTTAAAGGAGTCACACGTAATTAGATTTCTCTCGATATGTTGCAACAAGAGGATATCTCATATATGAGGTTATACGCATGTGCAACATGAATACTTCGTGAGGGATGAGTACTTTTTGTGCTTATATGCAGCATGAAAAATGGCAGTTAGGAAAAGAAGGAAAGACAGGATTGAGAGGGGTATTTTTTGTCCTCTTAGAGTTCTAGCAGGAACTGTCCAATTCAAGATTTTCATGACAACAAGAAGGTAGTGCATCAGAGTAACTTGTGTACAAAAGTGAAGAACTTTCAAGGGAGCCTACACCAAGTTTCCACTTGTTTACTAGCCTTGAAAGGAAAGTGGAGGCTCTTTGAAAGTAATGTTTATGGACAAGCTCATGTAACTGAAGAAAGGTTCATCACCAGATAGCTAGGACCATTGGATTTCAGGAAGGCCCATTAACCCATGAAGGCAGTTGATAAAGAGTTAGTGTGATTACAAGCTGCACTAGTAGAGAAAATATCCAAAATCGTGAAAACAGAGATCTTTTGAAGTTCCGAGTTTGTGTTATGTTGAATAATTCACTGTCTTTCTGCCTAAGGCAGTATTGTAGGTATATCAGTAATGTCACGTAGAGGTGTGCTGTTCCTTGATTACTTCGTGATAACTCATGGGGCAGCGAGGTGGTGCAGTGCATAGAGCACGAGTGCAGGAGTCAGGAGGACCTGAGCTCAAATCTCACCTCAGATACTTGACACTCACTAGGTGTGTGACCTTGGCCTAGTCACTTAACCCTAATTGTCTCATCCTGGGTCATCTCCAGTCATCCTGATGAATATCTGGTCACTGGATTCAGATGGTTCTGGAGGAGATGTGAGGCTGGCAACCTGCACAGCCCTCCCTCGCTCAAAATAAAGTCAATTGCAAGTCATGGCAGTATTGCCCTGATGGCATGGTCTTCCTCTGCAAGGAAGGGTGAACACTCACGCAGTGATAACCGATATAATAGGCTAACTCTGTGGAAGGTGGAAGTAGTGTCAAAAATATCCATGTAATGTAAATATATTATATGGGGAAATTATGGATATTTTAAGGTATATTCAAGTGTTAATAAACTCTTTATGGCAGGTAGAAATGTTGATTCTGTTTAAATGTTTTTCTCTGATCCAAAATCTCAATACCAAACATAGCAAAAGGAACGAGTACAATATATTTGGGGGTGGCGCGGAATAAAGGATTATGGGAAAGATTGAAACTGATGGAGTTATGAAATATAGTATTAGCTCTTAATATTATCCTATCTTTTAAAATATTAGGTTTGTTTTTTAAAAGATTATTTTTAGTTTTGCGATCCAAGATGATGGAGTAAGCAGTAAATCGCCATAACTCTCCAATATTCACCTCGAAACAACCATAAAATACTGCCCTCAAACAAATCCTGCCACAGCAGAACCATCAAAGGTATAGGGTGAAACAATCTTAGAGCCCCCAAACCTTGGAAGATTGACAGGGAAGTTCTTTCTCACTTAGGTAAAAGGGAGCATACTCCAGGACAGGAAGTATCCCAACAGGGCAGCAGCAAGCCTCATCTCAACAAAGCAATGGTAGATTCGGAGTCCCAGTATAGGGAGTGGGCAGACTCCAGTTCTAAGAACTGACATGCCTCAGAATAGACTCAGCCAAACAGGTAGGGTCTATCCCTACAGGTGATTAAGGAAACAGGCAGCCACCAATGGTTACAATGCCAAGAACTTCAGGGTACATCTAGGGAAACTCAAGAACACTCCACCAGTCGTAGCACATGACAAACATCAGCAGTAGAACTCCGGGACAGCATCAGGTAAGCTGCCAGAACCCTACTATCTGCAGCAGTGCCTTTCATTCCCACTCCCATCCCCCGAGCAAACCACCGTAAAAGAGGGCTCCCACACGAGTCAGCAAAACATTGCAGCACCAGGTAAACAGCCAGGACCTGGAGACCCTGCTACAAAATTCTGAAACAGTGCCCTTTCCACATTGTGAGCAGAGCTCAAATTGAAAAGAAAGGGGAAAAAAAGACGAGCAAAAAGTCATTGGAAAAAATGACCATAGGAAGTTATTGTGGCCACAAAGAATGTGGAGGAAAAAAATTCAGAGAAGGAGAATGACGCCAAAACACGTATAGGCAAAATCGCAAAGCAAAAAGAGAAGTGAGCTCAATCCCAGAGAGAGCTCATGGAAGAGCTCAGAAAGGAAATTAAAATCATATAAGAGAGGTAGAAGGAAAAGTGTGCAAAGAATTGAGCGATGAAAGAGAATTGTGACAATATAAAATACTTGGGAATCTCTCTTCCAATACAAACCAACCAACAATGAACACAATTACAAAACGTTTTTCACTCAAATCAAGTCAGATCTGAATAATCTAAAAAATATCAGTTATTCATTGGTAGGCCAAGTTAATATGATACAAATGACAATTCTACCAAAAGTAATATCTTACTCAGTGCCATACCAATCAAACTACCAAAATTATTGTATAGAAATTAAAAAATAAAATTCATCGGGATGAACAAAAGGTCCAGAATACCAAGGGAATTAATCAAAAATAATACAAGTGAAGGTGATCTATCTCTACCATATATAAAATTCTATTGTATAAATCGACAATCATCAAAGCCACTTGGGACAGGCTGAGAAACAGAGTGTAGGATTAGTGGAATATGTTTGGTATCAAAGAACCAGGGTCAATGACTACAGTAATCTTCTATATGAGAAATCCAAAGATTCCAGCTTCTGAATTCACTAGTTGACAAAAAATGCTGAGAAAACCGGGGGAAAAAGTCTCATGACAGAAAATGTTATTCACATCCAGAGAAACAATTATGGAGTCTGAATGGAGGTGGAAGCATACTATTTTCTCTCCCTTTTGGTTTTTTGTTTTTTCTGTCTTCAGATTTTCCTCTTTTATTCTGCTACTTCTGTCAAACATGAGCAGTGTAGAAATAGGTTGAATATGATTGTACATGTACAGCCTATATCAGTTTGCATAACATCCTGGGAAAGGGGGAGGCCCAGGAAGAAGAGCAATTTGAACTCAAAATTTGAAAACTGCAAAAAATTGAAAAGTAAAAATAAATAAATTTTAAAAGAATAAAAGAGAGAAAATGTGACAATGTAAGTGCTTTCATCGTCCTCAAATATTAAAAGAACCAGGAGAAGGCTTCAATGCCTTTCTTGGATCCTCTTTGTGGAATTTCTGGTATTAGGACAAAAATCCTGTAGCATAAGAAAGTATGGAAGGACTAAAATCTCAGCCAGTGGCATAAATATTCACAGTGATAAGGTCACAGGATCATGAAAGTCAGTCATCTTATTATTGTATTGATTTGTATTTGTCAGTGCACATATCCTTAAGAACAATGAAAGGAAGAAGAAGGAAAAATTACACACATCAATTCTCATGATTGACATGAAGATTATTTCATGTAGAGAATCAATTGCATCACGAGTACACAAAACAGCTATGTGATGATCTTAAGTCATTGAAAATCAAACAATGAAACCTGAGAAAATAAATCACTAATTGATGGTGGATGGCATGCCCACATGAATGGCTTTCTCTGCTGCAGAAGCATAAATAGTAGCCCTTTTCATAATTGATGTTTGTGCACATTGTCACCCTTTCTCAGTGATGAACAATTTCAATTATTGTTGCTCACTAAGAGTTCCCTGATTGAAGTTGTTCTTATTCCTCTAATAACAGTTACCTCTTTTTTTCTTGGAAGCTTTAATTACCGTACCTGTCAAGCCTATCCGATGTATTCACATTTGCTCCATTCTTTAAGAAAAGATCTACCATATCTCGGTTATTTTCTTTAACTGCAAGCAAAAGTGGTGTGCAGCCTTCCTGCAAAATCATATTAAAGATCAAGTTAAGGTATGCAAGAATTGTTTATATGATAGAATTCAGTTGAAGGCATGTTGTGAACATCCTGTGAACTTGCTAATGACATGCTAAGGAAGTAGGCTACAATGGAACTCTGGAATGAGAAGAGCAGGGCATAAATCCAGCTTCTGTTAGTTAATTTCCATGTGACCGTAAGTAAATTATTTCACTTCTTTGGGCCTTAATTTCCTCACATGTAAAATGAGGGAATGAAGTTAGATAGCCTCTGGGATTGCTTCCAGTTATTAATTTGTGATCAGGACGTAGAAAACCAGGATGTGTAAGAGATTTCCTAATCTTTTAGGGGTACCTTCCTTTCCTCTGTCTTCATGTCATGATCAATGATCGTCTGCGTGCAGTCACCCTTATTTCCCCAGTACTTGGCCAAGCTACAACTAAGTTCTGGTCAGTTTTCAAGTTGCCTAGTTCTCTTCATCCTTTCCCCTGAAGTGTGTTACAACCAGCCTCAAAACTCAAGAAAATCTTGCCTTAAGGTGGCTGAACCTTGAAGAAAGTCATTCTCTTGATATTTTCCCTCCCTTCACAACCCTCCTAATGTATATTTTGATTTTTATTTTCTTTCTTGAGCAGCAGTGACGAGGAGTCAAACCTTTTCTTAAAAATCAGGAGATACTCAATAAGTCTAGAAAGGAAACGGCATAGCGTGTAGGAAATAGAAAAAAAAAACACACCTACATACACTTAAGAATTTGTTCTTGTAAAATGTCTGTCTGCAGTTTTATGCTGAACAAATTTTTAACAGAATATTTTTTAAAACATTATGACATTTCTTCTTGACCAATTAACATTGTACTATCATAGGTAAAGGTTTATATGTAAAGTATTGCAGACAGATATTTGATGGAACCTTTGAATTCTGGGTACCAGACCTAATATAGCATGCAAAGAAAATTCTAGAGAGATAGATGTGGTGGACTGAATGGAGAGCCAAACTCAAAATCAGTGAAACAGAGATTCAAGGCCTGCTGCTGAGACACTTAGAGTGGCTAGGTGAGCCTGGGAAGTCACTTCACATTTCACCATTACAAACCATTCCCTAAGTCACGTTTTCATAACTTTTTGTGTGTGTGTGTCATGCACCCCTTTCCAGAATAATGCTTTTAAATACCTAAAATACAGAGAATGCAAAGGAAGCCAATAACATTGAAAGAACTATAAAATAAATGGTGATTTTTTTTGAAATTAATGGATCCCAGGTTAACAACCCTACTCGAAGATTAAATCTTAGAACAGGCCCTGGTCCAAAGCAGTCGAGGGAAGTTCCTCATTAAGAGTTCCGTTGTGAATGGAGTCTCCTCCCCGTTTTGCCTGGCCATCAGAAAATTCCCAAGGCCAATGAACTTTGACTAGAGATGGATTTTAAGATACTTGCATTAAAGAAATGCTTCCAAGAATATAATGTGCATTGGAAAATACCTGATTTACACATTTGATCTCAGAAAATATTTTCTCACACAAGAGGTAGACTTCTACCTTGTTTTTTGCTTCCATGTCTATTGTATGTCTAAGCAGCTTTGCTGCTATGGCTGTGTTAAGTCCAGAGGCAGCATAGTGAAGTGCAGTGTTGTCATGGGTATCCATCAGAGCAGGGTCTGCACCATAATCCAGCAGGATCCTTGCACACTCCTCCTGCTGACACTGTACTGCCTGTGAATGGAATGTAGAGAAAGAGACAATCAATACTCTAAAAAGTATTTAGTATACTAAAACATCATTAGTGATATTTAAATAATTTAGTAAAGCACATTTTCTTACTCCAAACGCATTCTATAGACCAGCAAGGTTAACTAGGGCATACCTTCATTAAAGATGTCTGATAGTTCTTGTCACGCAGGTTTATTTTGCATTTTCTCTCTACTAAGAGAGACACAACATCTGGATGGCCATTTGCAGAAGCCAGGTGTAGAGGTGTGCTATGAAAATGAGAGCTAAGTCAATGCTTGGTAATTACGAAAATCAAAATTGTACTCTTATTAGGTACTATACTTGTAACATAAAATGCATTATTGTTACTCCGCCTGAAATCGAAATCGCTGCCCAAATAAATATAAGTGGCCACCCTTCTCACCCGAGGACATCTACAATGTGCATTAGTTCTTCTGACCGGATATGATGAACAAAAACGTCTGGGAAATAAATAGCAGACTCAGAAGAACATTTCACTGGAAGAGAGCAGCATTTGCTCCCACCACGTCACTGAGAAAGAGTAAGTCAGCTGGAAGCAGACTACAAGTAAAAGGAAGGAGTTTCCCCTCCATTAAAAATGGGCAGGCAGGAGGGTCAGGGGTCACCAGCACTCAGAACTTGGGATCCAATCTCCAGGAGGCAGAGCCTGCGCCTGCTCTGGCCCAGGTGCTCAAAGGACAAGTTTTCCAAGGATTAGCCAAGGCACATGCAGACTCGTGGAGGGAGGGTGGAGGAGGGGGTGTCTTACACTGTTCCTGGGGGGGGCCATCCCTTCTCTCATCCCCAGCGCCCTCTCACCGCTTCTCTTTATCCAGATCGTCCACGTGTGCCTGGCCCAGCAGCAGCAGGTGCTGCACCCTGGCCACATCCCCGAAGGAGGCAGCTTTATGGATCTTCCCGAGGTCCTTCATTCTGATGACATAACCGGCACCTGGGACCAAGGGTCGGACCTCGCTGTCTCTCCTGGGAGAGGAGGAGCCAGATGGAGACCGCTCTCTCCTTCTCAAGATTTTGAAAATCTTCCTCATCCTGAGGGCGGGCTTCAGAGATGGTCTGGAGAACTCACTTGGAGACCCTCAGCCTTCTCCGGGAGCTCGCTTACTCTCCAAAACACTTCGATAGTCAGAGACTCCAAGGAAACTGCGTCCAAACAGGGCAACAGTTAGAAAGGAATCGATCCTGGAGATGCTTGGAGCCCTAGCAACGCCTCGAGGGAGACCGAAGTGCGCGTGAGCTTGACAGACGCTCAAGGCATGCGCACGCGCCCAACGGGAAAGATTAAGCCTGCACGAGTGCTCACGTGCCAGGTCCATTAACTCTCTGCTGGAAGGCTCCAAAGGTCATGATCGCGAGGGTGGCTGGGCCCAAGGCTGGCTGCTTCCCCTGCTAGAGGTTCTGCCGGGTCTCGCGCTGGGACAGGATGCATAGGGGCGGGGCTGTGAAGGGGTGGAGGAGACCTAATGGGAAAGCTGGAGCAGCTGGATTCAGAGGACTTGGATTCGAATGTCGAACTCCGGACTGGCTCTGTTGTTTCACTTGGGAAAGCACCTCCTCTCCCAGCCTCAGTTTCTGCGTCTGTAAAAGGAAGAGGTGATTCTCCATAGCCTGCCAAGGGTCTACAAGGCTTTAAGAATTCGTTGACGCCCCGACTGAAAACGAGTAGCATGTTACTACTCTGATGTCTGGTAGCCTAGGTTCCTCTTTGCTCTCATTCTTCCTTTTCCCTTCTGACCTTCAGGAGAGGAGGGCAATGATTCCTCAGGGACAGGCTGCCTGGCACGGGGAGGGTGGAGCTGGCCTTAGACAGGAAGCCCTGGGTTCAAGCCTAGCTTCTGCAAAATTATCATTGCCCTAGATATGTCCTAAGTAAGGGTAGGGGAAGAGTGGGTTGCAGCAGTTTCTTGGAAAAAGTGATGTTCGTTTTAGCTGATCATAAGAAAGGCTACGGTAATAGAATAATACAGTTTAAATCTCGCAAGTTAACAGTTCCATTCACCTCTGGGCTGCAGGGTCCCCATCCACAAGACTATGATAATAATGGGGGCTACATATTAAGAGGAATATTGATAAGTTAAGAGTTGTGATTATGGTTTGTCCTTCCTTCTGATAGAGGACCTTGACCTCAGTAAGAAGACAACATGACTTATACTTCAACTGGATTGGAGGGAGGGCTGTGCAAAGCCACCAGCTTGATTTTCTCCTCTGGAGCCATCTGAGTCCACTGGCTACATATCGATCAGCATGACTGGAGATGACCCAGCGTGTGCCGAGGAAACTTGTTCGTTTGAAATAAATGTCTTTTCAAATTCTCACTTTGAGTGAGGCAATGCCAGTTCAGTGAAGAAGCCTGTTTAAAAGGTAAATCAAAGGATATCTCCTTTAATGGAAATTAAAAAAAAAAATTCAACTCTCTTCTCTCCTGAAGAGAAACAATTATTATTTACATTCACTCTGAAGCCAGGATGGCCAAAAAATACTCATTAAGTGGTACTTCGTCAGCGACCTATAGTTCACTTAATCAGAGGCAGAGTGAATTGAGTTGAAGGCATTATCGTTAAGAAGCGAATCCAACCAGTAAATGTCCGGTAACTATGTAGGTTTGAGTCATGAAATCTCACCTTTCTCTGGGCAGAACCCCCTACAGGAAAGAGGTGATACCCTATGTCGGGGAGAAAAAGAGGAGAGAGGACAGGACGAGCTGAGTAGCCCAACTAGAACTGCTCAGCTTGGTCCCTATTGAGGTAAAGTGAGCTACTCACAGGCTTTGGTATCTCCTTTATTCTTGAGGAGCAATAGAACTTGAAGAAGATGATGACACGGCTTACCACTGAATTGGATTTCAATAAGGAATGGCTGTGCAAAGTCACCAGCTTCACTTTCTCCTCCAGAACCACCAGGGTTCTTTGGCCATATATGAATCAGGATGACTGGAGAAGGCTGAACTCAATTCAGAGACAAGTGATATGGATGAACTAAGAATGAATAAGACAGTTGAGGGACGGTATGATGTCTAATTTCAGATCCGTGAAGAGCTGCTGTGCTGACTTGGGTATCTCTAGAACAGATTGGTCAAATCAGTGATGAAAGGTGCCTAGTTGTGACTTTTATAAGAAAAATGAAAATTTATGGCAATGGAATGGATTGGTTGTGAGACAAGTTCCTTCAGGAGACACTGTCTGACTATGGGTGACTACTACAGACACAATTCTTACATTGACTGCAAGGTTGGACTCTGGAATTTATAATGTCTCTTCCGACAGGGATATTTTCATTCTCTGTGTTTGTATCGTCCTGTTGCAGACTTCCATTAGAATAGATCATGAAAGCTGCCTTGGTTTTGAAGGTACATATAATGCAGAGCAGATTGGCGATCTTTATTGATGTTACCTCAGGAAGTACTTGCAAAGGGGAATACAAACAGCTATGACCACATGGTCTTTGGCTTTTCCCCTTTTTTTCCTCTGCAGCTTTCCATTCATGATGTGAAATTTGTACTCTGCACTACTAACATTCATTCTGTTCATTCAGGTCCATGATCACTGGACTTCTGAATACAACAATAACGGATACTCACAAGATGATGTCCTTTTCTCCTCCTCCTCCTCCTCTCCCTTCTACTTTGCCTCCTTCTACTCCTCCTCCTCCTCCTTTTTCTCCTTTTTGTTCTTCTTCTTCTTCTTCTTCTTCTTCTTCTTCTTCTTCTTCTACTTCTTCATCATCAACATCATCATCATCTTCTTCTACTTCTTCTTCTTCTTCTTCTTCTTCTTCTTCTGTTTCTTCTACTTCTTTTCCCCTTTTCTTATCCCTCTCCCTCTTCCTTTACCTTTAACTTTTTCGCTCACTTTCCCTTTCCCTCTCTCTCTCTCCTCCCCCTCCTTCTTCTCTTTGCTCTCCTCCTTTTTATTCTCCTCCTTCGGTAATGGTAATTTAAATGTAAACATCTTTCCCATTCCTTAATATGATCTGCTGAGGTCACATTCTTCTTTGTCTCCTCCTCCTCCTCCACCTCCTCTTCCACTTCCTTCTCCTAGTCATCAAAAATATCCACCCATCACTTCCTAAAAGAGATCTCAAATTTGAAACTGCAAGGAACATTGTAGTCAAATTCCAGAATTATCAGGTGAATGAGAACATACTGCATGCATTCAGAAAGAAGCAGTTCAAATACCATGGAATTACAGTCAGGATCACGAAGGTCCTTGGAACTTCTACATTAAAAGGTCAGAGGCTTTGGGATATGCTATTCTGTAAGGCAAAGAAGGTTGGACTATATCCAAGGGTCAGGTACCCAGCAAAAATGAGGGTGATCTTTCAGTCAAGGAGATGGATATTAAATGAAAGAAGGGACTTCCAGATCTTCCTGATGAAAGGGCAGAGATTGATGGGAAATTTGACCTTCAAATACAAGACTCAAGGGAAGTATGAAAAAATAAACAAGAAAAACACATTTTAAAAAAATATCAGCTTATTCAATAAGAGAAAACTGTTGACATACCTATGTGGGACAACAATACTCTTCACAATCTTGACCATTTTATCTTTATTCTGACATTTAAAAATCTTGAAAATTTTATCTTTATAATGACATAGACAGAGGCTGTGGGTATAAACTAACAGATGTGACAAAAAAAGGAATTAAGTATCACAAAAAGATTGCAATGGGAGAAGGGCAAAGGAGGACGCAGAAAACTGTAAATTACTCCACTTAAGGAGACACAAAAATATATGGCTGTAAAGGGAAAGAATGGAGGGAGATGAGCATTGTTTTTACTTTGCTCTCATTAGATATGATTCAAGAAAGGAAGAACATACTCAGTTAAGTATGGAACCTAACTAGGCTCAGAAGCAGTAAGAAGAGGAAGGGGAAAGAAAAAGGACGGGGTCTTTAGAAGGGAAGGAAGACAAAGGGAGCACCTCTGCCCTTTCTGAGAATCAGAAAGGGGCAGCTCATCAGTGTCACTAATACCTACAGGGAGGAAGGAATGCAACCAATAGAAGGTGATATCTCAAACAAATTTCTTTCCTTCCTTCATTAATTGATTTCATCCGTTTCTGCTTTCATAGGCAGAGGGAAAGAGTGATAAAATGCATGATAATAATTTGATCGATTTCACGATGTTGTCTCACACATGTTCCATGAAAGAGAAGGAACATAAGGATTTGTAACAGGAATAACTTTCAGTTAGATATCTAAAATAAGGCTCCTTCCATTACAATGATTCAGTAATTGACATTCATCATTGCTCTGTATGATAAAAAATCAAGTTCCTCAAATGCCAGATTTAGGATTTTGCATTTCTTTTATCCAAAATCGATTGGAAGTAAATCATTTAGCAAGTAAATCATTTAGCCCTTAGTAGTCCTTTGCCGCCTGGGTACTGGAGTGCTCCCTATTCATGCTCTCCTCGTGACTTTATAGAAGGAATCTCATAGAATGGATCTTCTAAGCATTTTGAGATAGCTTTTCCACCTATCCTGAATGGGGCCCAGTTTGCTTGAACTGATGGCACTGCAACATCAAACTTTTATACTTTGAACTCAATAATTCTTCCACTATTCTTTTGAAATTTGATGGTAAAGGAAGTTTAGGTTACAATCTACTGACCACACTCCGGGTCTCACTTTTCCCATCCTTAAAAGAGATGTTCAGACTAGAAAACTTCTAAAAGTTTTAAATCAATGATAAAATGAAAATGCTACAGTTCTCCCAGAAAAGAGCTGTTTCTCAAGACGTGTATTAGGAAAGTTTAAGACAGTCATCATTTCATTGGTTTGCAGCTAAGATGATTGTACCAGAATAATGACTCTAAATATAGGACAAATTCTTATCTTCAACACCTAAGAGGAAAATAACTTTTGCAAAAGAGTGTTAGACTTCGAGTATGAAGAGCCCTAGATTGAAATACTGCTACTAAAACCTACTGAGTGTGATGATATGGGCGGGGGGGGGGGGGGAACATTTAACAAGTTCTCCTCACCTAAGTTCGATTCTGTAAAATGAATTGAACAATATGAATATTGCCCTCATAAGTGTGTTGCCAGTCTGAAGTGAGATAATGCAATGAAAGTCATTTGCACAGAACCCTACTATGCCTGTGCAAATAGTAGGTATTGTTACCTTTGTCATTACTGTAGGATGAATCAGTGTGGTGTCCCATCGATAGAGCAAAGGAAATGAAATATGCTGAAAGGCAGACAGTTTTACAGGCCTAAAAATCCAACCCACATCTTCAGATTGATGAAGCACCTTGAAGACCTATTCTTTGGGAAACCTGAGTCTGACCGAAATGTGAAATACGTGCAACTCCCTCGATTTACTTTTTCTCCGTATGCTTCTTGGCCCCTTGGAGTTTGTTTTGAATTACTAAGGAAAACTCAGAATATACAATTTAATCTTGAATAGCATTTTTTCCCCTTTTAATTGTATTCAGGTCCCGAATGATAGTAATGAAAAAGAAAAATATCTGCTGGACAAAATTGGAACCCTACAGTACAAAGTTGCTATGCTCAAACTGGAGCTAAATACAGTAAAAATTAAAGATCATGCAAAAGAAAATCAAGATCCAGAAGAAACTGAGGTTTGAAAAGAAAAGAAATATGGGCTTCAAGAGGAATTACAACTGAATGAAGGAGCAGTAACAAAAATCATATCCCAGTAGAGTGGACAAGTAAATGTTCGGACAGCTGAGAATGTAGTGTTGAACACTAAGGTAGAGAATGCAACAAAGAAAAATAGGAAAGGCTTGAGACAGAAACGAAATCATACCACCCCTTCTACTATTGAGGTCATGAACAAAGTGAGACATCGAAACTAGCCTTTGGACATACCTTTCAGGGAGAAAGAGATGAGTGACTTCATTTACAGGACAAACTAAACCATAACTTGTCTAGGTTAGGGAAAGGCAATTGTGTCCTTTGTCAAGAGCTCTCTACACCTAAAAGTAAAGCCAACAGTGTAAAAAAATGAGCTGTACCATGTACATGACTACCTTAGAGAAACGATAGCCATTTTGGAAAGCACACAGAGAGAAGTAAAACAGGCCCAACATAACGCAAAGAAACTTGAACACACAAAGCAAGTGTAAAAAGAAAAACTGAACAAATATATTGTCAAACATAAATCTATCCAAGAAAGATTAGCTTACATCTGGAGTGAAAATATATTACTTCAACAACAGCTTGAAGATACGCAAAACAAAGGCATCATTCAAGAACAGGTATGGAGTGATGACCAGGTAGAATGTATTGATGTCTTCAGCAAAGTTCGTGTTGATACTGAAAAACAAATTTTTAAGGTAGAAGAGAGAAATAAAGAGGTAATCAGTGAATATAATCCCTTAAGAGAACAAATGTGCAAATATGAAAATGGGAAAGCAGAAAAAGAGATAGCTCCTTATTTGTCATAGTTTGATAAGCATTTTCTTTTTAAAATGAAAATCAAAGTAATTTTAATCAAGATAAAAGAAGATTTGAATTTTCAGCCTGCAGATGATACAACCTTTCATTGAAAAAATACTGATATGTAGGAAAGGAGAATGAGAAACAATAATACGATGAATATGCTACTAAAATAATAATGTAGCACTGTGTAATAAAATATGAACCGAATCATTATAAGAAAAAAATAATTAAACAGAATGTAATAGAATATAGATATTTAAATAACTAAATGGAAATAATTTCAAATATGAAACTGATAGAATAAAAATAAAATTAAAAAGAAAAGTATGAAAATAAAATTTAAAAATCATTATTCAAATAAGATGACTCTTTTTGATAATGAAATTATGTAGCCCATGAAATGTGGCTTTCATAAATACACGTAGGGTTAATCCCTTGTGCATAAATACTGATGAATTGATGTCTCTAATAATATGCCTACTTTTCCATTTTAATTCTGCCATGGAATAAATTACATGAAATGCTATACCTGAAGAAAATCCTGAAAAATTATGCTAGCAATTATGGAATAATTGAAATGGTACATCTGAATTTTGATTGTGTGGAATAATATAGTTACACTTTTCATAATTACTTGAAAATATTTATCAGTCGATCTATGTTCAATTCAAAACACTTGGAAATAATTTTAGAAATATTAATCCCTGGATCATATTTTTAATGTTATTCCAAATGCTGTCCACTATGTCCCTTTAAAATTTAGGACGGTGATGCTGTTCAAAGATATTATGATTCTGCATTAAGGATAAGTATTTTTTCTACATTAATATTTCCAATTAAAAAATGTTCTTTGCATTGCCACTCCATATTTTTATCTCACTATTTTTTCTCTGTTTTACTAACACTTCTTGCTAAATGCACACAATTGTAGTTTCTTGAATGATTGCCTTTTATTTTTTGAAGATGGTTAGTCTTTTGTGGTATGATAGCAGTTCTTATTATTTGAGATTTCTTCGCACATGCAGTGGGAGGCCAGACTACAACAAATTGTGCTGGGTAAAAAAAATTTCGTATAATAATATATATATTTAATTTTAATATATACGATCATGTGATTGAATCTCATGATTTCATGCTAGAACTTAATTTGTTTTTAGGCATTCAATTCATTATGCCAATTTTTCCTTTCACAATTTTATATTGGCTTCCTTTAGTTTATGTTTCCTTTCTAAAACTTCCTAGACTTTAGTTAAATTTTTTTTTACATGATACTTAATTTTATCTAATGATGGAAAAATATTAATTTCTTTTGCTTTTCAGTTTTATTTGCTATTAATAATATGTACAATAATTTATTGTCTAGTGAAATAAATAGGATTTTATAGCATATCTGTATATATCTATAAAAATACAACTGTGTATTGGTGTTGTGTGTAAATACACACACGTATGTATGCAGTTTTGCTACATTAGGGCATGAAATGAAATGAAATGATTTCCCTTTACTTAAGTGGTGGAATTAACATATTTTCCCCTTTTTCTGCCTATTGACTGCAGCCAAGAGCGTACTTCCTATTCTAGCAGAAAAAGGAATTGAATTGTATGTTTGCCAAGGACAGTTCAAGATGTGAATGATAGCGAATGATCTTTTTTTCTGTTTTTCTTTTCTTTTTTCTTTTTTTTTTCTTTTGGCTTCCAGAAATCCAAATCAATCTGTTCATGTGTTTTTACCAAGCTTGACTAGCGTATCAGTGCACATGTTCATCCTTCAGGGAAAACTATGGGAGTAAAGAAAACGCAATTTTTACAATAGATGTCCTTATTCAAATAAAGTACTCTACCTTTTTGAAAAATGGAAAGAGAAACCCTAAAGTTTCTATGTAGAATAGGAACCTATAAATTCTTCCTTTCCATTGCCCCATCTTCCATGTGAATTGCACTAAAACAAATTTTAGCCCCTAGGTGGCCTTGGAGGTGTTGTAAATCTCAGAAAGTGGTAATGGGGAAATAGGGCTGAATGCATGACTTTATGAGGAGTATACCGAGAGTGTAGGAAGATAGCCTTTGATCCATGCTGAATGAAGGATGGGTGGTATAGTCAAAAGAGCTGTGTAATCTCAGGAGCCAAATTGCACTTCATTTCTCTATTAATTGCAACCGTTATGGCTGTGCGTAACTCATTTGGCCTCTGTGGTGTAGCTTTTCTCATCTGCAAAATGAGGTGGTTGTATTCACTAGTCCCTGAGAATATTTCTAGTTCTAAATCTACCAAAAGTGTGAATACATTAATGAAATTATGTTGCATGTCATAATGTTTATATCTGTTAATTTTTAAGGTTTATTCTTCTTATATAAGCTGATATGAATTCATGAACTAATTAATAGAAACAATGCGAACATATTTCTATTAGGTTACAGTAAGAAAGCTTCAACTAGAACTTACTCATTCAAAAAAACATGCAGGACAGAAGCTTAACTAGAGGGTAAATCACTTTTTTGAAATAATTTGAGGGATATGAAACAAAACTGCAGAAGGAAATACATCAAACTAAATGCAACCTATGTATTCAAAAAGTCAATAGTTGCTCATTGATTAATGGAAAGTGTTTTCAATGTAACTTCAGTTTTTACCATTATTATCTGAACACTGCGTCTGTCGTTCAAATGGACATAAAACAAGATTGATAAACTCCACCATTTCTACTCTTCAACTGGGATAATTATATTCACTCTTTAGGTGTTTGACAGTTTTGTTTTTCTGTCCTTATGCAAAGAATGAGATAGTTTTCCAAGTAACAGTACTAACTAAGTCATTTCCATCACTTTATATTTGGAAATTCCTTAATCTTTATTTTCTCATTTAATCCCCATAACAGTTCTGTGAAGTGGAAGTTGCTTACTTCTAATCAAACCACTTGAATAAGAGAAAAATGATATTTCTTCATAATTTGTAAATATATAACTTGTGCATGCCAACGGACATTGAGAATTAAATTAATTAGATGAATAATCTTATTAATATTCTCTAATTTATTCGTAATGATCTCACCGTGTTGCTTTGCATCTCCACAACTTCAGTCATGCTCTTCTTCTTGCTTAATTATACTTCCCCATTTCTGCTACCTATCCATAATCTATCTGTTCCTCAGCACCCTGATGCACGAATACCTCTTTCACCTCCAAGATCCTTTTGAATTCCAAAAGAATGATTCTTTTGCTACATGTCTTTTTGGACTTTTCAGTCCTATTGATTTCACAGTCTTCTGAATTCCACTTTTCATCTCATACCACATGATTTCCTATTTAACTGTGTACTGATAGCCTTATGTTGTTCCTGTTATCAACCTACCATTCTGTGTGCCTAAGGCTTGTTTCCTCAACTAGACTGTAATTCCTTCAGGACATGGATTGTTTATAAAACGTCATCTTCCATAGAATTTGTTTTTCACAGCTTGTTGGAAACAAAAGTCATGGTCATTATTGTAGTAGTAGTGGTGGTAGTGGCATTAGCAGTAGTAGTCATCTTCATAGTGGTAGAAGAAGAAGAAGCTAAGTAAATGTTTATTTCTTGATCTTACCCTGAGTTGAAAGTGTAGCTAACATTAAAATTGTTCCAAGGTCATATGTGGACTGTATTTGGAATAGTCCACTTTGAGTCTTTCTAGTCTCATTTTTTATTAGTTCCCAATTCCCTAGAGTCTCCCAGTGGCAAAATAGAAATTCAATAAAAAATGTTTTACTGTTACTATTAATAGCACTACTACAAGTACTACTACTACAACCACCACCAATACTACCACTACTACTTCTACTACTACTACTAAAACTACTAGTACTAGTACTGCTACTACTACTACTACTACTACTACTACTACTACTACTACTACTACTACTACTACTACTACTACTAAAATTATTATAATAAAGGCTAAGGAAAGCATAGAAGAGTTTGACAGTCAAGTTCCCTAAAATGTTCCCTTTGTTATTGCAAAATACATTTCTCTGTTATCAGTTGTGTTTCACATTTATGTGCTTTTAAATGTAATATATTCATCATTACACCAGCCAAAAATTACAGAAATATATATACTTGGTATCCTTCAAAACCTATTTTCAGTCTTGTACCCATTTTCAATGGTAAAGTAATAGAAATCTATGCCAGCACACTGAAAAATAAAATTTTCGACGACGAGGTTGTTCTCTGCTTGGAGGTACGTTGCTGGAATTATGGATAGAATGTTGGACTGGGGTTAGAATGACCTGAAAAATATTTCTAAGTCTCAGAAATCAATACTGGAATAAAATATGTTTTGTTTCCCAATTAACTCCCCTACCACCCATTCCTTTTATTACCGTCGCATTCTTTTTGGGACACATTGATTAAAATATTAGCCTTCCAAAACTTTTGTCTTTAGGCTACAATTGGGAAGGTACGTGTGAACTGAGCAGTAGAAGGTATAGCAAGGAAGCACTAAGTTAGAGTCCATCTTTGGCATTATGACTTAACTCACATGATTGCCTTCCAGGGAAAACTGGCATCATTTCTTCCCTGTCTAATTTCCCTGACTATGCTGGCAACTAAGTTTTTACTATATAAGAATTAATCCAAATTACTGTTTCCTCCTTTTTCAACACTTCATCAAATAGTGAATGCCGGTTATGTGAATTAAACTATGGTTAATTCTGACCAGGTTACAAATACTATGTGTAAGACATGTCCTCTTTCCTTGTAGAATATGCACTTTCACTGGGAAGCCAATGCAGAATAGTGGAAGTTCATTTATAATACAAGGTAAGATATAAAGAACTACTCACTGAATGGTATATATGTAAATATTTATAAAAAGGAGAGACCACTATAGTCGGGGGTTAGAGGAGGTGGTAGTTAAGCCAGTCCTGTTCTTCCCTACACAAAAAATGGTCAATGAAAATTTGCAAAGTTAGCAATTCTACTGCAAGAACAGTTGCCAAATAGCTACATTTACTGTGTAGTATATATTTGCATGCATAATATCTATTGATACGATACATATATACTAAGAAATACCTGCACTTGAAGGTGACTTTTCCAACATCCCCAGGCTTGGCTCAGCCCCTTGCTGTCCATATGAGTTTTCACAAAGGGTTTTCTGTCTTCAGGCCTTGGTTTCCTCATTTTCAAAATGTTCTAATTGACTTTTCATGTTAGGGACTGTCTATATTTACATCCACTAAAGGAACATTATAAATGCAGCTTTGCAGTCTAATAACATTAAATGATATCATTTGTATTGTGTGGAGTAGGACCTTCAAATACTTCGCTAGCTCCTTTATCCAGATCTGCAACTAAAATTACAAAGACACAAAAACACATCGGTGTAAAACGTTTTTCAAAAGAAATTTACTTACGTTTTAGATTTTGGATTATATTGGTGGAAGCTATCCGGCTTTCTACAAATATTAAAACATAACCAAAACTCATTTGGGGAATATTGTACAATGAAGTTATATTAATGAAGAGCTGATCTTGAATATGCATCTCTTGCAATAGGGATGAAAAGATAAGTTAGGCTACTGTTTCTCTGCTTTTGTTTTTTAAGAAAATGTTGTTGGATGACATCAAGAATTCTTTTTAGATTTATTTCCTTCTCTGTGATTCAAAATAGTTTAAGGCACTTGGTCAAAATTAATACTTTTTAATTATATAATATTTGAGCTATAAAGAGTTTGACTCAACTATCCTGCTCATTCACACAGATTAAAAAAAAACTTTTGGAAACAAGTAAAAAGAAATCTGGAGAATCTGAAAAAGGAGATTTTCTTGACAAGCGGGAAGTGGAGCAAGTATAATCTGAAAGGGATAGACAAATTAATAGGTTGAAAAATAAGGTAATCCATAACATAGAAGAATGTGAAATATCTTCTCTTTATATTCCTCTTGAAGTAGTTAGAACACGTAGCAGGTCATTGGAGAGCTACATCCTTGAGATTTACATCTTCCCCATGACTGCAAAGCAATACTTTCTGTTTAAGTCCTAGTCACATGTTTCTTGCTCCTCTTAGGAACTCAGTAGATAAGTTGGGGAATTTATATTTACATGAATCTTCTAGGCTCCAGTGACTTTCTATCTAGATTTGTATGTTAGAAATTTTTCACCTTCTGCCATTATAAAATTCATGTCCAATAAAATGTATCTAAATATAGTGTGTTAAAAGCACCTATCAAGGATTTTCAAATTGTCACGTGTGAGAAATATCAAGCTTGTTTTGCTCATCAGTGGAAACTGCAAAGACACAAATATTGATTTCACGTATACACAAATTTTCTAAGAATTGGAGTCTTCCCAAAAGGAGATAGACTGTTTGAAGAAAGCAAATGATGGAAAGCCTTTCATGTGCAGTCTTTCCAGGGCTCTTAGAAATTCTGAGCTCCCTCTCATTCTCCGCTTCTCTAATCCTGAAGATAAAAAAATATCCCTGACAAGGAGGACTGAATCATAAAGTATTCGGAAACTATTTGAAAAGAGATTTGAAAATTACCAAAAATAGGTGAAACAAAATTTGATTGCAAGATGATTACCGCTAATATTAAGAAACTTCATAATACAACATAGAATTAAAAGTGAAGGACTTTCTCTATGAAAAAAGGGCTCGAGTTGGTTTAAGGGAAGGAAAGACTCTAGTAGTCTAAAGATTTTCATTTCATTCCTCCAGTAAGTGGGTGAAAACCTTTTTAGTGCACTATGTCCTCTGCATCGCTTTTCTATTTTAGGGAATCAAAGACCTTCCCCCAGCATGAAGAATAAGAAATTGACTCATTCATCTTAAACTCTTTCTTTTCTTCTTCTTCTTTTTCTAATTTTCTTTGTTTACAGTGTTGTACAGTCATATCCATATAACTTAGATTTTTTTTTCCTCTTCCCTCCTGCTCCTTTCCCCATGGGTTCATCAAGCAATAGATTGCTACATTCCTTGACTTTGTGTCTTGTGTGTCTAACTTATTCCCCTGATCTAAGATTCTGTTTCTTAGCCACGTGGTTTTCATAGTTATTGCTTTATTATATAATTTGAGATCTGGCAGAGATAGGCCACCTTCCCGAGCATTTCTTTTCATTACCTCCCTTGATATTCTGGACCATTTGTGCTTCCAAATGAATTTGGATATTATTTATTCTATTTCTAGAAGTTATTTATCTTGTGTTTGGTGTGCCACTTAATAAGGAAATTAATTTAGGTTGAATTGTCATTTTTTAAATATTTTATCTGATTTAAACTTGATCTGATTATTTGGTGTCATGGGCAGAAGGGAGGAAAATCAAGGAGGGAGAAAAGTTTGGAACATAAAATTTTACAATAGTGAATTGCCAGGCCTAGAGGCCTGTGTGGGCTACCCGAGTCTTCTTACCTCACCTCCGAGGTCTTCGGTTGGCCAAAACTGGATGCTCATATGAGACAAAGGACGTTCCAGAGTCGAACAAGGGTTGAGCTTTATTTCAGGGTCTAGTTACAAGTGCAGGGGAGTCTTCCTTAGGAGGAAGAGGGGGAGATTTCCTAAGGAGGCTAGGATCTTAAGGGATTGGAAGTAGAAGTACAAGCGGGGAGAGAGGGGGAGGGGAGAGAGGAAAGAAGAAAAGCGGAACCTACTGTCCTCTTGGCTCCTCACATGCTAAGAGAGCTTTCAGGCTTCCTCAATCCTACTTAACCTTCAGCCGCACAGTTTGCATCTGAATACCGTGCTGTTAGGTAACTAGGTGTGCCCAGATCCGGGACAATCTCGAGGGCGGGGAGATCTCTCTCCCATCACGTTTCTCACGGGAAGAGGCGGAATTACTCGAGATACTTCGGTTCACCTCGATTCCCTGCCGTTCCCTGGGGGGGTCTCGTGAGAGCTCTAAGATTTAGAAGTCCCACTTTTACCCACCCGAGACCGTCCACAGGGATTTGAACTTCCAATCCCAACCGTGAATGTTGAGAACTATACATGTAATTGAAAAGAATACTACTAAGAGTATTAATGAAAACATTAGAAGACTATTTGAATGTGAGTTACTAGTTTTATTAAAAAAGAGAATGAAATACCAGAGAATTAATAATTAAACAACTAAAATGTGACTACATTTTGTTCATTTGTACATTTGTTCAACATCAAATCATCTTAACCACATATGTAGAAATATGCCACTTGCATTTTGTTGAGTATTCTTTTGCTGTGGTCAATCAAATATTAGAATCATAAAGCTTGAGGTATAAGAGATTTCAGAGGACATCTCAACCAACGCCATTATTTGAGATATGAGAAAAATGCAGGTGAGGAATGTCAACTGACTATCCACATTCATACTAGAAATATGAGGCGTGGGATTTGAATCCAAATGATCTGACTTCAATCTGTGTTTTTTTTCCCCATTAAAGAGTGCCTGCTTCTCTTAATTTAAAGCATTAAGTATAATAGAATATTTTCCAACTCCTGGACATGTAGGCCTCGGTCTTCAGCCTTTCTCTGAACAGAATGTGTTATCAGTGGTCATGTGGCTCTCAGATTCAGAGTAGAAGCCGAATGCTCAGGTTTTTTAGCAGCTTTTCCATTTTTCATAGACTGATTTTCCATGTGTGTAAAGAATATTTTCAAAGAATTGTCAGAAAGAAAAAAAAAAAAGAATGCACCTTTCCTCCTTACGTAATACAGAAAGCTTTCAATGGTCCTGGAAAGCTTTGGTAACAGGATAGGGACGCTGGGGAAGGGATTTTACATCTTCTGAAAAATTGATCAAAAAATCATTCTTTAGACAGGGTGGGAAGGTACATATATGGGAAGAGATTGTAAAGTCAAACGACTTATTTAAAAACATCTAGGTCAGCCTAATGTCTGCTTTATTATCAATTGTTATATGTCCCTTTAGCTTGCGTAGATTGTTATTTCAAATAGGGTAGATATATTTTCAATTTTTCTGCAGTGGAGGATAGTGGCATTTATGATCTAACGATTAACAAATTATGAGATAAAATTTTGCATGTCCTTAAGGAGACAAGTGATAGGAGTGTTTAAAATGATAAAATGAACAATTAAAGGGCATTTGTTTGTCATGCTGTAGACTCGTATTTCTGTGATATAAAATCGTGATGAGGAATAGGGACAATATCTGTAAGGGTAAGAAGTGTACGGAGAAGTGTAACACAACTGAAAGCACAGGAAGGAGGCAGTTTATGAAGTTATTGAAAAATCAAGTAGAGGATTTTGTATTTGATCTCAGAGCTAAAAACGAGCCAGTGGAATTTATTGTGTAGAGAAATGAAATGATTAGTATATTTAGGAGTTAGGAAGACCACTTTGTCTGCAGAATAGGATATGGACTTGAAACAGGTAGTGACTGGAGGCCAGCAGATCCATTAAGAAGGTTCCTGAATAGTCCAAGAGCCAGTTAATGAGGGTCTGTATGACAATGATGGGATATATACAAGAGATGATGTTTAAGGTAGAAACAAGACTCGGTAAGAGATCTGATATGTGGTATGAATGCAAAGAAACAGTCCAAGTGATGCCAAGGTTATAAGCCTCAGTGACTGGAAAACTTTACCTAGTGTAAGACAGTTCCTACAATAAGGTCCAAAAAAGAAAAGAAACTCCCTCAATCAGTAAAAGTTTCTCCTCCTTGACGAAGGTAATATAAGTTTGGAATGCAAGATCCTTTTAAGGTTATTAGTACAACGAACTCATAGATAGTACAAAAAAATTCATGACAAATGCTTGAGAAATTTGAATGAATCCCTTCGTGACGTCAGAAAGGGGAAAAATAACTCTGATGCAGGATAGATCTTTTATGTCCAAGGAATTTCAAAGTGTTTTTTTAAGTAACGCATTAGCTTTTTAAGAAAAACAGATATTGCACTTTGGATATGAAGAATTACTTTAGAACTGTTGAAATTTTTATTACAACTCAAAGGTTCTTAATCTGTATTGTAAGAGTCTATGTTAATGTTCAAAAGGCTAACAATGTGCTATATTTCAAAAGGCATTGGTTATGAAGGTCGAAATGGAATCTTCAGAGCTAATCAAGTATAAGTCATTTACAAAGACATCCAGAGAGACGAAGTGACTAAAGTTACATAGCTGGTCAAAGTTCCCATTTCCTATGCAATCATTTTTCTCTTACACCTATACCTCTTGCTCATCAAAATGTTTAAGATGTGTCATCCTATTATGATTAATCATAGAGAGCAACAAAAATAAAGAAATGAGATAGGAGTTTTAGTAATTCCTGAATTTTTTACAGTAAATCGCAGATTCTTCAATGTAACAACTTCTGAATTCCTAACATTCCTATTGATCTGAACCTCCTCTCCCACAGCTACTCTTTCCCCTCCACCCTTACCCTTGTTGTAAGCTTAAGGAGAAAAACGGTTAGGAGCTTTTTTTTTTCCACTGCAGCAGCGATGAAAGGAGTGGTATCAGATATTGCAGTCTGCCGATATGAGGAGACAGACTTCTCTTTTCATTTTCTGTTTTTCCCCATACTTCCCATCACTAGTTCCATTATGGGTACAAAATTAGAAAGTTCATTTGATTTGGGCATTGATCGTCTAGTAGTCTCAGTGAGTGGATCAAACATTGCTCAGAAAAGAGTTACAAGACACTAGTGTACATATATTCTGTTAGACTGTATTGCATTGCATTGCAATATATTATAGTTATTTTTATATTTTGTTATGTTACATCACGTTACATCACATCACATCAAATGACATCACATTACATCATCACATGATATATTATGTAATATTTTATGATATCTTTTTATTATATCATATATTATAATTGTATTATGCCATGTTATATGGTATCACATTAAATCATATGGTACTTATAATATCTCATTAACTTATTATATTTACTATCTCCTCCCATTTATTCAGCACCTCAAAATGCTATTATTTACAAAGTTCACTCCTCAGAACAACTCAGTTAGATAATATATAGAAGTGGATGTAGTAGACAATAAGGAAATATGCAGGAGAGAGTGAGGAAATATGAAAATTCTACTCTGAAGAATTTAACAAGATTCACCACTGTCGCACGGGCTAACGACAGTGATAAATTGGAAAAGGGGAAATGTAACACAAACTACGTGCGAAAATATACCTAAGAATCAAGAACTCAAAGTGACCACTCAAAAGTCTAACACCTATATAACATGAATATTTTCCTTAGTCGAGTAGGGAGACAACAAATATAGTGAACATTCATATACTCACTCACTCACACACACACACACACACACACACACTCAGAGACATACACACACATGGAGACATTTATCTTATAATAAAGGAAATCATGGGTTACTGTCATAATAATTACTTAATAATGAATTATCTTTATGTGGTTTAATCATGTTCTTGGTAGAGGCTAATCTTGGTAGAGAAAAGCAGTAGAATTATCTTTGAAGAAAAAAAGGGGATATAGCATGGAATTACATCAGCTGCAACACCAGAAATATAAACATTCAATGTCAAGTATTTTGAAATGGTCAAAAGGAAAGATATAGACGCTCATCTATTTCTTTTTTAAATTCATTTCTTCAATATAATTTGTTTTCTTCCATCACCAGAATTTTCCCTAGTGTCCTTTCCTGTACCTCCAGAGCCATCTCACATAAAAAATAATATTTTCAAAGTAAACTATAACAAAGAGAACAGCTAGGAAAAGTTCAATTTAACAAATAAATCTGGAAACATAACCAATATTCCACACTGATGAACTTCCCACCAGTGTAAATGAGTGAGGTGGGAGTGCCATTTTAACTCTTCCTTGGGAACAGGCTTATTTGTCATTCTACCACATTCACTTTTGATTGTTTTGTGCTTGTGGTTTCATTTACATTACCATAGTCCGAGTATATATTGTTTTCCTGGCTCTGATTTCTTCACTCTGAGTCAGATCATGCAAATGTCTCCATGATTCTTTGTTTTCATGATATTTGCAGTTTATTATAGCACAGATAAATATCTGACCACATTCATGTACCATAATCTGTTTAATTATTCTCCAATTCTTTGGCATCTACTTTCTTTTCGATTCTTTTCTATGACAAAAATTAGTGCGATAAATATTGTTTTGTGGATGAGGACTTGATTCTTGTCAAAGATCCTAATAGTGCAATCTCTGGCTCAGAAAGTATGAATGTCATACCCTCTTTATTTGCACAACTCCAAACTGCTTTCCAAAATGATTGAACTACTTTGCTGCTCTACCGGCACTATGCCTCTGTGCTTACCTTCTTACAATCCCATACCTTGCTTTCTAAGAGTAGCTTGATGCTTTATGAAGGCAAAATTCTTACCACAAGGAGAATGTCCGGAAACATCATTTTCTTATCAGTCAGAGATGGCCAGGGAAGGGAAGGGCAACATAGAGTTAGACTACAAGCCCAATTGTAAGAGTTCGTAGAAAGTTAACCAATCAACAAGAGTTTCATAAGCATTTACTATATGCTAGTCACTGTGCTTAGGGCCAAAGAACATAAGATGACAAACAACATAAACTCACAAAACAGTGAGAATGAAAAGCAGTAGGGGGAAACGTTAGTGTGGAGTTCTTAGGGTTCTAAGTCGATTCATAAGTTACAGTGGATGAACAATATAGAGACGTGAAATGGAGCAGGTCTGAACATTTTTTCTGATTAGTGGTGATAACGGAACTACAACATTTGAATTCTACCTCTTCTATGCCCAGTTCAGAATGTGAGGAAATGGCAACAGCAGCTGAACAGATAAAACTAGGAAGAACACTTGGATCTAACCAACATATCCAGAAGAATTGCATAACGATAAAATTTACAATTAATTAAATGAATACAACAAAATTTTGATGGAACTGAGGAATATGTTTTCAAGATATCTGAAAGGAGGAAAGAGTTCAGAAGGAGTGAGAGGCTCCTTTCCTTTTTAAAATGTGACTCAAAAATACAGCAGCAATTAAGCCTCACACACAGTCCTCATCATGATAAACCATAGGAATGGACTGTGCTTGCATACAAGGTATCCTGGATGGATGCATCATAAGGGAAGAAAAGGTTTTCAGAGGTTGTTATCAAGCAGACCATACCTTCTTAAATGGACATGTTTGGATATCTTTGTTAATTTTTAAAAGTCTTTGACTCAGTAAAAACGTTTAATCTTCTCCTGAAACATGATATCTCCAATCCTATGCTAAAATCATACAAAATTCTGTAACACAGGCAACCAGTCGTTTAACAGAGGACAAAACACAGACATATTTGCTTCCTTTATTTATCTTTTTCTTGCAGGATGTCCTTTGAAGATTGAAAATGAAAGGATCCCAATCTATTCAATGAAATTCAACAAACGTCTTTTAAAAAAATATGTAATTTATTTATTTTTCAGTTCTCAACATATAATTCCACAAGAATTTGAATTAAAAATTTTCTCCCCACCTCTCCCCAGCCACTACTCCAGGACAGCATGCACCCCATCCACCCCTTCCTCCAGTCTCTCCTGCCTTCTAGTACCCACCTTCTTCCTTCCATTCCCCTTCACCTCTATTTTCCTGTAAGGAAAAATAGATTTCTGTAATTCTTTGCCTCTACATCTTCATTTCCACTTGCATGCTAAAGCAATATTTAACATTTAGTATTAAAATTTTGAGTTTCATATTCTCTCCCGCCCTCTCCACCCATCTCGATTGAGATAACAAGCAATTCAATATAGGTCATATATGTCTAACAGTGCAGGGCACTTCCAGATAGTTTGGTTTTAAAAGACTTACCACATTACTCTCTGTCTTATCCTGCCCTCCACTTATTCCATTCTCTCCCTTGACCTATCTTCCCGCAATAGTGTTTGCTTCTGATTATCCCTTTCCCAAATTTGCTGTCCCTTATGTTATCTTCCCTCTCCTATGCCCTTTCCCTTTGCCTTCCTGTAGGGGAAAACAGATTTACACATGCAGTTGAGTGTATGTTATTCGCCCGCTCTAGCCATATCCCATGACAGTAAGGCTCACTTATTTCCCTTCATCCCCCACCCCTCGTCTCCTCCGTTGTAAAAGCCTTTCCTTCTATCTTTCATATGAGATGATTTCCTACATTCCACCTCTCCCTTGCTCTTACTCATAATACATACCCTTCAATAGTAAGTTTCATCTTTTTAGGTATTCTCGCTTCATATTCAGGTCATCCTGTTTCCTCTGTCTATATTGTTTGTGTGTATACATATATACACGTATGTATACAAATATATACGTATATATATATATATACATATATATATATATATATATATATATACACAGACACATATATAATGAGACACACATAGGCATATATAATATACATATTTACATACCCATATATATCTGCATCTACTCACAGACATATGGAATTATATACATAATACATATATGTATATGTATGTATATATACACACACATACATATACATATACTACCTCTAACTGCCCTAATAATGTAAAAGGTCTCAGGAATTGTAAATAACAACTTTCCACGTAGGAATGTAAGCAACTCAGATTTAATGTGTTCTTTAAGACTTGGCTTTCTTGTTTATTTTTTCATATTTCTCTTGATTCTTGTATTTGAGAGTCAAATTTTCGATTCACCTCTGGTCTTTTCTTTTTTACAAATTCTTATTTCTGAGCATTCATTTCCACAAGATTTGGAGTTCCACATTCTCTCCCCGTCTCTCCCCTCCCCCATCCCAAAACACCCTGCATTCTGATTGCCCCTTCCCTCATTCTGCCTTCCCTTCTATTACACCCCTACCTTCCCTTGTTCCCATCTTGTTTGTTTTATGATGGGACAAGATAGATTTCTATACCCCATTACCTCTATTTCTTATACCCCAGTTGGGTGCAAAGCAATTCTGAACATTCTTTCCTCAAACGTTGAATTTCAGCTTCTCTCCTTTCCTACTTCCCCACTCATACCTATTCAGAAGTCAAGCATTTCAATATAGGCTCTATTAGCAGGGTTTTGCCAAAGACTTCTATGATAATCGTGTTGTGAAAAACTAACTATATTTCCCTCCATCCTATCCTGCCCCGTATTTATTCCTGTTTTCTCTTTAGATTTTTGTCCCTCCCCTAATGTGTTTACCTCCAATTACTCCCTCATCCCATTTGCCTTCTCACACCCCAGGTATCCCTTGCTCCCCTATTTTCCTGTAGTGTAAGATAGATATTTATAGGAAATTGAGTGTGCATGTTATTCCCTCCTTAAGCCAAATGTGATGAGAGTAAGCTTCACTTTTTCCCTCCCACCTCACCCCTTTTGCAGTCCATTGAGAAAGCTTTTTCTTTCCTCTTTAATAGGAGATCATTTGTCCCCTTTCATTTGTCCCTTTCGCCTCCCAATATATTCCTCTCACCTCTTAGTTTTAATTTTTACTTATCATTACTTCCTGTTCAACATACCCTCAGCCCTCTCTCTCTCTCTCTCTCTCTCTCTCTCTCTCTCTCTCTCTCTCTCTCTCTCTCTCTCTCTCTCTCTCTCTCTCTCCCTCCCTCTCCCTCTCCCTCTCTCCGTATCTGCACGTGTGAGTGTGTGTACTTCCATCAACTAGCCAAATACTGAGAAAAGTTTCAAGAGTTAGGAATATTATCTTTCTATATAGGAATGTCAACATTTCAACTCCAGTAAGTCCCTTATGGTTCCTCTTTCATGTTTACCTTTTCATGCTTCTTCGATTCTTGTCTTTGAAAGTCCAATTTTCTATTCAACTCTGGGGTTTTCATCGTGAATGCTTGAAAGTTTTCTATTTCATTGAATGACCGCTTTTCCCCCTGAAGTGTTCTACTCAATATTGCTGGGTAGGTGATTCTTGGTTTTAATCCCAGGTCCTTTGACCTCTGCAATATCATATTGCAACTCCCCAGTCCCGTAATGTAGAAACTGTTAGATGTTCTGCTTTCCTGATTGTATTTGCACCATACTGGAATTTTTTCTTTCTGGCTGGGTGCTGTATTTTCTCCTTGACCTAGGAGTTCTGGAATTTGGCTGCAATATTCCTAAGAGCTTTTCTTTTTGCATCTCTTTCAGGAGGTGAAATTTTTACCTTCTGCTTCGAGAATATTGGGGCAGTTTTCTGAGATAATTCCATGAGAGATGGTGTCTAGGGTCTTTTTTGGGATCACGACTTTCACGTAGTCCCATGATTTTTAAATTGTCTCTCCTGGATCTATTTTCCAGGTCAGTTGTTTTTCCAAAGAGATATTTCACATTGTCTTCTATTTTTTCATTCTTTGGGGTTTTTTATTGATTATTTTATTTGCTTTCAGTGTTGTCCAATCACTTCCCATTATCTTAGATTTTTTTCAGCATCCTCGTCCTCATTGTCTCCTCTCTCCGTACTCCATCGCAAAGACAGCAAGCGGTATTAAAGAGCCTATACAATACATTCCTACTGAATGCAATTTCACCTCCGTCGTGTTGTATAGAAGACTTAAAATGAGTGGGAAAAACCATAAAACCAAACCAAAGGTAACACACAAAAAATGGTTTGCTTCGTGCTGTGATGTATCCCACAGTTCTTTCTTTGGACGTGAAAGGCATTTTGCCTCCAAAGTCCATTGGGAATTGTTGAAGTCCTTGCATTGCTTTGCAGGACGAAGTCTACCAGAAAAATTCCTCACACACTGTGGTTGTACACACGCACTGTGTACAAAGTTCTCCTGGTTCTCCTCCTTTCACTCAGCACCAGTACCTGTAAGACTTTCCTGGCCTCTCTGAAGTCTTCCTGTTCATCATTTCTTATAGCAGAAGAGCATTCCCTTACATTCATATATCACATCTTGGTCAGCCATTCCCCAAATGATGGGCATGCCCTTGATTTACAGTATTTGACCATCATAAATAGAGCTGCTTTAAATATTTTTATACGTGGGAGACCCTTTCCTATATTGCTGTATCAAAGGGTATGAACATTTTTGTAGCCCTTTGGGCATCGTTCTAAATGGCTCTCTAGGATGACTGGATCAGATCACAGGTCCACCAACAATGAATTAATGTTCCAACTCTCCTACATCGTTTCCCACAATTATCATCTTCGTGTTGTCTCATGTGAGCTTATCTTATAAGTGTGATATGGCACCTCCAAGTTTTTTATTATTTGCATCGCTCTAATCAGTATTGATTTACAGAACTGGTTCATGTGACTACAAGTAGCTTTAATTTCTTACTCTAAAATGTGCCTATCCCTATCCTTTGACCACATACCAGGTGGGAAATGACTTGTATTCTTGTCCACTTGACTCAGTTCTCTCTATATAGTAGAAACTAGACCTTTTACACAGACCCCCAGTGGCAAAACTTCTTTCCCAGTTTCCTGTTTTCCTCCTAATCTAGGTTGAATTGGATTTGATTCTGCAAAAACTTTTCAAGCTAATATAATCGAATTTATCCGTTGTGCACTTCATAATGTTCTCTCTCTCTTCAGTCAAAAATTTCTCCATTCTCCATAAAATGGACAAATACAGTATTACTTGCTCCTCTAATTTGTGTATAGTATCAATCTTTATACCGAGATCATTTGGACTTTATTCTTGTGTAGGTATCAGGCTTTGATCTCTGTCCAGTTTCTGCCACACTGCTATCTAGTTTCGCCAGGAATTTTTGTCGAACAGTGGGTTCTTTTCCCAGAAGCTGGAATCTTCAGCTTTCTCGAACAATAAATTGGGACATTCATTGTCTATTGTGTCTTGTGTACCTATATTTTTTCCCCTGGTCGGGTCTACTCCTCTGTGTCTTAGCCAGTAGCAAATGGCTTTGATGAATGCTGCTTTGTAATACAATTTGAGATCTGGAAGTACTACCCCCACTCCACTCGCATTTTTTAAATTAGGTCATTTGATTTTCTGGACTTTTGTTCTTCCAGATGAATTGTGATTCTTTCTCTATCTTTTGTAGGTCTCTAAAATAGTTATCTGGTAGTTTGATAGGTATTGCACTAAAGAAATAATGTAATTTCAGTTGAATTATCATTTTATTATATTGACTCAGCCTACCCATGAGCAACGGGTGCTTTAATACCTACTGAGATCGGCCTTTACTTGTGTCAAAAGTGTTTTGTCAATGTGTTCATATAGCCCCTGGTTTTCTTCTGACAGGTAGAATCCCAGATATATTACAGTGAATACTGTAGCTTTCAGTGGGAGAAGGTAGAGAAGTAGGAACTCAAAGTTTGAGGAACATATTTTGTAGAATTGTTTTTGCATACAACTGGGAAAAAGGAAATAAAGGGAAGATAATGGAGTACAGAAATTTATTTTGCCCTACAAGACAAGGGAGAGGACAGGGACAAGGGAATGTAGGGGTATGATAGAAGGGAGGGTATATTGGGTGAAGGGGTAGTGAGGATGTTCATTGTTTTGGGGTGGGGTTGGGGAGACATGGGGAGTAAATTTGGAACTCAAAATTTTGTGGAAATAAATGTTGAAAACTAAAAATAAATAAACACTTGAAATCAACGAATGAATCAATGAATGAATAAAAGCTGTAGCTTACCTGGCCCTGAGGTGGCTGTTGTGAGAAAGCAGAGGCTAGATGAAATCATTCAAGATTTCCCAGCAGTTACCAGAGAGCTAGCTGCCTTAAGTGTGTGGGAGGAGTGGTCTGGCCACAGAAGATCTCCTCTGTTGAACTAGAGCATAGGAACACTCGGTGGTTGGTGAACGTGTCTGCACTACTGTCTTCCCTAGTCCCCTAGGATGCTGAGGCATGTATAGATTCCTGGTGTTGGTTTGTGGACTCCAACGCACTGGGGTTTCACATTTCTTCCTTGTTCGCTGAAGTTCTTGATGATTTCTTAGAAGATATTGTCCAGGTCCTTTTTTGCACCATGGCTTTCTGTTAGACCAAGAATTCTTGCATTTTCTCTCCTGCATATATTTTCCAGGTTAGTTCCAGAACACCTACAATACTGGTCCCCTTCAGCCTTAGCAAGGTGGACCTCCCAGCCCTTTGAGATATTCTGAACCTCACAGGCTAAGAGACTGTTTTCCACTTTGGCTGATCCCACTGTTCCAGGATTTGTCCTGGGGAATTATTTAAAGGGTTTTTCAAAGATCAGCAAGGGGAAGGGCAGAGCATTGAACAATCACTCCTCCATCTTGGCTCCCAGAAGTTCAAGTAGATAACTTACAGACTTTGGATCTGTGGGCTGAGAGTCACAGGAGTGACTGCTGCTGTTACCAAGGGTCCTGTACATCTCTCTCCCTCACTTACACAGGACTCCTTTCCTGGGCTGATATGTTGGAGAATTCGCATACCTTCTTCAGTTTCAGTCCAGCCAGGTGCTCCACTATGGTGTGTTCTGTGCTGATGCAGCATGTGCACTCCACGCTCCCCCAGCCCCATGTTAGAGATTCTTCCCATCGAAATTCCAGACCGTCCTGGGTTGGAAATCTGCCACACTCCATCTCACAGTGGATTCTGCCACTCTCGGATTGATTCAGGGTAATTGTAACAGGGCAGCAGAGTCAAGATAGTAGAGTGAAAAGAACGACTCACCTAAGCTCTTGGCAAAACTCCTTCGGATACCTCTGAAGGCAGAATCTGACCAAATTTTGGAGGTGTGCGATCCAGTGAGAGACAGACTGTGGCGGATTCAGAGCCCAGGACAGACTGGAAGGTCCATGGGAAGGATCGGTTCTGAGAGGGTCAACCCACAGCGCACAGTGCAGTGTATCCAGCACAGTGGAGTGGAGGGGCCCCGGGAAACCTCATAGCAGTAGGCAGAACGGGCTGAGCTGCAACCATGTTTGGGAGGCCATCAAAGCCAAGCCAGTGAGACCTACTCAGTGCCAGATATCAGCAAAGCAGCTCCTGAGACTTTCAGCCCTCAGATCAAACAAGGTGAACCTACTTGAACTCCTGGGAGCCAGGATGGCAGAGTGATCAGTAAGTGCTTTCTCCTCCTACCCTGATGACTGTGAAAGAACCATAAAATATTTCCCCATAAAAATCCTGAGTCAGCAGGAACAGCAAAGGGGGCAAATAGTCTCATGACACCTGAGGCTAGGAATATAGGTAAAGAGAATTTCTCCTACTGTGGCAGAGGCAAACCAGATGGTCAGAGGACCCAGGGCAGAGAAAAGTCGCACTGGGACCCAGCCGAGCCTCAGCACCGTGAGAGGGGCTCCAGAAGGGGTGGGAACTCAGACTAGCATCTAGGAGTGTCTTAGCACTTCAGGAGAAAACGGGAAGACAATAAGGCAGCTGTGATCACCATCCCCTGAGCTTACTTTTGCCTCAGTGCAACTGAGGAGATCTCCTGTGACTAGACCACTCCTCCCCACACTTAAGGAGCTAACCTCAGGGCTGATATGGGATACACAAAGCAAAAATTTGCTCTTAGCTTTTTCACAAGTCAGCTCAACACCACGTTGCGCAGCTTCTAACTGAAAGCATTAGAAGCCACAACACACAATCAATATCATGAACAAGAAAAAGCAGAAGGGCAAAAACCATAGAATCTTTCTATGGGAATAAGGACCAAAACAGAAATATCAAAGAGGTCAGTACTGGGGCTGTACTTCCTTCAGAAATTTCAGAATGGTCTCGAAACAGCTCGCATGCACAAACAACTCTCCTGGAACACCTGAAGAAAGAAATAGAAGAAAAACTTACCAATGATTTTAAAATGATAAAAAAAGAATTCACTGATGAGAACATCTCCTTGAAAAGGAAAATCGAACAAATGGAAAAGGAATACAAAATTAACTGAAGAAAATAACTCTCTAAAAGGAAAACTTAGTCAAATGGAAAAGGAAGAACAAAACCAAACTGGGAAAATTGGGCAAATGGAAAAGGAAGTACAAAAATTAACTGGAAAAAAACACTTCTTCAAAGGAAAAATTGGGCAGATGGAAAAGGAGATGCCAAAGTAAACTGAAGAAAACAATTCCATAAATATTACAATTGGGCCACTAGAAACCAATTAATCAAGGAGACAGCAAGAAGCAGTCAAACAAAATCTAAAGAATGAAAAGATAGAAGAAAATGTAAAATATCTACCCAGAAAAACAACTGACCTGGAAAATAGATCCAGGAGAGACAATTTAAGAATTCTTGGCCTGCCAGTGAGCCATGATGAAAAAAAGAGTCTGGACAGTATCTTCCAAGAAATCATCAAGGAAAACTGCCCAGAAGTGCTAGATCCAGAGGGCAAAATAGTCATCGAAAGAATCCACCGTTCCCCTCCCGAAAGGGTTCCCAAACTCAAAACCCCAAGAAATATCGTGGCCATATTCCACAACTATCAAGCGAAGGAGAAAATACTACAGGCAGCCAGAAAGAAACAATTCAAATATGAAGGAGCTACAGTCGGGATCACACAGGACCCTGCAGCTTCTACATTAAAAGATCGAAGGAATTGAAACCCAATATTCCCTGAAGCAAAGAAGCAGGGATTACAACCAAGGATCAACTACCCAGCGCACTTCAGCATAACATTTTAGGCAAAGAGACCACCATTCAACGAAGTGAAGGATTTCCAGACCTTCCTGACAAAAACACCCGAATGTAATAGACAATGTGATTTTCAAATGCAGGTCTCAAGAGAAGCATAAAAAGGTAAACGGGGGGGGGGGGAGAGAAGACTTGTTACTCAATTTGGGCAAACTGCTTACCTCCATATGAGGAAAGATGATATCTGTTAATCTTGAGAATTGTGCATCTATTATGAAATATCAAAGGGATATATGCAGAGGGAACGGGCATAAAGTAAATGATGTCATGTTAAAAATATGATTGCAGTATGCCCAAAGGATTCTAAGAGGAGATGTGAAAAGGAGGAAGCAGAAAATGGTAAATTGCATCACAGGAAGAAGTACAAAAGTATAGTAGAGGGAAAGAGGGGAGGGTGATGAGCATTGTTTGAGAGGTACTCTCATCTGATTTGTTTCAAGCAGGGAACAATAACCTTAATTAGATAATCCTAACTAGTTCCAGAGGCAGTAGGAGGGGAAGGGGGAAGAAAAGGGAGGGAAGATAAAAGGGAGGAAAGAAGCAGTAAGGGTAAAGGAGAGTAAAAGGGAGTGGGGTCAAAAGAAGGAAGGGAAGGCTGCAGGAGGAGGTGGTGAAAAGTCAAGTTTATTCAGATTCTCCTTTTAGAGATATCTGAAGGAATTTCTGGTACAGCATAGGGGAGTACACGCTCTCCCTCTCCCATCTTGCAAAACAGCCCCCTCAGATTCTAATAAAAAGCAGCAATCATCCAAACCACTTGGTACTGGCTAAGACATAGTTGGTTGGGCATAGGTTAGGTACACAAGAGACATTAATCAATGCTTATAGGATCCTATTGTTTGAGAAACCCAAGGATTCCAGCTTCTGGGATACAAACTCACTGTCTGCCAAACCTGCTGGGAAAACTGGAAAATAGCATGGCAGAAACTGGTCATAGACCAATGCCTGACAGCATATGCTCGAAAAAGAAGTCCAAATGGTTCACAATCAAGCTATAAAGGCTGATAATATATAAAAATATCAGGGAGCAAGGAAGAGATTATTTCTCAGTTGAAGGAGAATGGAGACATTTATGACCAAATAAAAGATAGAGAATATTATGAAATGCAAAATGCATAATATTGATTACACTACATTTAGAAAAGTTTGCACAAACATAGCCAATGCACCCAAATTAGGAGGGAAGCAAAAAACTGGGATTTTTATGAATATTGGCTGGAGAAAGGCCTCATTTCTAAAATATATAGAAAACTCATTCAAGTTGAGAAGAATACAAGGCCTTCCCCAACTGATAAACAGTCAAACGATATGAACAGGTAATTTTTAGAGGAAGTAATTAACGTTACGTATGGTGACAGGAAAAATGTCCTAAATCATTCTTGGTTAGAGACATGAGAATCAACACAACACGAAGTTAACTCTCAGTTGATGCACTAAGATGTTAGCAATCAACAGCAGGAACTCATGTATGTTGGACCAGTGTTCTCCAGTACACAAAATGGAAGGAAAAATACATCTGAAAGTAAGCTTGTCTTCTTTTTTAATTAAAAAATGACAACTAGTTTAGCAATTGTATCTGAATAAGATGTAAACCTGTCTTCTCTATTATTTCTTAAATAGAAATTACATTATAACGTTCAATGATAGGTAATTAAAGTGTTCTAGCCAATTTAGTGGTCTCTAGAATTCCTGCAACAACTAACAATTTGAGGGACACTGTTAAATATATAGTGAAATAAACTTTTTTAATAAAGGATTGTACAAACATATTTTCATACATATACACATGGTGCATATTAAAACATGACACAACATATTTTCGAAGTCAAGATTTGTTCACTTTTGTATATTTAATGGAAAAGCAGTAAACATTGTTAAACATAGTTCATTTGATACATAAACATTATTTCTTCCTCTAAGCGTATTTCCGGATGCTGATTCATCTTTGGCATTCTCAAGGATTTTTTAGTCTGTTGTCTACTGGAGAAGTCCGTCAAGGTTTGTAATCAAAGTTTATCAGTAGCTGCTGGGAAAGCAAAGAAGGAAAATCAATTGACCTTATATATATGTACGTCTATATGTGTGTATGTATACACATACCACATATATGTATGTGTGCAATTCTTTACTTTTACTTGGGACAAAGGATTCATTATAGGAAGGAATTCTGTGTGTGAGAAGCATGAAAATTGTCACTGGTCCAACTGAGCCTAAGAGTGTCCTGAGCCCTTTGAAGTGAAGGAAGTTGGTCATGGTGTCATAGGCAGCACGTGTCTTATCATAGGGATGAGTTGAACTCAAGCTCTTGGGGAAGTCATCTACCATACAAGGTGTTTTAAAGTTCAAACACAAGGCTTTCAATGTTTCAAGTGCTATAATAAAGTTCATCTTTTTATTACACTTAAGATATGTGTTGATTTGATTTCAGCCAATTGTTGCTATAATCTTCCTTTTAAATTTTTGCTGTAGAAATCACTATATACATAACAATCAGGATGATGTTCATAAAAACCTCTTTACTTATGCTCATATTGAACTATGCTTCCTACTTAAGAATGCTGATGTTTGCTTTTGAGTTCACCACACAATCAATCATGCCAATAATTTGATTTGCCTATTTCAAGAAAATAAGAACCACAATAGCAGTTAGCGGCAACTTCTTTGTATCTTTTGGTTAAACTGACAACCAGGGCGTCAATAAAAATTTTGGTTTGATTTTCAGTACTGTTGGTCATGGGAAAAAGAGTGTCAATTGAGGTACTAACAATCATATTGATATTTGTAAACGGTTTTTCAATCCTGGCATTCTTAGTACCGTTTGCCCCCTCTCTCTTCACCCTCATGAAATCATCGTAGAATCACAGGATTAAACAGAATAATAGAATCTCAGGACTGAATATGACTTCAATAGCTTTCTAATCCAGACAGTCCTTGATCCTCTATCATCCTGAGGGCATTCGCCCAATGTGACTCATTTCTCGTTTGAAGATCAGAAGGTGCTACCGAGAACTCAGCACTATTCTTTCTTCTGTTTCATGGGATATGGTGGCCAAAGATTCATTACTTACTGACCAGGCTTCGGCATCTGAGTCTCTCTGTAATTGACCAGGCTTCTCTTCTGGAAACAGACACAAGAGGGCTTGTGCCACCTTTCTAGCTTATTGGAAAGAAGCTGCTAAATCTTGCACTTCACCTGCAAAGAAGAATCCCTGGATGCTTCAACGTGATGAAGAAGAGGGATGTGGAAATGAAACAGCACCTCTGTGGAAGTTTTTCACCATATTTAAAAATCAGGTATAGTATCTAATTATAACATTTTATTTGTGACCAGTTAGGACATACCTTCATTGAATTCCCTAGTTACATTTTCTTCCAACTCCTGTCACATCTGAAGTCAAATGAAAAGACAAGTCAGAACAGTGAGGTAAATGAGGAAAGGGGAAGTCAAGATAATACACAGAACTCAAAAAATCTTATAAATAATGCAGACATCCAAAGAAATGACTAATAAAATTAAGACCTTAGTATATTTGATTTTAGACATTCAACAGAAAAGCTATTGATGTAATAAATTAATATTATTATGAACACAATCATGAATTTCTCACGATTAAATACAAAGAGACATGTGAACATTTTTAGCACAGTAGTCATGTCTCAGGTTGGGAATACAATTTTCGTCTGTGTTAAGCAAATTGTGCCCTCTTTATTTCCATTGGATCAATATAACATTTTTCGTTAAAAAGAAAATCAATTTCATATTCTATGCTTAAAATACTTAATTTCAAACATTAAAATTGTCTTCATTAAGTTTCAGTATAAACAGAAAATGACCCGTAAGTGGTCCTTAACAGAAAAGAAAATTCCTGGAAATGATGAAATACAATACACTATCGCCAAGGAAGGGCAGAGAGTACTAAATGAAAGCCGCTCCTGCATTGTCTGTTACATTCGAATTATTTCTTTATCCAGGCAGACACTGATTTCATTTGAATTTCAAAATACATGCTTTCTCCTTGTGCAGATTTTAGAAACCACGCTAAGATAAATTCTACTTCCATCTTTAACTTGTAAAGAAGGAAGGAAAGATTGTTTCCTCATTCATTACTTCAATTCTTAAAACCACTTCATAGATACAGAAAGAGAAGATGAAATGAGAAATCACTGTTGATAACGATTAAAATGGTATAGTTTCCCTTTCAGGAGACAAATGAAATAGTTTGAATAGTATAGATAGATATGAGGTCAATCTTACAACATACACATACACCATTATTTGGACATTTTGTTTGTATTGAGTGTGACCTGGTGTGGAGTATGCCGACTTCTCATGTACTATAATTTTGTGCCTCCACTCTTAAGGCCACTCTCGTAATTAGTTTTTGCGTTCTGTATTCTGCAAATGTGAAGTTCAAGACGGGTTTGTGGGAATTATTTCGTGTTTACCTAAGTAATGATAATGTTTGTTGCCTACGTAAGGGTCAAGGATGCCCTTCGCGCTGAACGTAAGGTGAATGTAAGGTTAATGGTACATGGGGGAAGAATTCAAGACCTCCCCATCCATTAATGGGCCTCAGACATGTTTTGCTAATTTCTAACGAGGCACAGAGTCACAATAGTCTTGCCCTTCAGCCCTGAAAAGAGTATCTATGCTTTGACGTGAGGGTTTATTTTGGGCCTTAGTATTTGGACTCTTAATAATCACTCTGAAGGCAGGAGTGTCCATACTCTGACTACTTCTTAAAGAGGCCTATTCAATGAATGAGCAAGGAGTCACCCTAAGGGAATACCTGTATAGCCATTGGCCTAAAAGTGCCAAGGTCTCCCATTGCATCTGTGGTCATCTCCAGGCTTCCTGAGGAATATCACTTCACTAGATTCAGATGGCTCTGGGGACGAAGTGATTCTATTGACGTTGCACAGCCCTCCCTCACTCAGAACAAATTCAAGTGTCATCAGTTCTTTGATGGGAAGGTGTTCTTCGGGGATGAAGAACAAACACATGTACGTGTCCATGGAGAAAAATATTTATAGCAGCTCTCTTTGTGGTGGCCCAAAACTGGAAATCAAGGCGATGACCATCAATTGGGGAACAGCTGAATAAACTGTGGTATTTAACTGTAATGGAATGTGAATATACTATAAGAAATGATAAAGAGGAAGACTTTGAGAGACCTGGAAAAACTTGTATGAAATGATGCTGAGTGAAAGGAGCAGAACCATCAGTCCTTTTCACACAGCACCAACCACAGTGTGTGAGAAATGTTTCTAGTAGACGTAGTCCTTCATTGCAATGCAAGGACTTAAAAAATTCAGAATGGTCTCTTAAGGTAAAACGCCTTTCACATGCAGACAAAGAACTACGGAACTGGATCACAGAATGAAGCAGAACATTTTCTTTTGTATTATGTTTTCTTTTGTTTGATGATTTCTCCCATTCGTTTTAATTCTTCTAAGGAACATGAATAAGGTGAAAATGAATTGAGTAGGAATGTATGTGTAGACCCCATATGAAATTGTATGTTTTCTCATGGAGGGCGGGTGCAGATAGGAGGAAGGGGGGGAAGGGACGAGAAAAAAATCTAAGATATATGGAAGTGATTGTAGAACACTGGAAACAAATAAAATAATAATTAAAAAAGAAAAAATGTTATTCCATCTTCTATCTCCAAGATGTTCCAAAGACTTTCTCCCATGCCAGCATATAATCCCGCCTTCCCTGGGTCTTCAGAATACCCAGTATCATTTGAAAGCTCAGTTCAAGTGCGTCCAAGTCCTATTTTCATTCCGAGTTCATTTGCCCACCGTGCAAAACAAATGACCTTGTAGGTAGTGTGTATATGCTTCGTACTTGCTTAGATAAAAGCATAAATGGCTTTTAGTCCTTCTCAAAGGCATCCCTCCTTCCACACAGTGGAGATGGGTTGACAATCATAGTTTAAGTCATTTTATGAATATTAACTCAACCGTTGGTAATTTCAGTGTACGATGACTGAGAAATTGCTCTGTTATTGCAAAAAATCCTTAACACACTTAATGAAGTCACCACAATAAGCGAGAAGACAAAATAAAATTCTAGTGAAACTGAAAGATAGCTTAGAAGGATCGATCATTGTTGGTTTCACTACGTGCTCCAAAGCAACAAGATCCATCTTTCCACATAATTGGCCATCACATACAGCAATGATTACGACAAGTCTTTATAAAAAGACCACCATGAAGATAATTGTTACCTCCATGCCAGTAATGTGTTGAATAGAGCAAAGAAGAGACCTTCTGTGAGAAATAAAGAGGTATTTATTCAAATCATAACTTCTTTTGATGTTTAGTGACTTCAGAACAAAGATGGAAAAAAAGGGGATTCTAGAAGGTATGCTGAAAAACATAACTCAAGTTTGAGAAATGAAAGAGAACAAAGGCTTTTAAGATGATTTAGAATATTTCTCTGTCTGCATGTCTCTTCTGATGATTTTTTTCCAGAAGAATTTGAAGGTAACTACCCAAAGCAAAAGAAAACCACACACAAAGAAGAAATGAAATTGGTTATTATGAGAGAAGAAAAGATTGATTCCTGGAAATGACATCAGAACCAGCTGACTACAATCTGAATATAGACTAGCTGTTGTTTTTTTAATGGCAAAAATAAACTTCTATTCATAAGGCAATTATATGGTGATATAGATGCCCCAGCATCTATGGTGGTCCAAGCCATGAACAGAGAGCAAGTAAGACCATTGAGTAATATTGAGTACACCCATTTTCATGGATATAGTTGCAGAGAACAGAAGGGTGAAACAAATTGTTGATTAAGGAGCTGCAGAAGTAAGAACACATGTATAGATCTTATACCACACGGTTCAATGAAATAAAATGAAGTGAAGGTGAGCTGATTGGCAAAGGGAAGGAGTGATTATAATTCCTATCTATGTACAAGTAAAACAAAGTGGTCAACTATGGCTTAATAAGGAGACTTTCTCATGCAATATTTTCCTAAAAATTGCAAAACTATCTGTTTTCAAAATGAACGTTTTAATTAAAACTTCACGATGAAGACATGTTTATTAACTTTTATTCATGTTTCATTATATCAAAATCACTCAGAAGATTACTAGACACTGACCCAAAATGCTTAATCATTTGATCTTCCCTGAGTGATTAACACATTCAGTACATATATTTTTAAGGCATTTTAGTAGTGTCTTTAAAAAAAATGAAACATTTGCTGTATTGAATGTTGACTGCATTACATTTATCATGTTGGCTCTGGGAGGTCCTTAGAATTAGGCACGTTTTATAAAGGGAGAGAAAGATGCCATAGATATGCAATATCTTTTAAGTTTCTAAACTTAGTTGAAGAAAATACGCATACATATAGGATATTTACTAATATACTATTTTACTATTAGTACTTTACTAATACTAATAACTAAATTAGGATGTAATTCTGTATATTATATGTGATGACTTTGCAAAAGATTTCTCTACAGTATTGAATAAAAAAGATGTGTTGATATGGGTATGGTTTTTTTTTTTATATAGATGTTGAAGGCGTTCTAAAAAAAGCAGAAGGATCACAGAAAGACTGTGTTTTAAGTGGTAAGATGCCAGTACCATGGGAAAATAATCAGAGGAGATAAAACCCATCTTTAAGAACTGGTTAAAGAGGAAATAGAATTCATTTTATTTATTTTTTTTTATTTTGTAATGTTTAACAATCACTGCCATACAATTGTGATTTTATCCCCCCCACCTACCACCCACTCCCCCCCTCCCTCCCCACGACTGCATACAATTCTGTATAGATTCTACATATACTTTCCTATTGAGTATATTTTCACTATAGTCATGCTATGTAGTCAGACTAAGATAAATGAAAGAAATCGTATAACAAATCAGAACATGATACACAAACACATACACATACACAAACATGATCTGCTACAATATGTGAGTGACTTCCATATTTCTCTCTCTGAGTGTGGCAGGCATTTTGCCTTGAGATCCTCCATTGGGATTTTTTTTTTTTTTTGGTAAGAAGTTCTTGTGTTATTACACAAATCTAAGTCTACCAGAAAAAACTCTCACATACTGTGGTTGTTGCTGTGCATAAAGTTCTCCTGGTTCTGCTCCTTTCACTCAGCATCAGGTCATATAAGTCCTTCCAGGCCTCTCTGAAGTCTTCTTGTTCATCATTTCTTATGGCACAATAGTACTCCATTACATTCATATACCATAATTTATTCAGCCATTCCCCAATTGATGGACATCCCCTTGACTTCCAGTTTTTGGCAACTACACAGAGTGCAGCTATAAATATTTTTGTACATGTGGAACCCTTTCCCATTTTTATGATCTCTTGGGGATATAGTCCTGGTAGCGATATTGCTGGGTCAAAGGGTATGCACATTTTTGTAGCCCTTTGGGCATAGTTCCAAATTGCTCTCCAGAATGGTTGGATGCGCTCGCAGCTCCACCAACAATGAATTAGTGTTCCAACTTTCCCACATCCTCTCCAGCATTTATCATTTTCTTAGTCTGTCATGTTTGCCAATCTTATAGGTATGATGTGGTACCTCAGAGTTGTTTTGATTTGCACCTCTCTAATCAATAGTGATTTAGAGCATTTTTTCATATGATTATAGATAGCTTTAATTTCTTCCTCTGAAAATTGCCTGTTCATATCCTTTGACCATTTATCAATTGGGGAATGACTTGTATGATTATACATTTGGATCAGTTCTCTATATATTCTAGAAATGAGGCCTTTATCCCCAAGCTTAGCTGTAAAAATTCTTTCCCAATTTACTACATCCCTCCGGATTTTGGTTGCATTGGGTTTGGTTGTGCAAAAACTTCTGAGTTTACTGTAATCAAAGTTATCCATTTTGCATTTCATAATGCATTCTATCTCTCCTTTAGTAAAGAATTCTTCCCTTCTCCATAGATCTGATAAATACACTATTCCTTGCTTCTCCAGTTTATTCATGGTATCAATCTTTATACCTAAATCATGTACCCATTTGGACTTTATTCTTGTGTACGGTGTCAGGTATGGGTCTATGCCTAATTTCCGCCACACTGTTATCCAGTTTTCCCAGCAATTTTTGTCAAACAATGAGTTCTTATCCCAGAAGCTGGGGTCCTTGGGTTTATCAAACAGAAGGTTGCTATATTCCTTGCCTACTGCATCTTGAGTGCCAAGTCTATTCCACTTGTCTACCTCTCTGTTTCTTAGCCAATACCAAGTGGTTTTGATAATTGCTGCTTTATAGTACAGTTTGAGGTCTGGTAGCGCTAGGCCACCTTCCCAAGCATTTCTTTTCATTAGTCCCTTTGATATTCTGGACCTTTTGTTTTTCCAAATGAATTTTGATATTATTTTGTCCAGCTCTAGGAAGTAATTGTCTGATAGTTTAATTGGTATGGCACTAAATAGGTATATTAATTTGGGTAGAATTGTCATTTTTATTATATTAGCCCGGCCTACCCATGAGCAACTAATGTTTTTCCATTTACTTAAATCTGACTTTATTTGTGCCAAAAGTGTCTTGTAATTGTGTTCATATAATCCCTGGGTTTGTTTTGGCAGGTAGACTCCTAAGTATTTTATACTGTCTACCCTAACTTTAAATGGGATTTCTCTTTCTATCTCTTGCTGTTGGACTTTGTTGCTAATATATAGGAATGCAGAAGATTTGTGTGGGTTTATTTTGTACCCTGCAACTTTGCCAAAGTTGTTTATTAATTCTAGTAATTTTTTACTTGAATCTCTGGGATTCTCTAGGTAAATCATCATATCATCTGCAAAGAGTGATAACTTAGTTTCTTCTTTGGCTATTTTAATTCCTTGGATATCTTTATCTTGTCTAATTGCTACAGGTAACATTTCTAGTACCATATTAAATAATAGTGGTGATAATGGACAACCTTGTTTCACCCCTGATCTTATTGGGAATGCATCTAGCTTATCCCCATTGCATATAATGCTTGCTGAAGGTTTTAGATAGATACTGCTTATTATTTTATGGAAAGTTCCCTTTATTCCTACATTCTCCAATGTTTTTAGTAGGAATGGATGTTGTATTTTGTCAAAAGCTTTTTCTGCATCTATTGAGATAATCATGTGGTTTTTGTTAGCTTTGTTGTTGATGTGATCGATAATGCTAATAGTTTTCCTAATATTGAACCAGCCCTGTAGTCCTGGTATGAATCCTACCTGATCATAATGTATTAATCTCGTGATAAGATGCTGTATTCGTTTTGCTAGAATCTTATTTAAAATTTTTGCATCTATATTCATTAGGGAAATTGGTCTATAATTTTCTTTCTCTGTTTTGTCTCTTCCTGGTTTGGGTATCAAAACCATATTTGTATCATAGAAAGAATTTGGGAGGACTCCTTCTTCCCCAATTTTCAAGAATAGTGTATGTAGTATTGGAATTAACTGTTCTTTAAATGTTTGATAGAATTCACTGGTGAATCCATCTGGCCCTGGAGATTTTTTCCTAGGGAGTTCATTGATGGCTTGTTCAATTTCTTTTTCTGAGATGGGGTTGTTTAAGTATTCAACTTCCTCTTCTGTTAATCTGGGCAATTTGTATTTTTTAAAATATTCATCCATCTCATTTAGATTATCGAATTTGTGGGCATAAAGTTGGGCAAAGTAGTTTCTAATTATTGTTTTAATTTCCTCCTCATTGGAGGTGAGTTCACCCCTTTCATTTTTAATATTAGTAATTTGGTTTCTTCTTTCTTTTTTTTAATCAGATTGACCAAAGGTTTATCAATTTTATTAGTTTTTTCATAAAACCAACTATTGGTTTTATTTATTAATTCAATAGTTTTCTTAATTTCAATTTTATTAATCTCTCCTTTGGTTTTCAGTATTTCTAATTTGGTATTTACTTGGGGATTTTCAATTTGTTCTTTTTCTAGCTTTTTCAACTGCAAGCCTAAGTCATTGATCTCCTCTTTCTCTATTTTATTTATGTAAGCATTCAGAGATATAAAACTTCCCCTAATAACTGCTTTTGCAGTATCCCATAAGTTTTGGTATGTTGTCTCACTATTGTCATTCTCTCGAATGAAATTGTTGATTGTTTCTATGATTTCTTCTTTAACCCAACCCTTCTTTAGAATTAGATTATTTAGTTTCCAACTGATTTTTGGTTTCTCTTTCCATGGCCTTTTATTACATGTAATTTTTAATGCATTATGATCCGAAAAGGATGCATTGATTATCTCTACCTTTCTGCACTGGATTGTGAGATTTTTATGTCCTAGTACATGGTCAGTTTTTGTAAATGTTCCATGTACCGCTGAGAAAAAAGTATATTCCTTTCTATTCCCATTTAATTTTCTCCAAAGATCTATCATATCTACCTTATCCAGAGTTTTATTTACCTCCTTAACCTCTTTCTTGTTTATTTTGAGGTTGGATTTATCGAGTTCAGAGAGGGGGAGGTTGAGGTCCCCCACTAGTATAGTTTTGCTATCAATTTCTTCCTTCAACTCCCCCAACCTCTCCTCTAAGAATCTGGATGCTATACCACTTGGAGCATACATGTTTAGTAATGATATTGCTTCATTGTCTATGGTGCCTTTTAGCAGGATATAGTTTCCGTCCTTATCCCTTTTGATTAGATCTATTTCTGCTTTTGCTTTGACTGAGATTAGGATTGCTACTCCTGCCTTTCTTAAATGAGCTGAAGCACAATATATTCTGCTCCATCCTTTGACCTTTATCCTATGTGTATCCCCCCGTTTCAAATGTGTTTCTTGTAAGCAGTATATTGATGGATTATGGCTTTTAATCCATTCTGCTATCCGTCTCCGTTTTATGGGAGAGTTCATTCCATTCACATTCACAGTTATGATTACAATCTGTGTATTTCCCTCCAACCTCTTTCCCACCATTTGTGCTTTTAGCTCTCCTGTCTCCCTTCCCCTCCTCAATAGTATTCACTTTTCTCCCCCTCCTCCTGAAGCCTTCCCCTCCTTCTTTTGACCCCCCTCCCTTTTAGTTCCCTTTACTCTTATTGCTTCTTTCCTCCCTTTTAGCCACCCTCCCCTTTCTTCCCCCTTCCCCTCCTACTACCTATAGAGCTAGTTAGGCTTATCTACTTAAGATTATTGTTCCCTCCTTTGAACAAATCAGATGAGAGTACCTCTCAAACAATGCTCATCTCCCTCCCCTCCTTCCCTCTACTATAGTTTTGTACTTCTTCCTGTGATATAATTTGCCATTTTCTGCTTCCCCCTTTCCACACCTCCTATTACATTCCCTTCTCATACTTAAATCATATTTTTGACATGACATCATTTACTTTATGCCCGTTCCCTCTACATATATCCCTTTTATCATAATAGCTGCACAGTTCTCAAGATTAGCAGGTATCATCTTCCCTTATAGGGAGGTAAACAGTTTGCCCTAATTGAGTAGCAAGTTTTTGTTTTTGTTTTTTCCCCTCTGTTTACCTTTTTATGATTCTCTGGAGACCTGCATTTGAAGATCAAATTGTCTATTGAGTTCTGGTGTTTTGGTCAGGAAGCTCTGGAAATCCCTTATTTCGTTGAATGACTTTCTCCTTGCCTGAAATGTTATGCTGAACTTTGCTGGGTAGTTGATCCTTGGTTGAAGTCCCAACTCCTTTGCCTTACGGAATATTGGGTTCCAGTTCTTTCGATCTTTTAATGTAGAAGCTGCACGGTCCTGTGTGATCCTGACTGTGTGTCCTTGATATTTGAATTGTTTCTTTCTGGCTGCTTGTAGTATTTTCTCCTTCACTTGATAGCTCTGGAATTTGGCAACTATATTTCTTGGGGTTTTGAGTTTGGGATCCCTTTCTGGAGGGGAACGGTGGATTCTTTCGATGACTATTTTGCCCTCTGAGTCTAGTACTTCTGGACAGTTTTCCTTGATGATTTCCTGGAAGATATTGTCCAGACTCTTTTCTTCATCATGGGTTTCTGGCAGGCCAATAATTCTTAGATTTTCTCTCCTGGATCTATTTTCCAGGTCAGTTGTTTTTCCAATTAAATATTTTACATTTTCTTCTATCTTTTCATTCTTTAGATTTTGTTTGACTGATTCTTGTTGCCTCATTGAGTCATTAGTTTCTACTTGCCCAATTCTAATCTTCATCGTAGTGTTTTCTTCAGTTAGCTTTTCCATCTCCTTTTCCATCTGACCAATTTTTCCCTTTAGGGAGCTATTTTCTCCATTTAATTTTTGTACTTCTTTTTCCAATCGACCAATTTTCCCAGTTAGGTTTTGGGTTTCCTTTTCCATCTGATCAATTTTCCCAATTAGGTTTTGGGTTTCCTTTTCCATTTGATTAGCTCTTCCTTTTAGGGAATTATTCTCTCCAGTTAATTTTTGAACTTCCTTTTCCATTTCTTCAATTTTCTTTTTCAGGGTGATGTTCTCATCAGTGAATTCTTTTTTTATAGTTTTAAAATCATTGGCCAGTTTTTCTTTTATATCCTTCTTCAGACGTTCCAGGTAATCTAGTTGTGCTTGCGAGAAATTCATAGTCCCATCTGAGGTTTCAGATGGAAGTACAGTCTCAGCTCTAACCTCTTTGGTGTTTGTGTTTTGGTCCTTATCCCCATAGAAAGATTCTATGGTTTTTTCACTTTTCGTCTGCTTTTTCCGATTCATCATGTTGGCTGAGTGTTGTAGCTTTTGGTTCTTTCAGTCAGAAGGTACAGATCTTTAAGTTGAGCTGATGTGTGTCTGGGCTAAAAGCAGGCTTTTGTTTTTTGTTTCCCCAATTAACCTTGGGGTTAGCTTGTTAGGTGTGTGGGAGGTGTGGTCTGGTCTCAGGATATCTCCTCAGCTGACTTGAGGCAAAGGCAAGGTCAGGGGATGGTAATCCCAGCTTCCCTATTGTCTTCCCTTTTCCCCTGGAGGGCTGGGGCACGCCTAGAAGCTAATGCGTGTTCCCGCCCCTCCTGGGGCTCGTCTCCCGGCTCTGAGGCTTGCCTGGGTCTCAGTGCGAATTTTCTCTGCCCTGGGTCATCTGTCCCTGAAGATCGCCTCCACCACAGTAGGAAGAATCCCCCTTTGCCACTTTTCCAGCCTCTGGTGTTATGAGACCACCTGCCCCATTCTGCTGTTCCCGCTGATCCAGAATTAATCTGGGGAAGAATTTTATGGTTCCCTCACGGTCATCAGGGGGGAGGAGAGAGCACTTACTGATCACTCTGCCATCCCAGTTCCTGGAAGTTCAAGTAGTGACCCACCGAAGTCCGTCTTCAGGCTGAAGATTTCAAGGGCTGCTGCGCTGATGTCTGGCACTCAGCGGCTCTCACCGGCTCGGCCTGGCTTATCTCCTGCTCCGCTGGTCTCGCCCGCCACTCTCGGGCTCCTCTGGTCCCCTCCGCCCTGCCGCGCCGACCACGCTGCGCTGTGCGCCGGGGTCTTACCCCCGCGGAACAGATCCCTCCCTTGGACCCTCCGGTACAGCCTGGGCTCCGAATCCGTCAAAGTCTGTCACCCACTGGATTTTACACCTCCAAAGCCTGGTCAGACTCTCCCCTCAGAGATATCCAGAGGAGTTTTTCCAGGAGCTTAGGTGAGTCGTTGCTTTCACTCCGCCATCTTGTCTCCCTGTGTGTCTAGAATTCATTTTAAGGAATATGAATGGCACTTCTCACGGGTACATGAAATGTGTTCATTTATATATGGCTACAACTGAGGAAGTAACAGATGGCATAGGAGAGTTGATCCATAAAAACATAAGTACATTTGCATGCATAAAATTTAAGTATTTGGCAATTGTTCTTCCAGTAGAGGTGTTACCTCCGCAAATTTGCATGGAGTGTTTCTCGTATTAAGAAGAACACCACGGGATTAATCCCATCCACTGTAATCTCCAATTGTAGTGATCTCTCCCTTTTATAAATACGTATATGTATATCATTCCCTCAATAGTTGTTTATGTGTTACCTTATATTAAAAATGAAATTCCTCTATTTTGCATTGGCTTCCTATTGAGGCTGTAAATTCTTCACGGAGAGAGGGCATGTCTTACACAAAGTCTTTGCAACCTACTGAGGACCTACTATAGTGTAATTAGCATAATTAACATGCACTAGTTGATGATGTAAGTTTTGAACAAGGAAGAAACTGTAATCTGACTGAAAGCTGACATACTGAAAACTTGCATGCTCAGGGACATTAGACGAAAAAGGGTGCCAGTTTTCCCTGATCACAAATAAAATGAGGTAATTTGTACTGCCAAAGATGGACTCTAACTTATTGCTTCCTTGCTTTACCTTCGAGGGCTCGGTCCACACCTAGTTTTTTGACTGCAGCCTGAAGCCAAAAGCTTTGGAAGGTTAATATTTCCATCAATGTGCTCCTAAAAGAAGGAGGGAAATGAAGACAATGAGTGATAGGGGAGTTAAATGGAAAACAAAACTTATTTCTTTGCTATACTGATTTCTGAAACTTAGAAAAATTTCTCAAACATAAAAATGCAAAAGAAAAGAAGTTTCCATAAGAATGAGACTGGCCCTCACAATAATTTCTTAGTTAAGACAAGTAAACTGAAATGAACCAGGTTAAGAGAACACTTTTTTAAAATTAGGAAGTGCTTATGAAAATGTGGGAGGCCGTGATTAGTTTAACATAATTGACAATGGTCACTATGTTTTTGGAGCAGAGACAGTAGCATTTATCATGTGTCTAATATGTGCCTAAAATAAAGGCCACAAAGCTAAAAGATTTACAATTATTATCTCATTTGATTCTTACACCAATCCTGGGAAATAGCTGTTGTTATTATCCCCCAAATGAGAAAGATTAAAGGAGTTGTGTCACACAGATAGCATCTGAGGCCACATTTGATTTCAGATCTTTCTAACCCCAGGCTCAACTTTCTATCCATAATTCCTTCAAAGTACCTCTAAGTGGAAAAGAATCTCATCCTCAAAAATTCTGTTTTTGACCACATTGGCTTAAATTTCACTTACTTTATTACGTATGATGGGTACTAGGTTGAAAATATGTTTCGAAGAACATCGCTATTATCCACTTCCATACTTTTTGGTTGGCATAATGATGAATAGCACACATAACTACATACAAATATGAGAAAGCAACCAAGAATGGAGAAATCTATTTGATGGTAATAAAGTGAACACTTTAGGAAAATTTCACTACAATGTTATTCTACGCTTAACTTTGCCTTCATTGTAATAATTTCCAATAATAATAATAGTGACAATACAATAATTATGTCCTGAATATGTATTTTGTCATTGAGGGCTCTGGGAAATTGAAAATGTGTTTAAAAAAATCAGACTAGAAAAAATCAAAATGCTTTAGTCCAAATGTCACCTTGCAACAATTTTAATTTTAGCTTAACTTTCAACTCATGGCAAAGTCCACAAATAAATCTTTAGTTTTCTTCTTCTTCTTCTTCTTCTTCTTCTTCTTCTTCTTCTTCTTCTTCTTCTTCTTCTACTACTACTACTACTAGTACTACTGCTAATACTCGTACTCCTGCTACTAGAATTACTGCTACCACGACTCTTACAACTACTCCTACTACTTTTACTACTACAATAATAAAATTACTTCTACTGCTAACATGCTGAGAAAAGGAATCCTTTCAAAAATACCAAAGTATAAGTAATCCCTGTCTTCTAGGAACATTTTTCTAGTTGAGTTACAAAGACTTAGAAAAAAGAAATGATAGTTTGATAACAGATGTGAACACCATAATGAATATACAGTTAAATCCTAAATTATGTGATATCTGATAACATGTGGAATTCAGGAGATAAAGAAAGCAAGAGAGGTGAAAAGTCCAAAAAGGAGCATGGCAATACATTCGGTCAAAAGTCTCTTGAGGTTGAAGAGTAGAGTAGGAGTAGTTGTTGTAGTAGTAGTAGAGGTAGTAGTGGTAGTAGTAGTAGCAGCAGCAGCAGCAGCAGTAGTACTAGTAGTAGTGGTAGCATCAGTAGTAGCATTAGTATTAGTAGTAGTAGTTTTCAGAAAATTTATAATGTTGGTGAAAAAAGAGAAACATCATACTGAACATACTTTTCATTAACCAGGGACAAATTACCGATTGCGTAATTTGATTTTAGTTTTCTTTATTTCCTTCTGTATTTTTTTCTGATTTTCATTATCCATTCGATAAAATTGCTGTGAAACTGCGGTCTGCAATTGATATTTGAGGGAAAGACGAAATTTTGTTGCAGGTATCTGACTTTAGACTGATAGAAATATGTCCAAATAATTTCTGTTAAAGATTTCATAAATCAATATTAGCTTCCAGAATCTGCAATTTTGGACACTGTGCAAGAATAAGTGCCAAAGCAATAAAAAAATGGAGATAAATGAAAAAATTCTAGGGAAGCACAATTAAAAAATAAGATTAATAACACAAAAAACTTAATGCTACATGCATAAACATAATCCTTTTGAACAGAATTTACTGTCCTCAATTTTCCAGAAAAGTGGTGGTTCATGTTAGGAATTTCACTAAAAATATGATACAATCTTTAGTGTTTCAAAAATTAGTTCAGAGCAGTCTGAGTTGCAACTACTCAGACCATTCAGCATGTTTACATTCTTGTAAAACATATAATGGTAATATGCTCTAGTATCTCAAAAGAGATGTCTGATTTGAATTGTGATATTATTCCTAGCATGACATTGTAGAATTTTTCTTAAGTTTTAGCATTTCAAATAATTTATTCCAGTGCAGTATTAAAATGGAACATTAGGAATATTGTTAGAACAATAAATTTATCAGTATTTCTGCATTAATGATTTCCCCTATCAATATTTATTGTCAAAATTTCATGCAGTACATAATTTCTTTCAGCAAAGTGAGCCATCTAGCCTAAAAGATGATTTTAAAATTTTATTTGTATAATTTTATTTTCATTTTATTTTTATATTTAAGATTATTTTCATTTGTTTATTTAATTACCTGTATTTTATTACACTAATTTATTACATTCATATTAAATAAGAGACTATTGTGTCATTATTTTCTTATCATATGTCATATTATTGATTCTCATGCTCCTTTCTTACATAGCAGAATTTTTACAATAAAGTTAAAAATGTCTGCCTGCCGAAAATTTAAATTCCTTAATTAATTTGATCAAAATTAGTTTAACTTCCATTTCTGAAAGTTAAATGCTTCTCAAATACATTATTTAAAGACCTACCTCTGCTCAGCTTTCTCATTTTCATATTTACATATTTGCTCTTTAAATTGGTTACATTCACTGATTTAACCATTTTTTTCTCTCTTCTATCACAAGAACTTCCTTTTTAGTATCAGCATAAACTCTATTGAAGAGATCAAGAAACTGTACCTGGGTAAGACTCAATAGCTTTTCTTGAAGGATGACTGTCTTTTGGGTGTCTTCAAGCTGTAGCTGAAGTGACATAGTTTCACACTGAATTTGGGCACGTATTTCTTGGATAGAGTCGTTTTTGACAGTATGTATTTTTGCGTATTTTTCCCAAATTATTTACTTATTTTTAATCTTCAACATGCATTTCCACAAGATTGTGAGTTTTAAATTTTCTCCCTATCTCTCCCCTCTCCCACCCCAAAACAGCGTACATTCTCATGACCCCTTCCCCCAGTCTCCCCTCCCTCTGTCACACCCCTTCTTTCCCATATCTCTATATTCTCTCTTTTCCAGTAGGGCAAGATACATTTCTATACCCCATATAAATTTCTACACCCCATTACCTGTATTTCTTATTCCCAGTTATGTGAAAAAACAATTCACAAGAGTCATTTCTGAAACTCCTCAAAACTGATTGCTTGTAATTACTTCCTCCTCCCATTTACCCTCCCTTCTCTCATCTCCCAAACCCTACTTATCCCTTTCCCCCATACTTTCCTGTAGTGTAAGATAAATTTTCATGCCAAACTGAGTTTGCATGTTCTTCGCTCTTTAAATCATACATGATGAGAGCAAGCTTCATTTTTTCCCTCTCACCTCTGCCTTACCATAAGTTTGTTTACATATCATCTCTTCCTATTTAAGTCAATCTCTGCCCTCTCTCCCTCTCTCTCCCCCTCTCTCCATATATACGTATATACTTACATATATATATATATATATATATATATATATATACACATATATGTGTGTGTGTGTGTGTGTGTGTATAACCCCTTCAACTACCAAATACTGAGAAAAGTTTCAAAAGTTACAAATATTATCATTCCATGTAGGAATGTAAATATTTCAGGTTAGTATATAGCTTATGATTTCTCTTCACTGTTTACCTTTTTATGCTTCTCTTGTTTCTTGTGCTTGAAAGTCTGATTTTCCATTCAGCTCTGGTCTTTTCGTCAAGAATGCTTGAAAGTCCTCGATTTCATTGAATGACCCTTTTTTTTCTCTTAAAGTATTATATTTAGTTTCGCATCCTAGGTGATCTTTCGGTTTAGTCCTATTTCCTTTGACATCTGCAATATCATATTGCAAGCACCTTGATCCCGTAATGTAGAAGCTTCCAGATCCCGTGTTGTCCTCATTGTGTTGCTGCAATACTCAAATTGATTCTTTCTGGATGCTTGAAATATTTTCTCTTTGACCTGGGATCTCTGGAATTTGCCTACAATATTCCTAGGTGGTTTTTTTTTCAAATCACTTTCAGGAAGTGATTGGTGGATTCGTTCAGTATTTATTTTGCCCACTGGTTCCACAATATCAGGGCAAGTTTCCTTGATAATTTCATGAAAGGTGATGTCTAGGCTCTATTTTTGATCATGGCTTTCAGGTAGTTCCTTAATTTTTAAGTTGTCTCTCCTGGACCTGTTTTCCAGGTCAGTTGATTTTCCAGTGAGATATTTCACATTATCTTCTTTACTTTTCATTGTTTTGGTGGTGTTTTGTAATTTTTTGGTTTCTCATAAAGTCATTAGCGTCCATCTGCTCCTTTCTGATTTTTCAAAGACTATTTTCTTCAGTGAGATTTGGAACCTCCTTTTCCATTTCACTAATTGTGCTCTTTAAAGCATTCTTCTCCTCATTGGCTTTTTGGGCTGCTTTAGCCATTTGAGGTAGTCTATTTTTTAAAGGTGCTAAATTTTTCAGTATTTTTTTGGTTGTCTTTTTGCAAGCTGTTGACTCGTTTTTCATGATATTCTTGCATTACTCTCATAACACTTCCCAATTTTCGTCACCTATCTTAGCTGATTTTGAAAATCATTTTTGACCTCTTATATGGCCTGAGACCACTGCATATGTATTTTAGAGGTTTAGGATGTAGAAGACTTGACTTCCCTTGATGTTATGCATTATTCTTCCTCATCCAAAGAATGGAAGAAATACCCGTTCACAAAGAAAATAGTCTTTTATACTGATGTTTTTTCCCTTGTTTGAACTTTTCCCCAGCCAGTTTCTTGACTTTTGAATCCTTAATCAAGAGAAGGGTATACTCTAGGTACATGTAAGTTCTCAGTGCCTGCGAGGTGGCAAAAACAAGGGGGAGGGATTGATTCCTCTCCTGGCCTCTGATCAGGTCTTGAGCAGTATTCCCTCTACAGAGACTCCACCAACTCCACCACACCAGCTACCACTCCTTCTCACCCCAAGGTCCCCACTCAGGATTGAGATCCACATCAGTTTCTCAATTCACCCAGGGGTTTAGGCCAGGGCTCCAACAATGGAAGATGCAGCTGCCTGGGTCCTGCATTAGACTGTTGCATTCCCTTCTCACCCAAATGAAAGAGCTTTCTCACTGACCTTTGAAGCTGTCTTTGGCATTTGTGAGTTGAGGAATATGGGACATGCAGCTGCTGCTGGTGCTTTCTTGAGGCCTGCTCCAGTCTTGTCCCTGTCATTGTGCCACCTATTCTGTGGTTCACTCTGCACAGCATGACAGACCTTTTCTGTGTACTTGCAGGCTGCTCTGGGCTGGAAATCTCTTTCAATCTGACATTTTGTGGCTTGTGCTGCTCTAGAATTTGTTTAGATTTAATTTTTACACGTATCTAATGGGCTGTGGGAGGAGAGTGCTAGAGGTGCGTGCTTCTACTCCATCATCTTGACCATGCCCCTTTGACAACACATTTGATCGGTTCATTCTTTTCCTGTTCTATTGTGTTTTCAAATTCCTTTGCCTTCTGTTTTTCATGGTGCAATTCTCTCTGTATGATTTCTCAAATGGATGTCTTTTTTCTGAGGGAATCATATACATGGTACACCACTTTTTCTAACCTACTGGTTCTGTTCACCTTTAGAGAGCTCTTAAGAAAGGAAACCACGGTTTTCTCTTAGGCTAGAAAAGTCATGACTTAGTTTGTGTTGTAAACGAAGCTATTCTTCACGTTGTCCCTGAAAGGAATTTTCAAGAGCTCTCTCTGATGTCCCATTTGGCTCATGAGCATGAACAGCAAAAATCAGAAGGGAACAGTATGATGCAATTTCTTTCTCTAGACTGCTGTCCTTCCCTTTGCATTGTTTAATTTAGAGTTCAGCACTGCATTCCCAGTTGTCAGAACTTTTATTTTTTCCACCCTAGTGGAATATGAATTTTATTAATGCTTCTTTAATCAGTTGTAATTCCTTTTGAAGTTCATCATTCTTTACTTTTAAAACTTCATTGTCTTCTATATATTGATTTTATTTTTCCTGATCCTTAATCATTTCTGTGTCTACATCCACTTTGAACGTGGCAAATTCATCCTGTATGATTCCATTTTTATCCAAAAGATATTTTTCTTTTTCATTCCTAACAGGAACCTAAACATAATAAACAGAAAATATGTTACTCAAGATCAATTCATGTATTGTGAGTTTTGCTTAGAAATTCAAAATCAACCCCAGGAGGCCAAGAAGGATAGTGTTTTCAGTAAACTGAGGATGTTTCATCTATTTCACATTTCTGTCAGACTCAATTTTCCTAAAGAGCAGGTCTTAAAAGTGCTTCATCAGTCAGAAAATATGGACTGTAATTTTAAGCCCACAAAGCTGTCTGCTTTCGGTATATTTGATTTCTTTTGCTCTATCCATTCTATCCCACACGGATTAGTCACGGTGTTACAATAAAAGTAACAAAACTTAATTATTTATGTGGGCCTTCTAAGGTTTTTCAAAAGTACTTTCAAAACATCATGTCACCTACAACTTGGATGACCCTTATGAGACACATATTTGTAGTCATCCTCCCCATTTTGCTGATGAGAATTTATGAATGAAATATCCCACACCAGAGACAACGTTTTGTAGGCTTGCTTTCCATGAGGAACCTGATGATAGTCACAGTCACTATAAAGTGACATGCCTTTAGCAACCCTTTATTACTGTGATAAGCTGATGGAGATTTCACATTTTCAAACGTTTTATTAAGCTATCGTCCCTGTTTTCGTCAACTGTTAATATCTCTGGAACATTACCAGTCTATGAGAGTCTTGTACAAGTTCACATACTTGAAGGTGGGAAGGAAAGATTGGGATGGAAAGCAAGGCAAATGGACCTGGCAGTACAAATCACACGTTGCTGTTGCATGCAACAAATACTCCATAAAGAGAACAGTTCTGGTCTTTCAAGGAACAGGTGTGCCACCTACACAGAGAGATGGAAAAGGGACACTAACCTGAATGGGAATCGCTGCTATTAGAAGATGTCGAGTTGCTGCTGCTGCTGCCCCAGGGTGAGGAGCTGCTGCCACCGCCGTCGCTGCTGCTGCTGTTCTGGCTCAACCTTGTGCCCGCCCCCCGCGTGGCCTTGGACACTTGTGTTTTCACAGTGTGACATTTCCTGGGCCTCTTTCTCAGACACACCATAACGTATTTTTCTACTTCTCTCAGGACTGATGCTTTTGGTGTTTCAAAATCAATTTCTATCTTGTCAGGATTAGAATTCAGTAAAGATGATTCTCCTGACACTATTATGTGGACGACTCACACAAGTTTATCTCTGCGGCGTTTGTTGATAGCCAAGCTTAACTGCCTTTTCTCATCATAGTTCCTAGGCTTAGCATTATCTTCCTCCCCAGATTTATTGCCAACATTTGTTCCTTGAATTGTTTGGCAGGCAATTTTTCAGCTCTTTCTGTAGTTATTTGCTTATTTTTTTCCCTCTGACTTTCATCTTTCTTGATACATTTCTTTGTTTCTTTCTGCTTCTGTCTTTTAGATCTTTCATTCTTTTTCTTCAACTTATGGTAAGGTACTTTAGACAGAACTTGCACGTGTTGATGAATACATTTAAGTTGCTCCTGAAGTTTTGCACTCGCTCATCAGGAGACTCTCCAAAAGAGTTGTCTTCAAAGGAAGCACCACTGCTACTTTCTCTACAGAATGCTTTGGTGACATCCGTTTCTATATAGCACATAGACATTCTTGCAATGGGTTCATCTGTGATCTTGGAAACTGAATCTCAAAAACATCTGAAGTGTTGTTGCCATCACTACCACCTCAAGATCTGGTAGGTTATACTTGGAGCAATTCATAAACATTAACTGAACATCTGCAGCAAATTCACGTGCATCCTTACATTTCTGGTTATACCTTTTTCTTTAGTTGTGCCAAGGTCCATTGGATTTTTGACAACATCATTGTACTTATGGAGTTCTAGAGCAACAGGCTTATGGAAAGGTCAAGTATATGCTACCTTGTCCTTTGAAAACATTTCTTCAAGAATTTCATTACGGTATTTTAATTACTCAGTTAATTTAACATGTTCCCAACTCTATATTTTTGCTGAGAATCTGGTATGATATTCTTCCCTACTTTTTCTATTACAAGTGGTATTTTAGCAGATTTGTGCTCAACCAGGCTTGATGAAGATTCGCTACTTGATGTATCTATCCACGTTATACAGGTTGTAGTATCTGCTTTCCTTTTCACACCCCTTTTAACTTATGTTACAGTTGTGTGTTATAGCGTGGTGGAGCGGCTTTAGCAATGTGCAATGCAGAAAGTAATGTCTCAGGACATACTGGAGATGGAATCACTTGCTGTTTAGCTACCTTTTCTGATGCCCTAGGGAATGGTTTTTCTTTCATAGTGGAAACTCCTAAAGATTGTTGAGTACCTTTTCATTTTCTTTTCCTTTCCACCTGCCACTAGTTGTTCTGAAGGCATTTGAGACAGTTTTTGCAGAAACAGTTTCTCTAAGACTTGTGTCATTAGAACAATGTCATCACCTGGCTTGCAAAACAATTGCAAAACAATATTTTCAAGTCTTCTATACATTCTGAGGCTTCCGCATATTATTTATGTTCCAAGAGCTTTAGGAGGCTGTAATAATCTGGGAGAGTGAGCTTGGCCGCATCCACAGTCTGCTGGAAGGGTAAAGAGAAACTGTGCTGCCATAGAGCCTTCAGGACAACCTTCTGCAATTACTGCAGTTGGTTTGTGAGGAGGCCAGTCTTTCTGGCATTTATGTACTCTGGTGGAAGGGGGTTGGCAATAGCCATCTGTTGGCTTGACAGAGACATTCTGAACAGCTTTTTCCTGATGGAGTGTTGTCTTCCATATATTTGTATCGCCACTCACCCATCGGCGTTACTGCTCACTTGAAATGGTGACCAGCTTGAGTCATTTTGGAAGTAGTAGCTTCTATTTCTTTGTTCATTCATGGAGGTTTATTCAGAATTCCATCTTGCAAAGAACTGACACTCAGACCCTGCCTTTGTCTTTGAGTGTCATTTTGCTCTTCTTCAACCTGGGGAGAACAATATTGTAAAGTTTTTCATCACTTTTTTCTTCAGAATTCTGCAGAGACATTTTAACTTTAACTGGAATATAGAATGTGAAAAAGGATGGAAAAGAGATAAAAATTCTAAGAAAAGGAGGCTACTGAAAACGAAAGGGAATAAGGATATCATTTCAAAATTGTAAGGGATCCTCAACAACTATTCAGTCCAATTCATATCCATTGCTAGGTGTGTAACAGAAGTGCAGTTTACTCTTTTAGAACTATAGATTGTGAAAGCAGAAAGGGATACTAGCGATGAGTCAGCACATCATGGAATAAATGAGGAATCAGAGGCCTGAAACAGGAAGCCATTTGTTGAAAATCATCTGGATGGCAATGGACTGAGCTAGGACTCAAAATCTGGTAAAAGTCACACTCAGACGCAGATTTTGAACAAATTTGTGTATGTACACATGCATATTTTTCTGTGTACATATATATACATATATATATATATATATATATATACATATATATATATATATATATATATATATATATACAGGAACACATATACATATATATATACATATATATATATATATATATATATACAGGAACAGATATACATATATACACATATGCTTATATATATGCATGTGTGTATAGATATATACAGATATATACATATATACATATATAATGTAGGTACTTGGCAATTGTACTTCCAGCAGAGGTACTAACTTAGCAAATTTATACGGAATATTATTGGTGTTGGGAACCCAGTAATGGATCAACACCACCTGCGCGAATCTCCAACTATAGTGATCTCTCCTTTATATAAATACTTACAGGTATAGCATTTATTTAATACTTCTTTAAGTTCTACCTTGTATAATAAATGAAATTCCTCTATTTTGTATTGGCTTCCCAGTGAGATTGAAAATTCTTCAAGGCAACAGGCCATGTCTTACACCAAGTCTTTGTAACCTGTTCAGAACCTATCATAGTACTATTCACATAATTAACAGTCACTGGTTGATGAAATAAGTTTTGTTCAAGAAAGTAACTATCATTTCACTGAAGTCTTACATAGTGAACACTTTCATCATCAGGAAAATTAGACAAGAAATGGTGCCACTTTCCCCTGAATGTGAATTAAATGACCAATTTCATGTTGTCAGAGATGGACTCTAAATTGTTGCTTCCTTGCTATACCTTCGAGAGCTCAGTCCATGCCTACTTTCTCGACTGCAGCCTGAAACCAAAAGCATTTGAAGGTGAATATTTTCACCTATGTGTTCCAAAAGGAATGTGAGGGAAATGAAGACGACCTGTGATAGGGGAGTTAGTACAGAAACAAAAATATTTCATTCCAGTACTGATCTCTGAAACCAAGAAAAATTTCTCAAGCATACAAATGCAAAATAGAAGAATTTTTTTAAGAAGTAAATTGGATCTCACAATAATTTCTTAGTTAATACAGATATACTTATATCAACCAGGTTGAGAGAACTCTTCTGCAATATTAGGAGGTGCTTATCAAAATGTGGCAGGCAGTAATAATTTCTATATAATTCACAGCTGTTTTATCTTTCTTTAGCACAGAAACTAATATTTAATAACTGTCTAATATGTGCCAAGTATAAAGGCCATAAAGTTAGGAGATTTACAATTATTATCTCCTTTAATTCTCACAAACTTCCTGGGAGGTAGGTGCAATCATATTCCCCATTTTATGGTTGTGGAAACTGAAAAAGATTAAGTGACTTGCCTAGGATTGCACGGATAGCACCTGAGACCATATATGAGGGCAGATCTTTGTAAGTCTAGGTCCAAATTTCTATACAAAATTCCCCCAATGTATCTCTGCAAACTCTCACCATCCAAAGTTCTATTTTTGACTGCTTTGGCATAGATTTTGCTTAGTTTTCCACGTATGATGGGTACTAGGTTGAAACTGTGTTTTGAAGGTTATCAGAAATATCTATTTCTATACTTTTGGGCTGGTATCATGATAAATAGCCTACTACATAATGACACGTAACTGTGGGAAAGCAACTGATTATGGAGAAAGGTATTTGATAGTAATAAAGGGAGCAGGTTGTGAGAATTTGACTGCCATGCTATTCTATGATTAACTTCACATTCATCGTAACAATTTCTAATACTAAAAATGTTGAGAATGAAATAATTTTATACTGAATTTCTATTTTGCCACTGGGTCTCTGGGAAATTGAAAATGCATAAAAAATAAGACTAGAAAAACAAAAAATGCCAACTATTGCCTTAGAACAAATTTAATGTTACGTAAACTTTCAATTCATGGTAAAATCAACAAATAAACATTTACTTTCCTTGTTCTTCCTCTTCTACTACTCGTGCTACTACTGCTAGAACAACTACTACAACTTCTTGTACTACTACAGTAATAACACTTACTTATACTGCCAACACTTTGGGAAAAGGAAGCTCTATTGAGTAAATGAAGAATAAATAATTCTTGTCCTCAAGGAACCACAATCTAGTTGGAAAAGAAAGACTTAGAATCAGGACATGATAATTTGTTAACAGATGTGAACACCATAAGGCAATCAGTATAAAGTTAACCACTAAATTATGGTTTGTCCAAATCTAAGTGGAATTCAGGAGATTAGGAATTCAATAGGTATGAAAAGTTCAAAAAGCGTTATGGCAAAAGAATCATACTTTTGTAATTCAAAGTCACCTTGAAGTGAAGAGTAGATAGGTTTTGGATAGGTATACTAAATAGGGAAGTGTTACTGAGTGAGAAGAAGAGGGTGATGAAGGTATGGAGCTGGAAATCAGCATGGTGAGGTCAGTTTGATTAAGGTAGAAGATAATAATGAGATTCTCCACCTAATTACTTTCATTCTCAATGGCATTTTGCTTGTGTATTTTACGTATTTACAAATTTTGACGAAATGACATTTTGCTTTTATTCAAGGAGTAGTTCGAAGAGAAGGAGACAAATAATTTCTACTTCACAGTGCTGTTTGGGGGAATAAATCAGGAAATAAATGTAAAGGTCCTTCTAAATATGAAGTATGATAGAAATGATTTACTTATTATTGGCAGTTGGAAAAATACCTGATTCTTTGTGTAAGGCTAGATAAACAAAATTGTCAAATACATAAACAGTGAATGCTATGAAATGATTAAATATTGGGTGGGGCCAGGATGGAGGAGTAGGAAGATGCATATACTTTAGCACTTCCCCCACAGCCCACAAAATAACGGTAAAAAGGTCTCTCCACAAAGTGTAGAGCAACAGAAGCCCCAGAGCAACAGAGCGAAAGAGGTTTCCAGTCAAAGGCAACCTGCAGGCTTACAGGAAAGGTCTATCTTACAGGAAAGGTCTCTCTCATAGGACCCTGAGCAGAGCAGAGCTCAACCCTGGCCATGTGGCACTGGGAGGAAGAGGACCTGAACAGACCTCTGGGAAGAGCTCCTAACAGGGAGGATCCCACTTACTTCAACCCACAAGCAACACAGAAATCACCCAAAGTCAATGGGGGAGCGATTTCCCAGCTGGGGAGAGATAAAGGGATTTCTTCAGCAATAGCCCAAAGTGATGGCAGAGGCCAGGAGCAGACACGGGAAGCCACAGAGGGTGGGAAGTAACCTGGGTCCATTGTTCAAGAAGCTCAACTGAAAGCCTCTGGCAGTAGGGAGCAGCTGATCTAAACGTCATCCCTGAGTGAGAGTAAATGGCTGTGAAAGTGCCCCAAAAAGGGAACAAATGTAAGACCATCAAAGGTTACATTCTTGGTGACCAGCTGTCTCCTCCCATCCTTTCAGACAAGAAAGAACAAGACTTACTGTCACAGGAAGTTAAGACCTCTGCCTCCAGGGCCTCCAAACTGAACTTAAAGTAGACTCAGGCAATGGAAAAACTCGAAAAGCAAGGTAGCACCTGGTTCAAAGACAATCACAAAAATGCTGAGGAAAATAAAACCTTTGTAAAGAGACTGACTCGATTGGAAAAAGAGGTCCAAAAAGCCAGGGAGGAGAAGGAGGCAATAAAAAGTTGAATTAGGCAAAAGAAGGAGAAGGTTCAAAAGCTCAGTGAGCAAAACAGTTCTCTGAAACAGAGAACTGAGTTCAGGGAAACGAATGAGTGTAAGATAAACCGAGCAGTTAGAAAACAAACAAAAAAGAGTTTGAAAAAATACAAGATAATTTGAAACACCTCAATGGAAACACAAATGACCTGGAAAATAGATCCTGGGAAGACGATATAAAAATTATGGGACAACTTGAAAGCCATGATCAAAAAAGGAGCCTAGACATTATCTTCCATGAAATTATTGAGGAAAACAGTGCTGATATTCTAGAACGAGAGGCCAAAATAAACATTGAAAGAATCCACTTACCACCTCCAGAAAAACACCCGAGAAGACAAACTCCTAGGAATATCGTGGCCAAATTTCAGAGTTCCAAGGTCAAGTAGGAAATTCAGCAATCAGCTAGAAAGAAAGAATTCGAGTGTTGTGGAAATACAATCAGGATAACACAGGATGTGTTAGCTTCATCATTAAGGGATGAAAGGGCTAGGGAAAGCATATTCAAGAAGTCAAAGGAAATGCGATTAAAACCAGGAATGAGCTACCCAGCAAAACTGAGTACAATACTTCAGGAGAACAAATGGTCATTCAGTGATATAGAGGACTTTGCAGCATTCATGTTGAAAAGACTTGACTTGTATAGAAAATTTGACTTTCAGACACAAAAATCAGGAGAAGCTTGAAAAGATAAACAGGAAAGAAAAGTCATAGAAAACTTTCTAAAGCTGAACTGTATATCTTCCTACTTTGAAAGAAAATATTTATAACTCTTGAGACTATTCTCAGTGTTTGGGTAGGTGGAAGGATTGTATACACATGCACACACACACACACACACACACACATTGACAAAGAGTACAGGCTGTGTTGAATCAGAAGAGAGGATATCTACAAAAAATATATATAAAAAACCTAAAGTGTGAGGGAGTAAAATACTGGGAGGAGAAAGGGAGAAATGCAATGGGACAGGCTATAACTCATCAAGAGATAAAGAAAAATCTTGTTCAATGGAGGAGAAAAGGGAGAAGAGGACAGGGGGTAAGTGATGCTACTCTCTCTACATTCATCTAAAGGAGGAAATTAAATGCTCACTCAATTTGGTATAAAAGTCTCTATTATACTAGAGGAATGTAGGGGAGGAGACAACAAGAGGGGTGAGGGGAATGATAGAAGTGAGGGCAAATGGAAGAAGGGAATAACTAGATATAAACACTTTTGGGAAGGAGGAAGGTTAAATGAAGGAATAAAACATAACGGGGAATAGAACAGGATACAGGGAAATATACTTAGTATCAGAAAACATGATCATTACAGAAGTCTTCTTCAAAACGACCTGTATTTAGTCTGTATTACATTATTTGCCTTCTCAAGGGGAGGAGTAGGGAGGAAGGGAGGGAGAGAAAGAGTGAGGGAGGGAAGGAAGGTTGAATTCAAAGCAGTAGAAAGGAATGCTGATAATTATTATTGCATATAACCCATAAACAAGTAACACAGGTAGTGAGGTACAGAAATTTATCTTGCCCTAAAAAATAAGACAGAAGATGGGGAAAAGGGAAGGGTGTGGTGTGATGGAAGGGAGAGCTCATCGAGTGAAGGGGTAATCAGAATGCAGGGAATTAGTTCGTGTGGGGACGGGAGAGATAGGGAGAATAATTGGACATGTTACAAAGTGATGTTAAAGCACTTAACATTAAAACAATTGACAGAATTAATTACTGAGACTACATCAGAGACATCGTTAGATTGGGGAAATGAATTTTGTTCTAAACCTCCTAGAGTCAGGTAACCTGGGGTAAAATTGGCATTGATGGAAAGGTTAAGGTTTGATTGGTAAATTTGTTTTTATGATTATTATTTAAGTGGAAACTAAAACAGGTATAGAACGGCATGGAAGTCACTTAAGACTTCTCTCAAAAGATGTGCCTTAGCCAATGTGAAATTATAGTCATAACTGAAACCGTGGTCATTGCAACTTGCTATTGGAAGATGCTATGAGACTACTAAGTGACTGTTCTTCTGAATCTAACTCCATATATGGATAGCAAAATAGTAATCTGAGCCTCCAATCCATGATGCCATTAAACCTGTATAGGAATTGAAAAAGGTGATCTCATGGGAAGGGTGGGAGAGCGGCTGTACAGCCTGGGCTGAGGTAGGATTCTCCTGACTCAATTTCCCCACTGATATCTATCAGACTCGAAGCCTCAGTGAATGCAAGTTGACAATCTATTCCTGCCTGAAACTGACAGGAATTTGGGGAGATTTGTTTTTCGCTGCAATGTCCTAACACTTAGTGGCAATTTCCTCTAGTCAAAAGGGTGGTAAGCCTAATACGAGATCAATTAAATTATAGCTTGTTGGTAGGGGAACATCCAAGGTCAAGTCTAAAATTAAGCTATTAGGCTTAGGAGTTTAGAACAACAACAGTAAGCTAAGGTCGTCTACTTCTTAGTAGGAATGTGGAGACAATTAGAACAAGGGCTTTCATAAGCATACATAGTTATCATTACTATCTCAGTTGAATACCGCTAAAAAAAATTACATTGTGGTCTACATTGTGAACACTTTAAAAGAGACATCACCCGACCAAAGGTGGGAATTGTTTTATGTGATATGAAATATGTTACAAATGAAAAATAAAAAAAAATATTAAATATCAATTTAATTTAATATATTAAAATTCAAGTGTACAGGTGATGGAGTTTTTATGTCTGGCTTTATGTGAGTGTAAATGACAGGCATAGTGTTCAGAAAATTTATAATATTGATGAAATAAAGGAAATAGCACCCTCAACACACTTTCCATTAACCAGTGAGAAATTACAGATTTTATGCATACATACATTACTTTTCCTTTGATCTAATTTCTTCTGTAGTTTTTTCTTATTTTCAAAATCAGTTCGATAAAATGATGCAACTTGTGAAACTACTGTCATGGACTGATATCACAAAGAATCAGCAAGTTCTTCTTGAAGCTTTCTTACTGTAACCTGAGTGAAATATTTCCAAATTATTTCTGTTCATGATTCCATGACATGATATTAGCTCATAAAAAAACGAATACACTTTTAAAATGAACAGAAATTAATATTTTCTCATTCAACTTAACTTCATTTATATATTCATAATTACCATAGATTTAGAGCTAGAGATATCTTAAGGACTATTTAATACAAGCACCTCATTTTGCCAACATGAAAACTGAAGGCCAAAAAAGTTAATTGAATTACTCACGGTCCTAAAGGCAGTCATTGAGAGAGAAAAGGATTGGAACTTGGCTCCTGAGACTACAAAGCTCAATTAACTATACAACTTCACCTCCACTCAGCATGGATCAAATGCTGTCTTCTTCTTGCTCAGTGTACTCCCCATTAAGCAATGCATTCAACCTGATTTCCCCATTACCTCTTTCAGAGAAAAATTAAAAGACCTCCAAAGTTACCTAGGGACTAAACCCTTTTATCTGAAATTGACATGGAAGGGGATGTAATGGAGTGGGTATAATCAATAGTTTTTATATTTGATAGAAACATTAGGGGTTTCCCCTTCCCTTTTTCAGAAACGTGAACTACTTTCTTTCTCTGCTCCTGCCTTTACAATGAAGAAGACATGCATAAGAAAGGGATGAATTTTCGTTCCTCTCGGAGTTTCACCTGGAGAATGAACATAGGCGCTGATATCCTTATCAGGCTTAGTAAAAGGACTTGACAAGTATGTTTTAGTTTGCTCGCAGCCAAAACCGCAACATATATCGTTGTTAACTACCTTTCACATGTTCAACTCTCTTTGCCAAGCCTTCAAAGCAATTCTCTTATCCATTAGAATAGGAATTACACGTCTGGCTGTAGCCAATGGGCAGAGAAAATGGAAACAATAAAAATAGGGTAGTTTTCCACTTATGTATACACAGTATATTGCAAGGTCAGTGTTTCTACATACATAAGTATATTCATTCATATGCACATATCCATATGTCCAAATATGCACAGAAATACACAGTCACAAATGCATAGAGAGATATGCTACAAAATATCATCTTCACTTCACCATACAGCAAAGTATATGAATGCACCAATGAGTAAGAGAAAATGAAACCAAAAAATAAAAGGAACCAAATCTTTTTTATCTCTTATTAGATAATATTAAGTGCCTTGTAACACTAAATTTAAATAACGTCTAGTAAATTTTTGAAGGAAGGAGAAAGCAGAAAGATGGCAATAAAAACTTGTGAAAATAAAACTGACCTAATTAACTGAATTCATACAAGTAAACTGAATTGTAGTATGGAAGGACTGGATTCAAATTCATGACCATATATACTAAAAATAAAATTTAAAAATTTTTTTATGACGTGTTTCCCCATTGAATTGATGATGAATCAGAGAGAATGAGAACTGCTTGTAGATTGTAAGGGGCAATGCATATTCAACAAATAAAAGGCAATGATTCCAGAAACTGCAATTTTGGACACTGAGCAAGGATAGTTATTAAAACAATAAAAAATACTGAGATAAAAAAAAAATTAGTAGGGACGCCCAAACAATTAAAAAGTAAGATTAGTGAGGACACCTCAGGGGCTGAATCTGCAGTTGCAACAGTGAGGCCTCAGACCCCTTGGCCCACAGGCACCAAAGGTCAGTGACGGGGTTCAATCAGCAGGCCAGGAAGGGAGACGGCTTTCCCATAGCTCTGACAGCAGGCAGTGGCCACAGATCTTGCACAGCAGCCCCTATGGAAGCTCCCTTGTTGGAGCGTAAAAACCTCTGGGGCCATTGAAGAGCTGAGTCTTGCCTCTGCCCTGGGTGGAGGCCCTGGGCTAGCTGCTCTTTGCCTCACACTGAATGATGGCCCTGCCATCCAGCCTATCTGAAAATCAGCCCCAAGTGCTGACTTGGGAACTCGAGGCCAAGTGCCAGTGGAGAGGTATCTGCTAAGATTCTTGGCATAGAAATCCCTCTCTGCATCCAGACCAGGACACGCTTGATTGTGCCACTTTGGAGGAAGTGAAATCTCACAGATTCCCGGAGAATACCCTACTCTTGACAAAGGACCCAAAAGTCAAGTAACTGGTTGGGAAAATGCCCAAAAAAGGGAAAAAAAATAAGACTGTAGCAGGTTACTTTCTTGGTGAGCAGATATCTCCTCTCATACATTTGGATGAGGAAAAGCAATGCTTACCGTCAGATAAAGACGTAAAAGTCAAGGCTTCTGTATCCCAAACAACCAAAATAAATATTCAATGGGCTCAGGACATGGAAAAGCTCAAAAAGGAATATGAAAATCAAGTTAAAGAGGTGGAGGAAAACCTGGGAAGAGAGATGAGAGAGATGCAAGAAAAGCATGAAAAGCAGGCCAACACCTTGCTAAAGGAGACCCAAAAAAATGCTGAACAAAATAACACCTTCAAAAATAGCCTAAGTTAATTGGCAAAAGAGTTTCAAAACGTCAATGAGGTGAAGAACGCTTTAAAAAGCAGAATTACCTAAATGGAAAAGGAGGTCCAAAAGCTCACTGAAGAAAATAGTTCTTTAAAAATTAGAATGGAACAGATGGAGGCTAATGACTTTATAAGAAAACAAGGAATCACAAAACAAAACCAAAAGAATGAAAATATGGAAGATAATGTGAAATATCTCATGGGAAAAACAACTGACTTGGAAAAGAGATCCAGGGGAGACAATTTAAAAATTTTGGGATTACCTGAAAGCCATGATCATAAAAAGAGCCTAGACATCATCTCTCATGAAATTTTCAAGGAAAACTGCCCTGAGATTCCAGAACCAGAGGGCAAAATAAATATTGAAAGAATCCACGGATCACCACCTGAAAGAGATCCAAAAAGAGAAACTCCTAGGAACATTGTGGCCAAATTTCAGAGTTCCCAGGTCAAGGAGAAAATATTTCAAGCAGCTGGAAAGAAACAATTCAAGTACTGGGGAAATACAATCAGGATTACAGAAGATCTAGCAGCTTCTACATTAAGGGATCGAAGGTCATGGAATGTGATTATCCAGAAGTCAAAGAATCCAGGACTAAAACCAAGAATCACCTACCCAGCAAAACTGAGTATATTAGTTCAGGGGAAAAAATGGTCTTTCAATGAAATCGAGGACTTTCAAGTACACTTGATGAAAAGACCAGAGCTGAAAAAAAAATTTGACTTTCAAACACAAGAACGAAGAGAAGCATGATAAGGTAAACAGCAAAGAGAAGTCATATGGGAGTTACTAAAGTTGAAATGTTTACATTCCTACATGGAAAGACAATATTTATAGCTCTGCAAACTTTTCAGTATCTGAGTAGTTGGTAAGATTACACACCCACAGACACACACACACACACACACAGCACAGAGTAAATTGAAGAGGATGGGATCATATCTTTAAAAAAAATGGAATTAAGCGGTGAGAGAGAAATACATTGGGAGGAGAAAGGGAGAAATGGAATGGGGAAAATTATCTCTCATACAAGAGGCAAGCAAAAGACTTTTCAGTGGAGGGAAAAAGAGGGGAGGTGAGAGAAAAACATGAAGCTTACTCTCATCAATCCGACTAAAGGAAGGAATAAAATGCACACTCATTTTGGTATGAAAACTGATCTTCAACACAGGAAAGAGGGGGACAAGGAGATAAGCAGGGTGGGGGGGATGATGGAAGGGAGAGCATTGGGAGGAGGGAGCAATTTGAAGTCAACACTCTTGGGGAGGGACAGCATCCAAAGAGAGAATAGAAGCAATGGCGGGCAGGATAGGATGGAGGGAAATATAGTTAGTGTTACACAACACGACCATTATGGAAGTCATTTGCAAACTTACACAGACATGGCCTATATTGAATTGCTTGTTTCCCAAAGGGAATGGGTGAGGAGGGAGGGATGAAGAGAAGTTGGAAGTCAAAGTTTAGGAACAACTCTCAAGTATTGTTCTTACTACTAGGAAATAAGAAATACTACTAATGGGGTATAGCAAGTTATTTGGCCCTACAGTTCAAAAGAGAAGATCGGGACAAGGGAAGGGAGGGATGTTAGAAGAGAGGGCAGATCGGTAATAGGGGCAATTAGAGTGCTTGGTGTTTTGGGGTGGGGCAGGGGAGAAATGAGGAGAAAATTTGGAACCCAAAATTTTGTGAAAATGAATGTTAAAAGCTAAATAAATAAATTTTTTTTAAAAATCCCCCCCAAAGTAAATATGTACTGGTTGACGTTGCAGCTGCAAAAAACAAAAAATAATAAGCTTAGTAACAGAAAATATTAATGCTTAGTGCATAATTTTATTCGTTTTAATAGAAATACTGTCCTAAATTTTAAAGGAAAGTAGAGACTAGTCATTGGAATTCCACTAAAAATATGATTCGTTCTTCAAAGTTTCTAAAATTAGTTCAAAGGAGTATGAATAAAAACTCGTCAGACTGATGAACATTTTAAAATTCTTATGAAAAGGGTAATGCTAATACTCACCAGTATCTCGAGGGAGATATGTGATTTTAATTGCTACATTATTCCTAGCAAAATTTTGTAGGATTCTTCAGAAGTTTTAGCATTTCCAATAATTTATTCCATTTCGTTAGGAAAATGGAATATTTGGAAAGGAATTAGAATAATCAATTTATCAATATCTATGCACAAGAGATTACACTATCTATACTAATGAAAAGAAAATTTCATTGACTATACAATTTCTTTAAGCAAAGTGAGTCATCTTATCTAAAAGATGATATTGACACTTTATTTTTTAATATTATTTTTATGCTTACATATTTTTATTTTTTTTATTTCTACATAAATATTTTCTTTATGAAAATTTATTTTTATTTCATAAAAATTTTAATTTTATATATTAAGTATTTACTTTTATTAACTTTATTACCTGTATTTTACTGTATTACATTTCATTACTATTATTAAATTCACACTTACTTGTGCATTCTTATGGTATTATTTTATCATTCTATTGTTTCTCGTTCTTCTTTCTTACATTTCAAAATTTTGACAATAATAGTTAATAATATTGGGTGCCTGCTGAAAATTCAAATGCTTAAATTATCTTCATCAAAACAATTTTGACTTTGATTTCAAAAAGTTAAATGTTTACCCAAGCTGAATATTTAAAACCCTACCTCGCTTTCAGCTTTCGCATTTTCATATGTACACATTTGCTCTCTTAAGTACATACATTCACTGGTCAACACTTTATTTCTCTATTCTACCGTAAGAACTTGATTTTCAGCGTCAGCACAAACTTTATTCAAGAGATCAATGAACAGTACCTGGGAATCACTCAAGAAATTTTCTTTAGTCATGGTTTTCTTTTGGGTGTCTTCAAGCTGTTGCTGAAACAACATATTTTCACTCTGGATTTCTGCTAATCTTTCTTGGATAGATTCCCATTTGATAACGTATTTGTTCAGTTTCCCCTTTTTCAGTTGATTTGTGTGTTGAAGTGCCTTTTCTTCTGTTGGGCAAGGTTTAATTCTCTCTGTATGCTTTTCAAATGAGTATCTTTTCCCTGAGGCAATCGTGCACCAGACAGCTCATGCTGTAAACTACTGGTTTTTCTTTCAGCTTTAGACAGCTCATGAGGAAGGACACCATTGTTCTCTCTTAAGCTAGGCGTGTCATGATAGCTTGTATTGTAAACAAAGCCACTCATCTCATTCTCCCTGAAAGGAATGTTCGTGGGCTAGTTTGATGGCTGACTTTGCTCATGATCGAGAACAGCAGAAATCACATGGGAACTACATGATGCAATTACCCTCTCTAGTCTGTCTCTGCTTTGCATTGTCCAATTTAAAGTTCAGCACTGCATTTTCAGTCGTCAGATCATGTACTTTTCCACTGCACTGGAATGTAATTTTTCTTAAGACTTCTTCATTCAGTTGTAATTCTTTTGAAGCTCCACAATCTTTTATTTTCAAACTTTTATATCTTCCATACAATGACATTCTTTTTCTTCATCCTTAATTATTACTGTGTCTAGTTCGAGTTTGAGGTTGGCAACTTCGTCGTGTAGGATTAGATTTTTATGCAACAGACATTTTTTTCTTTCTCATTGCCATTAGGAATCTAAATATAACAAACAGAAAAAATTATTACTCAAAAAAAATTATGTATTCTGATTTTCTTTAGTAATTCAAAATAAATGCTAAGATATCAAGAAGCAGAGTTTCCTCAGAAAAAATTAAATTAAGGGAGTTTCACCTATTTCACATTTCTGTCAGACTCAGTTTTCATAAAGAACAGGTCTTAAAAGTGCTTCATCAATCAGAAGATATGAAGTGAACGTCTAGTCCCACGAAGCTGCCTTTCAGCATATTTTATTTCCTTTGCTGTATCCATTCTATTCCAAACTGCTTAGTCAAAGCGCTACAATAAAAATAAAAATATTTAATATTTACACATTGCCTTTTTTATATATTAAATTATTTTTTTGTTTTCTGTGTTCTACAGTCACTTCCATATAGGTTAGATGTTTTCCCTTTCCTCCTCCTCCATCACCTCTCTCTACACACTCTCTCCCTGATTCTGTGTACAATCTTATATAGGTTCTACACGTACATTCCTATTAAACACATTTTCCTGTTTGTCACGTTGCAGAGAACAATTAAAATGAATGGGAGAAACCATAAAACAAAACGTAATCCAAAGGAAAATGGTCTGCTTCATTCTGTGATCCAGTTCAGTATTTCTGTCTCAGGATGTGCAAGGCGTTTTGCCTCTAAAGGCCATTCAGAATTTTTTAGGTACTTGCATGGCAATGAATTACTAAGTGTACCAGAAAAATTCGTGGCACACTGTGGTTTTTTCTGTGTACAGAGTTTTCCTGGTTCTGCTCGTATCACTAATCATCACTTCTAATAAATCCTTTCAGGCCTGTGTGAAGTCTTCATGCCACATTGCCTTTTAAGGTATTTTAGAAAGTTCTTCCAATATATTATCACGGCTAAAATTTGCAACACACTTATGAAGGAAATATTTATATTATTCTCCCCATTTTACACATCAGGATTTACGGTAGGACACATTACTGAATAACCTGCCCATTGTCACACTCAGTACGTAGTAGTAGCAGTGTTTCAAACCACATCTCTTCAAACTCCAAATCAAAGATGCTGTTGGAATAGCTAATTCCTCTTAGGAGCTGAAGACAAGCATTTGTCCTACGTTTAGAATCATTGTCTTGTTACAATTATATTATCTCCAGAACAATGAAGTGATAAGTCATAAATTTCTTAGTAGAAGTCCTCAGAAAATTCTCTTTGCTGATAGCTGTAACGTTTTCACAGCAACACTGATTTAAAACTTTTAGAAGTTGTTAAGTCAAAACCTCTCATTTTCGGGATGGAAAAAGTGAGATCTGCAGTGCGGTCTCCTCGTGATGGTAACCTACCCTTCACCATCATATTTTAAAAGAATGATGAAAGCATTACTGAGGCCAAAGTGTAAAAAGTGCATATTGCACTCCTATCATAGTAAAACTGGTCCAGGATCATTGTTCCCCATTCAGGACTGGTGGAAAGAGTTATATCAAAAAGCTTATTAGCTCCATTCTGTGACATCCTTTCTGGGAGTCTAGCAGGAGGGTATGAGGAGGTTTCAGCTGAGTTAAAACCAGCACTCCAAGGCACCGTTAACCAAGGATTACTGGGGGCCACCAACACAAATGATTTCCTTCAAACAACTTTTGAAGAAAATATGAAAATGCAAAATTGTAAATTTAGAATTTGATGAATATGTATTACTATCATGGTGAGCAATATTGAATTAGAACGAATGTAGGAATTCAGGTCACAGATAAAGCCAGAGGTCAGGAATCTAAGAAAAGTTTTTCTGCGGCAAATATTTTTTTACTTCTCTTTCATGGAACATGAATGAGACAACAAAGTGAAATACAGCAAATTAATAATATGTGTGTGTGTGTATATACATATATATGTATATATATATGTATATATATTATATTATTATATTACATATTATATATTATTATATATTATTGCTCTATTTATATGTATTTGGTCTCTCTCTCTCTACATATATAAATAGTAACCCTTAATCTCTCTCGTGAAAAGTACAAAGAGATGAATCACTTAATCAAGGAATAAAAATGGTTTGTTTTGGAGGTGTCACTTTCTACCTCTTTGCATTCCTTTCTCCCACTAATTTAGGGGTTAATGACACTGATGATCTCCTCCTTTTCTCTGACCAGAAAAGGCAAAGGCATTACTGAAATCCAGGAATTTTTTGAGTTGAAGTAGAGTTGGGTCTCAGGAATGGCCATTGAATGAAAAAGGAAAAAGGAACAACCAAACTTAACAAACAGCGTGTGCGGATTTTGATAACCAGCCATGTCCCGACTTGTGTGCTGTAGACAGATGGACGGGACTGAGGATGACAAATATGTCCCAAAATGAAGAAGCACGATCCTGATTTTTAAAATACGGACTTAGGTTGGAAAGTGATCAAAGTGAATACCTCAGAAATCTCAGTGATTTGGGAAGAAGCTACTTCTTTTTCTTTCTGCTTCCAAGAGGATTATTCACAATTCCACCTTGTTCAACTCTGGCTTTCAGCTCCAGAAAAAAGTCTCTTTGAGATGAGCTCTTCTTCGTCCTGGGGACAACAATTTCAGAAAATTTTTAATCATCTTTTTTCCTTCCAAAGTCAGCAACAACATTTGACCTTCCACTGGAATATAGAATGTGAAAAAGCAAGGAAAATAGCTTTATAGATTCAAAGAAATGCAGGCTACCGAAAATGAAAAGCCAAAATATTATAGCACTTCAAAGATGGAAAGCAACCTCAGTCAGTAACCAAGGCAAGCCTTATCAATTCTTAGGGACCTAACTCTTACAAGCCTCAACCTGAAGTCTTCACAGGTGGGGGTGGCCACCACGTCTCAAGTGAGCGCATTCTGTTTCAAGATGTTTCTGTTGGTTAACAATTTTTTCCTGACATTCACCCTAAAAATGTACATTTTGGAAACTCTGATCCATTGCTCCGAGCTCTGATCCTCAGTCTGAAGCACAGAATGCTTCATCTTTCTTCAAAATGACTGTCCTTCAAAATCCTGAAGACATAAGAATCAATATCTTTAGTTCCTTTAACAGATCTTCACAAGTCATGGACCCCCAGGGTCTTCCTGTTAGGCATCGTTCTTACTATTTATCATAATTCTGTGAGAGTCACAAATGAATTAATCAGGATAAGTAAATCTATTCACTTCAGAGTACACAGGGATTTTCACCTTGTCTGTTTTGAAAGCTATGCTTCTCTGAATAGGATGCAAAATTACACTAGCTTTTGGGTTCTCAGATAACAGTACTAACTCAGCTTCAGTTTAGAACTGACTAAGATTAACATCTTCTCAGACAAAATGCTGTCCAATTCTATTTCTTCCAATTTATGCATATGAAACTATTTTGTATTTAATTATATAATTTTGTATTCATTCTTACTGAATTTCATGTGATTAACAGGTTCCATCCAGTGCTCTGACTTATGAAGACTTTGCCTTTCCCCCATGTAGAAAGACTTGAATAATTTTACGTAAATCAATAAGAAAATAAGTAAAAGATAAAGATCCTAGAGAACAACGAACTATTCTGAAATAGTGAGGGATGTATACTAAAGTGTAATGTAAGAAAGAGCAAAACGGAATGATCTTGAAATTTCATTCGCCAAGAATTTTCAGGTAAGGAAATACTCTCTGCAAAAAGAGAGGATTTCTCTGGAACTTACATTCTTATGGAAGGTGAGGAGAGATCAGTGGTGTCAAATAGATTCCCCCAGGACTGAGTTTTGTGGAGAAATTCGGGCCAATTTCAGACCTCTGGCTCAGAGTCAGGTAAGATGAACTCTGTGTCAACATTTGAAACCAGATCTTTCTGGACTTGAGGCTTATTGTATTCATTACATCATGCTGATTCTGTATTGGGAGAAATACTTCACAAAGTATCAATTCCATTGTACTTTTCCATGGCCTTTTAGACTGTAATTTTACATTCAAACGCTACTATACAGGAATTTTTTTTTGTTTTATATTTATGTGTGCATATTTACAAATGATTGAACATAACTCATTTATTTAAGACATTGTTTATTTTATGTCTTGTTTAGGATGAGGTAGCTTGGTAAACTGCGTTGCCTGTTGTATTTCCCATTTACACGGAAAAACAATTTTATAACATTTGTTTTCAAAACTTTGTGTTCCAAGTTCTCTCCCTTCCTCCCTCCCCACCCACCTTTATTGAGAATTCAAGCAATTCAATATATGTTAGACATTTGAAGTCATACTAAATAGTTCCAAAATAATCATATTGTGAAAGAGTAGCTATATTTCCCTCCATCCAATCACACTTGCCATTTATTCTCGTCTCTCATTTCACCCTGTCCCTCCTTCAAAGTGTTTGCTTTGGATTACCCCCTCCCCCAAACTTCTCCCCTTTTGTCAATCCCCCCCTCTTATGCCCTTCCCCTTACTTTCCTGTACGGTAAGATAGATGTCCATACCCAAGAGAGTGTGGATGTTATTCCTTCCTTAAGCTAATTCTGATGATGGTAAGGTTGACTCTCTCACTCTCACCTCCCTCCTCTTCCCTTCCATCGTAAAAGCGTTCTCTTACCACTTTTGTGTGAGATAAATTACTCCATTCCACCTGTCCCTTTCTCCTCCTCCCGGTACATTCCTCTCTCAACTTTTATATTACATTTCAATACCATCCTTTGATATTCAGCTCACCCAGTGCCCGCCAGCTATCATAATGAGATAAGTCTCATGAGTTACAAATATTTTTCCATATAGGAATGTTAACAGTTTCATTTTAATAAGTTATTTATGATATCTCTTTCCTACTTTCCTTTCCATGCTTTTCTTAAGTCTTGTATTTGCAAGATTCTTATTCTGTGGAGCTCTGTTTTACTCAAATATGTATTAAATTCCTCTGCATCATTGAATATAATTTTCCCCCACTCAATTTTGATAGGTAAGTAAGTCTCAGTTTTAATCCTTGCTACTTTGACCTCTAGAATATATTCCAACTTCTCTGACTTTTGTTAATACCCAGGCGCCCAATTCTTATGTTATCGGGATTGTTGTTCCACAATATTTGGATGATTTCTTTCTGGCTGCTTCCAATATTTTATCCTTGACCTGGGAACTCTGGAAGTTGGCTATGACATTCTGGGAGTTTTCCTTTTCATATCTCTTCCAGGAGATGATAGGTGCCTGCTTTCAATTTCTATTTTATCCTCTGTTTCTAGAATATCTAGAATATCAGTTCTGCTTTAGAACTTCTAGAAATATGGATGTAGAGACTCATTTTATATTATGTCTTTAAAGTAGTCGAAGAATTTTTCAATTATCCCTCCTGCATCTATTTTTCCAGGTCAGATGCCTTTTCAGTTAGATATTTCAGATTATATTCTGTTTTATATTCTTTTGGTTTTGCTTAGTAATTTCTTGATTTCTGATACACTCGTTAGCTTAGATTTGCTCCATTCTAATTTTAAGGAATCACTTATTCAACGAACTCTTGAATTTCCTTTCAAATTTGGATGATTCTGCTTTTTAAGGCATTCTTCTCCTCATTGATTTTTTCCACCTCTTTTGACATTTCGTCTAGTCCATTTCTTTTTAACACGTTATTTCCTTCAAGATGCTTTTGGTCTCGTTTAAGAAATTTTTGACTCCTATTTTGCGTATGATTCTTTTTGCCTTACTTTCCTTTCTCTTCCCAGTTTCCCTCTATTTCTCTTATGTGATTTTCAAAATCCTTTCTGAGCTCTTCTATGACCTGAGACCAATTTATACTTGTGTGATATAAAAATCGTATCCCTTTCTTATGATTAAAGAGACTATAACACTCACCTCCCTATTTCCAGGAAACCCATAAGTATTCTTAACAAAAAGAGATGGAAATAGTGACTTTTAAATTCCATTTTCCCTGATTCAAATGATTTGCTACTGTTCTCAGTTCAAGGTCCAGAATTCTGAGAAAGCATTGAAGTTTCTGTTGAGTTCCACTTTTTTACATCATCATTCTTTTTTCCTTAACTGATGTCTAATATTTTCAAATAGCATTTCTGCAGTCACTTGCTTCATTTCCTCTTGTTTCAGAATAAACCTAGGTAAAAATTGCCTTTTTTCAATGACAGTTCAGTGGAAGGAAGTAATAAATGCCATTTGAATATACTCATCTGGATGTCTAAAGGAAAAAGAACGTTCATTTCAGGGGAACTAAATCCATGTAGGGAACTCATTGTCAAGAAACTCCCTCTATTGATGCAGAGTGGTCCGTGCTCTGCCCTTTGAAGTTTACCTTTTTGAATTACCTGTGGCACTGAGAATTTATTGGTCTGCACAGGCCCACAAAGTCAGGACATGTCAGAAATTGATGGGGTGCTTGACTGGATGTGATTGGACTCCAATTCCAAAATCACATTTCTCTTCAAAGATAACATTTGTTCTTAGCCTCAAAACACTATTTCAGGCAGTTCCTCCCCAGTCCAAGGACACGGCTTGCCCCAGCAACAACTATTTTCTCATTTACTGATACCATAGCAAGCTCCAACTATAGAATTCATGAGTTTAAACAGCTGTATGCTGGCTGACCTGGTTGTGTACTTCATCATGACATTTACTACTCACTGACCAATCATATGTGTCTTAGACTTGCATATAAGTACACTACCTTTCATTTATCTTCTCCAGCAAGATATTCATGAGAGCAGGACGGTATTCCTTAGTCAGTCCTGCGGTCAGTGGTCAGTCCTGACCACTAGCTGACTTAGTGATGTTTCAGGCCTAAAATCATACCTCCATGGAGTGGCCCTTATTCGTTTCCAGACGAATGCTGGGTAAAATACCTCCACAGTAGCAAAACTACATGTTCCTTTAAGAGCCTATTTGGCCCATGTTTTACTATAGAAAATGCTCTAGAAACATTACCTGTACACAGATGAGGTTGCAGGTGCCCTAAGGACCCTTGCCTGCTGAAAAATGTAAATCTTTACTTTGAGTTCAAAAATGCTTGAGTCCTTGCATTCATTCGAAGGGAGCTGCCGCTTGTACTATGATCTTGGGAACGGTCTCACTGCCCCCCCTTCTAGCCTTCATCAAAATCAGTGAGGAACACATTTTTTATCCAGGCTACTCGAGGCCATTATACTTCTATCAAAAATGGGTCATATTCTTATTTGTGTACAACTTCTTTTTTGTATTCAATGAAAAGAAATTCCATACATTCTATTTAGCTAGAACAACAGATTTTTTTCATTATTCCTGAGTTTTGACACATTGGCATGACTGGAGAAAAGTGTAGAGGGGGACGTATATAAAATTCTACCCATTTTCCCATTATTATTGATTATTCAGAGTTGATTTTTTTTACTTCATTTTGAAAAATAAAACACAAATAATTCTGCTACAATTTTCAAATTTTACTAAAAATGCATCTCTTCCTGATATCCCTAGAGTACAAATGAAAAAGTAAGGCTCAAAAATAATACTGCTTTAATGACGTAGTCCTTTTGCCCTTCTAACCTGAAATCCTCTGTCACCTTTCTTCAACAGTAAGAAAAATGCTTCCAAGGCTTTATTTAAAATCTCGAGTCTCATACCTGAGGCAACGGAGTTCTCTGTTCCATTCTGCTTTTTGGTGCTTGAACCCAGATATCCTTTGCCCTGTTTCTGGTAATTCCATGAATCTTGGTTTATAAACTCTTAACTTTTCTGGTGAGTAGTGGGCAATTCCTTTTTCACGTTGTATTGATCAGTCCTATCCAAGAACAGCATCCTCAAGTTTCACAAGTTTAATAAGATGTATACAGACAAAAACACAAAATGAAAGTACGAGTATTTTAAAATCTGCAAGACAGTAGCAGTATTCCCAGAACTGAAATACTCTTGCAATGGCAAAATAATATTCACGCATAAATCCGGAGAATATATCAAAATATTACTTTGTCAAAAAAATCACATTGCATATCAGAATAACCTATTTGTCTATGAGCATTGAAGAAAATGAAAAAAGATCCCTGAGGGATAAATTACTTAACAGAAAAAAACATGAAAGCTCAGAATTCTTCACAGTATGAGAAAAATATGTGTGGAAAGAAAATATTCTGATGTGTACTCTGGATGGGACAAATAAGATTAATATAATAGATAATATACCTAATATCTATATATTTCAAATATACTGAATGATTTTATAAGTATCATAAATGCGTTTTATTTTACAAAGTTGTGTGGAAACACGGCTTCTCCTTTAGAGATGTATAATACCAAAAACCATGCAAGATTCATATGGTAATATCAATCTTCATTTATTCATTGGCCAGACTTCTAGTACCTTGAAACAAATATAGCTGAAACAGCAAAGCGAAAAATTCTTCAGAGTATTAAGCAAAAGAGCTGCCCCTTTGCTCTTCAGAGAGGCATGGAGCCAAATTGTTACCTAACCCAGAGGTAGTAACGTGTGTTATGTCAAGTTACAGACTCAACAGATTTGAATATTTGGTTTCCCTTGGTAACTTTCAATTCTTCATGTATTTCAGTGTTTAGCAAAACTGAGGCAACAAGAAAAACTCGGTTGCTAGATGGAGCCACACTGACTGTAGCAGGAAGTGAAGCTGATGGTAAGAGAAATGATAAGCTGAAACATTCAAAACAAAAGAAGAAGCTGTGCACAGAGAAGTCAAAGGACATGTTAATACTGACACAATTGGTATGTGTATAAGGCAGAATCTGAAGCTAGCTGTTCCTGGTATGGTGTCCAGGACACTGTACTATATGTCATGTTGGCAGAAGAATTACAAAAATTAGGCAGAACACTGACAAGATTGTTGACATTTTGGGCCATTTTATGGAAGATTTCAGTAATTTAACCATTGTTTTCATGAAAGAGATCACTGCCTGACATCTTGATACTTGAAGTCAAGTCAATCTCTTCAATGGTTCTCCTTTCACCAACCAAGCAAATAAAATTAGTGCACCTTACCCTACCATGAAATATTAATAACACACATTATATAATACAACAGTTAGAGGCTTACAAGATACATCCTCCAAAAAAAAATGCTGTGAAGTATGATATTTTCTTGATTAAGAAATTGAAGCTTCAAGGTTAAATGACTTGGCAACAGACAAAATCTAGGCCCTCGGGTAATTTATAATCCCCTAAGTTTCCATATTTAATTCTCACTGCTAAATAATGTCCAGAAAAACTCGATTTTTCCCTGTCACTTTTCTGCCTTTTTACTCAGTTTCCATAGTTCAAAGGTTCATTTCACCTCCGTATACTCCCAGGATCTATAGCTACTGAATTCATACCTATCCTTTAAAACTCAACTCACATGCTACCTTCACACAGAGGTTATTTTTTCTTGAAAGTTAGTGTTCTTTCCCCCACTGAAACTCGCAGAGCATTATGACTGTGCTTCTCATGCATATGTGTATATACACAAATATACATTTGTATGAATATATATATATATATAAATACATATATAGGACATGTGTACACATATATCTACTTATGTACACATGCACTTATATTTATATGAATATACATATCGGTATTCGAGTTACTTAGGTAGGGTATAGCCCCTATTAGATTGCATATTCAGTGAGATAACTTATACAAACTTTGTCTATTTAGCACAAAATAGGTACTTAATACTTCTTTTTGAACTGACACAAGTAGAAGATGGCTGAAAAATTTATGACTCTGCAATCAACACAATCCCTTTTGCCTTGGCCAAGGCCTTTCAGTGATTGGCTTGCCTCTATTTTGCTGTGAATGAATGGGATAGGATTGCAGTAGTATCTTCTTGTATACACGCACATCCTTGATTTCTGTTTAGTAGTTATTATGTTTCGAAATTTTAAACTGTACTTACCTTTGCAATCGACACTAAGCTGTTCAATCAATAACAAAATATTCTTACACTTTAAGGGAGATAAATCTTCATCCTTTATCTTTGTCTCAGAGGACTAAGTGAGGTCATCCCAGTCATTTGCACAGCACTTTGTCCTGTAAAATAGGTAACAGTAGGGGAAAATTCAAAAAAAATCAGAAAACTTTAAAAAGATAACAGTGGCTAACATTTCTCTCACACATGAAGGTTTTCATAACACTTTATATACATTATCTTGTGGCATCCTCACAGCCATTTTGTGAGACAAGCATTACTCAAACTCATTTCTCAGTTGTTAGGTGGCTTGTCCAGCACCACAGAGTTAGCTAGGATTCCAAGGACGGATTTTAATGTGAGTAGAAGATAAGGTAGTTCAAAGTTTAATCTAAATTCTTGATGATGAACCTTTTAACTTTCAATGTGCATTACAAATCTAAAATGCAAATAACAGTTTATAGAGTTTATGTATTCTCATTTCAGATATTATAACATGACCTTTATACTAGGCTCGAAAAGTGAAAATAAAGGACAATGACGTATGAAGGTGATATAAACACCAAACTATCCAATATATGTTTAATTTCTGGGTTTTTAAAATTTCTCCTATCTTCATTGAATTTGGCATCCTTTCAGGTTATTTTTATGTAGTGTCTCCCCTCATTTTTCCCGTCTAAATATTAGAGTTATTTACAGTCACACCTCAAATCCATTTATCTGACTGTGACCCTAAAACTCTACTCAAACTGCTTACCCCAAGGTTGCCAATGGTATCTTCACTGCTAAATCCGATTGCACTTTTTGAAGTCTTTCTCTTTCATCATCTGACCTAGCACCACAGCCTTGGTAATGAGGTTGACACAGGCACTGACTGACCTAACTCAGTGTTTGGGAGGGTCCGAAGAATATTATGGGAGAGAAACGGTATTATACTCTTGTACGCCTCTGAAACCTGGACACTATAGCAGGTCCATGCCGGGGAACGGAATCTCTTCTATTTGAATGGTATTAGGATGATTCTGAAGATTATCTAGAAGGCCAAAGAACCAGACTGAGGTCTTTTCTAGATATTGAACTTTCAGGCCTTCAAACTCTCCAACTCTGATGGGCTGGTTATATGGTTGGAATGAAAAACTTACGCTTGCAAAAAAGACTCTTTTATGAAGAACTCACCAAGGGCAAGCATTCACACGGTGGTTAGAAGAAGCAATGCAAGGACATTCTCATGGTCTCTCTTAAGAACTCTGGAATTCATTATGTGACATCGGAGACACTGGCACAGGACTGCTCATCATGGGGTGCCCACATCACAAAAGTTGTTGTGCTCTGTGAACAAATCTGAATTGAGATAGCTCAAAGGAAACACAGGATACCCAAATTTGTTCACAAATACTCACAAGGACCATTTATGCCTAAAGTGAGGTAGACCATTGCCTATCGGAACCGGTATCATCAGCCACAGTCAGACACACTGAATCTGGACTCAAGCACAAGGACATACATACTGGAAGCATTTTCAGGTTGAGGAAGGATACACTGGAATTGTTATTGGCAACTGGAAGATGGGTTTAATTTCCAGGAGAGAGGGATAGCTTATGCTACTGGATGTGATCAAAGTTGGTCCGTATGTGTACATTCTTGTGGGGATCAATCAAATCCTGGCAATAAGGTGATGATTGTTTTTGTTGAGAAACGAATAAAAAAGTCTCTAGGTAGCTCAGACCAGATGGGGAAAGACACTCGGGTTCAATCTGTATCAGTTTTAGGGAACCTGGGCTAGAGTCTAGACCAATGAATTCAGGGATCCCTGGGATAATTGAACATTTACATATAATCATTTTCATTTCTATTTAACATTTGTTCAGTATTTCCCTTTCTGAAAATTTCAGGGAAAAAAAATGGCTGTTAGGTCAAAGTTTGGTAAACCTTGGGATGGATTACATTATCATATATGTAGTAGTAGGTACTCTGTAACATGAATTGATAGGGTTTTTATTTAGTATGCCTTTAAAAGAAACCAATAAATCAATTTATTGGGAAATGATTATCAGGGAGATGAGCAAAATCCAGGAAAGCTTCCCGGACTTTACACCTGTGGAAGTTTCTGAAGGAAGACAGAGATTTCAACGGATGGCCTGAATGGATACAGAGCAGGACAAAATACAGAGTAACTGAGAGAGCAGTTTGGCTTAAAAATGAGAGTGAAGACGAGCAGGATGAATTAAGACTGGTCAGAGTCCTACTGTCAAGGGTCCTAGAAGGCAGAGCTCCTTCATCTCCTGAACATTTGCTGGAAGGTGTGTTTTTCTGCTGGGCATTGGAAATATTTTTTTAACTTTGTGCATTATCCTATGCACACCACTTTTGAATATCCTTAGACTACATATCAAGATAGCAACATGCCAAGAAAAGGAGGCAAAAGGTGCAAAGAAGGGTGAGAGCAAAAAGCATGATCTATTCTTGAATAAATGAATTTAGGGAGGGAAAACATATGTCTGGGTAAAAGTCAGTAATAAGAACTCCCAGAACAGACTGAGGCCTTCATACCCTCCCTCATACTTTATGAAAGTAAGGGAATTCTTTGTTTCTTTTTCTTCCTGATTCCAATGAACTCATTTCCTACTATCTATATTTCTGACTTCCTATTGCCTACATTTTTCTTCAGTCACTGTTTGCTGTCATCAGCCTATGGAATCTCTTGTCCAAAGTTACAAGAGTGTGAACATTAACAGCCTTTCGAAAGCAGATACATAAGATTGTTTTTTAAAGATGAAGGTTATTACTCATTTTCTTCAGTTTGTGTTTTATCTGATGGACACAGTGAATAAAGAACCAGAGGTTTCGGGATCAGGGGATGAGAGAGACCAGGGAGTAAGCATCAGAGTGAAGACTTGAATTCAGGTTCTCTGCTTCTACAGCCAAGGAAACGTTTCTCCAATGGACCACACTTCATTCCTGTCTACTTAGTTAACATTGAAAAAAAAATTGGTTTACTCATTTGTATTAACGAATATAATCTCTACACTTGACACCGAGTTCCCAATGGTGTCATGGGTTTGTGAGTTAAGGATTTGTTCAGAATCAACATCGAAAAGTTCAAGAGCAATCTGATAAGCTCAAGTATTATTTCCTTAGTGTCTCTGCCTCAGCTTACCTGTATAATTTGTTTGACAATAATTGTCTCATTTTTAAATCTTCAGAAGAAAGCTGGGTATGTTTCTCTCTCTCTCTCCCTCAGTACCGTCTTGATATGAGTTTGTCATTCCTGAGAGTTTGGATTCCAGATCTCTTATTGGTTGCTCCATGTGGTTCCTGAGATAAGCATTCTTATTTTCTAGTTTATAATTATAAATATTTATAATTTATTTTCTCTTCATTGTTCTAACTTGTCTGTCTCTGTTGAGTCTAAAGCAAACGGAAAACAAAGAATGAAATTAAGGAGAAACTGCCCAGTTGTATCGTGGAAATTAACAGATGTCTACTTCTTAGCTTTCATTTTAATTTCAGTCAGGGATTCAGAGACCGATTCTGAATTTCTAAAAATAGATTCGAACTTTGAAAGTACTGATCATAAAGTTCATCTGAATTGAATTTTAGCTAAAAGCAACAACAGCCCTATTTCTACAGGAAGTTAGTCATTAGTTTGCACTTTGGTACTTACTCTGGTGCTAGTATTAGGATCATTACAAAAAACATGTATAATTCCAAAAGTTGTCTTCAACTCCAGAATCTCTCAGAATGTTTAATGTGGGCGTAGAACCGGGAAAAATATCCTAAAATTTCATTTACATTGAAATATTTCACAATCAGAGTGGTGGTAAATGAAGTTACCTGTAGGAATGTATGGAGTTTCTTTGGTTTTTCATCAATTTCCAGCCATGCTCGTTCATCAAGATCATGTTTCTATTCTGTGCCATTTAGCTGCATTTTAGCATAGGAATTTCCACATGATGTCTAATAGTAACGACGTCTTCTTCCAGGTGTTTGCTGTCTGCTTCCAACTGGTCACATTTCTTTTGCAAGATTGTCATGAAAAAAACCTCGTCTTGAAGATTTTGATTTATTGATCCCAAGTGTTTTTAAAATGAAAATGCTGCTTCCAATTGTTGTGTAAGGTATTTAATCTGTATAAAATAACATTATCAAATTACACCAGTTCAATTTAGGTCTTTCAAACTAAAGACTAATTTTAAACTGATAACATTAAATTATTTGGAATTCAGTTGTAATTAAATGCATCATTCTCTACGTATTATAGCTACAAATTGTATTTCTTGAAATGATTATTGAGGTAAAGTGACAAATCAAAAACAAAATTAAGACTGAAATGACAAACCAAGAATTTCTTTGATTCATTCTGATACTCTGTGCAATCCACATTTTGCACTTGATCCCATATTGTCTTCTGTGATCTCTCATTTTCTCATGCATCTTTTTTTCAGCCCTTAATACAGTGAGCAGATATCAAAGAAATTCATATTCGAAGGAGATTAATAAATTCTTCCTCAAGTATGCCAGGTCTAAGGCAGCAAGACATCTCAAAAGGAATTTGGAAAGACATGAAATTTCCTTTCTCATTCTAATGAGAACACTGATTCTATGTTCAGAAACTTCAGTGAGAAAGTAATTACATTTATAGCCATTTGAAGGCCACATGGTAGGATTTTGGGTTACAGAGCCAGGGAAAACCAGAGAGGTCTTTCTCAACACTCAGGTGACAGTACCCAGGGACAGCACATCGTTTCTCAGAGCTTCTGTTGTCAAATGGCCCTCTTCCTGCTCCCCATGTGCTTTAAGAGAATAAACCAACAAGCTAAACAGGACTCGATCATTATTCCTTCAGACCCAGGGGTTAGAGGACAGACTGAAATAAGTGATCAATAAAAAAATATGCCACCACTGCCTTCCAGAGGACCAATCCTCAATAAATGTTAAGAAGTTAATTCTTTATGGTAAATATTGATGAGAACTGCAAGACAGAAGATATCATCTATCAACATTGATGAGAGTTAAGATATGTTTCCAAGGAGTCACTTGACATAGAAAAAAAGAGTATTACTATTAGTTAGCATTTAAATACCACTTTAAGCATTATCAGTGGGATCACATTTGAACACTTGTTTTTCAAAACCTCTCTAGGAGTTTCCCCCAACTTCTGCTGGGAGTTGGGAAAATGTCTCAATATTACCAAACACTAGAATCCTTACAAATTAAGAAATCGTTCAAGATGATTTAGTCAACTTATTGTTCCTCAAGTTCGGGAAAATCTTTGCTTCCCTAAAACAGAAGACTTGAGGCTTATTGTATTCATTACATCATGCTGATTCTGTATTGGGAGAAATACTTCACAAAGTACCAATTCCATTGTACTTTTCCATGGCCTTTTAGACTGTAATTTTACATTCAAATGATACTAGACGGGAATTTTTTTGTTTGTTTTATATTTATGTGTACTTATTTACAAATGATTGAACATAACTTATTTATTTAAGACATTATTTATTTTATGTCTTGTTTAGGATGAAATAGCTTGGTAAACTGCATTGCCTGTTGTATTTCCCATTTCCATGTAAAAACAATTTTATAACATTTGTTTTCAAAACTTTGAGTTCCAAGTTCTCTCCCTTCCTCCCTCCCCACCCACCTTTATTGAGAATTCAAGCAATTCAATATATGTTATACATTTGAAGTCATACTAAATACTTCCAAAATAATCATATTGTGAAAGAATAACTATATTTGCCTCCATCCAATCACACTTCCCATTTATTCTCGTCTCTCATTTCACCCTGTTCCTCCTTCAAAGTGTTTGCTTTGGATTACCCCCTCCCCCAAACTTCTTCCCTTCTGTCAATCCCCCCCTCTTATGCCCTTCCCCTTACTTTCCTGTACGGTAAGATAGATGTCCATACCCAAGAGAGTGTGGATGTTATTCCTTCCTTAAGCTAATTCTGATGATGGTAAGGTTGACTCTCTCACTCTCACCTCCCTCCTCTTCCCGTCCACTGTAAAAGCGTTCTCTTACCACTTTTGTGTGAGATAAATTGCTCCCTTCCACCTGTCCCTTGTTCCTTTCTCCTCCTCCCGGTACATTCCTCTTTCAACTTTTATATTACTTTTCAATACCATCCTTTGATATTCAACTCACCCAGTGCCCGCCAACTATCATAATGAGAAAAGTCTCATGAGTTACAAATTTTTTTCCATATAGTAATGTTAACAGTTTCATTTTAATAAGTTATTTATGATATCTCTTTCCTACTTTCCTTTCCATGCTTTTCTTAAGTCTTGTATTTGTAAGATTCTTTTTCTGTTGAGCTCTGTTTTACTCAAATATGTATTAAATTCCTCTGCATCATTGAATATAATTTTCCCCCACTCAGTTTTGATAGGTAAGTAAGTCTCAGTTTTAATCCTTGCTACTTTGACCTCTAGAATATATTCCAAGTTCTCTGACTTTTATATTGCCCAAGCGCCCAATTCTTGTGGTATTGGGATTGTTGTTCCACAATATTTGCATGATTTCTTTTTGGCTGCTTTTTATCCTTGACCTGGGACCTCTGGAACTTGGCTATGGCATTCTGGGAGGTTTCCTTTTCGTATCTCTTCCGGGAGATGATAGGTGCCTGCTTTCAATTTCTATTTTATCCTCTGTTTCTAGAATATCTAGAATATCAGTTCTCCTTTAGAACTTTTAGAAATATGATGTAGAGACTCTTGTTATATCATGTCTTTGAAGTAGTCGAAGATTTTTTCAATTATTCCTCCTGCATCTATTTTCCAGGTCAGATGTTTTTCGGTTAGATATTTCAGATTATTTTGTGTTTTATATTCTTTTGGTTTTGCTTCGTCATTTCTTCATTTCTGATACACTCTTTATCTTCTGTTTGCTCCATTCTAATTTTAAGGACTCACTTACTCAACGAACTTTCGAGTTTCCTTTAAAATTTGGATGATTCTGCTTTTTAAGGCATTCTTCTCCTCATTGATTTTTTCCACCTCTTTTGCCCTTTGGTCTAGTCCACTTTTTTAACACGTTATTTCCTTCAAGATATTTTTGGTCTCGTTTATGAACTTGTTGACTCCTATTTTGCCTATGATTTTTTTTGCCTTACTCTCTTTTCTCTTCCAAATTTCCCTCTATTTCTCTTATGTGATTTTCAAAATCCTTTCTGAGCTCTTCTATGACCTGGGACCAATTTAGATTTATGTGATATAAAAATCATAGCCCTTTCTTAAGATTAAAAAGACTATAATACTCACCTCCCTATTCCAGGCAACCCATACATATTCTTAACAAAAAGAGATGGAAATCGTGTCTTTTAAATTTCATTTTCCCTGATTCAAATGATTTGCTACTGTTCTCAGTTCAAGGTCCAGAATTCTGAGAAAGCATTGAAGTTTCTGTTGAGCTCCACTTTTTTACATCATCATTCTTTTTTCCTTAACTGATGTCTAATATTTTCAAATAGCATTTCTGCAGTCACTTGCTTCATTTCCTCTTGTTTCAGAGTAAACCTAGGTGAAAATTGCCTTTTTTCAATGACAGTTCAGTGGAAGGAAGTAATAAATGCCATTTGAATATACTCATCTGGATGTCTAAAAGAAAAAGAATGTTCATTTCAGCTGAACTAAATCCATGTAGGGAACTCATTGTCAAGAAACTCCCTCTATTGATGCAGAGTGGTCCGTGCTCTACCCCTTGAAGCTTACCTTTTCGTATTACCTGTGGCACTGAGAATTTGTTGGCCTGCACAGGCCCACAAAGTCAGGACATGTTAGAAATTGATGGGGTGCTTGGGTGCATGTGATTGGACTCCTATTCTAAAATCACATTTCTCTTCAAAGATAACATTTGTTCTTAGCCTCAAAACCCTATCTCAGGCAGTTTCCCCCCAGGCCAAGAACACAGCCTGCCCCAGCAACCACTATTTTCTCATTTACTGATACAGTAGCAAGTTCCAACTAGAGAATTCATGAGTTTAAACAGCTGTATGCTGGCTGACCTGTTTGTGTACTTGATCATAATGACATTCACTACTCACTGACCAATCATATGTATCTTAGACTTCGATATAAGTACACTCCCTTTCATTTATCTCCTCCAACAAGATATTCATGAGATCAGGACGGTATTCTTTAGCCAGTCCTGTGGCCAGTGGTCAGTCCTGACCACTAGTTGACTTAGTGAGGTTTCAGGCCTAAAATCATACCTCCATGGAGTGGCACTTATTCGTTTCCAGACGCATGCTGGGTAAAATACCTCCCCAGTAGCAAAACTACATGTTCCTTTAAGAACTAACCATTCCCTAATCCCACCTTGAATCATCTAGTTAGCCTATTTGACACATGTTTTACTATAGAAAATGCTCTAGAAACATTACCTGTACACAGATAAGGTTGCAGGTGCCCTAAGGACCCTTGTCCGCTGAAAAAGGTAAATCTTTACTTTGAGTTCAGAAATGCTTGAGTCTTTGCATTCATTCGAAGTGAACTGCCCCTTGTACTATGATCTTGGCAAGGGTCTCACTGCCCCCCTTCTAGCCTTCATCAAAATCAGTGAGGAACCCATTTTTTATCCAGGCTACTTTAGGGCATTATAGTTCTATGAAAAATGGGTCATATTCTTATTTGTGTACAACTTCTTTTTTGTATTCAATGAAAAGGAATTCCATAAATTCTATATAGCTAGAACAACAGACTTTTTTCATTATTCCTGAGTTTTGATGCATTGGGATGACTCTGGAGAAATGTGTAGAAGGGCATGTACATAAAATTCTATCCATTTTCCCATCACTATTGATTATTCAGAGTTGACTTTTTTACTTCATTTTGAAAAATAAAACACAAATAATTGTGCTACCATTTTCAAATTTCACTCAAAATACATCTCTTCCTTACATCCCTAGAGTGCAAATGAATAAGTAAGGCTCAACAATAATACTGTTTTAATGACGTAGTCCTTTTGCCTTTCTAATCTCAAATCCCCTGTCACATTTCTTCAACAGTAAGAAAAATGCTTCCAAGGCTTTCTTTAAAATCGCGAGTTTCATACCTAAGGCCATGGAGTTCTCTGTTCCATTCTGCTTTTTGGTGTACGAACTCACATATCCTTTGTCCTGTTTCTGGCCATTCTTCCTGTAGTCCACGAATCTTGCTTTGTAAACTCTTAACTTTTCTGGTGAGTAGTGGGCAATGCCTTTTTTCACGTTGTAGTGATCAGTCCTATCCAGGAACAGCATCCTCAGGTTTCACAAGTTTAATAAGATGTATACAGACAAAAACACAAAATAAAAATATGAGTATTTTAAAATCTGCAAGACAGTAGCAGTATTCCCAGAACTGAAATGCTCTTGCAATGGCAAAATAATATGAAAGCATAAATCCGGAGAATATAACAAAATATTACTTGGTCAAAAACTTCACATTGTGTATCAGAATAACCTATTTTTCTGTGAGCATTGAAGAAAATGATAAAAGATCACTAAGGGATAAATTACTTAATAGAAAAAAATATATGAAAACTCAGAATTCTTCACATTATGAGAAAAATATATGTGGAAAGTAAATATTCTGATGTGGACTCTGGATGGGACAAATAAGATTAATATAATGGATGCTATACCTAATATCTATATATTTCAAATATACTGAATGATTTTATAAGTATCATAAATGCGTTTTATTTTACAAAGTTCTGTGGAAACACGGCTTCTCCTTTAGAGATTTATAATAGCAAAAACCGTTCAAGATTCACATGGTAATATCAATCTTCGTTTATTCATTGGCCAGACTTCTAGTAACTTGAAACAAATATAGCTGAAACAGCAGAGGAAAGTGAAAAATTCTTTATAGTATTAAGCAAAATAGCTGCCCCTTTACTCTTCAGAGAGGTATGGAGCCAAATTGTTACCTAACCCAGAGGTAGTAACGTGTGTTATGTCAAGTTACAGATTCAACAGATTTGAATATTGGGTTTCCCTTGGTAACTTTCAATTCTTCGTATATTTCAGTGTTTAGCAAAACTGAGGCAACAAGACAAAACTCGCTTGCTAGATGGAGCCACACTGATTGTAGCAGGAAGTGAAGCTGACGGTAAGAGAAATGATAAGCTGAAAGATTCAAAACAAAGGAAGAAGCTGTGGCACAGAGAAGTCAAAAGGCATGTTAATACTCACACAATTGGTATGTGTATAAGGCAGAATCTGAACCTAGCCATTTCTGGTATGGTGTCCAGTACACTGTACTATATGTCATGTTGACAGAAGAATTACAAAAATTAGGCAGAACACTGACAAGATTGTTGACATTTTGTGCCGTTTTATGGAAGATTTTAGTAATTTAACCATTCTTTTCATGAAAGAGATCACTGCCTGATCTCTTGATACTTGAAGTCAAGTCAATCTCTTCAATGGTTCTCCTTTCACCAACCAAGCAAATAAAATTAATGCACCTTATCCTACCATGAAGTATTAATAACACACATTATATAATATAGCACTTAGAGGCTTACAAGATACATTCCACCCCCCAAAAAATCCTGTGAACTATGGTATTTTCTTGATTAAGAAACTGAAGCTCCAAGTTTAAGTGACTTGGCAACAGAAAAAATCTCGGCCCTCGGCAAATTTGTAATCCCCTAAGTTTCCATATTTAATTCTCACTGCTAAATACTGTCCAGAAAAACTCGATTTTTCGCTGTCACTTTTCTGCCTTTTTACTCAGTTTCCATCGTTTAAAGGTTCATTTCACCTCCCTATACTCCCATGATCTATAGCTATCCTTTAAAACTCAACTCACATGCTACCTTCACACACAGGTTATTTTTTCTTGAAAGTTAGTGTTCTTTCCCCCACTGAAGCTCACAGAGCATTATGACGGTGCATTTCATACATATGCGTATATATACAAATATGCATTTGTATGACTATTTATATATATAAATACATATATATGTATTTATATACGTGTATATACATGTGTACACATATATCTACTTAGGTACACATGCACTTATATTTATATGAATATACATATCAGTATTCGAGTTACCTAGGTAGGGTATATCCCCTATTAGATTGCACACTCAGTGAGATAACTTATACAAACTTTGTGTATTCAGCACAAAATAGGTACTTAGTAATTGTTTTTGAACTGACACAAGTAGAAGATGGCTGAAAAATTTATGACCCTGCAATCAACACAATCCCTTTCCCCTTGGCCAAGGCCTGTCAGTGATTGGCTTTCCTCTATTTTGTTGTGAATGAATGGCATAAGGTTGCAATGGTCTCTTCTTGTATACACGCACGTCCTCGATTTCTGTTTAACAGTTATTATGTTTGGAAATTTTAAACTGTACTTACCTTTGCAATCACTACTGAGCTGTTCAACCAATAACAAAATATTCTTACAGTTTAAGGGAGATAAATCGTCATCCTCTTTATTTGTCTCAGAGGACTAAGTGACGTCCTCCCAATCATTTGCACACCACTTTGTCCTGTAAAATAAGTAACAGTAGGGGAAAATTCAAAAAAAAATCAGAAATCTTTAAAATAATAACGGTGGCTAACATTTCTCTCACACATGAGGGTTTTCACAACACTTTATATACATCATCTTGTGGCATCCTCACAACCATTTTGTGAGACAAACATTACTCAAACTCATTTCACAGATGTTAGGTGGCTTGTCCAGCACCACAGAGTTACCTAGGATTCCAAGGACGGATTTTAATGTGAGTAGAATATAAGGTAGTTCAAAGTTTACTCTAAATTCTTCATGATTAACCTTTTAACTTTCGATATGCATTAAAAATCTAAAATGCAAATAACAATTTATAGAGTTTATGTATTCTCATTTCAGATATTATAACATGACCTTTATACTAGGCTCAAAAAGTGCAAATTAAGGACAATGATGTATGAAAGGTGATATAAACACCACACTATCCAATATATGTTTAATTTCTGGGTTTTTAAAATTTCTCCTATCTTCATTGAATTTGGCATCCCTTCAGGATATTTTTATGTAGTGTCTCCCCTCCTTTTCCCTGTCTAAATATTAGAGTTATTTACAGTCACTCCTCAAACCCATTTATCTGACTGTGACCCTAAAACTCTACTCAAACTGCTTACTCCAAGGTTGCCAATGGTATCTTCACTGCTAAATCTGATCACACTTTTTGAAGTCTTTTTCTTTCATCACCTTACCTAGCATCACAGCCTTGGTAATGAGGCTGACACAGGCACTGACTGACCTAACTCAGTGTTTGGGAGGGTCCAAAGAATATTATGGAAGAGAAACTGTATTATACTGTTGTATGCCTGTGAAACCTGGACACTATAGCAGGTCCATGGCGGGAAACGGAATCTCTTCCATTTGAATGGTATTAGGAAGATTCTGAAGATTATCTAGAAGGACAAGGTACCAGACTGAGGTCTTTTCTAGATATTGAATGTTCAGGCCTTCAAACTCTCCAACTCTGATGGGCTGGTCACATGGTTTGAATGAAAAACTTACGCTTGCAAAAAAGACTCTTTTTTGAAGGACTCACAAAGGACAAGCATTCACACGGTGGTTAGAAGAAGCAATGCAAGGACACTCTCATGGTCTCTCTTAAGAACTTTGAAATTCATTATGTGACATCGGAGACACTGGCACAGGACTGCTCATCATGGGGTGACCACATCATAAAAGGTGTTGTGCTCTGTGAACGAATCTGAATTGAGATAGCTCAAAGGAAACACAGGATACCCAAATTTGTTCACAACTACTCACAAGGACCATTTCTGCCTAAAGTGAGGTAGACCATTGCTAGTCGGAACTGGTATCATCAGCCACAGTCAGACACACTGAATCTGGACTCAAGCACAATGATGTCATTTTGGTCTGCTTTGAGAACAGAGGACATACATACTGGAAGCATTTTCAGGTTGAGGAAGGATACAGTGGAATTGTTATTGGCAACTGGAAGACGGGTTTAATTTCCAGGAGAGAGGGATAGCTTATGCTACTGGATGTGATCAAAGTTGGTCCCTATATGTACATTCTTGTGGGGATCAATCAAATCCTGGCAATAAGATGCTGATTGTTTTTGCTGAGAAGTGAATAAAAAAGTCTCTAGGTAACTCAGACCAGATGGAGAAAGGTTCTCGGGTTCAATCTGTATCAGTTTTAGGGAATCTGGGCTAGAGTCTAGACCAATGAATTCAGGGATCCCTGGGATAATTGAACACTTACATATAATCATTGTCATTTCTATTTAATATTGGTCCACTCTTTCCCTTTATGAATAGTTCAGAAAAAAAATGGCTGTTACGTCAAAGTTTGGCAAACTTTGGGATGGATTACATTATCATGCATGTAGTAGTAGGTACTCTGTTACATTAATTGATAGAGTTTTTATTTAGTATGCCTTTAAAAGAAACAAATAAATCAATTTATTGGGAAATGATTATCAGGGAGATGAGCAAAATCCAGGAAAGCTTCCTGGAATTTACACCTGTGAAAGTGTCTGAAGGAAGAGAGAGATTTCAACAGATAGCCCGAATGGATACAGAGCAGGACAAAATACAGAGTAAGTGGTAGAGCAGTTTGGCTGAAAAATGAGAGTGAAGACGAGCAGGATGAATTAAGACTGGTCAGAGTCCTACTGTCAAGGGTCCTAGAAGGCAGCGCTCCTTCATCTCCTGAACATTTCCTGGAAGGTGTGTTTTTCTGCTGGGTATTGGAAATATTTTTTTTGACTTTGTACATTACCCTATGCCCACCACATTTGAATATCCTTAGACTACATATCAAGATAGCAACACGCCAAGAAAAGGAGGCAAAAGGTGCAAAGAAGGGTGAGAGCAAAAAGCATAACCTATTCTTGAATAAATGAATTTAGGGAGGGAAAACATATGTCTGGGTAAAACTCAGTAATAAGAACTCCCAGTATAGACTGAGGCCTTCATACCCTCCCTCAAACTTTATGAAAGTAAGAGAGTTCTTTGTTTCTTTTTCTTCCTGATTCCAATGAACTCATTTCCTACTATCTATATTTCTGACTTCCTATTGCCTACATTTTTCTTCAGTCACTGTTTGCTGTCAAGAGTCTGAACATTAACAGCCTTTCGAAAGCAGATACATAAGATTGTTTTTTAAAGATGAAGGTTATTACTCATTTTCTTCAGTTTGTGTTTTATCTGATAGACACAGCGAATAAATAACCAGAGGTTTCAGGATCAGGGAATGAGAGAGACCAGGGACTAAGCATCACAGGCAAAATTTGAATTCAGGTCCTCTGCTTCTACAGCCAAGCCAACGTTTCTCCAATGGACCACACTTCATTCCTGTCTACCTAGTTAACTTTGAAAAAAAATGGTTTACTCATTTCTATTAATGAATATAATGTCTACTCTTGATACCGAGTTCCCAATGGAGTCATGGATTTGTGACTTAAGGATTTGTTAAAAATCATCATCGAAAAGCTCAAGAGCAATCTGATAAGTTCAAGTATTATTTCTCTGCCTCGGCTTACCTGTATAATTTGTTTGACAATAATTGTCTCATTTTTAAATCTTCAAAAGAAAGCTGGGCATATTTCTGTCTCTCTCTCCCTCAGTACCGTCTTGAAATGAGTTTGTCATTCTTGAGAGTTGGGATTCCAGTTCTCTTATTGGTTGCTCCATTTGGTTCCTTAGATCAGCATTCTTATTTTCTAATTTGTAATTATAAATATTTCTAATTTATTTTCTCTTCATTGTTCTAACTTGTCTGTCTCTGCTGAGTCTAAACCAAACGGAAAACAAAGAATGAAATTAATGAGAAACTGCCCAGTTTTATCGTGGAAATTAACAGATGTCTACTTCTTAGCTTTCACTTTAATTTCAGTCAGAGATCCAGAGACCGATTCTGAATTTCTAAAAATACATTCGAACTTTGAAAGTATTGATCATAAAGTTCATCTGAATTAAATTTTAACTAAAAGCAACAACAGCCCTATTTCTACAGGAAGTTAGTCATTAGTTTGCACTCTGGTACTTACTCTGGTGCTAGTATTAGGATCATTACAAAAAACATGTATAATTCCAAAAGTTGTCTTCAACTCCAGAATCTCCGGGAATGCTTACTTTGGGTGTAGAACCGGGAAAAATATCCTAAAATTTCATTTACATTGAAATATTTTACAATCATAGTCGTGGTAAATGAAGTTACCTGGAGGAATGTATGGAGTTCCTTTGGTTTTTCATCAGTTTCCAGCCATGCTCGTTCATCAAGATCATGTTTTTATTCTGTGCCATTTAGCTGCATTTTAGCTTAAGAATTTCCAGATGATGTCTAATAGCAACAACTTCTTCTTCCAGGTGTTTGCTGTCTGCTTCCAACTGGTCACATTTCTTCTGCAAGGTTTTCGTGAAAAAAAACCTCTTCTTGAAGATTTTGATTAATTGATGCCAAGTGTTTATAAAATGAAAATGCTGCTTCCAATTGCTGTGTAAGGTATTTAATCTGTATAAAAGAACATTATCAAGTTACACCAATTCAATTTAGGTCTTTCAAACTAAAGACTAATTTTAAACTGATAACATTAAATTATTTTGAATTCAGTTGTAATTAAATGCATCATTCTCTACATATTACAGCTACAAATTATATTTCCTGAAATGATTATTCAGGTAAAGTGACAAATCAAAAACAAAATTAAGACTGAAATGATAAACCAAGAATTTCTTTGATTAGCTCTGATACTCTGTGTAATCCACATTTCATATTTCATCCCATATTTTCTTCTGTGATCTCTAATTTTCTCATGCATCTTTTTTCCAGCTCTTAATACAGTGCGCAGATATCAATAAAATTCATACTCGAAGGAGATCAATAAATTCTTCACTTATGCCAGGCCTAAGGCATCAAGACATCTCAAAAGGAATTTGGAAAGACATGCAATTTCCTTTCTCATTCTAATGAGAACACTGATTCTATGTTCAGAAACTTCACTGAGAAAGCAAATACATTTATAGCCATTTGAAAGCGACATGGTAGGATTTTGGGTTACAGAGCCAGAGAAAAGCAGAGAGGTCTTTCTCAAAACTCAGGTGACAGTACCCAGGGACATCACATTGTTTCTCAGAGCGTCTGTTGTGAAATGGCCGTCTTCCTGCTCCCCAAGTGCTTTAAGGGAATAAACCAACACGCTAAACAGGACTCGGTCGTTATTCCTTCAGACCCAGGGGTTAGAGGACAGAATGAAATAAGTGATCAATAAAACATATGCTACCACTGCCTTCCAGAGGACCAATCCTCAATAAATGTTAAGAAGTTAATTCTTTATGATAAATATTGATGAGAACTGCAAGACAAGAGATATCATCTACGAACATTAATGAGAGTTAAGATAAAATGTTTCTAAGGAGTCACTTGACATAGAAAAAAAGAGTATTACTATTAGTTAGCATTTAAATAGCACTTTAAGCATTATCAGTGGGATCACATTTGAACACTTGTTTTTCAAAACCTTGCTAGGAATTTCCCCCAACTCCTGCTGGGAGTTGGGGAAATGGCTCAATATTACCAAATACTAGAATCCTTACAAATTAAGAAATAGTTCAAGATGAATTACTCAACTTATTATTCCTCAAGTTCGAGAAAATCTTTGCTTCCCTAAAACAGAAGAGCAATGTATAGGCCATACTGCAAGGAAGTCGGTTTCACCCACGTCCTGGTGGAATGATATGAAAATCTTCTAAGTATTCCACTCCTTTCTCCTCTTAAAACAACTCAAGTCCTGTTTTCACTTTTAAATCTTTTAACTCAATTACCTTGTATTATGAAGGTTCTTAATCAGCGGTAATCACCTTGCAATCAAATTGCTTTCGTTGTTGTTTTTTTTGTGGGGGGAGGGTGTTTTTGCCATTTTAAAAGCTCTTAAAGAGCGAGTGCTTTTCAAATTGTTTCTGCTTAGTAGTCATCTTTTTGGGGGAGATATGATTTGAATCTTTAGAAATCAAGAAGAAGTGTCAGAAGAAGTTCAGAAGTTCTAAGAGATCCTGCAATCAGTGCCCCTAAAAGACTTTCTATCATGTGTTTCTTCAAATAGCTTATCTCCCTCTGGTAGCACTCTGATTGCTGGAAAGTTTTTCTTGAGGTCCAATCTAAATTTCTGTCTTTGCACACTTCCATTGATGAGTAGAACAAGTCTAATATTTCTCTCACCTGAGAAAGCTTTTTAATCCTTGAGAAGTACCATTAACACAATATATTTAAATACATTCTATTTGATATAAGTTCCAAGACGGCAGAAGAGGAAAACCTTCTAGCATATAAATCTAGAAAGAAAGTTAGTAGAGCCCAGAATTTTCAGGGAGATTATCAAGTCCCAAGCTTGTTTACTGAGTTGCTAAGAACAGCAAGAGGAGACTAGGCCTGAAATAGTAATTGTTGTCTTCCTAGCATGGGGAAGATGTAAATCTCAAGGACATTGGTGTCCAATGGCCTGGTGCATATTGTAACTATTTCAAAAGGTATATCAAGGGAAGTCATTTGACACAATTCAATATTCAGAATTACCTGATTTTTTAAAGCATTAATTTCTCTATCCATTTCAGAATGAGTTCACTTCACTCCCACCCTGGTCAACAACATCTCCATTTTCATATTCTTTTAATGCCGTCATGGCTGTTTGCAACGCGTTGAAACATCTGTGACAATGAACAGAATAATTAAGTCAATGTCTTCATAGCTTACATATTATACATTTCAAAAGGGTAATTTTTGAACCACTACCTTAAATTACCTCAATCATAGAGAAGAAAATAAATATAAAAAGAGTTGTTGTCATTACTCAACACATCTGACGATATTTTGGGAAATAAAACCAGAGAAACAGTAGCCTCACCAATGATTTCATCTCTCTTTCAAAAGATATATATTCGTCATCAGCTCTACATTAATGTCACTTCATTTTAGAACACTGCCCACATGATTTCTCGTTATGCTGTCATATTTGTAGAACGAAGGATGCCTTCCAAATAATATAATACAACAATTAAAGGATAAGGAAATTCATTTTGAATAAAAAAAGTTTTACAGTGCTGTGTTGTTTCTTCGTTATTTTCATTGTCGATCCATGTAAATTGGCTGGGCAAGTGTTTAAAGGTCCTAGGCTACAAAACACAAATGATCTCATTTAATGCTATTGGAATACCAAGTTGCATTTAAAATGTTGCTTTAGTGGATGGAATTACAGGTAGTCTCTAACTTGAAAAATCAGATGGATCTCAAACGCTCCTTTGCAAACTGACTTTGTGGAACAGGGGAGGCATTTCTCCCTCCCACTCAGAGGTAGTACTCTTAAAAGCAGTTCAATAAAAGCCCCGCAAAAACTAATTCTATCATAACACTGCTAAATTAAAGTCCTGGAAAATGCAGGACCATTTGGAGATTCTCCTCTCCCACTAATACGGCAACCTCTCTCCTGTGGTAAGAAGATCTGATACCTCAGCGGTGATAACTTCTTGCCACATTCAATTAGAAGTCATCCACTGGAATTCAGTTACAATGCAATTTGAAAGCATTAAATGCTTACCTTTCAAAAGTGTGACAGAATACAGAATTTAGACAGACTATGGTCGATGCTCTCATCCAAGTGGGATATGAAATAAATGTGCAGATAATGACAATATACAACCACGTGTAAGAGCTTTAGGGGAGTGTAATCGAAATTTCAATGTCAACTCTGATGGGGAAGGTCATTCATTACCAAAAACAGAGATCAGAGTAGGCCTCAGTGAGGAACTGCATTTGGGTGAGGATGAGTGTAGATACCATGGGTAAATATCACAGGCACAGGACAGATTTGGGAAAGCCCAAGGCATGTTTTGAAGCACAGAGAATAGTCCAGTTGAACAGGAGTGTAAAGTATAGAAGACAGAATAATATAATTGAAGAGAGAAAAGGCACGCTGCTGGCACATCGTGAAGAGCCTTATATCCCAGGTCAAGAAATGCTGTGGGGTCTAGCTCAAAAGTCATATACTTAACTTAGTTTGGCTGATCCCACAAAATTAGAAGATGCCTTTTACTCCTTCAGTCTCTGACTGCATTTCATTTCGACCATTCTAAAGCACTTAATACATTCTCATTTGCACAGCTTATTTGGGTCCCTACATTACCTCTTTGAATAGCCTACAATCACTCACTGTCAAAGCAGGGACTGCACATTAGTAATGGACCCCTGTCACTCCAGGACCAGCACAGTATTTTATATAGAATGGATGTTTGATAATACTTTTTGACTGAATGACAATTGAACAAATTAGATAAATAATGAAGGAAATAAATTAGGACAGAAAACATAGAAATTTACCTTAGAGAAGCATTTGTGTCCAGAAATAGTATACAGAACAAGCGACTGTCAAATGCTGTATAGTATCATTCCACCAAACATACTTTAAGGTACAGGTGCTATGCAGCATTTTACTATAGCTTCAGAGATGCAGGACACAAGGTATATTTGTCAGCGGTAGGTTAGTGAAGAAAATGAAAATAAAAAAAAAAAACCCCTTTGTTCACTTAGAATCATCCATGGTGGAATTCTTTAAGTGTTAATATACAAAATGAATTTGTACTCAGTATTTAACAAAAGAGTGAAATCCTTGCTTACTTAATGTTTCCTTTGAAAGGCCTGCCAAAAGGGGTCTTACCGATTTAAATCTTCCTCTAATTCATCATTTCTCTTCATTTGTCGTTCTAGAGAATCTTCCAGACATTGCTTCCACTCATTGAGTCTCGTGAATTTTTCCCTTTCAATACGAAGCTTTAAAAAAATTTTACAATGAAAAATATCACAATTGAACTGGCATTTCTCAAAGGGATTCTCTTCATTAACTCTAGCTGCAACTGTAAATATCAATTTAAGCATAGATTGTTAAAACAAAACAAATATGGAAAGATTTGAAAATGATTGATCTTCCTTGACATGACATACCTTTCCTGTGATTTCACTACAAACTATTTCTTTTCTTTTGAAATTTAAATCAATGAAAGTTCTGATTTGATTCAATATAGGTATTACTTTTACTGACAATATTCATAAATTTAGAAATGATTGAAATGAATAGGAATGAATAGAAAGTGGGCCAAGTTTCCCAACACACCACACCTTGGAGGAACATTGGCCTTTCCTATTTCTCTAGAGCCCATGATAATTATCCGTTCAGCTCCACTTCCCCTTTGCGTTGGCACACCTGACCCATGTTCCACACATTCCTATGTTGAAATGACAATGTATGTCTTTGTAAGTAAGGGTGTAAAACAGTTCTGCTAATCTCTTTGTACTGAAATAAGAGAGATGCAACGTGAGTAAATTGACGTTTTCTTTTTCTCCTTGAGTGGTTATCTGTTGTTCCAGATTATGAGCCAGGTGCTCTTTACTCTCTTGCAAAGAAAGACAGAAGCCTGCTCATTGTGGTGAATACTGCATGATTGTATTGTAGACTCACTCCTATTTCTCCTCTTTGCTTCCACATTTCTCCAATGAATTTTTACCACAGCTGCAATTTCTTCACTTCCTATTTCCATTTCATTCATCTATTTATCTGTAACTCTTCCCTTATTTATTTTCTATTTATCTGTGACTTAATTGGTATAGGAAATGCCCAGTCATAACGTTTATAACGTATCAGTACAAAGAGGTCCTGCCCTCAACCGACGTCTCAGAATCTGCAACTCTCAGAGTTTTACTGAATAACTTAGGGCACCAAAATTATGCAAAACTGGCCCAGGATCATGAAGCCATTTGTGTCAACATTGGGATTTCAACCTATGCATACGTCTGAGGCAAGATCTCTATTCCTAAAACATAGTGCCTTTCTTCATTGCCATAAAATCAGTTATTCCCTCCTTACTAGTCTACTACAACTGCATTCTCAAGAGGTAGAAGTCATACTGGTATCCAAAAACTTTTCTTCTTAGTCTCTGACTTCACTGAAACATAGATCCTCTTTCTCTTCTGTGATTGGTAATTTATTTTCCCTATAAATTATCCTTTCACCCTGTTTCTCTTTCCTCTTCTATCTCATGGAGACCCCTTTGGTCCTGGATCATGACTTCAAGCCGAGGATCAAAGAGTGAGGGAGGTGAGCATTTAATCCCACCTTCTCATTTTACAAAGGAGGAAGCAATCACACTGGTGTTAAATCAGTTGCATACAGTTTAATTAAAAACAAAAGGGCTACAGAGTCTTTCTGTTCTAATTTTGCCCGCACACCAATCTTTCCTACAAAATGCTAAGCCAAGTACTATCAAACATCGTTGAGATCATGTTACTGCCATGTACAGGAACTTCTATGGGCTATCAGATTGAGGCTTAAATTCTCCGTCTTCTTTTCTCTTATATCTCACTTCATCACATTTTTCCAACTTTTAATTCTAATTGCTTTACGGCTCCCCTCCTCACACTCCTATCCTTTTCGTATTTTCCTATCGCTCCCTATCCTACTAATCCATCACTTTCTTAGCCTATTGGACTCCATTGCTCTCCTGTACTGCTGATCCCTTCCCAAATCTCGAAGGCAACTCAAAGTTCTCACTTTTCTTCAATGCTTTCCTTACTATTTTGCTTCAATGAACCTTGCCTTCACTACATTCTTTGAGATTTTTGTCTGCAGCATTGAGTGAGTATGCTATTCGGGTTAATGCCTACATTGAGAATCACCTCTCATTTTAGTTCTTTATTATTTCAGTGTCTACTGGTGATATATTGTATAGGGACCTATCAGGAATTCACTAAATATTTTCAGGATAATCAACTGCACTATACTCATTTAGAACTATAAGCAGAGCAAAAATGGACAAGTCATGAGTTAGTACAGATTTTTTTATAAATGAAGAATCCAAGGTTTGAGAGAGAAAAACATTCATAAAAACAAGTTGTATGCCAAGAGGCTGAGCCAGGACGCAAAATTTTTAAAGTTCACCCTCCTATATATGCTATCAATAATTAATATACATATGAACAGATGTATAGATGTGTGTACGCATATATAAAATTCAGATATTCGGCAATTTTTCTTCCACTAGAGTTGCTACCTCAGCAAATTTGCTCTGGGAACTTCTTGTACTGAGAACAGGACTGGATAATACCATCTGCTCTAACCTCCACCTATAGTGATCTCTCCTTTTCATAAATGCTTACATGTTTACCATGCCCTTAGTAGTTGTTTATATGCTACATTGTATTAAACATGAAATTCCTCTATTTGGCATTGGAATGCTAGAGAGACTGAAAATTCTTCAAGGAGAGAGTGCATGTCTTACACATAGCTTTTGCTACCTGCTCAGAACCTCTCATAGTGGAATTCACATATGGATTTTCACTAGTTGATGAGGTAAATTTTGAACAAGGAAGAAATTGTAATTTGACTAATTTTTACAGAGCGAAAACTTGGATGATCTGGGAAATTAGATTAGAAATGGGTGCTAGTTTGCACTGAATACCAATTACATGAGGTAATTCGTACTGACAAAGAGGGACTCTGACTTTTTTCTTCCTTACTTTACCTTCAAGGTCTCAGTCCACACCTAGTTTCTGGACTGCAGCCTGAAACTAAAAGGTTTGGAAGGGTAATATTTCAATCGATGTGTTCCACAAACAATGTGAGCGAAATGAAGACAATGAGGGATAGGGGAGTTAATTGGGAAAAAAAAAGTTGTTTCACTCTCGTACTGCGTTCTGAAACCTAGAAAAATGTCTCAAGGGTCAAATGCCAGAGTAAAGAAGTTTTTCTAAGAATGAGATTGGACTTTGTAATAATGTCATAGCTAAGGGAAGTATACGGAAATTAACGAGTTCAAAATAAGGCTTTTGAAAAATTAGGAGGTAGATATGAAAATTGGGGAGGCAGTGGTTATTTGTATGAAAATGACAATGGTCTTTTGTTTTCAGTGTAGAGAAACTAGCATTTAGTCAGTGTCTAACGTGTGCAAGGAACAAAGGCCATAAAGTTGAGTGATTTGCAATTATCATCTCATTTGATTCTCACAACAACCCTGGGAGGTAGGTGCTATTATCAACCCCATTTCATGTTTGAGAATACTGAAAAGATTAAGTGACTTGCCTAAGATCACACCAAAAGCATCTGAGGCTATATCTGTAATCAGATCTTTCTCAGCCCAGGCTCAAGATTTTATCCATAATTGCTGCCAATCCCCTTCAAGTTGAGAAACATCTCATCATACAAAATTCTCTTTTTGATCACTTTGGCTTAGATTTCCCTTGCTTTACCACTTATGATGGGTACTAATTTGAAAATATGTTTGAGGAATGTCAGAAATATCCACTTCTATACTTTTTGGCAGGCATAATGATGAATAGCACACACAACTAGATATAAATATGGGAAAGCAAATGAAAAAGGAGAAAGGCACTTGACCTAATAATGGAAACCCGTTAGGGGAATTTGATTGTGTTGGTATTCTATGCGTAACCTCCCCTTCATTTTAATAATTTCTAATAATAATAACAACAATATTTTTTTTACTGAATTTATATGTGGCCATTGGAGGCTCTGGGAAACCGAAAATATATAAAAAACCAGAATAGACAAACTCAAGGTGCTTTCGTCCAAATATCACCTTGAGCCAATTTTCATTTTAACTCCATTTTCAACCTAGGCAAAGCCAAGAAATGAATATAGAGTTTTGTCCTTCTTGTTTTTCCACTAGTAATACTACTATTATTACCAGTACCACTACTACTTCTACTAGAAGTACTACTACCAAATCTATTACAACTACTACTACTACTTTTGCTACTACAATAATAACAATTACTCTACTGCCAACATCCTGGGAAAAGGAATTTCTATGGAAAATAAGGAAGCATGAATACTCCCTGTCCTCAAGGAACTCCATTATAATTGGGTAAAAAACAATGAGATAAAGCAATTGATAGTTTGATAAGAAATGCGATCACCATAGGACAATCTATCTGTAATTAAATACCAGATTTTGTGGTATCAGATGAAAAGTGGATTTGAGGAGATTCAGGAATCAACAGGGGTGAAAAGCCCAAAAAGCATTATGAGAAAAGAATCATACTTTTGTAATTCAAAAACATCTTGAATGTGAAGAGTAGAAAGGTTTTGAATAGGTAGCACAGATGAGGAAGTGTAACTAAACAAGAAGAGTAACTAAACAAGATGGAGGTATGGAGGTGGAAATCCACAGGGTGAGATCAGATTGATTAAGTTAGGGAATATTAATGAAAGCATCCATCTAATTACTTCAACTCCAATTTATCCTTTCCATGTACAATTTCTATATGTACAAAATGTGAAGAAATAACATTTTCTTGTTATTCAAGGAGGAGTTTGAACAGAAAGAAACAAAGAATTTGTACTTGACAGTGCTGTTTGGGGGATTAAATGAGAAAATGAAGGTCAAGGTGTTTCTAAAAATCAAGTATGATAGGAATGATTGAGCTATTATTGGTCCTGGGACAAACACCTCACTCTTTGCATAAGGACAGATAAACCAAATGGTCAACCACAGAAAGAGTGAATATAAGTATTAAAATTTACGTGTACAGATTGTGGAAGTTGGAGGAGTAATTCTAAGTCAACGGAAATTACAGACACAGTGTTCAGAAAATTGACAAAACTGGTAAAATGAGAAAGCAGCAATTCCCCAAACCACTTGGTAGTAGCTAAGAAAGAGAAGGGTAGAGAAGTGGAATGGGCTAGGTACTCAAGAGATAGCAGGCAATGAATATAGCAGTCTCTGGGTTGATAAACTCAAGGACCCCTACCTTCTGGGATAAGAACTCACTGTTCGAGAAAATTGCGGGGAAAACTGGATAACAATGTGGTGGAAACTAAGCATAGACCAATTCATGACACCATGCACAAGAATGAATGGGTACATGATCTAGGGATAAAGATTGATATCATGGACAAAGTGAAGGAGGAAGGAATAGTGTATTTATCAGATTTATGGAGAAGGGAAGAGTTTTTGACTAAAGAAAAGACAGTAAGCATTATGAAGGGAAAGGTGAATAATTGTGATTGCACTAAACTGAAAAGTTTTTGCACAACTAGACCCAATGCAATCAGGATTCAGAGGGATGTAGTACATTGGGAAAGAATTTTGACAGTTAATGTTGGGGACAAAGGCCTCATTTCTAGAGTATATAGAGAACTGAGTCAAATGTACCAGAATACAAGTCATTCCCCAATTAATAAATGGTAAAAGGATATGAACAAACAATTTTCAGAGGAAGAAATTAAAGATACCTATAATCATAGAAGAAATGCTCTCAACCACTTTTGATTAGAGATGCAAATCAAAACAACTCTGAGGTACCACAACACACCTATTAGATTGGCAAACATGACAGAACAGGAAAATAATAAATGTTGGCGAGGATGTGGGAGAGTTGGAACACTAATTCATTGTTTGTGGAGCTGTGAGTTCATCCACCCATTCTGGACAGCGCTTTGGAACTGTGCCGAAAGGGCTACAAAAATGTGCATACCCCTTCACCCAGCAATATACAGCAATATGACTGTATCCCCAAGAGATAATAAAAATGAGAAAGGACCCCACATGTACAAAAATATTTACAGCATCACTCTTTGTAGTGGCCAAAAACTGGAAATCAAGGGGATGCCCATCAATTGAGGAATGGCTGAAGACATTATGGTATCTGAATGTAATGGAATACTATTGCGCTATAAGAAATGATGAGCAAGATGACTTCAGAGAAGCCTGAAAATATTTACATGGTTTGATGCTGAGCAAGAGGAGCAGCACCAGGAGAACTTTGTGCACAGCAACCACCAAAGTGTGCAAGAGCTTTTTCTGGTAGACTTCGATATTCATAGAAAAAAAAAAAATTCCCAATGATGCCCTAAGGCAAAATGCTTTCCACATGCAGGGAAAGAACTATGGAATTCAATCGCAGAATTTAACAGATCATTTCTGTGTGTGTGTGAGTGTGTGTGTGTGTGTGTTATATTTTGTTTTGTTATATGATTTCTCCCATCTATTTAATTCCTCTACACAGCATGACTACAGTGAAAATGTACTCAGTAGGAATGTATATGTAGATTCTATATAGAATTGTATGGCTCTTGGGGAGGGAAAAAAATCTAAGTTTTGTCGTAGTGATTGGAGAATATTAAAACTAAATATATTGCTTAAAAATGTGAAATGTCACACTGAATATACTTTCCACTCATTTGTTTCCAGAACAAATTACTGATCTTTTTGCATACGTACTTGACTTTTGGTTTCATCTACTTCCTTCTGTAGTTTTTCCTTATCTTCATAATCAATTTCCTTAAATGATGTGACTTGTTGTGAAACTCCTGTCAGGGACTGATAATTGCAGGAAACAGGTGGCTCTCGCTGAAGATTTCTTACTCTAGCCTGATAGAAATATGTCCAAATTACTAATATTACAGATTTCATAAAGCAACATTAGCTCGTATAAAATAAATATAATTCTAAAATTCAAATCAAAAGTCTATATAATTTTGCATACAACTTAATTTCTTCAGTATGTTCATAATTATCAAAGATTGAAAGACAGAAATCTCTTAGGGATTAAGGAAACAACCTCATTTTGCAGGTGAGAAAAACTAAACTCCAAAGAGGTTAAATGAGTAACCAAGGTCCTAAAGGTAGACGTTTAGAAAGAAAAAGATTAAAACTTGGCTCCTGAGACAGCAAAGTTGTTTAGATCATATCACTCAACTTCCATTTAGCATGGAGCAAATGAGATCTTTCTACTCCCTCAGAATACTCCTCAGAAATCAGTACAGTCAGCCTGCTTTCCCCATTACGTCTTAATTGACAAGAATGACACCACCTCCAAAGCTATCTAGGCACTAAAACATTTTACGTGAAATTCCCACGCAAAGTAAAGGAAAGAGGAGGGAAGAACGTACACTTTCTTATGCTTGGTAGAAAATGTAAAGGTTTCCCATTCCATTTTTCGGAAAAGTTGACTACCTTATTTCTGTGTGCCAGTCCGTAGAAGAAAGACATCTACAAGAAAAGGTTTTGCTTTCTTTCCTCTCATGGTTTACGCTGGAGAATGAACATAGGCACTGATATGCTTGTCAGGCTTGGTAAAAGCACTTAACATGCCCAAAGTCAAAATGTCAACAACAAATATGGGAGCTAGGTATTATTCACATCTTCAACAGTCTTGCTAAGCCTTCAAGGAAGTTGCTTTCTCTGTTCAGATAAGAGTTACACTCCTGGTTTCAGTCAATGGAGAAGAAACAGGAAACTATGGAAAATATGCTAGTTCTACACGCTATGTGTACATAGCATGTTAGAAGTACAGAGTTTTGGACATACAGACGTATTCATCCGTTCACATATATGTATATGTAGATATCCACACAGAAAAACATAACTGTATGTGTATAGAATGATATACTGCAACAATTCTTCTCCTCTTTCACTACAGAGCAAGGGGAATTATTACATAAATTATGAAAACCAAATGAAGCCAAAAATCAAAAGAAGCCAAATGTTTTTTTCTAATTAGACAAGATGAAGTACTTTGTAAAAGTCAATTTTAGTAGAGTCACGCCAAATTTTTTGAAGAAAACATAAGGCTAAGAGAAGACAATGTAAAGTTCAGAAAGTAAAATTGGCTCAATTCACTGAATTTCTACAAGTAAACTGTACTCTATTATGGAATGACTAGATAAAATTTTAAATTTTTTAGATGAAATCATTACCCAGGACAATACGTGGTAGAATCGACCCTCACTGCATATATGAAAAATCACAGATAATGTGATCTGCTATTAGACTGTATAAATTATTCATATTAAGGAACTAAAAGGAGTGATTCCAGAACCGGCAACTTTGGAAACTGAGCAAGACTTGTTAGTCCAACCACAAAAAAAAAAAAATAAAAAAAGAGATGAAAAAATAGTGGAGTACAATTAAAAAATAAGATTAGTAACTGAAAAATTAACGCTTAATGAAGAATCATAATGTTTCTGAATAGAAGCACTGTCCTAAATTTCAAAGAAAAGTAGTGGCTCGACTACGGAATTTCACTACAAATAGAATCCAATCGTTAATGTTTCAAAAATTAGTTCAAAAGTGTCTAAATTGAAACTAGTTAGACAGATGAGTATGTTTAAATTTTAATGAAACTCGTAAAGGGCATATTGCACAGTTATCTCAAAAGAGATTTTATACTTCAACTGTAATATTGTTCCTAGCATTATGTTGGAAGACTTTTCTTAAATTGCAGCATTTGAAAAAATTTGTGATATTTCAGTATTCAAATGGAATAATAGAAAAATTAATGAAATAAAAATTTATCTTTATTTGGATACTAGAGATTTCCTATACAAATATTTATTAAGCCAAATGTCATGGACTGCATGATTTCTTGAAGCAAAATGTGTCGTTACCTAAAAGAAGAATTTGTAAATTATTTTTATACTTTTAGCTTTTATATTATTATTTTTATGTTTAAAATTGCTTTCGATTGTTTGCTTTATTACTTATATTGTATTACAGTACATGTTATTTTCATTTTTATATTCATTTGATCTTAAAAATTATTATATTACTTGTTCTATTTATCATATCATGGATTCTCACTCTCAATTCTTATATATCAGAATTTGTACAATGAAAGATAATAGCATCACCAGCCTGTCGAATATTCAAATTCCTAAGATATCTTGATAAAAATTAAATTGAATTTCATTTCAAAACGACTAAAACTTATCCAAGCAAAATACTTCAAAAGCGAACCCTCTTGCGGCCTTCTCATTTTCATATTTCCACGTTTGCTCTCTGAAGTGGTTCCATTCACACATTAACTAATACTTTATTGCTCTCTTCTACTATAAGAGCTTGTTTATCAATATCAGCATAAACTTTATTGAAGAGATCAATAAATTGCACCTGGGCATCACTCATTTGCTTTTCTTGAATTATGATTTTCTTCTGTGTGTCTTCAAGCTCTTGCTGCAGCACCATATTTTCACTCTGGATTTGGCCTAATCTTTCTTGGAGAGATTCATTTTCCAAACTATATCTCTTGACTTTTTCCTTTAACACTTGATTTGGTTCTTCAAGTTCCTCTGCCTTCTGTTCAGCATGCTTCAGTTCTCTCTGTGTGTTTTCTAAAATGTATGTCTTCTCTCTGAGGGATTCATGGACATGGTCTAGCTCATTTTCTAAACTCTTGGCTCTACTTGCAGTCTTAGAGAGTTTTTCAGAAAGGACACCGTTATCCTCTCTTAGACTACACAAGTCATGGTTTAGTTTGTCCTTTAAATGAAGCCACTCATCTCTTTTACCCTCAAAGGAATCCTCAAGGGCTAATTTTGATAACTCATATTTGCCAACGATTTTAATCAACCTGGACGCGTATGATGCCCCATCGTCCTCTAGTTTCTCAATGTTTTGTTCTGCATTCTGCAGTTTAGAGTTCAGCATGGCATTCTGAGCTTTCAGAACGATTATTCGTCGACGGCACTGAAATCCGATTTTTCTTAACGCTTCTTTATTTAATTGTAATTTCTGTTGAAGCTCTTCAATCTTTTCTTTCAACGCTTCAGTTTCTTCTGTGTGGTGCTTTCTGGTGCGCTTATCCTTACTTTTTACTGTGTGTAATTCCATTTGGTGCATGGCAACTTCATACTGTATGATTTCCTTTTTTTTCTGCAGGTATTTTTCCTTTTCGTTCCTAAGAGGAACCTAAAGATAAGAAAAAGAAAAAAATGTTATTCAAAATAAAATTATAAATTCTGATATTTCCATAAAAATTCAAAATAAACGCCAAAGGTCCAAGAAGCATAGTGTCTTCAGAGGAAAAGTTAACTGAGGGAGTTTCACCTATTTCCCATTCTGTTAATTTGCGCAAAGAACAGGACTTAAAACTGCATCATAAATCGAAGATTTGGAACGCGTTTTTGGACCGACAAAGCTGTCTTTCTTTCAGTATATTTGATTTCCTTTTCTCCATACATTTTATCTCACACTGCTGATTCTGTTTCAGACATTTCAAGGTCTCTGGAAAGTACTTTCAATACATGATCTCACCTACAATTTGCACAACCTTTATAAGGGAAATACTTATATTTATTTATATTGCTAAGTGTGGAAAAGAAGTGCAGTTCACGAATTTGAAACTATAGATTATTAGAGCAAAAGGGGACACTACTGATGAGTTAGTACATCATTTTATAATTCAAGAACCAGAAGCCTAACGACAGAAAACCATTTGCTGAAAGTCGTGTGGATGGCAATGGACTGAAGCAGAACACAAAATCTTGGAAAAGTCCCCCTTAGATTGACAGTTTTACCAGATTTCAGACATATAATTATATGAACACACACATGTGTGTGTAATTCCATATGTGTACATGTATAATTTTGTGTGTACATATACACATCCACACAGGAACAGATATATCAATATAAATAAATATATAAATGTACATACATACGTATAAATATATATACATATATATATATATATATATACATATATATATGTATAATACGTAGGTATTCAGCAATTGTTCTTCCACTAGGGCTGCTAACTCAACCAATTTGCATCGAGTAATGTTCTCATTAATAAAAACATGAATGGATTAATACCATCTGCTCTAATTTCCACCTGTACTGATATCTTCTTTCATAAATACTTACAGGAATATCGTTCACTTAGTAGTTGTTTAAATTCTACTTTTTGCTACAAATGAACTTTCTCTCTTTTGTATTGACTTCCCAGAGAGAGTGAAAATTCTTCAAGAAGACAGTGCGTGTCTCACACACAGTCTTCGTATACTTCTCAGGGTCTATCACAGTGTTGTTCACATAATTATTATTCACTAATTGATGAAATAACATTTGAACAAGGGAGAAACTGTAATTTCACTGAAATCTTCCATAGTGAAAACTTGCGCGATCAGGGAAATTAGACAAGACATAGTGCCAGTTTGGCCAGAATGCCAATTAATTGACCTACCTCTTCCTACCAAAGATGGATTCTAAATTACTGCTTCCTTGCTGTAACTTCCAGGAGTCAGTTCACACCTAGTTTCTTGACTGCATCCTGATGCAAAAAGCTTTTGACGGTTAATATTTTAATCCAGGTCTTCCAGAAAGAAGGTGAGGGAAAGGAAGACAAGGAGTGATAGGGGAGCTACTTGGGAAACAAAACTTATTTCATTCCAGTGCTGATTTCTGACACCTTGAAAAATTTCTCAAGAATACAAATTCAAAAGAAAAGTAATTTTCAGAAGAATAAGACTGGAACTCATAATAGTTTCTTAACTAAGCCAAGTCTACTGAAATTAGCCAGGTTAAGAAAAGTCTTTTGCAATATTTGGAGATGCTTATCAAAATTTGGGATGTAGTATTATTTGTATAAAATGGACAATGATCTTTATGTCCTTGGAGCAGGGAAACTAATATTTCTTAAGTATCTAATACGTGCCAAGAACAAAGGCCATAACCTTAAGAGATTTACAATCATTATCTCATTTGATTCTTCCAACAACACTGAGAAGTATGTGCTATTATAATCCCCATTTTGTGGCTAAGGAAAGGGAGAAGAATTAAGTGACTTGCCTAGGATCACACAGATAGAATCTGTGGACACATTTGAAGTCAAATCTTTCTAACCCCAGACGCAAATTTCTATCCCTAATTCCCCCAACATACGTCTAAGTGGAGAAATATCCCATCATCAAAAGTTCTTTTTTTGCCTGCTTTGGAAGAGATACGTACTTACTATGCAATTTATGATGACGACTAGGGTGAAATTTGTTTTGAAGAGTATCCGAAATACCTCTTACTATAGATTGTGCCTTCTACAATGATGAATCCATACCTAAATACTTGGAAATGTGGGAAAGCAACTGACAATGGAGAAAGGTATTTGCTAGCATTAAAGGGAACAGGTTAGAAGAATTTGACTGTCATGCTATTGTACGCTTAACTGTACCTTCATTTAAAAAATTTCTGAGAATAATACGAGCAACTGAAAAATAATTTTGTTTTCAATTTCTACTTTGCTCTTTGTGGTCTGGAGAATTCAAAATTTATAAAAATCAGACTAGAACATCTTCAAGTATTTTAGTCCAACCATTTTCAACTGCTGGCAAAATCAACAAATAAACATTTAGTTTCCTTGTTCCTGTTTTCCTACTACTAGGACTACTACTACAAGTACTCCTATCACTAGAACTAATAGTACTGGAACTACAACTAGTACTACTTGTACTACAACAATCATAACAATTGCCTCTACTGACAGTGTGCTTTGAAAGCAAAGTTCTACCGAGAAAGAATGAAGTATCCATTGTTCTGTCCTCAAGAAACTTTATTACAGTTGGGCAAAAAACAGTTAGAAAAGGGAAGTGATAGTTTGTCAACAGATGTGAAAACCATAAAGCAATAAATGCTCACTTACATACCCAATTCGGTATTAGGTAATTAGGTGGTATCAGATGAAAAGCGGATTTCAGGAGATTCAGAAATCCTTAGGGGTGAAAAGTCCCAATGGCATTATGGCAAAAATATCGTGGGTTTGGAATGCACAAGCCTGTTGGAGATGAAGAGTAGATAGGTTTTTGATGGGGAGTGCAGATGAGAACGTGTAACTGAGCAAGAAGTGAAGAAGGTATGGAGCTAGAAATGCACATGGTGAGATCTGATTGCTGAAGTTAGAAGATATTAATGAAATCATCCATCTCATTACTTTAATTCTCAATTGTATTTTGCAGGTACAATTTACATATTTAGGAATTGTGAAGAAACAACCTTTTCCTGTTATTCAAGGAGAAGTTTCAATGGAAGTATACAAATAATTTTTACTTCACAGCATTGTTTGGGGATTAAATGAGAAAATGATGGTAAAGGTCTTTCTAAACATAAAGAATCATAGAAATGATTTAGGCATTATGGGTCCTTGGAAAAACACTCATTCTTTGTGTAAGGACAGATAAACCAAATTGTCAACGACATCATGAGTGAATATTAGTATTGAAATTCATGTGCACAAATTGTGGCGGTTGTAGGTCTAACTTTAATTCAACTTAAATGACAGACAGAGCGTTCAGAAAATTTATACTGTTGACGAGCAAAAGGGAAATGTCACACTGCACACAATTTCCATTCATCAGGAACAAATTATTGATCTTTTTGCATACATACTTTACTTTTGGTTTCGTCTACTTGCTTCAGTAGTTTTTCCTTCTCTTCATAATTCCTTCGATAAAATGATGTAACTTGTTGTGAAACTATTCTCATGGATTGATAGTTGCCGGAAACAGGAACTTCTCGCTGAAGATGTCTTTCTCTGGCCTGATAGATATGTGTTCAAATTATTTCTATTGCTGATTTCAGAAAGCAATATTAGCTCATATAAAATAAATATAGTTTCAAAATTCAAATCAAAAGTCATTATAGTTCTGCATGCAATTTAATTTCATCAACATATTCATAATTTTCATAGATTTGAGATATAAATATCTTAGATGGTATTTAACAAAATTCCCGCATGTGGCACATGAGAAAAACGAAACTCCAAAGAGGTTAGTTGAGTTACCCAAGGTCCTAACGTTAGTCGTTTCTAGGGAAAAAGATTGACACTTGGCTCCTGACACAAGAAAGCTCTTTTGATTATTCTACTCAACCTTCATTTAGCATGGATCAAATGCGCACTTTCCACTTGCTCAGTATAATCCTGAAATATCAGAACATTCAGCCTGGTGTCCCCATTGACTCCTTTTTGAGAATAATTACAGCCCCTCAAAAGCTATCTAGGGACTGAAATATTATAGGTGAAATTCACATGGAAAATACTGGAATGAGGGGGGAGGAATGTATACTTTTTTGTACTTGATAGACACATTAATCGTTTCCCATTCCTTTTTTCAGAGAAATTAACTGCCTCATTTCTATGCACCAACATTTAGAAAGAGGAGGACATCTACAAGAAACGTTTGAATTTTCCTTCCTCTCATTGTTTAACTGGGGAGAAGGAACGTAGGTACCGGTACGCATGTCAGGCTTGGTAAAAGCGTTTGATATGAATGATTTGTTTTGCTCAAAGCCAAAATGAAAACAACAAATATGGTCACTAGGCACTGTTCACATCTTCAAGAGTCTTTGCTAAGCCTTCAAAGAATTCCTGTTCCTGTTCAGATAGGAATTACACTCCTGGTTTCAGTCAATCGACAAAAAAAAGGAAACTATGAAAGAATATGCTAGTTCTCCCACTAATCTATACACAGCACGTTGCAAGTTCAGCGATTTGTACATACAGACGTATTCATCCATTCTCATATGTGTATGTGTACATATACACGCAAGATGCAAAGTCATGTGTGTATAGACTGATACACTGCAAAAATTCATCTCTAATTTCATCATAGTGCAACGCAAATTATTGCATAAGTTATGAATACCAAATGAAGCAAAAATCAAAAGAGATCAAAATTTTTTCTCTAATTAGGCACGATGAAGGAATTTGTGAAACTAACTGTAACTAAAGTCTGGGAAGTTATTTTGAAGAAAACATAAGGCTAAAAGGAGACAATGTAAAGTTGAGACAGTAAAATGGGCACAATGTACTGAATTCCCATAAGGTTACTAAATTCTGCTTTGGAAGGATAAGATAAAATTTTCAACTTTTTTAGATGAATTATTTCCCAGTACAATATATGGTATAATGGACACTCATTGTATATATGAAAAATCACAGAAAATGAGAGCTGGTATTAGACTGTGTAAAGTTATTCTTATTCAACAACTAAACGGCCGTGATTCCAGAACTTGCAATTTTGCACATCGAGCAAGAATTATTCGTAAAACAATAAAAAAATACTGACATTAAAATATTACTAGTGAAGCACAATTAAAAAATAAGATTATTAACCCAAAAAGTTAACGTTTAATGCAGAAAAATCATCTTTTGGAATAGAATTGCTGTCCTCACTTGGAAAGAAAAATAGTGTCTAGACTAAGGAATTTCACTACAAATATAATCCAGTTGTTAATGCATCAAAAGGTAGTTGAGAGGAGTCTGAATTGAAACTAATCATATTGTGGAATATGTTTAAATGCTAATGAGATGTCTAATGGGAATATTCCACAGAATCAAACAAGAAATTTTACCTTTCAACTGTTATATAATTCCTAGCATTTTTGTGTAAGATCTCTCTTCAACTTCAGCATTTGAAATAATTTATTCCATTTCAGAGTTCAAATGGGATATTAGGAAAATTATTAAAATGGAAAAAATTATCTGCATTTATGAGGCAGCGATTTCCCCTACAAATATTTATGAAACCAAAATGTCATGGACTCTGAGTCTTCTTAAGGTAAAAAGCATTTTTTTATTTTTATTTTTATTTCGTTTTTATGTTATTATTTTTATGTATCACATTATTTTCATTTCTTAATTTCATTGCTTACTTTTTATTACAGTATGTTTAATTATTATTGCATTCATATTATCTTAAAAATCATGACATTACTTGTTCTATTTAGCATATTATGGATTCTCATTCTCAATTCTTACATATCAGCATTTCCCCAATGAAAGTTGATAACCTCACCAGCCTGTTGAGAATTCAAATTTCTAAATTATCTTGATTAAAATTACTTTGACTTTCATTTCAAAAAGCTATATCGTTATCCAAGTATGACATTTAATGACCGAACCCTCTTTCAGCCTTCTCAATTTCATATTTACACATTTGTTCTCCTAAGTGGTTACATTCACTGACTAACACTTTCTTGCTGTCTTCTACTAGAAGAACTTGTTTTTCACTATCAGTATAAAGTTTGTTGAAGAGATCAATAAACTGTACCTGAGCATCACTCAGTTGCTTTTCTTTCATCGTGACTTTCTTCTGTGTGTCTTCAAGCGCTTGCTGAAGCACCATATTTTCACTCTGGATTTGCCGTAACCTTTCTTGGAGAGATTCATTTTCCAAACTACATCTGTTGAGTTTTTCCTTTAACACTCGATTTGTTTCTTCAAGTTCCTTTGCCTTCTCTTCAGCATGGTTCAGTTCTCTCTGTGTGTTTTCTACAATATATGTCTTTTCTCTGAGGGATTCATGAACATGGTCTAGCTCATTTTCTAAACTCTTGGCTCCACTTTCAGCCTGAGAGAGTTCTTCAGAAAGGAAAGCATGGTTCTCTCTTAAACTAGACAAGTCACTGTTTAACTTGTCCTGTACATGAAGCCACTCATCTCTTGCTTCCTGAAAGGAATGTTCAAGGGCTAGTTTGGACGCCTCACTTTGCTTATAATCGTCAATAACAGACATCAGACGAGACCTATATGATTCAATTTCGCTCTCTAGTCTCTCTGTGTTTTCTTTTGCATTCTCCAATTGAGAGTTCAGCGCTGCATTCTCAGCTTTCAGAACCTTTACTTGGCCACTGTATTGAAATCGGATTTTTCTTAATGCTTCTCTATTCCACTGTAATTCCTGTTGAAGCTCCTCATTCTTCTCTTTCAAAGCTTCAGTTTCTTCTCTGTGGTGCTTTCTGGTTTGCTGATTCTTAATTTTTACTGTTTTTAATTCCACTTTGTGCATGGCAACTTCATACTGTATGATGTCCTTTTTCTCCTGCAAATATTTTTCCTTTACATTCCTAACAGGAACCTAAACATAAGGAAAAGAAAAGAAAATGTTATTCAAAATAAAATGACTTATTCGGATATTTCCTTAAAAATTCAAAGGAAACGCCAAGGGGCCAAGAAGCATAGTGTATTTAAAGAAAAAGTTAACTGAGGGACTTTCACCTCTTTCCCATTTCTATCAATTTGCTGAAAGAATACGGCTGAAAACTGCTTCATCAACCAGAAGATTTGGACACCATTTTTGAACTCACAAAGCTGTCTGTCTTTCAGTAGATTTGGTTTCCTTTTCTCCATACATTCTGTCTCACACTGATGATTCTATCTGAGACATGTCAAGGTTTTTGGAAAGGACTTTCAGTACATCATCTCACCTAAAATTTGCACCACCCTTGTGAGGGAAATATTTATATTCCTTCATATTGCTAATTGTGTAACAGAAGTGCACTTCACGCACGTAAAACTATAGATTGTTCGAGCAATAATGGACACTACTGATGAGTTAGTACTTCATTTTACAAATCAAGAACCAGAAGCCTAAAGACAGAAAATCATTTGTCGAAAGCCAACTGGATGGCAATGACTGAAGCAGAACACAAAATCTTGGAAAAGTCACCCTTAGATGCAGAGTTTTAACAAACTTCAGACACATATTTGTAAAAACACACACATATATGTGCATGTATCAACGTATGTGTACATGTATATTTTTGTGTGTGCATATACACATGCACACAGGAACAAATATATCAATATAAATAAATATATAAATATAAATGTACATGTTAATATAGATAGATAGATACATAGATAGACAGACAGACAGATAGACAGATAGATAGATAGATATAGATATACAATAGGTAGGTATTCAGCAATTGCTCTTCCAGTAGGGCTGCTAACTCAACCAAATTGCATCAAGTAATGTTTGCATTAGGAAAAGCATGAATGGATTACTACCATCTGCTCTAACGTGCAACTTTAGTGATATCTCCCTTTTGTAAATGCTTACTGGAAAATCGCTCACTTCGTAGTTGTTTAAATTCTACCGTTTGTTATAAATGAAGTTTCTCTATTTTGTGTTAACTTCCACAGAGAGTGAAAATTCTTCAAGGAGACAGTGCACGTCTGACACACAGTCTTTTATCCTGCTCAGGATCTATCACAGTGTTGTTCACATAGACAGTATTCACTAGTTGATGAAATAACGTTTGAACAAGGAAGAAACTGTAATTTCACTAAATTCTTACATACTGAAAACTTACACGATCAGGGAAATTACACAAGAAATGGTGCCAGTTTGGCCAGAATGCCAATAAAATGACCTACTTCTTGCTGCCAACGATGGACTCTAAGTTACTGCTTGCTTGGTATACCTTCCAGGAGTCAGTTCACACCTCGTTTCTTGACTGCAACCTGAAGCCAAAAGCTTATGAAGGTTCATATTTTAATCCAAGTCTTTCAGAAAGAAGGTGAGAGAAATGAAGACAAGAAGTGATAGGGGCGTTACTTGGGAAACAGAACTTATTTCATTCCAGTGCTCATTTCTGACACCTTGAAAAATTTCTCAAGCATGGACATTGAAAAGAAAAGTCATTTTCAGAAGAATGAGATTGGAATTCATAATAGTTTCTTAACTAAGCTGAGTACACTGAAATTGGCCAGGTTAAGAAAACTCTTTTGCAATATTAGGAGATGATTATCCAAATGTGGGAGGCAGTATTATTTATATATAGTGGACGTTGGTCTTTATGCTTTTGGAGCAGGGAAACTAGCATTTCCTAAGTGTCCAATATGTGCCAACAATAAAGGCCATAAACATAAGAGATTTACAATAATGATCTCATTTGATTCTCACAACAACCCTGAGAAGTATGTACTAGTATTATCCCCATTTTGTGGCTGAGGAAACTGAGAAAAACTAAGTGACTTGCCTAGGATCACACAGACAGAATCTCCGGACACATTTGAAGTCAGATTTTTCTAACCCCAGACCCAAATTTCTATCGCTAATTCCCCCAACATACGTCTAAGTGGAGAAATATCTCATCATCCAAAGTTCTTTTTTAACCTGCTTTGGCAGAGTTACTTACTTACTTTTCAAGTTATGGTGACTACCAGGGTGAAATTGCGGTTGGAAGAATCTCAGAAATCTCCCTTACTTTACTTTGTGCCTTCCACCATGATGAATAGCATGCAGAAATACATGGAAATGTGGGAAAGCAACTGACAATGGAGAAAGCTATTTGATAGTATTAAAGGGAAGGGGCTAGAAGAATTTAACTGTCATGCTATTGTACGCTTAACTGCACTTTCATTTTAATAATTTCGAAGAATGATCATAGAAACTACAATACTTTCGTATTGAATTTCTACTTTTGGCGTCTGGGAAATTGAAACTTTATATAAAATCAGACTAGAGAAACTCAAAGTACTTTAGCCCAACCATTACCTTAGAACAAATTTAATTTTAGGTAAACTTGCAACTCCTGGCAAAATCAACAGAAAACATTGAGTTTCCTTGTTCCTGTTTTTCTACTGCTAGTGCTACCACTACAAGTACTACTATCACTAGAACTACTAGTACTAGAACTACTACTAGTACTACTTGTACTGAAAAAATAATAACAATTACTTCTCTTGACAGCATGCTTTGAAAACAACGTTCTATCAAAAATAACGAAGTCTAAATGATCACTGTCCTCAAGGAAATCTATGATAGTTGGGCAAACAAGAGGTAGAACACGGAAGTAATAGTTTGTTAACAGATGTGAACAGCATAAAGCAATAAATACCCAATGAGGTCATATCAAATGAAAAGTGGATTTCAGGAGATTCAGAAATCCATATGGGTGAAAAGTCCCAATGGCATTATGGCAAACGAATCATGCTTTTGGAAGGCACAAGCATGCTGGAGGTAAAGAGTCGATAGGTTTTTGACGGGTAGTGCAGATGAGGACGTGTAACTGTGTGTAAGCCAGAAGAAGAGTGTGAAGAAGGTATGGAGCCAGAAATCTACATGGTGAGATCAGATCGATGAAGTTAGAGGATATTAATGAAATCATCCATCTCATTACTTGAATTCTCAATTGCATTTTGCAGGTACAATTTACATATTTACAAATTGTGAAGAAACAACCTTTTCCTGTTGTTCAAGGAGAAGTTTCAACGTAAGTAAACAAGTAATTTCTACTTCACAGTATTGCTTCGGGATTAAAAGAGAAAATAATGGTAAAGATCTTTCTAAACATAAGGAATCATAGAAATGATTTAGGCATTATGGGTCCTTGGGAAAACACCTCACTCTTTCTGTAAAGACAGATAAACCAAATTGTCAAGGACATCATGACTGAATATTTCTATTGAAATTCGTGTGCACACATTGTGGAGTTTGTAGGTCTAATTTAATTCGACTTAATTGACAGAGCGTTCAGAAAATTTATACTGTTGACGAGAAAAAGGGAAATGTCACACTGCACACAATTTCCATTCATCAGGAACAAATTATTGATCTTTTTGCATACATACTTTACTTTTGGTTTCATCTACTTGCTTCGGTAGTTTTTCCTTCTCTTCATAATTCCTTCGATAAAATGATGTAACTTGTTGCGAAACTATTCTCATGGATTGGTAGTTGCCAGAAACAGGAACTTCTCGCTGAAGATTTCTTTCTCTGGCCTGAGAGATATATGTCCAAATTATTTCTATTGCTGATTTCAGAAAGCAGAATTAGCTCATATGAAATAAATATCATGTCAAAATTCACATCAAAAGTCATTATAGTTCTGCATGCAATTTAATTTCATCAACATATTCATAATTTTCATAGATTTGCGGTATTAATATCTTAGATGTTATTTAACAAAATTCCCTCATGTTGCACATGAGAAAAACGAAACTCCAAAGAGGTTAGTTGAGTTACCCAAGCTCCTAACGTTAGTCGTTTCTAGGGACAAAGATTGACACTTGGCTCCTGACACGAGAAAGCTCTTTTGATTATTCTACTCAACCTTCATTTAGCATGGGTCAAATGAGATCTTTCTACTTGCTCAAACATTCAGCCTGATTTCCCATTACCTGTTTTTTGAGCATAATTGTATCACCTCAAAAGTTATCTAGGGACTAAAATATTATAGGTGAGACTCACATGGAAGGGAATGGAATGAGCGGGGAGGAATGTATACTTTTTTGTACTTGATAGCCACATTAATGGTTTCCCATTCCGTTTTTCAGAAAAGTTAACTGCCTCATTTCTATGCACCAACCTTTAGAAAGAAGAGGACATCTACAAGAAACGTTTGAATTTTCCTTCCTCTCATTGTTTAACTCGGGGGAAGGAACGTAGGTACTGGTACGCATGTCAGGCTTGGTAAAAGCGCTTCACATGAATGATGTGCTTTGCTCAAAGCCACAATGAGAAGAACACATATGGTCACTAGCTGCTGTTCCCATCTTCAACAGTCTTTGCTAAGCCTTCAAAGAATTCCTTTTCCTGTTCTGATAGGAATTACACGCCTGGTTTCAGTCCATCGGCAAAAAAAAATCAAACTGCGGAAAATATGCTAGCTCTCCCGCTTATGCATATATAGCACATTACAAAATCAGAGTTTTGTACCTGCAGACGTATTCATTCATTCACATATGTGTATAAGCAAATATACACACAGAGATACAAAGTCGTGTGTTTATGGACTGTTATACTGCAGAAATTCATCTCTGCTTTCATCATAGTGCCAGGCAAGTTATTGCATAAATTATGAATACCAAATGAAGCCCCAAATCAAAAGAAATCAAAATGTTTTCTCCTATTAGACAAGTTGAAATACTTTGTGAAACTAAATTTAACTAAAGTCTGGTAAGTTGTTTTGAAGAAAACGTAAGGCTAAAAGAAGACAATGTAAAGTTGAGAAAGTAAAATGGGCGCAATTCACTGAATTCTTACATGTTAACTAAATTCTACCATTGAATGACAAGATAAAATTTTCATATTTTTTAGATGAAATTATTACCCAGTACAATATATGGTACAATGGACGCTCATTGTATATATGACAAATCACAGAAAATGAGAGCTGCTATTAGACTGTGTAAAGCTGTTCTTACTCAACAACTAAAAGGCAGTGATACCAGAACTTGCAATTTTGCACACCGAGCAAGAATTATTAGTAAAACAATAAAAAGTACAGAGATTAAAAAAAAATTGGTAGTGAAGCACAATAAAAAATAATATTAGTAACCCCAAAATTAACCTCTTTTTGAATAGAATTACCGTCCTAAATTGAAAAGAAAAGGAGTGTCTAGACTCTGGATTTTCACTACAACTATCATTCTCTCGTTAGCGTTGCAAAGAGTAGTTCAGAGGAATCTGAATTGAAACTCGTCAGAATGTTGAGCATGTTTAAATGTTAATGAGATGTCTAATGGGAATATTCCAGAGTATCTCAAAAGAAATGTTATCTTTCAACTGTTACATTATTCCTAGCATTTTTTGGTAAGACTTCTCTTAAACTTCAGCGTTGGAATTAATTTATTCCATTTCAATATTCAAATAGAATATTAGGAAAATTAATAATATAAAAAATTATTTGTGTTTATACACTAGCGATTTCCCCTACAAATATTTATGAAACAAAAATGTCATGGCCTCTAGAATTTCTTCAATCAAAATGAGTCATCTTATCTACAAAAGCGTTTTCTAATTTTAGTTTTATATAGTTTTTAAATTATTATTTTATGTCACATTATTTTCATTTAAGTTAATTACTTATATTTTATTACAGGATATTTACTTATTATTGCAATCATATTATCTTCAAAATCACGATATTACTTGTTCTATTTATCATATTATGGATTCTCATTCTCAATTCTTACATATCAGCATTTTCCCAGTGAAAGTTGATAACCTCACCAGCCTGTTGAGAATTCAAATTCCTAAATTATCTTGATTAAAATTACTTTGACTTTCATTTCAAAAAGCTTTATCTTTGTCCAAGACATTTAATGACCGAACCCTCTTTCAGCCTTCTCAATTTCATATTTACACATTTGTTCTCCTAAGTGGTTACATTCACTGACTAACACTTTCTTGCTGTCTTCTACTAGAAGAAGTTGTTTTTCACTATCAGCATAAATTTTGTTGAAGAGATCAATAAACTGTACCTGGGCATCACGCAGTTGCTTTTCTTTCATCGTGACTTTCTTCTGTGTGTCTTCAAGCGCTTGCTGAAGCACCATATTTTCACTCTGGATTTGCCCTAATCTTTCTTGGAGAGATTCATTTTCCAAACTACATCTGCTGAGTTTTTCCTTTAACACTCGATTTGTTTCTTCAAGTTCCTTTGCCTTCTCTTCAGCATGGTTCAGTTCTCTCTGTGTGTTTTCTACAATATATGTCTTTTCTCTGAGGGATTCATAGACATTGCCTAGCTCATTTTCTAAACTCCTGGCTCCACTTTCAGCCTGAGAGAGTTCTTCAGAAAGCAAAGCATGGTTCTCTCTTAAACTAGACAAGTCACTGTATAACTTGTCCTGTACATGAAGCCACTCATCTCTTGCTTCCTGAAAGGAATGTTCAAGGGCTAGCTTGGACGCCTCACTTTGCTCATAATCGTCAATAACAGACATCAGACGAGACCTGTATGATTCAATTTCGCCCTCTAGTCTCTCTGTGTTTTGTTTTGCAGTGTCCAATTTAGAATTCAGCACTGCATTCTCAGCTGTCACAACATTTACTTCTTCACTGTACTGTACTCTGATTGCTGTTAGTATTTCTGCATTCAACTGTAATTTCTGACGAAGATAATCATTCTTTTCCTTTAAAATTTCTATATGGTTTTCTTTGTCTCGATTCTTAATTTTTAGTGTATCTACTTCGAGTTTGAGCATGGCATTTTCATCCTCTAAGATTTGATTTTTGTCGAACAGATATTTTTCTTTCTCATGGCTGTCAGGAATCTAAACATAATAAACAGAAAAAAAGTGCTACTCAAAATAAAGTTATGGATGCTGATTATTCCCTAGCAATTCCAAATAAACGCCAAGGTACCAAGAAGCATACTTTAGTAAAACAAAATTAAAATGAGGGAGTTTGCCCTATTTCACATTTCTCTCAGAGTCAGTTTTCACAAAGAACACATTTTAAAAGTGCTTCATTAATCAAAAGGCATGGAGTGTACTTTTAGGCCTAGAAAGCTTATATTTTATTTCCTTTGCTCTGTCCATTCTATTCCACGCTGATAAGTCATATTGTTAATAGAATTAAAATACTTAATATTTTCAAACTGCCTCTTCTATGTTGAGTTATTTTACTCATTTTCAGTGTTGTGCAATCTCTTCTGTATATCTTAGATTCTTTTCCCTTTCCCCCACCTCCTTTCTTCTTCTCTCTCCACTTACTGCCTTACACGGTGTACGATCTTATAGAGCATCAATATCTTGTCTTATATCTTATCTAGTATCTTGTATCTATACATACATTCCTATTAAGTGCATTTTTACCTTAGTTATACTCCCTAGAAGAATTAAAATGAACGGGGGAAACCATAAAACAAAATGTAACAGAAAAGACAATGCTGCGCTACATTCTGCGATCAAATTTCACAGTTGTTTCTCAGCATGTGGAAGGCATTTTGCTTCAAGAAGCCAAAGGGAATTTTTTAAGTCCTTGCAATGCAACGAGGTACTACATCTACAAGAATATTTCCTCACACACTCTGGTTGTTCCTGCATACAATATTTTCCTGGTGCTGCTCCTGTCACTCATCATCAGTTCACATAAGTCCTTCCAGGCCTCTCTAAAGTCTTCGTGACACATTGCCTTTGGTGGTATTCAGCAAAGTACTTCCCATACATTGTCTCACCTAAGCCTTGCCACACCCTGATGCGGGAAATATTGATATTCTCCTCCCCGTTTTACAGATTAGAACTTAGGTTAGGATACATTATTGAACAACCTGTCCATTATCACACTCAGTAAGTATCAGCAGCAATATCTCAATCCAGGTCTCTTCAGACTCCAAATCTAGCACACTTTTTTCAATAGCTTATTTCCTTTCAGCAGTTGATATTAAGAATTTGTCCTAAATGGAGACTCCTTGCCCTGGTACAATGAACTTCACTCCAGAACAATGAACTCATAAGTCTTATGTTTCTTAGTAGAAGTCTTACGAATAATCGATTTTCTCATGGATGTGTCGCATTTTCATAGCATCATTGATTTAAAACTTTTAGAAGTTATCAAGTTGAAATCTCTCATTTTAGGGAAGGGAAAAGTCAGGCCTAGAATGTGGTCCCCTACTGATGGTAACCTAGTCTTAACCATGACATGTTAAAGAAATGATGAAAGAATTATTGGGGCCAAATAATAAAATATGAGTATTGCACTCCCATCACAACCAAACTCCTCCAGGAGCGTTGGATCCCGTTCAGGACCAGAGAACAGAGTTTTGTCCAATAGCTTAGAAGCTGCATTCTATGATATCTTTTCTAAAAAGCCAGAAGGAGAGCATGAATTGGTCACAGGTGAGTTCAATGAAGCACTCCAGTGTGCAAGCACCAAAGGACTACTAAGGGCCAACAACCCAAATGGTTTACTTCAAACAACTGTTGAAAAACAGAAGAAAATGAAAATTTCTAATTTTGGCATTTGAGAAACTTGTGTTTCTATCATGCTGAGCAATGATGAATGTGAGCGAATGGAGGAATTCATGGCCCGGATAGAGCCTTATGTCAGAAACCTAAGTGAAATTTATTTCTGTGGCAAATACTTTTATTCCTTTTCTTTAATGAAAGATGAGGGAGACAAGAAGGTGAAATAGAGCAATCTATTAACATATATTTCAGAACCCTCACTCTCTTCCCTGAAAAGTACAAGCAGATGATATCGCTTAATCAAGGAAGAAAAATGGTTTGTGTTTGAGGTGTCACCTTCTACCTAGTTGCATTCCTTTCTCTCTCTAAGCTAGGAGTTAGTGACACTGATGTGCTGCCCCTTTCCTATGTCCAGAAAGGAAGAGGCACTGTTGTGCACCAGGAACTTTTTTCAGTAGACGTAAAGTTGGGTCTCGGGAGAGATCATTCAATTAAAAGAAAAAGAAACGGTCAAGCAAGACAAACAGTATTGTGCTGATTTTGGTCACTAGCTGTGTCCTGAACTATCTGTTGCAGACAGATGGACGGGACTGAGGATAACAAAGATGTCCCAAAATGAAGAACCGAAATCTGAACTTTCAAAATATGTAGTTAGATTTGAAAATGACCAAAGTAAATACCTCAGAAGTCTGAGTGATTTTGGAAGCAGTTGTTTTGTTTTCTTTCTGCTTCGAAAGAGGATTGTTCAGAATCCCACTTTGCAAAGCTATAACATTTAGCTCCGGAAAAAGTGGTCCTTGAGTTTCCTTTAGCTCTTCTTCGTCCTGCGGACAAGAAGTTCATAAAATTTTCATCACCATTTTCCTTCAACAGTCAGCAACAACATTTTACCTTTAAATGGAATACAGAATCGGACAAAGCACGGAAACTAACTTTAAAAACTCAAAGAAAAACAGGCTACTGAAAAGGAAAAGCAACAAGAAGGAAAGCAATTCAAAGTTGGAAAGGAACCTCAATCACTCCTCAGGGCGATCCACACCCAGGGTTAAGTCCTTAACTCTTACAAGCCTCAGCTTGAAGTCTTCACAGGTGAGGATAGATACCATATCTCAAGTGAACTCATTCGATTTGTGGATGGTTCTCTTTGTTGGCAAGTTTTTTCTCATTAATCTTAAAAATGTACATTTGTGCAACTCTTATCCATGGCTCTTAGCTCTTATCCTTACACTGAAGCAGAGCAAGCTTCGTCCTTCTTCCACATGACTCTCCTTCAAAAACTTGAACATAAAAGGATCAATAGCTCTATTTTGTTGAACAGATCCTCAAAAGTCATGGTCCCCAAGGGCCTTCCTCATCCTGTTTGCCATTCTGCTTATTAGCGAGCATAATTCTGAGGAAGCCACAAATGAGTTAAACAACATAAGCCTATCTACTTATTCACTTCAGAGTAGAGAGTGCTTTTCACCTTCTCTATTTTGGTAGCTATACTTTTCTGAATAAGATGCAAAATTACGCTAGCTTTTGGGTTCTCAAATAACATCAATAAATCAACTTTAGTTTAGAACTGGCCACGATTCTTATATCTTTTCAGGCAAAATGCTATCTAAACCTATTTCCCCCAACTCATACGTATGAACCTAATTTTGTAACTAATTGTATAATTTGACAGTAATCCTCACTAAATATCATGTTATGAATAGGCTCAGTCCAGTACTCTGACTTACTGAGAATTTGCATTTCCTCCATGTAGAAAGTCTGCAATAATTTTAAGTAAATCAACACGTAAATAAGTAAAACATAAAGACCCTAGAGACCAATAAACTCTTCTGAAAGCCTGAAGGATGTGTGCTAAAGTGTAGTGAAAGGAAGAGAAAAAGAGAACGAACTTGCACTTGCATTGCCCAAAGTATTTTCAGATAAGGAGACTCTCTCTAAAAATGGAGAGGAATCCTCTGGAACTTATGTTGCTATCAAAGTTGAGGATAGAGCAGTGGTGTCAAACAGATCCTCCAGTACTGAGTTCTATGGACAGATCTGGGGGACTTTGAAACCTTTGGCTCAGGGTTAGGTGAGATGAACTCCGTGGCAACATTTGAACCCAGGTTTCTCTGGATATCAGGTTAGTTCTATTCACTACGCCATAGTGATCCTCTACTGTGAGACATACTTTAAAAAGTACTAATTTCACTTTACTCTTTCATGGCTCTTTAGACTGCAATTTTACATTCTAATGCTACTGCATGGGATATATATTTTTTTATATTCATGAGTACATATCTACAAATGATTAGACCCAACTTACTTACACTAGACATAAAAATCCTAGTCCTTTCTCAAGATTAAAAAGAGTATGATGTTCACTTCCCCACTCCCAGGGAACCCACAAGTTTTCTTACCAAGAACAGATGGAAATAGTGACTTTAAAATTCCAATTTACCTGTTTCGAATGATTTGTTTCTGTTCTCAATTCCAGGTCCAGAGTTCTGAGAGGGTATTGAAATTCCTGTCTTAGCTCCACTTTTTCACCACATCGTTCTTTTTTTCTGAACTGGTGACTCATTTTTAGAACTAGCTTTTCTTCAGCGTCTTGCTCAATTTCTTCTTGCTTCCCGGGAACCCTAGAAGAAAATTGTCCTTTTTCAATGACAATGCAGTAGAAATAAGGAAGAAATACCATTGAATATACTCATCTGGATTTCTAAAGGAAAAGAAGATTAATTTATTGGGAACTCGATCTATGTAGAGAACTCCCTGTCAAGGAACTCCCTCTGTTCATGCAGAGTGGTCCGTGCTCTACACTTTTGAGTTGACCTGTTTCTGTTCCCTATTACACTGAGAATAAACGTAACTTGCACAGGCTCACAAAGTCAGGATGTGTCAGAAACTGATGGAGTTCTTGGGTGCCTGTGCTTGGACACAATTCTAAAATCACGTTTCTCTTTCAAAATCGCATTTCTCCCTAGCCTCAAAACATTATCTCAGGCAGTTTCTCCCCAGTGCAAGAAAACAGCCTGTCACAGCAACAACTATTATCTCCTTACCTGATACAATAGCCAGTTACAACCATAGAATTCAGAAGTTTGAACAGCTGTGTGCTGGCTGAACAGTCTGTGAACATGGCCAGAACGACATTGACTACTCATTGACCCATCATATGTTTCCTCGATTTAGATATAGGAACACTCCCTTACATTTTTCTTGTCCAACAAGATATTCGTGAGACCAATCTGGCATCCGTTAGTCTGTCCTGACCACTAGTGGACTTAGGGATGTTTCAGTCCTAAAACCGCATCTCTATGCAGTTGCCACTCCTCCTTATGCTATTTCCCTGTGAACTCTGCGTATAATACCTGCCAGGTAGATACCAAAATTGCATGTTCCTTTAACAAATAACCTCTGCTTAACCATTGCCTAGTCTCACCTTGAGTCATCTGCTTAGCATATTTGGCACATGTTTTCCTATAGACTATCGTATATAAACTTTACCTGTACCCAGCTAGGGTTGCAGTTTCCCTAAGAACCCTTGCTGCTGAAAAGTGTCAGAAAGCTTTACCTTGATGTCAAAAATGTTTGAGTTTGTGAATTCATTCCAGGTGACCTGCCCGTGGTACTCTGGTCTTTGCGTGGCACTTATTGCCCCTCTGCCAGTTGTCATCAAAATCAGAGGGGAACCCATTTTTTTTATCCAGGCTGCTCCAGGGCATTTTAATTCTATCAAAACTGTATCATATATTCACTTGGATGCTTTTGTTTCTTGTATTCAATGAAGAGAAATTCCATAAATTGTATGGAGCTGGAACAAAAGATTATTTCCAAATTCCCGAGTTCTGATACATTTCAAATTCGCCGGTGAAAAGTGTAGAGGGGGATGCATATGAAATTACATCCATTTTTCCATTACTATTGATTAGTGAAGTGATTTTTTACTTCATGTTGAAAAAAATGAAACACAGCTACTTGTGTTACAGTTTTCAAAATTCACTACAAATGCATCTCTACCTGATATCCACAGAGTAAAAATGAGTAAGTAGGGTTCATTCATAATACTGTTTGAATGAGGTGGTATTTTGGCCTTCCTAACCTCAAATCCTCTATCACATTTCTTCAACGGTAAGAAAAAAGCTTCCAAGGATTTGTTTAAAATCATGAGTTCCATACCTCGTGCTACGAAGTTCTCTTTTCCATTCTGCTTTTTGTTGCTCTAAGTCAGACACCATTTGCCTTGTTTCTGATAATTCTTCCCGCAGTCCACAAATCTTGTTTTCTAAACTCTTCACTTTCCTGGTGAGTAATGGACAATGTCCTTTTTTACGTACCACTGATCGATCATATCTAAGTATTGCATCTTCATTTTTCACAAGTTTAATAAAATCTGTACAGAGAAAAACGCAAGTCAATAAAAACATGAGTATTTTAAAATCCGCTGAACCGTAGCAGTATACTTAGAATTCAAATACTCTGGCAATGACAAAATCATATCCACGTATAAATCCTCACATATTGCAAAATAATGCGTTGTCAAAAATTTACATTGAAGATGACAATAACCTATTTCTATGTGTGCACTGTAGGCAATGAAACACAATCTCTAAGTGACAAATTAATTGATATAAAAAAATCTGAAAGCTCAGAATTCTTCACAATGAAAGAAAAATATTTGTGAAAAGGAAGTATTTTGAGGTGTATTCTGGGTGGGACAAATAAGATTCATCCAAGGGATTATATACTTAATATCTACATAATGAAAATATAGTGAATTATTTTAGAAGTATAAACATGTTTTGCTTTACATAATTGTATGGAAACACTGTTTCCTCTTTAGAGATTTATAATATCAACAAGTATGTAATATTCACACATTGAAATATCCATCCTCATTTATTCATTGGCGAAACCTCTGGTAACTTGAAACACCAGAGGAAGGTCAAAAATGGTTCTGAGCACTAAAGAAAATAGCTGCCCCTTTATTCTTGAGAGACATATGGAGTCAAATTGAGACCTAATCCAGAGTTAGAAATGTTCGTTATGTCGTTACAGTTTCAACGAACTTGATTATTGGGTTTTCCTTGGGAACTTCCAATTCTTCATATATTCATTCACTGTTGAACTGAAGTGAGGCAACAAGAGAGAACCCAATTGCTGGATGTAGACATACTGGAGTAGAAGAGAAGCTGACACTGAGGGAACTGGTTAGCTCACCGATTCAAAGAAAAGAAGGTACTGAGGCACCGAGAAGTTAAAAGACTTGTTAAGATTCGCACAACTGGAACGTGTTAAAGGCAGAATCTGAACCTAGCTATTCACGGCATCGTGTCCAGTGCACTATCCTATATGCCATGCTGAGAGAAGAATTATAAAAACTAGGCAGAATATTTACAAGATGTTTGATATTTGGGGCCATTTTATGAAAGATTATCATATTTTGACTATTCTTTACATGAAAGAGTTCACTCCTTGAGATCTTTATACTCGTAGTCAGTTCAGTCTCTTCAATGGTTCTCCTATTATCAACCAATATTACTAACACAGATTATATAATATAGCACTTAGAGGCTTACAAAATACACCTCCTCCAACAACAATCCTGTGAAGTATGACATTTTATACGTTATGAAACTGAAGTTCCACGTTTAAGTGTGTGCACTACAGACAAAATCAAGGCCCTGTGCAAATGTGTAATATCCTAACTTTCCATATTTAATTCTTACAGGTATATATTGTCCAGAAAAACTGGATTTTTCAGTGTCACTTTTTTACCTTTCTACTCAGAGTTTCCATGGTTGAAAATGTTCATTTCATCTCATTATTTTCCCATGATCTCTACCTACTGAATTCATACTCATTCTTTAAAAGTCAACTCAAATGCTACCTTCACACACAGGTTATTTATTTTGTAATGTTGATAGTCTTTCCCCCACTGAACCTCAAACAGCAATATGACTGTGCTTCTCAAACATACATATATATATATATGCATATATATGCACACATATATAGTACATATATACGTATATGTACATATACATATATATATGAATATACATATTAATTTTTGAGTTATCTATGTAGGCTATATTCCGTACTAGATTGCACATTGAATGAGGAAACTTATCTAAACTTTGAATATTTAGCACACAATAGGTACTTAGTGATTCTTTGGTGAAGGTCTGCCAGAGATTAAGCTGACCTCTACTTTGCTATGAGAAAATGGGTTAGGACTTCAGTGGTATCTTCTTGCATACACACACATCTTTGGTTTCTGTTGAACATTGTTATTTTCTTAGGAAATTGTAAAACGTTCGTACCATCACAACCAACACTAAGTTGTTCCATCACTAACAAAACATTCTTATAGTTTAAGGCAGGTAAATCATCACCCTCTGTAGCTGTGTCAGAAGACTGAGTGAGGTCATCACAATTGTTTGCATCCATCTGTACTGTGTCCTGTAAAATACATGACAGCAGGGGAAAATTAAAAAAACAAATATTTAAAGAACAACAATGGCTAACATTTCTGTCGCACTTTCAGATTTTCACAAAACTTCGTGGCATTCTCACAACCATTTTGTGAGACAAGCAATATTCATAATCATTTTACAAATGTAAGGTGGCTTGTCCAGTATCATAGACTTAGCTAGGAATCCAAGGATGGATTCACAATTAGGTCTTATTGACCCTACCTAGTATGCCACCTAACCCAATTAGAAGCTACATTATTTAGGAATCTTGTGAAAATTATCATATATATATGATATCATGTATGATATCATATAACGTATATAAAATAACGATATATAAGCATATATTATTATATCATATGTATAATATATATAATCACATCTTCCTGATTATAAACATTCTTCTTTAATATATAGGGAGAAATGAAGTAAATTCCAGCTTTATCATCAAATTTCTAGCATTCACAATGGACATATTTGACTAGGAGACAATTTCTAAAATTATTCATTTTCAGATTAACTATTCCTATTCGTTGTCACTGAAACATGCATTATTTTCTAAAGTTATTGCAAAAAGCATTGAAAAGTAAACCAAGTTATGAAAGTCTTGCAAGCAAACTAGCATGAAAGGCACTTTGCATAATACAAAATATCAGAAATTGGAATATTATTATTACATACCTGTTCCAGGTCACTTTTATCAAAACTTTCTTGACTTTCCTCTGATGATCCTTTAAATTCCAATTATTGGGTTAAATGGGCATTAATGTCTAAGTAAGAGGTGATTTTATTCAGAAGCATTTTTCTCATAGAAATGAAACCTCCCCCTCTTATCAGCAGTGGCAATCAGGACAGCTATAAGTTATCCATTGTATTCTCTTTTCAAGAAAGGAATGAATATAAGAAAATTCGATTTCACTAATCATGCATTCATCAAATTATTCTGTAATCTCAATCAACTGCTGCATTTTAAGTAGCTTGTGAGATGTTCATTTTATACCAAATCACAGGAAGCTGTGAGGATTGATTTACGTATTCATTCCAGATGAAATTGTAAAATTTGAAAATTAAAGGTAAACTAATGAACAATGGTCATGTGTGATCATTTTGGTAGTTAGGCCAGGAGTAATCAATCCATTGGGTTACTTGTTTTTCTCAATGATGAAAGAGCAGGAGAGAGGCTTGCTAGCCTTCACGGAATGTGGGGAATATATTATCTGATATCTGCCCTCCTTTTCACTGTCCAAGTAGTAGAGTTATTTATATTCATTTGTCAAACCCTTTTGTCTGCCCTGGATGTAACCTTCTACAGAAACTGCTGATTCCAAGATTAGCAATGGTCTCTAAAGGCTAAATCTGATAGCCTTTATCCTCGTTCTTACTCTTTCTTGACCTTACATGGTCGTGATCACATACTGTTCAAGTTCTATGCTTCATGGATAACCTCCTCTGATGCTATTTGTTAGCAACTCTCATGATTTCTTGAGATAGGGTCAGAACACGTCATAGCAGACTATATTCACATTTTGACAATCTTACTAGACTGACGGAACAGGGTATTATTGTCATTATACTTTGCCTCCCTTTCAGAAAAGCATTTGACAAATTCCTACAAGTCATCTTTCTGGACAGAATAACAAACGCAAGTACAAGAACAGGATAGAGAATTACATAGAAATGGTTGTCAGAATTTCTTGGGAGTTTTTTGGATGATGTGCTTTCTCTGAATCAATATAATAGCCGTGAGAGACAAAGCAATTTTAGATTTCATCAAAATAGAAATCACGTTCAGAGGAAGGGAGATATAAATCCAGCTGACCCCTGCCTTCGTCAGACCACACCTAAATACTGTTCTGTGTTTTGGGCACCATCTTTTGGGACTGGCTCCTGGATCTCTCAGCCTGTATGTCCTCCTGGAGCTTCAAATTCAACATGAACAAGTCTGAACTCATCATTTTCTTTTCTCTCCATTCCAGCTCTTAAATCTACAGTCTTTAATACTTTTTATCTTTGGTAAACGCATGCCATCTTCTCAGGAATATGGGCCCGTATCTTTGATACTCCTCTCATCCATATATGTATGTGTGTGTATGAAGAAACATACACATGCAAAAGCTGCTAAGTCCCTGTTGGTTCTACCTCCATCACATCTGTCATCCTCTCCCTTTTCATTAGTATCAAAGAACCCCCATTTCACGAACTCCTCAACTTTTACCTGGATTTTTGCCATAGCTTACTAAGCAGTCTTCATATTTCTGAATTCTACCTTCTCTGCTTCCTTCTACACAAAGTCATCAAGTAATCTCTTTAAGACCCTGAACTGGCCATTCTCTTGCTCTCTATCCTTCTGTGGTACCTTATTGCTGCAGTTCTCGGGGCTATGAAACCTTTCTTCCACAACCAATACCCTTTCTCCTGATCTCTCACCCCTCAATTTTCCTGGAGCAGTGTAATTCTTCTCCCTTACCTTCCATACTGCTGACATTTTAACACAGTTTGTACGTTGTACCCCTTCGGAGAAAGTAAATTTCTTGAGGCAAAAAAACTGTTTGTTTTTATCTTTCCATCGTCCAATAAAGCAGCAAGAATGTGATATTCACATGATAAATAATCGTTCCTTAATAAATACTAACTTGAATTGCGATAATACATACATAACTGAATTTATGTGGCTTTGGGAAATGTAGAAAGGAGGCAGCAAGTACAAAAATGCCACTTGAAATACGGTACTCATAACACAATAGCAAAAACCTGAAAACTGCAGGGCACATCTCCTATTAGGTGTGATTTTTTGAAAATAAAAATCATTTAATCTCCTACTTGTAAAAAAGGGGAAAATGAGACAATACCGTCAATATCATCTGAGTCATCTAAGTTCCTTTCTTCCACTAAATCTGTAAGATAAGTAGGGAGAAAGGGAAGGAAAAAAGGATATGAATATTTACGTTTTTAAAAATATACTTTCTTTCTTCCTAAATTATAGAATTAGGACACTTACATGACTTTCGTTTTTCCTGAACTCCATTTCCCAGGTTATCATTCGTGTAATAAACATGCGTTTCTGTAGTGGGTTGAATGGACTATGAAACCAATAAGAAGAAGATAGTTATATTGAAAGCTTTGAATAAATATCAGATGTAAATTAACAGTATCATTTTTATTACCTTCACATTTTGATGTCTCTCAAGAGAATCTGAAAGAAAAAGAATGAAAGGTTTATCAACAAGTGTATTTCAGCAATATAATACCATCACAACTTCCCACAAAACGAATAGGCTTGTTGGATCCCAGTATGTGAATTAAAGAATGAAAGCCATAATTTGGTGTACTTCCGGTTATGGCGTTTGCATCACAGCAATTAGAATCAATTATCAGTTCTTGAAATAAAACAAGAATATAGTGTTAACACAACATGCAACGCACATTTCAAATAGACCCTACTTCAAGGGTTTTACATATTTGTATATGGAGCAGTACATAACATGCTCCACAGTGACACATGTAAAGGTGATTCTTTTGAAGGGATGGATACTCAAGATTCCCAGGGGGCTCTTATGAAGTTGATGCTGCAACACAGCATCATATCTTCCAAACAATGGCAGTGATTGATGCAATTATATCACAAGGGACCCCAGTGTGGATGATTCCTTAATTAGTTGTATAATTTGGAAATTCGCGTAATATGTAAGCAGTCACAATAAGGTACTTTCAAACAATGTATAAATGATATTCTTATCTCAGAAATAAAGAGCTAGAATTATGTTTTGAATACATCCACTTCGATGCACACTTGTAGAATAACAGTTAATAATACAGTTTCATTTCTTTCCTTACCAGTGCTGCCTACTGGCATCTCTACACCTCTGGTATCCATTAATTTATCAGTCTTAAAAGGTTTTTCTTTACTCATGACGGAAAGTGCCGTCCACAGCCAGAGAAAGTACTAAGGAGTGTGAATTCAGAGTCAAGCAGACAATTTTCCTTTCGTTTTATTTTCTTTGTCATGGCTCTTCCCATTCACTCCAGTTCTTCTATATAACATGACTAATGTGAAAAAACGTTTGATAGGAAAATACATGTACAGCCTATATCTGATTGCAGAATGTCTTGAGGAGGGGGAAAGGGAAGGAGGGGGAGAAAATGTAAAATTAATGGAAGTGTATGTTCAAAACTATAAAAATATAAAAGCTACTTTTTAAGTTTAGTTTATCCATATAGGAAAGAACGTATATAAAATATTTTTAAGACATGATGGAAAAACTTTTGCCATTTGGAGAGTTATTTCAAGAAAGAAAAATTGTTTTAGTCATCTCCTTTAGTAATTCAAAGTTATTAATATATAAACACCCTTTCCACATATGTATTTTACCATTAATGAAAAAGAAAGCTATGTACATGTTGGAGATATATCTCAGAAATCAAAATTTGAAGCTTTGAAACTATTGTATACTTTTAAAATATCATTTGTTTTCAGTATTCAACAGTCATTTCCATATATCTTAGATTCCCCCCTCCCTGTAACCCCGTATCTCCCCATGTCCATGCTGAGACAGCATACCGTTTGTTATAGATTCTACACTTACATTCCAATTCAATATATTTTCACCTTGGTCATGTTACATAGAAGAGTTAAAACGAATGAGAGAAATCCTAAAACAAATCAAAACAGAATATAAAAGAAAATGATCTGCTTCATTACGTGATGAAATTTCGTAGTTCTTTCCCTGCATGTGGAAGGCATTTTGCCTTAAGAGACCACTGGAAATTATGTAAATCCCTGCATTGCAATGAAGTGCTACGCCTAGCAGAAAAATTCCTCCCATATAGCGGTTGTTGCTGTGTACAAAGGTCTCCTGGTTCTGTTCCTTTCACTCACAATCTTTTCACATTACTATTTCCAGGCCTCTCATTAATCTTCCTGTTCATCATTTCTTATAGCAAAACAGTATTCCATTACATTCCTGTGCCACACTTTATTCAGCTATTCCTTAAATGATATGCATCCCGTAGAGTTTCAGGTTTTGACCACCCAAAGGAGAGCTGCTATAAATATTTTTGTACATTTGGGACTCTTTCTCATGTTTGTGATCTCTTGGGGATACAGTGTTAGAAGCGGTAGTTCTAGGTCAAGGGCTGTGCACATTTTTTAGCTCTCTGGACATAGTTCCAAAATGTTCTCCAGAATGGTTGGATCAGGTCCCAGCTCCACCCACAAGAGATTAGTGTTCCAACTCTCCCACATCTTCTCCAACATGCATCATCTTCCTATTTTCTCATGTTACCCAACCTGATGGCTGTGATGTGGTATCTCAGAGTTGGTTTGAATTTCATCTCTCTAATCAAAAGTTCTTGAGAGCTTTTTTTTATATCACTCTAGACAGCTTTTATTTCTTCCTCTGAAAACTGCCTATTCATAACCTTTGACCGGTAATGGGCTGGGGATTGACTTCTATTCTTGTACATTTGACTCACTTCTCCATCTACTTTAGAAATGAGGCCTTTATCACAGACCCTAATTGCAAAAATTGTTTCCCAGGTTTCTGCTTTCCTCCTAATCTTCGTTGCATTGGGTTTGGTTGTAGAAAGCTTTTCAGTTTAATGGAATCAACATTTTCCATTTTGAATTTCATAATGCTTTCCACCTCCTGTTTAGTCAAAAATTCTTCCCTTCTTCATAAATCTGAAAAATAGACTATTCCTTGCTCCATTAATTTATTTATAGTATCAATCTTTATTCCTATAGCATGTATCCATTTGGAATTTATTCCTGTGTACGGTTTTGGGCAATGCTCTAACCCTAGTTTCCACCACAATGTTATCCAGTTGTCACAGCAATTGTTGTCCAGTAGTGAGTCCTTATCCCAGAAACTGGGTTCCTTGGCTTTCTCGAAGTGTAGATTGCTATATTCTTTGACCACTGCGTCGGAAGGACGTAAGCTATACGACTGGTCTGCCCTTCTGTTTCTTGGCCCGTATCAAGAGGTTTTAATGATTGTTGCTTTATAATGAAATTTGGGATCTGGTAGATCAAGGTCACCTTCCCTGGTATTTCTCTTCATTAGTTCGCTTGATATTCTGGGCCTTTTTCTCTTCCCGACGAATTTTGATCTTATTTTGTCTAGCTATAGAAAATAATTATCTGGTAATCTGATTGTTATGGCACTGAATAAGTAAATTAACTTAGGTAGAATTGTCATGTTTTTTTAACATTGGCTTGGCCTAGCCATGAGCAACTAGTGTTTTTCCGCTTACTTAGACCTGTCTTTATTTGTGCAAAAACGGTTTTGTAATTGTATTCAGATAATCCCTGGATTTCTCTTGGCAGGTAGACTCCTAAATATTTTATAGTGTCTAACCTAGCTTTACAAGGAATTGTTCTTTCTATCTCTTGCTCTTGAGCTTTGTTAATAATATATAGAAATGCAGAAGATCTGTTCATTTTGCAACCTGCAACTTTGCCAAGTTGTTTATGATTTATCATTTCAAGTAGTTTTTTACTAGAGCCTCTGGCATTCTCTAAGTATATCATCATATCATTTGCAAAGTGAGATAGCTTAGTTTCTTCTTTGCCTATTCTAATTCCATCCTTTTCTTTTTCTTCTCCTATTGCTACCACTAATATTTCTAGTACCATATTGTATAACATGGGTGATAATGGACATCCTTGTTTCACCCCTGGTCTTCTTGCAAGTACATCTAGCTTATCTCCCTTGCATATGATGCTTGCTGAAGGTTTTCGGTAGATACTACTTATTGTTTTATTATTTTATGGGAAGTTCCATCTACTCCTATGCTCTCCAGTCTTTTCAATAGGAATGGGTGTTGTATATTGTCCAAGGATTTTCTGCATCTTTTGAGATAATCATGTGGTTTCTGTTAGTTTTTGACATGATCAATAATGTTAATAGTTTTCCTAATAATGAACCATTCTTTTCAAGGTAAGTTGCTGTATTTTTTTTTTTTGCTAAAATCTTTTTTAAAATTTTTGCACCAATATTCATTAGAGAAATTGGTCCAGGATTTCCTTTTTCTGTTTTGGCCCTTCCTGGTTTAGGTATCACAACGATATTTGCATCATAAAACGACTTTGAGAGGACTCCTTTGCCAATTTTCCCAAATACTCGATATAATATTGGAAGTAACTGTTCCTTAAATGTGTGATAGAATTCACTTGTTAATCCATCCAACCTTGGAGATTTTTTCCTAGGGAGTTCATGGATGGCTTGTTCAATTTCTTTTTTCCGAGACAGGGTTATGTAACTACTCAACTTCCTCTTTTGTTAATCTGGGCAATTCACATTTTTTAAAATAGTCATCCATCTCCTTTAGATTGTCGAATTTATGGGCATACAGTTGGGCAAAGTAATTTCTAGTTAATGTTTTAATTTCCGGCTCATTGTAGGTGACTTCAACCCTTTTCATCTTTGATAGTGTAATTTGCTTTTCTTCTTTGGTTTTGTTTTTTTTTTTTATCAAATGGCTCAAAGGTTTCTCAATTTTGTGGTTTTTCATAAAACCAACTTTGAGTTTCATTTATGACTTCAATAGTTTTCTTAATTTCCATTTTATTAATCTCTCTTCTGGTTTTCAGTCTTTCTGATTGGGGATTTACTTGGGGATTTTCAATTTTTTCTTGTTCTGGCTTTTTCACCTGCATGCCCAATTCGTTCATGTCCTTAGAGGAAGAAATTTTACATCTTTAAATTCCTACATCAGCCATTGTCTATTTTGAAATATTAAATGACTTTACTATATATCAGTCCAAAAACGTCTTAAGATGTTGTTTAATATACAAAACTATATAATTACCTTTACTATTCATCAGTCCACAATATATTACTAAATTCAAAGCTTTTTTTTAGCAGGGGTTTCTTGTTTATTAAGTATTTACAATTAGTTTGACAAGAGGAATTGGTTGCATCAATGAACATATGCAAAACTTTTTATTAACTTTGGGAATTTTCAATTATTGATATATATGTATATGTACACGTATACATAGATACACACACATACATAAATATGTATGTATGTATAGTCAAAGTCAGGTCCTCTGGTACGCTGAAATATGGGGCCGTGCTCTAGAGCCCTTCTGGAGGGGAGCACAAAGGTAAATGCATCAAGAAACAGGTACTACTGTGCAAGTTTTTGTATATAGGATTATTGTTGCACCTTTGATTGTGATATTGCCTACGTGAAAATTAATATATCCCTTCACCTTTCAGTGCTCAAGTCAATTCTCTGCCACCCGAAGTTTCACAGAAGGTGCTAACCTGCACTTGCAGAAGGAGATAATTCATGCCAACGGAAATACAAGTCTTGTCTTTATCACCAAAAAGAATTGTGTGATATGGGCTTGTATCCTGAGGCAGACATTTATATAACCCACTCATTAAACTGAAATTCATCTCATTGTTTCCTAAAGCTAAGGACAAGAAGAGAAAAGTAATTAACAAGAGCACTGGATTTCTTAATTCAACACAATACCTGGCAGAGCCAGGACTAGATCACTTAGTCCTAAATCCTGCCTGTCTTATCTAGCTACACTACAGCACTGTCTGACTTGGGAAGGACAACTTTTATTTGTCAGCATTTCCAATTTGTATTACCCATGAAGAGTTGTGCAACAAGATGACATTACTCAATTAAAGTAATGGCTTCATGAAAAGAAAACTGAATATCAATCATCAGGGAGAGAGAGAAAAAAGACTTTTGGATTGCAATGTTTTGGGATAATTTGTGACTTTGCTACCATAACCCTGAATTAAAATATCAAAGAAATGAGAATTACTGATTAGGGAATGCTCCACCCCAGAATACAATAATTTGTCAAAATGCCAGAAAACCAGAAAATTTCGAATTTCTCTGACAAATAATTTGGGCTTATTCTCAATTAATGTGAACAAAAGAAAACAAGAAATAATTACAAGGAAGGAAGATGTTGCTTCAGGGAACGAAAAATGACTACCAGGCCCCAGGATCGGAACTCTATCACACTCATACTTCATGATAAGAGCCTGGTTTCCTTTGCCAATATGATTTATAAGAAAATGTGTACGCAAAGGGTTCACTACTAATAAAACTCAAGAAAATATGTCCTCACTTTATTACTACTCTCATCTTCCCCTCAAAACAATGAAGATTTGAGGTTCATGGTCACAGCTCAGTGACTCCTCAAGTTCAAAAAAGTCATCACCAATTTTGTCTAATGCTGCATGAAGCTATGCTGTACTGCCACACTCGTGTATCAGATAACAAATTTTACTAATTCTTGGATGAACATAAATGAGATAGAACAAATAAATGTCTTATGGTACAGAATTTCAAGGAAAGCATACATATTTAATAAAAATATATTTAAAAAAAGAAATTTTTTTCTTCCTATTCCTATCCCTAGTTGTTTGAAGCTTTTAAAATTCTAACCTTACTATGGTTGCGCTTACACTCTGATTTGGGTTTCTATAGAAAATGATTCTGGTTATTATATATTTCATAAAGTCAGTGTCTGCATTCAGATATCTGTCACAAACCTACTTATGAATAGTTCTATCAGTAACAATCCTTTCAGTTTTCCCTATATTTATTTCCGTCTTGTAGACTATAAATTTTCTTGTTTGATGAAATTCATAGACATTCCACCTTCATTGAGTTTCCTAAGTACAATTATTTTTATTACAATTTGATTTGGAATTTCAAAAAATTTGATTAAATTTCTTTCTCTAGATAACATAATAGAAATTGAGGAATACAACTTGACATTTTTAATCTTAAAAGTTCATTCTATTTGCATGTATGTAGCTAGAGATATACTATTTTACAAACGAAGAAAACGAAGAAAAATGAAGTTCATTCATCACCTGACAAGCTATAAGCAAGGAATGTTTTCTGAAAAGGATGTGATTTTAGACTGTACTAGATATACTTAAAATTAAATACTGTTTCTTGTGCCATTGTGATTTCTTATTTCTTTTAAGGAACGATTTACATAGCTCATCTCTTTCAGATCTGTAGTGTAATATGCGCATGATCACACTTTCTTTTGAGCTCTGTTGGCATGAGCAAGGCATCTAAGCTAACTGCTCCTTAGTTTCATCACCATTCAAATGGAAGTAAACAGAATACCCACACTGCTTTTCTCACAAGGTAAAGGGTAAATTGATTTGAAACAGAAAACTCATAAATACGGGATGAAGTTATTATTGCAAGCCCAGGTCATTGAGATTCCCAATGGCCCAGCTGGCAGGATTCAATATTAGGCAACCACTCAGAAAAATCTCTTCTCTTTGAAAGTTTAACGGCCTGAATCAGGAGATTGGAAGTGTTCCTAGGATGATGTTGGAAGTGGGCACATGTGCAAATATCTACCAAAAATCTAGGAACATATATGTATTACCTTTCAAACCTTTGTCCCCTGTTCCCCCTAACTTCTGTGTCTTTTGCATCCTCTTTGGTATCTCTGAACTGAAAGCTTTATGAACATTTAGAAATGTTGGAAACATTTAAAATGTATCCATTTCCAAAGCTTGGATAAGTGATTTTCATAGACTTCCAAAAAGGAAGAAGGCTTTGCTCTCCAGCTGTTTTACCGTTCTGCCTTTATATGTCCAAATATTAGATGAGCCCATCTGTGTCGGTGTGCCTCTGTGTGTGAACATGCTACAGTTACAGGAGACGTTTACGTACTTATTTTTCCCATGTTTTAGCATCAAAAATAACTAATATCACTACATATAATACATGTGAAATATGTTCAAAATTTTTCACATGATTTCATTAATTACATTTAGAACAATGGAGAAATCTGATAATTGTTATTGTAACTTGCTTAAAGAAATTTTTGGAGAAAGCAGACATTAATAACACAAAATACCTTGAGGCTGTTTTGTTCAGGATAATCAACCTACAAGGATAATTAAGTAAATAACCAAAAATAGACCAATTCCTACCCTTTAAAAGTATAAAATGGAAATAGAACATATATACATATATTTATATACATAAATATTTAATATATATGAAATTAAAGATTGCTCTTTCATTATTTTTTAAAATTAGCTATTTTTTTTAATTTGTCACTCTTACCTTCCTGATCGTTGGCAGGTCCAGTCACGGTAAATCTGGAATCAGCAGCCCTTTCCAAACTGCTGATTTGGAGTGAAAGGGGCTGATTAAGTGCCTTCTGTTGTCCATATTGATAAATTAGTTCGTAATGACTATGTACAAAGTAAAAGATAAAACAAAATATTTCTACATCAACCAAGATAAAATTATACGTACCGGGTCTCTGCATACCTTAGACTTTAATAATCAGATTATCAGCAAAATTGTTGTTATTCTTTTGATAAAGTCTGTAGGGTATAGCTAATTATTCAGCCTAAACCTAGTATACATGTACTCAGAGTCACAGTAATAGAGAAGTATAGATTCAGAGCTTTAGATCATCTACTCCAAACACTTTATTTTCTAGATTAAGTAACTGAGTTCCAGAAAAGGTTAACAGTTCTCCAGGGTGATCCATAAAGTGAGAGGCATCATTTTTCCTCAGGTCCTCTGATTCCAATTAGAGCACTCTTTCCCCTGACCAAACTGCCTCATTGTAAATTTTGATGTTGATTATTATATTTATTACTTATTCTCTTTAGCTGTCACTCACTTTCAGGTGTCCAACATATCATGTGGCTTTTCCTAAAACTAACTTTAAATCTACTATAACTGGAGGTATCAGCAAAGATTAAGAAACAAACAGGAAAAAAAAACCGTGTCTTTAAAGCAGACTTTATAAATAAATTTTTGTGAAGTGAACTTTTGGGATGATCAAATACTAAAATGTATGGAAAACATTGGAAAACCTTATAGAACTATAAAAATGGCACCTATCATCCTCGTTATCCTTACTTCTGAAAAATCTGATCTCACATACCCTGACTCTACTTTGTAACTCGTCTCATGCTTATGTCCTCCTGAACTTGGATAACCGAAATTGGCCTTTGGACCAACTTCTTCACAGTGCCTTGAAGTATGCTTGCCAGATGCTTGCCATATTATGCAACTATGAAAGTCCCAGACAGTCTCCTTTGTATAGAGGAGAAATGATTTTAAATGCAATTCCATACAAATTATTAGAATTAAAACGTTGATACTTACATGGAATGACCACTGAAAGCAGCATGTTCCTCAGCTGTCTGTCCAAATGCATCTCGGCAAGAGAGATCAATATCATATTGAAGAAGAAGACTGACTACACCTGTTGGTTTACAACGGGCAGCAATCATCAGGGCTGTTCTAGAATAACAAAGAAACCATCGACATTTCAGAATTTAAAGGAGTCACACGTAATTAGATTTCTCTCGATATGTTGCAACAAGAGGATATCTCATATATGAGGTTATACGCATGTGCAACATGAATACTTCGTGAGGGATGAGTACTTTTTGTGCTTATATGCAGCATGAAAAATGGCAGTTAGGAAAAGAAGGAAAGACAGGATTGAGAGGGGTATTTTTTGTCCTCTTAGAGTTCTAGCAGGAACTGTCCAATTCAAGATTTTCATGACAACAAGAAGGTAGTGCATCAGAGTAACTTGTGTACAAAAGTGAAGAACTTTCAAGGGAGCCTACACCAAGTTTCCACTTGTTTACTAGCCTTGAAAGGAAAGTGGAGGCTCTTTGAAAGTAATGTTTATGGACAAGCTCATGTAACTGAAGAAAGGTTCATCACCAGATAGCTAGGACCATTGGATTTCAGGAAGGCCCATTAACCCATGAAGGCAGTTGATAAAGAGTTAGTGTGATTACAAGCTGCACTAGTAGAGAAAATATCCAAAATCGTGAAAACAGAGATCTTCTGAAGTTCCGAGTTTGTGTTATGTTGAATAATTCACTGTCTTTCTGCCTAAGGCAGTATTGTAGGTATATCAGTAATGTCACGTAGAGGTGTGCTGTTCCTTGATTACTTCGTGATAACTCATGGGGCAGCGAGGTGGTGCAGTGCATAGAGCACGAGTGCAGGAGTCAGGAGGACCTGAGCTCAAATCTCACCTCAGATACTTGACACTCACTAGGTGTGTGACCTTGGCCTAGTCACTTAACCCTAATTGTCTCATCCTGGGTCATCTCCAGTCATCCTGATGAATATCTGGTCACTGGATTCAGATGGTTCTGGAGGAGATGTGAGGCTGGCAACCTGCACAGCCCTCCCTCGCTCAAAATAAAGTCAATTGCAAGTCATGGCAGTATTGCCCTGATGGCATGGTCTTCCTCTGCAAGGAAGGGTGAACACTCACGCAGTGATAACCGATATAATAGGCTAACTCTGTGGAAGGTGGAAGTAGTGTCAAAAATATCCATGTAATGTAAATATATTATATGGGGAAATTATGGATATTTTAAGGTATATTCAAGTGTCAATAAACTCTTTATGGCAGGTAGAAATGTTGATTCTGTTTAAATGTTTTTCTCTGATCCAAAATCTCAATACCAAACATAGCAAAAGGAACGAGTACAATATATTTGGGGGTGGCGCGGAATAAAGGATTATGGGAAAGATTGAAACTGATGGAGTTATGAAATATAGTATTAGCTCTTAATATTATCCTATCTTTTAAAATATTAGGTTTGTTTTTTAAAAGATTATTTTTAGTTTTGCGATCCAAGATGATGGAGTAAGCAGTAAATCGCCATAACTCTCCAATATTCACCTCGAAACAACCATAAAATACTGCCCTCAAACAAATCCTGCCACAGCAGAACCATCAAAGGTATAGGGTGAAACAATCTTAGAGCCCCCAAACCTTGGAAGATTGACAGGGAAGTTCTTTCTCACTTAGGTAAAAGGGAGCATACTCCAGGACAGGAAGTATCCCAACAGGGCAGCAGCAAGCCTCATCTCAACAAAGCAATGGTAGATTCGGAGTCCCAGTATAGGGAGTGGGCAGACTCCAGTTCTAAGAACTGACATGCCTCAGAATAGACTCAGCCAAACAGGTAGGGTCTATCCCTACAGGTGATTAAGGAAACAGGCAGCCACCAATGGTTACAATGCCAAGAACTTCAGGGTACATCTAGGGAAACTCAAGAACACTCCACCAGTCGTAGCACATGACAAACATCAGCAGTAGAACTCCGGGACAGCATCAGGTAAGCTGCCAGAACCCTACTATCTGCAGCAGTGCCTTTCATTCCCACTCCCATCCCCCGAGCAAACCACCGTAAAAGAGGGCTCCCACACGAGTCAGCAAAACATTGCAGCACCAGGTAAACAGCCAGGACCTGGAGACCCTGCTACAAAATTCTGAAACAGTGCCCTTTCCACATTGTGAGCAGAGCTCAAATTGAAAAGAAAGGGGAAAAAAAGACGAGCAAAAAGTCATTGGAAAAAATGACCATAGGAAGTTATTGTGGCCACAAAGAATGTGGAGGAAAAAAATTCAGAGAAGGAGAATGACGCCAAAACACGTATAGGCAAAATCGCAAAGCAAAAAGAGAAGTGAGCTCAATCCCAGAGAGAGCTCATGGAAGAGCTCAGAAAGGAAATTAAAATCATATAAGAGAGGTAGAAGGAAAAGTGTGCAAAGAATTGAGCGATGAAAGAGAATTGTGACAATATAAAATACTTGGGAATCTCTCTTCCAATACAAACCAACCAACAATGAACACAATTACAAAACGTTTTTCACTCAAATCAAGTCAGATCTGAATAATCTAAAAAATATCAGTTGTTCATTGGTAGGCCAAGTTAATATGATACAAATGACAATTCTACCAAAAGTAATATCTTACTCAGTGCCATACCAATCAAACTACCAAAATTATTGTATAGAAATTAAAAAATAAAATTCATCGGGATGAACAAAAGGTCCAGAATACCAAGGGAATTAATCAAAAATAATACAAGTGAAGGTGATCTATCTCTACCATATATAAAATTCTATTGTATAAATCGACAATCATCAAAGCCACTTGGGACAGGCTGAGAAACAGAGTGTAGGATTAGTGGAATATGTTTGGTATCAAAGAACCAGGGTCAATGACTACAGTAATCTTCTATATGAGAAATCCAAAGATTCCAGCTTCTGAATTCACTAGTTGACAAAAAATGCTGAGAAAACCGGGGGAAAAAGTCTCATGACAGAAAATGTTATTCACATCCAGAGAAACAATTATGGAGTCTGAATGGAGGTGGAAGCATACTATTTTCTCTCCCTTTTGGTTTTTTGTTTTTTCTGTCTTCAGATTTTCCTCTTTTATTCTGCTACTTCTGTCAAACATGAGCAGTGTAGAAATAGGTTGAATATGATTGTACATGTACAGCCTATATCAGTTTGCATAACATCCTGGGAAAGGGGGAGGCCCAGGAAGAAGAGCAATTTGAACTCAAAATTTGAAAACTGCAAAAAATTGAAAAGTAAAAATAAATAAATTTTAAAAGAATAAAAGAGAGAAAATGTGACAATGTAAGTGCTTCCATCGTCCTCAAATATTAAAAGAACCAGGAGAAGGCTTCAATGCCTTTCTTGGATCCTCTATGTGGAATTTCTGGTATTAGGACAAAAATCCTGTAGCATAAGAAAGTATGGAAGGACTAAAATCTCAGCCAGTGGCATAAATATTCACAGTGATAAGGTCACAGGATCATGAAAGTCAGTCATCTTATTATTGTATTGATTTGTATTTGTCAGTGCACATATCCTTAAGAACAATGAAAGGAAGAAGAAGGAAAAATTACACACATCAATTCTCATGATTGACATGAAGATTATTTCATGTAGAGAATCAATTGCATCACGAGTACACAAAACAGCTATGTGATGATCTTAAGTCATTGAAAATCAAACAATGAAACCTGAGAAAATAAATCACTAATTGATGGTGGATGGCATGCCCACATGAATGGCTTTCTCTGCTGCAGAAGCATAAATAGTAGCCCTTTTCATAATTGATGTTTGTGCACATTGTCACCCTTTCTCAGTGATGAACAATTTCAATTATTGTTGCTCACTAAGAGTTCCCTGATTGAAGTTGTTCTTATTCCTCTAATAACAGTTACCTCTTTTTTTCTTGGAAGCTTTAATTACCGTACCTGTCAAGCCTATCCGATGTATTCACATTTGCTCCATTCTTTAAGAAAAGATCTACCATATCTCGGTTATTTTCTTTAACTGCAAGCAAAAGTGGTGTGCAGCCTTCCTGCAAAATCATATTAAAGATCAAGTTAAGGTATGCAAGAATTGTTTATATGATAGAATTCAGTTGAAGGCATGTTGTGAACATCCTGTGAACTTGCTAATGACATGCTAAGGAAGTAGGCTACAATGGAACTCTGGAATGAGAAGAGCAGGGCATAAATCCAGCTTCTGTTAGTTAATTTCCATGTGACCGTAAGTAAATTATTTCACTTCTTTGGGCCTTAATTTCCTCACATGTAAAATGAGGGAATGAAGTTAGATAGCCTCTGGGATTGCTTCCAGTTATTAATTTGTGATCAGGACGTAGAAAACCAGGATGTGTAAGAGATTTTCCTAATCTTTTAGGGGTACCTTCCTTTCCTCTGTCTTCATGTCATGATCAATGATCGTCTGCGTGCAGTCACCCTTATTTCCCCAGTACTTGGCCAAGCTACAACTAAGTTCTGGTCAGTTTTCAAGTTGCCTAGTTCTCTTCATCCTTTCCCCTGAAGTGTGTTACAACCAGCCTCAAAACTCAAGAAAATCTTGCCTTAAGGTGGCTGAACCTTGAAGAAAGTCATTCTCTTGATATTTTCCCTCCCTTCACAACCCTCCTAATGTATATTTTGATTTTTATTTTCTTTCTTGAGCAGCAGTGACGAAGAGTCAAACCTTTTCTTAAAAATCAGGAGATACTCAATAAGTCTAGAAAGGAAACGGCATAGTGTGTAGGAAATAGAAAAAAAAACACACCTACATACACTTAAGAATTTGTTCTTGTAAAATGTCTGTCTGCAGTTTTATGCTGAACAAATTTTTAACAGAATATTTTTTAAAACATTATGACATTTCTTCTTGACCAATTAACATTGTACTATCATAGGTAAAGGTTTATATGTAAAGTATTGCAGACAGATATTTGATGGAACCTTTGAATTCTGGGTACCAGACCTAATATAGCATGCAAAGAAAATTCTAGAGAGACAGATGTGGTGGACTGAATGGAGAGCCAAACTCAAAATCAGTGAAACAGAGATTCAAGGCCTGCTGCTGAGACACTTAGAGTGGCTAGGTGAGCTTGGGAAGTCACTTCACATTTCACCATTACAAACCATTCCCTAAGTCACGTTTTCATAACTTTTTGTGTGTGTGTGTGTGTCATGCACCCCTTTCCAGAATAATGCTTTTAAATACCTAAAATACAGAGAATGCAAAGGAAGCCAATAACATTGAAAGAACTATAAAATAAATGGTGATTTTTTTTTTGAAATTAATGGATCCCAGGTTAACAACCCTACTCGAAGATTAAATCTTAGAACAGGCCCTGGTCCAAAGCAGTCGAGGGAAGTTCCTCATTAAGAGTTCCGTTGTGAATGGAGTCTCCTCCCCGTTTTGCCTGGCCATCAGAAAATTCCCAAGGCCAATGAACTTTGACTAGAGATGGATTTTAAGATACTTGCATTAAAGAAATGCTTCCAAGAATATAATGTGCATTGGAAAATACCTGATTTACACATTTGATCTCAGAAAATATTTTCTCACACAAGAGGTAGACTTCTACCTTGTTTTTTGCTTCCATGTCTATTGTATGTCTAAGCAGCTTTGCTGCTATGGCTGTGTTAAGTCCAGAGGCAGCATAGTGAAGTGCAGTGTTGTCATGGGTATCCATCAGAGCAGGGTCTGCACCATAATCCAGCAGGATCCTTGCACACTCCTCCTGCTGACACTGTACTGCCTGTGAATGGAATGTAGAGAAAGAGACAATCAATACTCTAAAAAGTATTTAGTATACTAAAACATCTTTAGTGATATTTAAATAATTTAGTAAAGCACATTTTCTTACTCCAAACGCATTCTATAGACCAGCAAGGTTAACTAGGGCATACCTTCATTAAAGATGTCTGATAGTGCTTGTCACGCAGGTTTATTTTGCATTTTCTCTCTACTAAGAGAGACACAACATCTGGATGGCCATTTGCAGAAGCCAGGTGTAGAGGTGTGCTATGAAAATGAGAGCTAAGTCAATGCTTGGTAATTACGAAAATCAAAATTGTACTCTTGTTAGGTACTATACTTGTAACATAAAATGCATTATTGTTACTCCGCCTGAAATCGAAATCGCTGCCCAAATAAATATAAGTGGCCACCCTTCTCACCCGAGGACATCTACAATGTGCATTAGTTCTTCTGACCGGATATGATGAACAAAAACGTCTGGGAAATAAATAGCAGACTCAGAAGAACATTTCACTGGAAGAGAGCAGCATTTGCTCCCACCACGTCACTGAGAAAGAGTAAGTCAGCTGGAAGCAGACTACAAGTAAAAGGAAGGAGTTTCCCCTCCATTAAAAATGGGCAGGCAGGAGGGTCAGGGGTCACCAGCACTCAGAACTTGGGATCCAATCTCCAGGAGGCAGAGCCTGCGCCTGCTCTGGCCCAGGTGCTCAAAGGACAAGTTTTCCAAGGATTAGCCAAGGCACATGCAGACTCGTGGAGGGAGGGTGGAGGAGGGGGTGTCTTACACTGTTCCTGGGGGGGGCCATCCCTTCTCTCACCCCCAGCGCCCTCTCACCGCTTCTCTTTATCCAGATCGTCCACGTGTGCCTGGCCCAGCAGCAGCAGGTGCTGCACCCTGGCCACATCCCCGAAGGAGGCAGCTTTATGGATCTTCCCGAGGTCCTTCATTCTGATGACATAACCGGCACCTGGGACCAAGGGTCGGACCTCGCTGTCTCTCCTGGGAGAGGAGGAGCCAGATGGAGACCGCTCTCTCCTTCTCAAGATTTTGAAAATCTTCCTCATCCTGAGGGCGGGCTTCAGAGATGGTCTGGAGAACTCACTTGGAGACCCTCAGCCTTCTCCGGGAGCTCGCTTACTCTCCAAAACACTTCGATAGTCAGAGACTCCAAGGAAACTGCGTCCAAACAGGGCAACAGTTAGAAAGGAATCGATCCTGGAGATGCTTGGAGCCCTAGCAACGCCTCGAGGGAGACCGAAGTGCGCGTGAGCTTGACAGACGCTCAAGGCATGCGCACGCGCCCAACGGGAAAGATTAAGCCTGCACGAGTGCTCACGTGCCAGGTCCATTAACTCTCTGCTGGAAGGCTCCAAAGGTCATGATCGCGAGGGTGGCTGGGCCCAAGGCTGGCTGCTTCCCCTGCTAGAGGTTCTGCCGGGTCTCGCGCTGGGACAGGATGCATAGGGGCGGGGCTGTGAAGGGGTGGAGGAGACCTAATGGGAAAGCTGGAGCAGCTGGATTCAGAGGACTTGGATTCGAATGTCGAACTCCGGACTGGCTCTGTTGTTTCACTTGGGAAAGCACCTCCTCTCCCAGCCTCAGTTTCTGCGTCTGTAAAAGGAAGAGGTGATTCTCCATAGCCCGCCAAGGGTCTACAAGGCTTTAAGAATTCGTTGACGCCCCGACTGAAAACGAGTAGCATGTTACTACTCTGATGTCTGGTAGCCTAGGTTCCTCTTTGCTCTCATTCTTCCTTTTCCCTTCTGACCTTCAGGAGAGGAGGGCAATGATTCCTCAGGGACAGGCTGCCTGGCACGGGGAGGGTGGAGCTGGCCTTAGACAGGAAGCCCTGGGTTCAAGCCTAGCTTCTGCAAAATTATCATTGCCCTAGATATGTCCTAAGTAAGGGTAGGGGAAGAGTGGGTTGCAGCAGTTTCTTGGAAAAAGTGATGTTCGTTTTAGCTGATCATAAGAAAGGCTACGGTAATAGAATAATACAGTTTAAATCTCGCAAGTTAACAGTTCCATTCACCTCTGGGCTGCAGGGTCCCCGTCCACAAGACTATGATAATAATGGGGGCTACATATTAAGAGGAATATTGATAAGTTAAGAGTTGTGATTATGGTTTGTCCTTCCTTCTGATAGAGGACCTTGACCTCAGTAAGAAGACAACATGACTTATACTTCAACTGGATTGGAGGGAGGGCTGTGCAAAGCCACCAGCTTGATTTTCTCCTCTGGAGCCATCTGAGTCCACTGGCTACATATCGATCAGCATGACTGGAGATGACCCAGCGTGTGCCGAGGAAACTTGTTCGTTTGAAATAAATGTCTTTTCAAATTCTCACTTTGAGTGAGGCAATGCCAGTTCAGTGAAGAAGCCTGTTTAAAAGGTAAATCAAAGGATATCTACTTTAATGGAAATTAAAAAAAAAAATTCAACTCTCTTCTCTCCTGAAGAGAAACAATTATTATTTACATTCACTCTGAAGCCAGGATGGCCAAAAAATACTCATTAAGTGGTACTTCGTCAGCGACCTATAGTTCACTTAATCAGAGGCAGAGTGAATTGAGTTGAAGGCATTATCGTTAAGAAGCGAATCCAACCAGTAAATGTCCGGTAACTATGTAGGTTTGAGTCATGAAATCTCACCTTTCTTTGGGCAGAACCCCCTACAGGAAAGAGGTGATACCCTATGTCGGGGAGAAAAAGAGGAGAGAGGACAGGACGAGCTGAGTAGCCCAACTAGAACTGCTCAGCTGGGTCCCTATTGAGCTAAAGTGAGCTACTCACAGGCTTTGGTATCTCCTTTATTCTTGAGGAGCAATAGAACTTGAAGAAGATGATGACACGGCTTACCACTGAATTGGATTTCAATAAGGAATGGCTGTGCAAAGTCACCAGCTTCACTTTCTCCTCCAGAACCACCAGGGTTCTTTGGCCATATATGAATCAGGATGACTGGAGAAGGCTGAACTCAATTCAGAGACAAGTGATATGGATGAACTAAGAATGAATAAGACAGTTGAGGGACGGCATGATGTCTAATTTCAGATCCGTGAAGAGCTGCTGTGCTGACTTGGGTATCTCTAGAACAGATTGGTCAAATCAGTGATGAAAGGTGCCTAGTTGTGACTTTTATAAGAAAAATGAAAATTTATGGCAATGGAATGGATTGGTTGTGAGACAAGTTCCTTCAGGAGACACTGTCTGACTATGTGTGACTACTACAGACACAATTCTTACATTGACTGCAAGGTTGGACTCTGGAATTTATAATGTCTCTTCCGACAGGGATATTTTCATTCTCTGTATTTGTTTGTATCGTCCTGTTGCAGACTTCCATTAGAATAGATCATGAAAGCTGCCTTGGTTTTGAAGGTACATATAATGCAGAGCAGATTGGCGATCTTTATTGATGTTAGCTCAGGAAGTACTTGCAAAGGGGAATACAACCAGCTATGACCACATGGTCTTTGGCTTTTCCCCTTTTTTTCCTCTGCAGCTTTCCATTCATGATGTGAAATTTGTACTCTGCACTACTAACATTCATTCTGTTCATTCAGGTCCATGATCACTGGACTTCTGAATACAACAATAACGGATACTCACAAGATGATGTCCTTTTCTCCTCCTCCTCCTCCTCTCCCTTCTACTTTGCCTCCTTCTACTCCTCCTCCTCCTCCTTTTTCTCCTTTTTGTTCTTCTTCTTCTTCTTCTTCTTCTTCTTCTTCTTCTTCTTCTTCTTCTTCTTCTTCTTCTTCTACTTCTTCATCATCAACATCATCATCATCTTCTTCTACTTCTTCTTCTTCTTCTTCTTCTTCTTCTTCTTCTTCTTCTTCTTCTTCTTCTTCTTCTTCTGTTTCTTCTACTTCTTTTCCCCTTTTCTTATCCCTCTCCCTCTTCCTTTACCTTTAACTTTTTCGCTCACTTTCCCTTTCCCTCTCTCTCTCTCCTCCCCCTCCTTCTTCTCTTTGCTCTCCTCCTTTTTATTCTCCTCCTTCGGTAATGGTAATTTAAATGTAAACATCTTTCCCATTCCTTAATATGATCTGCTGAGGTCACATTCTTCTTTGTCTCCTCCTCCTCCTCCACCTCCTCTTCCACTTCCTTCTCCTAGTCATCAAAAATATCCACCCATCACTTCCTAAAAGAGATCTCAAATTTGAAACTGCAAGGAACATTGTAGTCAAATTCCAGAATTATCAGGTGAATGAGAACATACTGCATGCATTCAGAAAGAAGCAGTTCAAATACCATGGAATTACAGTCAGGATCACGAAGGTCCTTGGAACTTCTACATTAAAAGGTCAGAGGCTTTGGGATATGCTATTCTGTAAGGCAAAGAAGGTTGGACTATATCCAAGGGTCAGGTACCCAGCAAAAATGAGGGTGATCTTTCAGTCAAGGAGATGGATATTAAATGAAAGAAGGGACTTCCAGATCTTCCTGATGAAAGGGCAGAGATTGATGGGAAATTTGACCTTCAAATACAAGACTCAAGGGAAGTATGAAAAAATAAACAAGAAAAACACATTTTAAAAAAATATCAGCTTATTCAATAAGAGAAAACTGTTGACATACCTATGTGGGACAACAATACTCTTCACAATCTTGACCATTTTATCTTTATTCTGACATTTAAAAATCTTGAAAATTTTATCTTTATAATGACATAGACAGAGGCTGTGGGTATAAACTAACAGATGTGACAAAAAAAGGAATTAAGTATCACAAAAAGATTGCAATGGGAGAAGGGCAAAGGAGGACGCAGAAAACTGTAAATTACTCCACTTAAAGAGACACAAAAATATATGACTGTAAAGGGAAAGAAGGGAGGGAGATGAGCATTGTTTTTACTTTGCTCTCATTAGATATGATTCAAGAAAGGAAGAACATACTCAGTTAAGTATGGAACCTAACTAGGCTCAGAAGCAGTAAGAAGAGGAAGGGGAAAGAAAAAGGACGGGGTCTTTAGAAGGGAAGGAAGACAAAGGGAGCACCTCTGCCCTTTCTGAGAATCAGAAAGGGGCAGCTCATCAGTGTCACTAATACCTACAGGGAGGAAGGAATGCAACCAATAGAAGGTGATATCTCAAACAAATTTCTTTCCTTCCTTCATTAATTGATTTCATCCGTTTCTGCTTTCATAGGCAGAGGGAAAGAGTGATAAAATGCATGATAATAATTTGATCGATTTCACGATGTTGTCTCACACATGTTCCATGAAAGAGAAGGAACATAAGGATTTGTAACAGGAATAACTTTCAGTTAGATTTCTAAAATAAGGCTCCTTCCATTACAATGATTCAGTAATTGACATTCATCATTGCTCTGTATGATAAAAAATCAAGTTCCTCAAATGCCAGATTTAGGATTTTGCATTTCTTTTATCCAAAATCGATTGGAAGTAAATCATTTAGCAAGTAAATCATTTAGCCCTTAGTAGTCCTTTGCCGCCTGGGTACTGGAGTGCTCCCTATTCATGCTCTCCTCGTGACTTTATAGAAGGAATCTCATAGAATGGATCTTCTAAGCATTTTGAGATAGCTTTTCCACCTATCCTGAATGGGGCCCAGTTTGCTTGAACTGATGGCACTGCAACATCAAACTTTTATACTTTGAACTCAATAATTCTTCCACTATTCTTTTGAAATTTGATGGTAAAGGAAGTTTAGGTTACAATCTACTGACCACACTGCGGGTCTCACTTTTCCCATCCTTAAAAGAGATGTTCAGACTAGAAAACTTCTAAAAGTTTTAAATCAATGATAAAATGAAAATGCTACAGTTCTCCCAGAAAAGAGCTGTTTCTCAAGACGTGTATTAGGAAAGTTTAAGACAGTCATCATTTCATTGGTTTGCAGCTAAGATGATTGTACCAGAATAATGACTCTAAATATAGGACAAATTCTTATCTTCAACACCTAAGAGGAAAATAACTTTCGCAAAAGAGTGTTAGACTTCGAGTATGAAGAGCCCTAGATTGAAATACTGCTACTAAAACCTACTGAGTGTGATGATATGGGCGGGGGGGGGGGGGGAACATTTAACAAGTTCTCCTCACCTAAGTTCGATTCTGTAAAATGAATTGAACAATATGAATATTGCCCTCATAAGTGTGTTGCCAGTCTGAAGTGAGATAATGCAATGAAAGTCATTTGCACAGAACCCTACTATGCCTGTGCAAATAGTAGGTATTGTTACCTTTGTCATTACTGTAGGATGAATCAGTGTGGTGTCCCATCGATAGAGCAAAGGAAATGAAATATGCTGAAAGGCAGACAGTTTTACAGGCCTAAAAATCCAACCCACATCTTCAGATTGATGAAGCACCTTGAAGACCTATTCTTTGGGAAACCTGAGTCTGACCGAAATGTGAAATACGTGCAACTCCCTCGATTTACTTTTTCTCCGTATGCTTCTTGGCCCCTTGGAGTTTGTTTTGAATTACTAAGGAAAACTCAGAATATACAATTTAATCTTGAATAGCATTTTTTCCCCTTTTAATTGTATTCAGGTCCCGAATGATAGTAATGAAAAAGAAAAATATCTGCTGGACAAAATTGGAACCCTACAGTACAAAGTTGCTATGCTCAAACTGGAGCTAAATACAGTAAAAATTAAAGATCATGCAAAAGAAAATCAAGATCCAGAAGAAACTGAGGTTTGAAAAGAAAAGAAATATGGGCTTCAAGAGGAATTACAACTGAATGAAGGAGCAGTAACAAAAATCATATCCCAGTAGAGTGGACAAGTAAATGTTCGGACAGCTGAGAATGTAGTGTTGAACACTAAGGTAGAGAATGCAACAAAGAAAAATAGGAAAGGCTAGAGACAGAAATGAAATCATACCACCCCTTCTACTATTGAGGTCATGAACAAAGTGAGACATCGAAACTAGCCTTTGGACATACCTTTCAGGGAGAAAGAGATGAGTGACTTCATTTACAGGACAAACTAAACCATAACTTGTCTAGGTTAGGGAAAGGCAATTGTGTCCTTTGTCAAGAGCTCTCTACACCTAAAAGTAAAGGCAACAGTGTAAAAAAATGAGCTGTACCATGTACATGACTACCTTAGAGAAACGATAGCCATTTTGGAAAGCACACAGAGAGAAGTAAAACAGGCCCAACATAAACGCAAAGAAACTTGAACACACAAAGCAAGTGTAAAAAGAAAAACTGAACAAATATATTGTCAAACATAAATCTATCCAAGAAAGATTAGCTTACATCTGGAGTGAAAATATATTACTTCAACAACAGCTTGAAGATACGCAAAACAAAGGCATCATTCAAGAAAAGGTATGGAGTGATGACCAGGTAGAATGTATTGATGTCTTCAGCAAAGTTCGTGTTGATACTGAAAAACAAATTTTTATGGTAGAAGAGAGAAATAAAGAGGTAATCAGTGAATATAATCCCTTAAGAGAACAAATGTGCAAATATGAAAATGGGAAAGCAGAAAAAGAGATAGCTCCTTATTTGTCATAGTTTGATAAGCATTTTCTTTTTAAAATGAAAATCAAAGTAATTTTGATCAAGATAAAAGAAGATTTGAATTTTCAGTCTGCAGATGATACTACCTTTCATTGAAAAAATACTGATATGTAGGAAAGGAGAATGAGAAACAATAATACGATGAATATGCTACTAAAATAATAATGTAGCACTGTGTAATAAAATATGAACCTAATCATTATAAGAAAAAAATAATTAAACAGAATGTAATAGAATATAGATATTTAAATAACTAAATGGAAATAATTTCAAATATGAAACTGATAGAATAAAAATAAAATTAAAAAGAAAAGTATGAAAATAAAATTTAAAAATCATCTTTCAAATAAGATGACTCTTTTTGATAATGAAATTATGTAGCCCATGAAATGTGGCTTTCATAAATACACGTAGGGTTAATCCCTTGTGCATAAATACTGATGAATTGATGTCTCTAATAATATGCCTACTTTTCCATTTTAATTCTGCCATGGAATAAATTACATGAAATGCTATACCTGAAGAAAATCCTGAAAAATTATGCTAGCAATTATGGAATAATTGAAATGGTACATCTGAATTTTGATTGTGTGGAATAATATAGTTACACTTTTCATAATTACTTGAAAATATTTATCAGTCGATCTATGTTTAATTCCAAACACTTGGAAATAATTTTAGAAATATTAATCCCTGGATCATATTTTTAATGTTATTCCAAATGCTGTCCACTATGTCCCTTTAAAATTTTGGACGGTGATGCTGTTCAAAGATATTATGATTCTGCATTAAGGATAAGTATTTTTTCTACATTAATATTTCCAATTAAAAAATGTTCTTTGCATTGCCACTCCATATTTTTATCTCACTATTTTTTCTCTGTTTTACTAACACTTCTTGCTAAATGCACACAATTGTAGTTTCTTGGATGATTGCCTTTTATTTTTTGAAGATGGTTAGTCTTTTGTGGTATGATAGCAGTTCTTATTATTTGAGATTTCTTCGCACATGCAGTGGGAGGCCAGACTACAACAAATTGTGCTGGGTAAAAAAAATTTCGTATAATAATATATATATTTAATTTTAATATATACGATCATGTGATTGAATCTCATGATTTCATGCTAGAACTTAATTTGTTTTTAGGCATTCAATTCATTATGCCAATTTTTCCTTTCACAATTTTATATTGGCTTCCTTTAGTTTATGTTTCCTTTCTAAAACTTCCTAGACTTTAGTTAAATTTTTTTTTACATGATACTTAATTTTATCTAATGATGGAAAAATATTAATTTCTTTTGCTTTTCAGTTTTATTTGCTATTAATAATATGTACAATAATTTATTCTATAGTGAAATAAATAGGATTTTATAGCATATCTGTATATATCTATAAAAATACAACTGTGTATTTGTGTTGTGTGTAAATACACACACGTATGTATGCAGTTTTGCTACATTAGGGCATGAAATGAAATGAAATGATTTCCCTTTACTTAAGTGGTGGAATTAACATATTTTCCCCTTTTTCTGCCTATTGACTGCAGCCAAGAGCGTACTTCCTATTCTAGCAGAAAAAGGAATTGAATTGTATGTTTGCCAAGGACAGTTCAAGATGTGAATGATAGCGAATGATCTTTTTTTCTGTTTTTCTTTTCTTTTTTCTTTTTTTTTTCTTTTGGCTTCCAGAAATCCAAATCAATCTGTTCATGTGTTTTTACCAAGCTTGACTAGCGTATCAGTGCACATGTTCATCCTTCAGGGAAAACTATGGGAGTAAAGAAAACGCAATTTTTACAATAGATGTCCTTATTCAAATAAAGTACTCTACTTTTTTGAAAAATGGAAAGAGGAAACCCTAAAGTTTCTATGTAGAATAGGAACCTATAAATTCTTCCTTTCCATTGCCCCATCTTCCTTGTGAATTGCACTAAAACAAATTTTAGCCCCTAGGTGGCCCTGGAGGTGTTGTAAATCTCAGAAAGTGGTAATGGGGAAATAGGGCTGAATGCATGACTTTATGAGGAGTATACCGAGAATGTAGGAAGATAGCCTTTGATCCATGCTGAATGAAGGATGGGTGGTATAGTCAAAAGAGCTTTGTAATCTCAGGAGCCAAATTGCACTTCATTTCTCTATTAATTGCAACCGTTATGGCCGTGCGTAACTCATTTGGCCTCTGTGGTGTAGCTTTTCTCATCTGCAAAATGAGGTGGTTGTATTCACTAGTCCCTGAGAATATTTCTAGTTCTAAATCTACCAAAAGTGTGAATACATTAATGAAATTATGTTGCATGTCATAATATTTATATCTGTTAATTTTTAAGGTTTATTCTTCTTATATAAGCTGATATGAATTTATGAACTAATTAATAGAAACAATGCGAACATATTTCTATTAGGTTACAGTAAGAAAGCTTCAACTAGAACTTACTCATTCAAAAAAACATCCAGGACAGAAGCTTAACTAGAGGGTAAATCACTTTTTGGAAATAATTTGGGAGATATGAAACAAAACTGCAGAAGGAAATACATCAAAATAAATGCAACGTATGTATTCAAAAAGTCAATAGTTGCTCATTGATTAATGGAAAGTGTTTTCAATGTAACTTCAGTTTTTACCATTATTATCTGAACACTGCGTCTGTCGTTCAAATGGACATAAAACAAGATTGATAAACTCCACCATTTCTACTCTTCAATTGGGATAATTATATTCACTCTTTAGGTGTTTGACAGTTTTGTTTTTCTGTCCTTATGCAAAGAATGAGGTGGTTTTCCAAGTAACAGTACTGACTAAGTCATTTCCATCACTTTATATTTGGAAATTCCTTAATCTTTATTTTCTCATTTAATCCCCATAACAGTTCTGTGAAGTGGAAGTTGCTTACTTCTAATCAAACCACTTGAATAAGAGAAAAATGATATTTCTTCATAATTTGTAAATATATAACTTGTGCATGCCAACGGACATTGAGAATTAAATTAATTAGATGAATAATCTTATTAATATTCTCTAATTTATTCGTAATGATCTCACCGTGTTGCTTTGCATCTCCACAACTTCAGTCATGCTCTTCTTCTTGCTTAATTATACTTCCCCATTTCTGCTACCTATCCATAATCTATCTGTTCCTCAGCACCCTGATGCACGAATACCTCTTTCACCTCCAAGATCCTTTTGAATTCCAAAAGAATGATTCTTTTGCTACATGTCTTTTTGGACTTTTCAGTCCTATTGATTTCACAGTCTTCTGAATTCCACTTTTCATCTCATACCACATGATTTCCTATTTAACTGTGTACTGATAGCCTTATGTTGTTCCTGTTATCAACCTACCATTCTGTGTGCCTAAGGCTTGTTTCCTCAACTAGACTGTAATTCCTTCAGGACATGGATTGTTTATAAAACGTCATCTTCCATAGAATTTGTTTTTCACAGCTTGTTGGAAACAAAAGTCATGGTCATTATTGTAGTAGTAGTGGTGGTAGTGGCATTAGCAGTAGTAGTCATCTTCATAGTGGTAGAAGAAGAAGAAGCTAAGTAAATGTTTATTTCTTGACTTTACCCTGAGTTGAAAGTTTAGCTAACATTAAAATTGTTCCAAGGTCATTTGTGGACTGTATTTGGAATAGTCCACTTTGAGTCTTTCTAGTCTCATTTTTTATTAGTTCCCAATTCCCTAGAGTCTCCCCAGTGGCAAAATAGAAATTCAATAAAAAATGTTTTACTGTTACTATTAATGGCACTACTACAAGTACTACTACTACAACCACCACCAATACTACCACTACTACTTCTACTACTATTACTAGAACTACTAGTACTAGTACTGCTACTACTACTACTACTACTACTACTACTACTAAAATTATTATAATAAAGGCTAAGGAAAGCATAGAAGAGTTTCACAGTCAAGTTCCCTAAAATGTTCCCTTTGTTATTGCAAAATACATTTCTCTATTATCAGTTGTGTCTCACATTTTTGTGCTTTTAAATGTAATATATTCATCATTACACCAGCCAAAAATTACAGAAATATATATACTTGGTATCCTTCAAAACCTATTTTCAATCTTGTACCCATTTTCAATGGTAAAGTAATAGAAATCTATGCCAGCACACTGAAAAATAAAATTTTCGACGACGAGGTTGTTCTCTGCTTGGAGGTACGTTGCTGGAATTATGGATAGAATGTTGGCCTGGGGTTAGAATGACCTGAAAAATATTTCTAAGTCTCAGAAATCAATACTGGAATAAAATATGTTTTGTTTCCCAATTAACTCCCCTACCACCCATTCCTTTTATTACCGTCGCATTCTTTTTGGGACACATTGATTAAAATATTAGCCTTCCAAAACTTTTGTCTTTAGGCTGCAATTGGGAAGGTACGTGTGAACTGAGCAGTAGAAGGTATAGCAAGTAAGCACTAAGTTAGAGTCCATCTTTGGCATTATGACTTAACTCACATGATTGCCTTCCAGGGAAAACTGGCATCATTTCTTCCCTGTCTAATTTCCCTGACTATGCTGGCAACTAAGTTTTTACTACATAAGAATTAATCCAAATTACTGTTTCCTCCTTTTTCAACACTTCATCAAATAGTGAATGCCGGTTATGTGAGTTAAACTATGGTTAATTCTGACCAGGTTACAAATACTATGTGTAAGACATGTCCTCTTTCCTTGTAGAATATGCACTTTCACTGGGAAGCCAATGCAGAATAGTGGAAGTTCATTTATAATACAAGGTAAGATATAAAGAACTACTCACTGAATGGTATATATGTAAATATTTATAAAAAGGAGAGACCACTATAGTCGGGGGTTAGAGCAGGTGGTAGTTAAGCCAGTCCTGTTCTTCCCTACACAAAAAATGGTCAATGAAAATTTGCAAAGTTAGCAATTCTACTGCAAGAACAGTTGCCAAATAGCTACATTTACTGTGTAGTATATATTTGCATGCATAATATCTATTGATACGATACATATATACTAAGAAATACCTGCACTTGAAGGTGACTTTTCCAACATCCCCAGGCTTGGCTCAGCCCCTTGCTGTCCATATGAGTTTTCACAAAGGGTTTTCTGTCTTCAGGCCTTGGTTTCCTCATTTTCAAAATGTTCTAATTGACTTTTCATGTTAGGGACTGTCTATATTTACATCCACTAAAGGAATATTATAAATGCAGCTTTGCAGTCTAATAACATTAAATGATATCATTTGTATTGTGTGGAGTAGGACCTTCAAATACTTCGCTAGCTCCTTTATCCAGATATGCAATTAAAATTACAAAGACACAAAAACACATCAGTGTAAAACGTTTTTCAAAAGAAATTTACTTACGTTTTAGATTTTGGATTATATTGGTGGAAGCTATCTGGCTTTCTACAAATATTAAAATATAACCAAAACTCATTTGGGGAATATTTTACAATGAAGTTATATTAATGAAGAGCTGATCTTGAATATGCATCTCTTGCAATAGGGATGAAAAGATAAGTTAGGCTACTGTTTCTCTGCTTTTGTTTTTTAAGAAAATGTTGTTGGATGACATCAAGAATTCTTTTTAGATTTATTTCCTTCTCTGTGATTCAAAATAGTTTAAGGCACTTGGTCAAAATTAATACTTTTTAATTATATAATATTTGAGCTATAAAGAGTTTGACTCAACTATCCTGCTCATTCACACAGATTAAAAAAAAACTTTTGGAAACAAGTAAAAAGAAATCTGGAGAATCTGAAAAAGGAGATTTTCTTGACAAGGGGGAAGTGGAGCAAGTATAATCTGAAAGGGATAGACAAATTAATAGGTTGAAAAATAAGGTAATCCATAACATAGAAGAATGTGAAATATCTTCTCTTTATATTCCTCTTGAAGTAGTTAGAACATGTAGCAGGTCATTGGAGAGCTACATCCTTGAGATTTACATCTTCCCCATGACTGCAAAGCAATACTTTCTGTTTAAGTCCTAGTCACAGTTTCTTGCTGCTCTTAGGAACTCAGTAGATAAGTTGGGGAATTTATATTTACATGAATCTTCTAGGCTCCAGTGACTTTCTATCTAGATTTGTATGTTAGAAAATTTTCACCTTCTGCCATTATAAAATTCATGTCCAATAAAATGTATCTAAATATAGTGTGTTAAAAGCACCTATCAAGGATTTTCAAATTGTCACGTGTGAGAAATATCAAGCTTGTTTTGCTCATCAGTGGAAACTGCAAAGACACAAATATTGATTTCACGTATACACAAATTTTCTAAGAATTGGAGTCTTCCCAAAAGGAGATAGACTGTTTGAAGAAAGCAAATGATGGAAAGCCTTTCATGTGCAGTCTTTCCAGGGCTCTTAGAAATTCTGAGCTCCCTCTCATTCTCCGCTTCTCTAATCCTGAAGATAAAAAAATATCCCCGACAAGGAGGACTGAATCATAAACTATTTGAAAACTATTTGAAAAGAGATTTGAAAATTACCAAAAATAGGTGAAACAAAATTTGATTGCAAGATGATTACCGCTAATATTAAGAAACTTCACAATACAACATAGAGTTAAAAGTGAAGGACTTTCTCTATGAAAAAAGGGCTCGAGTTGGTTTAAGGGAAGGAAAGACTCTAGTAGTCTAAAGATTTTCATTTCATTCCTCCAGTAAGTGGGTGAAAACCTTTTTAGTGCACTATGTCCTCTGCATCGCTTTTCTATTTTAAGGAATCAAAGACCTTCCCCCAGCATGAAGAATAAGAAATTGACTCATTCATCTTAAACTCTTTCTTTTCCTCTTCTTCTTTGTCTAATTTTGTTTGCTTTCAGTGTTGTACAGTCATATCCATATAACTTAGATTGTTGTTTTCCTCTTCCCTCCTGCTCCTTTCCCCATGGGTTCATCAAGCAATAGATTGCTACATTCCTTGACTTTGTGTCTTGTGTATCTAACTTATTCCCCTGATCTAAGATTCTATTTCTTAGCCAAGTGGTTTTCATAATTATTGCTTTATTTTATAATTTGAGATCTGGCAGAGATAGGCCACCTTCCCGAGCATTTCTTTTCATTACTTCCCTTGATATTCTGGACCATTTGTGCTTCCAAATGAATGTGGATATTATTTATTCTATTTCTAGAAGATATTTATCTTGTGTTTGGTATGGCACTTAATAAGCAAATTAATTTAGGTTGAATTGTCATTTTTTAAATATTTTATCTGATTTAAACTTGATCTGATTATTTGGTGTCATGGGTAGAAGGGAGGAAAATCAAGGAGGGAGAAAAGTTTGGAACATAAAATTTTACAATAATGACTGTTGAGAACTATACATGTAATTGGAAAGAATACTACTAAGAGTAATAATGAAAACATTAGAAGACTATTTGAATGTGAGTTACTAGTTTTATTAAGAAAGAGAATGAAATACCAGAGAATTAATAATTAAACAACTAAAATGTGACTACATTTTGTTCATTTGTACATTTGTTCAACATCAAATCATCTTAACCACATATGTAGAAATATGCCACTTGCATTTTGTTGAGTATTCTTTTGCTGTGGTCAATCAAATATTAGAATCATAAAGCTTGAGGTATAAGAGATTTCAGAGGACATCTCAACCAACGCCATTATTTGAGATATGAGAAAAATGCAGGTGAGGAATGTCAACTGACTCTCCACATTCATACTAGAAATATGAGGCGTGGGATTTGAATCCAAATGATCTGACTTCAATCTGTGGGGTTTTTTCCCCATTAAAGAGTGCCTGCTTCTCTTAAGTTAAAGCATTAAGTATAATAGAATATTTTCCAACTCCTGGACATGTAGGCCTCGGTCTTCAGTCTTTCTCTGAACAGAATGTGTTATCAGTGGTCATGTGGCTCTCAGATTCAGAGTAGAAGCCGAATACTCAGGTTTTATAACAGCTTTTACATTTTTCATAGACTAATTTTCCATGTGTGCGAAGAATATTTTCAAAGAATTGTCAGAAAGAAAAAAAAAAGAATGCATCTTTCCTCCTTACATGATACATAAAGCTTTCAATGGTCCTGGAAAGCTTTGGTAACAGGATAGGGACGCTGGGGAAGGGATTTTACATCTTCTGAAAAATTGATCAAAAAATCATTCTTTAGACAGGGTGGGAAGGTACATATATGGGAAGAGATTGTAAAGTCAAACGACTTATTTAAAAACATCTAGGTCAGCCTAATGTCCGCTTTATTATCAATTGTTATATGTCCCTTTAGCTTGCGTAGATTGTTATTTCAAATAGGTTAGATATATTTTCATTTTTTCTGCAGTGGAGGATAGTGGCATTTATGATCTAACGATTAACAAATTCTGAGATAAAATTTTGCATGTCCTTAAGGAGACAAGTGATAGGAGTGTTTAAAATGATAAAATGAACAATTAAAGGGCATTTGTTTGTCATGCTGTAGACTCGTATTTCTGTGATATAAAATCGTTATGAGGAATAGGGACAATATCTGTAAGGGTAAGAACTGTACGGAGAAGTGTAATACAACTGAAAACACAGGAAGGAGGCAGTTTATGAAGTTATTGAAAAATCAAGTAAAGGATTTTGTATTTGATCTCAGAGCTAAAAACGAGCCAGTGGAATTTATTGTGTAGAGAAATGAAATGATTAGAAGATTTGGAATTAGGAAGACCACTTTGTCTGCAGAATAGGATATGGACTTGAAACAGGTAGTGACTGGAGGCCAGCAGATCCATTAAGAAGGTTCCTGAATAGTCCAAGAGCCAGTTAATGAGGGTCTGTATGACGATGATGGGATATATACAAGAGATGATGTTTAAGGTAGAAACAAGACTCGGTAAGAGATCTGATATGTGGTATGAATGCAAAGAAACAGTCCAAGTGATGCCAAGGTTATAAGCCTCAGCGACTGGAAAACTTTACCTAGTGTAAGACAGTTCCTACAATAAGGTCCAAAAAAGAAAAGAAACTCCCTCAATCAGTAAAAGTTTCTCCTCCTTGACGAAGGTAATATAAGTTTGGAATGCAAGATCCTTTTAAGGTTATTAGTACAACGAACTCATAGATAGTACAAAAAAATTCATGACAAATGCTTGAGAAATTTGAATGAATCCCTTCGTGACGTCAGAAAGGGGAAAAATAACTCTGATGCAGGATAGATCTTTTATGTCCAAGGAATTTCAAAGTGTTTTTTTAAGTAACGCATTAGCTTTTTAAGAAAAACAGATATTGCACTTTGGATATGAAGAATTACTTTAGAACTGTTGAAATTTTTATTACAACTCAAAGGTTCTTAATCTGTATTGTAAGAGTCTACGTTAATGTTCAAAAGGCTAACAATGTGCTATATTTCAAAAGGCATTGGTTATGAAGGTCGCAATGGAATCTGCAGAGCTAATCAAGTATAAGTCATTTACAAAGACATCCAGAGAGACGAAGTGACTAAAGTTACATAGCTGGTCAAAGTTCCCATTTCCTATGCAATCATTTTTCTCTTACACCTATACCTCTTGCTCATCAAAATGTTTAAGATGTGTCATCCTATTATGATTAATCATAGAGAGCAACAAAAATAAAGAAATGAGATAGGAGTTTTAGTAATTCCTGAATTTTTTACAGTAAATCGCAGATTCTTCAATGTAACAACTTCTGAATTCCTAACATTCCTATTAATCTGAACCTCCTCTCCCACAGCTACTCTTTCCCCTCCACCCTTACCCTTGTTGTAAGCTTAAGGAGAAAAACGGTTAGGAGCTTTTTTTTTTCCACTGGAGCAGCGATGAAAGGAGTGGTATCAGATATTGCAGTCTGCCGAGATGAGGAGACAGACTTCTCTTTTCATTTTCTGTTTTTCCCCATACTTGCCATCACTAGTTCCATTATGGGTACAAAATTAGAAAGTTTATTTGATTTGGGCATTGATCGTCTAGTAGTCTCAGTGAGTGGATCAAACATTGCTAAGAAAAGAGTTACAAGACACTAGTGTACATATATTCTGTTAGACTGTATTGCATTGCATTGCAATATATTATAGTTATTTTTATATTTTGTTATGTTACATCACGTTACATCACATCACATCAAATGACATCACATTACATCATCACATGATATATTATGTCATATTTTATGATATCTTTTTATTATATCATATATTATAATTGTATTATGCCATGTTATATGGTATCACATTAAATCACATGGTACTTATAATATCTCATTAACTTATTATATTTACTATCTCCTCCCATTTATTCAGCACCTCAAAATGCTATTATTTACAAAGTTCACTCCTCAGAACAACTCAGTTAGATAATATATAGAAGTGGATGTAGTAGACAATAAGGAAATATGCAGGAGAGAGTGAGGAAATATGAAAATTCTACTCTGAAGAATTTAACAAGATTCACCACTGTCGCACGGGATAACGGCAGTGATAAACTGGAAAAGGGGAAATGTAACACAAACTACGTGCGAAAATATACCTAAGAATCAAGAACTCAAAGTGACCACTCAAAAGTCTAACACCTATATAACATGAATATTTTCCTTAGTCGAGTAGGGAGACAACAAATATAGTGAACATTCATATACTCACTCACACACACACACACACACACACTCAGATACATACACACACATGGAGACATTTATCTTATAAGAAAGGAAATCATGGGTTACTGTCATAATAATTACTTAATAATGAATTATCTCTATGTGGTTTAATCATGTTCTTGGTAGAGGCTAATCTTGGTAGAGAAAAGCAGTAGAATTATCTTTGAAGAAAAAAAGGGGATATAGCATGGAATTACATCAGCTGCAACACCAGAAATATAAACATTCAATGTGAAGTATTTTGAAATGGTCAAAAGGAAAGATATAGACCCTCATCTATTTCTTTTTTAAAATCATTTCTTCAATATATTTTGCTTTCTTCCATCACCAGAATTTTTCCTAGTGTCCTTTCCTGTACCTCCAGAGCCATCTCACATAAAAAATAATATTTTCAAAGTAAACTATAACAAAGAGAACAGCTAGGAAAAGTTCAATTTAACAAATAAATCTGGAAACATAACCAATATTCCACACTGATGAACTTCCCACCAGTGTAAATAAGTGAGGTGGGAGTGCCATTTTAACTCTTCCTTGGGAACAGGCTTATTTGTCATTCTACCACATTCACTTTTGATTGTTTTGTGCTTGTGGTTTCATTTACATTACCATAGTCAGAGTATATATTGTTTTCCTGGCTCTGATTTCTTCACTCTGAGTCAGATCATGCAAATGTCTCCATGATTCTTTGTTTTCATGATATTTGCAGTTTATTATAGCACAGATAAATATCTGACTACATTCATGTACCATAATCTGTTTAATTATTCTCGAATTCTTTGGCATCTACTTTCTTTTCGATTCTTTTCTATGACAAAAATTAGTGCAATAAATATTGTTTTGTGGATGAGGACTTGATTCTTGTCAAAGATCCTAATAGTGCAATCTCTGGCTCAGAAAGTATGAATGTCATACCCTCTTTATTTGCACAACTCCAAACTGCTTTCCAAAATGATTGAACTACTTTGCTGCTCTACCGGCACTATGCCTCTGTGCTTACCTTCTTACAATCCCATACCTTGCTTTCTAAGAGTAGCTTGATGCTTTATGAAGGCAAAATTCTTACCACAAGGAGAATGTCCGGAAACTTCATTTTCTTGCCAGTCAGAGATGGCCAGGGAAGGGAAGGGCAACATAGAGTTAGACTACAAGCCCAACTGTAAGAGTTCGTAGAAAGTTAACCAATCAACAAGAGTTTCATAAGCATTTACTATATGCTAGTCACTGTGCTTAGGGCCAAAGAACATAAGATGACAAACAACATAAATTCACAAAACAGTGAGGATGAAAAGCAGTAGGGGGAAAAGTTAGTGTGGAGTTCTTAGGGTTCTAAGTCGATTCATAAGTTACAGTGGATGAAGAATATAGAGACGTGAAATGGAGCAGGTCTGAACATTTTTTCTGATTAGTGGTGATAACGGAACTACAACATTTGAATTCTACCTCTTCTATGCCCTATTTAGAATGTGAGGAAATGGCAACAGCAGCTGAACAGATAAAACTAGGAAGAACACTTGGATCTAACCAACATATCCAGAAGAATTGCATAACGATAAAATTTACAATCAATTAAATGAGTACAACAAACTTTTGATGGAACTGAGGAATATGTTTTCAAGGTATCTGAAAGGAGGAAAGAGTTCAGAAGGAGGGAGAGGCTCCTTTCCTTTTTAAAATGTGACTCAAAAATACAGCAGCAATTAAGCCTCACACACAGTCCTCATCATGATAAACCATAGGAATGGACTGTGCTTGCATACAAGGTATCCTGGATGGATGCATCATAAGGGAAGAAAAGGTTTTCAGAGGTTGTTATCAAGGAGACCATACCTTCTTAAATGGACGTGTTTGGATATCTTTGTTAATTTGTAAAAGTCCTTGACTCAGAAAAAACGTTTAATCTTCTCCTGAAACATGATATCCCCAATCCTATGCTAAAATCATACAAAATTCTGTAACAGAGGCAACCAGTCGTTTAACAGAGGACAAAACACAGACATATTTGCTTCCTTTATTTATCTTTTTCTTGAAGGATGTCCTTTGAAGATTGAAAATGAAAGGATCCCAATCTATTCAATGAAATTAAACAAAAGTATTTTAAAAAAAATATGTAATTTATTTATTTTTCAGTTCTCAACATATAATTCCACAAGAATTTGAATTAAAAATTTTCTCCCCCCTCTCCCCAGCCCCTACTCCAGGACAGCATGCACCCCATTCACCCCTTCCTCCAGTCTCTCCTGCCTTCTAGTACCCACCTTCTTCATTCCATTCCCCTTCACCTCTATTTTCCTGTAAGCAAAAATAGATTTCTGTAATTCTTTGCCTCTACATCTTCATTTCCACTTGCATGCTAAAGCAATATTTAACATTTAGTATTAAAATTTTGAGTTTCATATTCTCTCCCGCCCTCTCCACCCATCTCGATTGAGATAACAAGCAATTGAAAGTAGGTCATATATGTCTAACAGTGCAGGGCACTTCCAGATAGTTTGGTTTTAAAAGACTTACCACATTACTCTCTGTCTTATCCTGCCCTCCACTTATTCCATTCTCTCCCTTGACCTATCTTGCCACAATAGTGTTTGCTTCTGATTATCCCTTTCCCAAATTTGCTGTCCCTTATATTATCTTCCCTCTCCTATGCCCTTTCCCTTTGCCTTCCTGTAGGGGAAAACAGATTTACACATGCAGTTGAGTGTATGTTATTCGCCCGCTCTAGCCATATCCCATGACAGTAAGGCTCACTTATTTCCCTTCATCCCCCACCCCTCGTCTCCTCCGTTGTAAAAGCCTTTCCTTCTATTTTTCATATGAGATGATTTCCTACATTCCACCTCTCCCTTGCTCTTACTCATAATACATACCCTTCAATAGTAAGTTTCATCTTTTTAGGTATTCTCGCTTCATATTCAGGTCATCCTGTTTCCTCTGTCTATATTGTTTGTGTGTATACATATATACACGTATGTATACAAATATATACGTATATATATATATACATATATATATATACACAGACACATATATACTGAGACACACATAGGCATATATAATATACATATTTACATACCCATATATATCTGCATCTACTCACAGACATATGGAATTATATACATATAGTATATATGTATATGTATGTATATATACACACACATACATATACATATACTACCTCTAACTGCCCTAATAATGTAAAAGGTCTCAGGAATTGTAAATAACAACTTTCCACGTAGGAAGGTAAGCAACTCAGATTTAATGTGTTCTTTAAGACTTGGCTTTCTTGTTTATTTTTTCATATTTCTCTTGATTCTTGTATTTGAGAGTCAAATTTTCTATTCACCTCTGGTCTTTTCTTTTTTACAAATTCTTATTTCTGAGCATTCATTTCCACAAGATTTTGAGTTCCACATTCTCTCCCCGTCTCTCCCCTCCCCCATCCCAAAACACCCTGCATTCTGATTGCCCCTTCCCTCATTCTGCCTTCCCTTCTATTACACCCCTACCTTCCCTTGTTCCCATCTTGTTTGTTTTATGATGGGACAAGATAGATTTCTATACCCCATTGCCTCTATTTCTTATACCCCAGTTGGGTGCAAAGCAATTCTGAAAATTCTTTCCTCAAACGTTGAATTTCAGCTTCTCTCCTTTCCTCCTTCCCCACTCATACCTATTCAGAAGTCAAGCATTTCAATATAGGCTCTATTAGCAGGCTTTTGCCAAAGACTTCTATGATAATCGTGCTGTGAAAAACTAACTATATTTCCCTCCATCCTATCCTGCCCCGTATTTATTCCTGTTTTCTCTTTAGATTTTTGTCCCTCCCCTAATGTGTTTACCTCCAATTACTCCCTCATCCCATTTGCCTTCCCACACCCCAGGTATCCCTTTCTCCCCTATTTTCCTGTAGCGTAAGATAGATATTTATAGGAAATTGAGTGTGCATGTTATTCCCTCCTTAAGCCAAATGTGATGACAGTAAGCTTCACTTTTTCCCTCCCACCTCACCCCTTTTGCACTCCATTGAGAAAGCTTTTTCTTTCCTCTTTAATAGGAGATCATTTTTCCCCTTTCATTTGTCCCTTTCGCCTCCCAATATATTCCTCTCACCTCTTAGTTTTAATTTTTACTTATCATTACTTCCTATTCAACATACCCTAAGCCCTCTCTCTCTCTGTCTCTCTCTCTCTGTCTCTCTCTCTCTCTCTCTCTCTCTCTGTCTCTCTCTCCCTCTCTCTCTCTCTCTCTCTCCCTCCCTCCCTCTCCCTCTCTCCCTATCTGCACGTGTGTGTGTGTGTGTGTACTTCCATCAACTAGCCAAATACTGAGAAAAGTTTCAAGAGTTAGGAATATTATCTTTCTATATAGGAATGTCAACATTTCAACTCTAGTAAGTCCCTTATGGTTTCTCTTTCATGTTTACCTTTTCATGCTTCTTCGATTCTTGTCTTTGAAAGTCCAATTTTCTATTCAACTCTGGGGTTTTCATCGTGAATGCTTGAAAGTTTTCTATTTCATTGAATGACCGCTTTTCCCTCTGAAGTGTTCTACTCAATATTGCTGGGTAGGTGATTCTTGGTTTGAATCCCAGGTCCTTTGACCTCTGCAATATCATATTGCAACTCCCCAGTCCCGTAATGTAGAAACTGTTAGATGTTCTGCTTTCCTGATTGTATTTGCACCATACTGGAATTTTTTCTTTCTGGCTGGGTGCTGTATTTTCTCCTTGACCTAGGAGTTCTGGAATTTGGCTGCAATATTCCTAAGAGCTTTTCTTTTTGGATCTCTTTCAGGAGGTGAAATTTTTACCTTCTGCTTCGAGAATATCGGGGCAATTTTCTGAGATAATTCCATGAGAGATGGTGTCTAGGGTCTTTTTTGGGATCACGACTTTCACGTAGTCCCATGATTTTTAAATTGTCTCTCCTGGATCTATTTTCCAGGTCACTTGTTTTTCCAAAGAGATATTTCACATTGTCTTCTATTTTTTCATTCTTTGGGGTTTTTTACTGATTATTTTATTTGCTTTCAGTGTTGTCCAATCACTTCCCATTATCTTAGATTTTTTTCAGCATCCTCGTCCTCATTGTCTCCTCTCTCCCTACTCCATCGCAAAGACAGCAAGCGGTATTAAAGAGCCTATACAATACATTCCTATTGAATGCAATTTCACCTCCGTCGTGTTGTATAGAAGACTTAAAATGAGTGGGAAAAACCATAAAACCAAACCAAAGGTAACACACAAAAAATGGTTTGCTTCATGCTGTGATGTATCCCACAGTTCTTTCTTTGGACGTGAAAGGCATTTTGCCTCCAAAATCCATTGGGAATTGTTGAAGTCCTTGCATTGCTTTGCAGGACGAAGTCTACCAGAAAAATTCCTCACACACTGTGGTTGTACACACACACTGTGTACAAAGTTCTCCTGGTTCTCCTCCTTTCACTCAGCATCAGTACCTGTAAGACTTTCCTGGCCTCTCTGAAGTCTTCCTGTTCATCATTTCTTATAGCAGAAGAGCATTCCCTTACATTCATATATCACATCTTGGTCAGCCATTCCCCAAATGATGGGCATCCCCTTGATTTCCAGTGTTTGCCCATCATAAATAGAGCTGCTTTAAATATTTTTATACGTGGGAGACCCTTTCCTATATTGCTGTATCAAAGGGTATGAACATTTTTGTAGCCCTTTGGGCATCGTTCTAAATGACTCTCTAGGATGACTGGATCAGATCACAGGTCCACCAACAATGAATTAATGTTCCAACTCTCCTACATCGTTTCCCACAATTATCATCTTCGTGTTGTCTCATGTGAGCTTATCTTATAAGTGTGATATGGCACCTCCAAGTTTTTTATTATTTGCATCGCTCTAATCAGTATTGATTTACAGAACTGGTTCATGTGACTACAAGTAGCTTTAATTTCTTACTCTAAAATGTGCCTATCCCTATCCTTTGACCACATACCAGGTGGGAAATGACTTGTATTCTTGTCCACTTGACTCAGTTCTCTCTATATAGTAGAAACTAGACCTTTTACACAGACCCCAGTGGCAAAACTTCTTTCCCAGTTTCCTGTTTTCCTCCTAATCTAGGTTGAATTGGATTTGATTCTGCAAAAACTTTTCAAGCTAATATAATCGAATTTATCCGTTGTGCACTTCATAATGTTCTCTCTCTCTTCAGTCAAAAATTTCTCCATTCTCCATAAAATGGACAAATACAGTATTACTTGCTCCTCTAATTTCTTTATAGTATCAATCTTTATACCGAGATCATTTGGACTTTATTCTTGTGTAGGTATCAGGTTTTGATCTCTGTCCAGTTTCTGCCACACTGCTATCCAGTTTCGCCAGCAATTTTTGTCGAACAGTGGGTTCTTTTCCCAGAAGCTGGAATCTTCGGCTTTCTCGAACAATAGATTGGGACATTCATTGTCTATTGTGTCTTGTGTACCTATATTTTTCCCCTGGTCGGGTCTACTCCTCTGTGTCTTAGCCAGTAGCAAATGGCTTTGATGAATGCTGCTTTGTAATACAATTTGAGATCTGGAAGTACGACCCCACTCCACTCGCATTTTTTAAATTAAGTCATTTGATTTTCTGGACCTTTTGTTCTTCCAGATGAATTATGATTCTTTCTCTATATTTTGTAGCTCTCGAAAATAGTTATCTGGTAGTTTGATAGGTATTGCACTAAAGAAATAATGTAATTTCAGTTGAATTGTCATTTTATTATATTGACTCAGCCTACCCATGAGCAACAGATGCTTTAATACCTACTGAGATCTGACTTTACTTGTGTAAAAAGTGTTTTGTCAATGTGTTCATATAGCCCCTGGTTTTCTTCTGACAGGTAGAATCCCAGATATATTACAGTGAATACTGTAGCTTTCAGTGGGAGAAGGTAGAGAAGTAGGAACTCAAAGTTTGAGGAACGTATTTTGTAGAATTGTTTTTGCATACAACTGGGAAAAAGGAAATAAAGGGAAGATAATGGAGTACAGAAATTTATTTTGCCCTACAAGACAAGGGAGAGGACGGGGACAAGGGAATGTAGGGGTATGATAGAAGGGAGGGTATATTGGTTGAAGGGGTAGTGAGGATGTTCAGTGTTTTAAGGTGGGGTTGGGAAGACATGGGGAGTAAATTTGGAACTCAAAATTTTGTGGAAATAAATGTTGAAAACTAAAAATAGATAAACACTTGAAATCAACGAATGAATCAGTGAATGAATAAAAGCTGTAGCTTACCTGACCCTGAGGTGGCTGTTGTGAGAAAGCAGAGGCTAGATGAAATCATTCAAGATTTCCCAGGACTTACCAGAGAGCTAGCTGCCTTAAGTGTGTGGGAGGAGTGGTCTGGCCACAGAAGATCTCCTCTGTTGAACTAGAGCATAGGAACACTCTGTGGTTGGTGAACGTGTCTGCACTACTGTCTTCCCTAGTCCCCTAGGATTCTGAGGCATGTATAGATTCCTGGTGTTGGTTTGCGGACTCCAACGCACTGGGGTTTCACATTTCTTCCTTGTTCGCTGAAGTTCTTGATAATTTCTTAGAAGATAATTGTCCAGGTCCTTTTTTGCACCATGGCTTTCTGTTAGACCAAGAATTCTTGCATTTTCTCTCCTGGATATATTTTCCAGGTTACTTCCAGAACACCTACAGTACTGGTCCCCTTCAGCCTCAGCAAGGGGGACCACGCAGCCCTTTGAGATTTTCTGAACCTCACAGGCTAAGAGACTGTTTTCCACTTTGGCTGATCCCACTGTTCCAGGATTTGTCCTGGGGAATTATTTAAAGGGTTTTTCAAAGATCAGCAAGGGGAAGGGCAGAGCATTGAACAATCACTCCTCCATCTTGGCTCCCAGAAGTTCAAGTAGATAACTTACAGACTTTGGATCTGTGGGCTGAGAGTCACAGGAGTGACTGCTGCTGTTACCAAGGGTCCTGTACATCTATGTCCCTCACTTACACAGGACTCCTTTCCTGGGCTGATATGTTGGAGAATTCGCATACCTTCTTCAGTTTCAGTCCAGCCAGGTGCTCCACTATGGTGTGTTCTGTGCTGATGCAGCATGTGCACTCCACGCTCCCCCAGCCCCATGTTAGAGATTCTTCCCATCGAAATTCCAGACCGTCCTGGGTTGGAAATCTGCCACACTCCATCTCACAGTGGATTCTGCCACTCTCAGATTGATTCAGGGTAATTGTAACAGGGCAGCAGAGTCAAGATAGTAGAGTGAAAGGAACGACTCACCTAAGCTCTTGGCAAAACTCCTTCAGATACCTCTGAAGGCAGAATCTGACCAAATTTTGGAGGTGTGCGATCCAGTGAGAGACAGACTGTGGGGGATTCAGAGCCCAGGACAGACTGGAAGGTCCACGGGAAGGATCGGTTCTGCGGAGGTCAACCCACAGCACACAGTGCAGTGTGGCCAGCAGAGTGGAGTGGAGGGGCCCCGGGAAACCTGATAGCAGCAGGCAGAATGGGCTTAGCTGCAGCCATGTTTGGGAGGCCATCAAAGCCAAGCCAGTGAGAGCTACTGAGTGCCAGATATCAGCAAAGCAGCTCCTGAGAGTTTCAGCCCTCAGATCAAACAAGGTGAACCTACTTGAACTCCTGGGAACCAGGATGGCAGAGTGATCAGTAAGTGCTTTCTCCTCCCACCCTGATGACTGTGAAAGAACCATAAAATATTTCCCCATAAAAATCCTGAGTCAGCGGGAACAGCAAAGGGGGCAAATAGTCTCCTAACACCTGAGGCTAGGAATATAGCTAAAGGGGATTTCTCCTACTGTGGCAGAGGCAAACCAGAAGGTCAGAGGACCCAGGGCAGAGAAAAGTCGCACTGGGACCCAGCCGAGCCTCAGCACCGTGAGAGGGGCTCCAGAAGGGGTGGGAACTCAGACTAGCATCTAGGAGTGTCTTAGCACTCCAGGAGAAAATGGGAAGACAATAGGGCAGCTGTAATCACCATCCCCTGAGCTTACTTTTGTCTCAGTGCAAATGAGGAGATCTCCTGTGACGAGACCACACCTCCTCATACTTAAGGAGCTAACCTCAGGGCTGATATGGGATACACAAAGCAAAAACTTGCTCTTAGTTTTTTCACAAGTCAGCTCAACACCAAGTTGCACAGCTTCTAACTGAAAGCATTAGAAGCCACAACACACAATCAATATCATGAACAAGAAAAAGCAGAAGGGCAAAAACCATAGAATCTTTCTATGGGAATAAGGACCAAAACACAAATATCAAAGAGGTCAGTACTGGGGCTGTACTTCCTTCTGAAACTTCAGAATGGTCTAGAAACAGCTCACATGCACAAACAACTCTCCTGGAACACCTGAAGAAAGAAATAGAAGAAAAACTGACCAATGATTTTAAAATGATAAAAAAAGAATTCACTGATGAGAACATCTCCTTGAAAAGAAAAATCGAAAAAATGGAAAAGGAATACAAAATTAACTGAAGAAAATAACTCTCTAAAAGGAAAAGTTAGTCAAATGGAAAAGGAAGAACAAAACCAAACTGGGAAACTTTGGCAAATGGAAAAGCAAGTACAAAAATTAACTGGAAAAAATCACTCCTTCAAAGGAAAAATTGGACAGATGGAAAAGGAGATGCCAAAGTAAACTGAAGAAAACAATTCCATAAACATTACAATTGGGCCACTAGAAACCAATTAATCAAGGAGACAGCAAGAAGCAGTCAAACAAAATCTAAAGAATGAAAAGATAGAAGAAAATGTAAACTATCTACCCAGAAAAACAACTGACCTGGAAAATAGATCCAGGAGAGACAATTTAAGAATTCTTGGCCTGCCAGAGAGCCATGATGAAAAAAAGAGTCTGGACAGTATCTTCCAAGAAATCATCAAGGAAAACTGCCAGAAGTGCTAGATCCAGAGGGCAAAATATTCATCGAAAGAATCCACCGTTCCCCTCCCGAAAGGGATCCCAAACTCAAAACCCCAAGAAATATCGTGGCCATATTCCACAACTATCAAGCGAAGGAGAAAATACTACAGGCAGCTAGAAAGAAACAATTCAAATATGAAGGAGCTACAGTCGGGATCACACAGGACCCTGCAGCTTCTACAATAAAAGATCGAAGGAATTGGAACCCAATATTCCTTGAAGCAAAGAAGCAGGGATTACAACCAAGGATCAACTACCCAGCACAGTTCAGCATAACATTTTAGGCAAAGAGACCACCATTCAACGAAGTGAAGGATTTCCAGACCTTCCTGACAAAAACACCCGAAAGTAATAGACGATTTGATATTCAAATGCAGGTCTCAAGAGAAGCAGAAAAAGGTAAACGGGGGGGGGACTTGTTACTCAATTTGGGCAAACTGCTTACCTCCATATGAGGAAAGATGATATCTGTTAATCTTGAGAATTGTGCATCTATTATGTAATATCAAAGGGATATATGCAGAGGGAACAGGCATAAAGTAAATGATGTCATGTTAAAAATATGATTGAAGTATGCCCAAAGGTTTCTAAGAGGAGATGTGAAAAGGAGGAAGTAGAAAATGGTAAATTACATCACAGGAAGAAGTACAAAAGTATAGTAGAGGGAAAGAGGGGAGGGTGATGAGCATTGTTTGAGAGGTACTCTCATCTGATTTGTTTCAAGCAGGGAACAATAACCTTAAGTAGATAATCCTACCTAGCTCCAGAGGCAGTAGGAGGGGAAGGGGGAAGAAAAGGGAGGGAAGATAAAAGGGAGGAAAGAAGCAGTAAGGGTAAAGGAGAGTAAAAGGGAGTGGGGTCAAAAGAAGGAAGGGAAGGCTGCAGGAGGAGGTGGTGAAAAGTCAAATTTATTCAGATTCTCCTTTTAGAGATATCTGAAGGAATTTCTGGTACAGCATAGGTGAGTACACGCTCTCCCTCTCCCATCTTGCACAACAGCCCCCTCAGATTCTATTAAAAAGCAGCAATCATCCAACCCACTTGGTACTGGCTAAGACATAGTTGGTTGGGCATAGGTTAGGTACACAAGAGACATTAATCAATGCTTATAGGATCCTATTGTTTGAGAAACCCAAGGATTCCAGCTTCTGGGATACAAACTCACTGTGTGCCAAACCTGCTGGGAAAACTGGAAAATAGCATGGCAGAAACTGGGCATAGTTTCGAGCATATGCTCGAAAAAAAAAAGTCCAAATGGTTCACGATCAAGCTATAAAGACTGATACTATATAAAAATATCAGGGAGCAAGGAATAGATTATTTCTCAGTTGAAGGAGAATGGGGACATTTATGACCAAATAAAAGATAGAGAATATTATGAAATGCAAAATGCATAATATTGATTACACTACATTTAAAAAATTTTGCTCAAACATAGCCAATGCACCCAAATTAGGAGGGAAGCAAAAAACTGGGATTTTTATGAATATTGGCTGGAGAAAGGCCTCATTTCTAAAATATATAGAAAACTCATTCAAGTTCAGAAGAATACAAGGCCTTCCCCAACTGATAAACAGTCAAACGATATGAACAGGTACTTTTTAGAGGAAGTAATTAACGTTATGTATGGTGACAGGAAAAATGTCCTAAATCATTCTTGGTTAGAGATATGAAAATCAACACAACACGAAGTTAACTCTCGGTTGATGCACTAAGATGTTAGCAATCAGCAGCAGGAACTCACATATGTCGAACCAGTGTTCTCCAGTACACAAAACGGAAGGAAAAATACATCTGAAAGTAAGCTTGTCTTCTTTTTTAATTAAAAAATGACAACTAGTTTAGCAATTGTATCTGAATAAGAAGTAAACCTGTCTTACCTATTATCTCTTAAATAGAAATTACATTATAACGTTCAACGATAGGTAATTAAAGTGTTCTAGCCAATTTAGTGGTCTCTAGAATTCCTGCAACAACTAACAATTTGAGGGACACTGTTAAAAATATAGTGAAATAAACGTTTTTAATAAAGGATTGTACAAACATATTTTCATACATATACACATGGTGCATATTAAAACAAGACACAACATATTATCGAAGTCAAGATTTGTTCACTTTTGTATATTTAATGGAAAAGCAGTAAACATTGTTAAACATAGTTCATTTGATACATAAACATTATTTCTTCCTCTAAGCGTATTTCCGGATGCTGATTCATCTTTGGCATTCTCAAGGATTTTTTAGTCTGTTGTCTCCTGGAGAAGTCCGTCAAGGTTTGAAATCAAAGTTTATCAGTAGCTGCTGGGAAAGCAAAGAAGGAAAATCTATTGACCTTATATATATGTACGTCTATATGTGTGTATGTATACACATACCACATGTAGGTATGTGTGTAATTCTTTACTTTTACTTGGGACAAAGGATTCATTATAGGAAGGAATTCTGTGTGTGAGAAGCATGAAAATTGTCACTGGTCCAACTGAGCCTAAGAGTGTCCTGAGCCCTTTGAAGTGAAGGAAGTTGGTCATGGTGTCATAGGCAGCATGTATCTTATCATAGGGATGAGTTGAACTCAAGCTCTTGGGGAAGTCATCTACCATACAAGGTGTTTTAAAGTTCAAACACAAGGCTTTCAATGTTTCAAGTGCTATAATAAAGTTCCTCTTTTTATTACCCTTAAGATGTGTGTTGATTTGATTTTAGCAAATTGTTACTATGATCTTCCTTTTAAATTTTTGCCGTAGAAATCACTATATACATAACAATCAGGATGATGTTCATAAAAACTTCTTTACTTATGCTCATATTGAGCTTTACTTCCTACTTAAGAATGCTGATATTTGCTTTTGAGTTCACCACACAATCAATCATGCCAATAATTTGATTTGCCTATTTCAAGAAAATAAGAACCACAATAGCAGTTTGCGGCAACTTCTTTGTATCTTTTGGTTAAACTGATACCCAGGGCGTCAATAAAAATTTTGCTTTGATTTTCAGTACTGTTGGTCATGGGAAAAAGAGTGTCAATTGAGGTACTAACAATTATATTGATATTTGTAAACGGTTTTTCAATCCTGGCATTCTTAGTACCGTTTGCCCCCTCTCTCTTCACCCTCATGAAATCATCGTAGAATCACAGGATTAAACAGAATAATAGAATCTCAGGATTGAATATGACTTCAATAGCTTTCTAATCCAGACAGTCCTTGATCCTCTATCATCCTGAGGGCATTCGCCTAATGTGACTCATTTCTCATTTGAAGATCAGAAGGTGCTACCGAGAACTCAGCACTATTCTTTCTTCTGTTTCATGGGATATGGTGGCCAAAGATTCATTACTTACTGACCAGGCTTCGGCATGTCAGTCTCTCTGTAATTGACCAGGCTTCTCTTCTGGAAACAGACACAAGAGGGCTTGTGCCACCTTTCTAGCTTATTGGAAAGAAGCTGCTAAATCTTGCACTTCACCTGCAAAGAAGAATCCCTGGTTGCTTCAACGTGATGAAGAAGAGGGATGTGGAAATGAAACAGCACCTCTGTGGAAGTTTTTCACCATATTTAAAAATCAGGTATAGTATCTAATTATAACATTTTATTTGTGACCAATTAGGACATACCTTCATTGAATTCCCTAGTTATATTTTCTTCCAACTCCTGTCACATCTGAAGTCAAATGAAAAGACAAGTCAGAACAGTGAGGTAAATGAGGAAATGGGAAGTCAAGATAATACACAGAACTCAAAAAATCTTATAAAGAATGCAGACATCCAAAGAAATGACTAATAAAATTAAGACCTCAGTATATTTGATTTTAGACATTCAAAAGAAAAGCTATTGATGTAATAAATTAATATTATTATGAACACAATCATGAATTTCTCACGATTAAATACAAAGAGACATGTGAACATTTTTAGCACAGTAGTCATGTCTCAGGTTGGGAATACAATTTTCGTCTGTGTTAAGCAAATTGTGCCCTCTTTATTTCCATTGGATCAATATAACATTTTTCGTTAAAAAGAAAATCAATTTCATATTCTATGCTTAAAATACTTAATTTCAAACATTAAAATTGTCTTCATTAAGTTTCAGTATAAACAGAAAATGACCCGTAAGTGGTCCTTAACAGAAAAGAAAATTCCTGGAAATGATGAAATACAATACACTATCGCCAAGGAAGGGCAGAGAGTACTAAATGAAAGCCGCTCCTGCATTGTCTGTTACATTCGAATTATTTCTTTATCCAGGCAGACACTGATTTCATTTGAATTTCAAAATACATGCTTTCTCCTTGTGCAGATTTTAGAAACCACGCTAAGATAAATTCTACTTCCATCTTTAACTTGTAAAGAAGGAAGGAAAGATTGTTTCCTCATTCATTACTTCAATTCTTAAAACCACTTCATAGATACAGAAAGAGAAGATGAAATGGGAAATCACTGTTGATAACGATTAAAATGGTATAGTTTCCCTTTCAGGAGACAAATGAAATAGTTTGAATAGTATAGATAGATATGAGGTCAATCTTACAACATACACATACACCATTATTTGGACATTTTGTTTGTATTGAGTGTGACCTGGTGTGGAGTATGCCGACTTCTCATGTACTATAATTTTGTGCCTCCACTCTTAAGGCCACTCTCGTAATTAGTTTTTGCGTTCTGTATTCTGCAAATGTGAAGTTCAAGACGGGTTTGTGGGAATTATTTCGTGTTTACCTAAGTAATGATAATGTTTGTTGCCTACGTAAGGGTCAAGGATGCCCTTCGCGCTGAACATAAGGTGAATGTAAGGTTAATGGTACATGGGGGAAGAATTCAAGACCTCCCCATCCATTAATGGGCCTCAGACATGTTTTGCTAATTTCTAACGAGGCACAGAGTCACAATAGTCTTGCCCTTCAGCCCTGAAAAGAGTATCTATGCTTTGACGTGAGGGTTTATTTTGGGCCTTAGTATTTGGACTCTTAATAATCACTCTGAAGGCAGGAGCGTCCATACTCTGACTACTTCTTAAAGAGGCCTATTCAATGAATGAGCAAGGAGTCACCCTAAGGGAATACCTGTATAGCCATTGGCCTAAAAGTGCCAAGGTCTCCCATTGCATCTGTGGTCATCTCCAGGCCTCCTGAGGAATATCACTTCACTAGATTCAGATGGCTCTGGGGACGAAGTGATTCTATTGACGTTGCACAGCCCTCCCTCACTCAGAACAAATTCAAGTGTCATCAGTTCTTTGATGGGAAGGTGTTCTTCGGGGATGAAGAACAAACACATGTACGTGTCCATGGAGAAAAATATTTATAGCAGCTCTCTTTGTGGTGGCCCAAAACTGGAAATCAAGGCGATGACCATCAATTGGGGAACAGCTGAATAAACTGTGGTATTTAACTGTAATGGAATGTGAATATACTATAAGAAATGATAAAGAGGAAGACTTTGAGAGACCTGGAAAAACTTGTATGAAATGATGCTGAGTGAAAGGAGCAGAACCATCAGTCCTTTTCACACAGCACCAACCACAATGTGTGAGAAATGTTTCTAGTAGACGTAGTCCTTCATTGCAATGCAAGGACTTAAAAAATTCAGAATGGTCTCTTAAGGTAAAACGCCTTATACATGCAGACAAAGAACTACGGAACTGGATCACAGAATGAAGCAGAACATTTTCTTTTGTATTATGTTTTCTTTTGTTTGATGATTTCTCCCATTCGTTTTAATTCTTCTAAGGAACATGAATAAGGTGAAAATGAATTGAGTAGGAATGTATGTATAGACCCCATATGAAATTGTATGTTTTCTCATGGAGGGCGGGTGCAGATAGGAGGAAGGGGGGAAAGGGACGAGAAAAAAATCTAAGATATATGGAAGTGATTGTAGAACACTGGAAACACATAAAATAATAATTAAAAAAGAAAAAATGTTATTCCATCTTCTATCTCCAAGATGTTCCAAAGACTTTCTCCCATGCCAGCATATAATCCCACCTTCCCTGGGTCTTCAGAATACCCAGTATCATTTGAAAGCTCAGTTCAAGTGCGTCCAAGTCCTATTTTCATTCCGAGTTCATTTGCCCACCGTGCAAAACAAATGACCTTGTAGGTAGTGTGTATATGCTTCGTACTTACTTAGATAAAAGCATAAATGGCTTTTAGTCCTTCTCAAAGGCATCCCTCCTTCCACACAGTGGAGATGGGTTGACAATCATAGTTTAAGTCATTTTATGAATATTAACTCAACCGTTGGTAATTTCAGTGTACGATGACTGAGAAATTACTCTGTTATTGCTAAAAATCCTTAACACACTTAATGAAGTCACCACAATAAGGGAGAAGACAAAATAAAATTCTAGTGAAACTGAAAGATAGCTTAGAAGGATCGATCATTGTTGGTTTCACTACGTGCTCCAAAGCAACAAGATCCATCTTTCCACATAATTGGCCATCACATACAGCAATGATTACGACAAGTCTTTATAAAAAGACCACCATGAAGATAATTGTTACCTCCATGCCAGTAATGTGTTGAATAGAGCAAAGAAGAGACCTTCTGTGAGAAATAAAGAGGTGTTTATTCAAATCATAACTTCTTTTGATGTTTAGTGACTTCAGAACAAAGATGGAAAAAAAGGGGATTCTAGAAGGTATGCTGAAAAACATAACTCACGTTTGAGAAATGAAAGAGAACAAAGGCTTTTAAGATGATTTAGAATATTTCTCTGTCTGCATGTCTCTTCTGATGATTTTTTTCCAGAAGAATTTGAAGGTAACTACCCAAAGCAAAAGAAAACCACACACAAAGAAGAAATGAAATTGGTTATTATGAGAGAAGAAAAGATTGATTCCTGGAAATGACATCAGAACCAGCTGACTACAATCTGAATATAGACTAGTTGTTGTTTTTTTAATGGCAAAAATAAACTTCTATTCATAAGGCAATTATATGGTGATATAGATGCCCCAGCATCTATGGTGGTCCAAGCCATGAACAGAGAGCAAGTAAGACCATTGAGTAATATTGAGTACACCCATTTTCATGGATATAGTTGCAGAGAACAGAAGGGTGAAACAAATTGTTGATTAAGGAGCTGCAGAAGTAAGAACACATGTATAGATCTTATACCACATGGTTCAATGAAATAAAATGAAGTGAAGGTGAGCTGATTGGCAAAGGGAAGGAGTGATTATAATTCCTATCTATGTACAAGTAAAACAAAGTGGTCAACTATGGCTTAATAAGGAGACTTTCTCATGCAATATTTTCTTAAAAATTGCAAAACTATCTGTTTTCAAAATGAACGTTTTAATTAAAACTTCACGATGAAGACATGTTTATTAACTTTTATTCATGTTTCATTATATCAAAATCACTCAGAAGATTACTAGACACTGACCCAAAATGCTTAATCATTTGATCTTCCCTGAGTGATTAACACATTCAGTACATATATTTTTAAGGCATTTTAGTAGTGTCTTTAAAAAAAATGAAACATTTGCTGTATTGAATGTTGACTGCATTACATTTATCATGTTGGCTCTGGGAGGTCCTTAGAATTAGGCACGTTTTATAAAGGGAGAGAAAGATGCCATAGATATGCAATATCTTTTAAGTTTCTAAACTTAGTTGAAGAAAATACGCATACATATAGGATATTTACTAATATACTATTTTACTATTTTACTATTAGTACTTTACTAATACTAATAACTAAATTAGGACGTAATTCTGTATATTATATGTGATGACTTTGCAAAAGATTTCTCTACAGTATTGAATAAAAAAGATGTGTTGATATGGGTATGGTTTTTTTTTATATAGATGTTGAAGACGTTCTAAAAAAAGCAGAAGGATCACAGAAAGACTGTGTTTTAAGTGGTAAGATGCCAGTACCATGGGAAAATAATCAGAGGAGATAAAACCCATCTTTAAGAACTGGTTAAAGAGGAAATAGAATTCATTTATTTATATTTTTTATTTTGTAATGTTTAACAATCACTGCCATACAATTGTGATTTTATCCCCCCCACCTACCACCCACTCCCCCCTCCCTCCCCACGACTGCATACAATTCTGTATAGATTCTACATATACTTTCCTATTGAGTATATTTTCACTATAGTCATGCTATGTAGTCAGACTAAGATAAATGAAAGAAATCGTATAACAAATCAGAACATGATACACAAACACATACACATACACAAACATGATCTGCTACAATATGTGAGTGACTTCCATATTTCTCTCTCTGAGTGTGGCAGGCATTTTGCCTTGAGATCCTCCATTGGGATTTTTTTTTTTTTTTGGTAAGAAGTTCTTGTGTTATTACACAAATCTAAGTCTACCAGAAAAAACTCTCACATACTGTGGTTGTTGCTGTGCATAAAGTTCTCCTGGTTCTGCTCCTTTCACTCAGCATCAGGTCATATAAGTCCTTCCAGGCCTCTCTGAAGTCTTCTTGTTCATCATTTCTTATGGCACAATAGTACTCCATTACATTCATATACCATAATTTATTCAGCCATTCCCCAATTGATGGACATCCCCTTGACTTCCAGTTTTTGGCAACTACATAGAGTGCAGCTATAAATATTTTTATACATGTGGGACCCTTTCCCATTTTTATGATCTCTTGGGGATATAGTCCTGGTAGCGATATTGCTGGGTCAAAGGGTATGCACATTTTTGTAGCCCTTTGGGCATAGTTCCAAATTGCTCTCCAGAATGGTTGGATGCGCTCGCAGCTCCACCAACAATGAATTAGTGTTCCAACTTTCCCACATCCTCTCCAGCATTTATCATTTTCTTGTTCTGTCATGTTTGCCAGTCTTATAGGTGTGATGTGGTACCTCAGAGTTGTTTTGATTTGCATCTCTCTAATCAATAGTGATTTAGAGCATTTTTTCATATGATTATAGATAGCTTTAATTTCTTCCTCTGAAAATTGCCTGTTCATATCCTTTGACCATTTATCAATTGGGGAATGACTTGTATGATTATACATTTGGATCAGTTCTCTATATATTCTAGAAATGAGGCCTTTATCCCCGAGCTTAGCTGTAAAAATTCTTTCCCAATTTACTACATCCCTCCGGATTTTGGTTGCATTGGGTTTGGTTGTGCAAAAACTTCTGAGTTTACTGTAATCAAAGTTATCCATTTTGCATTTCATAATGCATTCTATCTCTCCTTTAGTAAAGAATTCTTCCCTTCTCCATAGATCTGATAAATACACTATTCCTTGCTTCTCCAGTTTATTCATGGTATCAATCTTTATACCTAAATCATGTACCCATTTGGACTTTATTCTTGTGTACGGTGTCAGGTATGGGTCTATGCCTAATTTCCGCCACACTGTTATCCAGTTTTCCCAGCAATTTTTGTCAAACAATGAGTTCTTATCCCAGAAGCTGGGGTCCTTGGGTTTATCAAACAGAAGGTTGCTATATTCCTTGCCTACTGCATCTTGAGTGCCAAGTCTATTCCACTTGTCTACCTCTCTGTTTCTTAGCCAATACCAAGTGGTTTTGATAATTGCTGCTTTATAGTACAGTTTGAGGTCTGGTAGCGCTAGGCCACCTTCCCAAGCATTTCTTTTCATTAGTCCCTTTGATATTCTGGACCTTTTGTTTTTCCAAATGAATTTTGATATTATTTTGTCCAGCTCTAGAAAGTAATTGTCTGATAGTTTAATTGGTATGGCACTAAATAGGTATATTAATTTGGGTAGAATTGTCATTTTTATTATATTAGCCCGGCCTACCCATGAGCAACTAATGTTTTTCCATTTACTTAAATCTGACTTTATTTGTGCCAAAAGTGTCTTCTAATTGTGTTCATATAATCCCTGGGTTTGTTTTGGCAGGTAGACTCCTAAGTATTTTATACTGTCTACCCTAACTTTAAATGGGATTTCTCTTTCTATCTCTTGCTGTTGGACTTTGTTGCTAATATATAGGAATGCAGAAGATTTGTGTGGGTTTATTTTGTACCCTGCAACTTTGCCAAAGTTGTTTATTAATTCTAGTAATTTTTTACTTGAATCTCTGGGATTCTCTAGGTAAATCATCATATCATCTGCAAAGAGTGATAACTTAGTTTCTTCTTTGGCTATTTTAATTCCTTGGATATCTTTATCTTGTCTAATTGCTACAGGTAACATTTCTAGTACCATATTAAATAATAGTGGTGATAATGGAAAACCTTGTTTCACCCCTGATCTTATTGGGAATGCATCTAGCTTATCCCCATTGCATATAATGCTTGCTGAAGGTTTTAGATAGATACTGCTTATTATTTTATGGAAAGTTCCCTTTATTCCTACATTCTCCAATGTTTTTAGTAGGAATGGATGTTGTATTTTGTCAAAAGCTTTTTCTGCAACTATTGAGATAATCATGTGGTTTTTGTTAGCTTTGTTGTTGATGTGATCGATAATGCTAATAGTTTTCCTAATATTGAACCAGCCCTGTAGTCCTGGTATGAATCCTACCTGATCATAATGTATTAATCTCGTGATAAGATGCTGTATTCGTTTTGCTAGAATCTTATTTAAAATTTTTGCATCTATATTCATTAGGGAAATTGGTCTATAATTTTCTTTCTCTGTTTTGTCTCTTCCTGGTTTGGGTATCAAAACCATATTTGTATCATAGAAAGAATTTGGGAGGACTCCTTCTTCCCCAATTTTCAAGAATAGTGTATGTAGTATTGGAATTAACTGTTCTTTAAATGTTTGATAGAATTCACTGGTGAATCCATCTGGCCCTGGAGATTTTTTCCTAGGGAGTTCATTGATGGCTTGTTCAATTTCTTTTTCTGAGATGGGGTTGTTTAAGTATTCAACTTCCTCTTCTGTTAATCTGGGCAATTTGTATTTTTTAAAATATTCATCCATCTCATTTAGATTATCGAATTTGTGGGCATAAAGTTGGGCAAAGTAGTTTCTAATTATTGTTTTAATTTCCTCCTCATTGGAGGTGAGTTCACCCCTTTCATTTTTAATATTAGTAATTTGGTTTTCTTCTTTCTTTTTTTTAATCAGATTGACCAAAGGTTTATCAATTTTATTAGTTTTTTCATAAAACCAACTATTGGTTTTATTTATTAATTCAATAGTTTTCTTAATTTCAATTTTATTAATCTCTCCTTTGGTTTTCAGTATTTCTAATTTGGTATTTACTTGGGGATTTTCAATTTGTTCTTTTTCTAGCTTTTTCAACTGCAAGCCTAAGTCATTGATCTCCTCTTTCTCTATTTTATTTATGTAAGCATTCAGAGATATAAAACTTCCCCTAATAACTACTTTTGCAGTATCCCATAAGTTTTGGTATGTTGTCTCACTATTGTCATTCTCTCGAATGAAATTGTTGATTGTTTCTATGATTTCTTCTTTAACCCAACCCTTCTTTAGAATTAGATTATTTAGTTTCCAATTGATTTTTGGTTTCTCTTTCCATGGCCTTTTATTACATGTAATTTTTAATGCATTATGATCCGAAAAGGATGCATTGATTATCTCTACCTTTCTGCACTGGATTGTGAGATTTTTATGTCCTAGTACATGGTCAGTTTTTGTAAATGTTCCATGTACCGCTGAGAAAAAAGTATATTCCTTTCTATTCCCATTTAATTTTCTCCAAAGATCTATCATATCTACCTTATCCAGAGTTTTATTTAACTCCTTAACCTCTTTCTTGTTTATTTTGAGGTTGGATTTATCGAGTTCAGAGAGGGGGAGGTTGAGGTCCCCCACTAGTATAGTTTTGCTATCAATTTCTTCCTTCAACTCCCCCAACCTCTCCTCTAAGAATCTGGATGCTATACCACTTGGAGCATATATGTTTAGTAATGATATTGCTTCATTGTCTATGGTGCCTTTTAGCAGGATATAGTTTCCGTCCTTATCCCTTTTGATTAGATCTATTTCTGCTTTTGCTTTGTCTGAGATTAGGATTGCTACTCCTGCCTTTCTTACATGAGCTGAAGCACAATATATTCTGCTCCATCCTTTGACCTTTATCCTATGTGTATCCCCCCGTTTCAAATGTGTTTCTTGTAAGCAGCATATTGTTGGATTATGGCTTTTAATCCATTCTGCTATCCGTCTCCGTTTTATGGGAGAGTTCATTCCATTCACATTCACAGTTATGATTACAATCTGTGTATTTCCCTCCAACCTCTTTCCCACCATTTGTGCTTTTAGCTCTCCTGTCTCCCTTCCCCTCCTCAATAGTATTCACTTTTCTCCCCCTCCTCCTGCAGCCTTCCCCTCCTTCTTTTGACCCCCCTCCCTTTTAGTTCCCTTTACTCTTATTGCTTCTTTCCTCCCTTTTAGCCACCCTCCCCTTTCTTCCCCCTTCCCCTCCTACTACCTATAGAGCTAGTTAGGCTTATCTACTTAAGATTATTGTTCCCTCCTTTGAACAAATCAGATGAGAGTACCTCTCAAACAATGCTCATCTCCCTCCCCTCCTTCCCTCTACTATAGTTTTGTACTTCTTCCTGTGATATAATTTGCCATTTTCTGCTTCCTCCTTTCCACACCTCCTATTACATTCCCTTCTCATACTTAAATCATATTTTTGACATGACATCATTTACTTTATGCCCGTTCCCTCTACATATATCCCTTTTATCATAATAGCTGCACAGTTCTCAAGATTAACAGGTATCATCTTCCCTTATAGGGAGGTAAACAGTTTGCCCTAATTGAGTAGCAAGTTTTTGTTTTTGTTTTTTCCCCTCTGTTTACCTTTTTATGATTCTCTGGAGACCTGCATTTGAAGATCAAATTGTCTATTTAGTTCTGGTGTTTTGGTCAGGAAGCTCTGGAAATCCCTTATTTCGTTGAATGACTTTCTCCTTGCCTGAAATGTTATGCTGAACTTTGCTGGGTAGTTGATCCTTGGTTGAAGTCCCAACTCCTTTGCCTTACGGAATATTGGGTTCCAATTCTTTCGATCTTTTAATGTAGAAGCTGCAAGGTCCTGTGTGATCCTGACTGTGTGTCCTTGATATTTGAATTGTTTCTTTCTGGCTGCTTGTAGTATTTTCTCCTTCACTTGATAGCTCTGGAATTTGGCAACTATATTTCTTGGGGTTTTGAGTTTGGGATCCCTTTCGGGAGGGGAACGGTGGATTCTTTCGATGACTATTTTGCCCTCTGAGTCTAGTACTTCTGGACAGTTTTCCTTGATGATTTCCTGGAAGATATTGTCCAGACTCTTTTCTTCATCATGGGTTTCTGGCAGGCCAATAATTCTTAGATTTTCTCTCCTGGATCTATTTTCCAGGTCAGTTGTTTTTCCAATTAAATATTTTACATTTTCTTCTATCTTTTCATTCTTTAGATTTTGTTTGACTGATTTTTCTTGCCTCATTGAGTCATTAGTTTCTACTTGCCCAATTCTAATCTTCATCGTAGTGTTTTCTTCAGTTAGCTTTTCCATCTCCTTTTCCATCTGACCAATTTTTCCCTTTAGGGAGCTATTTTCTCCATTTAATTTTTGTACTTCTTTTTCCAATCGACCAATTTTCCCAGTTAGGTTTTGGGTTTCCTTTTCCATCTGATCAATTTTCCCAATTAGGTTTTGGGTTTCCTTTTCCATTTGATTAGCTCTTCCTTTTAGGGAATTATTCTCTCCAGTTAATTTTTGAACTTCCTTTTCCATTTCTTCAATTTTCTTTTTCAGGGTGATGTTCTCATCAGTGAATTCTTTTTTTATAGTTTTAAAATCATTGGCCAGTTTTTCTTTTATATCCTTCTTCAGACGTTCCAGGTAATCTAGTTGTGCTTGCGAGAAATTCATAGTCCCATCTGAGGTTTCAGATGGAAGTACAGTCTCAGCTCTAACCTCTTTGGTGTTTGTGTTTTGGTCCTTATCCCCATAGAAAGATTCTATGGTTTTTTCACTTTTCGTCTGCTTTTTCCGATTCATGATGTTGGCTGAGTGTTGTAGCTTTTGGTTCTTTCAGTCAGAAGGTACAGATCTTTAAGTTGAGCTGATGTGTGTCTGGGCTAAAAGCAGGCTTTTGTTTTTTGTTTCCCCAATCAACCCTGGGGTTAGCTTGTTAGGTGTGTGGGAGGTGTGGTCTGGTCTCAGGATATCTCCTCAGCTGACTTGAGGCAAAGGCAAGGTCAGGGGATGGTAATCCCAGCTTCCCTATTGTCTTCCCTTTTCCCCTGGAGGGCTGGGGCACGCCTAGAAGCTAATGCGTGTTCCCGCCCCTCCTGGGGCTCGTCTCCCGGCTCTGAGGCTTGCCTGGGTCTCAGTGAGAATTTTCTCTGCCCTGGGTCGTCTGTCCCTCCAGATCGCCTCCACCACAGTAGGAAGAATCCCCCTTTGCCACTTTTCCAGCCTCTGGTGTTATGAGACCGCCCGCCCCCTTCTGCTGTTCCCGCTGATCCAGGATTAATCTGGGGAAGAATTTTATGGTTCCCTCACGGTCATCAGGGGGGAGGAGAGAGCACTTACTGATTACTCTGCCATCCCAGTTCCTGGAAGTTCAAGTAGTGACCCACAGAAGTCCGTCTTCAGGCTGAAGATTTCAAGGGCTGCTGCGCTGATGTCTGGCACTCAGCGGCTCTCACCGGCTCGGCCTGGCTTATCTCCTGCTCCGCTGGTCTCGCCCGCCACTCTCGGGCTCCTCTGGTCCCCTCTGAACTTTACTTCCTACGTAAGAATGCTAATGTTTGCTTTTGAGTTCACCACACAATCAATCATGCCAATAATTTGATTTGCCTATTTCAAGAAAATAAGAACCACAATAGCAGTTAGCGGCAACTTCTTTGTATCTTTTGGTTAAACTGATACCCAGGGCGCCAATAAAAATTTTGCTTTGATTTTCAGTACCGTTGGTCATGAGCAAAAGAGTGTCAATTGAGGTACTAACAATTCTATTGATATTTGTAAACAGTTTTTCAATCCTGGCATTCTTAGTACCTTTTGCCCCCTCTCTCTTCACCCTCATGAAATCATCGTAGAATCACAGGATTAAACAGAATAATAGAATCTCAGGATTGAATATGACTTCAATAGCTTTCTAATCCAGACAGTCCTTGATCCTCTATCATCTTGATGGCATTCGCTCAATGTGACTCATTTCTCATTTGAAGATCAGAAGGTGCTACCGAGAACTCAGCACTATTCTTCCTTCTGTTTCATGGGATATGGTGGCCAAAGATTCATTACTTACTGACCAGGCTTCGGCATGTCAGTCTCTCTGTAATTGACCAGGCTTCTCTTCTGGAAACAGACACAAGAGGGCTTGTGCCACCTTTCTAGCTTATTGGAAAGAAGCTGCTAAATCTTGCACTTCACCTGCAAAGAAGAATCCCTGGTTGCTTCAACGTGATGAAGAAGAGGGATGTGGAAATGAAACAGCACCTCTGTGGAAGTTTTTCACCATATTTAAAAATCAGGTATAGGATCTAATTATAACATTTTATTTGTGAGCAGTTAGGACATACCTTCATTGAGTTCCCTAGTTATATTTTCTTCCAACTCCTGTCACATCTGAAGTCAAATGCAAAGACAAGTCAGAACAGTGAGGTAAATGAGGAAAGGGGAAGTCAAGATGATACACAGAACTCAAAAAATCTTATAAAGAATGCAGACATCCAAAGAAATGACTAATAAAATTAAGACCTCAGTATATTTGATTTTAGACATTCCACAGAAAAGTTGTTGACGTAATAAATTAATATTATTATGAACACAATCATGAATTTCTGACGATTAAATACAAAGAGACATGTGAACATTTTTAGCACAGTAGTCATGTCTCAGGTTGGGAATACAATTTTCGTCTGTGTTAAGCAAATTGTGCCCTCTTTATTTCCATTGGATCAATATAACATTTTTCGTTAAAAAGAAAATCAATTTCATATTCTATGCTTAAAATACTTAATTTCAAACATTAAAATTGTCTTCATTAAGTTTCAGTATAAACAGAAAATGACCCGTAAGTGGTCCTTAACAGAAAAGAAAATTCCTGGAAATGATGAAATACAATACACTATCGCCAAGGAAGGGCAGAGAGTACTAAATGAAAGCCGCTCCTGCATTGTCTGTTACATTCGAATTATGTCTTTATCCAGGCAGACACTGATTTCATTTGAGTTTCAAAATATATGCTTTCTCCTTGTGCAGATTTTAGAAACCACGCTAAGATAAATTCTACTTCCATCTTTAACTTGTAAAGAAGGAAGGAAAGATTGTTTCCTCATTCATTACTTCAATTCTTAAAACCACTTCATAGATACAGAAAGAGAAGATGAAATGGGAAATCACTGTTGATAACGATTAAAATGGTATAGTTTCCCTTTCAGGAGACAAATGAAATAGATTGAATAGTATAGATAGATATGAGGTCAATCTTACAACATACACATACACCATTATTTGGACATTTTGTTTGTATTGAGTGTGACCTGGGGTGGAGTATGCCGACTTCTCATGTACTGTGATTTTGTGCCTCCACTCTTAAGGCCACTCTCGTAATTAGTTTTTGCGTTCTGTATTCTGCAAATGTGAAGTTCAAGATGGGTTTGTGGGAATTATTTCGTGTTTACCTAAGTAATGATAATGTTTGTTGCCTACGTAAGGGTCAAGGATGCCCTTCGGGCTGAACGTAAGGTTAATGTAAGGTTAATGGTTCATGGGGGAAGAATTCAAGACCTCCCCATCCATTAATGGGCGTCAGACATGTTTTGCTAATTTCTAACGAGGCACAGAGTCACAATAGTCTTGCCCTTCAGCCCTGAAAAGAGTATCTACGCTCTGAGGTGAGGGTTTATTTTGGGTTTTAGTATTTGGACTCTTAATAATCACTCTGAAGTCAGGAGTGTCCATACTCTGACTACTTCTTAAAGAGGCCTATTCAATGAATGAGCATTGAGTCCCCCTAATGGAATACCTGTATAGCCATTGGCCTAAAAGTGCCAAGGTCTCCCATTGCATCTGTGGTCATCTCCAGGCTTCCTGAGGAATATCACTTCACTAGATGCAGATGGCTCTGTGGACGAAGTGATTCTATTGACGTTGCACAGCCCTCCCTCACTCAGAACAAATTCAAGTGTCATCAATTCTTTGATGGGAAGGTGTTCTTCGGGGATGAAGAACAAACACATGTACGTGTCCATGGAGAAAAATATTTATAGCAGCTCTCTTTGTGGTGGCCCAAAACTGGAAATCAAGGCGATGACCATCAATTAGGGAACAGCTGAATAAACTGTGGTATTTAACTGTAACGGAATGTGAATATACTATAAGAAATGATAAAGAGGAAGACTTTGAGAGACCTGGAAAAACTTGTATGAAATGATGCTGAGTGAAAGGAGCAGAACCAGAAATCCTTTTCGCACAGCACCAACCACAGTGTGTGAGAAATGTTTCTAGTAGACGTAGTCCTTCATTGCAATGCAAGGACTTAAAAAATTCAGAATGGTCTCTTAAGGTAAAACGCCTTTCACATGCAGACAAAGAACTACGAAATTGGATCACAGAATGAAGGAGAATATTTTCTTTTGTATTATGTTTTCTTTTGTTTGATGATTTCTCCCATTCGTTTTAATTCTTCTAAGGAGCACGAATAAGATGAAAATGAATTGAGTACGAATGTATGTATAGACCCCATATGAAATTGTATGTTTTCTCATGGAGGGCGGGTGCAGAGAGGAGGACGGAGAGGACGGGATGAGAAAAAAATCTAAGATATATGGAAGTGATTGTAGAACACTGGAAACACATAAAATAATAATTAAAAAAGAAAAACATGTTATTCCATCTTCTATCTCCAAGATATTCCAAAGACTTTCTCCCATGCCAGGCATATAATCCCACCTTCCCTGGGTCTTTCAGAATTCCCAGTATCTTTTGAAAGCTCAGTTCAAGTGCGTCCAAGTCCTATTTTCATTACGAGTTGATATGCCGACCATGCAAATCAAATGAGTTTGTAGGTAGTGTGTATATGCTTCGTAATTACTTAGATAAAAGCGTAAATGGCTTTTAGTCCTTTTCAGTGGCATCCCTCCTTCCACGCAGTGGAGATGGTATTGAGACAATCATAGTTTAAGTCATTTTATGAATATTAGCTTAACCGTTGGTAATTTCAGTGTACGATGACTGAGAAATTGCTCTGTTATTGCAAAAAATCCTTAACACCCTTAATGAAGTCACCACAATAAGGGAGAAGACAAAATAAAATTCTAGTGAAACTGAAAGATAGCTTAGAGGGATCGATCATTGTTGGTTTCACTACGTGCTCCAAAGCAACAAGATCCATCTTTCCACATAATTGGCCATCACATACAGCAATGATTACGACAAGTCTTTATAAAAAGACCACCATGAAGATAATTGTTACCTCCATGCCAATAATGTGTTGAATAGAGCAAAGAAGAGACCTTCTGTGAGAAATAAAGAGGTATTTACTCAAATCATAACTTCTTTTGATGTTTAGTGACTTCAGAAGAAAGATGGAAGAAAAGGGGACTCTAGAAGGTATGCTGAAAAACATAACTCACGTTTGAGAAATGAAAGAGAACAAAGGCTTTTACGATGATTTAGAATATTTCTCTGTCTGCATGTCTCTTCTGATGATTTTTTTCCAGAAGAATTTGAAGGTAACTACCCAAAGCAAAACAAAACCACACACAAAGAAGAAATGAAATTGGTTATTATGAGAAAAGAAAAGATTGGTTCCTGGAAATGACATCAGAATCAGCTAACTACAGTCTGAATATAGACTAGTTTGTTTTTTTTTTTAATGGCAAAAATAAACTTCTATTCATAAGGGAATTATATGGTGATATAGATGCCCCAGCATCTATGGTGGTCCAAGCCATGAACAGAGAGCAAGTAAGACCATTGAGTAATATTGAGTACACCCATTTTCATAGATATAGTTGCAGAGAACAGAAGGGTGAAACAAATTGTTGATTAAGGAGCTGCAGAAGTAAGAACACATGTATAGATCTTACGCCACACGATTCAATGAAATAAAATGAAGTGAAGGTGAGCTGATTGGCAAAGGGAAGGAGTAATTATAATTCCTATCTATGTACAAGTGAAACAAAGTGGTCAACTGTGGCTTAATAAGGAGACTTTCTCATGAAAAGTTTTCCTAAAAATTGCAAAACTATCTGTTTTCAAAGTGAACGTTTTAATTAAAACTTCACAATGACGACATGTTTATTAACTTTTATTCATGTTTCCTTATCATAACTAAATCACTCAGATTACAAGCCTTTGACCCAAAATGCTTAATCATTTCATCTTCCCTGAGTGATTAACACATTCAATACATATATTTTTAAGGCATTTTAGTAGTGTATTTAAAAAAAATGAAACATTTGCTGTATTGAATGTTGACTGCATTACATTTATCATGTTGGCTCTGGGAGGTCCTTAGAATTAGGCACGTTTTATAAAGGGAGAGAAAGATGCCATAGATATGCAATACCTTTTAAGTTTCTAATCTTAGTTGAAGAAAATACGCATACAAATAGAAACTAATAACTAAATTAGGATGTAATTCTTTATATTATATGTGATGACTTTGCCAAAGATTTCTCTACAGTATTGAATAAAAAAGATGTGTTGATATGGGTATGGCTTTTTGTGTTTATATAGATGTTGAAGACGTTCTAAAAAAAAGCAGAAGGATCACAGAAAGACTGTGTTTTAAGTGTTAAGATGCCAGTACCATGGGAAAACAATCAGAGGAGATAAAACTCATGTCTAAGAACTGGTTAATGAGGAAACAGAATTCATTTTAAAGAATATGAGCGGCACTAGTCACGGGTACATAAAATGTGTTCATTTATGTATGGCTACAACTGAGGACGTAACAGATGGCATAGGATAGTTGATCCATAAAAACATAAGTACATTTGCCTGCATAAAATTTAAGTATCTGGCAATTGTTCTTCCAGTAGAGGTGTTACCTCCGCAAATTTGCATGGAGTGTTTCTTGTGTTAAGAAGAACACCACGGGATTAATCCCATCCACTGTAATCTCCAATTGTAGTGATCTCTCCCTTTTATAAATACTTATGTGTATATCATTCCCTCAATAGTTGTTTATGTGTTATCTTATATTAAAAATGAAATTCCTCTATTTTGCATTGGCTTCCTATTGAGGCTACAGATTCTTCAAGGAGAAAGGGCATGTCTTACACAAAGCCTTTGCAACCTATTGAGGACCTACTATAGTGCAATTAGCATAATTAACATGCACTAGTTGATGATGTAAGTTTTGAACAAGGAAGAAGCTGTAATTTGACTGAAAGCTGACATACTGAAAACTTGCATGCTCTGGGACATTAGACGAAAAAGGGTGCCAGTTTTCCCTGATCACAAATAAAATGAGGCAATTTGTACTGACAAAGATGGACTATAACTTATTGCTTCCTTGCTTTACCTTCGAGGGCTCGGTCCACACCTAGTTTTTGACTGCAGCCTGAAGCCAAAAGCTTTGGAAGGTTAATATTTCCATCAATGTGCTCCTAAAAGAAGGAGGGAAATGAAGACAATGAGTGATAGGGGAGTTAAATGGAAAACAAAACTTATTTCTTTGCTATACTGATTTCTGAAACTTAGAAAAATTTCTGAAACATGAAAATGCAAAAGAAAAAAGTTTCCATAGGAATGAGACTGGCCCTCACAATAATTTCTTAGTTAAGACAAGTAAACTGAAATGAACCAGGTGAAGAGAACACTTTTTTAAAATTAGGAAGTGCTTATGAAAATGTGGGAGGCCGTGATTAGTTTTACATAATTGGGAATGGTCAGTCACTATGTTTTTGGAGCAGAGACAGTAGCATTTATTAAGTGTCTAATATATGCCTAAAATAAAGGCCACAAAGCTAAGAGATTTACAATTATTATCTCTTTTGATTCTTACACCAATCCTGGGAAACAGCTGTTGTTATTATCCCCCAAATGAGAAAGATTAAATGACTTGTATCACACAGATAGCATCTGAGGCAACATTTGATATCAGATCTTTCTAACCCCAGGCTCAACTTTCTATCCATAATTCCTTCAAAGTACCTCTAAGTGGAAAAGAATCTCATCCTCAAAAATTCTGTTTTTGACCACATTGGCTTAAATTTCACTTACTTTATCACGTATGATGGGTACTAGGTTGAAAATATGTTTTGAAGAACATCGCTATTATCCACTTCCATACTTTTTTCGTTGGCATAATGATGAATAGCATACATAATTACATACAAATATGGGAAAGCAACCGAGAATGGAGAAATCTACTTGATGGTAATAAAGTGAACTCTTTAGGAAAATGTGACTGCAATGTTATTCTACGCTTAACTTTGCCTTCATTGTAACAATTTCCAAAAATAATAATAGTAACAATACAATAATTATATATGGAATATGTATTTTGCCATTGAGGGCTCTGGGAAATTGAAAATTTGTTTAAAAAAATCAGACTAGAAAAACTCAAAGTGCTTTAGTCCAAATGTCACCTTGCAACAATTTTAATTTTAGCTTAACTTTCAACTCATGGCAAAATCCACAAATAAATCTTTCGTTTTCTTCTTCTTGTTCTTATTCTTCTACTGCTAGTACTACTGCTAATACTCGTACTCCTGCTACTAGAATTACTGCTACCACTACTATCACAACTACTCGTACTACTTTTACTACTACAATAATAAAATTACTTCTACTGCTAACATGCTGTGAAAAGGAATTCTTTCAAAAATGACAAAGTATAAGTAATCCCTGTCTTGTAGGAACATTTTTCTAGTTGAGTTACAAAGACTTAGAAAAAAGAAATGATAGTTTGATAACAGATGTGAACACCATAATGAATATACACTTAAATCCTAAATTATGTGCTATCTGATGACACGTGGAATTCAGGAGATTAAGAAGTCAAGACAGGTGAAAAGTCCAAAAAGGAGCCTGGGAAAACATTCAGTCAAAAGTCTCTTGAAGTTGAAGAGTAGAGTAGGAGGAGTTGTTGTAGTAGTGGTAGAGGTAGTAGTGGTAGTAGTAGTAGCAGCAACAGTAGTACTATTAGTACTAGTAGTAGGGGTAGCATTGGCAGTAGCATTAGTATTAGTAGTAGTAGTTTTCAGAACGTTTATAATATTGGTGAAAAAAGAGAAACATCATACTGAATATACTTTTCATTAATCAGGGACAAATTATTAATTGCGTAATTTGATTTTAGTTTTATTTTTTTCCTTCTGTAGTTTTTTCTGATCTTCATTATCAATTCGATAAAATGATGTGACTTGCTGTGAAACTACTGTCTGCAATTGATATTTGAGGGAAAGACGAAATTTTGTTGCAGGTATCTGACTTTAGCCTGATACAAATATGTCCAAATAATTTCTATTACTGATTTCATAAAACAAGATTAGCTTCCAGAGTCTGCAATTTTGGACACTGTGCAAGAATAAGTGCCAAAGCAATAAAAAAAAATGGAGATAAATGAAAAAATTCTAGGGAAGCACAATTAAAAAATAAGATCAGTAACACCCAAAAGTTAATGCTACATGCATAAACATAATCCTTTTGAACAGAATTACTGTCCTCAATTTTACAGAAAAGTGGTGGTTCGTGTTTGGAATTTCACTAAAAATATGATACAATCTTTAGTGTTTCAAAAGTTAGTTCAGAGCAGTCTGAGTTGCAACTACTCGGATTGTTCAGCATGTTTACATTCTTGTAAAACATGTAATGGTAATATGCTCTAGTATCTCAAAAGAGATGTCTGATTTGAATTGTGATATTATTCCTAGCATGACATTGTAGAATTTTTCTTAAGTTTTAGCACTTCAAATAATTTATTCCATTACAGTATTAAAATGGAACATTAGGAATATTGTTAGAACAATAAATTTATCAGTACTTCTGCATTAATGATTTCCCCTATCAATATTTATTGTCAAAATTTCATGCAGTACATAATTTCTTTCAGCAAAGTGAGCCATCTAGCCTAAAAGATGATTTTAAAATTTTATTTGTATAATTTAATTTTTTATTTTATTTTTTATTTAAGATTATTGTCATTTGTTTATTTCATTACGCTTATTTTATTTCACTAATTTATTACATTCATATTAACTTAGAGACTATTATGTCATTATTTTCTTATCATATGTCATATTATTGGTTCTCATGCTCCTTTCTTACATAGCAGAATTTTTACAATAAAGTTAAAAATGTCTACCTGCTGAAAATTCAAATTCCTCAATTATTTTGATCAAAATTACTTTAACTTCCATTTCTGAAAGTTAAATGCTTATCAGATACATTATTTAAAGATCTACCTCTGCTCAGCTTTCTCATTTTCATATTTACATATTTGCTTTTTAAATTGGTTACATTCACTGATTTAACAATTTTTTTCTCTCTTCTATCACAAGAACTTCCTTTTTAGTATCAGCATAAACTCTATTGAAGAGATCAAGAAACTGTACCTGGGCAAGACTCAATAGCTTTTCTTGAAGGATGACTGTCTTTTGGGTGTCTTCATGCTGTAGCTGAAGGAACATATTTGAACACTGAATTTGGGCACGTATTTCTTGGATAAGGTCGTTTTTGACAAGATGTATTTTTGCGTATTTTTTCCCAATATATTTATTTACTTTTAATCTTCAACATGCATTTCCACAAGATTGTGAGTTTTAAATTTTCTCCCCATCTCTCCCCTCCCCCACCCCCAAAACAGTGTACATTCTCATGACCCCTTCCCCCAGTCTCCCCTCCCTTGTATCACACCCCTTCCTTCCCATATCTCTATATTCTCTCTTTTCCAGTAGGGCAAGATACATTTCTATACCCCATACAGTTTTCTACACCCCATTACCTGCATTTCTTATTTCCCAGTTATGTGAAAAAACAATTCACAAGAGTCATTTCTAACACTCCTCAAAACTGATTGTTTGTAATTACTTCCTCCTCCCATTTACCCTCCCTTCTGTCATCTCCCAAATCCTACTTATCCCTTTCCCCCGTACTTTCCTGTAGTGTAAGATAAATTTTCATGCCAAATTGAGTTTGCATGTTCTTCCCTCTTTAAATCAAACGTGATGAGAGCAAGCTTCACTTTTTTCCTCTCACCTCTGCCTTACCTTAATTTTATTTATTTAGATATCATCCCTTCCTATTTAAGTCAATCTCTGCCCTCTCTCCCTCTCTCTCTCTCTCCTCTCTCTCTCTCTCTCTCTCTCTCTCTCTCTCTCTCTCTCTCACTCTCTCTCTCTCACTCTCTCTCTCTCTCTCTCTCTCTCTCTCTCTCTCTCTCTCTCTCTCTCTCTCCCTCTCTCTCCATATATACATATATATTTACTTATGTGTGTGTGTGTATGTGTGTGTATAATCCCTTCCACTACCTAAATACTGAGAAGAGTTTCAAGAGTTACAAATATTATCATTCCGTGTAAGAATGTAAATATTTCAGGTTAGTATATAACTTATGATTTCTCTTCACTGTTTACCTTTTTATACTTCTCTTGATTCTTGTGTTTGAAAGTCTAATTTTCTATTCAGCTCTGGTCTTTTCGTCAAGAATGCTTGAAAGTCCTCGATTTCATTGAATGACCATTTTTTTCTCTTAAAGTGTTATATTCAGTTTCACTTCCTAGGTGATCTTTCAGTTTAGTCCTATTTTCTTTGACATCTGCAATATCATATTGCAAGCACCTTGATCCCGTAATGTAGAAGCTTCCAGATCCTGTGTTGTCCCCATTGTATTGCTGCAATACTCAAATTGATTCTTTCTGGCTGCTTGAAATATTTTCTCTTTGACCTGGGATCTCTGGAATTTGCCTGCAATATTCCTAGGTGGGTTTTTTTTTCAAGTCACTTTCAGGAAGTGATTGGTGGATTCCTTCAGTATTTATTTTGTCCACTGGTTCCCGAATATCAGGGCAAGTTTCCTTGATAATTTCATGAAAGATGATGTCTAGGCTCTATTTCTGATCATGGCTTTCAGGTAGTTCCTTAATTTTTAAGTTGTCTCTCCTGGACCTGTTTTCCAGGTCAGTTGATTTTCCAGTGAGATATTTCACATTATCTTCTTTACTTTTCATTGTTTTGGTGGTGTTTTGTAATTTTTTGGTTTCTTATTAAGTCAATAGCTTCCATCTGCTCCTTTCTGATTTTTCAAGGACTATTTTCTTCAGTGAGATTTGGAACCTCCTTTTCCATTTCACTAATTGTGCTCTTTAAAGCATTCTTCTCCTCATTGGCTTTTTGGGCTTCTTTAGCCATTTGAGATAGTCTATTTTTAAAGGTGCTAAATTTTTCAGTATTTTTTTGGTTGTCTTTTCGCAAGCTGTTGACTCGTTTTTCATGATGTTCTTGCATTACGCTCATAACACTTCCCAATTTTCCTCCACCTCTCTTAGCTGATTTTGAAAATCATTTTTGACCTCTTATATGGCCTGAGACCACTGCATATGTATTTTAGAGGTTTAGGATGTAGAAGACTTGACTTCCCTTGATGGTATGCATTGTTCTTCCTCATCCAAAGAATGGAAGAAATACCCGTTCACAAAGAAAATAGTCTTTTATACTCATGGTTTTTCCCTTGTTTGAACTTTTCCCCAGCCAGTTTCTTGACTTTTGAATCCTTTTTCAAGAGGAGGGTCTACTCTGGTTACATGTAAGTTCTCAGTTCCTGCGAGGTGGCAAAAACAAGGGGGAGGGATTGATTCCTCTCCTGGCCTCTGGTCGGGTCAGTGAGCAGTATTCCCTCTACAGAGACTCCACTAGCTCCACCACACCAGCTACCATTCCTTCTAACCCCAAGGTCCCCACTCAGGATTGAGATCCACATCAGTTTCTCAATTCACCCAGGGGTTTAGGCCAGGGCTCCAACAATGGAAGATGCAACTGCAAGGGTCCTGCACCTAGACTGCTGCATTCCCTTCTCACCCAAATGAAAGAGCTTTCTCACTGACCTTTGAAGCTGTCTTTGGCATTTGTGAGTTGAGGAATATGGGACCTGCAGCTGCTGCTGGTGCTTTCTTGAGGCCTGCTCCAGTCTTGTCCCTGTCACTGTGCTACCTATTCTGTGGTTCACTCTGCACAGCATGACAGACCTTTTCTGTGGACTTCAAGGCTATTCAGGGCTGGAAATCTCTTTCAATCTGACATTTTGTGGCTTGTGCTGCTCTCGAGTTTGTTTAGATTTAATTTTTACACGTATCTAATGGGCTGTGGGAGGAGAGTGCTAGAGGTGCGTGCTTCTACTCCAGCATCTTGACCATGCCCCTTTGACAACGCATTTGATCGGTTCATCCTTTTCCTGTCAATTGTGTTTTCAAATTCCTTTTGCCTTCTGTTTTGCATGGTGTAATTCTCTCTGTATGCTTTCTCAAATGAATGTCTTTTTTCTGAGGGAATCATGTACATGGTACACCTCTTTTTCTAACCTAGTGGTTATGTTCACCTTTAGAGAGCTCTTAACAAAGGGAACCACGGTTTTCTCTTAGGCTAGAAAAGTCATGACTTAGTTTGTGTTGTAAACGAAGCTATTCTTCACGTTGTCCCTGAAAGGAATGTTCAAGAGCTCTCTCTGATGTCCCATTTGGCTCATGAGCATGAAGAGCAAAAATCAGAAGGGAACAGTATGATGCAGTTTCTTTCTCTAGACTGCTGTCCTTCCCTTTGCATTGTTTAATTTAGAGTTCAGCGCTGCATTCCCAGTTGTCAGAACTTTTATTTTTTCCACCCTAGTGGAATATGAATTTAATTAATGCTTCTTTATTCAGTTGTAATTCCTTTTGAAGTTCATCATTCTTTGCTTTTAAAACTTCAATGTCTTCTACATATTGATTTTATTTTTCCTGATCCTTAATTGTTTCTGCGTCTACATCCACTTTGAACATGGCAAATTCATCCTGTATGATTCCATTTTTATCCAAAAGATATTTTTCTTTTTCATTCCTAACAGGAACCCAAACATAATAAACAGAAAATATGTTAGTGAAAATAAATTCATGAATTGTGAGTTTTGCTTAGAAATTCAAAATCAACCCCAGGAGGCCAAGATGGATAGTGTTTTCGGTAAACTGAGGAAGTTTCTTCTATTTCACATTTCTGTCAGACTCAATTTTCCTAAAGAACAGGTCTTAAAAGTGCTTCATCAGTCAGAAAATATGGACTGTAATTTTAAGCCCACAAAGCTGTCTGCTTTCGGTATATTTGATTTCTTTTGCACTATCCATTCTATCCCACACGGATTAGTCACGATGTTACAATAAAAATAGCAAAACCTAATTATTTATGTGGGCCTTCTACGGTTTTTCAAAAGTACTTTCAAAACATCATGTCACCTAAAACTTTGATGAACCTTTTGAGAGACATATTTGTAGTCATCCTCCCCATTTTGCTGATGAGGATTTATGAATGAAGTATCCCACACCAGAGACAACATTTTTTAGGCTTGCTTACCATGAGGAACCAGATGATAGTCACAGTCACTATGAAGTGACATGCCTTTAGCGACCCTTTATTATTGTGATAAGTTGATGGAGATCTCACATTTTCAAACTTTTTATTAAGCAATCGTCTCTGTTTTCATCAACTATTAATTATCTCTGGGACATTACCAGTCTATGAGAGACTTATACAAGTTCACATACTTGAAGGTGGGAGGGAAAGATTGGGATGGAAAGCAAGGCAAATGGACCTGGCAGTACAAATCACACCTTCCTGTTGGATGCAACAAATACTCCATAAAGAGAACAGTTCTGGTCTTTCAAGGAACAGGTGTGCCACCTACACAGAGAGATGGAAAAGGGACACTAACCTGAACGTGAATCCCTGCTATCAGAAGAGCTCGAGTTGCTGCTGCTGCTACCCCAGCCTGAGGAGCTGCTGCCACCGCCGTCACTGCTGCTGCTCTTCTGGCTCAACCTTGTGCCCCGCACTCCCCCGCCCCCCGCATGTCCTTGGACACTTGTGTTTTCACAGTGTGAGATTTCCTGGGTCTCTTTCCCACACCATAACGTATTTTTCTATTTCTCTCAGGATTGATGCTTTTAGTGTTTCAAAATCAATTTCTATGTCATCAGAATTAGAATTCAGTAAAGATGGCTCTCCTAACTCTGTTATATGGACGACTCACACAAGTTTATCTCTGCGGCGTTTGTTGATAGCCAAGCTTAACTGCCTTTTTTCATCATAGTTCCTAGGCTTAGCATTATCTTCCTCCGCAGATTTATTGCCAACATTTGTTCCTTGAAATGTTTGGCAGGCTATTTTTCAGCTTTTTCTGTAGTTGTTTGCTTAATTTTTTTTCCTCTCACTTTCATCTTTATTGATACATTTTTTTTTTGTTTCTTTCTGCTTCTCTCTTTTAGATCTTTTATTCTTTTTCTTCAGCTTTTGGTAAGGTCCTTCAGACAGAACTTGCAGGTGTTGATGAACACATTTAAGCTGCTCCTGCAGTTTTTCACTCTCTCATCAGGAGACTCTCCAAAAGAGTTGTCTTCAAAGGAAGCATCTGCTGGGGATGGAAGCTCAATTCCAGGTGGACAGTCTCGGGCGGGTAAAGGTGGGAACTTCTAAATCTTAGAGTTCTCACGAGACCCCCCAGGAAACGACTGGGAATCGAGGTGAACCGAGCTATCTCGTGTATTTCCGCCTCTTCCCGTGAGAAACGTGATGGGAGAGAGCTCTCCCCGCCCTCGACATTGTTCCAGATCTGGGCACACTATTGTTATCTAACAGCCCGGAATTCAGAAGAAAACTATGCTGCTAGAGGGTTTAAGTAGGATCAGGAAAGCCTGAAAGCTCTCTTGGGCGGAGGGGCACGGAGTGGTGAGGACAACAAGGCTCAGCTTTTCCTCTCTCTTCTCTCCCCTCCCCCTCTCTCCCCACTTATACTTCTACTTCCAATCTCTTATTGTAAGATCTTTGCCTCCTTGGGAGATTCTTCGTTCCCTCCTAAGGAAGAATTCCCCTGCACTTGTAACTAGACCCTGAAATAAAGCTCAACCCTTGTTCGACTCTGGAACGTCCTTTCTCTCATACGAGCATCCGGTTTGGCCAACCGAAGACCTCGGGATAGAGGTAAGAAGACTCGGGTAGCCCTCAGGCCTCTAGGCCTGGCAAGCATCACTGCTACTTTCTCTACAGAATGCTTTGGTGACATCCTTTTCTATATAGCACATAGACATTCTTGCAATGGGTTCATCTGTGATCTTGGAAACTGAATCTCAAAAACATCTGAAGTGTTCTTGCCATCACTACCACCTCAAGATCTGGTGGGTTATACTTGCAGCAATTCATAAACATTAACTGAACATATGCAGCAAATTCACGTGCATCCTTACATTTCTGGTTATACCTTTTTCTTTAGTTGTGCCAAGGTCCATTGGATTTTTGACAACATCATTGTACTTATGGAGTCCTAGAGCAGTACTAGCAACAGGCTTATGGAAAGGTCAAGTATATGCTACTTCGTCCTTTGAAAACATTTCTTCAAGAATTTCATTACGGTATTTTAATTACTCAGTTAATTTAACATGTTCCCAACTCTATATTTTTGCTGAGAATCTGGTATGATATTCTTCACTACTTTTTCTATTACAAGTGGTATTTTAGCAGATTTGTGCTCAACCAGGCTTGATGAAGATTCACTACTTGCTGTATCTATCCACGTTATACAGGTTGTAGTATCTGCTTTCCTTTTCACACCCCTTTTCACTTATGTTACAGCTTGTGTGTTATAGCTTGGTGGAGCTAGTTTAGCAATGTGCAATGCAGAAAGTAACGTCTGAGGACATAGAGGAGATGGAATCACTTGCTGTTTAGCTATCTTTTCTGATGCCTTAGGGAATGGTTTTTCTTTCATAGTGGAAACTCCTGAAGATTGTTGAGTACCTTTTCATTTTTTTTCCTTTCCACCTGCCACTAGTTGTTCTGAAGGCATTTGAGACAGTTTTTGCAGAAACAGTTTCTCTAAGACTTGTGTCATTAGAACAATGTCATCACCTGGCTTGCAAAACAATTGCAAAACAATATTTTCAAGTCTTCTATACATTCTGAGGCTTCCGCATAGTATTTATGTTCCAAGAGCTTTAGGAGGCTGTAATAATCTGGGAGAGTGAGCTTGGCCGCATCCACAGTCTGCTGGAAGGGTAAAGAGAAACTGTGCTGCCATAGAGCCTTCAGGACAACCTTCTGCAGTTACTGCAGTTGGTTTGTGAGGAGGACAGTCTTTCTGGCATTTATGTACTCTGGTGGAAGGGGGTTGCCAATAGCCATCTGTTGGCTTGACAGAGATATTCTGAACAGCTTTTTCCTGATGGAGTGTTGTCTTCCATGTATTTGTATCGCCACTCACCCATCGGCGTTACTGCTCACTCGAAATGGTGACCAGCCTGAGTCATTTTGGAAGTAGTAGCTTCTATTTCTTTGTTCACTCATGGAGGCTTATTCAGAATTCCATCTTGCAAAGAACTGACACTCAGACCCTGCCTTTGTCTTTGAGTGTCATTTTGCTCTTCAACCTGGGCAGAACAATATTGTAAAGTTTTTCATCACTTTTTTCTTTAGAATTCTGCAGAGACATTTTAACTTTAACTGGAATATAGAATGTGAGAAAGGATGGAAAAGAGATAAAAATTCTAAGAAAAGGAGGCTATTGAAAACGAAAGGGAATAAGGATATCATTTCAAAATTGTAAGGGACCCTCAACAACTATTCAGTCCAATTCATATCCATTGCTAGGTGTGTAACAGAAGTGCAGTTTACTCTTTTAGAAATATAGATTGTGAGAGCAGAAAGGGATACTAGCGATGAGTTAGCACGTCATGGAATAAATGAGGAATCAGAGGCCTGAAACAGGAAGCCATTTGTTGAAAATCATGTGGATAGCAATGGACTGAGGTAGGACTCAAAATCTGGTAAAAGTCACAGTCAGACGCAGATTTTGGACAATTTGTGTATGTACACATGCATATGTTTCTGTGTACATATATATAGGGGAACAGATATACACATATACACATATGCATATATACATATATATGCATGTGTGTGTATAGATATATATATATATATATATAGATATATACATATATAATGTAGGTATTCGGCAATTGTTCTTCCAGCAGAGGTACTAACTTAGCAAATTTATATGGAATATTTTTGGCGTTGGAAACCAAGTAATGGATCAACATCACCTGCGCTAATCTCCAACTATAATAATCTCTCCTTTATATAAATACTTACAGGTATAGCATTTATTTAATACTTCTTTAAATTCTACCTTGTATAATAAATGAACTTCCTCTGTTTTGTATTGGCTTCCCAGTGAGATTGAAAATTCTTCAAGGTAAGAGGCCATGTCTTACACCAAGTCTTTGTAACCTGTTCAGAATCAATCATAGTACTATTTGCATAATTAACAGTCACTGGTTGATGAAATAAGTTTTGATGAAGAAAGTAACTATCATTTCACTGAAGTCTTACATAGTGAACATTTTCATCATCAGGAAAATTAGACAAGAAATGGTGCCACTTTCCCCTGAGTGTGAATTAAATGACCAATTTCATGTTGTCAGAGATGGACTCTAAATTGTTGCTTCCTTGCTATGCCTTCGCACCTAAGACCATATATGAAGGCAGATCTTTGAAAGTCTAGGTTCAAATCTCTATACAAAATTCCCCAATGTATCTCTGAAAATTCTCACCATCCAAAGTTCTCTTTTTGACTGCTTTGACATAGATTTTGCTTAGTTTTCCACGTATGATGGATACTAGGTTGAAACTGTGTTTTGAACGTTATCAGAAATATCTATTTCTATAATTTTGGGCTGGTATCATGATAAATAGCCTACTACATAATACATGTAACTGTGGGAAAGCAACTGATTATGGAGAAAGGCATTTTATAGTAATAAAAGGAGCAGGTTGTGAGACTTTGACTGCCATGTTATTCTACGATTAACTTCACATTCATCGTAACAATTTCTAATACTAAAAATGTTGAGAATGAAATAATTTTATACTGAATTTCTATTTTGCCACTGGGTCTCTGGGAAATTGAAAATGCATAAAAAATAAGACCAGAAAAACAAAAAAATGCTTTAGGCCCATTATTGCCTTAGAACAAATTTAATGTTGGGTAAACTTTCAATTCATGATAAAATCGACAAATAAACATTTACTTTCCTTGTTCTTATTTTTCTACTACTAGTACTACTACTGCTAGAACAACTACTACAACTTCTTTTACTGTTACAGTAATAACACTTACTTATACTGCCAACACTCTGGGAAAAGGAAGCTCTATTGAGTAAATGAAGAATAAATAATTCTTGTCCTCAAGGAACCACAATCTAGTTGAAAAAAACAGACTTAGAATCAGGACATGATAATTTGTTAACAGATGTGAACACCATAAGGCAATCAGTATAAAGTTAACCACTAAATTATGGTTTGTCCAAATCTAAGTGGAATTCAGGAGATTAAGAATTCAATAGGTATGAAAAGTTCAAAAAGTGTTATGGCAAAAGAATCATACTTTTGTAATTCAAAGGCACCTTGAAGTGAAGAGTAGATAGGTTTTAGATAGGTATACTAAATAGGGAAGTGTAACTAAGTGAGAAGAAGAGGGTGCTGAACGTATGGAGCTGGAAATCAGCATGGTGAGGTCACTTTGATTAAGGTAGAAGATAATAATGAGATTCTCTACCTAATTACTTCCATTCTCAATGGCATTTTGCATGTGTAGTTTATATATTTACAAATTTTGACGAAATGACATTTTGCTTTTATTCAAGGAGTAGTTCGAAGAGAAGGAGACAAATAATTTCTACTTCACAGTGCTGTTTGGGGGAATAAATCAGGAAATAAATGTAAAGGTCTTTCTAAATATGAAGTATGATAGAAATGATTTACTTATTATTGGCAGTTGGAAAAACACCCGATTCTTTGTGTAAGGCTAGAAAAACAAAATTGGCAACCACATAAAGAGTGAATGCTGTGAAATGATTAAATATTGGGTGGGGCTAGGATGGAGGAGTAGGAAGATGCATATACTTTAGCACTTCCCCTACAGCCCACAAAATAACGGTAAAAAGGTCTCTCCACAAAGTGTAGAGCAACAGAAGTCTCAGAACAACAGAGCAAAAGAGGTTTCCAGTCAAAGGCAACCTGCAGGCTTACAGGAAAGGTCTATCTCACAGGACGCTGAGCAGAGCAGAGCTCAACCCTGGCCATGCGGCACTGGGAGGAAGAGGACCTGAACAGACCTCTGGGAAGAGCTCCTAACAGGGAGGATCCTACTTACTTCAACCCACAAGCAACACAGAAATCACCCAAAGTCAATGGGGGAGGGATTTCCCAGCTGGGGAGAGGTAAAGGGATTTCTTCAGCAATAGCCCAAAGTGATGGCAGAGGCCAGGAGCAGACACGGGAAGCCACAGAGGGTGGGAAGTAACCTGGGTCCATTGTTCAAGAAGCTCAACTGAAAGCCTCTGGCAGTAGGGAGCAGCTGATCTAAACGTCATCCCTGAGTGATAGTAAATGGCTGTGAAAGTGCCCCAAAAAGGGAAAAAATGTAAGACCATCAAAGGTTACATTCTTGGTGACCAGCTGTCTCCTCCCATCCTTTCAGACAAGAAAGAACAAGACTTACTGTCACAGGAAGTTAAGACCTCTGCCTCCAGGGCCTCCAAACTGAACTTAAAGTAGACTCAGGCAATGGAAAAACTCGAAAAGCAAGGTAGCACCTGGTTCAAGGACAACCACAAAAATGCTGAGGAAAATAAAACCTTTATAAAGAGACTGACACGATTGGGAAAAGAGGTCCAAAAAGCCAGGGAGGAGAAGGAGGCAATAAAAAGTTGAATTAGGCAAAAGAAGGAAAAGGTTCAAAAGCTCAGTGAGCAAAACAGTTCTCTGAAACAGAGAACTGAGTTCAGGGAAATGAATGAGTGTAAGATAAACCGAGAAGTTGGAAAACAAACAAAAAAGAGTTTGAAAAAATACAAGATAATGTGAAACACCTCAATGGAAACACAAATGACCTGGAAAATAGATCCTGGGAGGACAATATAAAAATTATTGGACTACCTGAAAGTCATGATCAAAAAAGGAGCGTAGACATTATCTTCCATGAAATTATTGAGGAAAACAGTGCTGATATTCTAGAACGAGAGGACTAAATAAACATTGAAAGAATCCACTTACCACCTCCAGAAAAACACCCGAAAAGAGAAACTCCTAGGAAGATCATGGCAAATTTCAGAGTTCCAAGGTCATGTAGGAAATTCAGCAATCAGCTAGAAAGAAAGAATTCGAGTGTTGTGGAAATACAATCAGGATAACACAAGATGTGTTAGCTTCATCATTAAGGGATTGAAGGGCTAGGAAAAGCATATTCTAGAAGTCAAAGGAACTGCGATTAAAACCAGGAATGAGCTACCCAGCAAAACTGAGTATAATACTTCAGGAGAACAAATGGTCATTCAGTGATATAGAGGACTTTGCAGCATTCATGTTGAAAAGACCTGACTTGTACAGAAAATTTGACTTTCAAACACAAAAATCAGGAGAAGCTTCAAAAGATAAACAGGAAAGAAAAGTCATAAAAAAACTCTCTAAATCTGAAGTGTTTATCTTCCTACTTGGAAGGAAATTATTTATAACTCTTGAGACTATTCTCAGTGTTTGGGTAGGTGGAAGGATTGTATACACATGCACACATGCACACACACACACGCATTGACAAAGAGTACAGGCTGTGTTGAATCAGAAGAGAGGATATCTACAAAAATAATATATAGAAAAAACCTGAAGTGTGAGGGAGTAACATACTGGGAGGAGAAAGGGAGAAATGCAATGGGATGGGCTATAACTCATAAAGAGAGAAAGAAAAATCTAGTTCCATGGAGGAGAAAAGGGAGAAGAGGACAGGGGGTAAGTGATGCTACTCTCACTACATTCGTCTAAAGGAGGGAAATTAAATGCTCACTCAAATTGGTATAAAAATCTCTGTTATACTAGAGGAATGTAGCACAGGAGGCAACAAGAGGGGTGAGGGGAATGATAGAAGGGAGGGCAAATGGAAGAAGGGAATAACTAGAAATAAACACTTTTGGGAAGGAAGAAGGTTAAATGAAGGAATAAAACATACCGGGGAATAGAACAGGATACTGGGAAATATAGTTAGTATTAGAAAACATGATTATTATAGAAGTCTTCTTTAAAGCGGCCTGCATTTACTCTGTATTAAATTATTTGCCTTCTCTGGGGGATGAGTAGGGAGGGAGGGAGGGAGAGAAGGAGAGAGGGATGGAAAGAAGGTTGAATTCAAAGCAGTAGAAAGGAATGCTGATAATTTTTATTGCACATAACCCATAAACAGGTAACACAGGTAGTGAGGTACAGAAATTTATCTTGCCCTACAAGATAAGACAGAAGATGGGGAAAAGGGAAGGGTGTGGTGTGATGGAAGGGAGGGCTCATTGAGTGAAGGGGTAATCAGAATGCAGGGAATTAGTGGGTGGGGGGACGGGAGAGATAGGGAGAATAATTGGACATGTTACAAAGTGATGTTAAAGCACTTAACATTAAAACAATTGACAGAATTAATTACTGAGACTACACCAGAGACATCGTTAGATTGGGGAAATGCATTTTATTCTAAACCTCCTAGAGTCAGGTAACCTGGGGTAAAATGGGCATTGATGGAAAGGTTAAGGTTTGATTGGTAAATTTGTTTTTATGATCGTTATTTAAGTGGGAACTAAAACAGGTATAGAACGGCATGGAAGTCACTTAAGACTTCTCTCAAAAGATGTGCCTTAGCCAATGTGAAATTATAGTCATAACTGAAACCGTGGTCATTGCAACTTGCTATTTGAAGATGCTATGAGACTACTAAGTGACTGTTATTCTGAATCTAACTCCATATATGGATAGCAAAATAGTAATCTGAGCCTCCAATCCATGGTGCCATTAAGCCTGTATAGGAATTGAAAAAGGTGATCTCATGGGAAGGGTGGGAGAGCGGCTGTACAGCCTGGGCTGAGGTAGGATTCTCCTGACTCAATTTCCCCACTGATAGCTGGCAGACTCGAAGCCTCAGTGAATGCAAGTTGACAATCTATTCCTGCCTGAAACTGACAGGAATTTGGGGAGATTTGTTTTTCGCTGCAATGTCCTAACACTTAGTGGCAATTTCCTCTAGTCAAAAGGGTGGTAAGCCTAATACGAGATCAATTAAATTATAGCTTGTTGGTAGGGGAACATCCAAGGTCAAGTCTAAAATTAAGCTATTAGGCTTAGGAGTTCAGAACAACAACAGTAAGCTAAGGTCGTCTACTTCTTAGTAGGAATGTGGAGACAATTAGGACAAGGGCTTATGAAGTTAGCATACATAGTTATCATTAGTATCTCAGTTGGATACTGCTAAAAAAAATTACATTGCGGTCTACATTGTGAACACTTTAAAAGAGATATCACCCGACCAAAGGTGGGAATTGTTTTATGTGATATGAAATATGTTACAAATGAAAAATTAAAAAAATTATTAAATATAATATAATTTAATATATTAAAATTCAAGTGTACAGTTGGTGGAGTTTTTATGTCTGGCTTTATGTGAGTGTAAATGACAGGCATAGTGTTCAGAAAATTTATAATATTGATGAAATAAAGGAAATAGCACACTCAACACACTTTCCGTTAACCAGTGAGAAATTACAGATTTTATGCATACATACATTACTTTTCCTTTGATCTAATTTCTTCTGTAGTTTTTTCTTATTTTCAAAATCAGTTCGATAAAATGATGCAACTTGTGAAACTACTGTCATGGAATGATATCACAAAGAATCAGCAAGTTCTTGTTGAAGCTTTCTTACTGTAACCTGAGTGAAATATTTCCAAATTATTTCTGTTCATGATTCCATGACATGATATTAGCTCATAAAAATACGAATACACTTTTAAAATGTACAGAAATTAATATTTTCTCTTTCAACTTAACTTCATTTATATATTCATAATTACCATAGATTTAGAGCTAGAGATATCTTAAGGACTATTTAATACAAGCACCTCATTTTGCCAACATGAAAACTGAAGCCCAACGAAGTTAAATGAATTGCTCACGGTCCTAAAGGCAGTCATTGAGAGAGAAAAGGATTGGAACTTGGCTCCTGAGACTACAAACCTCAATTAACTATACAACTTCACCTCCACTCAGCATGGATCAAATGCTGTCTTCTTCTTGCTCAGTGTACTCCCCATTAAGCAATGCATTCAACCTGATTTCCCCATCACCTCTTTCAGAGAAAAATTAAAAGACCTCCAAAGTTACCTAGAGACTAAACTCTTTTATCTGAAATTGACATGGAAGGTGATGTAATGGAGTGGGAATAATCAATAGTTTTTATATTTGATAGAAACATTAGGGGTTTCCCCTTCCCTTTTTCAGAAACGTGAACTACTTTCTTTCTCTGCCCCTGCCTTTACAATGAGGAAGACATGCATAAGAAAGGGATGCATTTTCGTTCCTCTCATAGTTTCCCCTTGAGAATGAACATAGGCGCTGATATCCTTATCAGGCTTAGTAAAAGCACTTGACAAGTATGTTTTAGTTTGCTCGCAGCCAAAACCGCAACATATATCCTTGTTAACTACCTTTCACATGTTCAACTCTCTTTGCCAAGCCTTCAAAGCAATTCTCTTATCCATTAGAATGGGAATTACACGTCTGGCTGTAGCCAATGGACAGAGAAAATGGAAACAATAAAAATAGGGTAGTTTTCCCACTTATGTATACACAGTATATTGCAAGGTCAGTGTTTCTACATACTTAAGTATATTCATCCATATGCACATATCCATATGTCCAAATATGCACAGAAATACACAGTCACAAATGCATAGAGAGATATGCTACAAAATATCATCTTCACTTCACCATACAGTAAAGTATATGAATGCACCAATGAGTAAGAGAAAATGAAACCAAAAAATAAAAGGAACTAAAGCTTTTTTTTCTCTTATTAGATAATATTAAGTGCCTTGAAACACTAAATTTAAATAACGTCTAGTAAATTTTTGAAGGAAGCAGAAAGCAGAAAGATGGCAATAAAAACTTGTGAAAATAAAACTGACCTAATTAACTAAATTCATACAAGTAAACTGAATTGTAGTATGGAAGGACTGGATTCAAATTCATGACCACATATACTAAAAATAAAATTTAAAAATTTTTTTGTGACGTGTTTCCCCATTGAATTGATGATGAATCAGAGAGAATGAGAAGTGCTAGTAGATTGTAATGGGCAATGCATATTCAACAAATAAAAGGCAATGATTCTAGAAACTGCAATTTTGGACACTGAGCAAGGATAGTTATTAAAACAATAAAAAATACTGAGATAAAAAAAAATTAGTAGGGATGCCCAAACAATTAAAAAATAAGTTTAGTGAGGACACCTCAGGGGCTGAATCTGCAGTTGCAACAGTGAGGCCTCAAACCCCTTGGCCCACAGGCACCAAAGGCCAGTGATGGGGTTCAATCAGCAGACCAGGAAGGGAGATGGCTTCCCCATAGCTCTGGCAGCAGGCAGTGGCCACAGATCTTGCACAGCAGCCCCTATGGTAGCTCCCTTGTTGGAGCATAAAAACCCCTGGGGCCATTGAAGAGCTGAGTCTTGCCTCTGCCCTGGGTGGAGGCCCTGGGCTAGCTGCTCTTTGCTTCACACTGAATGGTGGCCCTGCCATCCAGCCTATCTGAAAATCAGCCCCAAGTGCTGACTTGGGAACTCGAGGCCAAGTGCCAGTGGAGAGGTATCTGCTAAGATTCTTGGCATAGAAATCCCTCTCTGCATCCAGACCAGGACACGCTTGATTGTGCCACTTTGGAGGAAGTGAAATCTCACAGATTCCCGGAGAATACCCTACTCTTGACAAAGGACCCAAAAGTCAAGTAACTGGTTGGGAAAATGCCCAAAAAAGGGAAAAAATATAAGACTGTAGAAGGTCACTTTCTTGGTGAGCAGATGTCTCCTCCCATACATTTGGATGAGGAAAAGCAATGCTTACCCTCAGGGAAAGACATAAAAGTCAAGGCTTCCGTATCCCAAACAACCAAAATAAATATTCAATGGGCTCAGGCCATGGAAGAGCTCAAAAAGGAATTTGAAAATCAAGTTAAAGGGGTGGAGGAAAAACTGGGAAGAGAGATGAGAGAGATGCAAGAAAAGCATGAAAAGCAGGCCAACACCTTGTTAAAGGAGACCCAAAAAAATGCTGAACAAAATAACACCTTCAAAAATAGGCTGACTCAATTGGCAAAAGAGTTTCAAAACGTCAATGAGGTGAAGAATGCTTTAAAAAGTAGAATTAGCTATATGGAAAAGGAGGTCCAAAAGCTCACTGAAGAAAATAGTCCTTTAAAAATTAGAATGGAACAGATGGAGGCTAATGACTTTATAAGAAAACAAGGAATCTCAAAACAAAACCAAAAGAATGAAAATATGGAAGATAATGTGAAATATCTCATGGGGAAAAACAACTGACCTGGAAAATAGATCCAGGGGAGACAATTTAAAAATTTTGGGATTACCTGAAAGCCATGATCATAAAAAGAGCCTAGACATCATCTCTCATGAAATTTTCACGGAAAACTGCCCTGAGATTCTAGAACCAGAGAGCAAAATAAATATTGAAAGAATCCACGGATCACCACCTGAAAGAGATCCAAAAAGAGAAACTCCTAGGAACATTGTGGCCAAATTTCAGAGTTCCCAGGTCAAGGAGAAAATCTTGCAAGCAGCTAGAAAGAAACAATTCAAGTACTGGGGAAATAAAATCAGGATAACAAAAGATCTAGCACCTTCCACATTAAGGGATCGAAGGTCATGGAATGTGATTATCCAGAAGTCAAAGAAACTAGGACTAAAACCAAGAATCACCTACCCAGCAAAACTGAGTATATTAGTTCAGGGGAAAAAATGGTCTTTCAATGAAATAGAGGACTTTCAAGTACTCTTGATGAAAAGACCAGAGCTGAAAAGAAAATTTGACTTTCAAACACAAGAACGAAGAGAAGCATGAAAAGGTAAACAGCAAAGAGAAGTCATATGGGACTTACTAAAATTGAAATGTTTACATTCCTACATGGAAAGATAATATTTGTAACTCTGCAAACTTTTCAGTATCTGAGTAGTTGGTAAGATTACACACCCACAGACACACACACACACACACACACACACACAGCACAGAGTGAATTGAAGAGGATGGGATCATATCTTTAAAAAAAATGGAATTAAGTGGTGAGAGAGAAATACATTGGGAGGAGAAAGGGGGAAATGGAATGGGGAAAATTATCTGTCATAAAAGAGGAAAGCAAAAGACTTTTCAGTGGAGGGAAAAAGAGGGGAGGTGAGAGAAAAACATGAAGCTTACTCTCATCAATTCGACTAAAGGAAGGAATAAAATGCACACTCATTTTGGTATGAATACTGATCTTCAATACAGGAAAGTGGGGGAGAAGGAGATAAGCAGGGTGGGGGGGATGATGGAAGGGAGAGCATTGGGAGGAGGGAGCAATTTGAAGTCATCACTCTTGGGGAGCAACAGCATCCAAAGAGAGAATAGAAGCAATGGGGGGCAGGATAGGATGGAGGGAAATATAGTTAGTCTTACACAACACGACCATTATGGAAGTCATTTGCAAACTTACACAGACATGGCCTATATTGAATTGCTTGTTTCCCAAAGGGAATGGGTGAGGAGGGAGGGATGAAGAACAGTTGGAAGTCAAAGTTTTAGGAACAACTCTCAAGTATTGTTCTTACTATTAGGAAATAAGAAATACTGGTAATGGGGTATAACAAGTTATCTAGCCCTACAGTTCAAAAGAGAAGATCGGGACAAGGGAAGGAAGGGATGTTGGAAGAGAGGGTCGATCGGTAATAGGGGCAATTAGAGTGCTCAGTGAATTGGGGCGGGGGGAGGGGAGAAATGGGGAGAAAATTTGGAACCCAAAATTTTGTGAAAATGAATGTTAAAAGCTAAATAAATAAATTTTTAAAAAATCCAAAAAAAAAGTAAATATGTACTGGTTGACTTTGTAGCTGCAAAAAAAAAAATAAGTTTATTAACACAAAAAATATTAATGCTTAGTGCATAATTATATTCCTTTTAATAGAAATACTGTCCTAAATTTTAAAGAAAAGTAGAGACTAGTCATTGGAATTCCACTAAAAATATGATTCACTCTTCAATGTTTCTAAAACTAGTTCAAAGGAGTATGAAGAAAAACTCTTCAGACTGATAAATATTTTAAAAATCTTATGAAAAGGGTAACGGTAACACTCACGAGTATCTCAAGGGAGATATGTGATTTTAATTGCTACATTATTCCTAGCAAAATTTTGTAGGATTCTTCAGAAGTTTTAGCATTTCAAATAATTTATTGTATTTCATTAAGAAAATGGAATATTTGGAAAGGAATGAGAATAATAAATTAATCAATATCTATGCACAAGAGATAACACTATCTATGCTAATGAAAAGAAAATTTCATTGACTATACAATTTCTTTAAGCAAAGTGAGTCATCTTACCTAAAAGATGATACTGACACTTTATTTTTTTATTTTGTTTTTATACTTTTATGTATTTATTTTTATTTATTTCTACATAAATATTTTCTTTATGAAAATTTATTTCTATTTAATAAAAATTTTAATTTGATATGTTAAGCATTTACTTTTATGAACTTAATTACCTGTATTTTACTGTATTACATTTCATTACTATTATTAAATTCACACTTACTTATGCATTTTTATGGTATTATTTTATCATACTATTGCTTCTCATTCTTCTTTCTTACAATTCAAAATTTTGACAATAAAAGTTAATAATATTGCGTGCCTGCTGAAAATTCAATGCTTAAATTATCTTCATCAAATCAATTTTGACTTTCATTTCAAAAAGTTAAATGTTTACCCAAGCAGAATTTTTAAAACCGTACCTCTCTTTCAGCCTTCACATTTTCATATATACACATTTGCTCTCTTAAGTACATACATTCACTGGTCAACACTTTACTTCTCTATTCTACCGTAAGAACTTGTTTTTCAGTGTCAGCACAAACTGTATTCAAGAGATCAATGAACAGTACCTGGGATTCACTCAAGAACTTTTCTTTAGTCATGGTTTTCTTTTGGGTGTCTTCAAGCTGTTGCTGAAACAACATATTTTCAATCTGGATTTGTGCTAATCTTTCTTGGATAGATTCCCATTTGATAATGTAACTGTTCACTTTCCCCTTTTTCAGTTGATTTGTGTGTTGAAGTTCCTTTTCTTCTGTTGGGCAAGGTTTAATTCTCTCTGTATGCTTTTTAAATGGGTGTCTTTTCCCTGAGGCAATCGTGCACCAGACAGCTAATTCTCTAAACTATTGGTTTTTCTTTCAGCTTTAGACAGCTCATGAGGAAGGACACCATTGTTCTCTCTTAAGCTAGGGGTGTCATGATAGCTTGTGTTGTAAACAAAGCCACTCATCTCATTCTCCCTGAAAGGAATGTTCATGGGCTAGTTTGATGACTCACTTTGCTCATGATCGAGAACAGCAGAAATCGCATGGGAACTTCATGATGCAATTACTCTCTCTACTCTGTCTCTGTTTTGCATTGTTCAATTTAAAGTTCAGAACTGCATTTTCAGTCGTCAGATCATGTACTTTTCCACTGCACTGGAATGTAATTTTTCTTAAGACTTCTGCATTCAGTTGTAATTCTTTTGAAGCTCCTCAATCTTTTCTTTTCAAACTTTTATATCTTCCATACAATGACATTCTTTTTCTTCATCCTTAATTATTACTGTGTCTAGTTCGAGTTTGAGCTTGGCAACTTCGTCGTGTAGGATTAGATTTTTATTCAACAGACATTTTTCTTTCTCATTGCCGTTAGGAATCTAAATATAACAAACAGAAAAAAAATGTTACTCAAAACAAAATTATGTATTCTGATTTTCCTTAGTAATTCAAAATAAATGCCAAGGTGCCAAGAAGCAGAGTTTCCTCAGAAAAAATTAAATTAAGGGAGTTTCACCTATTTCACATTTCTGTCCAACTCAGTTTTCAAAAAGAACAGGTCTTAAAAGTGCTTCATCAATCTGAAGATATGAAGTAAACTTCTAGTCCCACGAAGCTGCCTTTCAGCATATTTTATTTCCTTTGCTCTATCCATTCTATTCCAAACTGGATAGTCAAAGCGCTACAATAAAAATAAAAATACTTAATATTTACACATTGCCTTTTTATATTAAATTATTTTTTTGTTTTCCGTGTTCTAGAATCACTTCCATATAGCTTAGATGTTTTCCCTTTCCTTCTCCTCCATCACCTCTCTCTACACACACCCTCCCTGATTCTGTGTACAATCTTATATAGGTTCTACACGTACATTCCTATTAAACACATTTTCCTGTTTTTCACGTTGCAGAGAACAATTAAAATGAATGGGAGAAACCATAAAACAAAACATAATCCAAAGGAAAATGGTCTGCTTCATTCTGTTATCCAGTTCAGTATTTCTGTCTCAGGATGTGCAAGGCGGTTTGCCTCCAGAGGCCATTCAGAATCTTTTAGGTACTTGCATGGCAATGAATTACTAAGTGTACCAGAAAAATTCATTGCACACTGTGGTTTTTTCTGTGTACAGAGTTTTCCTGGTTCTACTCCTATCACTAATCATCACTTCTAATAAATCCTTTCAGGCCTGTGTGAAGTCTTCATGCCACGTTGCCTTTTAAGGTATTTTAGAAAGTTCTTCCAATATATTATCACGGCTAAAATTTGCAACACACTTAAGAAGGAAATATTTAGATTATTCTCCCCATTTTACACATCAGGACTTACGGTAGGAGATATTACTGAATAACCTGCCCATTGTCACACTCAGTACGTAGTAGCAGCAGTGTTTCAAACCACGTCTCTTCAAACTCCAAATCAAACATGCTGTTGCAATAGCTAATTCCTCTTAGGAGCTGAAGACAAGCATTTGTCCTACGTTTAGAATCATTGTCTTGGTACAATTATATTATCTCCAGAACAATGAAGTGATAAGTCATAAATTTCTTAGTGGAAGTCCTCAGAAAATTCTCTTTGCTGATAGCGGTAGCGTTTTCACAGCAACACTGATTTAAATCTTTTAGAAGTTGTTAAGTCAAAACCTCTCATTTTCGGGATGGAAAAAGTGAGACCTGCAGTGTGTTCTCCTAGTGATGGTAACCTACCCTTCACCATCATATTTTAAAAGAATGATGAAAGCATTACTGAGGCCAAAGTGTAAAAAGCGCATATTGCACTCCTATCATAGTAAAACTGGTCCAGGAGCATTGTTCCCCATTCAGGACTGGTGGAAAGAGTTACATCAAAAAGCTTATAAGCTCCATGCTGTGACATCCTTTCTGGAAGTGTAGCAGGAGGGTATGAGGAGGTTTCAGCTGAGTTAAAAGGAGCACCCCAGGGCACCATTAACCAAGGATTACTCGGGGCCACCAACACAAATGATTTCCTTCAAACAACTTTTGAAGAAAATATGAAAATGCAAAACTGTAAACTTAGAATTTGATGAATATGTATTCCTATCATTGTGAGCAATGTTGAATTACAATGAATGTAGGAATTCAGGTCACAGATAAAGCCAGAAGTCAGAAATCTAAGAAAAGCTTTTCTGTGGCAAATATTTTTTACTTCTCTTTCATGGGACATGAATGAGACAACAAAGTGAAATAGAGCAAATTAATAATATATATATATGTGTGTGTGTGTATATATATACATATATATGTATGTATATATATTATATATTATTATATTATATATAATTATATATATTATTATATATTATTAATTTGCTCTATTTTTATATATTTGCTCTCTCTGTATATATATATATATATAGTAACCCTTAATCTCTCTCGTGAAAAGTACAAAGAGATGAATCGCTTAATCAAGGAATAAAAATGGTTTGTTTTGGAGGTGTCACTTTCTACCTCTTTGCATTCCTTTCTCCCACTAATTTAGGGGTGAATGACACTGATGAGCTCCCCTTTTTCTCTGACCAGAAAAGGCAAAGGCATTACTGAAATCCAGGGATTTTTTGAGTTGAAGTAGAGTTGGGTCTCAAGAATGGCCATTGAATGAAAAAGGAAAAAGGAACAACCAAACATAACAAACAGCATATGCGGATTTTGATAACCAGCCATGTCCCGACTTGTGTGCTGTAGACAGATGTACCGGACTGAGGATGACAAATATGTCCCAAAATGAAGAAGCACAATCCTGATTTTGAAAATATGGACATAGGTTGGAAAGTGATCAAAGTGAATACCTCAGAAATCTCAGTGATTTGGGAAGAAGCTACTTCTTTTTCTTTCTGCTTCCAAGAGGATTATTCACAATTCCACCTTGTTCAACTCTGGCTTTTAGCTCCAGAAAAAAGTCTCTTTGAGATGAGCTCTTCTTCGTCCTGGGGACAACAATTTCAGAAAATTTTAAATCATCTTTTTTCCTTCCAAAGTCAGCAACAACATTTGACCTTCAACTAGATTATAGAATGTGAAAAAGCAAGGAAATTAGCTTTATAGATTAAAAGAAATGCAGGCTACTGAAAATGAAAAGTCAAAATATAATAGCATTTCAAAGATGGAAAGCAACCTCAGTCACTACCCAAGGCAAGCCTTATCAATTCTTACGGACCTAACTCTTACAAGCCTCAACTTGAAGGCTTCACAGGTGGGGGTGGCCACCACGTCTCAAGTGAGCGCATTCTGTTTCAAGATGTTTGTGTTGGTTAACAATTTTTTCCTGACATTCACTCTAAAAATGTACATTTTGGAAACTCTGATCCATTGCTCCGAGCTCTGATCCTCAGTCTGAAGCACAGAATGCTTCATCTTTTTTCAAAATGACTGTCCTTCAAAATCCTGAAGACATAAGAATCAATATCTTTAGTTCCTTTAACAGATCCTCACAAGTCATGGACCCCCAGGGTCTTCCTGTTAGGCATCGTGCTTACTACTTGTCATAATTCTGTGAGAGCCACAAATGAATTAATCAGGATAAGCCAATCTATTCACTTCAGAGTACACAGGGATTTTCACCTTGTCTGTTTTGAAAGCTATGCTTCTCTGAATAGGATGCAAAATTACACTAGCTTTTGGGTTCTCAGATAACAGTACCAACTCAGCTTCAGTTTAGAACTGACTAAGATTAACATCTTCTCAGACAAAATGCTGTCCAATTCTATTTCCTCCAACTTATACTTATGAAACTATTTTGTATTTAATTATATAATTTTGTATTCATTCTTACTGAATTTCATGTGATTAACAGGTTCCATCCAGTGCTCTGACTTATGAAGACTTTGTCTTTCCTCCATGTAGAAAGACTTGAATAATTTTACGTAAATTAATAAGAAAATAAGTAAAAGATAAAGATCCTAGAGAGCAACGAACTATTCTGAAATAGTGAGGGATGTATACTAAAGTGTAATGTAAGGAAGAGCAAAAGGGAATGAACTTGAAATTTCATTCGCCAAGAATTTTCAGGTAAGGAAATACTCTCTGCAAAAAGAGAGGATTTCTCTGGAACTTATATTCTTATGGAAGGTGAGGAGAGATCAGTGGTGTCAAATAGATGCCCCCAGGACTGAGTTTTGTGAAGAAATTTGGGGCAATTTCAGACCTCTGGCTCAGAGTCAGGTAAGATGAACTCTGTGTCAACATTTGAAACCAGATCTTTCTGGACTTGAGGCTTATTGTATTCATTACATCATGCTGATTCTGTATTGGGAGAAATACTTCACAAAGTACCAATTCCATTGTACTTTTCCATGGCCTTTTAGACTGTAATTTTACATTCAAATGATACTAGACGGGAATTTTTTTGTTTGTTTTATATTTATGTGTACATATTTACAAACGATTGAACATAACTTATTTATTTAAGACATTATTTATTTTATGTCTTGTTTAGGATGAAGTAGCTTGGTAAACTGCATTGCCTGTTGTATTTCCCATTTCCATGTAAAAACAATTTTATAACATTTGTTTTCAAAACTTTGAGTTCCAAGTTCTCTCCCTTCCTCCCTCCCCACCCACCTTTATTGAGAATTCAAGCAATTCAATATATGTTATACATTTGAAGTCATACTAAATACTTCCAAAATAATCATATTGTGAAAGAATAACTATATTTGCCTCCATCCAATCACACTTCCCATTTATTCTCGTCTCTCATTTCACCCTGTTCCTCCTTCAAAGTGTTTGCTTTGGATTACCCCCTCCCCCAAACTTCTTCCCTTCTGTCAATCCCCCCCTCTTATGCCCTTCCCCTTACTTTCCTGTACGGTAAGATAGATGTCCATACCCAAGAGAGTGTGGATGTTATTCCTTCCTTAAGCTAATTCTGATGATGGTAAGGTTGACTCTCTCACTCTCACCTCCCTCCTCTTCCCGTCCACTGTAAAAGCGTTCTCTTACCACTTTTGTGTGAGATAAATTGCTCCCTTCCACCTGTCCCTTGTTCCTTTCTCCTCCTCCCGGTACATTCCTCTTTCAACTTTTATATTACTTTTCAATACCATCCTTTGATATTCAACTCACCCAGTGCCCGCCAACTATCATAATGAGAAAAGTCTCATGAGTTACAAATTTTTTTCCATATAGTAATGTTAACAGTTTCATTTTAATAAGTTATTTATGATATCTCTTTCCTACTTTCCTTTCCATGCTTTTCTTAAGTCTTGTATTTGTAAGATTCTTTTTCTGTTGAGCTCTGTTTTACTCAAATATGTATTAAATTCCTCTGCATCATTGAATATAATTTGCCCCCACTCAGTTTTGATAGGTAAGTAAGTCTCAGTTTTAATCCTTGCTACTTTGACCTCTAGAATATATTCCAAGTTCTCTGACTTTTATATTGCCCAAGCGCCCAATTCTTGTGGTATTGGGATTGTTGTTCCACAATATTTGCATGATTTCTTTTTGGCTGCTTTTTATCCTTGACCTGGGACCTCTGGAACTTGGCTATGACATTCTGGGAGGTTTCCTTTTCGTATCTCTTCCGGGAGATGATAGGTGCCTGCTTTCAATTTCTATTTTATCCTCTGTTTCTAGAATATCTAGAATATCAGTTCTCCTTTAGAACTTTTAGAAATATGATGTAGAGACTCTTGTTATATCATGTCTTTGAAGTAGTCGAAGATTTTTTCAATTATTCCTCCTGCATCTATTTTCCAGGTCAGATGTTTTTCGGTTAGATATTTCAGATTATTTTGTGTTTTATATTCTTTTGGTTTTGCTTCGTCATTTCTTCATTTCTGATACACTCTTTATCTTCTGTTTGCTCCATTCTAATTTTAAGGACTCACTTACTCAACGAACTTTCGAGTTTCCTTTAAAATTTGGATGATTCTGCTTTTTAAGGCATTCTTCTCCTCATTGATTTTTTTCCACCTCTTTTGCCCTTTGGTCTAGTCCACTTTTTTAACACGTTATTTCCTTCAAGATATTTTTGGTCTCGTTTATGAACTTGTTGACTCCTATTTTGCCTATGATTTTTTTTGCCTTACTCTCTTTTCTCTTCCAAATTTCCCTCTATTTCTCTTATGTGATTTTCAAAATCCTTTCTGAGCTCTTCTATGACCTGGGACCAATTTAGATTTATGTGATATAAAAATCATAGCCCTTTCTTAAGATTAAAAAGACTATAATACTCACCTCCCTATTCCAGGCAACCCATACATATTCTTAACAAAAAGAGATGGAAATAGTGTCTTTTAAATTTCATTTTCCCTGATTCAAATGATTTGCTACTGTTCTCAGTTCAAGGTCCAGAATTCTGAGAAAGCATTGAAGTTTCTGTTGAGCTCCACTTTTTTACATCATCATTCTTTTTTCCTTAACTGATGTCTAATATTTTCAAATGGCATTTCTGCAGTCACTTGCTTCACTTCCTCTTGTTTCAGAGTAAACCTAGGTGAAAATTGCCTTTTTTCAATGACAGTTCAGTGGAAGGAAGTAATAAATGCCATTTGAATATACTCATCTGGATGTCTAAAAGAAAAAGAATGTTCATTTCAGCTGAACTAAATCCATGTAGGGAACTCATTGTCAAGAAACTCCCTCTATTGATGCAGAGTGGTCCGTGCTCTACCCCTTGAAGCTTACCTTTTCGTATTACCTGTGGCACTGAGAATTTGTTGGCCTGCACAGGCCCACAAAGTCAGGACATGTTAGAAATTGATGGGGTGCTTGGGTGCATGTGATTGGACTCCTATTCTAAAATCACATTTCTCTTCAAAGATAACATTTGTTCTTAGCCTCAAAACCCTATCTCAGGCAGTTTCCCCCCAGGCCAAGAACACAGCCTGCCCCAGCAACCACTATTTTCTCATTTACTGATACAGTAGCAAGTTCCAACTAGAGAATTCATGAGTTTAAACAGCTGTATGCTGGCTGACCTGTTTGTGTACTTGATCATAATGACATTCACTACTCACTGACCAATCATATGTATCTTAGACTTCGATATAAGTACACTCCCTTTCATTTATCTCCTCCAACAAGATATTCATGAGATCAGGACGGTATTCTTTAGTCAGTCCTGTGGCCAGTGGTCAGTCCTGACCACTAGTTGACTTAGTGAGGTTTCAGGCCTAAAATCATACCTCCATGGAGTGGCACTTATTCGTTTCCAGACGCATGCTGGGTAAAATACCTCCCCAGTAGCAAAACTACATGTTCCTTTAAGAAGTAACCATTCCCTAATCCCACCTTGAATCATCTAGTTAGCCTATTTGACACATGTTTTACTATAGAAAATGCTCTAGAAACATTACCTGTACACAGATAAGGTTGCAGGTGCCCTAAGGACCCTTATCCGCTGAAAAATGTAAATCTTTACTTTGAGTTCAGAAATGCTTGAGTCTTTGCATTCATTCGAAGTGAACTGCCCCTTGTACTATGATCTTGGCAAGGGTCTCACTGCCCCCCTTCTAGCCTTCATCAAAATCAGTGAGGAACCCATTTTTTATCCAGGCTACTTTAGGGCATTATAGTTCTATGAAAAATGGGTCATATTCTTATTTGTGTACAACTTCTTTTTTGTATTCAATGAAAAGGAATTCCATAAATTCTATATAGCTAGAACAACAGACTTTTTTCATTATTCCTGAGTTTTGATGCATTGGGATGACTCTGGAGAAATGTGTAGAAGGGCATGTACATAAAATTCTATCCATTTTCCCATCACTATTGATTATTCAGAGTTGACTTTTTTACTTCATTTTGAAAAATAAAACACAAATAATTGTGCTACCATTTTCAAATTTCACTCAAAATACATCTCTTCCTTACATCCCTAGAGCGCAAATCAATAAGTAAGGCTCAACAATAATACTGTTTTAATGACGTAGTCCTTTTGCCTTTCTAATCTCAAATCCCCTGTCACATTTCTTCAACAGTAAGAAAAATGCTTCCAAGGCTTTCTTTAAAATCGCGAGTTTCATACCTAAGGCCATGGAGTTCTCTGTTCCATTCTGCTTTTTGGTGTACGAACTCACATATCCTTTGTCCTGTTTCTGGCCATTCTTCCTGTAGTCCACGAATCTTGCTTTGTAAACTCTTCACTTTTCTGGTGAGTAGTGGGCAATGCCTTTTTTCACGTTGTAGTGATCAGTCCTATCCAGGAACAGCATCCTCAGGTTTCACAAGTTTAATAAGATGTATACAGACAAAAACACAAAATAAAAATATGAGTATTTTAAAATCTGCAAGACAGTAGCAGTATTCCCAGAACTGAAATGCTCTTGCAATGGCAAAATAATATGAAAGCATAAATCCGGAGAATATAACAAAATATTACTTGGTCAAAAACTTCACATTGTGTGTCAGAATAACCTATTTTTCTGTGAGCATTGAAGAAAATGATAAAAGATCACTAAGGGATAAATTACTTAATAGAAAAAAATATATGAAAGCTCAGAATTCTTCACATTATGAGAAAAATATATGTGGAAAGTAAATATTCTGATGTGGACTCTGGATGGGACAAATAAGATTAATATAATGGATGCTATACGTAATATCTATATATTTCAAATATACTGAATGATTTTATAAGTATCATAAATGCGTTTTATTTTACAAAGTTGTGTGGAAACACGGCTTCTCCTTTAGAGATTTATAATAGCAAAAACAGTTCAAGATTCACATGGTAATATCAATCTTCATTTATTCATTGGCCAGACTTCTAGTAACTTGAAACAAATATAGCTGAAACAGCAGAGGAAAGTGAAAAATTCTTTATAGTATTAAGCAAAATAGCTGCCCCTTTACTCTTCAGAGAGGTATGGAGCCAAATTGTTACCTAACCCAGAGGTAGTAACGTGTGTTATGTCAAGTTACAGATTCAACAGATTTGAATATTGGGTTTCCCTTGGTAACTTTCAATTCTTCGTATATTTCAGTGTTTAGCAAAACTGAGGCAACAAGACAAAACTCGCTTGCTAGATGGAGCCACACTGATTGTAGCAGGAAGTGAAGCTGACGGTAAGAGAAATGATAAGCTGAAAGATTCAAAACAAAGGAAGAAGCTGTGGCACAGAGAAGTCAAAAGGCATGTTAATACTCACACAATTGGTATGTGTATAAGGCAGAATCTGAACCTAGCCATTTCTGGTACGGTGTCCAGTACACTGTACTATATGTCATGTTGACAGAAGAATTACAAAAATTAGGCAGAACACTGACAAGATTGTTGACATTTTGTGCCGTTTTATGGAAGATTTTAGTAATTTAACCATTCTTTTCATGAAAGAGATCACTGCCTGATCTCTTGATACTTGAAGTCAAGTCAATCTCTTCAATGGTTCTCCTTTCACCAACCAAGCAAATAAAATTAATGCACCTTATCCTACCATGAAGTATTAATAACACACATTATATAATATAGCACTTAGAGGCTTACAAGATACATTCCACCCCCCAAAAAATCCTGTGAACTATGGTATTTTCTTGATTAAGAAACTGAAGCTCCAAGTTTAAGTGCTTGGCAACAGAAAAAATCTCGGCCCTCGGCAAATTTGTAATCCCCTAAGTTTCCATATTTAATTCTCACTGCTAAATACTGTCCAGAAAAACTCGATTTTTCGCTGTCACTTTTCTGCCTTTTTACTCAGTTTCCATAGTTCAAAGGTTCATTTCACCTCCCTATACTCCCATGATCTATAGCTATCCTTTAAAACTCAACTCACATGCTACCTTCACACACAGGTTATTTTTTCTTGAAAGTTAGTGTTCTTTCCCCCACTGAAGCTCACAGAGCATTATGACGGTGCATTTCATACATATGCGTATATATACAAATATGCATTTGTATGAATATTTATATATATAAATACATATATATGTATTTATATACGTGTATATACATGTGTACACATATATCTACTTAGGTACACATGCACTTATATTTATATGAATATACATATCAGTATTCGAGTTACCTAGGCAGGGTATATCCCCTATTAGATTGCACACTCAGTGAGATAACTTATACAAACTTTGTGTATTCAGCACAAAATAGGTCCTTAGTAATTGTTTTTGAACTGACACAAGTAGAAGATGGCTGAAAAATTTATGACCCTGCAATCAACACAATCCCTTTCCCCTTGGCCAAGGCCTGTCAGTGATTGGCTTTCCTCTATTTTGTTGTGAATGAATGGCATAAGGTTGCAATGGTCTCTTCTTGTATACACGCACGTCCTCGATTTCTGTTTAACAGTTATTATGTTTGGAAATTTTAAACTGTACTTACCTTTGCAATCACTACTGAGCTGTTCAACCAATAACAAAATATTCTTACAGTTTAAGGGAGATAAATCGTCATCCTCTTTATTTGTCTCAGAGGAATAAGTGACGTCCTCCCAATCATTTGCACACCACTTTGTCCTGTAAAATAAGTAACAGTAGGGGAAAATTCAAAAAAAAATCAGAAATCTTTAAAATAATAACGGTGGCTAACATTTCTCTCACACATGAGGGTTTTCACAACACTTTATATACATCATCTTGTGGCATCCTTACAACCATTTTGTGAGACAAACATTACTCAAACTCATTTCACAGATGTTAGGTGGCTTGTCCAGCACCACAGAGTTAGCTAGGATTCCAAGGACGGATTTTAATGTGAGTAGAATATAAGGTAGTTCAAAGTTTACTCTAAATTCTTCATGATTAACCTTTTAACTTTCGATATGCATTACAAATCTAAAATGCAAATAACAGTTTATAGAGTTTATGTATTCTCATTTCAGATATTATAACATGACCTTTATACTAGGCTCAAAAAGTACAAATTAAGGACAATGATGTATGAAAGGTGATATAAACACCACACTATCCAATATATGTTTAATTTCTGGGTTTTTAAAATTTCTCCTATCTTCATTGAATTTGGCATCCCTTCAGGATATTTTTATGTAGTGTCTCCCCTCCTTTTCCCTGTCTAAATATTAGAGTTATTTACAGTCACTCCTCAAACCCATTTATCTGACTGTGACCCTAAAACTCTACTCAAACTGCTTACTCCAAGGTTGCCAATGGTATCTTCACTGCTAAATCTGATCACACTTTTTGAAGTCTTTTTCTTTCATCACCTTACCTAGCATCACAGCCTTGGTAATGAGGCTGACACAGGCACTGACTGATCTAACTCAGTGTTTGGGAGGGTCCAAAGAATATTATGGAAGAGAAACTGTATTATACTGTTGTATGCCTGTGAAACCTGGACACTATAGCAGGTCCATGGCGGGAAACGGAATCTCTTCCATTTGAATGGTATTAGGAAGATTCTGAAGATTATCTAGAAGGACAAGGTACCAGACTGAGGTCTTTTCTAGATATTGAATGTTCAGGCCTTCAAACTCTCCAAATCTGATGGGCTGGTCACATGGTTTGAATGAAAAACTTACGCTTGCAAAAAAGACTCTTTTTTGAAGGACTCACAAAGGACAAGCATTCACACGGTGGTTAGAAGAAGCAATGCAAGGACACTCTCATGGTCTCTCTTAAGAACTTTGAAATTCATTATGTGACATCGGAGACACTGGCACAGGACTGCTCATCATGGGGTGACCACATCATAAAAGGTGTTGTGCTCTGTGAACAAATCTGAATTGAGATAGCTCAAAGGAAACACAGGATACCCAAATTTGTTCACAAATACTCACAAGGACCATTTCTGCCTAAAGTGAGGTAGACCATTGCTAGTCGGAACTGGTATCATCAGCCACAGTCAGACACACTGAATCTGGACTCAAGCACAATGATGTCATTTTGGTCTGCTTTGAGAACAGAGGACATACATACTGGAAGCATTTTCAGGTTGAGGAAGGATACAGTGGAATTGTTATTGGCAACTGGAAGACGGGTTTAATTTCCAGGAGAGAGGGATAGCTTATGCTACTGGATGTGATCAAAGTTGGTCCCTATATGTACATTCTTGTGGGGATCAATCAAATCCTGGCAATAAGGTGCTGATTGTTTTTGCTGAGAAGTGAATAAAAAAGTCTCTAGGTAACTCAGACCAGATGGAGAAAGGTTCTCGGGTTCAATCTGTATCAGTTTTAGGGAATCTGGGCTAGAGTCTAGACCAATGAATTCAGGGATCCCTGGGATAATTGAACACTTACATATAATCATTGTCATTTCTATTTAATATTGGTCCACTCTTTCCCTTTATGAATAGTTCAGAAAAAAATGGCTGTTACGTCAAAGTTTGGCAAACTTTGGGATGGATTACATTATCATGCATGTAGTAGTAGGTACTCTGTTACATTAATTGATAGAGTTTTTATTTAGTATGCCTTTAAAAGAAACAAATAAATCAATTTATTGGGAAATGATTATCAGGGAGATGAGCAAAATCCAGGAAAGCTTCCTGGAATTTACACCTGTGAAAGTGTCTGAAGGAAGAGAGAGATTTCAACAAATAGCCCGAATGGATACAGAGCAGGACAAAATACAGAGTAAGTGGTAGAGAAGTTTGGCTGAAAAATGAGAGTGAAGACGAGCAGGATGAATTAAGACTGGTCAGAGTCCTACTGTCAAGGGTCCTAGAAGGCAGCGCTCCTTCATCTCCTGAACATTTGCTGGAAGGTGTGTTTTTCTGCTGGGTATTGGAAATATTTTTTTTAACTTTGTACATTACCCTATGCCCACCACATTTGAATATCCTTAGACTACATATCAAGATAGCAACACGCCAAGAAAAGGAGGCAAAAGGTGCAAAGAAGGGTGAGAGCAAAAAGCATAACCTATTCTTGAATAAATGAATTTAGGGAGGGAAAACATATGTCTGGGTAAAACTCAGTAATAAGAACTCCCAGTATAGACTGAGGCCTTCATACCCTCCCTCAAACTTTATGAAAGTAAGAGAGTTCTTTGTTTCTTTTTCTTCCTGATTCCAATGAACTCATTTCCTACTATCTATATTTCTGACTTCCTATTGCCTACATTTTTCTTCAGTCACTGTTTGCTGTCAAGAGTCTGAACATTAACAGCCTTTCGAAAGCAGATACATAAGATTGTTTTTTAAAGATGAAGGTTATTACTCATTTTCTTCAGTTTGTGTTTTATCTGATAGACACAGCGAATAAATAACCAGAGGTTTCAGGATCAGGGAATGAGAGAGACCAGGGAGTAAGCATCACAGGCAAAATTTGAATTCAGGTCCTCTGCTTCTACAGCCAAGCCAACGTTTCTCCAATGGACCACACTTCATTCCTGTCTACCTAGTTAACTTTGAAAAAAAATGGTTTACTCATTTCTATTAATGAATATAATGTCTACTCTTGATACCGAGTTCCCAATGGAGTCATGGATTTCTGACTTAAGGATTTGTTAAAAATCATCATCGAAAAGCTCAAGAGCAATCTGATAAGTTCAAGTATTATTTCTCTGCCTCGGCTTACCTGTATAATTTGTTTGACAATAATTGTCTCATTTTTAAATCTTCAAAAGAAAGCTGGGCATATTTCTGTCTCTCTCTCCCTCAGTACCGTCTTGATATGAGTTTGTCATTCTTGAGAGTTGGGATTCCAGTTCTCTTATTGGTTGCTCCATTTGGTTCCTTAGATCAGCATTCTTATTTTCTAATTTGTAATTATAAATATTTCTAATTTATTTTCTCTTCATTGTTCTAACTTGTCTGTCTCTGCTGAGTCTAAACCAAACGGAAAACAAAGAATGAAATTAATGAGAAACTGCCCAGTTTTATCGTGGAAATTAACAGATGTCTACTTCTTAGCTTTCACTTTAATTTCAGTCAGAGATCCAGAGACCGATTCTGAATTTCTAAAAATACATTCGAACTTTGAAAGTATTGATCATAAAGTTCATCTGAATTAAATTTTAACTAAAAGCAACAACAGCCCTATTTCTACAGGAAGTTAGTCATTAGTTTGCACTCTGGTATTTACTCTGGTGCTAGTATTAGGATCATTACAAAAAACATGTATAATTCCAAAAGTTGTCTTCAACTCCATAATCTCTGGGAATGCTTACTTTGGGTGTAGAACCGGGAAAAATATCCTAAAATTTCATTTACATTGAAATATTTTACAATCATAGTCGTGGTAAATGAAGTTACCTGGAGGAATGTATGGAGTTCCTTTGGTTTTTCATCAGTTTCCAGCCATGCTCGTTCATCAAGATCATGTTTTTATTCTGTGCCATTTAGCTGCATTTTAGCTTAAGAATTTCCAGATGATGTCTAATAGCAACAACTTCTTCTTCCAGGTGTTTGCTGTCTGCTTCCAACTGGTCACATTTCTTCTGCAAGGTTTTCGTGAAAAAAAACCTCTTCTTGAAGATTTTGATTAATTGATGCCAAGTGTTTATAAAATGAAAATGCTGCTTCCAATTGCTGTGTAAGGTATTTAATCTGTATAAAAGAACATTATCAAGTTACACCAATTCAATTTAGGTCTTTCAAACTAAAGACTAATTTTAAACTGATAACATTAAATTATTTGGAATTCAGTTGTAATTAAATGCATCATTCTCTACATATTACAGCTACAAATTGTATTTCCTGAAATGATTATTCAGGTAAAGTGACAAATCAAAAACAAAATTAAGACTGAAATGATAAACCAAGAATTTCTTTGATTAGCTCTGATACTCTGTGTAATCCACATTTCATATTTCATCCCATATTTTCTTCTGTGATCTCTAATTTTCTCATGCATCTTTTTTCCAGCTCTTAATACAGTGCGCAGATATCAATAAAATTCATACTCGAAGGAGATCAATAAATTCTTCACTTATGCCAGGCCTAAGGCATCAAGACATCTCAAAAGGAATTTGGAAAGACATGCAATTTCCTTTCTCATTCTAATGAGAACACTGATTCTATGTTCAGAAACTTCACTGAGAAAGCAAATACATTTATAGCCATTTGAAGGCGACATGGTAGGATTTTGGGTTACAGAGCCAGAGAAAACCAGAGAGGTCTTTCTCAAAACTCAGGTGACAGTACCCAGGGACATCACATTGTTTCTCAGAGCGTCTGTTGTGAAATGGCCGTCTTCCTGCTCCCCAAGTGCTTTAAGGGAATAAACCAACACGCTAAACAGGACTCGATCGTTATTCCTTCAGACCCAGGGGTTAGAGGACAGAATGAAATAAGTGATCAATAAAACATATGCTACCACTGCCTTCCAGAGGACCAATCCTCAACAAATGTTAAGAAGTTAATTCTTTATGATAAATATTGATGAGAACTGCAAGACAAGAGATATCATCTACGAACATTAATGAGAGTTAAGATAAAATGTTTCTAAGGAGTCACTTGACACAGAAAAAAAGAGTATTACTATTAGTTAGCATTTAAATAGCACTTTAAGCATTATCAGTGGGATCACATTTGAACACTTGTTTTTCAAAACCTTGCTAGGAATTTCCCCCAACTCCTGCTGGGAGTTGGGGAAATGGCTCAATATTACCAAATACTAGAATCCTTACAAATTAAGAAATAGTTCAAGATGAATTACTCAACTTATTATTCCTCAAGTTCGAGAAAATCTTTGCTTCCCTAAAACAGAAGAGCAATGTATAGGCCATACTGCAATGAAGTCGGTTTCACCCACGTCCTGGTGGAATGATATGAAAATCTCCTAAGTATTCCACTCCTTTCTCCTCTTAAAACAACTCAAGTCCTGTTTTCACTTTTAAATCTTGTAACTCAATTACCTTGTATTATGAAGGTTCTTAATCAGCGGTAATCACCTTGCAATCAAATTGCTTTCGTTGTTGTTTTTTTTGTGTGGGGGGGGTGTTTTTGCCATTTTAAAAGCTCTTAAAGAGCGAGTGCTTTTCAAATTGTTTCTGCTTAGTAGTCATCTTTTTTGGGGGGATATGATTTGGATCTTTAGAAATCCAGAAGAAGTGTCAGAAGAACTTCAGAAGTTCTAAGAGATCCTGCAATCAGTGCCCCTAAAAGACTTTCTATCACGTGTTTCTTCAAATAGCTTATCTCCCTCTGGTAGCACTGTGATTGCTGGAAAGTTTTTCTTGAGGTCCAATCTAAATTTGTGTCTTTGCACACTTCCATTGATGAGTAGAACAAATCTAATATTTCTCTCACCTGAGAAAGCTTTTTAATCCTTGAGAAGTATCATTAACACAATATATTTAAATACATTCTGTTTGATATAAGTTCCAAGACGGCAGAAGAGGAAAACCTTCTAGCATATAAATCTAGAAAGAAAGTTAGTAGAGCCCAGAATTTTCAGGGAGATTATCAAGTCCCAAGCTTGTTTACTGAGTTGCTAAGAACAGCAAGAGGAGACTAGGCCTGAAATAGTAATTGTTGTCTTCCTAGCATGGGGAAGATGTAAATCTCAAGGACATTGGTGTCCAATGGCCTGGTGCATATTGTAACTATTTCAAAAGGTATATCAAGGGAAGTCATTTGACACAATTCAATATTCAGAATTACCTGATTTTTTAAAGCATTAATTTCTCTATCCATTTCAGAATGAGTTCACTTCACTCCCACCCTGGTCAACAACATCTCCATTTTCATATTCTTTTAATGCCGTCGTGGCTGTTTGCAACGCGTTGAAACATCTGTGACAATGAACAGAATAATTAAGTCAATGTCTTCATAGCTTACATATTATACATTTCAAAAGGGTAATTTTTGAACCACTACCTTAAATTATCCTCAATCATAGAGAAGAAAATAAATATAAAAAGAGTTCTTGTCATTACTCAACACATCTGACGATATTTTGGGAAATAAAACCAGAAAAACAGTAGCCTCACCAATGATTTCATCTCTCTTTCAAAAGATATATATTCGTCATCAGCTCTACATTAATGTCACTTCATTTTAGAACACTGCCCACATGATTTCTCGTTATGCTGTCATATTTGTAGAACGAAGGATGCCTTCCAAATAATATAATACAACAATTAAAGGATAAGGAAATTCATTTTGAATAAAAAAAGTTTTACAGTGCTGTGATGTGTCTTCGTTATTTTAATTGTCGATCCATGTAAATTGGCTGGGCAAGTGTTTAAAGGTCCTAGGCTACAAAACACAAATGATCTCATTTAATGCTATTGGAATACCAAGTTGCATTTAAAATGTTGCTTTAGTGGATGGAATTACAGGTAGTCTCTAACTTGAAAAATCAGATGGATCTCAAACGCTCCTTTGCAAACTGACTTTGTGGAACAGGGGAGGCATTTCTCCCTCCCACTCAGAGGTAGTACTCTTAAAAGCAGTTCAATAAAAGCCCCGCAAAAACTAATTCTATCATAACACTGCTAAATTAAAGTCCTGGAAAATGCAGGACCATTTGGAGATTCTCCTCTCCCACTAATACGGCAACCTCTCTCCTGTGGTAAGAAGATCTGATACCTCAGCGGTGATAACTTCTTGCCACATTCAATTAGAAGTCATCCTCTGGAATTCAGTTACAATGCAATTTGAAAGCATTAAATGCTTACTTTCAAAAGTGTGACAGAATACAGAATTTAGACAGACTATGGTCGATGCTCTCATCCAAGTGGGATATGAAATAAATGTGCAGATAATGACAATATACAACCACGTGTAAGAGCTTTAGGGGAGTGTAATCGAAATTTCAATGTCAACTCTGATGGGGAAGGTCATTCATTACCAAAAACAGAGATCAGAGTAGGCCTCAGTGAGGAACTGCATTTGGGTGAGGATGAGTGTAGATACCATGGGTAAATATCACAGGCACAGGACAGATTTGGGAAAGCCCAAGGCATGTTTTGAAGCACAGAGAATAGTCCAGTTGAACAGGAGTGTAAAGTATAGAAGACAGAATAATATAATTGAAGAGAGAAAAGGCACGCTGCTGGCACATCGTGAAGAGCCTTATATCCCAGGTCAAGAAATGCTGTGGGGTCTAGCTCAAAAGTCATATACTTAACTTAGTTTGGCTGATCCCACAAAATTAGAAGATGCCTTTTACTCCTTCAGTCTCTGACTGCATTTCATTTCGACCATTCTAAAGCACTTAATACATTCTCATTTGCACAGCTTATTTGGGTCCCTACATTACCTCTTTGAATAGCCTACAATCACTCACTGTCAAAGCAGGGACTGCACATTAGTCATGGACCCCTGTCACTCCAGGACCAGCACAGTATTTTATATACAATGGATGTTTGATAATACTTTTTGACTGAATGACAATTGAACAAATTAGATAAATAATGAAGGAAATAAATTAGGACGGAAAACATAGAAATTTACCTTAGAGAAGCATTTGTGTCCAGAAATAGTATACAGAACAAGCGACTGTCAAATGCTGTATAGTATCATTCCACCAAACATACTTTAAGGTACAGGTGCTATGCAGCATTTTACTATAGCTTCAGAGATGCAGGACACAAGGTATATTTGTCAGCGGTAGGTTAGTGAAGAAAATGAAAATTAAAAAAAAAACCCCTTTGTTCACTTAGAATCATCCATGGTGGAATTCTTTAAGTGTTAATATACAAAATGAATTTGTACTCAGTATTTAACAAAAGAGTGAAATCCTTGCTTACTTAATGTTTCCTTTGAAAGGCCTGCCAAAAGGGGTCTTACCGATTTAAATCTTCCTCTAATTCATCATTTCTCTTCATTTGTAGTTCTAGAGAATCTTCCAGACATTGCTTCCACTCATTGAGTCTCGTGAATTTTTCCCTTTCAATACGAAGCTTTAAAAAAATTTTACAATGAAAAATATCACAATTGAACTGGCATTTCTCAAAGGGATTCTCTTCATTAACTCTAGCTGCAACTGTAAATATCAATTTAAGCATAGATTGTTAAACCAAAACAAATATGGAAAGATTTGAAAATGATTGATCTTCCTTGACATGACATACCTTTCCTGTGATTTCACTACAAACTATTTCTTTTCTTTTGAAATTTAAATCAATGAAAGTTCTGATTTGATTCAATATAGGTATTACTTTTACTGACAATATTCATAAATTTAGAAATGATTGAAATGAATAGGAATGAATAGAAAGTGGGCCAAGTTTCCCAACACACCACACCTTGGAGGAACATTGGCCTTTCCTATTTCTCTAGAGCCCATGATAATTATCCGTTCAGCTCCACTTCCCCTTTGCGTTGGCACACCTGACCCATGTTCCACACATTCCTATGTTGAAATGACAATGTATGTCTTTGTAAGTAAGGGTGTAAAACAGTTCTGCTAATCTCTTTGTACTGAAATAAGAGAGATGCAACGTGAGTAAATTGACGTTTTCTTTTTCTCCTTGAGTGGTTATCTGTTGTTCCCGATTATGAGCCAGGTGCTCTTTACTCTCTTGCAAAGGAAGACAGAAGTCTGCTCATTGTGGTGAATACCGCATTTCTCCTCTTTGCTTCCACATTTCTCCAATGAATTTTTACCACAGCTGCAATTTCTTCACTTCCTATTTCCATTTCATTCATCTATTTATCTGTAACTCTTCCCTTATTTATTTTCTATTTATCTGTGACTTAATTGGTATAGGAAATTCCCAGTCATAACGTTTATAACGTATCAGTACAAATAGGCCCTGCCCTCAACCGACATCTCAGAATCTGCAACTCTCAGAGTTTTACTGAATAACTTAGGGCACCAAAATTATACAAAACTGGCCCAGGTTCATGAAGCCATTTATGTCAACATTGGGATTTCAACCTACGCTTACGTCTGAGGCAAGATCTCTATTCCTAAAATATAGTGCCTTTCTTCATTGCCATAAAATCAGTTATTCCCTCCTTACTAGTCTACTACAACTGCATTCTCAAGAGGTAGAAGTCATACTGGTATCCAAAAACTTTTCTTCTTAGTCTCTGACTTCACTGAAACATAGATCCTCTTTCTCTTCTGTGATTGGTAATTTATTTTCCCTATAAATTATCCTTTCACCCTGTTTCTCTTTCCTCTTCTATCTCATGGAGACCCCTTTGGTCCTGGATCATGACTTCAAGCCGAGGATCAAAGAGTGAGGGAGGTGAGCATTTAATCCCACCTTCTCATTTTACAAAGGAGGAAGCAATCACACTGGTGTTAAATCAGTTGCATACAGTTTAATTAAAAACAAAAGGGCTACAGAGTCTTTCTGTTCTAATTTTGCCCGCACACCAATCTTTCCTACAAAATGCTAAGCCAAGTACTATCAAACATCGTTGAGATCATGTTACTGCCATGTACAGGAACTTCTATGGGCTATCAGATTGAGGCTTAAATTCTCCGTCTTCTTTTCTCTTATATCTCACTTCATCACATTTTTCCAACTTTTAATTCTAATTGCTTTACGGCTCCCCTCCTCACACTCCTATCCTTTTCGTATTTTCCTATCGCTCCCTATCCTACTAATCCATCACTTTCTTAGCCTATTGGACTCCATTGCTCTCCTGTACTGCTGATCCCTTCCCAAATCTCGAAGGCAACTCAAAGTTCTCACTTTTCTTCAATGCTTTCCTTACTATTTTGCTTCAATGAACCTTGCCTTCACTACATTCTTTGAGATTTTTGTCTGCAGCATTGAGTGAGTATGCTATTCGGGTTAATGCCTACATTGAGAATCACCTCTCATTTTAGTTCTTTATTATTTCAGTGTCTACTGGTGATATATTGTATAGGGACCTAGCAGGAATTCACTAAATATTTTCAGGATAATCAACTGCACTATACTCATTTAGAACTATAAGCAGAGCAAAAATGGATAAGTCATGAGTTAGTACAGATTTTTTTATAAATGAAGAATCCAAGGTTTGAGAGAGAAAACCATTCATAAAAACAAGTTGTATGCCAAGAGGCTGAGCCAGGACGCAAAATTTTGAAAGTTCACCCTCCTATATATGCTATCAATAATTAACATACATATGTGCAGATGTATAGATGTGTGTACGCATATATAAAATTCAGATATTCTGCAATTTTTCTTCCACTAGAGTTGCTACCTCAGCAAATTTGCTCTGGGAACTTCTTGTACTGAGAACAGGACTGGATAATACCATCTGCTCTAACCTCCACCTATAGTGATCTCTCCTTTTCATAAATGCTTACATGTTTACCATGCACTTAGTAGTTGTTTATATGCTACATTGTATTAAACATGAAATTCCTCTATTTGGCATTGGAATGCTAGAGAGACTGAAAATTCTTCAAGGAGAGAGTGCATGTCTTACACATAGCTTTTGCTACCTGCTCAGAACCTCTCATAGTGGAATTCACATATGGATTTTCACTAGTTGATGAGGTAAATTTTGAACAAGGAAGAAATTGTAATTTGACTAATTTTTACAGAGCGAAAACTTGGATGATCTGGGAAATTAGATTAGAAATGGGTGCTAGTTTGCACTGAATACCAATTACATGAGGTAATTCGTACTGACAAAGAGGGACTCTGACTTTTTTCTTCCTTACTTTACCTTCAAGGTCTCAGTCCACACCTAGTTTCTGGACTGCAGCCTGAAACTAAAAGGTTTGGAAGGGTAATATTTCAATCGATGTGTTCCACAAACAATGTGAGCGAAATGAAGACAATGAGGGATAGGGGAGTTAATTGGGAAAAAAAAGTTGTTTCACTCTCGTACTGCGTTCTGAAACCTAGAAAAATGTCTCAAGGGTCAAATGCCAGAGTAAAGAAGTTTTTCTAAGAATGAGATTGGACCTTGTAATAATGTCATAGCTAAGGGAAGTATACGGAAATTAACGAGTTCAAAATAAGGCTTTTGAAAAATTAGGAGGTAGATATGAAAATTGGGGAGGCAGTGGTTATTTGTATGAAAATGACAATGGTCTTTTGTTTTCAGTGTAGAGAAACTAGCATTTAGTCGGTGTCTAACGTGTGCAAGGAACAAAGGCCATAAAGTTGAGTGATTTGCAATTATCATCTCATTTGATTCTCACAACAACCCTGGGAGGTAGGTGCTATTATCAACCCCATTTCATGTTTGAGAATACTGAAAAGATTAAGTGACTTGCCTAAGATCACACCAAGAGCATCTGAGGCTATATCTGTAATCAGATCTTTCTCAGCCCAGGCTCAAGATTTTATCCATAATTGCTGCCAATCCCCTTCAAGTTGAGAAACATCTCATCATACAAAATTCTCTTTTTGATCACTTTGGCTTAGATTTCCCTTGCTTTACCACTTATGATGGGTACTAATTTGAAAATATGTTTGAGGAATGTCAGAAATATCCACTTCTATACTTTTTGGCAGGCATAATGATGAATAGCACACACAACTAGATATAAATATGGGAAAGCAAATGAAAAAGGAGAAAGGCACTTGACCTAATAATGGAAACCCGTTAGGGGAATTTGATTGTGTTGGTATTCTATGCGTAACCTCCCCTTCATTTTAATAATTTCTAATAATAATAACAACAATATTTTTTTTTACTGAATTTATATGTGGCCATTGGAGGCTCTGGGAAACCGAAAATATATAAAAAACCAGAATAGACAAACTCAAGGTGCTTTCGTCCAAATATCACCTTGAGCCAATTTTCATTTTAACTCCATTTTCAACCTAGGCAAAGCCAAGAAATGAATATAGAGTTTTGTCCTTCTTGTTTTTCCACTAGTAATACTACTATTATTACCAGTACCACTACTACTTCTACTAGAAGTACTACTACCAAATCTATTACAACAACTACTACTACTTTTGCTACTACAATAATAACAATTACTCTACTGCCAACATCCTGGGAAAAGGAATTTCTATGGAAAATAAGGAAGCATGAATACTCCCTGTCCTCAAGGAACTCCATTATAATTGGGTAAAAAACAATGAGATAAAGCAATTGATAGTTTGATAAGAAATGCGATCACCATAGGACAATCTATCTGTAATTAAATACCAGATTTTGTGGTATCAGATGAAAAGTGGATTTGAGGAGATTCAGGAATCAACAGGGGTGAAAAGCCCAAAAAGCATTATGAGAAAAGAATCATACTTTTGTAATTCAAAAACATCTTGAATGTGAAGAGTAGAAAGGTTTTGAATAGGTAGCACAGATGAGGAAGTGTAACTAAACAAGAAGAGTAACTAAACAAGATGGAGGTATGGAGGTGGAAATCCACAGGGTGAGATCAGATTGATTAAGTTAGGGAATATTAATGAAAGCATCCATCTAATTACTTCAACTCCAATTTATCCTTTCCATGTACAATTTCTATATGTACAAAATGTGAAGAAATAACATTTTCTTGTTATTCAAGGAGGAGTTTGAACAGAAAGAAACAAAGAATTTGTACTTGACAGTGCTGTTTGGGGGATTAAATGAGAAAATGAAGGTCAAGGTGTTTCTAAAAATCAAGTATGATAGAAATGATTGAGCTATTATTGGTCCTGGGACAAACACCTCACTCTTTGCATAAGGACAGATAAACCAAATGGTCAACCACAGAAAGAGTGAATATAAGTATTAAAATTTACGTGTACAGATTGTGGAAGTTGGAGGAATAATTCTAAGTCAACGGAAATTACAGACACAGTGTTCAGAAAATTGACAAAACTGGTAAAATGAGAAAGCAGCAATTCCCCAAACCACTTGGTAGTAGCTAAGAAAGAGAAGGGTAGAGAAGTGGAATGGGCTAGGTACTCAAGAGATAGCAGGCAATGAATATAGCAGTCTCTGGGTTGATAAACTCAAGGACCCCTACCTTCTGGGATAAGAACTCACTGTTCGAGAAAATTGCGGGGAAAACTGGATAACAATGTGGTGGAAACTAAGCATAGACCAATTCATGACACCATGCACAAGAATGAATGGGTACATGATCTAGGGATAAAGATTGATATCATGGACAAAGTGAAGGAGGAAGGAATAGTGTATTTATCAGATTTATGGAGAAGGGAAGAGTTTTTGACTAAAGAAAAGACAGTAAGCATTATGAAGGGAAAGGTGAATAATTGTGATTGCACTAAACTGAAAAGTTTTTACACAACTAGACCCAATGCAATCAGGATTCAGAGGGATGTAGTACATTGGGAAAGAATTTTGACAGTTAATGTTGGGGACAAAGGCCTCATTTCTAGAGTATATAGAGAACTGAGTCAAATGTACCAGAATACAAGTCATTCCCCAATTAATAAATGGTAAAAGGATATGAACAAACAATTTTCAGAGGAAGAAATTAAAGATACCTATAATCATAGAAGAAATGCTCTCAACCACTTTTGATTAGAGATGCAAATCAAAACAACTCTGAGGTACACAACACACCTATTAGATTGGCAAACATGACAGAACAGGAAAATAATAAATGTTGGCGAGGATGTGGGAGAGTTGGAACACTAATTCATTGTTTGTGGAGCTGTGAGTTCATCCACCCATTCTGGACAGCGCTTTGGAACTGTGCCGAAAGGGCTACAAAAATGTGCACACCCCTTCACCCAGCAATATACAGCAATATGACTGTATCCCCAAGAGATAATAGAAATGAGAAAGGACCCCACATGTACAAAAATATTTACAGCATCACTCTTTGTAGTGGCCAAAAACTGGAAATCAAGGGGATGCCCATCAATTGAGGAATGGCTGAAGACATTATGGTATCTGAATGTAATGGAATACTATTGCGCTATAAGAAATGATGAGCAAGATGACTTCAGAGAAGCCTGAAAATATTTACATGGTTTGATGCTGAGCAAGAGGAGCAGCACCAGGAGAACTTTGTGCACAGCAACCACCAAAGTGTGCAAGAGCTTTTTCTGGTAGACTTCGATATTCATAGAAAAAAAAAATTCCCAATGATGCCCTAAGGCAAAATGCTTTCCACATGCAGGGAAAGAACTATGGAATTCAATCGCAGAATTTAACAGATCATTTCTGTGTGTGTGTGAGTGTGTGTGTGTGTGTGTTATATTTTGGTTTGTTATATGATTTCTCCCATCTATTTTAGTTCCTCTACACAGCATGACTACAGTGAAAATGTACTCAGTAGGAATGTATATGTAGATTCTATATAGAATTGTATGGCTCTTGGGGAGGGAAAAAAATCTAAGTTTTGTCGTAGTGATTGGAGAATATTAAAACTAAATATATTGCTTAAAAATGTGAAATGTCACACTGAATATACTTTCCACTCATTTGTTTCCAGAACAAATTACTGATCTTTTTGCATACGTACTTGACTTTTGGTTTCATCTACTTCCTTCTGTAGTTTTTCCTTATCTTCATAATCAATTTCCTTAAATGATGTGACTTGTTGTGAAACTCCTGTCAGGGACTGATAATTGCAGGAAACAGGTGGCTCTCGCTGAAGATTTCTTACTCTAGCCTGATAGAAATATGTCCAAATTACTAATATTACAGATTTCATAAAGCAACATTAGCTCGTATAAAATAAATATAATTTTAAAATTCAAATCAAAAGTCTGTATAATTTTGCATACAACTTAATTTCTTCAGTATGTTCATAATTATCAAAGATTGAAAGACAGAAATCTCTTAGGGATTAAGGAAACAACCTCATTTTGCAGGTGAGAAAAACTAAACTCCAAAGAGGTTAAATGAGTAACCAAGGTCCTAAAGGTAGACGTTTAGAAAGAAAAAGATTAAAACTTGGCTCCTGAGACAGCAAAGTTGTTTAGATTATACCACTCAACTTCCATTTAGCATGGAGCAAATGAGATCTTTCTACTCCCTCAGAATACTCCTCAGAAATCAGTACAGTCAGCCTGCTTTCCCCATTACATCTTAATTGACAAGAATGAGACCACCTCCAAAGCTATCTAGGCACTAAAACATTTTACGTGAAATTCCCACGCAAAGTAAAGGAAAGAGGAGGGAAGAACGTACACTTTCTTATGCTTGGTAGAAAATGTAAAGGTTTTCCATTCCATTTTTCGGAAAAGTTGACTACCTTATTTCTGTGTGCCAGTCCGTAGAAGAAAGACATCTACAAGAAAAGGTTTTGCTTTCTTTCCTCTCATGGTTTACGCTGGAGAATGAACATAGGCACTGATATGCTTGTCAGGCTTGGTAAAAGCACTTAACATGCCCAAAGTCAAAATGTCAACAACAAATATGGGCGCTAGGTATTATTCACATCTTCAACAGTCTTGCTAAGCCTTCAAGGAAGTTGCTTTCTCTGTTCAGATAAGAGTTACACTCCTGGTTTCAGTCAATGGAGAAGAAACAGGAAACTATGGAAAATATGCTAGTTCTACACGCTATGTGTACATAGCATGTTAGAAGTACAGAGTTTTGGACATACAGACGTATTCATCCGTTCACATATATGTATATGTAGATATCCACACAGAAAAACATAACTGTATGTGTATAGAATGATATACTGCAACAATTCTTCTCCTCTTTCACTACAGAGCAAGGGGAATTATTACATAAATTATGAAAACCAAATGAAGCCAAAAATCAAAAGAAGCCAAATGTTTTTTTTCTAATTAGACAAGATGAAGTACTTTGTAAAAGTCAATTTTAGTAGAGTCACGCCAAATTTTTTGAAGAAAACATAAGGCTAAGAGAAGACAATGTAAAGTTCAGAAAGTAAAATTGGCTCAATTCACTGAATTTCTACAAGTAAACTGTACTCTATTATGGAATGACTAGATAAAATTTTAAATTTTTTAGATGAAATCATTACCCAGGACAATACGTGGTAGAATCGACCCTCACTGCATATATGAAAAATCACAGATAATGTGATCTGCTATTAGACTGTATAAATTATTCATATTAAGGAACTAAAAGGAGTGATTCCAGAACCGGCAACTTTGGAAACTGAGCAAGACTTGTTAGTCCAACCACAAAAAAAAAAATAAAAAAAGAGATGAAAAAATAGTGGAGTACAATTAAAAAATAAGATTAGTAACTGAAAAATTAACGCTTAATGAAGAATCATAATGTTTCTGAATAGAAGCACTGTCCTAAATTTCAAAGAAAAGTAGTGGCTCGACTACGGAATTTCACTACAAATAGAATCCAATCGTTAATGTTTCAAAAATTAGTTCAAAAGTGTCTAAATTGAAACTAGTTAGACAGATGAGTATGTTTAAATTTTAATGAAACTCGTAAAGGGCATATTGCACAGTTATCTCAAAAGAGATTTTATACTTCAACTGTAATATTGTTCCTAGCATTATGTTGGAAGACTTTTCTTAAATTGCAGCATTTGAAAAAATTTGTGATATTTCAGTATTCAAATGGAATAATAGAAAAATTAATGAAATAAAAATTTATCTTTATTTGGATACTAGAGATTTCCTATACAAATATTTATTAAGCCAAATGTCATGGACTGCATGATTTCTTGAAGCAAAATGTGTCGTTACCTAAAAGAAGAATTTGTAAATTATTTTTATACTTTTAGCTTTTATATTATTATTTTTATGTTTAAAATTGCTTTCGATTGTTTGCTTTATTACTTATATTGTATTACAGTACATGTTATTTTCATTTTTATATTCATTTGATCTTAAAAATTATTATATTACTTGTTCTATTTATCATATCATGGATTCTCACTCTCAATTCTTATATATCAGAATTTGTACAATGAAAGATAATAGCATCACCAGCCTGTCGAATATTCAAATTCCTAAGATATCTTGATAAAAATTAAATTGAATTTCATTTCAAAACGACTAAAACTTATCCAAGCAAAACACTTCAAAAGCGAACCCTCTTGCGGCCTTCTCATTTTCATATTTCCACGTTTGCTCTCTGAAGTGGTTCCATTCACACATTAACTAATACTTTATTGCTCTCTTCTACTATAAGAGCTTGTTTATCAATATCAGCATAAACTTTATTGAAGAGATCAATAAATTGCACCTGGGCATCACTCATTTGCTTTTCTTGAATTATGATTTTCTTCTGTGTGTCTTCAAGCTCTTGCTGCAGCACCATATTTTCACTCTGGATTTGGCCTAATCTTTCTTGGAGAGATTCATTTTCCAAACTATATCTCTTGACCTTTTCCTTTAACACTTGATTTGGTTCTTCAAGTTCCTCTGCCTTCTGTTCAGCATGCTTCAGTTCTCTCTGTGTGTTTTCTAAAATGTATGTCTTCTCTCTGAGGGATTCATGGACATGGTCTAGCTCATTTTCTAAACTCTTGGCTCTACTTGCAGTCTTAGAGAGTTTTTCAGAAAGGACACCGTTATCCTCTCTTAGACTACACAAGTCATGGTTTAGTTTGTCCTTTAAATGAAGCCACTCATCTCTTTTACCCTCAAAGGAATCCTCAAGGGCTAATTTTGATAACTCATATTTGCCAACGATTTTGATCAACCTGGACGCGTATGATGCCCCATCGTCCTCTAGTTTCTCAATGTTTTGTTCTGCATTCTGCAGTTTAGAGTTCAGCATGGCATTCTGAGCTTTCAGAACGATTATTCGTCGACGGCACTGAAATCCGATTTTTCTTAACGCTTCTTTATTTAATTGTAATTTCTGTTGAAGCTCTTCAATCTTTTCTTTCAACGCTTCAGTTTCTTCTGTGTGGTGCTTTCTGGTGCGCTTATCCTTACTTTTTACTGTGTGTAATTCCATTTGGTGCATGGCAACTTCATACTGTATGATTTCCTTTTTTTTCTGCAGGTATTTTTCCTTTTCGTTCCTAAGAGGAACCTAAAGATAAGAAAAAGAAAAAAATGTTATTCAAAATAAAATTATAAATTCTGATATTTCCATAAAAATTCAAAATAAACGCCAAAGGTCCAAGAAGCATAGTGTCTTCAGAGGAAAAGTTAACTGAGGGAGTTTCACCTATTTCCCATTCTGTTAATTTGCGCAAAGAACAGGACTTAAAACTGCATCATAAATCGAAGATTTGGAACGCGTTTTTGGACCGACAAAGCTGTCTGTCTTTCAGTATATTTGATTTCCTTTTCTCCATACATTTTATCTCACACTGCTGATTTTATTTCAGACATTTCAAGGTGTCTGGAAAGTACTTTCAATACATGATCTCACCTACAATTTGCACAACCTTTATGAGGGAAATACTTATATTTATTTATATTGCTAAGTGTGGAACAGAAGTGCAGTTCACGCATTTGAAACTATAGATTATTAGAGCAAAAGGGGACACTACTGATGAGTTAGTACATCATTTTATAATTCAAGAACCAGAAGCCTAACGACAGAAAACCATTTGCTGAAAGTCGTGTGGATGGCAATGGACTGAAGCAGAACACAAAATCTTGGAAAAGTCCCCCTTAGATTGACAGTTTTACCAGATTTCAGACATATAATTATATGAACACACACATGTGTGTGTAATTCCATATGTGTACATGTATAATTTTGTGTGTACATATACACATCCACACAGGAACAGATATATCAATATAAATAAATATATAAATGTACATACATATGTATAAATATATATACATATATATATATATATATATACATATATATGTATAATACGTAGGTATTCAGCAATTGTTCTTCCACTAGGGCTGCTAACTCAACCAATTTGCATCGAGTAATGTTCTCATTAATAAAAACATGAATGGATTAATACCATCTGCTCTAATTTCCACCTGTACTGATATCTTCTTTCATAAATACTTACAGGAATATCGTTCACTTAGTAGTTGTTTAAATTCTACTTTTTGCTACAAATGAACTTTCTCTCTTTTGTATTGACTTCCCAGAGAGAGTGAAAATTCTTCAAGAAGACAGTGCGTGTCTCACACACAGTCTTCGTATACTTCTCAGGGTCTATCACAGTGTTGTTCACATAATTATTATTCACTAATTGATGAAATAACATTTGAACAAGGGAGAAACTGTAATTTCACTGAAATCTTCCATAGTGAAAACTTGCGCGATCAGGGAAATTAGACAAGACATAGTGCCAGTTTGGCCAGAATGCCAATTAATTGACCTACCTCTTCCTACCAAAGATGGATTCTAAATTACTGCTTCCTTGCTGAAACTTCCAGGAGTCAGTTCACACCTAGTTTCTTGACTGCATCCTGATGCAAAAAGCTTTTGACGGTTAATATTTTAATCCAGGTCTTCCAGAAAGAAGGTGAGGGAAAGGAAGACAAGGAGTGATAGGGGAGCTACTTGGGAAACAAAACTTATTTCATTCCAGTGCTGATTTCTGACACCTTGAAAAATTTCTCAAGAATACAAATTCAAAAGAAAAGTAATTTTCAGAAGAATGAGACTGGAACTCATAATAGTTTTTTAACTAAGCCAAGTCTACTGAAATTAGCCAGGTTAAGAAAAGTCTTTTGCAATATTTGGAGATGCTTATCAAAATTTGGGAGGTAGTATTATTTGTATAAAATGGACAATGATCTTTATGTCCTTGGAGCAGGGAAACTAATATTTCTTAAGTATCTAATACGTGCCAAGAACAAAGGCCATAACCTTAAGAGATTTACAATCATTATCTCATTTGATTCTTCCAACAACACTGAGAAGTATGTGCTATTATAATCCCCATTTTGTGGCTAAGGAAAGGGAGAAGAATTAAGTGACTTGCCTAGGATCACACAGATAGAATCTGTGGACACATTTGAAGTCAAATCTTTCTAACCCCAGACGCAAATTTCTATCCCTAATTCCCCCAACATACGTCTAAGTGGAGAAATATCCCATCATCAAAAGTTCTTTTTTTGCCTGCTTTGGAAGAGATACGTACTTACTATGCAATTTATGATGACGACTAGGGTGAAATTTGTTTTGAAGAGTATCCGAAATACCTCTTACTATAGATTGTGCCTTCTACAATGATGAATCTATACCTAAATACTTGGAAATGTGGGAAAGCAACTGACAATGGAGAAAGGTATTTGCTAGCATTGAAGGGAACAGGTTAGAAGAATTTGACTGTCATGCAATTGTACGCTTAACTGTACCTTCATTTTAAAAATTTCTAAGAATAATACGAGCAACTGAAAAATAATTTTGTTTTCAATTTCTACTTTGCTCTTTGTGGTCTGGAGAATTCAAAATTTATAAAAATCAGACTAGAACATCTTCAAGTATTTTAGTCCAACCACTTTCAACTGCTGGCAAAATCAACAAATAAACATTTAGTTTCCTTGTTCCTGTTTTCCTACTACTAGGACTACTACTACAAGTACTCCTATCACTAGAACTAATAGTACTGGAACTACAACTAGTACTACTTGTACTACAACAATCATAACAATTGCCTCTACTGACAGTGTGCTTTGAAAGCAAAGTTCTACCGAGAAAGAATGAAGTATCCATTGTTCTGTCCTCAAGAAACTTTATTACAGTTGGGCAAAAAACAGTTAGAAAAGGGAAGTGATAGTTTGTCAACAGATGTGAAAACCATAAAGCAATAAATGCTCACTTACATACCCAATTCGGTATTAGCTAATTAGGTGGTATCAGATGAAAAGCGGATTTCAGGAGATTCAGAAATCCTTAGGGGTGAAAAGTCCCAATGGCATTATGGCAAAAATATCGTGGGTTTGGAATGCACAAGCCTGTTGGAGATGAAGAGTAGATAGGTTTTTGATGGGGAGTGCAGATGAGAACGTGTAACTGAGCAAGAAGTGAAGAAGGTATGGAGCTAGAAATGCACATGGTGAGATCTGATTGCTGAAGTTAGAAGATATTAATGAAATCATCCATCTCATTACTTTAATTCTCAATTGTATTTTGCAGGTACAATTTACATATTTAGGAATTGTGAAGAAACAACCTTTTCCTGTTATTCAAGGAGAAGTTTCAATGGAAGTATACAAATAATTTTTACTTCACAGCATTGTTTGGGGATTAAATGAGAAAATGATGGTAAAGGTCTTTCTAAACATAAAGAATCATAGAAATGATTTAGGCATTATGGGTCCTTGGAAAAACACTCATTCTTTGTGTAAGGACAGATAAACCAAATTGTCAACGACATCATGAGTGAATATTAGTATTGAAATTCATGTGCACAAATTGTGGCGGTTGTAGGTCTAACTTTAATTCAACTTAAATGACAGACAGAGCGTTCAGAAAATTTATACTGTTGACGAGCAAAAGGGAAATGTCACACTGCACACAATTTCCATTCATCAGGAACAAATTATTGATCTTTTTGCATACATACTTTACTTTTGGTTTCGTCTACTTGCTTCAGTAGTTTTTCCTTCTCTTCATAATTCCTTCGATAAAATGATGTAACTTGTTGTGAAACTATTCTCATGGATTGATAGTTGCCGGAAACAGAACTTCTCGCTGAAGATGTCTTTCTCTGGCCTGATAGATATGTGTTCAAATTATTTCTATTGCTGATTTCAGAAAGCAATATTAGCTCATATAAAATAAATATAGTTTCAAAATTCAAATCAAAAGTCATTATAGTTCTGCATGCAATTTAATTTCATCAACATATTCATAATTTTCATAGATTTGAGATATAAATATCTTAGATGGTATTTAACAAAATTCCCGCATGTGGCACATGAGAAAAACGAAACTCCAAAGAGGTTAGTTGAGTTACCCAAGGTCCTAACGTTAGTCGTTTCTAGGGAAAAAGATTGACACTTGGCTCCTGACACAAGAAAGCTCTTTTGATTATTCTACTCAACCTTCATTTAGCATGGATCAAATGCGCACTTTCCACTTGCTCAGTATAATCCTGAGATATCAGAACATTCAGCCTGGTGTCCCCATTGACTTCTTTTTGAGAATAATTACAGCCCCTCAAAAATCTAGGGACTGAAATATTATAGGTGAAATTCACATGGAAAATACTGGAATGAGGGGGGAGGAATGTATACTTTTTTGTACTTGATAGACACATTAATCGTTTCCCATTCCTTTTTTCAGAGAAATTAACTGCCTCATTTCTATGCACCAACATTTAGAAAGAGGAGGACATCTACAAGAAACGTTTGAATTTTCCTTCCTCTCATTGTTTAACTGGGGAGAAGGAACGTAGGTACCGGTACGCATGTCAGGCTTGGTAAAAGCGTTTGACATGAATGATTTGTTTTGCTCAAAGCCAAAATGAAAACAACAAATATGGTCACTAGGCACTGTTCACATCTTCAAGAGTCTTTGCTAAGCCTTCAAAGAATTCCTGTTCCTGTTCAGATAGGAATTACACTCCTGGTTTCAGTCAATCGACAAAAAAAAGGAAACTATGAAAGAATATGCTAGTTCTCCCACTAATCTATACACAGCACGTTGCAAGTTCAGCGTTTTGTACATACAGACGTATTCATCCATTCTCATATGTGTATGTGTACATATACACGCAAGATGCAAAGTCATGTGTGTATAGACTGATACACTGCAAAAATTCATCTCTAATTTCATCATAGTGCAACGCAAATTATTGCATAAGTTATGAATACCAAATGAAGCCAAAAATCAAAAGAGATCAAAATTTTTTCTCTAATTAGGCACGATGAAGGAATTTGTGAAACTAACTGTAACTAAAGTCTGGGAAGCTATTTTGAAGAAAACATAAGGCTAAAAGGAGACAATGTAAAGTTGAGACAGTAAAATGGGCACAATGTACTGAATTCCCATAAGGTTACTAAATTCTGCTTTGGAAGGATAAGATAAAATTTTCAACTTTTTTAGATGAATTATTGCCCAGTACAATATATGGTATAATGGACACTCATTGTATATATGAAAAATCACAGAAAATGAGAGCTGGTATTAGACTGTGTAAAGTTATTCTTATTCCACAACTAAACGGCCGTGATTCCAGAACTTGCAATTTTGCACATCGAGCAAGAATTATTCGTAAAACAATAAAAAAAATACTGACATTAAAATATTACTAGTGAAGCACAATTAAAAAATAAGATTAATAACCCAAAAAGTTAACGTTTAATGCAGAAAAATGATCTTTCGGAATAGAATTGCTGTCCTCACTTGGAAAGAAAAATAGTGTCTAGACTACGGAATTTCACTACAAATATAATCCAGTTGTTAATGCATCAAAAGGTAGTTGAGAGGAGTCTGAATTGAAACTAGTCATATTGTGGAATATGTTTAAATGCTAATGAGATGTCTAATGGGAATATTCCACAGAATCAAACAAGAAATTTTATCTTTCAACTGTTATATAATTGCTAGCATTTTTGTGTAAGATCTCTCTTCAACTTCAGCATTTGAAATAATTTATTCCATTTCAGAGTTCAAATGGGATATTAGGAAAATTATTAAAATGGAAAAAATTATCTGCATTTATGAGGCAGCGATTTCCCCTACAAATATTTATGAAACCAAAATGTCATGGACTCTGAGTCTTCTTAAGGTAAAAAGCATTTTTTTATTTTTATTTTTATTTCGTTTTTATGTTATTATTTTTATGTATCACATTATTTTCATTTCTTAATTTCATTGCTTACTTTTTATTACAGTATGTTTAATTATTATTGCATTCATATTATCTTAAAAATCATGACATTACTTGTTCTATTTATCATATTATGGATTCTCATTCTCAATTCTTACATATCAGCATTTCCCCAATGAAAGTTGATAACCTCACCAGCCTGTTGAGAATTCAAATTCCTAAATTATCTTGATTAAAATTACTTTGACTTTCATTTCAAAAAGCTATATCGTTATCCAAGTATGACATTTAATGACCGAACCCTCTTTCAGCCTTCTCAATTTCATATTTACACATTTGTTCTCCTAAGTGGTTACATTCACTGACTAACACTTTCTTGCTGTCTTCTACTAGAAGAACTTGTTTTTCACTATCAGCATAAAGTTTGTTGAAGAGATCAATAAACTGTACCTGAGCATCACTCAGTTGCTTTTCTTTCATCGTGACTTTCTTCTGTGTGTCTTCAAGCGCTTGCTGAAGCACCATATTTTCACTCTGGATTTGACGTAACCTTTCTTGGAGAGATTCATTTTCCAAACTACATCTGTTGAGTTTTTCCTTTAACACTCGATTTGTTTCTTCAAGTTCCTTTGCCTTCTCTTCAGCATGGTTCAGTTCTCTCTGTGTGTTTTCTACAATATATGTCTTTTCTCTGAGGGATTCATGAACATGGTCTAGCTCATTTTCTAAACTCTTGGCTCCACTTTCAGCCTGAGAGAGTTCTTCAGAAAGGAAAGCATGGTTCTCTCTTAAACTAGACAAGTCACTGTTTAACTTGTCCTGTACATGAAGCCACTCATCTCTTGCTTCCTGAAAGGAATGTTCAAGGGCTAGTTTGGACGCCTCACTTTGCTCATAATCGTCAATAACAGACATCAGACGAGACCTGTATGATTCAATGTCGCTCTCTAGTCTCTCTGTGTTTTCTTTTGCATTCTCCAATTGAGAGTTCAGCGCTGCATTCTCAGCTTTCAGAACCTTTACTTGGCCACTGTATTGAAATCGGATTTTTCTTAATGCTTCTCTATTCCACTGTAATTCCTGTTGAAGCTCCTCATTCTTCTCTTTCAAAGCTTCAGTTTCTTCTCTGTGGTGCTTTCTGGTTTGCTGATTCTTAATTTTTACTGTTTTTAATTCCACTTTGTGCATGGCAACTTCATACTGTATGATGTCCTTTTTCTCCTGCAAATATTTTTCCTTTACATTCCTAACAGGAACCTAAACATAAGGAAAAGAAAAGATAATGTTATTCAAAATAAAATGACTTATTCGGATATTTCCTTAAAAATTCAAAGGAAACGCCAAGGGGCCAAGAAGCATAGTGTATTTAAAGAAAAAGTTAACTGAGGGACTTTCACCTCTTTCCCATTTCTATCAATTTGCTGAAAGAATACGACTGAAAACTGCTTCATCAACCAGAAGATTTGGACACCATTTTTGAACTCACAAAGCTGTCTGTCTTTCAGTAGATTTGGTTTCCTTTTCTCCATACATTCTGTCTCACACTGATGATTCTATCTGAGACATGTCAAGGTTTTTGGAAAGGACTTTCAGTACATCATCTCACCTAAAATTTGCACCACCCTTGTGAGGGAAATATTTATATTCCTTCATATTGCTAATTGGGTAACAGAAGTGCACTTCACGCACGTAAAACTATAGATTGTTGAAGCAATAATGGACACTACTGATGAGTTAGTACATCATTTTACAAATCAAGAACCAGAAGCCTAAAGACAGAAAATCATTTGTCGAAAGCCAACTGGATGGCAATGACTGAAGCAGAACACAAAATCTTGGAAAAGTCACCCTTAGATGCAGAGTTTTAACAAACTTCAGACACATATTTGTAAAAACACACACATATATGTGCATGTATCAACGTATGTGTACATGTATATTTTTGTGTGTGCATATACACATGCACACAGGAACAAATATATCAATATAAATAAATATATAAATATAAATGTACATGTTAATATAGATAGATAGATAGATAGACAGACAGACAGATAGACAGATAGATAGATAGATATAGATATACAATAGGTAGGTATTCAGCAATTGTTCTTCCAGTAGGGCTGCTAACTCAACCAAATTGCATCAAGTAATGTTTGCATTAGGAAAAACATGAATGGATTACTACCATCTGCTCTAACGTGCAACTTTAGTGATATCTCCCTTTTGTAAATGCTTACTGGAAAATCGCTCACTTCGTAGTTGTTTAAATTCTACCGTTTGTTATAAATGAAGTTTCTCTATTTTGTGTTAACTTCCACAGAGAGTGAAAATTCTTCAAGGAGACAGTGCACGTCTGACACACAGTCTTTTATCCTGCTCAGGATCTATCACAGTGTTGTTCACATAGACAGTATTCACTAGTTGATGAAATAACGTTTGAACAAGGAAGAAACTGTAATTTCACTAAATTCTTACATACTGAAAACTTACACGATCAGGGAAATTACACAAGAAATGGTGCCAGTTTGGCCAGAATGCCCATAAAATGACCTACTTCTTGCTGCCAACGATGGACTCTAAGTTACTGCTTGCTTGGTATACCTTCCAGGAGTCAGTTCACACCTCGTTTCTTGACTGCAACCTGAAGCCAAAAGCTTATGAAGGTTCATATTTTAATCCAAGTCTTTCAGAAAGAAGGTGAGAGAAATGAAGACAAGAAGTGATAGGGGCGTTACTTGGGAAACAGAACTTATTTCATTCCAGTGCTCATTTCTGACACCTTGAAAAATTTCTCAAGCATGGACATTGAAAAGAAAAGTCATTTTCAGAAGAATGAGATTGGAATTCATAATAGTTTCTTAACTAAGCTGAGTACACTGAAATTGGCCAGGTTAAGAAAACTCTTTTGCAATATTAGGAGATGATTATCCAAATGTGGGAGGCAGTATTATTTATATATAGTGGACATTGGTCTTTATGCTTTTGGAGCAGGGAAACTAGCATTTCCTAAGTGTCCAATATGTGCCAACAATAAAGGCCATAAACATAAGAGATTTACAATAATGATCTCATTTGATTCTCACAACAACCCTGAGAAGTATGTACTAGTATTATCCCCATTTTGTGGCTGAGGAAACTGAGAAAAACTAAGTGACTTGCCTAGGATCACACAGACAGAATCTCCGGACACATTTGAAGTCAGATTTTTCTAACCCCAGACCCAAATTTCTATCGCTAATTCCCCCAACATACGTCTAAGTGGAGAAATATCTCATCATCCAAAGTTCTTTTTTAACCTGCTTTGGCAGAGTTACTTACTTACTTTTCAAGTTATGGTGACTACCAGGGTGAAATTGCGGTTGGAAGAATCTCAGAAATCTCCCTTACTATACGTTGTGCCTTCCACCATGATGAATAGCATGCAGAAATACATGGAAATGTGGGAAAGCAACTGACAATGGAGAAAGCTATTTGATAGTATTAAAGGGAAGGGGCTAGAAGAATTTAACTGTCATGCTATTGTACGCTTAACTGCACTTTCATTTTAATAATTTCGAAGAATGATCACAGAAACTACAATACTTTCGTATTGAATTTCTACTTTTGGAGTCTGGAAAATTGAAACTTTATATAAAATCATACTAGAGAAACTCAAAGTACTCTAGCCCAACCATTACCTTAGAACAAATTTAATTTTAGGTAAACTTGCAACTCCTGGCAAAATCAACAGAAAACATTGAGTTTCCTTGTTCCTGTTTTTCTACTGCTAGTGCTACCACTACAAGTACTACTATCACTAGAACTACTAGTACTAGAACTACTACTAGTACTACTTGTACTGAAAAAATAATAACAATTACTTCTCTTGACAGCATGCTTTGAAAACAACGTTCTATCAAAAATAACGAAGTCTAAATGATCACTGTCCTCAAGGAAATCTATGATAGTTGGGCAAACAAGAGGTAGAACACGGAAGTAATAGTTTGTTAACAGATGTGAACAGCATAAAGCAATAAATACCCAATGAGGTCATATCAAATGAAAAGTGGATTTCAGGAGATTCAGAAATCCATATGGGTGAAAAGTCCCAATGGCATTATGGCAAACGAATCATGCTTTTGGAAGGCACAAGCATGCTGGAGGTAAAGAGTCGATAGGTTTTTGACGGGTAGTGCAGATGAGGACGTGTAACTGTGTGTAAGCCAGAAGAAGAGTGTGAAGAAGGTATGGAGCCAGAAATCTACATGGTGAGATCAGATCGATGAAGTTAGAGGATATTAATGAAATCATCCATCTCATTACTTGAATTCTCAATTGCATTTTGCAGGTACAATTTACATATTTACAAATTGTGAAGAAACAACCTTTTCCTGTTGTTCAAGGAGAAGTTTCAACGTAAGTAAACAAGTAATTTCTACTTCACAGTATTGCTTCGGAATTAAAAGAGAAAATAATGGTAAAGGTCTTTCTAAACATAAGGAATCATAGAAATGATTTAGGCATTATGGGTCCTTGGGAAAACACCTCACTCTTTCTGTAAAGACAGATAAACCAAATTGTCAAGGACATCATGAGTGAATATTTGTATTGAAATTCGTGTGCACACATTGTGGAGTTTGTAGGTCTAATTTAATTCGACTTAATTGACAGACAGAGCGTTCAGAAAATTTATACTGTTGACGAGAAAAAGGGAAATGTCACACTGCACACAATTTCCATTCATCAGGAACAAATTATTGATCTTTTTGCATACATACTTTATTTTTGGTTTCATCTACTTGCTTCGGTAGTTTTTCCTTCTCTTCATAATTCCTTCGATAAAATGATGTAACTTGTTGCGAAACTATTCTCATGGCTTGGTAGTTGCCAGAAACAGGAACTTCTCGCTGAAGATTTCTTTCTCTGGCCTGAGAGATATATGTCCAAATTATTTATATAGCTGATTTCAGAAAGCAGAATTAGCTCATGTGAAATAAATATCATGTCAAAATTCACATCAAAAGTCATTATAGTTCTGCATGCAATTTAATTTCATCAACATATTCATAATTTTCATAGATTTGCGGTATTAATATCTTAGATGTTATTTAACAAAATTCCCTCATGTTGCACATGAGAAAAACGAAACTCCAAAGAGGTTAGTTGAGTTACCCAAGGTCCTAACGTTAGTCGTTTCTAGCGACAAAGATTGACACTTGGCTCCTGACACGAGAAAGCTCTTTTGATTATTCTACTCAACCTTCATTTAGCATGGGTCAAATGAAATCTTTCTACTTGCTCAAACATTCAGCCTGATTTCCCATTGCCTGTTTTTTGAGCATAATTGTATCACCTCAAAAGTTATCTAGGGACTAAAATATTATAGGTGAGACTCACATGGAAGGGAATGGAATGAGCGGGGAGGAATGTATACTTTTTTGTACTTGATAGCCACATTAATGGTTTCCCATTCCGTTTTTCAGAAAAGTTAACTGCCTCATTTCTATGCACCAACCTTTAGAATGAAGAGGACATCTACAAGAAACGTTTGAATTTTCCTTCCTCTCATTGTTTAACTCGGGGGAAGGAACGTAGGTACTGGTACGCATGTCAGGCTTGGTAAAAGCGCTTCACATGAATGATGTGCTTTGCTCAAAGCCACAATGAGAAGAACACATATGGTCACTAGCTGCTGTTCCCATCTTCAAGAGTCTTTGCTAAGCCTTCAAAGAATTCCTTTTCCTGTTCTGATAGGAATTACACGCCTGGTTTCAGTCCATCGGCAAAAAAAAAGGAAACTGCGGAAAACATGCTAGCTCTCCCGCTTATGCATATATAGCACATTACAAAATCAGAGTTTTGTACCTGCAGACGTATTCATTCATTCACATATGTGTATAAGCAAATATACACACAGAGATACAAAGTCGTGTGTTTATGGACTGTTATACTGCAGAAATTCATCTCTGCTTTCATCATAGTGCCAGGCAAGTTATTGCATAAATTATGAATACCAAATGAAGCCCCAAATCAAAAGAAATCAAAATGTTTTCTCCTATTAGACAAGTTGAAATACTTTGTGAAACTAAATTTAACTAAAGTCTGGTAAGTTGTTTTGAAGAAAACGTAAGGCTAAAAGAAGACAATGTAAAGTTGAGAAAGTAAAATGGGCGCAATTCACTGAATTCTTACATGTTAACTAAATTCTACCATTGAATGACAAGATAAAATTTTCATATTTTTTAGATGAAATTATTACCCAGTACAATATATGGTACAATGGACGCTCATTGTATATATGACAAATCACAGAAAATGAGAGCTGCTATTAGACTGTGTAAAGCTGTTCTTATTCAACAACTAAAAGGCAGTGATGCCAGAACTTGCAATTTTGCACACCGAGCAAGAATTATTAGTAAAACAATAAAAAGTACTGAGATTAAAAAAAAATTGGTAGTGAAGCACAATAAAAAATAATATTAGTAACCCCAAAATTAACCTCTTTTTGAATAGAATTACCGTCCTAAATTGAAAAGAAAAGGAGTGTCTAGACTCTGGATTTTCACTACAACTATCATCCTGTCGTTAGCGTTGCAAAGAGTAGTTCAGAGGAATCTGAATTGAAACTCGTCAGAATGTTGAGCATGTTTAAATGTTAATGAGATGTCTAATGGGAATATTCCAGAGTATCTGAAAAGAAATGTTATCTTTCAACTGTTACATTATTCCTAGCATTTTTTGGTAAGACTTCTCTTAAACTTCAGCGTTGGAATTAATTTATTCCATTTCAATATTCAAATAGAATATTAGGAAAATTAATAATATAAAAAATTATTTGTGTTTATACACTAGCGATTTCCCTTACAAATATTTATGAAACCAAAATGTCATGGCCTCTAGAATTTCTTCAATCAAAATGAGTCATCTTATCTACAAAAGCATTTTTTAATTTTAGTTTTATTTGTTTTTTAAATTATTATTTTATATGTCACATTATTTTCATTTAAGTTAATTACTTATATTTTATTACAGGATATTTACTTATTATTGCAATCATATTATCTTCAAAATCATGATATTACTTGTTCTATTTATCATATTATGGATTCTCATTCTCAATTCTTACATATCAGCATTTCCACAATGAAAGTTGATAACCTCACCAGCCTGTTGAAAATTCAAATTCCTAAATTATTTTGATTACAATTACTTTGACTTTCATTTCAAAAAGCTTTATCTTTGTCCAAGTATGACATTTAATGACCCAATCCTCTTTCAGCCTTCTCAATTTCATATTTACACATTTCTTCTCCAAAGTGGTTACATTCACTGACTAACACTTTCTTGCTCTCCTCTACTAGAAGAACTTGTTTTTCACTATCAGCATAAAGTTTTTTGAAGAGATCAATAAACTGTACCTGGGCATCACGCAGTTGCTTTTCTTTCATCGTGACTTTCTTCTGTGTGTCTTCAAGCGCTTGCTGAAGCACCATATTTTCACTCTGGATTTGCCCTAATCTTTCTTGGAGAGATTCATTTTCCAAACTACATCTGTTGAGTTTTTCCTTCAACACTCGATTTGTTTCTTCAAGTTCCTTTGCCTTCTCTTCAGCATGGTTCAGTTCTCTCTGTGTGTTTTCTACAATATATGTCTTTTCTCTGAGGGATTCATGGACATGGCCTAGCTCATTTTCTAAACTCTTGGCTCCACTTTCAGCCTGAGAGAGTTCTTCAGAAAGGAAAGCATGGTTCTCTCTTAAACTAGACAAGTCACTGTTTAACTTGTCCTGTACATGAAGCCACTCATCTCTTGCTTCCTGAAAGGAATGTTCAAGGGCTAGTTTGGACGCCTCACTTTGCTCATAATCGTCAATAACAGACATCAGACGAGACCTGTATGATTCAATTTCGCTCTCTAGTCTCTCTGTGTTTTCTTTTGCATTCTCCAATTGAGAGTTCAGCGCTGCATTCTCAGCTTTCAGTACCTTTACTTGGCCACTGTATTGAAATCGGATTTTTCTTAATGCTTCTCTATTCCATTTTAATTCCTGTTGAAGCTCCTCATTCTTCTCTTTCAAAGCTTCAGTTTCTTCTCTGTGGTGCTTTCTGGTTCGCTGATCCTTAATTTTTACTGTTTTTAATTCCACTTTGTGCATGGCAACTTCATACTGGATGATTTCCTTTTTCTCCTGCAAGTATTTTTCCTTTACATTCCTAACAGGAACCTAAACATAAGAAAAAGAAAAGAAAGTGTTATTCAAAATAAAATGACTTATTCTGATATTTCCTTCAAAATTCAAAGGAAACGCCAAGGGGCCAAGAAGCATAGTGTATTTAGAGAAAAAGTTCACTGAGGGACTTTCACCTCTTTCCCATTTCTATCAATTTGCTGAAAGAATACGACTGAAAACTGCTTCATCAACCAGAAGATTTGGGCACCATTTTTGAACTCACAAAGCTGTCTGTCTTTCAGTAGATTTGGTTTCCTTTTCTCCATACATTCTGTCTCACACTGATGATTCTATCTGAGACATGTCAAGGTTTTTGGAAAGGACTTTCAGTACATTATCTCACCTAAAATTTGCACCACCCTTGTGAGGGAAATATTTATATTCCTTCATATTGCTAATTGTGTAACAGAAGTGCACTTCACGCACGTAAAACTATAGACTGTTCGAGCAATAATGGACACTACTGATGAGTTAGTACTTCATTTTACAAATCAAGAACCAGAAGCCTAAAGACAGAAAATCATTTGTCGAAAGCCATCTGGATGGCAATGGACTGAAGCAGAACACAAAATCTTGGAAAAGTCATCCTTAGATGCAGAGTTTTAACAAACTTCAGACACATATTTGTAAAAACACACACATATATGTGCATGTATCAACGTATGTGTACATGTATATTTTTGTGTGTGCATATACACATGCACACAGGAACAAATATATCAATATAAATAAATATATAAATATAAATGTACATGTTAATATAGATAGATAGATAGATAGACAGACAGACAGATAGACAGATAGATAGATAGATATAGATATACAATAGGTAGGTATTCAGCAATTGTTCTTCCAGTAGGGCTGCTAACTCAACCAAATTGCATCAAGTAATGTTTGCATTAGGAAAAACATGAATGGATTACTACCATCTGCTCTAACGTGCAACTTTAGTGATATCTCCTTTATAAATGCTTACTGGAAAATCCTTCACTTCGTAGTTGTTTCAATTCTACCGTTTGTTATAAATGAAGTTTCTCTATTTTGTGTTAACTTCCACAGAGAGTGAAAATTCTTCAAGGAGACAGTGCACGTCTGACACACAGTCTTTTATCCTGCTCAGGATCTATCACAGTGTTGTTCACATAGACAATATTCACTAGCTGATGAAATAACGTTTGAACAAGGAAGAAACTGTAATTTCACTAAATTCTTACATACTGAAAACTTACACGATCAGGGAAATTACATAAGAAATGGTGCCAGTTTGGCCAGAATGCCCATAAAATGACCTACTTCTTGCTGCCAACGATGGACTCTAAGTTACTGCTTGCTTGGTATACCTTCCAGGAGTCAGTTCACACCTCGTTTCTTGACTGCAACCTGAAGCCAAAAGCTTATGAAGGTTCATATTTTAATCCAAGTCTTTCAGAAAGAAGGTGAGAGAAATGAAGACAAGAAGTGATAGGGGCGTTACTTGGGAAACAGAACTTATTTCATTCCAGTGCTCATTTCTGACACCTTGAAAAATTTCTCAAGCATGGACATTGAAAAGAAAAGTCATTTTCAGAAGAATGAGATTGGAATTCATAATAGTTTCTTAACTAAGCTGAGTACACTGAAATTGGCCAGGTTAAGAAAACTCTTTTGCAATATTAGGAGATGATTATCCAAATGTGGGAAGCAGTATTATTTATATATAGTGGACGTTGGTCTTTATGCTTTTGGAGCAGGGAAACTAGCATTTCCTAAGTGTCCAATATGTGCCAACAATAAAGGCCATAAACATAAGAGATTTACAATAATGATCTCATTTGATTCTCACAACAACCCTGAGAAGTATGTACTAGTATTATCCCCATTTTGTGGCTGAGGAAACTGAGAAAAACTAAGTGACTTGCCTAGGATCACACAGACAGAATCTCCGGACACATTTGAAGTCAGATTTTTCTAACCCCAGACCCAAATTTCTATCGCTAATTCCCCCAACATACGTCTAAGTGGAGAAATATCTCATCATCCAAAGTTCTTTTTTAACCTGCTTTGGCAGAGTTACTTACTTACTTTTCAAGTTATGGTGACTACCAGGGTGAAATTGCGGTTGGAAGAATCTCAGAAATCTCCCTTACTATACGTTGTGCCTTCCACCATGATGAATAGCATGCAGAAATACATGGAAATGTGGGAAAGCAACTGACAATGGAGAAAGCTATTTGATAGTATTAAAGGGAAGGGGCTAGAAGAATTTAACTGTCATGCTATTGTACGCTTAACTGCACTTTCATTTTAATAATTTCGAAGAATGATCATAGAAACTACAACACTTTTGTATTGAATTTCTACTTTTGGCGTCTGGGAAATTGAAACTTTATATAAAATCAGACTAGAGAAACTCAAAGTACTTTAGCCCAACCATTACCTTAGAACAAATTTAATTTTAGGTAAACTTGCAACTCCTGGCAAAATCAACAGAAAACATTGAGTTTCCTTGTTCCTGTTTTTCTACTGCTAGTGCTACCACTACAAGTACTACTATCACTAGAACTACTAGTACTAGAACTACTACTAGTACTACTTGTACTGAAAAAATAATAACAATTACTTCTCTTGACAGCATGCTTTGAAAACAACGTTCTATCAAAAATAACGAAGTCTAAATGATCACTGTCCTCAAGGAAATCTATGATAGTTGGGCAAACAAGAGGTAGAACACGGAAGTAATAGTTTGTTAACAGATGTGAACAGCATAAAGCAATAAATACCCAATGAGGTCATATCAAATGAAAAGTGGATTTCAGGAGATTCAGAAATCCATATGGGTGATAAGTCCCAATGGCCTTATGGCAAACGAATCATGCTTTTGGAAGGCACAAGCATGCTGGAGGTAAAGAGTCGATAGGTTTTTGACGGGTAGTGCAGATGAGGACGTGTAACTGTGTGTAAGCCAGAAGAAGAGTGTGAAGAAGGTATGGAGCCAGAAATCTACATGGTGAGATCAGATCGATGAAGTTAGAGGATATTAATGAAATCATCCATCTCATTACTTGAATTCTCAATTGCATTTTGCAGGTACAATTTACATATTTACAAATTGTGAAGAAACAACCTTTTCCTGTTGTTCAAGGAGAAGTTTCAACGTAAGTAAACAAGTAATTTCTACTTCACAGTATTGCTTCGGAATTAAAAGAGAAAATAATGGTAAAGGTCTTTCTAAACATAAGGAATCATAGAAATGATTTAGGCATTATGGGTCCTTGGGAAAACACCTCACTCTTTCTGTAAAGACAGATAAACCAAATTGTCAAGGACATCATGAGTGAATATTTGTATTGAAATTCGTGTGCACACATTGTGGAGTTTGTAGGTCTAATTTAATTCGACTTAATTGACAGAGCGTTCAGAAAATTTATACTGTTGACGAGAAAAAGGGAAATGTCACACTGCACACAATTTCCATTCATCAGGAACAAATTATTGATCTTTTTGCATACATACTTTACTTTTGGTTTCATCTACTTGCTTCGGTAGTTTTTCCTTCTCTTCATAATTCCTTCGATAAAATGATGTAACTTGTTGCGAAACTATTCTCATGGCTTGGTAGTTGCCAGAAACAGGAACTTCTCGCTGAAGATTTCTTTCTCTGGCCTGAGAGATATATGTCCAAATTATTTCTATTGCTGATTTCAGAAAGCAGAATTAACTCATGTGAAATAAATATCATGTCAAAATTCACATCAAAAGTCATTATAGTTCTGCATGCAATTTAATTTCATCAACATATTCATAATTTTCATAGATTTGCGGTATTATTATCTTAGATGTTATTTAACAAAATTCCCACATGTTGCACATGAGAAAAACCAAACTCCAAAGAGGTTAGTTGAGTTACCCAAGCTCCTAACGTTAGTCGTTTCTAGGGACAAAGATTGACACTTGGCTCCTGACACGAGAAAGCTCTTTTGATTATTCTACTCAACCTTCATTTAGCATGGGTCAAATGAGATCTTTCTACTTGCTCAAACATTCAGCCTGATTTCCCATTGCCTGTTTTTTGAGCATAATTGTATCACCTCAAAAGTTATCTAGGGACTAAAATATTATAGGTGAGACTCACATGGAAGGGAATGGAATGAGCGGGGAGGAATGTATACTTTTTTGTACTTGATAGCCACATTAATGGTTTCCCATTCCGTTTTTCAGAAAAGTTAACTGCCTCATTTCTATGCACCAACCTTTAGAATGAAGAGGACATCTACAAGAAACGTTTGAATTTTCCTTCCTCTCATTGTTTAACTCGGGGGAAGGAACGTAGGTACTGGTACGCATGTCAGGCTTGGTAAAAGCGCTTCACATGAATGATGTGCTTTGCTCAAAGCCACAATGAGAAGAACACATATGGTCACTAGCTGCTGTTCCCATCTTCAAGAGTCTTTGCTAAGCCTTCAAAGAATTCCTTTTCCTGTTCTGATAGGAATTACACGCCTGGTTTCAGTCCATCGGCAAAAAAAAATCAAACTGCGGAAAATATGCTAGCTCTCCCGCTTATGCATATATAGCACATTACAAAATCAGAGTTTTGTACCTGCAGACGTATTCATTCATTCACATATGTGTATAAGCAAATATACACACAGAGATACAAAGTCGTGTGTTTATGGACTGTTATACTGCAGAAATTCATCTCTGCTTTCATCATAGTGCCAGGCAAGTTATTGCATAAATTATGAATACCAAATGAAGCCCCAAATCAAAAGAAATCAAAATGTTTTCTCCTATTAGACAAGTTGAAATACTTTGTGAAACTAAATTTAACTAAAGTCTGGTAAGTTGTTTTGAAGAAAACGTAAGGCTAAAAGAAGACAATGTAAAGTTGAGAAAGTAAAATGGGCGCAATTCACTGAATTCTTACATGTTAACTAAATTCTACCATTGAATGACAAGATAAAATTTTCATATTTTTTAGATGAAATTATTACCCAGTACAATATATGGTACAATGGATGCTCATTGTATATATGACAAATCACAGAAAATGAGAGCTGCTATTAGACTGTGTAAAGCTCTTCTTACTCAACAACTAAAAGGCAGTGATACCAGAACTTGCAATTTTGCACACCGAGCAAGAATTATTAGTAAAACAATAAAAAGTACTGAGATTAAAAAAAAATTGGTAGTGAAGCACAATAAAAAATAATATTAGTAACCCCAAAATTAACCTCTTTTTGAATAGAATTACCGTCCTAAATTGAAAAGAAAAGGAGTGTCTAGACTCTGGATTTTCACTACAACTATCATCCTGTCGTTAGCGTTGCAAAGAGTAGTTCAGAGGAATCTGAATTGAAACTCGTCAGAATGTTGAGCATGTTTAAATGTTAATGAGATGTCTAATGGGAATATTCCAGAGTATCTGAAAAGAAATGTTATCTTTCAACTGTTACATTATTCCTAGCATTTTTTGGTAAGACTTCTCTTAAACTTCAGCGTTGGAATTAATTTATTCCATTTCAATATTCAAATAGAATATTAGGAAAATTAATAATATAAAAAATTATTTGTGTTTATACACTAGCGATTTCCCTTACAAATATTTATGAAACCAAAATGTCATGGCCTCTAGAATTTCTTCAATCAAAATGAGTCATCTTATCTACAAAAGCGTTTTCTAATTTTAGTTTTATATTGTTTTTAAATTATTATTTTATATGTCACATTATTTTCATTTAAGTTAATTACTTATATTTTATTACAGGATATTTACTTATTATTGCAATCATATTATCTTCAAAATCACGATATTACTTGTTCTATTTATCATATTATGGATTCTCCTTCTCAATTCTTACATATCAGCATTTTCCCAGTGAAAGTTGATAACCTCACCAGCCTGTTGAGAATTCAAATTCCTAAATTATCTTGATTAAAATTACTTTGACTTTCATTTCAAAAAGCTTTATCTTTGTCCAAGACATTTAATGACCGAACCCTCTTTCAGCCTTCTCAATTTCATATTTACACATTTGTTCTCCTAAGTGGTTACATTCACTGACTAACACTTTCTTGCTGTCTTCTACTAGAAGAAGTTGTTTTTCACTATCAGCATAAATTTTGTTGAAGAGATCAATAAACTGTACCTGGGCATCACGCAGTTGCTTTTCTTTCATCGTGACTTTCTTCTGTGTGTCTTCAAGCGCTTGCTGAAGCACCATATTTTCACTCTGGATTTGCCCTAATCTTTCTTGGAGAGATTCATTTTCCAAACTACATCTGCTGAGTTTTTCCTTTAACACTCGATTTGTTTCTTCAAGTTCCTTTGCCTTCTCTTCAGCATGGTTCAGTTCTCTCTGTGTGTTTTCTACAATATATGTCTTTTGTCTGAGGGATTCATAGACATGGCCTAGCTCATTTTCTAAACTCTTGGCTCCACTTTCAGCCTGAGAGAGTTCTTCAGAAAGCAAAGCATGGTTCTCTCTTAAACTAGACAAGTCACTGTATAACTTGTCCTGTACATGAAGCCACTCATCTCTTGCTTCCTGAAAGTAATGTTCAAGGGCTAGCTTGGACGCCTCACTTTGCTCATAATCGTCAATAACAGACATCAGACGAGACCTGTATGATTCAATTTCGCCCTCTAGTCTCTCTGTGTTTTGTTTTGCAGTGTCCAATTTAGAATTCAGCACTGCATTCTCAGCTGTCACAACATTTACTTCTTCACTGTACTGTACTCTGATTGCTGTTAGTATTTCTTCATTCAACTGTAATTTCTGATGAAGATAATCATTCTTTTCCTTTAAAATTTCTATATGGTTTTCTTTGTCTCGATTCTTAATTTTTAGTGTATCTACTTCGAGTTTGAGCATGGCATTTTCATCCTCTAAGATTTGATTTTTGTCGAACAGATATTTTTCTTTCTCATGGCTGTCAGGAATCTAAACATAATAAACAGAAAAAAAGTGCTACTCAAAATAAAGTTATGGATGCTGATTATTCCCTAGCAATTCCAAATAAACGCCAAGGTACCAAGAAGCATACTTTAGTAAAACAAAATTAAAATGAGGGAGTTTGCCCTATTTCACATTTCTCTCAGAGTCAGTTTTCACAAAGAACACATTTTAAAAGTGCTTCATTAATCAAAAGACATGGAGTGTACTTTTAGGCCTAGAAAGCTTATATTTTATTTCCTTTGCTCTGTCCATTCTATTCCACGCTGATAAGTCATATTGTTAATAGAATTAAAATACTTAATATTTTCAAACTGCCTCTTCTATGTTGAGTTATTTTACTCATTTTCAGTGTTGTGCAATCTCTTCTGTATATCTTAGATTCTTTTCCCTTTCCCCCACCTCCTTTCTTCTTCTCTCTCCACTTACTGCCTTACACGGTGTACGATCTTATAGAGCATCAATATCTTGTCTTATATCTTATCTAGTATCTTGTATCTATACATACATTCCTATTAAGTGCATTTTTACCTTAGTTATACTCCCTAGAAGAATTAAAATGAACGGGGGAAACCATAAAACAAAATGTAACAGAAAAGACAATGCTGTGCTACATTCTGCGATCAGATTTCATAGTTGTTTCTCAGCATGTGGAAGGCATTTTGCTTCAAGAAGCCAAAGGGAATTTTTTAAGTCCTTGCAATGCAACGAGGTACTACATCTACAAGAATATTTCCTCACACACTCTGGTTGTTCCTGCATACAATATTTTCCTGGTGCTGCTCCTGTCACTCATCATCAGTTCACATAAGTCCTTCCAGCCCTCTCTAAAGTCTTGGTGACACATTGCCTTTGGTGGTATTCAGCAAAGTACTTCCCATACATTGTCTCACCTAAGCCTTGCCACACCCTGATGCGGGAAATATTGATATTCTTCTCCCCGTTTTACAGATTAGAACTTAGGTTAGGATACATTATTGAACAACCTGTCCATTATCACACTCAGTAAGTATCAGCAGCAATATCTCAATCCAGGTCTCTTCAGACTCCAAATCTAGCACACTTTTTTCAATAGCTTATTTCCTTTCAGCAGTTGATATTAAGAATTTGTCCTAAATGGAGACTCCTTGCCCTGGTACAATGAACTTCACTCCAGAACAATGAACTCATAAGTCTTATGTTTCTTAGTAGAAGTCTTACGAATAATCGATTTTCTCATGGATGTGTCGCATTTTCATAGCATCATTGATTTAAAACTTTTAGAAGTTATCAAGTTGAAATCTCTCATTTTAGGGAAGGGAAAAGTCAGGCCTAGAATGTGGTCCCCTACTGATGGTAACCTAGTCTTAACCATGACATGTTAAAGAAATGATGAAAGAATTATTGGGGCCAAATAATAAAATATGACTATTGCACTCCCATCACAACCAAACTCCTCCAGGAGCGTTGGATCCCGTTCAGGACCAGAGAACAGAGTTTTGTCCAATAGCTTAGAAGCTGCATTCTATGATATCTTTTCTAAAAAGCCAGAAGGAGAGCATGAATTGGTCACAGGTGAGTTCAATGAAGCACTCCAGTGTGCAAGCACCAAAGGACTACTAAGGGCCAACAACCCAAATGGTTTACTTCAAACAACTGTTGAAAAACAGAAGAAAATGAAAATTTCTAATTTTGGCATTTGAGAAACTTGTGTTTCTATCATGCTGAGCAATGATGAATGTGAGCGAATGGAGGAATTCATGGCCCGGATAGAGCCTTATGTCAGAAACCTAAGTGAAATTTATTTCTGTGGCAAATACTTTTATTCCTTTTCTTTAATGAAAGATGAGGGAGACAAGAAGGTGAAATAGAGCAATCTATTAACATATATTTCAGAACCCTCACTCTCTTCCCTGAAAAGTACAAGCAGATGATATCCCTTAATCAAGGAAGAAAAATGGTTTGTGTTTGAGGTGTCACCTTCTACCTAGTTGCATTCCTTTCTCTCTCTAAGCTAGGAGTTAGTGACACTGATGTGCTGCCCCTTTCCTATGTCCAGAAAGGAAGAGGCACTGTTGTGCACCAGGAACTTTTTTCAGTAGACGTAAAGTTGGGTCTCGGGAGAGATCATTCAATTAAAAGAAAAAGAAACGGTCAAGCAAGACAAACAGTATTGTGCTGATTTTAGTCACTAGCTGTGTCCTGAACTATCTGTTGCAGACAGATGGACGGGACTGAGGATAACAAAGATGTCCCAAAATGAAGAACCGAAATCTGAACTTTCAAAATATGTAGTTAGATTTGAAAATGACCAAAGTAAATACCTCAGAAGTCTGAGTGATTTTGGAAGCAGTTGTTTTGTTTTCTTTCTGCTTCGAAAGAGGATTGTTCAGAATCCCACTTTGCAAAGCTATAACATTTAGCTCCGGAAAAAGTGGTCCTTGAGTTTCCTTTAGCTCTTCTTCGTCCTGCGGACAAGAAGTTCATAAAATTTTCATCACCATTTTCCTTCAACAGTCAGCAACAACATTTTACCTTTAAATGGAATACAGAATCGGACAAAGCACGGAAACTAACTTTAAAAACTCAAAGAAAAACAGGCTACTGAAAAGGAAAAGCAACAAGAAGGAAAGCATTTCAAAGTTGGAAAGGAACCTCAATCACTCCTCAGGGCGATCCACACCCAGGGTTAAGTCCTTAACTCTTATAAGCCTCAGCTTGAAGTCTTCACAGGTGAGGATAGATACCATATCTCAAGTGAACTCATTCGATTTGTGGATGGTTCTCTTTGTTGGCAAGTTTTTTCTCATTAATCTTAAAAATGTACATTTGTGCAACTCTTATCCATGGCTCTTAGCTCTTATCCTTACACTGAAGCAGAGCAAGCTTCGTCCTTCTTCCACATGACTCTCCTTCAAAAACTTGAACATAAAAGGATCAATAGCTCTATTTTCTTGAACAGATCCTCAAAAGTCATGGTCCCCAAGGGCCTTCCTCATCCTGTTTGCCATTCTGCTTATTAGCGAGCATAATTCTGAGGAAGCCACAAATGAGTTAAACAACATAAGCCTATCTACTTATTCACTTCAGAGTAGAGAGTGCTTTTCACCTTCTCTATTTTGGTAGCTATACTTTTCTGAATAAGATGCAAAATTACGCTAGCTTTTGGGTTCTCAAATAACATCAATAAATCAACTTTAGTTTAGAACTGGCCACGATTCTTATATCTTTTCAGGCAAAATGCTATCTAAACCTATTTCCCCCAACTCATACGTATGAACCTAATTTTGTAACTAATTGTATAATTTGACAGTATCCTCACTAAATATCATGTTATGAATAGGCTCAGTCCAGTACTCTGACTTCTTGAGAGTTTGCATTTCCTCCATGTAGAAAGTCTGCAATAATTTTAAGTAAATCAACACGTAAATAAGTAAAACATAAAGACCCTAGAGACCAATAAACTCTTCTGAAAGCCTGAAGGATGTGTGCTAAAGTGCAGTGAAAGGAAGAGAAAAAGAGAACGAACTTGCACTTGCATTGCCCAAAGTATTTTCAGATAAGGAGACTCTCTCTAAAAATGGAGAGGAATCCTCTGGAACTTATGTTGCTATCAAAGTTGAGGATAGAGCAGTGGTGTCAAACAGATCCTCCAGTACTGAGTTCTATGGACAGGTCTGGGGGACTTTGAAACCTTTGGCTCAGGGTTAGGTGAGATGAACTCCGTGGCAACATTTGAACCCAGGTTTCTCGGGATATCAGGTTAGTTCTATTCACTACGCCATAGTGATCCTCTACTGTGAGACATACTTTAAAAAGTACTAATTTCACTTTACTCTTTCATGGCTCTTTAGACTGCAATTTTACATTCTAATGCTACTGCATGGGATATATATTTTTTTATATTCATGAGTACATATCTACAAATGATTAGACCCAACTTACTTACACTAGACATAAAAATCCTAGTCCTTTCTCAAGATTAAAAAGAGTATGATGTTCACTTCCCCACTCCCAGGGAACCCACAAGTTTTCTTACCAAGAACAGATGGAAATAGTGACTTTAAAATTCCAATTTACCTGTTTCGAATGATTTGTTTCTGTTCTCAATTCCAGGTCCAGAGTTCTGAGAGGGTATTGAAATTCCTGTCTTAGCTCCACTTTTTCACCACATCGTTCTTTTTTTCTGAACTGGTGACTCATTTTTAGAACTAGCTTTTCTTCAGCGTCTTGCTCAATTTCTTCTTGCTTCCCGGGAACCCTAGAAGAAAATTGTCCTTTTTCAATGACAATGCAGTAGAAATAAGGATGAAATACCATTGAATATACTCATCTGGATTTCTAAAGGAAAAGAAGATTAATTTATTGGGAACTCGATCTATGTAGAGAACTCCCTGTCAAGGAACTCCCTCTGTTCATGCAGAGTGGTCCGTGCTCTACACTTTTGAGTTGACCTGTTTCTGTTCTCTATTACACTGAGAATAAACGTAACTTGCACAGGCTCACAAAGTCAGGATGTGTCAGAAACTGATGGAGTTCTTGGGTGCCTGTGCTTGGACACAATTCTAAAATCACGTTTCTCTTTCAAAGTCGCATTTCTCCCTAGCCTCAAAACATTATCTCAGGCAGTTTCTCCCCAGTGCAAGAAAACAGCCTGTCACAGCAACAACTATTATCTCCTTACCTGATACAATAGCCAGTTACAACCATAGAATTCAGAAGTTTGAACAGCTGTGTGCTGGCTGAACAGTCTGTGAACATGGCCAGAACGACATTGACTACTCATTGACCCATCATATGTTTCCTCGATTTAGATATAGGAACACTCCCTTACATTTTTCTTGTCCAACAAGATATTCGTGAGACCAATCTGGCATCCGTTAGTCTGTCCTGACCACTAGTGGACTTAGGGATGTTTCAGTCCTAAAACCGCATCTCTATGCAGTTGCCACTCCTCCTTATGCTATTTCCCTGTGAACTCTGCGTATAATACCTGCCAGGTAGATACCAAAATTACATGTTCCTTTAACAAATAACCTCTGCTTAACCATTGCCTAGTCTCACCTTGAGTCATCTGCTTAGCATATTTGGCACATGTTTTCCTATAGACTATCGTATATAAACTTTACCTGTACCCAGCTAGGGTTGCAGTTTCCCTAAGAACCCTTGCTGCTGAAAAGTGTCAGAAAGCTTTACCTTGATGTCAAAAATGTTTGAGTTTGTGAATTCATTCCAGGTGACCTGCCCGTGGTACTCTGGTCTTTGCGTGGCACTTATTGCCCCTCTGCCAGTTGTCATCAAAATCAGAGGGGAACCCATTTTTTTTATCCAGGCTGCTCCAGGGCATTTTAATTCTATCAAAACTGTATCATATATTCACTTGGATGCTTTTGTTTCTTGTATTCAATGAAGAGAAATTCCATAAATTGTATGGAGCTGGAACAAAAGATTATTTCCAAATTCCCGAGTTCTGATACATTTCAAATTCGCCGGTGAAAAGTGTAGAGGGGGATGCATATGAAATTACATCCATTTTTCCATTACTATTGATTAGTGAAGTGATTTTTTACTTCATGTTGAAAAAAATGAAACACAGCTACTTGTGTTACAGTTTTCAAAATTCACTACAAATGCATCTCTACCTGATATCCACAGAGTAAAAATGAGTAAGTAGGGCTCATTCATAATACTGTTTGAATGAGGTGGTATTTTGGCCTTCCTAACCTCAAATCCTCTATCACATTTCTTCAACGGTAAGAGAAAAGCTTCCAAGGATTTGTTTAAAATCATGAGTTCCATACCTCGTGCTACGAAGTTCTCTTTTCCATTCTGCTTTTTGTTGCTCTAAGTCAGACACCATTTGCCTTGTTTCTGATAATTCTTCCCGCAGTCCACAAATCTTGTTTTCTAAACTCTTCACTTTCCTGGTGAGTAATGGACAATGTCCTTTTTTACGTACCACTGATCGATCATATCTAAGTATTGCATCTTCATTTTTCACAAGTTTAATAAAATCTGTACAGAGGAAAACGCAAGTCAATAAAAACATGAGTATTTTAAAATCCGCTGAACCGTAGCAGTATACTTAGAATTCAAATACTCTGGCAATGACAAAATCATATCCACGTATAAATCCTCACATATTGCAAAATAATGCGTTGTCAAAAATTTACATTGAAGATGACAATAACCTATTTCTATGTGTGCACTGTAGGCAATGAAACACAATCTCTAAGTGACAAATTAATTGATATAAAAAAATCTGAAAGCTCAGAATTCTTCACAATGAAAGAAAAATATTTGTGAAAAGGAAGTATTTTGAGGTGTATTCTGGGTGGGACAAATAAGATTCATCCAAGGGATTATATACTTAATATCTACATAATGAAAATATAGTGAATTATTTTAGAAATATAAACATGTTTTGCTTTACATAATTGTATGGAAACACTGTTTCCTCTTTAGAGATTTATAATATCAATAAGTATGTAATATTCACACATTGAAATATCCATCCTCATTTATTCATTGGCGAAACCTCTGGTAACTTGAAACACCAGAGGAAGGTCAAAAATGGTTCTGAGCACTAAAGAAAATAGCTGCCCCTTTATTCTTGAGAGACATATGGAGTCAAATTGAGACCTAATCCAGAGTTAGAAATGTTCGTTATGTCGTTACAGTTTCAACGAACTTGATTATTGGGTTTTCCTTGGGAACTTCCAATTCTTCATATATTCATTCACTGTTGAACTGAAGTGAGGCAACAAGAGAGAACCCAATTGCTGGATGTAGACATACTGGAGTAGAAGCGAAGCTGACACTGAGGGAACTGGTTAGCTCACCGATTCAAAGAAAAGAAGGTACTGAGGCACCGAGAAGTTAAAAGACTTGTTAAGATTCGCACAACTGGAACGTGTTAAAGGCAGAATCTGAACCTAGCTATTCACGGCATCGTGTCCAGTGCACTATCCTATATGCCATGCTGAGAGAAGAATTATAAAAACTAGGCAGAATATTTACAAGATGTTTGATATTTGGGGCCATTTTATGAAAGATTATCATATTTTGACTATTCTTTTCATGAAAGAGTTCACTCCTTGAGATCTTTATACTCGTAGTCAGTTCAGTCTCTTCAATGGTTCTCCTATTACCAACCAATATTACTAACACAGATTATATAATATAGCACTTAGAGGCTTACAAAATACACCTCCTCCAACAACAATCCTGTGAAGTATGACATTTTATACGTTATGAAACTGAAGTTCCACGTTTAAGTGTGTGCACTACAGACAAAATCAAGGCCCTGTGCAAATGTGTAATATCCTAACTTTCCATATTTAATTCTTACAGGTATATATTGTCCAGAAAAACTGGATTTTTCAGTGTCACTTTTTTACCTTTCTACTCAGAGTTTCCATGGTTGAAAATGTTCATTTCATCTCATTATTTTCCCATGATCTCTACCTACTGAATTCATACTCATTCTTTAAAAGTCAACTCAAATGCTACCTTCACACACAGGTTATTTATTTTGTAATGTTGATAGTCTTTCCCCCACTGAACCTCAAACAGCAATATGACTGTGCTTCTCAAACATACATATATATATATATGCATATATATGCACACATATATAGTACATATATACGTATATGTACATATACATATATATATGAATATACATATTAATTTTTGAGTTATCTATGTAGGCTATATTCCGTACTAGATTGCACATTGAATGAGGAAACTTATCTAAACTTTGAATATTTAGCACACAATAGGTACTTAGTGATTCTTTGGTGAAGGCCTGCCAGAGATTAAGCTGACCTCTACTTTGCTATGAGAAAATGGGTTAGGACTTCAGTGGTATCTTCTTGCATACACACACATCTTTGGTTTCTGTTGAACATTGTTATTTTCTTAGGAAATTGTAAAACGTTCGTACCATCACAACCAACACTAAGTTGTTCCATCACTAACAAAACATTCTTATAGTTTAAGGCAGGTAAATCATCACCCTCTGTAGCTGTGTCAGAAGACTGAGTGAGGTCATCACAATTGTTTGCATCCATCTGTACTGTGTCCTGTAAAATACATGACAGCAGGGGAAAATTAAAAAAACAAATATTTAAAGAACAACAATGGCTAACATTTCTGTCGCACTTTCAGATTTTCACAAAACTTCGTGGCATTCTCACAACCATTTTGTGAGACAAGCAATATTCATAATCATTTTACAAATGTAAGGTGGCTTGTCCAGTATCATAGACTTAGCTAGGAATCCAAGGATGGATTCAAAATTAGGTCTTATTGACCCTACCTAGTATGCCACCTAACCCAATTAGAAGCTACATTATTTAGGAATCTTGTGAAAATTATCATATATATATATGATATCATGTATGATATCATATAACGTATATAAAATAACGATATATAAGCATATATTATTATATCATATGTATAATATATATAATCACGTCTTCCTGATTATAAACATTCTTCTTTAATATATAGGGAGAAATGAAGTAAATTCCAGCTTTATCATCAAATTTCTAGCATTCACAATGGACATATTTGACTAGGAGACAATTTCTAAAATTATTCATTTTCAGATTAACTATTCCTATTCGTTGTCACTGAAACATGCATTATTTTCTAAAGTTATTGCAAAAAGCATTGAAAAGTAAACCAAGTTATGAAAGTCTTGCAAGCAAACTAGCATGAAAGGCACTTTGCATAATACAAAATATCAGAAATTGGAATATTATTATTACATACCTGTTCCAGGTCACTTTTATCAAAACTTTCTTGACTTTCCTCTGATGATCCTTTAAATTCCAATTATTGGGTTAAATGGGCATTAATGTTTAAGTAACAGGTGATTTTATTCAGAAGCATTTTTCTCATAGAAATGAAACCTCCCCCTCTTATCAGCAGTGGCAATCAGGACAGCTCTAAGTTATCCATTGTATTCTCTTTTCAAGAAAGGAATGAATATAAGAAAATTCGATTTCACTAATCATGCATTCATCAAATTATTCTGTAATCTCAATCAACTGCTGCATTTTAAGTAGCTTGTGAGATGTTCATTTTATACCAAATCACAGGAAGCTGTGAGGATTGATTTATGTATTCATTCCAGATGAAATTGTAAAATTTGAAAATTAAAGGTAAACTAATGAACAATGGTCATGTGTGATCATTTTGGTCGTTAGGCCAGGAGTAATCAATCCATTGGGTTACTTGTTTTTCTCAATGATGAAAGAGCAGGAGAGAGGCTTGCTAGCCTTCACGGAATGTTGGGAATATATTATCTGATATCTGCCCTCCTTTTCACTGTCCAAGTAGTAGAGTTATTTATATTCATTTGTCAAACCTTTTTGTCTGCCCTGGATCTAACCTTCTACAGAAACTGCTGATTCCAAGATTAGCAATGGTCTCTAAAGGCTAAATCTGATAGCCTTTATCCTCGTTCTTACTCTTTCTTGACCTTACATGGTCTTGATCACATACTGTTCAAGTTTTATGCTTCATGGATAACCTCTTCTGATGCTATTTGTTAGCAACTCTCATGATTTCTTGAGATAGGGTCAGAACACGTCATAGCAGACTATATTCACATTTTGACAATCTTACTAGACTGACGGAACAGGGTATTATTGTCATTATACTTTGCCTCCCTTTCAGAAAAGCATTTGACAAATTCCTACAAGTCATCTTTCTGGACAGAATAACAAACACAAGTACAAGAACAGGATAGAGAATTACATAGAAATGGTTGTCAGAATTTCTTGGGAGTTTTTTGGATGATGTGCTTTCTCTGAATCAATATAATAGCCGTGAGAGACAAAGCAATTTTAGATTTCATCAAAATAGAAATCACGTTCAGAGGAAGGGAGATATAAATCCAGCTGACCCCTGCCTTCGTCAGACCACACCTAAATACTGTTCTGTGTTTTGGGCACCATCTTTTGGGACTGGCTCCTGGATCTCTCAGCCTGTATGTCCTCCTGGAGCTTCAAATTCAACATGAACAAGTCTGAACTCATCATTTTCTTTTCTCTCCATTCCAGCTCTTAAATCTACAGTCTTTAATACTTTTTATCTTTGGTAAACGCATGCCATCTTCTCAGGAATATGGGCCCGTATCTTTGATACTCCTCTCATCCATATATGTATGTGTGTGTATGAAGAAACATACACATGCAAAAGCTGCTAAGTCCCTGTTGGTTCTACCTCCATCACATCTGTCATCCTCTCCCTTTTCATCAGTATCAAAGAACCCCCATTTCACGAACTCCTCAACTTTTACCTGGATTTTTGCCATAGCTTACTAAGCAGTCTTCATATTTCTGAATTCTACCTTCTCTGCTTCCTTCTACACAAAGTCATCAAGTAATCTCTTTAAGACCCTGAACTGGCCATTCTCTTGCTCTCTATCCTTCTGTGGTACCTTATTGCTGCAGTTCTCGGGGCTATGAAACCTTTCTTCCACAACCAATACCCTTTCTCCTGATCTCTCACCCCTCAATTTTCCTGGAGCAGTGTAATTCTTCTCCCTTACCTTCCACACTGCTGACATTTTAACACAGTTTGTACGTTGTACCCCTTCAGAGAAAGTAAATTTCTTGAGGCAAAAAAACTGTTTGTTTTTATCTTTCCATCGTCCAATAAAGCAGCAAGAATGTGATATTCACATGATAAATAATCGTTCCTTAATAAATACTAACTTGAATTGCGATAATACATACATAACTCAATTTATGTGGCTTTGGGAAATGTAGAAAGGAGGCAGCAAGTACAAAAATGCCACTTGAAATACGGTACTCATAACACAATAGCAAAAACCTGAAAACTGCAGGGCACATCTCCTATTAGGTGTGATTTTTTGAAAATAAAAATCATTTAATCTCCTACTTGTAAAAAAGGGGAAAATGAGACAATACCGTCAATATCATCTGAGTCATCTAAGTTCCTTTCTTCCACTAAATCTGTAAGATAAGTAGGGAGAAAGGGAAGGAAAAAAGGATATGAATATTTACGTTTTTAAAAATATACTTTCTTTCTTCCTAAATTATAGAATTAGGACACTTACATGACTTTCGTTTTTCCTGAACTCCATTTCCCAGGTTATCATTCGTGTAATAAACATGCGTTTCTGTAGTGGGTTGAATGGACTATGAAACCAATAAGAAGAAGATAGTTATATTGAAAGCTTTGAATAAATATCAGATGTAAATTAACAGTATCGTTTTTATTACCTTCACATTTTGATGTCTCTCAAGAGAATCTGAAAGAAAAAGAATGAAAGGTTTATCAACAAGTGTATTTCAGCAATATAATACCATCACAACTTCCCACAAAACGAATAGGCTTGTTGGATCCCAGTATGTGAATTAAAGAATGAAAGCCATAATTTGGTGTACTTCCGGTTATGGCGTTTGCATCACAGCAATTAGAATCAATTATCAGTTCTTGAAATAAAACAAGAATATAGTGTTAACACAACATGCAACGCACATTTCAAATAGACCCTACTTCAAGGGTTTTACATATTTGTATATGGAGCAGTACATAACATGCTCCACAGTGACACATGTAAAGGTGATTCTTTTGAAGGGATGGATACTCAAGATTCCCAGGGGGCTCTTATGAAGTTGATGCTGCAACACAGCATCATATCTTCCAAACAATGGCAGTGATTGATGCAATTATATCACAAGGGACCCCAGTGTGGATGATTCCTTAATTAGTTGTATAATTTGGAAATTCGCGTAATATGTAAGCAGTCACAATAAGGTACTTTCAAACAATGTATAAATGATATTCTTATCTCAGAAATAAAGAGCTAGAATTATGTTTTGAATACATCCACTTCGATGCACACTTGTAGAATAACAGTTAATAATACAGTTTCATTTCTTTCCTTATCAGTGCTGCCTACTGGCATCTTTACACCTCTGGTATCCATTAATTTATCAGTCTTAAAAGGTTTTTCTTTACTCATGACGGAAAGTGCCGTCCACAGCCAGAGAAAGTACTAAGGAGTGTGAATTCAGAGTCAAGCAGACAATTTTCCTTTCGTTTTATTTTCTTTGTCATGGCTCTTCCCATTCACTCCAGTTCTTCCATATAACATGACTTATGTGAAAAAACGTTTGATAGGAAAATACATGTACAGCCTATATCTGATTGCAGAATGTCTTGAGGAGGGGGAAAGGGAAGGAGGGGGAGAAAATGTAAAATTAATGGAAGTGTATGGACAAAACTATAAAAATATAAAAGCTACTTTTTAAGTTTAGTTTATCCATATAGGAAAGAACGTATATAAAATATTTTTAAGACATGATGGAAAAACTTTTGCCATTTGGAGAGTTATTTCAAGAAAGAAAAATTGTTTTAGTCATCTCCTTTAGTAATTCAAAGTTATTAATATATAAACACCCTTTCCACATATGTATTTTACCATTAATGAAAAAGAAAGCTATGTACATGTTGGAGATATATCTCAGAAATCAAAATTTGAAGCTTTGAAACTATTGTATACTTTTAAAATATCATTTGTTTTCAGTATTCAACAGTCATTTCCATATATCTTAGATTCCCCCCTCCCTGTAACCCCGTATCTCCCCATGTCCATGCTGAGACAGCATACCGTTTGTTATAGATTCTACACTTACATTCCAATTCAATATATTTTCACCTTGGTCATGTTACATAGAAGAGTTAAAACGAATGAGAGAAATCCTAAAACAAATCAAAACAGAATATAAAAGAAAATGATCTGCTTCATTATGTGATGAAATTTCGTAGTTCTTTCCCTGCATGTGGAAGGCATTTTGCCTTAAGAGACCACTGGAAATTATGTAAATCCCTGCATTGCAATGAAGTGCTACGCCTAGCAGAAAAATTCCTCCCATATAGCGGTTGTTGCTGTGTACAAAGGTCTCCTGGTTCTGTTCCTTTCACTCACAATCTTTTCACATTACTATTTCCAGGCCTCTCATTAATCTTCCTGTTCATCATTTCTTATAGCAAAACAGTATTCCATTACATTCCTGTGCCACACTTTATTCAGCTATTCCTTAAATGATATGCATCCCGTAGAGTTTCAGGTTTTGGCCACCCAAAGGAGAGCTGCTATAAATATTTTTGTACATTTGGGACTCTTTCTCATTTTTGTGATCTCTTGGGGATACAGTGTTAGAAGCGGTAGTTCTAGGTCAAGGGCTGTGCACATTTTTTAGCTCTCTGGACATAGTTCCAAAATGTTCTCCAGAATGGTTGGATCAGGTCCCAGCTCCACCCACAAGAGATTAGTGTTCCAACTCTCCCACATCTTCTCCAACATGCATCATCTTCCTATTTTGTCATGTTACCCAACCTGATGGCTGTGATGTGGTATCTCAGAGTTGGTTTGAATTGCATCTCTCTAATCAAAAGTTCTTGAGAGCTTTTTTTATATCACTCTAGACAGCTTTTATTTCTTCCTCTGAAAACTGCCTATTCATAACCTTTGACCGGTAATGGGCTGGGGATTGACTTCTATTCTTGTACATTTGACTCACTTCTCCATCTATTTTAGAAATGAGGCCTTTATCACAGACGCTAATTGCAAAAATTGTTTCCCAGGTTTCTGCTTTCCTCCTAATCTTCGTTGCATTGGGTTTGGTTGTAGAAAGCTTTTCAGTTTAACGGAATCAACATTTTCCATTTTGAATTTCATAATGCTTTCCACCTCCTGTTTAGTCAAAAATTCTTCCCTTCTTCATAAATCTGAAAAATAGACTATTCCTTGCTCCATTAATTTATTTATAGTATCAATCTTTATTCCTATAGCATGTATCCATTTGGAATTTATTCCTGTGTACGGTTTTGGGCAATGCTCTAACCCTAGTTTCCACCACAATGTTATCCAGTTGTCACAGCAATTATTGTCAAGTAGTGAGTCCTTATCCCAGAAACTGGGTTCCTTGGCTTTCTCGAAGTGTAGATTGCTATATTCTTTGACCACTGCGTCGGAAGGACGTAAGCTATACGACCGGTCTGCCCTTCTGTTTCTTGGCCCGTATCAAGAGGTTTTAATGATTGTTGCTTTATAATGAAATTTGGGATCTGGTAGATCAAGGTCACCTTCCCTGGTATTTCTCTTCATTAGTTCGCTTGATATTCTGGGCCTTTTTCTCTTCCCGACGAATTTTGATCTTATTTTGTCTAGCTATAGAAAATAATTATCTGATAATCTGATTGTTATGGCACTGAATAAGTAAATTAACTTAGGTAGAATTGTCATGTTTTTTTAACATTGGCTTGGCCTAGCCATGAGCAACTAGTGTTTTTCCGTTTTCTTAGACCTGTCTTTATTTGTGCAAAAACGGTTTTGTAATTGTATTCAGATAATCCCTGGATTTCTCTTGGCAGGTAGACTCCTAAATATTTTATAGTGTCTAACCTAGCTTTACAAGGAATTGTTCTTTCTATCTCTTGCTCTTGAGCTTTGTTAATAATATATAGAAATGCAGAAGATCTGTTCATTTTGCAACCTGAAACTTTGCCAAGTTGTTTATGATTTATCATTTCAAGTAGTTTTTTACTAGAGCCTCTGGCATTCTCTAAGTATATCATCATATCATTTGCAAAGTGAGATAGCTTAGTTTCTTCTTTGCCTATTCTAATTCCATCCTTTTCTTTTTCTTCTCCTATTGCTACCACTAATATTTCTAGTACCATATTGTATAACATGGGTGATAATGGACATCCTTGTTTCACCCCTGGTCTTCTTGCAAGTACATCTAGCTTATCTCCCTTGCATATGATGCTTGCTGAAGGTTTTCGGTAGATACTACTTATTGTTTTATTATTTTATGGGAAGTTCCATCTACTCCTATGCTCTCCAGTCTTTTCAATAGGAATGGGTGTTGTATATTGTCCAAGGATTTTCTGCATCTTTTGAGATAATCATTAGTTTTTGACATGATCAATAATGTTAATAGTTTTCCTAATAATGAACCATTCTTTTCAAGGTAAGTTGCTGTATTTTTTTTTTTTTTGCTAAAATCTTTTTTAAAATTTTTGCACCAATATTCATTAGAGAAATTGGTCCAGGATTTCCTTTTTCTGTTTTGGCCCTTCCTGGTTTAGGTATCACAACGATATTTGCATCATAAAACGACTTTGAGAGGACTCCTTTGCCAATTTTCCCAAATACTCGATATAATATTGGAAGTAACTGTTCCTTAAATGTGTGATAGAATTCAATTGTTAATCCATCCAACCTTGGAGATTTTTTCCTAGGGAGTTCATGGATGGCTTGTTCAATTTCTTTTTTCCGAGACAGGGTTATGTAACTACTCAACTTCCTCTTTTGTTAATCTGGGCAATTCACATTTTTTAAAATAGTCATCCATCTCCTTTAGATTGTCGAATTTATGGGCATACAGTTGGGCAAAGTAATTTCTAGTTAATGTTTTAATTTCCGGCTCATTGTAGGTGACTTCAACCCTTTTCATCTTTGATAGTGTAATTTGCTTTTCTTCTTTGGTTTTGTTTTTTTTTTTATCAAATGGCTCAAAGGTTTCTCAATTTTGTGATTTTTCATAAAACCAACTTTGAGTTTCATTTATGACTTCAATAGTTTTCTTAATTTCCATTTTATTAATCTCTCTTCTGGTTTTCAGTCTTTCTGATTGGGGATTTACTTGGGGATTTTCAATTTTTTCTTGTTCTGGCTTTTTCACCTGCATGTCCAATTCGTTCATGTCCTTAGAGGAAGAAATTTTACATCTTTAAATTCCTACATCAGCCATTGTCTATTTTGAAATATTAAATGACTTTACTATATATCAGTCCAAAAACGTCTTAAGATGTTGTTTAATATACAAAACTATATAATTACCTTTACTATTCATCAGTCCACAATATATTACTAAATTCAAAGCTTTTTTTTAGCAGGGGTTTCTTGTTTATTAAGTATTTACAATTAGTTTGACAAGAGGAATTGGTTGCATCAATGAACATATGCAAAACTTTTTATTAACTTTGGGAATTTTCAATTATTGATATATATGTATATGTACACGTATACATAGATACACACACATACATAAATATGTATGTATGTATAGTCAAAGTCAGGTCCTCTGGTCCGCTGAAATATGGGGCCGTGCTCTAGAGCCCTTCTGGAGGGGAGCACAAAGGTAAATGCATCAAGAAACAGGTACTACTGTGCAAGTTTTTGTATATAGGATTATTGTTGCACCTTTGATTGTGATATTGCCTACGTGAAAATTAATATATCCCTTCACCTTTCAGTGCTCAAGTCAATTCTCTGCCACCCGAAGTTTCACAGAAGGTGCTAACCTGCACTTGCAGAAGGAGATAATTCATGCCAACGGAAATACAAGTCTTGTCTTTATCACCAAAAAGAATTGTGTGATATGGGCTTGTATCCTGAGGCAGACATTTATATAACCCACTCATTAAACTGAAATTCATCTCATTGTTTCCTAAAGCTAAGGACAAGAAGAGAAAAGTAATTAACAAGAGCACTGGATTTCTTAATTCAACACAATACCTGGCAGAGCCAGGACTAGATCACTTAGTCCTAAATCCTGCCTGTCTTATCTAGCTACACTACAGCACTGTCTGACTTGGGAAGGACAACTTTTACTTGTCAGCATTTCCAATTTGTATTACCCATGAAGAGTTGTGCAACAAGATGACATTACTCAATTAAAGTAATGGCTTCATGAAAACAAAACTGAATATCAATCATCAGGGAGAGAGAGAAAAAAGACTTTTGGATTGCAATGTTTTGGGATAATTTGTGACTTTGCTACCATAACCCTGAATTAAAATATCAAAGAAATGAGAATTACTGATTAGGGAATGCTCCACCCCAGAATACAATAATTTGTCAAAATGCCAGAAAACCAGAAAATTTCGAATTTCTCTGACAAATAATTTGGGCTTATTCTCAATTAATGTGAACAAAAGAAAACAAGAAATAATTACAAGGAAGGAAGATGTTGCTTCAGGGAACGAAAAATGACTACCAGGCCCCAGGATCGGAACTCTATCACACTCATACTTCATGATAAGAGCCTGGTTTCCTTTGCCAATATGATTTATAAGAAAATGTGTACGCAAAGGGTTCACTACTAATAAAACTCAAGAAAATATGTCCTCACTTTATTACTACTCTCATCTTCCCCTCAAAACAATGAAGATTTGAGGTTCATGGTCACAGCTCAGTGACTCCTCAAGTTCAAAAAAGTCATCACCAATTTTGTCTAATGCTGCATGAAGCTATGCTGTACTGCCACACTCGTGTATCAGATAACAAATTTTACTAATTCTTGGATGAACATAAATGAGATAGAACAAATAAATGTCTTATGGTACAGAATTTCAAGGAAAGCATACATATTTAATAAAAATATATTTAAAAAAAGAAATTTTTTTCTTCCTATTCCTATCCCTAGTTGTTTGAAGCTTTTAAAATTCTAACCTTACTATGGTTGCGCTTACACTCTGATTTGGGTTTCTATAGAAAATGATTCTGGTTATTATATATTTCATAAAGTCAGTGTCTGCATTCAGATATCTGTCACAAACCTACTTATGAATAGTTCTATCAGTAACAATCCTTTCAGTTTTCCCTATATTTATTTCCGTCTTGTAGACTATAAATTTTCTTGTTTGATGAAATTCATAGACATTCCACCTTCATTGAGTTTCCTAAGTACAATTATTTTTATTACAATTTGATTTGGAATTTCAAAAAATTTGATTAAATTTCTTTCTCTAGATAACATAATAGAAATTGAGGAATACAACTTGACATTTTTAATCTTAAAAGTTCATTCTATTTGCATGTATGTAGCTAGAGATATACTATTTTACAAACGAAGAAAACGAAGAAAAATGAAGTTCATTCATCACCTGACAAGCTATAAGCAAGGAATGTTTTCTGAAAAGGATGTGATTTTAGACTGTACTAGATATACTTAAAATTAAATACTGTTTCTTGTGCCATTGTGATTTCTTATTTCTTTTAAGGAACGATTTACATAGCTCATCTCTTTCAGATCTGTAGTGTAATATGCGCATGATCACACTTTCTTTGGAGCTCTGTTGGCATGAGCAAGGCATCTAAGCTAACTGCTCCTTAGTTTCATCACCATTCAAATGGAAGTAAACAGAATACCCACACTGCTTTTCTCACAAGGTAAAGGGTAAATTGATTTGAAACAGAAAACTCATAAATACGGGATGAAGTTATTATTGCAAGCCCAGGTCATTGAGATTCCCAATGGCCCAGCTGGCAGGATTCAATATTAGGCAACCACTCAGAAAAATCTCTTCTCTTTGAAAGTTTAACGGCCTGAATCAGGAGATTGGAAGTGTTCCTAGGATGATGTTGGAAGTGGGCACATGTGCAAATATCTACCAAAAATCTAGGAACATATATGTATTACCTTTCAAACCTTTGTCCCCTGTTCCCCCTAACTTCTGTGTCTTTTGCATCCTCTTTGGTATCTCTGAACTGAAAGCTTTATGAACATTTAGAAATGTTGGAAACGTTTAAAATGTATCCATTTCCAAAGCTTGGATAAGTGATTTTCATAGACTTCCAAAAAGGAAGAAGGCTTTGCTCTCCAGCTGTTTTACCGTTCTGCCTTTATATGTCCAAATATTAGATGAGCCCATCTGTGTCGGTGTGCCTCTGTGTGTGAACATGCTACAGTTACAGGAGACGTTTACGTACTTATTTTTCCCATGTTTTAGCATCAAAAATAACTAATATCACTACATATAATACATGTGAAATATGTTCAAAATTTTTCACATGATTTCATTAATTACATTTAGAACAATGGAGAAATCTGATAATTGTTATTGTAACTTGCTTAAAGAAATTTTTGGAGAAAGCAGACATTAATAACACAAAATACCTTGAGGCTGTTTTGTTCAGGATAATCAACCTACAAGGATAATTAAGTAAATAACCAAAAATAGACCAATTCCTACCCTTTAAAAGTATAAAATGGAAATAGAACATATATACATATATTTATATACATAAATATTTAATATATATGAAATTAAAGATTGCTCTTTCATTATTTTTTAAAATTAGCTATTTTTTTTAATTTGTCACTCTTACCTTCCTGATCGTTGGCAGGTCCAGTCACGGTAAATCTGGAATCAGCAGCCCTTTCCAAACTGCTGATTTGGAGTGAAAGGGGCTGATTAAGTGCCTTCTGTTGTCCATATTGATAAATTAGTTCGTAATGACTATGTACAAAGTAAAAGATAAAACAAAATATTTCTACATCAACCAAGATAAAATTATACGTACCGGGTCTCTGCATACCTTAGACTTTAATAATCAGATTATCAGCAAAATTGTTGTTATTCTTTTGATAAAGTCTGTAGGGTATAGCTAATTATTCAGCCTAAACCTAGTATACATGTACTCAGAGTCACAGTAATAGAGAAGTATAGATTCAGAGCTTTAGATCATCTACTCCAAACACTTTATTTTCTAGATTAAGTAACTGAGTTCCAGAAAAGGTTAACAGTTCTCCAGGGTGATCCATAAAGTGAGAGGCATCATTTTTCCTCAGGTCCTCTGATTCCAATTAGAGCACTCTTTCCCCTGACCAAACTGCCTCATTGTAAATTTTGATGTTGATTATTATATTTATTACTTATTCTCTTTAGCTGTCACTCACTTTCAGGTGTCCAACATATCATGTGGCTTTTCCTAAAACTAACTTTAAATCTACTATAACTGGAGGTATCAGCAAAGATTAAGAAACAAACAGGAAAAAAAAACCGTGTCTTTAAAGCAGACTTTATAAATAAATTTTTGTGAAGTGAACTTTTGGGATGATCAAATACTAAAATGTATGGAAAACATTGGAAAACCTTATAGAACTATAAAAATGGCACCTATCATCCTCGTTATCCTTACTTCTGAAAAATCTGATCTCACATACCCTGACTCTACTTTGTAACTCGTCTCATGCTTATGTCCTCCTGAACTTGGATAACCGAAATTGGCCTTTGGACCAACTTCTTCACAGTGCCTTGAAGTATGCTTGCCAGATGCTTGCCATATTATGCAACTATGAAAGTCCCAGACAGTCTCCTTTGTATAGAGGAGAAATGATTTTAAATGCAATTCCATACAAATTATTAGAATTAAAACGTTGATACTTACATGGAATGACCACTGAAAGCAGCATGTTCCTCAGCTGTCTGTCCAAATGCATCTCGGCAAGAGAGATCAATATCATATTGAAGAAGAAGACTGACTACACCTGTTGGTTTACAACGGGCAGCAATCATCAGGGCTGTTCTAGAATAACAAAGAAACCATCGACATTTCAGAATTTAAAGGAGTCACACGTAATTAGATTTCTCTCGATATGTTGCAACAAGAGGATATCTCATATATGAGGTTATACGCATGTGCAACATGAATACTTCGTGAGGGATGAGTACTTTTTGTGCTTATATGCAGCATGAAAAATGGCAGTTAGGAAAAGAAGGAAAGACAGGATTGAGAGGGGTATTTTTTGTCCTCTTAGAGTTCTAGCAGGAACTGTCCAATTCAAGATTTTCATGACAACAAGAAGGTAGTGCATCAGAGTAACTTGTGTACAAAAGTGAAGAACTTTCAAGGGAGCCTACACCAAGTTTCCACTTGTTTACTAGCCTTGAAAGGAAAGTGGAGGCTCTTTGAAAGTAATGTTTATGGACAAGCTCATGTAACTGAAGAAAGGTTCATCACCAGATAGCTAGGACCATTGGATTTCAGGAAGGCCCATTAACCCATGAAGGCAGTTGATAAAGAGTTAGTGTGATTACAAGCTGCACTAGTAGAGAAAATATCCAAAATCGTGAAAACAGAGATCTTCTGAAGTTCCGAGTTTGTGTTATGTTGAATAATTCACTGTCTTTCTGCCTAAGGCAGTATTGTAGGTATATCAGTAATGTCACGTAGAGGTGTGCTGTTCCTTGATTACTTCGTGATAACTCATGGGGCAGCGAGGTGGTGCAGTGCATAGAGCACGAGTGCAGGAGTCAGGAGGACCTGAGCTCAAATCTCACCTCAGATACTTGACACTCACTAGGTGTGTGACCTTGGCCTAGTCACTTAACCCTAATTGTCTCATCCTGGGTCATCTCCAGTCATCCTGATGAATATCTGGTCACTGGATTCAGATGGTTCTGGAGGAGATGTGAGGCTGGCAACCTGCACAGCCCTCCCTCGCTCAAAATAAAGTCAATTGCAAGTCATGGCAGTATTGCCCTGATGGCATGGTCTTCCTCTGCAAGGAAGGGTGAACACTCACGCAGTGATAACCGATATAATAGGCTAACTCTGTGGAAGGTGGAAGTAGTGTCAAAAATATCCATGTAATGTAAATATATTATATGGGGAAATTATGGATATTTTAAGGTATATTCAAGTGTCAATAAACTCTTTATGGCAGGTAGAAATGTTGATTCTGTTTAAATGTTTTTCTCTGATCCAAAATCTCAATACCAAACATAGCAAAAGGAACGAGTACAATATATTTGGGGGTGGCGCGGAATAAAGGATTATGGGAAAGATTGAAACTGATGGAGTTATGAAATATAGTATTAGCTCTTAATATTATCCTATCTTTTAAAATATTAGGTTTGTTTTTTAAAAGATTATTTTTAGTTTTGCGATCCAAGATGATGGAGTAAGCAGTAAATCGCCATAACTCTCCAATATTCACCTCGAAACAACCATAAAATACTGCCCTCAAACAAATCCTGCCACAGCAGAACCATCAAAGGTATAGGGTGAAACAATCTTAGAGCCCCCAAACCTTGGAAGATTGACAGGGAAGTTCTTTCTCACTTAGGTAAAAGGGAGCATACTCCAGGACAGGAAGTATCCCAACAGGGCAGCAGCAAGCCTCATCTCAACAAAGCAATGGTAGATTCGGAGTCCCAGTATAGGGAGTGGGCAGACTCCAGTTCTAAGAACTGACATGCCTCAGAATAGACTCAGCCAAACAGGTAGGGTCTATCCCTACAGGTGATTAAGGAAACAGGCAGCCACCAATGGTTACAATGCCAAGAACTTCAGGGTACATCTAGGGAAACTCAAGAACACTCCACCAGTCGTAGCACATGACAAACATCAGCAGTAGAACTCCGGGACAGCATCAGGTAAGCTGCCAGAACCCTACTATCTGCAGCAGTGCCTTTCATTCCCACTCCCATCCCCCGAGCAAACCACCGTAAAAGAGGGCTCCCACACGAGTCAGCAAAACATTGCAGCACCAGGTAAACAGCCAGGACCTGGAGACCCTGCTACAAAATTCTGAAACAGTGCCCTTTCCACATTGTGAGCAGAGCTCAAATTGAAAAGAAAGGGGAAAAAAAGACGAGCAAAAAGTCATTGGAAAAAATGACCATAGGAAGTTATTGTGGCCACAAAGAATGTGGAGGAAAAATATTCAGAGAAGGAGAATGACGCCAAAACACGTATAGGCAAAATCGCAAAGCAAAAAGAGAAGTGAGCTCAATCCCAGAGAGAGCTCATGGAAGAGCTCAGAAAGGAAATTAAAATCATATAAGAGAGGTAGAAGGAAAAGTGTGCAAAGAATTGAGCGATGAAAGAGAATTGTGACAATATAAAATACTTGGGAATCTCTCTTCCAATACAAACCAACCAACAATGAACACAATTACAAAACGTTTTTCACTCAAATCAAGTCAGATCTGAATAATCTAAAAAATATCAGTTATTCATTGGTAGGCCAAGTTAATATGATACAAATGACAATTCTACCAAAAGTAATATCTTACTCAGTGCCATACCAATCAAACTACCAAAATTATTGTATAGAAATTAAAAAATAAAATTCATCGGGATGAACAAAAGGTCCAGAATACCAAGGGAATTAATCAAAAATAATACAAGTGAAGGTGATCTATCTCTACCATATATAAAATTCTATTGTATAAATCGACAATCATCAAAGCCACTTGGGACAGGCTGAGAAACAGAGTGTAGGATTAGTGGAATATGTTTGGTATCAAAGAACCAGGGTCAATGACTACAGTAATCTTCTATATGAGAAATCCAAAGATTCCAGCTTCTGAATTCACTAGTTGACAAAAAATGCTGAGAAAACCGGGGGAAAAAGTCTCATGACAGAAAATGTTATTCACATCCAGAGAAACAATTATGGAGTCTGAATGGAGGTGGAAGCATACTATTTTCTCTCCCTTTTGGTTTTTTGTTTTTTCTGTCTTCAGATTTTCCTCTTTTATTCTGCTACTTCTGTCAAACATGAGCAGTGTAGAAATAGGTTGAATATGATTGTACATGTACAGCCTATATCAGTTTGCATAACATCCTGGGAAAGGGGGAGGCCCAGGAAGAAGAGCAATTTGAACTCAAAATTTGAAAACTGCAAAAAATTGAAAAGTAAAAATAAATAAATTTTAAAAGAATAAAAGAGAGAAAATGTGACAATGTAAGTGCTTTCATCGTCCTCAAATATTAAAAGAACCAGGAGAAGGCTTCAATGCCTTTCTTGGATCCTCTTTGTGGAATTTCTGGTATTAGGACAAAAATCCTGTAGCATAAGAAAGTATGGAAGGACTAAAATCTCAGCCAGTGGCATAAATATTCACAGTGATAAGGTCACAGGATCATGAAAGTCAGTCATCTTATTATTGTATTGATTTGTATTTGTCAGTGCACATATCCTTAAGAACAATGAAAGGAAGAAGAAGGAAAAATTACACACATCAATTCTCATGATTGACATGAAGATTATTTCATGTAGAGAATCAATTGCATCACGAGTACACAAAACAGCTATGTGATGATCTTAAGTCATTGAAAATCAAACAATGAAACCTGCGAAAATAAATCACTAATTGATGGTGGATGGCATGCCCACATGAATGGCTTTCTCTGCTGCAGAAGCATAAATAGTAGCCCTTTTCATAATTGATGTTTGTGCACATTGTCACCCTTTCTCAGTGATGAACAATTTCAATTATTGTTGCTCACTAAGAGTTCCCTGATTGAAGTTGTTCTTATTCCTCTAATAACAGTTACCTCTTTTTTTCTTGGAAGCTTTAATTACCGTACCTGTCAAGCCTATCCGATGTATTCACATTTGCTCCATTCTTTAAGAAAAGATCTACCATATCTCGGTTATTTTCTTTAACTGCAAGCAAAAGTGGTGTGCAGCCTTCCTGCAAAATCATATTAAAGATCAAGTTAAGGTATGCAAGAATTGTTTATATGATAGAATTCAGTTGAAGGCATGTTGTGAACATCCTGTGAACTTGCTAATGACATGCTAAGGAAGTAGGCTACAATGGAACTCTGGAATGAGAAGAGCAGGGCATAAATCCAGCTTCTGTTAGTTAATTTCCATGTGACCGTAAGTAAATTATTTCACTTCTTTGGGCCTTAATTTCCTCACATGTAAAATGAGGGAATGAAGTTAGATAGCCTCTGGGATTGCTTCCAGTTATTAATTTGTGATCAGGACGTAGAAAACCAGGATGTGTAAGAGATTTTCCTAATCTTTTAGGGGTACCTTCCTTTCCTCTGTCTTCATGTCATGATCAATGATCGTCTGCGTGCAGTCACCCTTATTTCCCCAGTACTTGGCCAAGCTACAACTAAGTTCTGGTCAGTTTTCAAGTTGCCTAGTTCTCTTCATCCTTTCCCCTGAAGTGTGTTACAACCAGCCTCAAAACTCAAGAAAATCTTGCCTTAAGGTGGCTGAACCTTGAAGAAAGTCATTCTCTTGATATTTTCCCTCCCTTCACAACCCTCCTAATGTATATTTTGATTTTTATTTTCTTTCTTGAGCAGCAGTGACGAGGAGTCAAACCTTTTCTTAAAAATCAGGAGATACTCAATAAGTCTAGAAAGGAAACGGCATAGCGTGTAGGAAATAGAAAAAAAAAACACACCTACATACACTTAAGAATTTGTTCTTGTAAAATGTCTGTCTGCAGTTTTATGCTGAACAAATTTTTAACAGAATATTTTTTAAAACATTATGACATTTCTTCTTGACCAATTAACATTGTACTATCATAGGTAAAGGTTTATATGTAAAGTATTGCAGACAGATATTTGATGGAACCTTTGAATTCTGGGTACCAGACCTAATATAGCATGCAAAGAAAATTCTAGAGAGATAGATGTGGTGGACTGAATGGAGAGCCAAACTCAAAATCAGTGAAACAGAGATTCAAGGCCTGCTGCTGAGACACTTAGAGTGGCTAGGTGAGCCTGGGAAGTCACTTCACATTTCACCATTACAAACCATTCCCTAAGTCACGTTTTCATAACTTTTTGTGTGTGTGTGTCATGCACCCCTTTCCAGAATAATGCTTTTAAATACCTAAAATACAGAGAATGCAAAGGAAGCCAATAACATTGAAAGAACTATAAAATAAATGGTGATTTTTTTTGAAATTAATGGATCCCAGGTTAACAACCCTACTCGAAGATTAAATCTTAGAACAGGCCCTGGTCCAAAGCAGTCGAGGGAAGTTCCTCATTAAGAGTTCCGTTGTGAATGGAGTCTCCTCCCCGTTTTGCCTGGCCATCAGAAAATTCCCAAGGCCAATGAACTTTGACTAGAGATGGATTTTAAGATACTTGCATTAAAGAAATGCTTCCAAGAATATAATGTGCATTGGAAAATACCTGATTTACACATTTGATCTCAGAAAATATTTTCTCACACAAGAGGTAGACTTCTACCTTGTTTTTTGCTTCCATGTCTATTGTATGTCTAAGCAGCTTTGCTGCTATGGCTGTGTTAAGTCCAGAGGCAGCATAGTGAAGTGCAGTGTTGTCATGGGTATCCATCAGAGCAGGGTCTGCACCATAATCCAGCAGGATCCTTGCACACTCCTCCTGCTGACACTGTACTGCCTGTGAATGGAATGTAGAGAAAGAGACAATCAATACTCTAAAAAGTATTTAGTATACTAAAACATCATTAGTGATATTTAAATAATTTAGTAAAGCACATTTTCTTACTCCAAACGCATTCTATAGACCAGCAAGGTTAACTAGGGCATACCTTCATTAAAGATGTCTGATAGTTCTTGTCACGCAGGTTTATTTTGCATTTTCTCTCTACTAAGAGAGACACAACATCTGGATGGCCATTTGCAGAAGCCAGGTGTAGAGGTGTGCTATGAAAATGAGAGCTAAGTCAATGCTTGGTAATTACGAAAATCAAAATTGTACTCTTATTAGGTACTACACTTGTAACATAAAATGCATTATTGTTACTCCGCCTGAAATCGAAATCGCTGCCCAAATAAATATAAGTGGCCACCCTTCTCACCCGAGGACATCTACAATGTGCATTAGTTCTTCTGACCGGATATGATGAACAAAAACGTCTGGGAAATAAATAGCAGACTCAGAAGAACATTTCACTGGAAGAGAGCAGCATTTGCTCCCACCACGTCACTGAGAAAGAGTAAGTCAGCTGGAAGCAGACTACAAGTAAAAGGAAGGAGTTTCCCCTCCATTAAAAATGGGCAGGCAGGAGGGTCAGGGGTCACCAGCACTCAGAACTTGGGATCCAATCTCCAGGAGGCAGAGCCTGCGCCTGCTCTGGCCCAGGTGCTCAAAGGACAAGTTTTCCAAGGATTAGCCAAGGCACATGCAGACTCGTGGAGGGAGGGTGGAGGAGGGGGTGTCTTACACTGTTCCTGGGGGGGGCCATCCCTTCTCTCACCCCCAGCGCCCTCTCACCGCTTCTCTTTATCCAGATCGTCCACGTGTGCCTGGCCCAGCAGCAGCAGGTGCTGCACCCTGGCCACATCCCCGAAGGAGGCAGCTTTATGGATCTTCCCGAGGTCCTTCATTCTGATGACATAACCGGCACCTGGGACCAAGGGTCGGACCTCGCTGTCTCTCCTGGGAGAGGAGGAGCCAGATGGAGACCGCTCTCTCCTTCTCAAGATTTTGAAAATCTTCCTCATCCTGAGGGCGGGCTTCAGAGATGGTCTGGAGAACTCACTTGGAGACCCTCAGCCTTCTCCGGGAGCTCGCTTACTCTCCAAAACACTTCGATAGTCAGAGACTCCAAGGAAACTGCGTCCAAACAGGGCAACAGTTAGAAAGGAATCGATCCTGGAGATGCTTGGAGCCCTAGCAACGCCTCGAGGGAGACCGAAGTGCGCGTGAGCTTGACAGACGCTCAAGGCATGCGCACGCGCCCAACGGGAAAGATTAAGCCTGCACGAGTGCTCACGTGCCAGGTCCATTAACTCTCTGCTGGAAGGCTCCAAAGGTCATGATCGCGAGGGTGGCTGGGCCCAAGGCTGGCTGCTTCCCCTGCTAGAGGTTCTGCCGGGTCTCGCGCTGGGACAGGATGCATAGGGGCGGGGCTGTGAAGGGGTGGAGGAGACCTAATGGGAAAGCTGGAGCAGCTGGATTCAGAGGACTTGGATTCGAATGTCGAACTCCGGACTGGCTCTGTTGTTTCACTTGGGAAAGCACCTCCTCTCCCAGCCTCAGTTTCTGCGTCTGTAAAAGGAAGAGGTGATTCTCCATAGCCCGCCAAGGGTCTACAAGGCTTTAAGAATTCGTTGACGCCCCGACTGAAAACGAGTAGCATGTTACTACTCTGATGTCTGGTAGCCTAGGTTCCTCTTTGCTCTCATTCTTCCTTTTCCCTTCTGACCTTCAGGAGAGGAGGGCAATGATTCCTCAGGGACAGGCTGCCTGGCACGGGGAGGGTGGAGCTGGCCTTAGACAGGAAGCCCTGGGTTCAAGCCTAGCTTCTGCAAAATTATCATTGCCCTAGATATGTCCTAAGTAAGGGTAGGGGAAGAGTGGGTTGCAGCAGTTTCTTGGAAAAAGTGATGTTCGTTTTAGCTGATCATAAGAAAGGCTACGGTAATAGAATAATACAGTTTAAATCTCGCAAGTTAACAGTTCCATTCACCTCTGGGCTGCAGGGTCCCCGTCCACAAGACTATGATAATAATGGGGGCTACATATTAAGAGGAATATTGATAAGTTAAGAGTTGTGATTATGGTTTGTCCTTCCTTCTGATAGAGGACCTTGACCTCAGTAAGAAGACAACATGACTTATACTTCAACTGGATTGGAGGGAGGGCTGTGCAAAGCCACCAGCTTGATTTTCTCCTCTGGAGCCATCTGAGTCCACTGGCTACATATCGATCAGCATGACTGGAGATGACCCAGCGTGTGCCGAGGAAACTTGTTCGTTTGAAATAAATGTCTTTTCAAATTCTCACTTTGAGTGAGGCAATGCCAGTTCAGTGAAGAAGCCTGTTTAAAAGGTAAATCAAAGGATATCTACTTTAATGGAAATCAAAAAAAAAAATTCAACTCTCTTCTCTCCTGAAGAGAAACAATTATTATTTACATTCACTCTGAAGCCAGGATGGCCAAAAAATACTCATTAAGTGGTACTTCGTCAGCGACCTATAGTTCACTTAATCAGAGGCAGAGTGAATTGAGTTGAAGGCATTATCGTTAAGAAGCGAATCCAACCAGTAAATGTCCGGTAACTATGTAGGTTTGAGTCATGAAATCTCACCTTTCTTTGGGCAGAACCCCCTACAGGAAAGAGGTGATACCCTATGTCGGGGAGAAAAAGAGGAGAGAGGACAGGACGAGCTGAGTAGCCCAACTAGAACTGCTCAGCTGGGTCCCTATTGAGCTAAAGTGAGCTACTCACAGGCTTTGGTATCTCCTTTATTCTTGAGGAGCAATAGAACTTGAAGAAGATGATGACACGGCTTACCACTGAATTGGATTTCAATAAGGAATGGCTGTGCAAAGTCACCAGCTTCACTTTCTCCTCCAGAACCACCAGGGTTCTTTGGCCATATATGAATCAGGATGACTGGAGAAGGCTGAACTCAATTCAGAGACAAGTGATATGGATGAACTAAGAATGAATAAGACAGTTGAGGGACGGCATGATGTCTAATTTCAGATCCGTGAAGAGCTGCTGTGCTGACTTGGGTATCTCTAGAACAGATTGGTCAAATCAGTGATGAAAGGTGCCTAGTTGTGACTTTTATAAGAAAAATGAAAATTTATGGCAATGGAATGGATTGGTTGTGAGACAAGTTCCTTCAGGAGACACTGTCTGACTATGTGTGACTACTACAGACACAATTCTTACATTGACTGCAAGGTTGGACTCTGGAATTTATAATGTCTCTTCCGACAGGGATATTTTCATTCTCTGTATTTGTTTGTATCGTCCTGTTGCAGACTTCCATTAGAATAGATCATGAAAGCTGCCTTGGTTTTGAAGGTACATATAATGCAGAGCAGATTGGCGATCTTTATTGATGTTAGCTCAGGAAGTACTTGCAAAGGGGAATACAACCAGCTATGACCACATGGTCTTTGGCTTTTCCCCTTTTTTTCCTCTGCAGCTTTCCATTCATGATGTGAAATTTGTACTCTGCACTACTAACATTCATTCTGTTCATTCAGGTCCATGATCACTGGACTTCTGAATACAACAATAACGGATACTCACAAGATGATGTCCTTTTCTCCTCCTCCTCCTCCTCTCCCTTCTACTTTGCCTCCTTCTACTCCTCCTCCTCCTCCTTTTTCTCCTTTTTGTTCTTCTTCTTCTTCTTCTTCTTCTTCTTCTTCTTCTACTTCTTCATCATCAACATCATCATCATCATCATCATCTTCTTCTTCTTCTTCTTCTTCTTCTTCTTCTTCTTCTGTTTCTTCTACTTCTTTTCCCCTTTTCTTATCCCTCTCCCTCTTCCTTTACCTTTAACTTTTTCGCTCACTTTCCCTTTCCCTCTCTCTCTCTCCTCCCCCTCCTTCTTCTCTTTGCTCTCCTCCTTTTTATTCTCCTCCTTCGGTAATGGTAATTTAAATGTAAACATCTTTCCCATTCCTTAATATGATCTGCTGAGGTCACATTCTTCTTTGTCTCCTCCTCCTCCTCCACCTCCTCTTCCACTTCCTTCTCCTAGTCATCAAAAATATCCACCCATCACTTCCTAAAAGAGATCTCAAATTTGAAACTGCAAGGAACATTGTAATCGAATTCCAGAATTATCAGGTGAATGAGAACATACTGCATGCATTCAGAAAGAAGCAGTTCAAATACCATGGAATTACAGTCAGGATCACGAAGGTCCTTGGAACTTGTACATTAAAAGGTCAGAGGCTTTGGGATATGCTATTCTGTAAGGCAAAGAAGGTTGGACTATATCCAAGGGTCAGGTACCCAGCAAAAATGAGGGTGATCTTTCAGTAAAGGAGATGGATATTAAATGAAAGAAGGGACTTCCAGATCTTCCTGATGAAAGGGCAGAGATTGATGGGAAATTTGACCTTCAAATACAAGACTCAAGGGAAGTATGAAAAAATAAACAAGAAAAACACATTTTAAAAAAATATCAGCTTATTCAATAAGAGAAAACTGTTGACATACCTATGTGGGACAACAATACTCTTCACAATCTTGACCATTTTATCTTTATTCTGACATTTAAAAATCTTGAAAATTTTATCTTTATAATGACATAGACAGAGGCTGTGGGTATAAACTAACAGATGTGACAAAAAAAGGAATTAAGTATCACAAAAAGATTGCAATGGGAGAAGGGCAAAGGAGGACGCAGAAAACTGTAAATTACTCCACTTAAGGAGACACAAAAATATATGACTGTAAAGGGAAAGAATGGAGGGAGATGAGCATTGTTTTTACTTTGCTCTCATTAGATATGATTCAAGAAAGGAAGAACATACTCAGTTAAGTATGGAACCTAACTAGGCTCAGAAGCAGTAAGAAGAGGAAGGGGAAAGAAAAAGGACGGGGTCTTTAGAAGGGAAGGAAGACAAAGGGAGCACCTCTGCCCTTTCTGAGAATCAGAAAGGGGCAGCTCATCAGTGTCACTAATACCTACAGGGAGGAAGGAATGCAACCAATAGAAGGTGATATCTCAAACAAATTTCTTTCCTTCCTTCATTAATTGATTTCATCCGTTTCTGCTTTCATAGGCAGAGGGAAAGAGTGATAAAATGCATGATAATAATTTGATCGATTTCACGATGTTGTCTCACACATGTTCCATGAAAGAGAAGGAACATAAGGATTTGTAACAGGAATAACTTTCAGTTAGATTTCTAAAATAAGGCTCCTTCCATTACAATGATTCAGTAATTGACATTCATCATTGCTCTGTATGATAAAAAATCAAGTTCCTCAAATGCCAGATTTAGGATTTTGCATTTCTTTTATCCAAAATCGATTGGAAGTAAATCATTTAGCAAGTAAATCATTTAGCCCTTAGTAGTCCTTTGCCGCCTGGGTACTGGAGTGCTCCCTATTCATGCTCTCCTCGTGACTTTATAGAAGGAATCTCATAGAATGGATCTTCTAAGCATTTTGAGATAGCTTTTCCACCTATCCTGAATGGGGCCCAGTTTGCTTGAACTGATGGCACTGCAACATCAAACTTTTATACTTTGAACTCAATAATTCTTCCACTATTCTTTTGAAATTTGATGGTAAAGGAAGTTTAGGTTACAATCTACTGACCACACTCCGGGTCTCACTTTTCCCATCCTTAAAAGAGATGTTCAGACTAGAAAACTTCTAAAAGTTTTAAATCAATGATAAAATGAAAATGCTACAGTTCTCCCAGAAAAGAGCTGTTTCTCAAGACGTGTATTAGGAAAGTTTAAGACAGTCATCATTTCATTGGTTTGCAGCTAAGATGATTGTACCAGAATAATGACTCTAAATATAGGACAAATTCTTATCTTCAACACCTAAGAGGAAAATAACTTTTGCAAAAGAGTGTTAGACTTCGAGTATGAAGAGCCCTAGATTGAAATACTGCTACTAAAACCTACTGAGTGTGATGATATGGGCGGGGGGGGGGGGGGGAACATTTAACAAGTTCTCCTCACCTAAGTTCGATTCTGTAAAATGAATTGAACAATATGAATATTGCCCTCATAAGTGTGTTGCCAGTCTGAAGTGAGATAATGCAATGAAAGTCATTTGCACAGAACCCTACTATGCCTGTGCAAATAGTAGGTATTGTTACCTTTGTCATTACTGTAGGATGAATCAGTGTGGCGTCCCATCGATAGAGCAAAGGAAATGAAATATGCTGAAAGGCAGACAGTTTTACAGGCCTAAAAATCCAACCCACATCTTCAGATTGATGAAGCACCTTGAAGACCTATTCTTTGGGAAACCTGAGTCTGACCGAAATGTGAAATACGTGCAACTCCCTCGATTTACTTTTTCTCCGTATGCTTCTTGGCCCCTTGGAGTTTGTTTTGAATTACTAAGGAAAACTCAGAATATACAATTTAATCTTGAATAGCATTTTTTCCCCTTTTAATTGTATTCAGGTCCCGAATGATAGTAATGAAAAAGAAAAATATCTGCTGGACAAAATTGGAACCCTACAGTACAAAGTTGCTATGCTCAAACTGGAGCTAAATACAGTAAAAATTAAAGATCATGCAAAAGAAAATCAAGATCCAGAAGAAACTGAGGTTTGAAAAGAAAAGAAATATGGGCTTCAAGAGGAATTACAACTGAATGAAGGAGCAGTAACAAAAATCATATCCCAGTAGAGTGGACAAGTAAATGTTCGGACAGCTGAGAATGTAGTGTTGAACACTAAGGTAGAGAATGCAACAAAGAAAAATAGGAAAGGCTTGAGACAGAAACGAAATCATACCACCCCTTCTACTATTGAGGTCATGAACAAAGTGAGACATCGAAACTAGCCTTTGGACATACCTTTCAGGGAGAAAGAGATGAGTGACTTCATTTACAGGACAAACTAAACCATAACTTGTCTAGGTTAGGGAAAGGCAATTGTGTCCTTTGTCAAGAGCTCTCTACACCTAAAAGTAAAGCCAACAGTGTAAAAAAATGAGCTGTACCATGTACATGACTACCTTAGAGAAACGATAGCCATTTTGGAAAGCACACAGAGAGAAGTAAAACAGGCCCAACATAACGCAAAGAAACTTGAACACACAAAGCAAGTGTAAAAAGAAAAACTGAACAAATATATTGTCAAACATAAATCTATCCAAGAAAGATTAGCTTACATCTGGAGTGAAAATATATTACTTCAACAACAGCTTGAAGATACGCAAAACAAAGGCATCATTCAAGAACAGGTATGGAGTGATGACCAGGTAGAATGTATTGATGTCTTCAGCAAAGTTCGTGTTGATACTGAAAAACAAATTTTTAAGGTAGAAGAGAGAAATAAAGAGGTAATCAGTGAATATAATCCCTTAAGAGAACAAATGTGCAAATATGAAAATGGGAAAGCAGAAAAAGAGATAGCTCCTTATTTGTCATAGTTTGATAAGCATTTTCTTTTTAAAATGAAAATCAAAGTAATTTTAATCAAGATAAAAGAAGATTTGAATTTTCAGCCTGCAGATGATACAACCTTTCATTGAAAAAATACTGATATGTAGGAAAGGAGAATGAGAAACAATAATACGATGAATATGCTACTAAAATAATAATGTAGCACTGTGTAATAAAATATGAACCGAATCATTATAAGAAAAAAATAATTAAACAGAATGTAATAGAATATAGATATTTAAATAACTAAATGGAAATAATTTCAAATATGAAACTGATAGAATAAAAATAAAATTAAAAAGAAAAGTATGAAAATAAAATTTAAAAATCATCTTTCAAATAAGATGACTCTTTTTGATAATGAAATTATGTAGCCCATGAAATGTGGCTTTCATAAATACACGTAGGGTTAATCCCTTGTGCATAAATACTGATGAATTGATGTCTCTAATAATATGCCTACTTTTCCATTTTAATTCTGCCATGGAATAAATTACATGAAATGCTATACCTGAAGAAAATCCTGAAAAATTATGCTAGCAATTATGGAATAATTGAAATGGTACATCTGAATTTTGATTGTGTGGAATAATATAGTTACACTTTTCATAATTACTTGAAAATATTTATCAGTCGATCTATGTTCAATTCCAAACACTTGGAAATAATTTTAGAAATATTAATCCCTGGATCATATTTTTAATGTTATTCCAAATGCTGTCCACTATGTCCCTTTAAAATTTTGGACGGTGATGCTGTTCAAAGATATTATGATTCTGCATTAAGGATAAGTATTTTTTCTACATTAATATTTCCAATTAAAAAATGTTCTTTGCATTGCCACTCCATATTTTTATCTCACTATTTTTTCTCTGTTTTACTAACACTTCTTGCTAAATGCACACAATTGTAGTTTCTTGAATGATTGCCTTTTATTTTTTGAAGATGGTTAGTCTTTTGTGGTATAATAGCAGTTCTTATTATTTGAGATTTCTTCGCACATGCAGTGGGAGGCCAGACTACAACAAATTGTGCTGGGTAAAAAAAATTTCGTATAATAATATATATATTTAATTTTAATATATACGATCATGTGATTGAATCTCATGATTTCATGCTAGAACTTAATTTGTTTTTAGGCATTCAATTCATTATGCCAATTTTTCCTTTCACAATTTTATATTGGCTTCCTTTAGTTTATGTTTCCTTTCTAAAACTTCCTAGACTTTAGTTAAATTTTTTTTTACATGATACTTAATTTTATCTAATGATGGAAAAATATTAATTTCTTTTGCTTTTCAGTTTTATTTGCTATTAATAATATGTACAATAATTTATTGTCTAGTGAAATAAATAGGATTTTATAGCATATCTGTATATATCTATAAAAATACAACTGTGTATTTGTGTTGTGTGTAAATACACACACGTATGTATGCAGTTTTGCTACATTAGGGCATGAAATGAAATGAAATGATTTCCCTTTACTTAAGTGGTGGAATTAACATATTTTCCCCTTTTTCTGCCTATTGACTGCAGCCAAGAGCGTACTTCCTATTCTAGCAGAAAAAGGAATTGAATTGTATGTTTGCCAAGGACAGTTCAAGATGTGAATGATAGCGAATGATCTTTTTTTCTGTTTTTCTTTTCTTTTTTCTTTTTTTTTTCTTTTGGCTTCCAGAAATCCAAATCAATCTGTTCATGTGTTTTTACCAAGCTTGACTAGCGTATCAGTGCACATGTTCATCCTTCAGGGAAAACTATGGGAGTAAAGAAAACGCAATTTTTACAATAGATGTCCTTATTCAAATAAAGTACTCTACCTTTTTGAAAAATGGAAAGAGAAACCCTAAAGTTTCTATGTAGAATAGGAACCTATAAATTCTTCCTTTCCATTGCCCCATCTTCCATGTGAATTGCACTAAAACAAATTTTAGCCCCTAGGTGGCCTTGGAGGTGTTGTAAATCTCAGAAAGTGGTAATGGGGAAATAGGGCTGAATGCATGACTTTATGAGGAGTATACCGAGAGTGTAGGAAGATAGCCTTTGATCCATGCTGAATGAAGGATGGGTGGTATAGTCAAAAGAGCTGTGTAATCTCAGGAGCCAAATTGCACTTCATTTCTCTATTAATTGCAACCGTTATGGCTGTGCGTAACTCATTTGGCCTCTGTGGTGTAGCTTTTCTCATCTGCAAAATGAGGTGGTTGTATTCACTAGTCCCTGAGAATATTTCTAGTTCTAAATCTACCAAAAGTGTGAATACATTAATGAAATTATGTTGCATGTCATAATGTTTATATCTGTTAATTTTTAAGGTTTATTCTTCTTATATAAGCTGATATGAATTCATGAACTAATTAATAGAAACAATGCGAACATATTTCTATTAGGTTACAGTAAGAAAGCTTCAACTAGAACTTACTCATTCAAAAAAACATGCAGGACAGAAGCTTAACTAGAGGGTAAATCACTTTTTTGAAATAATTTGAGGGATATGAAACAAAACTGCAGAAGGAAATACATCAAACTAAATGCAACCTATGTATTCAAAAAGTCAATAGTTGCTCATTGATTAATGGAAAGTGTTTTCAATGTAACTTCAGTTTTTACCATTATTATCTGAACACTGCGTCTGTTGTTCAAATGGACATAAAACAAGATTGATAAACTCCACCATTTCTACTCTTCAACTGGGATAATTATATTCACTCTTTAGGTGTTTGACAGTTTTGTTTTTCTGTCCTTATGCAAAGAATGAGATAGTTTTCCAAGTAACAGTACTAACTAAGTCATTTCCATCACTTTATATTTGGAAATTCCTTAATCTTTATTTTCTCATTTAATCCCCATAACAGTTCTGTGAAGTGGAAGTTGCTTACTTCTAATCAAACCACTTGAATAAGAGAAAAATGATATTTCTTCATAATTTGTAAATATATAACTTGTGCATGCCAACGGACATTGAGAATTAAATTAATTAGATGAATAATCTTATTAATATTCTCTAATTTATTCGTAATGATCTCACCGTGTTGCTTTGCATCTCCACAACTTCAGTCATGCTCTTCTTCTTGCTTAATTATACTTCCCCATTTCTGCTACCTATCCATAATCTATCTGTTCCTCAGCACCCTGATGCACGAATACCTCTTTCACCTCCAAGATCCTTTTGAATTCCAAAAGAATGATTCTTTTGCTACATGTCTTTTTGGACTTTTCAGTCCTATTGATTTCACAGTCTTCTGAATTCCACTTTTCATCTCATACCACATGATTTCCTATTTAACTGTGTACTGATAGCCTTATGTTGTTCCTGTTATCAACCTACCATTCTGTGTGCCTAAGGCTTGTTTCCTCAACTAGACTGTAATTCCTTCAGGACATGGATTGTTTATAAAACGTCATCTTCCATAGAATTTGTTTTTCACAGCTTGTTGGAAACAAAAGTCATGGTCATTATTGTAGTAGTAGTGGTGGTAGTGGCATTAGCAGTAGTAGTCATCTTCATAGTGGTAGAAGAAGAAGAAGCTAAGTAAATGTTTATTTCTTGATTTTACCCTGAGTTGAAAGTGTAGCTAACATTAAAATTGTTCCAAGGTCATATGTGGACTGTATTTGGAATAGTCCACTTTGAGTCTTTCTAGTCTCATTTTTTATTAGTTCCCAATTCCCTAGAGTCTCCCAGTGGCAAAATAGAAATTCAATAAAAAATGTTTTACTGTTACTATTAATAGCACTACTACAAGTACTACTACTACAACCACCACCAATACTACCACTACTACTTCTACTACTACTACTAAAACTACTAGTACTAGTACTGCTACTACTACTACTACTACTACTACTACTACTACTACTACTACTACTACTACTACTACTACTACTACTAAAATTATTATAATAAAGGCTAAGGAAAGCATAGAAGAGTTTGACAGTCAAGTTCCCTAAAATGTTCCCTTTGTTATTGCAAAATACATTTCTCTGTTATCAGTTGTGTTTCACATTTATGTGCTTTTAAATGTAATATATTCATCATTACACCAGCCAAAAATTACAGAAATATATATACTTGGTATCCTTCAAAACCTATTTTCAGTCTTGTACCCATTTTCAATGGTAAAGTAATAGAAATCTATGCCAGCACACTGAAAAATAAAATTTTCGACGACGAGGTTGTTCTCTGCTTGGAGGTACGTTGCTGGAATTATGGATAGAATGTTGGCCTGGGGTTAGAATGACCTGAAAAATATTTCTAAGTCTCAGAAATCAATACTGGAATAAAATATGTTTTGTTTCCCAATTAACTCCCCTACCACCCATTCCTTTTATTACCGTCGCATTCTTTTTGGGACACATTGATTAAAATATTAGCCTTCCAAAACTTTTGTCCTTAGGCTACAATTGGGAAGGTACGTGTGAACTGAGCAGTAGAAGGTATAGCAAGTAAGCACTAAGTTAGAGTCCATCTTTGGCATTATGACTTAACTCACATGATTGCCTTCCAGGGAAAACTGGCATCATTTCTTCCCTGTCTAATTTCCCTGACTATGCTGGCAACTAAGTTTTTACTACATAAGAATTAATCCAAATTACTGTTTCCTCCTTTTTCAACACTTCATCAAATAGTGAATGCCGGTTATGTGAATTAAACTATGGTTAATTCTGACCAGGTTACAAATACTATGTGTAAGACATGTCCTCTTTCCTTGTAGAATATGCACTTTCACTGGGAAGCCAATGCAGAATAGTGGAAGTTCATTTATAATACAAGGTAAGATATAAAGAACTACTCACTGAATGGTATATATGTAAATATTTATAAAAAGGAGAGACCACTATAGTCGGGGGTTAGAGGAGGTGGTAGTTAAGCCAGTCCTGTTCTTCCCTACACAAAAAATGGTCAATGAAAATTTGCAAAGTTAGCAATTCTACTGCAAGAACAGTTGCCAAATAGCTACATTTACTGTGTAGTATATATTTGCATGCATAATATCTATTGATATGATACATATATACTAAGAAATACCTGCACTTGAAGGTGACTTTTCCAACATCCCCAGGCTTGGCTCAGCCCCTTGCTGTCCATATGAGTTTTCACAAAGGGTTTTCTGTCTTCAGGCCTTGGTTTCCTCATTTTCAAAATGTTCTAATTGACTTTTCATGTTAGGGACTGTCTATATTTACATCCACTAAAGGAACATTATAAATGCAGCTTTGCAGTCTAATAACATTAAATGATATCATTTGTATTGTGTGGAGTAGGACCTTTAAATACTTCGCTAGCTCCTTTATCCAGATCTGCAACTAAAATTACAAAGACACAAAAACACATCAGTGTAAAACGTTTTTCAAAAGAAATTTACTTACGTTTTAGATTTTGGATTATATTGGTGGAAGCTATCCGGCTTTCTACAAATATTAAAACATAACCAAAACTCATTTGGGGAATATTGTACAATGAAGTTATATTGATGAAGAGCTGATCTTGAATATGCATCTCTTGCAATAGGGATGAAAAGATAAGTTAGGCTACTGTTTCTCTGGTTTTGTTTTTTAAGAAAATGTTGTTGGATGACATCAAGAATTCTTTTTAGATTTATTTCCTTCTCTGTGATTCAAAATAGTTTAAGGCACTTGGTCAAAATTAATACTTTTTAATTATATAATATTTGAGCTATAAAGAGTTTGACTCAACTATCCTGCTCATTCACACAGATTAAAAAAAAAAACTTTTGGAAACAAGTAAAAAGAAATCTGGAGAATCTGAAAAAGGAGATTTTCTTGACAAGCGGGAAGTGGAGCAAGTATAATCTGAAAGGGATAGACAAATTAATAGGTTGAAAAATAAGGTAATCCATAACATAGAAGAATGTGAAATATCTTCTCTTTATATTCCTCTTGAAGTAGTTAGAACATGTAGCAGGTCATTGGAGAGCTACATCCTTGAGATTTACATCTTCCCCATGACTGTAAAGCAATACTTTCTGTTTAAGTCCTAGTCACATGTTTCTTGCTCCTCTTAGGAACTCAGTAGATAAGTTGGGGAATTTATATTTACATGAATCTTCTAGGCTCCAGTGACTTTCTATCTAGATTTGTATGTTAGAAATTTTTCACCTTCTGCCATTATAAAATTCATGTCCAATAAAATGTATCTAAATATAGTGTGTTAAAAGCACCTATCAAGGATTTTCAAATTGTCACGTGTGAGAAATATCAAGCTTGTTTTGCTCATCAGTGGAAACTGCAAAGACACAAATATTGATTTCACGTATACACAAATTTTCTAAGAATTGGAGTCTTCCCAAAAGGAGATAGACTGTTTGAAGAAAGCAAATGATGGAAAGCCTTTCATGTGCAGTCTTTCCAGGGCTCTTAGAAATTCTGAGCTCCCTCTCATTCTCCGCTTCTCTAATCCTGAAGATAAAAAAATATCCCCGACAAGGAGGACTGAATCATAAAGTATTCGGAAACTATTTGAATAGAGATTTGAAAATTACCAAAAATAGGTGAAACAAAATTTGATTGCAAGATGATTACCGCTAATATTAAGAAACTTCATAATACAACATAGAGTTAAAAGTGAAGGACTTTCTCTATGAAAAAAGGGCTCGTGTTGGTTTAAGGGAAGGAAAGACTCTAGTAGTCTAAAGATTTTCATTTCATTCCTCCAGTAAGTGGGTGAAAACCTTTTTAGTGCACTATGTCCTCTGCATCGCTTTTCTATTTTAGGGAATCAAAGACCTTCCCCCAGCATGAAGAATAAGAAATTGACTCATTCATCTTAAACTCTTTCTTTTCTTCTTCTTCTTTTTCTAATTTTCTTTGTTTACAGTGTTGTACAGTCATATACATATAACTTAGATTTTTTTTTCCTCTTCCCTCCTGCTCCTTTCCCCATGGGTTTATCAAGCAATAGATTGCTACATTCCTTGACTTTGTGACTTGTGTGTCTAACGTATTCCCCTGATCTAAGATTCTGTTTCTTAGCCACGTGGTTTTCATAGTTATTGCTTTATTATATAATTTGAGATCTGGCAGAGATAGGCCACCTTCCCGAGCATTTATTTCATTACCTCCCTTGATATTCTGGACCATTTGTGCTTCCAAATGAATTTGGATATTATTTATTCTATTTCTAGAAGTTATTTATCTTGTGTTTGGTATGCCACTTAATAAGGAAATTAATTTAGGTTGAATTGTCATTTTTTAAATATTTTATCTGATTTAAACTTGATCTGATTATTTGGTGTCATGGGCAGAAGGGAGGAAAATCAAGGAGGGAGAAAAGTTTGGAACATAAAATTTTACAATAGTGAATTGCCAGGCCTAGAGGCCTGTGTGGGCTACCCGAGTCTTCTTACCTTACCTCCGAGGTCTTCGGTTGGCCAAAACCGGATGCTCATATGAGACAAAGGACGTTCCAGAGTCGAACAAGGGTTGAGCTTTATTTCAGGGTCTAGTTACAAGTGCAGGGGAGTCTTCCTTAGGAGGAAGAGCGGGAGATTTCCTAAGGAGGCTAGGATCTTAAGGGATTGGAAGTAGAAGTACAAGCGGGGAGAGAGGGGGATGGGAGAGAGGAAAGAAGAAAAGCGGAACCTACTGTCCTCTTGGCTCCTCACGTGCTAAGAGAGCTTTCAGGCTTCCTCAATCCTACTTAACCTTCAGCCGCACAGTTTGCATCTGAATACCGTGCTGTTAGGTAACTAGGTGTGCCCAGATCCGGGACAATCTCGAGGGCGGGGAGATCTCTCTCCCATCACGTTTCTCACGGGAAGAGGCGGAATTACTCGAGATACTTCGGTTCACCTCGATTCCCTGCCGTTCCCTGGGGGGGTCTCGTGAGAGCTCTAAGATTTAGAAGTCCCACTTTTACCCACCCGAGACCGTCCACAGGGATTTGAACTTCCAATCCCAACCGTGAATGTTGAGAACTATACATGTAATTGAAAAGAATACTACTAAGAGTATTAATGAAAACATTAGAAGACTATTTGAATGTGAGTTACTAGTTTTATTAAAAAAGAGAATGAAATACCAGAGAATTAATAATTAAACAACTAAAATGTGACTACATTTTGTTCATTTGTACATTTGTTCAACATCAAATCATCTTAACCACATATGTAGAAATATGCCACTTGCATTTTGTTGAGTATTCTTTTGCTGTGGTCAATCAAATATTAGAATCATAAAGCTTGAGGTATAAGAGATTTCAGAGGACATCTCAACCAACGCCATTATTTGAGATATGAGAAAAATGCAGGTGAGGAATGTCAACTGACTATCCACATTCATACTAGAAATATGAGGCATGGGATTTGAATCCAAATGATCTGACTTCAATCTGTGTTTTTTTTCCCCATTAAAGAGTGCCTGCTTCTCTTAATTTAAAGCATTAAGTATAATAGAATATTTTCCAACTCCTGGACATGTAGGCCTCGGTCTTCAGCCTTTCTCTGAATAGAATGTGTTATTAGTGGTCATGTGGCTCTCAGATTCAGAGTAGAAGCCGAATGCTCAGGTTTTTTAGCAGCTTTTCCATTTTTCATAGACTGATTTTCCATGTGTGTAAAGAATATTTTCAAAGAATTGTCAGAAAGAAAACAAAAGAATGCACCTTTCCTCCTTACGTAATACAGAAAGCTTTCAATGGTCCTGGAAAGCTTTGGTAACAGGATAGGGGTGCTGGGGAAGGGATTTTACATCTTCTGAAAAATTGATCAAAAAATCATTCTTTAGACAGGGTGGGAAGGTACATATATGGGAAGAGATTGTAAAGTCAAACGACTTATTTAAAAACATCTAGGTCAGCCTAATGTCTGCTTTATTATTAATTGTTATATGTCCCTTTAGCTTGCATAGATTATTATTTCAAATAGGGTAGATATATTTTCAATGTTTCTGCAGTGGAGGAAAGTGGCATTTATGATCTAACGATTAACAAATTATGAGATAAAATTTTGCATGTCCTTAAGGAGACAAGTGATTGAAGTGTTTAAAAAGATAAAATGAACAATTAAAGAGCATTTGTTTGTCATGCTGTAGACTCGTATTTCTGTGATATAAAATCGTGATGAGGAATAGGGACAATATCTGTAAGGGTAAGAAGTGTACGGAGAAGTGTAACACAACTGAAAACACAGGAAGGAGGCAGCTTATGAAGTTATTGAAAAACCAAGCAGAGGATTTTGTATTTGATCTCAGAGCTAAAAACGAGCCAGTGGAATTTAATGTGTAGAGAAATGAAATGATTAGAAGATTTAGCATTTAGGAAGACCACTTTGTCTGCAGAATAGGATATGGACTTTAAGAAGGTAGTGACTGGAGGCCAGCAGATCCACTAAGAAGGTTCCCGAATAGTCCAAGAGCCAGTCGATGAGGGTCTGTATGAAGATGATGGGATATATACAAGAGAGGATGTTTAAGGTAGAAACAAGACTCGGTAAGAGATCTGATATGTGGTATAAATGCAAAGAAACAGTCCAAGTGATGCCAAGGTTATAAGCCTCAGTGACCGGAAAACTTTACCTAGTGTAATAGAGTTCCTACAATAAGGTCCAAAAAAGAAAAGAAACTGCCTCAACCAGTAAAAGTTTCTCCTCCTTGACGAAGGTAATATAAGTTTGGAATGCACGATCCTTTTAAGGTTATTAGTACAACGAACTCATAGATAGTACAAAATAATTCATGACAAATGCTTGAGAAATTTGAATGAATCCCTTCGTGAAGTCAGAAAGGGGAAAAATAACTCTGATGCAGGATAGATCTTTTATGTCCAAGGAATTTCAAAGTGTTTTTTTTAAGTAACGCATTAGCTTTTTAAGAAAAACAGATATTGCACTTTGGATATGAAGAATTACTTTAGAACTGTTGAAATTTTTATTACAACTCAAAGGTTCTTAATCTGTATTTTAAGAGTCTATGTGAATGTTCAAAAGGCTAACAATGTGCTATATTTCAAAAGGCATTGGTTATGAAGGTCACAATGGAATCTTCAGAGCTAATCAAGTATAAGTCATTTACAAAGACATCCAGAGAAACGAAGTGACTAAAGTTACATATCTGATCAAAGTTCCAATTTCCTATGCAATCATTTTTCTCTTACACCTATACCTCTTGCTCATCAAAATGTTTAAGGTGTGTCATCCTATTATGATTAATCATAGAGAGCAACAAAAATAAAGAAATGAGACAGGAGTTTTAGTAATTCCTGAATATTTTAAAGTAAATCGCAGATTCTTCAATGTAACAACTTCTGAATTCCTAACATTCCTATTAATCTGAACCTGCTCTCCCACAGCTACTCTTTCCCCTCCACCCTTACCCTTGTTGTAAGCTTAAGGAGAAAAACGGTTAGGAGCTTTTTTTTTTCCATTGGAGCAGCGATGCAAAGAGTGGTATTAGATATTGCAGTCTGCTGAGATGAGGATATAGACTTCTCTTTTCATTTTCTGTTTTTCCCCATACTTCCCATCACTAGTTCCATTATGGGTACAAAATTAGAAAGTTCATTTGATTTGGGCATTGATCGTCTAATAGTCTCAGTGAGTGGATCAAACATTGCTCAGAAAAGAGTTACAAGACACTAGCGTACATATATTCTGTTAGGTTGTATTGCATTACATTGCAATATATTATAGTTATTTTTATATTTTGTTATGTTACATCACGTTACATCACATCACATCAAATGACATCACATTACATCATCACATGATGTATTCTGTCATATTTTATGATATCTTTTTATTATATCATATATTATAATTGTATTATGCCATATTATATAGCATCATATTAAATCATATGGAACTTATCATATCTCATTAACTTATTATATTTACTATATCCTCCCATTTATTCAGCACCTCAAAATGCTATTATTTACAAAGTTCACTCCTCAGAACAACTCAGTGAGATAATATATAGAAATTGATGTAGTAGACTATAAGGAAATATGCAAGAGAGAGTGAGGAAATATGAAAATTCTACTCTGAAGAATTTAACAAGATTCACCACCGTCGCACGGGCTAATGGCAGTGATAAATTGGAAAAGGGGAATTGTAACACAAACTACGTGCGAAAATATACCTAAGAATCAAGAACTCAAAGTGACCACTCAAAAGTCTTACACCTATATAACATGAATATTTTCCTTAGTCGAGTAGGAAGACAACAAATATAGTGAACATTCATACACTCACTCACTCTCACACACACACACACACACACACATTCAGAGACATACACACACATGGAGACATTGATACCTTATAAGAAAGGAAATCATGGGTTACTGTCATAATAATTACTTAATAACGAATTATCTATATGTGGTTTAATCATGTTCTTGGTAGAGGCTAATCTCGGTAGATAAAAGCAGTAGAATTATCTTTGAAGAAAAAAAGGGGATATAGCATGGAATTACATCAGCTGCAACACCAGAAATATAAACATTCAATGTCAAGTATTTTGAAATGGTCAAAGGGAAAGATATAGACCCTCATCTATTTCTTTTTAAAATTCATTTCTTCAATATATTTTGCTTTCTTCCATCACCAGAATTTTTCCTAGTGTCCTTTCCTGTACCTCCAGAGCCATCTCACATAAAAAATAGTATTTTCAAAGTAAACTATAACAAAGAGAACAGCTAGGAAAAGTTCAATTTAACAAATAAATCTGGAAACATAACCAATATTCCACACTGATGAACTTCCCACCAGTGTAAATGAGTGAGGTGGGAGTGCCATTTTAACTCTTCCTTGGGGACAGGCTTGTTTGTCATTCTACCACATTCACTTTTGATTATTTTGTGCTTGTGGTTTCATTTACATTACCATAGTCCAAGTATATATTGTTTTCCTGGCTCTGATTTCTTCACTCTGAGTCAGATCATGCAAATGTCTCCATGATTCTTTGTTTTCATGATATTTGCAGTTTATTATAGCACAGATAAATATCTGACTACATTCATGTACCACAATCTGTTTAATTATTCTCCAATTCTTTGGCATCTACTTTCTTTTCGATTCTTTTCTATGACAAAAATTAGTGCGATAAATATTTTTTTATGGATGAGGACTTGATTCTTGTCAAAGATCCTAATAGTGTAATATCTGGCTCAGAAAGTGTGAATGTCATACCCTCTTTATTTGCAAAACTCCAAACTGCTTTCCAAAATGATTGAACTACTTTGCTGCTCTACCAGCACTATACCTCTGTGCTTACCTTCTTACAATCCCATACCTTGCTTTCTGAGAGTAGCTTGATGCTTTGTGAAGTCAAAATACTTACCACAATGAGAATGTCCAATAACTTGATTTTCTTGCCCGTCAGAGATGGCCAGGGAAGGGAAGGGCAACATAGAGTTAGACTACAAGCCCAATTGTAAGAGTTCATAGAAAGTTAACCAATCAAGAAGAGTTTCATAAGCATTTACTATATACTAGGCACTGTGCTTAGGGCCAAAGAACATGAGATGACAAACAGCATAAACTCACAAAACAGTGAGGGGGAAAAGCAGTAGGGGGAAAAGTTAGTGTGGAGTTCTTGGGGTTCTAAGTCGATTCATAAGTTACAGTGGCTGAACAATATAGAGACGTGAAATGGAGCAGGTCTGAATATTTTTTCTGATCAGTGGTGATAACGGAACTACAACATTTGAATTCTACCTCCTCTATGCCCAGTTCAGAATGTGAGGAAATGGCAACAGCAGTTGAACAGATAAAACTAGGAAGAACACTTGGATCTAACCAACACATCCAGAAGAATTGCATAACGATAAAATTTACAATTAATTAAATGAATACAACAAAATTTTCATGGTACTGAGGAATATGTTTTCAAGGTATCTAAAAGGAGGAAAGAGTTCAGAAGGAGTGAGAGGCTCCTTTCCTTTTTAAAATGTGACTCAAAAATACAGCAGCAATTAAGCCTCACACACAGTCCTCATCATGATAAACCATAGGAATGGACTGTGCTTGCATACAAGGTATCCTGGATGGATGCATCATAAGGGAAGAAAAGGTTTTCAGAGGTTGTTATCAAGCAGACCATACCTTCTTAAATGGACGTGTTTGGATATCTTTGTTAATTTTTAAAAGTCCTTGACTCAGAAAAAAACGTTTAATCTTCTCCTGAAACATGATATCCCCAATCCTATGCTAAAATCATACAAAATTCTGTAACAGAGGCAGCCAGTCGTTTAACAGGGGACAAAACAGAGACATATTTGCTTCCTTTATTTATCTTTTTCTTGAAGGATGTCTTTTGAAGACTGAAAATGAAAGGATCCCAATCTATTCAGTGAAATTCAACAAACATCTTTTTAAAAAAAAAATTTAATTTATTTATTTTTCAGTTCTCAACATATAATTCCACAAGAATTTGAATTAAAAATTTTCTCCCCACCTCTCCCCAGCCCCTACTCCAGGACAGCATGCACCCCATCCACCTCTTCCTCCAGTCTCTCCTGCCTTCTAGTACCCATCTTCTTCCTTCCATTCCCCTACACCTCTATTTTCTTGTAAGTAAAAATAGATTTCTGTAGTCCTTTGTCTGTACATCTTCATTTCCACTTGCATGCTAAAGCAATATTTAACATTTAGTATTAAAATTTTGAGTTTCATATTCTCTCCCGCCCTCTCCACCCATCTCGATTGAGATAACAAGCAATTCAATATAGGTCATAAATGTCTAACAGTGCAAAGCACCTCCACATAGTTTGGTTTTAAAAGACTTACCACATTACTCACTGTCCTATCCTGCCCTCCACTTATTCCATTCTCTCCCTTGACCTATCTTGCCACAATAGTGTTTGCTTCTGATTATCCCTTTCCCAAATTTGCTGTCCCTTATATTATCTTCCCTCTCCTATGCCCTTTCCCTTTGCCTTCCTGTAGGGGAAAACAGATTTACACATGCAGTTGAGTGTATGTTATTCCCCCGCTCTAGCCATATCCCATGACAGTAAGGCTCACTTATTTCCCTTCATCCCCCACTCCTCGTCTCCTCCATTGTAAAAGCCTTCCCTTCTATTTTTCATATGAGATGATTTCCTACATTCCACCTCTCCCTTGCTCTTACTCATAATACATTCCCTTCAAAAGTAAATTTCATCTTTTTAGGTATTCTCCCTTCATATTCAGGTCATCCTGTTTCCTCTGTCTATATTGTTTGTGTGTATACATATATACACATATGTATGCAAATATATTTGTATATATACATATATATATACAGAGACATATACATACTCAGACACACATAGGCATATATAATATAAATATTTACATACCCATACATATCTGAATCTACTCATAGACATATGGATTTATATACATATAATATATATGTATATGTGTGTATACACACACACACACACACACACACACATATATATATATATATGTATATACTACGTCTATCTGCCCTAATAATGTAAAAGTTTTCAGGAATTGTAAATAACAACTTTTCACGTAGGAATGTAAGCAACTCAGATTCAATGTGTCCTTTAAGACTTGGCTTTCCTGTTTATTTTTTCATATTTCTCTTGATTCTTGTATTTGAGAGTCAAATTTTCTATTCACCTTTGGTCTTTTCTTTTTTACAAATTCGTATTTATGAGCATTTATTTCCACAAGATTTTGAGTTCCACATTCTCTCCCCGTCTTTCCCCTCCCCCATCCCAAAACACCCTGCATTCTGATTGCCCCTTCCCTCATTCTGCCTTCCCTTCTATCACACACCTACCTTTCCTTGTTTCCATCTTCTCTGTTTTATGATGGAACAAGATAGATTTCTATACCCCATTACCACTATTTCTTACATCCCAGTTGTGTGGAAAGCAATTCTGAACGTTGGTTCTCCAAACGTTGAATTTCAGCTTCTCTCCTTTCCTCCCTCCCCACTCATACCTATTCAGAAGACAAGCATTTCAATATAGGCTCTATTAGCAGAGTTTTGCCAAAGACTTCTATTATAAACATGTTGTGAAAAACTAACTATATTTCCCTCCATCTTATCCTGCCCTCTATTTACTCCTGTTTTCTCTTTAGGTTTTGTCCCTCCCCTAATGTGTTTACCTCTAATTACTTCCTCATCCCATTTGCCTTCCCACACCCCAGGTATCCCTTTCTCCCCTATTTTCCTGTAGTGTAAGATAGATATTTATAAGAAATTGAGTGTGCATGTTATTCCCTCCTTAAGCCAAATGTGATGAGAGTAAGCTTCACTTTTTCCCTCCCACCTCACCCCTTTTGCACTCCATTGAGAAAGCTTTTTCTTTCCTCTTTAATAGGAGATCATTTGCCCCCTTACATTTCTCCCTTTCTCCTCCCAATATATTCCTCTCACCTCTTAGTTTTATTTTTTACGTATCATTACTTCCTATTCAACATACCCTCAGCCCTCTCTCTCTCTCTCTCTCTCTCTCTCTCTCTGTATCTCTCTCTCTCTCTCTCTCTCTCTGCCTATCTGTGCATGTGTGTGTGTGTGTGTGTGTGCGCGTGTGTGTGTACTTCCATCAACTAGCCAAATACTGAGAAAAGTTTCAAGAGTTAGGAATATTATCTTTCTATATAGGAATGTCAACATTTCAACTCTAGTAAGTCCCTTATGGTTTCTCTTTCATGTTTATCTTTTCATGCTTCTTCGATTCTTGTCTTTGAAAGCCCAATTTTCTATTCCATTCTGGGGTTTTCATCGTGAATGCTTGAAAGTCTTCTATTTCACTGAATGACCGCTTTTCCCCCTGAAGTGTTCTACTCAATATTGCTGGGTAGGTGATTCTTGGTTTGAATCCCAGGTCCTTTGACTTCTGCAATATCATATTGCAACTCCCCAGTCCCGTAATGTAGAAACTGTTAGTTGTTTTGCTTTTCTGATTGTATTTGCACCATACTGGAATTTTTTCTTTCTGGCTGGGTGCTGTATTTTCTCCTTGACCTAGGAGCTCTAGAATTTGCCTGCAATATTCCTAAGAGTTTTTCTTTTTGGATCTCTTTCAGGAGGTGTAATTTTTACCTTCTGCTTCGAGAATATCGGGGCAGTTTTCTGAGATAATTCCATGAGAGATGGTGTCTAGGGTCTTTTTTGGGATCACGATTTTCACGTAGTCCCATGATTTTTAAATTGTCTCTCCTGGATCTATTTTCCAGGTCAGTTGTTTTTCCAAAGAGATATTTCACATTGTCTTCTATTTTTTCATTCTTTGGGGTTTTTTTACTGATTATTTTATTTGCTTTCAGTGTTGTCCAATCACTTCCCATTATCTTAGATTTTTTCAGCATCCTCGTCCTCATTGTCTCCCCTCTCCCTACTCCATCGCAAAGACAGCAAGCGGTATTAAAGAGCCTATACAATACATTCCTACTGAATGCAATTTCACCTCCGTCGTGTTGAATAGAAGACTTAAAATGAGTGGGAAAAACCATAAAACCAAACCAAAGGTAACACACAAAAAATGGTGTGCTTCATGCTGTGATGAATCCCACAGTTCTTTCTGTGGATGTTAAAGGTATTTTGCCTCCAAAGTCCATTGGGAATTGTTTAAGTCCTTGCATTGCTTTGCAGGACGAAGTCTACCAGAAAAATTCCTCACACACTGTGGTTGTTGCTGTGTACAAAGTTCTCCTAGTTCTCCTCCTTTCACTCAGCATCAGTTCCTGTAAGACTTTCCTGGCCTCTCTGAGGTCTTCCTGTTCATCATTTCTTATAGCAGAAGAGCATTCCCTTACATTCATATATCACATCTTGGTCAGCCATTCCCCAAATGATGGGCATCCCCTTGATTTCCAGTATTTGCCCATCATAACTAGAGCTGCTTTAAATATTTTTATACGTGGGAGACCCTTTCCTATATTGCTATATCAACGGGTATGAACATTTTTGCAACCCTTTGGGCATCGTTCTAAATGGCTCTCATGGGTGACTGGATCAGATCACAGGTCCACCAACAATGAATTAATGTTCCAACTCTCCTACATCGTTTCCCACAATTATCATCTTCGTGTTGTCTCATGTTAGCTTATCTGATAAGCGTGATATGGCACCTCCAAGTTTTTTTATTATTTGCATCGCTCTAATCAGTATTGATTTACAGAATTGGTTCATGTGACTACAAATAGCTTTAATTTCTTACTCTAAAATGTGCCTATCCCTATCCTTTGACCACATACCAGGTGGGAAATGACCTGTATTCTTGTCCACTTGACTCAGTTCTCTCTATATAGTAGAAACTAGACCTTTTACACAGACCCCAGTGGCAAAACTTCTTTCCCAGTTTCCTGTTTTCCTCCTAATCTAGGCTGAATTGGATTTGTTTCTGCAAAAACTTTTCAAGCTAATATAATCGAAATTATCCATTGTGCACTTCATAACGTTCTCCCTCTCTTCAGTCAAATATTTCTCCATTCTCCATAAAATTGACAAATACAGTATTACATGCTCCCCTAATTTGTTTATAGTATCAATCTTTATACCGAGATCATTTGGACTTTATTCTTGTGTAGGTATCACGTTTTGATCTCTATCCAGTTTCTGCCACACTGCTATCCAGTTTCGCCAGCAATTTTTGTCGAACAGGGGGTTCTTTTCCCAGAAGCTGGAATCTTTGGCTTTCTCGAACAGTAGATTGGTATATTCATTGCCTATTGTGTCTTGTGTACCTATATTTTTCCCCTGGTCGGGTCTACTCCTTTGTGTCTTAGCCAGTAGCAAATGGTTTTGATGAATGCTGCTTTGTAATACAATTTGAGATCTGGAAGTACGACCCCACTCCACTCGCATTTTTTAAATTAAGTCATTTGATTTTCTGGACCTTTTGTTCTTCCAGATGAATTATGATTCTTTCTCTATATTTTGTAGCTCTCGAAAATAGTTATCTGGTAGTTTGATAGGTATTGCACTAAAGAAATAATGTAATTTCAGTTGAATTGTCATTTTATTATATTGACTCAGCCTACCCATGAGCAACAGATGCTTTAATACCTACTGAGATCTGACTTTACTTGTGTAAAAAGTGTTTTGTCAATGTGTTCATATAGCCCCTGGTTTTCTTCTGACAGGTAGAATCCCAGATACGTTACAGTGAATACTGTAGCTTTCAGTGGGAGAAGGTAGAGAAGTAGGAACTCAAAGTTTGAGGAACGTACTTTGTAGAATTGTTTTTGCATACAACTGGGAAAAAGGAAATAAAGGGAATATAATGGAGTACAGAAATTTATCTTGCCCTGCAAGACAAGGGAGAGGACAGGGACAAGGGAATGTAGGGGTATGATAGAAGGGAGGGTATATTGAGTGAAGGGGTAATGAGGATGTTCATTGTTTTGGGGTGGGGTTGGGGAGACATGGGGAGTAAATTTGGAACTCAAAATTTTGTGGAAATAAATGTTGAAAACTAAAAATAAATAAACACTTGAAATCAATGAATGAATCAATGAATGAATAAAAGCTGTAGCTTACCTGACCCTGAGGTGGCTGTTGTGAGAAAGCAGAGGCCAGGTGAAATCATTCCAGATTTCCCAGGAGTTACCAGAGAGCTAGCTGCCTTAGATGTGTGGGAGGAGTGGTCTGACCACAGAAGATCTCCTCTGTCGAACTAGAGCATAGGAACACTCGGTGGTTGGTGAACTTGTCTGCACTACTGTCTTCCCTTGTCCCCTGGGATGCTGAGGCATGTATAGATTCCTGGTGTTGGTTTGCGGACTCCAACGCACTGGGGTTTCACATTTCTTCCTTGTTCGCTGAAGTTCTTGATGATTTCTTAGAAGATATTGTCCAGGTCCTTTTTTGCACCATGGCTTTCTGTTAGACCAAGAATTCTTTCATTTTTTCTCCTGGATATATTTTCCAGTTTAGTTTCAGAACACCTACACTACTGGTCCCCTTCAGCCTCAGCAAGAGGGACCACCCAGCCCTTTGAGATTTTCCTAACCTCACAGGCTAAGAGACTGTTTTCGACTTCGACTGATCCCACTGTTCCAGAATTTCTCCTGGGGAATTATTTTAAGGGTTTTTCAAAGATCAACAAGAGGAAGGGGACAGCATTGAACAATCACTCCTGCATCTTGGCTCCCAGAAGTTCAAGTAGATAACTTACAGACTTTGGATCTGTGGGCTGAGAGTCACAGGAGTGACTGCTGCTGTTACCAAGGGTCCTGTACATCTCTCTCCCTCACTTACACAGGACTCCTTTTCTGGGCTGATATGTTGGAGAATTCGCATACCTTCTTCAGTTTCAGTCCAGCCAGGTGCTCCACTATGGTGTGTTCTGTGCTGATGCAGCATGTGCACTCCACGCTCCCCCAGCCCCATGTTAGAGATTCTTCCCGTCGAAATTCCAGACCGTCCTGGGTTGGAAATCTGCCACACTCTATCTCACAGTGGATTCTGCCACTCTCATATTGATTCAGGGTAATTGTAACAGGGCAGCAGAGTCAAGATATTAGAGTGAAAGGAACGACTCACGTAAGCTCTTGGCAAAACTCCTTCGGATACCTCTGAAGGCAAAATCTGTCCAAATTTTGGAGGTGTGTGATCCAGGGAGAGACAGACTGTGGTGGATTCAGAACCCAGGACAGACTGGAAGGTTCACAGGAAGGATCGGTTCTGCGGGGGTCAACCCACAGCGTACAGTGCAGTGTGGCCAGCACAGTGGAGTGGAGGGGCCCCGGGAAACCTGATAGCAGCAGGCAGAATGGACAGAGCTGCAGCCATGTTTGGGAGGCCATCAAAGCCAAGCCAGTGAGAGCTACTGAGTGCCAGATATCAGCAAAGCAGCTCCTGAGACTTTCAGTCCTCAGATCAAACAAGGTGAACCTACTTGAACTCCTGGCAGCCAGGATGGCAGAGTGATCAGTAAGTGCTTTCTCCTCCCACCCTGATGACTGTGAAAGAACCATAAAATATTTCCCCATAAAAATCCTGAGTCAGCGGGAACAGCAAAGGGGGCAAATAGTCTCCCAACAGCTGAGGCTAGGAATATAGCTAAAGGGGATTTCTCCTACTGTGGCAGAGGCAAACCAGAAGGTCAGAGGACCCAGGGCAGAGAAAAGTTGCACTGGGACCCAGCCGAGCCTCAGCACCGTGAGAGAGGCCCCAGAAGGGGTGGGAACTCAGACTAGCATCTAGGAGTGTCTTAGCACTCCAGGAGAAAACGGGAAGACAATAGGGCAGCTGTGATCACCATCCCCTGAGCTTACTTTTGCCTCAGTGCAACAGAGGAGATAGCCTGTGACCAGATCACACCTCCCCCACACTTAAGGAGCTAACCTCAGGGCTGATCTGGGATACACAAAGCAAAAACTTGCTCTTAGCTTTTTCACAAGTCAGCTCAGCACCAAGTTGCGCAGCTTCTAACTGAAAGAACTAGAAGCCACAACACACAATCAATATCATGAACAAGAAAAAGCAGAAAGGCAAAAACCATAGAATCTTTCTATGGGAATAAGGACCAAAACACAAATATCAAAGAGGTCAGTACTGGGGCTGTACTTCCTTCTGAAACTTCAGAATGGTCTAGAAACAGCTCACATGCACAAACAACTCTGCAGGAACACCTGAAGAAAGAAATAGAAGAAAAACTGACTAATGATTTTAAAATGATAAAAAAAAAGAATTCACTGATGAGAACATCTCCTTGAAAAGGAAAATCGAACAAATGGAAAAGGAATACAAAATTAACTGGAGAAAATAACTCCCTAAAAGGAAAAGTTAGTTAAATGGAAAAGGAAGAGAAAAACCAAACTGGGAAAATTGGGCAAATGGAAAAGGAAGTACAAAAATTAACTGGAAAAAATAACTCCTTCAAAGGAAAAATTGGACAGATGGAAAAGGTGATGACAAAGTTAACTGAAGGATACAATTCCATAAACATTACAACTGGGCCACTAGAAACCAATTAATCAAGGAGACATCAAGAAGCAGTCAAACAAAATCTAAAGAATGAAAAGATAGAAGAAAATGTAAAATATCTACCTAGAAACACAACTGACCTGGAAAATGGATCCAGGAGAGACAATTTAAGAATTCTTGGCCTGCCAGAGAGCCATGATGAAAAAAAGAGTCTGGACAGTATCTTCCAGGAAATCATCACGGAAAACTGCCCAGAAGTGCTAGATCCAGAGGGCAAAATACTCATCGAAAGAATCCACCGTTCACCTCCCGACAGCGATCGCAAACTCAAAACCCCAAGAAATATCGTGGCCATATTGCACAACTATCAAGTGAAGGAGAAAATACTACAGGAAGCCAGAAAGAAACAATTCAAATATGGAGGAGCTACAGTCGGGATCACATAGGACCCGGAAGCTTCTACATTAAAAGATCGAAGGAATTGGACCCCAATATTCCCTGAAGCAAAGAAGCAGGGATTACAACCAAGGATCAACTACCCAGCACACTTCAGCATAACATTTCAGGCAAAGAGAACACCATTCAACGAAGTGAAGGATTTCCAGACCTTCCTGACAAAAACACCCGAAAGTAATAGACAATTTGATATTCAAATGCAGGTCTCAAGAGAAGCATAAAAAGGTAAACGGGGGGGGGGGGGAAGACTTGTTACTCAATTTGTTCAAACTGCTTACCTCCCTATGAGGGAAGATGGTATCTGTTAATCTTGAGAATTGTGCATCTATTATGAAATACCAAAGAGATATATGCAGAGGGAACGGGCATAAAGTAAATGATGTCATGTTAAAAATATGATTGAAGTATGCCCAAGGGATTCTAAGAGGAGATGTGAAGAGGAGGAAGCAGAAAGTGGTAAATTACATCACAGGAAGAAGTACAAAAGTATAGTAGAGGGAAAGAGGGGAGGGTGATGAGCATTGTTTGAGAGGTAGTCTCATCAGATTTGTCTCAAGGAGGGAACAATAACCTCAAGTAGATAATCCTAACTAGCTCCAGAGGCAGTAGGAAGGGAAGGGGGAAGAAACAGGAGGGAAGATAAAAGGGAGGAAAGAAGCAGTAAGGGTAAAGGAGAGTAAAAGGGAGTGGGGTCAAAAGAAGGAAGGGAAGGCTGCAGGAGGAGGTGGTGAAAAATCAAATTTATTCAGATTCTCCTTTTAGAGATATCTGAAGGAATTTCTGGTACAGCATAGGTGAGTACATGCTCTCCATCTCCCATCTTGCACAACAGCCCCCTCAGTTTCTGTTAAAAAGCAACAATCATCCAAACTACTTGGTACTAGCTAAGACATAGTTGGTTAGGCATAGGTTAGGTACACAAGACACATTAATCAATGCTTATAGGATCCTATTGTTTGAGAAACCCAAGGATTCCAGCTTCTGGGATACAAACTCACTGTGTGCCAAACCTGCTGGGAAAACTTGAAAATAGCATGGCAGAAACTGGGCATAGACCAATGCCTGACAGTATACGCCCCCCAAAAAAGTCCAAATGGTTCACGATCAAGCTATAAAGGCTGATACTATATAAAAATATCAGGGAGCAAGGAATAGATTATTTGTCAATTGAAGGAGAATGGAGACATTTATGTCCAAATAAGAGATAGAGAATATTATGAAATGCAAAATGCATAATGTTGATTACACTACATTGAAAAAATTTTGCACAAACGTAGCCAATGCACCCAAATTAGGAGGGAAGCAAAAAACTGGGATTCTTATGAATTTTGCCTGGAGAAAGGCCTGATTTCTAAAATATATAGAAAACTGATTCAAAGTTGAGAAGAATACAAGGCCTTCCCCAATTGATACACATTGAAACGATATGAACAGGTACTTTTTAGAGGAAGTAATTAACGTTATGTATGGTGACAGGAAAAATGCCCTAAATCATTCTTGTTTAGAGAGATGAGAATCAAAACAATACGCAGTTAACTCTCCGTTGATGCACTAAGATGTTAGCAATCAGCAGCAAGAACTCATATATGTCGGACCAGTGTTCTCCAGTACACGAAATGGAAGGAAAAATACATCTGAAAGTAAGCTTGTCTTCTTTTTTAATTAAAAATGACAACTAGTTTAGCAATTGTATCTGAATAAGAAGTAAACCTGTCTTATCTATTATTTCTTAAATAGAAATTACATTATAATGTTCAACGATAGGTAATTAAAGTGTTCTAGCCAATTTAGTGGTCTCGAGAATTCCTGCAACAACTAACAATTTGAGGGACACTGTTAAAAATATAGTGAAATAAACGTTTTTAATAAAGGATTGTACAAACATATTTTCATACATATACACCTGGTGCATATTAAAACATGACAACATATTTTCGAAGTCAAGATTTTTTCACATTTGTATATTTAATGGAAAAGCAGTAAACATTGTCAAACATAGTTCATTTGATACATAAACATTATTTCTTCCTCTAAGCGTATTTCTGGATGCTAATTCATCTTTGACATTCTCAAGGATTTTTCAGTCTGTTGTCTATTGGAGAAGTCCGTCAAGGTTTGTAATCAAAGTTTATCAGTAGCTGCTGGGAAAGGAACGAAGGAAAATCAATTGACCTTATATATATGTATGTTTATATGTGTGTATGTATACACATACCACATATATGTATGTGTGTAATTCTTTACTTTTCCTTGGGACAAAGGATTCATTATATGAAGGAATTCTGTGTGTGAGAAGCATGAAAATTGTCACTGGTACAACTGAGCCTAAGAGTGTCCTGAGCCCTTTGAAGTGAAGGAAGTTGGTCATGGTGTCATAGGCAGCATGTATCTTATCATAGGGATGAGTTGAACTCAAGCTCTTGGGGAAGTCATCTACCCTACAAGGTGTTTTAAAGTTCAAACACAATGCTTTCAATGTTTCAAGTGCTATAATAAAGTTCATCTTCTTATTACACTTAAGATGTGTGTTGCCTTGATTTCAGCCAATTGTTACTATGATCTTCTTTTAAATTTTTGCTGTAGAAAACACTATATAAATAACAATCAGGATGGTGTTCATGAAAACCTCTTTACTTATGCTCATGTTGAACTTTACTTCCTACTTAAGTATGCTGATGTTTGCTTTTGAGTTCACCACACAATCAATCATGCCAATAATTTGATTTGCCTGTTTCAATAAAATAAAAACCACAATAGCAGTTAGCGGCAACTTCTTTGTATCTTTTGGTTAAACTGATAACCAGGGCGTCAATAAAAATTTTGCTTTGATTTTCAGTACTGTTGGTCATGGGACAAAGAGTGTCCATTGAGATTCTAACAATTATATTGATATTTGTAAACGGTTTTTCAATCCTGTCATTCTTAGTACCGTTTGCCCCCTGTCTCCTCACCCTTATGAAATCATCGTAGAATCACAGGATTAAACAGAACAATAGACTCTCAGCATTGAATATGACTTCAATAGCTTTCTAATCCAGACAGTCCTTAATCCTCTATCATCCTGAGGGCATTCGCCCAATGTGACTCATTTCTCATTTGAAGATCAGAAGGTGCTACCGAGAACTCAGCAGTATTCTTCCTTCTGTTTCATGGGATATGGTGGCCAAAGATTCATTACTTACTGACCAGGCTTCAGCATCTGAGTCTCTCTTTAATTGACCAGGCTTCTCTTCTGAAAACAGACACAAGAGGGCTTGTGCCACCTTTCTAGCTTATTGGAAAGAAGCTGCTAAATCTTGCACTTCACCTGCAAAGAAGAGTCCCTGGTTGCATCAACGGGATGAAGAAGAGGGATGTGGAAATGAAACAGCACCTCTGTGGAAGTTTTCCACCATATTTAAAAATCAGGTATAGTATCTAAATATAACATTTTATTTGTGAGCTGTTAGAACATACCTTCATTGAGTTCCCTGGTTATATTTTCTTCCAACTCCTGTCACATCTGAAGTCAAATGAAAAACCAAGTCAGAACAGTGAGGTAAATGAGGAAAAAGGAAGTCAAGATAATACACAGAACTCAAAAAATCATATAAAGAATATAGACATTCAAAGAAATGACTAATAAAATTAAGACCTCAGTATATTTGATTTTAGACTTTCAACAGAAAAGCTACTGACGTAATAAATTAATATTATTATGAACACAATCATGAATTTCTCACGATTAAATGCAAAGAGACATGTGAACATTTTTTAGCACAGTAGTCATGTCTCAGGTTGGGAATACAATTTTCTTCTGTGTTGAGCAAATTGTGCCCTCTTTATTTTCATTGGATCAATATAACATTTTTCTCTAAAAATAAAATCAGTTTCATATCCTATGCTTCAAAATAGTTAATTTCAAACATTAAAATTGTCTTCATTAAGCTTCATTCTAAACACAAAATGACCCGTAAGAGGTCCTTAACAGAGAAGAAAATTCCTGGAAATGATGAAATACAATACATTATCGCCAAGGAAGGGCAGAGAGTACTAAATGAAAGCATCTCCTCCATTGTCTGTTACATTCGAATTATTTCTTTATTCAGGCAGACACTGACTTCATTTGAGATTCAAAATACATGCATTCTCCTTGTGCAGATTTTAGAAACCACGCTAAGATAAATTCTATTTCCATCTTTAAGTTATAAAGAAGGAAGGAAAGATTGTTTCCTCATTCATTACTTCAATTCTTAAAACCCCTTCATAGATACAGGAAGAGAAGATGAAATGGGAAATCACTGTTGATAACGATTAAAGTGGTATAGTTTCCCTTTCAGGAGACAAATGAAATAGTTTGAATAGTATAGACAGATATGAGGTCACTCTTACAACATACACATACACCATTATTTGGACATTTTGTTTGTATTGAGTGTGACCTGGTGTGGAGTATGCCGACTTCTCATGTACTATAATTTTGTGCCTCCACTCTTAAGGCCACTCTCGTAATTAGTTTTTGCGTTCTGTATTCTGCAAATGTGAAGTTCAAGACGGGTTTGTGGGAATTATTTCGTGTTTACCTAAGTAATGATAATGTTTGTTGCCTACGTAAGGGTCAAGGATGCCCTTCGGGCTGAACATAAGGTGAATGTAAGGTTAATGGTACATGGGGGAAGAATTCAAGACCTTCCCATCCATTAATGGGCCTCAGACATGTTTTGCTAATTTCTAACGAGGCACAGAGTCACAATAGTCTTGCCCTTCAGCCCTGAAAAGAGTATCTATGCTTTGACGTGAGGGTTTATTTTGGGCCTTAGTATTTGGACTCTTAATAATCACTCTGAAGGCAGGAGTGTCCATACTCTGACTACTTCTTAAAGAGGCCTATTCAATGAATGAGCAAGGAGTCACCCTAAGGGAATACCTGTATAGCCATTGGCCTAAAAGTGCCAAGGTCTCCCATTGCATCTGTGGTCATCTCCAGGCCTCCTGAGGAATATCACTTCACTAGATTCAGATGGCTCTGGGGACGAAGTGATTCTATTGACGTTGCACAGCCCTCCCTCACTCAGAACAAATTCAAGTGTCATCAGTTCTTTGATGGGAAGGTGTTCTTCGGGGATGAAGAACAAACACATGTACGTGTCCATGGAGAAAAATATTTATAGCAGCTCTCTTTGTGGTGGCCCAAAACTGGAAATCAAGGCGATGACCATCAATTGGGGAACAGCTGAATAAACTGTGGTATTTAACTGTAATGGAATGTGAATATACTATAAGAAATGATAAAGAGGAAGACTTTGAGAGACCTGGAAAAACTTGTATGAAATGATGCTGAGTGAAAGGAGCAGAACCAGAAATCCTTTTCGCACAGCACCAACCACAGTGTGTGAGAAATGTTTCTAGTGGACGTAGTCCTTCGTTGCAATGCAAGGACTTAAAAAATTCAGAATGGTCTCTTAAGGTAAAACGCCTTTCACATGCAGACAAAGAACTACGAAATTGGATCACAGAATGAAGGAGAATATTTTCTTTTGTATTATGTTTTCTTTTGTTTGATGATTTCTCCCATTCGTTTTAATTCTTCTAAGGAGCACGAATAAGATGAAAATGAATTGAGTACGAATGTATGTATAGACCCCATATGAAATTGTATGTTTTCTCATGGAGGGCGGGTGCAGAGAGGAGGACGGAGAGGAAGGGATGAGAGAAAAATCTAAGATATATGGAAGTGATTGTAGAACACTGGAAACACATAAAATAATAATTAAAAAAGAAAAAAATGTTATTCCATCTTCTATCTCCAAGATATTCCAAAGACTTTCTCCCATGCCAGGCATATAATCCCACCTTCCCTGGGTCTTTCAGAATTCCCAGTATCTTTTGAAAGCTCAGTTCAAGTGCGTCCAAGTCCTATTTTAATTCCGAGTTCATTTGCCCACCGTGTAAAACAAATGATCTTGTAGGTAGTGTGTATATGCTTCGTACTTACTTAGATAAAAGCATAAATGGCTTTTAGTCCTTTTCAACGACATCCCTCCTTCCACGCAGTGGAGATGGTATTGAGACAATCATAGTTTAAGTCATTTTATGAATATTAACTTAACCGTTGGTAATTTCAGTGTAGGATGACTGAGAAATTGCTCTGTTATTGCAAAAAATCCTTAACACCCTTAATGAAGTCACCACAATAAGGGAGAAGACAAAATAAAATTCTAGTGAAACTGAAAGATAGCTTAGAGGGATCGATCATTGTTGGTTTCACTACGTGCTCCAAAGCAACAAGATCCATCTTTCCACATAATTGGCCATCACATACAGCAATGATTACGACAAGTCTTTATAAAAAGACCACCATGAAGATAATTGTTACCTCCATGCCAATAATGTGTTGAATAGAGCAAAGAAGAGACCTTCTGTGAGAAATAAAGAGGTATTATTCAAATCATAACTTCTTTTGATGTTTAGTGACTTCAGAAGAAAGATTGAAGAAAAGGGGATTCTAGAAGGTATGCTGAAAAACATAACTCACGTTTGAGAAATGAAAGAGAACAAAGGCTTTTACGATGATTTAGAATATTTCTCTGTCTGCATGTCTCTTCTGATGATTTTTTTCCAGAATTTGAAGGTAACTACCCAAAGCAAAAGAAAACCACACACAAAGAAGAAATGAAATTGGTTATTATGAGAAAAGAAAAGATTGATTCCTGGAAATGACATCAGAATCAGCTGACTACAGTCTGAATATAGACTAGTTGTTGTTTTTTTAATGGCAAAAATAAACTTCTATTCATAAGGGAATTATATGGTGATATAGATGCCCCAGCATCTATGGTGGTCCAAGCCATGAACAGAGAGCAAGTAAGACCATTGAGTAATATTGAGTACACCCATTTTCATAGATATAGTTGCAGAGAACAGAAGGGTGAAACAAATTGTTGATTAAGGAGCTGCAGAAGTAAGAACACATGTATAGATCTTACGCCACACGATTCAATGAAATAAAATGAAGTGAAGGTGAGCTGATTGGCAAAGGGAAGGAGTGATTATAATTCCTATCTATGTACAAGTGAAACAAAGTGGTCAACTATGGCTTAATAAGGAGACTTTCTCATGAAAGTTTTCCTAAAAATTGCAAAACTATCTGTTTTCAAAATGAACGTTTTAATTAAAACTTCACAATGAAGACATGTTTATTAACTTTTATTCATGTTTCCTTATCATATCTAAATCACTCAGAAGATTACAAGCCATTGACCCAAAATGCTTAATCATTTCATCTTCCCTGAGTGATTAACACATTCAGTACATATATTTTTAAGGCATTTTAATTGTGTCTTTAAAAAAAATGAAACATTTGCTGTATTGAATGTTGACTGCATTACATTTATCATGTTGGCTCTGGGAGGTCCTTAGAATTAGGCACGTTTTATAAAGGGAGAGAAAGATGCCATAGATATGCAATACCTTTTAAGTTTCTAATCTTAGTTGAAGAAAATACGCATACAAATAGAAACTAATAACTAAATTAGGACGTAATTCTTTATATTATATGTGATGACTTTGCCAAAGATTTCTCTACAGTATTGAATAAAAAAAATGTGTTGATATGGGTATGGCTTTTTGTGTTTATATAGATGTTGAAGACGTTCTAAAAAAAAGCAGAAGGATCACAGAAAGACTGTGTTTTAAGTGTTAAGATGCCAGTACCATGGGAAAACAATCAGAGGAGATAAAACCCATGTTTAAGAACTGGTTAATGAGGAAACAGAATTCATTTTAAGGAATATGAGCGGCACTAGTCCCGGGTACATAAAATGTGTTCATTTATGTATGGCTACAACTGAGGACGTAACAGATGGCATAGGATAGTTGATCCATAAAAACATAAGTACATTTGCATGCATAAAATTTAAGTATCTGGCAATTGTTCTTCCAGTAGAGTTGTTACCTCCGCAAATTTGCATGGAGTGTTTCTTGTGTTAAGAAGAACACCACGGGATTAATCCCATCCACTGTAATCTCCAATTGTAGTGATCTCTCCCTTTTATAAATACTTATGTGTATATCATTCCCTCAATAGTTGTTTATGTGTTATCTTATATTAAAAATGAAATTCCTCTATTTTGCATTGGCTTCCTATTGAGGCTGCAGATTCTTCAAGGAGAAAGGGCATGTCTTACACAAAGCCTTTGCAACCTACTGAGGACCTACTATAGTGCAATTAGCATAATTAACATGCACTAGTTGATGATGTAAGTTTTGAACAAGGAAGAAACTGTAATTTGACTGAAAGCTGACATACTGAAAACTTGCATGCTCTGGGACATTAGACGAAAAAGGGTGCCAGTTTTCCCTGATCACAAATAAAATGAGGTAATTTGTACTGCCAAAGATGGACTCCAACTTATTGCTTCCTTGCTTTACCTTCGAGGGCTCGGTCCACACCTAGTTTTTTGACTGCAGCCTGAAGCCAAAAGCTTTGGAAGGTTATTATTTCCATCAGTGTGCTCCTAAAAGAAGGAGGGAAATGAAGACAATGAGTGATAGGGGAGTTAAATGGAAAACAAAGCTTATTTCTTTGCTATACTGATTTCTGAAACTTAGAAAAATTTCTGAAACATGAAAATGCAAAAGAAAAAAGTTTCCATAGGAATGAGACTGGCCCTCACAATAATTTCTTAGTTAAGACAAGTAAACTGAAATGAACCAGGTGAAGAGAACACTTTTTTAAAATTAGGAAGTGCTTATGAAAATGTGGGAGGCCGTGATTAGTTTAACATAATCGACAATGGTCACTATGTTTTTGGAGCAGAGACAGTAGCATTTATCATGTGTCTAATATGTGCCTAAAATAAAGGCCACAAAGCTAAGAGATTTACAATTATTATCTCTTTTGATTCTTACACCAATCCTGGGAAACAGCTGTTGTTATTATCCCCCAAATGAGAAAGATTAAATGACTTGTATCACACAGATAGCATCTGAGGCAACATTTGATATCAGATCTTTCTAACCCCAGGCTCAACTTTCTATGCATAATTCCTTCAAAGTACCTCTAAGTGGAAAAGAATCTCATGCTCAAAAATTCTGTTTTTGACCACATTGGCTTAAATTTCACTTACTTTATCACGTATGATGGATACTAGGCTGAAAATGTTTTGAAGAACATCGCTATTATCCACTTCCATACTTTTTTGGTTGGCATAATGATGAATAGCATACATAATTACATACAAATATGGGAAAGCAACCGAGAATGGAGAAATCTACTTGATGGTAATAAAGTGAACTCTTTAGGAAAATTTGACTGCAATGTTATTCTACGCTTAACTTTGCCTTCATTGTAACAATTTCCAAAAATAATAATAGTAACGATACAATAATTATATATGGAATATGTATTTTGCCATTGAGGGCTCTGGGAAATTGAAAATTTGTTTAAAAAAATCAGACTAGAAAAACTCAAAGTGCTTTAGTCCAAATGTCACCTTGCAACAATTTTAATTTTAGCTTAACTTTCAACTCATGGCAAAATCCACAAATAAATCTTTCGTTTTCTTCTTCTTGTTCTTATTCTTCTACTGCTAGTACTACTGCTAATACTCGTACTCCTGCTACTAGAATTACTGCTACCACTACTATCACAACTACTCGTACTACTTTTACTACTACAATAATAAAATTACTTCTACTGCTAACATGCTGTGAAAAGGAATTCTTTCAAAAATGACAAAGTATAAGTAATCCCTGTCTTGTAGGAACATTTTTCTAGTTGAGTTACAAAGACTTAGAAAAAAGAAATGATAGTTTGATAACAGATGTGAACACCATAATGAATATACACTTAAATCCTAAATTATGTGCTATCTGATGACACGTGGAATTCAGGAGATTAAGAAGTCAAGACAGGTGAAAAGTCCAAAAAGGAGCCTGGGAAAACATTCAGTCAAAAGTCTCTTGAAGTTGAAGAGTAGAGTAGGAGGAGTTGTTGTAGTAGTGGTAGCGGTAGTAGTGGTAGTAGTAGTAGCAGCAACAGTAGTACTAGTAGTACTAGTAGTAGGGGTAGCATTGGCAGTAGCATTAGTAGTAGTAGTAGTAGTTTTCAGAACGTTTATAATATTGGTGAAAAAAGAGAAACATCATACTGAATATACTTTTCATTAATCAGGGACAAATTATTAATTGCGTAATTTGATTTTAGTTTTATTTTTTTGCTTCTGTAGTTTTTTCTGATCTTCATTATCAATTCGATAAAATGATGTGACTTGCTGTGAAACTACTGTCTGCAAATGATATTTGAGGGAAAGACGAAATTTTGTTGCAGGTATCTGACTTTAGCCTGATAGAAATATGTCCAAATAATTTCTATTACTGATTTCATAAATCAAGATTATCTTCCAGAGTCTGCAATTTTGGACACTGTGCAAGAATAAGTGTCAAAGCAATAAAAAAAAATGGAGATAAATGAAAAAATCCTAGGGAAGCACAATTAAAAAATAAGATCAGTAACACACAAAAGTTAATGCTACATGCATAAACATAATCCTTTTGAACAGAATTACTGTCCTCAGTTTTACAGAAAAGTGGTGGTTCGTGTTTGGAATTTCACTAAAAATATGATACAATCTTTAGTGTTTCAAAAATTAGTTCAGAGAAGTCTGAGTTGCAACTACTCGGATTGTTCAGCATGGTTACATTCTTGTAAAACATGTAGTGGTAATATGCTCTAGTATCTCAAAAGAGATGTCTGATTTGAATTGTGATATTATTCCTAGCATGACATTGTAGAATTTTTCTTAAGTTTTAGCACTTCAAATAATTTATTCCATTACAGTATTAAAATGGAACATTAGGAATATTGTTAGAAGAATAAATTTATCAGTACTTCTGCATTAATGATTACCCCTATCAATATTTATTGTCAAAATTTCATGCAGTACATAATTTCTTTCAGCAAAGTGAGCCATCTAGCCTAAAAGATGATTTTAAAATTTTATTTGTATAATTTAATTTTTTATTTTATTTTTTATTTAAGATTATTGTCATTTCTTTATTTAATTATGCTTATTTTATTCCACTGATTTATTACATTCATATTAACTTAGAGACTATTATGTCATTATTTTCTTATCATATGTCATATTATTGGTTCTCATGCTCCTTTCTTACATAGCAGAATTTTTACAATAAAGTTAAAAATGTCTACCTGCTGAAAATTCAAATTCCTCAATTATTTTGATCAAAATTACTTTAACTTCCATTTCTGAAAGTTAAATGCTTATCAGATACATTATTTAAAGATCTACCTCTGCTCAGCTTTCTCATTTTCATATTTACATGTTTGCTTTTTAAATTGGTTACATTCACTGATTTAACCATTTTTTTCTCTCTTCTATCACAAGAACTTCCTTTTTAGTATCAGCATAAACTCTATTGAAGAGATCAAGAAACTGTACCTGGGCAAGACTCAATAGCTTTTCTTGAAGGATGACTGTCTTTTGGGTGTCTTCATGCTGTAGCTGAAGGAACATATTTGAACACTGAATTTGGGCACGTATTTCTTGGATAAGGTCGTTTTTGACAAGATGTATTTTTGCGTATTTTTTCCCAATTTATTTATTTATTTTTAATCTTCAACATGCATTTCCACAAGATTGTGAGTTTTAAATTTTCTCCCCATCTCTCCCCTCCCCCACCCCAAAACAGTGTACATTCTCATGACCCCTTCCCCCAGTCTCCCCTCCCTTGTATCACACCCCTTCCTTCCCATATCTCTATATTCTCTCTTTTCCAGTAGGGCAAGATACATTTCTATACCCCATACAGTTTTCTACACCCCATTACCTGCATTTCTTATTTCCCAGTTATGTGAAAAAACAATTCACAAGAGTCATTTCTAAAACTCCTCAAAACTGATTGTTTGTAATTACTTCCTCCTCCCATTTACCCTCCCTTCTGTCATCTCCCAAACCCTACTTATCCCTTTCCCCCGTACTTTCCTGTAGTGTAAGATAAATTTTCATGCCAAATTGAGTTTGCATGTTCTTCCCTCTTTAAATCAAACGTGATGAGAGCAAGCTTCACTTTTTTCCTCTCACCTCTGCCTTACCTTAATTTTATTTATTTAGATATCATCCCTTCCTATTTAAGTCAATCTCTGCCCTCTCTCCCTCTCTCTCTCCCTCCCTCTCTCTCTCTCTCTCTCTCTCTCTCTCTCTCTCTCTCTCTCTCTCTCTCTCTCTCTCTCTCTCTCTCCCTCTCTCCATATATACATATATATTTACTTATGTGTGTGTGTGTATGTGTGTGTATAATCCCTTCCACTACCTAAATACTGAGAAGAGTTTCAAGAGTTACAAATATTATCATTCCATGTAAGAATGTAAATATTTCAGGTTAGTATATAACTTATGATTTCTCTTCACTGTTTACCTTTTTATACTTCTCTTGATTCTTGTGTTTGAAAGTCTAATTTTCTATTCAGCTCTGGTCTTTTCGTCAAGAATGCTTGAAAGTCCTCGATTTCATTGAATGACCATTTTTTTCTCTTAAAGTGTTATATTCAGTTTCACTTCCTAGGTGATCTTTCAGTTTAGTCCTATTTTCTTTGACATCTGCAATATCATATTGCAAGCACCTTGATCCCGTAATGTAGAAGCTTCCAGATCCTGTGTTGTCCCCATTGTATTGCTGCAATACTCAAATTGATTCTTTCTGGCTGCTTGAAATATTTTCTCTTTGACCTGGGATCTCTGGAATTTGCCTACAATATTCCTAGGTGGGTTTTTTTTTTCAAGTCACTTTCAGGAAGTGATTGGTGGATTCGTTCAGTATTTATTTTGCCCACTGGTTCCAGAATATCAGGGCAAGTTTCCTTGATAATTTCATGAAAGATGATGTCTAGGCTCTATTTCTGATCATGGCTTTCAGGTAGTTCCTTAATTTTTAAGTTGTCTCTCTTGGACCTGTTTCCCAGGTCAGTTGATTTTCCAGTGAGATATTTCACATTATCTTCTTTACTTTTCATTGTTTTGGTGGTGTTTTGTAATTTTTTGGTTTCTCATTAAGTCAATAGCTTCCATCTGCTCCTTTCTGATTTTTCAAGGACTATTTTCTTCAGTGAGATTTGGAACCTCCTTTTCCATTTCACTAATTGTGCTCTTTAAAGCATTCTTCTCCTCATTGGCTTTTTGGGCTTCTTTAGCCATTTGAGGTAGTCTATTTTTAAAGGTGCTAAATTTTTCAGTATTTTTTTGGTTGTCTTTTCGCAAGCTGTTGACTCGTTTTTCATGATGTTCTTGCATTACGCTCATAACACTTCCCAATTTTCCTCCACCTCTCTTAGCTGATTTTGAAAATCATTTTTGACCTCTTATATGGCCTGAGACCACTGCATATATATTTTAGAGGTTTAGGATGTAGAAGACTTGACTTCCCTTGATGGTATGCATTGCTCTTCCTCATCCAAAGAATGGAAGAAATACCCGTTCGCAAAGAAAATAGTCTTTTATACTCATGTTTTTTCCCTTGTTTGAACTTTTCCCCAGCCAGTTTCTTGACTTTTGAATCCTTTTTCAAGAGGAGGGTCTACTCTGGTTACATGTAAGTTCTCAGTTCCTGCGAGGTGGCAAAAATAAGGGGGAGGGATTGATTCCTCTCCTGGCCTCTGGTCTGGTCAGTGAGCAGTATTCCCTCTACAGAGACTCCACTAGCTCCACCACACCAGCTACCATTCCTTCTAACCCCAAGGTCCCCACTCAGGATTGAGATCCACGTCAGTTTCTCAGTTCACCCAGGGGTTTAGGCCAGGGCTCCAACAATGGAAGATGCAGCTGCAAGGGTCCTGCACCTAGACTGCTGCATTCCCTTCTCACCCAAATGAAAGAGCTTTCTCACTGACCTTTGAAGCTGTCTTTGGCATTTGTGAGTTGAGGAATATGGGACCTGCAGCTGCTGCTGGTGCTTTCTTGAGGCCTGCTCCAGTCTTGTCCCTGTCACTGTGCTACCTATTCTGTGGTTCACTCTGCACAGCATGACAGACCTTTTCTGTGGACTTCAAGGCTATTCAGGGCTGGAAATCTCTTTCAATCTGACATTTTGTGGCTTGTGCTGCTCTCGAGTTTGTTTAGATTTAATTTTTACACGTATCTAATGGGCTGTGGGAGGAGAGTGCTAGAGGTGCGTGCTTCTACTCCAGCATCTTGACCATGCCCCTTTGACAACGCATTTGATCGGTTCATCCTTTTCCTGTCAATTGTGTTTTCAAATTCCTTTTGCCTTCTGTTTTGCATGGTGTAATTCTCTCTGTATGCTTTCTCAAATGAATGTCTTTTTTCTGAGGGAATCATGTACATGGTACACCTCTTTTTCTAACCTAGTGGTTATGTTCACCTTTAGAGAGCTCTTAACAAAGGGAACCACGGTTTTCTCTTAGGCTAGAAAAGTCATGACTTAGTTTGTGTTGTAAACGAAGCTATTCTTCACGTTGTCCCTGAAAGGAATGTTCAAGAGCTCTCTCTGATGTCCCATTTGGCTCATGAGCATGAAGAGCAAAAATCAGAAGGGAACAGTATGATGCAGTTTCTTTCTCTAGACTGCTGTCCTTCCCTTTGCATTGTTTAATTTAGAGTTCAGCGCTGCATTCCCAGTTGTCAGAACTTTTATTTTTTCCACCCTAGTGGAATATGAATTTAATTAATGCTTCTTTATTCAGTTGTAATTCCTTTTGAAGTTCATCATTCTTTGCTTTTAAAACTTCAATGTCTTCTACATATTGATTTTATTTTTCCTGATCCTTAATTGTTTCTGCGTCTACATCCACTTTGAACATGGCAAAGTCATCCTGTATGATTCCATTTTTATCCAAAAGATATTTTTCTTATTCATTCCTAACAGGAACCCAAACATAATAAACAGAAAATATGTTAGTGAAAATAAATTCATGAATTATGAGTTTTGCTTAGAAATTCAAAATCAACCCCAGGAGGCCAAGATGGATAGTGTTTTCGGTAAACTGAGGAAGTTTCTTCTATTTCACATTTCTGTCAGACTCAATTTTCCTAAAGAACAGGTCTTAAAAGTGCTTCATCAGTCAGAAAATATGGACTGTAATTTTAAGCCCACAAAGCTGTCTGCTTTCGGTATATTTGATTTCTTTTGCACTATCCATTCTATCCCACACGGATTAGTCACGATGTTACAATAAAAATAGCAAAACCTAATTATTTATGTGGGCCTTCTACGGTTTTTCAAAAGTACTTTCAAAACATCATGTCACCTAAAACTTTGATGAACCTTTTGAGAGACATATTTGTAGTCATCCTCCCCATTTTGCTGATGAGGATTTATGAATGAAGTATCCCACACCAGAGACAACATTTTTTAGGCTTGCTTACCATGAGGAACCAGATGATAGTCACAGTCACTATGAAGTGACATGCCTTTAGCGACCCTTTATTATTGTGATAAGTTGATGGAGATCTCACATTTTCAAACTTTTTATTAAGCAATCGTCTCTGTTTTCATCAACTATTAATTATCTCTGGGACATTACCAGTCTATGAGAGACTTATACAAGTTCACATACTTGAAGGTGGGAGGGAAAGATTGGGATGGAAAGCAAGGCAAATGGACCTGGCAGTACAAATCACACCTTCCTGTTGGATGCAACAAATACTCCATAAAGAGAACAGTTCTGGTCTTTCAAGGAACAGGTGTGCCACCTACACAGAGAGATGGAAAAGGGACACTAACCTGAACGTGAATCCCTGCTATCAGAAGAGCTCGAGTTGCTGCTGCTGCTACCCCAGCCTGAGGAGCTGCTGCCACCGCCGTCACTGCTGCTGCTCTTCTGGCTCAACCTTGTGCCCCGCACTCCCCCGCCCCCCGCATGTCCTTGGACACTTGTGTTTTCACAGTGTGAGATTTCCTGGGTCTCTTTCCCACACCATAACGTATTTTTCTATTTCTCTCAGGATTTATGCTTTTAGTGTTTCAAAATCAATTTCTATGTCATCAGAATTAGAATTCAGTAAAGATGGCTCTCCTAACTCTGTTATATGGACGACTCACACAAGTTTATCTCTGCGGCGTTTGTTGATAGCCAAGCTTAACTGCCTTTTTTCATCATAGTTCCTAGGCTTAGCATTATCTTCCTCCGCAGATTTATTGCCAACATTTGTTCCTTGAAATGTTTGGCAGGCTATTTTTCAGCTTTTTCTGTAGTTGTTTGCTTAATTTTTTTTCCTCTCACTTTCATCTTTATTGATACATTTTTTTTTTGTTTCTTTCTGCTTCTCTCTTTTAGATCTTTTATTCTTTTTCTTCAGCTTTTGGTAAGGTCCTTCAGACAGAACTTGCAGGTGTTGATGAACACATTTAAGCTGCTCCTGCAGTTTTTCACTCTCTCATCAGGAGACTCTCCAAAAGAGTTGTCTTCAAAGGAAGCATCTGCTGGGGATGGAAGCTCAATTCCAGGTGGACAGTCTCGGGCGGGTAAAGGTGGGAACTTCTAAATCTTAGAGTTCTCACGAGACCCCCCAGGAAACGACTGGGAATCGAGGTGAACCGAGCTATCTCGTGTATTTCCGCCTCTTCCCGTGAGAAACGTGATGGGAGAGAGCTCTCCCCGCCCTCGACATTGTTCCAGATCTGGGCACACTATTGTTATCTAACAGCCCGGAATTCAGAAGAAAACTATGCTGCTAGAGGGTTTAAGTAGGATCAGGAAAGCCTGAAAGCTCTCTTGGGCGGAGGGGCACGGAGTGGTGAGGACAACAAGGCTCAGCTTTTCCTCTCTCTTCTCTCCCCTCCCCCTCTCTCCCCACTTATACTTCTACTTCCAATCTCTTATTGTAAGATCTTTCCCTCCTTGGGAGATTCTTCGTTCCCTCCTAAGGAAGAATTCCCCTGCACTTGTAACTAGACCCTGAAATAAAGCTCAACCCTTGTTCGACTCTGGAACGTCCTTTCTCTCATACGAGCATCCGGTTTGGCCAACCGAAGACCTCGGGATAGAGGTAAGAAGACTCGGGTAGCCCTCAGGCCTCTAGGCCTGGCAAGCATCACTGCTACTTTCTCTACAGAATGCTTTGGTGACATCCTTTTCTATATAGCACATAGACATTCTTGCAATGGGTTCATCTGTGATCTTGGAAACTGAATCTCAAAAACATCTGAAGTGTTCTTGCCATCACTACCACCTCAAGATCTGGTGGGTTATACTTGCAGCAATTCATAAACATTAACTGAACATCTGCAGCAAATTCACGTGCATCCTTACATTTCTGGTTATACCTTTTTCTTTAGTTGTGCCAAGGTCCATTGGATTTTTGACAACATCATTGTACTTATGGAGTCCTAGAGCAGTACTGGCAACAGGCTTATGGAAAGGTCAAGTATATGCTACTTCGTCCTTTGAAAACATTTCTTCAAGAATTTCATTACGGTATTTTAATTACTCAGTTAATTTAACATGTTCCCAACTCTATATTTTTGCTGAGAATCTGGTATGATATTCTTCACTACTTTTTCTATTACAAGTGGTATTTTAGCAGATTTGTGCTCAACCAGGCTTGATGAAGATTCACTACTTGCTGTATCTATCCACGTTATACAGGTTGTAGTATCTGCTTTCCTTTTCACACCCCTTTTCACTTATGTTACAGCTTGTGTGTTATAGCTTGGTGGAGCTAGTTTAGCAATGTGCAATGCAGAAAGTAACGTCTGAGGACATAGAGGAGATGGAATCACTTGCTGTTTAGCTATCTTTTCTGATGCCTTAGGGAATGGTTTTTCTTTCATAGTGGAAACTCCTGAAGATTGTTGAGTACCTTTTCATTTTTTTTCCTTTCCACCTGCCACTAGTTGTTCTGAAGGCATTTGAGACAGTTTTTGCAGAAACAGTTTCTCTAAGACTTGTGTCATTAGAACAATGTCATCACCTGGCTTGCAAAACAATTGCAAAACAATATTTTCAAGTCTTCTATACATTCTGAGGCTTCCGCATAGTATTTATGTTCCAAGAGCTTTAGGAGGCTGTAATAATCTGGGAGAGTGAGCTTGGCCGCATCCACAGTCTGCTGGAAGGGTAAAGAGAAACTGTGCTGCCATAGAGCCTTCAGGACAACCTTCTGCAGTTACTGCAGTTGGTTTGTGAGGAGGACAGTCTTTCTGGCATTTATGTACTCTGGTGGAAGGGGGTTGCCAATAGCCATCTGTTGGCTTGACAGAGATATTCTGAACAGCTTTTTCCTGATGGAGTGTTGTCTTCCATGTATTTGTATCGCCACTCACCCATCGGCGTTACTGCTCACTCGAAATGGTGACCAGCCTGAGTCATTTTGGAAGTAGTAGCTTCTATTTCTTTGTTCACTCATGGAGGCTTATTCAGAATTCCATCTTGCAAAGAACTGACACTCAGACCCTGCCTTTGTCTTTGAGTGTCATTTTGCTCTTCAACCTGGGCAGAACAATATTGTAAAGTTTTTCATCACTTTTTTCTTTAGAATTCTGCAGAGACATTTTAACTTTAACTGGAATATAGAATGTGAGAAAGGATGGAAAAGAGATAAAAATTCTAAGAAAAGGAGGCTATTGAAAACGAAAGGGAATAAGGATATCATTTCAAAATTGTAAGGGACCCTCAACAACTATTCAGTCCAATTCATATCCATTGCTAGGTGTGTAACAGAAGTGCAGTTTACTCTTTTAGAAATATAGATTGTGAGAGCAGAAAGGGATACTAGCGATGAGTTAGCACGTCATGGAATAAATGAGGAATCAGAGGCCTGAAACAGGAAGCCATTTGTTGAAAATCATGTGGATAGCAATGGACTGAGGTAGGACTCAAAATCTGGTAAAAGTCACAGTCAGACGCAGATTTTGGACAATTTGTGTATGTACACATGCATATGTTTCTGTGTACATATATATAGGGGAACAGATATACACATATACACATATGCATATATACATATATATGCATGTGTGTGTATAGATATATATATATATATATATAGATATATACATATATAATGTAGGTATTCGGCAATTGTTCTTCCAGCAGAGGTACTAACTTAGCAAATTTATATGGAATATTTTTGGCGTTGGAAACCAAGTAATGGATCAACATCACCTGCGCTAATCTCCAACTATAATAATCTCTCCTTTATATAAATACTTACAGGTATAGCATTTATTTAATACTTCTTTAAATTCTACCTTGTATAATAAATGAACTTCCTCTGTTTTGTATTGGCTTCCCAGTGAGATTGAAAATTCTTCAAGGTAAGAGGCCATGTCTTACACCAAGTCTTTGTAACCTGTTCAGAATCAATCATAGTACTATTTGCATAATTAACAGTCACTGGTTGATGAAATAAGTTTTGATGAAGAAAGTAACTATCATTTCACTGAAGTCTTACATAGTGAACATTTTCATCATCAGGAAAATTAGACAAGAAATGGTGCCACTTTCCCCTGAGTGTGAATTAAATGACCAATTTCATGTTGTCAGAGATGGACTCTAAATTGTTGCTTCCTTGCTATGCCTTCGCACCTAAGACCATATATGAAGGCAGATCTTTGAAAGTCTAGGTTCAAATCTCTATACAAAATTCCCCAATGTATCTCTGAAAATTCTCACCATCCAAAGTTCTCTTTTTGACTGCTTTGACATAGATTTTGCTTAGTTTTCCACGTATGATGGATACTAGGTTGAAACTGTGTTTTGAACGTTATCAGAAATATCTATTTCTATAATTTTGGGCTGGTATCATGATAAATAGCCTACTACATAATACATGTAACTGTGGGAAAGCAACTGATTATGGAGAAAGGCATTTTATAGTAATAAAAGGAGCAGGTTGTGAGACTTTGACTGCCATGTTATTCTACGATTAACTTCACATTCATCGTAACAATTTCTAATACTAAAAATGTTGAGAATGAAATAATTTTATACTGAATTTCTATTTTGCCACTGGGTCTCTGGGAAATTGAAAATGCATAAAAAATAAGACCAGAAAAACAAAAAAATGCTTTAGGCCCATTATTGCCTTAGAACAAATTTAATGTTGGGTAAACTTTCAATTCATGATAAAATCGACAAATAAACATTTACTTTCCTTGTTCTTATTTTTCTACTACTAGTACTACTACTGCTAGAACAACTACTACAACTTCTTTTACTGTTACAGTAATAACACTTACTTATACTGCCAACACTCTGGGAAAAGGAAGCTCTATTGAGTAAATGAAGAATAAATAATTCTTGTCCTCAAGGAACCACAATCTAGTTGAAAAAAACAGACTTAGAATCAGGACATGATAATTTGTTAACAGATGTGAACACCATAAGGCAATCAGTATAAAGTTAACCACTAAATTATGGTTTGTCCAAATCTAAGTGGAATTCAGGAGATTAAGAATTCAATAGGTATGAAAAGTTCAAAAAGTGTTATGGCAAAAGAATCATACTTTTGTAATTCAAAGGCACCTTGAAGTGAAGAGTAGATAGGTTTTAGATAGGTATACTAAATAGGGAAGTGTAACTAAGTGAGAAGAAGAGGGTGCTGAACGTATGGAGCTGGAAATCAGCATGGTGAGGTCACTTTGATTAAGGTAGAAGATAATAATGAGATTCTCTACCTAATTACTTCCATTCTCAATGGCATTTTGCATGTGTAGTTTATATATTTACAAATTTTGACGAAATGACATTTTGCTTTTATTCAAGGAGTAGTTCGAAGAGAAGGAGACAAATAATTTCTACTTCACAGTGCTGTTTGGGGGAATAAATCAGGAAATAAATGTAAAGGTCTTTCTAAATATGAAGTATGATAGAAATGATTTACTTATTATTGGCAGTTGGAAAAACACCCGATTCTTTGTGTAAGGCTAGAAAAACAAAATTGGCAACCACATAAAGAGTGAATGCTGTGAAATGATTAAATATTGGGTGGGGCTAGGATGGAGGAGTAGGAAGATGCATATACTTTAGCACTTCCCCTACAGCCCACAAAATAACGGTAAAAAGGTCTCTCCACAAAGTGTAGAGCAACAGAAGTCTCAGAACAACAGAGCAAAAGAGGTTTCCAGTCAAAGGCAACCTGCAGGCTTACAGGAAAGGTCTATCTCACAGGACGCTGAGCAGAGCAGAGCTCAACCCTGGCCATGCGGCACTGGGAGGAAGAGGACCTGAACAGACCTCTGGGAAGAGCTCCTAACAGGGAGGATCCTACTTACTTCAACCCACAAGCAACACAGAAATCACCCAAAGTCAATGGGGGAGGGATTTCCCAGCTGGGGAGAGGTAAAGGGATTTCTTCAGCAATAGCCCAAAGTGATGGCAGAGGCCAGGAGCAGACACGGGAAGCCACAGAGGGTGGGAAGTAACCTGGGTCCATTGTTCAAGAAGCTCAACTGAAAGCCTCTGGCAGTAGGGAGCAGCTGATCTAAACGTCATCCCTGAGTGATAGTAAATGGCTGTGAAAGTGCCCCAAAAAGGGAAAAAATGTAAGACCATCAAAGGTTACATTCTTGGTGACCAGCTGTCTCCTCCCATCCTTTCAGACAAGAAAGAACAAGACTTACTGTCACAGGAAGTTAAGACCTCTGCCTCCAGGGCCTCCAAACTGAACTTAAAGTAGACTCAGGCAATGGAAAAACTCGAAAAGCAAGGTAGCACCTGGTTCAAGGACAACCACAAAAATGCTGAGGAAAATAAAACCTTTATAAAGAGACTGACACGATTGGGAAAAGAGGTCCAAAAAGCCAGGGAGGAGAAGGAGGCAATAAAAAGTTGAATTAGGCAAAAGAAGGAAAAGGTTCAAAAGCTCAGTGAGCAAAACAGTTCTCTGAAACAGAGAACTGAGTTCAGGGAAATGAATGAGTGTAAGATAAACCGAGAAGTTGGAAAACAAACAAAAAAGAGTTTGAAAAAATACAAGATAATGTGAAACACCTCAATGGAAACACAAATGACCTGGAAAATAGATCCTGGGAGGACAATATAAAAATTATTGGACTACCTGAAAGTCATGATCAAAAAAGGAGCGTAGACATTATCTTCCATGAAATTATTGAGGAAAACAGTGCTGATATTCTAGAACGAGAGGACTAAATAAACATTGAAAGAATCCACTTACCACCTCCAGAAAAACACCCGAAAAGAGAAACTCCTAGGAAGATCATGGCAAATTTCAGAGTTCCAAGGTCATGTAGGAAATTCAGCAATCAGCTAGAAAGAAAGAATTCGAGTGTTGTGGAAATACAATCAGGATAACACAAGATGTGTTAGCTTCATCATTAAGGGATTGAAGGGCTAGGAAAAGCATATTCTAGAAGTCAAAGGAACTGCGATTAAAACCAGGAATGAGCTACCCAGCAAAACTGAGTATAATACTTCAGGAGAACAAATGGTCATTCAGTGATATAGAGGACTTTGCAGCATTCATGTTGAAAAGACCTGACTTGTACAGAAAATTTGACTTTCAAACACAAAAATCAGGAGAAGCTTCAAAAGATAAACAGGAAAGAAAAGTCATAAAAAAACTCTCTAAATCTGAAGTGTTTATCTTCCTACTTGGAAGGAAATTATTTATAACTCTTGAGACTATTCTCAGTGTTTGGGTAGGTGGAAGGATTGTATACACATGCACACATGCACACACACACACGCATTGACAAAGAGTACAGGCTGTGTTGAATCAGAAGAGAGGATATCTACAAAAATAATATATAGAAAAAACCTGAAGTGTGAGGGAGTAACATACTGGGAGGAGAAAGGGAGAAATGCAATGGGATGGGCTATAACTCATAAAGAGAGAAAGAAAAATCTAGTTCCATGGAGGAGAAAAGGGAGAAGAGGACAGGGGGTAAGTGATGCTACTCTCACTACATTCGTCTAAAGGAGGGAAATTAAATGCTCACTCAAATTGGTATAAAAATCTCTGTTATACTAGAGGAATGTAGCACAGGAGGCAACAAGAGGGGTGAGGGGAATGATAGAAGGGAGGGCAAATGGAAGAAGGGAATAACTAGAAATAAACACTTTTGGGAAGGAAGAAGGTTAAATGAAGGAATAAAACATACCGGGGAATAGAACAGGATACTGGGAAATATAGTTAGTATTAGAAAACATGATTATTATAGAAGTCTTCTTTAAAGCGGCCTGCATTTACTCTGTATTAAATTATTTGCCTTCTCTGGGGGATGAGTAGGGAGGGAGGGAGGGAGAGAAGGAGAGAGGGATGGAAAGAAGGTTGAATTCAAAGCAGTAGAAAGGAATGCTGATAATTTTTATTGCATATAACCCATAAACAGGTAACACAGGTAGTGAGGTACAGAAATTTATCTTGCCCTACAAGATAAGACAGAAGATGGGGAAAAGGGAAGGGTGTGGTGTGATGGAAGGGAGGGCTCATTGAGTGAAGGGGTAATCAGAATGCAGGGAATTAGTGGGTGGGGGGACGGGAGAGATAGGGAGAATAATTGGACATGTTACAAAGTGATGTTAAAGCACTTAACATTAAAACAATTGACAGAATTAATTACTGAGACTACACCAGAGACATCGTTAGATTGGGGAAATGCATTTTATTCTAAACCTCCTAGAGTCAGGTAACCTGGGGTAAAATGGGCATTGATGGAAAGGTTAAGGTTTGATTGGTAAATTTTTTTTTATGATCGTTATTTAAGTGGGAACTAAAACAGGTATAGAACGGCATGGAAGTCACTTAAGACTTCTCTCAAAAGATGTGCCTTAGCCAATGTGAAATTATAGTCATAACTGAAACCGTGGTCATTGCAACTTGCTATTTGAAGATGCTATGAGACTACTAAGTGACTGTTATTCTGAATCTAACTCCATATATGGATAGCAAAATAGTAATCTGAGCCTCCAATCCATGGTGCCATTAAGCCTGTATAGGAATTGAAAAAGGTGATCTCATGGGAAGGGTGGGAGAGCGGCTGTACAGCCTGGGCTGAGGTAGGATTCTCCTGACTCAATTTCCCCACTGATAGCTGGCAGACTCGAAGCCTCAGTGAATGCAAGTTGACAATCTATTCCTGCCTGAAACTGACAGGAATTTGGGGAGATTTGTTTTTCGCTGCAATGTCCTAACACTTAGTGGCAATTTCCTCTAGTCAAAAGGGTGGTAAGCCTAATACGAGATCAATTAAATTATAGCTTGTTGGTAGGGGAACATCCAAGGTCAAGTCTAAAATTAAGCTATTAGGCTTAGGAGTTTAGAACAACAACAGTAAGCTAAGGTCGTCTACTTCTTAGTAGGAATGTGGAGACAATTAGGACAAGGGCTTATGAAGTTAGCATACATAGTTATCATTAGTATCTCAGTTGGATACTGCTAAAAAAAATTACATTGCGGTCTACATTGTGAACACTTTAAAAGAGATATCACCCGACCAAAGGTGGGAATTGTTTTATGTGATATGAAATATGTTACAAATGAAAAATTAAAAAAAAATATTAAATATAATTTAATTTAATATATTAAAATTCAAGTGTACAGTTGGTGGAGTTTTTATGTCTAGCTTTATGTGAGTGTAAATGACAGGCATAGTGTTCAGAAAATTTATAATATTGATGAAATAAAGGAAATAGCACACTCAACACACTTTCCCTTAACCAGTGAGAAATTATAGATTTTATGCATACATACATTACTTTTCCTTTGATCTAATTTCTCCTGTAGTTTTTTCTTATTTTCAAAATCAGTTCGATAAAATGATGCAACTTGTGAAACTACTGTCATGGAATGATATCACAAAGAATCAGCAAGTTCTTGTTGAAGCTTTCTTACTGTAACCTGAGTGAAATATTTCCAAATTATTTCTGTTCATGATTCCATGACATGATATTAGCTCATAAAAAAACGAACACACTTTTAAAATGAACAGAAATTAATATTTTCTCTTTCAACTTAACTTCATTTATATATTCATAATTACCATAGATTTACAGCTAGAGATATCTTAAGGACTATTTAATACAAGCACCTCATTTTGCCAACATGAAAACTGAAGCCCAACGAAGTTAAATGAATTACTCAAGGTCCTAAAGGCAGTCATTGAGAGAGAAGAGGATTGGAACTTGTCTCCTGAGACTACAAACCTCAATTAACTATACAACTTCACCTCCACTCAGCATGGATCAAATGCTGTCTTCTTCTTGCTCAGTGTACTCCCCATTAAGCAATGCATTCAACCTGATTTCCCCATCACCTCTTTCAGAGAAAAATTAAAAGACCTCCAAAGTTACCTAGGGACTAAACTCTTTTATCTGAAATTGACATGGAAGGTGATGTAATGGAGTGGGAATAATCAATAGTTTTTATATTTGATAGAAACATTAGGGGTTTCCCCTTCCCTTTTTCAGAAACGTGAACTACTTTCTTTCTCTGCCCCTGCCTTTACAATGAGGAAGACATGCATAAGAAAGGGATGCATTTTCGTTCCTCTCATAGTTTCCCCTGGAGAATGAACATAGGTGCTGATATCCTTATCAGGCTTAGTAAAAGCACTTGACAAGTATGTTTTAGTTTGCTCGCAGCCAAAACTGCAACATATATCCTTGTTAACTACCTTTCACATGTTCAACTCTCTTTGCCAAGGCTTCAAAGCAATTCACTTATCCATTAGAATAGGAATTACACGTCTGGCTGTAGCCAATGGACAGAGAAAATGAAAACAATAAAAATAGGGTAGTTTTCCCACTTATGTATACGCAGTATATTGCAAGGTCAGTGTTTCTACATACATAAGTATATTCATCCATATGCACATATCCAAATGTCCAAATATGCACAGAAATACACAGTCACAAATGCATAGAGAGATATGCTACAAAATATCATCTTCACTTCACCATACAGCAAAGTATGTGAATGCACCAGTGAGTAAGAGAAAATGAAACCAAAAAATAAAAGGAACTAAAGCTTTTTTTTCTCTTATTAGATAATATTAAGTGCCTTGAAACATTAAATTTAAATAACATCTAGTAAATTTTTGAAGGAAGCAGAAAGCAGAAAGATGGCAATAAAAACTTGTGAAAATAAAACTGACCTAATTAACTAAATACATACAAGTAAACTGAATTGTAGTATGGAAGGACTGGATTCAAATTCATGACCATATATACTAAAAATAAAATTTAAAAATTTTTTTGTGACGTGTTTCCCCATTGAATTGATGATGAATCAGAGAGAATGAGAACTGCTAGTAGATTGTAAGGGGCAATGCATATTCAACAAATAAAAGGCAATGATTCTAGAAACTGCAATTTTGGACACTGAGCAAGGATAATTATTAAAACAATAAAAAATACTGAGATAAAAAAAAATTAGTAGGGACACCCAAACAATTAAAAATTAAGATTAGTGAGGACACCTCAGGGGCTGAATCTGCAGTTGCAACAGTGAGGCCTCAGACCCCTTGGCCCACAGGCACCAAAGGCCAGTGATGGGGTTCAATCAGCAGACCAGGAAGGGAGACGGCTTTCCCATAGCTCTGGCAGCAGGCAGTGGCCACAGTTCTTGCACAGCAGCCCCTATGGAAGCTCCCTTGTTGGAGCGTAAAAACCCCTGGGGCCATTGAAGAGCTGAGTCTTGCCTCTGCCCTGGGTGGAGGCCCTGGGCTAGCTGCTCTTTGCTTCACACTGAATGGTGGCCCTGCCATCCAGCCTATCTGAAAATCAGCCCCAAGTGCTGACTTGGGAACTCGAGGCCAAGTGCCAGTGGAGAGGTATCTGCTAAGATTCTTGGCATAGAAATCGCTCTCTGCATCCAGACCAGGACACGCTTCATTGTGCCACTTTGGAGGAAGTGAAATCTCACAGATTCCCGGAGAATACCCTGCTCTTGACAAAGGACCCAAAAGTCAAGTAACTGGTTGGGAAAATGCCCAAAAAAGGGAAAAAATATAAGACTGTAGAAGGTCACTTTCTTGGTGAGCAGATGTCTCCTCCCATACATTTGGATGAGGAAAAGCAATGCTTACCCTCAGGGAAAGACATAAAAGTCAAGGCTTCCGTATCCCAAACAACCAAAATAAATATTCAATGGTCTCAGGACATGGAAGAGCTCAAAAAGGAATTTGAAAATCAAGTTAAAGAGGTGGAGGAAAAACTGGGAAGAGAGATGAGAGAGATGCAAGAAAAGCATGAAAAGCAGGCCAACACCTTGTTAAAGGAGACCCAAAAAAATGCTGAACAAAATAACACCTTCAAAAATAGGCTGACTCAATTGGCAAAAGAGTTTCAAAACGTCAATGAGGTGAAGAACGCTTTAAAAAGTAGAATTAGCTAAATGGAAAAGGAGGTCCAAAAGCTCACTGAAGAAAATAGTCCTTTAAAAATTAGAATTCAACAGATGGAGGCTAATGACTTTATAAGAAAACAAGGAATCTCAAAACAAAACCAAAAGAATGAAAATATGGAAGATAATGTGAAATATCTCATGGGGAAAAACAACTGACCTGGAAAATAGATCCAGGGGAGACAATTTAAAAATTTTGGGATTACCTGAAAGCCATGATCATAAAAAGAGCCTAGACATCATCTCTCATGAAATTTTCACGGAAAACTGCCCTGAGATTCTAGAACCAGAGAGCAAAATAAATATTGAAAGAATCCACGGATCACCACCTGAAAGAGATCCAAAAAGAGAAACTCCTAGGAACATTGTGGCCAAATTTCAGAGTTCCCATGTCAAGGAGAAAATATTTCAAGCAGCTAGAAAGAAACAATTCAAGTACTGGGGAAATAAAATCAGGATAACAAGAGATCTAGCACCTTCCACATTAAGGGATCGAAGGTCATGGAATGTGATTATCCAGAAGTCAAAGAAACTAGGACTAAAACCAAGAATCACCTACCCAGCAAAACTGAGTATATTAGTTCAGGGGAAAAAATGCTCTTTCTATGAAATAGAGGACTTTCAAGTACTCTTGATGAAAAGACCAGAGCTGAAAAGAAAATTTGACTTTCAAACAGAAGAACGAAGAGAAGCATGAAAAGGTAAATAGCAAAGAGAAGTCATATGGGACTTACTAAAATTGAAATGTTTACATTCCTACATGGAAAGATAATATTTGTAACTCTGCAAACTTTTCAGTATCTGAGTAGTTGGTAAGATTACACACCCACAGACACACACACACACACACACACACACACACACACACACACACACAGCACAGAGTGAATTGAAGAGGATGGGATCATATCTTTAAAAAAAAATGGAATTAAGTGGTGAGAGAGAAATACATTGGGAGGAGAAAGGGGGAAATGGAATGGGGAAAATTATCTGTCATAAAAGAGGAAAGCAAAAGACTTTTCAGTGGAGGGAAAAAGAGGGGAGGTGAGAGAAAAACATGAAGCTTACTCTCATCAATTCGACTAAAGGAAGGAATAAAATGCACACTCATTTTGGTATGAATACTGATCTTCAATACAGGAAAGTGGGGGAGAAGGAGATAAGCAGGGTGGGGGGGATGATGGAAGGGAGAGCATTGGGAGGAGGGAGCAATTTGAAGTCATCACTCTTGGGGAGCAACAGCATCCAAAGAGAGAATAGAAGCAATGGGGGGGCAGGATAGGATGGAGGGAAATATAGTTAGTCTTACACAACACGACCATTATGGAAGTCATTTGCAAACTTACACAGCCATGGCCTATATTGAATTGCTTGTTTCCCAAAGGGAATGGGTGAGGAGGGAGGGATGAAGAACAGTTGGAAGTCAAAGTTTTAGGAACAACTCTCAAGTATTGTTCTTACTATTAGGAAATAAGAAATACTGGTAATGGGGTATAACAAGTTATCTGGCCCTACAGTTCAAAAGAGAAGATCGGGACAAGGGAAGGAAGGGATGTTCGAAGAGAGGGTCGATCGGTAATAGGGGCAATTAGAGTGCTCAGTGAATTGGGGCGGGGGGAGGGGAGAAATGGGGAGAAAATTTGGAACCCAAAATTTTGTGAAAATGAATGTTAAAAGCTAAATAAATAAATTTTTAAAAAATCCAAAAAAAAAGTAAATATGTACTGGTTGACTTTGTAGCTGCAAAAAAAAATAAGTTTATTAACACAAAAAATATTAATGCTTAGTGCATAATTATATTCCTTTTAATAGAAATACTGTCCTAAATTTTAAAGAAAGGTAGAGACTAGTCATTGGAATTCCACTAAAAATATGATTCACTCTTCAATGTTTCTAAAACTAGTTCAAAGGAGTATGAATAAAAACTCGTCAGACTGATGAATATTTTAAAAATCTTATGAAAAGGGTAACGGTAATACTCACGAGTATCTCAAGGGAGATATATGATTTTAATTGCTACATTATTCCTAGCAAAATTTTGTAGGATTCTTCAGAAGTTTTAGCATTTCAAATAATTTATTGTATTTCATTAAGAAAATGTAATATTTGGAAAGGAATGAGAATAATAAATTAATCAATATCTATGCACAAGAGATAACACTATCTATGCTAATGAAAAAAAAAAATTCATTGACTATACAATTTCTTTAAGCAAAGTGAGTCATCTTACCTAAAAGATGACACTGACACTTTATTTTTTTATTTTATTTTTATACTTTTATGTATTTATTTTTATTTATTTCTACATAAATACTTTCTTTATGAAAATTTATTTCTATTTCATAGAAATTTTAATTTGATATATTAAGTATTTACTTTTATGAACTTAATTACCTGTATTTTACTGTATTTCATTTCATTACTATTATTAAATTCACACTTACTTATGCGTTTTTATGGTATTATTTTATCATACTATTGCTTCTCATTCTTCTTTCTTACATTTCAAAATTTTGACAATAAAAGTTAATAATATTGCGTGCCTGCTGAAAATTCAATGCTTAAATTATCTTCATCAAATCAATTTTGACTTTCATTTCAAAAAGTTACATGTTTACCCAAGCAGAATTCTTAAAACCCTACCTCTCTTTCAGCCTACACATTTTCATATATACACATTTGCTCTCTTAAGTACATACATTCACTGGTCAACACTTTACTTCTCTATTCTACCGTAAGAACTTGTTTTTCAGTGTCAGCACAAACTATATTCAAAAGATCAATGAACAGTACCTGGGATTCACTCAAGAACTTTTCTTTAGTCATGGTTTTCTTTTGGGTGTCTTCAAGCTGTTGCTGAAACAACATATTTTCACTCTGAATTTGTGCTAATCTTTCTTGGATAGATTCCCATTTGATAATGTAACTTGTTCACTTTCCCCTTTTTCAGTTGATTTGTGTGTTGAAGTTCCTTTTCTTCTGTTGGGCAAGGTTTAATTCTCTCTGTATGCTTTTTAAATGGGTGTCTTTTCCCTGAAGCAATCGTGCACCAGACAGCTAATTCTCTAAACTATTGGTTTTTCTTTCAGCTTTAGACAGTTCATGAGGAAGGACACCATTGTTCTCTCTTAAGCTAGGGGTGTCATGATAGCTTGTGTTGTAAACAAAGCCACTCATCTCATTCTCCCTGAAAGGAATGTTCATGGGCTAGTTTGATGACTCACTTTGCTCATGATCGAGAACAGCAGAAATCGCATGGGAACTTCATGATGCAATTACTCTCTCTACTCTGTCTCTGTTTTGCATTGTTCAATTTAAAGTTCAGAACTGCATTTTCAGTCGTCAGATCATGTACTTTTCCACTGCACTGGAATGTAATTTTTCTTAAGACTTCTTCATTCAGTTGTAATTCTTTTGAAGCTCCTCAATCTTTTCTTTTCAAACTTTTATATCTTCCATACAATGACATTCTTTTTCTTCATCCTTAATTATTACTGTGTCTAGTTCGAGTTTGAGCTTGGCAACTTCGTCGTGTAGGATTAGATTTTTATTCAACAGACATTTTTCTTTCTCATTGCCGTTAGGAATCTAAATATAACAAACAGAAAAAAAATGTTACTCAAAACAAAATTATGTATTCTGATTTTCCTTAGTAATTCAAAATAAATGCCAAGGTGCCAAGAAGCAGAGTTTCCTCAGAAAAAATTAAATTAAGGGAGTTTCACCTATTTCACATTTCTGTCCAACTCAGTTTTCAAAAAGAACAGGTCTTAAAAGTGCTTCATCAATCTGAAGATAAGAAGTAAACTTCTAGTCCCACGAAGCTGCCTTTCAGCATATTTTATTTCCTTTGCTCTATCCATTCTATTCCAAACTGGATAGTCAAAGCGCTACAATAAAAATAAAAATACTTAATATTTACACATTGCCTTTTTATATTAAATTATTTTTTTGTTTTCCGTGTTCTAGAATCACTTCCATATAGCTTAGATGTTTTCCCTTTCCTTCTCCTCCATCACCTCTCTCTACACACACCCTCCCTGATTCTGTGTACAATCTTATATAGGTTCTACACGTACATTCCTATTAAACACATTTTCCTGTTTTTCACGTTGCAGAGAACAATTAAAATGAATGGGAGAAACCATAAAACAAAACATAATCCAAAGGAAAATGGTCTGCTTCATTCTGTTATCCAGTTCAGTATTTCTGTCTCAGGATGTGCAAGGCGGTTTGCCTCCAGAGGCCATTCAGAATCTTTTAGGTACTTGCATGGCAATGAATTACTAAGTGTACCAGAAAAATTCGTTGCACACTGCGGTTTTTGCTGTGTAAAGAGTTTTCCTGGTTCTGCTCCTATCACTAATCATCACTTCTAATAAATCCTTTCAGGTCTGTGTGAAGTCTTCATGCCACGTTGCCTTTTAAGGTATTTTAGAAAGTTCTTCCAATATATTATCACGGCTAAAATTTGCAACACACTTAAGAAGGAAATATTTAGATTATTCTCCCCATTTTACACATCAGGACTTACGGTAGGAGATATTACTGAATAACCTGCCCATTGTCACACTCAGTACGTAGTAGTAGCAGTGTTTCAAACCACGTCTCTTCAAACTCCAAATCAAACATGCTGTTGCAATAGCTAATTCCTCTTAGGAGCTGAAGACAAGCATTTGTCCTACGTTTAGAATCATTGTCTTGGTACAATTATATTATCTCCAGAACAATGAAGTGATAAGTCATAAATTTCTTAGTGGAAGTCCTCAGAAAATTCTCTTTGCTGATAGCTGTAGCGTTTTCACAGCAACACTGATTTAAATCTTTTAGAAGTTGTTAAGTCAAAACCTCTCATTTTCGGGATGGAAAAAGTGAGACCTGCAGTGTGTTCTCCTAGTGATGGTAACCTACCCTTCACCATCATATTTTAAAAGAATGATGAAAGCATTACTGAGGCCAAAGTGTAAAAAGTGCATATTGCACTCGTATCATAGTAAAACTGGTCCAGGAGCATTGTTCCCCATTCAGGACTGGTGGAAAGAGTTACATCAAAAAGCTTATAAGCTCCATGCTGTGACATCCTTTCTGGAAGTGTAGCAGGAGGGTATGAGGAGGTTTCAGCTGAGTTAAAAGGAGCACCCCAGGGCACCATTAACCAAGGATTACTGGGGGCCACCAACACAAATGATTTCCTTCAAACAACTTTTGAAGAAAATATGAAAATGCAAAACTGTAAATTTAGAATTTGATGAATATGTATTCCTATCATGGTGAGCAATGTTGAATTAGAATGAATGTAGGAATTCAGGTCACAGATAAAGCCAGAGGTCAGAAATCTAAGAAAAGTTTTTCTGTGGCAAATATTTTTTACTTCTCTTTCATGGGACATGAATGAGACAACAAAGTGAAATAGAGCAAATTAATAATATATACATATGTGTGTGTGTATATATATATACATATATATGTATGTATATATATTATATATTATTATATTATATATAATTATATATGTATTATTATATATTATTAATTTGCTCTATTTTTATATATTTGCTCTCTCTGTATATATGTATATAGTAACCCTTAATCTCTCTCGTGAAAAGTACAAAGAGATGAATCGCTTAATCAAGGAATAAAAATGGTTTGTTTTGGAGGCGTCACTTTCTACCTCTTTGCATTCCTTTCTCCCACTAATTTAGGAGTGAATGACACTGATGAGCTCCCCCTTTTCTCTGACCAGAAAAGGCAAAGGCATTACTGAAATCCAGGGATTTTTTGAGTTGAAGTAGAGTTGGGTCTCAAGAATGGCCATTGAATGAAAAAGGAAAAAGGAACAACCAAGCATAACAAACAGCATATGCGGATTTTGATAACCAGCCATGTCCCGACTTGTGTGCTGTAGACAGATGTACCGGACTGAGGATGAGAAATATGTAGCAAAATGAAGAAGCACAGTCCTGATTTTGAAAATATGGACTTAGGTTGGAAAGTGATCAAAGTGAATACCTCAGAAATCTCAGTGAATTGGGAAGAAGCTTTCTTTCTGCTTCCAAGAGGATTATTCACAATTCCACCTTGTTCAACTCTGGCTTTTAGCTCCAGAAAAAAGTCTCTTTGAGATGAGCTCTTCTTCGTCCTGGGGACAACAATTTCAGAAAATTTTAAATCATCTTTTTTCCTTCCAAAGTCAGCAACAACATTTGACCTTCAACTGGAATATAGAATGTGAAAAAGCAAGGAAAATAGCTTTATAGATTAAAAGAATACAGGCTACTGAAAATGAAAAGCCAAAATATAATAGCATTTCAAAGATGGAAAGCAACCTCAGTCACTACCCAAGGCAAGCCTTATCAATTCTTAGGGACCTAACTCTTACAAGCCTCAACTTGAAGGCTTCACAGGTGGAGGTGGCCACCACGTCTCAAGTGAGCGCATTCTGTTTCAAGATGTTTGTGTTGGTTAACAATTTTTTCCTGACATTCACCCTAAAAATGTACATTTTGGAAACTCTGATCCATTGCTCCGAGCTCTGATCCTCAGTCTGAAGCACAGAATGCTTCATCTTTCTTCAAAATGACTGTCCTTCAAAATCCTGAAGACATAAGAATCAATATCTTTAGTTCCTTTAACAGATCCTCACAAGTCATGGACCCCCAGGGTCTTCCTGTTAGGCATCGTGCTTACTACTTGTCATAATTCTGTGAGAGCCACAAATGAATTAATCAGGATAAGCCAATCTATTCACTTCAGAGTACACAGGGATTTTCACCTTGTCTGTTTTGAAAGCTATGCTTCTCTGAATAGGATGCAAAATTACACTAGCTTTTGGGTTCTCAGATAACAGTACCAACTCAGCTTCAGTTTAGAACTGACTAAGATTAACATCTTCTCAGACAAAATGCTGTCCAATTCTATTTCCTCCAACTTATACTTATGAAACTATTTTGTATTTAATTATATAATTTTGTATTCATTCTTACTGAATTTCATGTGATTAACAGGTTCCATCCAGTGCTCTGACTTATGAAGACTTTGTCTTTCCTCCATGTAGAAAGACTTGAATAATTTTACGTAAATTAATAAGAAAATAAGTAAAAGATAAAGATCCTAGAGAGCAACGAACTATTCTGAAATAGTGAGGGATGTATACTAAAGTGTAATGTAAGGAAGAGCAAAAGGGAATGAACTTGAAATTTCATTCGCCAAGAATTTTCAGGTAAGGAAATACTCTCTGCAAAAAGAGAGGATTTCTCTGGAACTTATATTCTTATGGAAGGTGAGGAGAGATCAGTGGTGTCAAATAGATGCCCCCAGGACTGAGTTTTGTGAAGAAATTTGGGGCAATTTCAGACCTCTGGCTCAGAGTCAGGTAAGATGAACTCTGTGTCAACATTTGAAACCAGATCTTTCTGGACTTGAGGCTTATTGTATTCATTACATCATGCTGATTCTGTATTGGGAGAAATACTTCACAAAGTACCAATTCCATTGTACTTTTCCATGGCCTTTTAGACTGTAATTTTACATTCAAATGATACTAGACGGGAATTTTTTTGTTTGTTTTATATTTATGTGTACTTATTTACAAATGATTGAACATAACTTATTTATTTAAGACATTATTTATGTCTTGTTTAGGATGAAGTAGCTTGGTAAACTGCATTGCCTGTTGTATTTCCCATTTCCATGTAAAAACAATTTTATAACATTTGTTTTCAAAACTTTGAGTTCCAAGTTCTCTCCCTTCCTCCCTCCCCACCCACCTTTATTGAGAATTCAAGCAATTCAATATATGTTATACATTTGAAGTCATACTAAATACTTCCAAAATAATCATATTGTGAAAGAATAACTATATTTGCCTCCATCCAATCACACTTCCCATTTATTCTCGTCTCTCATTTCACCCTGTCCCTCCTTCAAAGTGTTTGCTTTGGATTACCCCCTCCCCCAAACTTCTTCCCTTCTGTCAATCCCCCCCTCTTATGCCCTTCCCCTTACTTTCCTGTACGGTAAGATAGATGTCCATACCCAAGAGAGTGTGGATGTTATTCCTTCCTTAAGCTAATTCTGATGATGGTAAGGTTGACTCTCTCACTCTCACCTCCCTCCTCTTCCCGTCCACTGTAAAAGCGTTCTCTTACCACTTTTGTGTGAGATAAATTACTCCCTTCCACCTGTCCCTTGTCCATTTCTCCTCCTCCCGGTACATTCCTCTTTCAACTTTTATATTACTTTTCAATACCATCCTTTGATATTCAACTCACCCAGTGCCCGCCAACTATCATAATGAGAAAAGTCTCATGAGTTACAAATTTTTTTTCCATATAGGAATATTAACAGTTTCATTTTAATAAGTTATTTATGATATCTCTTTCCTACTTTCCTTTCCATGCTTTTCTTAAGTCTTGTATTTGTAAGATTCTTTTTCTGTTGAGCTCTGTTTTACTCAAATATGTATTAAATTCCTCTGCATCATTGAATATAATTTTTCCCCACTCAGTTTTGATAGGTAAGTAAGTCTCAGTTTTAATCCTTGCTACTTTGACCTCTAGAATATATTCCAAGTTCTCTGACTTTTATATTGCCCAAGCGCCCAATTCTTGTGGTACTGGGATTGTTGTTCCACAATATTTGGATGATTTCTTTTTGGCTGCTTCCAATATTTTATCCTTGACCTGGGAACTCTGGAACTTGGCTATGACATTCTGGGAGGTTTCCTTTTCGTATCTCTTCCGGGAGATGATAGGTGCCTGCTTTCAATTTCTATTTTATCCTCTGTTTCTAGAATATCTAGAATATCAGTTCTCCTTTAGAACTTTTAGAAATATGATGTAGAGACTCTTCTTATATCATGTCTTTGAAGTAGTCGAAGATTTTTTCAATTATCCCTCCTGCATCTATTTTCCAGGTCAGATGTTTTTCGGTTAGATATTTCAGATTATTTTGTGTTTTATATTCTTTTGGTTTTGCTTCGTCATTTCTTCATTTCTGATACACTCTTTATCTTCTGTTTGCTCCATTCTAATTTTAAGGACTCACTTACTCAACGAACTTTCGAGTTTCCTTTAAAATTTGGATGATTCTGCTTTTTAAGGCATTCTTCTCCTCATTGATTTTTTCCACCTCTTTTGCCCTTTGGTCTAGTCCACTTTTTTAACACGTTATTTCCTTCAAGATATTTTTGGTCTCGTTTATGAACTTGTTGACTCCTATTTTGCCTATGATTTTTTTCCCCTTACTCTCTTTTCTCTTCCAAATTTCCCTCTATTTCTCTTATGTGATTTTCAAAATCCTTTCTGAGCTCTTCTATGACCTGGGACCAATTTATATTTATGTGATATAAAAATCATAGCCCTTTCTTAAGATTAAAAAGACTATAATACTCACCTCCCTATTCCAGGAAACCCATACATATTCTTAACAAAAAGAGATGGAAATAGTGTCTTTTAAATTTCATTTTCCCTGATTCAAATGATTTGCTACTGTTCTCAGTTCAAGGTCCAGAATTCTGAGAAAGCATTGAAGTTTCTGTTGAGCTCCACTTTTTTACATCATCATTCTTTTTTCCTTAACTGATGTCTAATATTTTCAAATAGCATTTCTGCAGTCACTTGCTTCACTTCCTCTTGTTTCAGAGTAAACCTAGGTGAAAATTGCCTTTTTTCAATGACAGTTCAGTGGAAGGAAGTAATAAATGCCATTTGAATATACTCATCTGGATGTCTAAAAGAAAAAGAATGTTCATTTCAGCTGAACTAAATCCATGTAGGGAACTCATTGTCAAGAAACTCCCTCTATTGATGCAGAGTGGTCCGTGCTCTATCCTTTGAAGCTTACCTTTTCGTATTACCTGTGGCACTGAGAATTTGTTGGCCTGCACAGGCCCACAAAGTCAGGACATGTTAGAAATTGATGGGGTGCTTGGGTGCATGTGATTGGACTCCTATTCTAAAATCACATTTCTCTTCAAAGATAACATTTGTTCTTAGCCTCAAAACCCTATCTCAGGCAGTTTCTCCCCAGTCCAAGCACACAGCCTGCCCCAGCAACCACTATTTTCTCATTTACTGATACAGTAGCAAGTTCCAACTAGAGAATTCATGAGTTTAAACAGCTGTATGCTGGCTGACCTGTTTGTGTACTTGATCATAATGACATTCACTACTCACTGACCAATCATATGTATCTTAGACTTCGATATAAGTACACTCCCTTTCATTTATCTCCTCCAACAAGATATTCATGAGATCAGGACGGTATTCCTTAGTCAGTCCTGTGGCCAGTGGTCAGTCCTGACCACTAGTTGACTTCGTGAGGTTTCAGGCCTAAAATTGTACCTCCATGGAGTGGCCCTTATTCGTTTCCAGACGAATGTTGGGTAAAATACTTCCCCAGTAGCAAAACTACATGTTCCTTTAAGAACTAACCATTCCATAATCCCACCTTGAATCATCTAGTTAGCCTATTTGACACATGTTTTACTATAGAAAATGCTCTAGAAACATTACCTGTACACAGATAAGGTTGCAGGTGCCCTAAGGACCCTTGTCCGCTGAAAAAGGTAAATCTTTACTTTGAGTTCAGAAATGCTTGAGTCTTTGCATTCATTCGAAGTGAACTGCCCCTTGTACTATGATCTTGGCAAGGGTCTCACTGCCCCCCTTCTAGCCTTCATCAAAATCAGTGAGGAACCCATTTTTTATCCAGGCTACTTTAGGGCATTATAGTTCTATGAAAAATGGGTCATATTCTTATTTGTGTACAACTTCTTTTTTGTATTCAATGAAAAGGAATTCCATAAATTCTATATAGCTAGAACAACAGACTTTTTTCATTATTCCTGAGTTTTGATGCATTGGGATGACTCTGGAGAAATGTGTAGAAGGGCATGTACATAAAATTCTATCCATTTTCCCATCACTATTGATTATTCAGAGTTGACTTTTTTACTTCATTTTGAAAAATAAAACACAAATAATTGTGCTACCATTTTCAAATTTCGCTCAAAATACATCTCTTCCTTACATCCCTAGAGTGCAAATGAATAAGTAAGGCTCAACAATAATACTGTTTTAATGACGTAGTCCTTTTGCCTTTCTAATCTTAAATCCCCTGTCACATTTCTTCAACAGTAAGAATAATGCTTCCAAGACTTTCTTTAAAATCGCGAGTTTCATACCTAAGGCCATGGAGTTCTCTGTTCCATTCTGCTTTTTGGTGTACGAACTCACATATCCTTTGTCCTGTTTCTGGCCATCCTTCCTGTAGTCCACGAATCTTGCTTTGTAAACTCTTAACTTTTCTGGTGAGTAGTGGGCAATGCCTTTTTTCACGTTGTAGTGATCAGTCCTATCCAGGAACAGCATCCTCAGGTTTCACAAGTTTAATAAGATGTATACAGACAAAAACACAAAATAAAAATATGAGTATTTTAAAATCTGCAAGACAGTAGCAGTATTCCCAGAACTGAAATGCTCTTGCAATGGCAAAATAATATCCAAGCATAAATCCGGAGAATATAACAAAATATTACTTGGTCAAAAACTTCACATTGTGTATCAGAATAACCTATTTTTCTGTGAGCATTGAAGAAAATGATAAAAGATCACTAAGGGATAAATTACTTAATAGAAAAAATATATATGAAAGCTCAGAATTCTTCACAGTATGAGAAAAATATATGTGGAAAGTAAATATTTTGATGTGTACTCTGCGATGGGACAAATAAGATTAATATAATGGATGCTATGCCTAATATCTATATATTTCAAATATACTGAATGATTTTATAAGTATCATAAATGCGTTTTATTTTACAAAGTTGTGTGGAAACACGGCTTCTCCTTTAGAGATTGATAATAGCAAAAACCGTTCAAGATTCACATGGTAATATCAATCTTCGTTTATTCATTGGCCAGACTTCTAGTAACTTGAAACAAATATAGCTGAAACAGCAGAGGAAAGTGAAAAATTCTTTATAGTATTAAGCAAAATAGCTGCCCCTTTACTCTTCAGAGAGGTATGGAGCCAAATTGTTACCTAACCCAGAGGTAGTAACGTGTGTTATGTCAAGTTACAGATTCAACAGATTTGAGTATTGGGTTTCCCTTGGTAACTTTCAATTCTTCGTATATTTCAGTGTTTAGCAAAACTGAGGCAACAAGACAAAACTCGCTTGCTAGATGGAGCCACACTGATTGTAGCAGGAAGTGAAGCTGACTGTAAGAGAAATGATAAGCTGAAACATTCAAAGCAAAGGAAGAAGCTGTGGCACAGAGAAGTCAAAAGGCATGTTAATACTCACACAATTGGTATGTGTATAAGGCAGAATCTGAACCTAGCCATTTCTGGTACGGTGTCCAGTACACTGTACTATATGTCATGTTGACAGAAGAATTACAAAAATTAGGCAGAACACTGACAAGATTGTTGACATTTTGTGCCGTTTTATGGAAGATTTTAGTAATTTAACCATTCTTTTCATGAAAGAGATCACTGCCTGATCTCTTGATACTTGAAGTCAAGTCAATCTCTTCAATGGTTCTCCTTTCACCAACCAAGCAAATAAAATTAATGCACCTTATCCTACCATGAAGTATTAATAACACACATTATATAATATAGCACTTAGAGGCTTACAAGATACATTCCACCCCCCAAAAAATCCTGTGAACTATGGTATTTTCTTGATTAAGAAACTGAAGCTCCAAGTTTAAGTGACTTGGCAACAGAAAAAATCTCGGCCCTCGGCAAATTTGTAATCCCCTAAGTTTCCATATTTAATTCTCACTGCTAAATACTGTCCAGAAAAACTCGATTTTTCGCTGTCACTTTTCTGCCTTTTTACTCAGTTTCCATCGTTTAAAGGTTCATTTCACCTCCCTATACTCCCATGATCTATAGCTACTGAATTCATACCTATCCTTTAAAACTCAACTCACATGCTACCTTCACACACAGGTTATTTTTTCTTGAAAGTTAGTGTTCTTTCCCCCACTGAAGCTCACAGAGCATTATGACGGTGCATTTCATACATATGCGTATATATACAAATATGCATTTGTATGAATATTTATATATATAAATACATATATAGCACATGTGTACACATATATCTACTTAGGTACACATGCACTTATATTTATATGAATATACATATCAGTATTCGAGTTACCTAGGTAGGGTATATCCCCTATTAGATTGCACACTCAATGAGATAACTTATACAAACTTTGTGTATTCAGCACAAAATAGGTACTTAGTAATTGTTTTTGAACTGACACAAGTAGAAGATGGCTGAAAAATTTATGACCCTGCAATCAACACAATCCCTTTCCCCTTGGCCAAGGCCTGTCAGTGATTGACTTTCCTCTATTTTGTTGTGAATGAATGGCATAAGGTTGCAATGGTCTCTTCTTGTATACATGCACGTCCTCGATTTCTGTTTAACAGTTATTATGTTTGGAAATTTTAAACTGTACTTACCTTTGCAATCACTACTGAGCTGTTCAACCAATAACAAAATATTCTTACAGTTTAAGGGAGATAAATCGTCATCCTCTTTATTTGTCTCAGAGGACTAAGTGACGTCCTCCCAATCATTTGCACACCACTTTGTCCTGTAAAATAAGTAACAGTAGGGGAAAATTCAAAAAAAAATCAGAAATCTTTAAAATAATAACGGTGGCTAACATTTCTCTCACACATGAGGGTTTTCACAACACTTTATATACATCATCTTGTGGCATCCTCACAACCATTTTGTGAGACAAGCATTACTCAAACTCATTTCACAGATGTTAGGTGGCTTGTCCAGCACCACAGAGTTAGCTAGGATCCCAAGGACGGATTTTAATGTGAGTAGAATATAAGGTAGTTCAAAGTTTACTCTAAATTCTTCATGATTAACCTTTTAACTTTCAATATGCATTACAAATCTAAAAGGCAAATAACAGTTTATAGAGTTTATGTATTCTCATTTCAGATATTATAACATGACCTTTATACTAGGCTCAAAAAGTGCAAATTAAGGACAATGATGTATGAAAGGTGATATAAACACCACACTATCCAATATATGTTTAATTTCTGGGTTTTTAAAATTTCTCCTATCTTCATTGAATTTGGCATCCCTTCAGGTTATTTTTATGTAGTGTCTCCCCTCCTTTTCCCTGTCTAAATATTAGAGTTATTTACAGTCACTCCTCAAACCCATTTATCTGACTGTGACCCTAAAACTCTACTCAAACTGCTTCCTCCAAGGTTGCCAATGGTATCTTCACTGCTAAATCTGATCACACTTTTTGAAGTCTTTTTCTTTCATCACCTTACCTAGCATCACAGCCTTGGTAATGAGGCTGACACAGGCACTGACTGACCTAACTCAGTGTTTGGGAGGGTCCAAAGAATATTATGGAAGAGAAACTGTATTATACTGTTGTATGCCTGTGAAACCTGGACACTATAGCAGGTCCATGACGGGAAACGGAATCTCTTTCATTTGAATGGTATTAGGAAGATTCTGAAGATTATCTAGAAGGACAAGGTACCAGACTAAGTTCTTTTCTAGATATTGAATGTTCAGGCCTTCAAACTCTACAAATCTGATGGGCTGGTCACATGGTTTGAATGAAAAACTTACGCTTGCAAAAAAGACTCTTTTTTGAAGGACTCACAAAGAACAAGCGTTCACACGGTGGTTAGAAGAAGCAATGCAAGGACACTCTCATGGTCTCTCTTAAGAACTTTGGAATTCATTATGTGACATCGGAGACACTGGCACAGGACTGCTCATCATGGGGTGACCACATCACAAAAGGTGTTGTGCTCTGTGAACAAATCTGAATTGAGATAGCTCAAAGGAAACACAGGATACCCAAATTTGTTCACAAATACTCACAAGGACCATTTCTGCCTAAAGTGAGGTAGACCATTGCTAGTCGGAACTGGTATCATCAGCCACAGTCAGACACACTGAATCTGGACTCAAGCACAATGATGTTATTTTGGTCTGCTTTGAGAACAGAGGTCATACATACTGGAAGCATTTTCAGGTTGAGGAAGGATACAGTGGAATTGTTATTGGCAACTGGAAGACGGGTTTAATTTCCAGGAGAGAGGGATAGCTTATGCTACTGGATGTGATCAAAGTTGGTCCCTATATGTACATTCTTGTGGGGATCAATCAAATCCTGGCAATAAGGTGCTGATTGTTTTTGCTGAGAAGTGAATAAAAAAGTCTCTAGGTAACTCAGACCAGATGGAGAAAAGTTCTCGGGTTCAATCTGTATCAGTTTTAGGGAATCTGGGCTAGAGTCTAGACCTATGAATTCAGGGATCGTGGGATAATTGAACACTTACATATAATCATTGCCATTTCTATTTAATATTTGTCCACTATTTCCCTTTATGAATAGTTCAGAAAAAAAAATGGCTGTTAGGTCAAAGTTTGGCAAACTTTGGGATGGATTACATTATCATGCATGTAGTAGTAGGTACTCTGTTACATTAATTGATAGAGTTTTTATTTAGTATGCCTTTAAAAGAAACAAATAAATCAATTTATTGGGAAATGATTATCAGGGAGATGAGCAAAATCCAGGAAAGCTTCCTGGAGTTTACACCTGTGAAAGTTTCTGAAGGAAGAGAGAGATTTCAACAGATAGCCCGAATGCATACAGAGCAGGACAAAATACAGAGTAAGTGGTAGAGCAGTTTGGCTGAAAAATGAGAGTGAAGACGAGCAGGATGAATTAAGACTGGTCAGACTCCTACTGTCAAGGGTCCTAGAAGGCAGCGCTCCTTCATCTCCTGAACATTTGCTGGAAGGTGTGTTTTTCTGCTGGGTATTGGAAATATTTTTTTTGACTTTGTACATTACCCTATGCCCACCACATTTGAATATCCTTAGACTACATATCAAGATAGCAACACGCCAAGAAAAGGAGGCAAAAGGTGCAAAGAAGGGTGAGAGCAAAAAGCATAACCTATTCTTGAATAAATGAATTTCGGGAGGGAAAACATATGTCTGGGTAAAAGTCAGTAATAAGAACTCCCAGTATAGACTGAGGCCTTCATACCCTCCCTCAAACTTTATGAAAGTAAGAGAATTCTTTGTTTCTTTTTCTTCCTGATTCCAATGAACTCATTTCCTACTATCTATATTTCTGACTTCCTATTGCCTACATTTTTCTTCAGTCACTGTTTGCTGTCAAGAGTGTGAACATTAACAGCCTTTCGAAAGCAGATACATAAGATTGTTTTTTAAAGATGAAGGTTATTACTCATTTTCTTCAATTTGTGTTTTATCTGATAGACACAGCGAATAAATAACCAGAGGTTTCAGGATCAGGGAATGAGAGCGACCAGGGAGTAAGCATCACAGGCAAAATTTGAATTCAGGTCCTCTGCTTCTACAGCCAAGGCAACGTTTCTCCAATGGACCACACTTCATTCCTGTCTACCTAGTTAACATTGGAAAAAAAACTGGTTTACTCATTTTTATTAATGAATATAATGTCTACTCTTGATACCGAGTTCCCAATGGAGTCATGGATTTGTGAATTAAGGATTTGTTAAAAATCATCATCGAAAAGTTCAAGAGCAGTCTGATAAGTTCAAGTATTATTTCCTTAGTGTCTCTGCCTCGGCTTACCTGTATAATTTGTTTGACAATAATTGTCTCATTTTTAAATCTTCAAAAGAAAGCTGGGCATATTTCTGTCTCTCTCTCCCTCAGTACCGTCTTGATATGAGTTTGTCATTCTTGAGAGTTGGGATTCCAGATCTCTTATTGGTTGCTCCATTTGGTTCCTTAGATCAGCATTCTTATTTTCTAATTTGTAATTATAAATATTTCTAATTTATTTTCTCTTCATTGTTCTAACTTGTCTGTCTCTGCTGAGTCTAAACCAAACGGAAAACAAAGAATGAAATTAATGAGAAACTGCCCAGTTTTATCGTGGAAATTAACAGATGTCTACTTCTTAGCTTTCACTTTAATTTCAGTCAGGGATTCAGAGACCGATTCTGAATTTCTAAAAATAGATTCGAACTTTGAAAGTATTGATCATAAAGTTCATCTGAATTAAATTTTAACTAAAAGCAACAACAGCCCTATTTCTACAGGAAGTTAGTCATTCGTTTGCACTCTGGTACTTACTCTGGTGCTAGTATTAGGATCATTCCAAAAAACATGTATAATTCCAAAAGTTGTCTTCAACTCCAGAATCTCTGGGAATGCTTACTTTGGGTGTACAACCGGGAAAAATATCCTAAAATTTCATTTACATTGAAATATTTTACAATCGTAGTCGTGGTAAATGAAGTTACCTGGAGGAATGTATGGAGTTCCTTTGGTTTTTCATCAGTTTCCAGCCATGCTCGTTCATCAAGATCATGTTTCTATTCTGTGCCATTTAGCTGCATTTTAGCTTAGGAATTTCCAGATGATGTATAATAGCAACAACTTCTTCTTCCAGGTGTTTGCTGTCTGCTTCCAACTGGTCACATTTCTTTTGCAAGATTTTCCTGAAAAAAAACCTCTTCTTGAAGATTTTGATCAATTGATCCCAAGTGTTTATAAAATGAAAATGCTGCTTCCAATTGCTGTGTAAGGTATTTAATCTGTATAAAAGAACATTATCAAGTTACACCAATTCAATTTAGGTCTTTCAAACTAAAGACTAATTTTAAACTGATAACATTAAATTATTTTGAATTCAGTTGTAATTAAATGCATCATTCTCTACATATTACAGCTACAAATTGTATTTCCTGAAATGATTACTCAGGTAAAGTGACAAATCAAAAACAAAATTAAGACTGAAATGATAAACCAAGAATTTCTTTGATTAGCTCTGATACTCAGTGTAATCCACATTTCATATTTCATCCCATATTTTCTTCTGTGATCTCTAATTTTCTCATGCATCTTTTTTCCAGCTCTTAATACAGTGCGCAGATATCAATAAAATTCATACTCGAAGGAGATCAATAAATTCTTCACTTATGCCAGGCCTAAGGCAGCAAGACATCTCAAAAGGAATTTGGAAAGACATGAAATTTCCTTTCTCATTCTAATGAGAAGACTGATTCTATGTTGATAAACTTCACTGAGAAATCAAATACATTTATAGCCATTTGAAGGCGACATGGTAGGATTTTGGGTTACAGAGCCAGAGAAAACCAGAGAGGTCTTTCTCAAAACTCAGGTGACAGTACCCAGGGACATCACATTGTTTCTCAGAGCTTCTGTTGTGAAATGGCCGTCTTCCTGCTCCCCAAGTGCTTTAAGGGAATAAACCAACACGCTAAACAGGACTCGATCGTTATTCCTTCAGACCCAGGGGTTAGAGGACAGAATGAAATAAGTGATCAATAAAACATATGCTACCACTGCCTTCCAGAGGACCAATCCTCAGTAAATGTTAAGAAGTTAATTCTTTATGATAAATATTGATGAGAACTGCAAGACAGGAGATATCATCTACGAACATTAATGAGAGTTAAGATAAAATGTTTCTAAGGAGTCACTTGACATAGAAAAAAAGAGTATTACTATTAGTTAGCATTTAAATAGCACTTTAAGCATTATCAGTGGGATCACATTTGAACACTTGTTTTTCAAAACCTTGCTAGGAGTTTCCCCCAAATCCTGCTGGGAGTTGGGGAAATGGCTCAATATTACCAAATACTAGAATCCTTACAAATTAAGAAATAGTTCAAGATGAATTACTCAACTTATTATTCCTCAAGTTCGAGAAAAATCTTTGCTTCCCTAAAACAGAAGAGCAATGTATAGGCCATACTGCAATGAAGTCGGTTTCACCCACTTCCTGGTGGAATGATATGAAAATCTCCTAAGTATTCGACTCCTTTCTCCTCTTAAAACAACTCAAGTCCTGTTTTCACTTTTAACTCTTTTAACTCAATTACCTTGTATTATGAAGGTTCTTAATCAGCGGTAATCACCTTGCAATCAAATTTCTTTCGTTGTTGTTTTTTTTTTGGGGGGGGGTGATTTTGCCATTTTAAAAGCTCTTAAAGAGCGAGTGCTTTTCAAATTGTTTCTGCTTAGTAGTCATCTTTTTGGGGGGGATATGATTTGGATCTTTAGAAATCCCGAAGAAGTGTCAGAAGAAGTTCAGAAGTTCTAAGAGATCCTGCAATCAGTGCCCCTAAAAGACTTTCTATCATGTGTTTCTTCAAATAGCTTATCTCCCTCTGGTAGCACTCTGATTGCTGGAAAGTTTTTCTTGAGGTCCAATCTAAATTTGTGTCTTTGCACACTTCCATTGATGAGTAGAACAAGTCTAATATTTCTCTCACCTGAGAAAGCTTTTTAATCCTTGAGAAGTACCATTAACACAATACATTTAAATACATTCTATTTGATATAAGTTCCAAGATGGCAGAAGAAGAAAACCTTCTAGCATATAAATCTAGAAAGAAAGTTAGTAGAGTCCAGAATTTTCAGGGAGATTATCAAGTCCCAAGCTTGTTTACTGAGTTGCTAAGAGCAGCAAGAGGTGACTAGGCCTGAAATAGTAATTGTTGTCTTCCTAGCATGGGGAAGATGTAAATCTCAAGGACATTGGTGTCCAATGACCTGGTGCATATTGTAACTATTTCAAAAGGTATATCAAGGGAAGTCATTTTACACAATTCAATATTCAGGATTACCTGATTTTTTAAAGCATTAATTTCTCTACCCATTTCAGAATCAGTTCACTTCACTCCCACCCTGGTCAACAACATCTCCATTTTCATATTCTTTTAATGCCGTCATGGCTGTTTCCAACGCGTCGAAACATCTGTGACAATGAACAGAATAATTAAGTCAATGTCTTCATAGCTTACATATTATACATTTCAAAAGGGTAATTTTTGAACCACTACCTTAAATTATCCTCAATCATAGAGAAGAAAATAAATATAAAAAGAGTTCTTGTCATTACTCAACACATCTGACGATATTTTGGGAAATAAAACCAGAGAAACAGTAGCCTCACCAATGATTTCATCTCTCTTTCAAAAGATATATATTCGTCATCAGCTCTACATTAATGTCACTTCATTTTAGAACACTGCCCACATGATTTCTCGTTATGCTGTCATATTTGTAGAACGAAGGATGCCTTCCAAATAATATAATACAACAATTAAAGGATAAGGAAATTCATTTTGAATAAAAAAAGTTTTACAGTGCTGTGTTGTTTCTTCGTTATTTTCATTGTCGATCCATGTAAATTGGCTGGGGAAGTGTTTAAAGGTCCTAGGCTACAAAACACAAATGATCTCATTTAATGCTATTGGAATACCAAGTTGCATTTAAAATGTTGCTTTAGTGGATGGAATTACAGGTAGTCTCTAACTTGAAAAATCAGATGGATCTCAAACGCTCCTTTGCAAACTGACTTTGTGGAACAGGGGAGGCATTTCTCCCTCCCACTCAGAGGTAGTACTCTTAAAAGCAGTTCAATAAAAGCCCCGCAAAAACTAATTCTATCGTAACACTACTAAATTAAAGTCCTGGAAAATGCAGGACCATTTAGAGATTGTCCTCTCCCACTAATATGGCAACCTCTCGCCTGTGGTAAGAAGCTCTGATACCTCGACAGTGATAGCCTCTTGCCACATTCAATTAAAAGTCATCCACTGGAATTCAGTTACAATGCAATTTGAAAGCATTAAATGCTTACCTTTCAAAATTGTGACAGAATACAGAATTTAGATAGACCGTGGTCGATGCTCTCATTGAAGCAGGATATGAAATAAATGTGCAGATAATGACAATATACAACCACGTGTAAGAGCTTTAGGCGAGTGTAATGGAAATTTCAATGTGAACTCAGATGGGGAAGGTCATTCATTATCAAGTACAGAGATCAGAGTAGGCCCCAGTGAGAAACTGCATTTGGGTGAGGATGAGTGTAGATACCATGGGTAAATATCACAGGCACAGGACAGATTTGGGAAAGCCCAGGGCATGTTTTGAAGCACAGAGAATAGCCCAGTTGAACAGGAGTGTAAAGTGTAGAAGACAGAATAATATAATTGAAGAGAGAAAAGGCACGCTGCTGGCACATCGTGAAGAGCCTTATATCCCAGGTCAAGAAATGCTGTGGGGTCTAGCTCAAAAGTCATATACTTAACTTAGTTTGGCTGATGCCACAAAATTAGAAGAGGCCTTTTACTCCTTCAGTCTCTGACTGCATTTCATTTCGACCATTTTTTTTTTAATTTTTCTAGTTTTTTTTTATTTTTTTTATTTTTATTTTTTTTATTATTAAATTTATTTATTTAACTTTTAACATTCATTTTCACAAAATTTTGGGTTACAAATTTTCTCCCCTTTTATCCCCTCCCCCCCCAAACACCAAGCATTCTAATTGCCCCTATGACCAATCTGCTCTCTCTTCTATCATCCCTCTCTGCCCTTGTCTCCATCTTCTCTTTTGTCCTGTAGGGGCAGATAGCTTTCTATACCCCTTTACCTGTTTTTCTTATTTCCTAGTGGCAAGAACATTACTGGACAGTTGATCCTAACACTTTGAGTTCCAACTTCTCTTCCTCCCTCCCTCCCCACCCCTTCCCTTTGGAAGGCAAGCAATTCAATATAGGCCATATCTGTGTAGTTTTGCAAATGACTTCCATAATAGTTGTGTTGTATAGGACTAACTATATTTCCCTCCATCCTATCCTGTCCCCCATTACTTCTATTCTCTTTTGATCCTATCCCTCCCCATGAGTGTCGACCTCGAATTGCACTCTCCTCCTCATGCCCTGCCTTCTATCATCCCCCCCACCCTGCTTGTCCCCTTATCCCCCACTTTCCTGTATTGTGAGATAGGTTTTCCTACCAAAATGAGTGTGCACTTTATTCTTTTCTTTAGTGGAATGTGATGAGAGTAGACTTCATGTTTTTCTCTCACCTCCCCTCTTTATCCCTCCACTAATGAGTCTTTTGATTGCCTCTTTTATGAGAGATAATTTGCCCCATTCAATTTCTCCCTTTCTCTTCCCAATATATTTCTCTCTCACTGCTTGATTTCATTTTGTTTTAAAGATATGATCCCAACCTATTCAATTCACTCAGTGCACTCTGTCTCTATGTATGTGAGCGTGTGTGCATGTGTAATCCCACCCAGTACCCAGATACTGAAATGTTTCAAGAGTTACAAATATTGTCTTTCTATGTAGGAATGTAAACAGTTCAGCTTTAGTAAGTCCCTTATGACTTCACTTTGCTGTTCACCTTTTCATGGTTCTCTTCATTCTTGTGTTTGAAAGTCAAATTTTCTTTTCAGCTCTGGTCTTTTCATCAAGAATACTTGAAAATCCTCTATTTCATTGAAAGACCATTTTTTCCCCTGAAGTATTATAGTCAGTTTTGCTGGGTAGGTGATTCTTGGTTTTAGTCCTAGTTCCTTTGACTTCTGGAATATACTGTTCCATGCCCTTCGATCCCTTAATGTAGAGGCTGCTAGATCTTGTGTTATCCTGATTGTATTTCCACAATACTTGAATTGTTTCTTTCTAGCTGCCTGCAGTATTTTCTCCTTGACCTGGGAACTCTGGAATTTGGCCACAATGTTCCTAGGAGTTTCTCTTTTTGGATCTCTTTCAGGCGGTGTTCTGTGGATTCCTTGAATATTTATTTTGCCCTCTGATTCTAGAATCTCAGGGCAGTTTTCCTTGATAATTTCATGAAGGATGATGTCTAGGCTCTTCTTTTGATCATGGCTTTCAGGTAGTCCCATAATTTTTAAATTGTCTCTCCTGGATCTATTTTCCAGGTCTGTTGTTTTTCCAACGAGATATTTCACATTATCTTCCATTTTTCCATTCTTCTCTCTTTGTTCTGTGATTTCTTGGTTTTGCATAAAGTCATTAGCCTCCATCTGTGCCATTCTAATTTTGAAAGAACTATTTTCTTCAGTGAGCTTTTGAATCTCCTTTTCCATTTGGCTAATTCTGCTTTTGAAAGCATTCTTCTCCTCATTGGCTTTTTGAACCTCTTTTGCCAATTGAGTTAGGCTAGTTTTTAAGGTGTTAATTTCTTCAACATTTTTTTGGGTCTCCCTTAGCAGGGAGCTGATCTGCTGTTCATGCTTTGACTTCATGTCTCTCATTTCTCTTCCCAGCTTTTCCTCCACCTCTCTAACTTGATTTTCAAAATTCTTTTTGAGCTCTTCCATGGCCTGAGCCCATTGGGTGGGCTGGGACACAGAAGCCTTGATTTCTGTGTCTTTGCCTGATGGTAAGCATTGTTCTTCCTCATCAGAAAGGAAGGGAGGAAATGCCTGTTCGCCAAGAAAGTAACCTTCTATAGTCTTATTTCTTTTCCCTTTTCTGGGCATTTTCCCAGCCAGTGACTTGACCTCTGAATATTTTCCTCACACCCACCTCACCTCCTGATCCTCCCAGCCCGTGTTTGTGGTCTGAGATTCAAATGCTGCTTCCAGCCTCAGGGCTTTTGGCGGGGGCAGGGCTGCTATTCAGTATGAGATTATGATCTGGTGCTGAGATCGGGGCAGGGCCACCTCTCAGGCTCAGTTCCCTCAGGGGGTTTATGCGCAGATCTTCCGCAATGGATTCAAGCTCCCGCCCGCTTGGGGAGCCCCTGTCTGCAGCCGCCTCTCAGCTTCTACCTCCCGGGGGGGGGGCCTGAATTATGGGGGCACCCCACTCCCCTCTCGACCCGCCAAAGAGACTCTCTCACCTACCCCTGTCACCTGTGGGTGGAGGGACTTGTGAGGCCGCTGGAGATCCAGTCCCTGAAGCCTGCTTGGATCTGTTTCTCTCGGTGCCGCAGCCGTGGCCGCAGCAGGTCTGGGCTGGGCTTTGTGTCTGCAGCGCGACGGACCTTTTGCGAGAGGTTTGCAGATCCCTCTGTGGGTGGAGGGACCCGCGTGGCCGCTGGAGATCCTGTCTGTGAAGCCTGCTCGCATCTTTTCCTCTCGGTGCCGCGGCCGCGGCAGGGCTGCACTCAGCTCCCAGTCCCGGCGCCCAGTCCGCAGCGCGAAGGACCCCCCGCGAGAGGTTTGCAGGTCTCTCTGGAACAGAAATCTCCCTCGCTCCAATGTTCTGTGGCCTCTGGGTGCGGAATTTGCCGTGAGTTACTTCCCTGTAGCCATTCTATGGGTTGTGGGTTCAGAGCTATGTGTATGTGCGTCTTTCTACTCCGCCATCTTGGCTCCGCCCCCTCATTTCGACCATTTTAAAGCACTTAATACATTCTCATTTGCACAGCTTATTTGGGTCCCTACATTACCTCTTTGAATAGCCTACAATCACTCACTGTCAAAGCAGGGACTGCACATTAGTAATCGACCCCTGCCAGTCCAGGACCAGCACAGTATTTTATATACAATCGATGTTTGATAATACTTTTTGACTGAATGACAATTGAACAAATTAGGTAAATAATGAAGGAAATAAATTAGGATGGAAAACATAGAGATTTACCATAGAGAAGCATTTGTGTCCAGAAATAGTATACTGAACAAGCGACTGTCAAATGCTGTATAGTATCATTCCACCAAACATACTTTCAGGTACAGGTGCTATGCAGCATTTTACTATAGCTCCAGAGATGCAGGACAGAAGGTTTATTTGTCAGCGGTAAGTTAGTGAAGAAAATGAAAGTGAAAAAAAAAAAAAACCCTTTGTTCACTTAGAATCATCCATGGTGGAATTCTATAAGTGTTAATATACAAAATGAATTTGTACTCAGTATTTAACAAAATAGTGAAGTCCTTGCTTACTTTATGTTTCCTTTGAAAGGCCTGCCAAAAGGGGTCTTACCGATTTAAATCTTCCTCTAATTCATCATTTCTCTTCATTTGTCGTTCTAGAGAATCTTCCAGACATTGCTTCCACTCATTGAGTCTCGTGAATTTTTCCCTTTCAATACGAAGCTTTAAAAAAATTTTACAATGAAAAATATCACAATTGAACTGGCATTTCTCAAAGGGATTCTCTTCATTAACTCTAGCTCCAATTGTAAATATCAATTTAAGCATAGATTGTTGAACCAAAACAAATATGGAAAGATTTGAAAATGATTGATCTTCCTTGACATGACATACATTTCCCGTGATTTCACTACAAACTATTTCTTTTCTTTTGAAATTTAAATCAATGAAAGTTCTGATTTGATTCAATATAGGTATTACTTTTACCAACAATATTCATAAATTTAGGAATGGTTGAAAGGAATAGGAATGAATAGAAAGTGGGCCAAGTTTCCCAACACACCACACCTTGGAGGAACATTGGCCTTTCCTACTTCTCTAGAACCCATGATAATTATCCGTTCAGCTCCACTTCCCCTTTGTGTTGGCACACCTGACCCATGTTCCAATCATTCCTATGTTGAAATGACAATGTATGTCTTTGTAAGTAAGGGTGTAAAACAGTTCTGCTAATCTCTTTGTACTGAAATAAGAGAGATGCAACGTGAGTAAATTGACGTTTTCTTTTTCTCCTTGAGTGGTTATCTGTTGTTCCCGATTATGAGCCAGGTGCTCTTTACTCTCTTGCAAAGGAAGACAGAAGTCTGCTCATTGTGGTGAATACCGCATTTCTCCTCTTTGCTTCCACATTTCTCCAATGAATGATTACCACAGCTGCAATTTCTTCATTTCCTATTTCCATTTCATTCATCTATTTATCTGTAACTCTTCCCTTATTTATTTTCTATTTATCTGTGACTTAATTGGTATAGGAAATTCCCAGTCATAACGTTTATAACGTATCAGTACAAATAGGCCCTGCCCTCAACCGACATCTCAGAATCTGCAACTCTCAGAGTTTTACTGAATAACTTAGGGCACCAAAATTATACAAAACTGGCCCAGGTTCATGAAGCCATTTATGTCAACATTGGGATTTCAACCTACGCTTACGTCTGAGGCAAGATCTCTATTCCTAAAATATAGTGCCTTTCTTCATTGCCATAAAATCAGTTATTCCCTCCTTACTAGTCTACTACAACTGCATTCTCAAGAGGTAGAAGTCATACTGGTATCCAAAAACTTTTCTTCTTAGTCTCTGACTTCACTGAAACATAGATCCTCTTTCTCTTCTGTGATTGGTAATTTATTTTCCCTATAAATTATCCTTTCACCCTGTTTCTCTTTCCTCTTCTATCTCATGGAGACCCCTTTGGTCCTGGATCATGACTTCAAGCCGAGGATCAAAGAGTGAGGGAGGTGAGCATTTAATCCCACCTTCTCATTTTACAAAGGAGGAAGCAATCACACTGGTGTTAAATCAGTTGCATACAGTTTAATTAAAAACAAAAGGGCTACTGGGTCTTTCTGTTCTAATTTTGCCCCCACACCAATCTTTCCTACAAAATGCTAAGCCAAGTACTATCAAACATCGTTGTGATCATGTTACTGCCTTACTCAGCAACATGTACAGGAACTTCTATGGGCTATCAGATTGAGGCTTAAATTCTCCGTCTTTTTTTCTCTTATCTCTCACTTCATCACATTTTTCCAACTTTTAATTCTAATTGCTCTACGGCTCCCCTCCTCACACTCCTATGCTTTTTGTATTTTCCTATCGCTCCCTATCCTACTGATCCATCACTTTCTTAGCCTATTGGACTCCATTGCTCTCCTATCCTGCTGATCCCTTCCCAAATCTCGAAGGCAACTCAAAGTTCTCACTTTTCTTCAATGCTTTCCTTACTATTTTGCTGCAATGATCCTTGCCTTCACTGCATTCTTTGAGATTTTTGTCTGCAGCATTCAGTGAATATGCTATTGGGGTAAGTGCCTACATTGAGAATCACCTCTCATTTTAGTTCTTTATTATTTCAGTGTCTACTGGTGATATATTGTATAGGGACCTAGCAGGAATTCACTAAATATTTTCAGGATAATCAACTGCACTATACTCATTTAGAACTATAAACAGAGCAAAAATGGACAAGTCATGAGTTAGTACAGATTTTTTATAAATGAAGAATCCAAGGTTTGAGAGAGAAAAACATTCATAAAAACAAGTTGTATGCCAAGAGACTGAGCCAGGACGTAAAATTTTGAAAGTTCACCCTCCTATATATGCTATCAATAATGTATATACATATATACAGATGTATAGATGTGTGTACGCATATATAAAATTCAGATATTTGGCAATTTTTCTTCCACTAGAGTTGCTACCTCAGCAAATTTGCACTGGGAACTTCTTGTGTTAAAAATAGGGGTGGATAATACCATCTGTTCTAACCTCCACCTCTAGTGATCTCTCCTTTTCATAAATACTTACGTTTACCATTCACTTAGTAGTTGTTTATATGCTACGTTGTATTAAACATGAAATTCCTTTATTTGGCATTGGTATGCTAGAGAGACTGAAAATTCTTCAAGGAGAAAATGCATGTCTTATACATAGCTTTTGCTACCTGCTGAGAACCTCTCATAGTGGAATTCACATAATGAATATTCACTAGTTAATGAGGTAAATTTTGAACAAGGAAGAAATTGTAATTTGACTGAATTTTTACAGAGCAAAAACTTGGATGATCTGGGAAATTAGACTAGAAATGGGTGCTAGTTTGCCCTGAATACCATTTACATGAGGCAATTTGTACTGACAAAGAGGGACTCTAACTTATTTCTTCCTTACGTTACTTTCAAGGGCTCAGTCCACACCTAGTTTCTGGACTGGAGCCTAAAACCAAAAGGTTTGGAAGGGTAATATTTTAATCGATGTGTTCCACAAATAATGTGAGAGAAATGAAGAGAATGAGGGATAGGGGAGTTAATTGGGGAAAAAAAAGTTGTTTCACTCTCGTACTGGTTTCTGAAACCTAGAAAAATGTCTCAAGCGTCAAATGCCAGAGTAAAGAAGTTTTTCTAAGAATGAGATTGGACCTTGTAATAATTTCATAGCTAAGGGAAGTATACTGAAATTAACGAGGTTAAAAGAACGCTTTTGGAAAATTAGGAGGTGGATACGAAAATGGGGGAGGCAGTGGTTATTTGTATGAAAATGACAATGGTCTTTTGTTTTCAGTGTAGCGAAACTAGCATTTAGTCAGTGTCTAATGTGTGCAAGGAACAAAGGCCATAAAGTTGAGTGATTTGCAATTATGATCTCATTTGATTCGCACAACAACCCTGGGAGGTAGGTGCTATTATCAACCCCATTTCATGTTTGAGAATACTGAAAAGATCAAGTGACTTGCCTAAGATCACACAGAGAGCATCTGAGGCTATATCTGTAATAAGATCTTTCTCAGCCCAGACTCAAGATTTTATCCATAATTGCTGAAAATCCCCTTCAAGCTGAGAAACATCTCATCATACAAAATTCTCTTTTTGATCACTTTGCCTTAGATTTCCCTTGATTTACCACTTATGATGGGTACTAGTTTGAAAATATGTTTGAGGAATGTCAGAAATATCCACTTCTAAACAGGCATAATGATGAATAGCACACATAACTACATATAAATATGGGAAAGCAAATGAAACAGGAGAAAGGCATTTGACACTAATAATGGAAACCCGTTAGGGGAATTTGACTGTGTTGCTATTCTATGCGTAACCTCCCCTTCACTGTAATAATTTCTAATAATAATAACAACAATAATTTTTTTTTTTTACTGAATTTATATGTGGCCATTGCAGGCTCTGGGAAATCGAAAATATATAAAAAACCAGAATAGACAAACTCAAGGTGCTTTCGTACAAATATTACCTTGAGTCAATTTTCATTTTCACTACATTTTCAGCCTAGGCAAAGCCAAGAAATGAACATATAGTTTTGTCCTTCTTGTTCTTCCACTAGTAATACTACTATTATTACCAGTACCACTACTACTTCTACTAGAAGTACTACTACCAAATCTATTACAACTACTACTACTACTTTTGCTACTACAATAATAACAATTACTCTACTGCCAACATCCTGGGAGAAGGAATTTCTATGGAAAATAAGGAAGCATGAATACTCCCTGTCCTCAAGGAACTCCATTATAATTGGGCAAAAAACAATGAGATAAAGCAATTGATTTTTTGATAAGAAATGCGATCACCATAGGACAATCCATATGTAATTAAATACCAGATTTTGTGGTATCAGATGAAAAGTGTATTTGAGGAGATTCAGGAATCAACAGGGGTGAAAAGCCCAAAAAGCATTATGGCAAAAGAATCATACTTTTGTAATTCAAAAACATCTTGAATGTGAAGAGTAGAAAGGTTTTGAATAGGTAGCACAGATGAGGAAGTGTAACTAAACAAGAAGAGTACCTAAACAAGATGGAGGTATGGAGGTGGAAATCCACAAGGTGAGATCAGATTGATTAAGTTAGGGAATATTAATGAAAGCATTCATCTAATTACTTCAACTTCAATTTATCCTTTCCATGTACAATTTCTGTATGTACAAAATGTGAAGAAATAGCATTTTCTTGTTATTCAAGGAGTAGTTTGAACAGAAAGAAACAAAGAATTTGTACTTGACAGTGCTGTTTGGGGGATTAAATGAGAAAATGAAGGTCAAGGTGTTTCTAAAAATCAAGTATGATAGAAATGATTGAGCTATTATTGGTCGTGGGAGAAACACCTCTTCTCTTTGCATAAGGACAGATAAACCAAATAGTCAACCACAGAAAGAGTGAATATAAGTATTAAAATTTACGTGTACAGATTTTGGAAGTTGTAGATGTAATTCTAAGTCAACGGAAATTACAGGCACAGTGTTCAGAAAATTGACAAAACTGGTAAAATGAGAAAGCAGCAATTCCCCAAACCACTAGGTAGTAGCTAAGAAAGAGAAGGGTAGAGACGTGGAATGGGCTAGGTACTCAAGAGATAGCAGGCAAAGAATATAGCAGTCTCTGGGTTGATAAACTCAAGGACCCCTACCTTCTGGGATAAGAACTCACTGTTCGAGAAAATTGCTGGGAAAACTGGATAACAATGTCGTGGAAACTAAGCATAGACCAATTCCTGACACCATTCACAAGAATGAATGGGTACATGATCTAGGGATAAAGATTGATACCACAGACAAGGTGAAGGAGGAAGGAATAGTGTATTTATCAGATTTATGGAAAAGGGAAGAGTTTTTGACTAAAGGAAAGACAGTAAGCATTATGAAGGGAAAGGTGAATAATTGTGATTGCATTAGCTGAAAAGTTTTTGCACAAGCAGACCCAATGCAATCAAGATTCGGAGGGATGTAGTACATTGTAGTTAATGTTGGGGATAAAGGCCTCATTGATAGAGTATATAGAGAACTGAGTCAAATGTACCAGAATACAAGTCATTCCCCAATTGATAAATGGTAAAAGGATATGAACAAACAATTTTCAGAGGAAGAAATTAAAGATACCTATAATCATAGAAGAAATGCTCTCGACCACTTTTGATTAGAGACATGCAAATCAAAACAACTCTGAGGTACCACAACACACCTATTAGACTGGCAAACATGACAGAACAGGAAAATGATAAATGTTGGAGAGGATGTGGGAGAGTTGGAACACTAATTCATTGTTTGTGGAGCTGTGAGCTCATCCAACCATTCTGGAGAGCGCTTTGGAACTATGCTGAAAGGGCTACAAAAATGTGCATACCCCTTCACCCAGGAATATACAGCAATATGACTGTATTCCCAAGAGATAATAAAAATGAGAAAGGGCCCCACATGTACAAAAATATTTATAGCATCACTCTTTGTAGTGGCCAAAAACTGAAAATCAAGGGGGTGCCCATCAATTGGGGAATGGCTGAAGACATTATGGTATATGAATATCATGGAATACTATTGCACTAGAAGAAATGATGAGCAAGATGACTTCAGAGAAGCCTGGAAATATTTACATGGTTTGATGCTGAGCAAGAGGAGCAGCACCAGCAGAACTTTGTGCACAGCAACCACCAAAGTGTGCAAGAGCTTTTTCTGGTAGACTTCGATAGTCACAGAAAAAAAAAAAATCCTAATGATGCCCTAAGGCAAAATGCTTTCCACATACAGGGAAAGAACTATCGAATTCAATCGCAGAATTTAACAGATCATTTCTGTATGTGTGTGAGTGTGTGTGTGTGTGTGTGTGTGTGTATTATATTTTGGTTTGTTATATGATTTCTCCCATTTATTTTAGTTCCTCTACACAGCATGACTATAGTGAAAATGTACTCAGTAGGAATGTATATGTAGATTCTATATAGAAGTGTATGGCTCTTGGGGTGGGAAAAAAATCTAAGTTTTGTCGTAGTGATTGGAGAATATTAAAACTAAATATATTGCTTAAAAATGTGAAATGTCACACTGAATATACTTTCCACTCATTTGTTTCCAGAACAAATTACTGATCTTTTTGCATACGTACTTGACTTTTGGTTTCATCTACTTCCTTCTTTAGTTTTTCCTTATCTTCATAATCAATTTCATTAAATGATGTGACTTGTTGTGAAACTCCTGTCAGGAACTGATAATTGCAGGAAACAGGTGATTCTCGCTGAAGATTTCTTACTCTAGCCTGACAGAAATATGTCCAAATTACTAATATTACAGATTTCATAAAGCAACATTAGCTCGTGTAAAATAAATATAAATTTAAAATTCAAATCAAAAGTCTATATAATTTTGCATGCAACTTAATTTCTTCAGTATATTCATAATTATCAACGATTGAAAGACAGAAATCTCTTAGGGATTAAGAAAACAACCTCATTTTGCAGGTGAGAAAAACTAAACTCCAAAGAGGTTTAATGAGTAACCAAGGTCCTAAAGGTAGACGTTTAGAGAGAAAAGGATTGAAACTTGGCTCCTGGGGCAGCAAAGTTGTTTGGATTATACCACTCAACTTCCATTTAGCACGGAGCAAATGAGATCTCCCTCAGAAGACTCCTCAGAAATTACTACAGTCAGCCTGCTTTCCCCATTATGTCTTAATTGACAAGAATGAGACCACCTCCAAAGCTATCTAGGGACTAAAACATTTTACGTGAAATTCCCATGCAAAGTAAAGGAAACAGGAGGGAAGAATGTACACTTTTTTATACTTGGCAGAAAACTTAAAGGTTTCCCATTCCATTTTTCGGAAAAGTTGACTACCTTATTTCTGTGTGCCAGTCCGTAGAAGAAAGACATCTACAAGAAAAGGTTGTGCTTTCTTTCCTCTCATGGTTTACGCTGGAGAGTGAACATAGGCACTGATATGCTTGTCAGGCTTGGTAAAAGCACTTCACATGCCCAAAGCCAAAATGTCAACAACAAATGTGGCCGCTAGGTACTATTCACATCTTCAACAGTCTTTGCTTAGCCTGCGAGGAAGTTGCTTTCTCTATTCAGATAGGAGTTACACTCCTGGTTTCAGTGAATGGAGAAAAAAGAGGAAACTCTGGAAAATATGCCAGTTCTCCACGCTATGTGTACATAGCATGTTAGAAGTACAGAGTTTTGGACATACAGACGTATTCATCCGTTCACATATATGTATATGTAGATATCCACACAGAAAAACACAACCGTATGTGTATAGAATGATATACTGCAACAATTCCTCTCCTTTTTCACTACAGAGCAAGGGGAATTATTGAATAAATTATGAAAACCACATGAAGCCAAAAATCAAAAGAAGCCAAATGTTTTTTTCTAATTAGACAAGATGAAGTACTTTGTAAAAGTAAATTTTAGTAGAGTCTCATCAAATTTTTTGAAGAAAACATAAGGCTAAAAGAAGACAATGTAAAGTTCAGAGAGTAAAATTGGCACAATTCACTGAATTTCTACAAGTAAACTATATTCTATTATGGAATGACTAGATAAAATTTTAAATTTTTTAGATGAAATCATTACCCAGGACAATACATGGTAGAATTCACCCTCATTGCATATATGAAAAATCACAGATAATGAGATCTGCTATTAGACTGTATAAATTATTCATATTAAGGAACTAAAATGAGTGATTCCAGAACCGGCAACTTTGGAAACTGAGCAAGACTTGTTAGTCCAACCACAAAAAAAAAAAAAAAAAACAGAGATGAAAAAATAGTGGAGTACAATTAAAAAATAAGATTAGTAACTGAAAAATTAACGCTTAATGAAGAATCATAATGTTTCTGAATAGAAGCACTGTCCTAAATTTCAAAGAAAAGTAGTGACTCGACTACGGAATTTCACTACAACTAGAATCCAATCGTTAATGTTTCAAAAATTAGTTCAGAAGTGTCTAAATTGAAACTAGTTAGACAGATGAGTATGTTTAAATTTTAATGAAACTCGTAAAGAGAATATTGCACAGTTATCTCATAAGAGATTTCATACTTGAAATGTAATATTGTTCCTAGCATTATGTTGGAAGACTTTTCTTAAGTTGCAGCATTTGAAAAAATTTGTTCCATTTCAATGTTGAAATGGAATAATAGAAAAATTAATGAAATAAAAATTTATCTTTATTTAGACACTAGAGATTTCCTATACAAATATTTATTAAGCCAAATGTCATGGACAACATAATTTCTTGAAGCAAAACGTGTTGTTACCTAAAAGAAGAATTTGTAAATTATTTTTATACTTATAGCTTTTATACTATTATTTTATATTTAAAATTGCTTTCAATTGTTTGCTTTATTACTTATATTGTATTACAGTACATTTTATTTTCATTTTTGTATTCATTTGATCTTAAAAGTTATTATATTACTTGTTCTGTTTATCATATCGTGGATTCTCACTCTCAATTCTTATATATCAGAATTTGTACAATGAAAGATAATAGCATCACCAGCCTGCCGAATATTCAAATTCCTAAGATATCTTGATAAAAATTAACTTGAATTTCATTTCAAAAAGACTAAAACTTATCCAAGTAAAATACTTCAAGAGCGAACCCTCTTGCGGCCTTCTCATTTTCATATTTCCACGTTTGCTCTCTTAAGTGGTTCCATTCACTCATTAACTAATACTTTATTGCTCTCTTCTACTATAAGAGCTTGTTTATCAATATCAGCATAAGCTTTATTGAAGAGATCAATAAATTGCACCTGGGCATCACGAATTTGCTTTTCATGAAATATGATTTTCTTCTGTGTGTCTTCAAGCTCTTGCTGCAGCACCGTATTTTCACTCTGGATTTGGCCTAATCTTTCCTGGAGAGATTCATTTTCCAAACTGTATCTGTTGACTTTTTCCTTTAACACTTGATTTGTTTCTTCAAGTTCCTTTGCCTTCTCTTCAGCATGGTTCAGTTCTCTTTGTGTGTTTTCTACAATGTATGTCTTTTCTGTGAGGGATTCCTGGACATGGTCTAGCTCATTTTCTAAACTCTTGGCTCTACTTTCAGTCTTAGAGAGTTTTTCAGAAAGGACAGCGTTATCCTCTCTTAGACTCAACCAATCACGGTTTAGTTTGTCCTTTAAATGAAGCCACTCATCTCTTTCCCCCTCAAAGGAATCCTCAAGGGCTAATTTTGATAACTCATATTCGCGACCAACTTCAATCAACCTGGACGCGTATGATGCCCTATCGTCCTCTAGTTTTTCAATGTTTTGTTCTGCATTCTGCAGTTTAGAGTTCAGCGTGGCATTCTCAGCTTTCAGAACGTTTACTCGTCGACGGCACTGAAATCCGATTTTTCTTAACGCTTCTCTGTTCCATTGTAATTCCTGTTGAAGCTCCTCAATCATTTCTTTCAAAGCTTCAGTTTCTTCTGTGTGGTGCTTTCTGGTGTGCTGATAGTTAATTTTTACTGTGTGTAATTCCACTTGGTGCATGGCACCATACTCTGCGATTTCCTTTGTTTTCTGCAGGTATTTTTCCTTTTCATTCCTAAGAGAAACCTAAACATAAGAAAAAGAAAAAAAATTTTATTCAAAATAAAATTATTTATTGTGATATTTCCATAAAAATTCAAAATAGACACCAAGGGTCCCAGAAGCATAGTGTATTCAGAGAAAAGCTAACTGAGGGAGTTTCACCTATTTCCTATTTCTGTCAATTTGAGCAAAGAACAGGACTTAAAACTACATCGTCAATCGGAAGATTTGGAACGCGTTTTTGAACCGACAAAGCTCTCTGTCTTTCAAGATATTTGATTTCCTTTTCTCCATGCATTTTATCTCACACTGATGATTCTATTTCAGACATTTCAAGGTCTTTGGAAAGTACTTTCAATACATGATCTCACCTAAAATTTGCACAACCTTTATGAGGGAAATATTTATATTTATTTATATTGCTAACTGTGGAACAGAAGTGGAGTTCACGCATTTGAAACTATAGATTATTAGAGCAAAAAGGGACACTACGGATGAGTTAGTACATCATTTTATAATTCAAGAACCAGAAGCCTAACGACAGAAAACCATTTGCTGAAAGTCGTGTGGATGGCAATGGACTGAAGCAGAACACAAAATCTTGGAAAAGTCCCCCTTAGATTGACAGTTTTACCAGATTTCAGACATATAATTATATGAACACACGCACACGTGTGTGTAATTACGTATGTGTACATGTATATTTTTGTGTGTACATATACACATCCACGCAGGAACAGATATATCAATATAAATAAATATATAAATGTACATACATATGTATAAATATATATACATGCATATTTACACATATATATGTATAATACGTAGGTATTCAGCAATTGTTCTTCCACTAGGGCTGCTAACTCAACCAATTTGCATCGAGTAATGTTTGCATTAATAAAAACATGAATGGATTAATACCATCTGCTCTAATTTCCACCTGTACTGATATCTTCTTTCATAAATACTTACAGGAATATCGTTCCCTTAGTAGTTGTTTAAATTCCACTTTGTGTTATAAATGAACTTTCTCTCTTTTGTATTGACTTCCCAGAGAGAGTGAAAATTCTTCAAGGAGACAGTGCATGTCTCACACACAGTCTTTGTATCCTTCTCAGGGCCTATCACAGTGTTTACGTAATTATTATTCACTAATTGATGAAATAACGTTTGAACAAGGGAGAAACTGTAATTTCACTGAAATCTTCCGTAGTGAAAACTTGCACTATCAGGGAAATTACACAAGACATGGTGCCAGTTTGGCCAGAATGCCCATTAACTGACATACCTCTTCCTACCAAAGATGGATTCTAAATTACTGCTTCCTTGCTGTAACTTCCAGGAGTCAGTTCACACCTAGTTCCTTGACTGCATCCTGACGCAAAAAGCTTTTGACGGTTAATATTTTAATCCAAGTCTTCCAGAAAGAAGGTGAGGGAAAGGAAGAAAAGAAGCGATAAGGGAGCTACTTGGGAAACAAAACTTATTTCATTCCAGTGCTGATTTCTGACACCTTGAAAAATTTCTCAAGAATACAAATTCAAAAGAAAAGTAATTTTCAGAAGAATGAGACTGGAACTCATAATAGTTTCTTAACTAAGCCAAGTCTACTGAAATTAGCCAGGTTAAGAAAAGTCTTTTGCAATATTTGGAGATGCTTATCAAAATTTGGGAGGTAGTATTATTTGTATAAAATGGACAATGATCTTTATGTCCTTGGAGCAGGGAAACTGATATTTCTTAAGTATCTAATATGTGCCAAGAACAAAGGCCATAACCTTAAGAGAATTACAATAATTATCTCATTTGATTCTTCCAACAACACTGGGAAGTATGTGCTATTATAATTCCCATTTTGTGGCTAAGGAAAGGGAGAAGAATTAAGTGACTTGCCTAGGATCACACAGACAGAATCTGTGGACACATCTGAAGTCAGATCTTTCTAACCCCACACACAATTTTCTATCCCTAATTCCCCCAACATACGTCTAAGTGGAGAAATATCTCATCATCCAAAGTTCTTTTTTTTGCTAGCTTTGGAAGAGATACGTACTTACTATGCAATTTATGATGACTACTAGGGTGAAATTTGTTTTCAAGAGTATCCGAAATACCTCTTACTATAGATTGTGACTTCTACAATAATGAATCCATACCTAAATACTTGGAAATGTGGGAAAGCAACTGACAATGGAGAAAGGTATTTGCTAGCATTAAAGGGAACAGGTTAGAAGAATTTGACTGTCATGCTATTGTACGCTTAACTGTACCTTCATTTTAATAATTTCTAAGAATAATAAGAGTAACTAAAAAATAATTTTGTATTCAATTTCTTCTTTGCTCTTTGGGGTCTGGAGCATTCAAAATTTATAAAAATCAGACTAGAACATCTTCAAGTATTTTAGTCCAACCACTTTCAACTGCTGGCAAAATCAACAAATAAACATTTAGTTTCCTTGTTCCTGTTTTCCTACTACTAGGACTACTACTACAAGTACTCCTATCACTAGAACTAGTAGTACTGGAACTTCAACTAGTACCACTTGTACTACAACAATCATAACAATTGCCTCTACTGACGGCGTGCTTTGAAAGCAACGTTCTACCAAGAAAGAATGAAGTATCCATTATCCTGTCCTCAAGAAACTTTATTACAGTTGGGCAAAAAACAGTTAGAAAAAGTAAGAAATAGTTTGTTAACAGATGTGAAAACCATAAAGCAATAAATACTCACTTTCATACCCAATTCGGTATTAGGTAATTAGGTGGTATCAGATGAAAAGTGGATTTCAGGAGATTTAGAAATTCATAGGGGTGAAAAGTCCCAATGGCATTATGGCAAAAATATCGTGCTTTTGGAATGCACAAGCCTGCTGGAGATGAAGAGTAGATAGGTTTTTGATGGGGAGTGCAAATGAGAACGTGTAACTGAGCAAGAAGTGAAGAAGGTATGGAGCTAGAAATGCACACGGTGAGATCAGATTGCTGAAGTTAGAGGATATTAGTGAAATCATCCATCTAATTACTTTAATTCTCAATTGTATTTTGCAGGTACAATTTACATATTTAGGAATTGTGAAGAAACAACCTTTTCCTGTTATTCAAGGAGAAGTTTCAATGGAAGTATACAAATAATTTTTACTTCACAGCATTGTTTGGGGATTAAATGAGAAAATGATGGTAAAGGTCTTTCTAAACATAAAGAATCATAGAAATGATTTAAGCATTATGGGTCCTTGGGAAAACATCTCATTCTTTGTGTATGGACAGATAAACCAAATGGTCAACGACAACATGAGTGAATATTAGTATTGAAATTCATGTGCACAAATTGTTTTATGTTATGATTTTTATTTGTCACATTATTTTCATTTCTTAATTTAATTACTTACTTTTAATTACAGTATATTTAATTATTACTGCATTCGTATTATCTTAAAAATCATGACATTACTTGTTCTATTTATCATATTATGGATTCTCATTCTCAATTCTTACATATCAGCATTTTCCCAATGACAGTTAATAACCTCACCAGCCTGTTGTGAATTGAAATTCCTAAATTATGTTGATTAAAATTAGTTTGACTTTCATTTCGAAAATCTTTATGGTTATCCAAGTATGACATTTAATGATCGAACCCTCTTTCAGCCTTCTCAATTTCATATTTACTCATTTGTTCTCCTAAGTGGTTACATTCACTGATTAACACTTGATTGCTCTTGTTTTTAACTATCAGCATAAACTTTATTGAGGAGATCAAAAAACTGTACCTGGGCATCACTTAGTTGCTTTTCTTGAATCGTGACTTTCTTCTGTGTGTCTTCAAGCTCTTGCTGCAGCACCGTATTTTCACTCTGGATTTGGCCTAATCTTTCTTGGAGAGATGCATTTTCCAAACTGTATCTGTTGACTTTTTCCTTTAACACTTGATTTGTTTCTTCAAGTTCCTTTGCCTTCTCTTCAGCATGGTTCAGTTCTCGCTGCGTGTTTTCTACAATGTATGTCTTTTCTGTGAGGGATTCCTGGACATGGTCTAGCTCATTTTCTAAACTCTTGGCTCTACTTTCAACCTTAGAGAGTTTTTCAGAAAGGACAGCGTTATCCTCTCTTTGACTCCACCAGTCTCGGTTTAGTTTGTCCTTTAAATGAAGCCACTTATGTCTTTCCCTGTCAAAGGAATCCTCAAGGGCTAATTTTGATAACTCATATTCGAGACCAACTTCAATCAACCTGGACGCGTATGATGCCCTATCGTCCTCTAGTTTTTCAATGTTTTGTTCTGCATTCTGCAGTTTAGAGTTCAGCGTGGCATCCTCAGCTTTCAGAACGTGTACTCGTCGACGGCACTGAAATCCAATTTTTCGTAACGCTTCTCTATTCCATTGTAATTCCTGTTGAAGCTCCTCAATCTTTTCTTTCAAAGCTCCAGTTTTTTCTGTTTGGTGCTTTCTGGCGCGCTGATACTTAATTATTACTGTTTGTAATTTCACTTGGAACATGGCACTACACTCTGCGATTTCCTTTGTTTTCTGCAGGTATTTTTCCTTTTCATTCTTAAGAGAAACCTAAACATAAGAAAAAGAAAAAAAATTTTATTCAAAATAAAATTATTTATTGTGATATTTCCATAAAAATTCAAAATAAACACCAAGGGACCAAGAAGCATAGTGTATTCAGAGAAAAGCTAACTGAGGGAGTTTCACCTATTTCCTATTTCTGTCAATTTGAGCAAAGAACAGGACTTAAAACTACATCGTCAATCGGAAGATTTGGAACGCGTTTTTGAACCGACAAAGCTCTCTGTCTTTCAAGATATTTGATTTCCTTTTCTCCATGCATTTTATCTCACACTGATGATTCTATTTCAGACATTTCAAGGTCTTTGGAAAGTACTTTCAATACATGATCTCACCTAAAATTTGCACAACCTTTATGAGGGAAATATTTATATTTATTTATATTGCTAACTGTGGAACAGAAGTGGAGTTCACGCATTTGAAACTATAGATTATTAGAGCAAAAAGGGACACTACGGATGAGTTAGTACATCATTTTATAATTCAAGAACCAGAAGCCTAACGACAGAAAACCATTTGCTGAAAGTCGTGTGGATGGCAATGGACTGAAGCAGAACACAAAATCTTGGAAAAGTCCCCCTTAGATTGACAGTTTTACCAGATTTCAGACATATAATTATATGAACACACGCACACGTGTGTGTAATTACGTATGTGTACATGTATATTTTTGTGTGTACATATACACATCCACGCAGGAACAGATATATCAATATAAATAAATATATAAATGTACATACATATGTATAAATATATATACATGCATATTTACACATATATATGTATAATACGTAGGTATTCAGCAATTGTTCTTCCACTAGGGCTGCTAACTCAACCAATTTGCATCGAGTAATGTTTGCATTAATAAAAACATGAATGGATTAATACCATCTGCTCTAATTTCCACCTGTACTGATATCTTCTTTCATAAATACTTACAGGAATATCGTTCCCTTAGTAGTTGTTTAAATTCCACTTTGTGTTATAAATGAACTTTCTCTCTTTTGTATTGACTTCCCAGAGAGAGTGAAAATTCTTCAAGGAGACAGTGCATGTCTCACACACAGTCTTTGTATCCTTCTCAGGGCCTATCACAGTGTTTACGTAATTATTATTCACTAATTGATGAAATAACGTTTGAACAAGGGAGAAACTGTAATTTCACTGAAATCTTCCGTAGTGAAAACTTGCACTATCAGGGAAATTACACAAGACATGGTGCCAGTTTGGCCAGAATGCCCATTAACTGACATACCTCTTCCTACCAAAGATGGATTCTAAATTACTGCTTCCTTGCTGTAACTTCCAGGAGTCAGTTCACACCTAGTTCCTTGACTGCATCCTGACGCAAAAAGCTTTTGACGGTTAATATTTTAATCCAAGTCTTCCAGAAAGAAGGTGAGGGAAAGGAAGAAAAGAAGCGATAAGGGAGCTACTTGGGAAACAAAACTTATTTCATTCCAGTGCTGATTTCTGACACCTTGAAAAATTTCTCAAGAATACAAATTCAAAAGAAAAGTAATTTTCAGAAGAATGAGACTGGAACTCATAATAGTTTCTTAACTAAGCCAAGTCTACTGAAATTAGCCAGGTTAAGAAAAGTCTTTTGCAATATTTGGAGATGCTTATCAAAATTTGGGAGGTAGTATTATTTGTATAAAATGGACAATGATCTTTATGTCCTTGGAGCAGGGAAACTAATATTTCTTAAGTATCTAATATGTGCCAAGAACAAAGGCCATAACCTTAAGAGATTTACAATCATTATCTCATTTGATTCTTCCAACAACACTGAGAAGTATGTGCTATTATAATCCCCATTTTGTGGCTAAGGAAAAGGAGAAGAATTAAGTGACTTGCCTAGGATCACACAGACAGAATCTGTGGACACATCTGAAGTCAGATCTTTCTAACCCCACACACAACTTTCTATCCCTAATTCCCCCAACATACGTCTAAGTGGAGAAATATCTCATCATCCAAAGTTCTTTTTTTTGCTAGCTTTGGAAGAGATACGTAGTTACTATGCAATTTATGATGACTACTAGGGTGAAATTTGTTTTCAAGAGTATCCGAAATACCTCTTACTATAGATTGTGACTTCTACAATAATGAATCCATACCTAAATACTTGGAAATGTGGGAAAGCAACTGACAATGGAGAAAGGTATTTGCTAGCATTAAAGGGAACAGGTTAGAAGAATTTGACTGTCATGCTATTGTACGCTTAACTGTACCTTCATTTTAATAATTTCTAAGAATAATAAGAGTAACTAAAAATAATTTTGTATTCAATTTCTTCTTTGCTCTTTGGGGTCTGGAGCATTCAAAATTTATAAAAATCAGACTAGAACATCTTCAAGTATTTTAGTCCAACCACTTTCAACTGCTGGCAAAATCAACAAATAAACATTTAGTTTCCTTGTTCCTGTTTTCCTACTACTAGGACTACTACTACAAGTACTCCTATCACTAGAACTAGTAGTACTGGAACTTCAACTAGTACCACTTGTACTACAACAATCATAACAATTGCCTCTACTGACGGCGTGCTTTGAAAGCAACGTTCTACCAAGAAAGAATGAAGTATCCATTATCCTGTCCTCAAGAAACTTTATTACAGTTGGGCAAAAAACAGTTAGAAAAAGTAAGAAATAGTTTGTTAACAGATGTGAAAACCATAAAGCAATAAATACTCAATTTCATACCCAATTCGGTATTAGGTAATTAGGTGGTATCAGATGAAAAGTGGATTTCAGGAGATTTAGAAATCCATAGGGGTGAAAAGTCCCAATGGCATTATGGCAAAAATATCGTGCTTTTGGAATGCACAAGCCTGCTGGAGATGAAGAGTAGATAGGTTTTTGATGGGGAGTGCAGATGAGAACGTGTAACTGAGCAAGAAATGAAGAAGGTATGGAACTAGAAATGCACACGGTGAGATCAGATTGCTGAAGTTAGAGGATATTAGTGAAATCATCCATCTAATTACTTTAATTCTCAACTGTATTTTGCAGGTACAATTTACATATTTAGAAATTGTGAAGAAACAACCTTTTCCTGTTATTCAAGGAGAAGTTTCAATGGAAGTATACAAATAATTTTTACTTCACAGCATTGTTTGGGGATTAAATGAGAAAATGATGGTAAAGGTCTTTCTAAACATAAAGAATCATAGAAATGATTTAAGCATTATGGGTCCTTGGGAAAACATCTCATTCTTTGTGTATGGACAGATAAACCAAATGGTCAACGACAACATGAGTGAATATTAGTATTGAAATTCATGTGCACAAATTGTTTTTATGTTATGATTTTTATTTATCACATTATTTTCATTTCCTAATTTAATTACTTACTTTTAATTACAGTATATTTAATTATTACTGCATTCGTATTACCTTAAAAATCATGACATTACTTGTTCTATTTATCATATTATGGATTCTCATTCTCAATTCTTACATATCAGCATTTTCCCAAAGACAGTTAATAACCTCACCAGCCTGTTGTGAATTGAAATTCCTAAATTATGTTGATTAAATTTAGTTTGATTTTCATTTCGAAAATCTTTATGGTTATCCAAGTATGACATTTAATGATCGAACCCTCTTTCAGCCTTCTCAATTTCATATTTACACATTTTTTCTCCTAAGTGGTTACATTCACTGATTAACACTTGATTGCCCTTGTTTTTAACTATCAGCATAAACTTTATTGAGGAGATCAAAAAACTGTACCTGAGCATCACTTAGTTGCTTTTCTTGAATCGTGACTTTCTTCTGTGTGTCTTCAAGCTCTTGCTGCAGCATCGTATTTTCACTCTGGATTTGGCCTAATCTTTCTTGGAGAGAAGCATTTTCCAAACTGTATCTCTTGACTTTTTCCTTTAACATTTGATTTGTTTCTTCAAGTTCCTTTGCCTTCTCTTCAGCATGGTTCAATTCTCTCTGCGTGTTTTCTAAAATGTAAGTCTTTTCTCTGAGGGATTCATGGACATGGCCTAGCTCATTTTCTAAACTCTTGGCGCCACTTTCAGCCTGAGAGAGCTCTTCAGAAAGGAAAGCATGGTTCTCTCTTAAAATAGACAAGTCACTGTTTAACTTGTCCTGTACATGAAGCCACTCATCTCTTGCTTCCTGAAAGGAATGTTCAAGGGCTAGTTTGGACGCCTCACTTTGCTCATAATCGTCAATAACAGACATCAGACGAGACCTGTATGATTCAATTTCGCTCTCTAGTCTCTCTGTGTTTTCTTTTGCATTCTCCAATTGAGAGTTCAGCGCTGCATTTTCAGCTTTCAGAACCTTTACTTGGCCACTGTATTGAAATCGGATTTTTCTTAATGCTTCTCTATTCCACTGCAATTCCTGTTGAAGCTCCTCATTCTTCTCTTTCAAAGCTTCAGTTTCTTCTCTGTGGTGCGTTCTGGTTCGCTGATCCTTAATTTTTACTGTTTTTAATTCCACTTTGTGCATGGCAACTTCATACTGTATGATTTCCTTTTTCTCCTGCAAGTATTCTTCCTTTACATTCCTAACAGGAACCTAAACATAAGAAAAAGAAAAGAAAGTGTTATTCAAAATAAAATGACTTATTCTGATATTTCCTTCAAAATTCAAAGGAAACGCCAAGGGGCCAAGAAGCATAGTGTATTTAGAGAAAAAGTTAACTGAGGGACTTTCACCTCTTTCCCATTTCTATCAATTTGCCGAAAGAATAAGACTGAAAACTGCTTCATCAACCAGAAGATTTGGGCACCATTTTTGAACTCACAAAGCTGTCTGTCTCTCGGGAGATTTGGTTTCCTTTTCTGCATACATTCTGTCTCTCACTGATGATTCCATCTGAGACATGTCAAGGTTTATGGAAAGGACTTTCAGTACATCATCTCACCTAAAATTTCCACCACCCTTATGAGGGAAATATTTATATTCCTTCATATTGCTAATTGTGTAACAGAAGTGCAGTTCACGCACGTAAAACTCTAGATTGTTCGAGCAAAAAGGGACACTACTGATGAGTTAGTACATCATTTTACAAAGCAAGAACCAGAAGCCTAAAGACAGAAAATCATTTGTCGAAAGCCATCTGTTTGGCAATGGAATGAAGCAGAACACAAAATCTTGGAAAAGTCACCCGTAGATGCAGAGTTTCAACAAACTTCAGACACATATCTGTAAAAACACACACACACACATATATATATGCGTGTATCTACGTATGTGTACATGTATATTTTTCTGTGTACATATACACATCCACACAGGAACAAATATATCAATATAAATAAATATATAAATATAAATGTACATGTAAATATAGATAGAGAGAGAGAGAGAGAGAGAGAGAGAGAGAGAGAGAGAGAGAGAGAGAGAGAGAGAGAGACAGATAGACAGATAGATAGATAGATATAGATATACAATAGTTAAGTATTTAGCAATTGTTCTTCCAGTAGGGCTGCTAACTCAACCAAATTGCATCAAGTAAGGTTTGCATTAGGAAAAACATGAATGGATCAATACCATCTGCTCTAACGTGCAACTTTAGTGATACCTCCCTTTTATAAATGCTTACTGGAAAATCGTTCACTTCGTAGTTGTTTAAATTCTACCGTTTGTTATAAATGAAGTTTCTCTATTTTGTGTTGACTTCCACAGAGAGTGAAAATTCTTCAAGGAGACAGTGCACGTCTGACACACAGTCTTTTACCCTGCTCAGGATCTATCACAGTGCTGTTCACATAGATAATATTCACTGGCTGATGAAATAACGTTTGAACAAGGAAGAAACTGTAATTTCACTAAATTCTTACATAGTGAAAACTTACACGATCAGGGAAATTACACAAGAAATGGTGCCAGTATGGCCAGAATGCCCATAAAATGACCTACTTCTTGCTGCCAACGATGGACTCTAAGTTACTGCTTCCTTGGTATACCTTCCAGGAGTCAGTTCACACCTAGTTTCTTGACTGCAAACTGAAGCCAAAAGCTTGTGAAGGTTCATATTTTAATCCAAGTCTTCCAGAAAGAAGGTGAGGGAAATGAAGGCAAGAAGTGATAGGGGCGTTAATTGGGAAACAGAACTTATTTCATTCCAGTGCTCATTTCTGACACCTTGAAAAATTTCTCAAGCATGCACATTGAAAAGAAAAGTCATTTTCAGAAGAATGAGATTGGAATTCATAATAGTTTCTTAACTAAGCTAAGTACACTGAAAGTAGCCAGGTTAAGAAAACTCTTTTGCAATATTAGGAGATGTTTATCCAAACGTGGGAGGCAGTATGATTTGTATATAATGGACAATGGTCTTTATGCTTTTGCAGCAGGGAAACTATCATTTGTTCAGTATCCAATATGTGCCAAGAATAAAGGCCATAAATACAACAGATTTACAATAATGATCTCATTTGATTCTCGCAACAGCCCTGAGAAGTATGTACTAGTATTATCCCCATTTTGTGGCTGAGGAAACTGAGAAAAACTAAGTGACTTGCCTAGGATCACACAGATAGAATCTCCGGACACATTTGAAGTCAGATTTTTCTAACCCCAGACCCAAATTTCTATCGCTAATTCCCCCAACATACGTCTAAGTGGAGAACTATCTCATCATCCAAAGTTCTTTTCTTCCCTGCTTTGGCAGAGATACTTACTTACTTTGCAAGTTATGATGACTACCAGGGTGAAATTGCGTTTGGAAGAATCTCAGAAATCTCCCTTAATATACGTTGTGCCTTCCACCATGATGAGTAGCATACAGAAATACATGGAAATGTGGGAAAGCAACTGACAGTGGAGAAAGGTATTTGATAGTATTAAAGGGAAGGGGCTAGAAGAATTTAACTGTCATGCTATTGTACGCTTAACTGCATTTTCATTTTAATAATTTCGAAGAATGATAATAGAAACTGAAATACTTTTGTATTGAATTTGTACTTTTGACGTCTGGGAAATGGAAACTTTGTAAAAAATCAGACTAGAGAAACTCAAAGCACTTTAGGCCAACCATTACCTTAGAACAAATTTAATTTTAGGTAAACTTGCAACTCCTGGGAAAATCAACAGACAACATTGAGTTTCCTTGTTCCTGTTTTTCTACTGCTAGTGCTACCACTACAAGTACTACTATCACTAGAACTACTAGTACTACAACTACTACTAGTACTACTTGTACTGAAAAAATAATAACAATTACTTCTGCTGACAGCATGCTTTGAAAACAACGTTCTATGGAAAATAATGAAGTCTAAATGATCACGGTCCTCAAGGAAATCTATGATAGTTGGGCAAACAAGAGGTAGAACAAGGAAGTAATAGTTTGTTAACAGATGTGAACAGCATAAAGCAATAAATACCCAATGAGGTCATATCAAATGAAAAGTGGATTTCAGGAGATTCAGAAATCCATATGGGTGAAAAGTCCCAATGGCATTATGGCAAAAGAACCATTCTTTTGGAATGCACAAGCATGCTGGAGGTAAAGAGTCAATATGTTTTTCACGGGTAGTGCAGATGAGGACGTGTAACTGTGCGTAAGCCAGAAGAAGACTGTGAAGAAGGTATGGAACCAGAAATCTACATGGTGAGATCAGATCGATGAAGTTAGAGGATATTAATGAAATCATCCATCTCATTACTTGAATTCTCAATTGCATTTTGCAGGTACAATTTACATATTTAGGAATTGTGAAAAACAACTTTTTCCTGTTGTTCAAGGAGAAGTTTCAACGTAAGTAAACAAGTAATTTCTACTTCACAGTATTGCTTCGGAATTAAAAGAGAAAATAATGGTAAAGGTCTTTCTAAACATAAGGAATCATAGAAATGATTTAGGCATTATGGGTCCTTGGGAAAACACCTCACTCTTTCTGTAAAGACAGATAAACCAAATTGTCAAGGACATCATGAGTGAATATTTCTACTGAAATTCGTGTGCACACATTGTGGAGGTTGTAGGTCTAATTTAATTCGACTTAATTGACAGACAGAGCGTTCAGAAAATTTATACTGTTGACGAGACAAAGGGAAATGTCACACTGCACACAATTTCCATTCATCAGGAACAAATTATTGATCTTTTTGCATACATACTTTACTTTTGGTTTCATCTACTTGCTTCGGTAGTTTTTCCTTCTCTTCATAATTCCTTCGATAATATGATGTAACTTGTTGCGAAACTATTCTCATGGATTGGTAGTTGCCGGAAACAGGAACTTCTCGCTGAAGATTTCTTTCTCTGGCCTGAGAGATATATGTCCAAATTATTTCTATTGCTGATTTCAGAAAGCAGTATTAGCTCATATGAAATAAATATCATGTCAAAATTCACATCAAAAGTCATTATAGTTCTGCATGCAATTTAATTTCATCAACATATTCATAATTTTCATAGATTTGCGGTATAAATAACTTAGATGTTATTTAACAAAATTCCCGCATGTTGCACATGAGAAAAATGAAACTCCAAAGAGGTTAGTTGAGTTACCCAAGGTCCTAACGTTAGTCGTTTCTAGGGAAAAAGATTGACACTTGGCTCCTGACACGAGAAAGCTCTTTTGATTATTCTACTCAACCTTCATTTAGCATGGGTCAAATGAGATCTTTCTACTTGCTCAAACATTCAGCCTGATTTCCCATTGCCTGTTTTTTGAGCATAATTGTATCACCTCAAAAGTTATCTAGGGACTAAAATATGATAGGTGAGACTCACATGGAAGGTAATGGAATGAGGGGGGAGGAATGTATACTTTTTTGTACTTGATAGACACATTCATGGTTTCCCATTGGGTTTTTCAGAAAAGTTAACTGCCTCATTTCTATGCACCAACCTTTAGAAAGAAGAGGACATGTACAAGAAACGTTTAAATTTTCCATCCTCTCATTGTTTAACTCGGGGGAAGGAACGTAGGTACTGGTACGCATGTCAGGCTTGGTAAAAGCGCTTCACATGAATGATGTGCTTTGCTCAAAGCCACAATGAGAACCACACATATGGTCACTAGCTGCTGTTCCCATCTTCAAGAGTCTTTGCTAAGCCTTCAAAGAATTCCTTTTCCTGTTCTGATAGGAATTACACGCCTGGTTTCAGTCCATCGGCAAAAAAAAAGGAAACTGCGGAAAACATGCTAGCTCTCCCGCTTATGCATATATAGCACATTACAAAATCAGAGTTTTGTACCTGCAGACGTATTCATTCATTCACATATGTGTATAAGCACATATACAGACAGAGATACAAAGTCGTGTGTTTATGGACTGTTATACTGCAGAAATTCATCTCTGCTTTCATCATAGTGCCAGGCAAGTTATTGCATAAATTATGAATACCAAATGAAGCCCCAAATCAAAAGAAATCAAAATGTTTTCTCCTATTAGAGAAGTTGAAATACTTTGTGAAACTAAATTTAACTAAAGTCTGGTAAGTTGTTTTGAAGAAAACGTAAGGCTAAAAGAAGACAATGTAAAGTTGAGAAAGTAAAATGGGCACAATTAACTGAATTCTTACATGTTAACTAAATTCCACCATTGAATGAGAAGACAAAATTTTCAAATTCTTTAAATGAAATTATTACCCAGTACAATATATGGTATAATGGACGCTCTTTGCATATATGACAAATCACAGAAAATGAGAGCTGCTCTTAGACTGTGTAAAGCTGTTCTTATTCAACAACTAAAAGGCAGTGATTCCAGAACTTGCAATTTTGCACACCAAGCAAGCATTATTAGTAAAACAATAAAAAGTACTGAGATTAAAAAAAAATTGGTAGTGAAGCACAATAAAAAATAATATTAGTAACCCCAAAATTAACCTCTTTGTGAATAGAATTACTGTCCTAAATTGAAAAGAAAAGGAGTGTCTAGACTCTGGATTTTCACTACAACTATCATCCTGTCGTTAGCGTTGCAAAGAGTAGTTCAGAGGAATCTGAATTGAAACTCGTCAGAATGTTGAGCATGTTTAAATGCTAATGAGATGTCTAATGGGAATATTTCACAGTATCTCAAAAGAAATGTTATCTTTCAACTGTTACATTATTCCTAGCATTTTTTGGTAAGACTTCTCTTAAACTTCAGCGTTGGAATTAATTTATTCCATTTCAGTATTTAAATAGAATACTAGGAAAATTAATAAAATAACAAAATTATTTGTGTTTATACACTAGCGAATTCCCCTACACATATTTATGAAACCAAAATATCATGGCCTCTAGAATTTCTTCAATCAAAATGAGTTCTCTTACCTACAAAAGCATTTTCTAATTTTAGTTTTATTTGGTTTTTAAATTATTATTTTATATGTCACATTATTTTCATTTAGGTTAATTACTTATATTTTATTACAGGATATTTACTTATTATTGCAATCATATTATCTTCAAAATCATGATGTTACTTGTTCTATTTATCATATTATGGATTCTCATTCTCAATTCTTACATATCAGCACTTCCCCAATGAAAGTTGATAACCTCACCAGCCTGTTGAGAATTCAAATTCCTAAATTATCTTGATTAAAATTACTTTGACTTTCATTTCGAAAAGCTTTATCTTTGTCCAAGACATTTAATGACCGAACCCTCTCTCACCCTTCTCAATTTCATATTTACACATGTGTTCTCCTAAGTGGTTACATTCACTGACTAACACTTTCTTGCTCTCTTCTACTAGAAGAACTTGTTGTTCACTATCAGCATAAAGTTTGTTGAAGAGATCAATAAACTGTACCTGGGCATCACTCAGTTGCTTTTCTTTCATCGTAACTTTGTTCTGTGTGTCTTCAAGCGCTTGCTGAAGCACCATATTTTCACTCTGGATTTGGCCTAATCTTTCTTGCAGAGATTCATTTTCCAAACTATATCTGTTGAGTTTTTCCTTTAACACTTGATTTGTTTCTTCAAGTTCCTTTGCCTTCTCTTCAGCATGGTTCAGTTCTCTCTGTGTGTTTTCTACAATATATGTCTTTTCTCTGAGGGATTCATGGACATGGCCTAGCTCATTTTCTAAACTCTTGGCTCCACTTTCAGCCTGAGAGAGTTCTTCAGAAAGGAAAGCATGGTTCTCTCTTAAACTAGACAAGTCACTGTTTAACTTGTCCTGTACATGAAGCCACTCATCTCTTGCTTCCTGAAAGGAATGTTCAAGGGCTAGCTTGGACGCCTCACTTTGCTCATAATCGTCAATAACAGACATCAGACGAGACCTGTATGATTCAATTTCGCTCTCTAGTCTCTCTGTGTTTTCTTTTGCATTCTCCAATTGAGAGTTCAGCGCTGCATTTTCAGCTTTCAGAACCTTTACTTGGCCACTGTATTGAAATCGGATTTTTCTTAATGCTTCTCTATTCCACTGCAATTCCTGTTGAAGCTCCTCATTCTTCTCTTTCAAAGCTTCAGTTTCTTCTCTGTGGTGCTTTCTGGTTCGCTGATCCTTAATTTTTACTGTTTTTAATTCCACTTTGTGCATGGCAACTTCATACTGTATGATTTCCTTTTTCTCCTGCAAGTATTCTTCCTTTACATTCCTAACAGGAACCTAAACATAAGAAAAAGAAAAGAAAGTGTTATTCAAAATAAAATGACTTATTCTGATATTTCCTTCAAAATTCAAAGGAAACGCCAAGGGGCCAAGAAGCATAGTGTATTTAGAGAAAAACTTAACTGAGGGACTTTCACCTCTTTCCCATTTCTGTCAATTTGCCGAAAGCATACGACTGAAAACTGCTTCATCAACCAGAAGATTTGGGCACCATTTTTGAACTCACAAAGCTGTCTGTCTTTCACTAGATTTCGTTTCCTTTTCTCCATACATTTTTTCTCACACTGATGATTCTATCTGAGACATGTCAAGGTTTTTGGAAAAGAGTTTCAGTGCATCATCTCACCTAAATTTTGCACCGCCTTTATGAAGGAAATATTTATATTCCTTCATATTGCTAATTGTGTAACAGAAGTGCAGTTCACGCACGTAAATCTCCAGATTGTTCGAGCAAAAAGGGACACTACTGATGAGTTAGTACATCATTTTACAAATCAAGAACCAGAAGCCTAAAGACAGAAAATCATTTGTTGAAAGCCATCTAGATGGCAATGGACTGAAGCAGAACACAAAATCTTGGAAAAGTCACCCTTAGATGCAGAGTTTTAACAAACTTCAGACACACATTTGGAAAAACACACGCACACAAATGTGCATGTATCTATGTATGTGTACATGTATATTTCTGTGTGTGCATATACACATCCACACAGGAACAAATATATCAATACAAATAAATATATAATTATATATATTTACATGTCAATATAGATAGACAGATAGACAGACAGATAGGTAGATAGATAGATAGATAGATAGATAGATAGATAGATAGATAGATAGATAGATAGTTAGATAGATAGATAGGTAGGTAGATAGATAGATAGATAGATAGATAGATAGATAGATAGATAGATAGATAGATAGATAAATAGATAGATAGATAGATAGATAGATAGATAGGTAGATAGAGAGATAGATAGACAGATAGGCAGATAGACAGATAGATATAGATATACAATAGGTAGGTATTCAGCAATTGTTCTTCTAGTAGGGCTGCTAACTCAACCAAATTGCATCAAGTAATGTTTGCATTAGGAAAAACATGAATGGATTAATACCATCTGCTCTAACGTCCAACTTTAGTGATATCTCCCTTTTGTAAATGCTTCCTGAAAAATCATTCACTTCGTAGATGTTTAAATTATTATTTTATATGTCACATTATTTTCATTTAAGTTAATTACTTATATTTTATTACAGGATATTTACTTATTATTGCAATCATATATCTTCAAAATCATGATATTACTTGTTCTATTTATCATATTATGGATTCTCATTCTCAATTCTTACATATCAGCATTTTCCCAATGAAAGTTGATAACCTCACCTGCCTGTTGAGAATTCAAATTCCTAAATTATCTTGATTAAAATTACTTTGACTTTCATTTCGAAAAGCTTTATCTTTGTCCAAGACATTTAATGACCGAACCCTCTCTCACCCTTCTCAATTTCATATTTACACATGTGTTCTCCTAAGTGGTTACATTCACTGAATAACACTTTCTTGCTCTCTTCTAATAGAAGAAGTTGTTTTTCACTATCAGTATAAAGTTTGTTGAAGAGATCAATAAACTGTACCTGGGCATCACTCAGTTGCTTTTCTTTCATCGTGACTTTCTTCTGTGTGTCTTCAAGCGCTTGCTGAAGCACCATATTTTCACTCTGGATTTGGCCTAATCTTTCTTGCAGAGATTCATTTTCCAAACTATATCTGTTGAGTTTTTCCTTTAACACTTGATTTGTTTCTTCAAGTTCCTTTGCCTTCTCTTCAGCATGGTTCAGTTCTCTCTGTGTGTTTTCTACAATATATGTCTTTTCTCTGAGGGATTCATGGACATGGCCTAGCTCATTTTCTAAACTCTTGGCTCCACTTTCAGCCTGAGAGAGTTCTTCAGAAAGGAAAGCATGGTTCTCTCTTAAACTAGACAAGTCACTGTTTAACTTGTCCTGTACATGAAGCCACTCATCTCTTGCTTCCTGAAAGGAATGTTCAAGGGCTAGCTTGGACGCCTCACTTTGCTCATAATCGTCAATAACAGACATCAGACGAGACCTGTATGATTCAATTTCGCCCTCTAGTCTCTCTGTGTTTTGTTTTGCAGTGTCCAATTTAGAATTCAGCACTGCATTCTCAGCTGTCACAACATTTACTTCTTCACTGTACTGTACTCTGATTGCTGTTAATATTTCTGCATTCAACTGTAATTTCTGTTGAAGATAATCATTCTTTTCCTTTAAAATTTCTATATGGTTTTCTTTGTCTCGATTCTTAATTTTTAGTGTATCTACTTCGAGTTTGAGCATGGCATTTTCATCCTCTAAGATTTGATTTTTGTCGAACAGATATTTTTCTTTCTCATGGCTGTCAGGAATCTAAACATAATAAACAGAAAAAAAGTGCTACTCAAAATAAAGTTATGGATGCTGATTATTCCCTAGCAATTCCACATAAACGCCAAGGTACCAAGAAGCATACTTTAGTAAAACAAAATTAAAATGAGGGAGTTTGCCCTATTTCACATTTCTCTCAGAGTCAGTTTTCACAAAGAACACATTTTAAAAGTGCTTCATTAATCAAAAGACATGGAGTGTACTTTTAGGCCTAGAAAGCTTATATTTTATTTCCTTTGCTCTGTCCATTCTATTCCACGCTGATAAGTCATATTGTTAATAGAATTAAAATACTTAATATTTTCAAACTGCCTCTTCTATGTTGTGTTATTTTACTCATTTTCAGTGTTGTGCAATCTCTTCTGTATATCTTAGATTCTTTTCCCTTTCCCCCACCTCCTTTCCTCTTCTCTCTCCACTTACTGCCTTACACGGTGTACGATCTTATAGAGCATCAATATCTTGTCTTATATATTATCTAGTATCTTGTATCTATACATACATTCCTATTAAGTGCATTTTTACCTTAGTTATACTCCCTAGAAGAATTAAAATGAACGGGGGAAACCATAAAACAAAATGTAACAGAAAAGACAATGCTGTGCTACATTCTGCGATCAAATTTCATAGTTGTTTCTCAGTATGGGGAAGGCATTTTGCTTCAAGAAGCCAAAGGGAATTTTTTAAGTCCTTGCAATGCAATGACATACTACATCTACAAGACTATTTCCTCACACACTCTGGTTGTTTCTGCATACAACATTTTCCTGGTGCTGCTCCTGTCACTCATCATCAGTTCACATAAGTCCTTCCAGGCCTCTCTAAAGTCTTCGTGATACATTGCCTTTGGTGGTATTCAGCAAAGTACTTCCCATACATTGTCTCACCTAAGCCTTGCCACACCCTGATGCGGGAAATATTGATATTCTCCTCCCCGTTTTACAGATTAGAACTTAGGTTAGGATACATTATTGAACAACCTGTCCATTATCACACTCAGTAAGTATCAGCAGCAATATCTCAATCCAGGTCTCTTCAGACTCCAAATCTAGCACACTTTTTTCAATAGCTTATTTCCTTTCAGCAGTTGATATTAAGAATTTGTCCTAAATGGAGACTCCTTGCCCTGGTACAATGAACTTCACTCCAGAACAATGAACTCATAAGTCTTATGTTTCTTAGTAGAAGTCTTACGAATAATCGATTTTCTCATGGATGTGTCGCATTTTCATAGCATCATTGATTTAAAACTTTTAGAAGTTATCAAGTTGAAATCTCTCATTTTAGGGAAGGGAAAAGTCAGGCCTAGAATGTGGTCCCCTACTGATGGTAACCTAGTCTTAACCATGACATGTTAAAGAAATGATGAAAGAATTATTGGGGCCAAATAATAAAATATGACTATTGCACTCCCATCACAACCAAACTCCTCCAGAAGCGTTGGATCCCGTTCAGGACCAGAGAACAGAGTTTTATCCAATAGCTTAGAAGCTGCATTCTATGATATCTTTTCTAAAAAGCCAGAAGGAGAGCATGAATTGGTCACAGGTGAGTTCAATGAAGCACTCCAGTGTGCAAGCACCAAAGGACTACTAAGGGCCAACAACCCAAATGGTTTACTTCAAACAACTGTTGAAAAACAGAAGAAAATGAAAATTTCTAATTTTGGCATTTGAGAAACTTGTGTTTCTATCATGCTGAGCAATGATGAATGTGAGCGAATGGAGGAATTCATGGCCCGGATAGAGCCTTATGTCAGAAACCTAAGTGAAATTTATTTCTGTGGCAAATACTTTTATTCCTTTTCTTTAATGAAAGATGAGGGAGACAAGAAGGTGAAATAGAGCAATCTATTAACATATATTTCAGAACCCTCACTCTCTTCCCTGAAAAGTACAAGCAGATGATATCCCTTAATCAAGGAAGAAAAATGGTTTGTGTTTGAGGTGTCACCTTCTACCTAGTTGCATTCCTTTCTCTCTCTAAGCTAGGAGTTAGTGACACTGATGTGCTGCCCCTTTCCTATGTCCAGAAAGGAAGAGGCACTGTTGTGCACCAGGAACTTTTTTCAGTAGACGTAAAGTTGGGTCTCGGGAGAGATCATTCAATTAAAAGAAAAAGAAACGGTCAAGCAAGACAAACAGTATTGTGCTGATTTTAGTCACTAGCTGTGTCCTGAACTATCTGTTGCAGACAGATGGACGGGACTGAGGATAACAAAGATGTCCCAAAATGAAGAACCGAAATCTGAACTTTCAAAATATGTAGTTAGATTTGAAAATGACCAAAGTAAATATCTCAGAAGTCTGAGTGATTTTGGAAGCAGTTGTTTTGTTTTCTTTCTGCTTCGAAAGAGGATTGTTCAGAATCCCACTTTGCAAAGCTATAACATTTAGCCCCGGAAAAAGTGGTCCTTGAGTTTCCTTTAGCTCTTCTTCGTCCTGCGGACAAGAAGTTCATAAAATTTTCATCATCATTTTCCTTCAACAGTCAGCAACAACATTTTACCTTTAACTGGAATACAGAATCCGACAAAGCACGGACACTAACTTTAAAAACTCAAAGAAAAACAGGCTACTGAAAAGGAAAAGCAACAAGAAGGAAAGCATTTCAAAGTTGGAAAGGAAACTCAATCACTCCTCAGGGCGATCCACACCCAGGGTTAAGTCCCTAACTCTTACAAGCCTCAGCTTGAAGTCTTCACAGGTGAGGATAGATACCATATCTCAAGTGAACTCATTCGATTTGTGGATGGTTCTCTTTGTTGGCAAGTTTTTTCTCATTAATCTTAAAAATGTACATTTGTGCAACTCTTATCCATGGCTCTTAGCTCTTCTCCTTAGACTGAAGCAGAGCAAGCTTCGTCCTTCTTCCACATGACTCTCCTTCAAAAACTTGAACATATAAGGATCAATAGCTCTGTTTTCTTGAACACATCCTCACAAGTCATGGTCCCCAAGGGCCTTTCTCATCCTGTTTGCCATCCTGCTTATTAGCGAGCATAATTCTGAGGAAGCCACAAATGAGTTAAACAACATAAGCCTATCTACTTATTCACTTCAGAGTAGAGAGTGCTTTGCGCCTTCTCTATTTTGGAAGCTATACTTTTCTGAATAAGATGCAAAATTACACTAGCTTTTGGGTTCTCAAATAACATCAATAAATCAACTTTAGTTTAGAACTGGCCACGATTCTTATATCTTTTCAGGCAAAATGCTATCTAAACCTATTTCCCCCAACTCATACGTATGAACCTAATTTTGTAACTAATTGTATAATTTGACAGTAATCCTCACTAAATATCATGTTATGAATAGGCTCAGTCCAGTACTCTGACTTCTTGAGAGTTTGCATTTCCTCCATGTAGAAAGTCTGCAATAATTTTAAGTAAATCAACACGTAAATAAGTAAAACATAAAGACCCTAGAGACCAATAAACTCTTCTGAAAGCCTGAAGGATGTGTGCTAAAGTGTAGTGAAAGGAAGAGAAAAAGAGAACGAACTTGCACTTGCATTGCCCAAAGTATTTTCAGATAAGGAGACTCTCTCTAAAAATGGAGAGGAATCCTCTGGAACTTATGTTCCTATCAAAGTTGAGGATAGAGCAGTGGTGTCAAACAGATCCTCCAGCACTGAGTTCTATGGACAGATTTGGGGGACTTTGAAACCTTTGGCTCAGGGTTAGGTGAGATGAACTCCGTGGCAACATTTGAACCCAGGTTTCTCTGGATATCAGGTTAGTTCTATTCACTACGCCATAGTGATCCTCTACTGTGAGATATACTTTAAAAAGTACTAATTTCACTTTACTCTTTCATGGCTCTTTAGACTGCAATTTTACATTCTAATGCTACTGCATGGGATATATATTTTTTTATATTCATGAGTACATATCTACAAATGATTAGACCCAACTTACTTACACTAGACATAAAAATCCTAGTCCTTTCTCAAGATTAAAAAGAGTATGATGTTCACTTCCCCACTCCCAGGGAACCCACAAGTTGTCTTAACAAGAACAGATGGAAATAGTGACTTTAAAATTCCAATTTACCTGTTTCGAATGATTTGTTTCTGTTCTCAATTCCAGGTCCAGAGTTCTGAGAGGGTATTGAAATTCCTGTCTTAGCTCCACTTTTTCACCACGTCGTTCTTTTATTCTGAACTGGTGACTCATTTTTAGAACTAGCTTTTCTTCAGCGTCTTGCTCAATTTCTTCTTGCTTCCCGGGAACCCTAGATGAAAATTGTCCTTTTTCAATGACAATGCAGTAGAAATAAGGATGAAATACCATTGAATATACTCATCTGGATTTCTAAAGGAAAAGAAGATTAATTTATTGGGAACTCGATCTATGTAGGGAACTCCCTGTCAAGGAACTCCCTCTGTTCATGCAGAGTGGTCCGTGCTCTACACTTTTGAGTTGACCTGTTTCTGTTCCCTATAACACTGAGAATAAACGTAACTTGCACAGGCTCACAAAGTCAGGATGTGTCAGAAACTGATGGAGTTCTTGGGTGCCTGTGCTTGGACACAATTCTAAAATCACGTTTCTCTTTCAAAATCGCATTTCTCCCTAGCCTCAAAACATTATCTCAGGCAGTTTCTCCCCAGTGCAAGAAAACAGCCTGTCACAGCAACAACTATTATCTCCTTACCTGATACAATAGCCAGTTACAACCATAGAATTCAGAAGTTTGAACAGCTGTGTGCTGGCTGAACAGTCTGTGAACATGGCCAGAACGACATTGACTACTCATTGACCCATCATATGTTTCCTCGATTTAGATATAGGAACACTCCCTTACATTTTTCTTGTCCAACAAGATATTCGTGAGACCAATCTGGCATCCGTTAGTCTGTCCTGACCACGAGTGAACTTAGGGATGTTTCAGTCCGAAAACCGCATCTCTATGCAGTTGCCACTCCTCCTTATGCTATTTCCCTGTGAACTCTGCGTATAATACCTGCCAGGTAGATACCAAAAGTGCATGTTCCTTTACGAAATAACCTCTGCTTAACCTTTGCCTAGTCTCACCTTGAATCATCTGCTTAGCATATTTGGCACATGTTTTCCTATAGACTATCGTATATAAACTTTACCTGTACCCAGCTAGGGTTGCAGTTTCCCTAAGAACCCTTGCTGCTGAAAAGTGTCAGAAAGCTTTACCTTGATGTCAAAAATGTTTGAGTTTGTGAATTCATTCCAGGTGACCTGCCCGTGGTACTCTGGTCTTTGCGTGGCACTTGTTGCCCCTCTGCCAGTTGTCATCAAAATCAGAGGGGACCCATTTTTTTTATCCAGGCTACTGCAGGGCACTTTAATTCTATCAAAACTGTATCATATATTCACTTGGATGCTTTTGTTTCTTGTATTCAATGAAGAGAAATTCCATAAATTGTATGGAGCTGGAACAAAAGATTATTTCCAAATTCCCGAGTTCTGATACATTTCAAAGACGCCGGTGAAAAGTGTAGAGGGGGATGCATATGAAATTACATCCATTTTTCCATTACTATTGATTAGTGAAGTGATTTTTTACTTCATGTTGAAAAAAATGAAACACAGCTACTTGTGTTACAGTTTTCAAAATTCACTACAAATGCATCTCTACCTGATATCCACAGAGTAAAAATGAGTAAGTAGGGCTCATTCATAATACTGTTTGAATGAGGTGGTATTTTGGCCTTCCTAACCTCAAATCCTCTATCACATTTCTTCAACGGTAAGAAAAAAGCTTCCAAGGATTTGTTTAAAATCATGAGTTCCATACCTCGTGCTAAGGAGTTCTCTTTTCCATTCTGCTTTTTGTTGCTCTAAGTCAGACACCATTTGCCTTGTTTCTGATAATTCTTCCCGCAGTCCACAAATCTTGTTTTCTAAACTCTTCACTTTCCTGGTGAGTAATGGACAATGTCCTTTTTTACGTACCACTGATCGATCATATCTAAGTATTGCATCTTCATTTTTCACAAGTTTAATAAAATCTGTACAGAGAAAAACGCAAATCAATAAAAATATGAGTATTTTAAAATCCGCTGAACCATAGCAGTATACTTAGAATTCAAATACTCTGGCAATGACAAAATCATACCCACGTATAAATCCTCACATATTGCAAAATAATGCGTTGTCAAAAATTTACATTGAAGATGACAATAACCTATTTCTATGTGTGCACTGTAGGCAATGAAACACAATCTCTAAGTGACAAATTAATTGATATAAAAAAATCTGAAAGCTCAGAATTCTTCACAATGAAAGAAAAATATTTGTGAAAAGGAAATATTTTGAGGTGTATTCTGGGTGGGACAAATAAGATTCATCCAAGGGATTATATACTTAATATCTACATAATGAAAATATACTGAATTATTTTAGAAATATAAATATGTTTTGCTTTACATAATTGTATGGAAACACTGTTTCCTCTTTAGAGATTTATAATATCAGTAAGTATGTAATATTCACACATTGAAATATCCATCCTCATTTATTCATTGGCGAAACCTCTGGTAACTTGAAACACCAGAGGAAGGTCAAAAATCGTTCTGAGCACTAAAGAAAATAGCTGCCCCTTTATTCTTGAGAGACATATGGAGTCAAATTGAGACCTAATCCAGAGTTAGAAATGTTCGTTATGTCGTTACAGTTTCAACGAACTTGATTATTGGGTTTTCCTTGGTAACTTCCAATTCTTCATATATTCATTCACTGTTGAACTGAAGTGAGGCAACAAGAGAGAACCCAGTTGCTGGATGTAGCCACACTGGAGTAGAAGCGAAGCTGACACTGAGGGAACTGGTTAGCTCACCGATTCAAAGAAAAGAAGGTACTGAGGCACAGAGAAGTTAAAAGACTTGTTAAGATTCACACAATTGGAACGTGTAAACGGCAGAATCTGAATCTAGCTATTCATGGCATCGTGTCCAATGCACTATCCTCTATGCCATGCTGAGAGAAGAATTATATAAACTAGGCAGAATATTTACAAGATGTTTGATATTTGGGGCCATTTTATGAAAGATTATCATATTTTGACTATTCTTTTCATGAAAGAGTTCACTCCTTGAGACCTTTATACTCGTAGTCAGTTCAGTCTCTTCAATGGTTCTCCTATTACCAACCAATATTACTAACACAGATTATATAATATAGCACTTAGAGGCTTACAAAATACACCTCCTCCAACAACAATCCTGTGAAGTATGACATTTTATACGTTATGAAACTGAAGTTCCACGTTTAAGTGTGTGCACTACAGACAAAATCAAGGCCCTGTGCAAATGTGCAATATCCTAACTTTCCATATTTAATTCTTACAGGTATATATTGTCCAGAAAAACTGGATTTTTCAGTGTCACTTTTTTACCTTTCTACTCAGAGTTTCCATGGTTGAAAATGCTCATTTCATCTCCCTATTTTCCCATGATCTCTACCTACTGAATTCATACTCATTCTTTAAAAGTCAGCTCAAATGCTACCTTCACACACAGGTTATTTATTTTGTAATGTTGATAGTCTTTCCCCCACTGAACCTCAAACAGCAATATGACTGTGCTTCTCAAACATACATATATATATGCATATGTATGCACACATATATAGTACATATATACGTATATGTACATATACATATATATATGAATATACATATTAATTTTTGAGTTATCTATGTAGGCTATATTCCGTACTAGATTGCACATTGAATGAGGAAACTTATCTAAACTTTGAATATTTAGCACACAATAGGTACTTAGTGATTCTTTGGTGAAGGCCTGCCAGAGATTAAGCTGACCTCTACTTTGCTATGAGAAAATGGGTTAGGACTTCAGTTGTATCTTCTTGCATACACACACATCTTTGGTTTCTGTTGAACATTGTTATTTTCTTAGGAAATTGTAAAACGTTCGTACCATCACAACCAACACTAAGTTGTTCCATCACTAACAAAACATTCTTATAGTTCAAGGCAGGTAAATCATCACCCTCTGTAGCTGTGTCAGAAGACTGAGTGAGGTCATCACAATTGTTTGCATCCATCTGTACTGTGTCCTGTAAAATACATGACAGCAGGGGAAAATTAAAAAAACAAATATTTAAAGAACAACAATGGCTAACATTTCTGTCGCACTTTCAGATTTTCACAAAACTTCGTGGCATTCTCACAACCATTTTGTGAGACAAGCAATATTCATAATCATTTTACAAATGTAAGGTGGCTTGTCCAGTATCATAGACTCAGCTAGGAATCCAAGGATGGATTCAAAATTAGGTCTTATTGACCCTACCTAGTATGCCACCTAACCCATTAGAAGCTACATTATTTAGGAATCTTGTGAAAATTATTATATATATATATGATATCATGTATGATATCATATAACGTATATAAAATAACGATATATAATCATATATTATTATATCATATGTATAATATATATAATCACATCTTCCTGATTATAAACATTCTTCTTTAATATATAGGGAGAAATGAAGTAAATTCCAGCTTTATCATCAAATTTCTAGCATTCACAATGGACATATTTGACTAGGAGACAATTTCTAAAATTATTCATTTTCAGATTAACTATTCCTATTCGTTGTCACTGAAACATGCATTATTTTCTAAAGTTATTGCAAAAAGCATTGAAAAGTAAACCAAGTTATGAAAGTCTTGCAAGCAAACTACCATGAAAGGCACTTTGCATAATACAAAATATCAGAAATTGGAATATTATTATTACATACCTGTTCCAGGTCACTTTTATCAAAACTTTCTTGACTTTCCTCTGATGATCCTTTAAATTCCAATTATTGGGTTAAATGGGCATTAATGTTTAAGTAACAGGTGATTTTATTCAGAAGTATTTTTCTCATAGAAATGAAACCTCCCCCTCTTATCAGCAGTGGCAATCAGGACAGCTATAAGTTATCCATTGTATTCTCTTTTCAAGAAAGGAATGAATATAAGAAAATTCGATTTCACTAATCATGCATTCATCAAATTATTCTGTAATCTCAATCAACTGCTGCATTTTAAGTAGCTTGTGAGATGTTCATTTTATACCAAATCACAGGAAGCTGTGAGGATTGATTTATGTATTCATTCCAGATGAAATTGTAAAATTTGAAAATTAAAGGTAAACTAATGAACAATGGTCATGTGTGATCATTTTGGTAGTTAGGCCAGGAGTAATCAATCCATTGGGTTACTTGTTTTTCTCAATGATGAAAGAGCAGGAGAGAGGCTTGCTAGCCTTCACGGAATGTGGGGAATATATTATCTGATATCTGCCCTCCTTTTCACTGTCCAAGTAGTAGAGTTATTTATATTCATTTGTCAAACCCTTTTGTCTGCCCTGGATCTAACCTTCTACAGAAACTGCTGATTCCAAGATTAGCAACGGTCTCTAAAGGCTAAATCTGATAGCCTTTATCCTCGTTCTTACTCTTTCTTGACCTTACATGATCGTGATCACATACTGTTCAAGTTCTATGCTTCATGGATAACCTCCTCTGATGCTATTTGTTAGCAACTCTCATGATTTCTTGAGATAGGGTCAGAACACGTCATAGCAGACTATATTCACATTTTGACAATCTTACTAGACTGACGGAACAGGGTATTATTGTCATTATACTTTGCCTCCCTTTCAGAAAAGCATTTGACAAATTCCTACAAGTCATCTTTCTGGGCAGAATAACAAACGCAAGTACAAGAACAGGATAGAGAATTACATAGAAATGGTTGTCAGAATTTCTTGGGAGTTTTTTGGATGATGTGCTTTCTCTGAATCAATATAATAGCCGTGAGAGACAAAGCAATTTTAGATTTCATCAAAATAGAAATCACGTTCAGAGGAAGGGAGATATAAATCCAGCTGACCCCTGCCTTCGTCAGACCACACCTAAATACTGTTCTGTGTTTTGGGCACCATCTTTTGGGACTGGCTCCTGGATCTCTCAGCCTGTATGTCCTCCTGGAGCTTCAAATTCAACATGAACAAGTCTGAACTCATCATTTTCTTTTCTCTCCATTCCAGCTCTTAAATCTACAGTCTTTAATACTTTTTATCTTTGGTAAACGCATGCCATCTTCTCAGGAATATGGGCCCGTATCTTTGATACTCCTCTCATCCATATATGTATGTGTGTGTATGAAGAAACATACACATGCAAAAGCTGCTAAGTCCCTGTTGATTCTACCTCCATCACATCTGTCATCCTCTCCCTTTTCATCAGTATCAAAGAACCCCCATTTCACGAACTCCTCAACTTTTACCTGGATTTTTGCCATAGCTTACTAAGCAGTCTTCATATTTCTGAATTCTACCTTCTCTGCTTCCTTCTACACAAAGTCATCAAGTAATCTCTTTAAGACCCTGAACTGGCCATTCTCTTGCTCTCAATCCTTCTGTGGTACCTTATTGCTGCAGTTCTCGGGGCTATGAAACCTTTCTTCCACAACCAATACCCTTTCTCCTGATCTCTCACCCCTCAGTTTTCCTGGAGCAGTGTAATTCTTCTCCCTTACCTTCCATACTACTGACATTTTAACACAGTTTGTACGTTGTACCCCTTCAGAGAAAGTAAATTTCTTGAGGCAAAAAAACTGTTTGTTTTTATCTTTCCATCGTCCAATAAAGCAGCAAGAATGTGATATTCACATGATAAATAATCGTTCCTTAATAAATACTAACTTGAATTGCGATAATACATACATAACTCAATTTATGTGGCTTTGGGAAATGTAGAAAGGAGGCAGCAAGTACAAAAATGCCACTTGAAATACGGTACTCATAACACAACAGCAAAAACTGAAAACTGCAGGGCACATCTCCTATTAGGTGTGATTTTTTGAAAATAAAAATCACTTAATCTCCTACTTGTAAAAAAGGGGAAAATGAGACAATACCGTCAATATCATCTGAGTCATCTAAGTTCCTTTCTTCCACTAAATCTGTAAGATAAGTAGGGAGAAATGGAAGGAAAAAAGGATATGAATATTTACGTTTTTAAAAATATACTTTCTTTCTTCCTAAATTATAGAATTAGGACACTTACATGACTTTCGTTTTTCCTGAACTCCATTTCCCAGATTATCATTCGTGTAATAAACATGCTTTTCTGTAGTGGGTTGAATGGACTATGAAACCAATAAGAAGAAGATAGTTATATTGAAAGCTTTGAATAAATATCAGATGTAAATTAACAGTATCATTTTTATTACCTTCACATTTTGATGTCTCTCAAGAGAATCTGAAAGAAAAAGAATGAAAGGTTTATCAACAAGTGTATTTCAGCAATATAATACCATCACAACTTCCCACAAAACGAATAGCCTTGTTGGATACCCTTATGTGAATTAAAGAATGAAAGCCATAATTTGGTGTACTTCCGGTTATGGCGTTTGCATCACAGCAATTAGAATCAATTATCAGTTCTTGAAATAAAACAAGAATATAGTGTTAACACAACATGCAACGCACATTTCAAGTAGACCCTACTTCAAGGGTTTTACATATTTGTATATGGAGCAGTACATAACATGCTCCACAGTGACACATGTAAAGGTGATTCTTTTGAAGGGATGGATACTCAAGATTCCCAGGGGGCTCTTAAGAAGTTGATGCTGCAACACAGCATCATATCTTCCAAACAATGGCAGTGATTGATGCAATTATATCACAAGGGACCCCAGTGTGGATGATTCCTTAATTAGTTGTATAATTTGGAAATTCGCGTAATATGTAAGCAGTCACAATAAGGTACTTTCAAACAACGTATAAATGATATTCTTATCTCAGAAATAAAGAGCTAGAATTATGTTTTGAATACATCCACTTCGATGCACACTTGTAGAATAACAGTTAATAATACAGTTTCATTTCTTTCCTTACCAGTGCTGCCTACTGGCATCTCTACACCTCTGGTATCCATTAATTTATCAGTCTTAAAAGGTTTTTCTTTACTCATGACGGAAAGTGCCGTCCACAGCCAGAGAAAGTACTAAGGAGTGTGAATTCAGAGTCAAGCAGACAATTTTCCTTTCGTTTTATTTTCTTTGTCATGGCTCTTCCCATTCACTCCAGTTCTTCTATATAACATGACTAATGTGAAAAAACGTTTGATAGGAAAATACATGTACAGCCTATATCTGATTGCAGAATGTCTTGAGGAGGGGGAAAGGGAAGGAGGGGGAGAAAATGTAAAATTAATGGAAGTGTATGTTCAAAACTATAAAAATATAAAAGCTACTTTTTAAGTTTAGTTTATCCATATAGGAAAGAACGTATATAAAATATTTTTAAGACATGATGGAAAAACTTTTGCCATTTGGAGAGTTATTTCAAGAAAGAAAAATGGTTTTAGTCATCTCCTTTAGTAATTCAAAGTTATTAATATATAAACACCCTTTCCACATATGTATTTTACCATTAATGAAAAAGAAAGCTATGTACATGTTGGAGATATATCTCAGAAATCAAAATTTGAAGCTTTGAAACTATTGTATACTTTTAAAATATCATTTGTTTTCAGTATTCAACAGTCATTTCCATATATCTTAGATTCCCCCCTCCCTGTAACCCCGTATCTCCCCATGTCCATGCTGAGACAGCATACCGTTTGTTATAGATTCTACACTTACATTCCAATTCAATATATTTTCACCTTGGTCATGTTACATAGAAGAGTTAAAACGAATGAGAGAAATCCTAAAACAAATCAAAACAGAATATAAAAGAAAATGATCTGCTTCATTATGTGATGAAATTTCGTAGTTCTTTCCCTGCATGTGGAAGGCATTTTGCCTTAAGAGACCACTGGAAATTATGTAAATCCCTGCATTGCAATGAAGTGCTACGCCTAGCAGAAAAATTCCTCCCATATAGCGGTTGTTGCTGTGTACAAAGGTCTCCTGGTTCTGTTCCTTTCACTCACAATCTTTTCACATTACTATTTCCAGGCCTCTCATTAATCTTCCTGTTCATCATTTCTTATAGCAAAACAGTATTCCATTACATTCCTGTGCCACACTTTATTCAGCTATTCCTTAAATGATATGCATCCCGTAGAGTTTCAGGTTTTGGCCACCCAAAGGAGAGCTGCTATAAATATTTTTGTACATTTGGGACTCTTTCTCATTTTTGTGATCTCTTGGGGATACAGTGTTAGAAGCGGTAGTTCTAGGTCAAGGGCTGTGCACATTTTTTAGCTCTCTGGACATAGTTCCAAAATGTTCTCCAGAATGGTTGGATCAGGTCCCAGCTCCACCCACAAGAGATTAGTGTTCCAACTCTCCCACATCTTCTCCAACATGCATCATCTTCCTATTTTGTCATGTTACCCAACCTGATAGCTGTGATGTGGTATCTCAGAGTTGGTTTGAATTGCATCTCTCTAATCAAAAGTTCTTGAGAGCTTTTTTTATATCACTCTAGACAGCTTTTATTTCTTCCTCTGAAAACTGCCTATTCATAACCTTTGGCCGGTAATGGGCTGGGGATTGACTTCTATTCTTGTACATTTGACTCACTTCTCCATCTATTTTAGAAATGAGGCCTTCATCACAGACGCTAATTGCAAAAATTGTTTCCCAGGTTTCTGCTTTCCTCCTAATCTTCGTTGCATTGGGTTTGGTTGTAGAAAGCTTTTCAGTTTAATGGAATCAACATTTTCCATTTTGAATTTCATAATGCTTTCCACCTCCTGTTTAGTCAAAAATTCTTCCCTTCTTCATAAATCTGAAAAATAGACTATTCCTTGCTCCATTAATTTATTTATAGTATCAATCTTTATTCCTATAGCATGTATCCATTTGGAATTTATTCCTGTGTACGGTTTTGGGCAATGTTCTAACCCTAGTTTCCACCACAATGTTATCCAGTTGTCACAGCAATTATTGTCAAGTAGTGAGTCCTTATCCCAGGAAACTGGGTTCCTTGGCTTTCTCGAAGTGTAGATTGCTATATTCTTTGACCACTGCGTCGGAAGGACGTAAGCTATACGACCGGTCTGCCCTTCTGTTTCTTGGCCCGTATCAAGAGGTTTTAATGATTGTTGCTTTATAATGAAATTTGGGATCTGGTAGATCAAGGTCACCTTCCCTGGTATTTCTCTTCATTAGTTCGCTTGATATTCTGGGCCTTTTTCTCTTCCCGACGAATTTTGATCTTATTTTGTCTAGCTATAGAAAATAATTATCTGATAATTTGATTGTTATGGCACTGAATAAGTAAATTAACTTAGGTAGAATTGTCATGTTTTTTTAACATTGGCTTGGCCTAGCCATGAGCAACTAGTGTTTTTCCGCTTTCTTAGACCTGTCTTTATTTGTGCAAAAACGGTTTTGTAATTGTATTCAGATAATCCCTGGATTTCTCTTCGCAGGTAGACTCCTAAATATTTTATAGTGTCTAACCTAGCTTTACAAGGAATTGTTCTTTCTATCTCTTGCTCTTGAGCTTTGTTAATAATATATAGAAATGCAGAAGATCTGTTCATTTTGCAACCTGCAACTTTGCCAAGTTGTTTATGATTTATCATTTCAAGTAGTTTTTTACTAGAGCCTCTGGCATTCTCTAAGTATATCATCATATCATTTGCAAAGTGAGATAGCTTAGTTTCTTCTTTGCCTATTCTAATTCCATCCTTTTCTTTTTCTTCTCCTATTGCTACCACTAATATTTCTAGTACCATATTGTATAACATGGGTGATAATGGGCATCCTTGTTTCACCCCTGGTCTTCTTGCAAGTACATCTAGCTTATCTCCCTTGCATATGATGCTTGCTGAAGGTTTTCGGTAGATACTACTTATTGTTTTATTATTTTATGGGAAGTTCCATCTACTCCTATGCTCTCCAGTCTTTTCAATAGGAATGGGTGTTGTATATTGTCCAAGGATTTTCTGCATCTTTTGAGATAATCATGTGGTTTCTGTTAGTTTTTGACATGATCAATAATGTTAATAGTTTTCCTAATAATGAACCATTCTTTTCAAGGTAAGTTGCTGTATTTTTTTTTTTGCTAAAATCTTTTTTAAAATTTTTGCACCAATATTCATTAGAGAAATTGGTCCAGGATTTCCTTTTTCTGTTTTGGCCCTTCCTGGTTTAGGTATCACAACGATATTTGCATCATAAAACGACTTTGAGAGGACTCCTTTGCCAATTTTCCCAAATACTCGATATAATATTGGAAGTAACTGTTCCTTAAATGTGTGATAGAATTCAATTGTTAATCCATCCAACCTTGGAGATTTTTTCCTAGGGAGTTCATGGATGGCTTGTTCAATTTCTTTTTTCCGAGACAGGGTTATGTAACTACTCAACTTCCTCTTTTGTTAATCTGGGCAATTCACATTTTTTAAAATAGTCATCCATCTCCTTTAGATTGTCGAATTTATGGGCATACAGTTGGGCAAAGTAATTTCTAGTTAATGTTTTAATTTCCGGCTCATTGTAGGTGACTTCAACCCTTTTCATCTTTGATAGTGTAATTTGCTTTTCTTCTTTGGTTTTGTTTTTTTTTTTTTTATCAAATGGCTCAAAGGTTTCTCAATTTTGTGGTTTTTCATAAAACCAACTTAAAGTTTCATTTATGACTTCAATAGTTTTCTTAATTTCCATTTTATTAATCTCTCTTCTGGTTTTCAGTCTTTCTGATTGGGGATTTACTTGGGGATTTTCAATTTTTTCTTGTTCTGGCTTTTTCACCTGCATGCCCAATTCGTTCATGTCCTTAGAGGAAGAAATTTTACATCTTTAAATTCCTACATCAGCCATTGTCTATTTTGAAATATTAAATGACTTTACTATATATCAGTCCAAAAACGTCTTAAGATGTTGTTTAATATACAAAACTATATAATTACCTTTACTATTCATCAGTCCACAATATATTACTAAATTCAAAGCTTTTTTTTTATCAGGGGTTTCTTGTTTATTAAGTATTTACAATTAGTTTGACAAGAGGAATTGGTTGCATCAATGAACATATGCAAAACTTTTTATTAACTTTGGGAATTTTCAATTATTGATATATATGTATATGTACACGTATACATAGATACACACACATACATAAATATGTATGTATGTATAGTCAAAGTCAGGTCCTCTGGTCCGCTGAAATATGGGGCCGTGCTCTAGAGCCCTTCTGGAGGGGAGCACAAAGGTAAATGCATCAAGAAACAGGTACTACTGTGCAAATTTTTGTATATAGGATTATTGTTGCACCTTTGATTGTGATATTGCCTACGTGAAAATTAATATATCCCTTCACCTTTCAGTGCTCAAGTCAATTCTCTGCCACCCGAAGTTTCACAGAAGGTGCTAACCTGCTCTTGCAGAAGGAGATAATTCATGCCAACGGAAATACAAGTCTTGTCTTTATCACCAAAAAGAATTGTGTGATATGGGCTTGTATCCTGAGGCAGACATTTATATAACCCACTCATTAAACTGAAATTCATCTCATTGTTTCCTAAAGCTAAGGACAAGAAGAGAAAAGTAATTAACAAGAGCACTGGATTTCTTAATTCAACACAATACCTGGCAGAGCCAGGACTAGATCACTTAGTCCTAAATCCTGCCTGTCTTATCTAGCTACACTACAGCACTGTCTGACTTGGGAAGGACAACTTTTACTTGTCAGCATTTCCAATTTGTATTACCCATGAAGAGTTGTGCAACAAGATGACATTACTCAATTAAAGTAATGGCTTCATGAAAAGAAAACTGAATATCAATCATCAGGGAGAGAGAGAAAAAAGACTTTTGGATTGCAATGTTTTGGGATAATTTGTGACTTTGCTACCATAACCCTGAATTAAAATATCAAAGAAATGAGAATTACTGATTAGGGAATGCTCCACCCCAGAATACAATAATTTGTCAAAATGCCAGAAAACCAGAAAATTTCGAATTTCTCTGACAAATAATTTGGGCTTATTCTCAATTAATGTGAACAAAAGAAAACAAGAAATAATTACAAGGAAGGAAGATGTTGCTTCAGGGAACGAAAAATGACTACCAGGCCCCAGGATCGGAACTCTATCACACTCATACTTCATGATAAGAGCCTGGTTTCCTTTGCCAATATGATTTATAAGAAAATGTGTACGCAAAGGGTTCACTACTAATAAAACTCAAGAAAATATGTCCTCACTTTATTACTACTCTCATCTTCCCCTCAAAACAATGAAGATTTGAGGTTCATGGTCACAGCTCAGTGACTCCTCAAGTTCAAAAAAGTCATCACCAATTTTGTCTAATGCTGCATGAAGCTATGCTGTACTGCCACACTCGTGTATCAGATAACAAATTTTACTAATTCTTTGATGAACATAAATGAGATAGAACAAATAAATGTCTTATGGTACAGAATTTCAAGGAAAGCATACATATTTAATAAAAATATATTTAAAAAAAGAAATTTTTTTCTTCCTATTCCTATCCCTAGTTGTTTGAAGCTTTTAAAATTCTAACCTTACTATGGTTGCGCTTACACTCTGATTTGGGTTTCTATAGAAAATGATTCTGGTTATTATATATTTCATAAAGTCAGTGTCTGCATTCAGATATCTGTCACAAACCTACTTATGAATAGTTCTATCAGTAACAATCCTTTCAGTTTTCCCTATATTTATTTCCGTCTTGTAGACTATAAATTTTCTTGTTTGATGAAATTCATAGACATTCCACCTTCATTGAGTTTCCTAAGTACAATTATTTTTATTACAATTTGATTTGGAATTTCAAAAAATTTGATTAAATTTCTTTCTCTAGATAACATAATAGAAATTGAGGAATACAACTTGACATTTTTAATCTTAAAAGTTCATTCTATTTGCATGTATGTAGCTAGAGATATACTATTTTACAAACGAAGAAAACGAAGAAAAATGAAGTTCATTCATCACCTGACAAGCTATAAGCAAGGAATGTTTTCTGAAAAGGATGTGATTTTAGACTGTACTAGATATACTTAAAATTAAATACTGTTTCTTGTGCCATTGTGATTTCTTATTTCTTTTAAGGAACGATTTACATAGCTCATCTCTTTCAGATCTGTAGTGTAATATGCGCATGATCACACTTTCTTTGGAGCTCTGTTGGCATGAGCAAGGCATCTAAGCTAACTGCTCCTTAGTTTCATCACCATTCAAATGGAAGTAAACAGAATACCCACACTGCTTTTCTCACAAGGTAAAGGGTAAATTGATTTGAAACAGAAAACTCATAAATACGGGATGAAGTTATTATTGCAAGCCCAGGTCATTGAGATTCCCAATGGCCCAGCTGGCAGGATTCAATATTAGGCAACCACTCAGAAAAATCTCTTCTCTTTGAAAGTTTAACGGCCTGAATCAGGAGATTGGAAGTGTTCCTAGGATGATGTTGGAAGTGGGCACATGTGCAAATATCTACCAAAAATCTAGGAACATATATGTATTACCTTTCAAACCTTTGTCCCCTGTTCCCCCTAACTTCTGTGTCTTTTGCATCCTCTTTGGTATCTCTGAACTGAAAGCTTTATGAACATTTAGAAATGTTGGAAACGTTTAAAATGTATCCATTTCCAAAGCTTGGATAAGTGATTTTCATAGACTTCCAAAAAGGAAGAAGGCTTTGCTCTCCAGCTGTTTTACCGTTCTGCCTTTATATGTCCAAATATTAGATGAGCCCATCTGTGTCGGTGTGCCTCTGTGTGTGAACATGCTACAGTTACAGGAGACGTTTACGTACTTATTTTTCCCATGTTTTAGCATCAAAAATAACTAATATCACTACATATAATACATGTGAAATATGTTCAAAATTTTTCACATGATTTCATTAATTACATTTAGAACAATGGAGAAATCTGATAATTGTTATTGTAACTTGCTTAAAGAAATTTTTGGAGAAAGCAGACATTAATAACACAAAATACCTTGAGGCTGTTTTGTTCAGGATAATCAACCTACAAGGATAATTAAGTAAATAACCAAAAATAGACCAATTCCTACCCTTTAAAAGTATAAAATGGAAATAGAACATATATACATATATTTATATACATAAATATTTAATATATATGAAATTAAAGATTGCTCTTTCATTATTTTTTAAAATTAGCTATTTTTTTTAATTTGTCACTCTTACCTTCCTGATCGTTGGCAGGTCCAGTCACGGTAAATCTGGAATCAGCAGCCCTTTCCAAACTGCTGATTTGGAGTGAAAGGGGCTGATTAAGTGCCTTCTGTTGTCCATATTGATAAATTAGTTCGTAATGACTATGTACAAAGTAAAAGATAAAACAAAATATTTCTACATCAACCAAGATAAAATTATACGTACCGGGTCTCTGCATACCTTAGACTTTAATAATCAGATTATCAGCAAAATTGTTGTTATTCTTTTGATAAAGTCTGTAGGGTATAGCTAATTATTCAGCCTAAACCTAGTATACATGTACTCAGAGTCACAGTAATAGAGAAGTATAGATTCAGAGCTTTAGATCATCTACTCCAAACACTTTATTTTCTAGATTAAGTAACTGAGTTCCAGAAAAGGTTAACAGTTCTCCAGGGTGATCCATAAAGTGAGAGGCATCATTTTTCCTCAGGTCCTCTGATTCCAATTAGAGCACTCTTTCCCCTGACCAAACTGCCTCATTGTAAATTTTGATGTTGATTATTATATTTATTACTTATTCTCTTTAGCTGTCACTCACTTTCAGGTGTCCAACATATCATGTGGCTTTTCCTAAAACTAACTTTAAATCTACTATAACTGGAGGTATCAGCAAAGATTAAGAAACAAACAGGAAAAAAAAACCGTGTCTTTAAAGCAGACTTTATAAATAAATTTTTGTGAAGTGAACTTTTGGGATGATCAAATACTAAAATGTATGGAAAACATTGGAAAACCTTATAGAACTATAAAAATGGCACCTATCATCCTCGTTATCCTTACTTCTGAAAAATCTGATCTCACATACCCTGACTCTACTTTGTAACTCGTCTCATGCTTATGTCCTCCTGAACTTGGATAACCGAAATTGGCCTTTGGACCAACTTCTTCACAGTGCCTTGAAGTATGCTTGCCAGATGCTTGCCATATTATGCAACTATGAAAGTCCCAGACAGTCTCCTTTGTATAGAGGAGAAATGATTTTAAATGCAATTCCATACAAATTATTAGAATTAAAACGTTGATACTTACATGGAATGACCACTGAAAGCAGCATGTTCCTCAGCTGTCTGTCCAAATGCATCTCGGCAAGAGAGATCAATATCATATTGAAGAAGAAGACTGACTACACCTGTTGGTTTACAACGGGCAGCAATCATCAGGGCTGTTCTAGAATAACAAAGAAACCATCGACATTTCAGAATTTAAAGGAGTCACACGTAATTAGATTTCTCTCGATATGTTGCAACAAGAGGATATCTCATATATGAGGTTATACGCATGTGCAACATGAATACTTCGTGAGGGATGAGTACTTTTTGTGCTTATATGCAGCATGAAAAATGGCAGTTAGGAAAAGAAGGAAAGACAGGATTGAGAGGGGTATTTTTTGTCCTCTTAGAGTTCTAGCAGGAACTGTCCAATTCAAGATTTTCATGACAACAAGAAGGTAGTGCATCAGAGTAACTTGTGTACAAAAGTGAAGAACTTTCAAGGGAGCCTACACCAAGTTTCCACTTGTTTACTAGCCTTGAAAGGAAAGTGGAGGCTCTTTGAAAGTAATGTTTATGGACAAGCTCATGTAACTGAAGAAAGGTTCATCACCAGATAGCTAGGACCATTGGATTTCAGGAAGGCCCATTAACCCATGAAGGCAGTTGATAAAGAGTTAGTGTGATTACAAGCTGCACTAGTAGAGAAAATATCCAAAATCGTGAAAACAGAGATCTTTTGAAGTTCCGAGTTTGTGTTATGTTGAATAATTCACTGTCTTTCTGCCTAAGGCAGTATTGTAGGTATATCAGTAATGTCACGTAGAGGTGTGCTGTTCCTTGATTACTTCGTGATAACTCATGGGGCAGCGAGGTGGTGCAGTGCATAGAGCACGAGTGCAGGAGTCAGGAGGACCTGAGCTCAAATCTCACCTCAGATACTTGACACTCACTAGGTGTGTGACCTTGGCCTAGTCACTTAACCCTAATTGTCTCATCCTGGGTCATCTCCAGTCATCCTGATGAATATCTGGTCACTGGATTCAGATGGTTCTGGAGGAGATGTGAGGCTGGCAACCTGCACAGCCCTCCCTCGCTCAAAATAAAGTCAATTGCAAGTCATGGCAGTATTGCCCTGATGGCATGGTCTTCCTCTGCAAGGAAGGGTGAACACTCACGCAGTGATAACCGATATAATAGGCTAACTCTGTGGAAGGTGGAAGTAGTGTCAAAAATATCCATGTAATGTAAATATATTATATGGGGAAATTATGGATATTTTAAGGTATATTCAAGTGTCAATAAACTCTTTATGGCAGGTAGAAATGTTGATTCTGTTTAAATGTTTTTCTCTGATCCAAAATCTCAATACCAAACATAGCAAAAGGAACGAGTACAATATATTTGGGGGTGGCGCGGAATAAAGGATTATGGGAAAGATTGAAACTGATGGAGTTATGAAATATAGTATTAGCTCTTAATATTATCCTATCTTTTAAAATATTAGGTTTGTTTTTTAAAAGATTATTTTTAGTTTTGCGATCCAAGATGATGGAGTAAGCAGTAAATCGCCATAACTCTCCAATATTCACCTCGAAACAACCATAAAATACTGCCCTCAAACAAATCCTGCCACAGCAGAACCATCAAAGGTATAGGGTGAAACAATCTTAGAGCCCCCAAACCTTGGAAGATTGACAGGGAAGTTCTTTCTCACTTAGGTAAAAGGGAGCATACTCCAGGACAGGAAGTATCCCAACAGGGCAGCAGCAAGCCTCATCTCAACAAAGCAATGGTAGATTCGGAGTCCCAGTATAGGGAGTGGGCAGACTCCAGTTCTAAGAACTGACATGCCTCAGAATAGACTCAGCCAAACAGGTAGGGTCTATCCCTACAGGTGATTAAGGAAACAGGCAGCCACCAATGGTTACAATGCCAAGAACTTCAGGGTACATCTAGGGAAACTCAAGAACACTCCACCAGTCGTAGCACATGACAAACATCAGCAGTAGAACTCCGGGACAGCATCAGGTAAGCTGCCAGAACCCTACTATCTGCAGCAGTGCCTTTCATTCCCACTCCCATCCCCCGAGCAAACCACCGTAAAAGAGGGCTCCCACACGAGTCAGCAAAACATTGCAGCACCAGGTAAACAGCCAGGACCTGGAGACCCTGCTACAAAATTCTGAAACAGTGCCCTTTCCACATTGTGAGCAGAGCTCAAATTGAAAAGAAAGGGGAAAAAAAGACGAGCAAAAAGTCATTGGAAAAAATGACCATAGGAAGTTATTGTGGCCACAAAGAATGTGGAGGAAAAAAATTCAGAGAAGGAGAATGACGCCAAAACACGTATAGGCAAAATCGCAAAGCAAAAAGAGAAGTGAGCTCAATCCCAGAGAGAGCTCATGGAAGAGCTCAGAAAGGAAATTAAAATCATATAAGAGAGGTAGAAGGAAAAGTGTGCAAAGAATTGAGCGATGAAAGAGAATTGTGACAATATAAAATACTTGGGAATCTCTCTTCCAATACAAACCAACCAACAATGAACACAATTACAAAACGTTTTTCACTCAAATCAAGTCAGATCTGAATAATCTAAAAAATATCAGTTATTCATTGGTAGGCCAAGTTAATATGATACAAATGACAATTCTACCAAAAGTAATATCTTACTCAGTGCCATACCAATCAAACTACCAAAATTATTGTATAGAAATTAAAAAATAAAATTCATCGGGATGAACAAAAGGTCCAGAATACCAAGGGAATTAATCAAAAATAATACAAGTGAAGGTGATCTATCTCTACCATATATAAAATTCTATTGTATAAATCGACAATCATCAAAGCCACTTGGGACAGGCTGAGAAACAGAGTGTAGGATTAGTGGAATATGTTTGGTATCAAAGAACCAGGGTCAATGACTACAGTAATCTTCTATATGAGAAATCCAAAGATTCCAGCTTCTGAATTCACTAGTTGACAAAAAATGCTGAGAAAACCGGGGGAAAAAGTCTCATGACAGAAAATGTTATTCACATCCAGAGAAACAATTATGGAGTCTGAATGGAGGTGGAAGCATACTATTTTCTCTCCCTTTTGGTTTTTTGTTTTTTCTGTCTTCAGATTTTCCTCTTTTATTCTGCTACTTCTGTCAAACATGAGCAGTGTAGAAATAGGTTGAATATGATTGTACATGTACAGCCTATATCAGTTTGCATAACATCCTGGGAAAGGGGGAGGCCCAGGAAGAAGAGCAATTTGAACTCAAAATTTGAAAACTGCAAAAAATTGAAAAGTAAAAATAAATAAATTTTAAAAGAATAAAAGAGAGAAAATGTGACAATGTAAGTGCTTTCATCGTCCTCAAATATTAAAAGAACCAGGAGAAGGCTTCAATGCCTTTCTTGGATCCTCTTTGTGGAATTTCTGGTATTAGGACAAAAATCCTGTAGCATAAGAAAGTATGGAAGGACTAAAATCTCAGCCAGTGGCATAAATATTCACAGTGATAAGGTCACAGGATCATGAAAGTCAGTCATCTTATTATTGTATTGATTTGTATTTGTCAGTGCACATATCCTTAAGAACAATGAAAGGAAGAAGAAGGAAAAATTACACACATCAATTCTCATGATTGACATGAAGATTATTTCATGTAGAGAATCAATTGCATCACGAGTACACAAAACAGCTATGTGATGATCTTAAGTCATTGAAAATCAAACAATGAAACCTGAGAAAATAAATCACTAATTGATGGTGGATGGCATGCCCACATGAATGGCTTTCTCTGCTGCAGAAGCATAAATAGTAGCCCTTTTCATAATTGATGTTTGTGCACATTGTCACCCTTTCTCAGTGATGAACAATTTCAATTATTGTTGCTCACTAAGAGTTCCCTGATTGAAGTTGTTCTTATTCCTCTAATAACAGTTACCTCTTTTTTTCTTGGAAGCTTTAATTACCGTACCTGTCAAGCCTATCCGATGTATTCACATTTGCTCCATTCTTTAAGAAAAGATCTACCATATCTCGGTTATTTTCTTTAACTGCAAGCAAAAGTGGTGTGCAGCCTTCCTGCAAAATCATATTAAAGATCAAGTTAAGGTATGCAAGAATTGTTTATATGATAGAATTCAGTTGAAGGCATGTTGTGAACATCCTGTGAACTTGCTAATGACATGCTAAGGAAGTAGGCTACAATGGAACTCTGGAATGAGAAGAGCAGGGCATAAATCCAGCTTCTGTTAGTTAATTTCCATGTGACCGTAAGTAAATTATTTCACTTCTTTGGGCCTTAATTTCCTCACATGTAAAATGAGGGAATGAAGTTAGATAGCCTCTGGGATTGCTTCCAGTTATTAATTTGTGATCAGGACGTAGAAAACCAGGATGTGTAAGAGATTTTCCTAATCTTTTAGGGGTACCTTCCTTTCCTCTGTCTTCATGTCATGATCAATGATCGTCTGCGTGCAGTCACCCTTATTTCCCCAGTACTTGGCCAAGCTACAACTAAGTTCTGGTCAGTTTTCAAGTTGCCTAGTTCTCTTCATCCTTTCCCCTGAAGTGTGTTACAACCAGCCTCAAAACTCAAGAAAATCTTGCCTTAAGGTGGCTGAACCTTGAAGAAAGTCATTCTCTTGATATTTTCCCTCCCTTCACAACCCTCCTAATGTATATTTTGATTTTTATTTTCTTTCTTGAGCAGCAGTGACGAGGAGTCAAACCTTTTCTTAAAAATCAGGAGATACTCAATAAGTCTAGAAAGGAAACGGCATAGCGTGTAGGAAATAGAAAAAAAAAACACACCTACATACACTTAAGAATTTGTTCTTGTAAAATGTCTGTCTGCAGTTTTATGCTGAACAAATTTTTAACAGAATATTTTTTAAAACATTATGACATTTCTTCTTGACCAATTAACATTGTACTATCATAGGTAAAGGTTTATATGTAAAGTATTGCAGACAGATATTTGATGGAACCTTTGAATTCTGGGTACCAGACCTAATATAGCATGCAAAGAAAATTCTAGAGAGATAGATGTGGTGGACTGAATGGAGAGCCAAACTCAAAATCAGTGAAACAGAGATTCAAGGCCTGCTGCTGAGACACTTAGAGTGGCTAGGTGAGCCTGGGAAGTCACTTCACATTTCACCATTACAAACCATTCCCTAAGTCACGTTTTCATAACTTTTTGTGTGTGTGTGTCATGCACCCCTTTCCAGAATAATGCTTTTAAATACCTAAAATACAGAGAATGCAAAGGAAGCCAATAACATTGAAAGAACTATAAAATAAATGGTGATTTTTTTTGAAATTAATGGATCCCAGGTTAACAACCCTACTCGAAGATTAAATCTTAGAACAGGCCCTGGTCCAAAGCAGTCGAGGGAAGTTCCTCATTAAGAGTTCCGTTGTGAATGGAGTCTCCTCCCCGTTTTGCCTGGCCATCAGAAAATTCCCAAGGCCAATGAACTTTGACTAGAGATGGATTTTAAGATACTTGCATTAAAGAAATGCTTCCAAGAATATAATGTGCATTGGAAAATACCTGATTTACACATTTGATCTCAGAAAATATTTTCTCACACAAGAGGTAGACTTCTACCTTGTTTTTTGCTTCCATGTCTATTGTATGTCTAAGCAGCTTTGCTGCTATGGCTGTGTTAAGTCCAGAGGCAGCATAGTGAAGTGCAGTGTTGTCATGGGTATCCATCAGAGCAGGGTCTGCACCATAATCCAGCAGGATCCTTGCACACTCCTCCTGCTGACACTGTACTGCCTGTGAATGGAATGTAGAGAAAGAGACAATCAATACTCTAAAAAGTATTTAGTATACTAAAACATCATTAGTGATATTTAAATAATTTAGTAAAGCACATTTTCTTACTCCAAACGCATTCTATAGACCAGCAAGGTTAACTAGGGCATACCTTCATTAAAGATGTCTGATAGTTCTTGTCACGCAGGTTTATTTTGCATTTTCTCTCTACTAAGAGAGACACAACATCTGGATGGCCATTTGCAGAAGCCAGGTGTAGAGGTGTGCTATGAAAATGAGAGCTAAGTCAATGCTTGGTAATTACGAAAATCAAAATTGTACTCTTGTTAGGTACTATACTTGTAACATAAAATGCATTATTGTTACTCCGCCTGAAATCGAAATCGCTGCCCAAATAAATATAAGTGGCCACCCTTCTCACCCGAGGACATCTACAATGTGCATTAGTTCTTCTGACCGGATATGATGAACAAAAACGTCTGGGAAATAAATAGCAGACTCAGAAGAACATTTCACTGGAAGAGAGCAGCATTTGCTCCCACCACGTCACTGAGAAAGAGTAAGTCAGCTGGAAGCAGACTACAAGTAAAAGGAAGGAGTTTCCCCTCCATTAAAAATGGGCAGGCAGGAGGGTCAGGGGTCACCAGCACTCAGAACTTGGGATCCAATCTCCAGGAGGCAGAGCCTGCGCCTGCTCTGGCCCAGGTGCTCAAAGGACAAGTTTTCCAAGGATTAGCCAAGGCACATGCAGACTCGTGGAGGGAGGGTGGAGGAGGGGGTGTCTTACACTGTTCCTGGGGGGGGCCATCCCTTCTCTCACCCCCAGCGCCCTCTCACCGCTTCTCTTTATCCAGATCGTCCACGTGTGCCTGGCCCAGCAGCAGCAGGTGCTGCACCCTGGCCACATCCCCGAAGGAGGCAGCTTTATGGATCTTCCCGAGGTCCTTCATTCTGATGACATAACCGGCACCTGGGACCAAGGGTCGGACCTCGCTGTCTCTCCTGGGAGAGGAGGAGCCAGATGGAGACCGCTCTCTCCTTCTCAAGATTTTGAAAATCTTCCTCATCCTGAGGGCGGGCTTCAGAGATGGTCTGGAGAACTCACTTGGAGACCCTCAGCCTTCTCCGGGAGCTCGCTTACTCTCCAAAACACTTCGATAGTCAGAGACTCCAAGGAAACTGCGTCCAAACAGGGCAACAGTTAGAAAGGAATCGATCCTGGAGATGCTTGGAGCCCTAGCAACGCCTCGAGGGAGACCGAAGTGCGCGTGAGCTTGACAGACGCTCAAGGCATGCGCACGCGCCCAACGGGAAAGATTAAGCCTGCACGAGTGCTCACGTGCCAGGTCCATTAACTCTCTGCTGGAAGGCTCCAAAGGTCATGATCGCGAGGGTGGCTGGGCCCAAGGCTGGCTGCTTCCCCTGCTAGAGGTTCTGCCGGGTCTCGCGCTGGGACAGGATGCATAGGGGCGGGGCTGTGAAGGGGTGGAGGAGACCTAATGGGAAAGCTGGAGCAGCTGGATTCAGAGGACTTGGATTCGAATGTCGAACTCCGGACTGGCTCTGTTGTTTCACTTGGGAAAGCACCTCCTCTCCCAGCCTCAGTTTCTGCGTCTGTAAAAGGAAGAGGTGATTCTCCATAGCCCGCCAAGGGTCTACAAGGCTTTAAGAATTCGTTGACGCCCCGACTGAAAACGAGTAGCATGTTACTACTCTGATGTCTGGTAGCCTAGGTTCCTCTTTGCTCTCATTCTTCCTTTTCCCTTCTGACCTTCAGGAGAGGAGGGCAATGATTCCTCAGGGACAGGCTGCCTGGCACGGGGAGGGTGGAGCTGGCCTTAGACAGGAAGCCCTGGGTTCAAGCCTAGCTTCTGCAAAATTATCATTGCCCTAGATATGTCCTAAGTAAGGGTAGGGGAAGAGTGGGTTGCAGCAGTTTCTTGGAAAAAGTGATGTTCGTTTTAGCTGATCATAAGAAAGGCTACGGTAATAGAATAATACAGTTTAAATCTCGCAAGTTAACAGTTCCATTCACCTCTGGGCTGCAGGGTCCCCGTCCACAAGACTATGATAATAATGGGGGCTACATATTAAGAGGAATATTGATAAGTTAAGAGTTGTGATTATGGTTTGTCCTTCCTTCTGATAGAGGACCTTGACCTCAGTAAGAAGACAACATGACTTATACTTCAACTGGATTGGAGGGAGGGCTGTGCAAAGCCACCAGCTTGATTTTCTCCTCTGGAGCCATCTGAGTCCACTGGCTACATATCGATCAGCATGACTGGAGATGACCCAGCGTGTGCCGAGGAAACTTGTTCGTTTGAAATAAATGTCTTTTCAAATTCTCACTTTGAGTGAGGCAATGCCAGTTCAGTGAAGAAGCCTGTTTAAAAGGTAAATCAAAGGATATCTACTTTAATGGAAATCAAAAAAAAAAATTCAACTCTCTTCTCTCCTGAAGAGAAACAATTATTATTTACATTCACTCTGAAGCCAGGATGGCCAAAAAATACTCATTAAGTGGTACTTCGTCAGCGACCTATAGTTCACTTAATCAGAGGCAGAGTGAATTGAGTTGAAGGCATTATCGTTAAGAAGCGAATCCAACCAGTAAATGTCCGGTAACTATGTAGGTTTGAGTCATGAAATCTCACCTTTCTTTGGGCAGAACCCCCTACAGGAAAGAGGTGATACCCTATGTCGGGGAGAAAAAGAGGAGAGAGGACAGGACGAGCTGAGTAGCCCAACTAGAACTGCTCAGCTGGGTCCCTATTGAGCTAAAGTGAGCTACTCACAGGCTTTGGTATCTCCTTTATTCTTGAGGAGCAATAGAACTTGAAGAAGATGATGACACGGCTTACCACTGAATTGGATTTCAATAAGGAATGGCTGTGCAAAGTCACCAGCTTCACTTTCTCCTCCAGAACCACCAGGGTTCTTTGGCCATATATGAATCAGGATGACTGGAGAAGGCTGAACTCAATTCAGAGACAAGTGATATGGATGAACTAAGAATGAATAAGACAGTTGAGGGACGGCATGATGTCTAATTTCAGATCCGTGAAGAGCTGCTGTGCTGACTTGGGTATCTCTAGAACAGATTGGTCAAATCAGTGATGAAAGGTGCCTAGTTGTGACTTTTATAAGAAAAATGAAAATTTATGGCAATGGAATGGATTGGTTGTGAGACAAGTTCCTTCAGGAGACACTGTCTGACTATGTGTGACTACTACAGACACAATTCTTACATTGACTGCAAGGTTGGACTCTGGAATTTATAATGTCTCTTCCGACAGGGATATTTTCATTCTCTGTATTTGTTTGTATCGTCCTGTTGCAGACTTCCATTAGAATAGATCATGAAAGCTGCCTTGGTTTTGAAGGTACATATAATGCAGAGCAGATTGGCGATCTTTATTGATGTTACCTCAGGAAGTACTTGCAAAGGGGAATACAACCAGCTATGACCACATGGTCTTTGGCTTTTCCCCTTTTTTTCCTCTGCAGCTTTCCATTCATGATGTGAAATTTGTACTCTGCACTACTAACATTCATTCTGTTCATTCAGGTCCATGATCACTGGACTTCTGAATACAACAATAACGGATACTCACAAGATGATGTCCTTTTCTCCTCCTCCTCCTCCTCTCCCTTCTACTTTGCCTCCTTCTACTCCTCCTCCTCCTCCTTTTTCTCCTTTTTGTTCTTCTTCTTCTTCTTCTTCTTCTTCTTCTTCTTCTTCTTCTTCTACTTCTACTTCTTCATCATCAACATCATCATCATCTTCTTCTTCTTCTTCTTCTTCTTCTTCTTCTTCTTCTTCTTTTTCTGTTTCTTCTACTTCTTTTCCCCTTTTCTTATCCCTCTCCCTCTTCCTTTACCTTTAACTTTTTCGCTCACTTTCCCTTTCCCTCTCTCTCTCTCCTCCCCCTCCTTCTTCTCTTTGCTCTCCTCCTTTTTATTCTCCTCCTTCGGTAATGGTAATTTAAATGTAAACATCTTTCCCATTCCTTAATATGATCTGCTGAGGTCACATTCTTCTTTGTCTCCTCCTCCTCCTCCACCTCCTCTTCCACTTCCTTCTCCTAGTCATCAAAAATATCCACCCATCACTTCCTAAAAGAGATCTCAAATTTGAAACTGCAAGGAACATTGTAGTCGAATTCCAGAATTATCAGGTGAATGAGAACATACTGCATGCATTCAGAAAGAAGCAGTTCAAATACCATGGAATTACAGTCAGGATCACGAAGGTCCTTGGAACTTGTACATTAAAAGGTCAGAGGCTTTGGGATATGCTATTCTGTAAGGCAAAGAAGGTTGGACTATATCCAAGGGTCAGGTACCCAGCAAAAATGAGGGTGATCTTTCAGTAAAGGAGATGGATATTAAATGAAAGAAGGGACTTCCAGATCTTCCTGATGAAAGGGCAGAGATTGATGGGAAATTTGACCTTCAAATACAAGACTCAAGGGAAGTATGAAAAAATAAACAAGAAAAACACATTTTAAAAAAATATCAGCTTATTCAATAAGAGAAAACTGTTGACATACCTATGTGGGACAACAATACTCTTCACAATCTTGACCATTTTATCTTTATTCTGACATTTAAAAATCTTGAAAATTTTATCTTTATAATGACATAGACAGAGGCTGTGGGTATAAACTAACAGATGTGACAAAAAAAGGAATTAAGTATCACAAAAAGATTGCAATGGGAGAAGGGCAAAGGAGGACGCAGAAAACTGTAAATTACTCCACTTAAAGAGACACAAAAATATATGACTGTAAAGGGAAAGAAGGGAGGGAGATGAGCATTGTTTTTACTTTGCTCTCATTAGATATGATTCAAGAAAGGAAGAACATACTCAGTTAAGTATGGAACCTAACTAGGCTCAGAAGCAGTAAGAAGAGGAAGGGGAAAGAAAAAGGACGGGGTCTTTAGAAGGGAAGGAAGACAAAGGGAGCACCTCTGCCCTTTCTGAGAATCAGAAAGGGGCAGCTCATCAGTGTCACTAATACCTACAGGGAGGAAGGAATGCAACCAATAGAAGGTGATATCTCAAACAAATTTCTTTCCTTCCTTCATTAATTGATTTCATCCGTTTCTGCTTTCATAGGCAGAGGGAAAGAGTGATAAAATGCATGATAATAATTTGATCGATTTCACGATGTTGTCTCACACATGTTCCATGAAAGAGAAGGAACATAAGGATTTGTAACAGGAATAACTTTCAGTTAGATTTCTAAAATAAGGCTCCTTCCATTACAATGATTCAGTAATTGACATTCATCATTGCTCTGTATGATAAAAAATCAAGTTCCTCAAATGCCAGATTTAGGATTTTGCATTTCTTTTATCCAAAATCGATTGGAAGTAAATCATTTAGCAAGTAAATCATTTAGCCCTTAGTAGTCCTTTGCCGCCTGGGTACTGGAGTGCTCCCTATTCATGCTCTCCTCGTGACTTTATAGAAGGAATCTCATAGAATGGATCTTCTAAGCATTTTGAGATAGCTTTTCCACCTATCCTGAATGGGGCCCAGTTTGCTTGAACTGATGGCACTGCAACATCAAACTTTTATACTTTGAACTCAATAATTCTTCCACTATTCTTTTGAAATTTGATGGTAAAGGAAGTTTAGGTTACAATCTACTGACCACACTCCGGGTCTCACTTTTCCCATCCTTAAAAGAGATGTTCAGACTAGAAAACTTCTAAAAGTTTTAAATCAATGATAAAATGAAAATGCTACAGTTCTCCCAGAAAAGAGCTGTTTCTCAAGACGTGTATTAGGAAAGTTTAAGACAGTCATCATTTCATTGGTTTGCAGCTAAGATGATTGTACCAGAATAATGACTCTAAATATAGGACAAATTCTTATCTTCAACACCTAAGAGGAAAATAACTTTTGCAAAAGAGTGTTAGACTTCGAGTATGAAGAGCCCTAGATTGAAATACTGCTACTAAAACCTACTGAGTGTGATGATATGGGCGGGGGGGGGGGGGGGGAACATTTAACAAGTTCTCCTCACCTAAGTTCGATTCTGTAAAATGAATTGAACAATATGAATATTGCCCTCATAAGTGTGTTGCCAGTCTGAAGTGAGATAATGCAATGAAAGTCATTTGCACAGAACCCTACTATGCCTGTGCAAATAGTAGGTATTGTTACCTTTGTCATTACTGTAGGATGAATCAGTGTGGTGTCCCATCGATAGAGCAAAGGAAATGAAATATGCTGAAAGGCAGACAGTTTTACAGGCCTAAAATTCCAACCCACATCTTCAGATTGATGAAGCACCTTGAAGACCTATTCTTTGGGAAACCTGAGTCTGACCGAAATGTGAAATACGTGCAACTCCCTCGATTTACTTTTTCTCCGTATGCTTCTTGGCCCCTTGGAGTTTGTTTTGAATTACTAAGGAAAACTCAGAATATACAATTTAATCTTGAATAGCATTTTTTCCCCTTTTAATTGTATTCAGGTCCCGAATGATAGTAATGAAAAAGAAAAATATCTGCTGGACAAAATTGGAACCCTACAGTACAAAGTTGCTATGCTCAAACTGGAGCTAAATACAGTAAAAATTAAAGATCATGCAAAAGAAAATCAAGATCCAGAAGAAACTGAGGTTTGAAAAGAAAAGAAATATGGGCTTCAAGAGGAATTACAACTGAATGAAGGAGCAGTAACAAAAATCATATCCCAGTAGAGTGGACAAGTAAATGTTCGGACAGCTGAGAATGTAGTGTTGAACACTAAGGTAGAGAATGCAACAAAGAAAAATAGGAAAGGCTTGAGACAGAAATGAAATCATACCACCCCTTCTACTATTGAGGTCATGAACAAAGTGAGACATCGAAACTAGCCTTTGGACATACCTTTCAGGGAGAAAGAGATGAGTGACTTCATTTACAGGACAAACTAAACCATAACTTGTCTAGGTTAGGGAAAGGCAATTGTGCCCTTTGTCAAGAGCTCTCTACACCTAAAAGTAAAGCCAACAGTGTAAAAAAATGAGCTGTACCATGTACATGACTACCTTAGAGTAACGATAGCCATTTTGGAAAGCACACAGAGAGAAGTAAAACAGGCCCAACATAACGCAAAGAAACTTGAACACACAAAGCAAGTGTAAAAAGAAAAACTGAACAAATATATTGTCAAACATAAATCTATCCAAGAAAGATTAGCTTACATCTGGAGTGAAAATATATTACTTCAACAACAGCTTGAAGATACGCAAAACAAAGGCATCATTCAAGAAAAGGTATGGAGTGATGACCAGGTAGAATGTATTGATGTCTTCAGCAAAGTTCGTGTTGATACTGAAAAACAAATTTTTATGGTAGAAGAGAGAAATAAAGAGGTAATCAGTGAATATAATCCCTTAAGAGAACAAATGTGCAAATATGAAAATGGGAAAGCAGAAAAAGAGATAGCTCCTTATTTGTCATAGTTGGATAAGCATTTTCTTTTTAAAATGAAAATCAAAGTAATTTTGATCAAGATAAAAGAAGATTTGAATTTTCAGCCTGCAGATGATACTACCTTTCATTGAAAAAATACTGATATGTAGGAAAGGAGAATGAGAAACAATAATACGATGAATATGCTACTAGAATAATAATGTAGCACTGTGTAATAAAATATGAACCTAATCATTATAAGAAAAAATAATTAAACAGAATGTAATAGAATATAGATATTTAAATAACTAAATGGAAATAATTTCAAATATGAAACTGATAGAATAAAAATAAAATTAAAAAGAAAAGTATGAAAATAAAATTTAAAAATCATCTTTCAAATAAGATGACTCTTTTTGATAATGAAATTATGTAGCCCATGAAATGTGGCTTTCATAAATACACGTAGGGTTAATCCCTTGTGCATAAATACTGATGAATTGATGTCTCTAATAATATGCCTACTTTTCCATTTTAATTCTGCCATGGAATAAATTACATGAAATGCTATACCTGAAGAAAATCCTGAAAAATTATGCTAGCAATTATGGAATAATTGAAATGGTACATCTGAATTTTGATTGTGTGGAATAATATAGTTACACTTTTCATAATTACTTGAAAATATTTATCAGTCGATCTATGTTCAATTCCAAACACTTGGAAATAATTTTAGAAATATTAATCCCTGGATCATATTTTTAATGTTATTCCAAATGCTGTCCACTATGTCCCTTTAAAATTTTGGACGGTGATGCTGTTCAAAGATATTATGATTCTGCATTAAGGATAAGTATTTTTTCTACATTAATATTTCCAATTAAAAAATGTTCTTTGCATTGCCACTCCATATTTTTATCTCACTATTTTTTCTCTGTTTTACTAACACTTCTTGCTAAATGCACACAATTGTAGTTTCTTGAATGATTGCCTTTTATTTTTTGAAGATGGTTAGTCTTTTGTGGTATAATAGCAGTTCTTATTATTTGAGATTTCTTCGCACATGCAGTGGGAGGCCAGACTACAACAAATTGTGCTGGGTAAAAAAAATTTCGTATAATAATATATATATTTAATTTTAATATATACGATCATGTGATTGAATCTCATGATTTCATGCTAGAACTTAATTTGTTTTTAGGCATTCAATTCATTATGCCAATTTTTCCTTTCACAATTTTATATTGGCTTCCTTTAGTTTATGTTTCCTTTCTAAAACTTCCTAGACTTTAGTTAAATTTTTTTTTACATGATACTTAATTTTATCTAATGATGGAAAAATATTAATTTCTTTTGCTTTTCAGTTTTATTTGCTATTAATAATATGTACAATAATTTATTGTCTAGTGAAATAAATAGGATTTTATAGCATATCTGTATATATCTATAAAAATACAACTGTGTATTTGTGTTGTGTGTAAATACACACACGTATGTATGCAGTTTTGCTACATTAGGGCATGAAATGAAATGAAATGATTTCCCTTTACTTAAGTGGTGGAATTAACATATTTTCCCCTTTTTCTGCCTATTGACTGCAGCCAAGAGCGTACTTCCTATTCTAGCAGAAAAAGGAATTGAATTGTATGTTTGCCAAGGACAGTTCAAGATGTGAATGATAGCGAATGATCTTTTTTTCTGTTTTTCTTTTCTTTTTTCTTTTTTTTTTCTTTTGGCTTCCAGAAATCCAAATCAATCTGTTCATGTGTTTTTACCAAGCTTGACTAGCGTATCAGTGCACATGTTCATCCTTCAGGGAAAACTATGGGAGTAAAGAAAACGCAATTTTTACAATAGATGTCCTTATTCAAATAAAGTACTCTACCTTTTTGAAAAATGGAAAGAGAAACCCTAAAGTTTCTATGTAGAATAGGAACCTATAAATTCTTCCTTTCCATTGCCCCATCTTCCATGTGAATTGCACTAACACAAATTTTAGCCCCTAGGTGGCCTTGGAGGTGTTGTAAATCTCAGAAAGTGGTAATGGGGAAATAGGGCTGAATGCATGACTTTATGAGGAGTATACCGAGAATGTAGGAAGATAGCCTTTGATCCATGCTGAATGAAGGATGGGTGGTATAGTCAAAAGAGCTGTGTAATCTCAGGAGCCAAATTGCACTTCATTTCTCTATTAATTGCAACCGTTATGGCTGTGCGTAACTCATTTGGCCTCTGTGGTGTAGCTTTTCTCATCTGCAAAATGAGGTGGTTGTATTCACTAGTCCCTGAGAATATTTCTAGTTCTAAATCTACCAAAAGTGTGAATACATTAATGAAATTATGTTGCATGTCATAATGTTTATATCTGTTAATTTTTAAGGTTTATTCTTCTTATATAAGCTGATATGAATTCATGAACTAATTAATAGAAACAATGCGAACATATTTCTATTAGGTTACAGTAAGAAAGCTTCAACTAGAACTTACTCATTCAAAAAAACATGCAGGACAGAAGCTTAACTAGAGGGTAAATCACTTTTTTGAAATAATTTGAGGGATATGAAACAAAACTGCAGAAGGAAATACATCAAACTAAATGCAACCTATGTATTCAAAAAGTCAGTAGTTGCTCATTGATTAATGGAAAGTGTTTTCAATGTAACTTCAGTTTTCACCATTATTATCTGAACACTGCATCTGTTGTTCAAATGGACATAAAACAAGATTGATAAACTCCACCATTTCTACTCTTCAACTGGGATAATTATATTCACTCTTTAGGTGTTTGACAGTTTTGTTTTTCTGTCCTTATGCAAAGAATGAGATAGTTTTCCAAGTAACAGTACTAACTAAGTCATTTCCATCACTTTATATTTGGAAATTCCTTAATCTTTATTTTCTCATTTAATCCCCATAACAGTTCTGTGAAGTGGAAGTTGCTTACTTCTAATCAAACCACTTGAATAAGAGAAAAATGATATTTCTTCATAATTTGTAAATATATAACTTGTGCATGCCAACGGACATTGAGAATTAAATTAATTAGATGAATAATCTTATTAATATTCTCTAATTTATTCGTAATGATCTCACCGTGTTGCTTTGCATCTCCACAACTTCAGTCATGCTCTTCTTCTTGCTTAATTATACTTCCCCATTTCTGCTACCTATCCATAATCTATCTGTTCCTCAGCACCCTGATGCACGAATACCTCTTTCACCTCCAAGATCCTTTTGAATTCCAAAAGAATGATTCTTTTGCTACATGTCTTTTTGGACTTTTCAGTCCTATTGATTTCACAGTCTTCTGAATTCCACTTTTCATCTCATACCACATGATTTCCTATTTAACTGTGTACTGATAGCCTTATGTTGTTCCTGTTATCAACCTACCATTCTGTGTGCCTAAGGCTTGTTTCCTCAACTAGACTGTAATTCCTTCAGGACATGGATTGTTTATAAAACGTCATCTTCCATAGAATTTGTTTTTCACAGCTTGTTGGAAACAAAAGTCATGGTCATTATTGTAGTAGTAGTGGTGGTAGTGGCATTAGCAGTAGTAGTCATCTTCATAGTGGTAGAAGAAGAAGAAGCTAAGTAAATGTTTATTTCTTGATTTTACCCTGAGTTGAAAGTGTAGCTAACATTAAAATTGTTCCAAGGTCATATGTGGACTGTATTTGGAATAGTCCACTTTGAGTCTTTCTAGTCTCATTTTTTATTAGTTCCCAATTCCCTAGAGTCTCCCAGTGGCAAAATAGAAATTCAATAAAAAATGTTTTACTGTTACTATTAATAGCACTACTACAAGTACTACCACTACAACCACCACCAATACTACCACTACTACTTCTACTACTACTACTAAAACTACTAGTACTAGTACTGCTACTACTACTACTACTACTACTACTACTACTACTACTACTACTACTACTACTACTACTAAAATTATTATAATAAAGGCTAAGGAAAGCATAGAAGAGTTTGACAGTCAAGTTCCCTAAAATGTTCCCTTTGTTATTGCAAAATACATTTCTCTGTTATCAGTTGTGTTTCACATTTATGTGCTTTTAAATGTAATATATTCATCATTACACCAGCCAAAAATTACAGAAATATATATACTTGGTATCCTTCAAAACCTATTTTCAGTCTTGTACCCATTTTCAATGGTAAAGTAATAGAAATCTATGCCAGCACACTGAAAAATAAAATTTTCGACGACGAGGTTGTTCTCTGCTTGGAGGTACGTTGCTGGAATTATGGATAGAATGTTGGCCTGGGGTTAGAATGACCTGAAAAATATTTCTAAGTCTCAGAAATCAATACTGGAATAAAATATGTTTTGTTTCCCAATTAACTCCCCTACCACCCATTCCTTTTATTACCGTCGCATTCTTTTTGGGACACATTGATTAAAATATTAGCCTTCCAAAACTTTTGTCTTTAGGCTACAATTGGGAAGGTACGTGTGAACTGAGCAGTAGAAGGTATAGCAAGGAAGCACTAAGTTAGAGTCCATCTTTGGCATTATGACTTAACTCACATGATTGCCTTCCAGGGAAAACTGGCATCATTTCTTCCCTGTCTAATTTCCCTGACTATGCTGGCAACTAAGTTTTTACTACATAAGAATTAATCCAAATTACTGTTTCCTCCTTTTTCAACACTTCATCAAATAGTGAATGCCGGTTATGTGAATTAAACTATGGTTAATTCTGACCAGGTTACAAATACTATGTGTAAGACATGTCCTCTTTCCTTGTAGAATATGCACTTTCACTGGGAAGCCAATGCAGAATAGTGGAAGTTCATTTATAATACAAGGTAAGATATAAAGAACTACTCACTGAATGGTATATATGTAAATATTTATAAAAAGGAGAGACCACTATAGTCGGGGGTTAGAGGAGGTGGTAGTTAAGCCAGTCCTGTTCTTCCCTACACAAAAAATGGTCAATGAAAATTTGCAAAGTTAGCAATTCTACTGCAAGAACAGTTGCCAAATAGCTACATTTACTGTGTAGTATATATTTGCATGCATAATATCTATTGATACGATACATATATACTAAGAAATACCTGCACTTGAAGGTGACTTTTCCAACATCCCCAGGCTTGGCTCAGCCCCTTGCTGGCCATATGAGTTTTCACAAAGGGTTTTCTGTCTTCAGGCTTTGGTTTCCTCATTTTCAAAATGTTCTAATTGACTTTTCATGTTAGGGACTGTCTATATTTACATCCACTAAAGGAACATTATAAATGCAGCTTTGCAGTCTAATAACATTAAATGATATCATTTGTATTGTGTGGAGTAGGACCTTCAAATATTTCGCTAGCTCCTTTATCCAGATCTGCAACTAAAATTACAAAGACACAAAAACACATCGGTGTAAAACGTTTTTCAAAAGAAATTTACTTACGTTTTAGATTTTGGATTATATTGGTGGAAGCTATCCGGCTTTCTACAAATATTAAAACATAACCAAAACTCATTTGGGGAATATTGTACAATGAAGTTATATTAATGAAGAGCTGATCTTGAATATGCATCTCTTGCAATAGGGATGAAAAGATAAGTTAGGCTACTGTTTCTCTGCTTTTGTTTTTTAAGAAAATGTTGTTGGATGACATCAAGAATTCTTTTTAGATTTATTTCCTTCTCTGTGATTCAAAATAGTTTAAGGCACTTGGTCAAAATTAATACTTTTTAATTATATAATATTTGAGCTATAAAGAGTTTGACTCAACTATCCTGCTCATTCACACAGATTAAAAAAAAACTTTTGGAAACAAGTAAAAAGAAATCTGGAGAATCTGAAAAAGGAGATTTTCTTGACAAGCGGGAAGTGGAGCAAGTATAATCTGAAAGGGATAGACAAATTAATAGGTTGAAAAATAAGGTAATCCATAAGATAGAAGAATGTGAAATATCTTCTCTTTATATTCCTCTTGAAGTAGTTAGAACACGTAGCAGGTCATTGGAGAGCTACATCCTTGAGATTTACATCATCCCCATGACTGCAAAGCAATACTTTCTGTTTAAGTCCTAGTCACATGTTTCTTGCTCCTCTTAGGAACTCAGTAGATAAGTTGGGGAATTTATATTTACATGAATCTTCTAGGCTCCAGTGACTTTCTATCTAGATTTGTATGTTAGAAATTTTTCACCTTCTGCCATTATAAAATTCATGTCCAATAAAATGTATCTAAATATAGTGTGTTAAAAGCACCTATCAAGGATTTTCAAATTGTCACGTGTGAGAAATATCAAGCTTGTTTTGCTCATCAGTGGAAACTGCAAAGACACAAATATTGATTTCACGTATACACAAATTTTCTAAGAATTGGAGTCTTCCCAAAAGGAGATAGACTGTTTGAAGAAAGCAAATGATGGAAAGCCTTTCATGTGCAGTCTTTCCAGGGCTCTTAGAAATTCTGAGCTCCCTCTCATTCTCCGCTTCTCTAATCCTGAAGATAAAAAAATATCCCTGACAAGGAGGACTGAATCATAAAGTATTCGGAAACTATTTGAAAAGAGATTTGAAAATTACCAAAAATAGGTGAAACAAAATTTGATTGCAAGATGATTACCGCTAATATTAAGAAACTTCATAATACAACATAGAATTAAAAGTGAAGGACTTTCTCTATGAAAAAAGGGCTCGAGTTGGTTTAAGGGAAGGAAAGACTCTAGTAGTCTAAAGATTTTCATTTCATTCCTCCAGTAAGTGGGTGAAAACCTTTTTAGTGCACTATGTCCTCTGCATCGCTTTTCTATTTTAGGGAATCAAAGACCTTCCCCCAGCATGAAGAATAAGAAATTGACTCATTCATCTTAAACTCTTTCTTTTCTTCTTCTTCTTTTTCTAATTTTCTTTGTTTACAGTGTTGTACAGTCATATCCATATAACTTAGATTTTTTTTTTCCTCTTCCCTCCTGCTCCTTTCCCCATGGGTTCATCAAGCAATAGATTGCTACATTCCTTGACTTTGTGTCTTGTGTGTCTAACTTATTCCCCTGATCTAAGATTCTGTTTCTTAGCCACGTGGTTTTCATAGTTATTGCTTTATTATATAATTTGAGATCTGGCAGAGATAGGCCACCTTCCCGAGCATTTCTTTTCATTACCTCCCTTGATATTCTGGACCATTTGTGCTTCCAAATGAATTTGGATATTATTTATTCTATTTCTAGAAGATATTTATCTTGTGTTTGGTATGCCACTTAATAAGGAAATTAATTTAGGTTGAATTGTCATTTTTTAAATATTTTATCTGATTTAAACTTGATCTGATTATTTGGTGTCATGGGCAGAAGGGAGGAAAATCAAGGAGGGAGAAAAGTTTGGAACATAAAATTTTACAATAGTGAATTGCCAGGCCTAGAGGCCTGTGTGGGCTACCCGAGTCTTCTTACCTCACCTCCGAGGTCTTCGGTTGGCCAAAACTGGATGCTCATATGAGACAAAGGACGTTCCAGAGTCGAACAAGGGTTGAGCTTTATTTCAGGGTCTAGTTACAAGTGCAGGGGAGTCTTCCTTAGGAGGAAGAGGGGGAGATTTCCTAAGGAGGCTAGGATCTTAAGGGATTGGAAGTAGAAGTACAAGCGGGGAGAGAGGGGGAGGGGAGAGAGGAAAGAAGAAAAGCGGAACCTACTGTCCTCTTGGCTCCTCACGTGCTAAGAGAGCTTTCAGGCTTCCTCAATCCTACTTAACCTTCAGCCGCACAGTTTGCATCTGAATACCGTGCTGTTAGGTAACTAGGTGTGCCCAGATCCGGGACAATCTCGAGGGCGGGGAGATCTCTCTCCCATCACGTTTCTCACGGGAAGAGGCGGAATTACTCGAGATACTTCGGTTCACCTCGATTCCCTGCCGTTCCCTGGGGGGGTCTCGTGAGAGCTCTAAGATTTAGAAGTCCCACTTTTACCCACCCGAGACCGTCCACAGGGATTTGAACTTCCAATCCCAACCGTGAATGTTGAGAACTATACATGTAATTGAAAAGAATACTACTAAGAGTATTAATGAAAACATTAGAAGACTATTTGAATGTGAGTTACTAGTTTTATTAAAAAAGAGAATGAAATACCAGAGAATTAATAATTAAACAACTAAAATGTGACTACATTTTGTTCATTTGTACATTTGCTCAACATCAAATCATCTTAACCACATATGTAGAAATATGCCACTTGCATTTTGTTGAGTATTCTTTTGCTGTGGTCAATCAAATATTAGAATCATAAAGCTTGAGGTATAAGAGATTTCAGAGGACATCTCAACCAACGCCATTATTTGAGATATGAGAAAAATGCAGGTGAGGAATGTCAACTGACTATCCACATTCATACTAGAAATATGAGGCGTGGGATTTGAATCCAAATGATCTGACTTCAATCTGTGTTTTTTTTCCCCATTAAAGAGTGCCTGCTTCTCTTAATTTAAAGCATTAAGTATAATAGAATATTTTCCAACTCCTGGACATGTAGGCCTCGGTCTTCAGCCTTTCTCTGAACAGAATGTGTTATCAGTGGTCATGTGGCTCTCAGATTCAGAGTAGAAGCCGAATGCTCAGGTTTTTTAGCAGCTTTTCCATTTTTCATAGACTGATTTTCCATGTGTGTAAAGAATATTTTCAAAGAATTGTCAGAAAGAAAAAAAAAGAATGCACCTTTCCTCCTTACGTAATACAGAAAGCTTTCAATGGTCCTGGAAAGCTTTGGTAACAGGATAGGGACGCTGGGGAAGGGATTTTACATCTTCTGAAAAATTGATCAAAAAATCATTCTTTAGACAGGGTGGGAAGGTACATATATGGGAAGAGATTGTAAAGTCAAACGACTTATTTAAAAACATCTAGGTCAGCCTAATGTCTGCTTTATTATCAATTGTTATATGTCCCTTTAGCTTGCGTAGATTGTTATTTCAAATAGGTTAGATATATTTTCAATTTTTCTGCAGTGGAGGAAAGTGGCATTTATGATCTAACGATTAACAAATTATGAGATAAAATTTTGCATGTCCTTAAGGAGACAAGTGATAGGAGTGTTTAAAATGATAAAATGAACAATTAAAGGGCATTTGTTTGTCATGCTGTAGACTCGTATTTCTGTGATATAAAATCGTTATGAGGAATAGGGACAATATCTGTAAGGGTAAGAAGTATACGGAGAAGTGTAACACAACTGAAAACACAGGAAGGAGGCAGTTTATGAAGTTATTGAAAAATCAAGTAGAGGATTTTGTATTTGATCTCAGAGCTAAAAACGAGCCAGTGGAATTTATTGTGTAGAGAAATGAAATGATTAGTATATTTAGGAGTTAGGAAGACCACTTTGTCTGCAGAATAGGATATGGACTTGAAACAGGTAGTGACTGGAGGCCAGCAGATCCATTAAGAAGGTTCCTGAATAGTCCAAGAGCCAGTTAATGAGGGTCTGTATGACAATGATGGGATATATACAAGAGATGATGTTTAAGGTAGAAACAAGACTCGGTAAGAGATCTGATATGTGGTATGAATGCAAAGAAACAGTCCAAGTGATGCCAAGGTTATAAGCCTCAGTGACTGGAAAACTTTACCTAGTGTAAGACAGTTCCTACAATAAGGTCCAAAAAAGAAAAGAAACTCCCTCAATCAGTAAAAGTTTCTCCTCCTTGACGAAGGTAATATAAGTTTGGAATGCAAGATCCTTTTAAGGTTATTAGTACAACGAACTCATAGATAGTACAAAAAAATTCATGACAAATGCTTGAGAAATTTGAATGAATCCCTTCGTGATGTCAGAAAGGGGAAAAATAACTCTGATGCAGGATAGATCTTTTATGTCCAAGGAATTTCAAAGTGTTTTTTTAAGTAACGCATTAGCTTTTTAAGAAAAACAGATATTGCACTTTGGATATGAAGAATTACTTTAGAACTGTTGAAATTTTTATTACAACTCAAAGGTTCTTAATCTGTATTGTAAGAGTCTATGTTAATGTTCAAAAGGCTAACAATGTGCTATATTTCAAAAGGCATTGGTTATGAAGGTCGAAATGGAATCTTCAGAGCTAATCAAGTATAAGTCATTTACAAAGACATCCAGAGAGACGAAGTGACTAAAGTTATATAGCTGGTCAAAGTTCCCATTTCCTATGCAATCATTTTTCTCTTACACCTATACCTCTTGCTCATCAAAATGTTTAAGATGTGTCATCCTATTATGATTAATCATAGAGAGCAACAAAAATAAAGAAATGAGATAGGAGTTTTAGTAATTCCTGAATTTTTTACAGTAAATCGCAGATTCTTCAATGTAACAACTTCTGAATTCCTAACATTCCTATTGATCTGAACCTCCTCTCCCACAGCTACTCTTTCCCCTCCACCCTTACCCTTGTTGTAAGCTTAAGGAGAAAAACGGTTAGGAGCTTTTTTTTTCCACTGCAGCAGCGATGAAAGGAGTGATATCAGATATTGCAGTCTGCCGATATGAGGAGACAGACTTCTCTTTTCATTTTCTGTTTTTCCCCATACTTCCCATCACTAGTTCCATTATGGGTACAAAATTAGAAAGTTCATTTGATTTGGGCATTGATCGTCTAGTAGTCTCAGTGAGTGGATCAAACATTGCTCAGAAAAGAGTTACAAGACACTAGTGTACATATATTCTGTTAGACTGTATTGCATTGCATTGCAATATATTATAGTTATTTTTATATTTTGTTATGTTACATCACGTTACATCACATCACATCAAATGACATCACATTACATCATCACATGATATATTATGTAATATTTTATGATATCTTTTTATTATATCATATATTATACTTGTATTATGCCATGTTATATGGTATCACATTAAATCATATGGTACTTATAATATCTCATTAACTTATTATATTTACTATCTCCTCCCATTTATTCAGCACCTCAAAATGCTATTATTTACAAAGTTCACTCCTCAGAACAACTCAGTTAGATAATATATAGAAGTGGATGTAGTAGACAATAAGGAAATATGCAGGAGAGAGTGAGGAAATATGAAAATTCTACTCTGAAGAATTTAACAAGATTCACCACTGTCGCACGGGATAACGGCAGTGATAAACTGGAAAAGGGGAAATGTAACACAAACTACGTGCGAAAATATACCTAAGAATCAAGAACTCAAAGTGACCACTCAAAAGTCTAACACCTATATAACATGAATATTTTCCTTAGTCGAGTAGGGAGACAACAAATATAGTGAACATTCATATACTCACTCACACACACACACACACACACACACACTCAGAGACATACACACACATGGAGACATTTATCTTATAAGAAAGGAAATCATGGGTTACTGTCATAATAATTACTTAATAATGAATTATCTTTATGTGGTTTAATCATGTTCTTGGTAGAGGCTAATCTTGGTAGAGAAAAGCAGTAGAATTATCTTTGAAGAAAAAAAGGGGATATAGCATGGAATTACATCAGCTGCAACACCAGAAATATAAACATTCAATGTCAAGTATTTTGAAATGGTCAAAAGGAAAGATATAGACCCTCATCTATTTCTTTTTTAAATTCATTTCTTCAATATAATTTGCTTTCTTCCATCACCAGAATTTTCCCTAGTGTCCTTTCCTGTACCTCCAGAGCCATCTCACATAAAAAATAATATTTTCAAAGTAAACTAAAACAAAGAGAACAGCTAGGAAAAGTTCAATTTAACAAATAAATCTGGAAACATAACCAATATTCCACACTGATGAACTTCCCACCAGTGTAAATGAGTGAGGTGGGAGTGCCATTTTAACTCTTCCTTGGGAACAGGCTTATTTGTCATTCTACCACATTCACTTTTGATTGTTTTGTGCTTGTGGTTTCATTTACATTACCATAGTCCGAGTATATATTGTTTTCCTGGCTCTGATTTCTTCACTCTGAGTCAGATCATGCAAATGTCTCCATGATTCTTTGTTTTCATGATATTTGCAGTTTATTATAGCACAGATAAATATCTGACCACATTCATGTACCATAATCTGTTTAATTATTCTCCAATTCTTTGGCATCTACTTTCTTTTCGATTCTTTTCTATGACAAAAATTAGTGCGATAAATATTGTTTTGTGGATGAGGACTTGATTCTTGTCAAAGATCCTAATAGTGCAATCTCTGGCTCAGAAAGTATGAATGTCATACCCTCTTTATTTGCACAACTCCAAACTGCTTTCCAAAATGATTGAACTACTTTGCTGCTCTACCGGCACTATGCCTCTGTGCTTACCTTCTTACAATCCCATACCTTGCTTTCTAAGAGTAGCTTGATGCTTTATGAAGGCAAAATTCTTACCACAAGGAGAATGTCCGGAAACATCATTTTCTTATCAGTCAGAGATGGCCAGGGAAGGGAAGGGCAACATAGAGTTAGACTACAAGCCCAATTGTAAGAGTTCGTAGAAAGTTAACCAATCAACAAGAGTTTCATAAGCATTTACTATATGCTAGTCACTGTGCTTAGGGCCAAAGAACATAAGATGACAAACAACATAAACTCACAAAACAGTGAGAATGAAAAGCAGTAGGGGGAAACGTTAGTGTGGAGTTCTTAGGGTTCTAAGTCGATTCATAAGTTACAGTGGATGAACAATATAGAGACGTGAAATGGAGCAGGTCTGAACATTTTTTCTGATTAGTGGTGATAACGGAACTACAACATTTGAATTCTACCTCTTCTATGCCCAGTTCAGAATGTGAGGAAATGGCAACAGCAGCTGAACAGATAAAACTAGGAAGAACACTTGGATCTAACCAACATATCCAGAAGAATTGCATAACGATAAAATTTACAATTAATTAAATGAATACAACAAAATTTTGATGGAACTGAGGAATATGTTTTCAAGATATCTGAAAGGAGGAAAGAGTTCAGAAGGAGTGAGAGGCTCCTTTCCTTTTTAAAATGTGACTCAAAAATACAGCAGCAATTAAGCCTCACACACAGTCCTCATCATGATAAACCATAGGAATGGACTGTGCTTGCATACAAGGTATCCTGGATGGATGCATCATAAGGGAAGAAAAGGTTTTCAGAGGTTGTTATCAAGCAGACCATACCTTCTTAAATGGACGTGTTTGGATATCTTTGTTAATTTTTAAAAGTCCTTGACTCAGTAAAAACGTTTAATCTTCTCCTGAAACATGATATCTCCAATCCTATGCTAAAATCATACAAAATTCTGTAACACAGGCAACCAGTCGTTTAACAGAGGACAAAACACAGACATATTTGCTTCCTTTATTTATCTTTTTCTTGCAGGATGTCCTTTGAAGATTGAAAATGAAAGGATCCCAATCTATTCAATGAAATTCAACAAACGTCTTTTAAAAAAATATGTAATTTATTTATTTTTCAGTTCTCAACATATAATTCCACAAGAATTTGAATTAAAAATTTTCTCCCCACCTCTCCCCAGCCACTACTCCAGGACAGCATGCACCCCATCCACCCCTTCCTCCAGTCTCTCCTGCCTTCTAGTACCCACCTTCTTCCTTCCATTCCCCTTCACCTCTATTTTCCTGTAAGGAAAAATAGATTTCTGTAATTCTTTGCCTCTACATCTTCATTTCCACTTGCATGCTAAAGCAATATTTAACATTTAGTATTAAAATTTTGAGTTTCATATTCTCTCCCGCCCTCTCCACCCATCTCGATTGAGATAACAAGCAATTCAATATAGGTCATATATGTCTAACAGTGCAGGGCACTTCCAGATAGTTTGGTTTTAAAAGACTTACCACATTACTCTCTGTCTTATCCTGCCCTCCACTTATTCCATTCTCTCCCTTGACCTATCTTCCCGCAATAGTGTTTGCTTCTGATTATCCCTTTCCCAAATTTGCTGTCCCTTATGTTATCTTCCCTCTCCTATGCCCTTTCCCTTTGCCTTCCTGTAGGGGAAAACAGATTTACACATGCAGTTGAGTGTATGTTATTCGCCCGCTCTAGCCATATCCCATGACAGTAAGGCTCACTTATTTCCCTTCATCCCCCACCCCTCGTCTCCTCCGTTGTAAAAGCCTTTCCTTCTATCTTTCATATGAGATGATTTCCTACATTCCACCTCTCCCTTGCTCTTACTCATAATACATACCCTTCAATAGTAAGTTTCATCTTTTTAGGTATTCTCGCTTCATATTCAGGTCATCCTGTTTCCTCTGTCTATATTGTTTGTGTGTATACATATATACATGTATGTATACAAATATATACGTATATATATATATACATATATATATATATATATACACAGACACATATATATTGAGACACACATAGGCATATATAATATACATATTTACATACCCATATATATCTGCATCTACTCACAGACATATGGAATTATATACATAATACATATATGTATATGTATGTATATATACACACACATACATATACATATACTACCTCTAACTGCCCTAATAATGTAAAAGGTCTCAGGAATTGTAAATAACAACTTTCCACGTAGGAATGTAAGCAACTCAGATTTAATGTGCTCTTTAAGACTTGGCTTTCTTGTTTATTTTTTCATATTTCTCTTGATTCTTGTATTTGAGAGTCAAATTTTCGATTCACCTCTGGTCTTTTCTTTTTTACAAATTCTTATTTCTGAGCATTCATTTCCACAAGATTTTGAGTTCCACATTCTCTCCCCGTCTCTCCCCTCCCCCATCCCAAAACACCCTGCATTCTGATTGCCCCTTCCCTCATTCTGCCTTCCCTTCTATTACACCCCTACCTTCCCTTGTTCCCATCTTGTTTGTTTTATGATGGGACAAGATAGATTTCTATACCCCATTACCTCTATTTCTTATACCCCAGTTGGGTGCAAAGCAATTCTGAACATTCTTTCCTCAAACGTTGAATTTCAGCTTCTCTCCTTTCCTACTTCCCCACTCATACCTATTCAGAAGTCAAGCATTTCAATATAGGCTCTATTAGCAGGGTTTTGCCAAAGACTTCTATGATAATCGTGTTGTGAAAAACTAACTATATTTCCCTCCATCCTATCCTGCCCCGTATTTATTCCTGTTTTCTCTTTAGATTTTTGTCCCTCCCCTAATGTGTTTACCTCCAATTACTCCCTCATCCCATTTGCCTTCCCACACCCCAGGTATCCCTTGCTCCCCTATTTTCCTGTAGTGTAAGATAGATATTTATAGGAAATTGAGTGTGCATGTTATTCCCTCCTTAAGCCAAATGTGATGAGAGTAAGCTTCACTTTTTCCCTCCCACCTCACCCCTTTTGCAGTCCATTGAGAAAGCTTTTTCTTTCCTCTTTAATAGGAGATCATTTGTCCCCTTTCATTTGTCCCTTTCGCCTCCCAATATATTCCTCTCACCTCTTAGTTTTAATTTTTACTTATCATTACTTCCTGTTCAACATACCCTCAGCCCTCTCTCTCTCTCTCTCTCTCTCTCTCTCTCTCTCTCTCTCTCTCTCTCTCTCTCTCTCTCTCTCTCTCTCCCTCCCTCTCCCTCTCCCTCTCTCCGTATCTGCACGTGTGAGTGTGTGTACTTCCATCAACTAGCCAAATACTGAGAAAAGTTTCAAGAGTTAGGAATATTATCTTTCTATATAGGAATGTCAACATTTCAACTCTAGTAAGTCCCTTATGGTTTCTCTTTCATGTTTACCTTTTCATGCTTCTTCGATTCTTGTCTTTGAAAGTCCAATTTTCTATTCAACTCTGGGGTTTTCATCGTGAATGCTTGAAAGTTTTCTATTTCATTGAATGACCGCTTTCCCCCTGAAGTGTTCTACTCAATATTGCTGGGTAGGTGATTCTTGGTTTTAATCCCAGGTCCTTTGACCTCTGCAATATCATATTGCAACTCCCCAGTCCCGTAATGTAGAAACTGTTAGATGTTCTGCTTTCCTGATTGTATTTGCACCATACTGGAATTTTTTCTTTCTGGCTGGGTGCTGTATTTTCTCCTTGACCTAGGAGTTCTGGAATTTGGCTGCAATATTCCTAAGAGCTTTTCTTTTTGCATCTCTTTCAGGAGGTGAAATTTTTACCTTCTGCTTCGAGAATATTGGGGCAGTTTTCTGAGATAATTCCATGAGAGATGGTGTCTAGGGTCTTTTTTGGGATCACGACTTTCACGTAGTCCCATGATTTTTAAATTGTCTCTCCTGGATCTATTTTCCAGGTCAGTTGTTTTTCCAAAGAGATATTTCACATTGTCTTCTATTTTTTCATTCTTTGGGGTTTTTTATTGATTATTTTATTTGCTTTCAGTGTTGTCCAATCACTTCCCATTATCTTAGATTTTTTTCAGCATCCTCGTCCTCATTGTCTCCTCTCTCCGTACTCCATCGCAAAGACAGCAAGCGGTATTAAAGAGCCTATACAATACATTCCTACTGAATGCAATTTCACCTCCGTCGTGTTGTATAGAAGACTTAAAATGAGTGGGAAAAACCATAAAACCAAACCAAAGGTAACACACAAAAAATGGTTTGCTTCGTGCTGTGATGTATCCCACAGTTCTTTCTTTGGACGTGAAAGGCATTTTGCCTCCAAAGTCCATTGGGAATTGTTGAAGTCCTTGCATTGCTTTGCAGGACGAAGTCTACCAGAAAAATTCCTCACACACTGTGGTTGTACACACGCACTGTGTACAAAGTTCTCCTGGTTCTCCTCCTTTCACTCAGCACCAGTACCTGTAAGACTTTCCTGGCCTCTCTGAAGTCTTCCTGTTCATCATTTCTTATAGCAGAAGAGCATTCCCTTACATTCATATATCACATCTTGGTCAGCCATTCCCCAAATGATGGGCATGCCCTTGATTTCCAGTATTTGCCCATCATAAATAGAGCTGCTTTAAATATTTTTATACGTGGGAGACCCTTTCCTATATTGCTGTATCAAAGGGTATGAACATTTTTGTAGCCCTTTGGGCATCGTTCTAAATGGCTCTCTAGGATGACTGGATCAGATCACAGGTCCACCAACAATGAATTAATGTTCCAACTCTCCTACATCGTTTCCCACAATTATCATCTTCGTGTTGTCTCATGTGAGCTTATCTTATAAGTGTGATATGGCACCTCCAAGTTTTTTATTATTTGCATCGCTCTAATCAGTATTGATTTACAGAACTGGTTCATGTGACTACAAGTAGCTTTAATTTCTTACTCTAAAATGTGCCTATCCCTATCCTTTGACCACATACCAGGTGGGAAATGACTTGTATTCTTGTCCACTTGACTCAGTTCTCTCTATATAGTAGAAACTAGACCTTTTACACAGACCCCAGTGGCAAAACTTCTTTCCCAGTTTCCTGTTTTCCTCCTAATCTAGGTTGAATTGGATTTGATTCTGCAAAAACTTTTCAAGCTAATATAATCGAATTTATCCGTTGTGCACTTCATAATGTTCTCTCTCTCTTCAGTCAAAAATTTCTCCATTCTCCATAAAATGGACAAATACAGTATTACTTGCTCCTCTAATTTGTGTATAGTATCAATCTTTATACCGAGATCATTTGGACTTTATTCTTGTGTAGGTATCAGGCTTTGATCTCTGTCCAGTTTCTGCCACACTGCTATCTAGTTTCGCCAGGAATTTTTGTCGAACAGTGGGTTCTTTTCCCAGAAGCTGGAATCTTCAGCTTTCTCGAACAATAAATTGGGACATTCATTGTCTATTGTGTCTTGTGTACCTATATTTTTCCCCTGGTCGGGTCTACTCCTCTGTGTCTTAGCCAGTAGCAAATGGCTTTGATGAATGCTGCTTTGTAATACAATTTGAGATCTGGAAGTACTACCCCCACTCCACTCGCATTTTTTAAATTAGGTCATTTGATTTTCTGGACTTTTGTTCTTCCAGATGAATTGTGATTCTTTCTCTATCTTTTGTAGGTCTCTAAAATAGTTATCTGGTAGTTTGATAGGTATTGCACTAAAGAAATAATGTAATTTCAGTTGAATTATCATTTTATTATATTGACTCAGCCTACCCATGAGCAACGGGTGCTTTAATACCTACTGAGATCGGCCTTTACTTGTGTAAAAAGTGTTTTGTCAATGTGTTCATATAGCCCCTGGTTTTCTTCTGACAGGTAGAATCCCAGATATATTACAGTGAATACTGTAGCTTTCAGTGGGAGAAGGTAGAGAAGTAGGAACTCAAAGTTTGAGGAACATATTTTGTAGAATTGTTTTTGCATACAACTGGGAAAAAGGAAATAAAGGGAAGATAATGGAGTACAGAAATTTATTTTGCCCTACAAGACAAGGGAGAGGACGGGGACAAGGGAATGTAGGGGTATGATAGAAGGGAGGGTATATTGGGTGAAGGGGTAGTGAGGATGTTCATTGTTTTGGGGTGGGGTTGGGGAGACATGGGGAGTAAATTTGGAACTCAAAATTTTGTGGAAATAAATGTTGAAAACTAAAAATAAATAAACACTTGAAATCAACGAATGAATCAATGAATGAATAAAAGCTGTAGCTTACCTGGCCCTGAGGTGGCTGTTGTGAGAAAGCAGAGGCTAGATGAAATCATTCAAGATTTCCCAGCAGTTACCAGAGAGCTAGCTGCCTTAAGTGTGTGGGAGGAGTGGTCTGGCCACAGAAGATCTCCTCTGTTGAACTAGAGCATAGGAACACTCGGTGGTTGGTGAACGTGTCTGCACTACTGTCTTCCCTAGTCCCCTAGGATGCTGAGGCATGTATAGATTCCTGGTGTTGGTTTGTGGACTCCAACGCACTGGGGTTTCACATTTCTTCCTTGTTCGCTGAAGTTCTTGATAATTTCTTAGAAGATATTGTCCAGGTCCTTTTTTGCACCATGGCTTTCTGTTAGACCAAGAATTCTTGCATTTTCTCTCCTGCATATATTTTCCAGGTTAGTTCCAGAACACCTACAATACTGGTCCCCTTCAGCCTTAGCAAGGTGGACCTCCCAGCCCTTTGAGATATTCTGAACCTCACAGGCTAAGAGACTGTTTTCCACTTTGGCTGATCCCACTGTTCCAGGATTTGTCCTGGGGAATTATTTTAAGGGTTTTTCAAAGATCAACAATGGGAAGGGCAGAGCATTGAACAATCACTCCTCCATCTTGGCTCCCAGAAGTTCAAGTAGATAACTTACAGACTTTGGATCTGTGGGCTGAGAGTCACAGGAGTGACTGCTGCTGTTACCAAGGGTCCTGTACATCTCTCTCCCTCACTTACACAGGACTCCTTTCCTGGGCTGATATGTTGGAGAATTCGCATACCTTCTTCAGTTTCAGTCCAGCCAGGTGCTCCACTATGGTGTGTTCTGTGCTGATGCAGCATGTGCACTCCACGCTCCCCCAGCCCCATGTTAGAGATTCTTCCCATCGAAATTCCAGACCGTCCTGGGTTGGAAATCTGCCACACTCCATCTCACAGTGGATTCTGCCACTCTCGGATTGATTCAGGGTAATTGTAACAGGGCAGCAGAGTCAAGATAGTAGAGTGAAAAGAACGACTCACCTAAGCTCTTGGCAAAACTCCTTCGGATACCTCTGAAGGCAGAATCTGACCAAATTTTGGAGGTGTGCGATCCAGTGAGAGACAGACTGTGGCGGATTCAGAGCCCAGGACAGACTGGAAGGTCCATGGGAAGGATCGGTTCTGTGAGGGTCAACCCACAGCGCACAGTGCAGTGTGGCCAGCACAGTGGAGTGGAGGGGCCCCGGGAAACCTCATAGCAGTAGGCAGAACGGGCTGAGCTGCAACCATGTTTGGGAGGCCATCAAAGCCAAGCCAGTGAGACCTACTCAGTGCCAGATATCAGCAAAGCAGCTCCTGAGACTTTCAGCCCTCAGATCAAACAAGGTGAACCTACTTGAACTCCTGGGAGCCAGGATGGCAGAGTGATCAGTAAGTGCTTTCTCCTCCTACCCTGATGACTGTGAAAGAACCATAAAATATTTCCCCATAAAAATCCTGAGTCAGCAGGAACAGCAAAGGGGGCAAATAGTCTCATGACACCTGAGGCTAGGAATATAGGTAAAGAGAATTTCTCCTACTGTGGCAGAGGCAAACCAGATGGTCAGAGGACCCAGGGCAGAGAAAAGTCGCACTGGGACCCAGCCGAGCCTCAGCACCGTGAGAGGGGCTCCAGAAGGGGTGGGAACTCAGACTAGCATCTAGGAGTGTCTTAGCACTTCAGGAGAAAACGGGAAGACAATAAGGCAGCTGTGATCACCATCCCCTGAGCTTACTTTTGCCTCAGTGCAACTGAGGAGATCTCCTGTGACTAGACCACTCCTCCCCACACTTAAGGAGCTAACCTCAGGGCTGATATGGGATACACAAAGCAAAAATTTGCTCTTAGCTTTTTCACAAGTCAGCTCAACACCACGTTGCGCAGCTTCTAACTGAAAGCATTAGAAGCCACAACACACAATCAATATCATGAACAAGAAAAAGCAGAAGGGCAAAAACCATAGAATCTTTCTATGGGAATAAGGACCAAAACAGAAATATCAAAGAGGTCAGTACTGGGGCTGTACTTCCTTCAGAAATTTCAGAATGGTCTCGAAACAGCTCGCATGCACAAACCACTCTCCTGGAACACCTGAAGAAAGAAATAGAAGAAAAACTTACCAATGATTTTAAAATGATAAAAAAAGAATTCACTGATGAGAACATCTCCTTGAAAAGGAAAATCGAACAAATGGAAAAGGAATACAAAATTAACTGGAGAAAATAACTCTCTAAAAGGAAAACTTAGTCAAATGGAAAAGGAAGAACAAAACCAAACTGGGAAAATTGGGCAAATGGAAAAGGAAGTACAAAAATTAACTGGAAAAAAACACTTCTTCAAAGGAAAAATTGGGCAGATGGAAAAGGAGATGCCAAAGTAAACTGAAGAAAACAATTCCATAAACATTACAATTGGGCCACTAGAAACCAATTAATCTAGGAGACAGCAAGAAGCAGTCAAACAAAATCTAAAGAATGAAAAGATAGAAGAAAATGTAAAATATCTACCCAGAAAAACAACTGACCTGGAAAATAGATCCAGGAGAGACAATTTAAGAATTCTTGGCCTGCCAGTGAGCCATGATGAAAAAAAGAGTCTGGACAGTATCTTCCAAGAAATCATCAAGGAAAACTGCCCAGAAGTGCTAGATCCAGAGGGCAAAATAGTCATCGAAAGAATCCACCGTTCCCCTCCCGAAAGGGATCCCAAACTCAAAACCCCAAGAAATATCGTGGCCATATTCCACAACTATCAAGCGAAGGAGAAAATACTACAGGCAGCCAGAAAGAAACAATTCAAATATGAAGGAGCTACAGTCGGGATCACACAGGACCCTGCAGCTTCTACATTAAAAGATCGAAGGAATTGAAACCCAATATTCCCTGAAGCAAAGAAGCAGGGATTACAACCAAGGATCAACTACCCAGCGCACTTCAGCATAACATTTTAGGCAAAGAGACCACCATTCAACGAAGTGAAGGATTTCCAGACCTTCCTGACAAAAACACCCGAAAGTAATAGACAATGTGATTTTCAAATGCAGGTCTCAAGAGAAGCATAAAAAGGTAAACGGGGGGGGGGGGGGGAGAGAAGACTTGTTACTCAATTTGGGCAAACTGCTTACCTCCATATGAGGAAAGATGATATCTGTTAATCTTGAGAATTGTGCATCTATTATGAAATATCAAAGGGATATATGCAGAGGGAACGGGCATAAAGTAAATGATGTCATGTTAAAAATATGATTGCAGTATGCCCAAAGGATTCTAAGAGGAGATGTGAAAAGGAGGAAGCAGAAAATGGTAAATTGCATCACAGGAAGAAGTACAAAAGTATAGTAGAGGGAAAGAGGGGAGGGTGATGAGCATTGTTTGAGAGGTACTCTCATCTGATTTGTTTCAAGCAGGGAACAATAACCTTAATTAGATAATCCTAACTAGTTCCAGAGGCAGTAGGAGGGGAAGGGGGAAGAAAAGGGAGGGAAGATAAAAGGGAGGAAAGAAGCAGTAAGGGTAAAGGAGAGTAAAAGGGAGTGGGGTCAAAAGAAGGAAGGGAAGGCTGCAGGAGGAGGTGGTGAAAAGTCAAGTTTATTCAGATTCTCCTTTTGGAGATATCTGAAGGAATTTCTGGTACAGCATAGGGGAGTACACGCTCTCCCTCTCCCATCTTGCAAAACAGCCCCCTCAGATTCTAATAAAAAGCAGCAATCATCCAAACCACTTGGTACTGGCTAAGACATAGTTGGTTGGGCATAGGTTAGGTACACAAGAGACATTAATCAATGCTTATAGGATCCTATTGTTTGAGAAACCCAAGGATTCCAGCTTCTGGGATACAAACTCACTGTCTGCCAAACCTGCTGGGAAAACTGGAAAATAGCATGGCAGAAACTGGGCATAGACCAATGCCTGACAGCATATGCTCGAAAAAGAAGTCCAAATGGTTCACAATCAAGCTATAAAGGCTGATAATATATAAAAATATCAGGGAGCAAGGAAGAGATTATTTCTCAGTTGAAGGAGAATGGAGACATTTATGACCAAATAAAAGATAGAGAATATTATGAAATGCAAAATGCATAATATTGATTACACTACATTTAGAAAAGTTTGCACAAACATAGCCAATGCATCCAAATTAGGAGGGAAGCAAAAAACTGGGATTTTTATGAATATTGGCTGGAGAAAGGCCTCATTTCTAAAATATATAGAAAACTCATTCAAGTTCAGAAGAATACAAGGCCTTCCCCAACTGATAAACAGTCAAACGATATGAACAGGTAATTTTTAGAGGAAGTAATTAACGTTACGTATGGTGACAGGAAAAATGTCCTAAATCATTCTTGGTTAGAGACATGAGAATCAACACAACACGAAGTTAACTCTCAGTTGATGCACTAAGATGTTAGCAATCAACAGCAGGAACTCATGTATGTTGGACCAGTGTTCTCCAGTACACAAAATGGAAGGAAAAATACATCTGAAAGTAAGCTTGTCTTCTTTTTTAATTAAAAAATGACAACTAGTTTAGCAATTGTATCTGAATAAGATGTAAACCTGTCTTCTCTATTATTTCTTAAATAGAAATTACATTATAACGTTCAATGATAGGTAATTAAAGTGTTCTAGCCAATTTAGTGGTCTCTAGAATTCCTGCAACAACTAACAATTTGAGGGACACTGTTAAAAATATAGTGAAATAAACTTTTTTAATAAAGGATTGTACAAACATATTTTCATACATATACACATGGTGCATATTAAAACATGACACAACATATTTTCGAAGTCAAGATTTGTTCACTTTTGTATATTTAATGGAAAAGCAGTAAACATTGTTAAACATAGTTCATTTGATACATAAACATTATTTCTTCCTCTAAGCGTATTTCCGGATGCTGATTCATCTTTGGCATTCTCAAGGATTTTTTAGTCTGTTGTCTACTGGAGAAGTCCGTCAAGGTTTGTAATCAAAGTTTATCAGTAGCTGCTGGGAAAGCAAAGAAGGAAAATCAATTGACCTTATATATATGTACGTCTATATGTGTGTATGTATACACATACCACATATATGTATGTGTGCAATTCTTTACTTTTACTTGGGACAAAGGATTCATTATAGGAATGAATTCTGTGTGTGAGAAGCATGAAAATTGTCACTGGTCCAACTGAGCCTAAGAGTGTCCTGAGCCCTTTGAAGTGAAGGAAGTTGGTCATGGTGTCATAGGCAGCATGTGTCTTATCATAGGGATGAGTTGAACTCAAGCTCTTGGGGAAGTCATCTACCATACAAGGTGTTTTAAAGTTCAAACACAAGGCTTTCAATGTTTCAAGTGCTATAATAAAGTTCATCTTTTTATTACACTTAAGATATGTGTTGATTTGATTTCAGCCAATTGTTGCTATGATCTTCCTTTTAAATTTTTGCTGTAGAAATCACTATATACATAACAATCAGGATGATGTTCATAAAAACCTCTTTACTTATGCTCATATTGAACTATGCTTCCTACTTAAGAATGCTGATGTTTGCTTTTGAGTTCACCACACAATCAATCATGCCAATAATTTGATTTGCCTATTTCAAGAAAATAAGAACCACAATAGCAGTTAGCGGCAACTTCTTTGTATCTTTTGGTTAAACTGATAACCAGGGCGTCAATAAAAATTTTGGTTTGATTTTCAGTACTGTTGGTCATGGGAAAAAGAGTGTCAATTGAGGTACTAACAATCATATTGATATTTGTAAACGGTTTTTCAATCCTGGCATTCTTAGTACCGTTTGCCCCCTCTCTCTTCACCCTCATGAAATCATCGTAGAATCACAGGATTAAACAGAATAATAAAATCTCAGGACTGAATATGACTTCAATAGCTTTCTAATCCAGACAGTCCTTGATCCTCTATCATCCTGAGGGCATTCGCCCAATGTGACTCATTTCTCATTTGAAGATCAGAAGGTGCTACCGAGAACTCAGCACTATTCTTTCTTCTGTTTCATGGGATATGGTGGCCAAAGATTCATTACTTACTGACCAGGCTTCGGCATCTGAGTCTCTCTGTAATTGACCAGGCTTCTCTTCTGGAAACAGACACAAGAGGGCTTGTGCCACCTTTCTAGCTTATTGGAAAGAAGCTGCTAAATCTTGCACTTCACCTGCAAAGAAGAATCCCTGGATGCTTCAACGTGATGAAGAAGAGGGATGTGGAAATGAAACAGCACCTCTGTGGAAGTTTTTCACCATATTTAAAAATCAGGTATAGTATCTAATTATAACATTTTATTTGTGACCAGTTAGGACATACCTTCATTGAATTCCCTAGTTATATTTTCTTCCAACTCCTGTCACATCTGAAGTCAAATGAAAAGACAAGTCAGAACAGTGAGGTAAATGAGGAAAGGGGAAGTCAAGATAATACACAGAACTCAAAAAATCTTATAAATAATGCAGACATCCAAAGAAATGACTAATAAAATTAAGACCTCAGTATATTTGATTTTAGACATTCAACAGAAAAGCTATTGATGTAATAAATTAATATTATTATGAACACAATCATGAATTTCTCACGATTAAATACAAAGAGACATGTGAACATTTTTAGCACAGTAGTCATGTCTCAGGTTGGGAATACAATTTTCGTCTGTGTTAAGCAAATTGTGCCCTCTTTATTTCCATTGGATCAATATAACATTTTTCGTTAAAAAGAAAATCAATTTCATATTCTATGCTTAAAATACTTAATTTCAAACATTAAAATTGTGTTCATTAAGTTTCAGTATAAACAGAAAATGACCCGTAAGTGGTCCTTAACAGAAAAGAAAATTCCTGGAAATGATGAAATACAATACACTATCGCCAAGGAAGGGCAGAGAGTACTAAATGAAAGCCGCTCCTGCATTGTCTGTTACATTCGAATTATTTCTTTATCCAGGCAGACACTGATTTCATTTGAATTTCAAAATACATGCTTTCTCCTTGTGCAGATTTTAGAAACCACGCTAAGATAAATTCTACTTCCATCTTTAACTTGTAAAGAAGGAAGGAAAGATTGTTTCCTCATTCATTACTTCAATTCTTAAAACCACTTCATAGATACAGAAAGAGAAGATGAAATGAGAAATCACTGTTGATAACGATTAAAATGGTATAGTTTCCCTTTCAGGAGACAAATGAAATAGTTTGAATAGTATAGATAGATATGAGGTCAATCTTACAACATACACATACACCATTATTTGGACATTTTGTTTGTATTGAGTGTGACCTGGTGTGGAGTATGCCGACTTCTCATGTACTATAATTTTGTGCCTCCACTCTTAAGGCCACTCTCATAATTAGTTTTTGCGTTCTGTATTCTGCAAATGTGAAGTTCAAGACGGGTTTGTGGGAATTATTTCGTGTTTACCTAAGTAATGATAATGTTTGTTGCCTACGTAAGGGTCAAGGATGCCCTTCGCGCTGAACGTAAGGTGAATGTAAGGTTAATGGTACATGGGGGAAGAATTCAAGACCTCCCCATCCATTAATGGGCCTCAGACATGTTTTGCTAATTTCTAACGAGGCACAGAGTCACAATAGTCTTGCCCTTCAGCCCTGAAAAGAGTATCTATGCTTTGACGTGAGGGTTTATTTTGGGCCTTAGTATTTGGACTCTTAATAATCACTCTGAAGGCAGGAGTGTCCATACTCTGACTACTTCTTAAAGAGGCCTATTCAATGAATGAGCAAGGAGTCACCCTAAGGGAATACCTGTATAGCCATTGGCCTAAAAGTGCCAAGGTCTCCCATTGCATCTGTGGTCATCTCCAGGCTTCCTGAGGAATATCACTTCACTAGATTCAGATGGCTCTGGGGACGAAGTGATTCTATTGACGTTGCACAGCCCTCCCTCACTCAGAACAAATTCAAGTGTCATCAGTTCTTTGATGGGAAGGTGTTCTTCGGGGATGAAGAACAAACACATGTACGTGTCCATGGAGAAAAATATTTATAGCAGCTCTCTTTGTGGTGGCCCAAAACTGGAAATCAAGGCGATGACCATCAATTGGGGAACAGCTGAATAAACTGTGGTATTTAACTGTAATGGAATGTGAATATACTATAAGAAATGATAAAGAGGAAGACTTTGAGAGACCTGGAAAAACTTGTATGAAATGATGCTGAGTGAAAGGAGCAGAACCATCAGTCCTTTTCACACAGCACCAACCACAGTGTGTGAGAAATGTTTCTAGTAGACGTAGTCCTTCATTGCAATGCAAGGACTTAAAAAATTCAGAATGGTCTCTTAAGGTAAAACGCCTTTCACATGCAGACAAAGAACTACGGAACTGGATCACAGAATGAAGCAGAACATTTTCTTTTGTATTATGTTTTCTTTTGTTTGATGATTTCTCCCATTCGTTTTAATTCTTCTAAGGAACATGAATAAGGTGAAAATGAATTGAGTAGGAATGTATGTGTAGACCCCATATGAAATTGTATGTTTTCTCATGGAGGGCGGGTGCAGATAGGAGGAAGGGGGGGAAGGGACGAGAAAAAAATCTAAGATATATGGAAGTGATTGTAGAACACTGGAAACAAATAAAATAATAATTAAAAAAGAAAAAATGTTATTCCATCTTCTATCTCCAAGATGTTCCAAAGACTTTCTCCCATGCCAGCATATAATCCCACCTTCCCTGGGTCTTCAGAATACCCAGTATCATTTGAAAGCTCAGTTCAAGTGCGTCCAAGTCCTATTTTCATTCCGAGTTCATTTGCCCACCGTGCAAAACAAATGACCTTGTAGGTAGTGTGTATATGCTTCGTACTTGCTTAGATAAAAGCATAAATGGCTTTTAGTCCTTCTCAAAGGCATCCCTCCTTCCACACAGTGGAGATGGGTTGACAATCATAGTTTAAGTCATTTTATGAATATTAACTCAACCGTTGGTAATTTCAGTGTACGATGACTGAGAAATTGCTCTGTTATTGCAAAAAATCCTTAACACACTTAATGAAGTCACCACAATAAGCGAGAAGACAAAATAAAATTCTAGTGAAACTGAAAGATAGCTTAGAAGGATCGATCATTGTTGGTTTCACTACGTGCTCCAAAGCAACAAGATCCATCTTTCCACATAATTGGCCATCACATACAGCAATGATTACGACAAGTCTTTATAAAAAGACCACCATGAAGATAATTGTTACCTCCATGCCAGTAATGTGTTGAATAGAGCAAAGAAGAGACCTTCTGTGAGAAATAAAGAGGTATTTATTCAAATCATAACTTCTTTTGATGTTTAGTGACTTCAGAACAAAGATGGAAAAAAAGGGGATTCTAGAAGGTATGCTGAAAAACATAACTCAAGTTTGAGAAATGAAAGAGAACAAAGGCTTTTAAGATGATTTAGAATATTTCTCTGTCTGCATGTCTCTTCTGATGATTTTTTTCCAGAAGAATTTGAAGGTAACTACCCAAAGCAAAAGAAAACCACACACAAAGAAGAAATGAAATTGGTTATTATGAGAGAAGAAAAGATTGATTCCTGGAAATGACATCAGAACCAGCTGACTACAATCTGAATATAGACTAGCTGTTGTTTTTTTAATGGCAAAAATAAACTTCTATTCATAAGGCAATTATATGGTGATATAGATGCCCCAGCATCTATGGTGGTCCAAGCCATGAACAGAGAGCAAGTAAGACCATTGAGTAATATTGAGTACACCCATTTTCATGGATATAGTTGCAGAGAACAGAAGGGTGAAACAAATTGTTGATTAAGGAGCTGCAGAAGTAAGAACACATGTATAGATCTTATACCACACGGTTCAATGAAATAAAATGAAGTGAAGGTGAGCTGATTGGCAAAGGGAAGGAGTGATTATAATTCCTATCTATGTACAAGTAAAACAAAGTGGTCAACTATGGCTTAATAAGGAGACTTTCTCATGCAATATTTTCCTAAAAATTGCAAAACTATCTGTTTTCAAAATGAACGTTTTAATTAAAACTTCACGATGAAGACATGTTTATTAACTTTTATTCATGTTTCATTATATCAAAATCACTCAGAAGATTACTAGACACTGACCCAAAATGCTTAATCATTTGATCTTCCCTGAGTGATTAACACATTCAGTACATATATTTTTAAGGCATTTTAGTAGTGTCTTTAAAAAAAATGAAACATTTGCTGTATTGAATGTTGACTGCATTACATTTATCATGTTGGCTCTGGGAGGTCCTTAGAATTAGGCACGTTTTATAAAGGGAGAGAAAGATGCCATAGATATGCAATATCTTTTAAGTTTCTAAACTTAGTTGAAGAAAATACGCATACATATAGGATATTTACTAATATACTATTTTACTATTAGTACTTTACTAATACTAATAACTAAATTAGGACGTAATTCTGTATATTATATGTGATGACTTTGCAAAAGATTTCTCTACAGTATTGAATAAAAAAGATGTGTTGATATGGGTATGGTTTTTTTTTTTATATAGATGTTGAAGACGTTCTAAAAAAAGCAGAAGGATCACAGAAAGACTGTGTTTTAAGTGGTAAGATGCCAGTACCATGGGAAAATAATCAGAGGAGATAAAACCTATCTTTAAGAACTGGTTAAAGAGGAAATAGAATTCATTTTATTTATTTTTTTTTATTTTGTAATGTTTAACAATCACTGCCATACAATTGTGATTTTATCCCCCCCACCTACCACCCACTCCCCCCCTCCCTCCCCACGACTGCATACAATTCTGTATAGATTCTACATATACTTTCCTATTGAGTATATTTTCACTATAGTCATGCTATGTAGTCAGACTAAGATAAATGAAAGAAATCGTATAACAAATCAGAACATGATACACAAACACATACACATACACAAACATGATCTGCTACAATATGTGAGTGACTTCCATATTTCTCTCTCTGAGTGTGGCAGGCATTTTGCCTTGAGATCCTCCATTGGGATTTTTTTTTTTTTTTTGGTAAGAAGTTCTTGTGTTATTACACAAATCTAAGTCTACCAGAAAAAACTCTCACATACTGTGGTTGTTGCTGTGCATAAAGTTCTCCTGGTTCTGCTCCTTTCACTCAGCATCAGGTCATATAAGTCCTTCCAAGCCTCTCTGAAGTCTTCTTGTTCATCATTTCTTATGGCACAATAGTACTCCATTACATTCATATACCATAATTTATTCAGCCATTCCCCAATTGATGGACATCCCCTTGACTTCCAGTTTTTGGCAACTACATAGAGTGCAGCTATAAATATTTTTGTACATGTGGAACCCTTTCCCATTTTTATGATCTCTTGGGGATATAGTCCTGGTAGCGATATTGCTGGGTCAAAGGGTATGCACATTTTTGTAGCCCTTTGGGCATAGTTCCAAATTGCTCTCCAGAATGGTTGGATGCGCTCGCAGCTCCACCAACAATGAATTAGTGTTCCAACTTTCCCACATCCTCTCCAGCATTTATCATTTTCTTGGTCTGTCATGTTTGCCAATCTTATAGGTATGATGTGGTACCTCAGAGTTGTTTTGATTTGCACCTCTCTAATCAATAGTGATTTAGAGCATTTTTTCATATGATTATAGATAGCTTTAATTTCTTCCTCTGAAAATTGCCTGTTCATATCCTTTGACCATTTATCAATTGGGGAATGACTTGTATGATTATACATTTGGATCAGTTCTCTATATATTCTAGAAATGAGGCCTTTATCCCCGAGCTTAGCTGTAAAAATTCTTTCCCAATTTACTACATCCCTCCGGATTTTGGTTGCATTGGGTTTGGTTGTGCAAAAACTTCTGAGTTTACTGTAATCAAAGTTATCCATTTTGCATTTCATAATGCATTCTATCTCTCCTTTAGTAAAGAATTCTTCCCTTCTCCATAGATCTGATAAATACACTATTCCTTGCTTCTCCAGTTTATTCATGGTATCAATCTTTATACCTAAATCATGTACCCATTTGGACTTTATTCTTGTGTACGGTGTCAGGTATGGGTCTATGCCTAATTTCCGCCACACTGTTATCCAGTTTTCCCAGCAATTTTTGTCAAACAATGAGTTCTTATCCCAGAAGCTGGGGTCCTTGGGTTTATCAAACAGAAGGTTGCTATATTCCTTGCCTACTGCATCTTGAGTGCCAAGTCTATTCCACTTGTCTACCTCTCTGTTTCTTAGCCAATACCAAGTGGTTTTGATAATTGCTGCTTTATAGTACAGTTTGAGGTCTGGTAGCGCTAGGCCACCTTCCCAAGCATTTCTTTTCATTAGTCCCTTTGATATTCTGGACCTTTTGTTTTTCCAAATGAATTTTGATATTATTTTGTCCAGCTCTAGAAAGTAATTGTCTGATAGTTTAATTGGTATGGCACTAAATAGGTATATTAATTTGGTAGAATTGTCATTTTTATTATATTAGCCCGGCCTACCCATGAGCAACTAATGTTTTTCCATTTACTTAAATCTGACTTTATTTGTGCCAAAAGTGTCTTGTAATTGTGTTCATATAATCCCTGGGTTTGTTTTGGCAGGTAGACTCCTAAGTATTTTATACTGTCTACCCTAACTTTAAATGGGATTTCTCTTTCTATCTCTTGCTGTTGGACTTTGTTGCTAATATATAGGAATGCAGAAGATTTGTGTGGGTTTATTTTGTACCCTGCAACTTTGCCAAAGTTGTTTATTAATTCTAGTAATTTTTTACTTGAATCTCTGGGATTCTCTAGGTAAATCATCATATCATCTGCAAAGAGTGATAACTTAGTTTCTTCTTTGGCTATTTTAATTCCTTGGATATCTTTATCTTGTCTAATTGCTACAGGTAACATTTCTAGTACCATATTAAATAATAGTGGTGATAATGGACAACCTTGTTTCACCCCTGATCTTATTGGGAATGCATCTAGCTTATCCCCATTGCATATAATGCTTGCTGAAGGTTTTAGATAGATACTGCTTATTATTTTATGGAAAGTTCCCTTTATTCCTACATTCTCCAATGTTTTTAGTAGGAATGGATGTTGTATTTTGTCAAAAGCTTTTTCTGCATCTATTGAGATAATCATGTGGTTTTTGTTAGCTTTGTTGTTGATGTGATCGATAATGCTAATAGTTTTCCTAATATTGAACCAGCCCTGTAGTCCTGGTATGAATCCTACCTGATCATAATGTATTAATCTCGTGATAAGATGCTGTATTCGTTTTGCTAGAATCTTATTTAAAATTTTTGCATCTATATTCATTAGGGAAATTGGTCTATAATTTTCTTTCTCTGTTTTGTCTCTTCCTGGTTTGGGTATCAAAACCATATTTGTATCATAGAAAGAATTTGGGAGGACTCCTTCTTCCCCAATTTTCAAGAATAGTGTATGTAGTATTGGAATTAACTGTTCTTTAAATGTTTGATAGAATTCACTGGTGAATCCATCTGGCCCTGGAGATTTTTTCCTAGGGAGTTCATTGATGGCTTGTTCAATTTCTTTTTCTGAGATGGGGTTGTTTAAGTATTCAACTTCCTCTTCTGTTAATCTGGGCAATTTGTATTTTTTAAAATATTCATCCATCTCATTTAGATTATCGAATTTGTGGGCATAAAGTTGGGCAAAGTAGTTTCTAATTATTGTTTTAATTTCCTCCTCATTGGAGGTGAGTTCACCCCTTTCATTTTTAATATTAGTAATTTGGTTTCTTCTTTCTTTTTTTTAATCAGATTGACCAAAGGTTTATCAATTTTATTAGTTTTTTCATAAAACCAACTATTGGTTTTATTTATTAATTCAATAGTTTTCTTAATTTCAATTTTATTAATCTCTCCTTTGGTTTTCAGTATTTCTAATTTGGTATTTACTTGGGGATTTTCAATTTGTTCTTTTTCTAGCTTTTTCAACTGCAAGCCTAAGTCATTGATCTCCTCTTTCTCTATTTTATTTATGTAAGCATTCAGAGATATAAAACTTCCCCTAATAACTGCTTTTGCAGTATCCCATAAGTTTTGGTATGTTGTCTCACTATTGTCATTCTCTCGAATGAAATTGTTGATTGTTTCTATGATTTCTTCTTTAACCCAACCCTTCTTTAGAATTAGATTATTTAGTTTCCAACTGATTTTTGGTTTCTCTTTCCATGGCCTTTTATTACATGTAATTTTTAATGCATTATGATCCGAAAAGGATGCATTGATTATCTCTACCTTTCTGCACTGGATTGTGAGATTTTTATGTCCTAGTACATGGTCAGTTTTTGTAAATGTTCCATGTACCGCTGAGAAAAAAGTATATTCCTTTCTATTCCCATTTAATTTTCTCCAAAGATCTATCATATCTACCTTATCCAGAGTTTTATTTACCTCCTTAACCTCTTTCTTGTTTATTTTGAGGTTGGATTTATCGAGTTCAGAGAGGGGGAGGTTGAGGTCCCCCACTAGTATAGTTTTGCTATCAATTTCTTCCTTCAACTCCCCCAACCTCTCCTCTAAGAATCTGGATGCTATACCACTTGGAGCATACATGTTTAGTAATGATATTGCTTCATTGTCTATGGTGCCTTTTAGCAGGATATAGTTTCCGTCCTTATCCCTTTTGATTAGATCTATTTCTGCTTTTGCTTTGACTGAGATTAGGATTGCTACTCCTGCCTTTCTTACATGAGCTGAAGCACAATATATTCTGCTCCATCCTTTGACCTTTATCCTATGTGTATCCCCCCGTTTCAAATGTGTTTCTTGTAAGCAGTATATTGATGGATTATGGCTTTTAATCCATTCTGCTATCCGTCTCCGTTTTATGGGAGAGTTCATTCCATTCACATTCACAGTTATGATTACAATCTGTGTATTTCCCTCCAACCTCTTTCCCACCATTTGTGCTTTTAGCTCTCCTGTCTCCCTTCCCCTCCTCAATAGTATTCACTTTTCTCCCCCTCCTCCTGCAGCCTTCCCCTCCTTCTTTTGACCCCCCTCCCTTTTAGTTCCCTTTACTCTTATTGCTTCTTTCCTCCCTTTTAGCCACCCTCCCCTTTCTTCCCCCTTCCCCTCCTACTACCTATAGAGCTAGTTAGGCTTATCTACTTAAGATTATTGTTCCCTCCTTTGAACAAATCAGATGAGAGTACCTCTCAAACAATGCTCATCTCCCTCCCCTCCTTCCCTCTACTATAGTTTTGTACTTCTTCCTGTGATATAATTTGCCATTTTCTGCTTCCCCCTTTCCACACCTCCTATTACATTCCCTTCTCATACTTAAATCATATTTTTGACATGACATCATTTACTTTATGCCCGTTCCCTCTACATATATCCCTTTTATCATAATAGCTGCACAGTTCTCAAGATTAGCAGGTATCATCTTCCCTTATAGGGAGGTAAACAGTTTTCCCTAATTGAGTAGCAAGTTTTTGTTTTTGTTTTTTCCCCTCTGTTTACCTTTTTATGATTCTCTGGAGACCTGCATTTGAAGATCAAATTGTCTATTGAGTTCTGGTGTTTTGGTCAGGAAGCTCTGGAAATCCCTTATTTCGTTGAATGACTTTCTCCTTGCCTGAAATGTTATGCTGAACTTTGCTGGGTAGTTGATCCTTGGTTGAAGTCCCAACTCCTTTGCCTTACGGAATATTGGGTTCCAATTCTTTCGATCTTTTAATGTAGAAGCTGCAAGGTCCTGTGTGATCCTGACTGTGTGTCCTTGATATTTGAATTGTTTCTTTCTGGCTGCTTGTAGTATTTTCTCCTTCACTTGATAGCTCTGGAATTTGGCAACTATATTTCTTGGGGTTTTGAGTTTGGGATCCCTTTCGGGAGGGGAACGGTGGATTCTTTCGATGACTATTTTGCCCTCTGAGTCTAGTACTTCTGGACAGTTTTCCTTGATGATTTCCTGGAAGATATTGTCCAGACTCTTTTCTTCATCATGGGTTTCTGGCAGGCCAATAATTCTTAGATTTTCTCTCCTGGATCTATTTTCCAGGTCAGTTGTTTTTCCAATTAAATATTTTACATTTTCTTCTATCTTTTCATTCTTTAGATTTTGTTTGACTGATTCTTGTTGCCTCATTGAGTCATTAGTTTCTACTTGCCCAATTCTAATCTTCATCGTAGTGTTTTCTTCAGTTAGCTTTTCCATCTCCTTTTCCATCTGACCAATTTTTCCCTTTAGGGAGCTATTTTCTACATTTAATTTTTGTACTTCTTTTTCCAATCGACCAATTTTCCCAGTTAGGTTTTGGGTTTCCTTTTCCATCTGATCAATTTTCCCAATTAGGTTTTGGGTTTCCTTTTCCATTTGATTAGCTCTTCCTTTTAGGGAATTATTCTCTCCAGTTAATTTTTGAACTTCCTTTTCCATTTCTTCAATTTTCTTTTTCAGGGTGATGTTCTCATCAGTGAATTCTTTTTTTATAGTTTTAAAATCATTGGCCAGTTTTTCTTTTATATCCTTCTTCAGACGTTCCAGGTAATCTAGTTGTGCTTGCGAGAAATTCATAGTCCCATCTGAGGTTTCAGATGGAAGTACAGTCTCAGCTCTAACCTCTTTGGTGTTTGTGTTTTGGTCCTTATCCCCATAGAAAGATTCTATGGTTTTTTCACTTTTCGTCTGCTTTTTCCGATTCATCATGTTGGCTGAGTGTTGTAGCTTTTGGTTCTTTCAGTCAGAAGGTACAGATCTTTAAGTTGAGCTGATGTGTGTCTGGGCTAAAAGCAGGCTTTTGTTTTTTGTTTCCCCAATTAACCTTGGGGTTAGCTTTTAGGTGTGTGGGAGGTGTGGTCTGGTCTCAGGATATCTCCTCAGCTGACTTGAGGCAAAGGCAAGGTCAGGGGATGGTAATCCCAGCTTCCCTATTGTCTTCCCTTTTCCCCTGGAGGGCTGGGGCACGCCTAGAAGCTAATGCGTGTTCCCGCCCCTCCTGGGGCTCGTCTCCCGGCTCTGAGGCTTGCCTGGGTCTCAGTGCGAATTTTCTCTGCCCTGGGTCATCTGTCCCTGAAGATCGCCTCCACCACAGTAGGAAGAATCCCCCTTTGCCACTTTTCCAGCCTCTGGTGTTATGAGACCACCTGCCCCATTCTGCTGTTCCCGTTGATCCAGGATTAATCTGGGGAAGAATTTTATGGTTCCCTCACGGTCATCAGGGGGGAGGAGAGAGCACTTACTGATCACTCTGCCATCCCAGTTCCTGGAAGTTCAAGTAGTGACCCACCGAAGTCCGTCTTCAGGCTGAAGATTTCAAGGGCTGCTGCGCTGATGTCTGGCACTCAGCGGCTCTCACCGGCTCGGCCTGGCTTATCTCCTGCTCCGCTGGTCTCGCCCGCCACTCTCGGGCTCCTCTGGTCCCCTCCGCCCTGCCGCGCCGACCACGCTGCGCTGTGCGCCGGGGTCTTACCCCCGCGGAACAGATCCCTCCCTTGGACCCTCCAGTACAGCCTGGGCTCCGAATCCGTCAAAGTCCGTCACCCACTGGATTTTACACCTCCAAAGTCTGGTCAGACTCTCCCCTCAGAGATATCCAGAGGAGTTTTTCCAGGAGCTTAGGTGAGTCGTTGCTTTCACTCCGCCATCTTGTCTCCCTGTGTGTCTAGAATTCATTTTAAGGAATATGAATGGCACTTCTCACGGGTACATGAAATGTGTTCATTTATATATGGCTACAACTGAGGAAGTAACAGATGGCATAGGAGAGTTGATCCATAAAAACATAAGTACATTTGCATGCATAAAATTTAAGTATCTGGCAATTGTTCTTCCAGTAGAGGTGTTACCTCCGCAAATTTGCATGGAGTGTTTCTCGTGTTAAGAAGAACACCACGGGATTAATCCCATCCACTGTAATCTCCAATTGTAGTGATCTCTCCCTTTTATAAATACGTATATGTATATCATTCCCTCAATAGTTGTTTATGTGTTACCTTATATTAAAAATGAAATTCCTCTATTTTGCATTGGCTTCCTATTGAGGCTGTAAATTCTTCACGGAGAGAGGGCATGTCTTACACAAAGTCTTTGCAACCTACTGAGGACCTACTATAGTGTAATTAGCATAATTAACATGCACTAGTTGATGATGTAAGTTTTGAACAAGGAAGAAACTGTAATCTGACTGAAAGCTGACATACTGAAAACTTGCATGCTCAGGGACATTAGACGAAAAAGGCTGCCAGTTTTCCCTGATCACAAATAAAATGAGGTAATTTGTACTGCCAAAGATGGACTCTAACTTATTGCTTCCTTGCTTTACCTTCGAGGGCTCGGTCCACACCTAGTTTTTTGACTGCAGCCTGAAGCCAAAAGCTTTGGAAGGTTAATATTTCCATCAATGTGCTCCTAAAAGAAGGAGGGAAATGAAGACAATGAGTGATAGGGGAGTTAAATGGAAAACAAAACTTATTTCTTTGCTATACTGATTTCTGAAACTTAGAAAAATTTCTCAAACATAAAAATGCAAAAGAAAAGAAGTTTCCATAAGAATGAGACTGGCCCTCACAATAATTTCTTAGTTAAGACAAGTAAACTGAAATGAACCAGGTTAAGAGAACACTTTTTTAAAATTAGGAAGTGCTTATGAAAATGTGGGAGGCCGTGATTAGTTTAACATAATCGACAATGGTCACTATGTTTTTGGAGCAGAGACAGTAGCATTTATTAAGTGTCTAATATGTGCCTAAAATAAAGGCCACAAAGCTAAAAGATTTACAATTATTATCTCATTTGATTCTTACACCAATCCTGGGAAATAGCTGTTGTTATTATCCCCCAAATGAGAAAGATTAAAGGAGTTGTGTCACACAGATAGCATCTGAGGCCACATTTGATTTCAGATCTTTCTAACCCCAGGCTCAACTTTCTATCCATAATTCCTTCAAAGTACCTCTAAGTGGAAAAGAATCTCATCCTCAAAAATTCTGTTTTTGACCACATTGGCTTAAATTTCACTTACTTTATCACGTATGATGGGTACTAGGTTGAAAATATGTTTCGAAGAACATCGCTATTATCCACTTCCATACTTTTTGGTTGGCATAATGATGAATAGCACACATAACTACATACAAATATGAGAAAGCAACCAAGAATGGAGAAATCTATTTGATGGTAATAAAGTGAACACTTTAGGAAAATTTCACTACAATGTTATTCTACGCTTAACTTTGCCTTCATTGTAATAATTTCCAATAATAATAATAGTGACAATACAATAATTATGTCCTGAATATGTATTTTGTCATTGAGGGCTCTGGGAAATTGAAAATGTGTTTAAAAAAATCAGACTAGAAAAACTCAAAATGCTTTAGTCCAAATGTCACCTTGCAACAATTTTAATTTTAGCTTAACTTTCAACTCATGGCAAAGTCCACAAATAAATCTTTAGTTTTCTTCTTCTTCTTCTTCTTCTTCTTCTTCTTCTTCTTCTTCTTCTTCTTCTTCTTCTTCTTCTTCTTCTTCTACTACTACTACTACTAGTACTACTGCTAATACTCGTACTCCTGCTACTAGAATTACTGCTACCACGACTCTTACAACTACTCCTACTACTTTTACTACTACAATAATAAAATTACTTCTACTGCTAACATGCTGAGAAAAGGAATCCTTTCAAAAATACCAAAGTATAAGTAATCCCTGTCTTCTAGGAACATTTTTCTAGTTGAGTTACAAAGACTTAGAAAAAAGAAATGATAGTTTGATAACAGATGTGAACACCATAATGAATATACAGTTAAATCCTAAATTATGTGATATCTGATAACATGTGGAATTCAGGAGATAAAGAAAGCAAGAGAGGTGAAAAGTCCAAAAAGGAGCATGGCAATACATTCGGTCAAAAGTCTCTTGAAGTTGAAGAGTAGAGTAGGAGTAGTTGTTGTAGTAGTAGTAGAGGTAGTAGTGGTAGTAGTAGTAGCAGCAGCAGCAGCAGCAGTAGTACTAGTAGTAGTGGTAGCATCAGTAGTAGCATTAGTATTAGTAGTAGTAGTTTTCAGAAAATTTATAATGTTGGTGAAAAAAGAGAAACATCATACTGAACATACTTTTCATTAACCAGGGACAAATTACCGATTGCGTAATTTGATTTTAGTTTTCTTTATTTCCTTCTGTATTTTTTTCTGATTTTCATTATCCATTCGATAAAATTGCTGTGAAACTGCGGTCTGCAATTGATATTTGAGGGAAAGACGAAATTTTGTTGCAGGTATCTGACTTTAGACTGATAGAAATATGTCCAAATAATTTCTGTTAAAGATTTCATAAATCAATATTAGCTTCCAGAATCTGCAATTTTGGACACTGTGCAAGAATAAGTGCCAAAGCAATAAAAAAATGGAGATAAATGAAAAAATTCTAGGGAAGCACAATTAAAAAATAAGATTAATAACACAAAAAACTTAATGCTACATGCATAAACATAATCCTTTTGAACAGAATTTACTGTCCTCAATTTTCCAGAAAAGTGGTGGTTCATGTTAGGAATTTCACTAAAAATATGATACAATCTTTAGTGTTTCAAAAATTAGTTCAGAGCAGTCTGAGTTGCAACTACTCAGACCATTCAGCATGTTTACATTCTTGTAAAACATATAATGGTAATATGCTCTAGTATCTCAAAAGAGATGTCTGATTTGAATTGTGATATTATTCCTAGCATGACATTGTAGAATTTTTCTTAAGTTTTAGCATTTCAAATAATTTATTCCAGTGCAGTATTAAAATGGAACATTAGGAATATTGTTAGAACAATAAATTTATCAGTATTTCTGCATTAATGATTTCCCCTATCAATATTTATTGTCAAAATTTCATGCAGTACATAATTTCTTTCAGCAAAGTGAGCCATCTAGCCTAAAAGATGATTTTAAAATTTTATTTGTATAATTTTATTTTCATTTTATTTTTATATTTAAGATTATTTTCATTTGTTTATTTAATTACCTGTATTTTATTACACTAATTTATTACATTCATATTAAATAAGAGACTATTGTGTCATTATTTTCTTATCATATGTCATATTATTGATTCTCATGCTCCTTTCTTACATAGCAGAATTTTTACAATAAAGTTAAAAATGTCTGCCTGCCGAAAATTTAAATTCCTTAATTAATTTGATCAAAATTAGTTTAACTTCCATTTCTGAAAGTTAAATGCTTCTCAAATACATTATTTAAAGACCTACCTCTGCTCAGCTTTCTCATTTTCATATTTACATATTTGCTCTTTAAATTGGTTACATTCACTGATTTAACCATTTTTTTCTCTCTTCTATCACAAGAACTTCCTTTTTAGTATCAGCATAAACTCTATTGAAGAGATCAAGAAACTGTACCTGGGCAAGACTCAATAGCTTTTCTTGAAGGATGACTGTCTTTTGGGTGTCTTCAAGCTGTAGCTGAAGTGACATAGTTTCACACTGAATTTGGGCACGTATTTCTTGGATAGAGTCGTTTTTGACAGTATGTATTTTTGCGTATTTTTCCCAAATTATTTACTTATTTTTAATCTTCAACATGCATTTCCACAAGATTGTGAGTTTTAAATTTTCTCCCTATCTCTCCCCTCTCCCACCCCAAAACAGCGTACATTCTCATGACCCCTTCCCCCAGTCTCCCCTCCCTCTGTCACACCCCTTCTTTCCCATATCTCTATATTCTCTCTTTTCCAGTAGGGCAAGATACATTTCTATACCCCATATAAATTTCTACACCCCATTACCTGTATTTCTTATTCCCAGTTATGTGAAAAAACAATTCACAAGAGTCATTTCTGAAACTCCTCAAAACTGATTGCTTGTAATTACTTCCTCCTCCCATTTACCCTCCCTTCTCTCATCTCCCAAACCCTACTTATCCCTTTCCCCCATACTTTCCTGTAGTGTAAGATAAATTTTCATGCCAAACTGAGTTTGCATGTTCTTCGCTCTTTAAATCATACATGATGAGAGCAAGCTTCATTTTTTCCCTCTCACCTCTGCCTTACCATAAGTTTGTTTACATATCATCTCTTCCTATTTAAGTCAATCTCTGCCCTCTCTCCCTCTCTCTCCCCCTCTCTCCATATATACGTATATACTTACATATATATATATATATATATATATATATATATATATATATATATATATATATATATATATATATATATATATATATATATATATATATATATATATATATATACATATATGTGTGTGTGTGTGTGTGTGTGTGTGTGTGTGTGTGTATAACCCCTTCAACTACCAAATACTGAGAAAAGTTTCAAAAGTTACAAATATTATCATTCCATGTAGGAATGTAAATATTTCAGGTTAGTATATAGCTTATGATTTCTCTTCACTGTTTACCTTTTTATGCTTCTCTTGTTTCTTGTGCTTGAAAGTCTGATTTTCCATTCAGCTCTGGTCTTTTCGTCAAGAATGCTTGAAAGTCCTCGATTTCATTGAATGACCCTTTTTTTTCTCTTAAAGTATTATATTTAGTTTCGCATCCTAGGTGATCTTTCGGTTTAGTCCTATTTCCTTTGACATCTGCAATATCATATTGCAAGCACCTTGATCCCGTAATGTAGAAGCTTCCAGATCCCGTGTTGTCCTCATTGTGTTGCTGCAATACTCAAATTGATTCTTTCTGGATGCTTGAAATATTTTCTCTTTGACCTGGGATCTCTGGAATTTGCCTACAATATTCCTAGGTGGTTTTTTTTTCAAATCACTTTCAGGAAGTGATTGGTGGATTCGTTCAGTATTTATTTTGCCCACTGGTTCCACAATATCAGGGCAAGTTTCCTTGATAATTTCATGAAAGGTGATGTCTAGGCTCTATTTTTGATCATGGCTTTCAGGTAGTTCCTTAATTTTTAAGTTGTCTCTCCTGGACCTGTTTTCCAGGTCAGTTGATTTTCCAGTGAGATATTTCACATTATCTTCTTTACTTTTCATTGTTTTGGTGGTGTTTTGTAATTTTTTGGTTTCTCATAAAGTCATTAGCTTCCATCTGCTCCTTTCTGATTTTTCAAAGACTATTTTCTTCAGTGAGATTTGGAACCTCCTTTTCCATTTCACTAATTGTGCTCTTTAAAGCATTCTTCTCCTCATTGGCTTTTTGGGCTGCTTTAGCCATTTGAGGTAGTCTATTTTTAAAGGTGCTAAATTTTTCAGTATTTTTTTGGTTGTCTTTTTGCAAGCTGTTGACTCGTTTTTCATGATATTCTTGCATTACTCTCATAACACTTCCCAATTTTCGTCACCTATCTTAGCTGATTTTGAAAATCATTTTTGACCTCTTATATGGCCTGAGACCACTGCATATGTATTTTAGAGGTTTAGGATGTAGAAGACTTGACTTCCCTTGATGTTATGCATTATTCTTCCTCATCCAAAGAATGGAAGAAATACCCGTTCACAAAGAAAATAGTCTTTTATACTGATGTATTTTCCCTTGTTTGAACTTTTCCCCAGCCAGTTTCTTGACTTTTGAATCCTTAATCAAGAGAAGGGTATACTCTAGGTACATGTAAGTTCTCAGTGCCTGCGAGGTGGCAAAAACAAGGGGGAGGGATTGATTCCTCTCCTGGCCTCTGATCAGGTCTTGAGCAGTATTCCCTCTACAGAGACTCCACCAACTCCACCACACCAGCTACCACTCCTTCTCACCCCAAGGTCCCCACTCAGGATTGAGATCCACATCAGTTTCTCAATTCACCCAGGGGTTTAGGCCAGGGCTCCAACAATGGAAGATGCAGCTGCCTGGGTCCTGCATTAGACTGTTGCATTCCCTTCTCACCCAAATGAAAGAGCTTTCTCACTGACCTTTGAAGCTGTCTTTGGCATTTGTGAGTTGAGGAATATGGGACATGCAGCTGCTGCTGGTGCTTTCTTGAGGCCTGCTCCAGTCTTGTCCCTGTCACTGTGCCACCTATTCTGTGGTTCACTCTGCACAGCATGACAGACCTTTTCTGTGTACTTGCAGGCTGCTCTGGGCTGGAAATCTCTTTCAATCTGACATTTTGTGGCTTGTGCTGCTCTAGAATTTGTTTAGATTTAATTTTTACACGTATCTAATGGGCTGTGGGAGGAGAGTGCTAGAGGTGCGTGCTTCTACTCCATCATCTTGACCATGCCCCTTTGACAACACATTTGATCGGTTCATCCTTTTCCTGTTCTATTGTGTTTTCAAATTCCTTTGCCTTCTGTTTTTCATGGTGCAATTCTCTCTGTATGATTTCTCAAATGGATGTCTTTTTTCTGAGGGAATCATGTACATGGTACACCACTTTTTCTAACCTACTGGTGATGTTCACCTTTAGAGAGCTCTTAAGAAAGGAAACCACGGTTTTCTCTTAGGCTAGAAAAGTCATGACTTAGTTTGTGTTGTAAACGAAGCTATTCTTCACGTTGTCCCTGAAAGGAATTTTCAAGAGCTCTCTCTGATGTCCCATTTGGCTCATGAGCATGAACAGCAAAAATCAGAAGGGAACAGTATGATGCAATTTCTTTCTCTAGACTGCTGTCCTTCCCTTTGCATTGTTTAATTTAGAGTTCAGCACTGCATTCCCAGTTGTCAGAACTTTTATTTTTTCCACCCTAGTGGAATATGAATTTTATTAATGCTTCTTTAATCAGTTGTAATTCCTTTTGAAGTTCATCATTCTTTACTTTTAAAACTTCAGTGTCTTCTATATATTGATTTTATTTTTCCTGATCCTTAATCATTTCTGTGTCTACATCCACTTTGAACGTGGCAAATTCATCCTGTATGATTCCATTTTTATCCAAAAGATATTTTTCTTTTTCATTCCTAACAGGAACCTAAACATAATAAACAGAAAATATGTTACTCAAGATCAATTCATGTATTGTGAGTTTTGCTTAGAAATTCAAAATCAACCCCAGGAGGCCAAGAAGGATAGTGTTTTCAGTAAACTGAGGATGTTTCATCTATTTCACATTTCTGTCAGACTCAATTTTCCTAAAGAGCAGGTCTTAAAAGTGCTTCATCAGTCAGAAAATATGGACTGTAATTTTAAGCCCACAAAGCTGTCTGCTTTCGGTATATTTGATTTCTTTTGCTCTATCCATTCTATCCCACACGGATTAGTCACGGTGTTACAATAAAAGTAACAAAACCTAATTATTTATGTGGGCCTTCTAAGGTTTTTCAAAAGTACTTTCAAAACATCATGTCACCTACAACTTGGATGACCCTTATGAGACACATATTTGTAGTCATCCTCCCCATTTTGCTGATGAGAATTTATGAATGAAATATCCCACACCAGAGACAACGTTTTGTAGGCTTGCTTTCCATGAGGAACCTGATGATAGTCACAGTCACTATAAAGTGACATGCCTTTAGCAACCCTTTATTACTGTGATAAGCTGATGGAGATTTCACATTTTCAAACGTTTTATTAAGCTATCGTCCCTGTTTTCGTCAACTGTTAATATCTCTGGAACATTACCAGTCTATGAGAGTCTTGTACAAGTTCACATACTTGAAGGTGGGAAGGAAAGATTGGGATGGAAAGCAAGGCAAATGGACCTGGCAGTACAAATCACACGTTGCTGTTGCATGCAACAAATACTCCATAAAGAGAACAGTTCTGGTCTTTCAAGGAACAGGTGTGCCACCTACACAGAGAGATGGAAAAGGGACACTAACCTGAATGGGAATCGCTGCTATTAGAAGATGTCGAGTTGCTGCTGCTGCTACCCCAGGGTGAGGAGCTGCTGCCACCACCGTCGCTGCTGCTGCTGTTCTGGCTCAACCTTGTGCCCGCCCCCCGCGTGGCCTTGGACACTTGTGTTTTCACAGTGTGACATTTCCTGGGTCTCTTTCTCAGACACACCATAACGTATTTTTCTACTTCTCTCAGGACTGATGCTTTTGGTGTTTCAAAATCAATTTCTATCTTGTCAGGATTAGAATTCAGTAAAGATGATTCTCCTGACACTATTATGTGGACGACTCACACAAGTTTATCTCTGCGGCGTTTGTTGATAGCCAAGCTTAACTGCCTTTTCTCATCATAGTTCCTAGGCTTAGCATTATCTTCCTCCCCAGATTTATTGCCAACATTTGTTCCTTGAATTGTTTGGCAGGCAATTTTTCAGCTCTTTCTGTAGTTATTTGCTTATTTTTTTCCCTCTGACTTTCATCTTTCTTGATACATTTCTTTGTTTCTTTCTGCTTCTGTCTTTTAGATCTTTCATTCTTTTTCTTCAACTTATGGTAAGGTACTTTAGACAGAACTTGCACGTGTTGATGAATACATTTAAGTTGCTCCTGAAGTTTTGCACTCGCTCATCAGGAGACTCTCCAAAAGAGTTGTCTTCAAAGGAAGCACCACTGCTACTTTCTCTACAGAATGCTTTGGTGACATCCGTTTCTATATAGCACATAGACATTCTTGCAATGGGTTCATCTGTGATCTTGGAAACTGAATCTCAAAAACATCTGAAGTGTTGTTGCCATCACTACCACCTCAAGATCTGGTAGGTTATACTTGGAGCAATTCATAAACATTAACTGAACATCTGCAGCAAATTCACGTGCATCCTTACATTTCTGGTTATACCTTTTTCTTTAGTTGTGCCAAGGTCCATTGGATTTTTGACAACATCATTGTACTTATGGAGTTCTAGAGCAACAGGCTTATGGAAAGGTCAAGTATATGCTACCTTGTCCTTTGAAAACATTTCTTCAAGAATTTCATTACGGTATTTTAATTACTCAGTTAATTTAACATGTTCCCAACTCTACATTTTTGCTGAGAATCTGGTATGATATTCTTCCCTACTTTTTCTATTACAAGTGGTATTTTAGCAGATTTGTGCTCAACCAGGCTTGATGAAGATTCGCTACTTGATGTATCTATCCACGTTATACAGGTTGTAGTATCTGCTTTCCTTTTCACACCCCTTTTAACTTATGTTACAGTTGTGTGTTATAGCGTGGTGGAGCGGCTTTAGCAATGTGCAATGCAGAAAGTAATGTCTCAGGACATACTGGAGATGGAATCACTTGCTGTTTAGCTACCTTTTCTGATGCCCTAGGGAATGGTTTTTCTTTCATAGTGGAAACTCCTAAAGATTGTTGAGTACCTTTTCATTTTCTTTTCCTTTCCACCTGCCACTAGTTGTTCTGAAGGCATTTGAGACAGTTTTTGCAGAAACAGTTTCTCTAAGACTTGTGTCATTAGAACAATGTCATCACCTGGCTTGCAAAACAATTGCAAAACAATATTTTCAAGTCTTCTATACATTCTGAGGCTTCCGCATATTATTTATGTTCCAAGAGCTTTAGGAGGCTGTAATAATCTGGGAGAGTGAGCTTGGCCGCATCCACAGTCTGCTGGAAGGGTAAAGAGAAACTGTGCTGCCATAGAGCCTTCAGGACAACCTTCTGCAATTACTGCAGTTGGTTTGTGAGGAGGCCAGTCTTTCTGGCATTTATGTACTCTGGTGGAAGGGGGTTGGCAATAGCCATCTGTTGGCTTGACAGAGACATTCTGAACAGCTTTTTCCTGATGGAGTGTTGTCTTCCATATATTTGTATCGCCACTCACCCATCGGCGTTACTGCTCACTTGAAATGGTGACCAGCCTGAGTCATTTTGGAAGTAGTAGCTTCTATTTCTTTGTTCATTCATGGAGGTTTATTCAGAATTCCATCTTGCAAAGAACTGACACTCAGACCCTGCCTTTGTCTTTGAGTGTCATTTTGCTCTTCTTCAACCTGGGGAGAACAATATTGTAAAGTTTTTCATCACTTTTTTCTTCAGAATTCTGCAGAGACATTTTAACTTTAACTGGAATATAGAATGTGAAAAAGGATGGAAAAGAGATAAAAATTCTAAGAAAAGGAGGCTACTGAAAACGAAAGGGAATAAGGATATCATTTCAAAATTGTAAGGGATCCTCAACAACTATTCAGTCCAATTCATATCCATTGCTAGGTGTGTAACAGAAGTGCAGTTTACTCTTTTAGAACTATAGATTGTGAAAGCAGAAAGGGATACTAGCGATGAGTCAGCACATCATGGAATAAATGAGGAATCAGAGGCCTGAAACAGGAAGCCATTTGTTGAAAATCATCTGGATGGCAATGGACTGAGCTAGGACTCAAAATCTGGTAAAAGTCACACTCAGACGCAGATTTTGAACAAATTTGTGTATGTACACATGCATATTTTTCTGTGTACATATATATACATACATATATATATATATATATATATATATATATATATATATATATATATATATATACAGGAACACATATACATATATATATACATATATATATATATATATATATATACAGGAACAGATATACATATATACACATATGCTTATATATATGCATGTGTGTATAGATATATACAGATATATACATATATACATATATAATGTAGGTACTTGGCAATTGTACTTCCAGCAGAGGTACTAACTTAGCAAATTTATACGGAATATTATTGGTGTTGGGAACCCAGTAATGGATCAACACCACCTGCGCGAATCTCCAACTATAGTGATCTCTCCTTTATATAAATACTTACAGGTATAGCATTTATTTAATACTTCTTTAAGTTCTACCTTGTATAATAAATGAAATTCCTCTATTTTGTATTGGCTTCCCAGTGAGATTGAAAATTCTTCAAGGCAACAGGCCATGTCTTACACCAAGTCTTTGTAACCTGTTCAGAACCTATCATAGTACTATTCACATAATTAACAGTCACTGGTTGATGAAATAAGTTTTGTTCAAGAAAGTAACTATCATTTCACTGAAGTCTTACATAGTGAACACTTTCATCATCAGGAAAATTAGACAAGAAATGGTGCCACTTTCCCCTGAATGTGAATTAAATGACCAATTTCATGTTGTCAGAGATGGACTCTAAATTGTTGCTTCCTTGCTATACCTTCGAGAGCTCAGTCCATGCCTACTTTCTCGACTGCAGCCTGAAACCAAAAGCATTTGAAGGTGAATATTTTCACCTATGTGTTCCAAAAGGAATGTGAGGGAAATGAAGACGACCTGTGATAGGGGAGTTAGTACAGAAACAAAAATATTTCATTCCAGTACTGATCTCTGAAACCAAGAAAAATTTCTCAAGCATACAAATGCAAAATAGAAGAATTTTTTTAAGAAGTAAATTGGATCTCACAATAATTTCTTAGTTAATACAGATATACTTATATCAACCAGGTTGAGAGAACTCTTCTGCAATATTAGGAGGTGCTTATCAAAATGTGGCAGGCAGTAATAATTTCTATATAATTCACAGCTGTTTTATCTTTCTTTAGCACAGAAACTAATATTTAATAACTGTCTAATATGTGCCAAGTATAAAGGCCATAAAGTTAGGAGATTTACAATTATTATCTCCTTTAATTCTCACAAACTTCCTGGGAGGTAGGTGCAATCATATTCCCCATTTTATGGTTGTGGAAACTGAAAAAGATTAAGTGACTTGCCTAGGATTGCACGGATAGCACCTGAGACCATATATGAGGGCAGATCTTTGTAAGTCTAGGTCCAAATTTCTATACAAAATTCCCCCAATGTATCTCTGCAAACTCTCACCATCCAAAGTTCTATTTTTGACTGCTTTGGCATAGATTTTGCTTAGTTTTCCACGTATGATGGGTACTAGGTTGAAACTGTGTTTTGAAGGTTATCAGAAATATCTATTTCTATACTTTTGGGCTGGTATCATGATAAATAGCCTACTACATAATGACACGTAACTGTGGGAAAGCAACTGATTATGGAGAAAGGTATTTGATAGTAATAAAGGGAGCAGGTTGTGAGAATTTGACTGCCATGCTATTCTATGATTAACTTCACATTCATCGTAACAATTTCTAATACTAAAAATGTTGAGAATGAAATAATTTTATACTGAATTTCTATTTTGCCACTGGGTCTCTGGGAAATTGAAAATGCATAAAAAATAAGACTAGAAAAACAAAAAATGCCAACTATTGCCTTAGAACAAATTTAATGTTACGTAAACTTTCAATTCATGGTAAAATCAACAAATAAACATTTACTTTCCTTGTTCTTCCTCTTCTACTACTCGTGCTACTACTGCTAGAACAACTACTACAACTTCTTGTACTACTACAGTAATAACACTTACTTATACTGCCAACACTTTGGGAAAAGGAAGCTCTATTGAGTAAATGAAGAATAAATAATTCTTGTCCTCAAGGAACCACAATCTAGTTGGAAAAGAAAGACTTAGAATCAGGACATGATAATTTGTTAACAGATGTGAACACCATAAGGCAATCAGTATAAAGTTAACCACTAAATTATGGTTTGTCCAAATCTAAGTGGAATTCAGGAGATTAGGAATTCAATAGGTATGAAAAGTTCAAAAAGCGTTATGGCAAAAGAATCATACTTTTGTAATTCAAAGTCACCTTGAAGTGAAGAGTAGATAGGTTTTGGATAGGTATACTAAGTAGGGAAGTGTTACTGAGTGAGAAGAAGAGGGTGATGAAGGTATGGAGCTGGAAATCAGCATGGTGAGGTCAGTTTGATTAAGGTAGAAGATAATAATGAGATTCTCCACCTAATTACTTTCATTCTCAATGGCATTTTGCTTGTGTATTTTACGTATTTACAAATTTTGACGAAATGACATTTTGCTTTTATTCAAGGAGTAGTTCGAAGAGAAGGAGACAAATAATTTCTACTTCACAGTGCTGTTTGGGGGAATAAATCAGGAAATAAATGTAAAGGTCCTTCTAAATATGAAGTATGATAGAAATGATTTACTTATTATTGGCAGTTGGAAAAATACCTGATTCTTTGTGTAAGGCTAGATAAACAAAATTGTCAAATACATAAACAGTGAATGCTATGAAATGATTAAATATTGGGTGGGGCCAGGATGGAGGAGTAGGAAGATGCATATACTTTAGCACTTCCCCCACAGCCCACAAAATAACGGTAAAAAGGTCTCTCCACAAAGTGTAGAGCAACAGAAGCCCCAGAGCAACAGAGCGAAAGAGGTTTCCAGTCAAAGGCAACCTGCAGGCTTACAGGAAAGGTCTATCTTACAGGAAAGGTCTCTCTCATAGGACCCTGAGCAGAGCAGAGCTCAACCCTGGCCATGTGGCACTGGGAGGAAGAGGACCTGAACAGACCTCTGGGAAGAGCTCCTAACAGGGAGGATCCCACTTACTTCAACCCACAAGCAACACAGAAATCACCCAAAGTCAATGGGGGAGCGATTTCCCAGCTGGGGAGAGATAAAGGGATTTCTTCAGCAATAGCCCAAAGTGATGGCAGAGGCCAGGAGCAGACACGGGAAGCCACAGAGGGTGGGAAGTAACCTGGGTCCATTGTTCAAGAAGCTCAACTGAAAGCCTCTGGCAGTAGGGAGCAGCTGATCTAAACGTCATCCCTGAGTGAGAGTAAATGGCTGTGAAAGTGCCCCAAAAAGGGAACAAATGTAAGACCATCAAAGGTTACATTCTTGGTGACCAGCTGTCTCCTCCCATCCTTTCAGACAAGAAAGAACAAGACTTACTGTCACAGGAAGTTAAGACCTCTGCCTCCAGGGCCTCCAAACTGAACTTAAAGTAGACTCAGGCAATGGAAAAACTCGAAAAGCAAGGTAGCACCTGGTTCAAAGACAATCACAAAAATGCTGAGGAAAATAAAACCTTTGTAAAGAGACTGACTCGATTGGAAAAAGAGGTCCAAAAAGCCAGGGAGGAGAAGGAGGCAATAAAAAGTTGAATTAGGCAAAAGAAGGAGAAGGTTCAAAAGCTCAGTGAGCAAAACAGTTCTCTGAAACAGAGAACTGAGTTCAGGGAAACGAATGAGTGTAAGATAAACCGAGCAGTTAGAAAACAAACAAAAAAGAGTTTGAAAAAATACAAGATAATTTGAAACACCTCAATGGAAACACAAATGACCTGGAAAATAGATCCTGGGAAGACGATATAAAAATTATGGGACAACTTGAAAGCCATGATCAAAAAAGGAGCCTAGACATTATCTTCCATGAAATTATTGAGGAAAACAGTGCTGATATTCTAGAACGAGAGGCCAAAATAAACATTGAAAGAATCCACTTACCACCTCCAGAAAAACACCCGAGAAGAGAAACTCCTAGGAATATCGTGGCCAAATTTCAGAGTTCCAAGGTCAAGTAGGAAATTCAGCAATCAGCTAGAAAGAAAGAATTCGAGTGTTGTGGAAATACAATCAGGATAACACAGGATGTGTTAGCTTCATCATTAAGGGATGGAAGGGCTAGGGAAAGCATATTCAAGAAGTCAAAGGAAATGTGATTAAAACCAGGAATGAGCTACCCAGCAAAACTGAGTACAATACTTCAGGAGAACAAATGGTCATTCAGTGATATAGAGGACTTTGCAGCATTCATGTTGAAAAGACTTGACTTGTATAGAAAATTTGACTTTCAGACACAAAAATCAGGAGAAGCTTGAAAAGATAAACAGGAAAGAAAAGTCATAGAAAACTTTCTAAAGCTGAACTGTATATCTTCCTACTTTGAAAGAAAATATTTATAACTCTTGAGACTATTCTCAGTGTTTGGGTAGGTGGAAGGATTGTATACACATGCACACACACACACACACACATTGACAAAGAGTACAGGCTGTGTTGAATCAGAAGAGAGGATATCTACAAAAAATATATATAAAAAACCTAAAGTGTGAGGGAGTAAAATACTGGGAGGAGAAAGGGAGAAATGCAATGGGACAGGCTATAACTCATCAAGAGATAAAGAAAAATCTTGTTCAATGGAGGAGAAAAGGGAGAAGAGGACAGGGGGTAAGTGATGCTACTCTCTCTACATTCATCTAAAGGAGGAAATTAAATGCTCACTCAATTTGGTATAAAAGTCTCTATTATACTAGAGGAATGTAGGGGAGGAGACAACAAGAGGGGTGAGGGGAATGATAGAAGTGAGGGCAAATGGAAGAAGGGAATAACTAGATATAAACACTTTTGGGAAGGAGGAAGGTTAAATGAAGGAATAAAACATAACGGGGAATAGAACAGGATACAGGGAAATATACTTAGTATCAGAAAACATGATCATTACAGAAGTCTTCTTCAAAACGACCTGTATTTAGTCTGTATTACATTATTTGCCTTCTCAAGGGGAGGAGTAGGGAGGAAGGGAGGGAGAGAAAGAGTGAGGGAGGGAAGGAAGGTTGAATTCAAAGCAGTAGAAAGGAATGCTGATAATTATTATTGCATATAACCCATAAACAAGTAACACAGGTAGTGAGGTACAGAAATTTATCTTGCCCTAAAAAATAAGACAGAAGATGGGGAAAAGGGAAGGGTGTGGTGTGATGGAAGGGAGAGCTCATCGAGTGAAGGGGTAATCAGAATGCAGGGAATTAGTTCGTGTGGGGACGGGAGAGATAGGGAGAATAATTGGACATGTTACAAAGTGATGTTAAAGCACTTAACATTAAAACAATTGACAGAATTAATTACTGAGACTACATCAGAGACATCGTTAGATTGGGGAAATGAATTTTGTTCTAAACCTCCTAGAGTCAGGTAACCTGGGGTAAAATTGGCATTGATGGAAAGGTTAAGGTTTGATTGGTAAATTTGTTTTTATGATTATTATTTAAGTGGAAACTAAAACAGGTATAGAACGGCATGGAAGTCACTTAAGACTTCTCTCAAAAGATGTGCCTTAGCCAATGTGAAATTATAGTCATAACTGAAACCGTGGTCATTGCAACTTGCTATTGGAAGATGCTATGAGACTACTAAGTGACTGTTCTTCTGAATCTAACTCCATATATGGATAGCAAAATAGTAATCTGAGCCTCCAATCCATGATGCCATTAAACCTGTATAGGAATTGAAAAAGGTGATCTCATGGGAAGGGTGGGAGAGCGGCTGTACAGCCTGGGCTGAGGTAGGATTCTCCTGACTCAATTTCCCCACTGATATCTATCAGACTCGAAGCCTCAGTGAATGCAAGTTGACAATCTATTCCTGCCTGAAACTGACAGGAATTTGGGGAGATTTGTTTTTCGCTGCAATGTCCTAACACTTAGTGGCAATTTCCTCTAGTCAAAAGGGTGGTAAGCCTAATACGAGATCAATTAAATTATAGCTTGTTGGTAGGGGAACATCCAAGGTCAAGTCTAAAATTAAGCTATTAGGCTTAGGAGTTTAGAACAACAACAGTAAGCTAAGGTCGTCTACTTCTTAGTAGGAATGTGGAGACAATTAGAACAAGGGCTTATGAAGTTAGCATACATAGTTATCATTACTATCTCAGTTGAATACCGCTAAAAAAAATTACATTGTGGTCTACATTGTGAACACTTTAAAAGAGACATCACCCGACCAAAGGTGGGAATTGTTTTATGTGATATGAAATATGTTACAAATGAAAAATAAAAAAAAATATTAAATATCAATTTAATTTAATATATTAAAATTCAAGTGTACAGGTGATGGAGTTTTTATGTCTGGCTTTATGTGAGTGTAAATGACAGGCAGAGTGTTCAGAAAATTTATAATATTGATGAAATAAAGGAAATAGCACCCTCAACACACTTTCCATTAACCAGTGAGAAATTACAGATTTTATGCATACATACATTACTTTTCCTTTGATCTAATTTCTTCTGTAGTTTTTTCTTATTTTCAAAATCAGTTCGATAAAATGATGCAACTTGTGAAACTACTGTCATGGACTGATATCACAAAGAATCAGCAAGTTCTTCTTGAAGCTTTCTTACTGTAACCTGAGTGAAATATTTCCAAATTATTTCTGTTCATGATTCCATGACATGATATTAGCTCATAAAAAAACGAATACACTTTTAAAATGAACAGAAATTAATATTTTCTCATTCAACTTAACTTCATTTATATATTCATAATTACCATAGATTTAGAGCTAGAGATATCTTAAGGACTATTTAATACAAGCACCTCATTTTGCCAACATGAAAACTGAAGGCCAAAAAAGTTAATTGAATTACTCACGGTCCTAAAGGCAGTCATTGAGAGAGAAAAGGATTGGAACTTGGCTCCTGAGACTACAAAGCTCAATTAACTATACAACTTCACCTCCACTCAGCATGGATCAAATGCTGTCTTCTTCTTGCTCAGTGTACTCCCCATTAAGCAATGCATTCAACCTGATTTCCCCATTACCTCTTTCAGAGAAAAATTAAAAGACCTCCAAAGTTACCTAGGGACTAAACCCTTTTATCTGAAATTGACATGGAAGGGGATGTAATGGAGTGGGTATAATCAATAGTTTTTATATTTGATAGAAACATTAGGGGTTTCCCCTTCCCTTTTTCAGAAACGTGAACTACTTTCTTTCTCTGCTCCTGCCTTTACAATGAAGAAGACATGCATAAGAAAGGGATGAATTTTCGTTCCTCTCGGAGTTTCACCTGGAGAATGAACATAGGCGCTGATATCCTTATCAGGCTTAGTAAAAGGACTTGACAAGTATGTTTTAGTTTGCTCGCAGCCAAAACCGCAACATATATCGTTGTTAACTACCTTTCACATGTTCAACTCTCTTTGCCAAGCCTTCAAAGCAATTCTCTTATCCATTAGAATAGGAATTACACGTCTGGCTGTAGCCAATGGGCAGAGAAAATGGAAACAATAAAAATAGGGTAGTTTTCCACTTATGTATACACAGTATATTGCAAGGTCAGTGTTTCTACATACATAAGTATATTCATTCATATGCACATATCCATATGTCCAAATATGCACAGAAATACACAGTCACAAATGCATAGAGAGATATGCTACAAAATATCATCTTCACTTCACCATACAGCAAAGTATATGAATGCACCAATGAGTAAGAGAAAATGAAACCAAAAAATAAAAGGAACCAAATCTTTTTTATCTCTTATTAGATAATATTAAGTGCCTTGTAACACTAAATTTAAATAACGTCTAGTAAATTTTTGAAGGAAGGAGAAAGCAGAAAGATGGCAATAAAAACTTGTGAAAATAAAACTGACCTAATTAACTGAATTCATACAAGTAAACTGAATTGTAGTATGGAAGGACTGGATTCAAATTCATGACCATATATACTAAAAATAAAATTTAAAAATTTTTTTATGACGTGTTTCCCCATTGAATTGATGATGAATCAGAGAGAATGAGAACTGCTTGTAGATTGTAAGGGGCAATGCATATTCAACAAATAAAAGGCAATGATTCCAGAAACTGCAATTTTGGACACTGAGCAAGGATAGTTATTAAAACAATAAAAAATACTGAGATAAAAAAAAAATTAGTAGGGACGCCCAAACAATTAAAAAGTAAGATTAGTGAGGACACCTCAGGGGCTGAATCTGCAGTTGCAACAGTGAGGCCTCAGACCCCTTGGCCCACAGGCACCAAAGGTCAGTGACGGGGTTCAATCAGCAGGCCAGGAAGGGAGACGGCTTTCCATAGCTCTGACAGCAGGCAGTGGCCACAGATCTTGCACAGCAGCCCCTATGGAAGCTCCCTTGTTGGAGCGTAAAAACCCCTGGGGCCATTGAAGAGCTGAGTCTTGCCTCTGCCCTGGGTGGAGGCCCTGGGCTAGCTGCTCTTTGCCTCACACTGAATGATGGCCCTGCCATCCAGCCTATCTGAAAATCAGCCCCAAGTGCTGACTTGGGAACTCGAGGCCAAGTGCCAGTGGAGAGGTATCTGCTAAGATTCTTGGCATAGAAATCCCTCTCTGCATCCAGACCAGGACACGCTTGATTGTGCCACTTTGGAGGAAGTCAAATCTCACAGATTCCCGGAGAATACCCTACTCTTGACAAAGGACCCAAAAGTCAAGTAACTGGTTGGGAAAATGCCCAAAAAAGGGAAAAAAAATAAGACTGTAGCAGGTTACTTTCTTGGTGAGCAGATATCTCCTCTCATACATTTGGATGAGGAAAAGCAATGCTTACCGTCAGATAAAGACGTAAAAGTCAAGGCTTCTGTATCCCAAACAACCAAAATAAATATTCAATGGGCTCAGGACATGGAAAAGCTCAAAAAGGAATATGAAAATCAAGTTAAAGAGGTGGAGGAAAACCTGGGAAGAGAGATGAGAGAGATGCAAGAAAAGCATGAAAAGCAGGCCAACACCTTGCTAAAGGAGACCCAAAAAAATGCTGAACAAAATAACACCTTCAAAAATAGCCTAAGTTAATTGGCAAAAGAGTTTCAAAACGTCAATGAGGTGAAGAACGCTTTAAAAAGCAGAATTACCTAAATGGAAAAGGAGGTCCAAAAGCTCACTGAAGAAAATAGTTCTTTAAAAATTAGAATGGAACAGATGGAGGCTAATGACTTTATAAGAAAACAAGGAATCACAAAACAAAACCAAAAGAATGAAAATATGGAAGATAATGTGAAATATCTCATGGGAAAAACAACTGACTTGGAAAAGAGATCCAGGGGAGACAATTTAAAAATTTTGGGATTACCTGAAAGCCATGATCATAAAAAGAGCCTAGACATCATCTCTCATGAAATTTTCAAGGAAAACTGCCCTGAGATTCCAGAACCAGAGGGCAAAATAAATATTGAAAGAATCCACGGATCACCACCTGAAAGAGATCCAAAAAGAGAAACTCCTAGGAACATTGTGGCCAAATTTCAGAGTTCCCAGGTCAAGGAGAAAATATTTCAAGCAGCTGGAAAGAAACAATTCAAGTACTGGGGAAATACAATCAGGATTACAGAAGATCTAGCAGCTTCTACATTAAGGGATCGAAGGTCATGGAATGTGATTATCCAGAAGTCAAAGAATCCAGGACTAAAACCAAGAATCACCTACCCAGCAAAACTGAGTATATTAGTTCAGGGGAAAAAATGGTCTTTCAATGAAATCGAGGACTTTCAAGTACACTTGATGAAAAGACCAGAGCTGAAAAAAAAAATTTGACTTTCAAACACAAGAACGAAGAGAAGCATGATAAGGTAAACAGCAAAGAGAAGTCATATGGGAGTTACTAAAGTTGAAATGTTTACATTCCTACATGGAAAGACAATATTTATAGCTCTGCAAACTTTTCAGTATCTGAGTAGTTGGTAAGATTACACACCCACAGACACACACACACACACACACAGCACAGAGTAAATTGAAGAGGATGGGATCATATCTTTAAAAAAAATGGAATTAAGCGGTGAGAGAGAAATACATTGGGAGGAGAAAGGGAGAAATGGAATGGGGAAAATTATCTCTCATACAAGAGGCAAGCAAAAGACTTTTCAGTGGAGGGAAAAAGAGGGGAGGTGAGAGAAAAACATGAAGCTTACTCTCATCAATCCGACTAAAGGAAGGAATAAAATGCACACTCATTTTGGTATGAAAACTGATCTTCAACACAGGAAAGAGGGGGACAAGGAGATAAGCAGGGTGGGGGGGATGATGGAAGGGAGAGCATTGGGAGGAGGGAGCAATTTGAAGTCAACACTCTTGGGGAGGGACAGCATCCAAAGAGAGAATAGAAGCAATGGCGGGCAGGATAGGATGGAGGGAAATATAGTTAGTGTTACACAACACGACCATTATGGAAGTCATTTGCAAACTTACACAGACATGGCCTATATTGAATTGCTTGTTTCCCAAAGGGAATGGGTGAGGAGGGAGGGATGAAGAGAAGTTGGAAGTCAAAGTTTAGGAACAACTCTCAAGTATTGTTCTTACTACTAGGAAATAAGAAATACTACTAATGGGGTATAGCAAGTTATTTGGCCCTACAGTTCAAAAGAGAAGATCGGGACAAGGGAAGGGAGGGATGTTAGAAGAGAGGGCAGATCGGTAATAGGGGCAATTAGAGTGCTTGGTGTTTTGGGGTGGGGCAGGGGAGAAATGAGGAGAAAATTTGGAACCCAAAATTTTGTGAAAATGAATGTTAAAAGCTAAATAAATAAATTTTTTTTAAAAATCCCCCCAAAAGTAAATATGTACTGGTTGACTTTGCAGCTGCAAAAAACAAAAAATAATAAGCTTAGTAACAGAAAATATTAATGCTTAGTGCATAATTATATTCGTTTTAATAGAAATACTGTCCTAAATTTTAAAGGAAAGTAGAGACTAGTCATTGGAATTCCACTAAAAATATGATTCGTTCTTCAAAGTTTCTAAAATTAGTTCAAAGGAGTATGAATAAAAACTCGTCAGACTGATGAACATTTTAAAATTCTTATGAAAAGGGTAATGCTAATACTCACCAGTATCTCAAGGGAGATATGTGATTTTAATTGCTACATTATTCCTAGCAAAATTTTGTAGGATTCTTCAGAAGTTTTAGCATTTCCAATAATTTATTCCATTTCGTTAGGAAAATGGAATATTTGGAAAGGAATTAGAATAATCAATTTATCAATATCTATGCACAAGAGATTACACTATCTATACTAATGAAAAGAAAATTTCATTGACTATACAATTTCTTTAAGCAAAGTGAGTCATCTTATCTAAAAGATGATATTGACACTTTATTTTTTAATATTATTTTTATGCTTACATATTTTTATTTTTTTTATTTCTACATAAATATTTTCTTTATGAAAATTTATTTTTATTTCATAAAAATTTTAATTTTATATATTAAGTATTTACTTTTATTAACTTTATTACCTGTATTTTACTGTATTACATTTCATTACTATTATTAAATTCACACTTACTTGTGCATTCTTATGGTATTATTTTATCATTCTATTGTTTCTCGTTCTTCTTTCTTACATTTCAAAATTTTGACAATAATAGTTAATAATATTGGGTGCCTGCTGAAAATTCAAATGCTTAAATTATCTTCATCAAAACAATTTTGACTTTGATTTCAAAAAGTTAAATGTTTACCCAAGCTGAATATTTAAAACCCTACCTCGCTTTCAGCTTTCGCATTTTCATATGTACACATTTGCTCTCTTAAGTACATACATTCACTGGTCAACACTTTATTTCTCTATTCTACCGTAAGAACTTGATTTTCAGCGTCAGCACAAACTTTATTCAAGAGATCAATGAACAGTACCTGGGAATCACTCAAGAAATTTTCTTTAGTCATGGTTTTCTTTTGGGTGTCTTCAAGCTGTTGCTGAAACAACATATTTTCACTCTGGATTTCTGCTAATCTTTCTTGGATAGATTCCCATTTGATAACGTATTTGTTCAGTTTCCCCTTTTTCAGTTGATTTGTGTGTTGAAGTGCCTTTTCTTCTGTTGGGCAAGGTTTAATTCTCTCTGTATGCTTTTCAAATGAGTATCTTTTCCCTGAGGCAATCGTGCACCAGACAGCTCATGCTGTAAACTACTGGTTTTTCTTTCAGCTTTAGACAGCTCATGAGGAAGGACACCATTGTTCTCTCTTAAGCTAGGCGTGTCATGATAGCTTGTATTGTAAACAAAGCCACTCATCTCATTCTCCCTGAAAGGAATGTTCGTGGGCTAGTTTGATGGCTGACTTTGCTCATGATCGAGAACAGCAGAAATCACATGGGAACTACATGATGCAATTACCCTCTCTAGTCTGTCTCTGCTTTGCATTGTCCAATTTAAAGTTCAGCACTGCATTTTCAGTCGTCAGATCATGTACTTTTCCACTGCACTGGAATGTAATTTTTCTTAAGACTTCTGCATTCAGTTGTAATTCTTTTGAAGCTCCACAATCTTTTATTTTCAAACTTTTATATCTTCCATACAATGACATTCTTTTTCTTCATCCTTAATTATTACTGTGTCTAGTTCGAGTTTGAGGTTGGCAACTTCGTCGTGTAGGATTAGATTTTTATGCAACAGACATTTTTTTCTTTCTCATTGCCATTAGGAATCTAAATATAACAAACAGAAAAAATTATTACTCAAAAAAAATTATGTATTCTGATTTTCTTTAGTAATTCAAAATAAATGCTAAGATATCAAGAAGCAGAGTTTCCTCAGAAAAAATTAAATTAAGGGAGTTTCACCTATTTCACATTTCTGTCAGACTCAGTTTTCATAAAGAACAGGTCTTAAAAGTGCTTCATCAATCAGAAGATATGAAGTGAACGTCTAGTCCCACGAAGCTGCCTTTCAGCATATTTTATTTCCTTTGCTGTATCCATTCTATTCCAAACTGCTTAGTCAAAGCGCTACAATAAAAATAAAAATATTTAATATTTACACATTGCCTTTTTTATATATTAAATTATTTTTTTGTTTTCTGTGTTCTACAGTCACTTCCATATAGGTTAGATGTTTTCCCTTTCCTCCTCCTCCATCACTTCTCTCTACACACTCTCTCCCTGATTCTGTGTACAATCTTATATAGGTTCTACACGTACATTCCTATTAAACACATTTTCCTGTTTGTCACGTTGCAGAGAACAATTAAAATGAATGGGAGAAACCATAAAACAAAACGTAATCCAAAGGAAAATGGTCTGCTTCATTCTGTGATCCAGTTCAGTATTTCTGTCTCAGGATGTGCAAGGCGTTTTGCCTCTAAAGGCCATTCAGAATTTTTTAGGTACTTGAATGGCAATGAATTACTAAGCGTACCAGAAAAATTCGTGGCACACTGTGGTTTTTTCTGTGTACAGAGTTTTCCTGGTTCTGCTCGTATCACTAATCATCACTTCTAATAAATCCTTTCAGGCCTGTGTGAAGTCTTCATGCCACATTGCCTTTTAAGGTATTTTAGAAAGTTCTTCCAATATATTATCACGGCTAAAATTTGCAACACACTTATGAAGGAAATATTTATATTATTCTCCCCATTTTACACATCAGGATTTACGGTAGGACACATTACTGAATAACCTGCCCATTGTCACACTCAGTACGTAGTAGTAGCAGTGTTTCAAACCACATCTCTTCAAACTCCAAATCAAAGATGCTGTTGGAATAGCTAATTCCTCTTAGGAGCTGAAGACAAGCATTTGTCCTACGTTTAGAATCATTGTCTTGTTACAATTATATTATCTCCAGAACAATGAAGTGATAAGTCATAAATTTCTTAGTAGAAGTCCTCAGAAAATTCTCTTTGCTGATAGCTGTAACGTTTTCACAGCAACACTGATTTAAAACTTTTAGAAGTTGTTAAGTCAAAACCTCTCATTTTCGGGATGGAAAAAGTGAGATCTGCAGTGCGGTCTCCTCGTGATGGTAACCTACCCTTCACCATCATATTTTAAAAGAATGATGAAAGCATTACTGAGGCCAAAGTGTAAAAAGTGCATATTGCACTCCTATCATAGTAAAACTGGTCCAGGATCATTGTTCCCCATTCAGGACTGGTGGAAAGAGTTATATCAAAAAGCTTATTAGCTCCATTCTGTGACATCCTTTCTGGGAGTCTAGCAGGAGGGTATGAGGAGGTTTCAGCTGAGTTAAAACGAGCACTCCAAGGCACCGTTAACCAAGGATTACTGGGGGCCACCAACACAAATGATTTCCTGCAAACAACTTTTGAAGAAAATATGAAAATGCAAAATTGTAAATTTAGAATTTGATGAATATGTATTACTATCATGGTGAGCAATATTGAATTAGAACGAATGTAGGAATTCAGGTCATAGATAAAGCCAGAGGTCAGGAATCTAAGAAAAGTTTTTCTGCGGCAAATATTTTTTTACTTCTCTTTCATGGAACATGAATGAGACAACAAAGTGAAATACAGCAAATTAATAATATGTGTGTGTGTGTGTATATACATATATATGTATATATATGTATATATATTATATTATTATATTACATATTATATATTATTGCTCTATTTATATGTATTTGGTCTCTCTCTCTCTACATATATATATAGTAACCCTTAATCTCTCTCGTGAAAAGAACAAAGAGATGAATCACTTAATCAAGGAATAAAAATGGTTTGTTTTGGAGGTGTCCCTTTCTACCTGTTTGCATTCCTTTCTCCCACTAATTTAGGGGTTAATGACACTGATGATCTCCTCCTTTTCTCTGACCAGAAAAGGCAAAGGCATTACTGAAATCCAGGAATTTTTTGAGTTGAAGTAGAGTTGGGTCTCAGGAATGGCCATTGAAGGAAAAAGGAAAAAGGAACAACCAAACTTAACAAACAGCGTGTGCGGATTTTGATAACCAGCCATGTCCCGACTTGTGTGCTGTAGACAGATGGACGGGACTGAGGATGACAAATATGTCCCAAAATGAAGAAGCACGATCCTGATTTTTAAAATATGGACTTAGGTTGGAAAGTGATCAAAGTGAATACCTCAGAAATGTCAGTGATTTGGGAAGAAGCTACTTCTTTTTCTTTCTGCTTCCAAGAGGATTATTCACAATTCCACCTTGTTCAACTCTGGCTTTCAGCTCCAGAAAAAAGTCTCTTTGAGATGAGCTCTTCTTCGTCCTGGGGACAACAATTTCAGAAAATTTTTAATCATCTTTTTTCCTTCCAAAGTCAGCAACAACATTTGACCTTCCACTGGAATATAGAATGTGAAAAAGCAAGGAAAATAGCTTTATAGATTCAAAGAAATGCAGGCTACCGAAAATGAAAAGCCAAAATATTATAGCACTTCAAAGATGGAAAGCAACCTCAGTCAGTAACCAAGGCAAGCCTTATCAATTCTTAGGGACCTAACTCTTACAAGCCTCAACCTGAAGTCTTCACAGGTGGGGGTGGCCACCACGTCTCAAGTGAGCGCATTCTGTTTCAAGATGTTTCTGTTGGTTAACAATTTTTTCCTGACATTCACCCTAAAAATGTACATTTTGGAAACTCTGATCCATTGCTCCGAGCTCTGATCCTCAGTCTGAAGCACAGAATGCTTCATCTTTCTTCAAAATGACTGTCCTTCAAAATCCTGAAGACATAAGAATCAATATCTTTAGTTCCTTTAACAGATCTTCACAAGTCATGGACCCCCAGGGTCTTCCTGTTAGGCATCGTTCTTACTATTTATCATAATTCTGTGAGAGTCACAAATGAATTAATCAGGATAAGTAAATCTATTCACTTCAGAGTACACAGGGATTTTCACCTTGTCTGTTTTGAAAGCTATGCTTCTCTGAATAGGATGCAAAATTACACTAGCTTTTGGGTTCTCAGATAACAGTACTAACTCAGCTTCAGTTTAGAACTGACTAAGATTAACATCTTCTCAGACAAAATGCTGTCCAATTCTATTTCTTCCAATTTATGCATATGAAACTATTTTGTATTTAATTATATAATTTTGTATTCATTCTTACTGAATTTCATGTGATTAACAGGTTCCATCCAGTGCTCTGACTTATGAAGACTTTGCCTTTCCCCCATGTAGAAAGACTTGAATAATTTTACGTAAATCAATAAGAAAATAAGTAAAAGATAAAGATCCTAGAGAACAACGAACTATTCTGAAATAGTGAGGGATGTATACTAAAGTGTAATGTAAGAAAGAGCAAAACGGAATGATCTTGAAATTTCATTCGCCAAGAATTTTCAGGTAAGGAAATACTCTCTGCAAAAAGAGAGGATTTCTCTGGAACTTACATTCTTATGGAAGGTGAGGAGAGATCAGTGGTGTCAAATAGATTCCCCCAGGACTGAGTTTTGTGGAGAAATTCGGGCCAATTTCAGACCTCTGGCTCAGAGTCAGGTAAGATGAACTCTGTGTCAACATTTGAAACCAGATCTTTCTGGACTTGAGGCTTATTGTATTCATTACATCATGCTGATTCTGTATTGGGAGAAATACTTCACAAAGTATCAATTCCATTGTACTTTTCCATGGCCTTTTAGACTGTAATTTTACATTCAAACGCTACTATACAGGAATTTTTTTTTGTTTTATATTTATGTGTGCATATTTACAAATGATTGAACATAACTCATTTATTTAAGACATTGTTTATTTTATGTCTTGTTTAGGATGAGGTAGCTTGGTAAACTGCGTTGCCTGTTGTATTTCCCATTTACACGGAAAAACAATTTTATAACATTTGTTTTCAAAACTTTGTGTTCCAAGTTCTCTCCCTTCCTCCCTCCCCACCCACCTTTATTGAGAATTCAAGCAATTCAATATATGTTAGACATTTGAAGTCATACTAAATAGTTCCAAAATAATCATATTGTGAAAGAGTAGCTATATTTCCCTCCATCCAATCACACTTGCCATTTATTCTCGTCTCTCATTTCACCCTGTCCCTCCTTCAAAGTGTTTGCTTTGGATTACCCCCTCCCCCAAACTTCTCCCCTTTTGTCAATCCCCCCCTCTTATGCCCTTCCCCTTACTTTCCTGTACGGTAAGATAGATGTCCATACCCAAGAGAGTGTGGATGTTATTCCTTCCTTAAGCTAATTCTGATGATGGTAAGGTTGACTCTCTCACTCTCACCTCCCTCCTCTTCCCTTCCATCGTAAAAGCGTTCTCTTACCACTTTTGTGTGAGATAAATTACTCCATTCCACCTGTCCCTTTCTCCTCCTCCCGGTACATTCCTCTCTCAACTTTTATATTACATTTCAATACCATCCTTTGATATTCAGCTCACCCAGTGCCCGCCAGCTATCATAATGAGACAAGTCTCATGAGTTACAAATATTTTTCCATGTAGGAATGTTAACAGTTTCATTTTAATAAGTTATTTATGATATCTCTTTCCTACTTTCCTTTCCATGCTTTTCTTAAGTCTTGTATTTGCAAGATTCTTATTCTGTGGAGCTCTGTTTTACTCAAATATGTATTAAATTCCTCTGCATCATTGAATATAATTTTCCCCCACTCAATTTTGATAGGTAAGTAAGTCTCAGTTTTAATCCTTGCTACTTTGACCTCTAGAATATATTCCAACTTCTCTGACTTTTGTTAATACCCAGGCGCCCAATTCTTATGTTATCGGGATTGTTGTTCCACAATATTTGGATGATTTCTTTCTGGCTGCTTCCAATATTTTATCCTTGACCTGGGAACTCTGGAAGTTGGCTATGACATTCTGGGAGTTTTCCTTTTCATATCTCTTCCAGGAGATGATAGGTGCCTGCTTTCAATTTCTATTTTATCCTCTGTTTCTAGAATATCTAGAATATCAGTTCTCCTTTAGAACTTCTAGAAATATGGATGTAGAGACTCATTTTATATTATGTCTTTAAAGTAGTCGAAGAATTTTTCAATTATCCCTCCTGCATCTATTTTTCCAGGTCAGATGCCTTTTCAGTTAGATATTTCAGATTATATTCTGTTTTATATTCTTTTGGTTTTGCTTAGTAATTTCTTGATTTCTGATACACTCGTTAGCTTCGATTTGCTCCATTCTAATTTTAAGGAATCACTTATTCAACGAACTCTTGAATTTCCTTTCAAATTTGGATGATTCTGCTTTTTAAGGCATTCTTCTCCTCATTGATTTTTTCCACCTCTTTTGCCATTTCGTCTAGTCCATTTATTTTTAACACGTTATTTCCTTCAAGATGCTTTTGGTCTCGTTTAAGAAATTTTTGACTCCTATTTTGCGTATGATTCTTTTTGTCTTACTTTCCTTTCTCTTCCCAGTTTCCCTCTATTTCTCTTATGTGATTTTCAAAATCCTTTCTGAGCTCTTCTATGACCTGAGACCAATTTATACTTGTGTGATATAAAAATCGTATCCCTTTCTTATGATTAAAGAGACTATAATACTCACCTCCCTATTTCCAGGAAACCCATAAGTATTCTTAACAAAAAGAGATGGAAATAGTGACTTTTAAATTCCATTTTCCCTGATTCAAATGATTTGCTACTGTTCTCAGTTCAAGGTCCAGAATTCTGAGAAAGCATTGAAGTTTCTGTTGAGTTCCACTTTTTTACATCATCATTCTTTTTTCCTTAACTGATGTCTAATATTTTCAAATAGCATTTCTGCAGTCACTTGCTTCATTTCCTCTTGTTTCAGAATAAACCTAGGTAAAAATTGCCTTTTTTCAATGACAGTTCAGTGGAAGGAAGTAATAAATGCCATTTGAATATACTCATCTGGATGTCTAAAGGAAAAAGAACGTTCATTTCAGGGGAACTAAATCCATGTAGGGAACTCATTGTCAAGAAACTCCCTCTATTGATGCAGAGTGGTCCGTGCTTTGCCCTTTGAAGTTTACCTTTTTGAATTACCTGTGGCACTGAGAATTTATTGGTCTGCACAGGCCCACAAAGTCAGGACATGTCAGAAATTGATGGGGTGCTTGACTGGATGTGATTGGACTCCAATTCCAAAATCACATTTCTCTTCAAAGATAACATTTGTTCTTAGCCTCAAAACACTATTTCAGGCAGTTCCTCCCCAGTCCAAGGACACGGCCTGCCCCAGCAACAACTATTTTCTCATTTACTGATACCATAGCAAGCTCCAACTATAGAATTCATGAGTTTAAACAGCTGTATGCTGGCTGACCTGGTTGTGTACTTCATCATGACATTTACTACTCACTGACCAATCATATGTGTCTTAGACTTGCATATAAGTACACTACCTTTCATTTATCTTCTCCAGCAAGATATTCATGAGAGCAGGACGGTATTCCTTAGTCAGTCCTGCGGTCAGTGGTCAGTCCTGACCACTAGCTGACTTAGTGATGTTTCAGGCCTAAAATCATACCTCCATGGAGTGGCCCTTATTCGTTTCCAGACGAATGCTGGGTAAAATACCTCCACAGTAGCAAAACTACATGTTCCTTTAAGAGCCTATTTGGCCCATGTTTTACTATAGAAAATGCTCTAGAAACATTACCTGTACACAGATGAGGTTGCAGGTGCCCTAAGGACCCTTGCCTGCTGAAAAATGTAAATCTTTACTTTGAGTTCAAAAATGCTTGAGTCCTTGCATTCATTCGAAGGGAACTGCCGCTTGTACTATGATCTTGGGAACGGTCTCACTGCCCCCCCTTCTAGCCTTCATCAAAATCAGTGAGGAACACATTTTTTATCCAGGCTACTCGAGGCCATTATACTTCTATCAAAAATGGGTCATATTCTTATTTGTGTACAACTTCTTTTTTGTATTCAATGAAAAGAAATTCCATACATTCTATTTAGCTAGAACAACAGATTTTTTTCATTATTCCTGAGTTTTGACACATTGGGATGACTGGAGAAAAGTGTAGAGGGGGACGTATATAAAATTCTACCCATTTTCCCATTATTATTGATTATTCAGAGTTGATTTTTTTTACTTCATTTTGAAAAATAAAACACAAATAATTCTGCTACAATTTTCAAATTTTACTAAAAATGCATCTCTTCCTGATATCCCTAGAGTACAAATGAAAAAGTAAGGCTCAAAAATAATACTGCTTTAATGACGTAGTCCTTTTGCCCTTCTAACCTGAAATCCTCTGTCACCTTTCTTCAACAGTAAGAAAAATGCTTCCAAGGCTTTATTTAAAATCTCGAGTCTCATACCTGAGGCAACGGAGTTCTCTGTTCCATTCTGCTTTTTGGTGCTTGAACCCAGATATCCTTTGCCCTGTTTCTGGTAATTCCATGAATCTTGGTTTATAAACTCTTAACTTTTCTGGTGAGTAGTGGGCAATGCCTTTTTCACGTTGTAGTGATCAGTCCTATCCAAGAACAGCATCCTCAAGTTTCACAAGTTTAATAAGATGTATACAGACAAAAATACAAAATGAAAGTACGAGTATTTTAAAATCTGCAAGACAGTAGCAGTATTCCCAGAACTGAAATACTCTTGCAATGGCAAAATAATATTCACGCATAAATCCGGAGAATATATCAAAATATTACTTTGTCAAAAAAATCACATTGCATATCAGAATAACCTATTTGTCTATGAGCATTGAAGAAAATGAAAAAAGATCCCTGAGGGATAAATTACTTAACAGAAAAAAACATGAAAGCTCAGAATTCTTCACAGTATGAGAAAAATATGTGTGGAAAGAAAATATTCTGATGTGTACTCTGGATGGGACAAATAAGATTAATATAATAGATGATATACCTAATATCTATATATTTCAAATATACTGAATGATTTTATAAGTATCATAAATGCGTTTTATTTTACAAAGTTGTGTGGAAACACGGCTTCTCCTTTAGAGATGTATAATACCAAAAACCATGCAAGATTCATATGGTAATATCAATCTTCATTTATTCATTGGCCAGACTTCTAGTACCTTGAAACAAATATAGCTGAAACAGCAAAGCGAAAAATTCTTCAGAGTATTAAGCAAAAGAGCTGCCCCTTTGCTCTTCAGAGAGGCATGGAGCCAAATTGTTACCTAACCCAGAGGTAGTAACGTGTGTTATGTCAAGTTACAGACTCAACAGATTTGAATATTTGGTTTCCCTTGGTAACTTTCAATTCTTCATGTATTTCAGTGTTTAGCAAAACTGAGGCAACAAGAAAAACTCGGTTGCTAGATGGAGCCACACTGATTGTAGCAGGAAGTGAAGCTGACGGTAAGAGAAATGATAAGCTGAAACATTCAAAACAAAAGAAGAAGCTGTGCACAGAGAAGTCAAAGGACATGTTAATACTGACACAATTGGTATGTGTATAAGGCAGAATCTGAAGCTAGCTGTTCCTGGTATGGTGTCCAGGACACTGTACTATATGTCATGTTGACAGAAGAATTACAAAAATTAGGCAGAACACTGACAAGATTGTTGACATTTTGGGCCATTTTATGGAAGATTTCAGTAATTTAACCATTGTTTTCATGAAAGAGATCACTGCCTGACATCTTGATACTTGAAGTCAAGTCAATCTCTTCAATGGTTCTCCTTTCACCAACCAAGCAAATAAAATTAATGCACCTTACCCTACCATGAAATATTAATAACACACATTATATAATACAACAGTTAGAGGCTTACAAGATACATCCTCCAAAAAAAAAATGCTGTGAAGTATGATATTTTCTTGATTAAGAAATTGAAGCTTCAAGGTTAAATGACTTGGCAACAGACAAAATCTAGGCCCTCGGGTAATTTATAATCCCCTAAGTTTCCATATTTAATTCTCACTGCTAAATAATGTCCAGAAAAACTCGATTTTTCGCTGTCACTTTTCTGCCTTTTTACTCAGTTTCCATAGTTCAAAGGTTCATTTCACCTCCGTATACTCCCAGGATCTATAGCTACTGAATTCATACCTATCCTTTAAAACTCAACTCACATGCTACCTTCACACAGAGGTTATTTTTTCTTGAAAGTTAGTGTTCTTTCCCCCACTGAAACTCGCAGAGCATTATGACTGTGCTTCTCATGCATATGTGTATATACACAAATATACATTTGTATGAATATATATATATAAATATATATATAGGACATGTGTACACATATATCTACTTATGTACACATGCACTTATATTTATATGAATATACATATCGGTATTCGAGTTACTTAGGTAGGGTATAGCCCCTATTAGATTGCATATTCAGTGAGATAACTTATACAAACTTTGTCTATTTAGCACACAATAGGTACTTAATACTTCTTTTTGAACTGACACAAGTAGAAGATGGCTGAAAAATTTATGACCCTGCAATCAACACAATCCCTTTTGCCTTGGCCAAGGCCTTTCAGTGATTGGCTTGCCTCTATTTTGCTGTGAATGAATGGGATAGGATTGCAGTAGTATCTTCTTGTATACACGCACATCCTTGATTTCTGTTTAGTAGTTATTATGTTTCGAAATTTTAAACTGTACTTACCTTTGCAATCGACACTAAGCTGTTCAATCAATAACAAAATATTCTTACACTTTAAGGGAGATAAATCTTCATCCTTTATCTTTGTCTCAGAGGACTAAGTGAGGTCATCCCAGTCATTTGCACAGCACTTTGTCCTGTAAAATAGGTAACAGTAGGGGAAAATTCAAAAAAAATCAGAAAACTTTAAAAAGATAACAGTGGCTAACATTTCTCTCACACATGAAGGTTTTCATAACACTTTATATACATTATCTTGTGGCATCCTCACAGCCATTTTGTGAGACAAGCATTACTCAAACTCATTTCTCAGTTGTTAGGTGGCTTGTCCAGCACCACAGAGTTAGCTAGGATTCCAAGGACGGATTTTAATGTGAGTAGAAGATAAGGTAGTTCAAAGTTTAATCTAAATTCTTGATGATGAACCTTTTAACTTTCAATGTGCATTACAAATCTAAAATGCAAATAACAGTTTATAGAGTTTATGTATTCTCATTTCAGATATTATAACATGACCTTTATACTAGGCTCGAAAAGTGAAAATAAAGGACAATGACGTATGAAGGTGATATAAACACCAAACTATCCAATATATGTTTAATTTCTGGGTTTTTAAAATTTCTCCTATCTTCATTGAATTTGGCATCCTTTCAGGTTATTTTTATGTAGTGTCTCCCCTCATTTTCCCCGTCTAAATATTAGAGTTATTTACAGTCACACCTCAAATCCATTTATCTGACTGTGACCCTAAAACTCTACTCAAACTGCTTACCCCAAGGTTGCCAATGGTATCTTCACTGCTAAATCCGATTGCACTTTTTGAAGTCTTTCTCTTTCATCATCTGACCTAGCACCACAGCCTTGGTAATGAGGTTGACACAGGCACTGACTGACCTAACTCAGTGTTTGGGAGGGTCCGAAGAATATTATGGGAGAGAAACGGTATTATACTCTTGTACGCCTCTGAAACCTGGACACTATAGCAGGTCCATGCCGGGGAACGGAATCTCTTCTATTTGAATGGTATTAGGATGATTCTGAAGATTATCTAGAAGGCCAAAGAACCAGACTGAGGTCTTTTCTAGATATTGAACTTTCAGGCCTTCAAACTCTCCAACTCTGATGGGCTGGTTATATGGTTGGAATGAAAAACTTACGCTTGCAAAAAAGACTCTTTTATGAAGAACTCACCAAGGGCAAGCATTCACACGGTGGTTAGAAGAAGCAATGCAAGGACATTCTCATGGTCTCTCTTAAGAACTCTGGAATTCATTATGTGACATCGGAGACACTGGCACAGGACTGCTCATCATGGGGTGCCCACATCACAAAAGTTGTTGTGCTCTGTGAACAAATCTGAATTGAGATAGCTCAAAGGAAACACAGGATACCCAAATTTGTTCACAAATACTCACAAGGACCATTTATGCCTAAAGTGAGGTAGACCATTGCCTATCGGAACCGGTATCATCAGCCACAGTCAGACACACTGAATCTGGACTCAAGCACAAGGACATACATACTGGAAGCATTTTCAGGTTGAGGAAGGATACACTGGAATTGTTATTGGCAACTGGAAGATGGGTTTAATTTCCAGGAGAGAGGGATAGCTTATGCTACTGGATGTGATCAAAGTTGGTCCGTATGTGTACATTCTTGTGGGGATCAATCAAATCCTGGCAATAAGGTGATGATTGTTTTTGTTGAGAAACGAATAAAAAAGTCTCTAGGTAGCTCAGACCAGATGGGGAAAGACACTCGGGTTCAATCTGTATCAGTTTTAGGGAACCTGGGCTAGAGTCTAGACCAATGAATTCAGGGATCCCTGGGATAATTGAACATTTACATATAATCATTTTCATTTCTATTTAACATTTGTTCAGTATTTCCCTTTCTGAAAATTTCAGGGAAAAAAAATGGCTGTTAGGTCAAAGTTTGGTAAACCTTGGGATGGATTACATTATCATATATGTAGTAGTAGGTACTCTGTAACATGAATTGATAGGGTTTTTATTTAGTATGCCTTTAAAAGAAACCAATAAATCAATTTATTGGGAAATGATTATCAGGGAGATGAGCAAAATCCAGGAAAGCTTCCCGGACTTTACACCTGTGGAAGTTTCTGAAGGAAGACAGAGATTTCAACGGATGGCCTGAATGGATACAGAGCAGGACAAAATACAGAGTAACTGAGAGAGCAGTTTGGCTTAAAAATGAGAGTGAAGACGAGCAGGATGAATTAAGACTGGTCAGAGTCCTACTGTCAAGGGTCCTAGAAGGCAGAGCTCCTTCATCTCCTGAACATTTGCTGGAAGGTGTGTTTTTCTGCTGGGCATTGGAAATATTTTTTTAACTTTGTGCATTATCCTATGCACACCACTTTTGAATATCCTTAGACTACATATCAAGATAGCAACATGCCAAGAAAAGGAGGCAAAAGGTGCAAAGAAGGGTGAGAGCAAAAAGCATGATCTATTCTTGAATAAATGAATTTAGGGAGGGAAAACATATGTCTGGGTAAAAGTCAGTAATAAGAACTCCCAGAATAGACTGAGGCCTTCATACCCTCCCTCATACTTTATGAAAGTAAGGGAATTCTTTGTTTCTTTTTCTTCCTGATTCCAATGAACTCATTTCCTACTATCTATATTTCTGACTTCCTATTGCCTACATTTTTCTTCAGTCACTGTTTGCTGTCATCAGCCTATGGAATCTCTTGTCCAAAGTTACAAGAGTGTGAACATTAACAGCCTTTCGAAAGCAGATACATAAGATTGTTTTTTAAAGATGAAGGTTATTACTCATTTTCTTCAGTTTGTGTTTTATCTGATGGACACAGTGAATAAAGAACCAGAGGTTTCGGGATCAGGGGATGAGAGAGACCAGGGAGTAAGCATCAGAGTGAAGACTTGAATTCAGGTCCTCTGCTTCTACAGCCAAGGAAACGTTTCTCCAATGGACCACACTTCATTCCTGTCTACTTAGTTAACATTGAAAAAAAAATTGGTTTACTCATTTGTATTAACGAATATAATCTCTACACTTGACACCGAGTTCCCAATGGTGTCATGGGTTTGTGAGTTAAGGATTTGTTCAGAATCAACATCGAAAAGTTCAAGAGCAATCTGATAAGCTCAAGTATTATTTCCTTAGTGTCTCTGCCTCAGCTTACCTGTATAATTTGTTTGACAATAATTGTCTCATTTTTAAATCTTCAGAAGAAAGCTGGGTATGTTTCTCTCTCTCTCTCCCTCAGTACCGTCTTGATATGAGTTTGTCATTCCTGAGAGTTTGGATTCCAGATCTCTTATTGGTTGCTCCATGTGGTTCCTGAGATAAGCATTCTTATTTTCTAGTTTATAATTATAAATATTTATAATTTATTTTCTCTTCATTGTTCTAACTTGTCTGTCTCTGTTGAGTCTAAAGCAAACGGAAAACAAAGAATGAAATTAAGGAGAAACTGCCCAGTTGTATCGTGGAAATTAACAGATGTCTACTTCTTAGCTTTCATTTTAATTTCAGTCAGGGATTCAGAGACCGATTCTGAATTTCTAAAAATAGATTCGAACTTTGAAAGTACTGATCATAAAATTCATCTGAATTGAATTTTAGCTAAAAGCAACAACAGCCCTATTTCTACAGGAAGTTAGTCATTAGTTTGCACTTTGGTACTTACTCTGGTGCTAGTATTAGGATCATTACAAAAAACATGTATAATTCCAAAAGTTGTCTTCAACTCCAGAATCTCTCAGAATGTTTAATGTGGGCGTAGAACCGGGAAAAATATCCTAAAATTTCATTTACATTGAAATATTTCACAATCAGAGTGGTGGTAAATGAAGTTACCTGTAGGAATGTATGGAGTTTCTTTGGTTTTTCATCAATTTCCAGCCATGCTCGTTCATCAAGATCATGTTTCTATTCTGTGCCATTTAGCTGCATTTTAGCATAGGAATTTCCACATGATGTCTAATAGTAACGACGTCTTCTTCCAGGTGTTTGCTGTCTGCTTCCAACTGGTCACATTTCTTTTGCAAGATTGTCATGAAAAAAACCTCGTCTTGAAGATTTTGATTTATTGATCCCAAGTGTTTTTAAAATGAAAATGCTGCTTCCAATTGTTGTGTAAGGTATTTAATCTGTATAAAATAACATTATCAAATTACACCAGTTCAATTTAGGTCTTTCAAACTAAAGACTAATTTTAAACTCATAACATTAAATTATTTGGAATTCAGTTGTAATTAAATGCATCATTCTCTACGTATTATAGCTACAAATTGTGTTTCTTGAAATGATTATTGAGGTAAAGTGACAAATCAAAAACAAAATTAAGACTGAAATGACAAACCAAGAATTTCTTTGATTCATTCTGATACTCTGTGCAATCCACATTTTGCACTTGATCCCATATTGTCTTCTGTGATCTCTCATTTTCTCATGCATCTTTTTTTCAGCCCTTAATACAGTGAGCAGATATCAAAGAAATTCATATTCGAAGGAGATTAATAAATTCTTCCTCAGGTATGCCAGGTCTAAGGCAGCAAGACATCTCAAAAGGAATTTGGAAAGACATGAAATTTCCTTTCTCATTCTAATGAGAACACTGATTCTATGTTCAGAAACTTCAGTGAGAAAGTAATTACATTTATAGCCATTTGAAGGCCACATGGTAGGATTTTGGGTTACAGAGCCAGGGAAAACCAGAGAGGTCTTTCTCAACACTCAGGTGACAGTACCCAGGGACAGCACATCGTTTCTCAGAGCTTCTGTTGTCAAATGGCCCTCTTCCTGCTCCCCATGTGCTTTAAGAGAATAAACCAACAAGCTAAACAGGACTCGATCATTATTCCTTCAGACCCAGGGGTTAGAGGACAGACTGAAATAAGTGATCAATAAAAAAATATGCCACCACTGCCTTCCAGAGGACCAATCCTCAATAAATGTTAAGAAGTTAATTCTTTATGGTAAATATTGATGAGAACTGCAAGACAGAAGATATCATCTATCAACATTGATGAGAGTTAAGATATGTTTCCAAGGAGTCACTTGACATAGAAAAAAAGAGTATTACTATTAGTTAGCATTTAAATACCACTTTAAGCATTATCAGTGGGAACACATTTGAACACTTGTTTTTCAAAACCTCTCTAGGAGTTTCCCCCAACTCCTGCTGGGAGTTGGGAAAATGTCTCAAAATTACCAAACACTTGAATCCTTACAAATTAAGAAATCGTTCAAGATGATTTAGTCAACTTATTGTTCCTCAAGTTCGGGAAAATCTTTGCTTCCCTAAAACAGAAGACTTGAGGCTTATTGAATTCATTACATCATGCTGATTCTGTATTGGGAGAAATACTTCACAAAGTACCAATTCCATTGTACTTTTCCATGGCCTTTTAGACTGTAATTTTACATTCAAATGATACTAGACGGGAATTTTTTTGTTTGTTTTATATTTATGTGTACTTATTTACAAATGATTGAACATAACTTATTTATTTAAGACATTATTTATTTTATGTCTTGTTTAGGATGAAGTAGCTTGGTAAACTGCATTGCCTGTTGTATTTCCCATTTCCATGTAAAAACAATTTTATAACATTTGTTTTCAAAACTTTGAGTTCCAAGTTCTCTCCCTTCCTCCCTCCCCACCCACCTTTATTGAGAATTTAAGCAATTCAATATATGTTATACATTTGAAGTCATACTAAATACTTCCAAAATAATCATATTGTGAAAGTATAACTATATTTGCCTCCATCCAATCACACTTCCCATTTATTCTCGTCTCTCATTTCACCCTGTTCCTCCTTCAAAGTGTTTGCTTTGGATTACCCCCTCCCCCAAACTTCTTCCCTTCTGTCAATCCCCCCCTCTTATGCCCTTCCCCTTACTTTCCTGTACGGTAAGATAGATGTCCATACCCAAGAGAGTGTGGATGTTATTCCTTCCTTAAGCTAATTCTGATGATGGTAAGGTTGACTCTCTCACTCTCACCTCCCTCCTCTTCCCGTCCACTGTAAAAGCGTTCTCTTACCACTTTTGTGTGAGATAAATTGCTCCCTTCCACCTGTCCCTTGTTCCTTTCTCCTCCTCCCGGTACATTCCTCTTTCAACTTTTATATTACTTTTCAATACCATCCTTTGATATTCAACTCACCCAGTGCCCGCCAACTATCATAATGAGAAAAGTCTCATGAGTTACAAATTTTTTTCCATATAGTAATGTTAACAGTTTCATTTTAATAAGTTATTTATGATATCTCTTTCCTACTTTCCTTTCCATGCTTTTCTTAAGTCTTGTATTTGTAAGATTCTTTTTCTGTTGAGCTCTGTTTTACTCAAATATGTATTAAATTCCTCTGCATCATTGAATATAATTTTTCCCCACTCAGTTTTGATAGGTAAGTAAGTCTCAGTTTTAATCCTTGCTACTTTGACCTCTAGAATATATTCCAAGTTCTCTGACTTTTATATTGCCCAAGCGCCCAATTCTTGTGGTATTGGGATTGTTGTTCCACAATATTTGCATGATTTCTTTTTGGCTGCTTTTTATCCTTGACCTGGGACCTCTGGAACTTGGCTATGGCATTCTGGGAGGTTTCCTTTTCGTATCTCTTCCGGGAGATGATAGGTGCCTGCTTTCAATTTCTATTTTATCCTCTGTTTCTAGAATATCTAGAATATCAGTTCTCCTTTAGAACTTTTAGAAATATGATGTAGAGACTCTTGTTATATCATGTCTTTGAAGTAGTCGAAGATTTTTTCAATTATTCCTCCTGCATCTATTTTCCAGGTCAGATGTTTTTCGGTTAGATATTTCAGATTATTTTGTGTTTTATATTCTTTTGGTTTTGCTTCGTCATTTCTTCATTTCTGATACACTCTTTATCTTCTGTTTGCTCCATTCTAATTTTAAGGACTCACTTACTCAACGAACTTTCGAGTTTCCTTTAAAATTTGGATGATTCTGCTTTTTAAGGCATTCTTCTCCTCATTGATTTTTTCCACCTCTTTTGCCATTTCGTCTAGTCCATTTCTTTTTAACACGTTATTTCCTTCAAGATGCTTTTGGTCTCGTTTAAGAAATTTTTGACTCCTATTTTGCGTATGATTCTTTTTGCCTTACTTTCCTTTCTCTTCCCAGTTTCCCTCTATTTCTCTTATGTGATTTTCAAAATCCTTTCTGAGCTCTTCTATGACCTGGGACCAATTTATATTTATGTGATATAAAAATCATAGCCCTTTCTTAAGATTAAAAAGACTATAATACTCACCTCCCTATTCCAGGAAACCCATACATATTCTTAACAAAAAGAGATGGAAATCGTGTCTTTTAAATTTCATTTTCCCTGATTCAAATGATTTGCTACTGTTCTCAGTTCAAGGTCCAGAATTCTGAGAAAGCATTGAAGTTTCTGTTGAGCTCCACTTTTTTACATCATCATTCTTTTTTCCTTAACTGATGTCTAATATTTTCAAATAGCATTTCTGCAGTCACTTGCTTCATTTCCTCTTGTTTCAGAGTAAACCTAGGTGAAAATTGCCTTTTTTCAATGACAGTTCAGTGGAAGGAAGTAATAAATGCCATTTGAATATACTCATCTGGATGTCTAAAAGAAAAAGAATGTTCATTTCAGCTGAACTAAATCCATGTAGGGAACTCATTGTCAAGAAACTCCCTCTATTGATGCAGAGTGGTCCGTGCTCTACCCCTTGAAGCTTACCTTTTCGTATTACCTGTGGCACTGAGAATTTGTTGGCCTGCACAGGCCCACAAAGTCAGGACATGTTAGAAATTGATGGGGTGCTTGGGTGCATGTGATTGGACTCCTATTCTAAAATCACATTTCTCTTCAAAGATAACATTTGTTCTTAGCCTCAAAACCCTATCTCAGGCAGTTTCCCCCCAGGCCAAGAACACAGCCTGCCCCAGCAACCACTATTTTCTCATTTACTGATACAGTAGCAAGTTCCAACTAGAGAATTCATGAGTTTAAACAGCTGTATGCTGGCTGACCTGTTTGTGTACTTGATCATAATGACATTCACTACTCACTGACCAATCATATGTATCTTAGACTTCGATATAAGTACACTCCCTTTCATTTATCTCCTCCAACAAGATATTCATGAGATCAGGACGGTATTCTTTAGTCAGTCCTGTGGCCAGTGGTCAGTCCTGACCACTAGTTGACTTAGTGAGGTTTCAGGCCTAAAATCATACCTCCATGGAGTGGCACTTATTCGTTTCCAGACGCATGCTGGGTAAAATACCTCCCCAGTAGCAAAACTACATGTTCCTTTAAGAACTAACCATTCCCTAATCCCACCTTGAATCATCTAGTTAGCCTATTTGACACATGTTTTACTATAGAAAATCCTCTAGAAACATTACCTGTACACAGATAAGGTTGCAGGTGCCCTAAGGACCCTTGTCCGCTGAAAAAGGTAAATCTTTACTTTGAGTTCAGAAATGCTTGAGTCTTTGCATTCATTCGAAGTGAACTGCCCCTTGTACTATGATCTTGGCAAGGGTCTCACTGCCCCCCTTCTAGCCTTCATCAAAATCAGTGAGGAACCCATTTTTTATCCAGGCTACTTTAGGGCATTATAGTTCTATGAAAAATGGGTCATATTCTTATTTGTGTACAACTTCTTTTTTGTATTCAATGAAAAGGAATTCCATAAATTCTATATAGCTAGAACAACAGACTTTTTTCATTATTCCTGAGTTTTGATGCATTGGGATGACTCTGGAGAAATGTGTAGAAGGGCATGTACATAAAATTCTATCCATTTTCCCATCACTATTGATTATTCAGAGTTGACTTTTTTACTTCATTTTGAAAAATAAAACACAAATAATTGTGCTACCATTTTCAAATTTCACTCAAAATACATCTCTTCCTTACATCCCTAGAGTGCAAATGAATAAGTAAGGCTCAACAATAATACTGTTTTAATGACGTAGTCCTTTTGCCTTTCTAATCTCAAATCCCCTGTCACATTTCTTCAACAGTAAGAAAAATGCTTCCAAGGCTTTCTTTAAAATCGCGAGTTTCATACCTAAGGCCATGGAGTTCTCTGTTCCATTCTGCTTTTTGGTGTACGAACTCACATATCCTTTGTCCTGTTTCTGGCCATTCTTCCTGTAGTCCACGAATCTTGCTTTGTAAACTCTTCACTTTTCTGGTGAGTAGTGGGCAATGCCTTTTTTCACGTTGTAGTGATCAGTCCTATCCAGGAACAGCATCCTCAGGTTTCACAAGTTTAATAAGATGTATACAGACAAAAACACAAAATAAAAATATGAGTATTTTAAAATCTGCAAGACAGTAGCAGTATTCCCAGAACTGAAATGCTCTTGCAATGGCAAAATAATATGAAAGCATAAATCCGGAGAATATAACAAAATATTACTTGGTCAAAAACTTCACATTGTGCATCAGAATAACCTATTTTTCTGTGAGCATTGAAGAAAATGATAAAAGATCACTAAGGGATAAATTACTTAATAGAAAAAAATATATGAAAGCTCAGAATTCTTCACATTATGAGAAAAATATATGTGGAAAGTAAATATTCTGATGTGGACTCTGGATGGGACAAATAAGATTAATATAATGGATGCTATACCTAATATCTATATATTTCAAATATACTGAATGATTTTATAAGTATCATAAATGCGTTTTATTTTACAAAGTTCTGTGGAAACACGGCTTCTCCTTTAGAGATTTATAATAGCAAAAACCGTTCAAGATTCACATGGTAATATCAATCTTCGTTTATTCATTGGCCAGACTTCTAGTAACTTGAAACAAATATAGCTGAAACAGCAGAGGAAAGTGAAAAATTCTTTATAGTATTAAGCAAAATAGCTGCCCCTTTACTCTTCAGAGAGGTATGGAGATAAATTGTTACCTAACCCAGAGGTAGTAACGTGTGTTATGTCAAGTTACAGATTCAACAGATTTGAATATTGGGTTTCCCTTGGTAACTTTCAATTCTTCGTATATTTCAGTGTTTAGCAAAACTGAGGCAACAAGACAAAACTCGCTTGCTAGATGGAGCCACACTGATTGTAGCAGGAAGTGAAGCTGACGGTAAGAGAAATGATAAGCTGAAAGATTCAAAACAAAGGAAGAAGCTGTGGCACAGAGAAGTCAAAAGGCATGTTAATACTCGCACAATTGGTATGTGTATAAGGCAGAATCTGAACCTAGCCATTTCTGGTATGGTGTCCAGTACACTGTACTATATGTCATGTTGACAGAAGAATTACAAAAATTAGGTAGAACACTGACAAGATTGTTGACATTTTGTGCCGTTTTATGGAAGATTTTAGTAATTTAACCATTCTTTTCATGAAAGAGATCACTGCCTGATCTCTTGATACTTGAAGTCAAGTCAATCTCTTCAATGGTTCTCCTTTCACCAACCAAGCAAATAAAATTAATGCACCTTATCCTACCATGAAGTATTAATAACACACATTATAGAATATAGCACTTAGAGGCTTACAAGATACATTCCACCCCCCAAAAAATCCTGTGAACTATGGTATTTTCTTGATTAAGAAACTGAAGCTCCAAGTTTAAGTGACTTGGCAACAGAAAAAATCTCGGCCCTCGGCAAATTTGTAATCCCCTAAGTTTCCATATTTAATTCTCACTGCTAAATACTGTCCAGAAAAACTCGATTTTTCGCTGTCACTTTTCTGCCTTTTTACTCAGTTTCCATAGTTCAAAGGTTCATTTCACCTCCCTATACTCCCATGATCTATAGCTATCCTTTAAAGCTCAACTCACATGCTACCTTCACACACAGGTTATTTTTTCTTGAAAGTTAGTGTTCTTTCCCCCACTGAAGCTCACAGAGCATTATGACGGTGCATTTCATACATATGCGTATATATACAAATATGCATTTGTATGACTATTTATATATATAAATACATATATATGTATTTATATACGTGTATATACATGTGTACACATATATCTACTTAGGTACACATGCACTTATATTTATATGAATATACATATCAGTATTCGAGTTACCTAGGTAGGGTATATCCACTATTAGATTGCACACTCAGTGAGATAACTTATACAAACTTTGTGTATTCAGCACAAAATAGGTACTTAGTAATTGTTTTTGAACTGACACAAGTAGAAGATGGCTGAAAAATTTATGACCCTGCAATCAACACAATCCCTTTCCCCTTGGCCAAGGCCTGTCAGTGATTGGCTTTCCTCTATTTTGTTGTGAATGAATGGCATAAGGTTGCAATGGTCTCTTCTTGTATACACGCACGTCCTCGATTTCTGTTTAACAGTTATTATGTTTGGAAATTTTAAACTGTACTTACCTTTGCAATCACTACTGAGCTGTTCAACCAATAACAAAATATTCTTACGGTTTAAGGGAGATAAATCGTCATCCTCTTTATTTGTCTCAGAGGACTAAGTGACGTCCTCCCAATCATTTGCACACCACTTTGTCCTGTAAAATAAGTAACAGTAGGGGAAAATTCAAAAAAAAAATCAGAAATCTTTAAAATAATAACGGTGGCTAACATTTCTCTCACACATGAGGGTTTTCACAACACTTTATATACATCATCTTGTGGCATCCTCACAACCATTTTGTGAGACAAACATTACTCAAACTCATTTCACAGATGTTAGGTGGCTTGTCCAGCACCACAGAGTTAGCTAGGATTCCAAGGACGGATTTTAATGTGAGTAGAATATAAGGTAGTTCAAAGTTTACTCTAAATTCTTCATGATTAACCTTTTAACTTTCGATATGCATTACAAATCTAAAATGCAAATAACAGTTTATAGAGTTTATGTATTCTCATTTCAGATATTATAACATGACCTTTATACTAGGCTCAAAAAGTGCAAATTAAGGACAATGAAGTATGAAAGGTGATATAAACACCACACTATCCAATATATGTTTAATTTCTGGGTTTTTAAAATTTCTCCTATCTTCATTGAATTTGGCATCCCTTCAGGATATTTTTATGTAGTGTCTCCCCTCCTTTTCCCTGTCTAAATATTAGAGTTATTTACAGTCACTCCTCAAACCCATTTATCTGACTGTGACCCTAAAACTCTACTCAAACTGTTTCCTCCAAGGTTGCCAATGGTATCTTCACTGCTAAATCTGATCACACTTTTTGAAGTCTTTTTCTTTCATCACCTTACCTAGCATCACAGCCTTGGTAATGAGGCTGACACAGGCACTGACTGACCTAACTCAGTGTTTGGGAGGGTCCAAAGAATATTATGGAAGAGAAACTGTATTATACTGTTGTATGCCTGTGAAACCTGGACACTATAGCAGGTCCATGGCGGGAAACGGAATCTCTTCCATTTGAATGGTATTAGGAAGATTCTGAAGATTATCTAGAAGGACAAGGTACCAGACTGAGGTCTTTTCTAGATATTGAATGTTCAGGCCTTCAAACTCTCCAACTCTGATGGGCTGGTCACATGGTTTGAATGAAAAACTTACGCTTGCAAAAAAGACTCTTTTTTGAAGGACTCACAAAGGACAAGCATTCACACGGTGGTTAGAAGAAGCAATGCAAGGACACTCTCATGGTCTCTCTTAAGAACTTTGAAATTCATTATGTGACATCGGAGACACTGGCACAGGACTGCTCATCATGGGGTGACCACATCATAAAAGGTGTTGTGCTCTGTGAACAAATCTGAATTGAGATAGCTCAAAGGAAACACAGGATACCCAAATTTGTTCACAACTACTCACAAGGACCATTTCTGCCTAAAGTGAGGTAGACCATTGCTAGTCGGAACTGGTATCATCAGCCACAGTCAGACACACTGAATCTGGACTCAAGCACAATGATGTCATTTTGGTCTGCTTTGAGAACAGAGGACATACATACTGGAAGCATTTTCAGGTTGAGGAAGGATACAGTGGAATTGTTATTGGCAACTGGAAGACGGGTTTAATTTCCAGGAGAGAGGGATAGCTTATGCTACTGGATGTGATCAAAGTTGGTCCCTATATGTACATTCTTGTGGGGATCAATCAAATCCTGGCAATAAGGTGCTGATTGTTTTTGCTGAGAAGTGAATAAAAAAGTCTCTAGGTAACTCAGACCAGATGGAGAAAGGTTCTCGGGTTCAATCTGTATCAGTTTTAGGGAATCTGGGCTAGAGTCTAGACCAATGAATTCAGGGATCCCTGGGATAATTGAACACTTACATATAATCATTGTCATTTCTATTTAATATTGGTCCACTCTTTCCCTTTATGAATAGTTCAGAAAAAAAAATGGCTGTTACGTCAAAGTTTGGCAAACTTTGGGATGGATTACATTATCATGCATGTAGTAGTAGGTACTCTGTTACATTAATTGATAGAGTTTTTATTTAGTATGCCTTTAAAAGAAACAAATAAATCAATTTATTGGGAAATGATTATCAGGGAGATGAGCAAAATCCAGGAAAGCTTCCTGGAATTTACACCTGTGAAAGTGTCTGAAGGAAGAGAGAGATTTCAACAGATAGCCCGAATGGATACAGAGCAGGACAAAATACAGAGTAAGTGGTAGAGCAGTTTGGCTGAAAAATGAGAGTGAAGACGAGCAGGATGAATTAAGACTGGTCAGAGTCCTACTGTCAAGGGTCCTAGAAGGCAGCGCTCCTTCATCTCCTGAACATTTGCTGGAAGGTGTGTTTTTCTGCTGGGTATTGGAAATATTTTTTTTGACTTTGTACATTACCCTATGCCCACCACATTTGAATATCCTTAGACTACATATCAAGATAGCAACACGCCAAGAAAAGGAGGCAAAAGGTGCAAAGAAGGGTGAGAGCAAAAAGCATAACCTATTCTTGAATAAATGAATTTAGGGAGGGAAAACATATGTCTGGGTAAAACTCAGTAATAAGAACTCCCAGTATAGACTGAGGCCTTCATACCCTCCCTCAAACTTTATGAAAGTAAGAGAGTTCTTTGTTTCTTTTTCTTCCTGATTCCAATGAACTCATTTCCTACTATCTATATTTCTGACTTCCTATTGCCTACATTTTTCTTCAGTCACCGTTTGCTGTCAAGAGTCTGAACATTAACAGCCTTTCGAAAGCAGATACATAAGATTGTTTTTTAAAGATGAAGGTTATTACTCATTTTCTTCAGTTTGTGTTTTATCTGATAGACACAGCGAATAAATAACCAGAGGTTTCAGGATCAGGGAATGAGAGAGACCAGGGACTAAGCATCACAGGCAAAATTTGAATTCAGGTCCTCTGCTTCTACAGCCAAGCCAACGTTTCTCCAATGGACCACACTTCATTCCTGTCTACCTAGTTAACTTTGAAAAAAAATGGTTTACTCATTTCTATTAATGAATATAATGTCTACTCTTGATACCGAGTTCCCAATGGAGTCATGGATTTGTGACTTAAGGATTTGTTAAAAATCATCATCGAAAAGCTCAAGAGCAATCTGATAAGTTCAAGTATTATTTCTCTGCCTCGGCTTACCTGTATAATTTGTTTGACAATAATTGTCTCATTTTTAAATCTTCAAAAGAAAGCTGGGCATATTTCTGTCTCTCTCTCCCTCAGTACCGTCTTGAAATGAGTTTGTCATTCTTGAGAGTTGGGATTCCAGTTCTCTTATTGGTTGCTCCATTTGGTTCCTTAGATCAGCATTCTTATTTTCTAATTTGTAATTATAAATATTTCTAATTTATTTTCTCTTCATTGTTCTAACTTGTCTGTCTCTGCTGAGTCTAAACCAAACGGAAAACAAAGAATGAAATTAATGAGAAACTGCCCAGTTTTATCATGGAAATTAACAGATGTCTACTTCTTAGCTTTCACTTTAATTTCAGTCAGAGATCCAGAGACCGATTCTGAATTTCTAAAAATAGATTCGAACTTTGAAAGTATTGATCATAAAGTTCATCTGAATTAAATTTTAACTAAAAGCAACAACAGCCCTATTTCTACAGGAAGTTAGTCATTAGTTTGCACTCTGGTACTTACTCTGGTGCTAGTATTAGGATCATTACAAAAAACATGTATAATTCCAAAAGTTGTCTTCAACTCCAGAATCTCCGGGAATGCTTACTTTGGGTGTAGAACCGGGAAAAATATCCTAAAATTTCATTTACATTGAAATATTTTACAATCATAGTCGTGGTAAATGAAGTTACCTGGAGGAATGTATGGAGTTCCTTTGGTTTTTCATCAGTTTCCAGCCATGCTCGTTCATCAAGATCATGTTTTTATTCTGTGCCATTTAGCTGCATTTTAGCTTAAGAATTTCCAGATGATGTCTAATAGCAACAACTTCTTCTTCCAGGTGTTTGCTGTCTGCTTCCAACTGGTCACATTTCTTCTGCAAGGTTTTCGTGAAAAAAAACCTCTTCTTGAAGATTTTGATTAATTGATGCCAAGTGTTTATAAAATGAAAATGCTGCTTCCAATTGCTGTGTAAGGTATTTAATCTGTATAAAAGAACATTATCAAGTTACACCAATTCAATTTAGGTCTTTCAAACTAAAGACTAATTTTAAACTGATAACATTAAATTATTTTGAATTCAGTTGTAATTAAATGCATCATTCTCTACATATTACAGCTACAAATTGTATTTCCTGAAATGATTATTCAGGTAAAGTGACAAATCAAAAACAAAATTAAGACTGAAATGATAAACCAAGAATTTCTTTGATTAGCTCTGATACTCTGTGTAATCCACATTTCATATTTCATCCCATATTTTCTTCTGTGATCTCTAATTTTCTCATGCATCTTTTTTCCAGCTCTTAATACAGTGCGCAGATATCAATAAAATTCATACTCGAAGGAGATCAATAAATTCTTCACTTATGCCAGGCCTAAGGCATCAAGACATCTCAAAAGGAATTTGGAAAGACATGCAATTTCCTTTCTCATTCTAATGAGAACACTGATTCTATGTTCAGAAACTTCACTGAGAAAGCAAATACATTTATAGCCATTTGAAGGCGACATGGTAGGATTTTGGGTTACAGAGCCAGAGAAAAGCAGAGAGGTCTTTCTCAAAACTCAGGTGACAGTACCCAGGGACATCACATTGTTTCTCAGAGCGTCTGTTGTGAAATGGCCGTCTTCCTGCTCCCCAAGTGCTTTAAGGGAATAAACCAACACGCTAAACAGGACTCGGTCGTTATTCCTTCAGACCCAGGGGTTAGAGGACAGAATGAAATAAGTGATCAATAAAACATATGCTACCACTGCCTTCCAGAGGACCAATCCTCAATAAATGTTAAGAAGTTAATTCTTTATGATAAATATTGATGAGAACTGCAAGACAAGAGATATCATCTACGAACATTAATGAGAGTTAAGATAAAATGTTTCTAAGGAGTCACTTGACATAGAAAAAAAGAGTATTACTATTAGTTAGCATTTAAATAGCACTTTAAGCATTATCAGTGGGATCACATTTGAACACTTGTTTTTCAAAACCTTGCTAGGAATTTCCCCCAACTCCTGCTGGGAGTTGGGGAAATGGCTCAATATTACCAAATACTAGAATCCTTACAAATTAAGAAATAGTTCAAGATGAATTACTCAACTTATTATTCCTCAAGTTCGAGAAAAATCTTTGCTTCCCTAAAACAGAAGAGCAATGTATAGGCCATACTGCAAGGAAGTCGGTTTCACCCACGTCCTGGTGGAATGATATGAAAATCTTCTAAGTATTCCACTCCTTTCTCCTCTTAAAACAACTCAAGTCCTGTTTTCACTTTTAAATCTTGTAACTCAATTACCTTGTATTATGAAGGTTCTTAATCAGCGGTAATCACCTTGCAATCAAATTGCTTTCGTTGTTGTTTTTTTTGTGGGGGGAGGGTGTTTTTGCCATTTTAAAAGCTCTTAAAGAGCGAGTGCTTTTCAAATTGTTTCTGCTTAGTAGTCATCTTTTTGGGGGAGATATGATTTGGATCTTTAGAAATCCAGAAGAAGTGTCAGAAGAAGTTCAGAAGTTCTAAGAGATCCTGCAATCAGTGCCCCTAAAAGACTTTCTATCATGTGTTTCTTCAAATAGCTTATCTCCCTCTGGTAGCACTCTGATTGCTGGAAAGTTTTTCTTGAGGTCCAATCTAAATTTCTGTCTTTGCACACTTCCATTGATGAGTAGAACAAGTCTAATATTTCTCTCACCTGAGAAAGCTTTTTAATCCTTGAGAAGTACCATTAACACAATATATTTAAATACATTCTATTTGATATAAGTTCCAAGACCCCAGAAGAGGAAAACCTTCTAGCATATAAATCTAGAAAGAAAGTTAGTAGAGCCCAGAATTTTCAGGGAGATTATCAAGTCCCAAGCTTGTTTACTGAGTTGCTAAGAACAGCAAGAGGAGACTAGGCCTGAAATAGTAATTGTTGTCTTCCTAGCATGGGGAAGATGTAAATCTCAAGGACATTGGTGTCCAATGGCCTGGGGCATATTGTAACTATTTCAAAAGGTATATCAAGGGAAGTCATTTGACACAATTCAATATTCAGAATTACCTGATTTTTTAAAGCATTAATTTCTCTATCCATTTCAGAATGAGTTCACTTCACTCCCACCCTGGTCAACAACATCTCCATTTTCATATTCTTTTAATGCCGTCATGGCTGTTTGCAACGCGTTGAAACATCTGTGACAATGAACAGAATAATTAAGTCAATGTCTTCATAGCTTACATATTATACATTTCAAAAGGGTAATTTTTGAACCACTACCTTAAATTATCCTCAATCATAGAGAAGAAAATAAATATAAAAAGAGTTGTTGTCATTACTCAACACATCTGACGATATTTTGCGAAATAAAACCAGAGAAACAGTAGCCTCACCAATGATTTCATCTCTCTTTCAAAAGATATATATTCGTCATCAGCTCTACATTAATGTCACTTCATTTTAGAACACTGCCCACATGATTTCTCGTTATGCTGTCATATTTGTAGAACGAAGGATGCCTTCCAAATAATATAATACAACAATTAAAGGATAAGGAAATTCATTTTGAATAAAAAAAGTTTTACAGTGCTGTGTTGTTTCTTCGTTATTTTCATTGTCGATCCATGTAAATTGGCTGGGCAAGTGTTTAAAGGTCCTAGGCTACAAAACACAAATGATCTCATTTAATGCTATTGGAATACCAAGTTGCATTTAAAATGTTGCTTTAGTGGATGGAATTACAGGTAGTCTCTAACTTGAAAAATCAGATGGATCTCAAACGCTCCTTTGCAAACTGACTTTGTGGAACAGGGGAGGCATTTCTCCCTCCCACTCAGAGGTAGTACTCTTAAAAGCAGTTCAATAAAAGCCCCGCAAAAACTAATTCTATCATAACACTGCTAAATTAAAGTCCTGGAAAATGCAGGACCATTTGGAGATTCTCCTCTCCCACTAATACGGCAACCTCTCTCCTGTGGTAAGAAGATCTGATACCTCAGCGGTGATAACTTCTTGCCACATTCAATTAGAAGTCATCCACTGGAATTCAGTTACAATGCAATTTGAAAGCATTAAATGCTTACCTTTCAAAAGTGTGACAGAATACAGAATTTAGACAGACTATGGTCGATGCTCTCATCCAAGTGGGATATGAAATAAATGTGCAGATAATGACAATATACAACCACGTGTAAGAGCTTTAGGGGAGTGTAATCGAAATTTCAATGTCAACTCTGATGGGGAAGGTCATTCATTACCAAAAACAGAGATCAGAGTAGGCCTCAGTGAGGAACTGCATTTGGGTGAGGATGAGTGTAGATACCATGGGTAAATATCACAGGCACAGGACAGATTTGGGAAAGCCCAAGGCATGTTTTGAAGCACAGAGAATAGTCCAGTTGAACAGGAGTGTAAAGTATAGAAGACAGAATAATATAATTGAAGAGAGAAAAGGCACGCTGCTGGCACATCGTGAAGAGCCTTATATCCCAGGTCAAGAAATGCTGTGGGGTCTAGCTCAAAAGTCATATACTTAACTTAGTTTGGCTGATCCCACAAAATTAGAAGATGCCTTTTACTCCTTCAGTCTCTGACTGCATTTCATTTCGACCATTCTAAAGCACTTAATACATTCTCATTTGCACAGCTTATTTGGGTCCCTACATTACCTCTTTGAATAGCCTACAATCACTCACTGTCAAAGCAGGGACTGCACATTAGTAATGGACCCCTGTCACTCCAGGACCAGCACAGTATTTTATATAGAATCGATGTTTGATAATACTTTTTGACTGAATGACAATTGAACAAATTAGATAAATAATGAAGGAAATAAATTAGGACAGAAAACATAGAAATTTACCTTAGAGAAGCATTTGTGTCCAGAAATAGTATACAGAACAAGCGACTGTCAAATGCTGTATAGTATCATTCCACCAAACATACTTTAAGGTACAGGTGCTATGCAGCATTTTACTATAGCTTCAGAGATGCAGGACACAAGGTATATTTGTCAGCGGTAGGTTAGTGAAGAAAATGAAAATAAAAAAAAAAACCCCTTTGTTCACTTAGAATCATCCATGGTGGAATTCTTTAAGTGTTAATATACAAAATGAATTTGTACTCAGTATTTAACAAAAGAGTGAAATCCTTGCTTACTTAATGTTTCCTTTGAAAGGCCTGCCAAAAGGGGTCTTACCGATTTAAATCTTCCTCTAATTCATCATTTCTCTTCATTTGTAGTTCTAGAGAATCTTCCAGACATTGCTTCCACTCATTGAGTCTCGTGAATTTTTCCCTTTCAATACGAAGCTTTAAAAAAATTTTACAATGAAAAATATCACAATTGAACTGGCATTTCTGAAAGGGATTCTCTTCATTAACTCTAGCTGCAACTGTAAATATCAATTTAAGCATAGATTGTTAAACCAAAACAAATATGGAAAGATTTGAAAATGATTGATCTTCCTTGACATGACATACCTTTCCTGTGATTTCACTACAAACTATTTCTTTTCTTTTGAAATTTAAATCAATGAAAGTTCTGATTTGATTCAATATAGGTATTACTTTTACTGACAATATTCATAAATTTAGAAATGATTGAAATGAATAGGAATGAATAGAAAGTGGGCCAAGTTTCCCAACACACCACACCTTGGAGGAACATTGGCCTTTCCTATTTCTCTAGAGCCCATGATAATTATCCGTTCAGCTCCACTTCCCCTTTGCGTTGGCACACCTGCACATGTTCCACACATTCCTATGTTGAAATGACAATGTATGTCTTTGTAAGTAAGGGTGTAAAACAGTTCTGCTAATCTCTTTGTACTGAAATAAGAGAGATGCAACGTGAGTAAATTGACGTTTTCTTTTTCTCCTTGAGTGGTTATCTGTTGTTCCAGATTATGAACCAGGTGCTCTTTACTCTCTTGCAAAGAAAGACAGAAGCCTGCTCATTGTGGTGAATACTGCATGATTGTATTGTAGACTCACTCCTATTTCTCCTCTTTGCTTCCACATTTCTCCAATGAATTTTTACCACAGCTGCAATTTCTTCACTTCCTATTTCCATTTCATTCATCTATTTATCTGTAACTCTTCCCTTATTTAATTTCTATTTATCTGTGACTTAATTGGTATAGGAAATGCCCAGTCATAACGTTTATAACGTATCAGTACAAAGAGGTCCTGCCCTCAACCGACGTCTCAGAATCTGCAACTCTCAGAGTTTTACTGAATAACTTAGGGCACCAAAATTATGCAAAACTGGCCCAGGATCATGAAGCCATTTGTGTCAACATTGGGATTTCAACCTATGCATACGTCTGAGGCAAGATCTCTATTCCTAAAACATAGTGCCTTTCTTCATTGCCATAAAATCAGTTATTCCCTCCTTACTAGTCTACTACAACTGCATTCTCAAGAGGTAGAAGTCATACTGGTATCCAAAAACTTTTCTTCTTAGTCTCTGACTTCACTGAAACATAGATCCTCTTTCTCTTCTGTGATTGGTAATTTATTTTCCCTATAAATTATCCTTTCACCCTGTTTCTCTTTCCTCTTCTATCTCATGGAGACCCCTTTGGTCCTGGATCATGACTTCAAGCCGAGGATCAAAGAGTGAGGGAGGTGAGCATTTAATCCCACCTTCTCATTTTACAAAGGAGGAAGCAATCACACTGGTGTTAAATCAGTTGCATACAGTTTAATTAAAAACAAAAGGGCTACAGAGTCTTTCTGTTCTAATTTTGCCCGCACACCAATCTTTCCTACAAAATGCTAAGCCAAGTACTATCAAACATCGTTGAGATCATGTTACTGCCATGTACAGGAACTTCTATGGACTATCAGATTGAGGCTTAAATTCTCCGTCTTCTTTTCTCTTATATCTCACTTCATCACATTTTTCCAACTTTTAATTCTAATTGCTTTACGGCTCCCCTCCTCACACTCCTATGCTTTTCGTATTTTCCTATCGCTCCCTATCTTACTAATCCATCACTTTCTTAGCCTATTGGACTCTATTGCTCTCCTGTACTGCTGATCCCTTCCCAAATCTCGAAGGCAACTCAAAGTTCTCACTTTTCTTCAATGCTTTCCTTACTATTTTGCTTCAATGAACCTTGCCTTCACTACATTCTTTGAGATTTTTGTCTGCAGCATTGAGTGAGTATGCTATTCGGGTTAATGCCTACATTGAGAATCACCTCTCATTTTAGTTCTTTATTATTTCAGTGTCTACTGGTGATATATTGTATAGGGACCTATCAGGAATTCACTAAATATTTTCAGGATAATCAACTGCACTATACTCATTTAGAACTATAAGCAGAGCAAAAATGGACAAGTCATGAGTTAGTACAGATTTTTTTATAAATGAAGAATCCAAGGTTTGAGAGAGAAAAACATTCATAAAAACAAGTTGTATGCCAAGAGGCTGAGCCAGGACGCAAAATTTTGAAAGTTCACCCTCCTATATATGCTATCAATAATTAATATACATATGTGCAGATGATAGATGTGTGTACGCATGTATAAAATTCAGATATTCGGCAATTTTTCTTCCACTAGAGTTGCTACCTCAGCAAATTTGCTCTGGGAACTTCTTGTACTGAGAACAGGACTGGATAATACCATTTGCTCTAACCTCCACCTATAGTGATCTCTCCTTTTCATAAATGCTTACATGTTTACCATGCACTTAGCAGTTGTTTATATGCTACATTGTATTAAACATGAAATTCCTCTATTTGGCATTGGAATGCTAGAGAGACTGAAAATTCTTCAAGGAGAGAGTGCATGTCTTACACATAGCTTTTGCTACCTGCTCAGAACCTCTCATAGTGGAATTCACATATGGATTTTCACTAGTTGATGAGGTAAATTTTGAACAAGGAAGAAATTGTAATTTGACTAATTTTTACAGAGCGAAAACTTGGATGATCTGGGAAATTAGATTAGAAATGGGTGCTAGTTTGCACTGAATACCAATTACATGAGGTAATTCGTACTGACAAAGAGGGACTCTGACTTTTTTCTTCCTTACTTTACCTTCAAGGTCTCAGTCCACACCTAGTTTCTGGACTGCAGCCTGAAACTAAAAGGTTTGGAAGGGTAATATTTCAATCGATGTGTTCCACAAACAATGTGAGCGAAATGAAGACAATGAGGGATAGGGGAGTTAATTGGGAAAAAAAAAGTTGTTTCACTCTCGTACTGCGTTCTGAAACCTAGAAAAATGTCTCAAGGGTCAAATGCCAGAGTAAAGAAGTTTTTCTAAGAATGAGATTGGACCTTGTAATAATGTCATAGCTAAGGGAAGTATACGGAAATTAACGAGTTCAAAATAAGGCTTTTGAAAAATTAGGAGGTAGATATGAAAATTGGGGAGGCAGTGGTTATTTGTATGAAAATGACAATGGTCTTTTGTTTTCAGTGTAGAGAAACTAGCATTTAGTCAGTGTCTAACGTGTGCAAGGAACAAAGGCCATAAAGTTGAGTGATTTGCAATTATCATCTCATTTGATTCTCACAACAACCCTGGGAGGTAGGTGCTATTATCAACCCCATTTCATGTTTGAGAATACTGAAAAGATTAAGTGACTTGCCTAAGATCACACCAAGAGCATCTGAGGCTATATCTGTAATCAGATCTTTCTCAGCCCAGGCTCAAGATTTTATCCATAATTGCTGCCAATCCCCTTCAAGTTGAGAAACATCTCATCATACAAAATTCTCTTTTTGATCACTTTGGCTTAGATTTCCCTTGCTTTACCACTTATGATGGGTACTAATTTGAAAATATGTTTGAGGAATGTCAGAAATATCCACTTCTATACTTTTTGGCAGGCATAATGATGAATAGCACACACAACTAGATATAAATATGGGAAAGCAAATGAAAAAGGAGAAAGGCACTTGACCTAATAATGGAAACCCGTTAGGGGAATTTGATTGTGTTGGTATTCTATGCGTAACCTCCCCTTCATTTTAATAATTTCTAATAATAATAACAACAATATTTTTTTTTACTGAATTTATATGTGGCCATTGGAGGCTCTGGGAAACCGAAAATATATAAAAAACCAGAATAGACAAACTCAAGGTGCTTTCGTCCAAATATCACCTTGAGCCAATTTTCATTTTAACTCCATTTTCAACCTAGGCAAAGCCAAGAAATGAATATAGAGTTTTGTCCTTCTTGTTTTTCCACTAGTAATACTACTATTATTACCAGTACCACTACTACTTCTACTAGAAGTACTACTACCAAATCTATTACAACTACTACTACTACTTTTGCTACTACAATAATAACAATTACTCTACTGCCAACATCCTGGGAAAAGGAATTTCTATGGAAAATAAGGAAGCATGAATACTCCCTGTCCTCAAGGAACTCCATTATAATTGGGTAAAAAACAATGAGATAAAGCAATTGATAGTTTGATAAGAAATGCGATCACCATAGGACAATCTATCTGTAATTAAATACCAGATTTTGTGGTATCAGATGAAAAGTGGATTTGAGGAGATTCAGGAATCAACAGGGGTGAAAAGCCCAAAAAGCATTATGAGAAAAGAATCATACTTTTGTAATTCAAAAACATCTTGAATGTGAAGAGTAGAAAGGTTTTGAATAGGTAGCACAGATGAGGAAGTGTAACTAAACAAGAAGAGTAACTAAACAAGATGGAGGTATGGAGGTGGAAATCCACAGGGTGAGATCAGATTGATTAAGTTAGGGAATATTAATGAAAGCATCCATCTAATTACTTCAACTCCAATTTATCCTTTCCATGTACAATTTCTATATGTACAAAATGTGAAGAAATAACATTTTCTTGTTATTCAAGGAGGAGTTTGAACAGAAAGAAACAAAGAATTTGTACTTGACAGTGCTGTTTGGGGGATTAAATGAGAAAATGAAGGTCAAGGTGTTTCTAAAAATCAAGTATGATAGGAATGATTGAGCTATTATTGGTCCTGGGATAAACACCTCACTCTTTGCATAAGGACAGATAAACCAAATGGTCAACCACAGAAAGAGTGAATATAAGTATTAAAATTTACGTGTACAGATTGTGGAAGTTGGAGGAGTAATTCTAAGTCAACGGAAATTACAGACACAGTGTTCAGAAAATTGACAAAACTGGTAAAATGAGAAAGCAGCAATTCCCCAAACCACTTGGTAGTAGCTAAGAAAGAGAAGGGTAGAGAAGTGGAATGGGCTAGGTACTCAAGAGATAGCAGGCAATGAATATAGCAGTCTCTGGGTTGATAAACTCAAGGACCCCTACCTTCTGGGATAAGAACTCACTGTTCGAGAAAATTGCAGGGAAAACTGGATAACAATGTGGTGGAAACTAAGCATAGACCAATTCATGACACCATGCACAAGAATGAATGGGTACATGATCTAGGGATAAAGATTGATATCATGGACAAAGTGAAGGAGGAAGGAATAGTGTATTTATCAGATTTATGGAGAAGGGAAGAGTTTTTGACTAAAGAAAAGACAGTAAGCATTATGAAGGGAAAGGTGAATAATTGTGATTGCACTAAACTGAAAAGTTTTTGCACAACTAGACCCAATGCAATCAGGATTCAGAGGGATGTAGTACATTGGGAAAGAATTTTGACAGTTAATGTTGGGGACAAAGGCCTCATTTCTAGAGTATATAGAGAACTGAGTCAAATGTACCAGAATACAAGTCATTCCCCAATTAATAAATGGTAAAAGGATATGAACAAACAATTTTCAGAGGAAGAAATTAAAGATACCTATAATCATAGAAGAAATGCTCTCAACCACTTTTGATTAGAGATGCAAATCAAAACAACTCTGAGGTACCACAACACACCTATTAGATTGGCAAACATGACAGAACAGGAAAATAATAAATGTTGGCGAGGATGTGGGAGAGTTGGAACACTAATTCATTGTTTGTGGAGCTGTGAGTTCATCCACCCATTCTGGACAGCGCTTTGGAACTGTGCCGAAAGGGCTACAAAAATGTGCATACCCCTTCACCCAGCAATATACAGCAATATGACTGTATCCCCAAGAGATAATAAAAATGAGAAAGGACCCCACATGTACAAAAATATTTACAGCATCACTCTTTGTAGTGGCCAAAAACTGGAAATCAAGGGGATGCCCATCAATTGAGGAATGGCTGAAGACATTATGGTATCTGAATGTAATGGAATACTATTGCGCTATAAGAAATGATGAGCAAGATGACTTCAGAGAAGCCTGAAAATATTTACATGGTTTGATGCTGAGCAAGAGGAGCAGCACCAGGAGAACTTTGTGCACAGCAACCACCAAAGTGTGCAAGAGCTTTTTCTGGTAGACTTCGATATTCATAGAAAAAAAAAAAATTCCCAATGATGCCCTAAGGCAAAATGCTTTCCACATGCAGGGAAAGAACTATGGAATTCAATCGCAGAATTTAACAGATCATTTCTGTGTGTGTGTGAGTGTGTGTGTGTGTGTGTTATATTTTGGTTTGTTATATGATTTCTCCCATCTATTTAATTCCTCTACACAGCATGACTACAGTGAAAATGTACTCAGTAGGAATGTATATGTAGATTCTATAAAGAATTGTATGGCTCTTGGGGAGGGAAAAAAATCTAAGTTTTGTCGTAGTGATTGGAGAATATTAAAACTAAATATATTGCTTAAAAATGTGAAATGTCACACTGAATATACTTTCCACTCATTTGTTTCCAGAACAAATTACTGATCTTTTTGCATACGTACTTGACTTTTGGTTTCATCTACTTCCTTCTGTAGTTTTTCCTTATCTTCATAATCAATTTCCTTAAATGATGTGACTTGTTGTGAAACTCCTGTCAGGGACTGATAATTGCAGGAAACAGGTGGCTCTCGCTGAAGATTTCTTACTCTAGCCTGATAGAAATATGTCCAAATTACTAATATTACAGATTTCATAAAGCAACATTAGCTAGTATAAAATAAATATAATTTTAAAATTCAAATCAAAAGTCTATATAATTTTGCATACAACTTAATTTCTTCAGTATGTTCATAATTATCAAAGATTGAAAGACAGAAATCTCTTAGGGATTAAGGAAACAACCTCATTTTGCAGGTGAGAAAAACTAAACTCCAAAGAGGTTAAATGAGTAACCAAGGTCCTAAAGGTAGACGTTTAGAAAGAAAAAGATTAAAACTTGGCTCCTGAGACAGCAAAGTTGTTTAGATCATATCACTCAACTTCCATTTAGCATGGAGCAAATGAGATCTTTCTACTCCCTCAGAATACTCCTCAGAAATCAGTACAGTCAGCCTGCTTTCCCCATTACGTCTTAATTGACAAGAATGACACCACCTCCAAAGCTATCTAGGCACTAAAACATTTTACGTGAAATTCCCACGCAAAGTAAAGGAAAGAGGAGGGAAGAACGTACACTTTCTTATGCTTGGTAGAAAATGTAAAGGTTTCCCATTCCATTTTTCGGAAAAGTTGACTACCTTATTTCTGTGTGCCAGTCCGTAGAAGAAAGACATCTACAAGAAAAGGTTTTGCTTTCTTTCCTCTCATGGTTTACGCTGGAGAATGAACATAGGCACTGATATGCTTGTCAGGCTTGGTAAAAGCACTTAACATGCCCAAAGTCAAAATGTCAACAACAAATATGGGAGCTAGGTATTATTCACATCTTCAACAGTCTTGCTAAGCCTTCAAGGAAGTTGCTTTCTCTGTTCAGATAAGAGTTACACTCCTGGTTTCAGTCAATGGAGAAGAAACAGGAAACTATGGAAAATATGCTAGTTCTACACGCTATGTGTACATAGCATGTTAGAAGTACAGAGTTTTGGACATACAGACGTATTCATCCGTTCACATATATGTATATGTAGATATCCACACAGAAAAACATAACTGTATGTGTATAGAATGATATACTGCAACAATTCTTCTCCTCTTTCACTACAGAGCAAGGGGAATTATTACATAAATTATGAAAACCAAATGAAGCCAAAAATCAAAAGAAGCCAAATGTTTTTTTCTAATTAGACAAGATGAAGTACTTTGTAAAAGTCAATTTTAGTAGAGTCACGCCAAATTTTTTGAAGAAAACATAAGGCTAAGAGAAGACAATGTAAAGTTCAGAAAGTAAAATTGGCTCAATTCACTGAATTTCTACAAGTAAACTGTACTCTATTATGGAATGACTAGATAAAATTTTAAATTTTTTAGATGAAATCATTACCCAGGACAATACGTGGTAGAATCGACCCTCACTGCATATATGAAAAATCACAGATAATGTGATCTGCTATTAGACTGTATAAATTATTCATATTAAGGAACTAAAAGGAGTGATTCCAGAACCGGCAACTTTGGAAACTGAGCAAGACTTGTTAGTCCAACCACAAAAAAAAAAAAATAAAAAAAGAGATGAAAAAATAGTGGAGTACAATTAAAAAATAAGATTAGTAACTGAAAAATTAACGCTTAATGAAGAATCATAATGTTTCTGAATAGAAGCACTGTCCTAAATTTCAAAGAAAAGTAGTGGCTCGACTACGGAATTTCACTACAAATAGAATCCAATCGTTAATGTTTCAAAAATTAGTTCAAAAGTGTCTAAATTGAAACTAGTTAGACAGATGAGTATGTTTAAATTTTAATGAAACTCGTAAAGGGCATATTGCACAGTTATCTCAAAAGAGATTTTATACTTCAACTGTAATATTGTTCCTAGCATTATGTTGGAAGACTTTTCTTAAATTGCAGCATTTGAAAAAATTTGTGATATTTCAGTATTCAAATGGAATAATAGAAAAATTAATGAAATAAAAATTTATCTTTATTTGGATACTAGAGATTTCCTATACAAATATTTATTAAGCCAAATGTCATGGACTGCATGATTTCTTGAAGCAAAATGTGTCGTTACCTAAAAGAAGAATTTGTAAATTATTTTTATACTTTTAGCTTTTATATTATTATTTTTATGTTTAAAATTGCTTTCGATTGTTTGCTTTATTACTTATATTGTATTACAGTACATGTTATTTTCATTTTTATATTCATTTGATCTTAAAAATTATTATATTACTTGTTCTATTTATCATATCATGGATTCTCACTCTCAATTCTTATATATCAGAATTTGTACAATGAAAGATAATAGCATCACCAGCCTGTCGAATATTCAAATTCCTAAGATATCTTGATAAAAATTAAATTGAATTTCATTTCAAAACGACTAAAACTTATCCAAGCAAAATACTTCAAAAGCGAACCCTCTTGCGGCCTTCTCATTTTCATATTTCCACGTTTGCTCTCTGAAGTGGTTCCATTCACACATTAACTAATACTTTATTGCTCTCTTCTACTATAAGAGCTTGTTTATCAATATCAGCATAAACTTTATTGAAGAGATCAATAAATTGCACCTGGGCATCACTCATTTGCTTTTCTTGAATTATGATTTTCTTCTGTGTGTCTTCAAGCTCTTGCTGCAGCACCATATTTTCACTCTGGATTTTGCCTAATCTTTCTTGGAGAGATTCATTTTCCAAACTATATCTCTTGACTTTTTCCTTTAACACTTGATTTGGTTCTTCAAGTTCCTCTGCCTTCTGTTCAGCATGCTTCAGTTCTCTCTGTGTGTTTTCTAAAATGTATGTCTTCTCTCTGAGGGATTCATGGACATGGTCTAGCTCATTTTCTAAACTCTTGGCTCTACTTGCAGTCTTAGAGAGTTTTTCAGAAAGGACACCGTTATCCTCTCTTAGACTACACAAGTCATGGTTTAGTTTGTCCTTTAAATGAAGCCACTCATCTCTTTTACCCTCAAAGGAATCCTCAAGGGCTAATTTTGATAACTCATATTTGCCAACGATTTTAATCAACCTGGACGCGTATGATGCCCCATCGTCCTCTAGTTTCTCAATGTTTTGTTCTGCATTCTGCAGTTTAGAGTTCAGCATGGCATTCTGAGCTTTCAGAACGATTATTCGTCGACGGCACTGAAATCCGATTTTTCTTAACGCTTCTTTATTTAATTGTAATTTCTGTTGAAGCTCTTCAATCTTTTCTTTCAACGCTTCAGTTTCTTCTGTGTGGTGCTTTCTGGTGCGCTTATCCTTACTTTTTACTGTGTGTAATTCCATTTGGTGCATGGCAACTTCATACTGTATGATTTCCTTTTTTTTCTGCAGGTATTTTTCCTTTTCGTTCCTAAGAGGAACCTAAAGATAAGAAAAAGAAAAAAATGTTATTCAAAATAAAATTATAAATTCTGATATTTCCATAAAAATTCAAAATAAACGCCAAAGGTCCAAGAAGCATAGTGTCTTCAGAGGAAAAGTTAACTGAGGGAGTTTCACCTATTTCCCATTCTGTTAATTTGCGCAAAGAACAGGACTTAAAACTGCATCATAAATCGAAGATTTGGAACGCGTTTTTGGACCGACAAAGCTGTCTTTCTTTCAGTATATTTGATTTCCTTTTCTCCATACATTTTATCTCACACTGCTGATTCTATTTCAGACATTTCAAGGTCTCTGGAAAGTACTTTCAATACATGATCTCACCTACAATTTGCACAACCTTTATGAGGGAAATACTTATATTTATTTATATTGCTAAGTGTGGAAAAGAAGTGCAGTTCACGAATTTGAAACTATAGATTATTATAGCAAAAGGGGACACTACTGATGAGTTAGTACATCATTTTATAATTCAAGAACCAGAAGCCTAACGACAGAAAACCATTTGCTGAAAGTCGTGTGGATGGCAATGGACTGAAGCAGAACACAAAATCTTGGAAAAGTCCCCCTTAGATTGACAGTTTTACCAGATTTCAGACATATAATTATATGAACACACACATGTGTGTGTAATTCCATATGTGTACATGTATAATTTTGTGTGTACATATACACATCCACACAGGAACAGATATATCAATATAAATAAATATATAAATGTACATACATACGTATAAATATATATACATATATATATATATATACATATATATATGTATAATACGTAGGTATTCAGCAATTGTTCTTCCACTAGGGCTGCTAACTCAACCAATTTGCATCGAGTAATGTTCTCATTAATAAAAACATGAATGGATTAATACCATCTGCTCTAATTTCCACCTGTACTGATATCTTCTTTCATAAATACTTACAGGAATATCGTTCACTTAGTAGTTGTTTAAATTCTACTTTTTGCTACAAATGAACTTTCTCTCTTTTGTATTGACTTCCCAGAGAGAGTGAAAATTCTTCAAGAAGACAGTGCGTGTCTCACACACAGTCTTCGTATACTTCTCAGGGTCTATCACAGTGTTGTTCACATAATTATTATTCACTAATTGATGAAATAACATTTGAACGAGGGAGAAACTGTAATTTCACTGAAATCTTCCATAGTGAAAACTTGCGCGATCAGGGAAATTAGAGAAGACATAGTGCCAGTTTGGCCAGAATGCCAATTAATTGACCTACCTCTTCCTACCAAAGATGGATTCTAAATTACTGCTTCCTTGCTGTAACTTCCAGGAGTCAGTTCACACCTAGTTTCTTGACTGCATCCTGATGCAAAAAGCTTTTGACGGTTAATATTTTAATCCAGGTCTTCCAGAAAGAAGGTGAGGGAAAGGAAGACAAGGAGTGATAGGGGAGCTACTTGGGAAACAAAACTTATTTCATTCCAGTGCTGATTTCTGACACCTTGAAAAATTTCTCAAGAATACAAATTCAAAAGAAAAGTAATTTTCAGAAGAATGAGACTGGAACTCATAATAGTTTCTTAACTAAGCCAAGTCTACTGAAATTAGCCAGGTTAAGAAAAGTCTTTTGCAATATTTGGAGATGCTTATCAAAATTTGGGATGTAGTATTATTTGTATAAAATGGACAATGATCTTTATGTCCTTGGAGCAGGGAAACTAATATTTCTTAAGTATCTAATACGTGCCAAGAACAAAGGCCATAACCTTAAGAGATTTACAATCATTATCTCATTTGATTCTTCCAACAACACTGAGAAGTATGTGCTATTATAATCCCCATTTTGTGGCTAAGGAAAGGGAGAAGAATTAAGTGACTTGCCTAGGATCACACAGATAGAATCTGTGGACACATTTGAAGTCAAATCTTTCTAACCCCAGACGCAAATTTCTATCCCTAATTCCCCCAACATACGTCTAAGTGGAGAAATATCCCATCATCAAAAGTTCTTTTTTTGCCTGCTTTGGAAGAGATACGTACTTACTATGCAATTTATGATGACGACTAGGGTGAAATTTGTTTTGAAGAGTATCCGAAATACCTCTTACTATAGATTGTGCCTTCTACAATGATGAATCCATACCTAAATACTTGGAAATGTGGGAAAGCAACTGACAATGGAGAAAGGTATTTGCTAGCATTAAAGGGAACAGGTTAGAAGAATTTGACTGTCATGCTATTGTACGCTTAACTGTACCTTCATTTAAAAAATTTCTGAGAATAATACGAGCAACTGAAAAATAATTTTGTTTTCAATTTCTACTTTGCTCTTTGTGGTCTGGAGAATTCAAAATTTATAAAAATCAGACTAGAACATCTTCAAGTATTTTAGTCCAACCATTTTCAACTGCTGGCAAAATCAACAAATAAACATTTAGTTTCCTTGTTCCTGTTTTCCTTCTACTAGGACTACTACTACAAGTACTCCTATCACTAGAACTAATAGTACTGGAACTACAACTAGTACTACTTGTACTACAACAATCATAACAATTGCCTCTACTGACAGTGTGCTTTGAAAGCAAAGTTCTACCGAGAAAGAATGAAGTATCCATTGTTCTGTCCTCAAGAAACTTTATTACAGTTGGGCAAAAAACAGTTAGAAAAGGGAAGTGATAGTTTGTCAACAGATGTGAAAACCATAAAGCAATAAATGCTCACTTACATACCCAATTCGGTATTAGGTAATTAGGTGGTATCAGATGAAAAGCGGATTTCAGGAGATTCAGAAATCCTTAGGGGTGAAAAGTCCCAATGGCATTATGGCAAAAATATCGTGCGTTTGGAATGCACAAGCCTGTTGGAGATGAAGAGTAGATAGGTTTTTGATGGGGAGTGCAGATGAGAACGTGTAACTGAGCAAGAAGTGAAGAAGGTATGGAGCTAGATATGCACATGGTGAGATCTGATTGCTGAAGTTAGAAGATATTAATGAAATCATCCATCTCATTACTTTAATTCTCAATTGTATTTTGCAGGTACAATTTACATATTTAGGAATTGTGAAGAAACAACCTTTTCCTGTTATTCAAGGAGAAGTTTCAATGGAAGTATACAAATAATTTTTACTTCACAGCATTGTTTGGGGATTAAATGAGAAAATGATGGTAAAGGTCTTTCTAAACATAAAGAATCATAGAAATGATTTAGGCATTATGGGTCCTTGGAAAAACACTCATTCTTTGTGTAAGGACAGATAAACCAAATTGTCAACGACATCATGAGTGAATATTAGTATTGAAATTCATGTGCACAAATTGTGGCGGTTGTAGGTCTAACTTTAATTCAACTTAAATGACAGACAGAGCGTTCAGAAAATTTATACTGTTGACGAGCAAAAGGGAAATGTCACACTGCACACAATTTCCATTCATCAGGAACAAATTATTGATCTTTTTGCATACATACTTTACTTTTGGTTTCGTCTACTTGCTTCAGTAGTTTTTCCTTCTCTTCATAATTCCTTCGATAAAATGATGTAACTTGTTGTGAAACTATTCTCATGGATTGATAGTTGCCGGAAACAGGAACTTCTCGCTGAAGATGTCTTTCTCTGGCCTGATAGATATGTGTTCAAATTATTTCTATTGCTGATTTCAGAAAGCAATATTAGCTCATATAAAATAAATATAGTTTCAAAATTCAAATCAAAAGTCATTATAGTTCTGCATGCAATTTAATTTCATCAACATATTCATAATTTTCATAGATTTGAGATATAAATATCTTAGATGGTATTTAACAAAATTCCCGCATGTGGCACATGAGAAAAACGAAACTCCAAAGAGGTTAGTTGAGTTACCCAAGGTCCTAACGTTAGTCGTTTCTAGGGAAAAAGATTGACACTTGGCTCCTGACACAAGAAAGCTCTTTTGATTATTCTACTCAACCTTCATTTAGCATGGATCAAATGCGCACTTTCCACTTGCTCAGTATAATCCTGAGATATCAGAACATTCAGCCTGGTGTCCCCATTGACTCCTTTTTGAGAATAATTACAGCCCCTCAAAAGCTATCTAGGGACTGAAATATTATAGGTGAAATTCACATGGAAAATACTGGAATGAGGGGGGAGGAATGTATACTTTTTTGTACTTGATAGACACATTAATCGTTTCCCATTCCTTTTTTCAGAGAAATTAACTGCCTCATTTCTATGCACCAACATTTAGAAAGAGGAGGACATCTACAAGAAACGTTTGAATTTTCCTTCCTCTCATTGTTTAACTGGGGAGAAGGAACGTAGGTACCGGTACGCATGTCAGGCTTGGTAAAAGCGTTTGATATGAATGATTTGTTTTGCTCAAAGCCAAAATGAAAACAACAAATATGGTCACTAGGCACTGTTCACATCTTCAAGAGTCTTTGCTAAGCCTTCAAAGAATTCCTGTTCCTGTTCAGATAGGAATTACACTCCTGGTTTCAGTCAATCGACAAAAAAAAGGAAACTATGAAAGAATATGCTAGTTCTCCCACTAATCTATACACAGCACGTTGCAAGTTCAGCGATTTGTACATACAGACGTATTCATCCATTCTCATATGTGTATGTGTACATATACACGCAAGATGCAAAGTCATGTGTGTATAGACTGATACACTGCAAAAATTCATCTCTAATTTCATCATAGTGCAACGCAAATTATTGCATAAGTTATGAATACCAAATGAAGCAAAAATCAAAAGAGATCAAAATTTATTCTCTAATTAGGCACGATGAAGGAATTTGTGAAACTAACTGTAACTAAAGTCTGGGAAGTTATTTTGAAGAAAACATAAGGCTAAAAGGAGACAATGTAAAGTTGAGACAGTAAAATGGGCACAATGTACTGAATTCCCATAAGGTTACTAAATTCTGCTTTGGAAGGATAAGATAAAATTTTCAACTTTTTTAGATGAATTATTTCCCAGTACAATATATGGTATAATGGACACTCATTGTATATATGAAAAATCACAGAAAATGAGAGCTGGTATTAGACTGTGTAAAGTTATTCTTATTCAACAACTAAACGGCCGTGATTCCAGAACTTGCAATTTTGCACATCGAGCAAGAATTATTCGTAAAACAATAAAAAAATACTGACATTAAAATATTACTAGTGAAGCACAATTAAAAAATAAGATTATTAACCCAAAAAGTTAACGTTTAATGCAGAAAAATCATCTTTTGGAATAGAATTGCTGTCCTCACTTGGAAAGAAAAATAGTGTCTAGACTAAGGAATTTCACTAAAAATATAATCCAGTTGTTAATGCATCAAAAGGTAGTTGAGAGGAGTCTGAATTGAAACTAATCATATTGTGGAATATGTTTAAATGCTAATGAGATGTCTAATGGAAATATTCCACAGAATCAAACAAGAAATTTTACCTTTCAACTGTTATATAATTCCTAGCATTTTTGTGTAAGATCTCTCTTCAACTTCAGCATTTGAAATAATTTATTCCATTTCAGAGTTCAAATGGGATATTAGGAAAATTATTAAAATGGAAAAAATTATCTGCATTTATGAGGCAGCGATTTCCCCTACAAATATTTATGAAACCAAAATGTCATGGACTCTGAGTCTTCTTAAGGTAAAAAGCATTTTTTTATTTTTATTTTTATTTCGTTTTTATGTTATTATTTTTATGTATCACATTATTTTCATTTCTTAATTTCATTGCTTACTTTTTATTACAGTATGTTTAATTATTATTGCATTCACATTATCTTAAAAATCATGACATTACTTGTTCTATTTAGCATATTATGGATTCTCATTCTCAATTCTTACATATCAGCATTTCCCCAATGAAAGTTGATAACCTCACCAGCCTGCTGAGAATTCAAATTTCTAAATTATCTTGATTAAAATTACTTTGACTTTCATTTCAAAAAGCTATATCGTTATCCAAGTATGACATTTAATGACCGAACCCTCTTTCAGCCTTCTCAATTTCATATTTACACATTTGTTCTCCTAAGTGGTTACATTCACTGACTAACACTTTCTTGCTGTCTTCTACTAGAAGAACTTGTTTTTCAGTATCAGTATAAAGTTTGTTGAAGAGATCAATAAACTGTACCTGAGCATCACTCAGTTGCTTTTCTTTCATCGTGAGTTTCTTCTGTGTGTCTTCAAGCGCTTGCTGAAGCACCATATTTTCACTCTGGATTTGCCGTAACCTTTCTTGGAGAGATTCATTTTCCAAACTACATCTGTTGAGTTTTTCCTTTAACACTCGATTTGTTTCTTCAAGTTCCTTTGCCTTCTCTTCAGCATGGTTCAGTTCTCTCTGTGTGTTTTCTACAATATATGTCTTTTCTCTGAGGGATTCATGAACATGGTCTAGCTCATTTTCTAAACTCTTGGCTCCACTTTCAGCCTGAGAGAGTTCTTCAGAAAGGAAAGCATGGTTCTCTCTTAAACTAGACAAGTCACTGTTTAACTTGTCCTGTACATGAAGCCACTCATCTCTTGCTTCCTGAAAGGAATGTTCAAGGGCTAGTTTGGACGCCTCACTTTGCTTATAATCGTCAATAACAGACATCAGACGAGACCTATATGATTCAATTTCGCTCTCTAGTCTCTCTGTGTTTTCTTTTGCATTCTCCAATTGAGAGTTCAGCGCTGCATTCTCAGCTTTCAGAACCTTTACTTGGCCACTGTATTGAAATCGGATTTTTCTTAATGCTTCTCTATTCCACTGTAATTCCTGTTGAAGCTCCTCATTCTTCTCTTTCAAAGCTTCAGTTTCTTCTCTGTGGTGCTTTCTGGTTTGCTGATTCTTAATTTTTACTGTTTTTAATTCCACTTTGTGCATGGCAACTTCATACTGGATGATGTCCTTTTTCTCCTGCAAATATTTTTCCTTTACATTCCTAACAGGAACCTAAACATAAGGAAAAGAAAAGAAAATGTTATTCAAAATAAAATGACTTATTCGGATATTTCCTTAAAAATTCAAAGGAAACGCCAAGGGGCTAAGAAGCATAGTGTATTTAAAGAAAAAGTTAACTGAGGGACTTTCACCTCTTTCCCATTTCTATCAATTTGCTGAAAGAATACGGCTGAAAACTGCTTCATCAACCAGAAGATTTGGACACCATTTTTGAACTCACAAAGCTGTCTGTCTTTCAGTAGATTTGGTTTCCTTTTCTCCATACATTCTGTCTCACACTGATGATTCTATCTGAGACATGTCAAGGTTTTTGGAAAGGACTTTCAGTACATCATCTCACCTAAAATTTGCACCACCCTTGTGAGGGAAATATTTATATTCCTTCATATTGCTAATTGTGTAACAGAAGTGCACTTCACGCACGTAAAACTATAGATTGTTCGAGCAATAATGGACACTACTGATGAGTTAGTACTTCATTTTACAAATCAAGAACCAGAAGCCTAAAGACAGAAAATCATTTGTCGAAAGCCAACTGGATGGCAATGACTGAAGCAGAACACAAAATCTTGGAAAAGTCACCCTTAGATGCAGAGTTTTAACAAACTTCAGACACATATTTGTAAAAACACACACATATATGTGCATGTATCAACGTATGTGTACATGTATATTTTTGTGTGTGCATATACACATGCACACAGGAACAAATATATCAATATAAATAAATATATAAATATAAATGTACATGTTAATATAGATAGATACATATATAGATATATAGATAGATAGATAGATAGATAGATAGATAGATAGATAGATAGATAGATAGATGATAGATAGATAGATAGATAGATAGATAGATAGATGATAGATAGATAGATGATAGATAGATAGATAGATAGGTAGACAGACAGACAGATAGACAGATAGATAGATAGATATAGATATACAATAGGTAGATTTTCAGCAATTGTTCTTCCAGTAGGGCTGCTAACTCAACCAAATTGCATCAAGTAATGTTTGCATTAGGAAAAACATGAATGGATTACTACCATCTGCTCTAACGTGCAACTTTAGTGATATCTCCCTTTTGTAAATGCTTACTGGAAAATCGCTCACTTCGTAGTTGTTTAAATTCTACCGTTTGTTATAAATGAAGTTTCTCTATTTTGTGTTAACTTCCACAGAGAGTGAAAATTCTTCAAGGAGACAGTGCACGTCTGACACACAGTCTTTTATCCTGCTCAGGATCTATCACAGTGTTGTTCACATAGACAATATTCACTAGTTGATGAAATAACGTTTGAACAAGGAAGAAACTGTAATTTCGCTAAATTCTTACATACTGAAAACTTACACGATCAGGGAAATTACACAAGAAATGGTGCCAGTTTGGCCAGAATGCCAATAAAATGACCTACTTCTTGCTGCCAACGATGGACTCTAAGTTACTGCTTGCTTGGTATACCTTCCAGGAGTCAGTTCACACCTCGTTTCTTGACTGCAACCTGAAGCCAAAAGCTTATGAAGGTTCATATTTTAATCCAAGTCTTTCAGAAAGAAGTTGAGAGAAATGAAGACAAGAAGTGATAGGGGCGTTACTTGGGAAACAAAACTTATTTCATTCCAGTGCTCATTTCTGACACCTTGAAAAATTTCTCAAGCATGGACATTGAAAAGAAAAGTCATTTTCAGAAGAATGAGATTGGAATTCATAATAGTTTCTTAACTAAGCTGAGTACACTGAAATTGGCCAGGTTAAGAAAACTCTTTTGCAATATTAGGAGATGATTATCCAAATGTGGGAGGCAGTATTATTTATATATAGTGGACGTTGGTCTTTATGCTTTTGGAGCAGGGAAACTAGCATTTCCTAAGTGTCCAATATGTGCCAACAATAAAGGCCATAAACATAAGAGATTTACAATAATGATCTCATTTGATTCTCACAACAACCCTGAGAAGTATGTACTAGTATTATCCCCATTTTGTGGCTGAGGAAACTGAGAAAAACTAAGTGACTTGCCTAGGATCACACAGACAGAATCTCCGGACACATTTGAAGTCAGATTTTTCTAACCCCAGACCCAAATTTCTATCGCTAATTCCCCCAACATACGTCTAAGTGGAGAAATATCTCATCATCCAAAGTTCTTTTTTAACCTGCTTTGGCAGAGTTACTTACTTACTTTTCAAGTTATGGTGACTACCAGGGTGAAATTGCGGTTGGAAGAATCTCAGAAATCTCCCTTACTTTACTTTGTGCCTTCCACCATGATGAATAGCATGCAGAAATACATAGAAATGTGGGAAAGCAACTGACAATGGAGAAAGCTATTTGATAGTATTAAAGGGAAGGGGCTAGAAGAATTTAACTGTCATGCTATTGTACGCTTAACTGCACTTTCATTTTAATAATTTCGAAGAATGATCATAGAAACTACAATACTTTCGTATTGAATTTCTACTTTTGGCGTCTGGGAAATTGAAACTTTATATAAAATCAGACTACAGAAACTCAAAGTACTTTAGCCCAACCATTACCTTAGAACAAATTTAATTTTAGGTAAACTTGCAACTCCTGGCAAAATCAACAGAAAACATTGAGTTTCCTTGTTCCTGTTTTTCTACTGCTAGTGCTACCACTACAAGTACTACTATCACTAGAACTACTAGTACTAGAACTACTACTAGTACTACTTGTACTGAAAAAATAATAACAATTACTTCTCTTGACAGCATGCTTTGAAAACAACGTTCTATCAAAAATAACGAAGTCTAAATGATCACTGTCCTCAAGGAAATCTATGATAGTTGGGCAAACAAGAGGTAGAACACAGAAGTAATAGTTTGTTAACAGATGTGAACAGCATAAAGCAATAAAAACCCAATGAGGTCATATCAAATGAAAAGTGGATTTCAGGAGATTCAGAAATCCATATGGGTGAAAAGTCCCAATGGCATTATGGCAAACGAATCATGCTTTTGGAAGGCACAAGCATACTGGAGGTAAAGAGTCGATAGGTTTTTGACGGGTAGTGCAGATGAGGACGTGTAACTGTGTGTAAGCCAGAAGAAGAGTGTGAAGAAGGTATGGAGCCAGAAATCTACATGGTGAGATCAGATCGATGAAGTTAGAGGATATTAATGAAATCATCCATCTCATTACTTGAATTCTCAATTGCATTTTGCAGGTACAATTTACATATTTACAAATTGTGAAGAAACAACCTTTTCCTGTTGTTCAAGGAGAAGTTTCAACGTAAGTAAACAAGTAATTTCTACTTCACAGTATTGCTTCGGGATTAAAAGAGAAAATAATGGTAAAGGTCTTTCTAAACATAAGGAATCATAGAAATGATTTAGGCATTATGGGTCCTTGGGAAAACACCTCACTCTTTCTGTAAAGACAGATAAACCAAATTGTCAAGGACATCATGAGTGAATATTTGTATTGAAATTAGTGTGCACACATTGTGGAGTTTGTAGGTCTAATTTAATTCGACTTAATTGACAGAGCGTTCAGAAAATTTATACTGTTGACGAGAAAAAGGGAAATGTCACACTGCACACAATTTCCATTCATCAGGAACAAATTATTGATCTTTTTGCATACATACTTTACTTTTGGTTTCATCTACTTGCTTCGGTAGTTTTTCCTTCTCTTCATAATTCCTTCGATAAAATGATGTAACTTGTTGCGAAACTATTCTCATGGCTTGGTAGTTGCCAGAAACAGGAACTTCTCGCTGAAGATTTCTTTCTCTGGCCTGAGAGATATATGTCCAAATTATTTCTATTGCTGATTTCAGAAAGCAGAATTAGCTCATATGAAATAAATATCATGTCAAAATTCACATCAAAAGTCATTATAGTTCTGCATGCAATTTAATTTCATCAACATATTCATAATTTTCATAGATTTGCGGTATTAATATCTTAGATGTTATTTAACAAAATTCCCGCATGTTGCACATGAGAAAAACGAAACTCCAAAGAGGTTAGTTGAGTTACCCAAGCTCCTAACGTTAGTCGTTTCTAGGGACAAAGATTGACACTTGGCTCCTGACACGAGAAAGCTCTTTTGATTATTCTACTCAACCTTCATTTAGCATAGGTCAAATGAAATCTTTCTACTTGCTCAAACATTCAGCCTGATTTCCCATTACCTGTTTTTTGAGCATAATTGTATCACCTCAAAAGTTATCTAGGGACTAAAATATTATAGGTGAGACTCACATGGAAGGGAATGGAATGAGCGGGGAGGAATGTATACTTTTTTGTACTTGATAGCCACATTAATGGTTTCCCATTCCGTTTTTCAGAAAAGTTAACTGCCTCATTTCTATGCACCAACCTTTAGAAAGAAGAGGACATCTACAAGAAACGTTTGAATTTTCCTTCCTCTCATTGTTTAACTCGGGGGAAGGAACGTAGGTACTGGTACGCATGTCAGGCTTGGTAAAAGCGCTTCACATGAATGATGTGCTTTGCTCAAAGCCACAATGAGAAGAACACATATGGTCACTAGCTGCTGTTCCCATCTTCAAGAGTCTTTGCTAAGCCTTCAAAGAATTCCTTTTCCTGTTCTGATAGGAATTACACGCCTGGATTCAGTCCATCGGCAAAAAAAAATCAAACTGCGGAAAATATGCTAGCTCTCCCGCTTATGCATATATAGCACATTACAAAATCAGAGTTTTGTACCTGCAGACGTATTCATTCATTCACATATGTGTATAAGCAAATATACACACAGAGATACAAAGTCGTGTGTTTATGGACTGTTATACTGCAGAAATTCATCTCTGCTTTCATCGTAGTGCCAGGCAAGTTATTGCATAAATTATGAATACCAAATGAAGCCCCAAATCAAAAGAAATCAAAATGTTTTCTCCTATTAGACAAGTTGAAATACTTTGTGAAACTAAATTTAACTAAAGTCTGGTAAGTTGTTTTGAAGAAAACGTAAGGCTAAAAGAAGACAATGTAAAGTTGAGAAAGTAAAATGGGCGCAATTCACTGAATTCTTACATGTTAACTAAATTCTACCATTGAATGACAAGATAAAATTTTCATATTTTTTAGATGAAATTATTACCCAGTACAATATATGGTACAATGGACGCTCATTGTATATATGACAAATCACAGAAAATGAGAGCTGCTATTAGACTGTGTAAAGCTGTTCTTACTCAACAACTAAAAGGCAGTGATACCAGAACTTGCAATTTTGCACACCGAGCAAGAATTATTAGTAAAACAATAAAAAGTACAGAGATTAAAAAAAAATTGGTAGTGAAGCACAATAAAAAATAATATTAGTAACCCCAAAATTAACCTCTTTTTGAATAGAATTACCGTCCTAAATTGAAAAGAAAAGGAGTGTCTAGACTCTGGATTTTCACTACAACTATCATTCTCTCGTTAGCGTTGCAAAGAGTAGTTCAGAGGAATCTGAATTGAAACTCGTCAGAATGTTGAGCATGTTTAAATGTTAATGAGATGTCTAATGGGAATATTCCAGAGTATCTCAAAAGAAATGTTATCTTTCAACTATTACATTATTCCTAGCATTTTTTGGTAAGACTTCTCTTAAACTTCAGCGTTGGAATTAATTTATTTCATTTCAATATTCAAATAGAATATTAGGAAAATTAATAATATAAAAAATTATTTGTGTTTATACACTAGCGATTTCCCCTACAAATATTTATGAAACCAAAATGTCATGGCCTCTAGAATTTCTTCAATCAAAATGAGTCATCTTATCTACAAAAGCGTTTTCTAATTTTAGTTTTATATTGTTTTTAAATTATTATTTTATATGTCACATTATTTTCATTTAAGTTAATTACTTATATTTTATTACAGGATATTTACTTATTATTGCAATCATATTATCTTCAAAATCACGATATTACTTGTTCTATTTATCATATTATGGATTCTCATTCTCAATTCTTACATATCAGCATTTTCCCAGTGAAAGTTGATAACCTCACCAGCCTGTTGAGAATTCAAATTCCTAAATTATCTTGATTAAAATTACTTTGACTTTCATTTCAAAAAGCTTTATCTTTGTCCAAGACATTTAATGACCGAACCCTCTTTCAGCCTTCTCAATTTCATATTTACACATTTGTTCTCCTAAGTGGTTACATTCACTGACTAACACTTTCTTGCTGTCTTCTACTAGAAGAAGTTGTTTTTCACTATCAGCATAAATTTTGTTGAAGAGATCAATAAACTGTACCTGGGCATCACGCAGTTGCTTTTCTTTCATCGTGACTTTCTTCTGTGTGTCTTCAAGCGCTTGCTGAAGCACCATATTTTCACTCTGGATTTGCCCTAATCTTTCTTGGAGAGATTCATTTTCCAAACTACATCTGCTTAGTTTTTCCTTTAACACTCGATTTGTTTCTTCAAGTTCCTTTGCCTTCTCTTCAGCATGGTTCAGTTCTCTCTGTGTGTTTTCTACAATATATGTCTTTTCTCTGAGGGATTCATAGACATGGCCTAGCTCATTTTCTAAACTCCTGGCTCCACTTTCAGCCTGAGAGAGTTCTTCAGAAAGCAAAGCATGGTTCTCTCTTAAACTAGACAAGTCACTGTATAACTTGTCCTGTACATGAAGCCACTCATCTCTTGCTTCCTGAAAGGAATGTTCAAGGGCTAGCTTGGACGCCTCACTTTGCTCATAATCGTCAATAACAGACATCAGACGAGACCTGTATGATTCAATTTCGCCCTCTAGTCTCTCTGTGTTTTGTTTTGCAGTGTCCAATTTAGAATTCAGCACTGCATTCTCAGCTGTCACAACATTTACTTCTTCACTGTACTGTACTCTGATTGCTGTTAGTATTTCTGCATTCAACTGTAATTTCTGATGAAGATAATCATTCTTTTCCTTTAAAATTTCTATATGGTTTTCTTTGTCTCGATTCTTAATTTTTAGTGTATCTACTTCGAGTTTGAGCATGGCATTTTCATCCTCTAAGATTTGATTTTTGTCGAACAGATATTTTTCTTTCTCATGGCTGTCAGGAATCTAAACATAATAAACAGAAAAAAAGTGCTACTCAAAATAAAGTTATGGATGCTGATTATTCCCTAGCAATTCCAAATAAACGCCAAGGTACCAAGAAGCATACTTTAGTAAAACAAAATTAAAATGAGGGAGTTTGCCCTATTTCACATTTCTCTCAGAGTCAGTTTTCACAAAGAACACATTTTAAAAGTGCTTCATTAATCAAAAGGCATGGAGTGTACTTTTAGGCCTAGAAAGCTTATATTTTATTTCCTTTGCTCTGTCCATTCTATTCCACGCTGATAAGTCATATTGTTAATAGAATTAAAATACTTAATATTTTCAAACTGCCTCTTCTATGTTGAGTTATTTTACTCATTTTCAGTGTTGTGCAATCTCTTCTGTATATCTTAGATTCTTTTCCCTTTCCCCCACCTCCTTTCTTCTTCTCTCTCCACTTACTGCCTTACACGGTGTACGATCTTATAGAGCATCAATATCTTGTCTTATATCTTATCTAGTATCTTGTATCTATACATACATTCCTATTAAGTGCATTTTTACCTTAGTTATACTCCCTAGAAGAATTAAAATGAACGGGGGAAACCATAAAACAAAATGTAACAGAAAAGACAATGCTGTGCTACATTCTGCGATCAAATTTCATAGTTGTTTCTCAGCATGTGGAAGGCATTTTGCTTCAAGAAGCCAAAGGGAATTTTTTAAGTCCTTGCAATGCAACGAGGTACTACATCTACAAGAATATTTCCTCACACACTCTGGTTGTTCCTGCATACAATATTTTCCTGGTGCTGCTCCTGTCACTCATCATCAGTTCACATAAGTCCTTCCAGGCCTCTCTAAAGTCTTCGTGACACATTGCCTTTGGTGGTATTCAGCAAAGTACTTCCCATACATTGTCTCACCTAAGCCTTGCCACACCCTGATGCGGGAAATATTGATATTCTCCTCCCCGTTTTACAGATTAGAACTTAGGTTAGGATACATTATTGAACAACCTGTCCATTATCACACTCAGTAAGTATCAGCAGCAATATCTCAATCCAGGTCTCTTCAGACTCCAAATCTAGCACACTTTTTTCAATAGCTTATTTCCTTTCAGCAGTTGATATTAAGAATTTGTCCTAAATGGAGACTCCTTGCCCTGGTACAATGAACTTCACTCCAGAACAATGAACTCATAAGTCTTATGCTTCTTAGTAGAAGTCTTACGAATAATCGATTTTCTCATGGATGTGTCGCATTTTCATAGCATCATTGATTTAAAACTTTTAGAAGTTATCAAGTTGAAATCTCTCATTTTAGGGAAGGGAAAAGTCAGGCCTAGAATGTGGTCCCCTACTGATGGTAACCTAGTCTTAACCATGACATGTTAAAGAAATGATGAAAGAATTATTGGGGCCAAATAATAAAATATGAGTATTGCACTCCCATCACAACCAAACTCCTCCAGGAGCGTTGGATCCCGTTCAGGACCAGAGAACAGAGTTTTGTCCAATAGCTTAGAAGCTGCATTCTATGATATCTTTTCTAAAAAGCCAGAAGGAGAGCATGAATTGGTCACAGGTGAGTTCAATGAAGCACTCCAGTGCGCAAGCACCAAAGGACTACTAAGGGCCAACAACCCAAATGGTTTACTTCAAACAACTGTTGAAAAACAGAAGAAAATGAAAATTTCTAATTTTGGCATTTGAGAAACTTGTGTTTCTATCATGCTGAGCAATGATGAATGTGAGCGAATGGAGGAATTCATGGCCCGGATAGAGCCTTATGTCAGAAACCTAAGTGAAATTTATTTCGGTGGCAAATACTTTTATTCCTTTTCTTTAATGATAGATGAGGGAGACAAGAAGGTGAAATAGAGCAATCTATTAACATATATTTCAGAACCCTCACTCTCTTCCCTGAAAAGTACAAGCAGATGATATCGCTTAATCAAGGAAGAAAAATGGTTTGTGTTTGAGGTGTCACCTTCTACCTAGTTGCATTCCTTTCTCTCTCTAAGCTAGGAGTTAGTGACACTGATGTGCTGCCCCTTTCCTATGTCCAGAAAGGAAGAGGCACTGTTGTGCACCAGGAACTTTTTTCAGTAGACGTAAAGTTGGGTCTCGGGAGAGATCATTCAATTAAAAGAAAAAGAAACGGTCAAGCAAGACAAACAGTATTGTGCTGATTTTGGTCACTAGCTGTGTCCTGAACTCTCTGTTGCAGACAGATGGACGGGACTGAGGATAACAAAGATGTCCCAAAATGAAGAACCGAAATCTGAACTTTCAAAATATGTAGTTAGATTTGAAAATGACCAAAGTAAATACCTCAGAAGTCTGAGTGATTTTGGAAGCAGTTGTTTTGTTTTCTTTCTGCTTCGAAAGAGGATTGTTCAGAATCCCACTTTGCAAAGCTATAACATTTAGCCCCGGAAAAAGTGGTCCTTGAGTTTCCTTTAGCTCTTCTTCGTCCTGCGGACAAGAAGTTCATAAAATTTTCATCACCATTTTCCTTCAACAGTCAGCAACAACATTTTACCTTTAAATGGAATACAGAATCGGACAAAGCACGGAAACTAACTTTAAAAACTCAAAGAAAAACAGGCTACTGAAAAGGAAAAGCAACAAGAAGGAAAGCATTTCAAAGTTGGAAAGGAACCTCAATCACTCCTCAGGGCGATCCACACCCAGGGTTAAGTCCTTAACTCTTACAAGCCTCAGCTTGAAGTCTTCACAGGTGAGGATAGATACCATATCTCAAGTGAACTCATTCGATTTGTGGATGGTTCTCTTTGTTGGCAAGTTTTTTCTCATTAATCTTAAAAATGTACATTTGTGCAACTCTTATCCATGGCTCTTAGCTCTTATCCTTACACTGAAGCAGAGCAAGCTTCGTCCTTCTTCCACATGACTCTCCTTCAAAAACTTGAACATAAAAGGATCAATAGCTCTATTTTCTTGAACAGATCCTCAAAAGTCATGGTCCCCAAGGGCCTTCCTCATCCTGTTTGCCATTCTGCTTATTAGCGAGCATAATTCTGAGGAAGCCACAAATGAGTTAAACAACATAAGCCTATCTACTTATTCACTTCAGAGTAGAGAGTGCTTTTCACCTTCTCTATTTTGGTAGCTATACTTTTCTGAATAAGATGCAAAATTACGCTAGCTTTTGGGTTCTCAAATAACATCAATAAATCAACTTTAGTTTAGAACTGGCCACGATTCTTATATCTTTTCAGGCAAAATGCTATCTAAACCTATTTCCCCCAACTCATACGTATGAACCTAATTTTGTAACTAATTGTATAATTTGACAGTAATCCTCACTAAATATCATGTTATGAATAGGCTCAGTCCAGTACTCTGACTTACTGAGAATTTGCATTTCCTCCATGTAGAAAGTCTGCAATAATTTTAAGTAAATCAACACGTAAATAAGTAAAACATAAAGACCCTAGAGACCAATAAACTCTTCTGAAAGCCTGAAGGATGTGTGCTAAAGTGTAGTGAAAGGAAGAGAAAAAGAGAACGAACTTGCACTTGCATTGCCCAAAGTATTTTCAGATAAGGAGACTCTCTCTAAAAATGGAGAGGAATCCTCTGGAACTTATGTTGCTATCAAAGTTGAGGATAGAGCAGTGGTGTCAAACAGATCCTCCAGTACTGAGTTCTATGGACAGATCTGGGGGACTTTGTAACCTTTGGCTCAGGGTTAGGTGAGATGAACTCCGTGGCAACATTTGAACCCAGGTTTCTCTGGATATCAGGTTAGTTCTATTCACTACGCCATAGTGATCCTCTACTGTGAGATATACTTTAAAAAGTACTAATTTCACTTTACTCTTTCATGGCTCTTTAGACTGCAATTTTACATTCTAATGCTACTGCATGGGATATATATTTTTTTATATTCATGAGTACATATCTACAAATGATTAGACCCAACTTACTTACACTAGACATAAAAATCCTAGTCCTTTCTCAAGATTAAAAAGAGTATGATGTTCACTTCCCCACTCCCAGGGAACCCACAAGTTTTCTTACCAAGAACAGATGGAAATAGTGACTTTAAAATTCCAATTTACCTGTTTCGAATGATTTGTTTCTGTTCTCAATTCCAGGTCCAGAGTTCTGAGAGGGTATTGAAATTCCTGTCTTAGCTCCACTTTTTCACCACATCGTTCTTTTTTTCTGAACTGGTGACTCATTTTTAGAACTAGCTTTTCTTCAGCGTCTTGCTCAATTTCTTCTTGCTTCCCGGGAACCCTAGAAGAAAATTGTCCTTTTTCAATGACAATGCAGTAGAAATAAGGAAGAAATACCATTGAATATACTCATCTGGATTTCTAAAGGAAAAGAAGATTAATTTATTGGGAACTCGATCTATGTAGAGAACTCCCTGTCAAGGAACTCCCTCTGTTCATGCAGAGTGGTCCGTGCTCTACACTTTTGAGTTGACCTGTTTCTGTTCCCTATTACACTGAGAATAAACGTAACTTGCACAGGCTCACAAAGTCAGGATGTGTCAGAAACTGATGGAGTTCTTGGGTGCCTGTGCTTGGACACAATTCTAAAATCACGTTTCTCTTTCAAAATCGCATTTCTCCCTAGCCTCAAAACATTATCTCAGGCAGTTTCTCCCCAGTGCAAGAAAACAGCCTGTCACAGCAACAACTATTATCTCCTTACCTGATACAATAGCCAGTTACAACCATAGAATTCAGAAGTTTGAACAGCTGTGTGCTGGCTGAACAGTCTGTGAACATGACCAGAACGACATTGACTACTCATTGACCCATCATATGTTTCCTCGATTTAGATATAGGAACACTCCCTTACATTTTTCTTGTCCAACAAGATATTCGTGAGACCAATCTGGCATCCGTTAGTCTGTCCTGACCACTAGTGGACTTAGGGATGTTTCAGTCCTAAAACCGCATCTCTATGCAGTTGCCACTCCTCCTTATGCTATTTCCCTGTGAACTCTGCGTATAATACCTGCCAGGTAGATACCAAAATTACATGTTCCTTTAACAAATAACCTCTGCTTAACCATTGCCTAGTCTCACCTTGAGTCATCTGCTTGGCATATTTGGCACATGTTTTCCTATAGACTATCGTATATAAACTTTACCTGTACCCAGCTAGGGTTGCAGTTTCCCTAAGAACCCTTGCTGCTGAAAAGTGTCAGAAAGCTTTACCTTGATGTCAAACATGTTTGAGTTTGTGAATTCATTCCAGGTGACCTGCCCGTGGTACTCTGGTCTTTGCGTGGCACTTATTGCCCCTCTGCCAGTTGTCATCAAAATCAGAGGGGAACCCATTTTTTTTATCCAGGCTGCTCCAGGGCATTTTAATTCTATCAAAACTGTATCATATATTCACTTGGATGCTTTTGTTTCTTGTATTCAATGAAGAGAAATTCCATAAATTGTATGGAGCTGGAACAAAAGATTATTTCCAAATTCCCGAGTTCTGATACATTTCAAATTCGCCGGTGAAAAGTGTAGAGGGGGATGCATATGAAATTACATCCATTTTTCCATTACTATTGATTAGTGAAGTGATTTTTTACTTCATGTTGAAAAAAATGAAACACAGCTACTTGTGTTACAGTTTTCAAAATTCACTACAAATGCATCTCTACCTGATATCCACAGAGTAAAAATGAGTAAGTAGGGCTCATTCATAATACTGTTTGAATGAGGTGGTATTTTGGCCTTCCTAACCTCAAATCCTCTATCACATTTCTTCAACGGTAAGAAAAAAGCTTCCAAGGATTTGTTTAAAATCATGAGTTCCATACCTCGTGCTACGGAGTTCTCTTTTCCATTCTGCTTTTTGTTGCTCTAAGTCAGACACCATTTGCCTTGTTTCTGATAATTCTTCCCGCAGTCCACAAATCTTGTTTTCTAAACTCTTCACTTTCCTGGTGAGTAATGGACAATGTCCTTTTTTACGTACCACTGATCGATCATATCTAAGTATTGCATCTTCATTTTTCAGAAGTTTAATAAAATCTGTACAGAGAAAAACGCAAGTCAATAAAAACATGAGTATTTTAAAATCCGCTGAACCGTAGCAGTATACTTAGAATTCAAATACTCTGGCAATGACAAAATCATATCCACGTATAAATCCTCACATATTGCAAAATAATGCGTTGTCAAAAATTTACATTGAAGATGACAATAACCTATTTCTATGTGTGCACTGTAGGCAATGAAACACAATCTCTAAGTGACAAATTAATTGATATAAAAAAATCTGAAAGCTCAGAATTCTTCACAATGAAAGAAAAATATTTGTGAAAAGGAAGTATTTTGAGGTGTATTCTGGGTGGGACAAATAAGATTCATCCAAGGGATTATATACTTAATATCTACATACTGAAAATATAGTGAATTATTTTAGAAATATAAACATGTTTTGCTTTACATAATTGTATGGAAACACTGTTTCCTCTTTAGAGATTTATAATATCAACAAGTATGTAATATTCACACATTGAAATATCCATCCTCATTTATTCATTGGCGAAACCTCTGGTAACTTGAAACACCAGAGGAAGGTCAAAAATGGTTCTGAGCACTAAAGAAAATAGCTGCCCCTTTATTCTTGAGAGACATATGGAGTCAAATTGAGACCTAATCCAGAGTTAGAAATGTTCGTTATGTCGTTACAGTTTCAACGAACTTGATTATTGGGTTTTCCTTGGGAACTTCCAATTCTTCATATATTCATTCACTGTTGAACTGAAGTGAGGCAACAAGAGAGAACCCAATTGCTGGATGTAGACATACTGGAGTAGAAGAGAAGCTGACACTGAGGGAACTGGTTAGCTCACCGATTCAAAGAAAAGAAGGTACTGAGGCACCGAGAAGTTAAAAGACTTGTTAAGATTCGCACAACTGGAACGTGTTAAAGGCAGAATCTGAACCTAGCTATTCACGGCATCGTGTCCAGTGCACTATCCTATATGCCATGCTGAGAGAAGAATTATAAAAACTAGGCAGAATATTTACAAGATGTTTGATATTTGGGGCCATTTTATGAAAGATTATCATATTTTGACTATTCTTTTCATGAAAGAGTTCACTCCTTGAGATCTTTATACTCGTAGTCAGTTCAGTCTCTTCAATGGTTCTCCTATTATCAACCAATATTACTAACACAGATTATATAATATAGCACTTAGAGGCTTACAAAATACACCTCCTCCAACAACAATCCTGTGAAGTATGACATTTTATACGTTATGAAACTGAAGTTCCACGTTTAAGTGTGTGCACTACAGACAAAATCAAGGCCCTGTGCAAATGTGTAATATCCTAACTTTCCATATTTAATTCTTACAGGTATATATTGTCCAGAAAAACTGGATTTTTCAGTGTCACTTTTTTACCTTTCTACTCAGAGTTTCCATGGTTGAAAATGTTCATTTCATCTCATTATTTTCCCATGATCTCTACCTACTGAATTCATACTCATTCTTTAAAAGTCAACTCAAATGCTACCTTCACACACAGGTTATTTATTTTGTAATGTTGATAGTCTTTCCCCCACTGAACCTCAAACAGCAATATGACTGTGCTTCTCAAACATACATATATATATATATATGCATATATATGCACACATACATAGTACATATATACGTATATGTACATATACATATATATATGAATATACATATTAATTTTTGAGTTATCTATGTAGGCTATATTCCGTACTAGATTGCACATTGAATGAGGAAACTTATCTAAACTTTGAATATTTAGCACACAATAGGTACTTAGTGATTCTTTGGTGAAGGCCTGCCAGAGATTAAGCTGACCTCTACTTTGCTATGAGAAAATGGGTTAGGACTTCAGTGGTATCTTCTTGCATACACACACATCTTTGGTTTCTGTTGAACATTGTTATTTTCTTAGGAAATTGTAAAACGTTCGTACCATCACAACCAACACTAAGTTGTTCCATCACTAACAAAACATTCTTATAGTTTAAGGCAGGTAAATCATCACCCTCTGTAGCTGTGTCAGAAGACTGAGTGAGGTCATCACAATTGTTTGCATCCATCTGTACTGTGTCCTGTAAAATACATGACAGCAGGGGAAAATTAAAAAAACAAATATTTAAAGAACAACAATGGCTAACATTTCTGTCGCACTTTCAGATTTTCACAAAACTTCGTGGCATTCTCACAACCATTTTGTGAGACAAGCAATATTCATAATCATTTTACAAATGTAAGGTGGCTTGTCCAGTATCATAGACTTAGCTAGGAATCCAAGGATGGATTCACAATTAGGTCTTATTGACCCTACCTAGTATGCCACCTAACCCAATTAGAAGCTACATTATTTAGGAATCTTGTGAAAATTATCATATATATATATGATATCATGTATGATATCATATAACGTATATAAAATAACGATATATAAGCATATATTATTATATCATATGTATAATATATATATAATCACGTCTTCCTGATTATAAACATTCTTCTTTAATATATAGGGAGAAATGAAGTAAATTCCAGCTTTATCATCAAATTTCTAGCATTCACAATGGACATATTTGACTAGGAGACAATTTCTAAAATTATTCATTTTCAGATTAACTATTCCTATTCGTTGTCACTGAAACATGCATTATTTTCTAAAGTTATTGCAAAAAGCATTGAAAAGTAAACCAAGTTATGAAAGTCTTGCAAGCAAACTAGCATGAAAGGCACTTTGCATAATACAAAATATCAGAAATTGGAATATTATTATTACATACCTGTTCCAGGTCACTTTTATCAAAACTTTCTTGACTTTCCTCTGATGATCCTTTAAATTCCAATTATTGGATTAAATGGGCATTAATGTTTAAGTAACAGGTGATTTTATTCAGAAGCATTTTTCTCATAGAAATGAAACCTCCCCCTCTTATCAGCAGTGGCAATCAGGACAGCTATAAGTTATCCATTGTATTCTCTTTTCAAGAAAGGAATGAATATAAGAAAATTCGATTTCACTAATCATGCATTCATCAAATTATTCTGTAATCTCAATCAACTGCTGCATTTTAAGTAGCTTGTGAGATGTTCATTTTATACCAAATCACAAGAAGCTGTGAGGATTGATTTATGTATTCATTCCAGATGAAATTGTAAAATTTGAAAATTAAAGGTAAACTAATGAACAATGGTCATGTGTGATCATTTTGGTAGTTAGGCCAGGAGTAATCAATCCATTGGGTTACTTGTTTTTCTCAATGATGAAAGAGCAGGAGAGAGGCTTGCTAGCCTTCACGGAATGTGGGGAATATATTATCTGATATCTGCCCTCCTTTTCACTGTCCAAGTAGTAGAGTTATTTATATTCATTTGTCAAACCCTTTTGTCTGCCCTGGATCTAACCTTCTACAGAAACTGCTGATTCCAAGATTAGCAATGGTCTCTAAAGGCTAAATCTGATAGCCTTTATCCTCGTTCTTACTCTTTCTTGACCTTACATGGTCGTGATCACATACTGTTCAAGTTCTATGCTTCATGGATAACCTCCTCTGATGCTATTTGTTAGCAACTCTCATGATTTCTTGAGATAGGGTCAGAACACGTCATAGCAGACTATATTCACATTTTGACAATCTTACTAGACTGACGGAACAGGGTATTATTGTCATTATACTTTGCCTCCCTTTCAGAAAAGCATTTGACAAATTCCTACAAGTCATCTTTCTGGACAGAATAACAAACGCAAGTACAAGAACAGGATAGAGAATTACATAGAAATGGTTGTCAGAATTTCTTGGGAGTTTTTTGGATGATGTGCTTTCTCTGAATCAATATAATAGCCGTGAGAGACAAAGCAATTTTAGATTTCATCAAAATAGAAATCACGTTCAGAGGAAGGGAGATATAAATCCAGCTGACCCCTGCCTTCGTCAGACCACACCTAAATACTGTTCTGTGTTTTGGGCACCATCTTTTGGGACTGGCTCCTGGATCTCTCAGCCTGTATGTCCTCCTGGAGCTTCAAATTCAACATGAACAAGTCTGAACTCATCATTTTCTTTTCTCTCCATTCCAGCTCTTAAATCTACAGTCTTTAATACTTTTTATCTTTGGTAAACGCATGCCATCTTCTCAGGAATATGGGCCCGTATCTTTGATACTCCTCTCATCCATATATGTATGTGTGTGTATGAAGAAACATACACATGCAAAAGCTGCTAAGTCCCTGTTGATTCTACCTCCATCACATCTGTCATCCTCTCCCTTTTCATCAGTATCAAAGAACCCCCATTTCACGAACTCCTCAACTTTTACCTGGATTTTTGCCATAGCTTACTAAGCAGTCTTCATATTTCTGAATTCTACCTTCTCTGCTTCCTTCTACACAAAGTCATCAAGTAATCTCTTTAAGACACTGAACTGGCCATTCTCTTGCTCTCAATCCTTCTGTGGTACCTTATTGCTGCAGTTCTCGGGGCTATGAAACCTTTCTTCCACAACCAATACCCTTTCTCCTGATCTCTCACCCCTCAATTTTCCTGGAGCAGTGTAATTCTTCTCCCTTACCTTCCATACTGCTGATATTTTAACACAGTTTGTACGTTGTACCCCTTCAGAGAAAGTAAATTTCTTGAGGCAAAAAAACTGTTTGTTTTTATCTTTCCATCGTCCAATAAAGCAGCAAGAATGTGATATTCACATGATAAATAATCGTTCCTTAATAAATACTAACTTGAATTGCGATAATACATACATAACTCAATTTATGTGGCTTTGGGAAATGTAGAAAGGAGGCAGCAAGTACAAAAATGCCACTTGAAATACGGTACTCATAACACAATAGCAAAAACCTGAAAACTGCAGGGCACATCTCCTATTAGGTGTGATTTTTTGAAAAGAAAAATCATTTAATCTCCTACTTGTAAAAAAGGGGAAAATGAGACAATACCGTCAATATCATCTGAGTCATCTAAGTTCCTTTCTTCCACTAAATCTGTAAGATAAGTAGGGAGAAAGGGAAGGAGAAAAGGATATGAATATTTACGTTTTTAAAAATATACTTTCTTTCTTCCTAAATTATAGAATTAGGACACTTACATGACTTTCGTTTTTCCTGAACTCCATTTCCCAGGTTATCATTCGTGTAATAAACATGCTTTTCTGTAGTGGGTTGAATGGACTATGAAACCAATAAGAAGAAGATAGTTATATTGAAAGCTTTGAATAAATATCAGATGTAAATTAACAGTATCATTTTTATTACCTTCACATTTTGATGTCTCTCAAGAGAATCTGAAAGAAAAAGAATGAAAGGTTTATCAACAAGTGTATTTCAGCAATATAATACCATCACAACTTCCCACAAAACGAATAGGCTTGTTGGATCCCAGTATGTGAATTAAAGAATGAAAGCCATAATTTGGTGTACTTCCGGTTATGGCGTTTGCATCACAGCAATTAGAATCAATTATCAGTTCTTGAAATAAAACAAGAATATAGTGTTAACACAACATGCAACGCACATTTCAAATAGACCCTACTTCAAGGGTTTTACATATTTGTATATGGAGCAGTACATAACATGCTCCACAGTGACACATGTAAAGGTGATTCTTTTGAAGGGATGGATACTCAAGATTCCCAGGGGGCTCTTATGAAGTTGATGCTGCAACACAGCATCATATCTTCCAAACAATGGCAGTGATTGATGCAATTATATCACAAGGGACCCCAGTGTGGATGATTCCTTAATTAGTTGTATAATTTGGAAATTCGCGTAATATGTAAGCAGTCACAATAAGGTACTTTCAAACAATGTATAAATGATATTCTTATCTCAGAAATAAAGAGCTAGAATTATGTTTTGAATACATCCACTTCGATGCACACTTGTAGAATAACAGTTAATAATACAGTTTCATTTCTTTCCTTACCAGTGCTGCCTACTGGCATCTTTACACCTCTGGTATCCATTAATTTATCAGTCTTAAAAGGTTTTTCTTTACTCATGACGGAAAGTGCCGTCCACAGCCAGAGAAAGTACTAAGGAGTGTGAATTCAGAGTCAAGCAGACAATTTTCCTTTCGTTTTATTTTCTTTGTCATGGCTCTTCCCATTCACTCCAGTTCTTCTATATAACATGACTAATGTGAAAAAACGTTTGATAGGAAAATACATGTACAGCCTATATCTGATTGCAGAATGTCTTGAGGAGGGGGAAAGGGCAGGAGGGGGAGAAAATGTAAAATTAATGGAAGTGTATGTTCAAAACTATAAAAATATAAAAGCTACTTTTTAAGTTTAGTTTATCCATATAGGAAAGAACGTATATAAAATATTTTTAAGACATGATGGAAAAACTTTTGCCATTTGGAGAGTTATTTCAAGAAAGAAAAATTGTTTTAGTCATCTCCTTTAGTAATTCAAAGTTATTAATATATAAACACCCTTTCCACATATGTATTTTACCATTAATGAAAAAGAAAGCTATGTACATGTTGGAGATATATCTCAGAAATCAAAATTTGAAGCTTTGAAACTATTGTATACTTTTAAAATATCATTTGTTTTCAGTATTCAACAGTCATTTCCATATATCTTAGATTCCCCCCTCCCTGTAACCCCGTATCTCCCCATGTCCATGCTGAGACAGCATACCGTTTGTTATAGATTCTACACTTACATTCCAATTCAATATATTTTCACCTTGGTCATGTTACATAGAAGAGTTAAAACGAATGAGAGAAATCCTAAAACAAATCAAAACAGAATATAAAAGAAAATGATCTGCTTCATTATGTGATGAAATTTCGTAGTTCTTTCCCTGCATGTGGAAGGCATTTTGCCTTAAGAGACCACTGGAAATTATGTAAATCCCTGCATTGCAATGAAGTGCTACGCCTAGCAGAAAAATTCCTCCCATATAGCGGTTGTTGCTGTGTACAAAGGTCTCCTGGTTCTGTTCCTTTCACTCACAATCTTTTCACATTACTATTTCCAGGCCTCTCATTAATCTTCCTGTTCATCATTTCTTATAGCAAAACAGTATTCCATTACATTCCTGTGCCACACTTTATTCAACTATTCCTTAAATGATATGCATCCCGTAGAGTTTCAGGTTTTGACCACCCAAAGGAGAGCTGCTATAAATATTTTTGTACATTTGGGACTCTTTCTCATTTTTGTGATCTCTTGGGGATACAGTGTTAGAAGCGGTAGTTCTAGGTCAAGGGCTGTGCACATTTTTTAGCTCTCTGGACATAGTTCCAAAATGTTCTCCAGAATGGTTGGATCAGGTCCCAGCTCCACCCACAAGAGATTAGTGTTCCAACTCTCCCACATCTTCTCCAACATGCATCATCTTCCTATTTTCTCATGTTACCCAACCTGATGGCTGTGATGTGGTATCTCAGAGTTGGTTTGAATTTCATCTCTCTAATCAAAAGTTCTTGAGAGCTTTTTTTTATATCACTCTAGATAGCTTTTATTTCTTCCTCTGAAAACTGCCTATTCATAACCTTTGACCGGTAATGGGCTGGGGATTGACTTCTATTCTTGTACATTTGACTCACTTCTCCATCTACTTTAGAAATGAGGCCTTTATCACAGACGCTAATTGCAAAAATTGTTTCCCAGGTTTCTGCTTTCCTCCTAATCTTCGTTGCATTGGGTTTGGTTGTAGAAAGCTTTTCAGTTTAATGGAATCAACATTTTCCATTTTGAATTTCATAATGCTTTCCACCTCCTGTTTAGTCAAAAATTCTTCCCTTCTTCATAAATCTGAAAAATAGACTATTCCTTGCTCCATTAATTTATTTATAGTATCAATCTTTATTCCTATAGCATGTATCCATTTGGAATTTATTCCTGTGTACGGTTTTGGGCAATGCTCTAACCCTAGTTTCCACCACAATGTTATCCAGTTGTCACAGCAATTATTGTCAAGTAGTGAGTCCTTATCCCAGAAACTGGGTTCCTTGGCTTTCTCGAAGTGTAGATTGCTATATTCTTTGACCACTGCGTCGGAAGGACGTAAGCTATACGACCGGTCTGCCCTTCTGTTTCTTGGCCCGTATCAAGAGGTTTTAATGATTGTTGCTTTATAATGAAATTTGGGATCTGGTAGATCAAGGTCACCTTCCCTGGTATTTCTCTTCATTAGTTCGCTTGATATTCTGGGCCTTTTTCTCTTCCCGACGAATTTTGATCTTATTTTGTCTAGCTATAGAAAATAATTATCTGATAATCTGATTGTTATGGCACTGAATAAGTAAATTAACTTAGGTAGAATTGTCATGTTTTTTTAACATTGGCTTGGCCTAGCCATGAGCAACTAGTGTTTTTCCGTTTTCTTAGACCTGTCTTTATTTGTGCAAAAACGGTTTTGTAATTGTATTCAGATAATCCCTGGATTTCTCTTGGCAGGTAGACTCCTAAATATTTTATAGTGTCTAACCTAGCTTTACAAGGAATTGTTCTTTCTATCTCTTGCTCTTGAGCTTTGTTAATAATATATAGAAATGCAGAAGATCTGTTCATTTTGCAACCTGCAACTTTGCCAAGTTGTTTATGATTTATCATTTCAAGTAGTTTTTTACTAGAGCCTCTGGCATTCTCTAAGTATATCATCATATCATTTGCAAAGTGAGATAGCTTAGTTTCTTCTTTGCCTATTCTAATTCCATCCTTTTCTTTTTCTTCTCCTATTGCTACCACTAATATTTCTAGTACCATATTGTATAACATGGGTGATAATGGACATCCTTGTTTCACCCCTGGTCTTCTTGCAAGTACATCTAGCTTATCTCCCTTGCATATGATGCTTGCTGAAGGTTTTCGGTAGATACTACTTATTGTTTTATTATTTTATGGGAAGTTCCATCTACTCCTATGCTCTCCAGTCTTTTCAATAGGAATGGGTGTTGTATATTGTCCAAGGATTTTCTGCATCTTTTGAGATAATCATGTGGTTTCTGTTAGTTTTTGACATGATCAATAATGTTAATAGTTTTCCTAATAATGAACCATTCTTTTCAAGGTAAGTTGCTGTATTTTTTTTTTTTGCTAAAATCTTTTTTAAAATTTTTGCACCAATATTCATTAGAGAAATTGGTCCAGGATTTCCTTTTTCTGTTTTGGCCCTTCCTGGTTTAGGTATCACAACGATATTTGCATCATAAAACGACTTTGAGAGGACTCCTTTGCCAATTTTCCCAAATACTCGATATAATATTGGAAGTAACTGTTCCTTAAATGTGTGATAGAATTCACTTGTTAATCCATCCAACCTTGGAGATTTTTTCCTAGGGAGTTCATGGATGGCTTGTTCAATTTCTTTTTTCCGAGACAGGGTTATGTAACTACTCAACTTCCTCTTTTGTTAATCTGGGCAATTCACATTTTTTAAAATAGTCATCCATCTCCTTTAGATTGTCGAATTTATGGGCATACAGTTGGGCAAAGTAATTTCTAGTTAATGTTTTAATTTCCGGCTCATTGTAGGTGACTTCAACCCTTTTCATCTTTGATAGTGTAATTTGCTTTTCTTCTTTGGTTTTGTTTTTTTTTTTTTATCAAATGGCTCAAAGGTTTCTCAATTTTGTGGTTTTTCATAAAACCAACTTTGAGTTTCATTTATGACTTCAATAGTTTTCTTAATTTCCATTTTATTAATCTCTCTTCTGGTTTTCAGTCTTTCTGATTGGGGATTTACTTGGGGATTTTCAATTTTTTCTTGTTCTGGCTTTTTCACCTGCATGCCCAATTCGTTCATGTCCTTAGAGGAAGAAATTTTACATCTTTAAATTCCTACATCAGCCATTGTCTATTTTGAAATATTAAATGACTTTACTATATATCAGTCCAAAAACGTCTTAAGATGTTGTTTAATATACAAAACTATATAATTACCTTTACTATTCATCAGTCCACAATATATTACTAAATTCAAAGCTTTTTTTTAGCAGGGGTTTCTTGTTTATTAAGTATTTACAATTAGTTTGACAAGAGGAATTGGTTGCATCAATGAACATATGCAAAACTTTTTATTAACTTTGGGAATTTTCAATTATTGATATATATGTATATGTACACGTATACATAGATACACACACATACATAAATATGTATGTATGTATAGTCAAAGTCAGGTCCTCTGGTACGCTGAAATATGGGGCCGTGCTCTAGAGCCCTTCTGGAGGGGAGCACAAAGGTAAATGCATCAAGAAACAGGTACTACTGTGCAAGTTTTTGTATATAGGATTATTGTTGCACCTTTGATTGTGATATTGCCTACGTGAAAATTAATATATCCCTTCACCTTTCAGTGCTCAAGTCAATTCTCTGCCACCCGAAGTTTCACAGAAGGTGCTAACCTGCACTTGCAGAAGGAGATAATTCATGCCAACGGAAATACAAGTCTTGTCTTTATCACCAAAAAGAATTGTGTGATATGGGCTTGTATCCTGAGGCAGACATTTATATAACCCACTCATTAAACTGAAATTCATCTCATTGTTTCCTAAAGCTAAGGACAAGAAGAGAAAAGTAATTAACAAGAGCACTGGATTTCTTAATTCAACACAATACCTGGCAGAGCCAGGACTAGATCACTTAGTCCTAAATCCTGCCTGTCTTATCTAGCTACACTACAGCACTGTCTGACTTGGGAAGGACAACTTTTACTTGTCAGCATTTCCAATTTGTATTACCCATGAAGAGTTGTGCAACAAGATGACATTACTCAATTAAAGTAATGGCTTCATGAAAACAAAACTGAATATCAATCATCAGGGAGAGAGAGAAAAAAGACTTTTGGATTGCAATGTTTTGGGATAATTTGTGACTTTGCTACCATAACCCTGAATTAAAATATCAAAGAAATGAGAATTACTGATTAGGGAATGCTCCACCCCAGAATACAATAATTTGTCAAAATGCCAGAAAACCAGAAAATTTCGAATTTCTCTGACAAATAATTTGGGCTTATTCTCAATGTGAACAAAAGAAAACAAGAAATAATTACAAGGAAGGAAGATGTTGCTTCAGGGAACGAAAAATGACTACCAGGCCCCAGGATCGGAACTCTATCACACTCATACTTCATGATAAGAGCCTGGTTTCCTTTGCCAATATGATTTATAAGAAAATGTGTACGCAAAGGGTTCACTACTAATAAAACTCAAGAAAATATGTCCTCACTTTATTACTACTCTCATCTTCCCCTCAAAACAATGAAGATTTGAGGTTCATGGTCACAGCTCAGTGACTCCTCAAGTTCAAAAAAGTCATCACCAATTTTGTCTAATGCTGCATGAAGCTATGCTGTACTGCCACACTCGTGTATCAGATAACAAATTTTACTAATTCTTGGATGAACATAAATGAGATAGAACAAATAAATGTCTTATGGTACAGAATTTCAAGGAAAGCATACATATTTAATAAAAATATATTTAAAAAAAGAAATTTTTTTCTTCCTATTCCTATCCCTAGTTGTTTGAAGCTTTTAAAATTCTAACCTTACTATGGTTGCGCTTACACTCTGATTTGGGTTTCTATAGAAAATGATTCTGGTTATTATATATTTCATAAAGTCAGTGTCTGCATTCAGATATCTGTCAGAAACCTACTTATGAATAGTTCTATCAGTAACAATCCTTTCAGTTTTCCCTATATTTATTTCCGTCTTGTAGACTATAAATTTTCTTGTTTGATGAAATTCATAGACATTCCACCTTCATTGAGTTTCCTAAGTACAATTATTTTTATTACAATTTGATTTGGAATTTCAAAAAATTTGATTAAATTTCTTTCTCTAGATAACATAATAGAAATTGAGGAATACAACTTGACATTTTTAATCTTAAAAGTTCATTCTATTTGCATGTATGTAGCTAGAGATATACTATTTTACAAACGAAGAAAACGAAGAAAAATGAAGTTCATTCATCACCTGACAAGCTATAAGCAAGGAATGTTTTCTGAAAAGGATGTGATTTTAGACTGTACTAGATATACTTAAAATTAAATACTGTTTCTTGTGCCATTGTGATTTCTTATTTCTTTTAAGGAACGATTTACATAGCTCATCTCTTTCAGATCTGTAGTGTAATATGCGCATGATCACACTTTCTTTGGAGCTCTGTTGGCATGAGCAAGGCATCTAAGCTAACTGCTCCTTAGTTTCATCACCATTCAAATGGAAGTAAACAGAATACCCACACTGCTTTTCTCACAAGGTAAAGGGTAAATTGATTTGAAACAGAAAACTCATAAATACGGGATGAAGTTATTATTGCAAGCCCAGGTCATTGAGATTCCCAATGGCCCAGCTGGCAGGATTCAATATTAGGCAACCACTCAGAAAAATCTCTTCTCTTTGAAAGTTTAACGGCCTGAATCAGGAGATTGGAAGTGTTCCTAGGATGATGTTGGAAGTGGGCACATGTGCAAATATCTACCAAAAATCTAGGAACATATATGTATTACCTTTCAAACCTTTGTCCCCTGTTCCCCCTAACTTCTGTGTCTTTTGCATCCTCTTTGGTATCTCTGAAATGAAAGCTTTATGAACATTTAGAAATGTTGGAAACGTTTAAAATGTATCCATTTCCAAAGCTTGGATAAGTGATTTTCATAGACTTCCAAAAAGGAAGAAGGCTTTGCTCTCCAGCTGTTTTACCGTTCTGCCTTTATATGTCCAAATATTAGATGAGCCCATCTGTGTCGGTGTGCCTCTGTGTGTGAACATGCTACAGTTACAGGAGACGTTTACGTACTTATTTTTCCCATGTTTTAGCATCAAAAATAACTAATATCACTACATATAATACATGTGAAATATGTTCAAAATTTTTCACATGATTTCATTAATTACATTTAGAACAATGGAGAAATCTGATAATTGTTATTGTAACTTGCTTAAAGAAATTTTTGGAGAAAGCAGACATTAATAACACAAAATACCTTGAGGCTGTTTTGTTCAGGATAATCAACCTACAAGGATAATTAAGTAAATAACCAAAAATAGACCAATTCCTACCCTTTAAAAGTATAAAATGGAAATAGAACATATATACATATATTTATATACATAAATATTTAATATATATGAAATTAAAGATTGCTCTTTCATTATTTTTTAAAATTAGCTATTTTTTTTAATTTGTCACTCTTACCTTCCTGATCGTTGGCAGGTCCAGTCACGGTAAATCTGGAATCAGCAGCCCTTTCCAAACTGCTGATTTGGAGTGAAAGGGGCTGATTAAGTGCCTTCTGTTGTCCATATTGATAAATTAGTTCGTAATGACTATGTACAAAGTAAAAGATAAAACAAAATATTTCTACATCAACCAAGATAAAATTATACGTACCGGGTCTCTGCATACCTTAGACTTTAATAATCAGATTATCAGCAAAATTGTTGTTATTCTTTTGATAAAGTCTGTAGGGTATAGCTAATTATTCAGCCTAAACCTAGTATACATGTACTCAGAGTCACAGTAATAGAGAAGTATAGATTCAGAGCTTTAGATCATCTACTCCAAACACTTTATTTTCTAGATTAAGTAACTGAGTTCCAGAAAAGGTTAACAGTTCTCCAGGGTGATCCATAAAGTGAGAGGCATCATTTTTCCTCAGGTCCTCTGATTCCAATTAGAGCACTCTTTCCCCTGACCAAACTGCCTCATTGTAAATTTTGATGTTGATTATTATATTTATTACTTATTCTCTTTAGCTGTCACTCACTTTCAGGTGTCCAACATATCATGTGGCTTTTCCTAAAACTAACTTTAAATCTACTATAACTGGAGGTATCAGCAAAGATTAAGAAACAAACAGGAAAAAAAAACCGTGTCTTTAAAGCAGACTTTATAAATAAATTTTTGTGAAGTGAACTTTTGGGATGATCAAATACTAAAATGTATGGAAAACATTGGAAAACCTTATAGAACTATAAAAATGGCACCTATCATCCTCGTTATCCTTACTTCTGAAAAATCTGATCTCACATACCCTGACTCTACTTTGTAACTCGTCTCATGCTTATGTCCTCCTGAACTTGGATAACCGAAATTGGCCTTTGGACCAACTTCTTCACAGTGCCTTGAAGTATGCTTGCCAGATGCTTGCCATATTATGCAACTATGAAAGTCCCAGACAGTCTCCTTTGTATAGAGGAGAAATGATTTTAAATGCAATTCCATACAAATTATTAGAATTAAAACGTTGATACTTACATGGAATGACCACTGAAAGCAGCATGTTCCTCAGCTGTCTGTCCAAATGCATCTCGGCAAGAGAGATCAATATCATATTGAAGAAGAAGACTGACTACACCTGTTGGTTTACAACGGGCAGCAATCATCAGGGCTGTTCTAGAATAACAAAGAAACCATCGACATTTCAGAATTTAAAGGAGTCACACGTAATTAGATTTCTCTCGATATGTTGCAACAAGAGGATATCTCATATATGAGGTTATACGCATGTGCAACATGAATACTTCGTGAGGGATGAGTACTTTTTGTGCTTATATGCAGCATGAAAAATGGCAGTTAGGAAAAGAAGGAAAGACAGGATTGAGAGGGGTATTTTTTGTCCTCTTAGAGTTCTAGCAGGAACTGTCCAATTCAAGATTTTCATGACAACAAGAAGGTAGTGCATCAGAGTAACTTGTGTACAAAAGTGAAGAACTTTCAAGGGAGCCTACACCAAGTTTCCACTTGTTTACTAGCCTTGAAAGGAAAGTGGAGGCTCTTTGAAAGTAATGTTTATGGACAAGCTCATGTAACTGAAGAAAGGTTCATCACCAGATAGCTAGGGCCATTGGATTTCAGGAAGGCCCATTAACCCATGAAGGCAGTTGATAAAGAGTTAGTGTGATTACAAGCTGCACTAGTAGAGAAAATATCCAAAATCGTGAAAACAGAGATCTTTTGAAGTTCTGAGTTTGTGTTATGTTGAATAATTCACTGTCTTTCTGCCTAAGGCAGTATTGTAGGTATATCAGTAATGTCACGTAGAGGTGTGCTGTTCCTTGATTACTTCGTGATAACTCATGGGGCAGCGAGGTGGTGCAGTGCATAGAGCACGAGTGCAGGAGTCAGGAGGACCTGAGCTCAAATCTCACCTCAGATACTTGACACTCACTAGGTGTGTGACCTTGGCCTAGTCACTTAACCCTAATTGTCTCATCCTGGGTCATCTCCAGTCATCCTGATGAATATCTGGTCACTGGATTCAGATGGTTCTGGAGGAGATGTGAGGCTGGCAACCTGCACAGCCCTCCCTCGCTCAAAATAAAGTCAATTGCAAGTCATGGCAGTATTGCCCTGATGGCATGGTCTTCCTCTGCAAGGAAGGGTGAACACTCACGCAGTGATAACCGATATAATAGGCTAACTCTGTGGAAGGTGGAAGTAGTGTCAAAAATATCCATGTAATGTAAATATATTATATGGGGAAATTATGGATATTTTAAGGTATATTCAAGTGTTAATAAACTCTTTATGGCAGGTAGAAATGTTGATTCTGTTTAAATGTTTTTCTCTGATCCAAAATCTCAATACCAAACATAGCAAAAGGAACGAGTACAATATATTTGGGGGTGGCGCGGAATAAAGGATTATGGGAAAGATTGAAACTGATGGAGTTATGAAATATAGTATTAGCTCTTAATATTATCCTATCTTTTAAAATATTAGGTTTGTTTTTTAAAAGATTATTTTTAGTTTTGCGATCCAAGATGATGGAGTAAGCAGTAAATCGCCATAACTCTCCAATATTCACCTCGAAACAACCATAAAATACTGCCCTCAAACAAATCCTGCCACAGCAGAACCATCAAAGGTATAGGGTGAAACAATCTTAGAGCCCCCAAACCTTGGAAGATTGACAGGGAAGTTCTTTCTCACTTAGGTAAAAGGGAGCATACTCCAGGACAGGAAGTATCCCAACAGGGCAGCAGCAAGCCTCATCTCAACAAAGCAATGGTAGATTCGGAGTCCCAGTATAGGGAGTGGGCAGACTCCAGTTCTAAGAACTGACATGCCTCAGAATAGACTCAGCCAAACAGGTAGGGTCTATCCCTACAGGTGATTAAGGAAACAGGCAGCCACCAATGGTTACAATGCCAAGAACTTCAGGGTACATCTAGGGAAACTCAAGAACACTCCACCAGTCGTAGCACATGACAAACATCAGCAGTAGAACTCCGGGACAGCATCAGGTAAGCTGCCAGAACCCTACTATCTGCAGCAGTGCCTTTCATTCCCACTCCCATCCCCCGAGCAAACCACCGTAAAAGAGGGCTCCCACACGAGTCAGCAAAACATTGCAGCACCAGGTAAACAGCCAGGACCTGGAGACCCTGCTACAAAATTCTGAAACAGTGCCCTTTCCACATTGTGAGCAGAGCTCAAATTGAAAAGAAAGGGGAAAAAAAGATGAGCAAAAAGTCATTGGAAAAAATGACCATAGGAAGTTATTGTGGCCACAAAGAATGTGGAGGAAAAAAATTCAGAGAAGGAGAATGACGCCAAAACACGTATAGGCAAAATCGCAAAGCAAAAAGAGAAGTGAGCTCAATCCCAGAGAGAGCTCATGGAAGAGCTCAGAAAGGAAATTAAAATCATATAAGAGAGGTAGAAGGAAAAGTGTGCAAAGAATTGAGCGATGAAAGAGAATTGTGACAATATAAAATACTTGGGAATCTCTCTTCCAATACAAACCAACCAACAATGAACACAATTACAAAACGTTTTTCACTCAAATCAAGTCAGATCTGAATAATCTAAAAAATATCAGTTATTCATTGGTAGGCCAAGTTAATATGATACAAATGACAATTCTACCAAAAGTAATATCTTACTCAGTGCCATACCAATCAAACTACCAAAATTATTGTATAGAAATTAAAAAATAAAATTCATCGGGATGAACAAAAGGTCCAGAATACCAAGGGAATTAATCAAAAATAATACAAGTGAAGGTGATCTATCTCTACCATATATAAAATTCTATTGTATAAATCGACAATCATCAAAGCCACTTGGGACAGGCTGAGAAACAGAGTGTAGGATTAGTGGAATATGTTTGGTATCAAAGAACCAGGGTCAATGACTACAGTAATCTTCTATATGAGAAATCCAAAGATTCCAGCTTCTGAATTCACTAGTTGACAAAAAATGCTGAGAAAACCGGGGGAAAAAGTCTCATGACAGAAAATGTTATTCACATCCAGAGAAACAATTATGGAGTCTGAATGGAGGTGGAAGCATACTATTTTCTCTCCCTTTTGGTTTTTTGTTTTTTCTGTCTTCAGATTTTCCTCTTTTATTCTGCTACTTCTGTCAAACATGAGCAGTGTAGAAATAGGTTGAATATGATTGTACATGTACAGCCTATATCAGTTTGCATAACATCCTGGGAAAGGGGGAGGCCCAGGAAGAAGAGCAATTTGAACTCAAAATTTGAAAACTGCAAAAAATTGAAAAGTAAAAATAAATAAATTTTAAAAGAATAAAAGAGAGAAAATGTGACAATGTAAGTGCTTCCATCGTCCTCAAATATTAAAAGAACCAGGAGAAGGCTTCAATGCCTTTCTTGGATCCTCTATGTGGAATTTCTGGTATTAGGACAAAAATCCTGTAGCATAAGAAAGTATGGAAGGACTAAAATCTCAGCCAGTGGCATAAATATTCACAGTGATAAGGTCACAGGATCATGAAAGTCAGTCATCTTATTATTGTATTGATTTGTATTTGTCAGTGCACATATCCTTAAGAACAATGAAAGGAAGAAGAAGGAAAAATTACACACATCAATTCTCATGATTGACATGAAGATTATTTCATGTAGAGAATCAATTGCATCACGAGTACACAAAACAGCTATGTGATGATCTTAAGTCATTGAAAATCAAACAATGAAACCTGCGAAAATAAATCACTAATTGATGGTGGATGGCATGCCCACATGAATGGCTTTCTCTGCTGCAGAAGCATAAATAGTAGCCCTTTTCATAATTGATGTTTGTGCACATTGTCACCCTTTCTCAGTGATGAACAATTTCAATTATTGTTGCTCACTAAGAGTTCCCTGATTGAAGTTGTTCTTATTCCTCTAATAACAGTTACCTCTTTTTTTCTTGGAAGCTTTAATTACCGTACCTGTCAAGCCTATCCGATGTATTCACATTTGCTCCATTCTTTAAGAAAAGATCTACCATATCTCGGTTATTTTCTTTAACTGCAAGCAAAAGTGGTGTGCAGCCTTCCTGCAAAATCATATTAAAGATCAAGTTAAGGTATGCAAGAATTGTTTATATGATAGAATTCAGTTGAAGGCATGTTGTGAACATCCTGTGAACTTGCTAATGACATGCTAAGGAAGTAGGCTACAATGGAACTCTGGAATGAGAAGAGCAGGGCATAAATCCAGCTTCTGTTAGTTAATTTCCATGTGACCGTAAGTAAATTATTTCACTTCTTTGGGCCTTAATTTCCTCACATGTAAAATGAGGGAATGAAGTTAGATAGCCTCTGGGATTGCTTCCAGTTATTAATTTGTGATCAGGACGTAGAAAACCAGGATGTGTAAGAGATTTTCCTAATCTTTTAGGGGTACCTTCCTTTCCTCTGTCTTCATGTCATGATCAATGATCGTTCTGCGTGCAGTCACCCTTATTTCCCCAGTACTTGGCCAAGCTACAACTAAGTTCTGGTCAGTTTTCAAGTTGCCTAGTTCTCTTCATCCTTTCCCCTGAAGTGTGTTACAACCAGCCTCAAAACTCAAGAAAATCTTGCCTTAAGGTGGCTGAACCTTGAAGAAAGTCATTCTCTTGATATTTTCCCTCCCTTCACAACCCTCCTAATGTATATTTTGATTTTTATTTTCTTTCTTGAGCAGCAGTGACGAGGAGTCAAACCTTTTCTTAAAAATCAGGAGATACTCAATAAGTCTAGAAAGGAAACGGCATAGCGTGTAGGAAATAGAAAAAAAAAACACACCTACATACACTTAAGAATTTGTTCTTGTAAAATGTCTGTCTGCAGTTTTATGCTGAACAAATTTTTAACAGAATATTTTTTAAAACATTATGACATTTCTTCTTGACCAATTAACATTGTACTATCATAGGTAAAGGTTTATATGTAAAGTATTGCAGACAGATATTTGATGGAACCTTTGAATTCTGGGTACCAGACCTAATACAGCATGCAAAGAAAATTCTAGAGAGATAGATGTGGTGGACTGAATGGAGAGCCAAACTCAAAATCAGTGAAACAGAGATTCAAGGCCTGCTGCTGAGACACTTAGAGTGGCTAGGTGAGCCTGGGAAGTCACTTCACATTTCACCATTACAAACCATTCCCTAAGTCACGTTTTCATAACTTTTTGTGTGTGTGTGTCATGCACCCCTTTCCAGAATAATGCTTTTAAATACCTAAAATACAGAGAATGCAAAGGAAGCCAATAACATTGAAAGAACTATAAAATAAATGGTGATTTTTTTTGAAATTAATGGATCCCAGGTTAACAACCCTACTCGAAGATTAAATCTTAGAACAGGCCCTGGTCCAAAGCAGTCGAGGGAAGTTCCTCATTAAGAGTTCCGTTGTGAATGGAGTCTCCTCCCCGTTTTGCCTGGCCATCAGAAAATTCCCAAGGCCAATGAACTTTGACTAGAGATGGATTTTAAGATACTTGCATTAAAGAAATGCTTCCAAGAATATAATGTGCATTGGAAAATACCTGATTTACACATTTGATCTCAGAAAATATTTTCTCACACAAGAGGTAGACTTCTACCTTGTTTTTTGCTTCCATGTCTATTGTATGTCTAAGCAGCTTTGCTGCTATGGCTGTGTTAAGTCCAGAGGCAGCATAGTGAAGTGCAGTGTTGTCATGGGTATCCATCAGAGCAGGGTCTGCACCATAATCCAGCAGGATCCTTGCACACTCCTCCTGCTGACACTGTACTGCCTGTGAATGGAATGTAGAGAAAGAGACAATCAATACTCTAAAAAGTATTTAGTATACTAAAACATCATTAGTGATATTTAAATAATTTAGTAAAGCACATTTTCTTACTCCAAACGCATTCTATAGACCAGCAAGGTTAACTAGGGCATACCTTCATTAAAGATGTCTGATAGTGCTTGTCACGCAGGTTTATTTTGCATTTTCTCTCTACTAAGAGAGACACAACATCTGGATGGCCATTTGCAGAAGCCAGGTGTAGAGGTGTGCTATGAAAATGAGAGCTAAGTCAATGCTTGGTAATTACGAAAATCAAAATTGTACTCTTATTAGGTACTATACTTGTAACATAAAATGCATTATTGTTACTCCGCCTGAAATCGAAATCGCTGCCCAAATAAATATAAGTGGCCACCCTTCTCACCCGAGGACATCTACAATGTGCATTAGTTCTTCTGACCGGATATGATGAACAAAAACGTCTGGGAAATAAATAGCAGACTCAGAAGAACATTTCACTGGAAGAGAGCAGCATTTGCTCCCACCATGTCACTGAGAAAGAGTAAGTCAGCTGGAAGCAGACTACAAGTAAAAGGAAGGAGTTTCCCCTCCATTAAAAATGGGCAGGCAGGAGGGTCAGGGGTCACCAGCACTCAGAACTTGGGATCCAATCTCCAGGAGGCAGAGCCTGCGCCTGCTCTGGCCCAGGTGCTCAAAGGACAAGTTTTCCAAGGATTAGCCAAGGCACATGCAGACTCGTGGAGGGAGGGTGGAGGAGGGGGTGTCTTACACTGTTCCTGGGGGGGGCCATCCCTTCTCTCACCCCCAGCGCCCTCTCACCGCTTCTCTTTATCCAGATCGTCCACGTGTGCCTGGCCCAGCAGCAGCAGGTGCTGCACCCTGGCCACATCCCCGAAGGAGGCAGCTTTATGGATCTTCCCGAGGTCCTTCATTCTGATGACATAACCGGCACCTGGGACCAAGGGTCGGACCTCGCTGTCTCTCCTGGGAGAGGAGGAGCCAGATGGAGACCGCTCTCTCCTTCTCAAGATTTTGAAAATCTTCCTCATCCTGAGGGCGGGCTTCAGAGATGGTCTGGAGAACTCACTTGGAGACCCTCAGCCTTCTCCGGGAGCTCGCTTACTCTCCAAAACACTTCGATAGTCAGAGACTCCAAGGAAACTGCGTCCAAACAGGGCAACAGTTAGAAAGGAATCGATCCTGGAGATGCTTGGAGCCCTAGCAATGCCTCGAGGGAGACCGAAGTGCGCGTGAGCTTGACAGACGCTCAAGGCATGCGCACGCGCCCAACGGGAAAGATTAAGCCTGCACGAGTGCTCACGTGCCAGGTCCATTAACTCTCTGCTGGAAGGCTCCAAAGGTCATGATCGCGAGGGTGGCTGGGCCCAAGGCTGGCTGCTTCCCCTGCTAGAGGTTCTGCCGGGTCTCGCGCTGGGACAGGATGCATAGGGGCGGGGCTGTGAAGGGGTGGAGGAGACCTAATGGGAAAGCTGGAGCAGCTGGATTCAGAGGACTTGGATTCGAATGTCAAACTCCGGACTGGCTCTGTTGTTTCACTTGGGAAAGCACCTCCTCTCCCAGCCTCAGTTTCTGCGTCTGTAAAAGGAAGAGGTGATTCTCCATAGCCCGCCAAGGGTCTACAAGGCTTTAAGAATTCGTTGACGCCCCGACTGAAAACGAGTAGCATGTTACTACTCTGATGTCTGGTAGCCTAGGTTCCTCTTTGCTCTCATTCTTCCTTTTCCCTTTTGACCTTCAGGAGAGGAGGGCAATGATTCCTCAGGGACAGGCTGCCTGGCACGGGGAGGGTGGAGCTGGCCTTAGACAGGAAGCCCTGGGTTCAAGCCTAGCTTCTGCAAAATTATCATTGCCCTAGATATGTCCTAAGTAAGGGTAGGGGAAGAGTGGGTTGCAGCAGTTTCTTGGAAAAAGTGATGTTCGTTTTAGCTGATCATAAGAAAGGCTACGGTAATAGAATAATACAGTTTAAATCTCGCAAGTTAACAGTTCCATTCACCTCTGGGCTGCAGGGTCCCCGTCCACAAGACCATGATAATAATGGGGGCTACATATTAAGAGGAATATTGATAAGTTAAGAGTTGTGATTATGGTTTGTCCTTCCTTCTGATAGAGGACCTTGACCTCAGTAAGAAGACAACATGACTTATACTTCAACTGGATTGGAGGGAGGGCTGTGCAAAGCCACCAGCTTGATTTTCTCCTCTGGAGCCATCTGAGTCCACTGGCTACATATCGATCAGCATGACTGGAGATGACCCAGCGTGTGCCAAGGAAACTTGTTCGTTTGAAATAAATGTCTTTTCAAATTCTCACTTTGAGTGAGGCAATGCCAGTTCAGTGAAGAAGCCTGTTTAAAAGGTAAATCAAAGGATATCTACTTTAATGGAAATTAAAAAAAAAAAATTCAACTCTCTTCTCTCCTGAAGAGAAACAATTATTATTTACATTCACTCTGAAGCCAGGATGGCCAAAAAATACTCATTAAGTGGTACTTCGTCAGCGACCTATAGTTCACTTAATCAGAGGCAGAGTGAATTGAGTTGAAGGCATTATCGTTAAGAAGCGAATCCAACCAGTAAATGTCCGGTAACTATGTAGGTTTGAGTCATGAAATCTCACCTTTCTTTGGGCAGAACCCCCTACAGGAAAGAGGTGATACCCTATGTCGGGGAGAAAAAGAGGAGAGAGGACAGGACGAGCTGAGTAGCCCAACTAGAACTGCTCAGCTGGGTCCCTATTGAGCTAAAGTGAGCTACTCACAGGCTTTGGTATCTCCTTTATTATTGAGGAGCAATAGAACTTGAAGAAGATGATGACACGGCTTACCACTGAATTGGATTTCAATAAGGAATGGCTGTGCAAAGTCACCAGCTTCACTTTCTCCTCCAGAACCACCAGGGTTCTTTGGCCATATATGAATCAGGATGACTGGAGAAGGCTGAACTCAATTCAGAGACAAGTGATATGGATGAACTAAGAATGAATAAGACAGTTGAGGGACGGTATGATGTCTAATTTCAGATCCGTGAAGAGCTGCTGTGCTGACTTGGGTATCTCTAGAACAGATTGGTCAAATCAGTGATGAAAGGTGCCTAGTTGTGACTTTTATAAGAAAAATGAAAATTTATGGCAATGGAATGGATTGGTTGTGAGACAAGTTCCTTCAGGAGACACTGTCTGACTATGGGTGACTACTACAGACACAATTCTTACATTGACTGCAAGGTTGGACTCTGGAATTTATAATGTCTCTTCCGACAGGGATATTTTCATTCTCTGTATTTGTTTGTATCGTCCTGTTGCAGACTTCCATTAGAATAGATCATGAAAGCTGCCTTGGTTTTGAAGGTACATATAATGCAGAGCAGATTGGCGATCTTTATTGATGTTACCTCAGGAAGTACTTGCAAAGGGGAATACAACCAGCTATGACCACATGGTCTTTGGCTTTTCCCCTTTTTTTCCTCTGCAGCTTTCCATTCATGATGTGAAATTTGTACTCTGCACTACTGACATTCATTCTGTTCATTCAGGTCCATGATCACTGGACTTCTGAATACAACAATAACGGATACTCACAAGATGATGTCCTTTTCTCCTCCTCCTCCTCCTCTCCCTTCTACTTTGCCTCCTTCTACTCCTCCTCCTCCTCCTTTTTCTCCTTTTTGTTCTTCTTCTTCTTCTTCTTCTACTTCTTCATCATCAACATCATCATCATCTTCTTCTTCTTCTTCTTCTTCTTCTTCTTCTTCTTCTGTTTCTTCTACTTCTTTTCCCCTTTTCTTATCCCTCTCCCTCTTCCTTTACCTTTAACTTTTTTGCTCACTTTCCCTTTCCCTCTCTCTCTCTCCTCCCCCTCCTTCTTCTCTTTGCTCTCCTCCTTTTTATTCTCCTCCTTCGGTAATGGTAATTTAAATGTAAACATCTTTCCCATTCCTTAATATGATCTGCTGAGGTCACATTCTTCTTTGTCTCCTCCTCCTCCTCCACCTCCTCTTCCACTTCCTTCTCCTAGTCATCAAAAATATCCACCCATCACTTCCTAAAAGAGATCTCAAATTTGAAACTGCAAGGAACATTGTAGTCAAATTCCAGAATTATCAGGTGAATGAGAACATACTGCATGCATTCAGAAAGAAGCAGTTCAAATACCATGGAATTACAGTCAGGATCACGAAGGTCCTTGGAACTTCTACATTAAAAGGTCAGAGGCTTTGGGATATGCTATTCTGTAAGGCAAAGAAGGTTGGACTATATCCAAGGGTCAGGTACCCAGCAAAAATGAGGGTGATCTTTCAGTAAAGGAGATGGATATTAAATGAAAGAAGGGACTTCCAGATCTTCCTGATGAAAGGGCAGAGATTGATGGGAAATTTGACCTTCAAATACAAGACTCAAGGGAAGTATGAAAAAATAAACAAGAAAAACACATTTTAAAAAAATATCAGCTTATTCAATAAGAGAAAACTGTTGACATACCTATGTGGGACAACAATACTCTTCACAATCTTGACCATTTTATCATTATTCTGACATTTAAAAATCTTGAAAATTTTATCTTTATAATGACATAGACAGAGGCTGTGGGTATAAACTAACAGATGTGACAAAAAAAGGAATTAAGTATCACAAAAAGATTGCAATGGGAGAAGGGCAAAGGAGGACGCAGAAAACTGTAAATTACTCCACTTAAGGAGACACAAAAATATATGACTGTAAAGGGAAAGAATGGAGGGAGATGAGCATTGTTTTTACTTTGCTCTCATTAGATATGATTCAAGAAAGGAAGAACATACTCAGTTAAGTATGGAACCTAACTAGGCTCAGAAGCAGTAAGAAGAGGAAGGGGAAAGAAAAAGGACGGGGTCTTTAGAAGGGAAGGAAGACAAAGGGAGCACCTCTGCCCTTTCTGAGAATCAGAAAGGGGCAGCTCATCAGTGTCACTAATACCTACAGGGAGGAAGGAACGCAACCAATAGAAGGTGATATCTCAAACAAATTTCTTTCCTTCCTTCATTAATTGATTTCATCCGTTTCTGCTTTCATAGGCAGAGGGAAAGAGTGATAAAATGCATGATAATAATTTGATCGATTTCACGATGTTGTCTCACACATGTTCCATGAAAGAGAAGGAACATAAGGATTTGTAACAGGAATAACTTTCAGTTAGATTTCTAAAATAAGGCTCCTTCCATTACAATGATTCAGTAATTGACATTCATCATTGCTCTGTATGATAAAAAATCAAGTTCCTCAAATGCCAGATTTAGGATTTTGCATTTCTTTTATCCAAAATCGATTGGAAGTAAATCATTTAGCAAGTAAATCATTTAGCCCTTAGTAGTCCTTTGCCGCCTGGGTACTGGAGTGCTCCCTATTCATGCTCTCCTCGTGACTTTATAGAAGGAATCTCATAGAATGGATCTTCTAAGCATTTTGAGATAGCTTTTCCACCTATCCTGAATGGGGCCCAGTTTGCTTGAACTGATGGCACTGCAACATCAAACTTTTATACTTTGAACTCAATAATTCTTCCACTATTCTTTTGAAATTTGATGGTAAAGGAAGTTTAGGTTACAATCTACTGACCACATTCCGGGTCTCACTTTTCCCATCCTTAAAAGAGATGTTCAGACTAGAAAACTTCTAAAAGTTTTAAATCAATGATAAAATGAAAATGCTACAGTTCTCCCAGAAAAGAGCTGTTTCTCAAGACGTGTATTAGGAAAGTTTAAGACAGTCATCATTTCATTGGTTTGCAGCTAAGATGATTGTACCAGAATAATGACTCTAAATATAGGACAAATTCTTATCTTCAACACCTAAGAGGAAAATAACTTTTGCAAAAGAGTGTTAGACTTCGAGTATGAAGAGCCCTAGATTGAAATACTGCTACTAAAACCTACTGAGTGTGATGATATGGGCGGGGGGGGGGGAACATTTAACAAGTTCTCCTCACCTAAGTTCGATTCTGTAAAATGAATTGAACAATATGAATATTGCCCTCATAAGTGTGTTGCCAGTCTGAAGTGAGATAATGCAATGAAAGTCATTTGCACAGAACCCTACTATGCCTGTGCAAATAGTAGGTATTGTTACCTTTGTCATTACTGTAGGATGAATCAGTGTGGTGTCCCATCGATAGAGCAAAGGAAATGAAATATGCTGAAAGGCAGACAGTTTTACAGGCCTAAAATTCCAACCCACATCTTCAGATTGATGAAGCACCTTGAAGACCTATTCTTTGGGAAACCTGAGTCTGACCGAAATGTGAAATACGTGCAACTCCCTCGATTTACTTTTTCTCCGTATGCTTCTTGGCCCCTTGGAGTTTGTTTTGAATTACTAAGGAAAACTCAGAATATACAATTTAATCTTGAATAGCATTTTTTCCCCTTTTAATTGTATTCAGGTCCCGAATGATAGTAATGAAAAAGAAAAATATCTGCTGGACAAAATTGGAACCCTACAGTACAAAGTTGCTATGCTCAAACTGGAGCTAAATACAGTAAAAATTAAAGATCATGCAAAAGAAAATCAAGATCCAGAAGAAACTGAGGTTTGAAAAGAAAAGAAATATGGGCTTCAAGAGGAATTACAACTGAATGAAGGAGCAGTAACAAAAATCATATCCCAGTAGAGTGGACAAGTAAATGTTCGGACAGCTGAGAATGTAGTGTTGAACACTAAGGTAGAGAATGCAACAAAGAAAAATAGGAAAGGCTTGAGACAGAAACGAAATCATACCACCCCTTCTACTATTGAGGTCATGAACAAAGTGAGACATCGAAACTAGCCTTTGGACATACCTTTCAGGGAGAAAGAGATGAGTGACTTCATTTACAGGACAAACTAAACCATAACTTGTCTAGGTTAGGGAAAGGCAATTGTGTCCTTTGTCAAGAGCTCTCTACACCTAAAAGTAAAGCCAACAGTGTAAAAAAATGAGCTGCACCATGTACATGACTACCTTAGAGAAACGATAGCCATTTTGGAAAGCACACAGAGAGAAGTAAAACAGGCCCAACATAACGCAAAGAAACTTGAACACACAAAGCAAGTGTAAAAAGAAAAACTGAACAAATATATTGTCAAACATAAATCTATCCAAGAAAGATTAGCTTACATCTGGAGTGAAAATATATTACTTCAACAACAGCTTGAAGATACGCAAAACAAAGGCATCATTCAAGAACAGGTATGGAGTGATGACCAGGTAGAATGTATTGATGTCTTCAGCAAAGTTCGTGTTGATACTGAAAAACAAATTTTTAAGGTAGAAGAGAGAAATAAAGAGGTAATCAGTGAATATAATCCCTTAAGAGAACAAATGTGCAAATATGAAAATGGGAAAGCAGAAAAAGAGATAGCTCCTTATTTGTCATAGTTTGATAAGCATTTTCTTTTTAAAATGAAAATCAAAGTAATTTTAATCAAGATAAAAGAAGATTTGAATTTTCAGCCTGCAGATGATACAACCTTTCATTGAAAAAATACTGATATGTAGGAAAGGAGAATGAGAAACAATAATACGATGAATATGCTACTAAAATAATAATGTAGCACTGTGTAATAAAATATGAACCGAATCATTATAAGAAAAAAATAATTAAACAGAATGTAATAGAATATAGATATTTAAATAACTAAATGGAAATAATTTCAAATATGAAACTGATAGAATAAAAATAAAATTAAAAAGAAAAGTATGAAAATAAAATTTAAAAATCATCTTTCAAATAAGATGACTCTTTTTGATAATGAAATTATGTAGCCCATGAAATGTGGCTTTCATAAATACACGTAGGGTTAATCCCTTGTGCATAAATACTGATGAATTGATGTCTCTAATAATATGCCTACTTTTCCATTTTAATTCTGCCATGGAATAAATTACATGAAATGCTATACCTGAAGAAAATCCTGAAAAATTATGCTAGCAATTATGGAATAATTGAAATGGTACATCTGAATTTTGATTGTGTGGAATAATATAGTTACACTTTTCATAATTACTTGAAAATATTTATCAGTCGATCTATGTTCAATTCCAAACACTTGGAAATAATTTTAGAAATATTAATCCCTGGATCATATTTTTAATGTTATTCCAAATGCTGTCCACTATGTCCCTTTAAAATTTTGGACGGTGATGCTGTTCAAAGATATTATGATTCTGCATTAAGGATAAGTATTTTTTCTACATTAATATTTCCAATTAAAAAATGTTCTTTGCATTGCCACTCCATATTTTTATCTCACTATTTTTTCTCTGTTTTACTAACACTTCTTGCTAAATGCACACAATTGTAGTTTCTTGAATGATTGCCTTTTATTTTTTGAAGATGGTTAGTCTTTTGTGGTATAATAGCAGTTCTTATTATTTGAGATTTCTTCGCACATGCAGTGGGAGGCCAGACTACAACAAATTGTGCTGGGTAAAAAAAATTTCGTATAATAATATATATATTTAATTTTAATATATACGATCATGTGATTGAATCTCATGATTTCATGCTAGAACTTAATTTGTTTTTAGGCATTCAATTCATTATGCCAATTTTTCCTTTCACAATTTTATATTGGCTTCCTTTAGTTTATGTTTCCTTTCTAAAACTTCCTAGACTTTAGTTAAATTTTTTTTTACATGATACTTAATTTTATCTAATGATGGAAAAATATTAATTTCTTTTGCTTTTCAGTTTTATTTGCTATTAATAATATGTACAATAATTTATTGTCTAGTGAAATAAATAGGATTTTATAGCATATCTGTATATATCTATAAAAATACAACTGTGTATTGGTGTTGTGTGTAAATACACACACGTATGTATGCAGTTTTGCTACATTAGGGCATGAAATGAAATGAAATGATTTCCCTTTACTTAAGTGGTGGAATTAACATATTTTCCCCTTTTTCTGCCTATTGACTGCAGCCAAGAGCGTACTTCCTATTCTAGCAGAAAAAGGAATTGAATTGTATGTTTGCCAAGGACAGTTCAAGATGTGAATGATAGCGAATGATCTTTTTTTCTGTTTTTCTTTTCTTTTTTCTTTTTTTTTTCTTTTGGCTTCCAGAAATCCAAATCAATCTGTTCATGTGTCTTTACCAAGCTTGACTAGCGTATCAGTGCACATGTTCATCCTTCAGGGAAAACTATGGGAGTAAAGAAAACGCAATTTTTACAATAGATGTCCTTATTCAAATAAAGTACTCTACCTTTTTGAAAAATGGAAAGAGAAACCCTAAAGTTTCTATGTAGAATAGGAACCTATAAATTCTTCCTTTCCATTGCCCCATCTTCCATGTGAATTGCACTAACACAAATTTTAGCCCCTAGGTGGCCTTGGAGGTGTTGTAAATCTCAGAAAGTGGTAATGGGGAAATAGGGCTGAATGCATGACTTTATGAGGAGTATACCGAGAATGTAGGAAGATAGCCTTTGATCCATGCTGAATGAAGGATGGGTGGTATAGTCAAAAGAGCTGTGTAATCTCAGGAGCCAAATTGCACTTCATTTCTCTATTAATTGCAACCGTTATGGCTGTGCGTAACTCATTTGGCCTCTGTGGTGTAGCTTTTCTCATCTGCAAAATGAGGTGGTTGTATTCACTAGTCCCTGAGAATATTTCTAGTTCTAAATCTACCAAAAGTGTGAATACATTAATGAAATTATGTTGCATGTCATAATGTTTATATCTGTTAATTTTTAAGGTTTATTCTTCTTATATAAGCTGATATGAATTCATGAACTAATTAATAGAAACAATGCGAACATATTTCTATTAGGTTACAGTAAGAAAGCTTCAACTAGAACTTACTCATTCAAAAAAACATGCAGGACAGAAGCTTAACTAGAGGGTAAATCACTTTTTTGAAATAATTTGAGGGATATGAAACAAAACTGCAGAAGGAAATACATCAAACTAAATGCAACCTATGTATTCAAAAAGTCAATAGTTGCTCATTGATTAATGGAAAGTGTTTTCAATGTAACTTCAGTTTTTACCATTATTATCTGAACACTGCGTCTGTTGTTCAAATGGACATAAAACAAGATTGATAAACTCCACCATTTCTACTCTTCAACTGGGATAATTATATTCACTCTTTAGGTGTTTGACAGTTTTGTTTTTCTGTCCTTATGCAAAGAATGAGATAGTTTTCCAAGTAACAGTACTAACTAAGTCATTTCCATCACTTTATATTTGGAAATTCCTTAATCTTTATTTTCTCATTTAATCCCCATAACAGTTCTGTGAAGTGGAAGTTGCTTACTTCTAATCAAACCACTTGAATAAGAGAAAAATGATATTTCTTCATAATTTGTAAATATATAACTTGTGCATGCCAACGGACATTGAGAATTAAATTAATTAGATGAATAATCTTATTAATATTCTCTAATTTATTCGTAATGATCTCACCGTGTTGCTTTGCATCTCCACAACTTCAGTCATGCTCTTCTTCTTGCTTAATTATACTTCCCCATTTCTGCTACCTATCCATAATCTATCTGTTCCTCAGCACCCTGATGCACGAATACCTCTTTCACCTCCAAGATCCTTTTGAATTCCAAAAGAATGATTCTTTTGCTACATGTCTTTTTGGACTTTTCAGTCCTATTGATTTCACAGTCTTCTGAATTCCACTTTTCATCTCATACCACATGATTTCCTATTTAACTGTGTACTGATAGCCTTATGTTGTTCCTGTTATCAACCTACCATTCTGTGTGCCTAAGGCTTGTTTCCTCAACTAGACTGTAATTCCTTCAGGACATGGATTGTTTATAAAACGTCATCTTCCATAGAATTTGTTTTTCACAGCTTGTTGGAAACAAAAGTCATGGTCATTATTGTAGTAGTAGTGGTGGTAGTGGCATTAGCAGTAGTAGTCATCTTCATAGTGGTAGAAGAAGAAGAAGCTAAGTAAATGTTTATTTCTTGATTTTACCCTGAGTTGAAAGTGTAGCTAACATTAAAATTGTTCCAAGGTCATATGTGGACTGTATTTGGAATAGTCCACTTTGAGTCTTTCTAGTCTCATTTTTTATTAGTTCCCAATTCCCTAGAGTCTCCCAGTGGCAAAATAGAAATTCAATAAAAAATGTTTTACTGTTACTATTAATAGCACTACTACAAGTACTACTACTACAACCACCACCAATACTACCACTACTACTTCTACTACTACTACTAAAACTACTAGTACTAGTACTGCTACTACTACTACTACTACTACTACTACTACTACTACTACTACTACTACTACTACTACTAAAATTATTATAATAAAGGCTAAGGAAAGCATAGAAGAGTTTGACAGTCAAGTTCCCTAAAATGTTCCCTTTGTTATTGCAAAATACATTTCTCTGTTATCAGTTGTGTTTCACATTTATGTGCTTTTAAATGTAATATATTCATCATTACACCAGCCAAAAATTACAGAAATATATATACTTGGTATCCTTCAAAACCTATTTTCAGTCTTGTACCCATTTTCAATGGTAAAGTAATAGAAATCTATGCCAGCACACTGAAAAATAAAATTTTCGACGACGAGGTTGTTCTCTGCTTGGAGGTACGTTGCTGGAATTATGGATAGAATGTTGGCCTGGGGTTAGAATGACCTGAAAAATATTTCTAAGTCTCAGAAATCAATACTGGAATAAAATATGTTTTGTTTCCCAATTAACTCCCCTACCACCCATTCCTTTTATTACCGTCGCATTCTTTTTGGGACACATTGATTAAAATATTAGCCTTCCAAAACTTTTGTCCTTAGGCTACAATTGGGAAGGTACGTGTGAACTGAGCAGTAGAAGGTATAGCAAGGAAGCACTAAGTTAGAGTCCATCTTTGGCATTATGACTTAACTCACATGATTGCCTTCCAGGGAAAACTGGCATCATTTCTTCCCTGTCTAATTTCCCTGACTATGCTGGCAACTAAGTTTTTACTACATAAGAATTAATCCAAATTACTGTTTCCTCCTTTTTCAACACTTCATCAAATAGTGAATGCCGGTTATGTGAATTAAACTATGGTTAATTCTGACCAGGTTACAAATACTATGTGTAAGACATGTCCTCTTTCCTTGTAGAATATGCACTTTCACTGGGAAGCCAATGCAGAATAGTGGAAGTTCATTTATAATACAAGGTAAGATATAAAGAACTACTCACTGAATGGTATATATGTAAATATTTATAAAAAGGAGAGACCACTATAGTCGGGGGTTAGAGGAGGTGGTAGTTAAGCCAGTCCTGTTCTTCCCTACACAAAAAATGGTCAATGAAAATTTGCAAAGTTAGCAATTCTACTGCAAGAACAGTTGCCAAATAGCTACATTTACTCTGTAGTATATATTTGCATGCATAATATCTATTGATATGATACATATATACTAAGAAATACCTGCACTTGAAGGTGACTTTTCCAACATCCCCAGGCTTGGCTCAGCCCCTTGCTGTCCATATGAGTTTTCACAAAGGGTTTTCTGTCTTCAGGCCTTGGTTTCCTCATTTTCAAAATGTTCTAATTGACTTTTCATGTTAGGGACTGTCTATATTTACATCCACTAAAGGAACATTATAAATGCAGCTTTGCAGTCTAATAACATTAAATGATATCATTTGTATTGTGTGGAGTAGGACCTTTAAATACTTCGCTAGCTCCTTTATCCAGATCTGCAACTAAAATTACAAAGACACAAAAACACATCAGTGTAAAACGTTTTTCAAAAGAAATTTACTTACGTTTTAGATTTTGGATTATATTGGTGGAAGCTATCCGGCTTTCTACAAATATTAAAACATAACCAAAACTCATTTGGGGAATATTGTACAATGAAGTTATATTGATGAAGAGCTGATCTTGAATATGCATCTCTTGCAATAGGGATGAAAAGATAAGTTAGGCTACTGTTTCTCTGGTTTTGTTTTTTAAGAAAATGTTGTTGGATGACATCAAGAATTCTTTTTAGATTTATTTCCTTCTCTGTGATTCAAAATAGTTTAAGGCACTTGGTCAAAATTAATACTTTTTAATTATATAATATTTGAGCTATAAAGAGTTTGACTCAACTATCCTGCTCATTCACACAGATTAAAAAAAAAAACTTTTGGAAACAAGTAAAAAGAAATCTGGAGAATCTGAAAAAGGAGATTTTCTTGACAAGGGGGAAGTGTTGCAAGTATAATCTGAAAGGGATAGACAAATTAATAGGTTGAAAAATAAGGTAATCCATAACATAGAAGAATGTGAAATATCTTCTCTTTATATTCCTCTTGAAGTAGTTAGAACATGTAGCAGGTCATTGGAGAGCTACATCCTTGAGATTTACATCTTCCCCATGACTGTAAAGCAATACTTTCTGTTTAAGTCCTAGTCACATGTTTCTTGCTCCTCTTAGGAACTCAGTAGATAAGTTGGGGAATTTATATTTACATGAATCTTCTAGGCTCCAGTGACTTTCTATCTAGATTTGTATGTTAGAAATTTTTCACCTTCTGCCATTATAAAATTCATGTCCAATAAAATGTATCTAAATATAGTGTGTTAAAAGCACCTATCAAGGATTTTCAAATTGTCACGTGTGAGAAATATCAAGCTTGTTTTGCTCATCAGTGGAAACTGCAAAGACACAAATATTGATTTCACGTATACACAAATTTTCTAAGAATTGGAGTCTTCCCAAAAGGAGATAGACTGTTTGAAGAAAGCAAATGATGGAAAGCCTTTCATGTGCAGTCTTTCCAGGGCTCTTAGAAATTCTGAGCTCCCTCTCATTCTCCGCTTCTCTAATCCTGAAGATAAAAAAATATCCCCGACAAGGAGGACTGAATCATAAAGTATTCGGAAACTATTTGAAAAGAGATTTGAAAATTACCAAAAATAGGTGAAACAAAATTTGATTGCAAGATGATTACCGCTAATATTAAGAAACTTCATAATACAACATAGAGTTAAAAGTGAAGGACTTTCTCTATGAAAAAAGGGCTCGTGTTGGTTTAAGGGAAGGAAAGACTCTAGTAGTCTAAAGATTTTCATTTCATTCCTCCAGTAAGTGGGTGAAAACCTTTTTAGTGCACTATGTCCTCTGCATCGCTTTTCTATTTTAGGGAATCAAAGACCTTCCCCCAGCATGAAGAATAAGAAATTGACTCATTCATCTTAAACTCTTTCTTTTCTTCTTCTTCTTTTTCTAATTTTCTTTGTTTACAGTGTTGTACAGTCATATACATATAACTTAGATTTTTTTTTCCTCTTCCCTCCTGCTCCTTTCCCCATGGGTTTGTCAAGCAATAGATTGCTACATTCCTTGACTTTGTGACTTGTGTATCTAACTTATTCCCCTGATCTAAGATTCTGTTTCTTAGCCACGTGGTTTTCATAGTTATTGCTTTATTATATAATTTGAGATCTGGCAGAGATAGGCCACCTTCCCGAGCATTTATTTCATTACCTCCCTTGATATTCTGGACCATTTGTGCTTCCAAATGAATTTGGATATTATTTATTCTATTTCTAGAAGTTATTTATCTTGTGTTTGGTATGCCACTTAATAAGGAAATTAATTTAGGTTGAATTGTCATTTTTTAAATATTTTATCTGATTTAAACTTGATCTGATTATTTGGTGTCATGGGCAGAAGGGAGGAAAATCAAGGAGGGAGAAAAGTTTGGAACATAAAATTTTACAATAGTGAATTGCCAGGCCTAGAGGCCTGTGTGGGCTACCCGAGTCTTCTTACCTTACCTCTGAGGTCTTCGGTTGGCCAAAACCGGATGCTCATATGAGACAAAGGACGTTCCAGAGTCGAACAAGGGTTGAGCTTTATTTCAGGGTCTAGTTACAAGTGCAGGGGAGTCTTCCTTAGGAGGAAGAGGGGGAGATTTCCTAAGGAGGCTAGGATCTTAAGGGATTGGAAGTAGAAGTACAAGCGGGGAGAGAGGGGGAGGGGAGAGAGGAAAGAAGAAAAGCGGAACCTACTGTCCTCTTGGCTCCTCACGTGCTAAGAGAGCTTTCAGGCTTCCTCAATCCTACTTAACCTTCAGCCGCACAGTTTGCATCTGAATACCGTGCTGTTAGGTAACTAGGTGTGCCCAGATCCGGGACAATCTCGAGGGCGGGGAGATCTCTCTCCCATCACGTTTCTCACGGGAAGAGGCGGAATTACTCGAGATACTTCGGTTCACCTCGATTCCCTGCCGTTCCCTGGGGGGGGTCTCGTGAGAGCTCTAAGATTTAGAAGTCCCACTTTTACCCACCCGAGACCGTCCACAGGGATTTGAACTTCCAATCCCAACCGTGAATGTTGAGAACTATACATGTAATTGAAAAGAATACTACTAAGAGTATTAATGAAAACATTAGAAGACTATTTGAATGTGAGTTACTAGTTTTATTAAAAAAGAGAATGAAATACCAGAGAATTAATAATTAAACAACTAAAATGTGACTACATTTTGTTCATTTGTACATTTGTTCAACATCAAATCATCTTAACCACATATGTAGAAATATGCCACTTGCATTTTGTTGAGTATTCTTTTGCTGTGGTCAATCAAATATTAGAATCATAAAGCTTGAGGTATAAGAGATTTCAGAGGACATCTCAGCCAACGCCATTATTTGAGATATGAGAAAAATGCAGGTGAGGAATGTCAACTGACTATCCACATTCATACTAGAAATATGAGGCATGGGATTTGAATCCAAATGATCTGACTTCAATCTGTGTTTTTTTTCCCCATTAAAGAGTGCCTGCTTCTCTTAATTTAAAGCATTAAGTATAATAGAATATTTTCCAACTCCTGGACATCTAGGCCTCGGTCTTCAGCCTTTCTCTGAACAGAATGTGTTATTAGTGGTCATGTGGCTCTCAGATTCAGAGTAGAAGCCGAATGCTCAGGTTTTTTAGCAGCTTTTCCATTTTTCATAGACTGATTTTCCATGTGTGTAAAGAATATTTTCAAAGAATTGTCAGAAAGAAAACAAAAGAATGCACCTTTCCTCCTTACGTAATACAGAAAGCTTTCAATGGTCCTGGAAAGCTTTGGTAACAGGATAGGGGTGCTGGGGAAGGGATTTTACATCTTCTGAAAAATTGATCAAAAAATCATTCTTTAGACAGGGTGGGAAGGTACATATATGGGAAGAGATTGTAAAGTCAAACGACTTATTTAAAAACATCTAGGTCAGCCTAATGTCTGCTTTATTATTAATTGTTATATGTCCCTTTAGCTTGCATAGATTATTATTTCAAATAGGGTAGATATATTTTCAATGTTTCTGCAGTGGAGGAAAGTGGCATTTATGATCTAACGATTAACAAATTATGAGATAAAATTTTGCATGTCCTTAAGGAGACAAGTGATTGAAGTGTTTAAAAAGATAAAATGAACAATTAAAGAGCATTTGTTTGTCATGCTGTAGACTCGTATTTCTGTGATATAAAATCGTGATGAGGAATAGGGACAATATCTGTAAGGGTAAGAAGTGTACGGAGAAGTGTAACACAACTGAAAACACAGGAAGGAGGCAGCTTATGAAGTTATTGAAAAACCAAGCAGAGGATTTTGTATTTGATCTCAGAGCTAAAAACGAGCCAGTGGAATTTAATGTGTAGAGAAATGAAATGATTAGAAGATTTAGCATTTAGGAAGACCACTTTGTCTGCAGAATAGGATATGGACTTTAAGAAGGTAGTGACTGGAGGCCAGCAGATCCACTAAGAAGGTTCCCGAATAGTCCAAGAGCCAGTCGATGAGGGTCTGTATGAAGATGATGGGATATATACAAGAGAGGATGTTTAAGGTAGAAACAAGACTCGGTAAGAGATCTGATATGTGGTATAAATGCAAAGAAACAGTCCAAGTGATGCCAAGGTTATAAGCCTCAGTGACCGGAAAACTTTACCTAGTGTAATATAGTTCCTACAATAAGGTCCAAAAAAGAAAAGAAACTGCCTCAACCAGTAAAAGTTTCTCTTCCTTGACGAAGGTAATATAAGTTTGGAATGCACGATCCTTTTAAGGTTATTAGTACAACGAACTCATAGATAGTACAAAATAATTCATGACAAATGCTTGAGAAATTTGAATGAATCCCTTCGTGACGTCAGAAAGGGGAAAAATAACTCTGATGCAGGATAGATCTTTTATGTCCAAGGAATTTCAAAGTGTTTTTTTTAAGTAACGCATTAGCTTTCTAAGAAAAACAGATATTGCACTTTGGATATGAAGAATTACTTTAGAACTGTTGAAATTTTTATTACAACTCAAAGGTTCTTAATCTGTATTTTAAGAGTCTATGTGAATGTTCAAAAGGCTAACAATGTGCTATATTTCAAAAGGCATTGGTTATGAAGGTCACAATGGAATCTTCAGAGCTAATCAAGTATAAGTCATTTACAAAGACATCCAGAGAAACGAAGTGACTAAAGTTACATATCTGATCAAAGTTCCAATTTCCTATGCAATCATTTTTCTCTTACACCTATACCTCTTGCTCATCAAAATGTTTAAGGTGTGTCATCCTATTATGATTAATCATAGAGAGCAACAAAAATAAAGAAATGAGACAGGAGTTTTAGTAATTCCTGAATATTTTAAAGTAAATCGCAGATTCTTCAATGTAACAACTTCTGAATTCCTAACATTCCTATTAATCTGAACCTGCTCTCCCACAGCTACTCTTTCCCCTCCACCCTTACCCTTGTTGTAAGCTTAAGGAGAAAAACGGTTAGGAGCTTTTTTTTTTCCATTGGAGCAGCGATGCAAAGAGTGGTATTAGATATTGCAGTCTGCTGAGATGAGGATATAGACTTCTCTTTTCATTTTCTGTTTTTCCCCATACTTCCCATCACTAGTTCCATTATGGGTACAAAATTAGAAAGTTCATTTGATTTGGGCATTGATCGTCTAATAGTCTCAGTGAGTGGATCAAACATTGCTCAGAAAAGAGTTACAAGACACTAGCGTACATATATTCTGTTAGGTTGTATTGCATTACATTGCAATATATTATAGTTATTTTTATATTTTGTTATGTTACATCACGTTACATCACATCACATCAAATGACATCACATTACATCATCACATGATGTATTCTGTCATATTTTATGATATCTTTTTATTATATCATATATTATAATTGTATTATGCCATATTATATAGCATCATATTAAATCATATGGAACTTATCATATCTCATTAACTTATTATATTTACTATATCCTCCCATTTATTCAGCACCTCAAAATGCTATTATTTACAAAGTTCACTCCTCAGAACAACTCAGTGAGATAATATATAGAAATTGATGTAGTAGACTATAAGGAAATATGCAAGAGAGAGTGAGGAAATATGAAAATTCTACTCTGAAGAATTTAACAAGATTCACCACCGTCGCACGGGCTAATGGCAGTGATAAATTGGAAAAGGGGAATTGTAACACAAACTACGTGCGAAAATATACCTAAGAATCAAGAACTCAAAGTGACCACTCAAAAGTCTTACACCTATATAACATGAATATTTTCCTTAGTCGAGTAGGAAGACAACAAATATAGTGAACATTCATACACTCACTCACTCTCACACACACACACACACACACACATTCAGAGACATACACACACATGGAGACATTGATACCTTATAAGAAAGGAAATCATGGGTTACTGTCATAATAATTACTTAATAACGAATTATCTATATGTGGTTTAATCATGTTCTTGGTAGAGGCTAATCTTGGTAGATAAAAGCAGTAGAATTATCTTTGAAGAAAAAAAAGGGATATAGCATGGAATTACATCAGCTGCAACACCAGAAATATAAACATTCAATGTCAAGTATTTTGAAATGGTCAAAGGGAAAGATATAGACCCTCATCTATTTCTTTTTAAAATTCATTTCTTCAATATATTTTGCTTTCTTCCATCACCAGAATTTTTCCTAGTGTCCTTTCCTGTACCTCCAGAGCCATCTCACATAAAAAATAGTATTTTCAAAGTAAACTATAACAAAGAGAACAGCTAGGAAAAGTTCAATTTAACAAATAAATCTGGAAACATAACCAATATTCCACACTGATGAACTTCCCACCAGTGTAAATGAGTGAGGTGGGAGTGCCATTTTAACTCTTCCTTGGGGACAGGCTTGTTTGTCATTCTACCACATTCACTTTTGATTATTTTGTGCTTGTGGTTTCATTTACATTACCATAGTCCAAGTATATATTGTTTTCCTGGCTCTGATTTCTTCACTCTGAGTCAGATCATGCAAATGTCTCCATGATTCTTTGTTTTCATGATATTTGCAGTTTATTATAGCACAGATAAATATCTGACTACATTCATGTACCACAATCTGTTTAATTATTCTCCAATTCTTTGGCATCTACTTTCTTTTCGATTCTTTTCTATGACAAAAATTAGTGCGATAAATATTTTTTTATGGATGAGGACTTGATTCTTGTCAAAGATCCTAATAGTGTAATATCTGGCTGAGAAAGTGTGAATGTCATACCCTCTTTATTTGCAAAACTCCAAACTGCTTTCCAAAATGATTGAACTACTTTGCTGCTCTACCAGCACTATACCTCTGTGCTTACCTTCTTACAATCCCATACCTTGCTTTCTGAGAGTAGCTTGATGCTTTGTGAAGTCAAAATACTTACCACAATGAGAATGTCCAATAACTTGATTTTCTTGCCCGTCAGAGATGGCCAGGGAAGGGAAGGGCAACATAGAGTTAGACTACAAGCCCAATTGTAAGAGTTCATAGAAAGTTAACCAATCAAGAAGAGTTTCATAAGCATTTACTATATACTAGGCACTGTGCTTAGGGCCAAAGAACATGAGATGACAAACAGCATAAACTCACAAAACAGTGAGGGGGAAAAGCAGTAGGGGGAAAAGTTAGTGTGGAGTTCTTGGGGTTCTAAGTCGATTCATAAGTTACAGTGGCTGAACAATATAGAGACGTGAAATGGAGCAGGTCTGAATATTTTTTCTGATCAGTGGTGATAACGGAACTACAACATTTGAATTCTACCTCCTCTATGCCCAGTTCAAAATGTGAGGAAATGGCAACAGCAGTTGAACAGATAAAACTAGGAAGAACACTTGGATCTAACCAACACATCCAGAAGAATTGCATAACGATAAAATTTACAATTAATTAAATGAATACAACAAAATTTTCATGGTACTGAGGAATATGTTTTCAAGGTATCTAAAAGGAGGAAAGAGTTCAGAAGGAGTGAGAGGCTCCTTTCCTTTTTAAAATGTGACTCAAAAATACAGCAGCAATTAAGCCTCACACAGTCCTCATCATGATAAACCATAGGAATGGACTGTGCTTGCATACAAGGTATCCTGGATGGATGCATCATAAGGGAAGAAAAGGTTTTCAGAGGTTGTTATCAAGCAGACCATACCTTCTTAAATGGACGTGTTTGGATATCTTTGTTAATTTTTAAAAGTCCTTGACTCAGAAAAAAACGTTTAATCTTCTCCTGAAACATGATATCCCCAATCCTATGCTAAAATCATACAAAATTCTGTAACAGAGGCAGCCAGTCGTTTAACAGGGGACAAAACAGAGACATATTTGCTTCCTTTATTTATCTTTTTCTTGAAGGATGTCTTTTGAAGACTGAAAATGAAAGGATCCCAATCTATTCAGTGAAATTCAACAAACATCTTTTTAAAAAAAAAATTTAATTTATTTATTTTTCAGTTCTCAACATATAATTCCACAAGAATTTGAATTAAAAATTTTCTCCCCACCTCTCCCCAGCCCCTACTCCAGGACAGCATGCACCCCATCCACCTCTTCCTCCAGTCTCTCCTGCCTTCTAGTACCCATCTTCTTCCTTCCATTCCCCTACACCTCTATTTTCTTGTAAGTAAAAATAGATTTCTGTAGTCCTTTGTCTGTACATCTTCATTTCCACTTGCATGCTAAAGCAATATTTAACATTTAGTATTAAAATTTTGAGTTTCATATTCTCTCCCGCCCTCTCCACCCATCTCGATTGAGATAACAAGCAATTCAATATAGGTCATAAATGTCTAACAGTGCAAAGCACCTCCACATAGTTTGGTTTTAAAAGACTTACCACATTACTCACTGTCCTATCCTGCCCTCCACTTATTCCATTCTCTCCCTTGACCTATCTTGCCACAATAGTGTTTGCTTCTGATTATCCCTTTCCCAAATTTGCTGTCCCTTATATTATCTTCCCTCTCCTATGCCCTTTCCCTTTGCCTTCCTGTAGGGGAAAACAGATTTACACATGCAGTTGAGTGTATGTTATTCCCCCGCTCTAGCCATATCCCATGACAGTAAGGCTCACTTATTTCCCTTCATCCCCCACTCCTCGTCTCCTCCATTGTAAAAGCCTTCCCTTCTATTTTTCATATGAGATGATTTCCTACATTCCACCTCTCCCTTGCTCTTACTCATAATACATTCCCTTCAAAAGTAAATTTCATCTTTTTAGGTATTCTCCCTTCATATTCAGGTCATCCTGTTTCCTCTGTCTATATTGTTTGTGTGTATACATATATACACATATGTATGCAAATATATTTGTATATATACATATATATATACAGAGACATATACATACTCAGACACACATAGGCATATATAATATAAATATTTACATACCCATACATATCTGAATCTACTCATAGACATATGGATTTATATACATATAATATATATGTATATGTGTGTATACACACACACACACACACACACACACACACACACATATATATATATGTATATACTACCTCTATCTGCCCTAATAATGTAAAAGTTCTCAGGAATTGTAAATAACAACTTTTCACGTAGGAATGTAAGCAACTCAGATTCAATGTGTCCTTTAAGACTTGGCTTTCCTGTTTATTTTTTCATATTTCTCTTGATTCTTGTATTTGAGAGTCAAATTTTCTATTCACCTTTGGTCTTTTCTTTTTTACAAATTCGTATTTATGAGCATTTATTTCCACAAGATTTTGAGTTCCACATTCTCTCCCCGTCTTTCCCCTCCCCCATCCCAAAACACCCTGCATTCTGATTGCCCCTTCCCTCATTCTGCCTTCCCTTCTATCACACACCTACCTTTCCTTGTTTCCATCTTCTCTGTTTTATGATGGAACAAGATAGATTTCTATACCCCATTACCACTATTTCTTACATCCCAGTTGTGTGGAAAGCAATTCTGAACGTTGGTTCTCCAAACGTTGAATTTCAGCTTCTCTCCTTTCCTCCCTCCCCACTCATACCTATTCAGAAGACAAGCATTTCAATATAGGCTCTATTAGCAGAGTTTTGCCAAAGACTTCTATTATAAACATGTTGTGAAAAACTAACTATATTTCCCTCCATCCTATCCTGCCCTCTATTTACTCCTGTTTTCTCTTTAGGTTTTGTCCCTCCCCTAATGTGTTTACCTCTAATTACTTCCTCATCCCATTTGCCTTCCCACACCTCAGGTATACCTTTCTCCCCTATTTTCCTGTAGTGTAAGATAGATATTTATAAGAAATTGAGTGTGCATGTTATTCCCTCCTTAAGCCAAATGTGATGAGAGTAAGCTTCACTTTTTCCCTCCCACCTCACCCCTTTTGCACTCCATTGAGAAAGCTTTTTCTTTCCTCTTTAATAGGAGATCATTTGCCCCCTTACATTTCTCCCTTTCTCCTCCCAATATATTCCTCTCACCTCTTAGTTTTATTTTTTACGTATCATTACTTCCTATTCAACATACCCTCAGCCCTCTCTCTCTCTCTCTCTCTCTCTCTCTCTCTCTCTCTCTCTCTCTCTCTCTCTCTCTCTCTCTCTATCTCTATCTCTCTCTCTCTCTCTCTCTCTCTCTCTCTCTCTCTCTCTCTGCCTATCTGTGCATGTGTGTGTGTGTGTGTGTGTGCGCGTGTGTGTGTACTTCCATCAACTAGCCAAATACTGAGAAAAGTTTCAAGAGTTAGGAATATTATCTTTCTATATAGGAATGTCAACATTTCAACTCTAGTAAGTCCCTTATGGTTTCTCTTTCATGTTTATCTTTTCATGCTTCTTCGATTCTTGTCTTTGAAAGCCCAATTTTCTATTCCATTCTGGGGTTTTCATCGTGAATGCTTGAAAGTCTTCTATTTCACTGAATGACCGCTTTTCCCCCTGAAGTGTTCTACTCAATATTGCTGGGTAGGTGATTCTTGGTTTGAATCCCAGGTCCTTTGACTTCTGCAATATCATATTGCAACTCCCCAGTCCCGTAATGTAGAAACTGTTAGTTGTTTTGCTTTTCTGATTGTATTTGCACCATACTGGAATTTTTTCTTTCTGGCTGGGTGCTGTATTTTCTCCTTGACCTAGGAGCTCTAGAATTTGCCTGCAATATTCCTAAGAGTTTTTCTTTTTGGATCTCTTTCAGGAGGTGTAATTTTTACCTTCTGCTTCGAGAATATCGGGGCAGTTTTCTGAGATAATTCCATGAGAGATGGTGTCTAGGGTCTTTTTTGGGATCACGATTTTCACGTAGTCCCATGATTTTTAAATTGTCTCTCCTGGATCTATTTTCCAGGTCAGTTGTTTTTCCAAAGAGATATTTCACATTGTCTTCTATTTTTTCATTCTTTGGGGTTTTTTTACTGATTATTTTATTTGCTTTCAGTGTTGTCCAATCACTTCCCATTATCTTAGATTTTTTCAGCATCCTCGTCCTCATTGTCTCCCCTCTCCCTACTCCATCGCAAAGACAGCAAGCGGTATTAAAGAGCCTATACAATACATTCCTACTGAATGCAATTTCACCTCCGTCGTGTTGAATAGAAGACTTAAAATGAGTGGGAAAAACCATAAAATCAAACCAAAGGTAACACACAAAAAATGGTGTGCTTCATGCTGTGATGAATCCCACAGTTCTTTCTGTGGATGTTAAAGGTATTTTGCCTCCAAAGTCCATTGGGAATTGTTTAAGTCCTTGCATTGCTTTGCAGGACGAAGTCTACCAGAAAAATTCCTCACACACTGTGGTTGTTGCTGTGTACAAAGTTCTCCTAGTTCTCCTCCTTTCACTCAGCATCAGTTCCTGTAAGACTTTCCTGGCCTCTCTGAGGTCTTCCTGTTCATCATTTCTTATAGCAGAAGAGCATTCCCTTACATTCATATATCACATCTTGGTCAGCCATTCCCCAAATGATGGGCATCCCCTTGATTTCCAGTATTTGCCCATCATAACTAGAGCTGCTTTAAATATTTTTATACGTGGGAGACCCTTTCCTATATTGCTATATCAACGGGTATGAACATTTTTGCAACCCTTTGGGCATCGTTCTAAATGGCTCTCATGGGTGACTGGATCAGATCACAGGTCCACCAACAATGAATTAATGTTCCAACTCTCCTACATCGTTTCCCACAATTACCATCTTCGTGTTGTCTCATGTTAGCTTATCTGATAAGCGTGATATGGCACCTCCAAGTTTTTTTATTATTTGCATCGCTCTAATCAGTATTGATTTACAGAATTGGTTCATGTGACTACAAATAGCTTTAATTTCTTACTCTAAAATGTGCCTATCCCTATCCTTTGACCACATACCAGGTGGGAAATGACCTGTATTCTTGTCCACTTGACTCAGTTCTCTCTATATAGTAGAAACTAGACCTTTTACACAGACCCCAGTGGCAAAACTTCTTTCCCAGTTTCCTGTTTTCCTCCTAATCTAGGCTGAATTGGATTTGTTTCTGCAAAAACTTTTCAAGCTAATATAATCGAAATTATCCATTGTGCACTTCATAACGTTCTCCCTCTCTTCAGTCAAATATTTCTCCATTCTCCATAAAATTGACAAATACAGTATTACATGCTCCCCTAATTTGTTTATAGTATCAATCTTTATACCGAGATCATTTGGACTTTATTCTTGTGTAGGTATCACGTTTTGATCTCTATCCAGTTTCTGCCACACTGCTATCCAGTTTCGCCAGCAATTTTTGTCGAACAGGGGGTTCTTTTCCCAGAAGCTGGAATCTTTGGCTTTCTCGAACAGTAGATTGGTATATTCATTGCCTATTGTGTCTTGTGTACCTATATTTTTCCCCTGGTCGGGTCTACTCCTTTGTGTCTTAGCCAGTAGCAAATGGTTTTGATGAATGCTGCTTTGTAATACAATTTGAGATCTGGAAGTACTACCCCACTCCACTCGCATTTTTTTAATTAGGTCCCTTGATTTTCTGGACCTTTTGTTCTTCCAGATGAATTGTGGTTCTATCTCTATCTTTTCTAGCTCTAGAAAATAGTTATCTGGTAATTTGATAGTATTGCACTAAAGAAATAATGTAATTTCAGTTGAATTGTCATTTTATTATATTGACTCAGCCTACCCATGAGCAAGGGATGCTTTAATACCTACTGAGATCTGACTTTACTTGTGTCAAAAGTGTTTTGTCAATGTGTTCATATAGTCCCTGGTTTTCTTCTGACAGGTAGAATCCCAGATACGTTACAGTGAATACTGTAGCTTTCAGTGGGAGAAGGTAGAGAAGTAGGAACTCACAGTTTGAGGAACGTACTTTGTAGAATTGTTTTTGCATACAACTGGGAAAAAGGAAATAAAGGGAATATAATGGAGTACAGAAATTTATCTTGCCCTGCAAGACAAGGGAGAGGACAGGGACAAGGGAATGTAGGGGTATGATAGAAGGGAGGGTATATTGAGTGAAGGGGTAATGAGGATGTTCAGTGTTTTGGGGTGGGGTTGGGGAGACATGGGGAGTAAATTTGGAACTCAAAATTTTGTGGAAATAAATGTTGAAAACTAAAAATAAATAAACACTTGAAATCAATGAATGAATCAATGAATGAATAAAAGCTGTAGCTTACCTGACCCTGAGGTGGCTGTTGTGAGAAAGCAGAGGCCAGGTGAAATCATTCCAGATTTCCCAGGAGTTACCAGAGAGCTAGCTGCCTTAGATGTGTGGGAGGAGTGGTCTGACCACAGAAGATCTCCTCTGTCGAACTAGAGCATAGGAACACTCGGTGGTTGGTGAACTTGTCTGCACTACTGTCTTCCCTTGTCCCCTGGGATGCTGAGGCATGTATAGATTCCTGGTGTTGGTTTGCGGACTCCAACGCACTGGGGTTTCACATTTCTTCCTTGTTCGCTGAAGTTCTTGATGATTTCTTAGAAGATATTGTCCAGGTCCTTTTTTGCACCATGGCTTTCTGTTAGACCAAGAATTCTTTCATTTTTTCTCCTGGATATATTTTCCAGTTTAGTTTCAGAACACCTACACTACTGGTCCCCTTCAGCCTCAGCAAGAGGGACCACCCAGCCCTTTGAGATTTTCCTAACCTCACAGGCTAAGAGACTGTTTTCGACTTCGACTGATCCCACTGTTCCAGAATTTCTCCTGGGGAATTATTTTAAGGGTTTTTCAAAGATCAACAAGAGGAAGGGGACAGCATTGAACAATCACTCCTGCATCTTGGCTCCCAGAAGTTCAAGTAGATAACTTACAGACTTTGGATCTGTGGGCTGAGAGTCACAGGAGTGACTGCTGCTGTTACCAAGGGTCCTGTACATCTCTCTCCCTCACTTACACAGGACTCCTTTTCTGGGCTGATATGTTGGAGAATTCGCATACCTTCTTCAGTTTCAGTCCAGCCAGGTGCTCCACTATGGTGTGTTCTGTGCTGATGCAGCATGTGCACTCCACGCTCCCCCAGCCCCATGTTAGAGATTCTTCCCGTCGAAATTCCAGACCGTCCTGGGTTGGAAATCTGCCACACTCTATCTCACAGTGGATTCTGCCACTCTCATATTGATTCAGGGTAATTGTAACAGGGCAGCAGAGTCAAGATATTAGAGTGAAAGGAACGACTCACGTAAGCTCTAGGCAAAACTCCTTCGGATACCTCTGAAGGCAGAATCTGTCCAAATTTTGGAGGTGTGTGATCCAGGGAGAGACAGACTGTGGTGGATTCAGAACCCAGGACAGACTGGAAGGTTCACAGGAAGGATCGGTTCTGCGGGGGTCAACCCACAGCGTACAGTGCAGTGTGGCCAGCACAGTGGAGTGGAGGGGCCCCGGGAAACCTGATAGCAGCAGGCAGAATGGACAGAGCTGCAGCCATGTTTGGGAGGCCATCAAAGCCAAGCCAGTGAGAGCTACTGAGTGCCAGATATCAGCAAAGCAGCTCCTGAGACTTTCAGTCCTCAGATCAAACAAGGTGAACCTACTTGAACTCCTGGCAGCCAGGATGGCAGAGTGATCAGTAAGTGCTTTCTCCTCCCACCCTGATGACTGTGAAAGAACCATAAAATATTTCCCCATAAAAATCCTGAGTCAGCGGGAACAGCAAAGGGGGCAAATAGTCTCCCAACAGCTGAGGCTAGGAATATAGCTAAAGGGGATTTCTCCTACTGTGGCAGAGGCAAACCAGAAGGTCAGAGGACCCAGGGCAGAGAAAAGTTGCACTGGGACCCAGCCGAGCCTCAGCACCGTGAGAGAGGCCCCAGAAGGGGTGGGAACTCAGACTAGCATCTAGGAGTGTCTTAGCACTCCAGGAGAAAACGGGAAGACAATAGGGCAGCTGTGATCACCATCCCCTGAGCTTACTTTTGCCTCAGTGCAACAGAGGAGATAGCCTGTGACCAGATCACACCTCCCCCACACTTAAGGAGCTAACCTCAGGGCTGATCTGGGATACACAAAGCAAAAACTTGCTCTTAGCTTTTTCACAAGTCAGCTCAGCACCAAGTTGCGCAGCTTCTAACTGAAAGAACTAGAAGCCACAACACACAATCAATATCATGAACAAGAAAAAGCAGAAAGGCAAAAACCATAGAATCTTTCTATGGGAATAAGGACCAAAACACAAATATCAAAGAGGTCAGTACTGGGGCTGTACTTCCTTCTGAAACTTCAGAATGGTCTAGAAACAGCTCACATGCACAAACAACTCTGCAGGAACACCTGAAGAAAGAAATAGAAGAAAAACTGACCAATGATTTTAAAATGATAAAAAAAAAGAATTCACTGATGAGAACATCTCCTTGAAAAGGAAAATCGAACAAATGGAAAAGGAATACAAAATTAACTGGAGAAAATAACTCCCTAAAAGGAAAAGTTAGTTAAATGGAAAAGGAAGAGAAAAACCAAACTGGGAAAATTGGGCAAATGGAAAAGGAAGTACAAAAATTAACTGGAAAAAATAACTCCTTCAAAGGAAAAATTGGACAGATGGAAAAGGTGATGACAAAGTTAACTGAAGGATACAATTCCATAAACATTACAACTGGGCCACTAGAAACCAATTAATCAAGGAGACATCAAGAAGCAGTCAAACAAAATCTAAAGAATGAAAAGATAGAAGAAAATGTAAAATATCTACCTAGAAACACAACTGACCTGGAAAATAGATCCAGGAGAGACAATTTAAGAATTCTTGGCCTGCCAGAGAGCCATGATGAAAAAAAGAGTCTGGACAGTATCTTCCAGGAAATCATCACGGAAAACTGCCCAGAAGTGCTAGATCCAGAGGGCAAAATACTCATCGAAAGAATCCACCGTTCACCTCCCGACAGCGATCCCAAACTCAAAACCCCAAGAAATATCGTGGCCATATTGCACAACTATCAAGTGAAGGAGAAAATACTACAGGAAGCCAGAAAGAAACAATTCAAATATGGAGGAGCTACAGTCGGGATCACATAGGACCCGGAAGCTTCTACATTAAAAGATCGAAGGAATTGGACCCCAATATTCCCTGAAGCAAAGAAGCAGGGATTACAACCAAGGATCAACTACCCAGCACACTTCAGCATAACATTTCAGGCAAAGAGAACACCATTCAACGAAGTGAAGGATTTCCAGACCTTCCTGACAAAAACACCCGAAAGTAATAGACAATTTGATATTCAAATGCAGGTCTCAAGAGAAGCATAAAAAGGTAAACGGGGGGGGGGGGGGAAGACTTGTTACTCAATTTGTTCAAACTGCTTACCTCCCTATGAGGGAAGATGGTATCTGTTAATCTTGAGAATTGTGCATCTATTATGAAATACCAAAGAGATATATGCAGAGGGAACGGGCATAAAGTAAATGATGTCATGTTAAAAATATGATTGAAGTATGCCCAAGGGATTCTAAGAGTAGATGTGAAGAGGAGGAAGCAGAAAGTGGTAAATTACATCACAGGAAGAAGTACAAAAGTATAGTAGAGGGAAAGAGGGGAGGGTGATGAGCATTGTTTGAGAGGTAGTCTCATCAGATTTGTTTCAAGGAGGGAACAATAACCTCAAGTAGATAATCCTAACTAGCTCCAGAGGCAGTAGGAAGGGAAGGGGGAAGAAACAGGAGGGAAGATAAAAGGGAGGAAAGAAGCAGTAAGGGTAAAGGAGAGTAAAAGGGAGTGGGGTCAAAAGAAGGAAGGGAAGGCTGCAGGAGGAGGTGGTGAAAAATCAAATTTATTCAGATTCTCCTTTTAGAGATATCTGAAGGAATTTCTGGTACAGCATAGGTGAGTACATGCTCTCCATCTCCCATCTTGCACAACAGCCCCCTCAGTTTCTGTTAAAAAGCAACAATCATCCAAACTACTTGGTACTAGCTAAGACATAGTTGGTTAGGCATAGGTTAGGTACACAAGACACATTAATCAATGCTTATAGGATCCTATTGTTTGAGAAACCCAAGGATTCCAGCTTCTGGGATACAAACTCACTGTGTGCCAAACCTGCTGGGAAAACTTGAAAATAGCATGGCAGAAACTGGGCATAGACCAATGCCTGACAGTATATGCCCCCCAAAAAAGTCCAAATGGTTCACGATCAAGCTATAAAGGCTGATACTATATAAAAATATCAGGGAGCAAGGAATAGATTATTTGTCAATTGAAGGAGAATGGAGACATTTATGTCCAAATAAGAGATAGAGAATATTATGAAATGCAAAATGCATAATGTTGATTACACTACATTGAAAAAATTTTGCACAAACGTAGCCAATGCACCCAAATTAGGAGGGAAGCAAAAAACTGGGATTCTTATGAATTTTGCCTGGAGAAAGGCCTGATTTCTAAAATATATAGAAAACTGATTCAAAGTTGAGAAGAATACAAGGCCTTCCCCAATTGATACACATTGAAACGATATGAACAGGTACTTTTTAGAGGAAGTAATTAACGTTATGTATGGTGACAGGAAAAATGCCCTAAATCATTCTTGTTTAGAGAGATGAGAATCAAAACAATACGCAGTTAACTCTCCGTTGATGCACTAAGATGTTAGCAATCAGCAGCAAGAACTCATATATGTCGGACCAGTGTTCTCCAGTACACGAAATGGAAGGAAAAATACATCTGAAAGTAAGCTTGTCTTCTTTTTTAATTAAAAATGACAACTAGTTTAGCAATTGTATCTGAATAAGAAGTAAACCTGTCTTATCTATTATTTCTTAAATAGAAATTACATTATAATGTTCAACGATAGGTAATTAAAGTGTTCTAGCCAATTTAGTGGTCTCGAGAATTCCTGCAACAACTAACAATTTGAGGGACACTGTTAAAAATATAGTGAAATAAACGTTTTTAATAAAGGATTGTACAAACATATTTTCATACATATACACCTGGTGCATATTAAAACATGACAACATATTTTCGAAGTCAAGATTTTTTCACATTTGTATATTTAATGGAAAAGCAGTAAACATTGTCAAACATAGTTCATTTGATACATAAACATTATTTCTTCCTCTAAGCGTATTTCTGGATGCTAATTCATCTTTGACATTCTCAAGGATTTTTCAGTCTGTTGTCTATTGGAGAAGTCCGTCAAGGTTTGTAATCAAAGTTTATCAGTAGCTGCTGGGAAAGGAACGAAGGAAAATCAATTGACCTTATATATATGTATGTTTATATGTGTGTATGTATACACATACCACATATATGTATGTGTGTAATTCTTTACTTTTCCTTGGGACAAAGGATTCATTATATGAAGGAATTCTGTGTGTGAGAAGCATGAAAATTGTCACTGGTACAACTGAGCCTAAGAGTGTCCTGAGCCCTTTGAAGTGAAGGAAGTTGGTCATGGTGTCATAGGCAGCATGTATCTTATCATAGGGATGAGTTGAACTCAAGCTCTTGGGGAAGTCATCTACCCTACAAGGTGTTTTAAAGTTCAAACACAATGCTTTCAATGTTTCAAGTGCTATAATAAAGTTCATCTTCTTATTACACTTAAGATGTGTGTTGCCTTGATTTCAGCCAATTGTTACTATGATCTTCTTTTAAATTTTTGCTGTAGAAAACACTATATAAATAACAATCAGGATGGTGTTCATGAAAACCTCTTTACTTATGCTCATGTTGAACTTTACTTCCTACTTAAGTATGCTGATGTTTGCTTTTGAGTTCACCACACAATCAATCATGCCAATAATTTGATTTGCCTGTTTCAATAAAATAAAAACCACAATAGCAGTTAGCGGCAACTTCTTTGTATCTTTTGGTTAAACTGATAACCAGGGCGTCAATAAAAATTTTGCTTTGATTTTCAGTACTGTTGGTCATGGGACAAAGAGTGTCCATTGAGATTCTAACAATTATATTGATATTTGTAAACGGTTTTTCAATCCTGTCATTCTTAGTACCGTTTGCCCCCTGTCTCCTCACCCTTATGAAATCATCGTAGAATCACAGGATTAAACAGAACAATAGACTCTCAGCATTGAATATGACTTCAATAGCTTTCTAATCCAGACAGTCCTTAATCCTCTATCATCCTGAGGGCATTCGCCCAATGTGACTCATTTCTCATTTGAAGATCAGAAGGTGCTACCGAGAACTCAGCAGTATTCTTCCTTCTGTTTCATGGGATATGGTGGCCAAAGATTCATTACTTACTGACCAGGCTTCAGCATCTGAGTCTCTCTTTAATTGACCAGGCTTCTCTTCTGAAAACAGACACAAGAGGGCTTGTGCCACCTTTCTAGCTTATTGGAAAGAAGCTGCTAAATCTTGCACTTCACCTGCAAAGAAGAGTCCCTGGTTGCATCAACGGGATGAAGAAGAGGGATGTGGAAATGAAACAGCACCTCTGTGGAAGTTTTCCACCATATTTAAAAATCAGGTATAGTATCTAAATATAACATTTTATTTGTGAGCTGTTAGAACATACCTTCATTGAGTTCCCTGGTTATATTTTCTTCCAACTCCTGTCACATCTGAAGTCAAATGAAAAACCAAGTCAGAACAGTGAGGTAAATGAGGAAAAAGGAAGTCAAGATAATACACAGAACTCAAAAAATCATATAAAGAATATAGACATTCAAAGAAATGACTAATAAAATTAAGACCTCAGTATATTTGATTTTAGACTTTCAACAGAAAAGCTACTGACGTAATAAATTAATATTATTATGAACACAATCATGAATTTCTCACGATTAAATGCAAAGAGACATGTGAACATTTTTTAGCACAGTAGTCATGTCTCAGGTTGGGAATACAATTTTCTTCTGTGTTGAGCAAATTGTGCCCTCTTTATTTTCATTGGATCAATATAACATTTTTCTCTAAAAATAAAATCAGTTTCATATCCTATGCTTCAAAATAGTTAATTTCAAACATTAAAATTGTCTTCATTAAGCTTCATTCTAAACACAAAATGACCCGTAAGAGGTCCTTAACAGAGAAGAAAATTCCTGGAAATGATGAAATACAATACATTATCGCCAAGGAAGGGCAGAGAGTACTAAATGAAAGCAGCTCCTCCATTGTCTGTTACATTCGAATTATTTCTTTATTCAGGCAGACACTGACTTCATTTGAGATTCAAAATACATGCATTCTCCTTGTGCAGATTTTAGAAACCACGCTAAGATAAATTCTATTTCCATCTTTAAGTTATAAAGAAGGAAGGAAAGATTGTTTCCTCATTCATTACTTCAATTCTTAAAACCCCTTCATAGATACAGGAAGAGAAGATGAAATGGGAAATCACTGTTGATAACGATTAAAGTGGTATAGTTTCCCTTTCAGGAGACAAATGAAATAGTTTGAATAGTATAGACAGATATGAGGTCACTCTTACAACATACACATACACCATTATTTGGACATTTTGTTTGTATTGAGTGTGACCTGGTGTGGAGTATGCCGACTTCTCATGTACTATAATTTTGTGCCTCCAATCTTATGGCCAGTATCGTAATTAGTTTTTCTGTTCTGTATTCTGCAAATGTGAAGTTCAAAATGGGTTTGTGGGAATTATTTCGTGTTTACTTAAGTAATGATAATGTCTGTTGCCTACGCAAGAGTCGAGAATGCCCTTCGGGCTGAACGTAAGGTTAATGTAAGGTTAATGGATCATGGGGGAAGAATTCAAGACCTCCCCATCCAGTAATGGGCCTCAGACATGTTTTGCTAATTTCTAACGAGGCACAGAGTCACAATAGTCTTGCCCTTCAGCCCTGAAAAGAGTATCTACGCTCTGAGGTGAGGGTTTATTTTGGGCCTTAGTATTTGGACTCTTAATAATCACTCTGAAGGCAGGAGTGTCCATACTCTGACTACTTCTTAAAGAGGCCTATTCAATGAATGAGCAAGGAGTCACCCTAAGGGAATACCTGTATAGCCATTGGCCTAAAAGTGCCAAGGTCTCCCATTGCATCTGTGGTCATCTCCAGGCTTCCTGAGGAATATCACTTCACTAGATTCAGATGGCTCTGGGGACGAAGTGATTCTATTGATGTTGCACAGCCCTCCCTCACTCAGAACAAATTCAAGTGTCATCAATTCTTTGATGGGAAGGTGTTCTTCGGGGATGAAGAAGAAACACATGTATGTGTCCATGGAGAAAAATATTCATAGCAGCTCTCTTTGTGGTGGCCCAAAACTGGAAATCAAGGCGATGACCATCAATTGGGGAACAGCTGTATAAACTGTGGTATTTAACGGTAATGGAATGTTAATGTACTATAAGAAATGATGAAGAGGAAGACTTTGAGAGACCTGGAAAAACTTGTATGAAATGATGCTGAGTGAAAGGAGCAGAACCAGAAATCCTTTTCGCACAGCACCAACCACAGTGTGTGAGAAATGTTTCTAGTGGACGTAGTCCTTCGTTGCAATGCAAGGACTTAAAAAATTCAGAATGGTCTCTTAAGGTAAAACGCCTTTCACATGCAGACAAAGAACTACGAAATTGGATCACAGAATGAAGGAGAATATTTTCTTTTGTATTATGTTTTCTTTTGTTTGATGATTTCTCCCATTCGTTTTAATTCTTCTAAGGAACACGAATAAGATGAAAATGAATTGAGTACGAATGTATGTATAGACCCCATATGAAATTGTATGTTTTCTCATGGAGGGCGGGTGCAGAGAGGAGGACGGAGAGGAAGGGATGAGAGAAAAATCTAAGATATATGGAAGTGATTGTAGAACACTGGAAACACATAAAATAATAATTAAAAAAGAAAAAAATGTTATTCCATCTTCTATCTCCAAGATATTCCAAAGACTTTCTCCCATGCCAGGCATATAATCCCACCTTCCCTGGGTCTTTCAGAATTCCCAGTATCTTTTGAAAGCTCAGTTCAAGTGCGTCCAAGTCCTATTTTAATTCCGAGTTCATTTGCCCACCGTGTAAAACAAATGATCTTGTAGGTAGTGTGTATATGCTTCGTACTTACTTAGATAAAAGCATAAATGGCTTTTAGTCCTTTTCAACGACATCCCTCCTTCCACGCAGTGGAGATGGTATTGAGACAATCATAGTTTAAGTCATTTTATGAATATTAACTTAACCGTTGGTAATTTCAGTGTAGGATGACTGAGAAATTGCTCTGTTATTGCAAAAAATCCTTAACACCCTTAATGAAGTCACCACAATAAGGGAGAAGACAAAATAAAATTCTAGTGAAACTGAAAGATAGCTTAGAGGGATCGATCATTGTTGGTTTCACTACGTGCTCCAAAGCAACAAGATCCATCTTTCCACATAATTGGCCATCACATACAGCAATGATTACGACAAGTCTTTATAAAAAGACCACCATGAAGATAATTGTTACCTCCATGCCAATAATGTGTTGAATAGAGCAAAGAAGAGACCTTCTGTGAGAAATAAAGAGGTATTATTCAAATCATAACTTCTTTTGATGTTTAGTGACTTCAGAAGAAAGATTGAAGAAAAGGGGATTCTAGAAGGTATGCTGAAAAACATAACTCACGTTTGAGAAATGAAAGAGAACAAAGGCTTTTACGATGATTTAGAATATTTCTCTGTCTGCATGTCTCTTCTGATGATTTTTTTCCAGAATTTGAAGGTAACTACCCAAAGCAAAAGAAAACCACACACAAAGAAGAAATGAAATTGGTTATTATGAGAAAAGAAAAGATTGATTCCTGGAAATGACATCAGAATCAGCTGACTACAGTCTGAATATAGACTAGTTGTTGTTTTTTTAATGGCAAAAATAAACTTCTATTCATAAGGGAATTATATGGTGATATAGATGCCCCAGCATCTATGGTGGTCCAAGCCATGAACAGAGAGCAAGTAAGACCATTGAGCAATATTGAGTACACCCATTTTCATAGATATAGTTGCAGAGAACAGAAGGGTGAAACAAATTGTTGATTAAGGAGCTGCAGAAGTAAGAACACATGTATAGATCTTACGCCACACGATTCAATGAAATAAAATGAAGTGAAGGTGAGCTGATTGGCAAAGGGAAGGAGTGATTATAATTCCTATCTATGTACAAGTGAAACAAAGTGGTCAACTATGGCTTAATAAGGAGACTTTCTCATGAAAGTTTTCCTAAAAATTGCAAAACTATCTGTTTTCAAAATGAACGTTTTAATTAAAACTTCACAATGAAGACATGTTTATTAACTTTTATTCATGTTTCCTTATCATATCTAAATCACTCAGAAGATTACAAGCCATTGACCCAAAATGCTTAATCATTTCATCTTCCCTGAGTGATTAACACATTCAGTACATATATTTTTAAGGCATTTTAATTGTGTCTTTAAAAAAAATGAAACATTTGCTGTATTGAATGTTGACTGCATTACATTTATCATGTTGGCTCTGGGAGGTCCTTAGAATTAGGCACGTTTTATAAAGGGAGAGAAAGATGCCATAGATATGCAATACCTTTTAAGTTTCTAATCTTAGTTGAAGAAAATACGCATACAAATAGAAACTAATAACTAAATTAGGACGTAATTCTTTATATTATCTGTGATGACTTTGCCAAAGATTTCTCTACAGTATTGAATAAAAAAAATGTGTTGATATGGGTATGGCTTTTTGTGTTTATATAGATGTTGAAGACGTTCTAAAAAAAAGCAGAAGGATCACAGAAAGACTGTGTTTTAAGTGTTAAGATGCCAGTACCATGGGAAAACAATCAGAGGAGATAAAACCCATGTTTAAGAACTGGTTAATGAGGAAACAGAATTCATTTTAAGGAATATGAGCGACACTAGTCACGGGTACATAAAATGTGTTCATTTATGTATGGCTACAACTGAGGACGTAACAGATGGCATAGGATAGTTGATCCATAAAAACATAAGTACATTTGCATGCATAAAATTTAAGTATCTGGCAATTGTTCTTCCAGTAGAGTTGTTACCTCCGCAAATTTGCATGGAGTGTTTCTTGTGTTAAGAAGAACACCACGGGATTAATCCCATCCACTGTAATCTCCAATTGTAGTGATCTCTCCCTTTTATAAATACTTATGTGTATATCATTCCCTCAATAGTTGTTTATGTGTTATCTTATATTAAAAATGAAATTCCTCTATTTTGCATTGGCTTCCTATTGAGGCTGCAGATTCTTCAAGGAGAAAGGGCATGTCTTACACAAAGCCTTTGCAACCTACTGAGGACCTACTATAGTGCAATTAGCATAATTAACATGCACTAGTTGATGATGTAAGTTTTGAACAAGGAAGAAACTGTAATTTGACTGAAAGCTGACATACTGAAAACTTGCATGCTCTGGGACATTAGACGAAAAAGGGTGCCAGTTTTCCCTGATCACAAATAAAATGAGGTAATTTGTACTGCCAAAGATGGACTCCAACTTATTGCTTCCTTGCTTTACCTTCGAGGGCTCGGTCCACACCTAGTTTTTTGACTGCAGCCTGAAGCCAAAAGCTTTGGAAGGTTATTATTTCCATCAGTGTGCTCCTAAAAGAAGGAGGGAAATGAAGACAATGAGTGATAGGGGAGTTAAATGGAAAACAAAGCTTATTTCTTTGCTATACTGATTTCTGAAACTTAGAAAAATTTCTGAAACATGAAAATGCAAAAGAAAAAAGTTTCCATAGGAATGAGACTGGCCCTCACAATAATTTCTTAGTTAAGACAAGTAAACTGAAATGAACCAGGTGAAGAGAACACTTTTTTAAAATTAGGAAGTGCTTATGAAAATGTGGGAGGCCGTGATTAGTTTAACATAATCGACAATGGTCACTATGTTTTTGGAGCAGAGACAGTAGCATTTATCAAGTGTCTAATATGTGCCTAAAATAAAGGCCACAAAGCTAAGAGATTTACAATTATTATCTCTTTTGATTCTTACACCAATCCTGGGAAACAGCTGTTGTTATTATCCCCCAAATGAGAAAGATTAAATGACTTGTATCACACAGATAGCATCTGAGGCAACATTTGATATCAGATCTTTCTAACCCCAGGCTCAACTTTCTATGCATAATTCCTTCAAAGTACCTCTAAGTGGAAAAGAATCTCATGCTCAAAAATTCTGTTTTTGACCACATTGGCTTAAATTTCACTTACTTTATCACGTATGATGGATACTAGGCTGAAAATGTTTTGAAGAACATCGCTATTATCCACTTCCATACTTTTTTGGTTGGCATAATGATGAATAGCATACATAATTACATACAAATATGGGAAAGCAACCGAGAATGGAGAAATCTACTTGATGGTAATAAAGTGAACTCTTTAGGAAAATTTGACTGCAATGTTATTCTACGCTTAACTTTGCCTTCATTGTAACAATTTCCAAAAATAATAATAGTAACGATACAATAATTATATATGGAATATGTATTTTGCCATTGAGGGCTCTGGGAAATTGAAAATTTGTTTAAAAAAATCAGACTAGAAAAACTCAAAGTGCTTTAGTCCAAATGTCACCTTGCAACAATTTTAATTTTAGCTTAACTTTCAACTCATGGCAAAATCCACAAATAAATCTTTCGTTTTCTTCTTCTTGTTCTTATTCTTCTACTGCTAGTACTACTGCTAATACTCGTACTCCTGCTACTAGAATTACTGCTACCACTACTATCACAACTACTCGTACTACTTTTACTACTACAATAATAAAATTACTTCTACTGCTAACATGCTGTGAAAAGGAATTCTTTCAAAAATGACAAAGTATAAGTAATCCCTGTCTTGTAGGAACATTTTTCTAGTTGAGTTACAAAGACTTAGAAAAAAGAAATGATAGTTTGATAACAGATGTGAACACCATAATGAATATACACTTAAATCCTAAATTATGTGCTATCTGATGACACGTGGAATTCAGGAGATTAAGAAGTCAAGACAGGTGAAAAGTCCAAAAAGGAGCCTGGGAAAACATTCAGTCAAAAGTCTCTTGAAGTTGAAGAGTAGAGTAGGAGGAGTTGTTGTAGTAGTGGTAGCGGTAGTAGTGGTAGTAGTAGTAGCAGCAACAGTAGTACTAGTAGTACTAGTAGTAGGGGTAGCATTGGCAGTAGCATTAGTAGTAGTAGTAGTAGTTTTCAGAACGTTTATAATATTGGTGAAAAAAGAGAAACATCATACTGAATATACTTTTCATTAATCAGGGACAAATTATTAATTGCGTAATTTGATTTTAGTTTTATTTTTTTGCTTCTGTAGTTTTTTCTGATCTTCATTATCAATTCGATAAAATGATGTGACTTGCTGTGAAACTACTGTCTGCAAATGATATTTGAGGGAAAGACGAAATTTTGTTGCAGGTATCTGACTTTAGCCTGATAGAAATATGTCCAAATAATTTCTATTACTGATTTCATAAATCAAGATTATCTTCCAGAGTCTGCAATTTTGGACACTGTGCAAGAATAAGTGTCAAAGCAATAAAAAAAAATGGAGATAAATGAAAAAATCCTAGGGAAGCACAATTAAAAAATAAGATCAGTAACACACAAAAGTTAATGCTACATGCATAAACATAATCCTTTTGAACAGAATTATTGTCCTCAGTTTTACAGAAAAGTGGTGGTTCGTGTTTGGAATTTCACTAAAAATATGATACAATCTTTAGTGTTTCAAAAATTAGTTCAGAGAAGTCTGAGTTGCAACTACTCGGATTGTTCAGCATGGTTACATTCTTGTAAAACATGTAGTGGTAATATGCTCTAGTATCTCAAAAGAGATGTCTGATTTGAATTGTGATATTATTCCTAGCATGACATTGTAGAATTTTTCTTAAGTTTTAGCACTTCAAATAATTTATTCCATTACAGTATTAAAATGGAACATTAGGAATATTGTTAGAAGAATAAATTTATCAGTACTTCTGCATTAATGATTACCCCTATCAATATTTATTGTCAAAATTTCATGCAGTACATAATTTCTTTCAGCAAAGTGAGCCATCTAGCCTAAAAGATGATTTTAAAATTTTATTTGTATAATTTCATTTTTTATTTTATTTTTTATTTAAGATTATTGTCATTTCTTTATTTAATTATGCTTATTTTATTCCACTGATTTATTACATTCATATTAACTTAGAGACTATTATGTCATTATTTTCTTATCATATGTCATATTATTGGTTCTCATGCTCCTTTCTTACATAGCAGAATTTTTACAATAAAGTTAAAAATGTCTACCTGCTGAAAATTCAAATTCCTCAATTATTTTGATCAAAATTACTTTAACTTCCATTTCTGAAAGTTAAATGCTTATCAGATACATTATTTAAAGATCTACCTCTGCTCAGCTTTCTCATTTTCATATTTACATGTTTGCTTTTTAAATTGGTTACATTCACTGATTTAACCATTTTTTTCTCTCTTCTATCACAAGAACTTCCTTTTTAGTATCAGCATAAACTCTATTGAAGAGATCAAGAAACTGTACCTGGGCAAGACTCAATAGCTTTTCTTGAAGGATGACTGTCTTTTGGGTGTCTTCATGCTGTAGCTGAAGGAACATATTTGAACACTGAATTTGGGCACGTATTTCTTGGATAAGGTCGTTTTTGACAAGATGTATTTTTGCGTATTTTTTCCCAATTTATTTATTTATTTTTAATCTTCAACATGCATTTCCACAAGATTGTGAGTTTTAAATTTTCTCCCCATCTCTCCCCTCCCCCACCCCAAAACAGTGTACATTCTCATGACCCCTTCCCCCAGTCTCCCCTCCCTTGTATCACACCCCTTCCTTCCCATATCTCTATATTCTCTCTTTTCCAGTAGGGCAAGATACATTTCTATACCCCATACAGTTTTCTACACCCCATTACCTGCATTTCTTATTTCCCAGTTATGTGAAAAAACAATTCACAAGAGTCATTTCTAAAACTCCTCAAAACTGATTGTTTGTAATTACTTCCTCCTCCCATTTACCCTCCCTTCTGTCATCTCCCAAACCCTACTTATCCCTTTCCCCCGTACTTTCCTGTAGTGTAAGATAAATTTTCATGCCAAATTGAGTTTGCATGTTCTTCCCTCTTTAAATCAAACGTGATGAGAGCAAGCTTCACTTTTTTCCTCTCACCTCTGCCTTACCTTAATTTTATTTATTTAGATATCATCCCTTCCTATTTAAGTCAATCTCTGCCCTCTCTCCCTCTCTCTCTCCCTCTCTCTCTCTTTCTCTCTCTCTCTCTCTCTCTCTCTCTCTCTCTCTCTCTCTCTCTCTCTCTCTCTCTCTCTCTCTCTCTCTCTCTCTCCCTCTCTCCATATATACATATATATTTACTTATGTGTGTGTGTGTATGTGTGTGTATAATCCCTTCCACTACCTAAATACTGAGAAGAGTTTCAAGAGTTACAAATATTATGATTCCATGTAAGAATGTAAATATTTCAGGTTAGTATATAACTTATGATTTCTCTTCACTGTTTACCTTTTTATACTTCTCTTGATTCTTGTGTTTGAAAGTCTAATTTTCTATTCAGCTCTGGTCTTTTCGTCAAGAATGCTTGAAAGTCCTCGATTTCATTGAATGACCATTTTTTTCTCTTAAAGTGTTATATTCAGTTTCACTTCCTAGGTGATCTTTCAGTTTAGTCCTATTTTCTTTGACATCTGCAATATCATATTGCAAGCACCTTGATCCCGTAATGTAGAAGCTTCCAGATCCTGTGTTGTCCCCATTGTATTGCTGCAATACTCAAATTGATTCTTTCTGGCTGCTTGAAATATTTTCTCTTTGACCTGGGATCTCTGGAATTTGCCTGCAATATTCCTAGGTGGGTTTTTTTTTCAAGTCACTTTCAGGAAGTGATTGGTGGATTCCTTCAGTATTTATTTTGCCCACTGGTTCCCGAATATCAGGGCAAGTTTCCTTGATAATTTCATGAAAGATGATGTCTAGGCTCTATTTTTGATCATGGCTTTCAGGTAGTTCCTTAATTTTTAAGTTGTCTCTCCTGGACCTGTTTTCCAGGTCAGTTGATTTTCCAGTGAGATATTTCACATTATCTTCTTTACTTTTCATTGTTTTGGTGGTGTTTTGTAATTTTTTGGTTTCTCATTAAGTCAATAGCTTCCATCTGCTCCTTTCTGATTTTTCAAGGACTATTTTCTTCAGTGAGATTTGGAACCTCCTTTTCCATTTCACTAATTGTGCTCTTTAAAGCATTCTTCTCCTCATTGGCTTTTTGGGCTTCTTTAGCCATTTGAGGTAGTCTATTTTTAAAGGTGCTAAATTTTTCAGTATTTTTTTGGTTGTCTTTTCGCAAGCTGTTGACTCGTTTTTCATGATGTTCTTGCATTACGCTCATAACACTTCCCAATTTTCCTCCACCTCTCTTAGCTGATTTTGAAAATCATTTTTGACCTCTTATATGGCCTGAGACCACTGCATATATATTTTAGAGGTTTAGGATGTAGAAGACTTGACTTCCCTTGATGGTATGCATTGTTGTTCCTCATCCAAAGAATGGAAGAAATACCCGTTCGCAAAGAAAATAGTCTTTTATACTCATGTTTTTTCCCTTTGTTGAACTTTTCCCCAGCCAGTTTCTTGACTTTTGAATCCTTTTTCAAGAGGAGGGTCTACTCTGGTTACATGTAAGTTCTCAGTTCCTGCGAGGTGGCAAAAATAAGGGGGAGGGATTGATTCCTCTCCTGGCCTCTGGTCTGGTCAGTGAGCAGTATTCCCTCTACAGAGACTCCACTAGCTCCACCACACCAGCTACCATTCCTTCTAACCCCAAGGTCCCCACTCAGGATTGAGATCCACATCAGTTTCTCAGTTCACCCAGGGGTTTAGGCCAGGGCTCCAACAATGGAAGATGCAGCTGCAAGGGTCCTGCACCTAGACTGCTGCATTCCCTTCTCACCCAAATGAAAGAGCTTTCTCACTGACCTTTGAAGCTGTCTTTGGCATTTGTGAGTTGAGGAATATGGGACCTGCAGCTGCTGCTGGTGCTTTCTTGAGGCTTGCTCCAGTCTTGTCCCTGTCACTGTGCTACCTATTCTGTTGTTCACTCTGCACAGCATGACAGACCTTTTCTGTGGACTTCAAGGCTACTCAGGGCTGGAAATCTCTTTCAATCTGACATTTTGTGGCTTGTGCTGCTCTCGAGTTTGTTTAGATTTAATTTTTACACGTATCTAATGGGCTGTGGGAGGAGAGTGCTAGAGGTGCGTGCTTCTACTCCATCATCTTGACCATGCCCCTTTGACAACGCATTTGATCGGTTCATCCTTTTCCTGTTCAATTGTGTTTTCAAATTCCTTTTGCCTTCTGTTTTGCATGGTGTAATTCTCTCTGTATGCTTTCTCAAATGAATGTCTTTTTTCTGAGGGAATCATGTACATGGTACACCTCTTTTTCTAACCTAGTGATTATGTTCACCTTTAGAGAGCTCTTAACAAAGGGAACCACGGTTTTCTCTTAGGCTAGAAAAGTCATGACTTAGTTTGTGTTGTAAACGAAGCTATTCTTCACGTTGTCCCTGAAAGGAATGTTCAAGAGCTCTCTCTGATGTCCCATTTGGCTCATGAGCATGAAGAGCAAAAATCAGAAGGGAACAGTATGATGCAATTTCTTTCTCTAGACTGCTGTCCTTCCCTTTGCATTGTTTAATTTAGAGTTCAACACTGCATTCCCAGTTGTCAGAACTTTTATTTTTTCCACCCTAGTGGAATATGAATTTAATTAATGCTTCTTTATTCAGTTGTAATTCCTTTTGAAGTTCATCATTCTTTGCTTTTAAAACTTCAATGTCTTCTACATATTGATTTTATTTTTCCTGATCCTTAATTGTTTCTGCGTCTACATCCACTTTGAACATGGCAAATTCATCCTGTATGATTCCATTTTTATCCAAAAGATATTTTTCTTTTTCATTCCTAACAGGAACCCAAACATAATAAACAGAAAATATGTTAGTGAAAATAAATTCATGAATTGTGAGTTTTGCTTAGAAATTCAAAATCAACCCCAGGAGGCCAAGAAGGATAGTGTTTTCAGTAAACTGAGGAAGTTTCATCTATTTCCCATTTCTGTCAGACTCAATTTTCCTAAAGAACAGGTCTTAAAAGTGCTTCATCAGTCAGAAAATATGGACTGTAATTTTAAGCCCACAAAGCTGTCTGCTTTCGGTATATTTGATTTCTTTTGCACTATCCATTCTATCCCACATGGATTAGTCACGATGTTACAATAAAAATAGCAAAACCTAATTATTTATGTGGGCCTTCTATGGTTTTTCAAAAGTACTTTCAAAACATCATGTCACCTAAAACTTTGATGAACCTTTTGAGAGACATATTTGTAGTCATCCTCCCCATTTTGCTGATGAGGATTTATGAATGAAGTATCCCACACCAAAGACAACATTTTTTAGGCTTGCTTACCATGAGGAACCAGATGATAGTCACAGTCACTATGAAGTGACATGCCTTTAGCGACCCTTTATTATTGTGATAAGTTGATGGAGATCTCATATTTTCAAACTTTTTATTAAGCAATCTTCTCTGATTTCATCAACTGTTCATTATCTCTGGGACATTACCAGTCTATGAGAGACTTATACAAGTTCACATACTTGAAGGTGGGAGGGAAAGATTGGGATGGAAAGCAAGGCAAATGGACCTGGCAGTACAAATCACACCTTCCTGTTGGATGCAACAAATACTCCATAAAGAGAACAGTTCTGGTCTTTCAAGGAACAGGTGTGCCACCTACACAGAGAGATGGAAAAGGGACACTAACCTGAACGTGAATCCCTGCTATCAGAAGAGCTCGAGTTGCTGCTGCTGCTACCCCAGCCTGAGGAGCTGCTGCCACCGCCGTCACTGCTGCTGCTCTTCTGGCTCAACCTTGTGCCCCGCACCCCCCTGCCCCCCGCATGGCCTTGGACACTTGTGTTTTCACAGTGTGAGATTTCCTGGGTCTCTTTCCCACACCATAACGTATTTTTCTATTTCCCTCAGGATTGATGCTTTTAGTGTTTCAAAATCAATTTCTTTGTCATCAGAATTAGAATTCAGTAAAGATGGCTCTCCTAACTCTGTTATATGGACGACTCACACAAGTTTATCTCTGCGGCGTTTGTTGATAGCCAAGCTTAACTGCCTTTTTTCATCATAGTTCCTAGGCTTAGCATTATCTTCCTCCCCAGATTTATTGCCAACATTTGTTCCTTGAAATGTTTGGCAGGGTATTTTTCAGCTTTTTCTGTAGTTATTTGCTTAATTTTTTTTCCTCTCACTTTCATCTTTATTGATACATTTTTTTTTGTTTCTTTCTGCTTCTCTCTTTTAGATCTTTTATTCTTTTTCTTCAGCTTTTGGTAAGGTCCTTCAGACAGAACTTGCAGGTGTTGATGAACACATTTAAGCTGCTCTTGCAGTTTTGCACTCTCTCATCAGGAGACTCTCCAAAAGAGTTGTCTTCAAAGGAAGCATCTGCTGGGGATGGAAGCTCAATTCCAGGTGGACAGTCTCGGGTGGGTAAAGGTGGGAACTTCTAAATCTTAGAGTTCTCACGAGACCCCCCAGGAAACGACTGGGAATCGAGGTGAACCGAGCTATCTCGTGTATTTCCGCCTCTTCCCGTGAGAAACGTGATGGGAGAGAGCTCTCCCCGCCCTCGACATTGTCCCGGATCTGGGCACACTATTGTTATCTAACAGCCCGGAATTCAGATGCAAACTATGCTGCTGGAGGGTTTAAGTAGGATCAGGAAAGCCTGAAAGCTCTCTTGGGCGGAGGGGCGCGGAGTGGTGAGGACAACAAGGCTCAGCTTTTCTTCTCTCTTCTCTCCCCTCCCCCTCTCTCCCCACTTATACTTCTACTTCCAATCTCTTATTCTAAGATCTTTGCCTCCTTGGGAGATTCTTCGTTCCCTCCTAAGGAAGAATTCCCCTGCACTTGTAACTAGACCCTGAAATAAAGCTCAACCCTTGTTCGACTCTGGAGCATTCTTTCTCTCATACCAGCATCCGGTTTGGCCAACCGAAGACCTCGGGATAGAGGTAAGAAGACTCGGGTAGCCCTCAGGCCTCTAGGCCTGGCAAGCATCACTGCTACTTTCTCTACAGAATGCTTTGGTGACATCCTTTTCTATATAGCACATAGACATTCTTGCAATGGGTTCATCTGTGATCTTGGAAACTGAATCTCAAAAACATCTGAAGTGTTCTTGCCATCACTACCACCTCAAGATCTGGTGGGTTATACTTGCAGCAATTCATAAACGTTAACTGAACATCTGCAGCAAATTCACGTGCATCCTTACATTTCTGGTTATACCTTTTTCTTTAGTTGTGCCAAGGTCCATTGGATTTTTGACAACATCATTGTACTTATGGAGTCCTAGAGCAGTACTGGCAACAGGCTTATGGAAAGGTCAAGTATATGCTACTTCGTCCTTTGAAAACATTTCTTCAAGAATTTCATTACGGTATTTTAATTACTCAGTTAATTTAACATGTTCCCAACTCTATATTTTTGCTGAGAATCTGGTATGATATTCTTGACTACTTTTTCTATTACAAGTGGTATTTTAGCAGATTTGTGCTCAACCAGGCTTGATGAAGATTCACTACTTGCTGTATCTATCCACGTTATACAGGTTATAGTATCTGCTTTCCTTTTCACACCCCTTTTCACTTATGTTACAGCTTGTGTGTTATAGCTTGGTGGAGCTAGTTTAGCAATGTGCAATGCAGAAAGTAACGTCTGAGGACATAGAGGAGATGGAATCACTTGCTGTTTAGCTACCTTTTCTGATGCCTTAGGGAATGGTTTTTCTTTCATAGTGGAAACTCCTGAAGATTGTTGAGTACCTTTTCATTTTTTTTCCTTTCCACCTGCCACTAGTTGTTCTGAAGGCATTTGAGACAGTTTTTGCAGAAACAGTTTCTCTAAGACTTGTGTCATTAGAACAATGTCATCACCTGGCTTGCAAAACAATTGCAAAACAATATTTTCAAGTCTTCTATACATTCTGAGGCTTCCGCATAGTATTTATGTTCCAAGAGCTTTAGGAGGCTGTAATAATCTGGGAGAGTGAGCTTGGCCGCATCCACAGTCTGCTGGAAGGGTAAAGAGAAACTTTGCTGCCATAGAGCCTTCAGGACAATCTTCTGCAATTACTGCAGTTGGTTTGTGAGGAGGCCAGTCTTTCTGGCATTTATGTACTCTGGTGGAAGGGGGTTGGCAATAGCCATCTGTTGGCTTGACAGAGACATTCTGAACAGCTTTTTCCTGATGGAGTGTTGTCTTCCATGTATTTGTATCGCCACTCACCCATCGGCGTTACTGCTCACTCGAAATGGTGACCAGCCTGAGTCATTTTGGAAGTAGTAGCTTCTATTTCTTTGTTCACTCATGGAGGCTTATTCAGAATTCCATCTTACAAAGAACTGACACTCAGACCCTGCCTTTGTCTTTGAGTGTCATTTTGCTCTTCTTCAACCTGGGGAGAACAATATTGTAAAGTTTTTCATCACTTTTTTCTTCAGAATTCTGCAGAGACATTTTAACTTTAACTGGAATATAGAATGTGAAAAAGGATGGAAAAGAGATAAAAATTCTAAGAAAAGGAGGCTACTGAAAACGAAAGGGAATAAGGATATCATTTCAAAATTGTAAGGGACCCTCAAGAACTATTCAGTCCAATTCATATCCATTGCTAGGTGTGTAACAGAAGTGCAGTTTAGTCTTTTAGAACTATAGATTGTGAGAGCAGAAAGGGATACTAGAGATGAGTTAGCACATCATGGAATAAATGAGGAATCAGAGGCCTGAAACAGGAAGCCATTTGTTGAAAATCATGTGGATGGCAATGGACTGAGGTAGGACTCAAAATCTGGTAAAAGTCACAGTCAGACGCAGATTTTGGACAATTTGTGTATGTACACATGCATATGTTTCTGTGTACATATATATAGAGGAACAGATATACACATATACACATATGCATATATACATATATATGCATGTGTGTGTATAGATATATATATATAGATATATAGATATATACATATATAATGTAGGTATTCGGCAATTGTTCTTCCAGCAGAGGTACTAACTTAGCAAATTTATATGGAATATTTTTGGCGTTGGAAACCCAGTAATGGATCAACATCACCTGCGCTAATCTCCAACTATAATAATCTCTCCTTTATATAAATACTTACAGGTATAGCATTTATTTAATACTTCTTTAAATTCTACCTTGTATAATAAATGAATTTCCTCTGTTTTGTATTGGCTTCCCAGTGAGATTGAAAATTCTTCAAGGTAAGAGGCCATGTCTTACACCAAGTCTTTGTAACCTGTTCAGAATCTATCATAGTACTATTTGCATAATTAACAGTCACTGGTTGATGAAATAAGTTTTGATGAAGAAAGTAACTATCATTTCACTGAAGTCTTACGTAGTGAACATTTTCATCATCAGGAAAATTAGACAAGAAATGGTGCCACTTTCCCCTGAGTGTGAATTAAATGACCAATTTCATGTTGTCAGAGATGGAATCTAAATTGTTGCTTCCTTGCTATGCCTTCGCACCTAAGACCATATATGAAGGCAGATCTTTGTAAGTCTAGGTTCAAATCTCTATACAAAATTCCCCAATGTATCTCTGAAAATTCTCACCATCCAAAGTTCTCTTTTTGACTGCTTTGACATAGATTTTGCTTAGTTTTCCACGTACGATGGATACTAGGTTGAAACTGTGTTTTGAACGTTATCAGAAATATCTATTTCTATAATTTTGGGCTGGTATCATGATAAATAGCCTACTACATAATACATGTAACTGTGGGAAAGCAACTGATTATGGAGAAAGGCATTTTATAGTAATAAAAGGAGCAGGTTGTGAGACTTTGACTGCCATGTTATTCTACGATTAACTTCACATTCATCGTAACAATTTCTAATACTAAAAATGTTGAGAATGAAATAATTTTATACTGAATTTCTATTTTGCCACTGGGTCTCTGGGAAATTGAAAATGCATAAAAAATAAGACCAGAAAAACAAAAAAATGCTTTAGGCCCATTATTGCCTTAGAACAAATTTAATGTTGGGTAAACTTTCAATTCATGGTAAAATCAACAAATAAACATTTACTTTCCTTGTTCTTCCTCTTCTACTACTCGTGCTACTACTGCTAGAACAACTACTACAACGTCTTTTACTATTACAGTAATAACACTTACTTATACTGCCAACACTCTGGGAAAAGGAAGCTCTATTGAGTAAATGAAGAATAAATAATTCTTGTCCTCAAGGAACCACAATCTAGTTGAAAAAAACAGACTTAGAATCAGGACATGATAATTTGTTAACAGATGTGAACACCATAAGGCAATCAGTATAAAGTTAACCACTAAATTATGGTTTGTCCAAATCTAAGTGGAATTCAGGAGATTAAGAATTCAATAGGTATGAAAAGTTCAAAAAGCGTTATGGCAAAAGAATCATACTTTTGTAATTCAAAGGCACCTTGAAGTGAAGAGTAGATAGGTTTTAGATAGGTATACTAAATAGGGAAGTGTAACTAAGTGAGAAGAAGAGGGTGCTGAACGTATGGAGCTGGAAATCAGCATGGTGAGGTCACTTTGATTAAGGTAGAAGATAATAATGAGATTCTCCACCTAATTACTTTCATTCTCAATGGCATTTTGCATGTGTAATTTATATATTTACAAATTTTGACGAAATGACATTTTGCTTTTATTCAAGGAGTAGTTCGAAGAGAAGGAGAGAAATAATTTCTACTTCACAGTGCTGTTTGGGGGAATAAATCAGGAAATAAATGTAAAGGTCTTTCTAAATACGAAGTATGATAGAAATGATTTACTTATTATTGGCAGTTGGAAAAACACCCGATTCTTTGTGTAAGGCTAGAAAAACAAAATTGGCAACCACATAAAGAGTGAATGCTGTGAAATGATTAAATATTGGGTGGGGCTAGGATGGAGGAGTAGGAAGATGCATATACTTTAGCACTTCCCCTACAGCCCACAAAATAACGGTAAAAAGGTCTCTCCACAAAGTGTAGAGCAACAGAAGTCTCAGAACAACAGAGCAAAAGAGGTTTCCAGTCAAAGGCAACCTGCAGGCTTACAGGAAAGGTCTATCTCACAGGACGCTGAGCAGAGCAGAGCTCAACCCTGGCCATGCGGCACTGGGAGGAAGAGGACCTGAACAGACCTCTGGGAAGAGCTCCTAACAGGGAGGATCCCACTTACTTCAACCCACAAGCAACACAGAAATCACCCAAAGTCAATGGGGGAGGGATTTCCCAGCTGGGGAGAGGTAAAGGGATTTCTTCAGCAATAGCCCAAAGTGATGGCAGAGGCCAGGAGCAGACACGGGAAGCCACAGAGGGTGGGAAGTAACCTGGGTCCATTGTTCAAGAAGCTCAACTGAAAGCCTCTGGCAGTAGGGAGCAGCTGATCTAAACGTCATCCCTGAGTGATAGTAAATGGCTGTGAAAGTGCCCCAAAAAGGGAAAAAATGTAAGACCATCAAAGGTTACATTCTTGGTGACCAGCTGTCTCCTCCCATCCTTTCAGACAAGAAAGAACAAGACTTACTGTCACAGGAAGTTAAGACCTCTGCCTCCAGGGCCTCCAAACTGAACTTAAAGTAGACTCAGGCAATGGAAAAACTCGAAAAGCAAGGTAGCACCTGGTTCAAGGACAACCACAAAAATGCTGAGGAAAATAAAACCTTTATAAAGAGACTGACACGATTGGGAAAAGAGGTCCAAAAAGCCAGGGAGGAGAAGGAGGCAATAAAAAGTTGAATTAGGCAAAAGAAGGAAAAGGTTCAAAAGCTCAGTGAGCAAAACAGTTCTCTGAAACAGAGAACTGAGTTCAGGGAAATGAATGAGTGTAAGATAAACCGAGAAGTTGGAAAACAAACAAAAAAGAGTTTGAAAAAATACAAGATAATGTGAAACACCTCAATGGAAACACAAATGACCTGGAAAATAGATCCTGGGAGGACAATATAAAAATTATTGGACTACCTGAAAGTCATGATCAAAAAAGGAGCGTAGACATTATCTTCCATGAAATTATTGAGGAAAACAGTGCTGATATTCTAGAACGAGAGGACTAAATAAACATTGAAAGAATCCACTTACCACCTCCAGAAAAACACCCGAAAAGAGAAACTCCTAGGAAGATCATGGCAAATTTCAGAGTTCCAAGGTCATGTAGGAAATTCAGCAATCAGCTAGAAAGAAAGAATTCGAGTGTTGTGGAAATACAATCAGGATAACACAAGATGTGTTAGCTTCATCATTAAGGGATTGAAGGGCTAGGAAAAGCATATTCTAGAAGTCAAAGGAACTGCGATTAAAACCAGGAATGAGCTACCCAGCAAAACTGAGTATAATACTTCAGGAGAACAAATGGTCATTCAGTGATATAGAGGACTTTGCAGCATTCATGTTGAAAAGACCTGACTTGTACAGAAAATTTGACTTTCAAACACAAAAATCAGGAGAAGCTTCAAAAGATAAACAGGAAAGAAAAGTCATAAAAAAACTCTCTAAATCTGAAGTGTTTATCTTCCTACTTGGAAGGAAATTATTTATAACTCTTGAGACTATTCTCAGTGTTTGGGTAGGTGGAAGGATTGTATACACATGCACACATGCACACACACACACGCATTGACAAAGAGTACAGGCTGTGTTGAATCAGAAGAGAGGATATCTACAAAAATAATATATAGAAAAAACCTGAAGTGTGAGGGAGTAACATACTGGGAGGAGAAAGGGAGAAATGCAATGGGATGGGCTATAACTCATAAAGAGAGAAAGAAAAATCTAGTTCCATGGAGGAGAAAAGGGAGAAGAGGACAGGGGGTAAGTGATGCTACTCTCACTACATTCGTCTAAAGGAGGGAAATTAAATGCTCACTCAAATTGGTATAAAAATCTCTGTTATACTAGAGGAATGTAGCACAGGAGGCAACAAGAGGGGTGAGGGGAATGATAGAAGGGAGGGCAAATGGAAGAAGGGAATAACTAGAAATAAACACTTTTGGGAAGGAAGAAGGTTAAATGAAGGAATAAAACATACCGGGGAATAGAACAGGATACTGGGAAATATAGTTAGTATTAGAAAACATGATTATTATAGAAGTCTTCTTTAAAGCGGCCTGCATTTACTCTGTATTAAATTATTTGCCTTCTCTGGGGGATGAGTAGGGAGGGAGGGAGGGAGAGAAGGAGAGAGGGATGGAAAGAAGGTTGAATTCAAAGCAGTAGAAAGGAATGCTGATAATTTTTATTGCATATAACCCATAAACAGGTAACACAGGTAGTGAGGTACAGAAATTTATCTTGCCCTACAAGATAAGACAGAAGATGGGGAAAAGGGAAGGGTGTGGTGTGATGGAAGGGAGGGCTCATTGAGTGAAGGGGTAATCAGAATGCAGGGAATTAGTGGGTGGGGGGACGGGAGAGATAGGGAGAATAATTGGACATATTACAAAGTGATGTTAAAGCACTTAACATTAAAACAATTGACAGAATTAATTACTGAGACTACACCAGAGACATCGTTAGATTGGGGAAATGCATTTTATTCTAAACCTCCTAGAGTCAGGTAACCTGGGGTAAAATGGGCATTGATGGAAAGGTTAAGGTTTGATTGGTAAATTTGTTTTTATGATCGTTATTTAAGTGGGAACTAAAACAGGTATAGAACGGCATGGAAGTCACTTAAGACTTCTCTCAAAAGATGTGCCTTAGCCAATGTGAAATTATAGTCATAACTGAAACCGTGGTCATTGCAACTTGCTATTTGAAGATGCTATGAGACTACTAAGTGACTGTTATTCTGAATCTAACTCCATATATGGATAGCAAAATAGTAATCTGAGCCTCCAATCCATGGTGCCATTAAGCCTGTATAGGAATTGAAAAAGGTGATCTCATGGGAAGGGTGGGAGAGCGGCTGTACAGCCTGGGCTGAGGTAGGATTCTCCTGACTCAATTTCCCCACTGATAGCTGGCAGACTCGAAGCCTCAGTGAATGCAAGTTGACAATCTATTCCTGCCTGAAACTGACAGGAATTTGGGGAGATTTGTTTTTCGCTGCAATGTCCTAACACTTAGTGGCAATTTCCTCTAGTCAAAAGGGTGGTAAGCCTAATACGAGATCAATTAAATTATAGCTTGTTGGTAGGGGAACATCCAAGGTCAAGTCTAAAATTAAGCTATTAGGCTTAGGAGTTTAGAACAACAACAGTAAGCTAAGGTCGTCTACTTCTTAGTAGGAATGTGGAGACAATTAGGACAAGGGCTTATGAAGTTAGCATACATAGTTATCATTAGTATCTCAGTTGGATACTGCTAAAAAAAATTACATTGTGGTCTACATTGTGAACACTTTAAAAGAGATATCACCCGACCAAAGGTGGGAATTGTTTTATGTGATATGAAATATGTTACAAATGAAAAATTAAAAAAAATATTAAATATAATTTAATTTAATATATTAAAATTCAAGTGTACAGTTGGTGGAGTTTTTATGTCTAGCTTTATGTGAGTGTAAATGACAGGCAGAGTGTTCAGAAAATTTATAATATTGATGAAATAAAGGAAATAGCACACTCAACACACTTTCCCTTAACCAGTGAGAAATTATAGATTTTATGCATACATACATTACTTTTCCTTTGATCTAATTTCTCCTGTAGTTTTTTCTTATTTTCAAAATCAGTTCGATAAAATGATGCAACTTGTGAAACTACTGTCATGGAATGATATCACAAAGAATCAGCAAGTTCTTGTTGAAGCTTTCTTACTGTAACCTGAGTGAAATATTTCCAAATTATTTCTGTTCATGATTCCATGACATGATATTAGCTCATAAAAAAACGAACACACTTTTAAAATGAACAGAAATTAATATTTTCTCTTTCAACTTAACTTCATTTATATATTCATAATTACCATAGATTTACAGCTAGAGATATCTTAAGGACTATTTAATACAAGCACCTCATTTTGCCAACATGAAAACTGAAGCCCAACGAAGTTAAATGAATTACTCAAGGTCCTAAAGGCAGTCATTGAGAGAGAAGAGGATTGGAACTTGTCTTCTGAGACTACAAACCTCAATTAACTATACAACTTCACCTCCACTCAGCATGGATCAAATGCTGTCTTCTTCTTGCTCAGTGTACTCCCCATTAAGCAATGCATTCAACCTGATTTCCCCATCACCTCTTTCAGAGAAAAATTAAAAGACCTCCAAAGTTACCTAGGGACTAAACTCTTTTATCTGAAATTGACATGGAAGGTGATGTAATGGAGTGGGAATAATCAATAGTTTTTATATTTGATAGAAACATTAGGGGTTTCCCCTTCCCTTTTTCAGAAACGTGAACTACTTTCTTTCTCTGCCCCTGCCTTTACCATGAGGAAGACATGCATAAGAAAGGGATGCATTTTCGTTCCTCTCATAGTTTCCCCTGGAGAATGAACATAGGTGCTGATATCCTTATCAGGCTTAGTAAAAGCACTTGACAAGTATGTTTTAGTTTGCTCGCAGCCAAAACTGCAACATATATCCTTGTTAACTACCTTTCACATGTTCAACTCTCTTTGCCAAGGCTTCAAAGCAATTCACTTATCCATTAGAATAGGAATTACACGTCTGGCTGTAGCCAATGGACAGAGAAAATGAAAACAATAAAAATAGGGTAGTTTTCCCACTTATGTATACACAGTATATTGCAAGGTCAGTGTTTCTACATACATAAGTATATTCATCCATATGCACATATCCATATGTCCAAATATGCACAGAAATACACAGTCACAAATGCATAGAGAGATATGCTACAAAATATCATCTTCACTTCACCATACAGCAAAGTATGTGAATGCACCAGTGAGTAAGAGAAAATGAAACCAAAAAATAAAAGGAACTAAAGCTTTTTTTTCTCTTATTAGATAATATTAAGTGCCTTGAAACATTAAATTTAAATAACATCTAGTAAATTTTTGAAGGAAGCAGAAAGCAGAAAGATGGCAATAAAAACTTGTGAAAATAAAACTGACCTAATTAACTAAATACATACAAGTAAACTGAATTGTAGTATGGAAGGACTGGATTCAAATTCATGACCATATATACTAAAAATAAAATTTAAAAATTTTTTTGTGACGTGTTTCCCCATTGAATTGATGATGAATCAGAGAGAATGAGAACTGCTAGTAGATTGTAAGGGGCAATGCATATTCAACAAATAAAAGGCAATGATTCTAGAAACTGCAATTTTGGACACTGAGCAAGGATAATTATTAAAACAATAAAAAATACTGAGATAAAAAAAAATTAGTAGGGACACCCAAACAATTAAAAAATAAGATTAGTGAGGACACCTCAGGGGCTGAATCTGCAGTTGCAACAGTGAGGCCTCAGACCCCTTGGCCCACAGGCACCAAAGGCCAGTGATGGGGTTCAATCAGCAGACCAGGAAGGGAGACGGCTTTCCCATAGCTCTGGCAGCAGGCAGTGGCCACAGATCTTGCACAGCAGCCCCTATGGAAGCTCCCTTGTTGGAGCGTAAAAACCCCTGGGGCCATTGAAGAGCTGAGTCTTGCCTCTGCCCTGGGTGGAGGCCCTGGGCTAGCTGCTCTTTGCTTCACACTGAATGGTGGCCCTGCCATCCAGCCTATCTGAAAATCAGCCCCAAGTGCTGACTTGGGAACTCGAGGCCAAGTGCCAGTGGAGAGGTATCTGCTAAGATTCTTGGCATAGAAATCGCTCTCTGCATCCAGACCAGGACACGCTTCATTGTGCCACTTTGGAGGAAGTGAAATCTCACAGATTCCCGGAGAATACCCTGCTCTTGACAAAGGACCCAAAAGTCAAGTAACTGGTTGGGAAAATGCCCAAAAAAGGGAAAAAATATAAGACTGTAGAAGGTCACTTTCTTGGTGAGCAGATGTCTCCTCCCATACATTTGGATGAGGAAAAGCAATGCTTACCCTCAGGGAAAGACATAAAAGTCAAGGCTTCCGTATCCCAAACAACCAAAATAAATATTCAATGGTCTCAGGACATGGAAGAGCTCAAAAAGGAATTTGAAAATCAAGTTAAAGAGGTGGAGGAAAAACTGGGAAGAGAGATGAGAGAGATGCAAGAAAAGCATGAAAAGCAGGCCAACACCTTGTTAAAGGAGACCCAAAAAAATGCTGAACAAAATAACACCTTCAAAAATAGGCTGACTCAATTGGCAAAAGAGTTTCAAAACGTCAATGAGGTGAAGAATGCTTTAAAAAGTAGAATTAGCTAAATGGAAAAGGAGGTCCAAAAGCTCACTGAAGAAAATAGTCCTTTAAAAATTAGAATTCAACAGATGGAGGCTAATGACTTTATAAGAAAACAAGGAATCTCAAAACAAAACCAAAAGAATGAAAATATGGAAAATAATGTGAAATATCTCATGGGGAAAAACAACTGACCTGGAAAATATATCCAGGGGAGACAATTTAAAAATTTTGGGATTACCTGAAAGCCATGATCATAAAAAGAGCCTAGACATCATCTCTCATGAAATTTTCACGGAAAACTGCCCTGAGATTCTAGAACCAGAGAGCAAAATAAATATTGAAAGAATCCACGGATCACCACCTGAAAGAGATCCAAAAAGAGAAACTCCTAGGAACATTGTGGCCAAATTTCAGAGTTCCCAGGTCAAGGAGAAAATCTTGCAAGCAGCTAGAAAGAAACAATTCAAGTACTGGGGAAATAAAATCAGGATAACAAAAGATCTAGCACCTTCCACATTAAGGGATCGAAGGTCATGGAATGTGATTATCCAGAAGTCAAAGAAACTAGGACTAAAACCAAGAATCACCTACCCAGCAAAACTGAGTATATTAGTTCAGGGGAAAAAATGGTCTTTCAATGAAATAGAGGACTTTCAAGTACTCTTGATGAAAAGACCAGAGCTGAAAAGAAAATTTGACTTTCAAACACAAGAACGAAGAGAAGCATGAAAAGGTAAACAGCAAAGAGAAGTCATATGGGACTTACTAAAATTGAAATGTTTACATTCCTACATGGAAAGATAATATTTGTAACTCTGCAAACTTTTCAGTATCTGAGTAGTTGGTAAGATTACACACCCACAGACACACACACACACACACACACACACACAGCACAGAGTGAATTGAAGAGGATGGGATCATATCTTTAAAAAAAATGGAATTAAGTGGTGAGAGAGAAATACATTGGGAGGAGAAAGGGGGAAATGGAATGGGGAAAATTATCTGTCATAAAAGAGGAAAGCAAAAGACTTTTCAGTGGAGGGAAAAAGAGGGGAGGTGAGAGAAAAACATGAAGCTTACTCTCATCAATTCGACTAAAGGAAGGAATAAAATGCACACTCATTTTGGTATGAATACTGATCTTCAATACAGGAAAGTGGGGGAGAAGGAGATAAGCAGGGTGGGGGGGATGATGGAAGGGAGAGCATTGGGAGGAGGGAGCAATTTGAAGTCATCACTCTTGGGGAGCAACAGCATCCAAAGAGAGAATAGAAGCAATGGGGGGGCAGGATAGGATGGAGGGAAATATAGTTAGTCTTACACAACACGACCATTATGGAAGTCATTTGCAAACTTAGACAGACATGGCCTATATTGAATTGCTTGTTTCCCAAAGGGAATGGGTGAGGAGGGAGGGATGAAGAACAGTTGGAAGTCAAAGTTTTAGGAACAACTCTCAAGTATTGTTCTTACTATTAGGAAATAAGAAATACTGGTAATGGGGTATAACAAGTTATCTGGCCCTACAGTTCAAAAGAGAAGATCGGGACAAGGGAAGGAAGGGATGTTGGAAGAGAGGGTCGATCGGTAATAGGGGCAATTAGAGTGCTCAGTGAATTGGGGCGGGGGGAGGGGAGAAATGGGGAGAAAATTTGGAACCCAAAATTTTGTGAAAATGAATGTTAAAAGCTAAATAAATAAATTTTTAAAAAATCCAAAAAAAAAGTAAATATGTACTGGTTGACTTTGTAGCTGCAAAAAAAAAATAAGTTTATTAACACAAAAAATATTAATGCTTAGTGCATAATTATATTCCTTTTAATAGAAATACTGTCCTAAATTTTAAAGAAAGGTAGAGACTAGTCATTGGAATTCCACTAAAAATATGATTCACTCTTCAATGTTTCTAAAACTAGTTCAAAGGAGTATGAATAAAAACTCGTCAGACTGATGAATATTTTAAAAATCTTATGAAAAGGGTAACGGTAATACTCACGAGTATCTCAAGGGAGATATATGATTTTAATTGCTACATTATTCCTAGCAAAATTTTGTAGGATTCTTCAGAAGTTTTAGCATTTCAAATAATTTATTGTATTTCATTAAGAAAATGTAATATTTGGAAAGGAATGAGAATAATAAATTAATCAATATCTATGCACAAGAGATAACACTATCTATGCTAATGAAAAAAAAATTTCATTGACTATACAATTTCTTTAAGCAAAGTGAGTCATCTTACCTAAAAGATGACACTGACACTTTATTTTTTTATTTTATTTTTATACTTTTATGTATTTATTTTTATTTATTTCTACATAAATACTTTCTTTATGAAAATTTATTTCTATTTCATAGAAATTTTAATTTGATAAATTAAGTATTTACTTTTATGAACTTAATTACCTGTATTTTACTGTATTACATTTCATTACTATTATTAAATTCACACTTACTTATGCGTTTTTATGGTATTATTTTATCATACTATTGCTTCTCATTCTTCTTTCTTACATTTCAAAATTTTGACAATAAAAGTTAATAATATTGCGTGCCTGCTGAAAATTCAATGCTTAAATTATCTTCATCAAATCAATTTTGACTTTCATTTCAAAAAGTTACATGTTTACCCAAACAGAATTCTTAAAACCCTACCTCTCTTTCAGCCTACACATTTTCATATATACACATTTGCTCTCTTAAGTACATACATTCACTGGTCAACACTTTACTTCTCTATTCTACCGTAAGAACTTGTTTTTCAGTGTCAGCACAAACTATATTCAAAAGATCAATGAACAGTACCTGGGATTCACTCAAGAACTTTTCTTTAGTCATGGTTTTCTTTTGGGTGTCTTCAAGCTGTTGCTGAAACAACATATTTTCACTCTGAATTTGTGCTAATCTTTCTTGGATAGATTCCCATTTGATAATGTAACTTGTTCACTTTCCCCTTTTTCAGTTGATTTGTGTGTTGAAGTTCCTTTTCTTCTGTTGGGCAAGGTTTAATTCTCTCTGTATGCTTTTTAAATGGGTGTCTTTTCCCTGAAGCAATCGTGCACCAGACAGCTAATTCTCTAAACTATTGGTTTTTCTTTCAGCTTTAGACAGCTCATGAGGAAGGACACCATTGTTCTCTCTTAAGCTAGGGGTGTCATGATAGCTTGTGTTGTAAACAAAGCCACTCATCTCATTCTCCCTGAAAGGAATGTTCATGGGCTAGTTTGATGACTCACTTTGCTCATGATCGAGAACAGCAGAAATCGCATGGGAACTTCATGATGCAATTACTCTCTCTACTCTGTCTCTGTTTTGCATTGTTCAATTTAAAGTTCAGAACTGCATTTTCAGTCGTCAGATCATGTACTTTTCCACTGCACTGGAATGTAATTTTTCTTAAGACTTCTTCATTCAGTTGTAATTCTTTTGAAGCTCCTCAATCTTTTCTTTTCAAACTTTTATATCTTCCATACAATGACATTCTTTTTCTTCATCCTTAATTATTACTGTGTCTAGTTCGAGTTTGAGCTTGGCAACTTCGTCGTGTAGGATTAGATTTTTATTCAACAGACATTTTTCTTTCTCATTGCCGTTAGGAATCTAAATATAACAAACAGAAAAAAAATGTTACTCAAAACAAAATTATGTATTCTGATTTTCCTTAGTAATTCAAAATAAATGCCAAGGTGCCAAGAAGCAGAGTTTCCTCAGAAAAAATTAAATTAAGGGAGTTTCACCTATTTCACATTTCTGTCCAACTCAGTTTTCAAAAAGAACAGGTCTTAAAAGTGCTTCATCAATCTGAAGATAAGAAGTAAACTTCTAGTCCCACGAAGCTGCCTTTCAGCATATTTTATTTCCTTTGCTCTATCCATTCTATTCCAAACTGGATAGTCAAAGCGCTACAATAAAAATAAAAATACTTAATATTTACACATTGCCTTTTTATATTAAATTATTTTTTTGTTTTCCGTGTTCTAGAATCACTTCCATATAGCTTAGATGTTTTCCCTTTCCTTCTCCTCCATCACCTCTCTCTACACACACCCTAACTGATTCTGTGTACAATCTTATATAGGTTCTACACGTACATTCCTATTAAACACATTTTCCTGTTTTTCACGTTGCAGAGAACAATTAAAATGAATGGGAGAAACTATAAAACAAAACATAATCCAAAGGAAAATGGTCTGCTTCATTCTGTTATCCAGTTCAGTATTTCTGTCTCAGGATGTACAAGGCGGTTTGCCTCCAGAGGCCATTCAGAATCTTTTAGGTACTTGCATGGCAATGAATTACTAAGTGTACCAGAAAAATTCGTTGCACACTGCGGTTTTTGCTGTGTAAAGAGTTTTCCTGGTTCTGCTCCTATCACTAATCATCACTTCTAATAAATCCTTTCAGGCCTGTGTGAAGTCTTCATGCCACGTTGCCTTTTAAGGTATTTTAGAAAGTTCTTCCAATATATTATCACGGCTAAAATTTGCAACACACTTAAGAAGGAAATATTTAGATTATTCTCCCCATTTTACACATCAGGACTTACGGTAGGAGATATTACTGAATAACCTGCCCATTGTCACACTCAGTACGTAGTAGTAGCAGTGTTTCAAACCACGTCTCTTCAAACTCCAAATCAAACATGCTGTTGCAATAGCTAATTCCTCTTAGGAGCTGAAGACAAGCATTTGTCCTACGTTTAGAATCATTGTCTTGGTACAATTATATTATCTCCAGAACAATGAAGTGATAAGTCATAAATTTCTTAGTGGAAGTCCTCAGAAAATTCTCTTTGCTGATAGCTGTAGCGTTTTCACAGCAACACTGATTTAAATCTTTTAGAAGTTGTTAAGTCAAAACCTCTCATTTTCGGGATGGAAAAAGTGAGACCTGCAGTGTGTTCTCCTAGTGATGGTAACCTACCCTTCACCATCATATTTTAAAAGAATGATGAAAGCATTACTGAGGCCAAAGTGTAAAAAGTGCATATTGCACTCGTATCATAGTAAAACTGGTCCAGGAGCATTGTTCCCCATTCAGGACTGGTGGAAAGAGTTACATCAAAAAGCTTATAAGCTCCATGCTGTGACATCCTTTCTGGAAGTGTAGCAGGAGGGTATGAGGAGGTTTCAGCTGAGTTAAAAGGAGCACCCCAGGGCACCATTAACCAAGGATTACTGGGGGCCACCAACACAAATGATTTCCTTCAAACAACTTTTGAAGAAAATATGAAAATGCAAAACTGTAAATTTAGAATTTGATGAATATGTATTCCTATCATGGTGAGCAATGTTGAATTAGAATTAATGTAGGAATTCAGGTCACAGATAAAGCCAGAGGTCAGAAATCTAAGAAAAGTTTTTCTGTGGCAAATATTTTTTACTTCTCTTTCATGGGACATGAATGAGACAACAAAGTGAAATAGAGCAAATTAATAATATATACATATGTGTGTGTGTATATATATATACATATATATGTATGTATATATATTATATATTATTATATTATATATAATTATATATGTATTATTATATATTATTAATTTGCTCTATTTTTATATATTTGCTCTCTCTGTATATATATATATAGTAACCCTTAATCTCTCTCGTGAAAAGTACAAAGAGATGAATCGCTTAATCAAGGAATAAAAATGGTTTGTTTTGGAGGCGTCACTTTCTACCTCTTTGCATTCCTTTCTCCCACTAATTTAGGAGTGAATGACACTGATGAGCTCCCCCTTTTCTCTGACCAGAAAAGGCAAAGGCATTACTGAAATCCAGGGATTTTTTGAGTTGAAGTAGAGTTGGGTCTCAAGAATGGCCATTGAATGAAAAAGGAAAAAGGAACAACCAAGTATAACAAACAGCATATGCGGATTTTGATAACCAGCCATGTCCCGACTTGTGTGCTGTAGACAGATGTACCGGACTGAGGATGACAAATATGTAGCAAAATGAAGAAGCACAGTCCTGATTTTGAAAATATGGACTTAGGTTGGAAAGTGATCAAAGTGAATACCTCAGAAATCTCAGTGATTTGGGAAGAAGCTTTCTTTCTGCTTCCAAGAGGATTATTCACAATTCCACCTTGTTCAACTCTGGCTTTTAGCTCCAGAAAAAAGTCTCTTTGAGATGAGCTCTTCTTCGTCCTGGGGACAACAATTTCAGAAAATTTTAAATCATCTTTTTTCCTTCCAAAGTCAGCAACAACATTTGACCTTCAACTGGAATATAGAATGTGAAAAAGCAAGGAAAATAGCTTTATAGATTAAAAGAAATGCAGGCTACTGAAAATGAAAAGCCAAAATATAATAGCATTTCAAAGATGGAAAGCAACCTCAGTCACTACCCAAGGCAAGCCTTATCAATTCTTAGGGACCTAACTCTTACAAGCCTCAACTTGAAGGCTTCACAGGTGGGGGTGGCCACCACGTCTCAAGTGAGCGCATTCTGTTTCAAGATGTTTGTGTTGGTTAACAATTTTTTCCTGACATTCACCCTAAAAATGTACATTTTGGAAACTCTGATCCATTGCTCCGAGCTCTGATCCTCAGTCTGAAGCACAGAATGCTTCATCTTTCTTCAAAATGACTGTCCTTCAAAATCCTGAAGACATAAGAATCAATATCTTTAGTTCCTTTAACAGATCCTCACAAGTCATGGACCCCCAGGGTCTTCCTGTTAGGCATCGTGCTTACTACTTGTCATAATTCTGTGAGAGCCACAAATGAATTAATCAGGATAAGCCAATCTATTCACTTCAGAGTACACAGGGATTTTCACCTTGTCTGTTTTGAAAGCTATGCTTCTCTGAATAGGATGCAAAATTACACTAGCTTTTGGGTTCTCAGATAACAGTACCAACTCAGCTTCAGTTTAGAACTGACTAAGATTAACATCTTCTCAGACAAAATGCTGTCCAATTCTATTTCCTCCAACTTATACTTATGAAACTATTTTGTATTTAATTATATAATTTTGTATTCATTCTTACTGAATTTCATGTGATTAACAGGTTCCATCCAGTGCTCTGACTTATGAAGACTTTGTCTTTCCTCCATGTAGAAAGACTTGAATAATTTTACGTAAATTAATAAGAAAATAAGTAAAAGATAAAGATCCTAGAGAGCAACGAACTATTCTGAAATAGTGAGGGATGTATACTAAAGTGTAATGTAAGGAAGAGCAAAAGGGAATGAACTTGAAATTTCATTCGCCAAGAATTTTCAGGTAAGGAAATACTCTCTGCAAAAAGAGAGGATTTCTCTGGAACTTATATTCTTATGGAAGGTGAGGAGAGATCAGTGGTGTCAAATAGATGCCCCCAGGACTGAGTTTTGTGAAGAAATTCGGGGCAATTTCAGACCTCTGGCTCAGAGTCAGGTAAGATGAACTCTGTGTCAACATTTGAAACCAGATCTTTCTGGACTTGAGGCTTATTGTATTCATTACATCATGCTGATTCTGTATTGGGAGAAATACTTCACAAAGTACCAATTCCATTGTACTTTTCCATGGCCTTTTAGACTGTAATTTTACATTCAAATGATACTAGACGGGAATTTTTTTGTTTGTTTTATATTTATGTGTACTTATTTACAAATGATTGAACATAACTTATTTATTTAAGACATTATTTATTTTATGTCTTGTTTAGGATGAAGTAGCTTGGTAAACTGCATTGCCTGTTGTATTTCCCATTTCCATGTAAAAACAATTTTATAACATTTGTTTTCAAAACTTTGAGTTCCAAGTTCTCTCCCTTCCTCCCTCCCCACCCACCTTTATTGAGAATTCAAGCAATTCAATATATGTTATACATTTGAAGTCATACTAAATACTTCCAAAATAATCATATTGTGAAAGAATAACTATATTTGCCTCCATCCAATCACACTTCCCATTTATTCTCGTCTCTCATTTCACCCTGTCCCTCCTTCAAAGTGTTTGCTTTGGATTACCCCCTCCCCCAAACTTCTTCCCTTCTGTCAATCCCCCCCTCTTATGCCCTTCCCCTTACTTTCCTGTACGGTAAGATAGATGTCCATACCCAAGAGAGTGTGGATGTTATTCCTTCCTTAAGCTAATTCTGATGATGGTAAGGTTGACTCTCTCACTCTCACCTCCCTCCTCTTCCCGTCCACTGTAAAAGCGTTCTCTTACCACTTTTGTGTGAGATAAATTACTCCCTTCCACCTGTCCCTTGTCCATTTCTCCTCCTCCCGGTACATTCCTCTTTCAACTTTTATATTACTTTTCAATACCATCCTTTGATATTCAACTCACCCAGTGCCCGCCAACTATCATAATGAGAAAAGTCTCATGAGTTACAAATTTTTTTTCCATATAGGAATATTAACAGTTTCATTTTAATAAGTTATTTATGATATCTCTTTCCTACTTTCCTTTCCATGCTTTTCTTAAGTCTTGTATTTGTAAGATTCTTTTTCTGTTGAGCTCTGTTTTACTCAAATATGTATTAAATTCCTCTGCATCATTGAATATAATTTTTCCCCACTCAGTTTTGATAGGTAAGTAAGTCTCAGTTTTAATCCTTGCTACTTTGACCTCTAGAATATATTCCAAGTTCTCTGACTTTTATATTGCCCAAGCGCCCAATTCTTGTGGTACTGGGATTGTTGTTCCACAATATTTGGATGATTTCTTTCTGGCTGCTTCCAATATTTTATCCTTGACCTGGGAACTCTGGAACTTGGCTATGACATTCTGGGAGTTTTCCTTTTCGTATCTCTTCCGGGAGATGATAGGTGCCTGCTTTCAATTTCTATTTTATTCTCTGTTTCTAGAATATCTAGAATATCAGTTCTCCTTTAGAACTTTTAGAAATATGATGTAGAGACTCTTCTTATATCATGTCTTTGAAGTAGTCGAAGATTTTTTCAATTATCCCTCCTGCATCTATTTTCCAGGTCAGATGTTTTTCGGTTAGATATTTCAGATTATTTTGTGTTTTATATTCTTTTGGTTTTGCTTCGTCATTTCTTCATTTCTGATACACTCTTTATCTTCTGTTTGCTCCATTCTAATTTTAAGGACTCACTTACTCAACGAACTTTCGAGTTTCCTTTAAAATTTGGATGATTCTGCTTTTTAAGGCATTCTTCTCCTCATTGATTTTTTCCACCTCTTTTGCCCTTTGGTCTAGTCCACTTTTTTAACACGTTATTTCCTTCAAGATATTTTTGGTCTCGTTTATGAACTTGTTGACTCCTATTTTGCCTATGATTTTTTTCCCCTTACTCTCTTTTCTCTTCCAAATTTCCCTCTATTTCTCTTATGTGATTTTCAAAATCCTTTCTGAGCTCTTCTATGACCTGGGACCAATTTATATTTATGTGATATAAAAATCATAGCCCTTTCTTAAGATTAAAAAGACTATAATACTCACCTCCCTATTCCAGGAAACCCATACATATTCTTAACAAAAAGAGATGGAAATAGTGTCTTTTAAATTTCATTTTCCCTGATTCAAATGATTTGCTACTGTTCTCAGTTCAAGGTCCAGAATTCTGAGAAAGCATTGAAGTTTCTGTTGAGCTCCACTTTTTTACATCATCATTCTTTTTTCCTTAACTGATGTCTAATATTTTCAAATAGCATTTCTGCAGTCACTTGCTTCACTTCCTCTTGTTTCAGAGTAAACCTAGGTGAAAATTGCCTTTTTTCAATGACAGTTCAGTGGAAGGAAGTAATAAATGCCATTTGAATATACTCATCTGGATGTCTAAAAGAAAAAGAATGTTCATTTCAGCTGAACTAAATCCATGTAGGGAACTCATTGTCAAGAAACTCCCTCTATTGATGCAGAGTGGTCCGTGCTCTACCCTTTGAAGCTTACCTTTTCGTATTACCTGTGGCACTGAGAATTTGTTGGCCTGCACAGGCCCACAAAGTCAGGACATGTTAGAAATTGATGGGGTGCTTGGGTGCATGTGATTGGACTCCTATTCTAAAATCACATTTCTCTTCAAAGATAACATTTGTTGTTAGCCTCAAAACCCTATCTCAGGCAGTTTCTCCCCAGTCCAAGAACACAGCCTGCCCCAGCAACCACTATTTTCTCATTTACTGATACAGTAGCAAGTTCCAACTAGAGAATTCATGAGTTTAAACAGCTGTATGCTGGCTGACCTGTTTGTGTACTTGATCATAATGACATTCACTACTCACTGACCAATCATATGTATCTTAGACTTCGATATAAGTACACTCCCTTTCATTTATCTCCTCCAACAAGATATTCATGAGATCAGGACGGTATTCCTTAGTCAGTCCTGTGGCCAGTGGTCAGTCCTGACCACTAGTTGACTTAGTGAGGTTTCAGGCCTAAAATTGTACCTCCATGGAGTGGCCCTTATTCGTTTCCAGACGAATGTTGGGTAAAATACTTCCCCAGTAGCAAAACTACATGTTCCTTTAAGAACTATCCATTCCATAATCCCACCTTGAATCATCTAGTTAGCCTATTTGACACATGTTTTACTATAGAAAATCCTCTAGAAACATTACCTGTACACAGATAAGGTTGCAGGTGCCCTAAGGACCCTTGTCCGCTGAAAAATGTAAATCTTTACTTTGAGTTCAGAAATGCTTGAGTCTTTGCATTCATTCGAAGTGAACTGCCCCTTGTACTATGATCTTGGCAAGGGTCTCACTGCCCCCCTTCTAGCCTTCATCAAAATCAGTGAGGAACCCATTTTTTATCCAGGCTACTTTAGGGCATTATAGTTCTATGAAAAATGGGTCATATTCTTATTTGTGTACAACTTCTTTTTTGTATTCAATGAAAAGGAATTCCATAAATTCTATATAGCTAGAACAACAGACTTTTTTCATTATTCCTGAGTTTTGATGCATTGGGATGACTCTGGAGAAATGTGTAGAAGGGCATGTACATAAAATTCTATCCATTTTCCCATCACTATTGATTATTCAGAGTTGACTTTTTTACTTCATTTTGAAAAATAAAACACAAATAATTGTGCTACCATTTTCAAATTTCGCTCAAAATACATCTCTTCCTTACATCCCTAGAGTGCAAATGAATAAGTAAGGCTCAACAATAATACTGTTTTAATGACGTAGTCCTTTTGCCTTTCTAATCTTAAATCCCCTGTCACATTTCTTCAACAGTAAGAATAATGCTTCCAAGACTTTCTTTAAAATCGCGAGTTTCATACCTAAGGCCATGGAGTTCTCTGTTCCATTCTGCTTTTTGGTGTACGAACTCACATATCCTTTGTCCTGTTTCTGGCCATCCTTCCTGTAGTCCACGAATCTTGCTTTGTAAACTCTTAACTTTTCTGGTGAGTAGTGGGCAATGCCTTTTTTCACGTTGTAGTGATCAGTCCTATCCAGGAACAGCATCCTCAGGTTTCACAAGTTTAATAAGATGTATACAGACAAAAACACAAAATAAAAATATGAGTATTTTAAAATCTGCAAGACAGTAGCAGTATTCCCAGAACTGAAATGCTCTTGCAATGGCAAAATAATATCCAAGCATAAATCCGGAGAATATAACAAAATATTACTTGGTCAAAAACTTCACATTGTGTATCAGAATAACCTATTTTTCTGTGAGCATTGAAGAAAATGATAAAAGATCACTAAGGGATAAATTACTTAATAGAAAAAATATATATGAAAGCTCAGAATTCTTCACAGTATGAGAAAAATATATGTGGAAAGTAAATATTTTGATGTGTACTCTGCGATGGGACAAATAAGATTAATATAATGGATGCTATGCCTAATATCTATATATTTCAAATATACTGAATGATTTTATAAGTATCATAAATGCGTTTTATTTTACAAAGTTGTGTGGAAACACGGCTTCTCCTTTAGAGATTGATAATAGCAAAAACCGTTCAAGATTCACATGGTAATATCAATCTTCGTTTATTCATTGGCCAGACTTCTAGTAACTTGAAACAAATATAGCTGAAACAGCAGAGGAAAGTGAAAAATTCTTTATAGTATTAAGCAAAATAGCTGCCCCTTTACTCTTCAGAGAGGTATGGAGCCAAATTGTTACCTAACCCAGAGGTAGTAACGTGTGTTATGTCAAGTTACAGATTCAACAGATTTGAGTATTGGGTTTCCCTTGGTAACTTTCAATTCTTCGTATATTTCAGTGTTTAGCAAAACTGAGGCAACAAGACAAAACTCGCTTGCTAGATGGAGCCACACTGATTGTAGCAGGAAGTGAAGCTGACGGTAAGAGAAATGATAAGCTGAAACATTCAAAACAAAGGAAGAAGCTGTGGCACAGAGAAGTCAAAAGGCATGTTAATACTCACACAATTGGTATGTGTATAAGGCAGAATCTGAACCTAGCCATTTCTGGTACGGTGTCCAGTACACTGTACTATATGTCATGTTGACAGAAGAATTACAAAAATTAGGCAGAACACTGACAAGATTGTTGACATTTTGTGCCGTTTTATGGAAGATTTTAGTAATTTAACCATTCTTTTCATGAAAGAGATCACTGCCTGATCTCTTGATACTTGAAGTCAAGTCAATCTCTTCAATGGTTCTCCTTTCACCAACCAAGCAAATAAAATTAATGCACCTTATCCTACCATGAAGTATTAATAACACACATTATATAATATAGCACTTAGGGGCTTACAAGATACATTCCACCCCCCAAAAAATCCTGTGAACTATGGTATTTTCTTGATTAAGAAACTGAAGCTCCAAGTTTAAGTGACTTGGCAACAGAAAAAATCTCGGCCCTCGGCAAATTTGTAATCCCCTAAGTTTCCATATTTAATTCTCACTGCTAAATACTGTCCAGAAAAACTCGATTTTTCGCTGTCACTTTTCTGCCTTTTTACTCAGTTTCCATCGTTTAAAGGTTCATTTCACCTCCCTATACTCCCATGATCTATAGCTACTGAATTCATACCTATCCTTTAAAACTCAACTCACATGCTACCTTCACACACAGGTTATTTTTTCTTGAAAGTTAGTGTTCTTTCCCCCACTGAAGCTCACAGAGCATTATGACGGTGCATTTCATACATATGCGTATATATACAAATATGCATTTGTATGAATATTTATATATATAAATACATATATAGCACATGTGTACACATATATCTACTTAGGTACACATGCACTTATATTTATATGAATATACATATCAGTATTCGAGTTACCTAGGTAGGGTATATCCCCTATTAGATTGCACACTCAATGAGATAACTTATACAAACTTTGTGTATTCAGCACAAAATAGGTACTTAGTAATTGTTTTTGAACTGACACAAGTAGAAGATGGCTGAAAAATTTATGACCCTGCAATCAACACAATCCCTTTCCCCTTGGCCAAGGCCTGTCAGTGATTGACTTTCCTCTATTTTGTTGTGAATGAATGGCATAAGGTTGCAATGGTCTCTTCTTGTATACATGCACGTCCTCGATTTCTGTTTAACAGTTATTATGTTTCGAAATTTTAAACTGTACTTACCTTTGCAATCACTACTGAGCTGTTCAACCAATAACAAAATATTCTTACAGTTTAAGGGAGATAAATCGTCATCCTCTTTATTTGTCTCAGAGGACTAAGTGACGTCCTCCCAATCATTTGCACACCACTTTGTCCTGTAAAATAAGTAACAGTAGGGGAAAATTCAAAAAAAAATCAGAAATCTTTAAAATAATAACGGTGGCTAACATTTCTCTCACACATGAGGGTTTTCACAACACTTTATATACATCATCTTGTGGCATCCTCACAACCATTTTGTGAGACAAGCATTACTCAAACTCATTTCACAGATGTTAGGTGGCTTGTCCAGCACCACAGAGTTAGCTAGGATCCCAAGGACGGATTTTAATATGAGTAGAATATAAGGTAGTTCAAAGTTTACTCTAAATTCTTCATGATTAACCTTTTAACTTTCAATATGCATTACAAATCTAAAAGGCAAATAACAGTTTATAGAGTTTATGTATTCTCACTTCAGATATTATAACATGACCTTTATACTAGGCTCAAAAAGTGCAAATTAAGGACAATGATGTATGAAAGGTGATATAAACACCACACTATCCAATATATGTTTAATTTCTGGGTTTTTAAAATTTCTCCTATCTTCATTGAATTTGGCATCCCTTCAGGTTATTTTTATGTAGTGTCTCCCCTCCTTTTCCCTGTCTAAATATTAGAGTTATTTACAGTCACTCCTCAAACCCATTTATCTGACTGTGACCCTAAAACTCTACTCAAACTGCTTCCTCCAAGGTTGCCAATGGTATCTTCACTGCTAAATCTGATCACACTTTTTGAAGTCTTTTTCTTTCATCACCTTACCTAGCATCACAGCCTTGGTAATGAGGCTGACACAGGCACTGACTGACCTAACTCAGTGTTTGGGAGGGTCCAAAGAATATTATGGAAGAGAAACTGTATTATACTGTTGTATGCCTGTGAAACCTGGACACTATAGGAGGTCCATGACGGGAAACGGAATCTCTTTCATTTGAATGGTATTAGGAAGATTCTGAAGATTATCTAGAAGGACAAGGTACCAGACTAAGTTCTTTTCTAGATATTGAATGTTCAGGCCTTCAAACTCTACAAATCTGATGGGCTGGTCACATGGTTTGAATGAAAAACTTACGCTTGCAAAAAAGACTCTTTTTTGAAGGACTCACAAAGAACAAGCGTTCACACGGTGGTTAGAAGAAGCAATGCAAGGACACTCTCATGGTCTCTCTTAAGAACTTTGGAATTCATTATGTGACATCGGAGACACTGGCACAGGACTGCTCATCATGGGGTGACCACATCACAAAAGGTGTTGTGCTCTGTGAACAAATCTGAATTGAGATAGCTCAAAGGAAACACAGGATACCCAAATTTGTTCACAAATACTCACAAGGACCATTTCTGCCTAAAGTGAGGTAGACCATTGCTAGTCGGAACTGGTATCATCAGCCACAGTCAGACACACTGAATCTGGACTCAAGCACAATGATGTTATTTTGGTCTGCTTTGAGAACAGAGGTCATACATACTGGAAGCATTTTCAGGTTGAGGAAGGATACAGTGGAATTGTTATTGGCAACTGGAAGACGGGTTTAATTTCCAGGAGAGAGGGATAGCTTATGCTACTGGATGTGATCAAAGTTGGTCCCTATATGTACATTCTTGTGGGGATCAATCAAATCCTGGCAATAAGGTGCTGATTGTTTTTGCTGAGAAGCGAATAAAAAAGTCTCTAGGTAACTCAGACCAGATGGAGAAAAGTTCTCGGGTTCAATCTGTATCAGTTTTAGGGAATCTGGGCTAGAGTCTAGACCTATGAATTCAGGGATCGTGGGATAATTGAACACTTACATATAATCATTGCCATTTCTATTTAATATTTGTCCACTATTTCCCTTTATGAATAGTTCAGAAAAAAAAATGGCTGTTAGGTCAAAGTTTGGCAAACTTTGGGATGGATTACATTATCATGCATGTAGTAGTAGGTACTCTGTTACATTAATTGATAGAGTTTTTATTTAGTATGCCTTTAAAAGAAACAAATAAATCAATTTATTGGGAAATGATTATCAGGGAGATGAGCAAAATCCAGGAAAGCTTCCTGGAGTTTACACCTGTGAAAGTTTCTGAAGGAAGAGAGAGATTTCAACAGATAGCCCGAATGCATACAGAGCAGGACAAAATACAGAGTAAGTGGTAGAGCAGTTTGGCTGAAAAATGAGAGTGAAGACGAGCAGGATGAATTAAGACTGGTCAGACTCCTACTGTCAAGGGTCCTAGAAGGCAGCGCTCCTTCATCTCCTGAACATTTGCTGGAAGGTGTGTTTTTCTGCTGGGTATTGGAAATATTTTTTTTGACTTTGTACATTACCCTATGCCCACCACATTTGAATATCCTTAGACTACATATCAAGATAGCAACACGCCAAGAAAAGGAGGCAAAAGGTGCAAAGAAGGGTGAGAGCAAAAAGCATAACCTATTCTTGAATAAATGAATTTCGGGAGGGAAAACATATGTCTGGGTAAAAGTCAGTAATAAGAACTCCCAGTATAGACTGAGGCCTTCATACCCTCCCTCAAACTTTATGAAAGTAAGAGAATTCTTTGTTTCTTTTTCTTCCTGATTCCAATGAACTCATTTCCTACTATCTATATTTCTGACTTCCTATTGCCTACATTTTTCTTCAGTCACTGTTTGCTGTCAAGAGTGTGAACATTAACAGCCTTTCGAAAGCAGATACATAAGATTGTTTTTTAAAGATGAAGGTTATTACTCATTTTCTTCAATTTGTGTTTTATCTGATAGACACAGCGAATAAATAACCAGAGGTTTCAGGATCAGGGAATGAGAGCGACCAGGGAGTAAGCATCACAGGCAAAATTTGAATTCAGGTCCTCTGCTTCTACAGCCAAGGCAACGTTTCTCCAATGGACCACACTTCATTCCTGTCTACCTAGTTAACATTGGAAAAAAAACTGGTTTACTCATTTTTATTAATGAATATAATGTCTACTCTTGATACCGAGTTCCCAATGGAGTCATGGATTTGTGAATTAAGGATTTGTTAAAAATCATCATCGAAAAGTTCAAGAGCAGTCTGATAAGTTCAAGTATTATTTCCTTAGTGTCTCTGCCTCGGCTTACCTGTATAATTTGTTTGACAATAATTGTCTCATTTTTAAATCTTCAAAAGAAAGCTGGGCATATTTCTGTCTCTCTCTCCCTCAGTACCGTCTTGATATGAGTTTGTCATTCTTGAGAGTTGGGATTCCAGATCTCTTATTGGTTGCTCCATTTGGTTCCTTAGATCAGCATTCTTATTTTCTAATTTGTAATTATAAATATTTCTAATTTATTTTCTCTTCATTGTTCTAACTTGTCTGTCTCTGCTGAGTCTAAACCAAACGGAAAACAAAGAATGAAATTAATGAGAAACTGCCCAGTTTTATCGTGGAAATTAACAGATGTCTACTTCTTAGCTTTCACTTTAATTTCAGTCAGGGATTCAGAGACCGATTCTGAATTTCTAAAAATAGATTCGAACTTTGAAAGTATTGATCATAAAGTTCATCTGAATTAAATTTTAACTAAAAGCAACAACAGCCCTATTTCTACAGGAAGTTAGTCATTCGTTTGCACTCTGGTACTTACTCTGGTGCTAGTATTAGGATCATTCCAAAAAACATGTATAATTCCAAAAGTTGTCTTCAACTCCAGAATCTCTGGGAATGCTTACTTTGGGTGTACAACCGGGAAAAATATCCTAAAATTTCATTTACATTGAAATATTTTACAATCGTAGTCGTGGTAAATGAAGTTACCTGGAGGAATGTATGGAGTTCCTTTGGTTTTTCATCAGTTTCCAGCCATGCTCGTTCATCAAGATCATGTTTCTATTCTGTGCCATTTAGCTGCATTTTAGCTTAGGAATTTCCAGATGATGTCTAATAGCAACAACTTCTTCTTCCAGGTGTTTGCTGTCTGCTTCCAACTGGTCACATTTCTTTTGCAAGATTTTCCTGAAAAAAAACCTCTTCTTGAAGATTTTGATCAATTGATCCCAAGTGTTTATAAAATGAAAATGCTGCTTCCAATTGCTGTGTAAGGTATTTAATCTGTATAAAAGAACATTATCAAGTTACACCAATTCAATTTAGGTCTTTCAAACTAAAGACTAATTTTAAACTGATAACATTAAATTATTTTGAATTCAGTTGTAATTAAATGCATCATTCTCTACATATTACAGCTACAAATTGTATTTCCTGAAATGATTACTCAGGTAAAGTGACAAATCAAAAACAAAATTAAGACTGAAATGATAAACCAAGAATTTCTTTGATTAGCTCTGATACTCAGTGTAATCCACATTTCATATTTCATCCCATATTTTCTTCTGTGATCTCTAATTTTCTCATGCATCTTTTTTCCACCTCTTAATACAGTGCGCAGATATCAATAAAATTCATACTCGAAGGAGATCAATAAATTCTTCACTTATGCCAGGCCTAAGGCAGCAAGACATCTCAAAAGGAATTTGGAAAGACATGAAATTTCCTTTCTCATTCTAATGAGAAGACTGATTCTATGTTGATAAACTTCACTGAGAAATCAAATACATTTATAGCCATTTGAAGGCGACATGGTAGGATTTTGGGTTACAGAGCCAGAGAAAACCAGAGAGGTCTTTCTCAAAACTCAGGTGACAGTACCCAGGAACATCACATTGTTTCTCAGAGCTTCTGTTGTGAAATGGCCGTCTTCCTGCTCCCCAAGTGCTTTAAGGGAATAAACCAACACGCTAAACAGGACTCGATCGTTATTCCTTCAGACCCAGGGGTTAGAGGACAGACTGAAATAAGTGATCAATAAAACATATGCTACCACTGCCTTCCAGAGGACCAATCCTCAGTAAATGTTAAGAAGTTAATTCTTTATGATAAATATTGATGAGAACTGCAAGACAGGAGATATCATCTACGAACATTAATGAGAGTTAAGATAAAATGTTTCTAAGGAGTCACTTGACATAGAAAAAAAGAGTATTACTATTAGTTAGCATTTAAATAGCACTTTAAGCATTATCAGTGGGATCACATTTGAACACTTGTTTTTCAAAACCTTGCTAGGAGTTTCCCCCAAATCCTGCTGGGAGTTGGGGAAATGGCTCAATATTACCAAATACTAGAATCCTTACAAATTAAGAAATAGTTCAAGATGAATTACTCAACTTATTATTCCTCAAGTTCGAGAAAAATCTTTGCTTCCCTAAAACAGAAGAGCAATGTATAGGCCATACTGCAATGAAGTCGGTTTCACCCACTTCCTGGTGGAATGATATGAAAATCTCCTTAGTATTCGACTCCTTTCTCCTCTTAAAACAACTCAAGTCCTGTTTTCACTTTTAACTCTTTTAACTCAATTACCTTGTATTATGAAGGTTCTTAATCAGCGGTAATCACCTTGCAATCAAATTTCTTTCGTTGTTGTTTTTTTTGGGGAGGGGGGTGATTTTGCCATTTTAAAAGCTCTTAAAGAGCGAGTGCTTTTCAAATTGTTTCTGCTTAGTAGTCATCTTTTTGGGGGGGATATGATTTGGATCTTTAGAAATCCCGAAGAAGTGTCAGAAGAAGTTCAGAAGTTCTAAGAGATCCTGCAATCAGTGCCCCTAAAAGACTTTCTATCATGTGTTTCTTCAAATAGCTTATCTCCCTCTGGTAGCACTCTGATTGCTGGAAAGTTTTTCTTGAGGTCCAATCTAAATTTCTGTCTTTGCACACTTCCATTGATGAGTAGAACAAGTCTAATATTTCTCTCACCTGAGAAAGCTTTTTAATCCTTGAGAAGTACCATTAACACAATATATTTAAATACATTCTATTTGATATAAGTTCCAAGATGGCAGAAGAAGAAAACCTTCTAGCATATAAATCTAGAAAGAAAGTTAGTAGAGTCCAGAATTTTCAGGGAGATTATCAAGTCCCAAGCTTGTTTACTGAGTTGCTAAGAGCAGCAAGAGGTGACTAGGCCTGAAATAGTAATTGTTGTCTTCCTAGCATGGGGAAGATGTAAATCTCAAGGACATTGGTGTCCAATGACCTGGTGCATATTGTAACTATTTCAAAAGGTATATCAAGGGAAGTCATTTTACACAATTCAATATTCAGGATTACCTGATTTTTTAAAGCATTAATTTCTCTACCCATTTCAGAATCAGTTCACTTCACTCCCACCCTGGTCAACAACATCTCCATTTTCATATTCTTTTAATGCCGTCATGGCTGTTTCCAACGCGTCGAAACATCTGTGACAATGAACAGAATAATTAAGTCAATGTCTTCATAGCTTACATATTATACATTTCAAAAGGGTAATTTTTGAACCACTACCTTAAATTATCCTCAATCATAGAGAAGAAAATAAATATAAAAAGAGTTCTTGTCATTACTCAACACATCTGACGATATTTTGGGAAATAAAACCAGAGAAACAGTAGCCTCACCAATGATTTCATCTCTCTTTCAAAAGATATATATTCGTCATCAGCTCTACATTAATGTCACTTCATTTTAGAACACTGCCCACATGATTTCTCGTTATGCTGTCATATTTGTAGAACGAAGGATGCCTTCCAAATAATATAATACAACAATTAAAGGATAAGGAAATTCATTTTGAATAAAAAAAGTTTTACAGTGCTGTGTTGTTTCTTCGTTATTTTCATTGTCGATCCATGTAAATTGGCTGGGGAAGTGTTTAAAGGTCCTAGGCTATAAAACACAAATGATCTCATTTAATGCTATTGGAATACCAAGTTGCATTTAAAATGTTGCTTTAGTGGATGGAATTACAGGTAGTCTCTAACTTGAAAAATCAGATGGATCTCAAACGCTCCTTTGCAAACTGACTTTGTGGAACAGGGGAGGCATTTCTCCCTCCCACTCAGAGGTAGTACTCTTAAAAGCAGTTCAATAAAAGCCCCGCAAAAACTAATTCTATCGTAACACTACTAAATTAAAGTCCTGGAAAATGCAGGACCATTTAGAGATTGTCCTCTCCCACTAATATGGCAACCTCTCGCCTGTGGTAAGAAGCTCTGATACCTCGACAGTGATAGCCTCTTGCCACATTCAATTAAAAGTCATCCACTGGAATTCAGTTACAATGCAATTTGAAAGCATTAAATGCTTACCTTTCAAAATTGTGACAGAATACAGAATTTAGATAGACCGTGGTCGATGCTCTCATTGAAGCAGGATATGAAATAAATGTGCAGATAATGACAATATACAACCACGTGTAAGAGCTTTAGGCGAGTGTAATGGAAATTTCAATGTGAACTCAGATGGGGAAGGTCATTCATTATCAAGTACAGAGATCAGAGTAGGCCCCAGTGAGAAACTGCATTTGGGTGAGGATGAGTGTAGATACCATGGGTAAATATCACAGGCACAGGACAGATTTGGGAAAGCCCAGGGCATGTTTTGAAGCACAGAGAATAGCCCAGTTGAACAGGAGTGTAAAGTGTAGAAGACAGAATAATATAATTGAAGAGAGAAAAGGCACGCTGCTGGCACATCGTGAAGAGCCTTATATCCCAGGTCAAGAAATGCTGTGGGGTCTAGCTCAAAAGTCATATACTTAACTTAGTTTGGCTGATCCCACAAAATTAGAAGAGGCCTTTTACTCCTTCAGTCTCTGACTGCATTTCATTTCGACCATTTTTTTTTTTATTTTTCTAGTTTTTTTTTATTTTTTTTATTTTTATTTTTTTTATTATTAAATTTATTTATTTAACTTTTAACATTCATTTTCACAAAATTTTGGGTTACAAATTTTCTCCCCTTTTATCCCCTCCCCCCCCAAACACCAAGCATTCTAATTGCCCCTATGACCAATCTGCTCTCTCTTCTATCATCCCTCTCTGCCCTTGTCTCCATCTTCTCTTTTGTCCTGTAGGGGCAGATAGCTTTCTATACCCCTTTACCTGTTTTTCTTATTTCCTAGTGGCAAGAACATTACTGGACAGTTGATCCTAACACTTTGAGTTCCAACTTCTCTTCCTCCCTCCCTCCCCACCCCTTCCCTTTGGAAGGCAAGCAATTCAATATAGGCCATATCTGTGTAGTTTTGCAAATGACTTCCATAATAGTTGTGTTGTATAGGACTAACTATATTTCCCTCCATCCTATCCTGTCCCCCATTACTTCTATTCTCTTTTGATCCTATCCCTCCCCATGAGTGTCGACCTCGAATTGCACTCTCCTCCTCATGCCCTGCCTTCTATCATCCCCCCCACCCTGCTTGTCCCCTTATCCCCCACTTTCCTGTATTGTGAGATAGGTTTTCCTACCAAAATGAGTGTGCACTTTATTCTTTTCTTTAGTGGAATGTGATGAGAGTAGACTTCATGTTTTTCTCTCACCTCCCCTCTTTATCCCTCCACTAATGAGTCTTTTGATTGCCTCTTTTATGAGAGATAATTTGCCCCATTCAATTTCTCCCTTTCTCTTCCCAATATATTTCTCTCTCACTGCTTGATTTCATTTTGTTTTAAAGATATGATCCCAACCTATTCAATTCACTCTGTGCACTCTGTCTCTATGTATGTGAGCGTGTGTGCATGTGTAATCCCACCCAGTACCCAGATACTGAAATGTTTCAAGAGTTACAAATATTGTCTTTCTATGTAGGAATGTAAACAGTTCAGCTTTAGTAAGTCCCTTATGACTTCACTTTGCTGTTCACCTTTTCATGGTTCTCTTCATTCTTGTGTTTGAAAGTCAAATTTTCTTTTCAGCTCTGGTCTTTTCATCAAGAATACTTGAAAATCCTCTATTTCATTGAAAGACCATTTTTTCCCCTGAAGTATTATAGTCAGTTTTGCTGGGTAGGTGATTCTTGGTTTTAGTCCTAGTTCCTTTGACTTCTGGAATATACTGTTCCATGCCCTTCGATCCCTTAATGTAGAGGCTGCTAGATCTTGTGTTATCCTGATTGTATTTCCACAATACTTGAATTGTTTCTTTCTAGCTGCCTGCAGTATTTTCTCCTTGACCTGGGAACTCTGGAATTTGGCCACAATGTTCCTAGGAGTTTCTCTTTTTGGATCTCTTTCAGGCGGTGTTCTGTGGATTCCTTGAATATTTATTTTGCCCTCTGATTCTAGAATCTCAGGGCAGTTTTCCTTGATAATTTCATGAAGGATGATGTCTAGGCTCTTCTTTTGATCATGGCTTTCAGGTAGTCCCATAATTTTTAAATTGTCTCTCCTGGATCTATTTTCCAGGTCTGTTGTTTTTCCAACGAGATATTTCACATTATCTTCCATTTTTTCATTCTTCTCTCTTTGTTCTGTGATTTCTTGGTTTTGCATAAAGTCATTAGCCTCCATCTGTGCCATTCTAATTTTGAAAGAACTATTTTCTTCAGTGAGCTTTTGAATCTCCTTTTCCATTTGGCTAATTCTGCTTTTGAAAGCATTCTTCTCCTCATTGGCTTTTTGAACCTCTTTTGCCAATTGAGTTAGGCTAGTTTTTAAGGTGTTAATTTCTTCAACATTTTTTTGGGTCTCCCTTAGCAGGGAGCTGATCTGCTGTTCATGCTTTGACTTCATGTCTCTCATTTCTCTTCCCAGCTTTTCCTCCACCTCTCTAACTTGATTTTCAAAATTCTTTTTGAGCTCTTCCATGGCCTGAGCCCATTGGGTGGGCTGGGACACAGAAGCCTTGATTTCTGTGTCTTTGCCTGATGGTAAGCATTGTTCTTCCTCATCAGAAAGGAAGGGAGGAAATGCCTGTTCGCCAAGAAAGTAACCTTCTATAGTCTTATTTCTTTTCCCTTTTCTGGGCATTTTCCCAGCCAGTGACTTGACCTCTGAATATTTTCCTCACACCCACCTCACCTCCTGATCCTCCCAGCCCGTGTTTGTGGTCTGAGATTCAAATGCTGCTTCCAGCCTCAGGGCTTTTGGCGGGGGCAGGGCTGCTATTCAGTATGAGATTATGATCTGGTGCTGAGATCGGGGCAGGGCCACCTCTCAGGCTCAGTTCCCTCAGGGGGTTTATGCGCAGACCTTCCGCAATGGATTCAAGCTCCCGCCCGCTTGGGGAGCCCCTGTCTGCAGCCGCCTCTCAGCTTCTACCTCCCGGGGGGGGGGCCTGAATTATGGGGGCACCCCACTCCCCTCTCGACCCGCCAAAGAGACTCTCTCACCCACCCCTGTCACCTGTGGGTGGAGGGACTTGTGCGGCCGCTGGAGATCCAGTCCCTGAAGCCTGCTTGGATCTGTTTCTCTCGGTGCCGCAGCCGTGGCCGCAGCAGGTCTGGGCTGGGCTTTGTGTCTGCAGCGCGACGGACCTTTTGCGAGAGGTTTGCAGATCCCTCTGTGGGTGGAGGGACCCGCGTGGCCGCTGGAGATCCTGTCTGTGAAGCCTGCTCGCATCTTTTCCTCTCGGTGCCGCGGCCGCGGCAGGGCTGCACTCAGCTCCCAGTCCCGGCGCCCAGTCCGCAGCGCGAAGGACCCCCCGCGAGAGGTTTGCAGGTCTCTCTGGAACAGAAATCTCCCTCGCTCCAATGTTCTGTGGCCTCTGGGTGCGGAATTTGCCGTGAGTTACTTCCCTGTAGCCATTCTATGGGTTGTGGGTTCAGAGCTATGTGTATGTGCGTCTTTCTACTCCGCCATCTTGGCTCCGCCCCCTCATTTCGACCATTTTAAAGCACTTAATACATTCTCATTTGCACAGCTTATTTGGGTCCCTACATTACCTCTTTGAATAGCCTACAATCACTCACTGTCAAAGCAGGGACTGCACATTAGTAATCGACCCCTGCCAGTCCAGGACCAGCACAGTATTTTATATACAATCGATGTTTGATAATACTTTTTGACTGAATGACAATTGAACAAATTAGGTAAATAATGAAGGAAATAAATTAGGATGGAAAACATAGAGATTTACCATAGAGAAGCATTTGTGTCCAGAAATAGTATACTGAACAAGCGACTGTCAAATGCTGTATAGTATCATTCCACCAAACATACTTTCAGGTACAGGTGCTATGCAGCATTTTACTATACCTCCAGAGATGCAGGACAGAAGGTTTATTTGTCAGCGGTAAGTTAGTGAAGAAAATGAAAGTGAAAAAAAAAAAAACCCTTTGTTCACTTAGAATCATCCATGGTGGAATTCTATAAGTGTTAATATACAAAATGAATTTGTACTCAGTATTTAACAAAATAGTGAAGTCCTTGCTTACTTTATGTTTCCTTTGAAAGGCCTGCCAAAAGGGGTCTTACCGATTTAAATCTTCCTCTAATTCATCATTTCTCTTCATTTGTCGTTCTAGAGAATCTTCCAGACATTGCTTCCACTCATTGAGTCTCGTGAATTTTTCCCTTTCAATACGAAGCTTTAAAAAAATTTTACAATGAAAAATATCACAATTGAACTGGCATTTCTCAAAGGGATTCTCTTCATTAACTCTAGCTCCAATTGTAAATATCAATTTAAGCATAGATTGTTGAACCAAAACAAATATGGAAAGATTTGAAAATGATTGATCTTCCTTGACATGACATACATTTCCCGTGATTTCACTACAAACTATTTCTTTTCTTTTGAAATTTAAATCAATGAAAGTTCTGATTTGATTCAATATAGGTATTACTTTTACCAACAATATTCATAAATTTAGGAATGGTTGAAAGGAATAGGAATGAATAGAAAGTGGGCCAAGTTTCCCAACACACCACACCTTGGAGGAACATTGGCCTTTCCTACTTCTCTAGAACCCATGATAATTATCCGTTCAGCTCCACTTCCCCTTTGTGTTGGCACACCTGACCCATGTTCCAATCATTCCTATGTTGAAATGACAATGTATGTCTTTGTAAGTAAGGGTGTAAAACAGTTCTGCTAATCTCTTTGTACTGAAATAAGAGAGATGCAACGTGAGTAAATTGACGTTTTCTTTTTCTCCTTGAGTGGTTATCTGTTGTTCCCGATTATGAGCCAGGTGCTCTTTACTCTCTTGCAAAGGAAGACAGAAGTCTGCTCATTGTGGTGAATACCGCATTTCTCCTCTTTGCTTCCACATTTCTCCAATGAATGATTACCACAGCTGCAATTTCTTCATTTCCTATTTCCATTTCATTCATCTATTTATCTGTAACTCTTCCCTTATTTATTTTCTATTTATCTGTGACTTAATTGGTATAGGAAATTCCCAGTCATAACGTTTATAACGTATCAGTACAAATAGGCCCTGCCCTCAACCGACATCTCAGAATCTGCAACTCTCAGAGTTTTACTGAATAACTTAGGGCACCAAAATTATACAAAACTGGCCCAGGTTCATGAAGCCATTTATGTCAACATTGGGATTTCAACCTACGCTTACGTCTGAGGCAAGATCTCTATTCCTAAAATATAGTGCCTTTCTTCATTGCCATAAAATCAGTTATTCCCTCCTTACTAGTCTACTACAACTGCATTCTCAAGAGGTAGAAGTCATACTGGTATCCAAAAACTTTTCTTCTTAGTCTCTGACTTCACTGAAACATAGATCCTCTTTCTCTTCTGTGATTGGTAATTTATTTTCCCTATAAATTATCCTTTCACCCTGTTTCTCTTTCCTCTTCTATCTCATGGAGACCCCTTTGGTCCTGGATCATGACTTCAAGCCGAGGATCAAAGAGTGAGGGAGGTGAGCATTTAATCCCACCTTCTCATTTTACAAAGGAGGAAGCAATCACACTGGTGTTAAATCAGTTGCATACAGTTTAATTAAAAACAAAAGGGCTACTGGGTCTTTCTGTTCTAATTTTGCCCCCACACCAATCTTTCCTACAAAATGCTAAGCCAAGTACTATCAAACATCGTTGTGATCATGTTACTGCCTTACTCAGCAACATGTACAGGAACTTCTATGGGCTATCAGATTGAGGCTTAAATTCTCCGTCTTTTTTTCTCTTATCTCTCACTTCATCACATTTTTCCAACTTTTAATTCTAATTGCTCTACGGCTCCCCTCCTCACACTCCTATGCTTTTTGTATTTTCCTATCGCTCCCTATCCTACTGATCCATCACTTTCTTAGCCTATTGGACTCCATTGCTCTCCTATCCTGCTGATCCCTTCCCAAATCTCGAAGGCAACTCAAAGTTCTCACTTTTCTTCAATGCTTTCCTTACTATTTTGCTGCAATGATCCTTGCCTTCACTGCATTCTTTGAGATTTTTGTCTGCAGCATTCAGTGAATATGCTATTGGGGTAAGTGCCTACATTGAGAATCACCTCTCATTTTAGTTCTTTATTATTTCAGTGTCTGCTGGTGATATATTGTATAGGGACCTAGCAGGAATTCACTAAATATTTTCAGGATAATCAACTGCACTATACTCATTTAGAACTATAAACAGAGCAAAAATGGACAAGTCATGAGTTAGTACAGATTTTTTATAAATGAAGAATCCAAGGTTTGAGAGAGAAAAACATTCATAAAAACAAGTTGTATGCCAAGAGACTGAGCCAGGACGTAAAATTTTGAAAGTTCACCCTCCTATATATGCTATCAATAATGTATATACATATATACAGATGTATAGATGTGTGTACGCATATATAAAATTCAGATATTTGGCAATTTTTCTTCCACTAGAGTTGCTACTTCAGCAAATTTGCACTGGGAACTTCTTGTGTTAAAAATAGGGGTGGATAATACCATCTGTTCTAACCTCCACCTCTAGTGATCTCTCCTTTTCATAAATACTTACGTTTACCATTCACTTAGTAGTTGTTTATATGCTACGTTGTATTAAACATCAAATTCCTTTATTTGGCATTGGTATGCTAGAGAGACTGAAAATTCTTCAAGGAGAAAATGCATGTCTTATACATAGCTTTTGCTACCTGCTCAGAACCTCTCATAGTGGAATTCACATAATGAATATTCACTAGTTAATGAGGTAAATTTTGAACAAGGAAGAAATTGTAATTTGACTGAATTTTTACAGAGCAAAAACTTGGATGATCTGGGAAATTAGACTAGAAATGGGTGCTAGTTTGCCCTGAATACCATTTACATGAGGCAATTTGTACTGACAAAGAGGGACTCTAACTTATTTCTTCCTTACGTTACTTTCAAGGGCTCAGTCCACACCTAGTTTCTGGACTGGAGCCTAAAACCAAAAGGTTTGGAAGGGTAATATTTTAATCGATGTGTTCCACAAATAATGTGAGAGAAATGAAGAGAATGAGGGATAGGGGAGTTAATTGGGGAAAAAAAAGTTGTTTCACTCTCGTACTGGTTTCTGAAACCTAGAAAAATGTCTCAAGCGTCAAATGCCAGAGTAAAGAAGTTTTTCTAAGAATGAGATTGGACCTTGTAATAATTTCATAGCTAAGGGAAGTATACTGAAATTAACGAGGTTAAAAGAACGCTTTTGGAAAATTAGGAGGTGGATACGAAATTGGGGGAGGCAGTGGTTATTTGTATGAAAATGACAATGGTCTTTTGTTTTCAGTGTAGCGAAACTAGCATTTAGTCAGTGTCTAATGTGTGCAAGGAACAAAGGCCATAAAGTTGAGTGATTTGCAATTATGATCTCATTTGATTCGCACAACAACCCTGGGAGGTAGGTGCTATTATCAACCCCATTTCATGTTTGAGAATACTGAAAAGATCAAGTGACTTGCCTAAGATCACACAGAGAGCATCTGAGGCTATATCTGTAATAAGATCTTTCTCAGCCCAGACTCAAGATTTTATCCATAATTGCTGAAAATCCCCTTCAAGCTGAGAAACATCTCATCATACAAAATTCTCTTTTTGATCACTTTGCCTTAGATTTCCCTTGATTTACCACTTATGATGGGTACTAGTTTGAAAATATGTTTGAGGAATGTCAGAAATATCCACTTCTAAACAGGCATAATGATGAATAGCACACATAACTACATATAAATATGGGAAAGCAAATGAAACAGGAGAAAGGCATTTGACACTAATAATGGAAACCCGTTAGGGGAATTTGACTGTGTTGCTATTCTATGCGTAACCTCCCCTTCACTGTAATAATTTCTAATAATAATAACAACAATAATTTTTTTTTTTTACTGAATTTATATGTGGCCATTGCAGGCTCTGGGAAATCGAAAATATATAAAAAACCAGAATAGACAAACTCAAGGTGCTTTCGTACAAATATTACCTTGAGTCAATTTTCATTTTCACTACATTTTCAGCCTAGGCAAAGCCAAGAAATGAACATATAGTTTTGTCCTTCTTGTTCTTCCACTAGTAATACTACTATTATTACCAGTACCACTACTACTTCTACTAGAAGTACTACTACCAAATCTATTACAACTACTACTACTACTTTTGCTACTACAATAATAACAATTACTCTACTGCCAACATCCTGGGAGAAGGAATTTCTATGGAAAATAAGGAAGCATGAATACTCCCTGTCCTCAAGGAACTCCATTATAATTGGGTAAAAAACAATGAGATAAAGCAATTGATTTTTTGATAAGAAATGCGATCACCATAGGACAATCCATATGTAATTAAATACCAGATTTTGTGGTATCAGATGAAAAGTGTATTTGAGGAGATTCAGGAATCAACAGGGGTGAAAAGCCCAAAAAGCATTATGGCAAAAGAATCATACTTTTGTAATTCAAAAACATCTTGAATGTGAAGAGTAGAAAGGTTTTGAATAGGTAGCACAGATGAGGAAGTGTAACTAAACAAGAAGAGTACCTAAACAAGATGGAGGTATGGAGGTGGAAATCCACAAGGTGAGATCAGATTGATTAAGTTAGGGAATATTAATGAAAGCATTCATCTAATTACTTCAACTTCAATTTATCCTTTCCATGTACAATTTCTGTATGTACAAAATGTGAAGAAATAGCATTTTCTTGTTATTCAAGGAGTAGTTTGAACAGAAAGAAACAAAGAATTTGTACTTGACAGTGCTGTTTGGGGGATTAAATGAGAAAATGAAGGTCAAGGTGTTTCTAAAAATCAAGTATGATAGAAATGATTGAGCTATTATTGGTCGTGGGAGAAACACCTCTTCTCTTTGCATAAGGACAGATAAACCAAATAGTCAACCACAGAAAGAGTGAATATAAGTATTAAAATTTACGTGTACAGATTTTGGAAGTTGTAGATGTAATTCTAAGTCAACGGAAATTACAGGCACAGTGTTCAGAAAATTGACAAAACTGGTAAAATGAGAAAGCAGCAATTCCCCAAACCACTAGGTAGTAGCTAAGAAAGAGAAGGGTAGAGAAGTGGAATGGGCTAGGTACTCAAGAGATAGCAGGCAAAGAATATAGCAGTCTCTGGGTTGATAAACTCAAGGACCCCTACCTTCTGGGATAAGAACTCACTGTTCGAGAAAATTGCTGGGAAAACTGGATAACAATGTCGTGGAAACTAAGCATAGACCAATTCCTGACACCATTCACAAGAATGAATGGGTACATGATCTAGGGATAAAGATTGATACCACAGACAAGGTGAAGGAGGAAGGAATAGTGTATTTATCAGATTTATGGAGAAGGGAGGAGTTTTTGACTAAAGGAAAGACAGTAAGCATTATGAAGGGAAAGGTGAATAATTGTGATTGCATTAAGCTGAAAAGTTTTTGCACAAGCAGACCCAATGCAATCAAGATTCGGAGGGATGTAGTACATTGTAGTTAATGTTGGGGATAAAGGCCTCATTGATAGAGTATATAGAGAACTGAGTCAAATGTACCAGAATACAAGTCATTCCCCAATTGATAAATGGTAAAAGGATATGAACAAACAATTTTCAGAGGAAGAAATTAAAGATACCTATAATCATAGAAGAAATGCTCTCGACCACTTTTGATTAGAGACATGCAAATCAAAACAACTCTGAGGTACCACAACACACCTATTAGACTGGCAAACATGACAGAACAGGAAAATGATAAATGTTGGAGAGGATGTGGGAGAGTTGGAACACTAATTCATTGTTTGTGGAGCTGTGAGCTCATCCAACCATTCTGGAGAGCGCTTTGGAACTATGCTGAAAGGGCTACAAAAATGTGCATACCCCTTCACCCAGGAATATACAGCAATATGACTGTATTCCCAAGAGATAATAAAAATGAGAAAGGGCCCCACATGTACAAAAATATTTATAGCATCACTCTTTGTAGTGGCCAAAAACTGAAAATCAAGGGGGTGCCCATCAATTGGGGAATGGCTGAAGACATTATGGTATATGAATATCATGGAATACTATTGCACTATAAGAAATGATGAGCAAGATGACTTCAGAGAAGCCTGGAAATATTTACATGGTTTGATGCTGAGCAAGAGGAGCAGCACCAGCAGAACTTTGTGCACAGCAACCACCAAAGTGTGCAAGAGCTTTTTCTGGTAGACTTCGATAGTCACAGAAAAAAAAAAAATTCCTAATGATGCCCTAAGGCAAAATGCTTTCCACATACAGGGAAAGAACTATCGAATTCAATCGCAGAATTTAACAGATCATTTCTGTATGTGTGTGAGTGTGTGTGTGTGTGTGTGTGTGTGTGTGTATTATATTTTGGTTTGTTATATGATTTCTCCCATTTATTTTAGTTCCTCTACACAGCATGACTATAGTGAAAATGTACTCAGTAGGAATGTATATGTAGATTCTATATAGAAGTGTATGGCTCTTGGGGTGGGAAAAAAATCTAAGTTTTGTCGTAGTGATTGGAGAATATTAAAACTAAATATATTGCTTAAAAATGTGAAATGTCACACTGAATATACTTTCCACTCATTTGTTTCCAGAACAAATTACTGATCTTTTTGCATACGTACTTGACTTTTGGTTTCATCTACTTCCTTCTTTAGTTTTTCCTTATCTTCATAATCAATTTCATTAAATGATGTGACTTGTTGTGAAACTCCTGTCAGGAACTGATAATTGCAGGAAACAGGTGATTCTCGCTGAAGATTTCTTACTCTAGCCTGACAGAAATATGTCCAAATTACTAATATTACAGATTTCATAAAGCAACATTAGCTCGTGTAAAATAAATATAAATTTAAAATTCAAATCAAAAGTCTATATAATTTTGCATGCAACTTAATTTCTTCAGTATATTCATAATTATCAACGATTGAAAGACAGAAATCTCTTAGGGATTAAGAAAACAACCTCATTTTGCAGGTGAGAAAAACTAAACTCCAAAGAGGTTTAATGAGTAACCAAGGTCCTAAAGGTAGACGTTTAGAGAGAAAAGGATTGAAACTTGGCTCCTGGGGCAGCAAAGTTGTTTGGATTATACCACTCAACTTCCATTTAGCACGGAGCAAATGAGATCTCCCTCAGAAGACTCCTCAGAAATTACTACAGTCAGCCTGCTTTCCCCATTATGTCTTAATTGACAAGAATGAGACCACCTCCAAAGCTATCTAGGGACTAAAACATTTTACGTGAAATTCCCATGCAAAGTAAAGGAAACAGGAGGGAAGAATGTACACTTTTTTATACTTGGTAGAAAACTTAAAGGTTTCCCATTCCATTTTTCGGAAAAGTTGACTACCTTATTTCTGTGTGCCAGTCCGTAGAAGAAAGACATCTACAAGAAAAGGTTGTGCTTTCTTTCCTCTCATGGTTTACGCTGGAGAGTGAACATCGGCACTGATATGCTTGTCAGGCTTGGTAAAAGCACTTCACATGCCCAAAGCCAAAATGTCAACAACAAATGTGGCCGCTAGGTACTATTCACATCTTCAACAGTCTTTGCTTAGCCTGCGAGGAAGTTGCTTACTCTATTCAGATAGGAGTTACACTCCTGGTTTCAGTGAATGGAGAAAAAAGAGGAAACTCTGGAAAATATGCCAGTTCTCCACGCTATGTGTACATAGCATGTTAGAAGTACAGAGTTTTGGACATACAGACGTATTCATCCGTTCACATATATGTATATGTAGATATCCACACAGAAAAACACAACCGTATGTGTATAGAATGATATACTGCAACAATTCCTCTCCTTTTTCACTACAGAGCAAGGGGAATTATTGAATAAATTATGAAAACCAAATGAAGCCAAAAATCAAAAGAAGCCAAATGTTTTTTTCTAATTAGACAAGATGAAGTACTTTGTAAAAGTAAATTTTAGTAGAGTCTCATCAAATTTTTTGAAGAAAACATAAGGCTAAAAGAAGACAATGTAAAGTTCAGAGAGTAAAATTGGCACAATTCACTGAATTTCTACAAGTAAACTATATTCTATTATGGAATGACTAGATAAAATTTTAAATTTTTTAGATGAAATCATTACCCAGGACAATACATGGTAGAATTCACCCTCATTGCATATATGAAAAATCACAGATAATGAGATCTGCTATTAGACTGTATAAATTATTCATATTAAGGAACTAAAATGAGTGATTCCAGAACCGGCAACTTTGGAAACTGAGCAAGACTTGTTAGTCCAACCACAAAAAAAAAAAAAAAAAAAAAAAAAAAAAACAGAGATGAAAAAATAGTGGAGTACAATTAAAAAATAAGATTAGTAACTGAAAAATTAACGCTTAATGAAGAATCACAATGTTTCTGAATAGAAGCACTGTCTTAAATTTAAAAGAAAAGTAGTGGCTCGACTACGGAATTTCACTACAACTAAAATCCAATCGTTAATGTTTCAAAAATTAGTTCAAAAGTGTCTAAATTGAAACTAGTTAGACAGATGAGTATGTTTAAATTTTAATGAAACTCGTAAAGAGAATATTGCACAGTTATCTCATAAGAGATTTCATACTTGAAATGTAATATTGTTCCTAGCATTATGTTGGAAGACTTTTCTTAAGTTGCAGCATTTGAAAAAATTTGTTCCATTTCAATGTTGAAATGGAATAATAGAAAAATTAATGAAATAAAAATTTATCTTTATTTAGACACTAGAGATTTCCTATACAAATATTTATTAAGCCAAATGTCATGGACAACATAATTTCTTGAAGCAAAACGTGTTGTTACCTAAAAGAAGAATTTGTAAATTATTTTTATACTTATAGCTTTTATACTATTATTTTATATTTAAAATTGCTTTCAACTGTTTGCTTTATTACTTATATTGTATTACAGTACATTTTATTTTCATTTTTGTATTCATTTGATCTTAAAAGTTATTATATTACTTGTTCTGTTTATCATATCGTGGATTCTCACTCTCAATTCTTATATATCAGAATTTGTACAATGAAAGATAATAGCATCACCAGCCTGTCGAATATTCAAATTCCTAAGATATCTTGATAAAAATTAACTTGAATTTCATTTCAAAAAGACTAAAACTTATCCAAGTAAAATACTTCAAGAGCGAACCCTCTTGCGGCCTTCTCATTTTCATATTTCCACGTTTGCTCTCTTAAGTGGTTCCATTCACGCATTAACTAATACTTTACTGCTCTCTTCTACTATAAGAGCTTGTTTATCAATATCAGCATAAGCTTTATTGAAGAGATCAATAAATTGCACCTGGGCATCACGAATTTGCTTTTCATGAAATATGATTTTCTTCTGTGTGTCTTCAAGCTCTTGCTGCAGCACCGTATTTTCACTCTGGATTTGGCCTAATCTTTCCTGGAGAGATTCATTTTCCAAACTGTATCTGTTGACTTTTTCCTTTAACACTTGATTTGTTTCTTCAAGTTCCTTTGCCTTCTCTTCAGCATGGTTCAGTTCTCTTTGTGTGTTTTCTACAATGTATGTCTTTTCTGTGAGGGATTCCTGGACATGGTCTAGCTCATTTTCTAAACTCTTGGCTCTACTTTCAGTCTTAGAGAGTTTTTCAGAAAGGACAGCGTTATCCTCTCTTAGACTCAACCAATCACGGTTTAGTTTGTCCTTTAAATGAAGCCACTTATCTCTTTCCCCCTCAAAGGAATCCTCAAGGGCTAATTTTGATAACTCATATTCGCGACCAACTTCAATCAACCTGGACGCGTATGATGCCCTATCGTCCTCTAGTTTTTCAATGTTGTGTTCTGCATTCTGCAGTTTAGAGTTCAGCGTGGCATTCTCAGCTTTCAGAACGTGTACTCGTCGACGGCACTGAAATCCGATTTTTCTTAACGCTTCTCTGTTCCATTGTAATTCCTTTTGAAGCTCCTCAATCATTTCTTTCAAAGCTTCAGTTTCTTCTGTGTGGTGCTTTCTGGTGTGCTGATAGTTAATTTTTACTGTGTGTAATTCCACTTGGTGCATGGCACCATACTCTGCGATTTCCTTTGTTTTCTGCAGGTATTTTTCCTTTACATTCCTAAGAGAAACCTAAACATAAGAAAAAGAAAAAAAATTTTATTCAAAATAAAATTATTTATTGTGATATTTCCATAAAAATTCAAAATAGACACCAAGGGTCCCAGAAGCATAGTGTATTCAGAGAAAAGCTAACTGAGGGAGTTTCACCTATTTCCTATTTCTGTCAATTTGAGCAAAGAACAGGACTTAAAACTACATCGTCAATCGGAAGATTTGGAACGCGTTTTTGAACCGACAAAGCTCTCTGTCTTTCAAGATATTTGATTTCCTTTTCTCCATGCATTTTATCTCACACTGATGATTCTATTTCAGACATTTCAAGGTCTTTGGAAAGTACTTTCAATACATGATCTCACCTAAAATTTGCACAACCTTTATGAGGGAAATATTTATATTTATTTATATTGCTAACTGTGGAACAGAAGTGGAGTTCACGCATTTGAAACTATAGATTATTAGAGCAAAAAGGGACACTACGGATGAGTTAGTACATCATTTTATAATTCAAGAACCAGCAGCCTAACGACAGAAAACCATTTGCTGAAAGTCGTGTGGATGGCAATGGACTGAAGCAGAACACAAAATCTTGGAAAAGTCCCCCTTAGATTGACAGTTTTACCAGATTTCAGACATATAATTATATGAACACACGCACACGTGTGTGTAATTACGTATGTGTACATGTATATTTTTGTGTGTACATATACACATCCACGCAGGAACAGATATATCAATATAAATAAATATATAAATGTACATACATATGTATAAATATATATACATGCATATTTACACATATATATGTATAATACGTAGGTATTCAGCAATTGTTCTTCCACTAGGGCTGCTAACTCAACCAATTTGCATCGAGTAATGTTTGCATTAATAAAAACATGAATGGATTAATACCATCTGCTCTAATTTCCACCTGTACTGATATCTTCTTTCATAAATACTTACAGGAATATCGTTCCCTTAGTAGTTGTTTAAATTCCACTTTGTGTTATAAATGAACTTTCTCTCTTTTGTATTGACTTCCCAGAGAGAGTGAAAATTCTTCAAGGAGACAGTGCATGTCTCACACACAGTCTTTGTATCCTTCTCAGGGCCTATCACAGTGTTTACGTAATTATTATTCACTAATTGATGAAATAACGTTTGAACAAGGGAGAAACTGTAATTTCACTGAAATCTTCCGTAGTGAAAACTTGCACTATCAGGGAAATTACACAAGACATGGTGCCAGTTTGGCCAGAATGCCCATTAACTGACATACCTCTTCCTACCAAAGATGGATTCTAAATTACTGCTTCCTTGCTGTAACTTCCAGGAGTCAGTTCACACCTAGTTCCTTGACTGCATCCTGACGCAAAAAGCTTTTGACGGTTAATATTTTAATCCAAGTCTTCCAGAAAGAAGGTGAGGGAAAGGAAGAAAAGAAGCGATAAGGGAGCTACTTGGGAAACAAAACTTATTTCATTCCAGTGCTGATTTCTGACACCTTGAAAAATTTCTCAAGAATACAAATTCAAAAGAAAAGTAATTTTCAGAAGAATGAGACTGGAACTCATAATAGTTTCTTAACTAAGCCAAGTCTACTGAAATTAGCCAGGTTAAGAAAAGTCTTTTGCAATATTTGGAGATGCTTATCAAAATTTGGGAGGTAGTATTATTTGTATAAAATGGACAATGATCTTTATGTCCTTGGAGCAGGGAAACTAATATTTCTTAAGTATCTAATATGTGCCAAGAACAAAGGCCATAACCTTAAGAGAATTACAATAATTATCTCATTTGATTCTTCCAACAACACTGGGAAGTATGTGCTATTATAATTCCCATTTTGTGGCTAAGGAAAGGGAGAAGAATTAAGTGACTTGCCTAGGATCACACAGACAGAATCTGTGGACACATCTGAAGTCAGATCTTTCTAACCCCACACACAACTTTCTATCCCTAATTCCCCCAACATACGTCTAAGTGGAGAAATATCTCATCATCCAAAGTTCTTTTTTTTGCTAGCTTTGGAAGAGATACGTACTTACTATGCAATTTATGATGACTACTAGGGTGAAATTTGTTTTCAAGAGTATCCGAAATACCTCTTACTATAGATTGTGACTTCTACAATAATGAATCCATACCTAAATACTTGGAAATGTGGGAAAGCAACTGACAATGGAGAAAGGTATTTGCTAGCATTAAAGGGAACAGGTTAGAAGAATTTGACTGTCATGCTATTGTACGCTTAACTGTACCTTCATTTTAATAATTTCTAAGAATAATAAGAGTAACTAAAAAATAATTTTGTATTCAATTTCTTCTTTGCTCTTTGGGGTCTGGAGCATTCAAAATTTATAAAAATCAGACTAGAACATCTTCAAGTATTTTAGTCCAACCACTTTCAACTGCTGGCAAAATCAACAAATAAACATTTAGTTTCCTTGTTCCTGTTTTCCTACTACTAGGACTACTACTACAAGTACTCCTATCACTAGAACTAGTAGTACTGGAACTTCAACTAGTACCACTTGTACTACAACAATCATAACAATTTCCTCTACTGACGGCGTGCTTTGAAAGCAACGTTCTACCAAGAAAGAATGAAGTATCCATTATCCTGTCCTCAAGAAACTTTATTACAGTTGGGCAAAAAACAGTTAGAAAAAGTAAGAAATAGTTTGTTAACAGATGTGAAAACCATAAAGCAATAAATACTCACTTTCATACCCAATTCGGTATTAGGTAATTAGGTGGTATCAGATGAAAAGTGGATTTCAGGAGATTTAGAAATTCATAGGGGTGAAAAGTCCCAATGGCATTATGGCAAAAATATCGTGCTTTTGGAATGCACAAGCCTGCTGGAGATGAAGAGTAGATAGGTTTTTGATGGGGAGTGCAAATGAGAACGTGTAACTGAGCAAGAAGTGAAGAAGGTATGGAGCTAGAAATGCACACGGTGAGATCAGATTGCTGAAGTTAGAGGATATTAGTGAAATCATCCATCTAATTACTTTAATTCTCAATTGTATTTTGCAGGTACAATTTACATATTTAGGAATTGTGAAGAAACAACCTTTTCCTGTTATTCAAGGAGAAGTTTCAATGGAAGTATACAAATAATTTTTACTTCACAGCATTCTTTGGGGATTAAATGAGAAAATGATGGTAAAGGTCTTTCTAAACATAAAGAATCATAGAAATGATTTAAGCATTATGGGTCCTTGGGAAAACATCTCATTCTTTGTGTATGGACAGATAAACCAAATGGTCAACGACAACATGAGTGAATATTAGTATTGAAATTCATGTGCACAAATTGTTTTATGTTATGATTTTTATTTGTCACATTATTTTCATTTCTTAATTTAATTACTTACTTTTAATTACAGTATATTTAATTATTACTGCATTCGTATTATCTTAAAAATCATGACATTACTTGTTCTATTTATCATATTATGGATTCTCATTCTCAATTCTTACGTATCAGCATTTTCCCAATGACAGTTAATAACCTCACCAGCCTGTTGTGAATTGAAATTCCTAAATTATGTTGATTAAAATTAGTTTGACTTTCATTTCGAAAATCTTTATGGTTATCCAAGTATGACATTTAATGATCGAACCCTCTTTCAGCCTTCTCAATTTCATATTTACTCATTTGTTCTCCTAAGTGGTTACATTCACTGATTAACACTTGATTGCTCTTGTTTTTAACTATCAGCATAAACTTTATTGAGGAGATCAAAAAACTGTACCTGGGCATCACTTAGTTGCTTTTCTTGAATCGTGACTTTCTTCTGTGTGTCTTCAAGCTCTTGCTGCAGCACCGTATTTTCACTCTGGATTTGGCCTAATCTTTCTTGGAGAGATGCATTTTCCAAACTGTATCTGTTGACTTTTTCCTTTAACACTTGATTTGTTTCTTCAAGTTCCTTTGCCTTCTCTTCAGCATGGTTCAGTTCTCGCTGCGTGTTTTCTACAATGTATGTCTTTTCTGTGAGGGATTCCTGGACATGGTCTAGCTCATTTTCTAAACTCTTGGCTCTACTTTCAACCTTAGAGAGTTTTTCAGAAAGGACAGCGTTATCCTCTCTTTGACTCCACCAGTCTCGGTTTAGTTTGTCCTTTAAATGAAGCCACTTATCTCTTTCCCTGTCAAAGGAATCCTCAAGGGCTAATTTTGATAACTCATATTCGAGACCAACTTCAATCAACCTGGACGCGTATGATGCCCTATCGTCCTCTAGTTTTTCAATGTTTTGTTCTGCATTCTGCAGTTTAGAGTTCAGCGTGGCATCCTCAGCTTTCAGAACGTGTACTCGTCGACGGCACTGAAATCCAATTTTTCGTAACGCTTCTCTATTCCATTGTAATTCCTGTTGAAGCTCCTCAATCTTTTCTTTCAAAGCTCCAGTTTTTTCTGTTTGGTGCTTTCTGGCGCGCTGATACTTAATTATTACTGTTTGTAATTTCACTTGGAACATGGCACTACACTCTGCGATTTCCTTTGTTTTCTGCAGGTATTTTTCCTTTTCATTCTTAAGAGAAACCTAAACATAAGAAAAAGAAAAAAAATTTTATTCAAAATAAAATTATTTATTGTGATATTTCCATAAAAATTCAAAATAAACACCAAGGGTCCCAGAAGCATAGTGTATTCAGAGAAAAGCTAACTGAGGGAGTTTCACCTATTTCCTATTTCTGTCAATTTGAGCAAAGAACAGGACTTAAAACTACATCGTCAATCGGAAGATTTGGAACGCGTTTTTGAACCGACAAAGCTCTCTGTCTTTCAAGATATTTGATTTCCTTTTCTCCATGCATTTTATCTCACACTGATGATTCTATTTCAGACATTTCAAGGTCTTTGGAAAGTACTTTCAATACATGATCTCACCTAAAATTTGCACAACCTTTATGAGGGAAATATTTATATTTATTTATATTGCTAACTGTGGAACAGAAGTGGAGTTCACGCATTTGAAACTATAGATTATTAGAGCAAAAAGGGACACTACGGATGAGTTAGTACATCATTTTATAATTCAAGAACCAGCAGCCTAACGACAGAAAACCATTTGCTGAAAGTCGTGTGGATGGCAATGGACTGAAGCAGAACACAAAATCTTGGAAAAGTCCCCCTTAGATTGACAGTTTTACCAGATTTCAGACATATAATTATATGAACACACGCACACGTGTGTGTAATTACGTATGTGTACATGTATATTTTTGTGTGTACATATACACATCCACGCAGGAACAGATATATCAATATAAATAAATATATAAATGTACATACATATGTATAAATATATATACATGCATATTTACACATATATATGTATAATACGTAGGTATTCAGCAATTGTTCTTCCACTAGGGCTGCTAACTCAACCAATTTGCATCGAGTAATGTTTGCATTAATAAAAACATGAATGGATTAATACCATCTGCTCTAATTTCCACCTGTACTGATATCTTCTTTCATAAATACTTACAGGAATATCGTTCCCTTAGTAGTTGTTTAAATTCCACTTTGTGTTATAAATGAACTTTCTCTCTTTTGTATTGACTTCCCAGAGAGAGTGAAAATTCTTCAAGGAGACAGTGCATGTCTCACACACAGTCTTTGTATCCTTCTCAGGGCCTATCACAGTGTTTACGTAATTATTATTCACTAATTGATGAAATAACGTTTGAACAAGGGAGAAACTGTAATTTCACTGAAATCTTCCGTAGTGAAAACTTGCACTATCAGGGAAATTACACAAGACATGGTGCCAGTTTGGCCAGAATGCCCATTAACTGACATACCTCTTCCTACCAAAGATGGATTCTAAATTACTGCTTCCTTGCTGTAACTTCCAGGAGTCAGTTCACACCTAGTTCCTTGACTGCATCCTGACGCAAAAAGCTTTTGACGGTTAATATTTTAATCCAAGTCTTCCAGAAAGAAGGTGAGGGAAAGGAAGAAAAGAAGCGATAAGGGAGCTACTTGGGAAACAAAACTTATTTCATTCCAGTGCTGATTTCTGACACCTTGAAAAATTTCTCAAGAATACAAATTCAAAAGAAAAGTAATTTTCAGAAGAATGAGACTGGAACTCATAATAGTTTCTTAACTAAGCCAAGTCTACTGAAATTAGCCAGGTTAAGAAAAGTCTTTTGCAATATTTGGAGATGCTTATCAAAATTTGGGAGGTAGTATTATTTGTATAAAATGGACAATGATCTTTATGTCCTTGGAGCAGGGAAACTAATATTTCTTAAGTATCTAATATGTGCCAAGAACAAAGGCCATAACCTTAAGAGATTTACAATAATTATCTCATTTGATTCTTCCAACAACACTGAGAAGTATGTGCTATTATAATCCCCATTTTGTGGCTAAGGAAAAGGAGAAGAATTAAGTGACTTGCCTAGGATCACACAGACAGAATCTGTGGACACATCTGAAGTCAGATCTTTCTAACCCCACACACAACTTTCTATCCCTAATTCCCCCAACATACGTCTAAGTGGAGAAATATCTCATCATCCAAAGTTCTTTTTTTTGCTAGCTTTGGAAGAGATACGTACTTACTATGCAATTTATGATGACTACTAGGGTGAAATTTGTTTTCAAGAGTATCCGAAATACCTCTTACTATAGATTGTGACTTCTACAATAATGAATCCATACCTAAATACTTGGAAATGTGGGAAAGCAACTGACAATGGAGAAAGGTATTTGCTAGCATTAAAGGGAACAGGTTAGAAGAATTTGACTGTCATGCTATTGTACGCTTAACTGTACCTTCATTTTAATAATTTCTAAGAATAATAAGAGTAACTAAAAATAATTTTGTATTCAATTTCTTCTTTGCTCTTTGGGGTCTGGAGCATTCAAAATTTATAAAAATCAGACTAGAACATCTTCAAGTATTTTAGTCCAACCACTTTCAACTGCTGGCAAAATCAACAAATAAACATTTAGTTTCCTTGTTCCTGTTTTCCTACTACTAGGACTACTACTACAAGTACTCCTATCACTAGAACTAGTAGTACTGGAACTTCAACTAGTACCACTTATACTACAACAATCATAACAATTGCCTCTACTGACGGCGTGCTTTGAAAGCAACGTTCTACCAAGAAAGAATGAAGTATCCATTATCCTGTCCTCAAGAAACTTTATTACAGTTGGGCAAAAAACAGTTAGAAAAAGTAAGAAATAGTTTGTTAACAGATGTGAAAACCATAAAGCAATAAATACTCAATTTCATACCCAATTCGGTATTAGGTAATTAGGTGGTATCAGATGAAAAGTGGATTTCAGGAGATTTAGAAATCCATAGGGGTGAAAAGTCCCAATGGCATTATGGCAAAAATATCGTGCTTTTGGAATGCACAAGCCTGCTGGAGATGAAGAGTAGATAGGTTTTTGATGGGGAGTGCAGATGAGAACGTGTAACTGAGCAAGAAATGAAGAAGGTATGGAACTAGAAATGCACACGGTGAGATCAGATTGCTGAAGTTAGAGGATATTAGTGAAATCATCCATCTAATTACTTTAATTCTCAACTGTATTTTGCAGGTACAATTTACATATTTAGAAATTGTGAAGAAACAACCTTTTCCTGTTATTCAAGGAGAAGTTTCAATGGAAGTATACAAATAATTTTTACTTCACAGCATTGTTTGGGGATTAAATGAGAAAATGATGGTAAAGGTCTTTCTAAACATAAAGAATCATAGAAATAATTTAAGCATGATGGGTCCTTGGGAAAACATCTCATTCTTTGTGTATGGACAGATAAACCAAATGGTCAACGACAACATGAGTGAATATTAGTATTGAAATTCATGTGCACAAATTGTTTTTATGTTATGATTTTTATTTATCACATTATTTTCATTTCCTAATTTAATTACTTACTTTTAATTACAGTATATTTAATTATTACTGCATTCGTATTACCTTAAAAATCATGACATTACTTGTTCTATTTATCATATTATGGATTCTCATTCTCAATTCTTACATATCAGCATTTTCCCAATGACAGTTAATAACCTCACCAGCCTGTTGTGAATTGAAATTCCTAAATTATGTTGATTAAATTTAGTTTGACTTTCATTTCGAAAATCTTTATGGTTATCCAAGTATGACATTTAATGATCGAACCCTCTTTCAGCCTTCTCAATTTCATATTTACACATTTTTTCTCCTAAGTGGTTACATTCACTGATTAACACTTGATTGCTCTTGTTTTTAACTATCAGCATAAACTTTATTGAGGAGATCAAAAAACTGTACCTGAGCATCACTTAGTTGCTTTTCTTGAATCGTGACTTTCTTCTGTGTGTCTTCAAGCTCTTGCTGCAGCATCGTATTTTCACTCTGGATTTGGCCTAATCTTTCTTGGAGAGAAGCATTTTCCAAACTGTATCTCTTGACTTTTTCCTTTAACATTTGATTTGTTTCTTCAAGTTCCTTTGCCTTCTCTTCAGCATGGTTCAATTCTCCCTGCGTGTTTTCTAAAATGTAAGTCTTTTCTCTGAGGGATTCATGGACATGGCCTAGCTCATTTTCTAAACTCTTGGCGCCACTTTCAGCCTGAGAGAGCTCTTCAGAAAGGAAAGCATGGTTCTCTCTTAAAATAGACAAGTCACTGTTTAACTTGTCCTGTACATGAAGCCACTCATCTCTTGCTTCCTGAAAGGAATGTTCAAGGGCTAGTTTGGACGCCTCACTTTGCTCATAATCGTCAATAACAGACATCAGACGAGACCTGTATGATTCAATTTCGCTCTCTAGTCTCTCTGTGTTTTCTTTTGCATTCTCCAATTGAGAGTTCAGCGCTGCATTTTCAGCTTTCAGAACCTTTACTTGGCCACTGTATTGAAATCGGATTTTTCTTAATGCTTCTCTATTCCACTGCAATTCCTGTTGAAGCTCCTCATTCTTCTCTTTCAAAGCTTCAGTTTCTTCTCTGTGGTGCGTTCTGGTTCGCTGATCCTTAATTTTTACTGTTTTTAATTCCACTTTGTGCATGGCAACTTCATACTGTATGATTTCCTTTTTCTCCTGCAAGTATTCTTCCTTTACATTCCTAACAGGAACCTAAACATAAGAAAAAGAAAAGAAAGTGTTATTCAAAATAAAATGACTTATTCTGATATTTCCTTCAAAATTCAAAGGAAACGCCAAGGGGCCAAGAAGCATAGTGTATTTAGAGAAAAAGTTAACTGAGGGACTTTCACCTCTTTCCCATTTCTATCAATTTGCCGAAAGAATAAGACTGAAAACTGCTTCATCAACCAGAAGATTTGGACACCATTTTTGAACTCACAAAGCTGTCTGTCTCTCGGGAGATTTGGTTTCCTTTTCTGCATACATTCTGTCTCTCACTGATGATTCCATCTGAGACATGTCAAGGTTTATGGAAAGGACTTTCAGTACATCATCTCACCTAAAATTTCCACCACCCTTATGAGGGAAATATTTATATTCCTTCATATTGCTAATTGTGTAACAGAAGTGCAGTTCACGCACGTAAAACTCTAGATTGTTCGAGCAAAAAGGGACACTACTGATGAGTTAGTACATCATTTTACAAAGCAAGAACCAGAAGCCTAAAGACAGAAAATCATTTGTCGAAAGCCATCTGTTTGGCAATGGAATGAAGCAGAACACAAAATCTTGGAAAAGTCACCCGTAGATGCAGAGTTTCAACAAACTTCAGACACATATCTGTAAAAACACACACACACACATATATATATGCGTGTATCTACGTATGTGTACATGTATATTTTTCTGTGTACATATACACATCCACACAGGAACAAATATATCAATATAAATAAATATATAAATATAAATGTACATGTAAATATAGATAGATAGATAGAGAGAGAGAGAGAGAGAGAGAGAGAGAGAGAGAGAGAGAGACAGATAGACAGATAGATAGATAGATATAGATATACAATAGTTAAGTATTTAGCAATTGTTCTTCCAGTAGGGCTGCTAACTCAACCAAATTGCATCAAGTAAGGTTTGCATTAGGAAAAACATGAATGGATCAATACCATCTGCTCTAACGTGCAACTTTAGTGATACCTCCCTTTTATAAATGCTTACTGGAAAATCGTTCACTTCGTAGTTGTTTAAATTCTACCGTTTGTTATAAATGAAGTTTCTCTATTTTGTGTTGACTTCCACAGAGAGTGAAAATTCTTCAAGGAGACAGTGCACGTCTGACACACAGTCTTTTACCCTGCTCAGGATCTATCACAGTGCTGTTCACATAGATAATATTCACTGGCTGATGAAATAACGTTTGAACAAGGAAGAAACTGTAATTTCACTAAATTCTTACATAGTGAAAACTTACACGATCAGGGAAATTACACAAGAAATGGTGCCAGTATGGCCAGAATGCCCATAAAATGACCTACTTCTTGCTGCCAACGATGGACTCTAAGTTACTGCTTCCTTGGTATACCTTCCAGGAGTCAGTTCACACCTAGTTTCTTGACTGCAAACTGAAGCCAAAAGCTTGTGAAGGTTCATATTTTAATCCAAGTCTTCCAGAAAGAAGGTGAGGGAAATGAAGGCAAGAAGTGATAGGGGCGTTAATTGGGAAACAGAACTTATTTCATTCCAGTGCTCATTTCTGACACCTTGAAAAATTTCTCAAGCATGCACATTGAAAAGAAAAGTCATTTTCAGAAGAATGAGATTGGAATTCATAATAGTTTCTTAACTAAGCTAAGTACACTGAAAGTAGCCAGGTTAAGAAAACTCTTTTGCAATATTAGGAGATGTTTATCCAAACGTGGGAGGCAGTATGATTTGTATATAATGGACAATGGTCTTTATGCTTTTGCAGCAGGGAAACTATCATTTGTTCAGTATCCAATATGTGCCAAGAATAAAGGCCATAAATACAACAGATTTACAATAATGATCTCATTTGATTCTCGCAACAGCCCTGAGAAGTATGTACTAGTATTATCCCCATTTTGTGGCTGAGGAAACTGAGAAAAACTAAGTGACTTGCCTAGGATCACACAGATAGAATCTCCGGACACATTTGAAGTCAGATTTTTCTAACCCCAGACCCAAATTTCTATCGCTAATTCCCCCAACATACGTCTAAGTGGAGAACTATCTCATCATCCAAAGTTCTTTTCTTCCCTGCTTTGGCAGAGATACTTACTTACTTTGCAAGTTATGATGACTACCAGGGTGAAATTGCGTTTGGAAGAATCTCAGAAATCTCCCTTAATATACGTTGTGCCTTCCACCATGATGAGTAGCATACAGAAATACATGGAAATGTGGGAAAGCAACTGACAGTGGAGAAAGGTATTTGATAGTATTAAAGGGAAGGGGCTAGAAGAATTTAACTGTCATGCTATTGTACGCTTAACTGCATTTTCATTTTAATAATTTCGAAGAATGATAATAGAAACTGAAATACTTTTGTATTGAATTTGTACTTTTGACGTCTGGGAAATGGAAACTTTGTAAAAAATCAGACTAGAGAAACTCAAAGCACTTTAGGCCAACCATTACCTTAGAACAAATTTAATTTTAGGTAAACTTGCAACTCCTGGGAAAATCAACAGACAACATTGAGTTTCCTTGTTCCTGTTTTTCTACTGCTAGTGCTACCACTACAAGTACTACTATCACTAGAACTACTAGTACTACAACTACTACTAGTACTACTTGTACTGAAAAAATAATAACAATTACTTCTGCTGACAGCATGCTTTGAAAACAACGTTCTATGGAAAATAACGAAGTCTAAATGATCACGGTCCTCAAGGAAATCTATGATAGTTGGGCAAACAAGAGGTAGAACACGGAAGTAATAGTTTGTTAACAGATGTGAACAGCATAAAGCAATAAATACCCAATGAGGTCATATCAAATGAAAAGTGGATTTCAGGAGATTCAGAAATCCATATGGGTGAAAAGTCCCAATGGCATTATGGCAAAAGAACCATTCTTTTGGAATGCACAAGCATGCTGGAGGTAAAGAGTCAATATGTTTTTGACGGGTAGTGCAGATGAGGACGTGTAACTGTGCGTAAGCCAGAAGAAGACTGTGAAGAAGGTATGGAACCAGAAATCTACATGGTGAGATCAGATCGATGAAGTTAGAGGATATTAATGAAATCATCCATCTCATTACTTGAATTCTCAATTGCATTTTGCAGGTACAATTTACATATTTAGGAATTGTGAAAAACAACTTTTTCCTGTTGTTCAAGGAGAAGTTTCAACGTAAGTAAACAAGTAATTTCTACTTCACAGTATTGCTTCGGAATTAAAAGAGAAAATAATGGTAAAGGTCTTTCTAAACATAAGGAATCATAGAAATGATTTAGGCATTATGGGTCCTTGGGAAAACACCTCACTCTTTCTGTAAAGACAGATAAACCAAATTGTCAAGGACATCATGAGTGAATATTTCTATTGAAATTCGTGTGCACACATTGTGGAGGTTGTAGGTCTAATTTAATTCGACTTAATTGACAGACAGAGCGTTCAGAAAATTTATACTGTTGACGAGACAAAGGGAAATGTCACACTGCACACAATTTCCATTCATCAGGAACAAATTATTGATCTTTTTGCATACATACTTTACTTTTGGTTTCATCTACTTGCTTCGGTAGTTTTTCCTTCTCTTCATAATTCCTTCGATAATATGATGTAACTTGTTGCGAAACTATTCTCATGGATTGGTAGTTGCCGGAAACAGGAACTTCTCGCTGAAGATTTCTTTCTCTGGCCTGAGAGATATATGTCCAAATTATTTCTATTGCTGATTTCAGAAAGCAGTATTAGCTCATATGAAATAAATATCATGTCAAAATTCACATCAAAAGTCATTATAGTTCTGCATGCAATTTAATTTCATCAACATATTCATAATTTTCATAGATTTGCGGTATAAATAACTTAGATGTTATTTAACAAAATTCCCGCATGTTGCACATGAGAAAAATGAAACTCCAAAGAGGTTAGTTGAGTTACCCAAGGTCCTAACGTTAGTCGTTTCTAGGGAAAAAGATTGACACTTGGCTCCTGACACGAGAAAGCTCTTTTGATTATTCTACTCAACCTTCATTTAGCATGGGTCAAATGAGATCTTTCTACTTGCTCAAACATTCAGCCTGATTTCCCATTGCCTGTTTTTTGAGCATAATTGTATCACCTCAAAAGTTATCTAGGGACTAAAATATGATAGGTGAGACTCACATGGAAGGTAATGGAATGAGGGGGGAGGAATGTATACTTTTTTGTACTTGATAGACACATTCATGGTTTCCCATTGGGTTTTTCAGAAAAGTTAACTGCCTCATTTCTATGCACCAACCTTTAGAAAGAAGAGGACATCTACAAGAAACGTTTAAATTTTCCATCCTCTCATTGTTTAACTCGGGGGAAGGAACGTAGGTACTGGTACGCATGTCAGGCTTGGTAAAAGCGCTTCACATGAATGATGTGCTTTGCTCAAAGCCACAATGAGAACCACACATATGGTCACTAGCTGCTGTTCCCATCTTCAAGAGTCTTTGCTAAGCCTTCAAAGAATTCCTTTTCCTGTTCTGATAGGAATTACACGCCTGGTAATGGCGGTCCATCGGCAAAAAAAAAGGAAACTGCGGAAAACATGCTAGCTCTCCCGCTTATGCATATATAGCACATTACAAAATCAGAGTTTTGTACCTGCAGACGTATTCATTCATTCACATATGTGTATAAGCACATATACACACAGAGATACAAAGTCGTGTGTTTATGGACTGTTATACTGCAGAAATTCATCTCTGCTTTCATCATAGTGCCAGGCAAGTTATTGCATAAATTATGAATACCAAATGAAGCCCCAAATCAAAAGAAATCAAAATGTTTTCTCCTATTAGAGAAGTTGAAATACTTTGTGAAACTAAATTTAACTAAAGTCTGGTAAGTTGTTTTGAAGAAAACGTAAGGCTAAAAGAAGACAATGTAAAGTTGAGAAAGTAAAATGGGCACAATTAACTGAATTCTTACATGTTAACTAAATTCCACCATTGAATGAGAAGACAAAATTTTCAAATTCTTTAAATGAAATTATTACCCAGTACAATATATGGTATAATGGACGCTCTTTGCATATATGACAAATCACAGAAAATGAGAGCTGCTCTTAGACTGTGTAAAGCTGTTCTTATTCAACAACTAAAAGGCAGTGATTCCAGAACTTGCAATTTTGCACACCGAGCAAGCATTATTAGTAAAACAATAAAAAGTACTGAGATTAAAAAAAAATTGGTAGTGAAGCACAATAAAAAATAATATTAGTAACCCCAAAATTAACCTCTTTGTGAATAGAATTACTGTCCTAAATTGAAAAGAAAAGGAGTGTCTAGACTCTGGATTTTCACTACAACTATCATCCTGTCGTTAGCGTTGCAAAGAGTAGTTCAGAGGAATCTGAATTGAAACTCGTCAGAATGTTGAGCATGTTTAAATGCTAATGAGATGTCTAATGGGAATATTTCACAGTATCTCAAAAGAAATGTTATCTTTCAACTGTTACATTATTCCTAGCATTTTTTGGTAAGACTTCTCTTAAACTTCAGCGTTGGAATTAATTTATTCCATTTCAATATTTAAATAGAATACTAGGAAAATTAATAAAATAACAAAATTATTTGTGTTTATACACTAGCGAATTCCCCTACACATATTTATGAAACCAAAATATCATGGCCTCTAGAATTTCTTCAATCAAAATGAGTTCTCTTACCTACAAAAGCATTTTCTAATTTTAGTTTTATTTGGTTTTTAAATTATTATTTTATATGTCGCATTATTTTCATTTAGGTTAATTACTTATATTTTATTACAGGATATTTACTTATTATTGCAATCATATTATCTTCAAAATCATGATGTTACTTGTTCTATTTATCATATTATGGATTCTCATTCTCAATTCTTACATATCAGCACTTCCCCAATGAAAGTTGATAACCTCACCAGCCTGTTGAGAATTCAAATTCCTAAATTATCTTGATTAAAATTACTTTGACTTTCATTTCGAAAAGCTTTATCTTTGTCCAAGACATTTAATGACCGAACCCTCTCTCACCCTTCTCAATTTCATATTTACACATGTGTTCTCCTAAGTGGTTACATTCACTGACTAACACTTTCTTGCTCTCTTCTACTAGAAGAACTTGTTGTTCACTATCAGCATAAAGTTTGTTGAAGAGATCAATAAACTGTACCTGGGCATCACTCAGTTGCTTTTCTTTCATCGTAACTTTGTTCTGTGTGTCTTCAAGCGCTTGCTGAAGCACCATATTTTCACTCTGGATTTGGCCTAATCTTTCTTGCAGAGATTCATTTTCCAAACTATATCTGTTGAGTTTTTCCTTTAACACTTGATTTGTTTCTTCAAGTTCCTTTGCCTTCTCTTCAGCATGGTTCAGTTCTCTCTGTGTGTTTTCTACAATATATGTCTTTTCTCTGAGGGATTCATGGACATGGCCTAGCTCATTTTCTAAACTCTTGGCTCCACTTTCAGCCTGAGAGAGTTCTTCAGAAAGGAAAGCATGGTTCTCTCTTAAACTAGACAAGTCACTGTTTAACTTGTCCTGTACATGAAGCCACTCATCTCTTGCTTCCTGAAAGGAATGTTCAAGGGCTAGCTTGGACGCCTCACTTTGCTCATAATCGTCAATAACAGACATCAGACGAGACCTGTATGATTCAATTTCGCTCTCTAGTCTCTCTGTGTTTTCTTTTGCATTCTCCAATTGAGAGTTCAGCGCTGCATTTTCAGCTTTCAGAACCTTTACTTGGCCACTGTATTGAAATCGGATTTTTCTTAATGCTTCTCTATTCCACTGCAATTCCTGTTGAAGCTCCTCATTCTTCTCTTTCAAAGCTTCAGTTTCTTCTCTGTGGTGCTTTCTGGTTCGCTGATCCTTAATTTTTACTGTTTTTAATTCCACTTTGTGCATGGCAACTTCATACTGTATGATTTCCTTTTTCTCCTGCAAGTATTCTTCCTTTACATTCCTAACAGGAACCTAAACATAAGAAAAAGAAAAGAAAGTGTTATTCAAAATAAAATGACTTATTCTGATATTTCCTTCAAAATTCAAAGGAAACGCCAAGGGGCCAAGAAGCATAGTGTATTTAGAGAAAAAGTTAACTGAGGGACTTTCACCTCTTTCCCATTTCTATCAATTTGCCGAAAGAATAAGACTGAAAACTGCTTCATCAACCAGAAGATTTGGACACCATTTCTGAACTCACAAAGCTGTCTGTCTCTCGGGAGATTTGGTTTCCTTTTCTGCATACATTCTGTCTCTCACTGATGATTCCATCTGAGACATGTCAAGGTTTATGGAAAGGACTTTCAGTACATCATCTCACCTAAAATTTCCACCACCCTTATGAGGGAAATATTTATATTCCTTCATATTGCTAATTGTGTAACAGAAGTGCAGTTCACGCACGTAAAACTCTAGATTGTTCGAGCAAAAAGGGACACTACTGATGAGTTAGTACATCATTTTACAAAGCAAGAACCAGAAGCCTAAAGACAGAAAATCATTTGTCGAAAGCCATCTGTTTGGCAATGGAATGAAGCAGAACACAAAATCTTGGAAAAGTCACCCGTAGATGCAGAGTTTTAACAAACTTCAGACACATATCTGTAAAAACACACACACACATATATATATGCGTGTATCTACGTATGTGTACATGTATATTTTTCTGTGTACATATACACATCCACACAGGAACAAATATATCAATATAAATAAATATATAAATATAAATGTACATGTAAATATAGATAGATAGATAGATAGATAGAGAGAGAGAGAGAGAGAGAGAGACAGATAGACAGATAGATAGATAGATATAGATATACAATAGTTAAGTATTTAGCAATTGTTCTTCCAGTAGGGCTGCTAACTCAACCAAATTGCATCAAGTAAGGTTTGCATTAGGAAAAACATGAATGGATCAATACCATCTGCTCTAACGTGCAACTTTAGTGATACCTCCCTTTTATAAATGCTTACTGGAAAATCGTTCACTTCGTAGTTGTTTAAATTCTACCGTTTGTTATAAATGAAGTTTCTCTATTTTGTGTTGACTTCCACAGAGAGTGAAAATTCTTCAAGGAGACAGTGCACGTCTGACACACAGTCTTTTACCCTGCTCAGGATCTATCACAGTGCTGTTCACATAGATAATATTCACTGGCTGATGAAATAACGTTTGAACAAGGAAGAAACTGTAATTTCACTAAATTCTTACATAGTGAAAACTTACACGATCAGGGAAATTACACAAGAAATGGTGCCAGTATGGCCAGAATGCCCATAAAATGACCTACTTCTTGCTGCCAACGATGGACTCTAAGTTACTGCTTCCTTGGTATACCTTCCAGGAGTCAGTTCACACCTAGTTTCTTGACTGCAAACTGAAGCCAAAAGCTTGTGAAGGTTCATATTTTAATCCAAGTCTTCCAGAAAGAAGGTGAGGGAAATGAAGGCAAGAAGTGATAGGGGCGTTAATTGGGAAACAGAACTTATTTCATTCCAGTGCTCATTTCTGACACCTTGAAAAATTTCTCAAGCATGCACATTGAAAAGAAAAGTCATTTTCAGAAGAATGAGATTGGAATTCATAATAGTTTCTTAACTAAGCTAAGTACACTGAAAGTAGCCAGGTTAAGAAAACTCTTTTGCAATATTAGGAGATGTTTATCCAAACGTGGGAGGCAGTATGATTTGTATATAATGGACAATGGTCTTTATGCTTTTGCAGCAGGGAAACTATCATTTGTTCAGTATCCAATATGTGCCAAGAATAAAGGCCATAAATACAACAGATTTACAATAATGATCTCATTTGATTCTCGCAACAGCCCTGAGAAGTATGTACTAGTATTATCCCCATTTTGTGGCTGAGGAAACTGAGAAAAACTAAGTGACTTGCCTAGGATCACACAGATAGAATCTCCGGACACATTTGAAGTCAGATTTTTCTAACCCCAGACCCAAATTTCTATCGCTAATTCCCCCAACATACGTCTAAGTGGAGAACTATCTCATCATCCAAAGTTCTTTTCTTCCCTGCTTTGGCAGAGATACTTACTTACTTTGCAAGTTATGATGACTACCAGGGTGAAATTGCGTTTGGAAGAATCTCAGAAATCTCCCTTAATATACGTTGTGCCTTCCACCATGATGAGTAGCATACAGAAATACATGGAAATGTGGGAAAGCAACTGACAGTGGAGAAAGGTATTTGATAGTATTAAAGGGAAGGGGCTAGAAGAATTTAACTGTCATGCTATTGTACGCTTAACTGCATTTTCATTTTAATAATTTCGAAGAATGATAATAGAAACTGAAATACTTTTGTATTGAATTTGTACTTTTGACGTCTGGGAAATGGAAACTTTGTAAAAAATCAGACTAGAGAAACTCAAAGCACTTTAGGCCAACCATTACCTTAGAACAAATTTAATTTTAGGTAAACTTGCAACTCCTGGGAAAATCAACAGACAACATTGAGTTTCCTTGTTCCTGTTTTTCTACTGCTAGTGCTACCACTACAAGTACTACTATCACTAGAACTACTAGTACTACAACTACTACTAGTACTACTTGTACTGAAAAAATAATAACAATTACTTCTGCTGACAGCATGCTTTGAAAACAACGTTCTATGGAAAATAACGAAGTCTAAATGATCACGGTCCTCAAGGAAATCTATGATAGTTGGGCAAACAAGAGGTAGAACACGGAAGTAATAGTTTGTTAACAGATGTGAACAGCATAAAGCAATAAATACCCAATGAGGTCATATCAAATGAAAAGTGGATTTCAGGAGATTCAGAAATCCATATGGGTGAAAAGTCCCAATGGCATTATGGCAAAAGAACCATTCTTTTGGAATGCACAAGCATGCTGGAGGTAAAGAGTCAATATGTTTTTGACGGGTAGTGCAGATGAGGACGTGTAACTGTGCGTAAGCCAGAAGAAGACTGTGAAGAAGGTATGGAACCAGAAATCTACATGGTGAGATCAGATCGATGAAGTTAGAGGATATTAATGAAATCATCCATCTCATTACTTGAATTCTCAATTGCATTTTGCAGGTACAATTTACATATTTAGGAATTGTGAAAAACAACTTTTTCCTGTTGTTCAAGGAGAAGTTTCAACGTAAGTAAACAAGTAATTTCTACTTCACAGTATTGCTTCGGAATTAAAAGAGAAAATAATGGTAAAGGTCTTTCTAAACATAAGGAATCATAGAAATGATTTAGGCATTATGGGTCCTTGGGAAAACACCTCACTCTTTCTGTAAAGACAGATAAACCAAATTGTCAAGGACATCATGAGTGAATATTTCTATTGAAATTCGTGTGCACACATTGTGGAGGTTGTAGGTCTAATTTAATTCGACTTAATTGACAGACAGAGCGTTCAGAAAATTTATACTGTTGACGAGACAAAGGGAAATGTCACACTGCACACAATTTCCATTCATCAGGAACAAATTATTGATCTTTTTGCATACATACTTTACTTTTGGTTTCATCTACTTGCTTCGGTAGTTTTTCCTTCTCTTCATAATTCCTTCGATAATATGATGTAACTTGTTGCGAAACTATTCTCATGGATTGGTAGTTGCCGGAAACAGGAACTTCTCGCTGAAGATTTCTTTCTCTGGCCTGAGAGATATATGTCCAAATTATTTCTATTGCTGATTTCAGAAAGCAGTATTAGCTCATATGAAATAAATATCATGTCAAAATTCACATCAAAAGTCATTATAGTTCTGCATGCAATTTAATTTCATCAACATATTCATAATTTTCATAGATTTGCGGTATAAATAACTTAGATGTTATTTAACAAAATTCCCGCATGTTGCACATGAGAAAAATGAAACTCCAAAGAGGTTAGTTGAGTTACCCAAGGTCCTAACGTTAGTCGTTTCTAGGGAAAAAGATTGACACTTGGCTCCTGACACGAGAAAGCTCTTTTGATTATTCTACTCAACCTTCATTTAGCATGGGTCAAATGAGATCTTTCTACTTGCTCAAACATTCAGCCTGATTTCCCATTGCCTGTTTTTTGAGCATAATTGTATCACCTCAAAAGTTATCTAGGGACTAAAATATGATAGGTGAGACTCACATGGAAGGTAATGGAATGAGGGGGGAGGAATGTATACTTTTTTGTACTTGATAGACACATTCATGGTTTCCCATTGGGTTTTTCAGAAAAGTTAACTGCCTCATTTCTATGCACCAACCTTTAGAAAGAAGAGGACATCTACAAGAAACGTTTAAATTTTCCATCCTCTCATTGTTTAACTCGGGGGAAGGAACGTAGGTACTGGTACGCATGTCAGGCTTGGTAAAAGCGCTTCACATGAATGATGTGCTTTGCTCAAAGCCACAATGAGAACCACACATATGGTCACTAGCTGCTGTTCCCATCTTCAAGAGTCTTTGCTAAGCCTTCAAAGAATTCCTTTTCCTGTTCTGATAGGAATTACACGCCTGGTAATGGCGGTCCATCGGCAAAAAAAAAGGAAACTGCGGAAAACATGCTAGCTCTCCCGCTTATGCATATATAGCACATTACAAAATCAGAGTTTTGTACCTGCAGACGTATTCATTCATTCACATATGTGTATAAGCACATATACACACAGAGATACAAAGTCGTGTGTTTATGGACTGTTATACTGCAGAAATTCATCTCTGCTTTCATCATAGTGCCAGGCAAGTTATTGCATAAATTATGAATACCAAATGAAGCCCCAAATCAAAAGAAATCAAAATGTTTTCTCCTATTAGAGAAGTTGAAATACTTTGTGAAACTAAATTTAACTAAAGTCTGGTAAGTTGTTTTGAAGAAAACGTAAGGCTAAAAGAAGACAATGTAAAGTTGAGAAAGTAAAATGGGCACAATTAACTGAATTCTTACATGTTAACTAAATTCCACCATTGAATGAGAAGACAAAATTTTCAAATTCTTTAAATGAAATTATTACCCAGTACAATATATGGTATAATGGACGCTCTTTGCATATATGACAAATCACAGAAAATGAGAGCTGCTCTTAGACTGTGTAAAGCTGTTCTTATTCAACAACTAAAAGGCAGTGATTCCAGAACTTGCAATTTTGCACACCGAGCAAGCATTATTAGTAAAACAATAAAAAGTACTGAGATTAAAAAAAAATTGGTAGTGAAGCACAATAAAAAATAATATTAGTAACCCCAAAATTAACCTCTTTGTGAATAGAATTACTGTCCTAAATTGAAAAGAAAAGGAGTGTCTAGACTCTGGATTTTCACTACAACTATCATCCTGTCGTTAGCGTTGCAAAGAGTAGTTCAGAGGAATCTGAATTGAAACTCGTCAGAATGTTGAGCATGTTTAAATGCTAATGAGATGTCTAATGGGAATATTTCACAGTATCTCAAAAGAAATGTTATCTTTCAACTGTTACATTATTCCTAGCATTTTTTGGTAAGACTTCTCTTAAACTTCAGCGTTGGAATTAATTTATTCCATTTCAATATTTAAATAGAATACTAGGAAAATTAATAAAATAACAAAATTATTTGTGTTTATACACTAGCGAATTCCCCTACACATATTTATGAAACCAAAATATCATGGCCTCTAGAATTTCTTCAATCAAAATGAGTTCTCTTACCTACAAAAGCATTTTCTAATTTTAGTTTTATTTGGTTTTTAAATTATTATTTTATATGTCACATTATTTTCATTTAGGTTAATTACTTATATTTTATTACAGGATATTTACTTATTATTGCAATCATATTATCTTCAAAATCATGATGTTACTTGTTCTATTTATCATATTATGGATTCTCATTCTCAATTCTTACATATCAGCACTTCCCCAATGAAAGTTGATAACCTCACCAGCCTGTTGAGAATTCAAATTCCTAAATTATCTTGATTAAAATTACTTTGACTTTCATTTCGAAAAGCTTTATCTTTGTCCAAGACATTTAATGACCGAACCCTCTCTCACCCTTCTCAATTTCATATTTACACATGTGTTCTCCTAAGTGGTTACATTCACTGACTAACACTTTCTTGCTCTCTTCTACTAGAAGAACTTGTTGTTCACTATCAGCATAAAGTTTGTTGAAGAGATCAATAAACTGTACCTGGGCATCACTCAGTTGCTTTTCTTTCATCGTAACTTTGTTCTGTGTGTCTTCAAGCGCTTGCTGAAGCACCATATTTTCACTCTGGATTTGGCCTAATCTTTCTTGCAGAGATTCATTTTCCAAACTATATCTGTTGAGTTTTTCCTTTAACACTTGATTTGTTTCTTCAAGTTCCTTTGCCTTCTCTTCAGCATGGTTCAGTTCTCTCTGTGTGTTTTCTACAATATATGTCTTTTCTCTGAGGGATTCATGGACATGGCCTAGCTCATTTTCTAAACTCTTGGCTCCACTTTCAGCCTGAGAGAGTTCTTCAGAAAGGAAAGCATGGTTCTCTCTTAAACTAGACAAGTCACTGTTTAACTTGTCCTGTACATGAAGCCACTCATCTCTTGCTTCCTGAAAGGAATGTTCAAGGGCTAGCTTGGACGCCTCACTTTGCTCATAATCGTCAATAACAGACATCAGACGAGACCTGTATGATTCAATTTCGCTCTCTAGTCTCTCTGTGTTTTCTTTTGCATTCTCCAATTGAGAGTTCAGCGCTGCATTTTCAGCTTTCAGAACCTTTACTTGGCCACTGTATTGAAATCGGATTTTTCTTAATGCTTCTCTATTCCACTGCAATTCCTGTTGAAGCTCCTCATTCTTCTCTTTCAAAGCTTCAGTTTCTTCTCTGTGGTGCTTTCTGGTTCGCTGATCCTTAATTTTTACTGTTTTTAATTCCACTTTGTGCATGGCAACTTCATACTGTATGATTTCCTTTTTCTCCTGCAAGTATTCTTCCTTTACATTCCTAACAGGAACCTAAACATAAGAAAAAGAAAAGAAAGTGTTATTCAAAATAAAATGACTTATTCTGATATTTCCTTCAAAATTCAAAGGAAACGCCAAGGGGCCAAGAAGCATAGTGTATTTAGAGAAAAAGTTAACTGAGGGACTTTCACCTCTTTCCCATTTCTATCAATTTGCCGAAAGAATAAGACTGAAAACTGCTTCATCAACCAGAAGATTTGGACACCATTTCTGAACTCACAAAGCTGTCTGTCTCTCGGGAGATTTGGTTTCCTTTTCTGCATACATTCTGTCTCTCACTGATGATTCCATCTGAGACATGTCAAGGTTTATGGAAAGGACTTTCAGTACATCATCTCACCTAAAATTTCCACCACCCTTATGAGGGAAATATTTATATTCCTTCATATTGCTAATTGTGTAACAGAAGTGCAGTTCACGCACGTAAAACTCTAGATTGTTCGAGCAAAAAGGGACACTACTGATGAGTTAGTACATCATTTTACAAAGCAAGAACCAGAAGCCTAAAGACAGAAAATCATTTGTCGAAAGCCATCTGTTTGGCAATGGAATGAAGCAGAACACAAAATCTTGGAAAAGTCACCCGTAGATGCAGAGTTTTAACAAACTTCAGACACATATCTGTAAAAACACACACACACATATATATATGCGTGTATCTACGTATGTGTACATGTATATTTTTCTGTGTACATATACACATCCACACAGGAACAAATATATCAATATAAATAAATATATAAATATAAATGTACATGTAAATATAGATAGATAGATAGATAGATAGATAGATAGAGAGAGAGAGAGAGAGAGAGAGAGAGACAGATAGACAGATAGATAGATAGATATAGATATACAATAGTTAAGTATTTAGCAATTGTTCTTCCAGTAGGGCTGCTAACTCAACCAAATTGCATCAAGTAAGGTTTGCATTAGGAAAAACATGAATGGATCAATACCATCTGCTCTAACGTGCAACTTTAGTGATACCTCCCTTTTATAAATGCTTACTGGAAAATCGTTCACTTCGTAGTTGTTTAAATTCTACCGTTTGTTATAAATGAAGTTTCTCTATTTTGTGTTGACTTCCACAGAGAGTGAAAATTCTTCAAGGAGACAGTGCACGTCTGACACACAGTCTTTTACCCTGCTCAGGATCTATCACAGTGCTGTTCACATAGATAATATTCACTGGCTGATGAAATAACGTTTGAACAAGGAAGAAACTGTAATTTCACTAAATTCTTACATAGTGAAAACTTACACGATCAGGGAAATTACACAAGAAATGGTGCCAGTATGGCCAGAATGCCCATAAAATGACCTACTTCTTGCTGCCAACGATGGACTCTAAGTTACTGCTTCCTTGGTATACCTTCCAGGAGTCAGTTCACACCTAGTTTCTTGACTGCAAACTGAAGCCAAAAGCTTGTGAAGGTTCATATTTTAATCCAAGTCTTCCAGAAAGAAGGTGAGGGAAATGAAGGCAAGAAGTGATAGGGGCGTTAATTGGGAAACAGAACTTATTTCATTCCAGTGCTCATTTCTGACACCTTGAAAAATTTCTCAAGCATGCACATTGAAAAGAAAAGTCATTTTCAGAAGAATGAGATTGGAATTCATAATAGTTTCTTAACTAAGCTAAGTACACTGAAAGTAGCCAGGTTAAGAAAACTCTTTTGCAATATTAGGAGATGTTTATCCAAACGTGGGAGGCAGTATGATTTGTATATAATGGACAATGGTCTTTATGCTTTTGCAGCAGGGAAACTATCATTTGTTCAGTATCCAATATGTGCCAAGAATAAAGGCCATAAATACAACAGATTTACAATAATGATCTCATTTGATTCTCGCAACAGCCCTGAGAAGTATGTACTAGTATTATCCCCATTTTGTGGCTGAGGAAACTGAGAAAAACTAAGTGACTTGCCTAGGATCACACAGATAGAATCTCCGGACACATTTGAAGTCAGATTTTTCTAACCCCAGACCCAAATTTCTATCGCTAATTCCCCCAACATACGTCTAAGTGGAGAACTATCTCATCATCCAAAGTTCTTTTCTTCCCTGCTTTGGCAGAGATACTTACTTACTTTGCAAGTTATGATGACTACCAGGGTGAAATTGCGTTTGGAAGAATCTCAGAAATCTCCCTTAATATACGTTGTGCCTTCCACCATGATGAGTAGCATACAGAAATACATGGAAATGTGGGAAAGCAACTGACAGTGGAGAAAGGTATTTGATAGTATTAAAGGGAAGGGGCTAGAAGAATTTAACTGTCATGCTATTGTACGCTTAACTGCATTTTCATTTTAATAATTTCGAAGAATGATAATAGAAACTGAAATACTTTTGTATTGAATTTGTACTTTTGACGTCTGGGAAATGGAAACTTTGTAAAAAATCAGACTAGAGAAACTCAAAGCACTTTAGGCCAACCATTACCTTAGAACAAATTTAATTTTAGGTAAACTTGCAACTCCTGGGAAAATCAACAGACAACATTGAGTTTCCTTGTTCCTGTTTTTCTACTGCTAGTGCTACCACTACAAGTACTACTATCACTAGAACTACTAGTACTACAACTACTACTAGTACTACTTGTACTGAAAAAATAATAACAATTACTTCTGCTGACAGCATGCTTTGAAAACAACGTTCTATGGAAAATAACGAAGTCTAAATGATCACGGTCCTCAAGGAAATCTATGATAGTTGGGCAAACAAGAGGTAGAACACGGAAGTAATAGTTTGTTAACAGATGTGAACAGCATAAAGCAATAAATACCCAATGAGGTCATATCAAATGAAAAGTGGATTTCAGGAGATTCAGAAATCCATATGGGTGAAAAGTCCCAATGGCATTATGGCAAAAGAACCATTCTTTTGGAATGCACAAGCATGCTGGAGGTAAAGAGTCAATATGTTTTTGACGGGTAGTGCAGATGAGGACGTGTAACTGTGCGTAAGCCAGAAGAAGACTGTGAAGAAGGTATGGAACCAGAAATCTACATGGTGAGATCAGATCGATGAAGTTAGAGGATATTAATGAAATCATCCATCTCATTACTTGAATTCTCAATTGCATTTTGCAGGTACAATTTACATATTTAGGAATTGTGAAAAACAACTTTTTCCTGTTGTTCAAGGAGAAGTTTCAACGTAAGTAAACAAGTAATTTCTACTTCACAGTATTGCTTCGGAATTAAAAGAGAAAATAATGGTAAAGGTCTTTCTAAACATAAGGAATCATAGAAATGATTTAGGCATTATGGGTCCTTGGGAAAACACCTCACTCTTTCTGTAAAGACAGATAAACCAAATTGTCAAGGACATCATGAGTGAATATTTCTATTGAAATTCGTGTGCACACATTGTGGAGGTTGTAGGTCTAATTTAATTCGACTTAATTGACAGACAGAGCGTTCAGAAAATTTATACTGTTGACGAGACAAAGGGAAATGTCACACTGCACACAATTTCCATTCATCAGGAACAAATTATTGATCTTTTTGCATACATACTTTACTTTTGGTTTCATCTACTTGCTTCGGTAGTTTTTCCTTCTCTTCATAATTCCTTCGATAATATGATGTAACTTGTTGCGAAACTATTCTCATGGATTGGTAGTTGCCGGAAACAGGAACTTCTCGCTGAAGATTTCTTTCTCTGGCCTGAGAGATATATGTCCAAATTATTTCTATTGCTGATTTCAGAAAGCAGTATTAGCTCATATGAAATAAATATCATGTCAAAATTCACATCAAAAGTCATTATAGTTCTGCATGCAATTTAATTTCATCAACATATTCATAATTTTCATAGATTTGCGGTATAAATAACTTAGATGTTATTTAACAAAATTCCCGCATGTTGCACATGAGAAAAATGAAACTCCAAAGAGGTTAGTTGAGTTACCCAAGGTCCTAACGTTAGTCGTTTCTAGGGAAAAAGATTGACACTTGGCTCCTGACACGAGAAAGCTCTTTTGATTATTCTACTCAACCTTCATTTAGCATGGGTCAAATGAGATCTTTCTACTTGCTCAAACATTCAGCCTGATTTCCCATTGCCTGTTTTTTGAGCATAATTGTATCACCTCAAAAGTTATCTAGGGACTAAAATATGATAGGTGAGACTCACATGGAAGGTAATGGAATGAGGGGGGAGGAATGTATACTTTTTTGTACTTGATAGACACATTCATGGTTTCCCATTGGGTTTTTCAGAAAAGTTAACTGCCTCATTTCTATGCACCAACCTTTAGAAAGAAGAGGACATCTACAAGAAACGTTTAAATTTTCCATCCTCTCATTGTTTAACTCGGGGGAAGGAACGTAGGTACTGGTACGCATGTCAGGCTTGGTAAAAGCGCTTCACATGAATGATGTGCTTTGCTCAAAGCCACAATGAGAACCACACATATGGTCACTAGCTGCTGTTCCCATCTTCAAGAGTCTTTGCTAAGCCTTCAAAGAATTCCTTTTCCTGTTCTGATAGGAATTACACGCCTGGTAATGGCGGTCCATCGGCAAAAAAAAAGGAAACTGCGGAAAACATGCTAGCTCTCCCGCTTATGCATATATAGCACATTACAAAATCAGAGTTTTGTACCTGCAGACGTATTCATTCATTCACATATGTGTATAAGCACATATACACACAGAGATACAAAGTCGTGTGTTTATGGACTGTTATACTGCAGAAATTCATCTCTGCTTTCATCATAGTGCCAGGCAAGTTATTGCATAAATTATGAATACCAAATGAAGCCCCAAATCAAAAGAAATCAAAATGTTTTCTCCTATTAGAGAAGTTGAAATACTTTGTGAAACTAAATTTAACTAAAGTCTGGTAAGTTGTTTTGAAGAAAACGTAAGGCTAAAAGAAGACAATGTAAAGTTGAGAAAGTAAAATGGGCACAATTAACTGAATTCTTACATGTTAACTAAATTCCACCATTGAATGAGAAGACAAAATTTTCAAATTCTTTAAATGAAATTATTACCCAGTACAATATATGGTATAATGGACGCTCTTTGCATATATGACAAATCACAGAAAATGAGAGCTGCTCTTAGACTGTGTAAAGCTGTTCTTATTCAACAACTAAAAGGCAGTGATTCCAGAACTTGCAATTTTGCACACCGAGCAAGCATTATTAGTAAAACAATAAAAAGTACTGAGATTAAAAAAAAATTGGTAGTGAAGCACAATAAAAAATAATATTAGTAACCCCAAAATTAACCTCTTTGTGAATAGAATTACTGTCCTAAATTGAAAAGAAAAGGAGTGTCTAGACTCTGGATTTTCACTACAACTATCATCCTGTCGTTAGCGTTGCAAAGAGTAGTTCAGAGGAATCTGAATTGAAACTCGTCAGAATGTTGAGCATGTTTAAATGCTAATGAGATGTCTAATGGGAATATTTCACAGTATCTCAAAAGAAATGTTATCTTTCAACTGTTACATTATTCCTAGCATTTTTTGGTAAGACTTCTCTTAAACTTCAGCGTTGGAATTAATTTATTCCATTTCAATATTTAAATAGAATACTAGGAAAATTAATAAAATAACAAAATTATTTGTGTTTATACACTAGCGAATTCCCCTACACATATTTATGAAACCAAAATATCATGGCCTCTAGAATTTCTTCAATCAAAATGAGTTCTCTTACCTACAAAAGCATTTTCTAATTTTAGTTTTATTTGGTTTTTAAATTATTATTTTATATGTCACATTATTTTCATTTAGGTTAATTACTTATATTTTATTACAGGATATTTACTTATTATTGCAATCATATTATCTTCAAAATCATGATGTTACTTGTTCTATTTATCATATTATGGATTCTCATTCTCAATTCTTACATATCAGCACTTCCCCAATGAAAGTTGATAACCTCACCAGCCTGTTGAGAATTCAAATTCCTAAATTATCTTGATTAAAATTACTTTGACTTTCATTTCGAAAAGCTTTATCTTTGTCCAAGACATTTAATGACCGAACCCTCTCTCACCCTTCTCAATTTCATATTTACACATGTGTTCTCCTAAGTGGTTACATTCACTGACTAACACTTTCTTGCTCTCTTCTACTAGAAGAACTTGTTGTTCACTATCAGCATAAAGTTTGTTGAAGAGATCAATAAACTGTACCTGGGCATCACTCAGTTGCTTTTCTTTCATCGTAACTTTGTTCTGTGTGTCTTCAAGCGCTTGCTGAAGCACCATATTTTCACTCTGGATTTGGCCTAATCTTTCTTGCAGAGATTCATTTTCCAAACTACATCTGTTGAGTTTTTCCTTTAACACTTGATTTGTTTCTTCAAGTTCCTTTGCCTTCTCTTCAGCATGGTTCAGTTCTCTCTGTGTGTTTTCTACAATATATGTCTTTTCTCTGAGGGATTCATGGACATGGCCTAGCTCATTTTCTAAACTCTTGGCTCCACTTTCAGCCTGAGAGAGTTCTTCAGAAAGGAAAGCATGGTTCTCTCTTAAACTAGACAAGTCACTGTTTAACTTGTCCTGTACATGAAGCCACTCATCTCTTGCTTCCTGAAAGGAATGTTCAAGGGCTAGCTTGGACGCCTCACTTTGCTCATAATCGTCAATAACAGACATCAGACGAGACCTGTATGATTCAATTTCGCTCTCTAGTCTCTCTGTGTTTTCTTTTGCATTCTCCAATTGAGAGTTCAGCGCTGCATTTTCAGCTTTCAGAACCTTTACTTGGCCACTGTATTGAAATCGGATTTTTCTTAATGCTTCTCTATTCCACTGCAATTCCTGTTGAAGCTCCTCATTCTTCTCTTTCAAAGCTTCAGTTTCTTCTCTGTGGTGCTTTCTGGTTCGCTGATCCTTAATTTTTACTGTTTTTAATTCCACTTTGTGCATGGCAACTTCATACTGTATGATTTCCTTTTTCTCCTGCAAGTATTCTTCCTTTACATTCCTAACAGGAACCTAAACATAAGAAAAAGAAAAGAAAGTGTTATTCAAAATAAAATGACTTATTCTGATATTTCCTTCAAAATTCAAAGGAAACGCCAAGGGGCCAAGAAGCATAGTGTATTTAGAGAAAAAGTTAACTGAGGGACTTTCACCTCTTTCCCATTTCTATCAATTTGCCGAAAGAATAAGACTGAAAACTGCTTCATCAACCAGAAGATTTGGACACCATTTCTGAACTCACAAAGCTGTCTGTCTCTCGGGAGATTTGGTTTCCTTTTCTGCATACATTCTGTCTCTCACTGATGATTCCATCTGAGACATGTCAAGGTTTATGGAAAGGACTTTCAGTACATCATCTCACCTAAAATTTCCACCACCCTTATGAGGGAAATATTTATATTCCTTCATATTGCTAATTGTGTAACAGAAGTGCAGTTCACGCACGTAAAACTCTAGATTGTTCGAGCAAAAAGGGACACTACTGATGAGTTAGTACATCATTTTACAAAGCAAGAACCAGAAGCCTAAAGACAGAAAATCATTTGTCGAAAGCCATCTGTTTGGCAATGGAATGAAGCAGAACACAAAATCTTGGAAAAGTCACCCGTAGATGCAGAGTTTTAACAAACTTCAGACACATATCTGTAAAAACACACACACACATATATATATGCGTGTATCTACGTATGTGTACATGTATATTTTTCTGTGTACATATACACATCCACACAGGAACAAATATATCAATATAAATAAATATATAAATATAAATGTACATGTAAATATAGATAGATAGATAGATAGATAGATAGATAGATAGAGAGAGAGAGAGAGAGAGAGAGAGAGACAGATAGACAGATAGATAGATAGATATAGATATACAATAGTTAAGTATTTAGCAATTGTTCTTCCAGTAGGGCTGCTAACTCAACCAAATTGCATCAAGTAAGGTTTGCATTAGGAAAAACATGAATGGATCAATACCATCTGCTCTAACGTGCAACTTTAGTGATACCTCCCTTTTATAAATGCTTACTGGAAAATCGTTCACTTCGTAGTTGTTTAAATTCTACCGTTTGTTATAAATGAAGTTTCTCTATTTTGTGTTGACTTCCACAGAGAGTGAAAATTCTTCAAGGAGACAGTGCACGTCTGACACACAGTCTTTTACCCTGCTCAGGATCTATCACAGTGCTGTTCACATAGATAATATTCACTGGCTGATGAAATAACGTTTGAACAAGGAAGAAACTGTAATTTCACTAAATTCTTACATAGTGAAAACTTACACGATCAGGGAAATTACACAAGAAATGGTGCCAGTATGGCCAGAATGCCCATAAAATGACCTACTTCTTGCTGCCAACGATGGACTCTAAGTTACTGCTTCCTTGGTATACCTTCCAGGAGTCAGTTCACACCTAGTTTCTTGACTGCAAACTGAAGCCAAAAGCTTGTGAAGGTTCATATTTTAATCCAAGTCTTCCAGAAAGAAGGTGAGGGAAATGAAGGCAAGAAGTGATAGGGGCGTTAATTGGGAAACAGAACTTATTTCATTCCAGTGCTCATTTCTGACACCTTGAAAAATTTCTCAAGCATGCACATTGAAAAGAAAAGTCATTTTCAGAAGAATGAGATTGGAATTCATAATAGTTTCTTAACTAAGCTAAGTACACTGAAAGTAGCCAGGTTAAGAAAACTCTTTTGCAATATTAGGAGATGTTTATCCAAACGTGGGAGGCAGTATGATTTGTATATAATGGACAATGGTCTTTATGCTTTTGCAGCAGGGAAACTATCATTTGTTCAGTATCCAATATGTGCCAAGAATAAAGGCCATAAATACAACAGATTTACAATAATGATCTCATTTGATTCTCGCAACAGCCCTGAGAAGTATGTACTAGTATTATCCCCATTTTGTGGCTGAGGAAACTGAGAAAAACTAAGTGACTTGCCTAGGATCACACAGATAGAATCTCCGGACACATTTGAAGTCAGATTTTTCTAACCCCAGACCCAAATTTCTATCGCTAATTCCCCCAACATACGTCTAAGTGGAGAACTATCTCATCATCCAAAGTTCTTTTCTTCCCTGCTTTGGCAGAGATACTTACTTACTTTGCAAGTTATGATGACTACCAGGGTGAAATTGCGTTTGGAAGAATCTCAGAAATCTCCCTTAATATACGTTGTGCCTTCCACCATGATGAGTAGCATACAGAAATACATGGAAATGTGGGAAAGCAACTGACAGTGGAGAAAGGTATTTGATAGTATTAAAGGGAAGGGGCTAGAAGAATTTAACTGTCATGCTATTGTACGCTTAACTGCATTTTCATTTTAATAATTTCGAAGAATGATAATAGAAACTGAAATACTTTTGTATTGAATTTGTACTTTTGACGTCTGGGAAATGGAAACTTTGTAAAAAATCAGACTAGAGAAACTCAAAGCACTTTAGGCCAACCATTACCTTAGAACAAATTTAATTTTAGGTAAACTTGCAACTCCTGGGAAAATCAACAGACAACATTGAGTTTCCTTGTTCCTGTTTTTCTACTGCTAGTGCTACCACTACAAGTACTACTATCACTAGAACTACTAGTACTACAACTACTACTAGTACTACTTGTACTGAAAAAATAATAACAATTACTTCTGCTGACAGCATGCTTTGAAAACAACGTTCTATGGAAAATAACGAAGTCTAAATGATCACGGTCCTCAAGGAAATCTATGATAGTTGGGCAAACAAGAGGTAGAACACGGAAGTAATAGTTTGTTAACAGATGTGAACAGCATAAAGCAATAAATACCCAATGAGGTCATATCAAATGAAAAGTGGATTTCAGGAGATTCAGAAATCCATATGGGTGAAAAGTCCCAATGGCATTATGGCAAAAGAACCATTCTTTTGGAATGCACAAGCATGCTGGAGGTAAAGAGTCAATATGTTTTTGACGGGTAGTGCAGATGAGGACGTGTAACTGTGCGTAAGCCAGAAGAAGACTGTGAAGAAGGTATGGAACCAGAAATCTACATGGTGAGATCAGATCGATGAAGTTAGAGGATATTAATGAAATCATCCATCTCATTACTTGAATTCTCAATTGCATTTTGCAGGTACAATTTACATATTTAGGAATTGTGAAAAACAACTTTTTCCTGTTGTTCAAGGAGAAGTTTCAACGTAAGTAAACAAGTAATTTCTACTTCACAGTATTGCTTCGGAATTAAAAGAGAAAATAATGGTAAAGGTCTTTCTAAACATAAGGAATCATAGAAATGATTTAGGCATTATGGGTCCTTGGGAAAACACCTCACTCTTTCTGTAAAGACAGATAAACCAAATTGTCAAGGACATCATGAGTGAATATTTCTATTGAAATTCGTGTGCACACATTGTGGAGGTTGTAGGTCTAATTTAATTCGACTTAATTGACAGACAGAGCGTTCAGAAAATTTATACTGTTGACGAGACAAAGGGAAATGTCACACTGCACACAATTTCCATTCATCAGGAACAAATTATTGATCTTTTTGCATACATACTTTACTTTTGGTTTCATCTACTTGCTTCGGTAGTTTTTCCTTCTCTTCATAATTCCTTCGATAATATGATGTAACTTGTTGCGAAACTATTCTCATGGATTGGTAGTTGCCGGAAACAGGAACTTCTCGCTGAAGATTTCTTTCTCTGGCCTGAGAGATATATGTCCAAATTATTTCTATTGCTGATTTCAGAAAGCAGTATTAGCTCATATGAAATAAATATCATGTCAAAATTCACATCAAAAGTCATTATAGTTCTGCATGCAATTTAATTTCATCAACATATTCATAATTTTCATAGATTTGCGGTATAAATAACTTAGATGTTATTTAACAAAATTCCCGCATGTTGCACATGAGAAAAATGAAACTCCAAAGAGGTTAGTTGAGTTACCCAAGGTCCTAACGTTAGTCGTTTCTAGGGAAAAAGATTGACACTTGGCTCCTGACACGAGAAAGCTCTTTTGATTATTCTACTCAACCTTCATTTAGCATGGGTCAAATGAGATCTTTCTACTTGCTCAAACATTCAGCCTGATTTCCCATTGCCTGTTTTTTGAGCATAATTGTATCACCTCAAAAGTTATCTAGGGACTAAAATATGATAGGTGAGACTCACATGGAAGGTAATGGAATGAGGGGGGAGGAATGTATACTTTTTTGTACTTGATAGACACATTCATGGTTTCCCATTGGGTTTTTCAGAAAAGTTAACTGCCTCATTTCTATGCACCAACCTTTAGAAAGAAGAGGACATCTACAAGAAACGTTTAAATTTTCCATCCTCTCATTGTTTAACTCGGGGGAAGGAACGTAGGTACTGGTACGCATGTCAGGCTTGGTAAAAGCGCTTCACATGAATGATGTGCTTTGCTCAAAGCCACAATGAGAACCACACATATGGTCACTAGCTGCTGTTCCCATCTTCAAGAGTCTTTGCTAAGCCTTCAAAGAATTCCTTTTCCTGTTCTGATAGGAATTACACGCCTGGTAATGGCGGTCCATCGGCAAAAAAAAAGGAAACTGCGGAAAACATGCTAGCTCTCCCGCTTATGCATATATAGCACATTACAAAATCAGAGTTTTGTACCTGCAGACGTATTCATTCATTCACATATGTGTATAAGCACATATACACACAGAGATACAAAGTCGTGTGTTTATGGACTGTTATACTGCAGAAATTCATCTCTGCTTTCATCATAGTGCCAGGCAAGTTATTGCATAAATTATGAATACCAAATGAAGCCCCAAATCAAAAGAAATCAAAATGTTTTCTCCTATTAGAGAAGTTGAAATACTTTGTGAAACTAAATTTAACTAAAGTCTGGTAAGTTGTTTTGAAGAAAACGTAAGGCTAAAAGAAGACAATGTAAAGTTGAGAAAGTAAAATGGGCACAATTAACTGAATTCTTACATGTTAACTAAATTCCACCATTGAATGAGAAGACAAAATTTTCAAATTCTTTAAATGAAATTATTACCCAGTACAATATATGGTATAATGGACGCTCTTTGCATATATGACAAATCACAGAAAATGAGAGCTGCTCTTAGACTGTGTAAAGCTGTTCTTATTCAACAACTAAAAGGCAGTGATTCCAGAACTTGCAATTTTGCACACCGAGCAAGCATTATTAGTAAAACAATAAAAAGTACTGAGATTAAAAAAAAATTGGTAGTGAAGCACAATAAAAAATAATATTAGTAACCCCAAAATTAACCTCTTTGTGAATAGAATTACTGTCCTAAATTGAAAAGAAAAGGAGTGTCTAGACTCTGGATTTTCACTACAACTATCATCCTGTCGTTAGCGTTGCAAAGAGTAGTTCAGAGGAATCTGAATTGAAACTCGTCAGAATGTTGAGCATGTTTAAATGCTAATGAGATGTCTAATGGGAATATTTCACAGTATCTCAAAAGAAATGTTATCTTTCAACTGTTACATTATTCCTAGCATTTTTTGGTAAGACTTCTCTTAAACTTCAGCGTTGGAATTAATTTATTCCATTTCAATATTTAAATAGAATACTAGGAAAATTAATAAAATAACAAAATTATTTGTGTTTATACACTAGCGAATTCCCCTACACATATTTATGAAACCAAAATGTCATGGCCTCTAGAATTTCTTCAATCAAAATGAGTTCTCTTACCTACAAAAGCATTTTCTAATTTTAGTTTTATTTGGTTTTTAAATTATTATTTTATATGTCACATTATTTTCATTTAGGTTAATTACTTATATTTTATTACAGGATATTTACTTATTATTGCAATCATATTATCTTCAAAATCATGATGTTACTTGTTCTATTTATCATATTATGGATTCTCATTCTCAATTCTTACATATCAGCACTTCCCCAATGAAAGTTGATAACCTCACCAGCCTGTTGAGAATTCAAATTCCTAAATTATCTTGATTAAAATTACTTTGACTTTCATTTCGAAAAGCTTTATCTTTGTCCAAGACATTTAATGACCGAACCCTCTCTCACCCTTCTCAATTTCATATTTACACATGTGTTCTCCTAAGTGGTTACATTCACTGACTAACACTTTCTTGCTCTCTTCTACTAGAAGAACTTGTTGTTCACTATCAGCATAAAGTTTGTTGAAGAGATCAATAAACTGTACCTGGGCATCACTCAGTTGCTTTTCTTTCATCGTAACTTTGTTCTGTGTGTCTTCAAGCGCTTGCTGAAGCACCATATTTTCACTCTGGATTTGGCCTAATCTTTCTTGCAGAGATTCATTTTCCAAACTACATCTGTTGAGTTTTTCCTTTAACACTTGATTTGTTTCTTCAAGTTCCTTTGCCTTCTCTTCAGCATGGTTCAGTTCTCTCTGTGTGTTTTCTACAATATATGTCTTTTCTCTGAGGGATTCATGGACATGGCCTAGCTCATTTTCTAAACTCTTGGCTCCACTTTCAGCCTGAGAGAGTTCTTCAGAAAGGAAAGCATGGTTCTCTCTTAAACTAGACAAGTCACTGTTTAACTTGTCCTGTACATGAAGCCACTCATCTCTTGCTTCCTGAAAGGAATGTTCAAGGGCTAGCTTGGACGCCTCACTTTGCTCATAATCGTCAATAACAGACATCAGACGAGACCTGTATGATTCAATTTCGCTCTCTAGTCTCTCTGTGTTTTCTTTTGCATTCTCCAATTGAGAGTTCAGCGCTGCATTTTCAGCTTTCAGAACCTTTACTTGGCCACTGTATTGAAATCGGATTTTTCTTAATGCTTCTCTATTCCACTGCAATTCCTGTTGAAGCTCCTCATTCTTCTCTTTCAAAGCTTCAGTTTCTTCTCTGTGGTGCTTTCTGGTTCGCTGATCCTTAATTTTTACTGTTTTTAATTCCACTTTGTGCATGGCAACTTCATACTGTATGATTTCCTTTTTCTCCTGCAAGTATTCTTCCTTTACATTCCTAACAGGAACCTAAACATAAGAAAAAGAAAAGAAAGTGTTATTCAAAATAAAATGACTTATTCTGATATTTCCTTCAAAATTCAAAGGAAACGCCAAGGGGCCAAGAAGCATAGTGTATTTAGAGAAAAACTTAACTGAGGGACTTTCACCTCTTTCCCATTTCTGTCAATTTGCCGAAAGCATACGACTGAAAACTGCTTCATCAACCAGAAGATTTGGGCACCATTTTTGAACTCACAAAGCTGTCTGTCTTTCACTAGATTTCGTTTCCTTTTCTCCATACATTTTTTCTCACACTGATGATTCTATCTGAGACATGTCAAGGTTTTTGGAAAAGAGTTTCAGTGCATCATCTCACCTAAATTTTGCACCGCCTTTATGAAGGAAATATTTATATTCCTTCATATTGCTAATTGTGTAACAGAAGTGCAGTTCACGCACGTAAATCTCCAGATTGTTCGAGCAAAAAGGGACACTACTGATGAGTTAGTACATCATTTTACAAATCAAGAACCAGAAGCCTAAAGACAGAAAATCATTTGTTGAAAGCCATCTAGATGGCAATGGACTGAAGCAGAACACAAAATCTTGGAAAAGTCACCCTTAGATGCAGAGTTTTAACAAACTTCAGACACACATTTGGAAAAACACACGCACACAAATGTGCATGTATCTATGTATGTGTACATGTATATTTCTGTGTGTGCATATACACATCCACACAGGAACAAATATATCAATACAAATAAATATATAATTATATATATTTACATGTCAATATAGATAGACAGATAGACAGACTGATAGGTAGATAGATAGATAGATAGATAGATAGATAGATAGATAGATAGATAGATAGATAGTTAGATAGATAGATAGGTAGGTAGATAGATAGATAGATAGATAGATAGATAGATAGATAAATAGATAGATAGATAGATAGATAGGTAGATAGAGAGATAGATAGACAGATAGGCAGATAGACAGATAGATATAGATATACAATAGGTAGGTATTCAGCAATTGTTCTTCTAGTAGGGCTGCTAACTCAACCAAATTGCATCAAGTAATGTTTGCATTAGGAAAAACATGAATGGATTAATACCATCTGCTCTAACGTCCAACTTTAGTGATATCTCCCTTTTGTAAATGCTTCCTGAAAAATCATTCACTTCGTAGATGTTTAAATTATTATTTTATATGTCACATTATTTTCATTCAAGTTAATTACTTATATTTTATTACAGGATATTTACTTATTATTGCAATCATATATCTTCAAAATCATGATATTACTTGTTCTATTTATCATATTATGGATTCTCATTCTCAATTCTTACATATCAGCATTTTCCCAATGAAAGTTGATAACCTCACCTGCCTGTTGAGAATTCAAATTCCTAAATTATCTTGATTAAAATTACTTTGACTTTCATTTCGAAAAGCTTTATCTTTGTCCAAGACATTTAATGACCGAACCCTCTCTCACCCTTCTCAATTTCATATTTACACATGTGTTCTCCTAAGTGGTTACATTCACTGAATAACACTTTCTTGCTCTCTTCTAATAGAAGAAGTTGTTTTTCACTATCAGTATAAAGTTTGTTGAAGAGATCAATAAACTGTACCTGGGCATCACTCAGTTGCTTTTCTTTCATCGTGACTTTCTTCTGTGTGTCTTCAAGCGCTTGCTGAAGCACCATATTTTCACTCTGGATTTGGCCTAATCTTTCTTGCAGAGATTCATTTTCCAAACTATATCTGTTGAGTTTTTCCTTTAACACTTGATTTGTTTCTTCAAGTTCCTTTGCCTTCTCTTCAGCATGGTTCAGTTCTCTCTGTGTGTTTTCTACAATATATGTCTTTTCTCTGATTGATTCATGGACATGGCCTAGCTCATTTTCTAAATTCTTGGCTCCACTTTCAGCCTGAGAGAGTTCTTCAGAAAGGAAAGCATGGTTCTCTCTTAAACTAGACAAGTCACTGTTTAACTTGTCCTGTACATGAAGCCACTCATCTCTTGCTTCCTGAAAGGAATGTTCAAGGGCTAGCTTGGACGCCTCACTTTGCTCATAATCGTCAATAACAGACATCAGACGAGACCTGTATGATTCAATTTCGCCCTCTAGTCTCTCTGTGTTTTGTTTTGCAGTGTCCAATTTAGAATTCAGCACTGCATTCTCAGCTGTCACAACATTTACTTCTTCACTGTACTGTACTCTGATTGCTGTTAATATTTCTGCATTCAACTGTAATTTCTGTTGAAGATAATCATTCTTTTCCTTTAAAATTTCTATATGGTTTTCTTTGTCTCGATTCTTAATTTTTAGTGTATCTACTTCGAGTTTGAGCATGGCATTTTCATCCTCTAAGATTTGATTTTTGTCGAACAGATATTTTTCTTTCTCATGGCTGTCAGGAATCTAAACATAATAAACAGAAAAAAAGTGCTACTCAAAATAAAGTTATGGATGCTGATTATTCCCTAGCAATTCCACATAAACGCCAAGGTACCAAGAAGCATACTTTAGTAAAACAAAATTAAAATGAGGGAGTTTGCCCTATTTCACATTTCTCTCAGAGTCAGTTTTCACAAAGAACACATTTTAAAAGTGCTTCATTAATCAAAAGACATGGAGTGTAATTTTAGGCCTAGAAAGCTTATATTTTATTTCCTTTGCTCTGTCCATTCTATTCCACGCTGATAAGTCATATTGTTAATAGAATTAAAATACTTAATATTTTCAAACTGCCTCTTCTATGTTGTGTTATTTTACTCATTTTCAGTGTTGTGCAATCTCTTCTGTATATCTTAGATTCTTTTCCCTTTCCCCCACCTCCTTTCCTCTTCTCTCTCCACTTACTGCCTTACACGGTGTACGATCTTATAGAGCATCAATATCTTGTCTTATATCTTATCTAGTATCTTGTATCTATACATACATTCCTATTAAGTGCATTTTTGCCTTAGTTATACTCCCTAGAAGAATTAAAATGAACGGGGGAAACCATAAAACAAAATGTAACAGAAAAGACAATGCTGTGCTACATTCTGCGATCAAATTTCATAGTTGTTTCTCAGTATGGGGAAGGCATTTTGCTTCAAGAAGCCAAAGGGAATTTTTTAAGTCCTTGCAATGCAATGACATACTACATCTACAAGAATATTTCCTCACACACTCTGGTTGTTTCTGCATACAACATTTTCCTGGTGCTGCTCCTGTCACTCATCATCAGTTCACATAAGTCCTTCCAGGCCTCTCTAAAGTCTTCGTGACACATTGCCTTTGGTGGTATTCAGCAAAGTACTTCCCATACATTGTCTCACCTAAGCCTTGCCACACCCTGATGCGGGAAATATTGATATTCTCCTCCCCGTTTTACAGATTAGAACTTAGGTTAGGATACATTATTGAACAACCTGTCCATTATCACACTCAATAAGTATCAGCAGCAATATCTCAATCCAGGTCTCTTCAGACTCCAAATCTAGCACACTTTTTTCAATAGCTTATTTCCTTTCAGCAGTTGATATTAAGAATTTGTCCTAAATGGAGACTCCTTGCCCTGGTACAATGAACTTCACTCCAGAACAATGAACTCATAAGTCTTATGTTTCTTAGTAGAAGTCTTACGAATAATCGATTTTCTCATGGATGTGTCGCATTTTCATAGCATCATTGATTTAAAACTTTTAGAAGTTATCAAGTTGAAATCTCTCATTTTAGGGAAGGGAAAAGTCAGGCCTAGAATGTGGTCCCCTACTGATGGTAACCTAGTCTTAATCATGACATGTTAAAGAAATGATGAAAGAATTATTGGGGCCAAATAATAAAATATGACTATTGCACTCCCATCACAACCAAACTCCTCCAGAAGCGTTGGATCCCGTTCAGGACCAGAGAACAGAGTTTTATCCAATAGCTTAGAAGCTGCATTCTATGATATCTTTTCTAAAAAGCCAGAAGGAGAGCATGAATTGGTCACAGGTGAGTTCAATGAAGCACTCCAGTGTGCAAGCACCAAAGGACTACTAAGGGCCAACAACCCAAATGGTTTACTTCAAACAACTGTTGAAAAACAGAAGAAAATGAAAATTTCTAATTTTGGCATTTGAGAAACTTGTGTTTCTATCATGCTGAGCAATGATGAATGTGAGCGAATGGAGGAATTCATGGCCCGGATAGAGCCTTATGTCAGAAACCTAAGTGAAATTTATTTCTGTGGCAAATACTTTTATTCCTTTTCTTTAATGAAAGATGAGGGAGACAAGAAGGTGAAATAGAGCAATCTATTAACATATATTTCAGAACCCTCACTCTCTTCCCTGAAAAGTACAAGCAGATGATATCCCTTAATCAAGGAAGAAAAATGGTTTGTGTTTGAGGTGTCACCTTCTACCTAGTTGCATTCCTTTCTCTCTCTAAGCTAGGAGTTAGTGACACTGATGTGCTGCCCCTTTCCTATGTCCAGAAAGGAAGAGGCACTGTTGTGCACCAGGAACTTTTTTCAGTAGACGTAAAGTTGGGTCTCGGGAGAGATCATTCAATTAAAAGAAAAAGAAACGGTCAAGCAAGACAAACAGTATTGTGCTGATTTTAGTCACTAGCTGTGTCCTGAACTATCTGTTGCAGACAGATGGACAGGACTGAGGATAACAAAGATGTCCCAAAATGAAGAACCGAAATCTGAACTTTCAAAATATGTAGTTAGATTTGAAAATGACCAAAGTAAATATCTCAGAAGTCTGAGTGATTTTGGAAGCAGTTGTTTTGTTTTCTTTCTGCTTCGAAAGAGGATTGTTCAGAATCCCACTTTTCAAAGCTATAACATTTAGCCCCGGAAAAAGTGGTCCTTGAGTTTCCTTTAGCTCTTCTTCGTCCTGCGGACAAGAAGTTCATAAAATTTTCATCATCATTTTCCTTCAACAGTCAGCAACAACATTTTACCTTTAACTGGAATACAGAATCCGACAAAGCACGGACACTAACTTTAAAAACTCAAAGAAAAACAGGCTACTGAAAAGGAAAAGCAACAAGAAGGAAAGCATTTCAAAGTTGGAAAGGAAACTCAATCACTCCTCAGGGCGATCCACACCCAGGGTTAAGTCCCTAACTCTTACAAGCCTCAGCTTGAAGTCTTCACAGGTGAGGATAGATACCATATCTCAAGTGAACTCATTCGATTTGTGGATGGTTCTCTTTGTTGGCAAGTTTTTTCTCATTAATCTTAAAAATGTACATTTGTGCAACTCTTATCCATGGCTCTTAGCTCTTCTCCTTAGACTGAAGCAGAGCAAGCTTCGTCCTTCTTCCACATGACTCTCCTTCAAAAACTTGAACATATAAGGATCAATAGCTCTGTTTTCTTGAACACATCCTCACAAGTCATGGTCCCCAAGGGCCTTTCTCATCCTGTTTGCCATCCTGCTTATTAGCGAGCATAATTCTGAGGAAGCCACAAATGAGTTAAACAACATAAGCCTATCTACTTATTCACTTCAGAGTAGAGAGTGCTTTTCGCCTTCTCTATTTTGGAAGCTATACTTTTCTGAATAAGATGCAAAATTACACTAGCTTTTGGGTTCTCAAATAACATCAATAAATCAACTTTAGTTTAGAACTGGCCACGATTCTTATATCTTTTCAGGCAAAATGCTATCTAAACCTATTTCCCCCAACTCATACGTATGAACCTAATTTTGTAACTAATTGTATAATTTGACAGTAATCCTCACTAAATATCATGTTATGAATAGGCTCAGTCCAGTACTCTGACTTCTTGAGAGTTTGCATTTCCTCCATGTAGAAAGTCTGCAATAATTTTAAGTAAATCAACACGTAAATAAGTAAAACATAAAGACCCTAGAGACCAATAAACTCTTCTGAAAGCCTGAAGGATGTGTGCTAAAGTGTAGTGAAAGGAAGAGAAAAAGAGAACGAACTTGCACTTGCATTGCCCAAAGTATTTTCAGATAAGGAGACTCTCTCTAAAAATGGAGAGGAATCCTCTGGAACTTATGTTCCTATCAAAGTTGAGGATAGAGCAGTGGTGTCAAACAGATCCTCCAGCACTGAGTTCTATGGACAGATTTGGGGGACTTTGAAACCTTTGGCTCAGGGTTAGGTGAGATGAACTCCGTGGCAACATTTGAACCCAGGTTTCTCTGGATATCAGGTTAGTTCTATTCACTACGCCATAGTGATCCTCTACTGTGAGATATACTTTAAAAAGTACTAATTTCACTTTACTCTTTCATGGCTCTTTAGACTGCAATTTTACATTCTAATGCTACTGCATGGGATATATATTTTTTTATATTCATGAGTACATATCTACAAATGATTAGACCCAACTTACTTACACTAGACATAAAAATCCTAGTCCTTTCTCAAGATTAAAAAGAGTATGATGTTCACTTCCCCACTCCCAGGGAACCCACAAGTTGTCTTACCAAGAACAGATGGAAATAGTGACTTTAAAATTCCAATTTACCTGTTTCGAATGATTTGTTTCTGTTCTCAATTCCAGGTCCAGAGTTCTGAGAGGGTATTGAAATTCCTGTCTTAGCTCCACTTTTTCACCACGTCGTTCTTTTTTTCTGAACTGGTGACTCATTTTTAGAACTAGCTTTTCTTCAGCGTCTTGCTCAATTTCTTCTTGCTTCCCGGGAACCCTAGATGAAAATTGTCCTTTTTCAATGACAATGCAGTAGAAATAAGGATGAAATACCATTGAATATACCCATCTGGATTTCTAAAGGAAAAGAAGATTAATTTATTGGGAACTCGATCTATGTAGGGAACTCCCTGTCAAGGAACTCCCTCTGTTCATGCAGAGTGGTCCGTGCTCTACACTTTTGAGTTGACCTGTTTCTGTTCCCTATAACACTGAGAATAAACGGAACTTGCACAGGCTCACAAAGTCAGGATGTGTCAGAAACTGATGGAGTTCTTGGGTGCCTGTGCTTGGACACAATTCTAAAATCACGTTTCTCTTTCAAAATCGCATTTCTCCCTAGCCTCAAAACATTATCTCAGGCAGTTTCTCCCCAGTGCAAGAAAACAGCCTGTCACAGCAACAACTATTATCTCCTTACCTGATACAATAGCCAGTTACAACCATAGAATTCAGAAGTTTGAACAGCTGTGTGCTGGCTGAACAGTCTGTGAACATGGCCAGAACGACATTGACTACTCATTGACCCATCATATGTTTCCTCGATTTAGATATAGGAACACTCCCTTACATTTTTCTTGTCCAACAAGATATTCGTGAGACCAATCTGGCATCCGTTAGTCTGTCCTGACCACTAGTGGACTTAGGGATGTTTCAGTCCTAAAACCGCATCTCTATGCAGTTGCCACTCCTCCTTATGCTATTTCCCTGTGAACTCTGCGTATAATACCTGCCAGGTAGATACCAAAATTACATGTTCCTTTAACAAATAACCTCTGCTTAACCATTGCCTAGTCTCACCTTGAGTCATCTGCTTAGCATATTTGGCACATGTTTTCCTATAGACTATCGTATATAAACTTTACCTGTACCCAGCTAGGGTTGCAGTTTCCCTAAGAACCCTTGCTGCTGAAAAGTGTCAGAAAGCTTTACCTTGATGTCAAAAATGTTTGAGTTTGTGAATTCATTCCAGGTGACCTGCCCGTGGTACTCTGGTCTTTGCGTGGCACTTGTTGCCCCTCTGCCAGTTGTCATCAAAATCAGAGGGGACCCATTTTTTTTATCCAGGCTACTGCAGGGCACTTTAATTCTATCAAAACTGTATCATATATTCACTTGGATGCTTTTGTTTCTTGTATTCAATGAAGAGAAATTCCATAAATTGTATGGAGCTGGAACAAAAGATTATTTCCAAATTCCCTAGTTCTGATACATTTCAAAGACGCCGGTGAAAAGTGTAGAGGGGGATGCATATGAAATTACATCCATTTTTCCATTACTATTGATTAGTGAAGTGATTTTTTACTTCATGTTGAAAAAAATGAAACACAGCTACTTGTGTTACAGTTTTCAAAATTCACTACAAATGCATCTCTACCTGATATCCACAGAGTAAAAATGAGTAAGTAGGGCTCATTCATAATACTGTTTGAATGAGGTGGTATTTTGGCCTTCCTAACTTCAAATCCTCTATCACATTTCTTCAACGGTAAGAAAAAAGCTTCCAAGGATTTGTTTAAAATCATGAGTTCCATACCTCGTGCTAAGGAGTTCTCTTTTCCATTCTGCTTTTTGTTGCTCTAAGTCAGACACCATTTGCCTTGTTTCTGATAATTCTTCCCGCAGTCCACAAATCTTGTTTTCTAAACTCTTCACTTTCCTGGTGAGTAATGGACAATGTCCTTTTTTACGTACCACTGATCGATCATATCTAAGTATTGCATCTTCATTTTTCACAAGTTTAATAAAATCTGTACAGAGAAAAACGCAAGTCAATAAAAATATGAGTATTTTAAAATCCGCTGAACCATAGCAGTATACTTAGAATTCAAATACTCTGGCAATGACAAAATCATATCCACGTATAAATCCTCACATATTGCAAAATAATGCGTTGTCAAAAATTTACATTGAAGATGACAATAACCTATTTCTATGTGTGCACTGTAGGCAATGAAACACAATCTCTAAGTGACAAATTAATTGATATAAAAAAATCTCAAAGCTCAGAATTCTTCACAATGAAAGAAAAATATTTGTGAAAAGGAAATATTTTGAGGTGTATTCTGGGTGGGACAAATAAGATTCATCCAAGGGATTATATACTTAATATCTACATAATGAAAATATACTGAATTATTTTAGAAATATAAATATGTTTTGCTTTACATAATTGTATGGAAACACTGTTTCCTCTTTAGAGATTTATAATATCAGTAAGTATGTAATATTCACACATTGAAATATCCATCCTCATTTATTCATTGGCGAAACCTCTGGTAACTTGAAACACCAGAGGAAGGTCAAAAATCGTTCTGAGCACTAAAGAAAATAGCTGCCCCTTTATTCTTGAGAGACATATGGAGTCAAATTGAGACCTAATCCAGAGTTAGAAATGTTCGTTATGTCGTTACAGTTTCAACGAACTTGATTATTGGGTTTTCCTTGGTAACTTCCAATTCTTCATATATTCATTCACTGTTGAACTGAAGTGAGGCAACAAGAGAGAACCCAGTTGCTGGATGTAGCCACACTGGAGTAGAAGCGAAGCTGACACTGAGGGAACTGGTTAGCTCACCGATTCAAAGAAAAGAAGGTACTGAGGCACAGAGAAGTTAAAAGACTTGTTAAGATTCACACAATTGGAACGTGTAAACGGCAGAATCTGAACCTAGCTATTCATGGCATCGTGTCCAATGCACTATCCTCTATGCCATGCTGAGAGAAGAATTATAAAAACTAGGCAGAATATTTACAAGATGTTTGATATTTGGGGCCATTTTATGAAAGATTATCATATTTTGACTATTCTTTTCATGAAAGAGTTCACTCCTTGAGACCTTTATACTCGTAGTCAGTTCAGTCTCTTCAATGGTTCTCCTATTACCAACCAATATTACTAACACAGATTATATAATATAGCACTTAGAGGCTTACAAAATACACCTCCTCCAACAACAATCCTGTGAAGTATGACATTTTATACGTTATGAAACTGAAGTTCCACGTTTAAGTGTGTGCACTACAGACAAAATCAAGGCCCTGTGCAAATGTGCAATATCCTAACTTTCCATATTTAATTCTTACAGGTATATATTGTCCAGAAAAACTGGATTTTTCAGTGTCACTTTTTTACCTTTCTACTCAGAGTTTCCATGGTTGAAAATGCTCATTTCATCTCCCTATTTTCCCATGATCTCTACCTACTGATTTCATACTCATTCTTTAAAAGTCAGCTCAAATGCTACCTTCACACACAGGTTATTTATTTTGTAATGTTGATAGTCTTTCCCCCACTGAACCTCAAACAGCAATATGACTGTGCTTCTCAAACATACATATATATATGCATATGTATGCACACATATATAGTACATATATACGTATATGTACATATACATATATATATGAATATACATATTAATTTTTGAGTTATCTATGTAGGCTATATTCCGTACTAGATTGCACATTGAATGAGGAAACTTATCTAAACTTTGAATATTTAGCACACAATAGGTACTTAGTGATTCTTTGGTGAAGGCCTGCCAGAGATTAAGCTGACCTCTACTTTGCTATGAGAAAATGGGTTAGGACTTCAGTTGTATCTTCTTGCATACACACACATCTTTGGTTTCTGTTGAACATTGTTATTTTCTTAGGAAATTGTAAAACGTTCGTACCATCACAACCAACACTAAGTTGTTCCATCACTAACAAAACATTCTTATAGTTCAAGGCAGGTAAATCATCACCCTCTGTAGCTGTGTCAGAAGACTGAGTGAGGTCATCACAATTGTTTGCATCCATCTGTACTGTGTCCTGTAAAATACATGACAGCAGGGGAAAATTAAAAAAACAAATATTTAAAGAACAACAATGGCTAACATTTCTGTCGCACTTTCAGATTTTCACAAAACTTCGTGGCATTCTCACAACCATTTTGTGAGACAAGCAATATTCATAATCATTTTACAAATGTAAGGTGGCTTGTCCAGTATCATAGACTCAGCTAGGAATCCAAGGATGGATTCAAAATTAGGTCTTATTGACCCTACCTAGTATGCCACCTAACCCATTAGAAGCTACATTATTTAGGAATCTTGTGAAAATTATTATATATATGTATGATATCATGTATGATATCATATAACGTATATAAAATAACGATATATAATCATATATTATTATATCATATGTATAATATATATAATCACATCTTCCTGATTATAAACATTCTTCTTTAATATATAGGGAGAAATGAAGTAAATTCCAGCTTTATCATCAAATTTCTAGCATTCACAATGGACATATTTGACTAGGAGACAATTTCTAAAATTATTCATTTTCAGATTAACTATTCCTATTCGTTGTCACTGAAACATGCATTATTTTCTAAAGTTATTGCAAAAAGCATTGAAAAGTAAACCAAGTTATGAAAGTCTTGCAAGCAAACTAGCATGAAAGGCACTTTGCATAATACAAAATATCAGAAATTGGAATATTATTATTACATACCTGTTCCAGGTCACTTTTATCAAAACTTTCTTGACTTTCCTCTGATGATCCTTTAAATTCCAATTATTGGGTTAAATGGGCATTAATGTTTAAGTAACAGGTGATTTTATTCAGAAGTATTTTTCTCATAGAAATGAAACCTCCCCCTCTTATCAGCAGTGGCAATCAGGACAGCTATAAGTTATCCATTGTATTCTCTTTTCAAGAAAGGAATGAATATAAGAAAATTCGATTTCACTAATCATGCATTCATCAAATTATTCTGTAATCTCAATCAACTGCTGCATTTTAAGTAGCTTGTGAGATGTTCATTTTATACCAAATCACAGGAAGCTGTGAGGATTGATTTATGTATTCATTCCAGATGAAATTGTAAAATTTGAAAATTAAAGGTAAACTAATGAACAATGGTCATGTGTGATCATTTTGGTAGTTAGGCCAGGAGTAATCAATCCATTGGGTTACTTGTTTTTCTCAATGATGAAAGAGCAGGAGAGAGGCTTGCTAGCCTTCACGGAATGTGGGGAATATATTATCTGATATCTGCCCTCCTTTTCACTGTCCAAGTAGTAGAGTTATTTATATTCATTTGTCAAACCCTTTTGTCTGCCCTGGATCTAACCTTCTACAGAAACTGCTGATTCCAAGATTAGCAATGGTCTCTAAAGGCTAAATCTGATAGCCTTTATCCTCGTTCTTACTCTTTCTTGACCTTACATGGTCGTGATCACATACTGTTCAAGTTCTATGCTTCATGGATAACCTCCTCTGATGCTATTTGTTAGCAACTCTCATGATTTCTTGAGATAGGGTCAGAACACGTCATAGCAGACTATATTCACATTTTGACAATCTTACTAGACTGACGGAACAGGGTATTATTGTCATTATACTTTGCCTCCCTTTCAGAAAAGCATTTGACAAATTCCTACAAGTCATCTTTCTGGGCAGAATAACAAACGCAAGTACAAGAACAGGATAGAGAATTACATAGAAATGGTTGTCAGAATTTCTTGGGAGTTTTTTGGATGATGTGCTTTCTCTGAATCAATATAATAGCCGTGAGAGACAAAGCAATTTTAGATTTCATCAAAATAGAAATCACGTTCAGAGGAAGGGAGATATAAATCCAGCTGACCCCTGCCTTCGTCAGACCACACCTAAATACTGTTCTGTGTTTTGGGCACCATCTTTTGGGACTGGCTCCTGGATCTCTCAGCCTGTATGTCCTCCTGGAGCTTCAAATTCAACATGAACAAGTCTGAACTCATCATTTTCTTTTCTCTCCATTCCAGCTCTTAAATCTACAGTCTTTAATACTTTTTATCTTTGGTAAACGCATGCCATCTTCTCAGGAATATGGGCCCGTATCTTTGATACTCCTCTCATCCATATATGTATGTGTGTGTATGAAGAAACATACACATGCAAAAGCTGCTAAGTCCCTGTTGATTCTACCTCCATCACATCTGTCATCCTCTCCCTTTTCATCAGTATCAAAGAACCCCCATTTCACGAACTCCTCAACTTTTACCTGGATTTTTGCCATAGCTTACTAAGCAGTCTTCATATTTCTGAATTCTACCTTCTCTGCTTCCTTCTACACAAAGTCATCAAGTAATCTCTTTAAGACCCTGAACTGGCCATTCTCTTGCTCTCAATCCTTCTGTGGTACCTTATTGCTGCAGTTCTCGGGGCTATGAAACCTTTCTTCCACAACCAATACCCTTTCTCCTGATCTCTCACCCCTCAATTTTCCTGGAGCAGTGTAATTCTTCTCCCTTACCTTCCATACTACTGACATTTTAACACAGTTTGTACGTTGTACCCCTTCAGAGAAAGTAAATTTCTTGAGGCAAAAAAACTGTTTGTTTTTATCTTTCCATCGTCCAATAAAGCAGCAAGAATGTGATATTCACATGATAAATAATCGTTCCTTAATAAATACTAACTTGAATTGCGATAATACATACATAACTCAATTTATGTGGCTTTGGGAAATGTAGAAAGGAGGCAGCAAGTACAAAAATGCCACTTGAAATACGGTACTCATAACACAACAGCAAAAACTGAAAACTGCAGGGCACATCTCCTATTAGGTGTGATTTTTTGAAAATAAAAATCACTTAATCTCCTACTTGTAAAAAAGGGGAAAATGAGACAATACCGTCAATATCATCTGAGTCATCTAAGTTCCTTTCTTCCACTAAATCTGTAAGATAAGTAGGGAGAAATGGAAGGAAAAAAGGATATGAATATTTACGTTTTTAAAAATATACTTTCTTTCTTCCTAAATTATAGAATTAGGACACTTACATGACTTTCGTTTTTCCTGAACTCCATTTCCCAGATTATCATTCGTGTAATAAACATGCTTTTCTGTAGTGGGTTGAATGGACTATGAAACCAATAAGAAGAAGATAGTTATATTGAAAGCTTTGAATAAATATCAGATGTAAATTAACAGTATCATTTTTATTACCTTCACATTTTGATGTCTCTCAAGAGAATCTGAAAGAAAAAGAATGAAAGGTTTATCAACAAGTGTATTTCAGCAATATAATACCATCACAACTTCCCACAAAACGAATAGCCTTGTTGGATACCCTTATGTGAATTAAAGAATGAAAGCCATAATTTGGTGTACTTCCGGTTATGGCGTTTGCATCACAGCAATTAGAATCAATTATCAGTTCTTGAAATAAAACAAGAATATAGTGTTAACACAACATGCAACGCACATTTCAAGTAGACCCTACTTCAAGGGTTTTACATATTTGTATATGGAGCAGTACATAACATGCTCCACAGTGACACATGTAAAGGTGATTCTTTTGAAGGGATGGATACTCAAGATTCCCAGGGGGCTCTTATGAAGTTGATGCTGCAACACAGCATCATATCTTCCAAACAATGGCAGTGATTGATGCAATTATATCACAAGGGACCCCAGTGTGGATGATTCCTTAATTAGTTGTATAATTTGGAAATTCGCGTAATATGTAAGCAGTCACAATAAGGTACTTTCAAACAACGTATAAATGATATTCTTATCTCAGAAATAAAGAGCTAGAATTATGTTTTGAATACATCCACTTCGATGCACACTTGTAGAATAACAGTTAATAATACAGTTTCATTTCTTTCCTTACCAGTGCTGCCTACTGGCATCTCTACACCTCTGGTATCCATTAATTTATCAGTCTTAAAAGGTTTTTCTTTACTCATGACGGAAAGTGCCGTCCACAGCCAGAGAAAGTACTAAGGAGTGTGAATTCAGAGTCAAGCAGACAATTTTCCTTTCGTTTTATTTTCTTTGTCATGGCTCTTCCCATTCACTCCAGTTCTTCTATATAACATGACTAATGTGAAAAAACGTTTGATAGGAAAATACATGTACAGCCTATATCTGATTGCAGAATGTCTTGAGGAGGGGGAAAGGGAAGGAGGGGGAGAAAATGTAAAATTAATGGAAGTGTATGTTCAAAACTATAAAAATATAAAAGCTACTTTTTAAGTTTAGTTTATCCATATAGGAAAGAACGTATATAAAATATTTTTAAGACATGATGGAAAAACTTTTGCCATTTGGAGAGTTATTTCAAGAAAGAAAAATGGTTTTAGTCATCTCCTTTAGTAATTCAAAGTTATTAATATATAAACACCCTTTCCACATATGTATTTTACCATTAATGAAAAAGAAAGCTATGTACATGTTGGAGATATATCTCAGAAATCAAAATTTGAAGCTTTGAAACTATTGTATACTTTTAAAATATCATTTGTTTTCAGTATTCAACAGTCATTTCCATATATCTTAGATTCCCCCCTCCCTGTAACCCCGTATCTCCCCATGTCCATGCTGAGACAGCATACCGTTTGTTATAGATTCTACACTTACATTCCAATTCAATATATTTTCACCTTGGTCATGTTACATAGAAGAGTTAAAACGAATGAGAGAAATCCTAAAACAAATCAAAACAGAATATAAAAGAAAATGATCTGCTTCATTATGTGATGAAATTTCGTAGTTCTTTCCCTGCATGTGGAAGGCATTTTGCCTTAAGAGACCACTGGAAATTATGTACATCCCTGCATTGCAATGAAGTGCTACGCCTAGCAGAAAAATTCCTCAGATATAGCGGTTGTTGCTGTGTACAAAGGTCTCCTGGTTCTCTTCCTTTCACTCACAATCTTTTCACATTACTATTTCCAGGCCTCTCATTAATCTTCCTGTTCATCATTTCTTATAGCAAAACAGTATTCCATTACATTCCTGTGCCACACTTTATTCAGCTATTCCTTAAATGATATGCATCCCGTAGAGTTTCAGGTTTTGGCCACCCAAAGGAGAGCTGCTATAAATATTTTTGTACATTTGGGACTCTTTCTCATTTTTGTGATCTCTTGGGGATACAGTGTTAGAAGCGGTAGTTCTAGGTCAAGGGCTGTGCACATTTTTTAGCTCTCTGGACATAGTTCCAAAATGTTCTCCAGAATGGTTGGATCAGGTCCCAGCTCCACCCACAAGAGATTAGTGTTCCAACTCTCCCACATCTTCTCCAACATGCATCATCTTCCTATTTTGTCATGTTACCCAACCTGATGGCTGTGATGTGGTATCTCAGAGTTGGTTTGAATTGCATCTCTCTAATCAAAAGTTCTTGAGAGCTTTTTTTATATCACTCTAGACAGCTTTTATTTCTTCCTCTGAAAACTGCCTATTCATAACCTTTGACCGGTAATGGGCTGGGGATTGACTTCTATTCTTGTACATTTGACTCACTTCTCCATCTATTTTAGAAATGAGGCCTTTATCACAGACGCTAATTGCAAAAATTGTTTCCCAGGTTTCTGCTTTCCTCCTAATCTTCGTTGCATTGGGTTTGGTTGTAGAAAGCTTTTCAGTTTAATGGAATCAACATTTTCCATTTTGAATTTCATAATGCTTTCCACCTCCTGTTTAGTCAAAAATTCTTCCCTTCTTCATAAATCTGAAAAATAGACTATTCCTTGCTCCATTAATTTATTTATAGTATCAATCTTTATTCCTATAGCATGTATCCATTTGGAATTTATTCCTGTGTACGGTTTTGGGCAATGTTCTAACCCTAGTTTCCACCACAATGTTATCCAGTTGTCACAGCAATTATTGTCAAGTAGTGAGTCCTTATCCCAGGAAACTGGGTTCCTTGGCTTTCTCGAAGTGTAGATTGCTATATTCTTTGACCACTGCGTCGGAAGGACGTAAGCTATACGACCGGTCTGCCCTTCTGTTTCTTGGCCCGTATCAAGAGGTTTTAATGATTGTTGCTTTATAATGAAATTTGGGATCTGGTAGATCAAGGTCACCTTCCCTGGTATTTCTCTTCATTAGTTCGCTTGATATTCTGGGCCTTTTTCTCTTCCCGACGAATTTTGATCTTATTTTGTCTAGCTATAGAAAATAATTATCTGATAATTTGATTGTTATGGCACTGAATAAGTAAATTAACTTAGGTAGAATTGTCATGTTTTTTTAACATTGGCTTGGCCTAGCCATGAGCAACTAGTGTTTTTCCGTTTTCTTAGACCTGTCTTTATTTGTGCAAAAACGGTTTTGTAATTGTATTCAGATAATCCCTGGATTTCTCTTGGCAGGTAGACTCCTAAATATTTTATAGTGTCTAACCTAGCTTTACAAGGAATTGTTCTTTCTATCTCTTGCTCTTGAGCTTTGTTAATAATATATAGAAATGCAGAAGATCTGTTCATTTTGCAACCTGAAACTTTGCCAAGTTGTTTATGATTTATCATTTCAAGTAGTTTTTTACTAGAGCCTCTGGCATTCTCTAAGTATATCATCATATCATTTGCAAAGTGAGATAGCTTAGTTTCTTCTTTGCCTATTCTAATTCCATCCTTTTCTTTTTCTTCTCCTATTGCTACCACTAATATTTCTAGTACCATATTGTATAACATGGGTGATAATGGACATCCTTGTTTCACCCCTGGTCTTCTTGCAAGTACATCTAGCTTATCTCCCTTGCATATGATGCTTGCTGAAGGTTTTCGGTAGATACTACTTATTGTTTTATTATTTTATGGGAAGTTCCATCTACTCCTATGCTCTCCAGTCTTTTCAATAGGAATGGGTGTTGTATATTGTCCAAGGATTTTCTGCATCTTTTGAGATAATCATGTGGTTTCTGTTAGTTTTTGACATGATCAATAATGTTAATAGTTTTCCTAATAATGAACCATTCTTTTCAAGGTAAGTTGCTGTATTTTTTTTTTTTGCTAAAATCTTTTTTAAAATTTTTGCACCAATATTCATTAGAGAAATTGGTCCAGGATTTCCTTTTTCTGTTTTGGCCCTTCCTGGTTTAGGTATCACAACGATATTTGCATCATAAAACGACTTTGAGAGGACTCCTTTGCCAATTTTCCCAAATACTCGATATAATATTGGAAGTAACTGTTCCTTAAATGTGTGATAGAATTCAATTGTTAATCCATCCAAACTTGGAGATTTTTTCCTAGGGAGTTCATGGATGGCTTGTTCAATTTCTTTTTTCCGAGACAGGGTTATGTAACTACTCAACTTCCTCTTTTGTTAATCTGGGCAATTCACATTTTTTAAAATAGTCATCCATCTCCTTTAGATTGTCGAATTTATGGGCATACAGTTGGACAAAGTAATTTCTAGTTAATGTTTTAATTTCCGGCTCATTGTAGGTGACTTCAACCCTTTTCATCTTTGATAGTGTAATTTGCTTTTCTTCTTTGGTTTTGTTTTGTTTTTTTTTTTATCAAATGGCTCAAAGGTTTCTCAATTTTGTGGTTTTTCATAAAACCAACTTAAAGTTTCATTTATGACTTCAATAGTTTTCTTAATTTCCATTTTATTAATCTCTCTTCTGGTTTTCAGTCTTTCTGATTGGGGATTTACTTGGGGATTTTCAATTTTTTCTTGTTCTGGCTTTTTCACCTGCATGCCCAATTCGTTCATGTCCTTAGAGGAAGAAATTTTACATCTTTAAATTCCTACATCAGCCATTGTCTATTTTGAAATATTAAATGACTTTACTATATATCAGTCCAAAAACGTCTTAAGATGTTGTTTAATATACAAAACTATATAATTACCTTTACTATTCATCAGTCCACAATATATTACTAAATTCAAAGCTTTTTTTTTATCAGGGGTTTCTTGTTTATTAAGTATTTACAATTAGTTTGACAAGAGGAATTGGTTGCATCAATGAACATATGCAAAACTTTTTATTAACTTTGGGAATTTTCAATTATTGATATATATGTATATGTACACGTATACATAGATACACACACATACATAAATATGTATGTATGTATAGTCAAAGTCAGGTCCTCTGGTCCGCTGAAATATGGGGCCGTGCTCTAGAGCCCTTCTGGAGGGGAGCACAAAGGTAAATGCATCAAGAAACAGGTACTACTGTGCAAGTTTTTGTATATAGGATTATTGTTGCACCTTTGATTGTGATATTGCCTACGTGAAAATTAATATATCCCTTCACCTTTCAGTGCTCAAGTCAATTCTCTGCCACCCGAAGTTTCACAGAAGGTGCTAACCTGCTCTTGCAGAAGGAGATAATTCATGCCAACGGAAATACAAGTCTTGTCTTTATCACCAAAAAGAATTGTGTGATATGGGCTTGTATCCTGAGGCAGACATTTATATAACCCACTCATTAAACTGAAATTCATCTCATTGTTTCCTAAAGCTAAGGACAAGAAGAGAAAAGTAATTAACAAGAGCACTGGATTTCTTAATTCAACACAATACCTGGCAGAGCCAGGACTAGATCACTTAGTCCTAAATCCTGCCTGTCTTATCTAGCTACACTACAGCACTGTCTGACTTGGGAAGGACAACTTTTACTTGTCAGCATTTCCAATTTGTATTACCCATGAAGAGTTGTGCAACAAGATGACATTACTCAATTAAAGTAATGGCTTCATGAAAACAAAACTGAATATCAATCATCAGGGAGAGAGAGAAAAAAGACTTTTGGATTGCAATGTTTTGGGATAATTTGTGACTTTGCTACCATAACCCTGAATTAAAATATCAAAGAAATGAGAATTACTGATTAGGGAATGCTCCACCCCAGAATACAATAATTTGTCAAAATGCCAGAAAACCAGAAAATTTCGAATTTCTCTGACAAATAATTTGGGCTTATTCTCAATGTGAACAAAAGAAAACAAGAAATAATTACAAGGAAGGAAGATGTTGCTTCAGGGAACGAAAAATGACTACCAGGCCCCAGGATCGGAACTCTATCACACTCATACTTCATGATAAGAGCCTGGTTTCCTTTGCCAATATGATTTATAAGAAAATGTGTACGCAAAGGGTTCACTACTAATAAAACTCAAGAAAATATGTCCTCACTTTATTACTACTCTCATCTTCCCCTCAAAACAATGAAGATTTGAGGTTCATGGTCACAGCTCAGTGACTCCTCAAGTTCAAAAAAGTCATCACCAATTTTGTCTAATGCTGCATGAAGCTATGCTGTACTGCCACACTCGTGTATCAGATAACAAATTTTACTAATTCTTGGATGAACATAAATGAGATAGAACAAATAAATGTCTTATGGTACAGAATGAGTATTTCAAGGAAAGCATACATATTTAATAAAAATATATTTAAAAAAAGAAATTTTTTTCTTCCTATTCCTATCCCTAGTTGTTTGAAGCTTTTAAAATTCTAACCTTACTATGGTTGCGCTTACACTCTGATTTGGGTTTCTATAGAAAATGATTCTGGTTATTATATATTTCATAAAGTCAGTGTCTGCATTCAGATATCTGTCAGAAACCTACTTATGAATAGTTCTATCAGTAACAATCCTTTCAGTTTTCCCTATATTTATTTCCGTCTTGTAGACTATAAATTTTCTTGTTTGATGAAATTCATAGACATTCCACCTTCATTGAGTTTCCTAAGTACAATTATTTTTATTACAATTTGATTTGGAATTTCAAAAAATTTGATTAAATTTCTTTCTCTAGATAACATAATAGAAATTGAGGAATACAACTTGACATTTTTAATCTTAAAAGTTCATTCTATTTGCATGTATGTAGCTAGAGATATACTATTTTACAAACGAAGAAAACGAAGAAAAATGAAGTTCATTCATCACCTGACAAGCTATAAGCAAGGAATGTTTTCTGAAAAGGATGTGATTTTAGACTGTACTAGATATACTTAAAATTAAATACTGTTTCTTGTGCCATTGTGATTTCTTATTTCTTTTAAGGGACGATTTACATAGCTCATCTCTTTCAGATCTGTAGTGTAATATGCGCATGATCACACTTTCTTTGGAGCTCTGTTGGCATGAGCAAGGCATCTAAGCTAACTGCTCCTTAGTTTCATCACCATTCAAATGGAAGTAAACAGAATACCCACACTGCTTTTCTCACAAGGTAAAGGGTAAATTGATTTGAAACAGAAAACTCATAAATACGGGATGAAGTTATTATTGCAAGCCCAGGTCATTGAGATTCCCAATGGCCCAGCTGGCAGGATTCAATATTAGGCAACCACTCAGAAAAATCTCTTCTCTTTGAAAGTTTAACGGCCTGAATCAGGAGATTGGAAGTGTTCCTAGGATGATGTTGGAAGTGGGCACATGTGCAAATATCTACCAAAAATCTAGGAACATATATGTATTACCTTTCAAACCTTTGTCCCCTGTTCCCCCTAACTTCTGTGTCTTTTGCATCCTCTTTGGTATCTCTGAAATGAAAGCTTTATGAACATTTAGAAATGTTGGAAACGTTTAAAATGTATCCATTTCCAAAGCTTGGATAAGTGATTTTCATAGACTTCCAAAAAGGAAGAAGGCTTTGCTCTCCAGCTGTTTTACCGTTCTGCCTTTATATGTCCAAATATTAGATGAGCCCATCTGTGTCGGTGTGCCTCTGTGTGTGAACATGCTACAGTTACAGGAGACGTTTACGTACTTATTTTTCCCATGTTTTAGCATCAAAAATAACTAATATCACTACATATAATACATGTGAAATATGTTCAAAATTTTTCACATGATTTCATTAATTACATTTAGAACAATGGAGAAATCTGATAATTGTTATTGTAACTTGCTTAAAGAAATTTTTGGAGAAAGCAGACATTAATAACACAAAATACCTTGAGGCTGTTTTGTTCAGGATAATCAACCTACAAGGATAATTAAGTAAATAACCAAAAATAGACCAATTCCTACCCTTTAAAAGTATAAAATGGAAATAGAACATATATACATATATTTATATACGTAAATATTTAATATATATGAAATTAAAGATTGCTCTTTCATTATTTTTTAAAATTAGCTATTTTTTTTAATTTGTCACTCTTACCTTCCTGATCGTTGGCAGGTCCAGTCACGGTAAATCTGGAATCAGCAGCCCTTTCCAAACTGCTGATTTGGAGTGAAAGGGGCTGATTAAGTGCCTTCTGTTGTCCATATTGATAAATTAGTTCGTAATGACTATGTACAAAGTAAAAGATAAAACAAAATATTTCTACATCAACCAAGATAAAATTATACGTACCGGGTCTCTGCATACCTTAGACTTTAATAATCAGATTATCAGCAAAATTGTTGTTATTCTTTTGATAAAGTCTGTAGGGTATAGCTAATTATTCAGCCTAAACCTAGTATACATGTACTCAGAGTCACAGTAATAGAGAAGTATAGATTCAGAGCTTTAGATCATCTACTCCAAACACTTTATTTTCTAGATTAAGTAACTGAGTTCCAGAAAAGGTTAACAGTTCTCCAGGGTGATCCATAAAGTGAGAGGCATCATTTTTCCTCAGGTCCTCTGATTCCAATTAGAGCACTCTTTCCCCTGACCAAACTGCCTCATTGTAAATTTTGATGTTGATTATTATATTTATTACTTATTCTCTTTAGCTGTCACTCACTTTCAGGTGTCCAACATATCATGTGGCTTTTCCTAAAACTAACTTTAAATCTACTATAACTGGAGGTATCAGCAAAGATTAAGAAACAAACAGGAAAAAAAAACCGTGTCTTTAAAGCAGACTTTATAAATAAATTTTTGTGAAGTGAACTTTTGGGATGATCAAATACTAAAATGTATGGAAAACATTGGAAAACCTTATAGAACTATAAAAATGGCACCTATCATCCTCGTTATCCTTACTTCTGAAAAATCTGATCTCACATACCCTGACTCTACTTTGTAACTCGTCTCATGCTTATGTCCTCCTGAACTTGGATAACCGAAATTGGCCTTTGGACCAACTTCTTCACAGTGCCTTGAAGTATGCTTGCCAGATGCTTGCCATATTATGCAACTATGAAAGTCCCAGACAGTCTCCTTTGTATAGAGGAGAAATGATTTTAAATGCAATTCCATACAAATTATTAGAATTAAAACGTTGATACTTACATGGAATGACCACTGAAAGCAGCATGTTCCTCAGCTGTCTGTCCAAATGCATCTCGGCAAGAGAGATCAATATCATATTGAAGAAGAAGACTGACTACACCTGTTGGTTTACAACGGGCAGCAATCATCAGGGCTGTTCTAGAATAACAAAGAAACCATCGACATTTCAGAATTTAAAGGAGTCACACGTAATTAGATTTCTCTCGATATGTTGCAACAAGAGGATATCTCATATATGAGGTTATACGCATGTGCAACATGAATACTTCGTGAGGGATGAGTACTTTTTGTGCTTATATGCAGCATGAAAAATGGCAGTTAGGAAAAGAAGGAAAGACAGGATTGAGAGGGGTATTTTTTGTCCTCTTAGAGTTCTAGCAGGAACTGTCCAATTCAAGATTTTCATGACAACAAGAAGGTAGTGCATCAGAGTAACTTGTGTACAAAAGTGAAGAACTTTCAAGGGAGCCTACACCAAGTTTCCACTTGTTTACTAGCCTTGAAAGGAAAGTGGAGGCTCTTTGAAAGTAATGTTTATGGACAAGCTCATGTAACTGAAGAAAGGTTCATCACCAGATAGCTAGGACCATTGGATTTCAGGAAGGCCCATTAACCCATGAAGGCAGTTGATAAAGAGTTAGTGTGATTACAAGCTGCACTAGTAGAGAAAATATCCAAAATCGTGAAAACAGAGATCTTTTGAAGTTCCGAGTTTGTGTTATGTTGAATAATTCACTGTCTTTCTGCCTAAGGCAGTATTGTAGGTATATCAGTAATGTCACGTAGAGGTGTGCTGTTCCTTGATTACTTCGTGATAACTCATGGGGCAGCGAGGTGGTGCAGTGCATAGAGCACGAGTGCAGGAGTCAGGAGGACCTGAGCTCAAATCTCACCTCAGATACTTGACACTCACTAGGTGTGTGACCTTGGCCTAGTCACTTAACCCTAATTGTCTCATCCTGGGTCATCTCCAGTCATCCTGATGAATATCTGGTCACTGGATTCAGATGGTTCTGGAGGAGATGTGAGGCTGGCAACCTGCACAGCCCTCCCTCGCTCAAAATAAAGTCAATTGCAAGTCATGGCAGTATTGCCCTGATGGCATGGTCTTCCTCTGCAAGGAAGGGTGAACACTCACGCAGTGATAACCGATATAGGCTAACTCTGTGGAAGGTGGAAGTAGTGTCAAAAATATCCATGTAATGTAAATATATTATATAGGGAAATTATGGATATTTTAAGGTATATTCAAGTGTTAATAAACTCTTTATGGCAGGTAGAAATGTTGATTCTGTTTAAATGTTTTTCTCTGATCCAAAATCTCAATACCAAACATAGCAAAAGGAACGAGTACAATATATTTGGGGGTGGCGCGGAATAAAGGATTATGGGAAAGATTGAAACTGATGGAGTTATGAAATATAGTATTAGCTCTTAATATTATCCTATCTTTTAAAATATTAGGTTTGTTTTTTAAAAGATTATTTTTAGTTTTGCGATCCAAGATGATGGAGTAAGCAGTAAATCGCCATAACTCTCCAATATTCACCTCGAAACAACCATAAAATACTGCCCTCAAACAAATCCTGCCACAGCAGAACCATCAAAGGTATAGGGTGAAACAATCTTAGAGCCCCCAAACCTTGGAAGATTGACAGGGAAGTTCTTTCTCACTTAGGTAAAAGGGAGCATACTCCAGGACAGGAAGTATCCCAACAGGGCAGCAGCAAGCCTCATCTCAACAAAGCAATGGTAGATTCGGAGTCCCAGTATAGGGAGTGGGCAGACTCCAGTTCTAAGAACTGACATGCCTCAGAATAGACTCAGCCAAACAGGTAGGGTCTATCCCTACAGGTGATTAAGGAAACAGGCAGCCACCAATGGTTACAATGCCAAGAACTTCAGGGTACATCTAGGGAAACTCAAGAACACTCCACCAGTCGTAGCACATGACAAACATCAGCAGTAGAACTCCGGGACAGCATCAGGTAAGCTGCCAGAACCCTACTATCTGCAGCAGTGCCTTTCATTCCCACTCCCATCCCCCGAGCAAACCACCGTAAAAGAGGGCTCCCACACGAGTCAGCAAAACATTGCAGCACCAGGTAAACAGCCAGGACCTGGAGACCCTGCTACAAAATTCTGAAACAGTGCCCTTTCCACATTGTGAGCAGAGCTCAAATTGAAAAGAAAGGGGAAAAAAAGACGAGCAAAAAGTCATTGGAAAAAATGACCATAGGAAGTTATTGTGGCCACAAAGAATGTGGAGGAAAAAAATTCAGAGAAGGAGAATGACGCCAAAACACGTATAGGCAAAATCGCAAAGCAAAAAGAGAAGTGAGCTCAATCCCAGAGAGAGCTCATGGAAGAGCTCAGAAAGGAAATTAAAATCATATAAGAGAGGTAGAAGGAAAAGTGTGCAAAGAATTGAGCGATGAAAGAGAATTGTGACAATATAAAATACTTGGGAATCTCTCTTCCAATACAAACCAACCAACAATGAACACAATTACAAAACGTTTTTCACTCAAATCAAGTCAGATCTGAATAATCTAAAAAATATCAGTTATTCATTGGTAGGCCAAGTTAATATGATACAAATGACAATTCTACCAAAAGTAATATCTTACTCAGTGCCATACCAATCAAACTACCAAAATTATTGTATAGAAATTAAAAAATAAAATTCATCGGGATGAACAAAAGGTCCAGAATACCAAGGGAATTAATCAAAAATAATACAAGTGAAGGTGATCTATCTCTACCATATATAAAATTCTATTGTATAAATCGACAATCATCAAAGCCACTTGGGACAGGCTGAGAAACAGAGTGTAGGATTAGTGGAATATGTTTGGTATCAAAGAACCAGGGTCAATGACTACAGTAATCTTCTATATGAGAAATCCAAAGATTCCAGCTTCTGAATTCACTAGTTGACAAAAAATGCTGAGAAAACCGGGGGAAAAAGTCTCATGACAGAAAATGTTATTCACATCCAGAGAAACAATTATGGAGTCTGAATGGAGGTGGAAGCATACTATTTTCTCTCCCTTTTGGTTTTTTGTTTTTTCTGTCTTCAGATTTTCCTCTTTTATTCTGCTACTTCTGTCAAACATGAGCAGTGTAGAAATAGGTTGAATATGATTGTACATGTACAGCCTATATCAGTTTGCATAACATCCTGGGAAAGGGGGAGGCCCAGGAAGAAGAGCAATTTGAACTCAAAATTTGAAAACTGCAAAAAATTGAAAAGTAAAAATAAATAAATTTTAAAAGAATAAAAGAGAGAAAATGTGACAATGTAAGTGCTTCCATCGTCCTCAAATATTAAAAGAACCAGGAGAAGGCTTCAATGCCTTTCTTGGATCCTCTATGTGGAATTTCTGGTATTAGGACAAAAATCCTGTAGCATAAGAAAGTATGGAAGGACTAAAATCTCAGCCAGTGGCATAAATATTCACAGTGATAAGGTCACAGGATCATGAAAGTCAGTCATCTTATTATTGTATTGATTTGTATTTGTCAGTGCACATATCCTTAAGAACAATGAAAGGAAGAAGAAGGAAAAATTACACACATCAATTCTCATGATTGACATGAAGATTATTTCATGTAGAGAATCAATTGCATCACGAGTACACAAAACAGCTATGTGATGATCTTAAGTCATTGAAAATCAAACAATGAAACCTGCGAAAATAAATCACTAATTGATGGTGGATGGCATGCCCACATGAATGGCTTTCTCTGCTGCAGAAGCATAAATAGTAGCCCTTTTCATAATTGATGTTTGTGCACATTGTCACCCTTTCTCAGTGATGAACAATTTCAATTATTGTTGCTCACTAAGAGTTCCCTGATTGAAGTTGTTCTTATTCCTCTAATAACAGTTACCTCTTTTTTTCTTGGAAGCTTTAATTACCGTACCTGTCAAGCCTATCCGATGTATTCACATTTGCTCCATTCTTTAAGAAAAGATCTACCATATCTCGGTTATTTTCTTTAACTGCAAGCAAAAGTGGTGTGCAGCCTTCCTGCAAAATCATATTAAAGATCAAGTTAAGGTATGCAAGAATTGTTTATATGATAGAATTCAGTTGAAGGCATGTTGTGAACATCCTGTGAACTTGCTAATGACATGCTAAGGAAGTAGGCTACAATGGAACTCTGGAATGAGAAGAGCAGGGCATAAATCCAGCTTCTGTTAGTTAATTTCCATGTGACCGTAAGTAAATTATTTCACTTCTTTGGGCCTTAATTTCCTCACATGTAAAATGAGGGAATGAAGTTAGATAGCCTCTGGGATTGCTTCCAGTTATTAATTTGTGATCAGGACGTAGAAAACCAGGATGTGTAAGAGATTTTCCTAATCTTTTAGGGGTACCTTCCTTTCCTCTGTCTTCATGTCATGATCAATGATCGTTCTGCGTGCAGTCACCCTTATTTCCCCAGTACTTGGCCAAGCTACAACTAAGTTCTGGTCAGTTTTCAAGTTGCCTAGTTCTCTTCATCCTTTCCCCTGAAGTGTGTTACAACCAGCCTCAAAACTCAAGAAAATCTTGCCTTAAGGTGGCTGAACCTTGAAGAAAGTCATTCTCTTGATATTTTCCCTCCCTTCACAACCCTCCTAATGTATATTTTGATTTTTATTTTCTTTCTTGAGCAGCAGTGACGAGGAGTCAAACCTTTTCTTAAAAATCAGGAGATACTCAATAAGTCTAGAAAGGAAACGGCATAGCGTGTAGGAAATAGAAAAAAAAAACACACCTACATACACTTAAGAATTTGTTCTTGTAAAATGTCTGTCTGCAGTTTTATGCTGAACAAATTTTTAACAGAATATTTTTTAAAACATTATGACATTTCTTCTTGACCAATTAACATTGTACTATCATAGGTAAAGGTTTATATGTAAAGTATTGCAGACAGATATTTGATGGAACCTTTGAATTCTGGGTACCAGACCTAATATAGCATGCAAAGAAAATTCTAGAGAGATAGATGTGGTGGACTGAATGGAGAGCCAAACTCAAAATCAGTGAAACAGAGATTCAAGGCCTGCTGCTGAGACACTTAGAGTGGCTAGGTGAGCCTGGGAAGTCACTTCACATTTCACCATTACAAACCATTCCCTAAGTCACGTTTTCATAACTTTTTGTGTGTGTGTGTCATGCACCCCTTTCCAGAATAATGCTTTTAAATACCTAAAATACAGAGAATGCAAAGGAAGCCAATAACATTGAAAGAACTATAAAATAAATGGTGATTTTTTTTGAAATTAATGGATCCCAGGTTAACAACCCTACTCGAAGATTAAATCTTAGAACAGGCCCTGGTCCAAAGCAGTCGAGGGAAGTTCCTCATTAAGAGTTCCGTTGTGAATGGAGTCTCCTCCCCGTTTTGCCTGGCCATCAGAAAATTCCCAAGGCCAATGAACTTTGACTAGAGATGGATTTTAAGATACTTGCATTAAAGAAATGCTTCCAAGAATATAATGTGCATTGGAAAATACCTGATTTACACATTTGATCTCAGAAAATATTTTCTCACACAAGAGGTAGACTTCTACCTTGTTTTTTGCTTCCATGTCTATTGTATGTCTAAGCAGCTTTGCTGCTATGGCTGTGTTAAGTCCAGAGGCAGCATAGTGAAGTGCAGTGTTGTCATGGGTATCCATCAGAGCAGGGTCTGCACCATAATCCAGCAGGATCCTTGCACACTCCTCCTGCTGACACTGTACTGCCTGTGAATGGAATGTAGAGAAAGAGACAATCAATACTCTAAAAAGTATTTAGTATACTAAAACATCATTAGTGATATTTAAATAATTTAGTAAAGCACATTTTCTTACTCCAAACGCATTCTATAGACCAGCAAGGTTAACTAGGGCATACCTTCATTAAAGATGTCTGATAGTTCTTGTCACGCAGGTTTATTTTGCATTTTCTCTCTACTAAGAGAGACACAACATCTGGATGGCCATTTGCAGAAGCCAGGTGTAGAGGTGTGCTATGAAAATGAGAGCTAAGTCAATGCTTGGTAATTACGAAAATCAAAATTGTACTCTTGTTAGGTACTATACTTGTAACATAAAATGCATTATTGTTACTCCGCCTGAAATCGAAATCGCTGCCCAAATAAATATAAGTGGCCACCCTTCTCACCCGAGGACATCTACAATGTGCATTAGTTCTTCTGACCGGATATGATGAACAAAAACGTCTGGGAAATAAATAGCAGACTCAGAAGAACATTTCACTGGAAGAGAGCAGCATTTGCTCCCACTACGTCACTGAGAAAGAGTAAGTCAGCTGGAAGCAGACTACAAGTAAAAGGAAGGAGTTTCCCCTCCATTAAAAATGGGCAGGCAGGAGGGTCAGGGGTCACCAGCACTCAGAACTTGGGATCCAATCTCCAGGAGGCAGAGCCTGCGCCTGCTCTGGCCCAGGTGCTCAAAGGACAAGTTTTCCAAGGATTAGCCAAGGCACATGCAGACTCGTGGAGGGAGGGTGGAGAAGGGGGTGTCTTACACTGTTCCTGGGGGGGGGGCCATCCCTTCTCTCACCCCCAGCGCCCTCTCACCGCTTCTCTTTATCCAGATCGTCCACGTGTGCCTGGCCCAGCAGCAGCAGGTGCTGCACCCTGGCCACATCCCCGAAGGAGGCAGCTTTATGGATCTTCCCGAGGTCCTTCATTCTGATGACATAACCGGCACCTGGGACCAAGGGTCGGACCTCGCTGTCTCTCCTGGGAGAGGAGGAGCCAGATGGAGACCGCTCTCTCCTTCTCAAGATTTTGAAAATCTTCCTCATCCTGAGGGCGGGCTTCAGAGATGGTCTGGAGAACTCACTTGGAGACCCTCAGCCTTCTCCGGGAGCTCGCTTACTCTCCAAAACACTTCGATAGTCAGAGACTCCAAGGAAACTGCGTCCAAACAGGGCAACAGTTAGAAAGGAATCGATCCTGGAGATGCTTGGAGCCCTAGCAACGCCTCGAGGGAGACCGAAGTGCGCGTGAGCTTGACAGACGCTCAAGGCATGCGCACGCGCCCAACGGGAAAGATTAAGCCTGCACGAGTGCTCACGTGCCAGGTCCATTAACTCTCTGCTGGAAGGCTCCAAAGGTCATGATCGCGAGGGTGGCTGGGCCCAAGGCTGGCTGCTTCCCCTGCTAGAGGTTCTGCCGGGTCTCGCGCTGGGACAGGATGCATAGGGGCGGGGCTGTGAAGGGGTGGAGGAGACCTAATGGGAAAGCTGGAGCAGCTGGATTCAGAGGACTTGGATTCGAATGTCGAACTCCGGACTGGCTCTGTTGTTTCACTTGGGAAAGCACCTCCTCTCCCAGCCTCAGTTTCTGCGTCTGTAAAAGGAAGAGGTGATTCTCCATAGCCTGCCAAGGGTCTACAAGGCTTTAAGAATTCGTTGACGCCCCGACTGAAAACGAGTAGCATGTTACTACTCTGATGTCTGGTAGCCTAGGTTCCTCTTTGCTCTCATTCTTCCTTTTCCCTTCTGACCTTCAGGAGAGGAGGGCAATGATTCCTCAGGGACAGGCTGCCTGGCACGGGGAGGGTGGAGCTGGCCTTAGACAGGAAGCCCTGGGTTCAAGCCTAGCTTCTGCAAAATTATCATTGCCCTAGATATGTCCTAAGTAAGGGTAGGGGAAGAGTGGGTTGCAGCAGTTTCTTGGAAAAAGTGATGTTCGTTTTAGCTGATCATAAGAAAGGCTACGGTAATAGAATAATACAGTTTAAATCTCGCAAGTTAACAGTTCCATTCACCTCTGGGCTGCAGGGTCCCCGTCCACAAGACTATGATAATAATGGGGGCTACATATTAAGAGGAATATTGATAAGTTAAGAGTTGTGATTATGGTTTGTCCTTCCTTCTGATAGAGGACCTTGACCTCAGTAAGAAGACAACATGACTTATACTTCAACTGGATTGGAGGGAGGGCTGTGCAAAGCCACCAGCTTGATTTTCTCCTCTGGAGCCATCTGAGTCCACTGGCTACATATCGATCAGCATGACTGGAGATGACCCAGCGTGTGCCGAGGAAACTTGTTCGTTTGAAATAAATGTCTTTTCAAATTCTCACTTTGAGTGAGGCAATGCCAGTTCAGTGAAGAAGCCTGTTTAAAAGGTAAATCAAAGGATATCTCCTTTAATGGAAATTAAAAAAAAAAATTCAACTCTCTTCTCTCCTGAAGAGAAACAATTATTATTTACATTCACTCTGAAGCCAGGATGGCCAAAAAATACTCATTAAGTGGTACTTCGTCAGCGACCTATAGTTCACTTAATCAGAGGCAGAGTGAATTGAGTTGAAGGCATTATCGTTAAGAAGCGAATCCAACCAGTAAATGTCCGGTAACTATGTAGGTTTGAGTCATGAAATCTCACCTTTCTTTGGGCAGAACCCCCTACAGGAAAGAGGTGATACCCTATGTCGGGGAGAAAAAGAGGAGAGAGGACAGGACGAGCTGAGTAGCCCAACTAGAACTGCTCAGCTGGGTCCCTATTGAGCTAAAGTGAGCTACTCACAGGCTTTGGTATCTCCTTTATTCTTGAGGAGCAATAGAACTTGAAGAAGATGATGACACGGCTTACCACTGAATTGGATTTCAATAAGGAATGGCTGTGCAAAGTCACCAGCTTCACTTTCTCCTCCAGAACCACCAGGGTTCTTTGGCCATATATGAATCAGGATGACTGGAGAAGGCTGAACTCAATTCAGAGACAAGTGATATGGATGAACTAAGAATGAATAAGACAGTTGAGGGACGGTATGATGTCTAATTTCCGATCCGTGAAGAGCTGCTGTGCTGACTTGGGTATCTCTAGAACAGATTGGTCAAATCAGTGATGAAAGGTGCCTAGTTGTGACTTTTATAAGAAAAATGAAAATTTATGGCAATGGAATGGATTGGTTGTGAGACAAGTTCCTTCAGGAGACACTGTCTGACTATGGGTGACTACTACAGACACAATTCTTACATTGACTGCAAGGTTGGACTCTGGAATTTATAATGTCTCTTCCGACAGGGATATTTTCATTCTCTGTATTTGTTTGTATCGTCCTGTTGCAGACTTCCATTAGAATAGATCATGAAAGCTGCCTTGGTTTTGAAGGTACATATAATGCAGAGCAGATTGGCGATCTTTATTGATGTTACCTCAGGAAGTACTTGCAAAGGGGAATACAAACAGCTATGACCACATGGTCTTTGGCTTTTCCCCTTTTTTTCCTCTGCAGCTTTCCATTCATGATGTGAAATTTGTACTCTGCACTACTAACATTCATTCTGTTCATTCAGGTCCATGATCACTGGACTTCTGAATACAACAATAACGGATACTCACAAGATGATGTCCTTTTCTCCTCCTCCTCCTCCTCTCCCTTCTACTTTGCCTCCTTCTACTCCTCCTCCTCCTCCTTTTTCTCCTTTTTGTTCTTCTTCTTCTTCTTCTTCTTCTTCTTCTTCTTCTTCTTCTTCTTCTTCTTCTTCTTCTTCTACTTCTTCATCATCAACATCATCATCATCATCTTCTTCTTCTTCTTCTTCTTCTTCTTCTTCTTCTTCTTCTTCTTCTTCTTCTTCTTCTGTTTCTTCTACTTCTTTTCCCCTTTTCTTATCCCTCTCCCTCTTCCTTTACCTTTAACTTTTTCGCTCACTTTCCCTTTCCCTCTCTCTCTCTCCTCCCCCTCCTTCTTCTCTTTGCTCTCCTCCTTTTTATTCTCCTCCTTCGGTAATGGTAATTTAAATGTAAACATCTTTCCCATTCCTTAATATGATCTGCTGAGGTCACATTCTTCTTTGTCTCCTCCTCCTCCTCCACCTCCTCTTCCACTTCCTTCTCCTAGTCATCAAAAATATCCACCCATCACTTCCTAAAAGAGATCTCAAATTTGAAACTGCAAGGAACATTGTAGTCAAATTCCAGAATTATCAGGTGAATGAGAACATACTGCATGCATTCAGAAAGAAGCAGTTCAAATACCATGGAATTACAGTCAGGATCACGAAGGTCCTTGGAACTTCTACATTAAAAGGTCAGAGGCTTTGGGATATGCTATTCTGTAAGGCAAAGAAGGTTGGACTATATCCAAGGGTCAGGTACCCAGCAAAAATGAGGGTGATCTTTCAGTAAAGGAGATGGATATTAAATGAAAGAAGGGACTTCCAGATCTTCCTGATGAAAGGGCAGAGATTGATGGGAAATTTGACCTTCAAATACAAGACTCAAGGGAAGTATGAAAAAATAAACAAGAAAAACACATTTTAAAAAAATATCAGCTTATTCAATAAGAGAAAACTGTTGACATACCTATGTGGGACAACAATACTCTTCACAATCTTGACCATTTTATCTTTATTCTGACATTTAAAAATCTTGAAAATTTTATCTTTATAATGACATAGACAGAGGCTGTGGGTATAAACTAACAGATGTGACAAAAAAAGGAATTAAGTATCACAAAAAGATTGCAATGGGAGAAGGGCAAAGGAGGACGCAGAAAACTGTAAATTACTCCACTTAAGGAGACACAAAAATATATGACTGTAAAGGGAAAGAATGGAGGGAGATGAGCATTGTTTTTACTTTGCTCTCATTAGATATGATTCAAGAAAGGAAGAACATACTCAGTTAAGTATGGAACCTAACTAGGCTCAGAAGCAGTAAGAAGAGGAAGGGGAAAGAAAAAGGACGGGGTCTTTAGAAGGGAAGGAAGACAAAGGGAGCACCTCTGCCCTTTCTGAGAATCAGAAAGGGGCAGCTCATCAGTGTCACTAATACCTACAGGGAGGAAGGAATGCAACCAATAGAAGGTGATATCTCAAACAAATTTCTTTCCTTCCTTCATTAATTGATTTCATCCGTTTCTGCTTTCATAGGCAGAGGGAAAGAGTGATAAAATGCATGATAATAATTTGATCGATTTCACGATGTTGTCTCACACATGTTCCATGAAAGAGAAGGAACATAAGGATTTGTAACAGGAATAACTTTCAGTTAGATTTCTAAAATAAGGCTCCTTCCATTACAATGATTCAGTAATTGACATTCATCATTGCTCTGTATGATAAAAAATCAAGTTCCTCAAATGCCAGATTTAGGATTTTGCATTTCTTTTATCCAAAATCGATTGGAAGTAAATCATTTAGCAAGTAAATCATTTAGCCCTTAGTAGTCCTTTGCCGCCTGGGTACTGGAGTGCTCCCTATTCATGCTCTCCTCGTGACTTTATAGAAGGAATCTCATAGAATGGATCTTCTAAGCATTTTGAGATAGCTTTTCCACCTATCCTGAATGGGGCCCAGTTTGCTTGAACTGATGGCACTGCAACATCAAACTTTTATACTTTGAACTCAATAATTCTTCCACTATTCTTTTGAAATTTGATGGCAAAGGAAGTTTAGGTTACAATATACTGACCACACTCCGGGTCTCACTTTTCCCATCCTTAAAAGAGATGTTCAGACTAGAAAACTTCTAAAAGTTTTAAATCAATGATAAAATGAAAATGCTACAGTTCTCCCAGAAAAGAGCTGTTTCTCAAGACGTGTATTAGGAAAGTTTAAGACAGTCATCATTTCATTGGTTTGCAGCTAAGATGATTGTACCAGAATAATGACTCTAAATATAGGACAAATTCTTATCTTCAACACCTAAGAGGAAAATAACTTTTGCAAAAGAGTGTTAGACTTCGAGTATGAAGAGCCCTAGATTGAAATACTGCTACTAAAACCTACTGAGTGTGATGATATGGGCGGGGGGGAGGGAACATTTAACAAGTTCTCCTCACCTAAGTTCGATTCTGTAAAATGAATTGAACAATATGAATATTGCCCTCATAAGTGTGTTGCCAGTCTGAAGTGAGATAATGCAATGAAAGTCATTTGCACAGAACCCTACTATGCCTGTGCAAATAGTAGGTATTGTTACCTTTGTCATTACTGTAGGATGAATCAGTGTGGTGTCCCATCGATAGAGCAAAGGAAATGAAATATGCTGAAAGGCAGACAGTTTTACAGGCCTAAAATTCCAACCCACATCTTCAGATTGATGAAGCACCTTGAAGACCTATTCTTTGGGAAACCTGAGTCTGACCGAAATGTGAAATACGTGCAACTCCCTCGATTTACTTTTTCTCCGTATGCTTCTTGGCCCCTTGGAGTTTGTTTTGAATTACTAAGGAAAACTCAGAATATACAATTTAATCTTGAATAGCATTTTTTCCCCTTTTAATTGTATTCAGGTCCCGAATGATAGTAATGAAAAAGAAAAATATCTGCTGGACAAAATTGGAACCCTACAGTACAAAGTTGCTATGCTCAAACTGGAGCTAAATACAGTAAAAATTAAAGATCATGCAAAAGAAAATCAAGATCCAGAAGAAACTGAGGTTTGAAAAGAAAAGAAATATGGGCTTCAAGAGGAATTACAACTGAATGAAGGAGCAGTAACAAAAATCATATCCCAGTAGAGTGGACAAGTAAATGTTCGGACAGCTGAGAATGTAGTGTTGAACACTAAGGTAGAGAATGCAACAAAGAAAAATAGGAAAGGCTTGAGACAGAAATGAAATCATACCACCCCTTCTACTATTGAGGTCATGAACAAAGTGAGACATCGAAACTAGCCTTTGGACATACCTTTCAGGGAGAAAGAGATGAGTGACTTCATTTACAGGACAAACTAAACCATAACTTGTCTAGGTTAGGGAAAGGCAATTGTGCCCTTTGTCAAGAGCTCTCTACACCTAAAAGTAAAGGCAACAGTGTAAAAAAATGAGCTGTACCATGTACATGACTACCTTAGAGTAACGATAGCCATTTTGGAAAGCACACAGAGAGAAGTAAAACAGGCCCAACATAACGCAAAGAAACTTGAACACACAAAGCAAGTGTAAAAAGAAAAACTGAACAAATATATTGTCAAACATAAATCTATCCAAGAAAGATTAGCTTACATCTGGAGTGAAAATATATTACTTCAACAACAGCTTGAAGATACGCAAAACAAAGGCATCATTCAAGAAAAGGTATGGAGTGATGACCAGGTAGAATGTATTGATGTCTTCAGCAAAGTTCGTGTTGATACTGAAAAACAAATTTTTATGGTAGAAGAGAGAAATAAAGAGGTAATCAGTGAATATAATCCCTTAAGAGAACAAATGTGCAAATATGAAAATGGGAAAGCAGAAAAAGAGATAGCTCCTTATTTGTCATAGTTGGATAAGCATTTTCTTTTTAAAATGAAAATCAAAGTAATTTTGATCAAGATAAAAGAAGATTTGAATTTTCAGCCTGCAGATGATACTACCTTTCATTGAAAAAATACTGATATGTAGGAAAGGAGAATGAGAAACAATAATACGATGAATATGCTACTAGAATAATAATGTAGCACTGTGTAATAAAATATGAACCTAATCATTATAAGAAAAAATAATTAAACAGAATGTAATAGAATATAGATATTTAAATAACTAAATGGAAATAATTTCAAATATGAAACTGATAGAATAAAAATAAAATTAAAAAGAAAAGTATGAAAATAAAATTTAAAAATCATCTTTCAAATAAGATGACTCTTTTTGATAATGAAATTATGTAGCCCATGAAATGTGGCTTTCATAAATACACGTAGGGTTAATCCCTTGTGCATAAATACTGATGAATTGATGTCTCTAATAATATGCCTACTTTTCCATTTTAATTCTGCCATGGAATAAATTACATGAAATGCTATACCTGAAGAAAATCCTGAAAAATTATGCTAGCAATTATGGAATAATTGAAATGGTACATCTGAATTTTGATTGTGTGGAATAATATAGTTACACTTTTCATAATTACTTGAAAATATTTATCAGTCGATCTATGTTCAATTCCAAACACTTGGAAATAATTTTAGAAATATTAATCCCTGGATCATATTTTTAATGTTATTCCAAATGCTGTCCACTATGTCCCTTTAAAATTTAGGACGGTGATGCTGTTCAAAGATATTATGATTCTGCATTAAGGATAAGTATTTTTTCTACATTAATATTTCCAATTAAAAAATGTTCTTTGCATTGCCACTCCATATTTTTATCTCACTATTTTTTCTCTGTTTTACTAACACTTCTTGCTAAATGCACACAATTGTAGTTTCTTGAATGATTGCCTTTTATTTTTTGAAGATGGTTAGTCTTTTGTGGTATAATAGCAGTTCTTATTATTTGAGATTTCTTCGCACATGCAGTGGGAGGCCAGACTACAACAAATTGTGCTGGGTAAAAAAAATTTCGTATAATAATATATATATTTAATTTTAATATATACGATCATGTGATTGAATCTCATGATTTCATGCTAGAACTTAATTTGTTTTTAGGCATTCAATTCATTATGCCAATTTTTCCTTTCACAATTTTATATTGGCTTCCTTTAGTTTATGTTTCCTTTCTAAAACTTCCTAGACTTTAGTTAAATTTTTTTTTACATGATACTTAATTTTATCTAATGATGGAAAAATATTAATTTCTTTTGCTTTTCAGTTTTATTTGCTATTAATAATATGTACAATAATTTATTGTCTAGTGAAATAAATAGGATTTTATAGCATATCTGTATATATCTATAAAAATACAACTGTGTATTTGTGTTGTGTGTAAATACACACACGTATGTATGCAGTTTTGCTACATTAGGGCATGAAATGAAATGAAATGATTTCCCTTTACTTAAGTGGTGGAATTAACATATTTTCCCCTTTTTCTGCCTATTGACTGCAGCCAAGAGCGTACTTCCTATTCTAGCAGAAAAAGGAATTGAATTGTATGTTTGCCAAGGACAGTTCAAGATGTGAATGATAGCGAATGATCTTTTTTTCTGTTTTTCTTTTCTTTTTTCTTTTTTTTTTCTTTTGGCTTCCAGAAATCCAAATCAATCTGTTCATGTGTCTTTACCAAGCTTGACTAGCGTATCAGTGCACATGTTCATCCTTCAGGGAAAACTATGGGAGTAAAGAAAACGCAATTTTTACAATAGATGTCCTTATTCAAATAAAGTACTCTACCTTTTTGAAAAATGGAAAGAGAAACCCTAAAGTTTCTATGTAGAATAGGAACCTATAAATTCTTCCTTTCCATTGCCCCATCTTCCATGTGAATTGCACTAAAACAAATTTTAGCCCCTAGGTGGCCTTGGAGGTGTTGTAAATCTCAGAAAGTGGTAATGGGGAAATAGGGCTGAATGCATGACTTTATGAGGAGTATACCGAGAATGTAGGAAGATAGCCTTTGATCCATGCTGAATGAAGGATGGGTGGTATAGTCAAAAGAGCTGTGTAATCTCAGGAGCCAAATTGCACTTCATTTCTCTATTAATTGCAACCGTTATGGCTGTGCGTAACTCATTTGGCCTCTGTGGTGTAGCTTTTCTCATCTGCAAAATGAGGTGGTTGTATTCACTAGTCCCTGAGAATATTTCTAGTTCTAAATCTACCAAAAGTGTGAATACATTAATGAAATTATGTTGCATGTCATAATATTTATATCTGTTAATTTTTAAGGTTTATTCTTCTTATATAAGCTGATATGAATTCATGAACTAATTAATAGAAACAATGCGAACATATTTCTATTAGGTTACAGTAAGAAAGCTTCAACTAGAACTTACTCATTCAAAAAAACATGCAGGACAGAAGCTTAACTAGAGGGTAAATCACTTTTTTGAAATAATTTGAGGGATATGAAACAAAACTGCAGAAGGAAATACATCAAACTAAATGCAACCTATGTATTCAAAAAGTCAATAGTTGCTCATTGATTAATGGAAAGTGTTTTCAATGTAACTTCAGTTTTTACCATTATTATCTGAACACTGCGTCTGTTGTTCAAATGGACATAAAACAAGATTGATAAACTCCACCATTTCTACTCTTCAACTGGGATAATTATATTCACTCTTTAGGTGTTTGACAGTTTTGTTTTTCTGTCCTTATGCAAAGAATGAGATAGTTTTCCAAGTAACAGTACTAACTAAGTCATTTCCATCACTTTATATTTGGAAATTCCTTAATCTTTATTTTCTCATTTAATCCCCATAACAGTTCTGTGAAGTGGAAGTTGCTTACTTCTAATCAAACCACTTGAATAAGAGAAAAATGATATTTCTTCATAATTTGTAAATATATAACTTGTGCATGCCAACGGACATTGAGAATTAAATTAATTAGATGAATAATCTTATTAATATTCTCTAATTTATTCGTAATGATCTCACCGTGTTGCTTTGCATCTCCACAACTTCAGTCATGCTCTTCTTCTTGCTTAATTATACTTCCCCATTTCTGCTACCTATCCATAATCTATCTGTTCCTCAGCACCCTGATGCACGAATACCTCTTTCACCTCCAAGATCCTTTTGAATTCCAAAAGAATGATTCTTTTGCTACATGTCTTTTTGGACTTTTCAGTCCTATTGATTTCACAGTCTTCTGAATTCCACTTTTCATCTCATACCACATGATTTCCTATTTAACTGTGTACTGATAGCCTTATGTTGTTCCTGTTATCAACCTACCATTCTGTGTGCCTAAGGCTTGTTTCCTCAACTAGACTGTAATTCCTTCAGGACATGGATTGTTTATAAAACGTCATCTTCCATAGAATTTGTTTTTCACAGCTTGTTGGAAACAAAAGTCATGGTCATTATTGTAGTAGTAGTGGTGGTAGTGGCATTAGCAGTAGTAGTCATCTTCATAGTGGTAGAAGAAGAAGAAGCTAAGTAAATGTTTATTTCTTGATTTTACCCTGAGTTGAAAGTGTAGCTAACATTAAAATTGTTCCAAGGTCATATGTGGACTGTATTTGGAATAGTCCACTTTGAGTCTTTCTAGTCTCATTTTTTATTAGTTCCCAATTCCCTAGAGTCTCCCAGTGGCAAAATAGAAATTCAATAAAAAATGTTTTACTGTTACTATTAATAGCACTACTACAAGTACTACTACTACAACCACCACCAATACTACCACTACTACTTCTACTACTACTACTAAAACTACTAGTACTAGTACTGCTACTACTACTACTACTACTACTACTACTACTACTACTAAAATTATTATAATAAAGGCTAAGGAAAGCATAGAAGAGTTTGACAGTCAAGTTCCCTAAAATGTTCCCTTTGTTATTGCAAAATACATTTCTCTGTTATCAGTTGTGTTTCACATTTATGTGCTTTTAAATGTAATATATTCATCATTACACCAGCCAAAAATTACAGAAATATATATACTTGGTATCCTTCAAAACCTATTTTCAGTCTTGTACCCATTTTCAATGGTAAAGTAATAGAAATCTATGCCAGCACACTGAAAAATAAAATTTTCGACGACGAGGTTGTTCTCTGCTTGGAGGTACGTTGCTGGAATTATGGATAGAATGTTGGCCTGGGGTTAGAATGACCTGAAAAATATTTCTAAGTCTCAGAAATCAATACTGGAATAAAATATGTTTTGTTTCCCAATTAACTCCCCTACCACCCATTCCTTTTATTACCGTCGCATTCTTTTTGGGACACATTGATTAAAATATTAGCCTTCCAAAACTTTTGTCCTTAGGCTACAATTGGGAAGGTACGTGTGAACTGAGCAGTAGAAGGTATAGCAAGGAAGCACTAAGTTAGAGTCCATCTTTGGCATTATGACTTAACTCACATGATTGCCTTCCAGGGAAAACTGGCATCATTTCTTCCCTGTCTAATTTCCCTGACTATGCTGGCAACTAAGTTTTTACTACATAAGAATTAATCCAAATTACTGTTTCCTCCTTTTTCAACACTTCATCAAATAGTGAATGCCGGTTATGTGAATTAAACTATGGTTAATTCTGACCAGGTTACAAATACTATGTGTAAGACATGTCCTCTTTCCTTGTAGAATATGCACTTTCACTGGGAAGCCAATGCAGAATAGTGGAAGTTCATTTATAATACAAGGTAAGATATAAAGAACTACTCACTGAATGGTATATATGTAAATATTTATAAAAAGGAGAGACCACTATAGTCGGGGGTTAGAGGAGGTGGTAGTTAAGCCAGTCCTGTTCTTCCCTACACAAAAAAATGGTCAATGAAAATTTGCAAAGTTAGCAATTCTACTGCAAGAACAGTTGCCAAATAGCTACATTTACTGTGTAGTATATATTTGTATGCATAATATCTATTGATACGATACATATATACTAAGAAATACCTGCACTTGAAGGTGACTTTTCCAACATCCCCAGGCTTGGCTCAGCCCCTTGCTGGCCATATGAGTTTTCACAAAGGGTTTTCTGTCTTCAGGCCTTGGTTTCCTCATTTTCAAAATGTTCTAATTGACTTTTCATGTTAGGGACTGTCTATATTTACATCCACTAAAGGAACATTATAAATGCAGCTTTGCAGTCTAATAACATTAAATGATATCATTTGTATTGTGTGGAGTAGGACCTTCAAATACTTCGCTAGCTCCTTTATCCAGATCTGCAACTAAAATTACAAAGACACAAAAACACATCGGTGTAAAACGTTTTTCAAAAGAAATTTACTTACGTTTTAGATTTTGGATTATATTGGTGGAAGCTATCCGGCTTTCTACAAATATTAAAACATAACCAAAACTCATTTGGGGAATATTGTACAATGAAGTTATATTAATGAAGAGCTGATCTTGAATATGCATCTCTTGCAATAGGGATGAAAAGATAAGTTAGGCTACTGTTTCTCTGCTTTTGTTTTTTAAGAAAATGTTGTTGGATGACATCAAGAATTCTTTTTAGATTTATTTCCTTCTCTGTGATTCAAAATAGTTTAAGGCACTTGGTCAAAATTAATACTTTTTAATTATATAATATTTGAGCTATAAAGAGTTTGACTCAACTATCCTGCTCATTCACACAGATTAAAAAAAAACTTTTGGAAACAAGTAAAAAGAAATCTGGAGAATCTGAAAAAGGAGATTTTCTTGACAAGCGGGAAGTGGAGCAAGTATAATCTGAAAGGGATAGACAAATTAATAGGTTGAAAAATAAGGTAATCCATAACATAGAAGAATGTGAAATATCTTCTCTTTATATTCCTCTTGAAGTAGTTAGAACACGTAGCAGGTCATTGGAGAGCTACATCCTTGGGATTTACATCTTCCCCATGACTGCAAAGCAATACTTTCTGTTTAAGTCCTAGTCACATGTTTCTTGCTCCTCTTAGGAACTCAGTAGATAAGTTGGGGAATTTATATTTACATGAATCTTCTAGGCTCCAGTGACTTTCTATCTAGATTTGTATGTTAGAAATTTTTCACCTTCTGCCATTATAAAATTCATGTCCAATAAAATGTATCTAAATATAGTGTGTTAAAAGCACCTATCAAGGATTTTCAAATTGTCACGTGTGAGAAATATCAAGCTTGTTTTGCTCATCAGTGGAAACTGCAAAGACACAAATATTGATTTCACGTATACACAAATTTTCTAAGAATTGGAGTCTTCCCAAAAGGAGATAGACTGTTTGAAGAAAGCAAATGATGGAAAGCCTTTCATGTGCAGTCTTTCCAGGGCTCTTAGAAATTCTGAGCTCCCTCTCATTCTCCGCTTCTCTAATCCTGAAGATAAAAAAATATCCCTGACAAGGAGGACTGAATCATAAAGTATTCGGAAACTATTTGAAAAGAGATTTGAAAATTACCAAAAATAGGTGAAACAAAATTTGATTGCAAGATGATTACCGCTAATATTAAGAAACTTCATAATACAACATAGAATTAAAAGTGAAGGACTTTCTCTATGAAAAAAGGGCTCGAGTTGGTTTAAGGGAAGGAAAGACTCTAGTAGTCTAAAGATTTTCATTTCATTCCTCCAGTAAGTGGGTGAAAACCTTTTTAGTGCACTATGTCCTCTGCATCGCTTTTCTATTTTAGGGAATCAAAGACCTTCCCCCAGCATGAAGAATAAGAAATTGACTCATTCATCTTAAACTCTTTCTTTTCTTCTTCTTCTTTTTCTAATTTTCTTTGTTTACAGTGTTGTACAGTCATATCCATATAACTTAGATTTTTTTTTTCCTCTTCCCTCCTGCTCCTTTCCCCATGGGTTCATCAAGCAATAGATTGCTACATTCCTTGACTTTGTGTCTTGTGTGTCTAACTTATTCCCCTGATCTAAGATTCTGTTTCTTAGCCACGTGGTTTTCATAGTTATTGCTTTATTATATAATTTGAGATCTGGCAGAGATAGGCCACCTTCCCGAGCATTTCTTTTCATTACCTCCCTTGATATTCTGGACCATTTGTGCTTCCAAATGAATTTGGATATTATTTATTCTATTTCTAGAAGCTATTTATCTTGTGTTTGGTATGCCACTTAATAAGGAAATTAATTTAGGTTGAATTGTCATTTTTTAAATATTTTATCTGATTTAAACTTGATCTGATTATTTGGTGTCATGGGCAGAAGGGAGGAAAATCAAGGAGGGAGAAAAGTTTGGAACATAAAATTTTACAATAGTGAATTGCCAGGCCTAGAGGCCTGTGTGGGCTACCCGAGTCTTCTTACCTCACCTCCGAGGTCTTCGGTTGGCCAAAACTGGATGCTCATATGAGACAAAGGACATTCCAGAGTCGAACAAGGGTTGAGCTTTATTTCAGGGTCTAGTTACAAGTGCAGGGGAGTCTTCCTTAGGAGGAAGAGGGGGAGATTTCCTAAGGAGGCTAGGATCTTAAGGGATTGGAAGTAGAAGTACAAGCGGGGAGAGAGGGGGAGGGGAGAGAGGAAAGAAGAAAAGCGGAACCTACTGTCCTCTTGGCTCCTCACGTGCTAAGAGAGCTTTCAGGCTTCCTCAATCCTACTTAACCTTCAGCCGCACAGTTTGCATCTGAATACCGTGCTGTTAGGTAACTAGGTGTGCCCAGATCCGGGACAATCTCGAGGGCGGGGAGATCTCTCTCCCATCACGTTTCTCACGGGAAGAGGCGGAATTACTCGAGATACTTCGGTTCACCTCGATTCCCTGCCGTTCCCTGGGGGGGTCTCGTGAGAGCTCTAAGATTTAGAAGTCCCACTTTTACCCACCCGAGACCGTCCACAGGGATTTGAACTTCCAATCCCAACCGTGAATGTTGAGAACTATACATGTAATTGAAAAGAATACTACTAAGAGTATTAATGAAAACATTAGAAGACTATTTGAATGTGAGTTACTAGTTTTATTAAAAAAGAGAATGAAATACCAGAGAATTAATAATTAAACAACTAAAATGTGACTACATTTTGTTCATTTGTACATTTGTTCAACATCAAATCATCTTAACCACATATGTAGAAATATGCCACTTGCATTTTGTTGAGTATTCTTTTGCTGTGGTCAATCAAATATTAGAATCATAAAGCTTGAGGTATAAGAGATTTCAGAGGACATCTCAACCAACGCCATTATTTGAGATATGAGAAAAATGCAGGTGAGGAATGTCAACTGACTATCCACATTCATACTAGAAATATGAGGCGTGGGATTTGAATCCAAATGATCTGACTTCAATCTGTGTTTTTTTTCCCCATTAAAGAGTGCCTGCTTCTCTTAATTTAAAGCATTAAGTATAATAGAATATTTTCCAACTCCTGGACATGTAGGCCTCGGTCTTCAGCCTTTCTCTGAACAGAATGTGTTATCAGTGGTCATGTGGCTCTCAGATTCAGAGTAGAAGCCGAATGCTCAGGTTTTTTAGCAGCTTTTCCATTTTTCATAGACTGATTTTCCATGTGTGTAAAGAATATTTTCAAAGAATTGTCAGAAAGAAAAAAAAAGAATGCACCTTTCCTCCTTACGTAATACAGAAAGCTTTCAATGGTCCTGGAAAGCTTTGGTAACAGGATAGGGACGCTGGGGAAGGGATTTTACATCTTCTGAAAAATTGATCAAAAAATCATTCTTTAGACAGGGTGGGAAGGTACATATATGGGAAGAGATTGTAAAGTCAAACGACTTATTTAAAAACATCTAGGTCAGCCTAATGTCTGCTTTATTATCAATTGTTATATGTCCCTTTAGCTTGCGTAGATTGTTATTTCAAATAGGTTAGATATATTTTCAATTTTTCTGCAGTGGAGGATAGTGGCATTTATGATCTAACGATTAACAAATTATGAGATAAAATTTTGCATGTCCTTAAGGAGACAAGTGATAGGAGTGTTTAAAATGATAAAATGAACAATTAAAGGGCATTTGTTTGTCATGCTGTAGACTCGTATTTCTGTGATATAAAATCGTTATGAGGAATAGGGACAATATCTGTAAGGGTAAGAAGTGTACGGAGAAGTGTAACACAACTGAAAGCACAGGAAGGAGGCAGTTTATGAAGTTATTGAAAAATCAAGTAGAGGATTTTGCATTTGATCTCAGAGCTAAAAACGAGCCAGTGGAATTTATTGTGTAGAGAAATGAAATGATTAGTATATTTAGGAGTTAGGAAGACCACTTTGTCTGCAGAATAGGATATGGACTTGAAACAGGTAGTGACTGGAGGCCAGCAGATCCATTAAGAAGGTTCCTGAATAGTCCAAGAGCCAGTTAATGAGGGTCTGTATGACAATGATGGGATATATACAAGAGATGATGTTTAAGGTAGAAACAAGACTCGGTAAGAGATCTGATATGTGGTATGAATGCAAAGAAACAGTCCAAGTGATGCCAAGGTTATAAGCCTCAGTGACTGGAAAACTTTACCTAGTGTAAGACAGTTCCTACAATAAGGTCCAAAAAAGAAAAGAAACTCCCTCAATCAGTAAAAGTTTCTCCTCCTTGACGAAGGTAATATAAGTTTGGAATGCAAGATCCTTTTAAGGTTATTAGTACAACGAACTCATAGATAGTACAAAAAAATTCATGACAAATGCTTGAGAAATTTGAATGAATCCCTTCGTGACGTCAGAAAGGGGAAAAATAACTCTGATGCAGGATAGATCTTTTATGTCCAAGGAATTTCAAAGTGTTTTTTTAAGTAACGCATTAGCTTTTTAAGAAAAACAGATATTGCACTTTGGATATGAAGAATTACTTTAGAACTGTTGAAATTTTTATTACAACTCAAAGGTTCTTAATCTGTATTGTAAGAGTCTATGTTAATGTTCAAAAGGCTAACAATGTGCTATATTTCAAAAGGCATTGGTTATGAAGGTCGAAATGGAATCTTCAGAGCTAATCAAGTATAAGTCATTTACAAAGACATCCAGAGAGACGAAGTGACTAAAGTTACATAGCTGGTCAAAGTTCCCATTTCCTATGCAATCATTTTTCTCTTACACCTATACCTCTTGCTCATCAAAATGTTTAAGATGTGTCATCCTATTATGATTAATCATAGAGAGCAACAAAAATAAAGAAATGAGATAGGAGTTTTAGTAATTCCTGAATTTTTTACAGTAAATCGCAGATTCTTCAATGTAACAACTTCTGAATTCCTAACATTCCTATTGATCTGAACCTCCTCTCCCACAGCTACTCTTTCCCCTCCACCCTTACCCTTGTTGTAAGCTTAAGGAGAAAAACGGTTAGGAGCTTTTTTTTTTCCACTGCAGCAGCGATGAAAGGAGTGATATCAGATATTGCAGTCTGCCGATATGAGGAGACAGACTTCTCTTTTCATTTTCTGTTTTTCCCCATACTTCCCATCACTAGTTCCATTATGGGTACAAAATTAGAAAGTTCATTTGATTTGGGCATTGATCGTCTAGTAGTCTCAGTGAGTGGATCAAACATTGCTCAGAAAAGAGTTACAAGACACTAGTGTACATATATTCTGTTAGACTGTATTGCATTGCATTGCAATATATTATAGTTATTTTTATATTTTGTTATGTTACATCACGTTACATCACATCACATCAAATGACATCACATTACATCATCACATGATATATTATGTAATATTTTATGATATCTTTTTATTATATCATATATTATAATTGTATTATGCCATGTTATATGGTATCACATTAAATCATATGGTACTTATAATATCTCATTAACTTATTATATTTACTATCTCCTCCCATTTATTCAGCACCTCAAAATGCTATTATTTACAAAGTTCACTCCTCAGAACAACTCAGTTAGATAATATATAGAAGTGGATGTAGTAGACAATAAGGAAATATGCAGGAGAGAGTGAGGAAATATGAAAATTCTACTCTGAAGAATTTAACAAGATTCACCACTGTCGCACGGGATAACGGCAGTGATAAACTGGAAAAGGGGAAATGTAACACAAACTACGTGCGAAAATATACCTAAGAATCAAGAACTCAAAGTGACCACTCAAAAGTCTAACACCTATATAACATGAATATTTTCCTTAGTCGAGTAGGGAGACAACAAGTATAGTGAACATTCATATACTCACTCACTCACACACACACACACACACACACACTCAGAGACATACACACACATGGAGACATTTATCTTATAATAAAGGAAATCATGGGTTACTGTCATAATAATTACTTAATAATGAATTATCTTTATGTGGTTTAATCATGTTCTTGGTAGAGGCTAATCTTGGTAGAGAAAAGCAGTAGAATTATCTTTGAAGAAAAAAAGGGGATATAGCATGGAATTACATCAGCTGCAACACCAGAAATATAAACATTCAATGTCAAGTATTTTGAAATGGTCAAAAGGAAAGATATAGACCCTCATCTATTTCTTTTTTAAATTCATTTCTTCAATATAATTTGCTTTCTTCCATCACCAGAATTTTCCCTAGTGTCCTTTCCTGTACCTCCAGAGCCATCTCACATAAAAAATAATATTTTCAAAGTAAACTATAACAAAGAGAACAGCTAGGAAAAGTTCAATTTAACAAATAAATCTGGAAACATAACCAATATTCCACACTGATGAACTTCCCACCAGTGTAAATGAGTGAGGTGGGAGTGCCATTTTAACTCTTCCTTGGGAACAGGCTTATTTGTCATTCTACCACATTCACTTTTGATTGTTTTGTGCTTGTGGTTTCATTTACATTACCATAGTCCGAGTATATATTGTTTTCCTGGCTCTGATTTCTTCACTCTGAGTCAGATCATGCAAATGTCTCCATGATTCTTTGTTTTCATGATATTTGCAGTTTATTATAGCACAGATAAATATCTGACCACATTCATGTACCATAATCTGTTTAATTATTCTCCAATTCTTTGGCATCTACTTTCTTTTCGATTCTTTTCTATGACAAAAATTAGTGCGATAAATATTGTTTTGTGGATGAGGACTTGATTCTTGTCAAAGATCCTAATAGTGCAATCTCTGGCTCAGAAAGTATGAATGTCATACCCTCTTTATTTGCACAACTCCAAACTGCTTTCCAAAATGATTGAACTACTTTGCTGCTCTACCGGCACTATGCCTCTGTGCTTACCTTCTTACAATCCCATACCTTGCTTTCTAAGAGTAGCTTGATGCTTTATGAAGGCAAAATTCTTACCACAAGGAGAATGTCCGGAAACATCATTTTCTTATCAGTCAGAGATGGCCAGGGAAGGGAAGGGCAACATAGAGTTAGACTACAAGCCCAATTGTAAGAGTTCGTAGAAAGTTAACCAATCAACAAGAGTTTCATAAGCATTTACTATATGCTAGTCACTGTGCTTAGGGCCAAAGAACATAAGATGACAAACAACATAAACTCACAAAACAGTGAGAATGAAAAGCAGTAGGGGGAAACGTTAGTGTGGAGTTCTTAGGGTTCTAAGTCGATTCATAAGTTACAGTGGATGAACAATATAGAGACGTGAAATGGAGCAGGTCTGAATATTTTTTCTGATTAGTGGTGATAACGGAACTACAACATTTGAATTCTACCTCCTCTATGCCCAGTTCAGAATGTGAGGAAATGGCAACAGCAGCTGAACAGATAAAACTAGGAAGAACACTTGGATCTAACCAACATATCCAGAAGAATTGCATAACGATAAAATTTACAATTAATTAAATGAATACAACAAAATTTTGATGGAACTGAGGAATATGTTTTCAAGATATCTGAAAGGAGGAAAGAGTTCAGAAGGAGTGAGAGGCTCCTTTCCTTTTTAAAATGTGACTCAAAAATACAGCAGCAATTAAGCCTCACACACAGTCCTCATCATGATAAACCATAGGAATGGACTGTGCTTGCATACAAGGTATCCTGGATGGATGCATCATAAGGGAAGAAAAGGTTTTCAGAGGTTGTTATCAAGCAGACCATACCTTCTTAAATGGACGTGTTTGGATATCTTTGTTAATTTTTAAAAGTCCTTGACTCAGTAAAAACGTTTAATCTTCTCCTGAAACATGATATCTCCAATCCTATGCTAAAATCATACAAAATTCTGTAACACAGGCAACCAGTCGTTTAACAGAGGACAAAACACAGACATATTTGCTTCCTTTATTTATCTTTTTCTTGCAGGATGTCCTTTGAAGATTGAAAATGAAAGGATCCCAATCTATTCAATGAAATTCAACAAACGTCTTTTAAAAAAATATGTAATTTATTTATTTTTCAGTTCTCAACGTATAATTCCACAAGAATTTGAATTAAAAATTTTCTCCCCACCTCTCCCCAGCCACTACTCCAGGACAGCATGCACCCCATCCACCCCTTCCTCCAGTCTCTCCTGCCTTCTAGTACCCACCTTCTTCCTTCCATTCCCCTTCACCTCTATTTTCCTGTAAGGAAAAATAGATTTCTGTAATTCTTTGCCTCTACATCTTCATTTCCACTTGCATGCTAAAGCAATATTTAACATTTAGTATTAAAATTTTGAGTTTCATATTCTCTCCCGCCCTCTCCACCCATCTCGATTGAGATAACAAGCAATTCAATATAGGTCATATATGTCTAACAGTGCAGGGCACTTCCAGATAGTTTGGTTTTAAAAGACTTACCACATTACTCTCTGTCTTATCCTGCCCTCCACTTATTCCATTCTCTCCCTTGACCTATCTTCCCGCAATAGTGTTTGCTTCTGATTATCCCTTTCCCAAATTTGCTGTCCCTTATGTTATCTTCCCTCTCCTATGCCCTTTCCCTTTGCCTTCCTGTAGGGGAAAACAGATTTACACATGCAGTTGAGTGTATGTTATTCGCCCGCTCTAGCCATATCCCATGACAGTAAGGCTCACTTATTTCCCTTCATCCCCCACCCCTCGTCTCCTCCGTTGTAAAAGCCTTTCCTTCTATCTTTCATATGAGATGATTTCCTACATTCCACCTCTCCCTTGCTCTTACTCATAATACATACCCTTCAATAGTAAGTTTCATCTTTTTAGGTATTCTCGCTTCATATTCAGGTCATCCTGTTTCCTCTGTCTATATTGTTTGTGTGTATACATATATACACGTATGTATACAAATATATACGTATATATATATACATATATATATATATATATATATATACACAGACACATATATACTGAGACACACATAGGCATATATAATATACATATTTACATACCCATATATATCTGCATCTACTCACAGACATATGGAATTATATACATAATACATATATGTATATGTATGTATATATACACACACATACATATACATATACTACCTCTAACTGCCCTAATAATGTAAAAGGTCTCAGGAATTGTAAATAACAACTTTCCACGTAGGAATGTAAGCAACTCAGATTTAATGTGCTCTTTAAGACTTGGCTTTCTTGTTTATTTTTTCATATTTCTCTTGATTCTTGTATTTGAGAGTCAAATTTTCGATTCACCTCTGGTCTTTTCTTTTTTACAAATTCTTATTTCTGAGCATTCATTTCCACAAGATTTTGAGTTCCACATTCTCTCCCCGTCTCTCCCCTCCCCCATCCCAAAACACCCTGCATTCTGATTGCCCCTTCCCTCATTCTGCCTTCCCTTCTATTACACCCCTACCTTCCCTTGTTCCCATCTTGTTTGTTTTATGATGGGACAAGATAGATTTCTATACCCCATTACCTCTATTTCTTATACCCCAGTTGGGTGCAAAGCAATTCTGAACATTCTTTCCTCAAACGTTGAATTTCAGCTTCTCTCCTTTCCTACTTCCCCACTCATACCTATTCAGAAGTCAAGCATTTCAATATAGGCTCTATTAGCAGGGTTTTGCCAAAGACTTCTATGATAATCGTGTTGTGAAAAACTAACTATATTTCCCTCCATCCTATCCTGCCCCGTATTTATTCCTGTTTTCTCTTTAGATTTTTGTCCCTCCCCTAATGTGTTTACCTCCAATTACTCCCTCATCCCATTTGCCTTCCCACACCCCAGGTATCCCTTGCTCCCCTATTTTCCTGTAGTGTAAGATAGATATTTATAGGAAATTGAGTGTGCATGTTATTCCCTCCTTAAGCCAAATGTGATGAGAGTAAGCTTCACTTTTTCCCTCCCACCTCACCCCTTTTGCAGTCCATTGAGAAAGCTTTTTCTTTCCTCTTTAATAGGAGATCATTTGTCCCCTTTCATTTGTCCCTTTCGCCTCCCAATATATTCCTCTCACCTCTTAGTTTTAATTTTTACTTATCATTACTTCCTGTTCAACATACCCTCAGCCCTCTCTCTCTCTCTCTCTCTCTCTCTCTCTCTCTCTCTCTCTCTCTCTCTCTCTCCCTCCCTCTCCCTCTCCCTCTCTCCGTATCTGCACGTGTGAGTGTGTGTACTTCCATCAACTAGCCAAATACTGAGAAAAGTTTCAAGAGTTAGGAATATTATCTTTCTATATAGGAATGTCAACATTTCAACTCTAGTAAGTCCCTTATGGTTCCTCTTTCATGTTTACCTTTTCATGCTTCTTCAATTCTTGTCTTTGAAAGTCCAATTTTCTATTCAACTCTGGGGTTTTCATCGTGAATGCTTGAAAGTTTTCTATTTCATTGAATGACCGCTTTTCCCCCTGAAGTGTTCTACTCAATATTGCTGGGTAGGTGATTCTTGGTTTTAATCCCAGGTCCTTTGACCTCTGCAATATCATATTGCAACTCCCCAGTCCCGTAATGTAGAAACTGTTAGATGTTCTGCTTTCCTGATTGTATTTGCACCATACTGGAATTTTTTCTTTCTGGCTGGGTGCTGTATTTTCTCCTTGACCTAGGAGTTCTGGAATTTGGCTGCAATATTCCTAAGAGCTTTTCTTTTTGCATCTCTTTCAGGAGGTGAAATTTTTACCTTCTGCTTCGAGAATATTGGGGCAGTTTTCTGAGATAATTCCATGAGAGATGGTGTCTAGGGTCTTTTTTGGGATCACGACTTTCACGTAGTCCCATGATTTTTAAATTGTCTCTCCTGGATCTATTTTCCAGGTCAGTTGTTTTTCCAAAGAGATATTTCACATTGTCTTCTATTTTTTCATTCTTTGGGGTTTTTTATTGATTATTTTATTTGCTTTCAGTGTTGTCCAATCACTTCCCATTATCTTAGATTTTTTTCAGCATCCTCGTCCTCATTGTCTCCTCTCTCCGTACTCCATCGCAAAGACAGCAAGCGGTATTAAAGAGCCTATACAATACATTCCTACTGAATGCAATTTCACCTCCGTCGTGTTGTATAGAAGACTTAAAATGAGTGGGAAAAACCATAAAACCAAACCAAAGGTAACACACAAAAAATGGTTTGCTTCGTGCTCTGATGTATCCCACAGTTCTTTCTTTGGACGTGAAAGGCATTTTGCCTCCAAAGTCCATTGGGAATTGTTGAAGTCCTTGCATTGCTTTGCAGGACGAAGTCTACCAGAAAAATTCCTCACACACTGTGGTTGTACACACGCACTGTGTACAAAGTTCTCCTGGTTCTCCTCCTTTCACTCAGCACCAGTACCTGTAAGACTTTCCTGGCCTCTCTGAAGTCTTCCTGTTCATCATTTCTTATAGCAGAAGAGCATTCCCTTACATTCATATATCACATCTTGGTCAGCCATTCCCCAAATGATGGGCATGCCCTTGATTTCCAGTGTTTGCACATCATAAATAGAGCTGCTTTAAATATTTTTATACGTGGGAGACCCTTTCCTATATTGCTGTATCAAAGGGTATGAACATTTTTGTAGCCCTTTGGGCATCGTTCTAAATGGCTCTCTAGGATGACTGGATCAGATCACAGGTCCACCAACAATGAATTAATGTTCCAACTCTCCTACATCGTTTCCCACAATTATCATCTTCGTGTTGTCTCATGTGAGCTTATCTTATAAGTGTGATATGGCACCTCCAAGTTTTTTATTATTTGCATCGCTCTAATCAGTATTGATTTACAGAACTGGTTCATGTGACTACAAGTAGCTTTAATTTCTTACTCTAAAATGTGCCTATCCCTATCCTTTGACCACATACCAGGTGGGAAATGACTTGTATTCTTGTCCACTTGACTCAGTTCTCTCTATATAGTAGAAACTAGACCTTTTACACAGACCCCAGTGGCAAAACTTCTTTCCCAGTTTCCTGTTTTCCTCCTAATCTAGGTTGAATTGGATTTGATTCTGCAAAAACTTTTCAAGCTAATATAATCGAATTTATCCGTTGTGCACTTCATAATGTTCTCTCTCTCTTCAGTCAAAAATTTCTCCATTCTCCATAAAATGGACAAATACAGTATTACTTGCTCCTCTAATTTGTGTATAGTATCAATCTTTATACCGAGATCATTTGGACTTTATTCTTGTGTAGGTATCAGGCTTTGATCTCTGTCCAGTTTCTGCCACACTGCTATCTAGTTTCGCCAGGAATTTTTGTCGAACAGTGGGTTCTTTTCCCAGAAGCTGGAATCTTCAGCTTTCTCGAACAATAAATTGGGACATTCATTGTCTATTGTGTCTTGTGTACCTATATTTTTCCCCTGGTCGGGTCTACTCCTCTGTGTCTTAGCCAGTAGCAAATGGCTTTGATGAATGCTGCTTTGTAATACAATTTGAGATCTGGAAGTACTACCCCCACTCCACTCGCATTTTTTAAATTAGGTCATTTGATTTTCTGGACTTTTGTTCTTCCAGATGAATTGTGATTCTTTCTCTATCTTTTGTAGGTCTCTAAAATAGTTATCTGGTAGTTTGATAGGTATTGCACTAAAGAAATAATGTAATTTCAGTTGAATTATCATTTTATTATATTGACTCAGCCTACCCATGAGCAACGGGTGCTTTAATACCTACTGAGATCGGCCTTTACTTGTGTAAAAAGTGTTTTGTCAATGTGTTCATATAGCCCCTGGTTTTCTTCTGACAGGTAGAATCCCAGATATATTACAGTGAATACTGTAGCTTTCAGTGGGAGAAGGTAGAGAAGTAGGAACTCAAAGTTTGAGGAACATATTTTGTAGAATTGTTTTTGCATACAACTGGGAAAAAGGAAATAAAGGGAAGATAATGGAGTACAGAAATTTATTTTGCCCTACAAGACAAGGGAGAGGACGGGGACAAGGGAATGTAGGGGTATGATAGAAGGGAGGGTATATTGGGTGAAGGGGTAGTGAGGATGTTCATTGTTTTGGGGTGGGGTTGGGGAGACATGGGGAGTAAATTTGGAACTCAAAATTTTGTGGAAATAAATGTTGAAAACTAAAAATAAATAAACACTTGAAATCAACGAATGAATCAATGAATGAATAAAAGCTGTAGCTTACCTGGCCCTGAGGTGGCTGTTGTGAGAAAGCAGAGGCTAGATGAAATCATTCAAGATTTCCCAGCAGTTACCAGAGAGCTAGCTGCCTTAAGTGTGTGGGAGGAGTGGTCTGGCCACAGAAGATCTCCTCTGTTGAACTAGAGCATAGGAACACTCGGTGGTTGGTGAACGTGTCTGCACTACTGTCTTCCCTAGTCCCCTAGGATGCTGAGGCATGTATAGATTCCTGGTGTTGGTTTGTGGACTCCAACGCACTGGGGTTTCACATTTCTTCCTTGTTCGCTGAAGTTCTTGATAATTTCTTAGAAGATATTGTCCAGGTCCTTTTTTGCACCATGGCTTTCTGTTAGACCAAGAATTCTTGCATTTTCTCTCCTGCATATATTTTCCAGGTTAGTTCCAGAACACCTACAATACTGGTCCCCTTCAGCCTTAGCAAGGTGGACCTCCCAGCCCTTTGAGATATTCTGAACCTCACAGGCTAAGAGACTGTTTTCCACTTTGGCTGATCCCACTGTTCCAGGATTTGTCCTGGGGAATTATTTTAAGGGTTTTTCAAAGATCAACAAGGGGAAGGGCAGAGCATTGAACAATCACTCCTCCATCTTGGCTCCCAGAAGTTCAAGTAGATAACTTACAGACTTTGGATCTGTGGGCTGAGAGTCACAGGAGTGACTGCTGCTGTTACCAAGGGTCCTGTACATCTCTCTCCCTCACTTACACAGGACTCCTTTCCTGGGCTGATATGTTGGAGAATTCGCATACCTTCTTCAGTTTCAGTCCAGCCAGGTGCTCCACTATGGTGTGTTCTGTGCTGATGCAGCATGTGCACTCCACGCTCCCCCAGCCCCATGTTAGAGATTCTTCCCATCGAAATTCCAGACCGTCCTGGGTTGGAAATCTGCCACACTCCATCTCACAGTGGATTCTGCCACTCTCGGATTGATTCAGGGTAATTGTAACAGGGCAGCAGAGTCAAGATAGTAGAGTGAAAAGAACGACTCACCTAAGCTCTTGGCAAAACTCCTTCGGATACCTCTGAAGGCAGAATCTGACCAAATTTTGGAGGTGTGCGATCCAGTGAGAGACAGACTGTGGCGGATTCAGAGCCCAGGACAGACTGGAAGGTCCATGGGAAGGATCGGTTCTGTGAGGGTCAACCCACAGCGCACAGTGCAGTGTATCCAGCACAGTGGAGTGGAGGGGCCCCGGGAAACCTCATAGCAGTAGGCAGAACGGGCTGAGCTGCAACCATGTTTGGGAGGCCATCAAAGCCAAGCCAGTGAGACCTACTCAGTGCCAGATATCAGCAAAGCAGCTCCTGAGACTATCAGCCCTCAGATCAAACAAGGTGAACCTACTTGAACTCCTGGGAGCCAGGATGGCAGAGTGATCAGTAAGTGCTTTCTCCTCCTACCCTGATGACTGTGAAAGAACCATAAAATATTTCCCCATAAAAATCCTGAGTCAGCAGGAACAGCAAAGGGGGCAAATAGTCTCCCAACAGCTGAGGCTAGGAATATAGGTAAAGAGAATTTCTCCTACTGTGGCAGAGGCAAACCAGATGGTCAGAGGACCCAGGGCAGAGAAAAGTCGCACTGGGACCCAGCCGAGCCTCAGCACCGTGAGAGGGGCTCCAGAAGGGGTGGGAACTCAGACTAGCATCTAGGAGTGTCTTAGCACTTCAGGAGAAAACGGGAAGACAATAAGGCAGCTGTGATCACCATCCCCTGAGCTTACTTTTGCCTCAGTGCAACTGAGGAGATCTCCTGTGACTAGACCACTCCTCCCCACACTTAAGGAGCTAACCTCAGGGCTGATATGGGATACACAAAGCAAAAATTTGCTCTTAGCTTTTTCACAAGTCAGCTCAACACCACGTTGCGCAGCTTCTAACTGAAAGCATTAGAAGCCACAACACACAATCAATATCATGAACAAGAAAAAGCAGAAGGGCAAAAACCATAGAATCTTTCTATGGGAATAAGGACCAAAACAGAAATATCAAAGAGGTCAGTACTGGGGCTGTACTTCCTTCAGAAATTTCAGAATGGTCTCGAAACAGCTCGCATGCACAAACAACTCTCCTGGAACACCTGAAGAAAGAAATAGAAGAAAAACTTACCAATGATTTTAAAATGATAAAAAAAGAATTCACTGATGAGAACATCTCCTTGAAAAGGAAAATCGAACAAATGGAAAAGGAATACAAAATTAACTGGAGAAAATAACTCTCTAAAAGGAAAACTTAGTCAAATGGAAAAGGAAGAACAAAACCAAACTGGGAAAATTGGGCAAATGGAAAAGGAAGTACAAAAATTAACTGGAAAAAAACACTTCTTCAAAGGAAAAATTGGGCAGATGGAAAAGGAGATGCCAAAGTAAACTGAAGAAAACAATTCCATAAACATTACAATTGGGCCACTAGAAACCAATTAATCAAGGAGACAGCAAGAAGCAGTCAAACAAAATCTAAAGAATGAAAAGATAGAAGAAAATGTAAAATATCTACCCAGAAAAACAACTGACCTGGAAAATAGATCCAGGAGAGACAATTTAAGAATTCTTGGCCTGCCAGTGAGCCATGATGAAAAAAAGAGTCTGGACAGTATCTTCCAAGAAATCATCAAAGAAAACTGCCCAGAAGTGCTAGATCCAGAGGGCAAAATAGTCATCGAAAGAATCCACCGTTCCCCTCCCGAAAGGGATCCCAAACTCAAAACCCCAAGAAATATCGTGGCCATATTCCACAACTATCAAGCGAAGGAGAAAATACTACAGGCAGCCAGAAAGAAACAATTCAAATATGAAGGAGCTACAGTCGGGATCACACAAGACCCTGCAGCTTCTATATTAAAAGATCGAAGGAATTGAAACCCAATATTCCCTGAAGCAAAGAAGCAGGGATTACAACCAAGGATCAACTACCCAGCGCACTTCAGCATAACATTTTAGGCAAAGAGACCACCATTCAACGAAGTGAAGGATTTCCAGACCTTCCTGACAAAAACACCCGAAAGTAATAAACAATGTGATTTTCAAATGCAGGTCTCAAGAGAAGCATAAAAAGGTAAACGGGGGGGGGGGGGAGAGAAGACTTGTTACTCAATTTGGGCAAACTGCTTACCTCCATATGAGGAAAGATGATATCTGTTAATCTTGAGAATTGTGCATCTATTATGAAATATCAAAGGGATATATGCAGAGGGAACGGGCATAAAGTAAATGATGTCATGTTAAAAATATGATTGCAGTATGCCCAAAGGATTCTAAGAGGAGATGTGAAAAGGAGGAAGCAGAAAATGGTAAATTGCATCACAGGAAGAAGTACAAAAGTATAGTAGAGGGAAAGAGGGGAGGGTGATGAGCATTGTTTGAGAGGTACTCTCATCTGATTTGTTTCAAGCAGGGAACAATAACCTTAATTAGATAATCCTAACTAGTTCCAGAGGCAGTAGGAGGGGAAGGGGGAAGAAAAGGGAGGGAAGATAAAAGGGAGGAAAGAAGCAGTAAGGGTAAAGGAGAGTAAAAGGGAGTGGGGTCAAAAGAAGGAAGGGAAGGCTGCAGGAGGAGGTGGTGAAAAGTCAAGTTTATTCAGATTCTCCTTTTGGAGATATCTGAAGGAATTTCTGGTACAGCATAGGGGAGTACACGCTCTCCCTCTCCCATCTTGCAAAACAGCCCCCTCAGATTCTAATAAAAAGCAGCAATCATCCAAACCACTTGGTACTGGCTAAGACATAGTTGGTTGGGCATAGGTTAGGTACACAAGAGACATTAATCAATGCTTATAGGATCCTATTGTTTGAGAAACCCAAGGATTCCAGCTTCTGGGATACAAACTCACTGTCTGCCAAACCTGCTGGGAAAACTGGAAAATAGCATGGCAGAAACTGGGCATAGACCAATGCCTGACAGCATATGCTCGAAAAAGAAGTCCAAATGGTTCACAATCAAGCTATAAAGGCTGATAATATATAAAAATATCAGGGAGGAAGGAAGAGATTATTTCTCAGTTGAAGGAGAATGGAGACATTTATGACCAAATAAAAGATAGAGAATATTATGAAATGCAAAATGCATAATATTGATTACACTACATTTAGAAAAGTTTGCACAAACATAGCCAATGCACCCAAATTAGGAGGGAAGCAAAAAACTGGGATTTTTATGAATATTGGCTGGAGAAAGGCCTCATTTATAAAATATATAGAAAACTCATTCAAGTTGAGAAGAATACAAGGCCTTCCCCAACTGATAAACAGTCAAACGATATGAACAGGTAATTTTTAGAGGAAGTAATTAACGTTACGTATGGTGACAGGAAAAATGTCCTAAATCATTCTTGGTTAGAGACATGAGAATCAACACAACACGAAGTTAACTCTCAGTTGATGCACTAAGATGTTAGCAATCAACAGCAGGAACTCATGTATGTTGGACCAGTGTTCTCCAGTACACAAAATGGAAGGAAAAATACATCTGAAAGTAAGCTTGTCTTCTTTTTTAATTAAAAAATGACAACTAGTTTAGCAATTGTATCTGAATAAGATGTAAACCTGTCTTCTCTATTATTTCTTAAATAGAAATTACATTATAACGTTCAATGATAGGTAATTAAAGTGTTCTAGCCAATTTAGTGGTCTCTAGAATTCCTGCAACAACTAACAATTTGAGGGACACTGTTAAAAATACAGTGAAATAAACTTTTTTAATAAAGGATTGTACAAACATATTTTCATACATATACACATGGTGCATATTAAAACATGACACAACATATTTTCGAAGTCAGGATTTGTTCACTTTTGTATATTTAATGGAAAAGCAGTAAACATTGTTAAACATAGTTCATTTGATACATAAACATTATTTCTTCCTCTAAGCGTATTTCCGGATGCTGATTCATCTTTGGCATTCTCAAGGATTTTTTAGTCTGTTGTCTACTGGAGAAGTCCGTCAAGGTTTGTAATCAAAGTTTATCAGTAGCTGCTGGGAAAGCAAAGAAGGAAAATCAATTGACCTTATATATATGTACGTCTATATGTGTGTATGTATACACATACCACATATATGTATGTGTGCAATTCTTTACTTTTACTTGGGACAAAGGATTCATTATAGGAAGGAATTCTGTGTGTGAGAAGCATGAAAATTGTCACTGGTCCAACTGAGCCTAAGAGTGTCCTGAGCCCTTTGAAGTGAAGGAAGTTGGTCATGGTGTCATAAGCAGCATGTGTCTTATCATAGGAATGAGTTGAACTCAAGCTCTTGGGGAAGTCATCTACCATACAAGGTGTTTTAAAGTTCAAACACAAGGCTTTCAATGTTTCAAGTGCTATAATAAAGTTCATCTTTTTATTACACTTAAGATATGTGTTGATTTGATTTCAGCCAATTGTTGCTATGATCTTCCTTTTAAATTTTTGCTGTAGAAATCACTATATACATAACAATCAGGATGATGTTCATAAAAACCTCTTTACTTATGCTCATATTGAACTATGCTTCCTACTTAAGAATGCTGATGTTTGCTTTTGAGTTCACCACACAATCAATCATGCCAATAATTTGATTTGCCTATTTCAAGAAAATAAGAACCACAATAGCAGTTAGCGGCAACTTCTTTGTATCTTTTGGTTAAACTGATAACCAGGGCGTCAATAAAAATTTTGGTTTGATTTTCAGTACTGTTGGTCATGGGAAAAAGAGTGTCAATTGAGGTACTAACAATCATATTGATATTTGTAAACGGTTTTTCAATCCTGGCATTCTTAGTACCGTTTGTCCCCTCTCTCTTCACCCTCATGAAATCATCGTAGAATCACAGGATTAAACAGAATAATAGAATCTCAGGACTGAATATGACTTCAATAGCTTTCTAATCCAGACAGTCCTTGATCCTCTATCATCCTGAGGGCATTCGCCCAATGTGACTCATTTCTCATTTGAAGATCAGAAGGTGCTACCGAGAACTCAGCACTATTCTTTCTTCTGTTTCATGGGATATGGTGGCCAAAGATTCATTACTTACTGACCAGGCTTCGGCATCTGAGTCTCTCTGTAATTGACCAGGCTTCTCTTCTGGAAACAGACACAAGAGGGCTTGTGCCACCTTTCTAGCTTATTGGAAAGAAGCTGCTAAATCTTGCACTTCACCTGCAAAGAAGAATCCCTGGATGCTTCAACGTGATGAAGAAGAGGGATGTGGAAATGAAACAGCACCTCTGTGGAAGTTTTTCACCATATTTAAAAATCAGGTATAGTATCTAATTATAACATTTTATTTGTGACCAGTTAGGACATACCTTCATTGAATTCCCTAGTTATATTTTCTTCCAACTCCTGTCACATCTGAAGTCAAATGAAAAGACAAGTCAGAACAGTGAGGTAAATGAGGAAAGGGGAAGTCAAGATAATACACAGAACTCAAAAAATCTTATAAATAATGCAGACATCCAAAGAAATGACTAATAAAATTAAGACCTCAGTATATTTGATTTTAGACATTCAACAGAAAAGCTATTGATGTAATAAATTAATATTATTATGAACACAATCATGAATTTCTCACGATTAAATACAAAGAGACATGTGAACATTTTTAGCACAGTAGTCATGTCTCAGGTTGGGAATACAATTTTCGTCTGTGTTAAGCAAATTGTGCCCTCTTTATTTCCATTGGATCAATATAACATTTTTCGTTAAAAAGAAAATCAATTTCATATTCTATGCTTAAAATACTTAATTTCAAACATTAAAATTGTCTTCATTAAGTTTCAGTATAAACAGAAAATGACCCGTAAGTGGTCCTTAACAGAAAAGAAAATTCCTGGAAATGATGAAATACAATACACTATCGCCAAGGAAGGGCAGAGAGTACTAAATGAAAGCCGCTCCTGCATTGTCTGTTACATTCGAATTATTTCTTTATCCAGGCAGACACTGATTTCATTTGAATTTCAAAATACATGATTTCTCCTTGTGCAGATTTTAGAAACCACGCTAAGATAAATTCTACTTCCATCTTTAACTTGTAAAGAAGGAAGGAAAGATTGTTTCCTCATTCATTACTTCAATTCTTAAAACCACTTCATAGATACAGAAAGAGAAGATGAAATGAGAAATCACTGTTGATAACGATTAAAATGGTATAGTTTCCCTTTCAGGAGACAAATGAAATAGTTTGAATAGTATAGATAGATATGAGGTCAATCTTACAACATACACATACACCATTATTTGGACATTTTGTTTGTATTGAGTGTGACCTGGTGTGGAGTATGCCGACTTCTCATGTACTATAATTTTGTGCCTCCACTCTTAAGGCCACTCTCGTAATTAGTTTTTGCGTTCTGTATTCTGCAAATGTGAAGTTCAAGACGGGTTTGTGGGAATTATTTCGTGTTTACCTAAGTAATGATAATGTTTGTTGCCTACGTAAGGGTCAAGGATGCCCTTCGCGCTGAACGTAAGGTGAATGTAAGGTTAATGGTACATGGGGGAAGAATTCAAGACCTCCCCATCCATTAATGGGCCTCAGACATGTTTTGCTAATTTCTAACGAGGCACAGAGTCACAATAGTCTTGCCCTTCAGCCCTGAAAAGAGTATCTATGCTTAGACGTGAGGGTTTATTTTGGGCCTTAGTATTTGGACTCTTAATAATCACTCTGAAGGCAGGAGTGTCCATACTCTGACTACTTCTTAAAGAGGCCTATTCAATGAATGAGCAAGGAGTCACCCTAAGGGAATACCTGTATAGCCATTGGCCTAAAAGTGCCAAGGTCTCCCATTGCATCTGTGGTCATCTCCAGGCTTCCTGAGGAATATCACTTCACTAGATTCAGATGGCTCTGGGGACGAAGTGATTCTATTGACGTTGCACAGCCCTCCCTCACTCAGAACAAATTCAAGTGTCATCAGTTCTTTGATGGGAAGGTGTTCTTCGGGGATGAAGAACAAACACATGTACGTGTCCATGGAGAAAAATATTTATAGCAGCTCTCTTTGTGGTGGCCCAAAACTGGAAATCAAGGCGATGACCATCAATTGGGGAACAGCTGAATAAACTGTGGTATTTAACTGTAATGGAATGTGAATATACTATAAGAAATGACGTACAGGAAGACTTTGAGAGACCTGGAAAAACTTGTATGAAATGATGCTGAGTGAAAGGAGCAGAACCATCAGTCCTTTCCACACAGCACCAACCACAGTGTGTGAGAAATGTTTCTAGTAGACGTAGTCCTTCATTGCAATGCAAGGACTTAAAAAATTCAGAATGGTCTCTTAAGGTAAAACGCCTTTCACATGCAGACAAAGAACTACGGAACTGGATCACAGAATGAAGCAGAACATTTTCTTTTGTATTATGTTTTCTTTTGTTTGATGATTTCTCCCATTCGTTTTAATTCTTCTAAGGAACATGAATAAGGTGAAAATGAATTGAGTAGGAATGTATGTGTAGACCCCATATGAAATTGTATGTTTTCTCATGGAGGGCGGGTGCAGATAGGAGGAAGGGGGGGAAGGGACGAGAAAAAAATCTAAGATATATGGAAGTGATTGTAGAACACTGGAAACAAATAAAATAATAATTAAAAAAGAAAAAATGTTATTCCATCTTCTATCTCCAAGATGTTCCAAAGACTTTCTCCCATGCCAGCATATAATCCCACCTTCCCTGGGTCTTCAGAATACCCAGTATCATTTGAAAGCTCAGTTCAAGTGCGTCCAAGTCCTATTTTCATTCCGAGTTCATTTGCCCACCGTGCAAAACAAATGACCTTGTAGGTAGTGTGTATATGCTTCGTACTTGCTTAGATAAAAGCATAAATGGCTTTTAGTCCTTCTCAAAGGCATCCCTCCTTCCACACAGTGGAGATGGGTTGACAATCATAGTTTAAGTCATTTTATGAATATTAACTCAACCGTTGGTAATTTCAGTGTACGATGACTGAGAAATTGCTCTGTTATTGCAAAAAATCCTTAACACACTTAATGAAGTCACCACAATAAGCGAGAAGACAAAATAAAATTCTAGTGAAACTGAAAGATAGCTTAGAAGGATCGATCATTGTTGGTTTCACTACGTGCTCCAAAGCAACAAGATCCATCTTTCCACATAATTGGCCATCACATACAGCAATGATTACGACAAGTCTTTATAAAAAGACCACCATGAAGATAATTGTTACCTCCATGCCAGTAATGTGTTGAATAGAGCAAAGAAGAGACCTTCTGTGAGAAATAAAGAGGTATTTATTCAAATCATAACTTCTTTTGATGTTTAGTGACTTCAGAACAAAGATGGAAAAAAAGGGGATTCTAGAAGGTATGCTGAAAAACATAACTCAAGTTTGAGAAATGAAAGAGAACAAAGGCTTTTAAGATGATTTAGAATATTTCTCTGTCTGCATGTCTCTTCTGATGATTTTTTTCCAGAAGAATTTGAAGGTAACTACCCAAAGCAAAAGAAAACCACACACAAAGAAGAAATGAAATTGGTTATTATGAGAGAAGAAAAGATTGATTCCTGGAAATGACATCAGAACCAGCTGACTACAATCTGAATATAGACTAGCTGTTGTTTTTTTAATGGCAAAAATAAACTTCTATTCATAAGGCAATTATATGGTGATATAGATGCCCCAGCATCTATGGTGGTCCAAGCCATGAACAGAGAGCAAGTAAGACCATTGAGTAATATTGAGTACACCCATTTTCATGGATATAGTTGCAGAGAACAGAAGGGTGAAACAAATTGTTGATTAAGGAGCTGCAGAAGTAAGAACACATGTATAGATCTTATACCACACGGTTCAATGAAATAAAATGAAGTGAAGGTGAGCTGATTGGCAAAGGGAAGGAGTGATTATAATTCCTATCTATGTACAAGTAAAACAAAGTGGTCAACTATGGCTTAATAAGGAGACTTTCTCATGCAATATTTTCCTAAAAATTGCAAAACTATCTGTTTTCAAAATGAACGTTTTAATTAAAACTTCACGATGAAGACATGTTTATTAACTTTTATTCATGTTTCATTATATCAAAATCACTCAGAAGATTACTAGACACTGACCCAAAATGCTTAATCATTTGATCTTCCCTGAGTGATTAACACATTCAGTACATATATTTTTAAGGCATTTTAGTAGTGTCTTTAAAAAAAATGAAACATTTGCTGTATTGAATGTTGACTGCATTACATTTATCATGTTGGCTCTGGGAGGTCCTTAGAATTAGGCACGTTTTATAAAGGGAGAGAAAGATGCCATAGATATGCAATATCTTTTAAGTTTCTAAACTTAGTTGAAGAAAATACGCATACATATAGGATATTTACTAATATACTATTTTACTATTAGTACTTTACTAATACTAATAACTAAATTAGGACGTAATTCTGTATATTATATGTGATGACTTTGCAAAAGATTTCTCTACAGTATTGAATAAAAAAGATGTGTTGATATGGGTATGGTTTTTTTTTTATATAGATGTTGAAGACGTTCTAAAAAAAGCAGAAGGATCACAGAAAGACTGTGTTTTAAGTGGTAAGATGCCAGTACCATGGGAAAATAATCAGAGGAGATAAAACCCATCTTTAAGAACTGGTTAAAGAGGAAATAGAATTCATTTTATTTACTTTTTTTTATTTTGTAATGTTTAACAATCACTGCCATACAATTGTGATTTTATCCCCCCCACCTACCACCCACTCCCCCCCTCCCTCCCCACGACTGCATACAATTCTGTATAGATTCTACATATACTTTCCTATTGAGTATATTTTCACTATAGTCATGCTATGTAGTCAGACTAAGATAAATGAAAGAAATCGTATAACAAATCAGAACATGATACACAAACACATACACATACACAAACATGATCTGCTACAATATGTGAGTGACTTCCATATTTCTCTCTCTGAGTGTGGAAGGCATTTTGCCTTGAGATCCTCCATTGGGATTTTTTTTTTTTTTTGGTAAGAAGTTCTTGTGTTATTACACAAATCTAAGTCTACCAGAAAAAACTCTCACATACTGTGGTTGTTGCTGTGCATAAAGTTCTCCTGGTTCTGCTCCTTTCACTCAGCATCAGGTCATATAAGTCCTTCCAGGCCTCTCTGAAGTCTTCTTGTTCATCATTTCTTATGGCACAATAGTACTCCATTACATTCATATACCATAATTTATTCAGCCATTCCCCAATTGATGGACATCCCCTTGACTTCCAGTTTTTGGCAACTACATAGAGTGCAGCTATAAATATTTTTGTACATGTGGAACCCTTTCCCATTTTTATGATCTCTTGGGGATATAGTCCTGGTAGCGATATTGCTGGGTCAAAGGGTATGCACATTTTTGTAGCCCTTTGGGCATAGTTCCAAATTGCTCTCCAGAATGGTTGGATGCGCTCGCAGCTCCACCAACAATGAATTAGTGTTCCAACTTTCCCACATCCTCTCCAGCATTTATCATTTTCTTGGTCTGTCATGTTTGCCAATCTTATAGGTATGATGTGGTACCTCAGAGTTGTTTTGATTTGCACCTCTCTAATCAATAGTGATTTAGAGCATTTTTTCATATGATTATAGATAGCTTTAATTTCTTCCTCTGAAAATTGCCTGTTCATATCCTTTGACCATTTATCAATTGGGGAATGACTTGTATGATTATACATTTGGATCAGTTCTCTATATATTCTAGAAATGAGGCCTTTATCCCCAAGCTTAGCTGTAAAAATTCTTTCCCAATTTACTACATCCCTCCGGATTTTGGTTGCATTGGGTTTGGTTGTGCAAAAACTTCTGAGTTTACTGTAATCAAAGTTATCCATTTTGCATTTCATAATGCATTCTATCTCTCCTTTAGTAAAGAATTCTTCCCTTCTCCATAGATCTGATAAATACACTATTCCTTGCTTCTCCAGTTTATTCATGGTATCAATCTTTATACCTAAATCATGTACCCATTTGGACTTTATTCTTGTGTACGGTGTCAGGTATGGGTCTATGCCTAATTTCCGCCACACTGTTACCCAGTTTTCCCAGCAATTTTTGTCAAACAATGAGTTCTTATCCCAGAAGCTGGGGTCCTTGGGTTTATCAAACAGAAGGTTGCTATATTCCTTGCCTACTGCATCTTGAGTGCCAAGTCTATTCCACTTGTCTACCTCTCTGTTTCTTAGCCAATACCAAGTGGTTTTGATAATTGCTGCTTTATAGTACAGTTTGAGGTCTGGTAGCGCTAGGCCACCTTCCCAAGCATTTCTTTTCATTAGTCCCTTTGATATTCTGGACCTTTTGTTTTTCCAAATGAATTTTGATATTATTTTGTCCAGCTCTAGAAAGTAATTGTCTGATAGTTTAATTGGTATGGCACTAAATAGGTATATTAATTTGGTAGAATTGTCATTTTTATTATATTAGCCCGGCCTACCCATGAGCAACTAATGTTTTTCCATTTACTTAAATCTGACTTTATTTGTGCCAAAAGTGTCTTGTAATTGTGTTCATATAATCCCTGGGTTTGTTTTGGCAGGTAGACTCCTAAGTATTTTATACTGTCTACCCTAACTTTAAATGGGATTTCTCTTTCTATCTCTTGCTGTTGGACTTTGTTGCTAATATATAGGAATGCAGAAGATTTGTGTGGGTTTATTTTGTACCCTGCAACTTTGCCAAAGTTGTTTATTAATTCTAGTAATTTTTTACTTGAATCTCTGGGATTCTCTAGGTAAATCATCATATCATCTGCAAAGAGTGATAACTTAGTTTCTTCTTTGGCTATTTTAATTCCTTGGATATCTTTATCTTGTCTAATTGCTACAGGCAACATTTCTAGTACCATATTAAATAATAGTGGTGATAATGGACAACCTTGTTTCACCCCTGATCTTATTGGGAATGCATCTAGCTTATCCCCATTGCATATAATGCTTGCTGAAGGTTTTAGATAGATACTGCTTATTATTTTATGGAAAGTTCCCTTTATTCCTACATTCTCCAATGTTTTTAGTAGGAATGGATGTTGTATTTTGTCAAAAGCTTTTTCTGCATCTATTGAGATAATCATGTGGTTTTTGTTAGCTTTGTTGTTGATGTGATCGATAATGCTAATAGTTTTCCTAATATTGAACCAGCCCTGTAGTCCTGGTATGAATCCTACCTGATCATAATGTATTAATCTCGTGATAAGATGCTGTATTCGTTTTGCTAGAATCTTATTTAAAATTTTTGCATCTATATTCATTAGGGAAATTGGTCTATAATTTTCTTTCTCTGTTTTGTCTCTTCCTGGTTTGGGTATCAAAACCATATTTGTATCATAGAAAGAATTTGGGAGGACTCCTTCTTCCCCAATTTTCAAGAATAGTGTATGTAGTATTGGAATTAACTGTTCTTTAAATGTTTGATAGAATTCACTGGTGAATCCATCTGGCCCTGGAGATTTTTTCCTAGGGAGTTCATTGATGGCTTGTTCAATTTCTTTTTCTGAGATGGGGTTGTTTAAGTATTCAACTTCCTCTTCTGTTAATCTGGGCAATTTGTATTTTTTAAAATATTCATCCATCTCATTTAGATTATCGAATTTGTGGGCATAAAGTTGGGCAAAGTAGTTTCTAATTATTGTTTTAATTTCCTCCTCATTGGAGGTGAGTTCACCCCTTTCATTTTTAATATTAGTAATTTGGTTTCTTCTTTCTTTTTTTTAATCAGATTGACCAAAGGTTTATCAATTTTATTAGTTTTTTCATAAAACCAACTATTGGTTTTATTTATTAATTCAATAGTTTTCTTAATTTCAATTTTATTAATCTCTCCTTTGGTTTTCAGTATTTCTAATTTGGTATTTACTTGGGGATTTTCAATTTGTTCTTTTTCTAGCTTTTTCAACTGCAAGCCTAAGTCATTGATCTCCTCTTTCTCTATTTTATTTATTTAAGCATTCAGAGATATAAAACTTCCCCTAATAACTGCTTTTGCAGTATCCCATAAGTTTTGGTATGTTGTCTCACTATTGTCATTCTCTCGAATGAAATTGTTGATTGTTTCTATGATTTCTTCTTTAACCCAACCCTTCTTTAGAATTAGATTATTTAGTTTCCAACTGATTTTTGGTTTCTCTTTCCATGGCCTTTTATTACATGTAATTTTTAATGCATTATGATCCGAAAAGGATGCATTGATTATCTCTACCTTTCTGCACTGGATTGTGAGATTTTTATGTCCTAGTACATGGTCAGTTTTTGTAAATGTTCCATGTACCGCTGAGAAAAAAGTATATTCCTTTCTATTCCCATTTAATTTTCTCCAAAGATCTATCATATCTACCTTATCCAGAGTTTTATTTACCTCCTTAACCTCTTTCTTGTTTATTTTGAGGTTGGATTTATCGAGTTCAGAGAGGGGGAGGTTGAGGTCCCCCACTAGTATAGTTTTGCTATCAATTTCTTCCTTCAACTCCCCCAACCTCTCCTCTAAGAATCTGGATGCTATACCACTTGGAGCATACATGTTTAGTAATGATATTGCTTCATTGTCTATGGTGCCTTTTAGCAGGATATAGTTTCCGTCCTTATCCCTTTTGATTAGATCTATTTCTGCTTTTGCTTTGACTGAGATTAGGATTGCTACTCCTGCCTTTCTTACATGAGCTGAAGCACAATATATTCTGCTCCATCCTTTGACCTTTATCCTATGTGTATCCCCCCGTTTCAAATGTGTTTCTTGTAAGCAGTATATTGATGGATTATGGCTTTTAATCCATTCTGCTATCCGTCTCCGTTTTATGGGAGAGTTCATTCCATTCACATTCACAGTTATGATTACAATCTGTGTATTTCCCTCCAACCTCTTTCCCACCATTTGTGCTTTTAGCTCTCCTGTCTCCCTTCCCCTCCTCAATAGTATTCACTTTTCTCCCCCTCCTCCTGCAGCCTTCCCCTCCTTCTTTTGACCCCCCTCCCTTTTAGTTCCCTTTACTCTTATTGCTTCTTTCCTCCCTTTTAGCCACCCTCCCCTTTCTTCCCCCTTCCCCTCCTACTACCTATAGAGCTAGTTAGGCTTATCTACTTAAGATTATTGTTCCCTCCTTTGAACAAATCAGATGAGAGTACCTCTCAAACAATGCTCATCTCCCTCCCCTCCTTCCCTCTACTATAGTTTTGTACTTCTTCCTGTGATATAATTTGCCATTTTCTGCTTCCCCCTTTCCACACCTCCTATTACATTCCCTTCTCATACTTAAATCATATTTTTGACATGACATCATTTACTTTATGCCCGTTCCCTCTACATATATCCCTTTTATCATAATAGCTGCACAGTTCTCAAGATTAGCAGGTATCATCTTCCCTTATAGGGAGGTAAACAGTTTTCCCTAATTGAGTAGCAAGTTTTTGTTTTTGTTTTTTCCCCTCTGTTTACCTTTTTATGATTCTCTGGAGACCTGCATTTGAAGATCAAATTGTCTATTGAGTTCTGGTGTTTTGGTCAGGAAGCTCTGGAAATCCCTTATTTCGTTGAATGACTTTCTCCTTGCCTGAAATGTTATGCTGAACTTTGCTGGGTAGTTGATCCTTGGTTGAAGTCCCAACTCCTTTGCCTTACGGAATATTGGGTTCCAATTCTTTCGATCTTTTAATGTAGAAGCTGCAAGGTCCTGTGTGATCCTGACTGTGTGTCCTTGATATTTGAATTGTTTCTTTCTGGCTGCTTGTAGTATTTTCTCCTTCACTTGATAGCTCTGGAATTTGGCAACTATATTTCTTGGGGTTTTGAGTTTGGGATCCCTTTCGGGAGGGGAACGGTGGATTCTTTCGATGACTATTTTGCCCTCTGAGTCTAGTACTTCTGGACAGTTTTCCTTGATGATTTCCTGGAAGATATTGTCCAGACTCTTTTCTTCATCATGGGTTTCTGGCAGGCCAATAATTCTTAGATTTTCTCTCCTGGATCTATTTTCCAGGTCAGTTGTTTTTCCAATTAAATATTTTACATTTTCTTCTATCTTTTCATTCTTTAGATTTTGTTTGACTGATTCTTGTTGCCTCATTGAGTCATTAGTTTCTACTTGCCCAATTCTAATCTTCATCGTAGTGTTTTCTTCAGTTAGCTTTTCCATCTCCTTTTCCATCTGACCAATTTTTCCCTTTAGGGAGCTATTTTCTACATTTAATTTTTGTACTTCTTTTTCCAATCGACCAATTTTCCCAGTTAGGTTTTGGGTTTCCTTTTCCATCTGATCAATTTTCCCAATTAGGTTTTGGGTTTCCTTTTCCATTTGATTAGCTCTTCCTTTTAGGGAATTATTCTCTCCAGTTAATTTTTGAACTTCCTTTTCCATTTCTTCAATTTTCTTTTTCAGGGTGATGTTCTCATCAGTGAATTCTTTTTTTATAGTTTTAAAATCATTGGCCAGTTTTTCTTTTATATCCTTCTTCAGACGTTCCAGGTAATCTAGTTGTGCTTGCGAGAAATTCATAGTCCCATCTGAGGTTTCAGATGGAAGTACAGTCTCAGGTCTAACCTCTTTGGTGTTTGTGTTTTGGTCCTTATCCCCATAGAAAGATTCTATGGTTTTTTCACTTTTCGTCTGCTTTTTCCGATTCATCATGTTGGCTGAGTGTTGTAGCTTTTGGTTCTTTCAGTCAGAAGGTACAGATCTTTAAGTTGAGCTGATGTGTGTCTGGGCTAAAAGCAGGCTTTTGTTTTTTGTTTCCCCAATTAACCTTGGGGTTAGCTTGTTAGGTGTGTGGGAGGTGTGGTCTGGTCTCAGGATATCTCCTCAGCTGACTTGAGGCAAAGGCAAGGTCAGGGGATGGTAATCCCAGCTTCCCTATTGTCTTCCCTTTTCCCCTGGAGGGCTGGGGCACGCCTAGAAGCTAATGCGTGTTCCCGCCCCTCCTGGGGCTCGTCTCCCGGCTCTGAGGCTTGCCTGGGTCTCAGTGCGAATTTTCTCTGCCCTGGGTCATCTGTCCCTGAAGATCGCCTCCACCACAGTAGGAAGAATCCCCCTTTGCCACTTTTCCAGCCTCTGGTGTTATGAGACCACCTGCCCCATTCTGCTGTTCCCGCTGATCCAGGATTAATCTGGGGAAGAATTTTATGGTTCCCTCACGGTCATCAGGGGGGAGGAGAGAGCACTTACTGATCACTCTGCCATCCCAGTTCCTGGAAGTTCAAGTAGTGACCCACCGAAGTCCGTCTTCAGGCTGAAGATTTCAAGGGCTGCTGCGCTGATGTCTGGCACTCAGCGGCTCTCACCGGCTCGGCCTGGCTTATCTCCTGCTCCGCTGGTCTCGCCCGCCACTCTCGGGCTCCTCTGGTCCCCTCCGCCCTGCCGCGCCGACCACGCTGCGCTGTGCGCCGGGGTCTTACCCCCGCGGAACAGATCCCTCCCTTGGACCCTCCGGTACAGCCTGGGCTCCGAATCCGTCAAAGTCCGTCACCCACTGGATTTTACACCTCCAAAGTCTGGTCAGACTCTCCCCTCAGAGATATCCAGAGGAGTTTTTCCAGGAGCTTAGGTGAGTCGTTGCTTTCACTCCGCCATCTTGTCTCCCTGTGTGTCTAGAATTCATTTTAAGGAATATGAATGGCACTTCTCACGGGTACATGAAACGTGTTCATTTATATATGGCTACAACTGAGGAAGTAACAGATGGCATAGGAGAGTTGATCCATAAAAACATAAGTACATTTGCATGCATAAAATTTAAGTATCTGGCAATTGTTCTTCCAGTAGAGGTGTTACCTCCGCAAATTTGCATGGAGTGTTTCTCGTGTTAAGAAGAACACCACGGGATTAATCCCATCCACTGTAATCTCCAATTGTAGTGATCTCTCCCTTTTATAAATACGTATATGTATATCATTCCCTCAATAGTTGTTTATGTGTTACCTTATATTAAAAAAGAAATTCCTCTATTTTGCATTGGCTTCCTATTGAGGCTGTAAATTCTTCACGGAGAGAGGGCATGTCTTACACAAAGTCTTTGCAACCTACTGAGGACCTACTATAGTGTAATTAGCATAATTAACATGCACTAGTTGATGATGTAAGTTTTGAACAAGGAAGAAACTGTAATCTGACTGAAAGCTGACATACTGAAAACTTGCATGCTCAGGGACATTAGACGAAAAAGGCTGCCAGTTTTCCCTGATCACAAATAAAATGAGGTAATTTGTACTGCCAAAGATGGACTCTAACTTATTGCTTCCTTGCTTTACCTTCGAGGGCTCGGTCCACACCTAGTTTTTTGACTGCAGCCTGAAGCCAAAAGCTTTGGAAGGTTAATATTTCCATCAATGTGCTCCTAAAAGAAGGAGGGAAATGAAGACAATGAGTGATAGGGGAGTTAAATGGAAAACAAAATTTATTTCTTTGCTATACTGATTTCTGAAACTTAGAAAAATTTCTCAAACATAAAAATGCAAAAGAAAAGAAGTTTCCATAAGAATGAGACTGGCCCTCACAATAATTTCTTAGTTAAGACAAGTAAACTGAAATGAACCAGGTTAAGAGAACACTTTTTTAAAATTAGGAAGTGCTTATGAAAATGTGGGAGGCCGTGATTAGTTTAACATAATCGACAATGGTCACTATGTTTTTGGAGCAGAGACAGTAGCATTTATCATGTGTCTAATATGTGCCTAAAATAAAGGCCACAAAGCTAAAAGATTTACAATTATTATCTCATTTGATTCTTACACCAATCCTGGGAAATAGCTGTTGTTATTATCCCCCAAATGAGAAAGATTAAAGGAGTTGTGTCACACAGATAGCATCTGAGGCCACATTTGATTTCAGATCTTTCTAACCCCAGGCTCAACTTTCTATCCATAATTCCTTCAAAGTACCTCTAAGTGGAAAAGAATCTCATCCTCAAAAATTCTGTTTTTGACCACATTGGCTTAAATTTCACTTACTTTATCACGTATGATGGGTACTAGGTTGAAAATATGTTTCGAAGAACATCGCTATTATCCACTTCCATACTTTTTGGTTGGCATAATGATGAATAGCACACATAACTACATACAAATATGAGAAAGCAACCAAGAATGGAGAAATCTATTTGATGGTAATAAAGTGAACACTTTAGGAAAATTTCACTACAATGTTATTCTACGCTTAACTTTGCCTTCATTGTAATAATTTCCAATAATAATAATAGTGACAATACAATAATTATGTCCTGAATATGTATTTTGTCATTGAGGGCTCTGGGAAATTGAAAATGTGTTTAAAAAAATCAGACTAGAAAAACTCAAAATGCTTTAGTCCAAATGTCACCTTGCAACAATTTTAATTTTAGCTTAACTTTCAACTCATGGCAAAGTCCACAAATAAATCTTTAGTCTTCTTCTTCTTCTTCTTCTTCTTCTTCTTCTTCTTCTTCTTCTTCTTCTACTACTACTACTAGTACTACTGCTAATACTCGTACTCCTGCTACTAGAATTACTGCTACCACGACTCTTACAACTACTCCTACTACTTTTACTACTACAATAATAAAATTACTTCTACTGCTAACATGCTGAGAAAAGGAATCCTTTCAAAAATACCAAAGTATAAGTAATCCCTGTCTTCTAGGAACATTTTTCTAGTTGAGTTACAAAGACTTAGAAAAAAGAAATGATAGTTTGATAACAGATGTGAACACCATAATGAATATACAGTTAAATCCTAAATTATGTGATATCTGATAACATGTGGAATTCAGGAGATAAAGAAAGCAAGAGAGGTGAAAAGTCCAAAAAGGAGCATGGCAATACATTCGGTCAAAAGTCTCTTGAAGTTGAAGAGTAGAGTAGGAGTAGTTGTTGTAGTAGTAGTAGAGGTAGTAGTGGTAGTAGTAGTAGCAGCAGCAGCAGCAGCAGTAGTACTAGTAGTAGTGGTAGCATCAGTAGTAGCATTAGTATTAGTAGTAGTAGTTTTCAGAAAATTTATAATGTTGGTGAAAAAAGAGAAACATCATACTGAACATACTTTTCATTAACCAGGGACAAATTACCGATTGCGTAATTTGATTTTAGTTTTCTTTATTTCCTTCTGTATTTTTTTCTGATTTTCATTATCCATTCGATAAAATTGCTGTGAAACTGCGGTCTGCAATTGATATTTGAGGGAAAGACGAAATTTTGTTGCAGGTATCTGACTTTAGACTGATAGAAATATGTCCAAATAATTTCTGTTAAAGATTTCATAAATCAATATTAGCTTCCAGAATCTGCAATTTTGGACACTGTGCAAGAATAAGTGCCAAAGCAATAAAAAAATGGAGATAAATGAAAAAATTCTAGGGAAGCACAATTAAAAAATAAGATTAATAACACAAAAAACTTAATGCTACATGCATAAACATAATCCTTTTGAACAGAATTTACTGTCCTCAATTTTCCAGAAAAGTGGTGGTTCATGTTAGGAATTTCACTAAAAATATGATACAATCTTTAGTGTTTCAAAAATTAGTTCAGAGCAGTCTGAGTTGCAACTACTCAGACCATTCAGCATGTTTACATTCTTGTAAAACATATAATGGTAATATGCTCTAGTATCTCAAAAGAGATGTCTGATTTGAATTGTGATATTATTCCTAGCATGACATTGTAGAATTTTTCTTAAGTTTTAGCATTTCAAATAATTTATTCCAGTGCAGTATTAAAATGGAACATTAGGAATATTGTTAGAACAATAAATTTATCAGTATTTCTGCATTAATGATTTCCCCTATCAATATTTATTGTCAAAATTTCATGCAGTACATAATTTCTTTCAGCAAAGTGAGCCATCTAGCCTAAAAGATGATTTTAAAATTTTATTTGTATAATTTTATTTTCATTTTATTTTTATATTTAAGATTATTTTCATTTGTTTATTTAATTACCTGTATTTTATTACACTAATTTATTACATTCATATTAAATAAGAGACTATTGTGTCATTATTTTCTTATCATATGTCATATTATTGATTCTCATGCTCCTTTCTTACATAGCAGAATTTTTACAATAAAGTTAAAAATGTCTGCCTGCCGAAAATTTAAATTCCTTAATTAATTTGATCAAAATTAGTTTAACTTCCATTTCTGAAAGTTAAATGCTTCTCAAATACATTATTTAAAGACCTACCTCTGCTCAGCTTTCTCATTTTCATATTTACATATTTGCTCTTTAAATTGGTTACATTCACTGATTTAACCATTTTTTTCTCTCTTCTATCACAAGAACTTCCTTTTTAGTATCAGCATAAACTCTATTGAAGAGATCAAGAAACTGTACCTGGGCAAGACTCAATAGCTTTTCTTGAAGGATGACTGTCTTTTGGGTGTCTTCAAGCTGTAGCTGAAGTGACATAGTTTCACACTGAATTTGGGCACGTATTTCTTGGATAGAGTCGTTTTTGACAGTATGTATTTTTGCGTATTTTTCCCAAATTATTTACTTATTTTTAATCTTCAACATGCATTTCCACAAGATTGTGAGTTTTAAATTTTCTCCCTATCTCTCCCCTCTCCCACCCCAAAACAGCGTACATTCTCATGACCCCTTCCCCCAGTCTCCCCTCCCTCTGTCACACCCCTTCTTTCCCATATCTCTATATTCTCTCTTTTCCAGTAGGGCAAGATACATTTCTATACCCCATATAAATTTCTACACCCCATTACCTGTATTTCTTATTCCCAGTTATGTGAAAAAACAATTCACAAGAGTCATTTCTGAAACTCCTCAAAACTGATTGCTTGTAATTACTTCCTCCTCCCATTTACCCTCCCTTCTCTCATCTCCCAAACCCTACTTATCCCTTTCCCCCATACTTTCCTGTAGTGTAAGATAAATTTTCATGCCAAACTGAGTTTGCATGTTCTTCGCTCTTTAAATCATACATGATGAGAGCAAGCTTCATTTTTTCCCTCTCACCTCTGCCTTACCATAAGTTTGTTTACATATCATCTCTTCCTATTTAAGTCAATCTCTGCCCTCTCTCCCTCTCTCTCCCCCTCTCTCCATATATACGTATATACTTACATATATATATATATATATATATATATATATATATATATATATATATATATATATATATATATATATATACATATATGTGTGTGTGTGTGTGTGTGTGTGTGTGTATAACCCCTTCAACTACCAAATACTGAGAAAAGTTTCAAAAGTTACAAATATTATCATTCCATGTAGGAATGTAAATATTTCAGGTTAGTATATAGCTTATGATTTCTCTTCACTGTTTACCTTTTTATGCTTCTCTTGTTTCTTGTGCTTGAAAGTCTGATTTTCCATTCAGCTCTGGTCTTTTCGTCAAGAATGCTTGAAAGTCCTCGATTTCATTGAATGACCCTTATTTTTCTCTTAAAGTATTATATTTAGTTTCGCATCCTAGGTGATCTTTCGGTTTAGTCCTATTTCCTTTGACATCTGCAATATCATATTGCAAGCACCTTGATCCCGTAATGTAGAAGCTTCCAGATCCCGTGTTGTCCTCATTGTGTTGCTGCAATACTCAAATTGATTCTTTCTGGATGCTTGAAATATTTTCTCTTTGACCTGGGATCTCTGGAATTTGCCTACAATATTCCTAGGTGGTTTTTTTTTCAAATCACTTTCAGGAAGTGATTGGTGGATTCGTTCAGTATTTATTTTGCCCACTGGTTCCACAATATCAGGGCAAGTTTCCTTGATAATTTCATGAAAGGTGATGTCTAGGCTCTATTTTTGATCATGGCTTTCAGGTAGTTCCTTAATTTTTAAGTTGTCTCTCCTGGACCTGTTTTCCAGGTCAGTTGATTTTCCAGTGAGATATTTCACATTATCTTCTTTACTTTTCATTGTTTTGGTGGTGTTTTGTAATTTTTTGGTTTCTCATAAAGTCATTAGCTTCCATCTGCTCCTTTCTGATTTTTCAAAGACTATTTTCTTCAGTGAGATTTGGAACCTCCTTTTCCATTTCACTAATTGTGCTCTTTAAAGCATTCTTCTCCTCATTGGCTTTTTGGGCTGCTTTAGCCATTTGAGGTAGTCTATTTTTAAAGGTGCTAAATTTTTCAGTATTTTTTTGGTTGTCTTTTTGCAAGCTGTTGACTCGTTTTTCATGATATTCTTGCATTACTCTCATAACACTTCCCAATTTTCGTCACCTATCTTAGCTGATTTTGAAAATCATTTTTGACCTCTTATATGGCCTGAGACCACTGCATATGTATTTTAGAGGTTTAGGATGTAGAAGACTTGACTTCCCTTGATGTTATGCATTATTCTTCCTCATCCAAAGAATGGAAGAAATACCCGTTCACAAAGAAAATAGTCTTTTATACTGATGTTTTTTCCCTTGTTTGAACTTTTCCCCAGCCAGTTTCTTGACTTTTGAATCCTTAATCAAGAGAAGGGTATACTCTAGGTACATGTAAGTTCTCAGTGCCTGCGAGGTGGCAAAAACAAGGGGGAGGGATTGATTCCTCTCCTGGCCTCTGATCAGGTCTTGAGCAGTATTCCCTCTACAGAGACTCCACCAACTCCACCACACCAGCTACCACTCCTTCTCACCCCAAGGTCCCCACTCAGGATTGAGATCCACATCAGTTTCTCAATTCACCCAGGGGTTTAGGCCAGGGCTCCAACAATGGAAGATGCAGCTGCCTGGGTCCTGCATTAGACTGTTGCATTCCCTTCTCACCCAAATGAAAGAGCTTTCTCACTGACCTTTGAAGCTGTCTTTGGCATTTGTGAGTTGAGGAATATGGGACATGCAGCTGCTGCTGGTGCTTTCTTGAGGCCTGCTCCAGTCTTGTCCCTGTCACTGTGCCACCTATTCTGTGGTTCACTCTGCACAGCATGACAGACCTTTTCTGTGTACTTGCAGGCTGCTCTGGGCTGGAAATCTCTTTCAATCTGACATTTTGTGGCTTGTGCTGCTCTAGAATTTGTTTAGATTTAATTTTTACACGTATCTAATGGGCTGTGGGAGGAGAGTGCTAGAGGTGCGTGCTTCTACTCCATCATCTTGACCATGCCCCTTTGACAACACATTTGATCGGTTCATTCTTTTCCTGTTCTATTGTGTTTTCAAATTCCTTTGCCTTCTGTTTTTCATGGTGCAATTCTCTCTGTATGATTTCTCAAATGGATGTCTTTTTTCTGAGGGAATCATGTACATGGTACACCACTTTTTCTAACCTACTGGTGATGTTCACCTTTAGAGAGCTCTTAAGAAAGGAAACCACGGTTTTCTCTTAGGCTAGAAAAGTCATGACTTAGTTTGTGTTGTAAACGAAGCTATTCTTCACGTTGTCCCTGAAAGGAATTTTCAAGAGCTCTCTCTGATGTCCCATTTGGCTCATGAGCATGAACAGCAAAAATCAGAAGGGAACAGTATGATGCAATTTCTTTCTCTAGACTGCTGTCCTTCCCTTTGCATTGTTTAATTTAGAGTTCAGCACTGCATTCCCAGTTGTCAGAACTTTTATTTTTTCCACCCTAGTGGAATATGAATTTTATTAATGCTTCTTTAATCAGTTGTAATTCCTTTTGAAGTTCATCATTCTTTACTTTTAAAACTTCAGTGTCTTCTATATATTGATTTTATTTTTCCTGATCCTTAATCATTTCTGTGTCTACATCCACTTTGAACGTGGCAAATTCATCCTGTATGATTCCATTTTTATCCAAAAGATATTTTTCTTTTTCATTCCTAACAGGAACCTAAACATAATAAACAGAAAATATGTTACTCAAGATCAATTCATGTATTGTGAGTTTTGCTTAGAAATTCAAAATCAACCCCAGGAGGCCAAGAAGGATAGTGTTTTCAGTAAACTGAGGATGTTTCATCTATTTCACATTTCTGTCAGACTCAATTTTCCTAAAGAGCAGGTCTTAAAAGTGCTTCATCAGTCAGAAAATATGGACTGTAATTTTAAGCCCACAAAGCTGTCTGCTTTCGGTATATTTGATTTCTTTTGCTCTATCCATTCTATCCCACACGGATTAGTCACGGTGTTACAATAAAAGTAACAAAACCTAATTATTTATGTGGGCCTTCTAAGGTTTTTCAAAAGTACTTTCAAAACATCATGTCACCTACAACTTGGATGACCCTTATGAGACACATATTTGTAGTCATCCTCCCCATTTTGCTGATGAGAATTTATGAATGAAATATCCCACACCAGAGACAACGTTTTGTAGGCTTGCTTTCCATGAGGAACCTGATGATAGTCACAGTCACTATAAAGTGACATGCCTTTAGCAACCCTTTATTACTGTGATAAGCTGATGGAGATTTCACATTTTCAAACGTTTTATTAAGCTATCGTCCCTGTTTTCGTCAACTGTTAATATCTCTGGAACATTACCAGTCTATGAGAGTCTTGTACAAGTTCACATACTTGAAGGTGGGAAGGAAAGATTGGGATGGAAAGCAAGGCAAATGGACCTGGCAGTACAAATCACACGTTGCTGTTGCATGCAACAAATACTCCATAAAGAGAACAGTTCTGGTCTTTCAAGGAACAGGTGTGCCACCTACACAGAGAGATGGAAAAGGGACACTAACCTGAATGGGAATCGCTGCTATTAGAAGATGTCGAGTTGCTGCTGCTGCTACCCCAGGGTGAGGAGCTGCTGCCACCGCCGTCGCTGCTGCTGCTGTTCTGGCTCAACCTTGTGCCCGCCCCCCGCGTGGCCTTGGACACTTGTGTTTTCACAGTGTGACATTTCCTGGGTCTCTTTCTCAGACACACCATAACGTATTTTTCTACTTCTCTCAGGACTGATGCTTTTGGTGTTTCAAAATCAATTTCTATCTTGTCAGGATTAGAATTCAGTAAAGATGATTCTCCTGACACTATTATGTGGACGACTCACACAAGTTTATCTCTGCGGCGTTTGTTGATAGCCAAGCTTAACTGCCTTTTCTCATCATAGTTCCTAGGCTTAGCATTATCTTCCTCCCCAGATTTATTGCCAACATTTGTTCCTTGAATTGTTTGGCAGGCAATTTTTCAGCTCTTTCTGTAGTTATTTGCTTATTTTTTTCCCTCTGACTTTCATCTTTCTTGATACATTTCTTTGTTTCTTTCTGCTTCTGTCTTTTAGATCTTTCATTCTTTTTCTTCAACTTATGGTAAGGTACTTTAGACAGAACTTGCACGTGTTGATGAATACATTTAAGTTGCTCCTGAAGTTTTGCACTCGCTCATCAGGAGACTCTCCAAAAGAGTTGTCTTCAAAGGAAGCACCACTGCTACTTTCTCTACAGAATGCTTTGGTGACATCCGTTTCTATATAGCACATAGACATTCTTGCAATGGGTTCATCTGTGATCTTGGAAACTGAATCTCAAAAACATCTGAAGTGTTGTTGCCATCACTACCACCTCAAGATCTGGTAGGTTATACTTGGAGCAATTCATAAACATTAACTGAACATCTGCAGCAAATTCACGTGCATCCTTACATTTCTGGTTATACCTTTTTCTTTAGTTGTGCCAAGGTCCATTGGATTTTTGACAACATCATTGTACTTATGGAGTTCTAGAGCAACAGGCTTATGGAAAGGTCAAGTATATGCTACCTTGTCCTTTGAAAACATTTCTTCAAGAATTTCATTACGGTATTTTAATTACTCAGTTAATTTAACATGTTCCCAACTCTATATTTTTGCTGAGAATCTGGTATGATATTCTTCCCTACTTTTTCTATTACAAGTGGTATTTTAGCAGATTTGTGCTCAACCAGGCTTGATGAAGATTCGCTACTTGATGTATCTATCCACGTTATACAGGTTGTAGTATCTGCTTTCCTTTTCACACCCCTTTTAACTTATGTTACAGTTGTGTGTTATAGCGTGGTGGAGCGGCTTTAGCAATGTGCAATGCAGAAAGTAATGTCTCAGGACATACTGGAGATGGAATCACTTGCTGTTTAGCTACCTTTTCTGATGCCCTAGGGAATGGTTTTTCTTTCATAGTGGAAACTCCTAAAGATTGTTGAGTACCTTTTCATTTTCTTTTCCTTTCCACCTGCCACTAGTTGTTCTGAAGGCATTTGAGACAGTTTTTGCAGAAACAGTTTCTCTAAGACTTGTGTCATTAGAACAATGTCATCACCTGGCTTGCAAAACAATTGCAAAACAATATTTTCAAGTCTTCTATACATTCTGAGGCTTCCGCATAGTATTTATGTTCCAAGAGCTTTAGGAGGCTGTAATAATCTGGGAGAGTGAGCTTGGCCGCATCCACAGTCTGCTGGAAGGGTAAAGAGAAACTGTGCTGCCATAGAGCCTTCAGGACAACCTTCTGCAATTACTGCAGTTGGTTTGTGAGGAGGCCAGTCTTTCTGGCATTTATGTACTCTGGTGGAAGGGGGTTGGCAATAGCCATCTGTTGGCTTGACAGAGACATTCTGAACAGCTTTTTCCTGATGGAGTGTTGTCTTCCATATATTTGTATCGCCACTCACCCATCGGCGTTACTGCTCACTTGAAATGGTGACCAGCCTGAGTCATTTTGGAAGTAGTAGCTTCTATTTCTTTGTTCATTCATGGAGGTTTATTCAGAATTCCATCTTGCAAAGAACTGACACTCAGACCCTGCCTTTGTCTTTGAGTGTCATTTTGCTCTTCTTCAACCTGGGGAGAACAATATTGTAAAGTTTTTCATCACTTTTTTCTTCAGAATTCTGCAGAGACATTTTAACTTTAACTGGAATATAGAATGTGAAAAAGGATGGAAAAGAGATAAAAATTCTAAGAAAAGGAGGCTACTGAAAACGAAAGGGAATAAGGATATCATTTCAAAATTGTAAGGGATCCTCAACAACTATTCAGTCCAATTCATATCCATTGCTAGGTGTGTAACAGAAGTGCAGTTTACTCTTTTAGAACTATAGATTGTGAAAGCAGAAAGGGATACTAGCGATGAGTCAGCACATCATGGAATAAATGAGGAATCAGAGGCCTGAAACAGGAAGCCATTTGTTGAAAATCATCTGGATGGCAATGGACTGAGCTAGGACTCAAAATCTGGTAAAAGTCACACTCAGACGCAGATTTTGAACAAATTTGTGTATGTACACATGCATATTTTTCTGTGTACATATATATACATACATACATATATATATATATATATATATATATATATATATATATATATATATATATATATATATATATATATACAGGAACAGATATACATATATATATATACATATATATATATATATATATATATATATATATATATATATATATATATACAGGAACAGATATACATATATACACATATGCTTATATATATATGCATGTGTGTATAGATATATACAGATATATACATATATACATATATAATGTAGGTACTTGGCAATTGTACTTCCAGCAGAGGTACTAACTTAGCAAATTTATACGGAATATTATTGGTGTTGGGAACCCAGTAATGGATCAACACCACCTGCGCGAATCTCCAACTATAGTGATCTCTCCTTTATATAAATACTTACAGGTATAGCATTTATTTAATACTTCTTTAAGTTCTACCTTGTATAATAAATGAAATTCCTCTATTTTGTATTGGCTTCCCAGTGAGATTGAAAATTCTTCAAGGCAACAGGCCATGTCTTACACCAAGTCTTTGTAACCTGTTCAGAACCTATCATAGTACTATTCACATAATTAACAGTCACTGGTTGATGAAATAAGTTTTGTTCAAGAAAGTAACTATCATTTCACTGAAGTCTTACATAGTGAACACTTTCATCATCAGGAAAATTAGACAAGAAATGGTGCCACTTTCCCCTGAATGTGAATTAAATGACCAATTTCATGTTGTCAGAGATGGACTCTAAATTGTTGCTTCCTTGCTATACCTTCGAGAGCTCAGTCCATGCCTACTTTCTCGACTGCAGCCTGAAACCAAAAGCATTTGAAGGTGAATATTTTCACCTATGTGTTCCAAAAGGAATGTGAGGGAAATGAAGACGACCTGTGATAGGGGAGTTAGTACAGAAACAAAAATATTTCATTCCAGTACTGATCTCTGAAACCAAGAAAAATTTCTCAAGCATACAAATGCAAAATAGAAGAATTTTTTTAAGAAGTAAATTGGATCTCACAATAATTTCTTAGTTAATACAGATATACTTATATCAACCAGGTTGAGAGAACTCTTCTGCAATATTAGGAGGTGCTTATCAAAATGTGGCAGGCAGTAATAATTTCTATATAATTCACAGCTGTTTTATCTTTCTTTAGCACAGAAACTAATATTTAATAACTGTCTAATATGTGCCAAGTATAAAGGCCATAAAGTTAGGAGATTTACAATTATTATCTCCTTTAATTCTCACAAACTTCCTGGGAGGTAGGTGCAATCATATTCCCCATTTTATGGTTGTGGAAACTGAAAAAGATTAAGTGACTTGCCTAGGATTGCACGGATAGCACCTGAGACCATATATGAGGGCAGATCTTTGTAAGTCTAGGTCCAAATTTCTATACAAAATTCCCCCAATGTATCTCTGCAAACTCTCACCATCCAAAGTTCTATTTTTGACTGCTTTGGCATAGATTTTGCTTAGTTTTCCACGTATGATGGGTACTAGGTTGAAACTGTGTTTTGAAGGTTATCAGAAATATCTATTTCTATACTTTTGGGCTGGTATCATGATAAATAGCCTACTACATAATGACACGTAACTGTGGGAAAGCAACTGATTATGGAGAAAGGTATTTGATAGTAATAAAGGGAGCAGGTTGTGAGAATTTGACTGCCATGCTATTCTATGATTAACTTCACATTCATCGTAACAATTTCTAATACTAAAAATGTTGAGAATGAAATAATTTTATACTGAATTTCTATTTTGCCACTGGGTCTCTGGGAAATTGAAAATGCATAAAAAATAAGACTAGAAAAACAAAAAATGCCAACTATTGCCTTAGAACAAATTTAATGTTACGTAAACTTTCAATTCATGGTAAAATCAACAAATAAACATTTACTTTCCTTGTTCTTCCTCTTCTACTACTCGTGCTACTACTGCTAGAACAACTACTACAACTTCTTGTACTACTACAGTAATAACACTTACTTATACTGCCAACACTTTGGGAAAAGGAAGCTCTATTGAGTAAATGAAGAATAAATAATTCTTGTCCTCAAGGAACCACAATCTAGTTGGAAAAGAAAGACTTAGAATCAGGACATGATAATTTGTTAACAGATGTGAACACCATAAGGCAATCAGTATAAAGTTAACCACTAAATTATGGTTTGTCCAAATCTAAGTGGAATTCAGGAGATTAGGAATTCAATAGGTATGAAAAGTTCAAAAAGCGTTATGGCAAAAGAATCATACTTTTGTAATTCAAAGTCACCTTGAAGTGAAGAGTAGATAGGTTTTGGATAGGTATACTAAGTAGGGAAGTGTTACTGAGTGAGAAGAAGAGGGTGATGAAGGTATGGAGCTGGAAATCAGCATGGTGAGGTCAGTTTGATTAAGGTAGAAGATAATAATGAGATTCTCCACCTAATTACTTTCATTCTCAATGGCATTTTGCTTGTGTATTTTACGTATTTACAAATTTTGACGAAATGACATTTTGCTTTTATTCAAGGAGTAGTTCGAAGAGAAGGAGACAAATAATTTCTACTTCACAGTGCTGTTTGGGGGAATAAATCAGGAAATAAATGTAAAGGTCCTTCTAAATATGAAGTATGATAGAAATGATTTACTTATTATTGGCAGTTGGAAAAATACCTGATTCTTTGTGTAAGGCTAGATAAACAAAATTGTCAAATACATAAACAGTGAATGCTATGAAATGATTAAATATTGGGTGGGGCCAGGATGGAGGAGTAGGAAGATGCATATACTTTAGCACTTCCCCCACAGCCCACAAAATAACGGTAAAAAGGTCTCTCCACAAAGTGTAGAGCAACAGAAGCCCCAGAGCAACAGAGCGAAAGAGGTTTCCAGTCAAAGGCAACCTGCAGGCTTACAGGAAAGGTCTATCTTACAGGAAAGGTCTCTCTCATAGGACCCTGAGCAGAGCAGAGCTCAACCCTGGCCATGTGGCACTGGGAGGAAGAGGACCTGAACAGACCTCTGGGAAGAGCTCCTAACAGGGAGGATCCCACTTACTTCAACCCACAAGCAACACAGAAATCACCCAAAGTCAATGGGGGAGCGATTTCCCAGCTGGGGAGAGATAAAGGGATTTCTTCAGCAATAGCCCAAAGTGATGGCAGAGGCCAGGAGCAGACACGGGAAGCCACAGAGGGTGGGAAGTAACCTGGGTCCATTGTTCAAGAAGCTCAACTGAAAGCCTCTGGCAGTAGGGAGCAGCTGATCTAAACGTCATCCCTGAGTGAGAGTAAATGGCTGTGAAAGTGCCCCAAAAAGGGAACAAATGTAAGACCATCAAAGGTTACATTCTTGGTGACCAGCTGTCTCCTCCCATCCTTTCAGACAAGAAAGAACAAGACTTACTGTCACAGGAAGTTAAGACCTCTGCCTCCAGGGCCTCCAAACTGAACTTAAAGTAGACTCAGGCAATGGAAAAACTCGAAAAGCAAGGTAGCACCTGGTTCAAAGACAATCACAAAAATGCTGAGGAAAATAAAACCTTTGTAAAGAGACTGACTCGATTGGAAAAAGAGGTCCAAAAAGCCAGGGAGGAGAAGGAGGCAATAAAAAGTTGAATTAGGCAAAAGAAGGAGAAGGTTCAAAAGCTCAGTGAGCAAAACAGTTCTCTGAAACAGAGAACTGAGTTCAGGGAAACGAATGAGTGTAAGATAAACCGAGCAGTTAGAAAACAAACAAAAAAGAGTTTGAAAAAATACAAGATAATTTGAAACACCTCAATGGAAACACAAATGACCTGGAAAATAGATCCTGGGAAGACGATATAAAAATTATGGGACAACTTGAAAGCCATGATCAAAAAAGGAGCCTAGACATTATCTTCCATGAAATTATTGAGGAAAACAGTGCTGATATTCTAGAACGAGAGGCCAAAATAAACATTGAAAGAATCCACTTACCACCTCCAGAAAAACACCCGAGAAGAGAAACTCCTAGGAATATCGTGGCCAAATTTCAGAGTTCCAAGGTCAAGTAGGAAATTCAGCAATCAGCTAGAAAGAAAGAATTCGAGTGTTGTGGAAATACAATCAGGATAACACAGGATGTGTTAGCTTCATCATTAAGGGATGGAAGGGCTAGGGAAAGCATATTCAAGAAGTCAAAGGAAATGCGATTAAAACCAGGAATGAGCTACCCAGCAAAACTGAGTACAATACTTCAGGAGAACAAATGGTCATTCAGTGATATAGAGGACTTTGCAGCATTCATGTTGAAAAGACTTGACTTGTATAGAAAATTTGACTTTCAGACACAAAAATCAGGAGAAGCTTGAAAAGATAAACAGGAAAGAAAAGTCATAGAAAACTTTCTAAAGCTGAACTGTATATCTTCCTACTTTGAAAGAAAATATTTATAACTCTTGAGACTATTCTCAGTGTTTGGGTAGGTGGAAGGATTGTATACACATGCACACACACACACACACACATTGACAAAGAGTACAGGCTGTGTTGAATCAGAAGAGAGGATATCTACAAAAAATATATATAAAAAAACCTAAAGTGTGAGGGAGTAAAATACTGGGAGGAGAAAGGGAGAAATGCAATGGGACAGGCTATAACTCATAAAGAGATAAAGAAAAATCGTGTTCAATGGAGGAGAAAAGGGAGAAGAGGACAGGGGGTAAGTGATGCTACTCTCTCTACATTCATCTAAAGGAGGAAATTAAATGCTCACTCAATTTGGTATAAAAGTCTCTATTATACTAGAGGAATGTAGGGGAGGAGACAACAAGAGGGGTGAGGGGAATGATAGAAGTGAGGGCAAATGGAAGAAGGGAATAACTAGATATAAACACTTTTGGGAAGGAGGAAGGTTAAATGAAGGAATAAATCATAACGGGGAATAGAACAGGATACAGGGAAATATACTTAGTATCAGAAAACATGATCATTACAGAAGTCTTCTTCAAAACGACCTGTATTTAGTCTGTATTACATTATTTGCCTTCTCAAGGGGAGGAGTAGGGAGGAAGGGAGGGAGAGAAAGAGTGAGGGAGGGAAGGAAGGTTGAATTCAAAGCAGTAGAAAGGAATGCTGATAATTATTATTGCATATAACCCATAAACAAGTAACACAGGTAGTGAGGTACAGAAATTTATCTTGCCCTAAAAAATAAGACAGAAGATGGGGAAAAGGGAAGGGTGTGGTGTGATGGAAGGGAGAGCTCATCGAGTGAAGGGGTAATCAGAATGCAGGGAATTAGTTCGTGTGGGGACGGGAGAGATAGGGAGAATAATTGGACATGTTACAAAGTGATGTTAAAGCACTTAACATTAAAACAATTGACAGAATTAATTACTGAGACTACATCAGAGACATCGTTAGATTGGGGAAATGAATTTTGTTCTAAACCTCCTAGAGTCAGGTAACCTGGGGTAAAATTGGCATTGATGGAAAGGTTAAGGTTTGATTGGTAAATTTGTTTTTATGATTATTATTTAAGTGGAAACTAAAACAGGTATAGAACGGCATGGAAGTCACTTAAGACTTCTCTCAAAAGATGTGCCTTAGCCAATGTGAAATTATAGTCATAACTGAAACCGTGGTCATTGCAACTTGCTATTGGAAGATGCTATGAGACTACTAAGTGACTGTTCTTCCGAATCTAACTCCATATATGGATAGCAAAATAGTAATCTGAGCCTCCAATCCATGATGCCATTAAACCTGTATAGGAATTGAAAAAGGTGATCTCATGGGAAGGGTGGGAGAGCGGCTGTACAGCCTGGGCTGAGGTAGGATTCTCCTGACTCAATTTCCCCACTGATATCTATCAGACTCGAAGCCTCAGTGAATGCAAGTTGACAATCTATTCCTGCCTGAAACTGACAGGAATTTGGGGAGATTTGTTTTTCGCTGCAATGTCCTAACACTTAGTGGCAATTTCCTCAAGTCAAAAGGGTGGTAAGCCTAATAAGAGATCAATTAAATTATAGCTTGTTGGTAGGGGAACATCCAAGGTCAAGTCTAAAATTAAGCTATTAGGCTTAGGAGTTTAGAACAACAACAGTAAGCTAAGGTCGTCTACTTCTTAGTAGGAATGTGGAGACAATTAGAACAAGGGCTTTCATAAGCATACATAGTTATCATTACTATCTCAGTTGAATACCGCTAAAAAAAATTACATTGTGGTCTACATTGTGAACACTTTAAAAGAGACATCACCCGACCAAAGGTGGGAATTGTTTTATGTGATATGAAATATGTTACAAATGAAAAATAAAAAAAAATATTAAATATCAATTTAATTTAATATATTAAAATTCAAGTGTACAGGTGATGGAGTTTTTATGTCTGGCTTTATGTGAGTGTAAATGACAGGCAGAGTGTTCAGAAAATTTATAATATTGATGAAATAAAGGAAATAGCACCCTCAACACACTTTCCATTAACCAGTGAGAAATTACAGATTTTATGCATACATACATTACTTTTCCTTTGATCTAATTTCTTCTGTAGTTTTTTCTTATTTTCAAAATCAGTTCGATAAAATGATGCAACTTGTGAAACTACTGTCATGGACTGATATCACAAAGAATCAGCAAGTTCTTCTTGAAGCTTTCTTACTGTAACCTGAGTGAAATATTTCCAAATTATTTCTGTTCATGATTCCATGACATGATATTAGCTCATAAAAAAACGAATACACTTTTAAAATGAACAGAAATTAATATTTTCTCATTCAACTTAACTTCATTTATATATTCATAATTACCATAGATTTAGAGCTAGAGATATCTTAAGGACTATTTAATACAAGCACCTCATTTTGCCAACATGAAAACTGAAGGCCAAAAAAGTTAATTGAATTACTCACGGTCCTAAAGGCAGTCATTGAGAGAGAAAAGGATTGGAACTTGGCTCCTGAGACTACAAAGCTCAATTAACTATACAACTTCACCTCCACTCAGCATGGATCAAATGCTGTCTTCTTCTTGCTCAGTGTACTCCCCATTAAGCAATGCATTCAACCTGATTTCCCCATTACCTCTTTCAGAGAAAAATTAAAAGACCTCCAAAGTTACCTAGGGACTAAACCCTTTTATCTGAAATTGACATGGAAGGGGATGTAATGGAGTGGGTATAATCAATAGTTTTTATATTTGATAGAAACATTAGGGGTTTCCCCTTCCCTTTTTCAGAAACGTGAACTACTTTCTTTCTCTGCTCCTGCCTTTACAATGAAGAAGACATGCATAAGAAAGGGATGAATTTTCGTTCCTCTCGGAGTTTCACCTGGAGAATGAACATAGGCGCTGATATCCTTATCAGGCTTAGTAAAAGGACTTGACAAGTATGTTTTAGTTTGCTCGCAGCCAAAACCGCAACATATATCGTTGTTAACTACCTTTCACATGTTCAACTCTCTTTGCCAAGCCTTCAAAGCAATTCTCTTATCCATTAGAATAGGAATTACACGTCTGGCTGTAGCCAATGGGCAGAGAAAATGGAAACAATAAAAATAGGGTAGTTTTCCACTTATGTATACACAGTATATTGCAAGGTCAGTGTTTCTACATACATAAGTATATTCATTCATATGCACATATCCATATGTCCAAATATGCACAGAAATACACAGTCACAAATGCATAGAGAGATATGCTACAAAATATCATCTTCACTTCACCATACAGCAAAGTATATGAATGCACCAATGAGTAAGAGAAAATGAAACCAAAAAATAAAAGGAACCAAATCTTTTTTATCTCTTATTAGATAATATTAAGTGCCTTGTAACACTAAATTTAAATAACGTCTAGTAAATTTTTGAAGGAAGGAGAAAGCAGAAAGATGGCAATAAAAACTTGTGAAAATAAAACTGACCTAATTAACTGAATTCATACAAGTAAACTGAATTGTAGTATGGAAGGACTGGATTCAAATTCATGACCATATATACTAAAAATAAAATTTAAAAATTTTTTTATGACGTGTTTCCCCATTGAATTGATGATGAATCAGAGAGAATGAGAACTGCTTGTAGATTGTAAGGGGCAATGCATATTCAACAAATAAAAGGCAATGATTCCAGAAACTGCAATTTTGGACACTGAGCAAGGATAGTTATTAAAACAATAAAAAATACTGAGATAAAAAAAAAATTAGTAGGGACGCCCAAACAATTAAAAAGTAAGATTAGTGAGGACACCTCAGGGGCTGAATCTGCAATTGCAACAGTGAGGCCTCAGACCCCTTGGCCCACAGGCACCAAAGGTCAGTGACGGGGTTCAATCAGCAGGCCAGGAAGGGAGACGGCTTTCCCATAGCTCTGACAGCAGGCAGTGGCCACAGATCTTGCACAGCAGCCCCTATGGGAGCTCCCTTGTTGGAGCGTAAAAACCCCTGGGGCCATTGAAGAGCTGAGTCTTGCCTCTGCCCTGGGTGGAGGCCCTGGGCTAGCTGCTCTTTGCCTCACACGGAATGATGGCCCTGCCATCCAGCCTATCTGAAAATCAGCCCCAAGTGCTGACTTGGGAACTCGAGGCCAAGTGCCAGTGGAGAGGTATCTGCTAAGATTCTTGGCATAGAAATCCCTCTCTGCATCCAGACCAGGACACGCTTGATTGTGCCACTTTGGAGGAAGTGAAATCTCACAGATTCCCGGAGAATACCCTACTCTTGACAAAGGACCCAAAAGTCAAGTAACTGGTTGGGAAAATGCCCAAAAAAGGGAAAAAAAATAAGACTGTAGCAGGTTACTTTCTTGGTGAGCAGATATCTCCTCTCATACATTTGGATGAGGAAAAGCAATGCTTACCGTCAGATAAAGACGTAAAAGTCAAGGCTTCTGTATCCCAAACAACCAAAATAAATTTTCAATGGGCTCAGGACATGGAAAATCTCAAAAAGGAATATGAAAATCAAGTTAAAGAGGTGGAGGAAAACCTGGGAAGAGAGATGAGAGAGATGCAAGAAAAGCATGAAAAGCAGGCCAACACCTTGCTAAAGGAGACCCAAAAAAATGCTGAACAAAATAACACCTTCAAAAATAGCCTAAGTTAATTGGCAAAAGAGTTTCAAAACGTCAATGAGGTGAAGAACGCTTTAAAAAGCAGAATTACCTAAATGGAAAAGGAGGTCCAAAAGCTCACTGAAGAAAATAGTTCTTTAAAAATTAGAATGGAACAGATGGAGGCTAATGACTTTATAAGAAAACAAGGAATCACAAAACAAAACCAAAAGAATGAAAATATGGAAGATAATGTGAAATATCTCATGGGAAAAACAACTGACTTGGAAAAGAGATCCAGGGGAGACAATTTAAAAATTTTGGGATTACCTGAAAGCCATGATCATAAAAAGAGCCTAGACTTCATCTCTCATGAAATTTTCAAGGAAAACTGCCCTGAGATTCCAGAACCAGAGGGCAAAATAAATATTGAAAGAATCCACGGATCACCACCTGAAAGAGATCCAAAAAGAGAAACTCCTAGGAACATTGTGGCCAAATTTCAGAGTTCCCAGGTCAAGGAGAAAATATTTCAAGCAGCTGGAAAGAAACAATTCAAGTACTGGGGAAATACAATCAGGATTACAGAAGATCTAGCAGCTTCTACATTAAGGGATCGAAGGTCATGGAATGTGATTATCCAGAAGTCAAAGAATCCAGGACTAAAACCAAGAATCACCTACCCAGCAAAACTGAGTATATTAGTTCAGGGGAAAAAATGGTCTTTCAATGAAATCGAGGACTTTCAAGTACACTTGATGAAAAGACCAGAGCTGAAAAAAAAATTTGACTTTCAAACACAAGAACGAAGAGAAGCATGATAAGGTAAACAGCAAAGAGAAGTCATATGGGAGTTACTAAAGTTGAAATGTTTACATTCCTACATGGAAAGACAATATTTATAGCTCTGCAAACTTTTCAGTATCTGAGTAGTTGGTAAGATTACACACCCACAGACACACACACACACACACACACACACACACAGCACAGAGTAAATTGAAGAGGATGGGATCATATCTTTAAAAAAAATGGAATTAAGCGGTGAGAGAGAAATACATTGGGAGGAGAAAGGGAGAAATGGAATGGGGAAAATTATCTCTCATACAAGAGGCAAGCAAAAGACTTTTCAGTGGAGGGAAAAAGAGGGGAGGTGAGAGAAAAACATGAAGCTTACTCTCATCAATCCGACTAAAGGAAGGAATAAAATGCACACTCATTTTGGTATGAAAACTGATCTTCAACACAGGAAAGAGGGGGACAAGGAGATAAGCAGGGTGGGGGGGATGATGGAAGGGAGAGCATTGGGAGGAGGGAGCAATTTGAAGTCAACACTCTTGGGGAGGGACAGCATCCAAAGAGAGAATAGAAGCAATGGCGGGCAGGATAGGATGGAGGGAAATATAGTTAGTGTTACACAACACGACCATTATGGAAGTCATTTGCAAACTTACACAGACATGGCCTATATTGAATTGCTTGTTTCCCAAAGGGAATGGGTGAGGAGGGAGGGATGAAGAGAAGTTGGAAGTCAAAGTTTAGGAACAACTCTCAAGTATTGTTCTTACTACTAGGAAATAAGAAATACTACTAATGGGGTATAGCAAGTTATTTGGCCCTACAGTTCAAAAGAGAAGATCGGGACAAGGGAAGGGAGGGATGTTAGAAGAGAGGGCAGATCGGTAATAGGGGCAATTAGAGTGCTTGGTGTTTTGGGGTGGGGCAGGGGAGAAATGAGGAGAAAATTTGGAACCCAAAATTTTGTGAAAATGAATGTTAAAAGCTAAATAAATAAATTTTTTTTAAAAATCCCCCCAAAAGTAAATATGTACTGGTTGACTTTGCAGCTGCAAAAAACAAAAAATAATAAGCTTAGTAACAGAAAATATTAATGCTTAGTGCATAATTATATTCGTTTTAATAGAAATACTGTCCTAAATTTTAAAGGAAAGTAGAGACTAGTCATTGGAATTCCACTAAAAATATGATTCGTTCTTCAAAGTTTCTAAAATTAGTTCAAAGGAGTATGAATAAAAACTCGTCAGACTGATGAACATTTTAAAATTCTTATGAAAAGGGTAATGCTAATACTCACCAGTATCTCAAGGGAGATATGTGATTTTAATTGCTACATTATTCCTAGCAAAATTTTGTAGGATTCTTCAGAAGTTTTAGCATTTCCAATAATTTATTCCATTTCGTTAGGAAAATGGAATATTTGGAAAGGAATTAGAATAATCAATTTATCAATATCTATGCACAAGAGATTACACTATCTATACTAATGAAAAGAAAATTTCATTGACTATACAATTTCTTTAAGCAAAGTGAGTCATCTTATCTAAAAGATGATATTGACACTTTATTTTTTAATATTATTTTTATGCTTACATATTTTTATTTTTTTTATTTCTACATAAATATTTTCTTTATGAAAATTTATTTTTATTTCATAAAAATTTTAATTTTATATATTAAGTATTTACTTTTATTAACTTTATTACCTGTATTTTACTGTATTACATTTCATTACTATTATTAAATTCACACTTACTTGTGCATTCTTATGGTATTATTTTATCATTCTATTGTTTCTCGTTCTTCTTTCTTACATTTCAAAATTTTGACAATAATAGTTAATAATATTGGGTGCCTGCTGAAAATTCAAATGCTTAAATTATCTTCATCAAAACAATTTTGACTTTGATTTCAAAAAGTTAAATGTTTACCCAAGCTGAATATTTAAAACCCTACCTCGCTTTCAGCTTTCGCATTTTCATATGTACACATTTGCTCTCTTAAGTACATACATTCACTGGTCAACACTTTATTTCTCTATTCTACCGTAAGAACTTGATTTTCAGCGTCAGCACAAACTTTATTCAAGAGATCAATGAACAGTACCTGGGAATCACTCAAGAAATTTTCTTTAGTCATGGTTTTCTTTTGGGTGTCTTCAAGCTGTTGCTGAAACAACATATTTTCACTCTGGATTTCTGCTAATCTTTCTTGGATAGATTCCCATTTGATAACGTATTTGTTCAGTTTCCCCTTTTTCAGTTGATTTGTGTGTTGAAGTGCCTTTTCTTCTGTTGGGCAAGGTTTAATTCTCTCTGTATGCTTTTCAAATGAGTATCTTTTCCCTGAGGCAATCGTGCACCAGACAGCTCATGCTGTAAACTACTGGTTTTTCTTTCAGCTTTAGACAGCTCATGAGGAAGGACACCATTGTTCTCTCTTAAGCTAGGCGTGTCATGATAGCTTGTATTGTAAACAAAGCCACTCATCTCATTCTCCCTGAAAGGAATGTTCGTGGGCTAGTTTGATGGCTGACTTTGCTCATGATCGAGAACAGCAGAAATCACATGGGAACTACATGATGCAATTACCCTCTCTAGTCTGTCTCTGCTTTGCATTGTCCAATTTAAAGTTCAGCACTGCATTTTCAGTCGTCAGATCATGTACTTTTCCACTGCACTGGAATGTAATTTTTCTTAAGACTTCTTCATTCAGTTGTAATTCTTTTGAAGCTCCACAATCTTTTATTTTCAAACTTTTATATCTTCCATACAATGACATTCTTTTTCTTCATCCTTAATTATTACTGTGTCTAGTTCGAGTTTGAGGTTGGCAACTTCGTCGTGTAGGATTAGATTTTTATGCAACAGACATTTTTTTCTTTCTCATTGCCATTAGGAATCTAAATATAACAAACAGAAAAAATTATTACTCAAAAAAATTATGTATTCTGATTTTCTTTAGTAATTCAAAATAAATGCTAAGATATCAAGAAGCAGAGTTTCCTCAGAAAAAATTAAATTAAGGGAGTTTCACCTATTTCACATTTCTGTCAGACTCAGTTTTCATAAAGAACAGGTCTTAAAAGTGCTTCATCAATCAGAAGATATGAAGTGAACGTCTAGTCCCACGAAGCTGCCTTTCAGCATATTTTATTTCCTTTGCTGTATCCATTCTATTCCAAACTGCTTAGTCAAAGCGCTACAATAAAAATAAAAATATTTAATATTTACACATTGCATTTTTTATATATTAAATTATTTTTTTGTTTTCTGTGTTCTACAGTCACTTCCATATAGGTTAGATGTTTTCCCTTTCCTCCTCCTCCATCACCTCTCTCTACACACTCTCTCCCTGATTCTGTGTACAATCTTATATAGGTTCTACACGTACATTCCTATTAAACACATTTTCCTGTTTGTCACGTTGCAGAGAACAATTAAAATGAATGGGAGAAACCATAAAACAAAACGTAATCCAAAGGAAAATTGTCTGCTTCATTCTGTGATCCAGTTCAGTATTTCTGTCTCAGGATGTGCAAGGCGTTTTGCCTCTAAAGGCCATTCAGAATTTTTTAGGTACTTGCATGGCAATGAATTACTAAGTGTACCAGAAAAATTCGTGGCACACTGTGGTTTTTTCTGTGTACAGAGTTTTCCTGGTTCTGCTCGTATCACTAATCATCACTTCTAATAAATCCTTTCAGGCCTGTGTGAAGTCTTCATGCCACATTGCCTTTTAAGGTATTTTAGAAAGTTCTTCCAATATATTATCACGGCTAAAATTTGCAACACACTTATGAAGGAAATATTTATATTATTCTCCCCATTTTACACATCAGGATTTACGGTAGGACACATTACTGAATAACCTGCCCATTGTCACACTCAGTACGTAGTAGTAGCAGTGTTTCAAACCACATCTCTTCAAACTCCAAATCAAAGATGCTGTTGGAATAGCTAATTCCTCTTAGGAGCTGAAGACAAGCATTTGTCCTACGTTTAGAATCATTGTCTTGTTACAATTATATTATCTCCAGAACAATGAAGTGATAAGTCATAAATTTCTTAGTAGAAGTCCTCAGAAAATTCTCTTTGCTGATAGCTGTAACGTTTTCACAGCAACACTGATTTAAAACTTTTAGAAGTTGTTAAGTCAAAACCTCTCATTTTCGGGATGGAAAAAGTGAGATCTGCAGTGCGGTCTCCTCGTGATGGTAACCTACCCTTCACCATCATATTTTAAAAGAATGATGAAAGCATTACTGAGGCCAAAGTGTAAAAAGTGCATATTGCACTCCTATCATAGTAAAACTGGTCCAGGATCATTGTTCCCCATTCAGGACTGGTGGAAAGAGTTATATCAAAAAGCTTATTAGCTCCATTCTGTGACATCCTTTCTGGGAGTCTAGCAGGAGGGTATGAGGAGGTTTCAGCTGAGTTAAAACCAGCACTCCAAGGCACCGTTAACCAAGGATTACTGGGGGCCACCAACACAAATGATTTCCTTCAAACAACTTTTGAAGAAAATATGAAAATGCAAAATTGTAAATTTAGAATTTGATGAATATGTATTACTATCATGGTGAGCAATATTGAATTAGAACGAATGTAGGAATTCAGGTCACAGATAAAGCCAGAGGTCAGGAATCTAAGAAAAGTTTTTCTGCGGCAAATATTTTTTTACTTCTCTTTCATGGAACATGAATGAGACAACAAAGTGAAATACAGCAAATTAATAATATGTGTGTGTGTGTATATACATATATATGTATATATATATGTATATATATTATATTATTGTATTACATATTATATATTATTATATATTATTGCTCTATTTATATGTATTTGGTCTCTCTCTCTCTACATATATAAATAGTAACCCTTAATCTCTCTCGTGAAAAGTACAAAGAGATGAATCACTTAATCAAGGAATAAAAATGGTTTGTTTTGGAGGTGTCACTTTCTACCTCTTTGCATTCCTTTCTCCCACTAATTTAGGGGTTAATGACACTGATGATCTCCTCCTTTTCTCTGACCAGAAAAGGCAAAGGCATTACTGAAATCCAGGAATTTTTTGAGTTGAAGTAGAGTTGGGTCTCAGGAATGGCCATTGAATGAAAAAGGAAAAAGGAACAACCAAACTTAACAAACAGCGTGTGCGAATTTTGATAACCAGCCATGTCCCGACTTGTGTGCTGTAGACAGATGGACGGGACTGAGGATGACAAATATGTCCCAAAATGAAGAAGCACGATCCTGATTTTTAAAATACGGACTTAGGTTGGAAAGTGATCAAAGTGAATACCTCAGAAATCTCAGTGATTTGGGAAGAAGCTACTTCTTTTTCTTTCTGCTTCCAAGAGGATTATTCACAATTCCACCTTGTTCAACTCTGGCTTTCAGCTCCAGAAAAAAGTCTCTTTGAGATGAGCTCTTCTTCGTCCTGGGGACAACAATTTCAGAAAATTTTTAATCATCCTTTTTCCTTCCAAAGTCAGCAACAACATTTGACCTTCAACTGGAATATAGAATGTGAAAAAGCAAGGAAAATAGCTTTATAGATTCAAAGAAATGCAGGCTACCGAAAATGAAAAGCCAAAATATTATAGCACTTCAAAGATGGAAAGCAACCTCAGTCAGTAACCAAGGCAAGCCTTATCAATTCTTAGGGACCTAACTCTTACAAGCCTCAACCTGAAGTCTTCACAGGTGGGGGTGGCCACCACGTCTCAAGTGAGCGCATTCTGTTTCAAGATGTTTCTGTTGGTTAACAATTTTTTCCTGACATTCACCCTAAAAATGTACAATTTGGAAACTCTGATCCATTGCTCCGAGCTCTGATCCTCAGTCTGAAGCACAGAATGCTTCATCTTTCTTCAAAATGACTGTCCTTCAAAATCCTGAAGACATAAGAATCAATATCTTTAGTTCCTTTAACAGATCTTCACAAGTCATGGACCCCCAGGGTCTTCCTGTTAGGCATCGTTCTTACTATTTATCATAATTCTGTGAGAGTCACAAATGAATTAATCAGGATAAGTAAATCTATTCACTTCAGAGTACACAGGGATTTTCACCTTGTCTGTTTTGAAAGCTATGCTTCTCTGAATAGGATGCAAAATTACACTAGCTTTTGGGTTCTCAGATAACAGTACTAACTCAGCTTCAGTTTAGAACTGACTAAGATTAACATCTTCTCAGACAAAATGCTGTCCAATTCTATTTCTTCCAATTTATGCATATGAAACTATTTTGTATTTAATTATATAATTTTGTATTCATTCTTACTGAATTTCATGTGATTAACAGGTTCCATCCAGTGCTCTGACTTATGAAGACTTTGCCTTTCCCCCATGTAGAAAGACTTGAATAATTTTACGTAAATCAATAAGAAAATAAGTAAAAGATAAAGATCCTAGAGAACAACGAACTATTCTGAAATAGTGAGGGATGTATACTAAAGTGTAATGTAAGAAAGAGCAAAACGGAATGATCTTGAAATTTCATTCGCCAAGAATTTTCAGGTAAGGAAATACTCTCTGCAAAAAGAGAGGATTTCTCTGGAACTTACATTCTTATGGAAGGTGAGGAGAGATCAGTGGTGTCAAATAGATTCCCCCAGGACTGAGTTTTGTGGAGAAATTCGGGCCAATTTCAGACCTCTGGCTCAGAGTCAGGTAAGATGAACTCTGTGTCAACATTTGAAACCAGATCTTTCTGGACTTGAGGCTTATTGTATTCATTACATCATGCTGATTCTGTATTGGGAGAAATACTTCACAAAGTATCAATTCCATTGTACTTTTCCATGGCCTTTTAGACTGTAATTTTACATTCAAACGCTACTATACAGGAATTTTTTTTTGTTTTATATTTATGTGTGCATATTTACAAATGATTGAACATAACTCATTTATTTAAGACATTGTTTATTTTATGTCTTGTTTAGGATGAGGTAGCTTGGTAAACTGCGTTGCCTGTTGTATTTCCCATTTACACGGAAAAACAATTTTATAACATTTGTTTTCAAAACTTTGTGTTCCAAGTTCTCTCCCTTCCTCCCTCCCCACCCACCTTTATTGAGAATTCAAGCAATTCAATATATGTTAGACATTTGAAGTCATACTAAATAGTTCCAAAATAATCATATTGTGAAAGAGTAGCTATATTTCCCTCCATCCAATCACACTTGCCATTTATTCTCGTCTCTCATTTCACCCTGTCCCTCCTTCAAAGTGTTTGCTTTGGATTACCCCCTCCCCCAAACTTCTCCCGTTTTGTCAATCCCCCCCTCTTATGCCCTTCCCCTTACTTTCCTGTACGGTAAGATAGATGTCCATACCCAAGAGAGTGTGGATGTTATTCCTTCCTTAAGCTAATTCTGATGATGGTAAGGTTGACTCTCTCACTCTCACCTCCCTCCTCTTCCCTTCCATCGTAAAAGCGTTCTCTTACCACTTTTGTGTGAGATAAATTACTCCATTCCACCTGTCCCTTTCTCCTCCTCCCGGTACATTCCTCTCTCAACTTTTATATTACATTTCAATACCATCCTTTGATATTCAGCTCACCCAGTGCCCGCCAGCTATCATAATGAGACAAGTCTCATGAGTTACAAATATTTTTCCATGTAGGAATGTTAACAGTTTCATTTTAATAAGTTATTTATGATATCTCTTTCCTACTTTCCTTTCCATGCTTTTCTTAAGTCTTGTATTTGCAAGATTCTTATTCTGTGGAGCTCTGTTTTACTCAAATATGTATTAAATTCCTCTGCATCATTGAATATAATTTTCCCCCACTCAATTTTGATAGGTAAGTAAGTCTCAGTTTTAATCCTTGCTACTTTGACCTCTAGAATATATTCCAACTTCTCTGACTTTTGTTAATACCCAGGCGCCCAATTCTTATGTTATCGGGATTGTTGTTCCACAATATTTGGATGATTTCTTTCTGGCTGCTTCCAATATTTTATCCTTGACCTGGGAACTCTGGAAGTTGGCTATGACATTCTGGGAGTTTTCCTTTTCATATCTCTTCCAGGAGATGATAGGTGCCTGCTTTCAATTTCTATTTTATCCTCTGTTTCTAGAATATCTAGAATATCAGTTCTCCTTTAGAACTTCTAGAAATATGGATGTAGAGACTCATTTTATATTATGTCTTTAAAGTAGTCGAAGAATTTTTCAATTATCCCTCCTGCATCTATTTTTCCAGGTCAGATGCCTTTTCAGTTAGATATTTCAGATTATATTCTGTTTTATATTCTTTTGGTTTTGCTTAGTAATTTCTTGATTTCTGATACACTCGTTAGCTTCGATTTGCTCCATTCTAATTTTAAGGAATCACTTATTCAACGAACTCTTGAATTTCCTTTCAAATTTGGATGATTCTGCTTTTTAAGGCATTCTTCTCCTCATTGATTTTTTCCACCTCTTTTGCCATTTCGTCTAGTCCATTTCTTTTTAACACGTTATTTCCTTCAAGATGCTTTTGGTCTCGTTTAAGAAATTTTTGACTCCTATTTTGCGTATGATTCTTTTTGCCTTACTTTCCTTTCTCTTCCCAGTTTCCCTCTATTTCTCTTATGTGATTTTCAAAATCCTTTCTGAGCTCTTCTATGACCTGAGACCAATTTATACTTGTGTGATATAAAAATCGTATCCCTTTCTTATGATTAAAGAGACTATAATACTCACCTCCCTATTTCCAGGAAACCCATAAGTATTCTTAACAAAAAGAGATGGAAATAGTGACTTTTAAATTCCATTTTCCCTGATTCAAATGATTTGCTACTGTTCTCAGTTCAAGGTCCAGAATTCTGAGAAAGCATTGAAATTTCTGTTGAGTTCCACTTTTTTACATCATCATTCTTTTTTCCTTAACTGATGTCTAATATTTTCAAATAGCATTTCTGCAGTCACTTGCTTCATTTCCTCTTGTTTCAGAATAAACCTAGGTAAAAATTGCCTTTTTTCAATGACAGTTCAGTGGAAGGAAGTAATAAATGCCATTTGAATATACTCATCTGGATGTCTAAAGGAAAAAGAACGTTCATTTCAGGGGAACTAAATCCATGTAGGGAACTCATTGTCAAGAAACTCCCTCTATTGATGCAGAGTGGTCCGTGCTCTGCCCTTTGAAGTTTACCTTTTTGAATTACCTGTGGCACTGAGAATTTATTGGTCTCCACAGGCCCACAAAGTCAGGACATGTCAGAAATTGATGGGGTGCTTGACTGGATGTGATTGGACTCCAATTCCAAAATCACATTTCTCTTCAAAGATAACATTTGTTCTTAGCCTCAAAACACTATTTCAGGCAGTTCCTCCCCAGTCCAAGGACACGGCCTGCCCCAGCAACAACTATTTTCTCATTTACTGATACCATAGCAAGCTCCAACTATAGAATTCATGAGTTTAAACAGCTGTATGCTGGCTGACCTGGTTGTGTACTTCATCATGACCTTTACTACTCACTGACCAATCATATGTGTCTTAGACTTGCATATAAGTACACTACCTTTCATTTATCTTCTCCAGCAAGATATTCATGAGAGCAGGACGGTATTCCTTAGTCAGTCCTGCGGTCAGTGGTCAGTCCTGACCACTAGCTGACTTAGTGATGTTTCAGGCCTAAAATCATACCTCCATGGAGTGGCCCTTATTCGTTTCCAGACGAATGCTGGGTAAAATACCTCCACAGTAGCAAAACTACATGTTCCTTTAAGAGCCTATTTGGCCCATGTTTTACTATAGAAAATGCTCTAGAAACATTACCTGTACACAGATGAGGTTGCAGGTGCCCTAAGGACCCTTGCCTGCTGAAAAATGTAAATCTTTACTTTGAGTTCAAAAATGCTTGAGTCCTTGCATTCATTCGAAGGGAACTGCCGCTTGTACTATGATCTTGGGAACGGTCTCACTGCCCCCCCTTCTAGCCTTCATCAAAATCAGTGAGGAACACATTTTTTATCCAGGCTACTCGAGGCCATTATACTTCTATCAAAAATGGGTCATATTCTTATTTGTGTACAACTTCTTTTTTGTATTCAATGAAAAGAAATTCCATACATTCTATTTAGCTAGAACAACAGATTTTTTTCATTATTCCTGAGTTTTGACACATTGGGATGACTGGAGAAAAGTGTAGAGGGGGACGTATATAAAATTCTACCCATTTTCCCATTATTATTGATTATTCAGAGTTGATTTTTTTTACTTCATTTTGAAAAATAAAACACAAATAATTCTGCTACAATTTTCAAATTTTACTAAAAATGCATCTCTTCCTGATATCCCTAGAGTACAAATGAAAAAGTAAGGCTCAAAAATAATACTGCTTTAATGACGTAGTCCTTTTGCCCTTCTAACCTGAAATCCTCTGTCACCTTTCTTCAACAGTAAGAAAAATGCTTCCAAGGCTTTATTTAAAATCTCGAGTCTCATACCTGAGGCAACGGAGTTCTCTGTTCCATTCTGCTTTTTGGTGCTTGAACCCAGATATCCTTTGCCCTGTTTCTGGTAATTCCATGAATCTTGGTTTATAAACTCTTAACTTTTCTGGTGAGTAGTGGGCAATTCCTTTTTCACGTTGTATTGATCAGTCCTATCCAAGAACAGCATCCTCAAGTTTCACAAGTTTAATAAGATGTATACAGACAAAAACACAAAATGAAAGTACGAGTATTTTAAAATCTGCAAGACAGTAGCAGTATTCCCAGAACTGAAATACTCTTGCAATGGCAAAATAATATTCACGCATAAATCCGGAGAATATATCAAAATATTACTTTGTCAAAAAAATCACATTGCATATCAGAATAACCTATTTGTCTATGAGCATTGAAGAAAATGAAAAAAGATCCCTGAGGGATAAATTACTTAACAGAAAAAAACATGAAAGCTCAGAATTCTTCACAGTATGAGAAAAATATGTGTGGAAAGAAAATATTCTGATGTGTACTCTGGATGGGACAAATAAGATTAATATAATAGATGATATACCTAATATCTATATATTTCAAATATACTGAATGATTTTATAAGTATCATAAATGCGTTTTATTTTACAAAGTTGTGTGGAAACACGGCTTCTCCTTTAGAGATGTATAATACCAAAAACCATGCAAGATTCATATGGTAATATCAATCTTCATTTATTCATTGGCCAGACTTCTAGTACCTTGAAACAAATATAGCTGAAACAGCAAAGCGAAAAATTCTTCAGAGTATTAAGCAAAAGAGCTGCCCCTTTGCTCTTCAGAGAGGCATGGAGCCAAATTGTTACCTAACCCAGAGGTAGTAACGTGTGTTATGTCAAGTTACAGACTCAACAGATTTGAATATTTGGTTTCCCTTGGTAACTTTCAATTCTTCATGTATTTCAGTGTTTAGCAAAACTGAGGCAACAAGAAAAACTCGGTTGCTAGATGGAGCCACACTGATTGTAGCAGGAAGTGAAGCTGACGGTAAGAGAAATGATAAGCTGAAACATTCAAAACAAAAGAAGAAGCTGTGCACAGAGAAGTCAAAGGACATGTTAATACTGACACAATTGGTATGTGTATAAGGCAGAATCTGAAGCTAGCTGTTCCTGGTATGGTGTCCAGGACACTGTACTATATGTCATGTTGACAGAAGAATTACAAAAATTAGGCAGAACACTGACAAGATTGTTGACATTTTGGGCCATTTTATGGAAGATTTCAGTAATTTAACCATTGTTTTCATGAAAGAGATCACTGCCTGACATCTTGATACTTGAAGTCAAGTCAATCTCTTCAATGGTTCTCCTTTCACCAACCAAGCAAATAAAATTAATGCACCTTACCCTACCATGAAATATTAATAACACACATTATATAATACAACAGTTAGAGGCTTACAAGATACATCCTCCAAAAAAAAAATGCTGTGAAGTATGATATTTTCTTGATTAAGAAATTGAAGCTTCAAGGTTAAATGACTTGGCAACAGACAAAATCTAGGCCCTCGGGTAATTTATAATCCCCTAAGTTTCCATATTTAATTCTCACTGCTAAATAATGTCCAGAAAAACTCGATTTTTCGCTGTCACTTTTCTGCCTTTTTACTCAGTTTCCATAGTTCAAAGGTTCATTTCACCTCCGTATACTCCCAGGATCTATAGCTACTGAATTCATACCTATCCTTTAAAACTCAACTCACATGCTACCTTCACACAGAGGTTATTTTTTCTTGAAAGTTAGTGTTCTTTCCCCCACTGAAACTCGCAGAGCATTATGACTGTGCTTCTCATGCATATGTGTATATACACAAATATACATTTGTATGAATATATATATATATAAATACATATATAGGACATGTGTACACATATATCTACTTATGTACACATGCACTTATATTTATATGAATATACATATCGGTATTCGAGTTACTTAGGTAGGGTATAGCCCCTATTAGATTGCATATTCAGTGAGATAACTTATACAAACTTTGTCTATTTAGCACAAAATAGGTACTTAATACTTCTTTTTGAACTGACACAAGTAGAAGATGGCTGAAAAATTTATGACCCTGCAATCAACACAATCCCTTTTGCCTTGGCCAAGGCCTTTCAGTGATTGGCTTGCCTCTATTTTGCTGTGAATGAATGGGATAGGATTGCAGTAGTATCTTCTTGTATACACGCACATCCTTGATTTCTGTTTAGTAGTTATTATGTTTCGAAATTTTAAACTGTACTTACCTTTGCAATCGACACTAAGCTGTTCAATCAATAACAAAATATTCTTACACTTTAAGGGAGATAAATCTTCATCCTTTATCTTTGTCTCAGAGGACTAAGTGAGGTCATCCCAGTCATTTGCACAGCACTTTGTCCTGGAAAATAGGTAACAGTAGGGGAAAATTCAAAAAAAATCAGAAAACTTTAAAAAGATAACAGTGGCTAACATTTCTCTCACACATGAAGGTTTTCATAATACTTTATATACATTATCTTGTGGCATCCTCACAGCCATTTTGTGAGACAAGCATTACTCAAACTCATTTCTCAGTTGTTAGGTGGCTTGTCCAGCACCACAGAGTTAGCTAGGATTCCAAGGACGGATTTTAATGTGAGTAGAAGATAAGGTAGTTCAAAGTTTAATCTAAATTCTTGATGATGAACCTTTTAACTTTCAATGTGCATTACAAATCTAAAATGCAAATAACAGTTTATAGAGTTTATGTATTCTCATTTCAGATATTATAACATGACCTTTATACTAGGCTCGAAAAGTGAAAATAAAGGACAATGACGTATGAAGGTGATATAAACACCAAACTATCCAATATATGTTTAATTTCTGGGTTTTTAAAATTTCTCCTATCTTCATTGAATTTGGCATCCTTTCAGGTTATTTTTATGTAGTGTCTCCCCTCATTTTCCCCGTCTAAATATTAGAGTTATTTACAGTCACACCTCAAATCCATTTATCTGACTGTGACCCTAAAACTCTACTCAAACTGCTTACCCCAAGGTTGCCAATGGTATCTTCACTGCTAAATCCGATTGCACTTTTTGAAGTCTTTCTCTTTCATCATCTGACCTAGCACCACAGCCTTGGTAATGAGGTTGACACAGGCACTGACTGACCTAACTCAGTGTTTGGGAGGGTCCGAAGAATATTATGGGAGAGAAACGGTATTATACTCTTGTACGCCTCTGAAACCTGGACACTATAGCAGGTCCATGCCGGGGAACGGAATCTCTTCTATTTGAATGGTATTAGGATGATTCTGAAGATTATCTAGAAGGCCAAAGAACCAGACTGAGGTCTTTTCTAGATATTGAACTTTCAGGCCTTCAAACTCTCCAACTCTGATGGGCTGGTTATATGGTTGGAATGAAAAACTTACGCTTGCAAAAAAGACTCTTTTATGAAGAACTCACCAAGGGCAAGCATTCACACGGTGGTTAGAAGAAGCAATGCAAGGACATTCTCATGGTCTCTCTTAAGAACTCTGGAATTCATTATGTGACATCGGAGACACTGGCACAGGACTGCTCATCATGGGGTGCCCACATCACAAAAGTTGTTGTGCTCTGTGAACAAATCTGAATTGAGATAGCTCAAAGGAAACACAGGATACCCAAATTTGTTCACAAATACTCACAAGGACCATTTATGCCTAAAGTGAGGTAGACCATTGCCTATCGGAACCGGTATCATCAGCCACAGTCAGACACACTGAATCTGGACTCAAGCACAAGGACATACATACTGGAAGCATTTTCAGGTTGAGGAAGGATACACTGGAATTGTTATTGGCAACTGGAAGATGGGTTTAATTTCCAGGAGAGAGGGATAGCTTATGCTACTGGATGTGATCAAAGTTGGTCCGTATGTGTACATTCTTGTGGGGATCAATCAAATCCTGGCAATAAGGTGATGATTGTTTTTGTTGAGAAACGAATAAAAAAGTCTCTAGGTAGCTCAGACCAGATGGGGAAAGACACTCGGGTTCAATCTGTATCAGTTTTAGGGAACCTGGGCTAGAGTCTAGACCAATGAATTCAGGGATCCCTGGGATAATTGAACATTTACATATAATCATTTTCATTTCTATTTAACATTTGTTCAGTATTTCCCTTTCTGAAAATTTCAGGGAAAAAAAATGGCTGTTAGGTCAAAGTTTGGTAAACCTTGGGATGGATTACATTATCATATATGTAGTAGTAGGTACTCTGTAACATGAATTGATAGGGTTTTTATTTAGTATGCCTTTAAAAGAAACCAATAAATCAATTTATTGGGAAATGATTATCAGGGAGATGAGCAAAATCCAGGAAAGCTTCCCGGACTTTACACCTGTGGAAGTTTCTGAAGGAAGACAGAGATTTCAACGGATGGCCTGAATGGATACAGAGCAGGACAAAATGCAGAGTAACTGAGAGAGCAGTTTGGCTTAAAAATGAGAGTGAAGACGAGCAGGATGAATTAAGACTGGTCAGAGTCCTACTGTCAAGGGTCCTAGAAGGCAGAGCTCCTTCATCTCCTGAACATTTGCTGGAAGGTGTGTTTTTCTGCTGGGCATTGGAAATATTTTTTTAACTTTGTGCATTATCCTATGCACACCACTTTTGAATATCCTTAGACTACATATCAAGATAGCAACATGCCAAGAAAAGGAGGCAAAAGGTGCAAAGAAGGGTGAGAGCAAAAAGCATGATCTATTCTTGAATAAATGAATTTAGGGAGGGAAAACATATGTCTGGGTAAAAGTCAGTAATAAGAACTCCCAGAACAGACTGAGGCCTTCATACCCTCCCTCATACTTTATGAAAGTAAGGGAATTCTTTGTTTCTTTTTCTTCCTGATTCCAATGAACTCATTTCCTACTATCTATATTTCTGACTTCCTATTGCCTACATTTTTCTTCAGTCACTGTTTGCTGTCAAGAGTCTGAACATTAACAGCCTTTCGAAAGCAGATACATAAGATTGTTTTTTAAAGATGAAGGTTATTACTCATTTTCTTCAGTTTGTGTTTTATCTGATAGACACAGCGAATAAATAACCAGAGGTTTCAGGATCAGGGAATGAGAGAGACCAGGGAGTAAGCATCACAGGCAAAATTTGAATTCAGGTCCTCTGCTTCTACAGCCAAGCCAACGTTTCTCCAATGGACCACACTTCATTCCTGTCTACCTAGTTAACTTTGAAAAAAAATGGTTTACTCATTTCTATTAATGAATATAATGTCTACTCTTGATACCGAGTTCCCAATGGAGTCATGGATTTGTGACTTAAGGATTTGTTAAAAATCATCATCGAAAAGCTCAAGAGCAATCTGATAAGTTCAAGTATTATTTCTCTGCCTCGGCTTACCTGTATAATTTGTTTGACAATAATTGTCTCATTTTTAAATCTTCAAAAGAAAGCTGGGCATATTTCTGTCTCTCTCTCCCTCAGTACCGTCTTGATATGAGTTTGTCATTCTTGAGAGTTGGGATTCCAGTTCTCTTATTGGTTGCTCCATTTGGTTCCTTAGATCAGCATTCTTATTTTCTAATTTGTAATTATAAATATTTCTAATTTATTTTCTCTTCATTGTTCTAACTTGTCTGTCTCTGCTGAGTCTAAACCAAACGGAAAACAAAGAATGAAATTAATGAGAAACTGCCCAGTTTTATCGTGGAAATTAACTGATGTCTACTTCTTAGCTTTCACTTTAATTTCAGTCAGAGATCCAGAGACCGATTCTGAATTTCTAAAAATAGATTCGAACTTTGAAAGTATTGATCATAAAGTTCATCTGAATTAAATTTTAACTAAAAGCAACAACAGCCCTATTTCTACAGGAAGTTAGTCATTAGTTTGCACTCTGGTACTTACTCTGGTGCTAGTATTAGGATCATTACAAAAAACATGTATAATTCCAAAAGTTGTCTTCAACTCCAGAATCTCCGGGAATGCTTACTTTGGGTGTAGAACCGGGAAAAATATCCTAAAATTTCATTTACATTGAAATATTTTACAATCATAGTCGTGGTAAATGAAGTTACCTGGAGGAATGTATGGAGTTCCTTTGGTTTTTCATCAGTTTCCAGCCATGCTCGTTCATCAAGATCATGTTTTTATTCTGTGCCATTTAGCTGCATTTTAGCTTAAGAATTTCCAGATGATGTCTAATAGCAACAACTTCTTCTTCCAGGTGTTTGCTGTCTGCTTCCAACTGGTCACATTTCTTCTGCAAGGTTTTCGTGAAAAAAAACCTCTTCTTGAAGATTTTGATTAATTGATGCCAAGTGTTTATAAAATGAAAATGCTGCTTCCAATTGCTGTGTAAGGTATTTAATCTGTATAAAAGAACATTATCAAGTTACACCAATTCAATTTAGGTCTTTCAAACTAAAGACTAATTTTAAACTGATAACATTAAATTATTTTGAATTCAGTTGTAATTAAATGCATCATTCTCTACATATTACAGCTACAAATTGTATTTCCTGAAATGATTATTCAGGTAAAGTGACAAATCAAAAACAAAATTAAGACTGAAATGATAAACCAAGAATTTCTTTGATTAGCTCTGATACTCTGTGTAATCCACATTTCATATTTCATCCCATATTTTCTTCTGTGATCTCTAATTTTCTCATGCATCTTTTTTCCAGCTCTTAATACAGTGCGCAGATATCAATAAAATTCATACTCGAAGGAGATCAATAAATTCTTCACTTATGCCAGGCCTAAGGCATCAAGACATCTCAAAAGGAATTTGGAAAGACATGCAATTTCCTTTCTCATTCTAATGAGAACACTGATTCTATGTTCAGAAACTTCACTGAGAAAGCAAATACATTTATAGCCATTTGAAGGCGACATGGTAGGATTTTGGGTTACAGAGCCAGAGAAAAGCAGAGAGGTCTTTCTCAAAACTCAGGTGACAGTACCCAGGGACATCACATTGTTTCTCAGAGCGTCTGTTGTGAAATGGCCGTCTTCCTGCTCCCCAAGTGCTTTAAGGGAATAAACCAACACGCTAAACAGGACTCGGTCGTTATTCCTTCAGACCCAGGGGTTAGAGGACAGAATGAAATAAGTGATCAATAAAACATATGCTACCACTGCCTTCCAGAGGACCAATCCTCAATAAATGTTAAGAAGTTAATTCTTTATGATAAATATTGATGAGAACTGCAAGACAAGAGATATCATCTACGAACATTAATGAGAGTTAAGATAAAATGTTTCTAAGGAGTCACTTGACATAGAAAAAAAGAGTATTACTATTAGTTAGCATTTAAATAGCACTTTAAGCATTATCAGTGGGATCACATTTGAACACTTGTTTTTCAAAACCTTGCTAGGAATTTCCCCCAACTCCTGCTGGGAGTTGGGGAAATGGCTCAATATTACCAAATACTAGAATCCTTACAAATTAAGAAATAGTTCAAGATGAATTACTCAACTTATTATTCCTCAAGTTCGAGAAAATCTTTGCTTCCCTAAAACAGAAGAGCAATGTATAGGCCATACTGCAAGGAAGTCGGTTTCACCCACGTCCTGGTGGAATGATATGAAAATCTTCTAAGTATTCCACTCCTTTCTCCTCTTAAAACAACTCAAGTCCTGTTTTCACTTTTAAATCTTTTAACTCAATTACCTTGTATTATGAAGGTTCTTAATCAGCGGTAATCACCTTGCAATCAAATTGCTTTCGTTGTTGTTTTCTTTGTGGGGGGAGGGTGTTTTTGCCATTTTAAAAGCTCTTAAAGAGCGAGTGCTTTTCAAATTGTTTCTGCTTAGTAGTCATCTTTTTGGGGGAGATATGATTTGGATCTTTAGAAATCCAGAAGAAGTGTCAGAAGAAGTTCAGAAGTTCTAAGAGATCCTGCAATCAGTGCCCCTAAAAGACTTTCTATCATGTGTTTCTTCAAATAGCTTATCTCCCTCTGGTAGCACTCTGATTGCTGGAAAGTTTTTCTTGAGGTCCAATCTAAATTTTTGTCTTTGCACACTTCCATTGATGAGTAGAACAAGTCTAATATTTCTCTCACCTGAGAAAGCTTTTTAATCCTTGAGAAGTACCATTAACACAATATATTTAAATACATTCTATTTGATATAAGTTCCAAGACGGCAGAAGAGGAAAACCTTCTAGCATATAAATCTAGAAAGAAAGTTAGTAGAGCCCAGAATTTTCAGGGAGATTATCAAGTCCCAAGCTTGTTTACTGAGTTGCTAAGAACAGCAAGAGGAGACTAGGCCTGAAATAGTAATTGTTGTCTTCCTAGCATGGGGAAGATGTAAATCTCAAGGACATTGGTGTCCAATGGCCTGGGGCATATTGTAACTATTTCAAAAGGTATATCAAGGGAAGTCATTTGACACAATTCAATATTCAGAATTACCTGATTTTTTAAAGCATTAATTTCTCTATCCATTTCAGAATGAGTTCACTTCACTCCCACCCTGGTCAACAACATCTCCATTTTCATATTCTTTTAATGCCGTCATGGCTGTTTGCAACGCGTTGAAACATCTGTGACAATGAACAGAATAATTAAGTCAATGTCTTCATAGCTTACATATTATACATTTCAAAAGGGTAATTTTTGAACCACTACCTTAAATTATCCTCAATCATAGAGAAGAAAATAAATATAAAAAGAGTTGTTGTCATTACTCAACACATCTGACGATATTTTGGGAAATAAAACCAGAGAAACAGTAGCCTCACCAATGATTTCATCTCTCTTTCAAAAGATATATATTCGTCATCAGCTCTACATTAATGTCACTTCATTTTAGAACACTGCCCACATGATTTCTCGTTATGCTGTCATATTTGTAGAACGAAGGATGCCTTCCAAATAATATAATACAACAATTAAAGGATAAGGAAATTCATTTTGAATAAAAAAAGTTTTACAGTGCTGTGTTGTTTCTTCGTTATTTTCATTGTCGATCCATGTAAATTGGCTGGGCAAGTGTTTAAAGGTCCTAGGCTACAAAACACAAATGATCTCATTTAATGCTATTGGAACACCAAGTTGCATTTAAAATGTTGCTTTAGTGGATGGAATTACAGGTAGTCTCTAACTTGAAAAATCAGATGGATCTCAAACGCTCCTTTGCAAACTGACTTTGTGGAACAGGGGAGGCATTTCTCCCTCCCACTCAGAGGTAGTACTCTTAAAAGCAGTTCAATAAAAGCCCCGCAAAAACTAATTCTATCATAACACTGCTAAATTAAAGTCCTGGAAAATGCAGGACCATTTGGAGATTCTCCTCTCCCACTAATACGGCAACCTCTCTCCTGTGGTAAGAAGATCTGATACCTCAGCGGTGATAACTTCTTGCCACATTCAATTAGAAGTCATCCACTGGAATTCAGTTACAATGCAATTTGAAAGCATTAAATGCTTACCTTTCAAAAGTGTGACAGAATACAGAATTTAGACAGACTATGGTCGATGCTCTCATCCAAGTGGGATATGAAATAAATGTGCAGATAATGACAATATACAACCACGTGTAAGAGCTTTAGGGGAGTGTAATCGAAATTTCAATGTCAACTCTGATGGGGAAGGTCATTCATTACCAAAAACAGAGATCAGAGTAGGCCTCAGTGAGGAACTGCATTTGGGTGAGGATGAGTGTAGATACCATGGGTAAATATCACAGGCACAGGACAGATTTGGGAAAGCCCAAGGCATGTTTTGAAGCACAGAGAATAGTCCAGTTGAACAGGAGTGTAAAGTATAGAAGACAGAATAATATAATTGAAGAGAGAAAAGGCACGCTGCTGGCACATCGTGAAGAGCCTTATATCCCAGGTCAAGAAATGCTGTGGGGTCTAGCTCAAAAGTCATATACTTAACTTAGTTTGGCTGATCCCACAAAATTAGAAGATGCCTTTTACTCCTTCAGTCTCTGACTGCATTTCATTTCGACCATTCTAAAGCACTTAATACATTCTCATTTGCACAGCTTATTTGGGTCCCTACATTACCTCTTTGAATAGCCTACAATCACTCACTGTCAAAGCAGGGACTGCACATTAGTAATGGACCCCTGTCACTCCAGGACCAGCACAGTATTTTATATAGAATGGATGTTTGATAATACTTTTTGACTGAATGACAATTGAACAAATTAGATAAATAATGAAGGAAATAAATTAGGACAGAAAACATAGAAATTTACCTTAGAGAAGCATTTGTGTCCAGAAATAGTATACAGAACAAGCGACTGTCAAATGCTGTATAGTATCATTCCACCAAACATACTTTAAGGTACAGGTGCTATGCAGCATTTTACTATAGCTTCAGAGATGCAGGACACAAGGTATATTTGTCAGCGGTAGGTTAGTGAAGAAAATGAAAATAAAAAAAAAAACCCCTTTGTTCACTTAGAATCATCCATGGTGGAATTCTTTAAGTGTTAATATACAAAATGAATTTGTACTCAGTATTTAACAAAAGAGTGAAATCCTTGCTTACTTAATGTTTCCTTTGAAAGGCCTGCCAAAAGGGGTCTTACCGATTTAAATCTTCCTCTAATTCATCATTTCTCTTCATTTGTAGTTCTAGAGAATCTTCCAGACATTGCTTCCACTCATTCAATACGAAGCTTTAAAAAAATTTTACAATGAAAAATATCACAATTGAACTGGCATTTCTCAAAGGGATTCTCTTCATTAACTCTAGCTGCAACTGTAAATATCAATTTAAGCATAGATTGTTAAACCAAAACAAATATGGAAAGATTTGAAAATGATTGATCTTCCTTGACATGACATACCTTTCCTGTGATTTCACTACAAACTATTTCTTTTCTTTTGAAATTTAAATCAATGAAAGTTCTGATTTGATTCAATATAGGTATTACTTTTACTGACAATATTCATAAATTTAGAAATGATTGAAATGAATAGGAATGAATAGAAAGTGGGCCAAGTTTCCCAACACACCACACCTTGGAGGAACATTGGCCTTTCCTATTTCTCTAGAGCCCATGATAATTATCCGTTCAGCTCCACTTCCCCTTTGCGTTGGCACACCTGACCCATGTTCCACACATTCCTATGTTGAAATGACAATGTATGTCTTTGTAAGTAAGGGTGTAAAACAGTTCTGCTAATCTCTTTGTACTGAAATAAGAGAGATGCAACGTGAGTAAATTGACGTTTTCTTTTTCTCCTTGAGTGGTTATCTGTTGTTCCCGATTATGAGCCAGGTGCTCTTTACTCTCTTGCAAAGAAAGACAGAAGCCTGCTCATTGTGGTGAATACTGCATGATTGTATTGTAGACTCACTCCTATTTCTCCTCTTTGCTTCCACATTTCTCCAATGAATTTTTACCACAGCTGCAATTTCTTCACTTCCTATTTCCATTTCATTCATCTATTTATCTGTAACTCTTCCCTTATTTATTTTCTATTTATCTGTGACTTAATTGGTATAGGAAATGCCCAGTCATAACGTTTATAACGTATCAGTACAAAGAGGTCCTGCCCTCAACCGACGTCTCAGAATCTGCAACTCTCAGAGTTTTACTGAATAACTTAGGGCACCAAAATTATGCAAAACTGGCCCAGGATCATGAAGCCATTTGTGTCAACATTGGGATTTCAACCTATGCATACGTCTGAGGCAAGATCTCTATTCCTAAAACATAGTGCCTTTCTTCATTGCCATAAAATCAGTTATTCCCTCCTTACTAGTCTACTACAACTGCATTCTCAAGAGGTAGAAGTCATACTGGTATCCAAAAACTTTTCTTCTTAGTCTCTGACTTCACTGAAACATAGATCCTCTTTCTCTTCTGTGATTGGTAATTTATTTTCCCTATAAATTATCCTTTCACCCTGTTTCTCTTTCCTCTTCTATCTCATGGAGACCCCTTTGGTCCTGGATCATGACTTCAAGCCGAGGATCAAAGAGTGAGGGAGGTGAGCATTTAATCCCACCTTCTCATTTTACAAAGGAGGAAGCAATCACACTGGTGTTAAATCAGTTGCATACAGTTTAATTAAAAACAAAAGGGCTACAGAGTCTTTCTGTTCTAATTTTGCCCGCACACCAATCTTTCCTACAAAATGCTAAGCCAAGTACTATCAAACATCGTTGAGATCATGTTACTGCCATGTACAGGAACTTCTATGGGCTATCAGATTGAGGCTTAAATTCTCCGTCTTCTTTTCTCTTATATCTCACTTCATCACATTTTTCCAACTTTTAATTCTAATTGCTTTACGGCTCCCCTCCTCACACTCCTATGCTTTTCGTATTTTCCTATCGCTCCCTATCCTACTAATCCATCACTTTCTTAGCCTATTGGACTCCATTGCTCTCCTGTACTGCTGATCCCTTCCCAAATCTCGAAGGCAACTCAAAGTTCTCACTTTTCTTCAATGCTTTCCTTACTATTTTGCTTCAATGAACCTTGCCTTCACTACATTCTTTGAGATTTTTGTCTGCAGCATTGAGTGAGTATGCTATTCGGGTTAATGCCTACATTGAGAATCACCTCTCATTTTAGTTCTTTATTATTTCAGTGTCTACTGGTGATATATTGTATAGGGACCTATCATGAATTCACTAAATATTTTCAGGATAATCAACTGCACTATACTCATTTAGAACTATAAGCAGAGCAAAAATGGACAAGTCATGAGTTAGTACAGATTTTTTTATAAATGAAGAATCCAAGGTTTGAGAGAGAAAAACATTCATAAAAACAAGTTGTATGCCAAGAGGCTGAGCCAGGACGCAAAATTTTGAAAGTTCACCCTCCTATATATGCTATCAATAATTAATATACATATGAACAGATGTATAGATGTGTGTACGCATATATAAAATTCAGATATTCGGCAATTTTTCTTCCACTAGAGTTGCTACCTCAGCAAATTTGCTCTGGGAACTTCTTGTACTGAGAACAGGACTGGATAATACCATCTGCTCTAACCTCCACCTATAGTGATCTCTCCTTTTCATAAATGCTTACATGTTTACCATGCACTTAGTAGTTGTTTATATGCTACATTGTATTAAACATGAAATTCCTCTATTTGGCATTGGAATGCTAGAGAGACTGAAAATTCTTCAAGGAGAGAGTGCATGTCTTACACATAGCTTTTGCTACCTGCTCAGAACCTCTCATAGTGGAATTCACATATGGATTTTCACTAGTTGATGAGGTAAATTTTGAACAAGGAAGAAATTGTAATTTGACTAATTTTTACAGAGCGAAAACTTGGATGATCTGGGAAATTAGATTAGAAATGAGTGCTAGTTTGCACTGAATACCAATTACATGAGGTAATTCGTACTGACAAAGAGGGACTCTGACTTTTTTCTTCCTTACTTTACCTTCAAGGTCTCAGTCCACACCTAGTTTCTGGACTGCAGCCTGAAACTAAAAGGTTTGGAAGGGTAATATTTCAATCGATGTGTTCCACAAACAATGTGAGCGAAATGAAGACAATGAGGGATAGGGGAGTTAATTGGGAAAAAAAAAGTTGTTTCACTCTCGTACTGCGTTCTGAAACCTAGAAAAATGTCTCAAGGGTCAAATGCCAGAGTAAAGAAGTTTTTCTAAGAATGAGATTGGACCTTGTAATAATGTCATAGCTAAGGGAAGTATACGGAAATTAACGAGTTCAAAATAAGGCTTTTGAAAAATTAGGAGGTAGATATGAAAATTGGGGAGGCAGTGGTTATTTGTATGAAAATGACAATGGTCTTTTGTTTTCAGTGTAGAGAAACTAGCATTTAGTCGGTGTCTAACGTGTGCAAGGAACAAAGGCCATAAAGTTGAGTGATTTGCAATTATCATCTCATTTGATTCTCACAACAACCCTGGGAGGTAGGTGCTATTATCAACCCCATTTCATGTTTGAGAATACTGAAAAGATTAAGTGACTTGCCTAAGATCACACCAAGAGCATCTGAGGCTATATCTGTAATCAGATCTTTCTCAGCCCAGGCTCAAGATTTTATCCATAATTGCTGCCAATCCCCTTCAAGTTGAGAAACATCTCATCATACAAAATTCTCTTTTTGATCACTTTGGCTTAGATTTCCCTTGCTTTACCACTTATGATGGGTACTAATTTGAAAATATGTTTGAGGAATGTCAGAAATATCCACTTCTATACTTTTTGGCAGGCATAATGATGAATAGCACACACAACTAGATATAAATATGGGAAAGCAAATGAAAAAGGAGAAAGGCACTTGACCTAATAATGGAAACCCGTTAGGGGAATTTGATTGTGTTGGTATTCTATGCGTAACCTCCCCTTCATTTTAATAATTTCTAATAATAATAACAACAATATTTTTTTTTACTGAATTTATATGTGGCCATTGGAGGCTCTGGGAAACCGAAAATATATAAAAAACCAGAATAGACAAACTCAAGGTGCTTTCGTCCAAATATCACCTTGAGCCAATTTTCATTTTAACTCCATTTTCAACCTAGGCAAAGCCAAGAAATGAATATAGAGTTTTGTCCTTCTTGTTTTTCCACTAGTAATACTACTATTATTACCAGTACCACTACTACTTCTACTAGAAGTACTACTACCAAATCTATTACAACTACTACTACTACTTTTGCTACTACAATAATAACAATTACTCTACTGCCAACATCCTGGGAAAAGGAATTTCTATGGAAAATAAGGAAGCATGAATACTCCCTGTCCTCAAGGAACTCCATTATAATTGGGTAAAAAACAATGAGATAAAGCAATTGATAGTTTGATAAGAAATGCGATCACCATAGGACAATCTATCTGTAATTAAATACCAGATTTTGTGGTATCAGATGAAAAGTGGATTTGAGGAGATTCAGGAATCAACAGGGGTGAAAAGCCCAAAAAGCATTATGAGAAAAGAATCATACTTTTGTAATTCAAAAACATCTTGAATGTGAAGAGTAGAAAGGTTTTGAATAGGTAGCACAGATGAGGAAGTGTAACTAAACAAGAAGAGTAACTAAACAAGATGGAGGTATGGAGGTGGAAATCCACAGGGTGAGATCAGATTGATTAAGTTAGGGAATATTAATGAAAGCATCCATCTAATTACTTCAACTCCAATTTATCCTTTCCATGTACAATTTCTATATGTACAAAATGTGAAGAAATAACATTTTCTTGTTATTCAAGGAGGAGTTTGAACAGAAAGAAACAAAGAATTTGTACTTGACAGTGCTGTTTGGGGGATTAAATGAGAAAATGAAGGTCAAGGTGTTTCTAAAAATCAAGTATGATAGGAATGATTGAGCTATTATTGGTCCTGGGACAAACACCTCACTCTTTGCATAAGGACAGATAAACCAAATGGTCAACCACAGAAAGAGTGAATATAAGTATTAAAATTTACGTGTACAGATTGTGGAAGTTGGAGGAGTAATTCTAAGTCAACGGAAATTACAGACACAGTGTTCAGAAAATTGACAAAACTGGTAAAATGAGAAAGCAGCAATTCCCCAAACCACTTGGTAGTAGCTAAGAAAGAGAAGGGTAGAGAAGTGGAATGGGCTAGGTACTCAAGAGATAGCAGGCAATGAATATAGCAGTCTCTGGGTTGATAAACTCAAGGACCCCTACCTTCTGGGATAAGAACTCACTGTTCGAGAAAATTGCGGGGAAAACTGGATAACAATGTGGTGGAAACTAAGCATAGACCAATTCATGACACCATGCACAAGAATGAATGGGTACATGATCTAGGGATAAAGATTGATATCATGGACAAAGTGAAGGAGGAAGGAATAGTGTATTTATCAGATTTATGGAGAAGGGAAGAGTTTTTGACTAAAGAAAAGACAGTAAGCATTATGAAGGGAAAGGTGAATAATTGTGATTGCACTAAACTGAAAAGTTTTTGCACAACTAGACCCAATGCAATCAGGATTCAGAGGGATGTAGTACATTGGGAAAGAATTTTGACAGTTAATGTTGGGGACAAAGGCCTCATTTCTAGAGTATATAGAGAACTGAGTCAAATGTACCAGAATACAAGTCATTCCCCAATTAATAAATGGTAAAAGGATATGAACAAACAATTTTCAGAGGAAGAAATTAAAGATACCTATAATCATAGAAGAAATGCTCTCAACCACTTTTGATTAGAGATGCAAATCAAAACAACTCTGAGGTACCACAACACACCTATTAGATTGGCAAACATGACAGAACAGGAAAATAATAAATGTTGGCGAGGATGTGGGAGAGTTGGAACACTAATTCATTGTTTGTGGAGCTGTGAGTTCATCCACCCATTCTGGACAGCGCTTTGGAACTGTGCCGAAAGGGCTACAAAAATGTGCATACCCCTTCACCCAGCAATATACAGCAATATGACTGTATCCCCAAGAGATAATAAAAATGAGAAAGGACCCCACATGTACAAAAATATTTACAGCATCACTCTTTGTAGTGGCCAAAAACTGGAAATCAAGGGGATGCCCATCAATTGAGGAATGGCTGAAGACATTATGGTATCTGAATGTAATGGAATACTATTGCGCTATAAGAAATGATGAGCAAGATGACTTCAGAGAAGCCTGAAAATATTTACATGGTTTGATGCTGAGCAAGAGGAGCAGCACCAGGAGAACTTTGTGCACAGCAACCACCAAAGTGTGCAAGAGCTTTTTCTGGTAGACTTCGATATTCATAGAAAAAAAAAAAATTCCCAATGATGCCCTAAGGCAAAATGCTTTCCACATGCAGGGAAAGAACTATGGAATTCAATCGCAGAATTTAACAGATCATTTCTGTGTGTGTGTGAGTGTGTGTGTGTGTGTGTTATATTTTGGTTTGTTATATGATTTCTCCCATCTATTTAATTCCTCTACACAGCATGACTACAGTGAAAATGTACTCAGTAGGAATGTATATGTAGATTCTATAAAGAATTGTATGGCTCTTGGGGAGGGAAAAAAAATCTAAGTTTTGTCGTAGTGATTGGAGAATATTAAAACTAAATATATTGCTTAAAAATGTGAAATGTCACACTGAATATACTTTCCACTCATTTGTTTCCAGAACAAATTACTGATCTTTTTGCATACGTACTTGACTTTTGGTTTCATCTACTTCCTTCTGTAGTTTTTCCTTATCTTCATAATCAATTTCCTTAAATGATGTGACTTGTTGTGAAACTCCTGTCAGGGACTGATAATTGCAGGAAACAGGTGGCTCTCGCTGAAGATTTCTTACTCTAGCCTGATAGAAATATGTCCAAATTACTAATATTACAGATTTCATAAAGCAACATTAGCTAGTATAAAATAAATATAATTTTAAAATTCAAATCAAAAGTCTATATAATTTTGCATACAACTTAATTTCTTCAGTATGTTCATAATTATCAAAGATTGAAAGACAGAAATCTCTTAGGGATTAAGGAAACAACCTCATTTTGCAGGTGAGAAAAACTAAACTCCAAAGAGGTTAAATGAGTAACCAAGGTCCTAAAGGTAGACGTTTAGAAAGAAAAAGATTAAAACTTGGCTCCTGAGACAGCAAAGTTGTTTAGATCATATCACTCAACTTCCATTTAGCATGGAGCAAATGAGATCTTTCTACTCCCTCAGAATACTCCTCAGAAATCAGTACAGTCAGCCTGCTTTCCCCATTACGTCTTAATTGACAAGAATGACACCACCTCCAAAGCTATCTAGGCACTAAAACATTTTACGTGAAATTCCCACGCAAAGTAAAGGAAAGAGGAGGGAAGAACGTACACTTTCTTATGCTTGGTAGAAAATGTAAAGGTTTCCCATTCCATTTTTCGGAAAAGTTGACTACCTTATTTCTGTGTGCCAGTCCGTAGAAGAAAGACATCTACAAGAAAAGGTTTTGCTTTCTTTCCTCTCATGGTTTACGCTGGAGAATGAACATAGGCACTGATATGCTTGTCAGGCTTGGTAAAAGCACTTAACATGCCCAAAGTCAAAATGTCAACAACAAATATGGGAGCTAGGTATTATTCACATCTTCAACAGTCTTGCTAAGCCTTCAAGGAAGTTGCTTTCTCTGTTCAGATAAGAGTTACACTCCTGGTTTCAGTCAATGGAGAAGAAACAGGAAACTATGGAAAATATGCTAGTTCTACACGCTATGTGTACATAGCATGTTAGAAGTACAGAGTTTTGGACATACAGACGTATTCATCCGTTCACATATATGTATATGTAGATATCCACACAGAAAAACATAACTGTATGTGTATAGAATGATATACTGCAACAATTCTTCTCCTCTTTCACTACAGAGCAAGGGGAATTATTACATAAATTATGAAAACCAAATGAAGCCAAAAATCAAAAGAAGCCAAATGTTTTTTTCTAATTAGACAAGATGAAGTACTTTGTAAAAGTCAATTTTAGTAGAGTCACGCCAAATTTTTTGAAGAAAACATAAGGCTAAGAGAAGACAATGTAAAGTTCAGAAAGTAAAATTGGCTCAATTCACTGAATTTCTACAAGTAAACTGTACTCTATTATGGAATGACTAGATAAAATTTTAAATTTTTTAGATGAAATCATTACCCAGGACAATACGTGGTAGAATCGACCCTCACTGCATATATGAAAAATCACAGATAATGTGATCTGCTATTAGACTGTATAAATTATTCATATTAAGGAACTAAAAGGAGTGATTCCAGAACCGGCAACTTTGGAAACTGAGCAAGACTTGTTAGTCCAACCACAAAAAAAAAAAAAATAAAAAAAGAGATGAAAAAATAGTGGAGTACAATTAAAAAATAAGATTAGTAACTGAAAAATTAACGCTTAATGAAGAATCATAATGTTTCTGAATAGAAGCACTGTCCTAAATTTCAAAGAAAAGTAGTGGCTCGACTACGGAATTTCACTACAAATAGAATCCAATCGTTAATGTTTCAAAAATTAGTTCAAAAGTGTCTAAATTGAAACTAGTTAGACAGATGAGTATGTTTAAATTTTAATGAAACTCGTAAAGGGCATATTGCACAGTTATCTCAAAAGAGATTTTATACTTCAACTGTAATATTGTTCCTAGCATTATGTTGGAAGACTTTTCTTAAATTGCAGCATTTGAAAAAATTTGTGATATTTCAGTATTCAAATGGAATAATAGAAAAATTAATGAAATAAAAATTTATCTTTATTTGGATACTAGAGATTTCCTATACAAATATTTATTAAGCCAAATGTCATGGACTGCATGATTTCTTGAAGCAAAATGTGTCGTTACCTAAAAGAAGAATTTGTAAATTATTTTTATACTTTTAGCTTTTATATTATTATTTTTATGTTTAAAATTGCTTTCGATTGTTTGCTTTATTACTTATATTGTATTACAGTACATGTTATTTTCATTTTTATATTCATTTGATCTTAAAAATTATTATATTACTTGTTCTATTTATCATATCATGGATTCTCACTCTCAATTCTTATATATCAGAATTTGTACAATGAAAGATAATAGCATCACCAGCCTGTCGAATATTCAAATTCCTAAGATATCTTGATAAAAATTAAATTGAATTTCATTTCAAAACGACTAAAACTTATCCAAGCAAAATACTTCAAAAGCGAACCCTCTTGCGGCCTTCTCATTTTCATATTTCCACGTTTGCTCTCTGAAGTGGTTCCATTCACACATTAACTAATACTTTATTGCTCTCTTCTACTATAAGAGCTTGTTTATCAATATCAGCATAAACTTTATTGAAGAGATCAATAAATTGCACCTGGGCATCACTCATTTGCTTTTCTTGAATTATGATTTTCTTCTGTGTGTCTTCAAGCTCTTGCTGCAGCACCATATTTTCACTCTGGATTTTGCCTAATCTTTCTTGGAGAGATTCATTTTCCAAACTATATCTCTTGACTTTTTCCTTTAACACTTGATTTGGTTCTTCAAGTTCCTCTGCCTTCTGTTCAGCATGCTTCAGTTCTCTCTGTGTGTTTTCTAAAATGTATGTCTTCTCTCTGAGGGATTCATGGACATGGTCTAGCTCATTTTCTAAACTCTTGGCTCTACTTGCAGTCTTAGAGAGTTTTTCAGAAAGGACACCGTTATCCTCTCTTAGACTACACAAGTCATGGTTTAGTTTGTCCTTTAAATGAAGCCACTCATCTCTTTTACCCTCAAAGGAATCCTCAAGGGCTAATTTTGATAACTCATATTTGCCAACGATTTTAATCAACCTGGACGGGTATGATGCCCCATCGTCCTCTAGTTTCTCAATGTTTTGTTCTGCATTCTGCAGTTTAGAGTTCAGCATGGCATTCTGAGCTTTCAGAACGATTATTCGTCGACGGCACTGAAATCCGATTTTTCTTAACGCTTCTTTATTTAATTGTAATTTCTGTTGAAGCTCTTCAATCTTTTCTTTCAACGCTTCAGTTTCTTCTGTGTGGTGCTTTCTGGTGCGCTTATCCTTACTTTTTACTGTGTGTAATTCCATTTGGTGCATGGCAACTTCATACTGTATGATTTCCTTTTTTTTCTGCAGGTATTTTTCCTTTTCGTTCCTAAGAGGAACCTAAAGATAAGAAAAAGAAAAAAATGTTATTCAAAATAAAATTATAAATTCTGATATTTCCATAAAAATTCAAAATAAACGCCAAAGGTCCAAGAAGCATAGTGTCTTCAGAGGAAAAGTTAACTGAGGGAGTTTCACCTATTTCCCATTCTGTTAATTTGCGCAAAGAACAGGACTTAAAACTGCATCATAAATCGAAGATTTGGAACGCGTTTTTGGACCGACAAAGCTGTCTTTCTTTCAGTATATTTGATTTCCTTTTCTCCATACATTTTATCTCACACTGCTGATTCTATTTCAGACATTTCAAGGTCTCTGGAAAGTACTTTCAATACATGATCTCACCTACAATTTGCACAACCTTTATGAGGGAAATACTTATATTTATTTATATTGCTAAGTGTGGAAAAGAAGTGCAGTTCACGAATTTGAAACTATAGATTATTAGAGCAAAAGGGGACACTACTGATGAGTTAGTACATCATTTTATAATTCAAGAACCAGAAGCCTAACGACAGAAAACCATTTGCTGAAAGTCGTGTGGATGGCAATGGACTGAAGCAGAACACAAAATCTTGGAAAAGTCCCCCTTAGATTGACAGTTTTACCAGATTTCAGACATATAATTATATGAACACACACATGTGTGTGTAATTCCATATGTGTACATGTATAATTTTGTGTGTACATATACACATCCACACAGGAACAGATATATCAATATAAATAAATATATAAATGTACATACATAAGTATAAATATATATACATATATATATATACATATATATATGTATAATACGTAGGTATTCAGCAATTGTTCTTCCACTAGGGCTGCTAACTCAACCAATTTGCATCGAGTAATGTTCTCATTAATAAAAACATGAATGGATTAATACCATCTGCTCTAATTTCCACCTGTACTGATATCTTCTTTCATAAATACTTACAGGAATATCGTTCACTTAGTAGTTGTTTAAATTCTACTTTTTGCTACAAATGAACTTTCTCTCTTTTGTATTGACTTCCCAGAGAGAGTGAAAATTCTTCAAGAAGACAGTGCGTGTCTCACACACAGTCTTCGTATACTTCTCAGGGTCTATCACAGTGTTGTTCACATAATTATTATTCACTAATTGATGAAATAACATTTGAACGAGGGAGAAACTGTAATTTCACTGAAATCTTCCATAGTGAAAACTTGCGCGATCAGGGAAATTAGACAAGACATAGTGCCAGTTTGGCCAGAATGCCAATTAATTGACCTACCTCTTCCTACCAAAGATGGATTCTAAATTACTGCTTCCTTGCTGTAACTTCCAGGAGTCAGTTCACACCTAGTTTCTTGACTGCATCCTGATGCAAAAAGCTTTTGACGGTTAATATTTTAATCCAGGTCTTCCAGAAAGAAGGTGAGGGAAAGGAAGACAAGGAGTGATAGGGGAGCTACTTGGGAAACAAAACTTATTTCATTCCAGTGCTGATTTCTGACACCTTGAAAAATTTCTCAAGAATACAAATTCAAAAGAAAAGTAATTTTCAGAAGAATGAGACTGGAACTCATAATAGTTTCTTAACTAAGCCAAGTCTACTGAAATTAGCCAGGTTAAGAAAAGTCTTTTGCAATATTTGGAGATGCTTATCAAAATTTGGGATGTAGTATTATTTGTATAAAATGGACAATGATCTTTATGTCCTTGGAGCAGGGAAACTAATATTTCTTAAGTATCTAATACGTGCCAAGAACAAAGGCCATAACCTTAAGAGATTTACAATCATTATCTCATTTGATTCTTCCAACAACACTGAGAAGTATGTGCTATTATAATCCCCATTTTGTGGCTAAGGAAAGGGAGAAGAATTAAGTGACTTGCCTAGGATCACACAGATAGAATCTGTGGACACATTTGAAGTCAAATCTTTCTAACCCCAGACGCAAATTTCTATCCCTAATTCCCCCAACATACGTCTAAGTGGAGAAATATCCCATCATCAAAAGTTCTTTTTTTGCCTGCTTTGGAAGAGATACGTACTTACTATGCAATTTATGATGACGACTAGGGTGAAATTTGTTTTGAAGAGTATCCGAAATACCTCTTACTATAGATTGTGCCTTCTACAATGATGAATCCATACCTAAATACTTGGAAATGTGGGAAAGCAACTGACAATGGAGAAAGGTATTTGCTAGCATTAAAGGGAACAGGTTAGAAGAATTTGACTGTCATGCTATTGTACGCTTAACTGTACCTTCATTTAAAAAATTTCTGAGAATAATACGAGCAACTGAAAAATAATTTTGTTTTCAATTTCTACTTTGCTCTTTGTGGTCTGGAGAATTCAAAATTTATAAAAATCAGACTAGAACATCTTCAAGTATTTTAGTCCAACCATTTTCAACTGCTGGCAAAATCAACAAATAAACATTTAGTTTCCTTGTTCCTGTTTTCCTACTACTAGGACTACTACTACAAGTACTCCTATCACTAGAACTAATAGTACTGGAACTACAACTAGTACTACTTGTACTACAACAATCATAACAATTGCCTCTACTGACAGTGTGCTTTGAAAGCAAAGTTTTACCGAGAAAGAATGAAGTATCCATTGTTCTGTCCTCAAGAAACTTTATTACAGTTGGGCAAAAAACAGTTAGAAAAGGGAAGTGATAATTTGTCAACAGATGTGAAAACCATAAAGCAATAAATGCTCACTTACATACCCAATTCGGTATTAGGTAATTAGGTGGTATCAGATGAAAAGCGGATTTCAGGAGATTCAGAAATCCTTAGGGGTGAAAAGTCCCAATGGCATTATGGCAAAAATATCGTGCGTTTGGAATGCACAAGCCTGTTGGAGATGAAGAGTAGATAGGTTTTTGATGGGGAGTGCAGATGAGAACGTGTAACTGAGCAAGAAGTGAAGAAGGTATGGAGCTAGATATGCACATGGTGAGATCTGATTGCTGAAGTTAGAAGATATTAATGAAATCATCCATCTCATTACTTTAATTCTCAATTGTATTTTGCAGGTACAATTTACATATTTAGGAATTGTGAAGAAACACCCTTTTCCTGTTATTCAAGGAGAAGTTTCAATGGAAGTATACAAATAATTTTTACTTCACAGCATTGTTTGGGGATTAAATGAGAAAATGATGGTAAAGGTCTTTCTAAACATAAAGAATCATAGAAGTGATTTAGGCATTATGGGTCCTTGGAAAAACACTCATTCTTTGTGTAAGGACAGATAAACCAAATTGTCAACGACATCATGAGTGAATATTAGTATTGAAATTCATGTGCACAAATTGTGGCGGTTGTAGGTCTAACTTTAATTCAACTTAAATGACAGACAGAGCGTTCAGAAAATTTATACTGTTGACGAGCAAAAGGGAAATGTCACACTGCACACAATTTCCATTCATCAGGAACAAATTATTGATCTTTTTGCATACATACTTTACTTTTGGTTTCGTCTACTTGCTTCAGTAGTTTTTCCTTCTCTTCATAATTCCTTCGATAAAATGATGTAACTTGTTGTGAAACTATTCTCATGGATTGATAGTTGCCGGAAACAGGAACTTCTCGCTGAAGATGTCTTTCTCTGGCCTGATAGATATGTGTTCAAATTATTTCTATTGCTGATTTCAGAAAGCAATATTAGCTCATATAAAATAAATATAGTTTCAAAATTCAAATCAAAAGTCATTATAGTTCTGCATGCAATTTAATTTCATCAACATATTCATAATTTTCATAGATTTGAGATATAAATATCTTAGATGGTATTTAACAAAATTCCCGCATGTGGCACATGAGAAAAACGAAACTCCAAAGAGGTTAGTTGAGTTACCCAAGGTCCTAACGTTAGTCGTTTCTAGGGAAAAAGATTGACACTTGGCTCCTGACACAAGAAAGCTCTTTTGATTATTCTACTCAACCTTCATTTAGCATGGATCAAATGCGCACTTTCCACTTGCTCAGTATAATCCTGAGATATCAGAACATTCAGCCTGGTGTCCCCATTGACTCCTTTTTGAGAATAATTACAGCCCCTCAAAAGCTATCTAGGGACTGAAATATTATAGGTGAAATTCACATGGAAAATACTGGAATGAGGGGGGAGGAATGTATACTTTTTTGTACTTGATAGACACATTAATCGTTTCCCATTCCTTTTTTCAGAGAAATTAACTGCCTCATTTCTATGCAGCAACATTTAGAAAGAGGAGGACATCTACAAGAAACGTTTGAATTTTCCTTCCTCTCATTGTTTAACTGGGGAGAAGGAACGTAGGTACCGGTACGCATGTCAGGCTTGGTAAAAGCGTTTGATATGAATGATTTGTTTTGCTCAAAGCCAAAATGAAAACAACAAATATGGTCACTAGGCACTGTTCACATCTTCAAGAGTCTTTGCTAAGCCTTCAAAGAATTCCTGTTCCTGTTCAGATAGGAATTACACTCCTGGTTTCAGTCAATCGACAAAAAAAAGGAAACTATGAAAGAATATGCTAGTTCTCCCACTAATCTATACACAGCACGTTGCAAGTTCAGCGATTTGTACATACAGACGTATTCATCCATTCTCATATGTGTATGTGTACATATACACGCAAGATGCAAAGTCATGTGTGTATAGACTGATACACTGCAAAAATTCATCTCTAATTTCATCATAGTGCAACGCAAATTATTGCATAAGTTATGAATACCAAATGAAGCAAAAATCAAAAGAGATCAAAATTTTTTCTCTAATTAGGCACGATGAAGGAATTTGTGAAACTAACTGTAACTAAAGTCTGGGAAGTTATTTTGAAGAAAACATAAGGCTAAAAGGAGACAATGTAAAGTTGAGACAGTAAAATGGGCACAATGTACTGAATTCCCATAAGGTTACTAAATTCTGCTTTGGAAGGATAAGATAAAATTTTCAACTTTTTTAGATGAATTATTTCCCAGTACAATATATGGTATAATGGACACTCATTGTATATATGAAAAATCACAGAAAATGAGAGCTGGTATTAGACTGTGTAAAGTTATTCTTATTCAACAACTAAACGGCCGTGATTCCAGAACTTGCAATTTTGCACATCGAGCAAGAATTATTCGTAAAACAATAAAAAAATACTGACATTAAAATATTACTAGTGAAGCACAATTAAAAAATAAGATTATTAACCCAAAAAGTTAACGTTTAATGCAGAAAAATGATCTTTTGGAATAGAATTGCTGTCCTCACTTGGAAAGAAAAATAGTGTCTAGACTACGGAATTTCACTACAAATATAATCCAGTTGTTAATGCATCAAAAGGTAGTTGAGAGGAGTCTGAATTGAAACTAATCATATTGTGGAATATGTTTAAATGCTAATGAGATGTCTAATGGGAATATTCCACAGAATCAAACAAGAAATTTTACCTTTCAACTGTTATATAATTCCTAGCATTTTTGTGTAAGATCTCTCTTCAACTTCAGCATTTGAAATAATTTATTCCATTTCAGAGTTCAAATGGGATATTAGGAAAATTATTAAAATGGAAAAAATTATCTGCATTTATGAGGCAGCGATTTCCCCTACAAATATTTATGAAACCAAAATGTCATGGACTCTGAGTCTTCTTAAGGTAAAAAGCATTTTTTTATTTTTATTTTTATTTCGTTTTTATGTTATTATTTTTATGTATCACATTATTTTCATTTCTTAATTTCATTGCTTACTTTTTATTACAGTATGTTTAATTATTATTGCATTCATATTATCTTAAAAATCATGACATTACTTGTTCTATTTATCATATTATGGATTCTCATTCTCAATTCTTACATATCAGCATTTCCCCAATGAAAGTTGATAACCTCACCAGCCTGTTGAGAATTCAAATTTCTAAATTATCTTGATTAAAATTACTTTGACTTTCATTTCAAAAAGCTATATCGTTATCCAAGTATGACATTTAATGACCGAACCCTCTTTCAGCCTTCTCAATTTCATATTTACACATTTGTTCTCCTAAGTGGTTACATTCACTGACTAACACTTTCTTGCTGTCTTCTACTAGAAGAACTTGTTTTTCACTATCAGTATAAAGTTTGTTGAAGAGATCAATAAACTGTACCTGAGCATAGCTCAGTTGCTTTTCTTTCATCGTGACTTTCTTCTGTGTGTCTTCAAGCGCTTGCTGAAGCACCATATTTTCACTCTGGATTTGCCGTAACCTTGCTTGGAGAGATTCATTTTCCAAACTACATCTGTTGAGTTTTTCCTTTAACACTCGATTTGTTTCTTCAAGTTCCTTTGCCTTCTCTTCAGCATGGTTCAGTTCTCTCTGTGTGTTTTCTACAATATATGTCTTTTCTCTGAGGGATTCATGAACATGGTCTAGCTCATTTTCTAAACTCTTGGCTCCACTTTCAGCCTGAGAGAGTTCTTCAGAAAGGAAAGCATGGTTCTCTCTTAAACTAGACAAGTCACTGTTTAACTTGTCCTGTACATGAAGCCACTCATCTCTTGCTTCCTGAAAGGAATGTTCAAGGGCTAGTTTGGACGCCTCACTTTGCTTATAATCGTCAATAACAGACATCAGACGAGACCTGTATGATTCAATTTCGCTCTCTAGTCTCTCTGTGTTTTCTTTTGCATTCTCCAATTGAGAGTTCAGCGCTACATTCTCAGCTTTCAGAACCTTTACTTGGCCACTGTATTGAAATCGGATTTTTCTTAATGCTTCTCTATTCCACTGTAATTCCTGTTGAAGCTCCTCATTCTTCTCTTTCAAAGCTTCAGTTTCTTCTCTGTGGTGCTTTCTGGTTTGCTGATTCTTAATTTTTACTGTTTTTAATTCCACTTTGTGCATGGCAACTTCATACTGGATGATGTCCTTTTTCTCCTGCAAATATTTTTCCTTTACATTCCTAACAGGAACCTAAACATAAGGAAAAGAAAAGAAAATGTTATTCAAAATAAAATGACTTATTCGGATATTTCCTTAAAAATTCAAAGGAAACGCCAAGGGGCCAAGAAGCATAGTGTATTTAAAGAAAAAGTTAACTGAGGGACTTTCACCTCTTTCCCATTTCTATCAATTTGCTGAAAGAATACGGCTGAAAACTGCTTCATCAACCAGAAGATTTGGACACCATTTTTGAACTCACAAAGCTGTCTGTCTTTCAGTAGATTTGGTTTCCTTTTCTCCATACATTCTGTCTCACACTGATGATTCTATCTGAGACATGTCAAGGTTTTTGGAAAGGACTTTCAGTACATCATCTCACCTAAAATTTGCACCACCCTTGTGAGGGAAATATTTATATTCCTTCATATTGCTAATTGTGTAACAGAAGTGCACTTCACGCACGTAAAACTATAGATTGTTCGAGCAATAATGGACACTACTGATGAGTTAGTACTTCATTTTACAAATCAAGAACCAGAAGCCTAAAGACAGAAAATCATTTGTCGAAAGCCAACTGGATGGCAATGACTGAAGCAGAACACAAAATCTTGGAAAAGTCACCCTTAGATGCAGAGTTTTAACAAACTTCAGACACATATTTGTAAAAACACACACATATATGTGCATGTATCAACGTATGTGTACATGTATATTTTTGTGTGTGCATATACACATTCACAGAGGAACAAATATATCAATATAAATAAATATATAAATATAAATGTACATGTTAATATAGATAGATAGATACATAGATAGACAGACAGACAGATAGACAGATAGATAGATAGATGATAGATAGATAGATAGATAGATAGATAGATAGATAGACAGACAGACAGATAGACAGATAGATAGATAGATATAGATATACAATAGGTAGGTTTTCAGCAATTGTTCTTCCAGTAGGGCTGCTAACTCAACCAAATTGCATCAAGTAATGTTTGCATTAGGAAAAACATGAATGGATTACTACCATCTGCTCTAACGTGCAACTTTAGTGATATCTCCCTTTTGTAAATGCTTACTGGAAAATCGCTCACTTCGTAGTTGTTTAAATTCTACCGTTTGTTATAAATGAAGTTTCTCTATTTTGTGTTAACTTCCACAGAGAGTGAAAATTCTTCAAGGAGACAGTGCACGTCTGACACACAGTCTTTTATCCTGCTCAGGATCTATCACAGTGTTGTTCACATAGACAGTATTCACTAGTTGATGAAATAACGTTTGAACAAGGAAGAAACTGTAATTTCACTAAATTCTTACATACTGAAAACTTTCACGATCAGGGAAATTACACAAGAAATGGTGCCAGTTTGGCCAGAATGCCAATAAAATGACCTACTTCTTGCTGCCAACGATGGACTCTAAGTTACTGCTTGCTTGGTATACCTTCCAGGAGTCAGTTCACACCTCGTTTCTTGACTGAAACCTGAAGCCAAAAGCTTATGAAGGTTCATATTTTAATCCAAGTCTTTCAGAAAGAAGTTGAGAGAAATGAAGACAAGAAGTGATAGGGGCGTTACTTGGGAAACAGAACTTATTTCATTCCAGTGCTCATTTCTGACACCTTGAAAAATTTCTCAAGCATGGACATTGAAAAGAAAAGTCATTTTCAGAAGAATGAGATTGGAATTCATAATAGTTTCTTAACTAAGCTGAGTACACTGAAATTGGCCAGGTTAAGAAAACTCTTTTGCAATATTAGGAGATGATTATCCAAATGTGGGAGGCAGTATTATTTATATATAGTGGACGTTGGTCTTTATGCTTTTGGAGCAGGGAAACTAGCATTTCCTAAGTGTCCAATATGTGCCAACAATAAAGGCCATAAACATAAGAGATTTACAATAATGATCTCATTTGATTCTCACAACAACCCTGAGAAGTATGTACTAGTATTATCCCCATTTTGTGGCTGAGGAAACTGAGAAAAACTAAGTGACTTGCCTAGGATCACACAGACAGAATCTCCGGACACATTTGAAGTCAGATTTTTCTAACCCCAGACCCAAATTTCTATCGCTAATTCCCCCAACATACGTCTAAGTGGAGAAATATCTCATCATCCAAAGTTCTTTTTTAACCTGCTTTGGCAGAGTTACTTACTTACTTTTCAAGTTATGGTGACTACCAGGGTGAAATTGCGGTTGGAAGAATCTCAGAAATCTCCCTTACTATACTTTGTGCCTTCCACCATGATGAATAGCATGCAGAAATACATGGAAATGTGGGAAAGCAACTGACAATGGAGAAGGCTATTTGATAGTATTAAAGGGAAGGGGCTAGAAGAATTTAACTGTCATGCTATTGTACGCTTAACTGCACTTTCATTTTAATAATTTCGAAGAATGATCACAGAAACTACAATACTTTCGTATTGAATTTCTACTTTTGGCGTCTGGGAAATTGAAACTTTATATAAAATCAGACTACAGAAACTCAAAGTACTCTAGCCCAACCATTACCTTAGAACAAATTTAATTTTAGGTAAACTTGCAACTCCTGGCAAAATCAACAGAAAACATTGAGTTTCCTTGTTTCTGTTTTTCTACTGCTAGTGCTACCACTACAAGTACTACTATCACTAGAACTACTAGTACTAGAACTACTACTAGTACTACTTGTACTGAAAAAATAATAACAATTACTTCTCATGACAGCATGCTTTGAAAACAACGTTCTATCAAAAATAACGAAGTCTAAATGATCACTGTCCTCAAGGAAATCTATGATAGTTGGGCAAACAAGAGGTAGAACACGGAAGTAATAGTTTGTTAACAGATGTGAACAGCATAAAGAAATAAATACCCAATGAGGTCATATCAAATGAAAAGTGGATTTCAGGAGATTCAGAAATCCATATGGGTGATAAGTCCCAATGGCCTTATGGCAAACGAATCATGCTTTTGGAAGGCACAAGCATGCGGGAGGTAAAGAGTCGATAGGTTTTTGACGGGTAGTGCAGATGAGGACGTGTAACTGTGTGTAAGCCAGAAGAAGAGTGTGAAGAAGGTATGGAGCCAGAAATCTACATGGTGAGATCAGATCGATGAAGTTAGAGGATATTAATGAAATCATCCATCTCATTACTTGAATTCTCAATTGCATTTTGCAGGTACAATTTACATATTTACAAATTGTGAAGAGACAACCTTTTCCTGTTGTTCAAGGAGAAGTTTCAACGTAAGTAAACAAGTAATTTCTACTTCACAGTATTGCTTCGGGATTAAAAGAGAAAATAATGGTAAAGGTCTTTCTAAACATAAGGAATCATAGAAATGATTTAGGCATTATGGGTCCTTGGGAAAACACCTCACTCTTTCTGTAAAGACAGATAAACCAAATTGTCAAGGACATCATGAGTGAATATTTGTATTGAAATTCGTGTGCACACATTGTGGAGTTTGTAGGTCTAATTTAATTCGACTTAATTGACAGACAGAGCATTCAGAAAATTTATACTGTTGACGAGAAAAAGGGAAATGTCACACTGCACACAATTTCCATTCATCAGGAACAAATTATTGATCTTTTTGCATACATACTTTATTTTTGGTTTCATCTACTTGCTTCGGTAGTTTTTCCTTCTCTTCATAATTCCTTCGATAAAATGATGTAACTTGTTGCGAAACTATTCTCATGGCTTGGTAGTTGCCAGAAACAGGAACTTCTCGCTGAAGATTTCTTTCTCTGGCCTGAGAGATATATGTCCAAATTATTTCTATTGCTGATTTCAGAAAGCAGAATTAGCTCATATGAAATAAATATCATGTCAAAATTCACATCAAAAGTCATTATAGTTCTGCATGCAATTTAATTTCATCAACATATTCATAATTTTCATAGATTTGCGGTATTAATATCTTAGATGTTATTTAACAAAATTCAATCATGTTGCACATGAGAAAAACGAAACTCCAAAGAGGTTAGTTGAGTTACCCAAGCTCCTAACGTTAGTCGTTTCTAGGGACAAAGATTGACACTTGGCTCCTGACACGAGAAAGCTCTTTTGATTATTCTACTCAACCTTCATTTAGCATGGGTCAAATGAAATCTTTCTACTTGCTCAAACATTCAGCCTGATTTCCCATTACCTGTTTTTTGAGCATAATTGTATCACCTCAAAAGTTATCTAGGGACTAAAATATTATAGGTGAGACTCACATGGAAGGGAATGGAATGAGCGGGGAGGAATGTATACTTTTTTGTACTTGATAGCCACATTAATGGTTTCCTATTCCGTTTTTCAGAAAAGTTAACTGCCTCATTTCTATGCACCAACCTATAGAATGAAGAGGACATCTACAAGAAACGTTTGAATTTTCCTTCCTCTCATTGTTTAACTCGGGGGAAGGAACGTAGGTACTGGTACGCATGTCAGGCTTGGTAAAAGCGCTTCACATGAATGATGTGCTTTGCTCAAAGCCACAATGAGAAGAACACATATGGTCACTAGCTGCTGTTCCCATCTTCAAGAGTCTTTGCTAAGCCTTCAAAGAATTCCTTTTCCTGTTCTGATAGGAATTACACGCCTGGTTTCAGTCCATCGGCAAAAAAAAAGGAAACTGCGGAAAACATGCTAGCTCTCCCGCTTATGCATATATAGCACATTACAAAATCAGAGTTTTGTACCTGCAGACGTATTCATTCATTCACATATGTGTATAAGCAAATATACACACAGAGATACAAAGTCGTGTGTTTATGGACTGTTATACTGCAGAAATTCATCTCTGCTTTCATCGTAGTGCCAGGCAAGTTATTGCATAAATTATGAATACCAAATGAAGCCCCAAATCAAAAGAAATCAAAATGTTTTCTCCTATTAGACAAGTTGAAATACTTTGTGAAACTAAATTTAACTAAAGTCTGGTAAGTTGTTTTGAAGAAAACGTAAGGCTAAAAGAAGACAATGTAAAGTTGAGAAAGTAAAATGGGCGCAATTCACTGAATTCTTACATGTTAACTAAATTCTACCATTGAATGACAAGATAAAATTTTCATATTTTTTAGATGAAATTATTACCCAGTACAATATATGGTACAATGGACGCTCATTGTATATATGACAAATCACAGAAAATGAGAGCTGCTATTAGACTGTGTAAAGCTGTTCTTATTCAACAACTAAAAGGCAGTGATACCAGAACTTGCAATTTTGCACACCGAGCAAGAATTATTAGTAAAACAATAAAAAGTACTGAGATTAAAAAAAAATTGGTAGTGAAGCACAATAAAAAATAATATTAGTAACCCCAAAATTAACCTCTTTTTGAATAGAATTACCGTCCTAAATTGAAAAGAAAAGGAGTGTCTAGACTCTGGATTTTCACTACAACTATCATCCTGTCGTTAGCTTTGCAAAGAGTAGTTCAGAGGAATCTGAATTGAAACTCGTCAGAATGTTGAGCATGTTTAAATGTTAATGAGATGTCTAATGGGAATATTCCAGAGTATCTCAAAAGAAATATTATCTTTCAACTGTTACATTATTCCTAGCATTTTTTGGTAAGACTTCTCTTAAACTTCAGCGTTGGAATTAATTTATTCCATTTCAATATTCAAATAGAATATTAGGAAAATTAATAATATAAAAAATTATTTGTGTTTATACACTAGCGATTTCCCTTACAAATATTTATGAAACCAAAATGTCATGGCCTCTAGAATTTCTTCAATCAAAATGAGTCATCTTATCTACAAAAGCATTTTCTAATTTTAGTTTTATTTGGTTTTTAAATTATTATTTTATATGTCACATTATTTTCATTTAGGTTAATTACTTATATTTTATTACAGGATATTTACTTATTATTGCAATCATATTATCTTCAAAATCATGATATTACTTGTTCTATTTATCATATTATGGATTCTCATTCTCAATTCTTACATATCAGCATTTCCACAATGAAAGTTGATAACCTCACCAGCCTGTTGAAAATTCAAATTCCTAAATTATTTTGATTACAATTACTTTGACTTTCATTTCAAAAAGCTTTATCTTTGTCCAAGTATGACATTTAATGACCCAATCCTCTTTCAGCCTTCTCAATTTCATATTTACACATTTCTTCTCCAAAGTGGTTACATTCACTGACTAACACTTTCTTGCTCTCCTCTACTAGAAGAACTTGTTTTTCACTATCAGCATAAAGTTTGTTGAAGAGATCAATAAACTGTACCTGGGCATCACGCAGTTGCTTTTCTTTCATCGTGACTTTCTTCTGTGTGTCTTCAAGCGCTTGCTGAAGCACCATATTTTCACTCTGGATTTGCCCTAATCTTTCTTGGAGAGATTCATTTTCCAAACTACATCTGTTGAGTTTTTCCTTCAACACTCGATTTGTTTCTTCAAGTTCCTTTGCCTTCTCTTCAGCATGGTTCAGTTCTCTCTGTGTGTTTTCTACAATATATGTCTTTTCTCTGAGGGATTCATGGACATGGCCTAGCTCATTTTCTAAACTCTTGGCTCCACTTTCAGCCTGAGAGAGTTCTTCAGAAAGGAAAGCATGGTTCTCTCTTAAACTAGACAAGTCACTGTTTAACTTGTCCTGTACATGAAGCCACTCATCTCTTGCTTCCTGAAAGGAATGTTCAAGGGCTAGTTTGGACGCCTCACTTTGCTCATAATCGTCAATAACAGACATCAGACGAGACCTGTATGATTCAATTTCGCTCTCTAGTCTCTCTGTGTTTTCTTTTGCATTCTCCAATTGAGAGTTCAGCGCTGCATTCTCAGCTTTCAGAACCTTTACTTGGCCACTGTATTGAAATCGGATTTTTCTTAATGCTTCTCTATTCCATTTTAATTCCTGTTGAAGCTCCTCATTCTTCTCTTTCAAAGCTTCAGTTTCTTCTCTGTGGTGCTTTCTGGTTCGCTGATCCTTAATTTTTACTGTTTTTAATTCCACTTTGTGCATGGCAACTTCATACTGGATGATTTCATTTTTCTCCTGCAAGTATTTTTCCTTTACATTCCTAACAGGAACCTAAACATAAGAAAAAGAAAAGAAAGTGTTATTCAAAATAAAATGACTTATTCTGATATTTCCTTCAAAATTCAAAGGAAACGCCAAGGGGCCAAGAAGCATAGTGTATTTAGAGAAAAAGTTCACTGAGGGACTTTCACCTCTTTCCCATTTCTATCAATTTGCTGAAAGAATACGACTGAAACTGCTTCATCAACCAGAAGATTTGGGCACCATTTTTGAACTCACAAAGCTGTCTGTCTTTCAGTAGATTTGGTTTCCTTTTCTCCATACATTCTGTCTCACACTGATGATTCTATCTGAGACATGTCAAGGTTTTTGGAAAGGACTTTCAGTACATTATCTCACCTAAAATTTGCACCACCCTTGTGAGGGAAATATTTATATTCCTTCATATTGCTAATTGTGTAACAGAAGTGCACTTCACGCACGTAAAACTATAGACTGTTCGAGCAATAATGGACACTACTGATGAGTTAGTACTTCATTTTACAAATCAAGAACCAGAAGCCTAAAGACAGAAAATCATTTGTCGAAAGCCATCTGGATGGCAATGGACTGAAGCAGAACACAAAATCTTGGAAAAGTCATCCTTAGATGCAGAGTTTTAACAAACTTCAGACACATATTTGTAAAAACACACACATATATGTGCATGTATCAACGTATGTGTACATGTATATTTTTGTGTGTGCATATACACATGCACACAGGAACAAATATATCAATATAAATAAATATATAAATATAAATGTACATGTTAATATAGATAGATAGATACATAGATAGACAGACAGACAGATAGACAGATAGATAGATAGATATAGATATACAATAGGTAGGTATTCAGCAATTGCTCTTCCAGTAGGGCTGCTAACTCAACCAAATTGCATCAAGTAATGTTTGCATTAGGAAAAACATGAATGGATTACTACCATCTGCTCTAACGTGCAACTTTAGTGATATCTCCTTTATAAATGCTTACTGGAAAATTCTTCACTTCGTAGTTGTTTAAATTCTACCGTTTGTTATAAATGAAGTTTCTCTATTTTGTGTTAACTTCCACAGAGAGTGAAAATTCTTCAAGGAGACAGTGCACGTCTGACACACAGTCTTTTATCCTGCTCAGGATCTATCACAGTGTTGTTCACATAGACAGTATTCACTAGTTGATGAAATAACGTTTGAACAAGGAAGAAACTGTAATTTCACTAAATTCTTACATACTGAAAACTTACACGATCAGGGAAATTACACAAGAAATGGTGCCAGTTTGGCCAGAATGCCCATAAAATGACCTACTTCTTGCTGCCAACGATGGACTCTAAGTTACTGCTTGCTTGGTATACCTTCCAGGAGTCAGTTCACACCTCGTTTCTTGACTGCAACCTGAAGCCAAAAGCTTATGAAGGTTCATATTTTAATCCAAGTCTTTCAGAAAGAAGGTGAGAGAAATGAAGACAAGAAGTGATAGGGGCGTTGCTTGGGAAACAGAACTTATTTCATTCCAGTGCTCATTTCTGACACCTTGAAAAATTTCTCAAGCATGGACATTGAAAAGAAAAGTCATTTTCAGAAGAATGAGATTGGAATTCATAATAGTTTCTTAACTAAGCTGAGTACACTGAAATTGGCCAGGTTAAGAAAACTCTTTTGCAATATTAGGAGATGATTATCCAAATGTGGCAGGCAGTATTATTTATATATAGTGGACATTGGTCTTTATGCTTTTGGAGCAGGGAAACTAGCATTTCCTAAGTGTCCAATATGTGCCAACAATAAAGGCCATAAACATAAGAGATTTACAATAATGATCTCATTTGATTCTCACAACAACCCTGAGAAGTATGTACTAGTATTATCCCCATTTTGTGGCTGAGGAAACTGAGAAAAACTAAGTGACTTGCCTAGGATCACACAGACAGAATCTCCGGACACATTTGAAGTCAGATTTTTCTAACCCCAGACGCAAATTTCTATCGCTAATTCCCCCAACATACGTCTAAGTGGAGAAATATCTCATCATCCAAAGTTCTTTTTTAACCTGCTTTGGCAGAGTTACTTACTTACTTTTCAAGTTATGGTGACTACCAGGGTGAAATTGCGGTTGGAAGAATCTCAGAAATCTCCCTTACTATACGTTGTGCCTTCCACCATGATGAATAGCATGCAGAAATACATGGAAATGTGGGAAAGCAACTGACAATGGAGAAAGCTATTTGATAGTATTAAAGGGAAGGGGCTAGAAGAATTTAACTGTCATGCTATTGTACGCTTAACTGCACTTTCATTTTAATAATTTCGAAGAATGATCACAGAAACTACAATACTTTCGTATTGAATTTCTACTTTTGGCGTCTGGGAAATTGAAACTTTATATAAAATCAGACTAGAGAAACTCAAAGTACTCTAGCCCAACCATTACCTTAGAACAAATTTAATTTTAGGTAAACTTGCAACTCCTGGCAAAATCAACAGAAAACATTGAGTTTCCTTGTTCCTGTTTTTCTACTGCTAGTGCTACCACTACAAGTACTACTATCACTAGAACTACTAGTACTAGAACTACTACTAGTACTACTTGTACTGAAAAAATAATAACAATTACTTCTCTTGACAGCATGCTTTGAAAACAACGTTCTATCAAAAATAACGAAGTCTAAATGATCACTGTCCTCAAGGAAATCTATGATAGTTGGGCAAACAAGAGGTAGAACACGGAAGTAATAGTTTGTTAACAGATGTGAACAGCATAAAGCAATAAATACCCAATGAGGTCATATCAAATGAAAAGTGGATTTCAGGAGATTCAGAAATCCATATGGGTGAAAAGTCCCAATGGCATTATGGCAAACGAATCATGCTTTTGGAAGGCACAAGCATGCTGGAGGTAAAGAGTCGATAGGTTTTTGACGGGTAGTGCAGATGAGGACGTGTAACTGTGTGTAAGCCAGAAGAAGAGTGTGAAGAAGGTATGGAGCCAGAAATCTACATGGTGAGATCAGATCGATGAAGTTAGAGGATATTAATGAAATCATCCATCTCATTACTTGAATTCTCAATTGCATTTTGCAGGTACAATTTACATATTTACAAATTGTGAAGAGACAACCTTTTCCTGTTGTTCAAGGAGAAGTTTCAACGTAAGTAAACAAGTAATTTCTACTTCACAGTATTGCTTCGGAATTAAAAGAGAAAATAATGGTAAAGATCTTTCTAAACATAAGGAATCATAGAAATGATTTAGGCATTATGGGTCCTTGGGAAAACACCTCACGCTTTCTGTAAAGACAGATAAACCAAATTGTCAAGGACATCATGAGTGAATATTTGTATTGAAATTCGTGTGCACACATTGTGGAGTTTGTAGGTCTAATTTAATTCGACTTAATTGACAGAGCGTTCAGAAAATTTATACTGTTGACGAGAAAAAGGGAAATGTCACACTGCACACAATTTCCATTCATCAGGAACAAATTATTGATCTTTTTGCATACATACTTTACTTTTGGTTTCATCTACTTGCTTCGGTAGTTTTTCCTTCTCTTCATAATTCCTTCGATAAAATGATGTAACTTGTTGCGAAACTATTCTCATGGCTTGGTAGTTGCCAGAAACAGGAACTTCTCGCTGAAGATTTCTTTCTCTGGCCTGAGAGATATATGTCCAAATTATTTCTATTGCTGATTTCAGAAAGCAAAATTAGCTCATGTGAAATAAATATCATGTCAAAATTCACATCAAAAGTCATTATAGTTCTGCATGCAATTTAATTTCATCAACATATTCATAATTTTCATAGATTTGCGGTATTAATATCTTAGATGTCATTTAACAAAATTCCCACATGTTGCACATGAGAAAAACCAAACTCCAAAGAGGTTAGTTGAGTTACCCAAGCTCCTAACGTTAGTCGTTTCTAGGGACAAAGATTGACACTTGGCTCCTGACACGAGAAAGCTCTTTTGATTATTCTACTCAACCTTCATTTAGCATGGGTCAAATGAGATCTTTCTACTTGCTCAAACATTCAGCCTGATTTCCCATTGCCTGTTTTTTGAGCATAATAGTATCACCTCAAAAGTTATCTAGGGACTAAAATATTATAGGTGAGACTCACATGGAAGGGAATGGAATGAGCGGGGAGGAATGGATACTTTTTTGTACTTGATAGCCACATTAATGGTTTCCCATTCCGTTTTTCAGAAAAGTTAACTGCCTCATTTCTATGCACCAACCTTTAGAATGAAGAGGACATCTACAAGAAACGTTTGAATTTTCCTTCCTCTCATTGTTTAACTCGGGGGAAGGAACGTAGGTACTGGTACGCATGTCAGGCTTGGTAAAAGCGCTTCACATGAATGATGTGCTTTGCTCAAAGCCACAATGAGAAGAACACATATGGTCACTAGCTGCTGTTCCCATCTTCAAGAGTCTTTGCTAAGCCTTCAAAGAATTCCTTTTCCTGTTCTGATAGGAATTACACGCCTTGTTTCAGTCCATCGGCAAAAAAAAATCAAACTGCGGAAAATATGCTAGCTCTCCCACTTATGCATATATAGCACATTACAAAATCAGAGTTTTGTACCTGCAGACGTATTCATTCATTCACATATGTGTATAAGCAAATATACACACAGAGATACAAAGTCGTGTGTTTATGGACTGTTATACTGCAGAAATTCATCTCTGCTTTCATCATAGTGCCAGGCAAGTTATTGCATAAATTATGAATACCAAATGAAGCCCCAAATCAAAAGAAATCAAAATGTTTTCTCCTATTAGACAAGTTGAAATACTTTGTGAAACTAAATTTAACTCAAGTCTGGTAAGTTGTTTTGAAGAAAACGTAAGGCTAAAAGAAGACAATGTAAAGTTGAGAAAGTAAAATGGGCGCAATTCACTGAATTCTTACATGTTAACTAAATTCTACCATTGAATGACAAGATAAAATTTTCATATTTTTTAGATGAAATTATTACCCAGTACAATATATGGTACAATGGACGCTCATTGTATATATGACAAATCACAGAAAATGAGAGCTGCTATTAGACTGTGTAAAGCTGTTCTTACTCAACAACTAAAAGGCAGTGATACCAGAACTTGCAATTTTGCACACCGAGCAAGAATTATTAGTAAAACAATAAAAAGTACTGAGATTAAAAAAAAATTGGTAGTGAAGCACAATAAAAAATAATATTAGTAACCCCAAAATTAACCTCTTTTTCAATAGAATTACCGTCCTAAATTGAAAAGAAAAGGAGTGTCTAGACTCTGGATTTTCACTACAACTATCATCCTGTCGTTAGCGTTGCAAAGAGTAGTTCAGAGGAATCTGAATTGAAACTCGTCAGAATGTTGAGCATGTTTAAATGTTAATGAGATGTCTAATGGGAATATTCCAGAGTATCTCAAAAGAAATGTTATCTTTCAACTGTTACATTATTCCTAGCATTTTTTGGTAAGACTTCTCTTAAACTTCAGCGTTGGAATTAATTTATTCCATTTCAATATTCAAATAGAATATTAGGAAAATTAATAATATAAAAAATTATTTGTGTTTATACACTAGCGATTTCCCTTACAAATATTTATGAAACCAAAATGTCATGGCCACTAGAATTTCTTCAATCAAAATGAGTCATCTTATCCACAAAAGCGTTTTCTAATTTTAGTTTTATATTGTTTTTAAATTATTATTTTATATGTCACATTATTTTCATTTAAGTTAATTACTTATATTTTATTACAGGATATTTACTTATTATTGCAATCATATTATCTTCAAAATCACGATATTACTTGTTCTGTTTATCATATTATGGATTCTCATTCTCAATTCTTACATATCAGCATTTTCCCAGTGAAAGTTGATAACCTCACCAGCCTGTTGAGAATTCAAATTCCTAAATTATCTTGATTAAAATTACTTTGACTTTCATTTCAAAAAGCTTTATCTTTGTCCAAGACATTTAATGACCGAACCCTCTTTCAGCCTTCTCAATTTCATATTTACACATTTGTTCTCCTAAGTGGTTACATTCACTGACTAACACTTTCTTGCTGTCTTCTACTAGAAGAAGTTGTTTTTCACTATCAGCATAAATTTTGTTGAAGAGATCAATAAACTGTACCTGGGCATCACGCAGTTGCTTTTCTTTCATCGTGACTTTCTTCTGTGTGTCTTCAAGCGCTTGCTGAAGCACCATATTTTCACTCTGGATTTGCCCTAATCTTTCTTGGAGAGATTCATTTTCCAAACTACATCTGCTGAGTTTTTCCTTTAACACTCGATTTGTTTCTTCAAGTTCCTTTGCCTTCTCTTCAGCATGGTTCAGTTCTCTCTGTGTGTTTTCTACAATATATGTCTTTTGTCTGAGGGATTCATAGACATGGCCTAGCTCATTTTCTAAACTCTTGGCTCCACTTTCAGCCTGAGAGAGTTCTTCAGAAAGCAAAGCATGGTTCTCTCTTAAACTAGACAAGTCACTGTATAACTTGTCCTGTACATGAAGCCACTCATCTCTTGCTTCCTGAAAGGAATGTTCAAGGGCTAGCTTGGACGCCTCACTTTGCTCATAATCGTCAATAACAGACATCAGACGAGACCTGTATGATTCAATTTCGCCCTCTAGTCTCTCTGTGTTTTGTTTTGCAGTGTCCAATTTAGAATTCAGCACTGCATTCTCAGCTGTCACAACATTTACTTCTTCACTGTACTGTACTCTGATTGCTGTTAGTATTTCTGCATTCAACTGTAATTTCTGATGAAGATAATCATTCTTTTCCTTTAAAATTTCTATATGGTTTTCTTTGTCTCGATTCTTAATTTTTAGTGTATCTACTTCGAGTTTGAGCATGGCATTTTCATCCTCTAAGATTTGATTTTTGTCGAACAGATATTTTTCTTTCTCATGGCTGTCAGGAATCTAAACATAATAAACAGAAAAAAAGTGCTACTCAAAATAAAGTTATGGATGCTGATTATTCCCTAGCAATTCCACATAAACGCCAAGGTACCAAGAAGCATACTTTAGTAAAACAAAATTAAAATGAGGGAGTTTGCCCTATTTCACATTTCTCTCAGAGTCAGTTTTCACAAAGAACACATTTTAAAAGTGCTTCATTAATCAAAAGACATGGAGTGTACTTTTAGGCCTAGAAAGCTTATATTTTATTTCCTTTGCTCTGTCCATTCTATTCCACGCTGATAAGTCATATTGTTAATAGAATTAAAATACTTAATATTTTCAAACTGCCTCTTCTATGTTGAGTTATTTTACTCATTTTCAGTGTTGTGCAATCTCTTCTGTATATCTTAGATTCTTTTCCCTTTCCCCCACCTCCTTTCTTCTTCTCTCTCCACTTACTGCCTTACACGGTGTACGATCTTATAGAGCATCAATATCTTGTCTTATATCTTATCTAGTATCTTGTATCTATACATACATTCCTATTAAGTGCATTTTTACCTTAGTTATACTCCCTAGAAGAATTAAAATGAACGGGGGAAACCATAAAACAAAATGTAACAGAAAAGACAATGCTGTGCTACATTCTGCGATCAAATTTCATAGTTGTTTCTCAGCATGTGGAAGGCATTTTGCTTCAAGAAGCCAAAGGGAATTTTTTAAGTCCTTGCAATGCAACGAGGTACTACATCTACAAGAATATTTCCTCACACACTCTGGTTGTTCCTGCATACAATATTTTCCTGGTGCTGCTCCTGTCACTCATCATCAGTTCACATAAGTCCTTCCAGCCCTCTCTAAAGTCTTCGTGACACATTGCCTTTGGTGGTATTCAGCAAAGTACTTCCCATACATTGTCTCACCTAAGCCTTGCCACACCCTGATGCGGGAAATATTGATATTCTTCTCCCCGTTTTACAGATTAGAACTTAGGTTAGGATACATTATTGAACAACCTGTCCATTATCACACTCAGTAAGTATCAGCAGCAATATCTCAATCCAGGTCTCTTCAGACTCCAAATCTAGCACACTTTTTTCAATAGCTTATTTCCTTTCAGCAGTTGATATTAAGAATTTGTCCTAAATGGAGACTCCTTGCCCTGGTACAATGAACTTCACTCCAGAACAATGAACTCATAAGTCTTATGTTTCTTAGTAGAAGTCTTACGAATAATCGATTTTCTCATGGATGTGTTGCATTTTCATAGCATCATTGATTTAAAACTTTTAGAAGTTATCAAGTTGAAATCTCTCATTTTAGGGAAGGGAAAAGTCAGGCCTAGAATGTGGTCCCCTACTGATGGTAACCTAGTCTTAACCATGACATGTTAAAGAAATGATGAAAGAATTATTGGGGCCAAATAATAAAATATGACTATTGCACTCCCATCACAACCAAACTCCTCCATGAGCGTTGGATCCCGTTCAGGACCAGAGAACAGAGTTTTGTCCAATAGCTTAGAAGCTGCATTCTATGATATCTTTTCTAAAAAGCCAGAAGGAGAGCATGAATTGGTCACAGGTGAGTTCAATGAAGCACTCCAGTGTGCAAGCACCAAAGGACTACTAAGGGCCAACAACCCAAATGGTTTACTTCAAACAACTGTTGAAAAACAGAAGAAAATGAAAATTTCTAATTTTGGCATTTGAGAAACTTGTGTTTCTATCATGCTGAGCAATGATGAATGTGAGCGAATGGAGGAATTCATGGCCCGGATAGAGCCTTATGTCAGAAACCTAAGTGAAATTTATTTCTGTGGCAAATACTTTTATTCCTTTTCTTTAATGAAAGATGAGGGAGACAAGAAGGTGAAATAGAGCAATCTATTAACATATATTTCAGAACCCTCACTCTCTTCCCTGAAAAGTACAAGCAGATGATATCCCTTAATCAAGGAAGAAAAATGGTTTGTGTTTGAGGTGTCACCTTCTACCTAGTTGCATTCCTTTCTCTCTCTAAGCTAGGAGTTAGTGACACTGATGTGCTGCCCCTTTCCTATGTCCAGAAAGGAAGAGGCACTGTTGTGCACCAGGAACTTTTTTCAGTAGACGTAAAGTTGGGTCTCGGGAGAGATCATTCAATTAAAAGAAAAAGAAACGGTCAAGCAAGACAAACAGTATTGTGCTGATTTTAGTCACTAGCTGTGTCCTGAACTATCTGTTGCAGACAGATGGACGGGACTGAGGATAACAAAGATGTCCCAAAATGAAGAACCGAAATCTGAACTTTCAAAATATGTAGTTAGATTTGAAAATGACCAAAGTAAATACCTCAGAAGTCTGAGTGATTTTGGAAGCAGTTGTTTTGTTTTCTTTCTGCTTCGAAAGAGGATTGTTCAGAATCCCACTTTGCAAAGCTATAACATTTAGCTCCGGAAAAAGTGGTCCTTGAGTTTCCTTTAGCTCTTCTTCGTCCTGCGGACAAGAAGTTCATAAAATTTTCATCACCATTTTCCTTCAACAGTCAGCAACAACATTTTACCTTTAAATGGAATACAGAATCGGACAAAGCACGGAAACTAACTTTAAAAACTCAAAGAAAAACAGGCTACTGAAAAGGAAAAGCAACAAGAAGGAAAGCATTTCAAAGTTGGAAAGGAACCTCAATCACTCCTCAGGGCGATCCACACCCAGGGTTAAGTCCTTAACTCTTACAAGCCTCAGCTTGAAGTCTTCACAGGTGAGGATAGATACCATATCTCAAGTGAACTCATTCGATTTGTGGATGGTTCTCTTTGTTGGCAAGTTTTTTCTCATTAATCTTAAAAATGTACATTTGTGCAACTCTTATCCATGGCTCTTAGCTCTTATCCTTACACTGAAGCAGAGCAAGCTTCGTCCTTCTTCCACATGACTCTCCTTCAAAAACTTGAACATAAAAGGATCAATAGCTCTATTTTCTTGAACAGATCCTCAAAAGTCATGGTCCCCAAGGGCCTTCCTCATCCTGTTTGCCATTCTGCTTATTAGCGAGCATAATTCTGAGGAAGCCACAAATGAGTTAAACAACATAAGCCTATCTACTTATTCACTTCAGAGTAGAGAGTGCTTTTCACCTTCTCTATTTTGGTAGCTATACTTTTCTGAATAAGATGCAAAATTACGCTAGCTTTTGGGTTCTCAAATAACATCAATAAATCAACTTTAGTTTAGAACTGGCCACGATTCTTATATCTTTTCAGGCAAAATGCTATCTAAACCTATTTCCCCCAACTCATACGTATGAACCTAATTTTGTAACTAATTGTATAATTTGACAGTAATCCTCACTAAATATCATGTTATGAATAGGCTCAGTCCAGTACTCTGACTTACTGAGAATTTGCATTTCCTCCATGTAGAAAGTCTGCAATAATTTTAAGTAAATCAACACGTAAATAAGTAAAACATAAAGACCCTAGAGACCAATAAACTCTTCTGAAAGCCTGAAGGATGTGTGCTAAAGTGTAGTGAAAGGAAGAGAAAAAGAGAACGAACTTGCACTTGCATTGCCCAAAGTATTTTCAGATAAGGAGACTCTCTCTAAAAATGGAGAGGAATCCTCTGGAACTTATGTTGCTATCAAAGTTGAGGATAGAGCAGTGGTGTCAAACAGATCCTCCAGTACTGAGTTCTATGGACAGGTCTGGGGGACTTTGAAACCTTTGGCTCAGGGTTAGGTGAGATGAACTCCGTGGCAACATTTGAACCCAGGTTTCTCGGGATATCAGGTTAGTTCTATTCACTACGCCATAGTGATCCTCTACTGTGAGACATACTTTAAAAAGTACTAATTTCACTTTACTCTTTCATGGCTCTTTAGACTGCAATTTTACATTCTAATGCTACTGCATGGGATATATATTTTTTTATATTCATGAGTACATATCTACAAATGATTAGACCCAACTTACTTACACTAGACATAAAAATCCTAGTCCTTTCTCAAGATTAAAAAGAGTATGATGTTCACTTCCCCACTCCCAGGGAACCCACAAGTTTTCTTACCAAGAACAGATGGAAATAGTGACTTTAAAATTCCAATTTACCTGTTTCGAATGATTTGTTTCTGTTCTCAATTCCAGGTCCAGAGTTCTGAGAGGGTATTGAAATTCCTGTCTTAGCTCCACTTTTCCACCACATCGTTCTTTTTTTCTGAACTGGTGACTCATTTTTAGAACTAGCTTTTCTTCAGCGTCTTGCTCAATTTCTTCTTGCTTCCCGGGAACCCTAGAAGAAAATTGTCCTTTTTCAATGACAATGCAGTAGAAATAAGGATGAAATACCATTGAATATACTCATCTGGATTTCTAAAGGAAAAGAAGATTAATTTATTGGGAACTCGATCTATGTAGAGAACTCCCTGTCAAGGAACTCCCTCTGTTCATGCAGAGTGGTCCGTGCTCTACACTTTTGAGTTGACCTGTTTCTGTTCTCTATTACACTGAGAATAAACGTAACTTGCACAGGCTCACAAAGTCAGGATGTGTCAGAAACTGATGGAGTTCTTGGGTGCCTGTGCTTGGACACAATTCTAAAATCACGTTTCTCTTTCAAAATCGCATTTCTCCCTAGCCTCAAAACATTATCTCAGGCAGTTTCTCCCCAGTGCAAGAAAACAGCCTGTCACAGCAACAACTATTATCTCCTTACCTGATACAATAGCCAGTTACAACCATAGAATTCAGAAGTTTGAACAGCTGTGTGCTGGCTGAACAGTCTGTGAACATGGCCAGAACGACATTGACTACTCATTGACCCATCATATGTTTCCTCGATTTAGATATAGGAACACTCCCTTACATTTTTCTTGTCCAACAAGATATTCGTGAGACCAATCTGGCATCCGTTAGTCTGTCCTGACCACTAGTGGACTTAGGGATGTTTCAGTCCTAAAACCGCATCTCTATGCAGTTGCCACTCCTCCTTATGCTATTTCCCTGTGAACTCTGCGTATAATACCTGCCAGGTAGATACCAAAATTACATGTTCCTTTAACAAATAACCTCTGCTTAACCATTGCCTAGTCTCACCTTGAGTCATCTGCTTAGCATATTTGGCACATGTTTTCCTATAGACTATCGTATATAAACTTTACCTGTACCCAGCTAGGGTTGCAGTTTCCCTAAGAACCCTTGCTGCTGAAAAGTGTCAGAAAGCTTTACCTTGATGTCAAAAATGTTTGAGTTTGTGAATTCATTCCAGGTGACCTGCCCGTGGTACTCTGGTCTTTGCGTGGCACTTATTGCCCCTCTGCCAGTTGTCATCAAAATCAGAGGGGAACCCATTTTTTTTATCCAGGCTGCTCCAGGGCATTTTAATTCTATCAAAACTGTATCATATATTCACTTGGATGCTTTTGTTTCTTGTATTCAATGAAGAGAAATTCCATAAATTGTATGGAGCTGGAACAAAAGATTATTTCCAAATTCCCGAGTTCTGATACATTTCAAATTCGCCGGTGAAAAGTGTAGAGGGGGATGCATATGAAATTACATCCACTTTTCCATTACTATTGATTAGTGAAGTGATTTTTTACTTCATGTTGAAAAAAATGAAACACAGCTACTTGTGTTACAGTTTTCAAAATTCACTACAAATGCATCTCTACCTGATATCCACAGAGTAAAAATGAGTAAGTAGGGCTCATTCATAATACTGTTTGAATGAGGTGGTATTTTGGCCTTCCTAACCTCAAATCCTCTATCACATTTCTTCAACGGTAAGAGAAAAGCTTCCAAGGATTTGTTTAAAATCATGAGTTCCATACCTGGTGCTAAGGAGTTCTCTTTTCCATTCTGCTTTTTGTTGCTCTAAGTCAGACACCATTTGCCTTGTTTCTGATAATTCTTCCCGCAGTCCACAAATCTTGTTTTCTAAACTCTTCACTTTCCTGGTGAGTAATGGACAATGTCCTTTTTTACGTACCACTGATCGATCATATCTAAGTATTGCATCTTCATTTTTCACAAGTTTAATAAAATCTGTACAGAGAAAAACGCAAGTCAATAAAAACATGAGTATTTTAAAATCCGCTGAACCGTAGCAGTATACTTAGAATTCAAATACTCTGGCAATGACAAAATCATATCCACGTATAAATCCTCACATATTGCAAAATAATGCGTTGTCAAAAATTTACATTGAAGATGACAATAACCTATTTCTATGTGTGCACTGTAGGCAATGAAACACAATCTCTAAGTGACAAATTAATTGATATAAAAAAATCTGAAAGCTCAGAATTCTTCACAATGAAAGAAAAATATTTGTGAAAAGGAAGTATTTTGAGGTGTATTCTGGGTGGGACAAATAAGATTCATCCAAGGGATTATATACTTAATATCTACATAATGAAAATATAGTGAATTATTTTAGAAATATAAACATGTTTTGCTTTACATAATTGTATGGAAACACTGTTTCCTCTTTAGAGATTTATAATATCAATAAGTATGTAATATTCACACATTGAAATATCCATCCTCATTTATTCATTGGCGAAACCTCTGGTAACTTGAAACACCAGAGGAAGGTCAAAAATGGTTCTGAGCACTAAAGAAAATAGCTGCCCCTTTATTCTTGAGAGACATATGGAGTCAAATTGAGACCTAATCCAGAGTTAGAAATGTTCGTTATGTCGTTACAGTTTCAACGAACTTGATTATTGGGTTTTCCTTGGGAACTTCCAATTCTTCATATATTCATTCACTGTTGAACTGAAGTGAGGCAACAAGAGAGAACCCAATTGCTGGATGTAGACATACTGGAGTAGAAGCGAAGCTGACACTGAGGGAACTGGTTAGCTCACCGATTCAAAGAAAAGAAGGTACTGAGGCACCGAGAAGTTAAAAGACTTGTTAAGATTCGCACAACTGGAACGTGTTAAAGGCAGAATCTGAACCTAGCTATTCACGGCATCGTGTCCAGTGCACTATCCTATATGCCATGCTGAGAGAAGAATTATAAAAACTAGGCAGAATATTTACAAGATGTTTGATATTTGGGGCCATTTTATGAAAGATTATCATATTTTGACTATTCTTTTCATGAAAGAGTTCACTCCTTGAGATCTTTATACTCGTAGTCAGTTCAGTCTCTTCAATGGTTCTCCTATTACCAACCAATATTACTAACACAGATTATATAATATAGCACTTAGAGGCTTACAAAATACACCTCCTCCAACAACAATCCTGTGAAGTATGACATTTTATACGTTATGAAACTGAAGTTCCACGTTTAAGTGTGTGCACTACAGACAAAATCAAGGCCCTGTGCAAATGTGTAATATCCTAACTTTCCATATTTAATTCTTACAGGTATATATTGTCCAGAAAAACTGGATTTTTCAGTGTCACTTTTTTACCTTTCTACTCAGAGTTTCCATGGTTGAAAATGTTCATTTCATCTCATTATTTTCCCATGATCTCTACCTACTGAATTCATACTCATTCTTTAAAAGTCAACTCAAATGCTACCTTCACACACAGGTTATTTATTTTGTAATGTTGATAGTCTTTCCCCCACTGAACCTCAAACAGCAATATGACTGTGCTTCTCAAACATACATATATATATATATGCATATATATGCACACATATATGGTACATATATACGTATATGTACATATACATATATATATGAATATACATATTAATTTTTGAGTTATCTGTGTAGGCTATATTCCGTACTAGATTGCACATTGAATGAGGAAACTTATCTAAACTTTGAATATTTAGCACACAATAGGTACTTAGTGATTCTTTGGTGAAGGCCTGCCAGAGATTAAGCTGACCTCTACTTTGCTATGAGAAAATGGGTTAGGACTTCAGTGGTATCTTCTTGCATACACACACATCTTTGGTTTCTGTTGAACATTGTTATTTTCTTAGGAAATTGTAAAACGTTCGTACCATCACAACCAACACTAAGTTGTTCCATCACTAACAAAACATTCTTATAGTTTAAGGCAGGTAAATCATCACCCTCTGTAGCTGTGTCAGAAGACTGAGTGAGGTCATCACAATTGTTTGCATCCATCTGTACTGTGTCCTGTAAAATACATGACAGCAGGGGAAAATTAAAAAAACAAATATTTAAAGAACAACAATGGCTAACATTTCTGTCGCACTTTCAGATTTTCACAAAACTTCGTGGCATTCTCACAACCATTTTGTGAGACAAGCAATATTCATAATCATTTTACAAATGTAAGGTGGCTTGTCCAGTATCATAGACTCAGCTAGGAATCCAAGGATGGATTCAAAATTAGGTCTTATTGACCCTACCTAGTATGCCACCTAACCCAATTAGAAGCTACATTATTTAGGAATCTTGTGAAAATTATCATATATATATATGATATCATGTATGATATCATATAACGTATATAAAATAACGATATATAATCATATATTATTATATCATATGTATAATATATATAATCACATCTTCCTGATTATAAACATTCTTCTTTAATATATAGGGAGAAATGAAGTAAATTCCAGCTTTATCATCAAATTTCTAGCATTCACAATGGACATATTTGACTAGGAGACAATTTCTAAAATTATTCATTTTCAGATTAACTATTCCTATTCGTTGTCACTGAAACATGCATTATTTTCTAAAGTTATTGCAAAAAGCATTGAAAAGTAAACCAAGTTATGAAAGTCTTGCAAGCAAACTAGCATGAAAGGCACTTTGCATAATACAAAATATCAGAAATTGGAATATTATTATTACATACCTGTTCCAGGTCACTTTTATCAAAACTTTCTTGACTTTCCTCTGATGATCCTTTAAATTCCAATTATTGGGTTAAATGGGCATTAATGTTTAAGTAACAGGTGATTTTATTCAGAAGCATTTTTCTCATAGAAATGAAACCTCCCCCTCTTATCAGCAGTGGCAATCAGGACAGCTATAAGTTATCCATTGTATTCTCTTTTCAAGAAAGGAATGAATATAAGAAAATTCGATTTCACTAATCATGCATTCATCAAATTATTCTGTAATCTCAATCAACTGCTGCATTTTAAGTAGCTTGTGAGATGTTCATTTTATACCAAATCACAGGAAGCTGTGAGGATTGATTTATGTATTCATTCCAGATGAAATTGTAAAATTTGAAAATTAAAGGTAAACTAATGAACAATGGTCATGTGTGATCATTTTGGTAGTTAGGCCAGGAGTAATCAATCCATTGGGTTACTTGTTTTTCTCAATGATGAAAGAGCAGGAGAGAGGCTTGCTAGCCTTCACGGAATGTGGGGAATATATTATCTGATATCTGCCCTCCTTTTCACTGTCCAAGTAGTAGAGTTATTTATATTCATTTGTCAAACCCTTTTGTCTGCCCTGGATCTAACCTTCTACAGAAACTGCTGATTCCAAGATTAGCAATGGTCTCTAAAGGCTAAATCTGATAGCCTTTATCCTCGTTCTTACTCTTTCTTGACCTTACATGATCGTGATCACATACTGTTCAAATTCTATGCTTCATGGATAACCTCCTCTGATGCTATTTGTTAGCAACTCTCATGATTTCTTGAGATAGGGTCAGAACACGTCATAGCAGACTATATTCACATTTTGACAATCTTACTAGACTGACGGAACAGGGTATTATTGTCATTATACTTTGCCTCCCTTTCAGAAAAGCATTTGACAAATTCCTACAAGTCATCTTTCTGGACAGAATAACAAACGCAAGTACAAGAACAGGATAGAGAATTACATAGAAATGGTTGTCAGAATTTCTTGGGAGTTTTTTGGATGATGTGCTTTCTCTGAATCAATATAATAGCCGTGAGAGACAAAGCAATTTTAGATTTCATCAAAATAGAAATCACGTTCAGAGGAAGGGAGATATAAATCCAGCTGACCCCTGCCTTCGTCAGACCACACCTAAATACTGTTCTGTGTTTTGGGCACCATCTTTTGGGACTGGCTCCTGGATCTCTCAGCCTGTATGTCCTCCTGGAGCTTCAAATTCAACATGAACAAGTCTGAACTCATCATTTTCTTTTCTCTCCATTCCAGCTCTTAAATCTACAGTCTTTAATACTTTTTATCTTTGGTAAACGCATGCCATCTTCTCAGGAATATGGGCCCGTATCTTTGATACTCCTCTCATCCATACATGTATGTGTGTGTATGAAGAAACATACACATGCAAAAGCTGCTAAGTCCCTGTTGATTCTACCTCCATCACATCTGTCATCCTCTCCCTTTTCATCAGTATCAAAGAACCCCCATTTCACGAACTCCTCAACTTTTACCTGGATTTTTGCCATAGCTTACTAAGCAGTCTTCATATTTCTGAATTCTACCTTCTCTGCTTCCTTCTACACAAAGTCATCAAGTAATCTCTTTAAGACCCTGAACTGGCCATTCTCTTGCTCTCAATCCTTCTGTGGTACCTTATTGCTGCAGTTCTCGGGGCTATGAAACCTTTCTTCCACAACCAATACCCTTTCTCCTGATCTCTCACCCCTCAATTTTCCTGGAGCAGTGTAATTCTTCTCCCTTACCTTCCATACTACTGACATTTTAACACAGTTTGTACGTTGTACCCCTTCAGAGAAAGTAAATTTCTTGAGGCAAAAAAACTGTTTGTTTTTATCTTTCCATCGTCCAATAAAGCAGCAAGAATGTGATATTCACATGATAAATAATCGTTCCTTAATAAATACTAACTTGAATTGCGATAATACATACATAACTCAATTTATGTGGCTTTGGGAAATGTAGAAAGGAGGCAGCAAGTACAAAAATGCCACTTGAAATACGGTACTCATAACACAACAGCAAAAACTGAAAACTGCAGGGCACATCTCCTATTAGGTGTGATTTTTTGAAAATAAAAATCACTTAATCTCCTACTTGTAAAAAAGGGGAAAATGAGACAATACCGTCAATATCATCTGAGTCATCTAAGTTCCTTTCTTCCACTAAATCTGTAAGATAAGTAGGGAGAAATGGAAGGAAAAAAGGATATGAATATTTACGTTTTTAAAAATATACTTTCTTTCTTCCTAAATTATAGAATTAGGACACTTACATGACTTTCGTTTTTCCTGAACTCCATTTCCCAGATTATCATTCGTGTAATAAACATGCTTTTCTGTAGTGGGTTGAATGGACTATGAAACCAATAAGAAGAAGATAGTTATATTGAAAGCTTTGAATAAATATCAGATGTAAATTAACAGTATCATTTTTATTACCTTCACATTTTGATGTCTCTCAAGAGAATCTGAAAGAAAAAGAATGAAAGGTTTATCAACAAGTGTATTTCAGCAATATAATACCATCACAACTTCCCACAAAACGAATAGCCTTGTTGGATACCCTTATGTGAATTAAAGAATGAAAGCCATAATTTGGTGTACTTCCGGTTATGGCGTTTGCATCACAGCAATTAGAATCAATTATCAGTTCTTGAAATAAAACAAGAATATAGTGTTAACACAACATGCAACGCACATTTCAAGTAGACCCTACTTCAAGGGTTTTACATATTTGTATATGGAGCAGTACATAACATGCTCCACAGTGACACATGTAAAGGTGATTCTTTTGAAGGGATGGATACTCAAGATTCCCAGGGGGCTCTTATGAAGTTGATGCTGCAACACAGCATCATATCTTCCAAACAATGGCAGTGATTGATGCAATTATATCACAAGGGACCCCAGTGTGGATGATTCCTTAATTAGTTGTATAATTTGGAAATTCGCGTAATATGTAAGCAGTCACAATAAGGTACTTTCAAACAACGTATAAATGATATTCTTATCTCAGAAATAAAGAGCTAGAATTATGTTTTGAATACATCCACTTCGATGCACACTTGTAGAATAACAGTTAATAATACAGTTTCATTTCTTTCCTTACCAGTGCTGCCTACTGGCATCTCTACACCTCTGGTATCCATTAATTTATCAGTCTTAAAAGGTTTTTCTTTACTCATGACGGAAAGTGCCGTCCACAGCCAGAGAAAGTACTAAGGAGTGTGAATTCAGAGTCAAGCAGACAATTTTCCTTTCGTTTTATTTTCTTTGTCATGGCTCTTCCCATTCACTCCAGTTCTTCTATATAACATGACTAATGTGAAAAAACGTTTGATAGGAAAATACATGTACAGCCTATATCTGATTGCAGAATGTCTTGAGGAGGGGGAAAGGGAAGGAGGGGGAGAAAATGTAAAATTAATGGAAGTGTATGTTCAAAACTATAAAAATATAAAAGCTACTTTTTAAGTTTAGTTTATCCATATAGGAAAGAACGTATATAAAATATTTTTAAGACATGATGGAAAAACTTTTGCCATTTGGAGAGTTATTTCAAGAAAGAAAAATTGTTTTAGTCATCTCCTTTAGTAATTCAAAGTTATTAATATATAAACACCCTTTCCACATATGTATTTTACCATTAATGAAAAAGAAAGCTATGTACATGTTGGAGATATATCTCAGAAATCAAAATTTGAAGCTTTGAAACTATTGTATACTTTTAAAATATCATTTGTTTTCAGTATTCAACAGTCATTTCCATATATCTTAGATTCCCCCCTCCCTGTAACCCCGTATCTCCCCATGTCCATGCTGAGACAGCATACCGTTTGTTATAGATTCTACACTTACATTCCAATTCAATATATTTTCACCTTGGTCATGTTACATAGAAGAGTTAAAACGAATGAGAGAAATCCTAAAACAAATCAAAACAGAATATAAAAGAAAATGATCTGCTTCATTATGTGATGAAATTTCGTAGTTCTTTCCCTGCATGTGGAAGGCATTTTGCCTTAAGAGACCACTGGAAATTATGTAAATCCCTGCATTGCAATGAAGTGCTACGCCTAGCAGAAAAATTCCTCCCATATAGCGGTTGTTGCTGTGTACAAAGGTCTCCTGGTTCTGTTCCTTTCACTCACAATCTTTTCACATTACTATTTCCAGGCCTCTCATTAATCTTCCTGTTCATCATTTCTTATAGCAAAACAGTATTCCATTACATTCCTGTGCCACACTTTATTCAGCTATTCCTTAAATGATATGCATCCCGTAGAGTTTCAGGTTTTGGCCACCCAAAGGAGAGCTGCTATAAATATTTTTGTACATTTGGGACTCTTTCTCATTTTTGTGATCTCTTGGGGATACAGTGTTAGAAGCGGTAGTTCTAGGTCAAGGGCTGTGCACATTTTTTAGCTCTCTGGACATAGTTCCAAAATGTTCTCCAGAATGGTTGGATCAGGTCCCAGCTCCACCCACAAGAGATTAGTGTTCCAACTCTCCCACATCTTCTCCAACATGCATCATCTTCCTATTTTCTCATGTTACCCAACCTGATGGCTGTGATGTGGTATCTCAGAGTTGGTTTGAATTGCATCTCTCTAATCAAAAGTTCTTGAGAGCTTTTTTTATATCACTCTAGACAGCTTTTATTTCTTCCTCTGAAAACTGCCTATTCATAACCTTTGACCGGTAATGGCCTGGGGATTGACTTCTATTCTTGTACATTTGACTCACTTCTCCATCTATTTTAGAAATGAGGCCTTTATCACAGACGCTAATTGCAAAAATTGTTTCCCAGGTTTCTGCTTTCCTCCTAATCTTCGTTGCATTGGGTTTGGTTGTAGAAAGCTTTTCAGTTTAATGGAATCAACATTTTCCATTTTGAATTTCATAATGCTTTCCACCTCCTGTTTAGTCAAAAATTCTTCCCTTCTTCATAAATCTGAAAAATAGACTATTCCTTGCTCCATTAATTTATTTATAGTATCAATCTTTATTCCTATAGCATGTATCCATTTGGAATTTATTCCTGTGTACGGTTTTGGGCAATGTTCTAACCCTAGTTTCCACCACAATGTTATCCAGTTGTCACAGCAATTATTGTCAAGTAGTGAGTCCTTATCCCAGGAAACTGGGTTCCTTGGCTTTCTCGAAGTGTAGATTGCTATATTCTTTGACCACTGCGTCGGAAGGACGTAAGCTATACGGCCGGTCTGCCCTTCTGTTTCTTGGCCCGTATCAAGAGGTTTTAATGATTGTTGCTTTATAATGAAATTTGGGATCTGGTAGATCAAGGTCACCTTCCCTGGTATTTCTCTTCATTAGTTCGCTTGATATTCTGGGCCTTTTTCTCTTCCCGACGAATTTTGATCTTATTTTGTCTAGCTATAGAAAATAATTATCTGATAATTTGATTGTTATGGCACTGAATAAGTAAATTAACTTAGGTAGAATTGTCATGTTTTTTTAACATTGGCTTGGCCTAGCCATGAGCAACTAGTGTTTTTCCGCTTACTTAGACCTGTCTTTATTTGTGCAAAAACGGTTTTGTAATTGTATTCAGATAATCCCTGGATTTCTCTTCGCAGGTAGACTCCTAAATATTTTATAGTGTCTAACCTAGCTTTACAAGGAATTGTTCTTTCTATCTCTTGCTCTTGAGCTTTGTTAATAATATATAGAAATGCAGAAGATCTGTTCATTTTGCAACCTGCAACTTTGCCAAGTTGTTTATGATTTATCATTTCAAGTAGTTTTTTACTAGAGCCTCTGGCATTCTCTAAGTATATCATCATATCATTTGCAAAGTGAGATAGCTTAGTTTCTTCTTTGCCTATTCTAATTCCATCCTTTTCTTTTTCTTCTCCTATTGCTACCACTAATATTTCTAGTACCATATTGTATAACATGGGTGATAATGGACATCCTTGTTTCACCCCTGGTCTTCTTGCAAGTACATCTAGCTTATCTCCCTTGCATATGATGCTTGCTGAAGGTTTTCGGTAGATACTACTTATTGTTTTATTATTTTATGGGAAGTTCCATCTACTCCTATGCTCTCCAGTCTTTTCAATAGGAATGGGTGTTGTATATTGTCCAAGGATTTTCTGCATCTTTTGAGATAATCATGTGGTTTCTGTTAGTTTTTGACATGATCAATAATGTTAATAGTTTTCCTAATAATGAACCATTCTTTTCAAGGTAAGTTGCTGTATTTTTTTTTTTTGCTAAAATCTTTTTTAAAATTTTTGCACCAATATTCATTAGAGAAATTGGTCCAGGATTTCCTTTTTCTCTTTTGGCCCTTCCTGGTTTAGGTATCACAACGATATTTGCATCATAAAACGACTTTGAGAGGACTCCTTTGCCAATTTTCCCAAATACTCGATATAATATTGGAAGTAACTGTTCCTTAAATGTGTGATAGAATTCAATTGTTAATCCATCCAAACTTGGAGATTTTTTCCTAGGGAGTTCATGGATGGCTTGTTCAATTTCTTTTTTCCGAGACAGGGTTATGTAACTACTCAACTTCCTCTTTTGTTAATCTGGGCAATTCACATTTTTTAAAATAGTCATCCATCTCCTTTAGATTGTCGAATTTATGGGCATACAGTTGGGCAAAGTAATTTCTAGTTAATGTTTTAATTTCCGGCTCATTGTAGGTGACTTCAACCCTTTTCATCTTTGATAGTGTAATTTGCTTTTCTTCTTTGGTTTTGTTTTGTTTTTTTTATCAAATGGCTCAAAGGTTTCTCAATTTTGTGGTTTTTCATAAAACCAACTTAAAGTTTCATTTATGACTTCAATAGTTTTCTTAATTTCCATTTTATTAATCTCTCTTCTGGTTTTCAGTCTTTCTGATTGGGGATTTACTTGGGGATTTTCAATTTTTTCTTGTTCTGGCTTTTTCACCTGCATGCCCAATTCGTTCATGTCCTTAGAGGAAGAAATTTTACATCTTTAAATTCCTACATCAGCCATTGTCTATTTTGAAATATTAAATGACTTTACTATATATCAGTCCAAAAACGTCTTAAGATGTTGTTTAATATACAAAACTATATAATTACCTTTACTATTCATCAGTCCACAATATATTACTAAATTCAAAGCTTTTTTTTTATCAGGGGTTTCTTGTTTATTAAGTATTTACAATTAGTTTGACAAGAGGAATTGGTTGCATCAATGAACATATGCAAAACTTTTTATTAACTTTGGGAATTTTCAATTATTGATATATATGTATATGTACACGTATACATAGATACACACACATACATAAATATGTATGTATGTATAGTCAAAGTCAGGTCCTCTGGTCCGCTGAAATATGGGGCCGTGCTCTAGAGCCCTTCTGGAGGGGAGCACAAAGGTAAATGCATCAAGAAACAGGTACTACTGTGCAAGTTTTTGTATATAGGATTATTGTTGCACCTTTGATTGTGATATTGCCTACGTGAAAATTAATATATCCCTTCACCTTTCAGTGCTCAAGTCAATTCTCTGCCACCCGAAGTTTCACAGAAGGTGCTAACCTGCTCTTGCAGAAGGAGATAATTCATGCCAACGGAAATACAAGTCTTGTCTTTATCACCAAAAAGAATTGTGTGATATGGGCTTGTATCCTGAGGCAGACATTTATATAACCCACTCATTAAACTGAAATTCATCTCATTGTTTCCTAAAGCTAAGGACAAGAAGAGAAAAGTAATTAACAAGAGCACTGGATTTCTTAATTCAACACAATACCTGGCAGAGCCAGGACTAGATCACTTAGTCCTAAATCCTGCCTGTCTTATCTAGCTACACTACAGCACTGTCTGACTTGGGAAGGACAACTTTTACTTGTCAGCATTTCCAATTTGTATTACCCATGAAGAGTTGTGCAACAAGATGACATTACTCAATTAAAGTAATGGCTTCATGAAAACAAAACTGAATATCAATCATCAGGGAGAGAGAGAAAAAAGACTTTTGGATTGCAATGTTTTGGGATAATTTGTGACTTTGCTACCATAACCCTGAATTAAAATATCAAAGAAATGAGAATTACTGATTAGGGAATGCTCCACCCCAGAATACAATAATTTGTCAAAATGCCAGAAAACCAGAAAATTTCGAATTTCTCTGACAAATAATTTGGGCTTATTCTCAATTAATGTGAACAAAAGAAAACAAGAAATAATTACAAGGAAGGAAGATGTTGCTTCAGGGAACGAAAAATGACTACCAGGCCCCAGGATCGGAACTCTATCACACTCATACTTCATGATAAGAGCCTGGTTTCCTTTGCCAATATGATTTATAAGAAAATGTGTACGCAAAGGGTTCACTACTAATAAAACTCAAGAAAATATGTCCTCACTTTATTACTACTCTCATCTTCCCCTCAAAACAATGAAGATTTGAGGTTCATGGTCACAGCTCAGTGACTCCTCAAGTTCAAAAAAGTCATCACCAATTTTGTCTAATGCTGCATGAAGCTATGCTGTACTGCCACACTCGTGTATCAGATAACAAATTTTACTAATTCTTTGATGAACATAAATGAGATAGAACAAATAAATGTCTTATGGTACAGAATGAGTATTTCAAGGAAAGCATACATATTTAATAAAAATATATTTAAAAAAAGAAATTTTTTTCTTCCTATTCCTATCCCTAGTTGTTTGAAGCTTTTAAAATTCTAACCTTACTATGGTTGCGCTTACACTCTGATTTGGGTTTCTATAGAAAATGATTCTGGTTATTATATATTTCATAAAGTCAGTGTCTGCATTCAGATATCTGTCACAAACCTACTTATGAATAGTTCTATCAGTAACAATCCTTTCAGTTTTCCCTATATTTATTTCCGTCTTGTAGACTATAAATTTTCTTGTTTGATGAAATTCATAGACATTCCACCTTCATTGAGTTTCCTAAGTACAATTATTTTTATTACAATTTGATTTGGAATTTCAAAAAATTTGATTAAATTTCTTTCTCTAGATAACATAATAGAAATTGAGGAATACAACTTGACATTTTTAATCTTAAAAGTTCATTCTATTTGCATGTATGTAGCTAGAGATATACTATTTTACAAACGAAGAAAACGAAGAAAAATGAAGTTCATTCATCACCTGACAAGCTATAAGCAAGGAATGTTTTCTGAAAAGGATGTGATTTTAGACTGTACTAGATATACTTAAAATTAAATACTGTTTCTTGTGCCATTGTGATTTCTTATTTCTTTTAAGGAACGATTTACATAGCTCATCTCTTTCAGATCTGTAGTGTAATATGCGCATGATCACACTTTCTTTGGAGCTCTGTTGGCATGAGCAAGGCATCTAAGCTAACTGCTCCTTAGTTTCATCACCATTCAAATGGAAGTAAACAGAATACCCACACTGCTTTTCTCACAAGGTAAAGGGTAAATTGATTTGAAACAGAAAACTCATAAATACGGGATGAAGTTATTATTGCAAGCCCAGGTCATTGAGATTCCCAATGGCCCAGCTGGCAGGATTCAATATTAGGCAACCACTCAGAAAAATCTCTTCTCTTTGAAAGTTTAACGGCCTGAATCAGGAGATTGGAAGTGTTCCTAGGATGATGTTGGAAGTGGGCACATGTGCAAATATCTACCAAAAATCTAGGAACATATATGTATTACCTTTCAAACCTTTGTCCCCTGTTCCCCCTAACTTCTGTGTCTTTTGCATCCTCTTTGGTATCTCTGAAATGAAAGCTTTATGAACATTTAGAAATGTTGGAAACGTTTAAAATGTATCCATTTCCAAAGCTTGGATAAGTGATTTTCATAGACTTCCAAAAAGGAAGAAGGCTTTGCTCTCCAGCTGTTTTACCGTTCTGCCTTTATATGTCCAAATATTAGATGAGCCCATCTGTGTCGGTGTGCCTCTGTGTGTGAACATGCTACAGTTACAGGAGACGTTTACGTACTTATTTTTCCCATGTTTTAGCATCAAAAATAACTAATATCACTACATATAATACATGTGAAATATGTTCAAAATTTTTCACATGATTTCATTAATTACATTTAGAACAATGGAGAAATCTGATAATTGTTATTGTAACTTGCTTAAAGAAATTTTTGGAGAAAGCAGACATTAATAACACAAAATACCTTGAGGCTGTTTTGTTCAGGATAATCAACCTACAAGGATAATTAAGTAAATAACCAAAAATAGACCAATTCCTACCCTTTAAAAGTATAAAATGGAAATAGAACATATATACATATATTTATATACATAAATATTTAATATATATGAAATTAAAGATTGCTCTTTCATTATTTTTTAAAATTAGCTATTTTTTTTAATTTGTCACTCTTACCTTCCTGATCGTTGGCAGGTCCAGTCACGGTAAATCTGGAATCAGCAGCCCTTTCCAAACTGCTGATTTGGAGTGAAAGGGGCTGATTAAGTGCCTTCTGTTGTCCATACTGATAAATTAGTTCGTAATGACTATGTACAAAGTAAAAGATAAAACAAAATATTTCTACATCAACCAAGATAAAATTATACGTACCGGGTCTCTGCATACCTTAGACTTTAATAATCAGATTATCAGCAAAATTGTTGTTATTCTTTTGATAAAGTCTGTAGGGTATAGCTAATTATTCAGCCTAAACCTAGTATACATGTACTCAGAGTCACAGTAATAGAGAAGTATAGATTCAGAGCTTTAGATCATCTACTCCAAACACTTTATTTTCTAGATTAAGTAACTGAGTTCCAGAAAAGGTTAACAGTTCTCCAGGGTGATCCATAAAGTGAGAGGCATCATTTTTCCTCAGGTCCTCTGATTCCAATTAGAGCACTCTTTCCCCTGACCAAACTGCCTCATTGTAAATTTTGATGTTGATTATTATATTTATTACTTATTCTCTTTAGCTGTCACTCACTTTCAGGTGTCCAACATATCATGTGGCTTTTCCTAAAACTAACTTTAAATCTACTATAACTGGAGGTATCAGCAAAGATTAAGAAACAAACAGGAAAAAAAAACCGTGTCTTTAAAGCAGACTTTATAAATAAATTTTTGTGAAGTGAACTTTTGGGATGATCAAATACTAAAATGTATGGAAAACATTGGAAAACCTTATAGAACTATAAAAATGGCACCTATCATCCTCGTTATCCTTACTTCTGAAAAATCTGATCTCACATACCCTGACTCTACTTTGTAACTCGTCTCATGCTTATGTCCTCCTGAACTTGGATAACCGAAATTGGCCTTTGGACCAACTTCTTCACAGTGCCTTGAAGTATGCTTGCCAGATGCTTGCCATATTATGCAACTATGAAAGTCCCAGACAGTCTCCTTTGTATAGAGGAGAAATGATTTTCAATGCAATTCCATACAAATTATTAGAATTAAAACGTTGATACTTACATGGAATGACCACTGAAAGCAGCATGTTCCTCAGCTGTCTGTCCAAATGCATCTCGGCAAGAGAGATCAATATCATATTGAAGAAGAAGACTGACTACACCTGTTGGTTTACAACGGGCAGCAATCATCAGGGCTGTTCTAGAATAACAAAGAAACCATCGACATTTCAGAATTTAAAGGAGTCACACGTAATTAGATTTCTCTCGATATGTTGCAACAAGAGGATATCTCATATATGAGGTTATACGCATGTGCAACATGAATACTTCGTGAGGGATGAGTACTTTTTGTGCTTATATGCAGCATGAAAAATGGCAGTTAGGAAAAGAAGGAAAGACAGGATTGAGAGGGGTATTTTTTGTCCTCTTAGAGTTCTAGCAGGAACTGTCCAATTCAAGATTTTCATGACAACAAGAAGGTAGTGCATCAGAGTAACTTGTGTACAAAAGTGAAGAACTTTCAAGGGAGCCTACACCAAGTTTCCACTTGTTTACTAGCCTTGAAAGGAAAGTGGAGGCTCTTTGAAAGTAATGTTTATGGACAAGCTCATGTAACTGAAGAAAGGTTCATCACCAGATAGCTAGGACCATTGGATTTCAGGAAGGCCCATTAACCCATGAAGGCAGTTGATAAAGAGTTAGTGTGATTACAAGCTGCACTAGTAGAGAAAATATCCAAAATCGTGAAAACAGAGATCTTCTGAAGTTCCGAGTTTGTGTTATGTTGAATAATTCACTGTCTTTCTGCCTAAGGCAGTATTGTAGGTATATCAGTAATGTCACGTAGAGGTGTGCTGTTCCTTGATTACTTCGTGATAACTCATGGGGCAGCGAGGTGGTGCAGTGCATAGAGCACGAGTGCAGGAGTCAGGAGGACCTGAGCTCAAATCTCACCTCAGATACTTGACACTCACTAGGTGTGTGACCTTGGCCTAGTCACTTAACCCTAATTGTCTCATCCTGGGTCATCTCCAGTCATCCTGATGAATATCTGGTCACTGGATTCAGATGGTTCTGGAGGAGATGTGAGGCTGGCAACCTGCACAGCCCTCCCTCGCTCAAAATAAAGTCAATTGCAAGTCATGGCAGTATTGCCCTGATGGCATGGTCTTCCTCTGCAAGGAAGGGTGAACACTCACGCAGTGATAACCGATATAATAGGCTAACTCTGTGGAAGGTGGAAGTAGTGTCAAAAATATCCATGTAATGTAAATATATTATATGGGGAAATTATGGATATTTTAAGGTATATTCAAGTGTTAATAAACTCTTTATGGCAGGTAGAAATGTTGATTCTGTTTAAATGTTTTTCTCTGATCCAAAATCTCAATACCAAACATAGCAAAAGGAACGAGTACAATATATTTGGGGGTGGCGCGGAATAAAGGATTATGGGAAAGATTGAAACTGATGGAGTTATGAAATATAGTATTAGCTCTTAATATTATCCTATCTTTTAAAATATTAGGTTTGTTTTTTAAAAGATTATTTTTAGTTTTGCGATCCAAGATGATGGAGTAAGCAGTAAATCGCCATAACTCTCCAATATTCACCTCGAAACAACCATAAAATACTGCCCTCAAACAAATCCTGCCACAGCAGAACCATCAAAGGTATAGGGTGAAACAATCTTAGAGCCCCCAAACCTTGGAAGATTGACAGGGAAGTTCTTTCTCACTTAGGTAAAAGGGAGCATACTCCAGGACAGGAAGTATCCCAACAGGGCAGCAGCAAGCCTCATCTCAACAAAGCAATGGTAGATTCGGAGTCCCAGTATAGGGAGTGGGCAGACTCCAGTTCTAAGAACTGACATGCCTCAGAATAGACTCAGCCAAACAGGTAGGGTCTATCCCTACAGGTGATTAAGGAAACAGGCAGCCACCAATGGTTACAATGCCAAGAACTTCAGGGTACATCTAGGGAAACTCAAGAACACTCCACCAGTCGTAGCACATGACAAACATCAGCAGTAGAACTCCGGGACAGCATCAGGTAAGCTGCCAGAACCCTACTATCTGCAGCAGTGCCTTTCATTCCCACTCCCATCCCCCGAGCAAACCACCGTAAAAGAGGGCTCCCACACGAGTCAGCAAAACATTGCAGCACCAGGTAAACAGCCAGGACCTGGAGACCCTGCTACAAAATTCTGAAACAGTGCCCTTTCCACATTGTGAGCAGAGCTCAAATTGAAAAGAAAGGGGAAAAAAAGACGAGCAAAAAGTCATTGGAAAAAATGACCATAGGAAGTTATTGTGGCCACAAAGAATGTGGAGGAAAAAAATTCAGAGAAGGAGAATGACGCCAAAACACGTATAGGCAAAATCGCAAAGCAAAAAGAGAAGTGAGCTCAATCCCAGAGAGAGCTCATGGAAGAGCTCAGAAAGGAAATTAAAATCATATAAGAGAGGTAGAAGGAAAAGTGTGCAAAGAATTGAGCGATGAAAGAGAATTGTGACAATATAAAATACTTGGGAATCTCTCTTCCAATACAAACCAACCAACAATGAACACAATTACAAAACGTTTTTCACTCAAATCAAGTCAGATCTGAATAATCTAAAAAATATCAGTTATTCATTGGTAGGCCAAGTTAATATGATACAAATGACAATTCTACCAAAAGTAATATCTTACTCAGTGCCATACCAATCAAACTACCAAAATTATTGTATAGAAATTAAAAAATAAAATTCATCGGGATGAACAAAAGGTCCAGAATACCAAGGGAATTAATCAAAAATAATACAAGTGAAGGTGATCTATCTCTACCATATATAAAATTCTATTGTATAAATCGACAATCATCAAAGCCACTTGGGACAGGCTGAGAAACAGAGTGTAGGATTAGTGGAATATGTTTGGTATCAAAGAACCAGGGTCAATGACTACAGTAATCTTCTATATGAGAAATCCAAAGATTCCAGCTTCTGAATTCACTAGTTGACAAAAAATGCTGAGAAAACCGGGGGAAAAAGTCTCATGACAGAAAATGTTATTCACATCCAGAGAAACAATTATGGAGTCTGAATGGAGGTGGAAGCATACTATTTTCTCTCCCTTTTGGTTTTTTGTTTTTTCTGTCTTCAGATTTTCCTCTTTTATTCTGCTACTTCTGTCAAACATGAGCAGTGTAGAAATAGGTTGAATATGATTGTACATGTACAGCCTATATCAGTTTGCATAACATCCTGGGAAAGGGGGAGGCCCAGGAAGAAGAGCAATTTGAACTCAAAATTTGAAAACTGCAAAAAATTGAAAAGTAAAAATAAATAAATTTTAAAAGAATAAAAGAGAGAAAATGTGACAATGTAAGTGCTTCCATCGTCCTCAAATATTAAAAGAACCAGGAGAAGGCTTCAATGCCTTTCTTGGATCCTCTATGTGGAATTTCTGGTATTAGGACAAAAATCCTGTAGCATAAGAAAGTATGGAAGGACTAAAATCTCAGCCAGTGGCATAAATATTCACAGTGATAAGGTCACAGGATCATGAAAGTCAGTCATCTTATTATTGTATTGATTTGTATTTGTCAGTGCACATATCCTTAAGAACAATGAAAGGAAGAAGAAGGAAAAATTACACACATCAATTCTCATGATTGACATGAAGATTATTTCATGTAGAGAATCAATTGCATCACGAGTACACAAAACAGCTATGTGATGATCTTAAGTCATTGAAAATCAAACAATGAAACCTGAGAAAATAAATCACTAATTGATGGTGGATGGCATGCCCACATGAATGGCTTTCTCTGCTGCAGAAGCATAAATAGTAGCCCTTTTCATAATTGATGTTTGTGCACATTGTCACCCTTTCTCAGTGATGAACAATTTCAATTATTGTTGCTCACTAAGAGTTCCCTGATTGAAGTTGTTCTTATTCCTCTAATAACAGTTACCTCTTTTTTTCTTGGAAGCTTTAATTACCGTACCTGTCAAGCTTTTCCGATGTATTCACATTTGCTCCATTCTTTAAGAAAAGATCTACCATATCTCGGTTATTTTCTTTAACTGCAAGCAAAAGTGGTGTGCAGCCTTCCTGCAAAATCATATTAAAGATCAAGTTAAGGTATGCAAGAATTGTTTATATGATAGAATTCAGTTGAAGGCATGTTGTGAACATCCTGTGAACTTGCTAATGACATGCTAAGGAAGTAGGCTACAATGGAACTCTGGAATGAGAAGAGCAGGGCATAAATCCAGCTTCTGTTAGTTAATTTCCATGTGACCGTAAGTAAATTATTTCACTTCTTTGGGCCTTAATTTCCTCACATGTAAAATGAGGGAATGAAGTTAGATAGCCTCTGGGATTGCTTCCAGTTATTAATTTGTGATCAGGACGTAGAAAACCAGGATGTGTAAGAGATTTTCCTAATCTTTTAGGGGTACCTTCCTTTCCTCTGTCTTCATGTCATGATCAATGATCGTCTGCGTGCAGTCATCCTTATTTCCCCAGTACTTGGCCAAGCTACAACTAAGTTCTGGTCAGTTTTCAAGTTGCCTAGTTCTCTTCATCCTTTCCCCTGAAGTGTGTTACAACCAGCCTCAAAACTCAAGAAAATCTTGCCTTAAGGTGGCTGAACCTTGAAGAAAGTCATTCTCTTGATATTTTCCCTCCCTTCACAACCCTCCTAATGTATATTTTGATTTTTATTTTCTTTCTTGAGCAGCAGTGACGAAGAGTCAAACCTTTTCTTAAAAATCAGGAGATACTCAATAAGTCTAGAAAGGAAACGGCATAGCGTGTAGGAAATAGAAAAAAAAAACACACCTACATACACTTAAGAATTTGTTCTTGTAAAATGTCTGTCTGCAGTTTAATGCTGAACAAATTTTTAACAGAATATTTTTTAAAAAATTATGACATTTCTTCTTGACCAATTAACATTGTACTATCATAGGTAAAGGTTTATATGTAAAGTATTGCAGACAGATATTTGATGGAACCTTTGAATTCTGGGTACCAGACCTAATATAGCATGCAAAGAAAATTCTAGAGAGATAGATGTGGTGGACTGAATGGAGAGCCAAACTGAAAATCAGTGAAACAGAGATTCAAGGCCTGCTGCTGAGACACTTAGAGTGGCTAGGTGAGCCTGGGAAGTCACTTTACATTTCACCATTACAAACCATTCCCTAAGTCACGTTTTCATAACTTTTTGTGTGTGTGTGTCATGCACCCCTTTCCAGAATAATGCTTTTAAATACCTAAAATACAGAGAATGCAAAGGAAGCCAATAACATTGAAAGAACTATAAAATAAATGGTGATTTTTTTTGAAATTAATGGATCCCAGGTTAACAACCCTACTCGAAGATTAAATCTTAGAACAGGCCCTGGTCCAAAGCAGTCGAGGGAAGTTCCTCATTAAGAGTTCCGTTGTGAATGGAGTCTCCTCCCCGTTTTGCCTGGCCATCAGAAAATTCCCAAAGCCAATGAACTTTGAGTAGAGATGGATTTTAAGATACTTGCATTAAAGAAATGATTCCAAGAATATAATGTGCATTGGAAAATACCTGATTTACACATTTGATCTCAGAAAATATTTTCTCACACAAGAGGTAGACTTCTACCTTGTTTTTTGCTTCCATGTCTATTGTATGTCTAAGCAGCTTTGCTGCTATGGCTGTGTTAAGTCCAGAGGCAGCATAGTGAAGTGCAGTGTTGTCATGGGTATCCATCAGAGCAGGGTCTGCACCATAATCCAGCAGGATCCTTGCACACTCCTCCTGCTGACACTGTACTGCCTGTGAATGGAATGTAGAGAAAGAGACAATCAATACTCTAAAAAGTATTTAGTATACTAAAACATCATTAGTGATATTTAAATAATTTAGTAAAGCACATTTTCTTACTCCAAACGCATTCTATAGACCAGCAAGGTTAACTAGGGCATACCTTCATTAAAGATGTCTGATAGTTCTTGTCACGCAGGTTTATTTTGCATTTTCTCTCTACTAAGAGAGACACAACATCTGGATGGCCATTTGCAGAAGCCAGGTGTAGAGGTGTGCTATGAAAATGAGAGCTAAGTCAATGCTTGGTAATTACGAAAATCAAAATTGTACTCTTATTAGGTACTATACTTGTAACATAAAATGCATTATTGTTACTCCGCCTGAAATCGAAATCGCTGCCCAAATAAATATAAGTGGCCACCCTTCTCACCCGAGGACATCTACAATGTGCATTAGTTCTTCTGACCGGATATGATGAACAAAAACGTCTGGGAAATAAATAGCAGACTCAGAAGAACATTTCACTGGAAGAGAGCAGCATTTGCTCCCACCACGTCACTGAGAAAGAGTAAGTCAGCTGGAAGCAGACTACAAGTAAAAGGAAGGAGTTTCCCCTCCATTAAAAATGGGCAGGCAGGAGGGTCAGGGGTCACCAGCACTCAGAACTTGGGATCCAATCTCCAGGAGGCAGAGCCTGCGCCTGCTCTGGCCCAGGTGCTCAAAGGACAAGTTTTCCAAGGATTAGCCAAGGCACATGCAGACTCGTGGAGGGAGGGTGGAGGAGGGGGTGTCTTACACTGTTCCTGGGGGGGGGCCATCCCTTCTCTCACCCCCAGCGCCCTCTCACCGCTTCTCTTTATCCAGATCGTCCACGTGTGCCTGGCCCAGCAGCAGCAGGTGCTGCACCCTGGCCACATCCCCGAAGGAGGCAACTTTATGGATCTTCCCGAGGTCCTTCATTCTGATGACATAACCGGCACCTGGGACCAAGGGTCGGACCTCGCTGTCTCTCCTGGGAGAGGAGGAGCCAGATGGAGACCGCTCTCTCCTTCTCAAGATTTTGAAAATCTTCCTCATCCTGAGGGCGGGTTTCAGAGATGGTCTGGAGAACTCACTTGGAGACCCTCAGCCTTCTCCGGGAGCTCGCTTACTCTCCAAAACACTTCGATAGTCAGAGACTCCAAGGAAACTGCGTCCAAACAGGGCAACAGTTAGAAAGGAATCGATCCTGGAGATGCTTGGAGCCCTAGCAACGCCTCGAGGGAGACCGAAGTGCGCGTGAGCTTGACAGACGCTCAAGGCATGCGCACGCGCCCAACGGGAAAGATTAAGCCTGCACGAGTGCTCACGTGCCAGGTCCATTAACTCTCTGCTGGAAGGCTCCAAAGGTCATGATCGCGAGGGTGGCTGGGCCCAAGGCTGGCTGCTTCCCCTGCTAGAGGTTCTGCCGGGTCTCGCGCTGGGACAGGATGCATAGGGGCGGGGCTGTGAAGGGGTGGAGGAGACCTAATGGGAAAGCTGGAGCAGCTGGATTCAGAGGACTTGGATTCGAATGTCGAACTCCGGACTGGCTCTGTTGTTTCACTTGGGAAAGCACCTCCTCTCCCAGCCTCAGTTTCTGCGTCTGTAAAAGGAAGAGGTGATTCTCCATAGCCTGCCAAGGGTCTACAAGGCTTTAAGAATTCGTTGACGCCCCGACTGAAAACGAGTAGCATGTTACTACTCTGATGTCTGGTAGCCTAGGTTCCTCTTTGCTCTCATTCTTCCTTTTCCCTTCTGACCTTCAGGAGAGGAGGGCAATGATTCCTCAGGGACAGGCTGCCTGGCACGGGGAGGGTGGAGCTGGCCTTAGACAGGAAGCCCTGGGTTCAAGCCTAGCTTCTGCAAAATTATCATTGCCCTAGATATGTCCTAAGTAAGGGTAGGGGAAGAGTGGGTTGCAGCAGTTTCTTGGAAAAAGTGATGTTCGTTTTAGCTGATCATAAGAAAGGCTACGGTAATAGAATAATACAGTTTAAATCTCGCAAGTTAACAGTTCCATTCACCTCTGGGCTGCAGGGTCCCCGTCCACAAGACTATGATAATAATGGGGGCTACATATTAAGAGGAATATTGATAAGTTAAGAGTTGTGATTATGGTTTGTCCTTCCTTCTGATAGAGGACCTTGACCTCAGTAAGAAGACAACATGACTTATACTTCAACTGGATTGGAGGGAGGGCTGTGCAAAGCCACCAGCTTGATTTTCTCCTCTGGAGCCATCTGAGTCCACTGGCTACATATCGATCAGCATGACTGGAGATGACCCAGCGTGTGCCGAGGAAACTTGTTCGTTTGAAATAAATGTCTTTTCAAATTCTCACTTTGAGTGAGGCAATGCCAGTTCAGTGAAGAAGCCTGTTTAAAAGGTAAATCAAAGGATATCTCCTTTAATGGAAATTAAAAAAAAAAATTCAACTCTCTTCTCTCCTGAAGAGAAACAATTATTATTTACATTCACTCTGAAGCCAGGATGGCCAAAAAATACTCATTAAGTGGTACTTCGTCAGCGACCTATAGTTCACTTAATCAGAGGCAGAGTGAATTGAGTTGAAGGCATTATCGTTAAGAAGCGAATCCAACCAGTAAATGTCCGGTAACTATGTAGGTTTGAGTCATGAAATCTCACCTTTCTTTGGGCAGAACCCCCTACAGGAAAGAGGTGATACCCTATGTCGGGGAGAAAAAGAGGAGAGAGGACAGGACGAGCTGAGTAGCCCAACTAGAACTGCTCAGCTGGGTCCCTATTGAGCTAAAGTGAGCTACTCACAGGCTTTGGTATCTCCTTTATTCTTGAGGAGCAATAGAACTTGAAGAAGATGATGACACGGCTTACCACTGAATTGGATTTCAATAAGGAATGGCTGTGCAAAGTCACCAGCTTCACTTTCTCCTCCAGAACCACCAGGGTTCTTTGGCCATATATGAATCAGGATGACTGGAGAAGGCTGAACTCAATTCAGAGACAAGTGATATGGATGAACTAAGAATGAATAAGACAGATGAGGGACGGTATGATGTCTAATTTCAGATCCGTGAAGAGCTGCTGTGCTGACTTGGGTATCTCTAGAACAGATTGGTCAAATCAGTGATGAAAGGTGCCTAGTTGTGACTTTTATAAGAAAAATGAAAATTTATGGCAATGGAATGGATTGGTTGTGAGACAAGTTCCTTCAGGAGACACTGTCTGACTATGGGTGACTACTACAGACACAATTCTTACATTGACTGCAAGGTTGGACTCTGGAATTTATAATGTCTCTTCCGACAGGGATATTTTCATTCTCTGTATTTGTTTGTATCGTCCTGTTGCAGACTTCCATTAGAATAGATCATGAAAGCTGCCTTGGTTTTGAAGGTACATATAATGCAGAGCAGATTGGCGATCTTTATTGATGTTACCTCAGGAAGTACTTGCAAAGGGGAATACAACCAGCTATGACCACATGGTCTTTGGCTTTTCCCCTTTTTTTCCTCTGCAGCTTTCCATTCATGATGTGAAATTTGTACTCTGCACTACTGACATTCATTCTGTTCATTCAGGTCCATGATCACTGGACTTCTGAATACAACAATAACGGATACTCACAAGATGATGTCCTTTTCTCCTCCTCCTCCTCCTCTCCCTTCTACTTTGCCTCCTTCTACTCCTCCTCCTCCTCCTTTTTCTCCTTTTTGTTCTTCTTCTTCTTCTTCTTCTACTTCTTCATCATCAACATCATCATCTTCTTCTTCTTCTTCTTCTTCTTCTTCTTCTTCTTCTTCTGTTTCTTCTACTTCTTTTCCCCTTTTCTTATCCCTCTCCCTCTTCCTTTACCTTTAACTTTTTCGCTCACTTTCCCTTTCCCTCTCTCTCTCTCCTCCCCCTCCTTCTTCTCTTTGCTCTTCTCCTTTTTATTCTCCTCCTTCGGTAATGGTAATTTAAATGTAAACATCTTTCCCATTCCTTAATATGATCTGCTGAGGTCACATTCTTCTTTGTCTCCTCCTCCTCCTCCACCTCCTCTTCCACTTCCTTCTCCTAGTCATCAAAAATATCCACCCATCACTTCCTAAAAGAGATCTCAAATTTGAAACTGCAAGGAACATTGTAGTCAAATTCCAGAATTATCAGGTGAATGAGAACATACTGCATGCATTCAGAAAGAAGCAGTTCAAATACCATGGAATTACAGTCAGGATCACGAAGGTCCTTGGAACTTCTACATTAAAAGGTCAGAGGCTTTGGGATATGCTATTCTGTAAGGCAAAGAAGGTTGGACTATATCCAAGGGTCAGGTACCCAGCAAAAATGAGGGTGATCTTTCAGTAAAGGAGATGGATATTAAATGAAAGAAGGGACTTCCAGATCTTCCTGATGAAAGGGCAGAGATTGATGGGAAATTTGACCTTCAAATACAAGACTCAAGGGAAGTATGAAAAAATAAACAAGAAAAACACATTTTAAAAAAATATCAGCTTATTCAATAAGAGAAAACTGTTGACATACCTATGTGGGACAACAATACTCTTCACAATCTTGACCATTTTATCTTTATTCTGACATTTAAAAATCTTGAAAATTTTATCTTTATAATGACATAGACAGAGGCTGTGGGTATAAACTAACAGATGTGACAAAAAAAGGAATTAAGTATCACAAAAAGATTGCAATGGGAGAAGGGCAAAGGAGGACGCAGAAAACTGTAAATTACTCCACTTAAGGAGACACAAAAATATATGACTGTAAAGGGAAAGAAGGGAGGGAGATGAGCATTGTTTTTACTTTGCTCTCATTAGATATGATTCAAGAAAGGAAGAACATACTCAGTTAAGTATGGAACCTAACTAGGCTCAGAAGCAGTAAGAAGAGGAAGGGGAAAGAAAAAGGACGGGGTCTTTAGAAGGGAAGGAAGACAAAGGGAGCACCTCTGCCCTTTCTGAGAATCAGAAAGGGGCAGCTCATCAGTGTCACTAATACCTACAGGGAGGAAGGAATGCAACCAATAGAAGGTGATATCTCAAACAAATTTCTTTCCTTCCTTCATTAATTGATTTCATCCGTTTCTGCTTTCATAGGCAGAGGGAAAGAGTGATAAAATGCATGATAATAATTTGATCGATTTCACGATGTTGTCTCACACATGTTCCATGAAAGAGAAGGAACATAAGGATTTGTAACAGGAATAACTTTCAGTTAGATTTCTAAAATAAGGCTCCTTCCATTACAATGATTCAGTAATTGACATTCATCATTGCTCTGTATGATAAAAAATCAAGTTCCTCAAATGCCAGATTTAGGATTTTGCATTTCTTTTATCCAAAATCGATTGGAAGTAAATCATTTAGCAAGTAAATCATTTAGCCCTTAGTAGTCCTTTGCCGCCTGGGTACTGGAGTGCTCCCTATTCATGCTCTCCTCGTGACTTTATAGAAGGAATCTCATAGAATGGATCTTCTAAGCATTTTGAGATAGCTTTTCCACCTATCCTGAATGGGGCCCAGTTTGCTTGAACTGATGGCACTGCAACATCAAACTTTTATACTTTGAACTCAATAATTCTTCCACTATTCTTTTGAAATTTGATGGTAAAGGAAGTTTAGGTTACAATGTACTGACCACACTGCGGGTCTCACTTTTCCCATCCTTAAAAGAGATGTTCAGACTAGAAAACTTCTAAAAGTTTTAAATCAATGATAAAATGAAAATGCTACAGTTCTCCCAGAAAAGAGCTGTTTCTCAAGACGTGTATTAGGAAAGTTTAAGACAGTCATCATTTCATTGGTTTGCAGCTAAGATGATTGTACCAGAATAATGACTCTAAATATAGGACAAATTCTTATCTTCAACACCTAAGAGGAAAATAACTTTTGCAAAAGAGTGTTAGACTTCGAGTATGAAGAGCCCTAGATTGAAATACTGCTACTAAAACCTACTGAGTGTGATGATATGGGCGGGGGGGGGGGAACATTTAACAAGTTCTCCTCACCTAAGTTCGATTCTGTAAAATGAATTGAACAATATGAATATTGCCCTCATAAGTGTGTTGCCAGTCTGAAGTGAGATAATGCAATGAAAGTCATTTGCACAGAACCCTACTATGCCTGTGCAAATAGTAGGTATTGTTACCTTTGTCATTACTGTAGGATGAATCAGTGTGGTGTCCCATCGATAGAGCAAAGGAAATGAAATATGCTGAAAGGCAGACAGTTTTACAGGCCTAAAATTCCAACCCACATCTTCAGATTGATGAAGCACCTTGAAGACCTATTCTTTGGGAAACCTGAGTCTGACCGAAATGTGAAATACGTGCAACTCCCTCGATTTACTTTTTCTCCGTATGCTTCTTGGCCCCTTGGAGTTTGTTTTGAATTACTAAGGAAAACTCAGAATATACAATTTAATCTTGAATAGCATTTTTTCCCCTTTTAATTGTATTCAGGTCCCGAATGATAGTAATGAAAAAGAAAAATATCTGCTGGACAAAATTGGAACCCTACAGTACAAAGTTGCTATGCTCAAACTGGAGCTAAATACAGTAAAAATTAAAGATCATGCAAAAGAAAATCAAGATCCAGAAGAAACTGAGGTTTGAAAAGAAAAGAAATATGGGCTTCAAGAGGAATTACAACTGAATGAAGGAGCAGTAACAAAAATCATATCCCAGTAGAGTGGACAAGTAAATGTTCGGACAGCTGAGAATGTAGTGTTGAACACTAAGGTAGAGAATGCAACAAAGAAAAATAGGAAAGGCTTGAGACAGAAATGAAATCATACCACCCCTTCTACTATTGAGGTCATGAACAAAGTGAGACATCGAAACTAGCCTTTGGACATACCTTTCAGGGAGAAAGAGATGAGTGACTTCATTTACAGGACAAACTAAACCATAACTTGTCTAGGTTAGGGAAAGGCAATTGTGCCCTTTGTCAAGAGCTCTCTACACCTAAAAGTAAAGGCAACAGTGTAAAAAAATGAGCTGTACCATGTACATGACTACCTTAGAGTAACGATAGCCATTTTGGAAAGCACACAGAGAGAAGTAAAACAGGCCCAACATAACGCAAAGAAACTTGAACACACAAAGCAAGTGTAAAAAGAAAAACTGAACAAATATATTGTCAAACATAAATCTATGCAAGAAAGATTAGCTTACATCTGGAGTGAAAATATATTACTTCAACAACAGCTTGAAGATACGCAAAACAAAGGCATCATTCAAGAAAAGGTATGGAGTGATGACCAGGTAGAATGTATTGATGTCTTCAGCAAAGTTCGTGTTGATACTGAAAAACAAATTTTTATGGTAGAAGAGAGAAATAAAGAGGTAATCAGTGAATATAATCCCTTAAGAGAACAAATGTGCAAATATGAAAATGGGAAAGCAGAAAAAGAGATAGCTCCTTATTTGTCATAGTTGGATAAGCATTTTCTTTTTAAAATGAAAATCAAAGTAATTTTGATCAAGATAAAAGAAGATTTGAATTTTCAGCCTGCAGATGATACTACCTTTCATTGAAAAAATACTGATATGTAGGAAAGGAGAATGAGAAACAATAATACGATGAATATGCTACTAGAATAATAATGTAGCACTGTGTAATAAAATATGAACCTAATCATTATAAGAAAAAATAATTAAACAGAATGTAATAGAATATAGATATTTAAATAACTAAATGGAAATAATTTCAAATATGAAACTGATAGAATAAAAATAAAGTTAAAAAGAAAAGTATGAAAATAAAATTTAAAAATCATCTTTCAAATAAGATGACTCTTTTTGATAATGAAATTATGTAGCCCATGAAATGTGGCTTTCATAAATACACGTAGGGTTAATCCCTTGTGCATAAATACTGATGAATTGATGTCTCTAATAATATGCCTACTTTTCCATTTTAATTCTGCCATGGAATAAATTACATGAAATGCTATACCTGAAGAAAATCCTGAAAAATTATGCTAGCAATTATGGAATAATTGAAATGGTACATCTGAATTTTGATTGTGTGGAATAATATAGTTACACTTTTCATAATTACTTGAAAATATTTATCAGTCGATCTATGTTCAATTCAAAACACTTGGAAATAATTTTAGAAATATTAATCCCTGGATCATATTTTTAATGTTATTCCAAATGCTGTCCACTATGTCCCTTTAAAATTTAGGACGGTGATGCTGTTCAAAGATATTATGATTCTGCATTAAGGATAAGTATTTTTTCTACATTAATATTTCCAATTAAAAAATGTTCTTTGCATTGCCACTCCATATTTTTATCTCACTATTTTTTCTCTGTTTTACTAACACTTCTTGCTAAATGCACACAATTGTAGTTTCTTGAATGATTGCCTTTTATTTTTTGAAGATGGTTAGTCTTTTGTGGTATAATAGCAGTTCTTATTATTTGAGATTTCTTCGCACATGCAGTGGGAGGCCAGACTACAACAAATTGTGCTGGGTAAAAAAAATTTCGTATAATAATATATATATTTAATTTTAATATATACGATCATGTGATTGAATCTCATGATTTCATGCTAGAACTTAATTTGTTTTTAGGCATTCAATTCATTATGCCAATTTTTCCTTTCACAATTTTATATTGGCTTCCTTTAGTTTATGTTTCCTTTCTAAAACTTCCTAGACTTTAGTTAAATTTTTTTTTACATGATACTTAATTTTATCTAATGATGGAAAAATATTAATTTCTTTTGCTTTTCAGTTTTATTTGCTATTAATAATATGTACAATAATTTATTGTCTAGTGAAATAAATAGGATTTTATAGCATATCTGTATATATCTATAAAAATACAACTGTGTATTTGTGTTGTGTGTAAATACACACACGTATGTATGCAGTTTTGCTACATTAGGGCATGAAATGAAATGAAATGATTTCCCTTTACTTAAGTGGTGGAATTAACATATTTTCCCCTTTTTCTGCCTATTGACTGCAGCCAAGAGCGTACTTCCTATTCTAGCAGAAAAAGGAATTGAATTGTATGTTTGCCAAGGACAGTTCAAGATGTGAATGATAGCGAATGATCTTTTTTTCTGTTTTTCTTTTCTTTTTTCTTTTTTTTTTCTTTTGGCTTCCAGAAATCCAAATCAATCTGTTCATGTGTTTTTACCAAGCTTGACTAGCGTATCAGTGCACATGTTCATCCTTCAGGGAAAACTATGGGAGTAAAGAAAACGCAATTTTTACAATAGATGTCCTTATTCAAATAAAGTACTCTACCTTTTTGAAAAATGGAAAGAGAAACCCTAAAGTTTCTATGTAGAATAGGAACCTATAAATTCTTCCTTTCCATTGCCCCATCTTCCATGTGAATTGCACTAAAACAAATTTTAGCCCCTAGGTGGCCTTGGAGGTGTTGTAAATCTCAGAAAGTGGTAATGGGGAAATAGGGCTGAATGCATGACTTTATGAGGAGTATACCGAGAATGTAGGAAGATAGCCTTTGATCCATGCTGAATGAAGGATGGGTGGTATAGTCAAAAGAGCTGTGTAATCTCAGGAGCCAAATTGCACTTCATTTCTCTATTAATTGCAACCGTTATGGCTGTGCGTAACTCATTTGGCCTCTGTGGTGTAGCTTTTCTCATCTGCAAAATGAGGTGGTTGTATTCACTAGTCCCTGAGAATATTTCTAGTTCTAAATCTACCAAAAGTGTGAATACATTAATGAAATTATGTTGCATGTCATAATGTTTATATCTGTTAATTTTTAAGGTTTATTCTTCTTATATAAGCTGATATGAATTCATGAACTAATTAATAGAAACAATGCGAACATATTTCTATTAGGTTACAGTAAGAAAGCTTCAACTAGAACTTACTCATTCAAAAAAACATGCAGGACAGAAGCTTAACTAGAGGGTAAATCACTTTTTTGAAATAATTTGAGGGATATGAAACAAAACTGCAGAAGGAAATACATCAAACTAAATGCAACCTATGTATTCAAAAAGTCAATAGTTGCTCATTGATTAATGGAAAGTGTTTTCAATGTAACTTCAGTTTTTACCATTATTATCTGAACACTGCGTCTGTTGTTCAAATGGACATAAAACAAGATTGATAAACTCCACCATTTCTACTCTTCAACTGGGATAATTATATTCACTCTTTAGGTGTTTGACAGTTTTGTTTTTCTGTCCTTATGCAAAGAATGAGATAGTTTTCCAAGTAACAGTACTAACTAAGTCATTTCCATCACTTTATATTTGGAAATTCCTTAATCTTTATTTTCTCATTTAATCCCCATAACAGTTCTGTGAAGCGGAAGTTGCTTACTTCTAATCAAACCACTTGAATAAGAGAAAAATGATATTTCTTCATAATTTGTAAATATATAACTTGTGCATGCCAACGGACATTGAGAATTAAATTAATTAGATGAATAATCTTATTAATATTCTCTAATTTATTCGTAATGATCTCACCGTGTTGCTTTGCATCTCCACAACTTCAGTCATGCTCTTCTTCTTGCTTAATTATACTTCCCCATTTCTGCTACCTATCCATAATCTATCTGTTCCTCAGCACCCTGATGCACGAATACCTCTTTCACCTCCAAGATCCTTTTGAATTCCAAAAGAATGATTCTTTTGCTATATGTCTTTTTGGACTTTTCAGTCCTATTGATTTCACAGTCTTCTGAATTCCACTTTTCATCTCATACCACATGATTTCCTATTTAACTGTGTACTGATAGCCTTATGTTGTTCCTGTTATCAACCTACCATTCTGTGTGCCTAAGTCTTGTTTCCTCAACTAGACTGTAATTCCTTCAGGACATGGATTGTTTATAAAACGTCATCTTCCATAGAATTTGTTTTTCACAGCTTGTTGGAAACAAAAGTCATGGTCATTATTGTAGTAGTAGTGGTGGTAGTGGCATTAGCAGTAGTAGTCATCTTCATAGTGGTAGAAGAAGAAGAAGCTAAGTAAATGTTTATTTCTTGATTTTACCCTGAGTTGAAAGTGTAGCTAACATTAAAATTGTTCCAAGGTCATATGTGGACTGTATTTGGAATAGTCCACTTTGAGTCTTTCTAGTCTCATTTTTTATTAGTTCCCAATTCCCTAGAGTCTCCCAGTGGCAAAATAGAAATTCAATAAAAAATGTTTTACTGTTACTATTAATAGCACTACTACAAGTACTACTACTACAACCACCACCAATACTACCACTACTACTTCTACTACTACTACTAAAACTACTAGTACTAGTACTGCTACTACTACTACTACTACTACTACTACTACTACTACTACTACTACTACTACTACTAAAATTATTATAATAAAGGCTAAGGAAAGCATAGAAGAGTTTGACAGTCAAGTTCCCTAAAATGTTCCCTTTGTTATTGCAAAATACATTTCTCTGTTATCAGTTGTGTTTCACATTTATGTGCTTTTAAATGTAATATATTCATCATTACACCAGCCAAAAATTACAGAAATATATATACTTGGTATCCTTCAAAACCTATTTTCAGTCTTGTACCCATTTTCAATGGTAAAGTAATAGAAATCTATGCCAGCACACTGAAAAATAAAATTTTCGACGACGAGGTTGTTCTCTGCTTGGAGGTACGTTGCTGGAATTATGGATAGAATGTTGGCCTGGGGTTAGAATGACCTGAAAAATATTTCTAAGTCTCAGAAATCAATACTGGAATAAAATATGTTTTGTTTCCCAATTAACTCCCCTACCACCCATTCCTTTTATTACCGTCGCATTCTTTTTGGGACACATTGATTAAAATATTAGCCGTCCAAAACTTTTGTCTTTAGGCTACAATTGGGAAGGTACGTGTGAACTGAGCAGTAGAAGGTATAGCAAGGAAGCACTAAGTTAGAGTCCATCTTTGGCATTATGACTTAACTCACATGATTGCCTTCCAGGGAAAACTGGCATCATTTCTTCCCTGTCTAATTTCCCTGACTATGCTGGCAACTAAGGTTTTACTACATAAGAATTAATCCAAATTACTGTTTCCTCCTTTTTCAACACTTCATCAAATAGTGAATGCCGGTTATGTGAATTAAACTATGGTTAATTCTGACCAGGTTACAAATACTATGTGTAAGACATGTCCTCTTTCCTTGTAGAATATGCACTTTCACTGGGAAGCCAATGCAGAATAGTGGAAGTTCATTTATAATACAAGGTAAGATATAAAGAACTACTCACTGAATGGTATATATGTAAATATTTATAAAAAGGAGAGACCACTATAGTCGGGGGTTAGAGGAGGTGGTAGTTAAGCCAGTCCTGTTCTTCCCTACACAAAAAATGGTCAATGAAAATTTGCAAAGTTAGCAATTCTACTGCAAGAACAGTTGCCAAATAGCTACATTTACTGTGTAGTATATATTTGCATGCATAATATCTATTGATACGATACATATATACTAAGAAATACCTGCACTTGAAGGTGACTTTTCCAACATCCCCAGGCTTGGCTCAGCCCCTTGCTGGCCATATGAGTTTTCACAAAGGGTTTTCTGTCTTCAGGCCTTGGTTTCCTCATTTTCAAAATGTTCTAATTGACTTTTCATGTTAGGGACTGTCTATATTTACATCCACTAAAGGAACATTATAAATGCAGCTTTGCAGTCTAATAACATTAAATGATATCATTTGTATTGTGTGGAGTAGGACCTTCAAATATTTCGCTAGCTCCTTTATCCAGATCTGCAACTAAAATTACAAAGACACAAAAACACATCGGTGTAAAACGTTTTTCAAAAGAAATTTACTTACGTTTTAGATTTTGGATTATATTGGTGGAAGCTATCCGGCTTTCTACAAATATTAAAACATAACCAAAACTCATTTGGGGAATATTGTACAATGAAGTTATATTAATGAAGAGCTGATCTTGAATATGCATCTCTTGCAATAGGGATGAAAAGATAAGTTAGGCTACTGTTTCTCTGCTTTTGTTTTTTAAGAAAATGTTGTTGGATGACATCAAGAATTCTTTTTAGATTTATTTCCTTCTCTGTGATTCAAAATAGTTTAAGGCACTTGGTCAAAATTAATACTTTTTAATTATATAATATTTGAGCTATAAAGAGTTTGACTCAACTATCCTGCTCATTCACACAGATTAAAAAAAAACTTTTGGAAACAAGTAAAAAGAAATCTGGAGAATCTGAAAAAGGAGATTTTCTTGACAAGCGGGAAGTGGAGCAAGTATAATCTGAAAGGGATAGACAAATTAATAGGTTGAAAAATAAGGTAATCCATAACATAGAAGAATGTGAAATATCTTCTCTTTATATTCCTCTTGAAGTAGTTAGAACACGTAGCAGGTCATTGGAGAGCTACATCCTTGGGATTTACATCTTCCCCATGACTGCAAAGCAATACTTTCTGTTTAAGTCCTAGTCACATGTTTCTTGCTCCTCTTAGGAACTCAGTAGATAAGTTGGGGAATTTATATTTACATGAATCTTCTAGGCTCCAGTGACTTTCTATCTAGATTTGTATGTTAGAAATTTTTCACCTTCTGCCATTATAAAATTCATGTCCAATAAAATGTATCTAAATATAGTGTGTTAAAAGCACCTATCAAGGATTTTCAAATTGTCACGTGTGAGAAATATCAAGCTTGTTTTGCTCATCAGTGGAAACTGCAAAGACACAAATATTGATTTCACGTATACACAAATTTTCTAAGAATTGGAGTCTTCCCAAAAGGAGATAGACTGTTTGAAGAAAGCAAATGATGGAAAGCCTTTCATGTGCAGTCTTTCCAGGGCTCTTAGAAATTCTGAGCTCCCTCTCATTCTCCGCTTCTCTAATCCTGAAGATAAAAAAATATCCCTGACAAGGAGGACTGAATCATAAAGTATTCGGAAACTATTTGAAAAGAGATTTGAAAATTACCAAAAATAGGTGAAACAAAATTTGATTGCAAGATGATTACCGCTAATATTAAGAAACTTCATAATACAACATAGAATTAAAAGTGAAGGACTTTCTCTATGAAAAAAGGGCTCGAGTTGGTTTAAGGGAAGGAAAGACTCTAGTAGTCTAAAGATTTTCATTTCATTCCTCCAGTAAGTGGGTGAAAACCTTTTTAGTGCACTATGTCCTCTGCATCGCTTTTCTATTTTAGGGAATCAAAGACCTTCCCCCAGCATGAAGAATAAGAAATTGACTCATTCATCTTAAACTCTTTCTTTTCTTCTTCTTCTTTTTCTAATTTTCTTTGTTTACAGTGTTGTACAGTCATATCCATATAACTTAGATTTTTTTTTTCCTCTTCCCTCCTGCTCCTTTCCCCATGGGTTCATCAAGCAATAGATTGCTACATTCCTTGACTTTGTGTCTTGTGTGTCTAACTTATTCCCCTGATCTAAGATTCTGTTTCTTAGCCACGTGGTTTTCATAGTTATTGCTTTATTATATAATTTGAGATCTGGCAGAGATAGGCCACCTTCCCGAGCATTTCTTTTCATTACCTCCCTTGATATTCTGGACCATTTGTGCTTCCAAATGAATTTGGATATTATTTATTCTATTTCTAGAAGTTATTTATCTTGCGTTTGGTATGCCACTTAATAAGGAAATTAATTTAGGTTGAATTGTCATTTTTTAAATATTTTATCTGATTTAAACTTGATCTGATTATTTGGTGTCATGGGCAGAAGGGAGGAAAATCAAGGAGGGAGAAAAGTTTGGAACATAAAATTTTACAATAGTGAATTGCCAGGCCTAGAGGCCTGTGTGGGCTACCCGAGTCTTCTTACCTCACCTCCGAGGTCTTCGGTTGGCCAAAACTGGATGCTCATATGAGACAAAGGACGTTCCAGAGTCGAACAAGGGTTGAGCTTTATTTCAGGGTCTAGTTACAAGTGCAGGGGAGTCTTCCTTAGGAGGAAGAGGGGGAGATTTCCTAAGGAGGCTAGGATCTTAAGGGATTGGAAGTAGAAGTACAAGCGGGGAGAGAGGGGGAGGGGAGAGAGGAAAGAAGAAAAGCGGAACCTACTGTCCTCTTGGCTCCTCACGTGCTAAGAGAGCTTTCAGGCTTCCTCAATCCTACTTAACCTTCAGCCGCACAGTTTGCATCTGAATACCGTGCTGTTAGGTAACTAGGTGTGCCCAGATCCGGGACAATCTCGAGGGCGGGGAGATCTCTCTCCCATCACGTTTCTCACGGGAAGAGGCGGAATTACTCGAGATACTTCGGTTCACCTCGATTCCCTGCCGTTCCCTGGGGGGGTCTCGTGAGAGCTCTAAGATTTAGAAGTCCCACTTTTACCCACCCGAGACCGTCCACAGGGATTTGAACTTCCAATCCCAACCGTGAATGTTGAGAACTATACATGTAATTGAAAAGAATACTACTAAGAGTATTAATGAAAACATTAGAAGACTATTTGAATGTGAGTTACTAGTTTTATTAAAAAAGAGAATGAAATACCAGAGAATTAATAATTAAACAACTAAAATGTGACTACATTTTGTTCATTTGTACATTTGTTCAACATCAAATCATCTTAACCACATATGTAGAAATATGCCACTTGCATTTTGTTGAGTATTCTTTTGCTGTGGTCAATCAAATATTAGAATCATAAAGCTTGAGGTATAAGAGATTTCAGAGGACATCTCAACCAACGCCATTATTTGAGATATGAGAAAAATGCAGGTGAGGAATGTCAACTGACTATCCACATTCATACTAGAAATATGAGGCGTGGGATTTGAATCCAAATGATCTGACTTCAATCTGTGTTTTTTTTCCCCATTAAAGAGTGCCTGCTTCTCTTAATTTAAAGCATTAAGTATAATAGAATATTTTCCAACTCCTGGACATGTAGGCCTCGGTCTTCAGCCTTTCTCTGAACAGAATGTGTTATCAGTGGTCATGTGGCTCTCAGATTCAGAGTAGAAGCCGAATGCTCAGGTTTTTTAGCAGCTTTTCCATTTTTCATAGACTGATTTTCCATGTGTGTAAAGAATATTTTCAAAGAATTGTCAGAAAGAAAAAAAAAGAATGCACCTTTCCTCCTTACGTAATACAGAAAGCTTTCAATGGTCCTGGAAAGCTTTGGTAACAGGATAGGGACGCTGGGGAAGGGATTTTACATCTTCTGAAAAATTGATCAAAAAATCATTCTTTAGACAGGGTGGGAAGGTACATATATGGGAAGAGATTGTAAAGTCAAACGACTTATTTAAAAACATCTAGGTCAGCCTAATGTCTGCTTTATTATCAATTGTTATATGTCCCTTTAGCTTGCGTAGATTGTTATTTCAAATAGGTTAGATATATTTTCAATTTTTCTGCAGTGGAGGATAGTGGCATTTATGATCTAACGATTAACAAATTATGAGATAAAATTTTGCATGTCCTTAAGGAGACAAGTGATAGGAGTGTTTAAAATGATAAAATGAACAATTAAAGGGCATTTGTTTGTCATGCTGTAGACTCGTATTTCTGTGATATAAAATCGTTATGAGGAATAGGGACAATATCTGTAAGGGTAAGAAGTGTACGGAGAAGTGTAACACAACTGAAAACACAGGAAGGAGGCAGTTTATGAAGTTATTGAAAAATCAAGTAGAGGATTTTGTATTTGATCTCAGAGCTAAAAACGAGCCAGTGGAATTTATTGTGTAGAGAAATGAAATGATTAGTATATTTAGGAGTTAGGAAGACCACTTTGTCTGCAGAATAGGATATGGACTTGAAACAGGTAGTGACTGGAGGCCAGCAGATCCATTAAGAAGGTTCCTGAATAGTCCAAGAGCCAGTTAATGAGGGTCTGTATGACAATGATGGGATATATACAAGAGATGATGTTTAAGGTAGAAACAAGACTCGGTAAGAGATCTGATATGTGGTATGAATGCAAAGAAACAGTCCAAGTGATGCCAAGGTTATAAGCCTCAGTGACTGGAAAACTTTACCTAGTGTAAGACAGTTCCTACAATAAGGTCCAAAAAAGAAAAGAAACTCCCTCAATCAGTAAAAGTTTCTCCTCCTTGACGAAGGTAATATAAGTTTGGAATGCAAGATCCTTTTAAGGTTATTAGTACAACGAACTCATAGATAGTACAAAAAAATTCATGACAAATGCTTGAGAAATTTGAATGAATCCCTTCGTGACGTCAGAAAGGGGAAAAATAACTCTGATGCAGGATAGATCTTTTATGTCCAAGGAATTTCAAAGTGTTTTTTTAAGTAACGCATTAGCTTTTTAAGAAAAACAGATATTGCACTTTGGATATGAAGAATTACTTTAGAACTGTTGAAATTTTTATTACAACTCAAAGGTTCTTAATCTGTATTGTAAGAGTCTATGTTAATGTTCAAAAGGCTAACAATGTGCTATATTTCAAAAGGCATTGGTTATGAAGGTCGAAATGGAATCTTCAGAGCTAATCAAGTATAAGTCATTTACAAAGACATCCAGAGAGACGAAGTGACTAAAGTTATATAGCTGGTCAAAGTTCCCATTTCCTATGCAATCATTTTTCTCTTACACCTATACCTCTTGCTCATCAAAATGTTTAAGATGTGTCATCCTATTATGATTAATCATAGAGAGCAACAAAAATAAAGAAATGAGATAGGAGTTTTAGTAATTCCTGAATTTTTTACAGTAAATCGCAGATTCTTCAATGTAACAACTTCTGAATTCCTAACATTCCTATTGATCTGAACCTCCTCTCCCACAGCTACTCTTTCCCCTCCACCCTTACCCTTGTTGTAAACTTAAGGAGAAAAACGGTTAGGAGCTTTTTTCTTCCACTGCAGCAGCGATGAAAGGAGTGGTATCAGATATTGCAGTCTGCCGATATGAGGAGACAGACTTCTCTTTTCATTTTCTGTTTTTCCCCATACTTCCCATCACTAGTTCCATTATGGGTACAAAATTAGAAAGTTCATTTGATTTGGGCATTGATCGTCTAGTAGTCTCAGTGAGTGGATCAAACATTGCTCAGAAAAGAGTTACAAGACACTAGTGTACATATATTCTGTTAGACTGTATTGCATTGCATTGCAATATATTATAGTTATTTTTATATTTTGTTATGTTACATCACGTTACATCACATCACATCAAATGACATCACATTACATCATCACATGATATATTATGTCATATTTTATGATATCTTTTTATTATATCATATATTATACTTGTATTATGCCATGTTATATGGTATCACATTAAATCATATGGTACTTATAATATCTCATTAACTTATTATATTTACTATCTCCTCCCATTTATTCAGCACCTCAAAATGCTATTATTTACAAAGTTCACTCCTCAGAACAACTCAGTTAGATAATATATAGAAGTGGATGTAGTAGACAATAAGGAAATATGCAGGAGAGAGTGAGGAAATATGAAAATTCTACTCTGAAGAATTTAACAAGATTCACCACTGTCGCACGGGATAACGGCAGTGATAAACTGGAAAAGGGGAAATGTAACACAAACTACGTGCGAAAATATACCTAAGAATCAAGAACTCAAAGTGACCACTCAAAAGTCTAACACCTATATAACATGAATATTTTCCTTAGTCGAGTAGGGAGACAACAAATATAGTGAACATTCATATACTCACTCACACACACACACACACACACACACACACTCAGAGACATACACACACATGGAGACATTTATCTTATAAGAAAGGAAATCATGGGTTACTGTCATAATAATTACTTAATAATGAATTATCTTTATGTGGTTTAATCATGTTCTTGGTAGAGGCTAATCTTGGTAGAGAAAAGCAGTAGAATTATCTTTGAAGAAAAAAAGGGGATATAGCATGGAATTACATCAGCTGCAACACCAGAAATATAAACATTCAATGTCAAGTATTTTGAAATGGTCAAAAGGAAAGATATAGACCCTCATCTATTTCTTTTTTAAATTCATTTCTTCAATATAATTTGCTTTCTTCCATCACCAGAATTTTCCCTAGTGTCCTTTCCTGTACCTCCAGAGCCATCTCACATAAAAAATAATATTTTCAAAGTAAACTATAACAAAGAGAACAGCTAGGAAAAGTTCAATTTAACAAATAAATCTGGAAACATAACCAATATTCCACACTGATGAACTTCCCACCAGTGTAAATGAGTGAGGTGGGAGTGCCATTTTAACTCTTCCTTGGGAACAGGCTTATTTGTCATTCTACCACATTCACTTTTGATTGTTTTGTGCTTGTGGTTTCATTTACATTACCATAGTCCGAGTATATATTGTTTTCCTGGCTCTGATTTCTTCACTCTGAGTCAGATCATGCAAATGTCTCCATGATTCTTTGTTTTCATGATATTTGCAGTTTATTATAGCACAGATAAATATCTGACCACATTCATGTACCATAATCTGTTTAATTATTCTCCAATTCTTTGGCATCTACTTTCTTTTCGATTCTTTTCTATGACAAAAATTAGTGCGATAAATATTGTTTTGTGGATGAGGACTTGATTCTTGTCAAAGATCCTAATAGTGCAATCTCTGGCTCAGAAAGTATGAATGTCATACCCTCTTTATTTGCACAACTCCAAACTGCTTTCCAAAATGATTGAACTACTTTGCTGCTCTACCGGCACTATGCCTCTGTGCTTACCTTCTTACAATCCCATACCTTGCTTTCTAAGAGTAGCTTGATGCTTTATGAAGGCAAAATTCTTACCACAAGGAGAATGTCCGGAAACATCATTTTCTTATCAGTCAGAGATGGCCAGGGAAGGGAAGGGCAACATAGAGTTAGACTACAAGCCCAATTGTAAGAGTTCGTAGAAAGTTAACCAATCAACAAGAGTTTCATAAGCATTTACTATATGCTAGTCACTGTGCTTAGGGCCAAAGAACATAAGATGACAAACAACATAAACTCACAAAACAGTGAGAATGAAAAGCAGTAGGGGGAAACGTTAGTGTGGAGTTCTTAGGGTTCTAAGTCGATTCATAAGTTACAGTGGATGAACAATATAGAGACGTGAAATGGAGCAGGTCTGAACATTTTTTCTGATTAGTGGTGATAACGGAACTACAACATTTGAATTCTACCTCTTCTATGCCCAGTTCAGAATGTGAGGAAATGGCAACAGCAGCTGAACAGATAAAACTAGGAAGAACACTTGGATCTAACCAACATATCCAGAAGAATTGCATAACGATAAAATTTACAATTAATTAAATGAATACAACAAAATTTTGATGGAACTGAGGAATATGTTTTCAAGGTATCTGAAAGGAGGAAAGAGTTCAGAAGGAGTGAGAGGCTCCTTTCCTTTTTAAAATGTGACTCAAAAATACAGCAGCAATTAAGCCTCACACACAGTCCTCATCATGATAAACCATAGGAATGGACTGTGCTTGCATACAAGGTATCCTGGATGGATGCATCATAAGGGAAGAAAAGGTTTTCAGAGGTTGTTATCAAGCAGACCATACCTTCTTAAATGGACGTGTTTGGATATCTTTGTTAATTTTTAAAAGTCCTTGACTCAGTAAAAACGTTTAATCTTCTCCTGAAACATGATATCTCCAATCCCATGCTAAAATCATACAAAATTCTGTAACACAGGCAACCAGTCGTTTAACAGAGGAAAAAACACAGACATATTTGCTTCCTTTATTTATCTTTTTCTTGCAGGATGTCCTTTGAAGATTGAAAATGAAAGGATCCCAATCTATTCAATGAAATTCAACAAACGTCTTTTAAAAAAATATGTAATTTATTTATTTTTCAGTTCTCAACATATAATTCCACAAGAATTTGAATTAAAAATTTTCTCCCCACCTCTCCCCAGTCACTACTCCAGGACAGCATGCACCCCATCCACCCCTTCCTCCAGTCTCTCCTGCCTTCTAGTACCCACCTTCTTCCTTCCATTCCCCTTCACCTCTATTTTCCTGTAAGGAAAAATAGATTTCTGTAATTCTTTGCCTCTACATCTTCATTTCCACTTGCATGCTAAAGCAATATTTAACATTTAGTATTAAAATTTTGAGTTTCATATTCTCTCCCGCCCTCTCCACCCATCTCGATTGAGATAACAAGCAATTCAATATAGGTCATATATGTCTAACAGTGCAGGGCACTTCCATAGCGTTTGGTTTTAAAAGACTTACCACATTACTCTCTGTCTTATCCTGCCCTCCACTTATTCCATTCTCTCCCTTGACCTATCTTTCCTCAATAGTGTTTGCTTCTGATTATCCCTTTCCCAAATTTGCTGTCCCTTATGTTATCTTCCCTCTCCTATGCCCTTTCCCTTTGCCTTCCTGTAGGGGAAAACAGATTTACACATGCAGTTGAGTGTATGTTATTCGCCCGCTCTAGCCATATCCCATGACAGTAAGGCTCACTTATTTCCCTTCATCCCCCACCCCTCGTCTCCTCCGTTGTAAAAGCCTTTCCTTCTATCTTTCATATGAGATGATTTCCTACATTCCACCTCTCCCTTGCTCTTACTCATAATACATACCCTTCAATAGTAAGTTTCATCTTTTTAGGTATTCTCGCTTCATATTCAGGTCATCCTGTTTCCTCTGTCTATATTGTTTGTGTGTATACATATATACACGTATGTATACAAATATATACGTATATATATATACATATATATATATATATACACAGACACATATATATTGAGACACACATAGGCATATATAATATACATATTTACATACCCATATATATCTGCATCTACTCACAGACATATGGAATTATATACATAATACATATATGTATATGTATGTATATATACACACACATACATATACATATACTACCTCTAACTGCCCTAATAATGTAAAAGGTCTCAGGAATTGTAAATAACAACTTTCCACGTAGGAATGTAAGCAACTCAGATTTAATGTGCTCTTTAAGACTTGGCTTTCTTGTTTATTTTTTCATATTTCTCTTGATTCTTGTATTTGAGAGTCAAATTTTCGATTCACCTCTGGTCTTTTCTTTTTTACAAATTCTTATTTCTGAGCATTCATTTCCACAAGATTTTGAGTTCCACATTCTCTCCCCGTCTCTCCCCTCCCCCATCCCAAAACACCCTGCATTCTGATTGCCCCTTCCCTCATTCTGCCTTCCCTTCTATTACACCCCTACCTTCCCTTGTTCCCATCTTGTTTGTTTTATGATGGGACAAGATAGATTTCTATACCCCATTACCTCTATTTCTTATACCCCAGTTGGGTGCAAAGCAATTCTGAACATTCTTTCCTCAAACGTTGAATTTCAGCTTCTCTCCTTTCCTACTTCCCCACTCATACCTATTCAGAAGTCAAGCATTTCAATATAGGCTCTATTAGCAGGGTTTTGCCAAAGACTTCTATGATAATCGTGTTGTGAAAAACTAACTATATTTCCCTCCATCCTATCCTGCCCCGTATTTATTCCTGTTTTCTCTTTAGATTTTTGTCCCTCCCCTAATGTGTTTACCTCCAATTACTCCCTCATCCCATTTGCCTTCCCACACCCCAGGTATCCCTTGCTCCCCTATTTTCCTGTAGTGTAAGATAGATATTTATAGGAAATTGAGTGTGCATGTTATTCCCTCCTTAAGCCAAATGTGATGAGAGTAAGCTTCACTTTTTCCCTCCCACCTCACCCCTTTTGCAGTCCATTGAGAAAGCTTTTTCTTTCCTCTTTAATAGGAGATCATTTGTCCCCTTTCATTTGTCCCTTTCGCCTCCCAATATATTCCTCTCACCTCTTAGTTTTAATTTTTACTTATCATTACTTCCTGTTCAACATACCCTCAGCCCTCTCTCTCTCTCTCTCTCTCTCTCTCTCTCTCTCTCTCTCTCTCTCTCTCTCTCTCTCTCTCTCTCTCTCTCTCTCTCTCTCCCTCCCTCTCCCTCTCCCTCTCTCCGTATCTGCACGTGTGAGTGTGTGTACTTCCATCAACTAGCCAAATACTGAGAAAAGTTTCAAGAGTTAGGAATATTATCTTTCAACATTTCAACTCTAGTAAGTCCCTTATGGTTTCTCTTTCATGTTTACCTTTTCATGCTTCTTCGATTCTTGTCTTTGAAAGTCCAATTTTCTATTCAACTCTGGGGTTTTCATCGTGAATGCTTGAAAGTTTTCTATTTCACTGAATGACCGCTTTTCCCCCTGAAGTGTTCTACTCAATATTGCTGGGTAGGTGATTCTTGGTTTTAATCCCAGGTCCTTTGACCTCTGCAATATCATATTGCAACTCCCCAGTCCCGTAATGTAGAAACTGTTAGATGTTCTGCTTTCCTGATTGTATTTGCACCATACTGGAATTTTTTCTTTCTGGCTGGGTGCTGTATTTTCTCCTTGACCTAGGAGTTCTGGAATTTGGCTGCAATATTCCTAAGAGCTTTTCTTTTTGCATCTCTTTCAGGAGGTGAAATTTTTACCTTCTGCTTCGAGAATATTGGGGCAGTTTTCTGAGATAATTCCATGAGAGATGGTGTCTAGGGTCTTTTTTGGGATCACGACTTTCACGTAGTCCCATGATTTTTAAATTGTCTCTCCTGGATCTATTTTCCAGGTCAGTTGTTTTTCCAAAGAGATATTTCACATTGTCTTCTATTTTTTCATTCTTTGGGGTTTTTTATTGATTATTTTATTTGCTTTCAGTGTTGTCCAATCACTTCCCATTATCTTAGATTTTTTTCAGCATCCTCGTCCTCATTGTCTCCTCTCTCCGTACTCCATCGCAAAGACAGCAAGCGGTATTAAAGAGCCTATACAATACATTCCTACTGAATGCAATTTCACCTCCGTCGTGTTGTATAGAAGACTTAAAATGAGTGGGAAAAACCATAAAACCAAACCAAAGGTAACACACAAAAAATGGTTTGCTTCGTGCTGTGATGTATCCCACAGTTCTTTCTTTGGACGTGAAAGGCATTTTGCCTCCAAAGTCCATTGGGAATTGTTGAAGTCCTTGCATTGCTTTGCAGGACGAAGTCTACCAGAAAAATTCCTCACACGCTGTGGTTGTACACACGCACTGTGTACAAAGTTCTCCTGGTTCTCCTCCTTTCACTCAGCACCAGTACCTGTAAGACTTTCCTGGCCTCTCTGAAGTCTTCCTGTTCATCATTTCTTATAGCAGAAGAGCATTCCCTTACATTCATATATCACATCTTGGTCAGCCATTCCCCAAATGATGGGCATGCCCTTGATTTCCAGTGTTTGCACATCATAAATAGAGCTGCTTTAAATATTTTTATACGTGGGAGACCCTTTCCTATATTGCTGTATCAAAGGGTATGAACATTTTTGTAGCCCTTTGGGCATCGTTCTAAATGGCTCTCTAGGATGACTGGATCAGATCACAGGTCCACCAACAATGAATTAATGTTCCAACTCTCCTACATCGTTTCCCACAATTATCATCTTCGTGTTGTCTCATGTGAGCTTATCTTATAAGTGTGATATGGCACCTCCAAGTTTTTTATTATTTGCATCGCTCTAATCAGTATTGATTTACAGAACTGGTTCATGTGACTACAAGTAGCTTTAATTTCTTACTCTAAAATGTGCCTATCCCTATCCTTTGACCACATACCAGGTGGGAAATGACTTGTATTCTTGTCCACTTGACTCAGTTCTCTCTATATAGTAGAAACTAGACCTTTTACACAGACCCCAGTGGCAAAACTTCTTTCCCAGTTTCCTGTTTTCCTCCTAATCTAGGTTGAATTGGATTTGATTCTGCAAAAACTTTTCAAGCTAATATAATCGAATTTATCCGTTGTGCACTTCATAATGTTCTCTCTCTCTTCAGTCAAAAATTTCTCCATTCTCCATAAAATGGACAAATACAGTATTACTTGCTCCTCTAATTTGTGTATAGTATCAATCTTTATACCGAGATCATTTGGACTTTATTCTTGTGTAGGTATCAGGCTTTGATCTCTGTCCAGTTTCTGCCACACTGCTATCTAGTTTCGCCAGGAATTTTTGTCGAACAGTGGGTTCTTTTCCCAGAAGCTGGAATCTTCAGCTTTCTCGAACAATAAATTGGGACATTCATTGTCTATTGTGTCTTGTGTACCTATATTTTTCCCCTGGTCGGGTCTACTCCTCTGTGTCTTAGCCAGTAGCAAATGGCTTTGATGAATGCTGCTTTGTAATACAATTTGAGATCTGGAAGTACTACCCCCACTCCACTCGCATTTTTTAAATTAGGTCATTTGATTTTCTGGACTTTTGTTCTTCCAGATGAATTGTGATTCTTTCTCTATCTTTTGTAGGTCTCTAAAATAGTTATCTGGTAGTTTGATAGGTATTGCACTAAAGAAATAATGTAATTTCAGTTGAATTATCATTTTATTATATTGACTCAGCCTACCCATGAGCAACGGGTGCTTTAATACCTACTGAGATCGGCCTTTACTTGTGTAAAAAGTGTTTTGTCAATGTGTTCATATAGCCCCTGGTTTTCTTCTGACAGGTAGAATCCCAGATATATTACAGTGAATACTGTAGCTTTCAGTGGGAGAAGGTAGAGAAGTAGGAACTCAAAGTTTGAGGAACATATTTTGTAGAATTGTTTTTGCATACAACTGGGAAAAAGGAAATAAAGGGAAGATAATGGAGTACAGAAATTTATTTTGCCCTACAAGACAAGGGAGAGGACGGGGACAAGGGAATGTAGGGGTATGATAGAAGGGAGGGTATATTGGGTGAAGGGGTAGTGAGGATGTTCATTGTTTTGGGGTGGGGTTGGGGAGACATGGGGAGTAAATTTGGAACTCAAAATTTTGTGGAAATAAATGTTGAAAACTAAAAATAAATAAACACTTGAAATCAACGAATGAATCAATGAATGAATAAAAGCTGTAGCTTACCTGGCCCTGAGGTGGCTGTTGTGAGAAAGCAGAGGCTAGATGAAATCATTCAAGATTTCCCAGCAGTTACCAGAGAGCTAGCTGCCTTAAGTGTGTGGGAGGAGTGGTCTGGCCACAGAAGATCTCCTCTGTTGAACTAGAGCATAGGAACACTCTGTGGTTGGTGAACGTGTCTGCACTACTGTCTTCCCTAGTCCCCTAGGATTCTGAGGCATGTATAGATTCCTGGTGTTGGTTTGCGGACTCCAACGCACTGGGGTTTCACATTTCTTCCTTGTTCGCTGAAGTTCTTGATAATTTCTTAGAAGATAATTGTCCAGGTCCTTTTTTGCACCATGGCTTTCTGTTAGACCAAGAATTCTTGCATTTTCTCTCCTGGATATATTTTCCAGGTTAGTTCCAGAACACCTACAGTACTGGTCCCCTTCAGCCTCAGCAAGGGGGACCACGCAGCCCTTTGAGATTTTCTGAACCTCACAGGTTAAGAGACTGTTTTCCACTTTGGCTGATCCCACTGTTCCAGGATTTGTCCTGGGGAATTATTTAAAGGGTTTTTCAAAGATCAGCAAGGGGAAGGGCAGAGCATTGAACAATCACTCCTCCATCTTGGCTCCCAGAAGTTCAAGTAGATAACTTACAGACTTTGGATCTGTGGGCTGAGAGTCACAGGAGTGACTGCTGCTGTTACCAAGGGTCCTGTACATCTCTCTCCCTCACTTACACAGGACTCCTTTCCTGGGCTGATATGTTGGAGAATTCGCATACCTTCTTCAGTTTCAGTCCAGCCAGGTGCTCCACTATGGTGTGTTCTGTGCTGATGCAGCATGTGCACTCCACGCTCCCCCAGCCCCATGTTAGAGATTCTTCCCATCGAAATTCCAGACCGTCCTGGGTTGGAAATCTGCCACACTCCATCTCACAGTGGATTCTGCCACTCTCAGATTGATTCAGGGTAATTGTAACAGGGCAGTAGAGTCAAGATAGTAGAGTGAAAGGAACGACTCACCTAAGCTCTTGGCAAAACTCCTTCGGATACCTCTGAAGGCAGAATCTGACCAAATTTTGGAGGTGTGCGATCCAGTGAGAGACAGACTGTGGCGGATTCAGAGCCCAGGACAGACTGGAAGGTCCACGGGAAGGATCGGTTCTGCGGAGGTCAACCCACAGCACACAGTGCAGTGTGGCCAGCAGAGTGGAGTGGAGGGGCCCCGGGAAACCTGATAGCAGCAGGCAGAATGGGCTTAGCTGCAGCCATGTTTGGGAGGCCATCAAAGCCAAGCCAGTGAGAGCTACTGAGTGCCAGATATCAGCAAAGCAGCTCCTGAGACTTTCAGCCCTCAGATCAAACAAGGTGAACCTACTTGAACTCCTGGGAACCAGGATGGCAGAGTGATCAGTAAGTGCTTTCTCCTCCCACCCTGATGACTGTGAAAGAACCATAAAATATTTCCCCATAAAAATCCTGAGTCAGCGGGAACAGCAAAGGGGGCAAATAGTCTCCTAACACCTGAGGCTAGGAATATAGCTAAAGGGGATTTCTCCTACTGTGGCAGAGGCAAACCAGAAGGTCAGAGGACCCAGGGCAGAGAAAAGTCGCACTGGGGCCCAGCCGAGCCTCAGCACAGTGAGAGGGGCTCCAGAAGGGGTGGGAACTCAGACTAGCATCTAGGAGTGTCTTAGCACTCCAGGAGAAAATGGGAAGACAATAGGGCAGCTGTAATCACCATCCCCTGAGCTTACTTTTGCCTCAGTGCAACTGAGGAGATCTCCTGTGACTAGACCACTCCTCCCCACACTTAAGGAGCTAACCTCAGGGCTGATATGGGATACACAAAGCAAAAATTTGCTCTTAGCTTTTTCACAAGTCAGCTCAACACCACGTTGCGCAGCTTCTAACTGAAAGCATTAGAAGCCACAACACACAATCAATATCATGAACAAGAAAAAGCAGAAGGGCAAAAACCATAGAATCTTTCTATGGGAATAAGGACCAAAACAGAAATATCAAAGAGGTCAGTACTGGGGCTGTACTTCCTTCAGAAATTTCAGAATGGTCTCGAAACAGCTCGCATGCACAAACCACTCTCCTGGAACACCTGAAGAAAGAAATAGAAGAAAAACTTACCAATGATTTTAAAATGATAAAAAAAGAATTCACTGATGAGAACATCTCCTTGAAAAGGAAAATCGAACAAATGGAAAAGGAATACAAAATTAACTGGAGAAAATAACTCTCTAAAAGGAAAACTTAGTCAAATGGAAAAGGAAGAACAAAACCAAACTGGGAAAATTGGGCAAATGGAAAAGGAAGTACAAAAATTAACTGGAAAAAAACACTTCTTCAAAGGAAAAATTGGGCAGATGGAAAAGGAGATGCCAAAGTAAACTGAAGAAAACAATTCCATAAACATTACAATTGGGCCACTAGAAACCAATTAATCAAGGAGACAGCAAGAAGCAGTCAAACAAAATCTAAAGAATGAAAAGATAGAAGAAAATGTAAAATATCTACCCAGAAAAACAACTGACCTGGAAAATAGATCCAGGAGAGACAATTTAAGAATTCTTGGCCTGCCAGAGAGCCATGATGAAAAAAAGAGTCTGGACAGTATCTTCCAAGAAATCATCAAGGAAAACTGCCCAGAAGTGCTAGATCCAGAGGGCAAAATAGTCATCGAAAGAATCCACCGTTCCCCTCCCGAAAGGGATCCCAAACTCAAAACCCCAAGAAATATCGTGGCCATATTCCACAACTATCAAGCGAAGGAGAAAATACTACAGGCAGCCAGAAAGAAACAATTCAAATATGAAGGAGCTACAGTCGGGATCACACAGGACCCTGCAGCTTCTACATTAAAAGATCGAAGGAATTGAAACCCAATATTCCCTGAAGCAAAGAAGCAGGGATTACAACCAAGGATCAACTACCCAGCGCACTTCAGCATAACATTTTAGGCAAAGAGACCACCATTCAACGAAGTGAAGGATTTCCAGACCTTCCTGACAAAAACACCCGAAAGTAATAAACAATGTGATTTTCAAATGCAGGTCTCAAGAGAAGCATAAAAAGGTAAACGGGGGGGGGGGGGGGGGGGAGAGAAGACTTGTTACTCAATTTGGGCAAACTGCTTACCTCCATATGAGGAAAGATGATATCTGTTAATCTTGAGAATTGTGCATCTATTATGAAATATCAAAGGGATATATGCAGAGGGAACGGGCATAAAGTAAATGATGTCATGTTAAAAATATGATTGCAGTATGCCCAAAGGATTCTAAGAGGAGATGTGAAAAGGAGGAAGCAGAAAATGGTAAATTGCATCACAGGAAGAAGTACAAAAGTATAGTAGAGGGAAAGAGGGGAGGGTGATGAGCATTGTTTGAGAGGTACTCTCATCTGATTTGTTTCAAGCAGGGAACAATAACCTTAATTAGATAATCCTAACTAGTTCCAGAGGCAGTAGGAGGGGAAGGGGGAAGAAAAGGGAGGGAAGATAAAAGGGAGGAAAGAAGCAGTAAGGGTAAAGGAGAGTAAAAGGGAGTGGGGTCAAAAGAAGGAAGGGAAGGCTGCAGGAGGAGGTGGTGAAAAGTCAAGTTTATTCAGATTCTCCTTTTGGAGATATCTGAAGGAATTTCTGGTACAGCATAGGGGAGTACACGCTCTCCCTCTCCCATCTTGCAAAACAGCCCCCTCAGATTCTAATAAAAAGCAGCAATCATCCAAACCACTTGGTACTGGCTAAGACATAGTTGGTTGGGCATAGGTTAGGTACACAAGAGACATTAATCAATGCTTATAGGATCCTATTGTTTGAGAAACCCAAGGATTCCAGCTTCTGGGATACAAACTCACTGTCTGCCAAACCTGCTGGGAAAACTGGAAAATAGCATGGCAGAAACTGGGCATAGACCAATGCCTGACAGCATATGCTCGAAAAAGAAGTCCAAATGGTTCACAATCAAGCTATAAAGGCTGATAATATATAAAAATATCAGGGAGCAAGGAAGAGATTATTTCTCAGTTGAAGGAGAATGGAGACATTTATGACCAAATAAAAGATAGAGAATATTATGAAATGCAAAATGCATAATATTGATTACACTACATTTAGAAAAGTTTGCACAAACATAGCCAATGCACCCAAATTAGGAGGGAAGCAAAAAACTGGGATTTTTATGAATATTGGCTGGAGAAAGGCCTCATTTCTAAAATATATAGAAAACTCATTCAAGTTGAGAAGAATACAAGGCCTTCCCCAACTGATAAACAGTCAAACGATATGAACAGGTAATTTTTAGAGGAAGTAATTAACGTTACGTATGGTGACAGGAAAAATGTCCTAAATCATTCTTGGTTAGAGACATGAGAATCAACACAACACGAAGTTAACTCTCAGTTGATGCACTAAGATGTTAGCAATCAACAGCAGGAACTCATGTATGTTGGACCAGTGTTCTCCAGTACACAAAATGGAAGGAAAAATACATCTGAAAGTAAGCTTGTCTTCTTTTTTAATTAAAAAATGACAACTAGTTTAGCAATTGTATCTGAATAAGATGTAAACCTGTCTTCTCTATTATTTCTTAAATAGAAATTACATTATAACGTTCAATGATAGGTAATTAAAGTGTTCTAGCCAATTTAGTGGTCTCTAGAATTCCTGCAACAACTAACAATTTGAGGGACACTGTTAAAAATATAGTGAAATAAACTTTTTTAATAAAGGATTGTACAAACATATTTTCATACATATACACATGGTGCATATTAAAACATGACACAACATATTTTCGAAGTCAAGATTTGTTCACTTTTGTATATTTAATGGAAAAGCAGTAAACATTGTTAAACATAGTTCATTTGATACATAAACATTATTTCTTCCTCTAAGCGTATTTCCGGATGCTGATTCATCTTTGGCATTCTCAAGGATTTTTTAGTCTGTTGTCTACTGGAGAAGTCCGTCAAGGTTTGTAATCAAAGTTTATCAGTAGCTGCTGGGAAAGCAAAGAAGGAAAATCAATTGACCTTATATATATGTACGTCTATATGTGTGTATGTATACACATACCACATATATGTATGTGTGCAATTCTTTACTTTTACTTGGGACAAAGGATTCATTATAGGAAGGAATTCTGTGTGTGAGAAGCATGAAAATTGTCACTGGTCCAACTGAGCCTAAGAGTGTCCTGAGCCCTTTGAAGTGAAGGAAGTTGGTCATGGTGTCATAGGCAGCATGTGTCTTATCATAGGGATGAGTTGAACTCAAGCTCTTGGGGAAGTCATCTACCATACAAGGTGTTTTAAAGTTCAAACACAAGGCTTTCAATGTTTCAAGTGCTATAATAAAGTTCATCTTTTTATTACACTTAAGATATGTGTTGATTTGATTTCAGCCAATTGTTGCTATGATCTTCCTTTTAAATTTTTGCTGTAGAAATCACTATATACATAACAATCAGGATGATGTTCATAAAAACCTCTTTACTTATGCTCATATTGAACTATGCTTCCTACTTAAGAATGCTGATGTTTGCTTTTGAGTTCACCACACAATCAATCATGCCAATAATTTGATTTGCCTATTTCAAGAAAATAAGAACCACAATAGCAGTTAGCGGCAACTTCTTTGTATCTTTTGGTTAAACTGATAACCAGGGCGTCAATAAAAATTTTGGTTTGATTTTCAGTACTGTTGGTCATGGGAAAAAGAGTGTCAATTGAGGTACTAACAATCATATTGATATTTGTAAACGGTTTTTCAATCCTGGCATTCTTAGTACCGTTTGCCCCCTCTCTCTTCACCCTCATGAAATCATCGTAGAATCACAGGATTAAACAGAATAATAGAATCTCAGGATTGAATATGACTTCAATAGCTTTCTAATCCAGACAGTCCTTGATCCTCTATCATCCTGAGGGCATTCGCCCAATGTGACTCATTTCTCATTTGAAGATCAGAAGGTGCTACCGAGAACTCAGCACTATTCTTTCTTCTGTTTCATGGGATATGGTGGCCAAAGATTCATTACTTACTGACCAGGCTTCGGCATCTGAGTCTCTCTGTAATTGACCAGGCTTCTCTTCTGGAAACAGACACAAGAGGGCTTGTGCCACCTTTCTAGCTTATTGGAAAGAAGCTGCTAAATCTTGCACTTCACCTGCAAAGAAGAATCCCTGGATGCTTCAACGTGATGAAGAAGAGGGATGTGGAAATGAAACAGCACCTCTGTGGAAGTTTTTCACCATATTTAAAAATCAGGTATAGTATCTAATTATAACATTTTATTTGTGACCAGTTAGGACATACCTTCATTGAATTCCCTAGTTATATTTTCTTCCAACTCCTGTCACATCTGAAGTCAAATGAAAAGACAAGTCAGAACAGTGAGGTAAATGAGGAAAGGGGAAGTCAAGATAATACACAGAACTCAAAAAATCTTATAAATAATGCAGACATCCAAAGAAATGACTAATAAAATTAAAACCTCAGTATATTTGATTTTAGACATTCAACAGAAAAGCTATTGATGTAATAAATTAATATTATTATGAACACAATCATGAATTTCTCACGATTAAATACAAAGAGACATGTGAACATTTTTAGCACAGTAGTCATGTCTCAGGTTGGGAATACAATTTTCGTCTGTGTTAAGCAAATTGTGCCCTCTTTATTTCCATTGGATCAATATAACATTTTTCGTTAAAAAAAAATCAATTTCATATTCTATGCTTAAAATACTTAATTTCAAACATTAAAATTGTCTTCATTAAGTTTCAGTATAAACAGAAAATGACCCGTAAGTGGTCCTTAACAGAAAAGAAAATTCCTAGAAATGATGAAATACAATACACTATCGCCAAGGAAGGGCAGAGAGTACTAAATGAAAGCCGCTCCTGCATTGTCTGTTACATTCGAATTATTTCTTTATCCAGGCAGACACTGATTTCATTTGAATTTCAAAATACATGCTTTCTCCTTGTGCAGATTTTAGAAACCACGCTAAGATAAATTCTACTTCCATCTTTAACTTGTAAAGAAGGAAGGAAAGATTGTTTCCTCATTCATTACTTCAATTCTTAAAACCACTTCATAGATACAGAAAGAGAAGATGAAATGAGAAATCACTGTTGATAACGATTAAAATGGTATAGTTTCCCTTTCAGGAGACAAATGAAATAGTTTGAATAGTATAGATAGATATGAGGTCAATCTTACAACATACACATACACCATTATTTGGACATTTTGTTTGTATTGAGTGTGACCTGGTGTGGAGTATGCCGACTTCTCATGTACTATAATTTTGTGCCTCCACTCTTAAGGCCACTCTCGTAATTAGTTTTTGCGTTCTGTATTCTGCAAATGTGAAGTTCAAGACGGGTTTGTGGGAATTATTTCGTGTTTACCTAAGTAATGATAATGTTTGTTGCCTACGTAAGGGTCAAGGATGCCCTTCGCGCTGAACGTAAGGTGAATGTAAGGTTAATGGTACATGGGGGAAGAATTCAAGACCTCCCCATCCATTAATGGGCCTCAGACATGTTTTGCTAATTTCTAACGAGGCACAGAGTCACAATAGTCTTGCCCTTCAGCCCTGAAAAGAGTATCTATGCTTTGACGTGAGGGTTTATTTTGGGCCTTAGTATTTGGACTCTTAATAATCACTCTGAAGGCAGGAGTGTCCATACTCTGACTACTTCTTAAAGAGGCCTATTCAATGAATGAGCAAGGAGTCACCCTAAGGGAATACCTGTATAGCCATTGGCCTAAAAGTGCCAAGGTCTCCCATTGCATCTGTGGTCATCTCCAGGCTTCCTGAGGAATATCACTTCACTAGATTCAGATGGCTCTGGGGACGAAGTGATTCTATTGACGTTGCACAGCCCTCCCTCACTCAGAACAAATTCAAGTGTCATCAGTTCTTTGATGGGAAGGTGTTCTTCGGGGATGAAGAACAAACACATGTACGTGTCCATGGAGAAAAATATTTATAGCAGCTCTCTTTGTGGTGGCCCAAAACTGGAAATCAAGGCGATGACCATCAATTGGGGAACAGCTGAATAAACTGTGGTATTTAACTGTAATGGAATGTGAATATACTATAAGAAATGACGTACAGGAAGACTTTGAGAGACCTGGAAAAACTTGTATGAAATGATGCTGAGTGAAAGGAGCAGAACCATCAGTCCTTTTCACACAGCACCAACCACAGTGTGTGAGAAATGTTTCTAGTAGACGTAGTCCTTCATTGCAATGCAAGGACTTAAAAAATTCAGAATGGTCTCTTAAGGTAAAACGCCTTTCACATGCAGACAAAGAACTACGGAACTGGATCACAGAATGAAGCAGAACATTTTCTTTTGTATTATGTTTTCTTTTGTTTGATGATTTCTCCCATTCGTTTTAATTCTTCTAAGGAACATGAATAAGGTGAAAATGAATTGAGTAGGAATGTATGTGTAGACCCCATATGAAATTGTATGTTTTCTCATGGAGGGCGGGTGCAGATAGGAGGAAGGGGGGGAAGGGACGAGAAAAAAATCTAAGATATATGGAAGTGATTGTAGAACACTGGAAACAAATAAAATAATAATTAAAAAAGAAAAAATGTTATTCCATCTTCTATCTCCAAGATGTTCCAAAGACTTTCTCCCATGCCAGCATATAATCCCACCTTCCCTGGGTCTTCAGAATACCCAGTATCATTTGAAAGCTCAGTTCAAGTGCGTCCAAGTCCTATTTTCATTCCGAGTTCATTTGCCCACCGTGCAAAACAAATGACCTTGTAGGTAGTGTGTATATGCTTCGTACTTGCTTAGATAAAAGCATAAATGGCTTTCAGTCCTTCTCAAAGGCATCCCTCCTTCCACACAGTGGAGATGGGTTGACAATCATAGTTTAAGTCATTTTATGAATATTAACTCAACCGTTGGTAATTTCAGTGTACGATGACTGAGAAATTGCTCTGTTATTGCAAAAAATCCTTAACACACTTAATGAAGTCACCACAATAAGCGAGAAGACAAAATAAAATTCTAGTGAAACTGAAAGATAGCTTAGAAGGATCGATCATTGTTGGTTTCACTACGTGCTCCAAAGCAACAAGATCCATCTTTCCACATAATTGGCCATCACATACAGCAATGATTAGGACAAGTCTTTATAAAAAGACCACCATGAAGATAATTGTTACCTCCATGCCAGTAATGTGTTGAATAGAGCAAAGAAGAGACCTTCTGTGAGAAATAAAGAGGTATTTATTCAAATCATAACTTCTTTTGATGTTTAGTGACTTCAGAACAAAGATGGAAAAAAAGGGGATTCTAGAAGGTATGCTGAAAAACATAACTCAAGTTTGAGAAATGAAAGAGAACAAAGGCTTTTAAGATGATTTAGAATATTTCTCTGTCTGCATGTCTCTTCTGATGATTTTTTTCCAGAAGAATTTGAAGGTAACTACCCAAAGCAAAAGAAAACCACACACAAAGAAGAAATGAAATTGGTTATTATGAGAGAAGAAAAGATTGATTCCTGGAAATGACATCAGAACCAGCTGACTACAATCTGAATATAGACTAGCTGTTGTTTTTTTAATGGCAAAAATAAACTTCTATTCATAAGGCAATTATATGGTGATATAGATGCCCCAGCATCTATGGTGGTCCAAGCCATGAACAGAGAGCAAGTAAGACCATTGAGTAATATTGAGTACACCCATTTTCATGGATATAGTTGCAGAGAACAGAAGGGTGAAACAAATTGTTGATTAAGGAGCTGCAGAAGTAAGAACACATGTATAGATCTTATACCACACGGTTCAATGAAATAAAATGAAGTGAAGGTGAGCTGATTGGCAAAGGGAAGGAGTGATTATAATTCCTATCTATGTACAAGTAAAACAAAGTGGTCAACTATGGCTTAATAAGGAGACTTTCTCATGCAATATTTTCCTAAAAATTGCAAAACTATCTGTTTTCAAAATGAACGTTTTAATTAAAACTTCACGATGAAGACATGTTTATTAACTTTTATTCATGTTTCATTATATCAAAATCACTCAGAAGATTACTAGACACTGACCCAAAATGCTTAATCATTTGATCTTCCCTGAGTGATTAACACATTCAGTACATATATTTTTAAGGCATTTTAGTAGTGTCTTTAAAAAAAATGAAACATTTGCTGTATTGAATGTTGACTGCATTACATTTATCATGTTGGCTCTGGGAGGTCCTTAGAATTAGGCACGTTTTATAAAGGGAGAGAAAGATGCCATAGATATGCAATATCTTTTAAGTTTCTAAACTTAGTTGAAGAAAATACGCATACATATAGGATATTTACTAATATACTATTTTACTATTAGTACTTTACTAATACTAATAACTAAATTAGGACGTAATTCTGTATATTATATGTGATGACTTTGCAAAAGATTTCTCTACAGTATTGAATAAAAAAGATGTGTTGATATGGGTATGGTTTTTTTTTTATATAGATGTTGAAGACGTTCTAAAAAAAGCAGAAGGATCACAGAAAGACTGTGTTTTAAGTGGTAAGATGCCAGTACCATGGAAAAATAATCAGAGGAGATAAAACCCATCTTTAAGAACTGGTTAAAGAGGAAATAGAATTCATTTTATTTATTTTTTTTTATTTTGTAATGTTTAACAATCACTGCCATACAATTGTGATGTTATCCCCCCCACCTACCACCCACTCCCCCCCTCCCTCCCCACGACTGCATACAATTCTGTATAGATTCTACATATACTTTCCTATTGAGTATATTTTCACTATAGTCATGCTATGTAGTCAGACTAAGATAAATGAAAGAAATCGTATAACAAATCAGAACATGATACACAAACACATACACATACACAAACATGATCTGCTACAATATGTGAGTGACTTCCATATTTCTCTCTCTGAGTGTGGCAGGCATTTTGCCTTGAGATCCTCCATTGGGATTTTTTTTTTTTTTTTTGGTAAGCAGTTCTTGTGTTATTACACAAATCTAAGTCTACCAGAAAAAACTCTCACATACTGTGGTTGTTGCTGTGCATAAAGTTCTCCTGGTTCTGCTCCTTTCACTCAGCATCAGGTCATATAAGTCCTTCCAGGCCTCTCTGAAGTCTTCTTGTTCATCATTTCTTATGGCACAATAGTACTCCATTACATTCATATACCATAATTTATTCAGCCATTCCCCAATTGATGGACATCCCCTTGACTTCCAGTTTTTGGCAACTACATAGAGTGCAGCTATAAATATTTTTGTACATGTGGAACCCTTTCCCATTTTTATGATCTCTTGGGGATATAGTCCTGGTAGCGATATTGCTGGGTCAAAGGGTATGCACATTTTTGTAGCCCTTTGGGCATAGTTCCAAATTGCTCTCCAGAATGGTTGGATGCGCTCGCAGCTCCACCAACAATGAATTAGTGTTCCAACTTTCCCACATCCTCTCCAGCATTTATCATTTTCTTGGTCTGTCATGTTTGCCAATCTTATAGGTATGATGTGGTACCTCAGAGTTGTTTTGATTTGCACCTCTCTAATCAATAGTGATTTAGAGCATTTTTTCATATGATTATAGATAGCTTTAATTTCTTCCTCTGAAAATTGCCTGTTCATATCCTTTGACCATTTATCAATTGGGGAATGACTTGTATGATTATACATTTGGATCAGTTCTCTATATATTCTAGAAATGAGGCCTTTATCCCCGAGCTTAGCTGTAAAAATTCTTTCCCAATTTACTACATCCCTCCGGATTTTGGTTGCATTGGGTTTGGTTGTGCAAAAACTTCTGAGTTTACTGTAATCAAAGTTATCCATTTTGCATTTCATAATGCATTCTATCTCTCCTTTAGTAAAGAATTCTTCCCTTCTCCATAGATCTGATAAATACACTATTCCTTGCTTCTCCAGTTTATTCATGGTATCAATCTTTATACCTAAATCATGTACCCATTTGGACTTTATTCTTGTGTACGGTGTCAGGTATGGGTCTATGCCTAATTTCCGCCACACTGTTATCCAGTTTTCCCAGCAATTTTTGTCAAACAATGAGTTCTTATCCCAGAAGCTGGGGTCCTTGGGTTTATCAAACAGAAGGTTGCTATATTCCTTGCCTACTGCATCTTGAGTGCCAAGTCTATTCCACTTGTCTACCTCTCTGTTTCTTAGCCAATACCAAGTGGTTTTGATAATTGCTGCTTTATAGTACAGTTTGAGGTCTGGTAGCGCTAGGCCACCTTCCCAAGCATTTCTTTTCATTAGTCCCTTTGATATTCTGGACCTTTTGTTTTTCCAAATGAATTTTGATATTATTTTGTCCAGCTCTAGAAAGTAATTGTCTGATAGTTTAATTGGTATGGCACTAAATAGGTATATTAATTTGGTAGAATTGTCATTTTTATTATATTAGCCCGGCCTACCCATGAGCAACTAATGTTTTTCCATTTACTTAAATCTGACTTTATTTGTGCCAAAAGTGTCTTGTAATTGTGTTCATATAATCCCTGGGTTTGTTTTGGCAGGTAGACTCCTAAGTATTTTATACTGTCTACCCTAACTTTAAATGGGATTTCTCTTTCTATCTCTTGCTGTTGGACTTTGTTGCTAATATATAGGAATGCAGAAGATTTGTGTGGGTTTATTTTGTACCCTGCAACTTTGCCAAAGTTGTTTATTAATTCTAGTAATTTTTTACTTGAATCTCTGGGATTCTCTAGGTAAATCATCATATCATCTGCAAAGAGTGATAACTTAGTTTCTTCTTTGGCTATTTTAATTCCTTGGATATCTTTATCTTGTCTAATTGCTACAGGTAACATTTCTAGTACCATATTAAATAATAGTGGTGATAATGGACAACCTTGTTTCACCCCTGATCTTATTGGGAATGCATCTAGCTTATCCCCATTGCATATAATGCTTGCTGAAGGTTTTAGATAGATACTGCTTATTATTTTATGGAAAGTTCCCTTTATTCCTACATTCTCCAATGTTTTTAGTAGGAATGGATGTTGTATTTTGTCAAAAGCTTTTTCTGCATCTATTGAGATAATCATGTGGTTTTTGTTAGCTTTGTTGTTGATGTGATCGATAATGCTAATAGTTTTCCTAATATTGAACCAGCCCTGTAGTCCTGGTATGAATCCTACCTGATCATAATGTATTAATCTCGTGATAAGATGCTGTATTCGTTTTGCTAGAATCTTATTTAAAATTTTTGCATCTATATTCATTAGGGAAATTGGTCTATAATTTTCTTTCTCTGTTTTGTCTCTTCCTGGTTTGGGTATCAAAACCATATTTGTATCATAGAAAGAATTTGGGAGGACTCCTTCTTCCCCAATTTTCAAGAATAGTGTATGTAGTATTGGAATTAACTGTTCTTTAAATGTTTGATAGAATTCACTGGTGAATCCATCTGGCCCTGGAGATTTTTTCCTAGGGAGTTCATTGATGGCTTGTTCAATTTCTTTTTCTGAGATGGGGTTGTTTAAGTATTCAACTTCCTCTTCTGTTAATCTGGGCAATTTGTATTTTTTAAAATATTCATCCATCTCATTTAGATTATCGAATTTGTGGGCATAAAGTTGGGCAAAGTAGTTTCTAATTATTGTTTTAATTTCCTCCTCATTGGAGGTGAGTTCACCCCTTTCATTTTTAATATTAGTAATTTGGTTTCTTCTTTCTTTTTTTTAATCAGATTGACCAAAGGTTTATCAATTTTATTAGTTTTTTCATAAAACCAACTATTGGTTTTATTTATTAATTCAATAGTTTTCTTAATTTCAATTTTATTAATCTCTCCTTTGGTTTTCAGTATTTCTAATTTGGTATTTACTTGGGGATTTTCAATTTGTTCTTTTTCTAGCTTTTTCAACTGCAAGCCTAAGTCATTGATCTCCTCTTTCTCTATTTTATTTATGTAAGCATTCAGAGATATAAAACTTCCCCTAATAACTGCTTTTGCAGTATCCCATAAGTTTTGGTATGTTGTCTCACTATTGTCATTCTCTCGAATGAAATTGTTGATTGTTTCTATGATTTCTTCTTTAACCCAACCCTTCTTTAGAATTAGATTATTTAGTTTCCAACTGATTTTTGGTTTCTCTTTCCATGGCCTTTTATTACATGTAATTTTTAATGCATTATGATCCGAAAAGGATGCATTGATTATCTCTACCTTTCTGCACTGGATTGTGAGATTTTTATGTCCTAGTACATGGTCAGTTTTTGTAAATGTTCCATGTACCGCTGAGAAAAAAGTATATTCCTTTCTATTCCCATTTAATTTTCTCCAAAGATCTATCATATCTACCTTATCCAGAGTTTTATTTACCTCCTTAACCTCTTTCTTGTTTATTTTGAGGTTGGATTTATCGAGTTCAGAGAGGGGGAGGTTGAGGTCCCCCACTAGTATAGTTTTGCTATCAATTTCTTCCTTCAACTCCCCCAACCTCTCCTCTAAGAATCTGGATGCTATACCACTTGGAGCATACATGTTTAGTAATGATGTTGCTTCATTGTCTATGGTGCCTTTTAGCAGGATATAGTTTCCGTCCTTATCCCTTTTGATTAGATCTATTTCTGCTTTTGCTTTGACTGAGATTAGGATTGCTACTCCTGCCTTTCTTACATGAGCTGAAGCACAATATATTCTGCTCCATCCTTTGACCTTTATCCTATGTGTATCCCCCCGTTTCAAATGTGTTTCTTGTAAGCAGTATATTGATGGATTATGGCTTTTAATCCATTCTGCTATCCGTCTCCGTTTTATGGGAGAGTTCATTCCATTCACATTCACAGTTATGATTACAATCTGTGTATTTCCCTCCAACCTCTTTCCCACCATTTGTGCTTTTAGCTCTCCTGTCTCCCTTCCCCTCCTCAATAGTATTCACTTTTCTCCCCCTCCTCCTGCAGCCTTCCCCTCCTTCTTTTGACCCCCTTCCCTTTTAGTTCCCTTTACTCTTATTGCTTCTTTCCTCCCTTTTAGCCACCCTCCCCTTTCTTCCCCCTTCCCCTCCTACTACCTATAGAGCTAGTTAGGCTTATCTACTTAAGATTATTGTTCCCTCCTTTGAACAAATCAGATGAGAGTACCTCTCAAACAATGCTCATCTCCCTCCCCTCCTTCCCTCTACTATAGTTTTGTACTTCTTCCTGTGATATAATTTGCCATTTTCTGCTTCCCCCTTTCCACACCTCCTATTACATTCCCTTCTCATACTTAAATCATATTTTTGACATGACATCATTTACTTTATGCCCGTTCCCTCTACATATATCCCTTTTATCATAATAGCTGCACAGTTCTCAAGATTAGCAGGTATCATCTTCCCTTATAGGGAGGTAAACAGTTTGCCCTAATTGAGTAGCAAGTTTTTGTTTTTGTTTTTTCCCCTCTGTTTACCTTTTTATGATTCTCTGGAGACCTGCATTTGAAGATCAAATTGTCTATTGAGTTCTGGTGTTTTGGTCAGGAAGCTCTGGAAATCCCTTATTTCGTTGAATGACTTTCTCCTTGCCTGAAATGTTATGCTGAACTTTGCTGGGTAGTTGATCCTTGGTTGAAGTCCCAACTCCTTTGCCTTACGGAATATTGGGTTCCAATTCTTTCGATCTTTTAATGTAGAAGCTGCAAGGTCCTGTGTGATCCTGACTGTGTGTCCTTGATATTTGAATTGTTTCTTTCTGGCTGCTTGTAGTATTTTCTCCTTCACTTGATAGCTCTGGAATTTGGCAACTATATTTCTTGGGGTTTTGAGTTTGGGATCCCTTTCGGGAGGGGAACGGTGGATTCTTTCGATGACTATTTTGCCCTCTGAGTCTAGTACTTCTGGACAGTTTTCCTTGATGATTTCCTGGAAGATATTGTCCAGACTCTTTTCTTCATCATGGGTTTCTGGCAGGCCAATAATTCTTAGATTTTCTCTCCTGGATCTATTTTCCAGGTCAGTTGTTTTTCCAATTAAATATTTTACATTTTCTTCTATCTTTTCATTCTTTAGATTTTGTTTGACTGATTCTTGTTGCCTCATTGAGTCATTAGTTTCTACTTGCCCAATTCTAATCTTCATCGTAGTGTTTTCTTCAGTTAGCTTTTCCATCTCCTTTTCCATCTGACCAATTTTTCCCTTTAGGGAGCTATTTTCTACATTTAATTTTTGTACTTCTTTTTCCAATCGACCAATTTTCCCAGTTAGGTTTTGGGTTTCCTTTTCCATCTGATCAATTTTCCCAATTAGGTTTTGGGTTTCCTTTTCCATTTGATTAGCTCTTCCTTTTAGGGAATTATTCTCTCCAGTTAATTTTTGAACTTCCTTTTCCATTTCTTCAATTTTCTTTTTCAGGGTGATGTTCTCATCAGTGAATTCTTTTTTTATAGTTTTAAAATCATTGGCCAGTTTTTCTTTTATATCCTTCTTCAGACGTTCCAGGTAATCTAGTTGTGCTTGCGAGAAATTCATAGTCCCATCTGAGGTTTCAGATGGAAGTACAGTCTCAGGTCTAACCTCTTTGGTGTTTGTGTTTTGGTCCTTATCCCCATAGAAAGATTCTATGGTTTTTTCACTTTTCGTCTGCTTTTTCCGATTCATCATGTTGGCTGAGTGTTGTAGCTTTTGGTTCTTTCAGTCAGAAGGTACAGATCTTTAAGTTGAGCTGATGTGTGTCTGGGCTAAAAGCAGGCTTTTGTTTTTTGTTTCCCCAATTAACCTTGGGGTTAGCTTGTTAGGTGTGTGGGAGGTGTGGTCTGGTCTCAGGATATCTCCTCAGCTGACTTGAGGCAAAGGCAAGGTCAGGGGATGGTAATCCCAGCTTCCCTATTGTCTTCCCTTTTCCCCTGGAGGGCTGGGGCACGCCTAGAAGCTAATGCGTGTTCCCGCCCCTCCTGGGGCTCGTCTCCCGGCTCTGAGGCTTGCCTGGGTCTCAGTGCGAATTTTCTCTGCCCTGGGTCATCTGTCCCTGAAGATCGCCTCCACCACAGTAGGAAGAATCCCCCTTTGCCACTTTTCCAGCCTCTGGTGTTATGAGACCACCTGCCCCATTCTGCTGTTCCCGCTGATCCAGGATTAATCTGGGGAAGAATTTTATGGTTCCCTCACGGTCATCAGGGGGGAGGAGAGAGCACTTACTGATCACTCTGCCATCCCAGTTCCTGGAAGTTCAAGTAGTGACCCACCGAAGTCCGTCTTCAGGCTGAAGATTTCAAGGGCTGCTGCGCTGATGTCTGGCACTCAGCGGCTCTCACCGGCTCGGCCTGGCTTATCTCCTGCTCCGCTGGTCTCGCCCGCCACTCTCGGGCTCCTCTGGTCCCCTCCGCCCTGCCGCGCCGACCACGCTGCGCTGTGCGCCGGGGTCTTACCCCCGCGGAACAGATCCCTCCCTTGGACCCTCCGGTACAGCCTGGGCTCCGAATCCGTCAAAGTCCGTCACCCACTGGATTTTACACCTCCAAAGTCTGGTCAGACTCTCCCCTCAGAGATATCCAGAGGAGTTTTTCCAGGAGCTTAGGTGAGTCGTTGCTTTCACTCCGCCATCTTGTCTCCCTGTGTGTCTAGAATTCATTTTAAGGAATATGAATGGCACTTCTCACGGGTACATGAAACGTGTTCATTTATATATGGCTACAACTGAGGAAGTAACAGATGGCATAGGAGAGTTGATCCATAAAAACATAAGTACATTTGCATGCATAAAATTTAAGTATCTGGCAATTGTTCTTCCAGTAGAGGTGTTACCTCCGCAAATTTGCATGGAGTGTTTCTCGTGTTAAGAAGAACACCACGGGATTAATCCCATCCACTGTAATCTCCAATTGTAGTGATCTCTCCCTTTTATAAATACGTATATGTATATCATTCCCTCAATAGTTGTTTATGTGTTACCTTATATTAAAAATGAAATTCCTCTATTTTGCATTGGCTTCCTATTGAGGCTGTAAATTCTTCACGGAGAGAGGGCATGTCTTACACAAAGTCTTTGCAACCTACTGAGGACCTACTATAGTGTAATTAGCATAATTAACATGCACTAGTTGATGATGTAAGTTTTGAACAAGGAAGAAACTGTAATCTGACTGAAAGCTGACATACTGAAAACTTGCATGCTCAGGGACATTAGACGAAAAAGGCTGCCAGTTTTCCCTGATCACAAATAAAATGAGGTAATTTGTACTGCCAAAGATGGACTCTAACTTATTGCTTCCTTGCTTTACCTTCGAGGGCTCGGTCCACACCTAGTTTTTTGACTGCAGCCTGAAGCCAAAAGCTTTGGAAGGTTAATATTTCCATCAATGTGCTCCTAAAAGAAGGAGGGAAATGAAGACAATGAGTGATAGGGGAGTTAAATGGAAAACAAAACTTATTTCTTTGCTATACTGATTTCTGAAACTTAGAAAAATTTCTCAAACATAAAAATGCAAAAGAAAAGAAGTTTCCATAAGAATGAGACTGGCCCTCACAATAATTTCTTAGTTAAGACAAGTAAACTGAAATGAACCAGGTTAAGAGAACACTTTTTTAAAATTAGGAAGTGCTTATGAAAATGTGGGAGGCCGTGATTAGTTTAACATAATCGACAATGGTCACTATGTTTTTGGAGCAGAGACAGTAGCATTTATTAAGTGTCTAATATGTGCCTAAAATAAAGGCCACAAAGCTAAAAGATTTACAATTATTATCTCATTTGATTCTTACACCAATCCTGGGAAATAGCTGTTGTTATTATCCCCCAAATGAGAAAGATTAAAGGAGTTGTGTCACACAGATAGCATCTGAGGCCACATTTGATTTCAGATCTTTCTAACCCCAGGCTCAACTTTCTATCCATAATTCCTTCAAAGTACCTCTAAGTGGAAAAGAATCTCATCCTCAAAAATTCTGTTTTTGACCACATTGGCTTAAATTTCACTTACTTTATCACGTATGATGGGTACTAGGTTGAAAATATGTTTCGAAGAACATCGCTATTATCCACTTCCATACTTTTTGGTTGGCATAATGATGAATAGCACACATAACTACATACAAATATGAGAAAGCAACCAAGAATGGAGAAATCTATTTGATGGTAATAAAGTGAACACTTTAGGAAAATTTCACTACAATGTTATTCTACGCTTAACTTTGCCTTCATTGTAATAATTTCCAATAATAATAATAGTGACAATACAATAATTATGTCCTGAATATGTATTTTGTCATTGAGGGCTCTGGGAAATTGAAAATGTGTTTAAAAAAATCAGACTAGAAAAACTCAAAATGCTTTAGTCCAAATGTCACCTTGCAACAATTTTAATTTTAGCTTAACTTTCAACTCATGGCAAAGTCCACAAATAAATCTTTAGTCTTCTTCTTCTTCTTCTTCTTCTTCTTCTTCTTCTTCTTCTTCTACTACTACTAGTACTACTGCTAATACTCGTACTCCTGCTACTAGAATTACTGCTACCACGACTCTTACAACTACTCCTACTACTTTTACTACTACAATAATAAAATTACTTCTACTGCTAACATGCTGAGAAAAGGAATCCTTTCAAAAATACCAAAGTATAAGTAATCCCTGTCTTCTAGGAACATTTTTCTAGTTGAGTTACAAAGACTTAGAAAAAAGAAATGATAGTTTGATAACAGATGTGAACACCATAATGAATATACAGTTAAATCCTAAATTATGTGATATCTGATAACATGTGGAATTCAGGAGATAAAGAAAGCAAGAGAGGTGAAAAGTCCAAAAAGGAGCATGGCAATACATTCGGTCAAAAGTCTCTTGAAGTTGAAGAGTAGAGTAGGAGTAGTTGTTGTAGTAGTAGTAGAGGTAGTAGTGGTAGTAGTAGTAGCAGCAGCAGCAGCAGCAGTAGTACTAGTAGTAGTGGTAGCATCAGTAGTAGCATTAGTATTAGTAGTAGTAGTTTTCAGAAAATTTATAATGTTGGTGAAAAAAGAGAAACATCATACTGAACATACTTTTCATTAACCAGGGACAAATTACCGATTGCGTAATTTGATTTTAGTTTTCTTTATTTCCTTCTGTATTTTTTTCTGATTTTCATTATCCATTCGATAAAATTGCTGTGAAACTGCGGTCTGCAATTGATATTTGAGGGAAAGACGAAATTTTGTTGCAGGTATCTGACTTTAGACTGATAGAAATATGTCCAAATAATTTCTGTTAAAGATTTCATAAATCAATATTAGCTTCCAGAATCTGCAATTTTGGACACTGTGCAAGAATAAGTGCCAAAGCAATAAAAAAATGGAGATAAATGAAAAAATTCTAGGGAAGCACAATTAAAAAATAAGATTAATAACACAAAAAACTTAATGCTACATGCATAAACATAATCCTTTTGAACAGAATTTACTGTCCTCAATTTTCCAGAAAAGTGGTGGTTCATGTTAGGAATTTCACTAAAAATATGATACAATCTTTAGTGTTTCAAAAATTAGTTCAGAGCAGTCTGAGTTGCAACTACTCAGACCATTCAGCATGTTTACATTCTTGTAAAACATATAATGGTAATATGCTCTAGTATCTCAAAAGAGATGTCTGATTTGAATTGTGATATTATTCCTAGCATGACATTGTAGAATTTTTCTTAAGTTTTAGCATTTCAAATAATTTATTCCAGTGCAGTATTAAAATGGAACATTAGGAATATTGTTAGAACAATAAATTTATCAGTATTTCTGCATTAATGATTTCCCCTATCAATATTTATTGTCAAAATTTCATGCAGTACATAATTTCTTTCAGCAAAGTGAGCCATCTAGCCTAAAAGATGATTTTAAAATTTTATTTGTATAATTTTATTTTCATTTTATTTTTATATTTAAGATTATTTTCATTTGTTTATTTAATTACCTGTATTTTATTACACTAATTTATTACATTCATATTAAATAAGAGACTATTGTGTCATTATTTTCTTATCATATGTCATATTATTGATTCTCATGCTCCTTTCTTACATAGCAGAATTTTTACAATAAAGTTAAAAATGTCTGCCTGCCGAAAATTTAAATTCCTTAATTAATTTGATCAAAATTAGTTTAACTTCCATTTCTGAAAGTTAAATGCTTCTCAAATACATTATTTAAAGACCTACCTCTGCTCAGCTTTCTCATTTTCATATTTACATATTTGCTCTTTAAATTGGTTACATTCACTGATTTAACCATTTTTTTCTCTCTTCTATCACAAGAACTTCCTTTTTAGTATCAGCATAAACTCTATTGAAGAGATCAAGAAACTGTACCTGGGCAAGACTCAATAGCTTTTCTTGAAGGATGACTGTCTTTTGGGTGTCTTCAAGCTGTAGCTGAAGTGACATAGTTTCACACTGAATTTGGGCACGTATTTCTTGGATAGAGTCGTTTTTGACAGTATGTATTTTTGCGTATTTTTCCCAAATTATTTACTTATTTTTAATCTTCAACATGCATTTCCACAAGATTGTGAGTTTTAAATTTTCTCCCTATCTCTCCCCTCTCCCACCCCAAAACAGCGTACATTCTCATGACCCCTTCCCCCAGTCTCCCCTCCCTCTGTCACACCCCTTCTTTCCCATATCTCTATATTCTCTCTTTTCCAGTAGGGCAAGATACATTTCTATACCCCATATAAATTTCTACACCCCATTACCTGTATTTCTTATTCCCAGTTATGTGAAAAAACAATTCACAAGAGTCATTTCTGAAACTCCTCAAAACTGATTGCTTGTAATTACTTCCTCCTCCCATTTACCCTCCCTTCTCTCATCTCCCAAACCCTACTTATCCCTTTCCCCCATACTTTCCTGTAGTGTAAGATAAATTTTCATGCCAAACTGAGTTTGCATGTTCTTCGCTCTTTAAATCATACATGATGAGAGCAAGCTTCATTTTTTCCCTCTCACCTCTGCCTTACCATAAGTTTGTTTACATATCATCTCTTCCTATTTAAGTCAATCTCTGCCCTCTCTCCCTCTCTCTCCCCCTCTCTCCATATATACGTATATACTTACATATATATATATATATATATATATATATATATATATATATATATATATATATATATATATATATATATATATATATATATACATATATGTGTGTGTGTGTGTGTGTGTGTGTGTGTGTGTATAACCCCTTCAACTACCAAATACTGAGAAAAGTTTCAAAAGTTACAAATATTATCATTCCATGTAGGAATGTAAATATTTCAGGTTAGTATATAGCTTATGATTTCTCTTCACTGTTTACCTTTTTATGCTTCTCTTGTTTCTTGTGCTTGAAAGTCTGATTTTCCATTCAGCTCTGGTCTTTTCGTCAAGAATGCTTGAAAGTCCTCGATTTCATTGAATGACCCTTATTTTTCTCTTAAAGTATTATATTTAGTTTCGCATCCTAGGTGATCTTTCGGTTTAGTCCTATTTCCTTTGACATCTGCAATATCATATTGCAAGCACCTTGATCCCGTAATGTAGAAGCTTCCAGATCCCGTGTTGTCCTCATTGTGTTGCTGCAATACTCAAATTGATTCTTTCTGGATGCTTGAAATATTTTCTCTTTGACCTGGGATCTCTGGAATTTGCCTACAATATTCCTAGGTGGTTTTTTTTTCAAATCACTTTCAGGAAGTGATTGGTGGATTCGTTCAGTATTTATTTTGCCCACTGGTTCCACAATATCAGGGCAAGTTTCCTTGATAATTTCATGAAAGGTGATGTCTAGGCTCTATTTTTGATCATGGCTTTCAGGTAGTTCCTTAATTTTTAAGTTGTCTCTCCTGGACCTGTTTTCCAGGTCAGTTGATTTTCCAGTGAGATATTTCACATTATCTTCTTTACTTTTCATTGTTTTGGTGGTGTTTTGTAATTTTTTGGTTTCTCATAAAGTCATTAGCTTCCATCTGCTCCTTTCTGATTTTTCAAAGACTATTTTCTTCAGTGAGATTTGGAACCTCCTTTTCCATTTCACTAATTGTGCTCTTTAAAGCATTCTTCTCCTCATTGGCTTTTTGGGCTGCTTTAGCCATTTGAGGTAGTCTATTTTTAAAGGTGCTAAATTTTTCAGTATTTTTTTGGTTGTCTTTTTGCAAGCTGTTGACTCGTTTTTCATGATATTCTTGCATTACTCTCATAACACTTCCCAATTTTCGTCACCTATCTTAGCTGATTTTGAAAATCATTTTTGACCTCTTATATGGCCTGAGACCACTGCATATGTATTTTAGAGGTTTAGGATGTAGAAGACTTGACTTCCCTTGATGTTATGCATTATTCTTCCTCATCCAAAGAATGGAAGAAATACCCGTTCACAAAGAAAATAGTCTTTTATACTGATGTTTTTTCCCTTGTTTGAACTTTTCCCCAGCCAGTTTCTTGACTTTTGAATCCTTAATCAAGAGAAGGGTATACTCTAGGTACATGTAAGTTCTCAGTGCCTGCGAGGTGGCAAAAACAAGGGGGAGGGATTGATTCCTCTCCTGGCCTCTGATCAGGTCTTGAGCAGTATTCCCTCTACAGAGACTCCACCAACTCCACCACACCAGCTACCACTCCTTCTCACCCCAAGGTCCCCACTCAGGATTGAGATCCACATCAGTTTCTCAATTCACCCAGGGGTTTAGGCCAGGGCTCCAACAATGGAAGATGCAGCTGCCTGGGTCCTGCATTAGACTGTTGCATTCCCTTCTCACCCAAATGAAAGAGCTTTCTCACTGACCTTTGAAGCTGTCTTTGGCATTTGTGAGTTGAGGAATATGGGACATGCAGCTGCTGCTGGTGCTTTCTTGAGGCCTGCTCCAGTCTTGTCCCTGTCACTGTGCCACCTATTCTGTGGTTCACTCTGCACAGCATGACAGACCTTTTCTGTGTACTTGCAGGCTGCTCTGGGCTGGAAATCTCTTTCAATCTGACATTTTGTGGCTTGTGCTGCTCTAGAATTTGTTTAGATTTAATTTTTACACGTATCTAATGGGCTGTGGGAGGAGAGTGCTAGAGGTGCGTGCTTCTACTCCATCATCTTGACCATGCCCCTTTGACAACACATTTGATCGGTTCATCCTTTTCCTGTTCTATTGTGTTTTCAAATTCCTTTGCCTTCTGTTTTTCATGGTGCAATTCTCTCTGTATGATTTCTCAAATGGATGTCTTTTTTCTGAGGGAATCATGTACATGGTACACCACTTTTTCTAACCTACTGGTTCTGTTCACCTTTAGAGAGCTCTTAAGAAAGGAAACCACGGTTTTCTCTTAGGCTAGAAAAGTCATGACTTAGTTTGTGTTGTAAACGAAGCTATTCTTCACGTTGTCCCTGAAAGGAATTTTCAAGAGCTCTCTCTGATGTCCCATTTGGCTCATGAGCATGAACAGCAAAAATCAGAAGGGAACAGTATGATGCAATTTCTTTCTCTAGACTGCTGTCCTTCCCTTTGCATTGTTTAATTTAGAGTTCAGCACTGCATTCCCAGTTGTCAGAACTTTTATTTTTTCCACCCTAGTGGAATATGAATTTTATTAATGCTTCTTTAATCAGTTGTAATTCCTTTTGAAGTTCATCATTCTTTACTTTTAAAACTTCAGTGTCTTCTATATATTGATTTTATTTTTCATGATCCTTAATCATTTCTGTGTCTACATCCACTTTGAACGTGGCAAATTCATCCTGTATGATTCCATTTTTATCCAAAAGATATTTTTCTTTTTCATTCCTAACAGGAACCTAAACATAATAAACAGAAAATATGTTACTCAAGATCAATTCATGTATTGTGAGTTTTGCTTAGAAATTCAAAATCAACCCCAGGAGGCCAAGAAGGATAGTGTTTTCAGTAAACTGAGGATGTTTCATCTATTTCACATTTCTGTCAGACTCAATTTTCCTAAAGAGCAGGTCTTAAAAGTGCTTCATCAGTCAGAAAATATGGACTGTAATTTTAAGCCCACAAAGCTGTCTGCTTTCGGTATATTTGATTTCTTTTGCTCTATCCATTCTATCCCACACGGATTAGTCACGGTGTTACAATAAAAGTAACAAAACCTAATTATTTATGTGGGCCTTCTAAGGTTTTTCAAAAGTACTTTCAAAACATCATGTCACCTACAACTTGGATGACCCTTATGAGACACATATTTGTAGTCATCCTCCCCATTTTGCTGATGAGAATTTATGAATGAAATATCCCACACCAGAGACAACGTTTTGTAGGCTTGCTTTCCATGAGGAACCTGATGATAGTCACAGTCACTATAAAGTGACATGCCTTTAGCAACCCTTTATTACTGTGATAAGCTGATGGAGATTTCACATTTTCAAACGTTTTATTAAGCTATCGTCCCTGTTTTCGTCAACTGTTAATATCTCTGGAACATTACCAGTCTATGAGAGTCTTGTACAAGTTCACATACTTGAAGGTGGGAAGGAAAGATTGGGATGGAAAGCAAGGCAAATGGACCTGGCAGTACAAATCACACGTTGCTGTTGCATGCAACAAATACTCCATAAAGAGAACAGTTCTGGTCTTTCAAGGAACAGGTGTGCCACCTACACAGAGAGATGGAAAAGGGACACTAACCTGAATGGGAATCGCTGCTATTAGAAGATGTCGAGTTGCTGCTGCTGCTACCCCAGGGTGAGGAGCTGCTGCCACCGCCGTCGCTGCTGCTGCTGTTCTGGCTCAACCTTGTGCCCGCCCCCCGCGTGGCCTTGGACACTTGTGTTTTCACAGTGTGACATTTCCTGGGTCTCTTTCTCAGACACACCATAACGTATTTTTCTACTTCTCTCAGGACTGATGCTTTTGGTGTTTCAAAATCAATTTCTATCTTGTCAGGATTAGAATTCAGTAAAGATGATTCTCCTGACACTATTATGTGGACGACTCACACAAGTTTATCTCTGCGGCGTTTGTTGATAGCCAAGCTTAACTGCCTTTTCTCATCATAGTTTCTAGGCTTAGCATTATCTTCCTCCCCAGATTTATTGCCAACATTTGTTCCTTGAATTGTTTGGCAGGCAATTTTTCAGCTCTTTCTGTAGTTATTTGCTTATTTTTTTCCCTCTGACTTTCATCTTTCTTGATACATTTCTTTGTTTCTTTCTGCTTCTGTCTTTTAGATCTTTCATTCTTTTTCTTCAACTTATGGTAAGGTACTTTAGACAGAACTTGCACGTGTTGATGAATACATTTAAGTTGCTCCTGAAGTTTTGCACTCGCTCATCAGGAGACTCTCCAAAAGAGTTGTCTTCAAAGGAAGCACCACTGCTACTTTCTCTACAGAATGCTTTGGTGACATCCGTTTCTATATAGCACATAGACATTCTTGCAATGGGTTCATCTGTGATCTTGGAAACTGAATCTCAAAAACATCTGAAGTGTTGTTGCCATCACTACCACCTCAAGATCTGGTAGGTTATACTTGGAGCAATTCATAAACATTAACTGAACATCTGCAGCAAATTCACGTGCATCCTTACATTTCTGGTTATACCTTTTTCTTTAGTTGTGCCAAGGTCCATTGGATTTTTGACAACATCATTGTACTTATGGAGTTCTAGAGCAACAGGCTTATGGAAAGGTCAAGTATATGCTACCTTGTCCTTTGAAAACATTTCTTCAAGAATTTCATTACGGTATTTTAATTACTCAGTTAATTTAACATGTTCCCAACTCTATATTTTTGCTGAGAATCTGGTATGATATTCTTCCCTACTTTTTCTATTACAAGTGGTATTTTAGCAGATTTGTGCTCAACCAGGCTTGATGAAGATTCGCTACTTGATGTATCTATCCACGTTATACAGGTTGTAGTATCTGCTTTCCTTTTCACACCCCTTTTAACTTATGTTACAGTTGTGTGTTATAGCGTGGTGGAGCGGCTTTAGCAATGTGCAATGCAGAAAGTAATGTCTCAGGACATACTGGAGATGGAATCACTTGCTGTTTAGCTACCTTTTCTGATGCCCTAGGGAATGGTTTTTCTTTCATAGTGGAAACTCCTAAAGATTGTTGAGTACCTTTTCATTTTCTTTTCCTTTCCACCTGCCACTAGTTGTTCTGAAGGCATTTGAGACAGTTTTTGCAGAAACAGTTTCTCTAAGACTTGTGTCATTAGAACAATGTCATCACCTGGCTTGCAAAACAATTGCAAAACAATATTTTCAAGTCTTCTATACATTCTGAGGCTTCCGCATATTATTTATGTTCCAAGAGCTTTAGGAGGCTGTAATAATCTGGGAGAGTGAGCTTGGCCGCATCCACAGTCTGCTGGAAGGGTAAAGAGAAACTGTGCTGCCATAGAGCCTTCAGGACAACCTTCTGCAATTACTGCAGTTGGTTTGTGAGGAGGCCAGTCTTTCTGGCATTTATGTACTCTGGTGGAAGGGGGTTGGCAATAGCCATCTGTTGGCTTGACAGAGACATTCTGAACAGCTTTTTCCTGATGGAGTGTTGTCTTCCATATATTTGTATCGCCACTCACCCATCGGCGTTACTGCTCACTTGAAATGGTGACCAGCCTGAGTCATTTTGGAAGTAGTAGCTTCTATTTCTTTGTTCATTCATGGAGGTTTATTCAGAATTCCATCTTGCAAAGAACTGACACTCAGACCCTGCCTTTGTCTTTGAGTGTCATTTTGCTCTTCTTCAACCTGGGGAGAACAATATTGTAAAGTTTTTCATCACTTTTTTCTTCAGAATTCTGCAGAGACATTTTAACTTTAACTGGAATATAGAATGTGAAAAAGGATGGAAAAGAGATAAAAATTCTAAGAAAAGGAGGCTACTGAAAACGAAAGGGAATAAGGATATCATTTCAAAATTGTAAGGGATCCTCAACAACTATTCAGTCCAATTCATATCCATTGCTAGGTGTGTAACAGAAGTGCAGTTTACTCTTTTAGAACTATAGATTGTGAAAGCAGAAAGGGATACTAGCGATGAGTCAGCACATCATGGAATAAATGAGGAATCAGAGGCCTGAAACAGGAAGCCATTTGTTGAAAATCATCTGGATGGCAATGGACTGAGCTAGGACTCAAAATCTGGTAAAAGTCACACTCAGACGCAGATTTTGAACAAATTTGTGTATGTACACATGCATATTTTTCTGTGTACATATATATACATACATATATATATATATATACATACATATATATATATATACAGGAACAGATATACATATATACACATATGCTTATATATATGCATGTGTGTATAGATATATACAGATATATACATATATACATATATAATGTAGGTACTTGGCAATTGTACTTCCAGCAGAGGTACTAACTTAGCAAATTTATACGGAATATTATTGGTGTTGGGAACCCAGTAATGGATCAACACCACCTGCGCGAATCTCCATCTATAGTGATCTCTCCTTTATATAAATACTTACAGGTATAGCATTTATTTAATACTTCTTTAAGTTCTACCTTGTATAATAAATGAAATTCCTCTATTTTGTATTGGCTTCCCAGTGAGATTGAAAATTCTTCAAGGCAACAGGCCATGTCTTACACCAAGTCTTTGTAACCTGTTCAGAACCTATCATAGTACTATTCACATAATTAACAGTCACTGGTTGATGAAATAAGTTTTGTTCAAGAAAGTAACTATCATTTCACTGAAGTCTTACATAGTGAACACTTTCATCATCAGGAAAATTAGACAAGAAATGGTGCCACTTTCCCCTGAATGTGAATTAAATGACCAATTTCATGTTGTCAGAGATGGACTCTAAATTGTTGCTTCCTTGCTATACCTTCGAGAGCTCAGTCCATGCCTACTTTCTCGACTGCAGCCTGAAACCAAAAGCATTTGAAGGTGAATATTTTCACCTATGTGTTCCAAAAGGAATGTGAGGGAAATGAAGACGACCTGTGATAGGGGAGTTAGTACAGAAACAAAAATATTTCATTCCAGTACTGATCTCTGAAACCAAGAAAAATTTCTCAAGCATACAAATGCAAAATAGAAGAATTTTTTTAAGAAGTAAATTGGATCTCACAATAATTTCTTAGTTAATACAGATATACTTATATCAACCAGGTTGAGAGAACTCTTCTGCAATATTAGGAGGTGCTTATCAAAATGTGGCAGGCAGTAATAATTTCTATATAATTCACAGCTGTTTTATCTTTCTTTAGCACAGAAACTAATATTTAATAACTGTCTAATATGTGCCAAGTATAAAGGCCATAAAGTTAGGAGATTTACAATTATTATCTCCTTTAATTCTCACAAACTTCCTGGGAGGTAGGTGCAATCATATTCCCCATTTTATGGTTGTGGAAACTGAAAAAGATTAAGTGACTTGCCTAGGATTGCACGGATAGCACCTGAGACCATATATGAGGGCAGATCTTTGTAAGTCTAGGTCCAAATTTCTATACAAAATTCCCCCAATGTATCTCTGCAAACTCTCACCATCCAAAGTTCTATTTTTGACTGCTTTGGCATAGATTTTGCTTAGTTTTCCACGTGTGATGGGTACTAGGTTGAAACTGTGTTTTGAAGGTTATCAGAAATATCTATTTCTATACTTTTGGGCTGGTATCATGATAAATAGCCTACTACATAATGACACGTAACTGTGGGAAAGCAACTGATTATGGAGAAAGGTATTTGATAGTAATAAAGGGAGCAGGTTGTGAGAATTTGACTGCCATGCTATTCTATGATTAACTTCACATTCATCGTAACAATTTCTAATACTAAAAATGTTGAGAATGAAATAATTTTATACTGAATTTCTATTTTGCCACTGGGTCTCTGGGAAATTGAAAATGCATAAAAAATAAGACTAGAAAAACAAAAAATGCCAACTATTGCCTTAGAACAAATTTAATGTTACGTAAACTTTCAATTCATGGTAAAATCAACAAATAAACATTTACTTTCCTTGTTCTTCCTCTTCTACTACTCGTGCTACTACTGCTAGAACAACTACTACAACTTCTTGTACTACTACAGTAATAACACTTACTTATACTGCCAACACTTTGGGAAAAGGAAGCTCTATTGAGTAAATGAAGAATAAATAATTCTTGTCCTCAAGGAACCACAATCTAGTTGGAAAAGAAAGACTTAGAATCAGGACATGATAATTTGTTAACAGATGTGAACACCATAAGGCAATCAGTATAAAGTTAACCACTAAATTATGGTTTGTCCAAATCTAAGTGGAATTCAGGAGATTAGGAATTCAATAGGTATGAAAAGTTCAAAAAGCGTTATGGCAAAAGAATCATACTTTTGTAATTCAAAGTCACCTTGAAGTGAAGAGTAGATAGGTTTTGGATAGGTATACTAAGTAGGGAAGTGTTACTGAGTGAGAAGAAGAGGGTGATGAAGGTATGGAGCTGGAAATCAGCATGGTGAGGTCAGTTTGATTAAGGTAGAAGATAATAATGAGATTCTCCACCTAATTACTTTCATTCTCAATGGCATTTTGCTTGTGTATTTTACGTATTTACAAATTTTGACGAAATGACATTTTGCTTTTATTCAAGGAGTAGTTCGAAGAGAAGGAGACAAATAATTTCTACTTCACAGTGCTGTTTGGGGGAATAAATCAGGAAATAAATGTAAAGGTCCTTCTAAATATGAAGTATGATAGAAATGATTTACTTATTATTGGCAGTTGGAAAAATACCTGATTCTTTGTGTAAGGCTAGATAAACAAAATTGTCAAATACATAAACAGTGAATGCTATGAAATGATTAAATATTGGGTGGGGCCAGGATGGAGGAGTAGGAAGATGCATATACTTTAGCACTTCCCCCACAGCCCACAAAATAACGGTAAAAAGGTCTCTCCACAAAGTGTAGAGCAACAGAAGCCCCAGAGCAACAGAGCGAAAGAGGTTTCCAGTCAAAGGCAACCTGCAGGCTTACAGGAAAGGTCTATCTTACAGGAAAGGTCTCTCTCATAGGACCCTGAGCAGAGCAGAGCTCAACCCTGGCCATGTGGCACTGGGAGGAAGAGGACCTGAACAGACCTCTGGGAAGAGCTCCTAACAGGGAGGATCCCACTTACTTCAACCCACAAGCAACACAGAAATCACCCAAAGTCAATGGGGGAGCGATTTCCCAGCTGGGGAGAGATAAAGGGATTTCTTCAGCAATAGCCCAAAGTGATGGCAGAGGCCAGGAGCAGACACGGGAAGCCACAGAGGGTGGGAAGTAACCTGGGTCCATTGTTCAAGAAGCTCAACTGAAAGCCTCTGGCAGTAGGGAGCAGCTGATCTAAACGTCATCCCTGAGTGAGAGTAAATGGCTGTGAAAGTGCCCCAAAAAGGGAACAAATGTAAGACCATCAAAGGTTACATTCTTGGTGACCAGCTGTCTCCTCCCATCCTTTCAGACAAGAAAGAACAAGACTTACTGTCACAGGAAGTTAAGACCTCTGCCTCCAGGGCCTCCAAACTGAACTTAAAGTAGACTCAGGCAATGGAAAAACTCGAAAAGCAAGGTAGCACCTGGTTCAAAGACAATCACAAAAATGCTGAGGAAAATAAAACCTTTGTAAAGAGACTGACTCGATTGGGAAAAGAGGTCCAAAAAGCCAGGGAGGAGAAGGAGGCAATAAAAAGTTGAATTAGGCAAAAGAAGGAGAAGGTTCAAAAGCTCAGTGAGCAAAACAGTTCTCTGAAACAGAGAACTGAGTTCAGGGAAACGAATGAGTGTAAGATAAACCGAGCAGTTAGAAAACAAACAAAAAAGAGTTTGAAAAAATACAAGATAATTTGAAACACCTCAATGGAAACACAAATGACCTGGAAAATAGATCCTGGGAAGAAGATATAAAAATTATGGGACAACTTGAAAGCCATGATCAAAAAAGGAGCCTAGACATTATCTTCCATGAAATTATTGAGGAAAACAGTGCTGATATTCTAGAACGAGAGGCCAAAATAAACATTGAAAGAATCCACTTACCACCTCCAGAAAAACACCCGAGAAGACAAACTCCTAGGAATATCGTGGCCAAATTTCAGAGTTCCAAGGTCAAGTAGGAAATTCAGCAATCAGCTAGAAAGAAAGAATTCGAGTGTTGTGGAAATACAATCAGGATAACACAGGATGTGTTAGCTTCATCATTAAGGGATGGAAGGGCTAGGGAAAGCATATTCAAGAAGTCAAAGGAAATGCGATTAAAACCAGGAATGGGCTACCCAGCAAAACTGAGTACAATACTTCAGGAGAACAAATGGTCATTCAGTGATATAGAGGACTTTGCAGCATTCATGTTGAAAAGACTTGACTTGTATAGAAAATTTGACTTTCAGACACAAAAATCAGGAGAAGCTTGAAAAGATAAACAGGAAAGAAAAGTCATAGAAAACTTTCTAAAGCTGAACTGTATATCTTCCTACTTTGAAAGAAAATATTTATAACTCTTGAGACTATTCTCAGTGTTTGGGTAGGTGGAAGGATTGTATACACATGCACACACACACACACACATTGACAAAGAGTACAGGCTGTGTTGAATCAGAAGAGAGGATATCTACAAAAAATATATATAAAAAACCTAAAGTGTGAGGGAGTAAAATACTGGGAGGAGAAAGGGAGAAATGCAATGGGACAGGCTATAACTCATAAAGAGATAAAGAAAAATCTTGTTCAATGGAGGAGAAAAGGGAGAAGAGGACAGGGGGTAAGTGATGCTACTCTCTCTACATTCATCTAAAGGAGGAAATTAAATGCTCACTCAATTTGGTATAAAAGTCTCTATTATACTAGAGGAATGTAGGGGAGGAGACAACAAGAGGGGTGAGGGGAATGATAGAAGTGAGGGCAAATGGAAGAAGGGAATAACTAGATATAAACACTTTTGGGAAGGAGGAAGGTTAAATGAAGGAATAAAACATAACGGGGAATAGAACAGGATACAGGGAAATATACTTAGTATCAGAAAACATGATCATTACAGAAGTCTTCTTCAAAACGACCTGTATTTAGTCTGTATTACATTATTTGCCTTCTCAAGGGGAGGAGTAGGGAGGAAGGGAGGGAGAGAAAGAGTGAGGGAGGGAAGGAAGGTTGAATTCAAAGCAGTAGAAAGGAATGCTGATAATTATTATTGCATATAACCCATAAACAAGTAACACAGGTAGTGAGGTACAGAAATTTATCTTGCCCTAAAAAATAAGACAGAAGATGGGGAAAAGGGAAGGGTGTGGTGTGATGGAAGGGAGAGCTCATCGAGTGAAGGGGTAATCAGAATGCAGGGAATTAGTTCGTGTGGGGACGGGAGAGATAGGGAGAATAATTGGACATGTTACAAAGTGATGTTAAAGCACTTAACATTAAAACAATTGACAGAATTAATTACTGAGACTACATCAGAGACATCGTTAGATTGGGGAAATGAATTTTGTTCTAAACCTCCTAGAGTCAGGTAACCTGGGGTAAAATTGGCATTGATGGAAAGGTTAAGGTTTGATTAGTAAATTTGTTTTTATGATCGTTATTTAAGTGGGAACTAAAACAGGTATAGAACGGCATGGAAGTCACTTAAGACTTCTCTCAAAAGATGTGCCTTAGCCAATGTGAAATTATAGTCATAACTGAAACCGTGGTCATTGCAACTTGCTATTGGAAGATGCTATGAGACTACTAAGTGACTGTTCTTCTGAATCTAACTCCATATATGGATAGCAAAATAGTAATCTGAGCCTCCAATCCATGGTGCCATTAAGCCTGTATAGGAATTGAAAAAGGTGATCTCATGGGAAGGGTGGGAGAGCGGCTGTACAGCCTGGGCTGAGGTAGGATTCTCCTGACTCAATTTCCCCACTGATAGCTGGCAGACTCGAAGCCTCAGTGAATGCAAGTTGACAATCTATTCCTGCCTGAAACTGACAGGAATTTGGGGAGATTTGTTTTTCGCTGCAATGTCCTAACACTTAGTGGCAATTTCCTCTAGTCAAAAGGGTGGTAAGCCTAATACGAGATCAATTAAATTATAGCTTGTTGGTAGGGGAACATCCAAGGTCAAGTCTAAAATTAAGCTATTAGGCTTAGGAGTTTAGAACAACAACAGTAAGCTAAGGTCGTCTACTTCTTAGTAGGAATGTGGAGACAATTAGAACAAGGGCTTATGAAGTTAGCATACATAGTTATCATTACTATCTCAGTTGAATACCGCTAAAAAAAATTACATTGTGGTCTACATTGTGAACACTTTAAAAGAGACATCACCCGACCAAAGGTGGGAATTGTTTTATGTGATATGAAATATGTTACAAATGAAAAATAAAAAAAATATTAAATATCAATTTAATTTAATATATTAAAATTCAAGTGTACAGGTGATGGAGTTTTTATGTCTGGCTTTATGTGAGTGTAAATGACAGGCAGAGTGTTCAGAAAATTTATAATATTGATGAAATAAAGGAAATAGCACCCTCAACACACTTTCCATTAACCAGTGAGAAATTACAGATTTTATGCATACATACATTACTTTTCCTTTGATCTAATTTCTTCTGTAGTTTTTTCTTATTTTCAAAATCAGTTCGATAAAATGATGCAACTTGTGAAACTACTGTCATGGACTGATATCACAAAGAATCAGCAAGTTCTTCTTGAAGCTTTCTTACTGTAACCTGAGTGAAATATTTCCAAATTATTTCTGTTCATGATTCCATGACATGATATTAGCTCATAAAAAAACGAATACACTTTTAAAATGAACAGAAATTAATATTTTCTCATTCAACTTAACTTCATTTATATATTCATAATTACCATAGATTTAGAGCTAGAGATATCTTAAGGACTATTTAATACAAGCACCTCATTTTGCCAACATGAAAACTGAAGGCCAAAAAAGTTAATTGAATTACTCACGGTCCTAAAGGCAGTCATTGAGAGAGAAAAGGATTGGAACTTGGCTCCTGAGACTACAAAGCTCAATTAACTATACAACTTCACCTCCACTCAGCATGGATCAAATGCTGTCTTCTTCTTGCTCAGTGTACTCCCCATTAAGCAATGCATTCAACCTGATTTCCCCATTACCTCTTTCAGAGAAAAATTAAAAGACCTCCAAAGTTACCTAGGGACTAAACCCTTTTATCTGAAATTGACATGGAAGGGGATGTAATGGAGTGGGTATAATCAATAGTTTTTATATTTGATAGAAACATTAGGGGTTTCCCCTTCCCTTTTTCAGAAACGTGAACTACTTTCTTTCTCTGCTCCTGCCTTTACAATGAAGAAGACATGCATAAGAAAGGGATGAATTTTCGTTCCTCTCGGAGTTTCACCTGGAGAATGAACATAGGCGCTGATATCCTTATCAGGCTTAGTAAAAGGACTTGACAAGTATGTTTTAGTTTGCTCGCAGCCAAAACCGCAACATATATCGTTGTTAACTACCTTTCACATGTTCAACTCTCTTTGCCAAGCCTTCAAAGCAATTCTCTTATCCATTAGAATAGGAATTACACGTCTGGCTGTAGCCAATGGGCAGAGAAAATGGAAACAATAAAAATAGGGTAGTTTTCCACTTATGTATACACAGTATATTGCAAGGTCAGTGTTTCTACATACATAAGTATATTCATTCATATGCACATATCCATATGTCCAAATATGCACAGAAATACACAGTCACAAATGCATAGAGAGATATGCTACAAAATATCATCTTCACTTCACCATACAGCAAAGTATATGAATGCACCAATGAGTAAGAGAAAATGAAACCAAAAAATAAAAGGAACCAAATCTTTTTTATCTCTTATTAGATAATATTAAGTGCCTTGTAACACTAAATTTAAATAACGTCTAGTAAATTTTTGAAGGAAGGAGAAAGCAGAAAGATGGCAATAAAAACTTGTGAAAATAAAACTGACCTAATTAACTGAATTCATACAAGTAAACTGAATTGTAGTATGGAAGGACTGGATTCAAATTCATGACCATATATACTAAAAATAAAATTTAAAAATTTTTTTATGACGTGTTTCCCCATTGAATTGATGATGAATCAGAGAGAATGAGAACTGCTTGTAGATTGTAAGGGGCAATGCATATTCAACAAATAAAAGGCAATGATTCCAGAAACTGCAATTTTGGACACTGAGCAAGGATAGTTATTAAAACAATAAAAAATACTGAGATAAAAAAAAAAATTAGTAGGGACGCCCAAACAATTAAAAAGTAAGATTAGTGAGGACACCTCAGGGGCTGAATCTGCAGTTGCAACAGTGAGGCCTCAGACCCCTTGGCCCACAGGCACCAAAGGTCAGTGACGGGGTTCAATCAGCAGGCCAGGAAGGGAGACGGCTTTCCCATAGCTCTGGCAGCAGGCAGTGGCCACAGATCTTGCACAGCAGCCCCTATGGGAGCTCCCTTGTTGGAGCGTAAAAACCCCTGGGGCCATTGAAGAGCTGAGTCTTGCCTCTGCCCTGGGTGGAGGCCCTGGGCTTGCTGCTCTTTGCCTCACACTGAATGATGGCCCTGCCATCCAGCCTATCTGAAAATCAGCCCCAAGTGCTGACTTGGGAACTCGAGGCCAAGTGCCAGTGGAGAGGTATCTGCTAAGATTCTTGGCATAGAAATCCCTCTCTGCATCCAGACCAGGACACGCTTGATTGTGCCACTTTGGAGGAAGTGAAATCTCACAGATTCCCGGAGAATACCCTACTCTTGACAAAGGACCCAAAAGTCAAGTAACTGGTTGGGAAAATGCCCAAAAAAGGGAAAAAAAATAAGACTGTAGCAGGTTACTTTCTTGGTGAGCAGATATCTCCTCTCATACATTTGGATGAGGAAAAGCAATGCTTACCGTCAGATAAAGACGTAAAAGTCAAGGCTTCTGTATCCCAAACAACCAAAATAAATATTCAATGGGCTCAGGACATGGAAAAGCTCAAAAAGGAATATGAAAATCAAGTTAAAGAGGTGGAGGAAAACCTGGGAAGAGAGATGAGAGAGATGCAAGAAAAGCATGAAAAGCAGGCCAACACCTTGCTAAAGGAGACCCAAAAAAATGCTGAACAAAATAACACCTTCAAAAATAGCCTAAGTTAATTGGCAAAAGAGTTTCAAAACGTCAATGAGGTGAAGAACGCTTTAAAAAGCAGAATTACCTAAATGGAAAAGGAGGTCCAAAAGCTCACTGAAGAAAATAGTTCTTTAAAAATTAGAATGGAACAGATGGAGGCTAATGACTTTATAAGAAAACAAGGAATCACAAAACAAAACCAAAAGAATGAAAATATGGAAGATAATGTGAAATATCTCATGGGAAAAACAACTGACTTGGAAAAGAGATCCAGGGGAGACAATTTAAAAATTTTGGGATTACCTGAAAGCCATGATCATAAAAAGAGCCTAGACATCATCTCTCATGAAATTTTCAAGGAAAACTGCCCTGAGATTCCAGAACCAGAGGGCAAAATAAATATTGAAAGAATCCACGGATCACCACCTGAAAGAGATCCAAAAAGAGAAACTCCTAGGAACATTGTGGCCAAATTTCAGAGTTCCCAGGTCAAGGAGAAAATATTTCAAGCAGCTGGAAAGAAACAATTCAAGTACTGGGGAAATACAATCAGGATTACAGAAGATCTAGCAGCTTCTACATTAAGGGATCGAAGGTCGTGGAATGTGATTATCCAGAAGTCAAAGAATCCAGGACTAAAACCAAGAATCACCTACCCAGCAAAACTGAGTATATTAGTTCAGGGGAAAAAATGGTCTTTCAATGAAATCGAGGACTTTCAAGTACACTTGATGAAAAGACCAGAGCTGAAAAAAAAATTTGACTTTCAAACACAAGAACGAAGAGAAGCATGATAAGGTAAACAGCAAAGAGAAGTCATATGGGAGTTACTAAAGTTGAAATGTTTACATTCCTACATGGAAAGACAATATTTATAGCTCTGCAAACTTTTCAGTATCTGAGTAGTTGGTAAGATTACACACCCACAGACACACACACACACACACACACACACACACACAGCACAGAGTAAATTGAAGAGGATGGGATCATATCTTTAAAAAAAATGGAATTAAGCGGTGAGAGAGAAATACATTGGGAGGAGAAAGGGAGAAATGGAATGGGGAAAATTATCTCTCATACAAGAGGCAAGCAAAAGACTTTTCAGTGGAGGGAAAAAGAGGGGAGGTGAGAGAAAAACATGAAGCTTACTCTCATCAATCCGACTAAAGGAAGGAATAAAATGCACACTCATTTTGGTATGAAAACTGATCTTCAACACAGGAAAGAGGGGGACAAGGAGATAAGCAGGGTGGGGGGGATGATGGAAGGGAGAGCATTGGGAGGAGGGAGCAATTTGAAGTCAACACTCTTGGGGAGGGACAGCATCCAAAGAGAGAATAGAAGCAATGGCGGGCAGGATAGGATGGAGGGAAATATAGTTAGTGTTACACAACACGACCATTATGGAAGTCATTTGCAAACTTACACAGACATGGCCTATATTGAATTGCTTGTTTCCCAAAGGGAATGGGTGAGGAGGGAGGGATGAAGAGAAGTTGGAAGTCAAAGTTTAGGAACAACTCTCAAGTATTGTTCTTACTACTAGGAAATAAGAAATACTACTAATGGGGTATAGCAAGTTATTTGGCCCTACAGTTCAAAAGAGAAGATCGGGACAAGGGAAGGGAGGGATGTTAGAAGAGAGGGCAGATCGGTAATAGGGGCAATTAGAGTGCTTGGTGTTTTGGGGTGGGGCAGGGGAGAAATGAGGAGAAAATTTGGAACCCAAAATTTTGTGAAAATGAATGTTAAAAGCTAAATAAATAAATTTTTTTTAAAAATCCCCCCAAAAGTAAATATGTACTGGTTGACTTTGCAGCTGCAAAAAACAAAAAATAATAAGCTTAGTAACAGAAAATATTAATGCTTAGTGCATAATTATATTCGTTTTAATAGAAATACTGTCCTAAATTTTAAAGGAAAGTAGAGACTAGTCATTGGAATTCCACTAAAAATATGATTCGTTCTTCAAAGTTTCTAAAATTAGTTCAAAGGAGTATGAATAAAAACTCGTCAGACTGATGAACATTTTAAAATTCTTATGAAAAGGGTAATGCTAATACTCACCAGTATCTCAAGGGAGATATGTGATTTTAATTGCTACATTATTCCTAGCAAAATTTTGTAGGATTCTTCAGAAGTTTTAGCATTTCCAATAATTTATTCCATTTCGTTAGGAAAATGGAATATTTGGAAAGGAATTAGAATAATCAATTTATCAATATCTATGCACAAGAGATTACACTATCTATACTAATGAAAAGAAAATTTCATTGACTATACAATTTCTTTAAGCAAAGTGAGTCATCTTATCTAAAAGATGATATTGACACTTTATTTTTTAATATTATTTTTATGCTTACATATTTTTATTTTTTTTATTTCTACATAAATATTTTCTTTATGAAAATTTATTTTTATTTCATAAAAATTTTAATTTTATATATTAAGTATTTACTTTTATTAACTTTATTACCTGTATTTTACTGTATTACATTTCATTACTATTATTAAATTCACACTTACTTGTGCATTCTTATGGTATTATTTTATCATTCTATTGTTTCTCGTTCTTCTTTCTTACATTTCAAAATTTTGACAATAATAGTTAATAATATTGGGTGCCTGCTGAAAATTCAAATGCTTAAATTATCTTCATCAAAACAATTTTGACTTTGATTTCAAAAAGTTAAATGTTTACCCAAGCTGAATATTTAAAACCCTACCTCGCTTTCAGCTTTCGCATTTTCATATGTACACATTTGCTCTCTTAAGTACATACATTCACTGGTCAACACTTTATTTCTCTATTCTACCGTAAGAACTTGATTTTCAGCGTCAGCACAAACTTTATTCAAGAGATCAATGAACAGTACCTGGGAATCACTCAAGAAATTTTCTTTAGTCATGGTTTTCTTTTGGGTGTCTTCAAGCTGTTGCTGAAACAACATATTTTCACTCTGGATTTCTGCTAATCTTTCTTGGATAGATTCCCATTTGATAACGTATTTGTTCAGTTTCCCCTTTTTCAGTTGATTTGTGTGTTGAAGTGCCTTTTCTTCTGTTGGGCAAGGTTTAATTCTCTCTGTATGCTTTTCAAATGAGTATCTTTTCCCTGAGGCAATCGTGCACCAGACAGCTCATGCTGTAAACTACTGGTTTTTCTTTCAGCTTTAGACAGCTCATGAGGAAGGACACCATTGTTCTCTCTTAAGCTAGGCGTGTCATGATAGCTTGTATTGTAAACAAAGCCACTCATCTCATTCTCCCTGAAAGGAATGTTCGTGGGCTAGTTTGATGGCTGACTTTGCTCATGATCGAGAACAGCAGAAATCACATGGGAACTACATGATGCAATTACCCTCTCTAGTCTGTCTCTGCTTTGCATTGTCCAATTTAAAGTTCAGCACTGCATTTTCAGTCGTCAGATCATGTACTTTTCCACTGCACTGGAATGTAATTTTTCTTAAGACTTCTTCATTCAGTTGTAATTCTTTTGAAGCTCCACAATCTTTTATTTTCAAACTTTTATATCTTCCATACAATGACATTCTTTTTCTTCATCCTTAATTATTACTGTGTCTAGTTCGAGTTTGAGGTTGGCAACTTCGTCGTGTAGGATTAGATTTTTATGCAACAGACATTTTTTTCTTTCTCATTGCCATTAGGAATCTAAATATAACAAACAGAAAAAATTATTACTCAAAAAAATTATGTATTCTGATTTTCTTTAGTAATTCAAAATAAATGCTAAGATATCAAGAAGCAGAGTTTCCTCAGAAAAAATTAAATTAAGGGAGTTTCACCTATTTCACATTTCTGTCAGACTCAGTTTTCATAAAGAACAGGTCTTAAAAGTGCTTCATCAATCAGAAGATATGAAGTGAACGTCTAGTCCCACGAAGCTGCCTTTCAGCATATTTTATTTCCTTTGCTGTATCCATTCTATTCCAAACTGCTTAGTCAAAGCGCTACAATAAAAATAAAAATATTTAATATTTACACATTGCCTTTTTTATATATTAAATTATTTTTTTGTTTTCTGTGTTCTACAGTCACTTCCATATAGGTTAGATGTTTTCCCTTTCCTCCTCCTCCATCACCTCTCTCTACACACTCTCTCCCTGATTCTGTGTACAATCTTATATAGGTTCTACACGTACATTCCTATTAAACACATTTTCCTGTTTGTCACGTTGCAGAGAACAATTAAAATGAATGGGAGAAACCATAAAACAAAACGTAATCCAAAGGAAAATGGTCTGCTTCATTCTGTGATCCAGTTCAGTATTTCTGTCTCAGGATGTGCAAGGCGTTTTGCCTCTAAAGGCCATTCAGAATTTTTTAGGTACTTGCATGGCAATGAATTACTAAGTGTACCAGAAAAATTCGTGGCACACTGTGGTTTTTTCTGTGTACAGAGTTTTCCTGGTTCTGCTCGTATCACTAATCATCACTTCTAATAAATCCTTTCAGGCCTGTGTGAAGTCTTCATGCCACATTGCCTTTTAAGGTATTTTAGAAAGTTCTTCCAATATATTATCACGGCTAAAATTTGCAACACACTTATGAAGGAAATATTTATATTATTCTTCCCATTTTACACATCAGGATTTACGGTAGGACACATTACTGAATAACCTGCCCATTGTCACACTCAGTACGTAGTAGTAGCAGTGTTTCAAACCACATCTCTTCAAACTCCAAATCAAAGATGCTGTTGGAATAGCTAATTCCTCTTAGGAGCTGAAGACAAGCATTTGTCCTACGTTTAGAATCATTGTCTTGTTACAATTATATTATCTCCAGAACAATGAAGTGATAAGTCATAAATTTCTTAGTAGAAGTCCTCAGAAAATTCTCTTTGCTGATAGCTGTAACGTTTTCACAGCAACACTGATTTAAAACTTTTAGAAGTTGTTAAGTCAAAACCTCTCATTTTCGGGATGGAAAAAGTGAGATCTGCAGTGCGGTCTCCTCGTGATGGTAACCTACCCTTCACCATCATATTTTAAAAGAATGATGAAAGCATTACTGAGGCCAAAGTGTAAAAAGTGCATATTGCACTCCTATCATAGTAAAACTGGTCCAGGATCATTGTTCCCCATTCAGGACTGGTGGAAAGAGTTATATCAAAAAGCTTATTAGCTCCATTCTGTGACATCCTTTCTGGGAGTCTAGGAGGAGGGTATGATGAGGTTTCAGCTGAGTTAAAACGAGCACTCCAAGGCACCGTTAACCAAGGATTACTGGGGGCCACCAACACAAATGATTTCCTTCAAACAACTTTTGAAGAAAATATGAAAATGCAAAATTGTAAATTTAGAATTTGATGAATATGTATTACTATCATGGTGAGCAATATTGAATTAGAACGAATGTAGGAATTCAGGTCACAGATAAAGCCAGAGGTCAGGAATCTAAGAAAAGTTTTTCTGCGGCAAATATTTTTTTACTTCTCTTTCATGGAACATGAATGAGACAACAAAGTGAAATACAGCAAATTAATAATATGTGTGTGTGTATATACATATATATGTATATATATACGTATATATATTATATTATTATATTACATATTATATATTATTATATATTATTGCTCTATTTATATGTATTTGGTCTCTCTCTCTCTACATATATAAATAGTAACCCTTAATCTCTCTCGTGAAAAGTACAAAGAGATGAATCACTTAATCAAGGAATAAAAATGGTTTGTTTTGGAGGTGTCACTTTCTACCTCTTTGCATTCCTTTCTCCCACTAATTTAGGGGTTAATGACACTGATGATCTCCTCCTTTTCTCTGACCAGAAAAGGCAAAGGCATTACTGAAATCCAGGAATTTTTTGAGTTGAAGTAGAGTTGGGTCTCAGGAATGGCCATTGAATGAAAAAGGAAAAAGGAACAACCAAACTTAACAAACAGCGTGTGCGGATTTTGATAACCAGCCATGTCCCGACTTGTGTGCTGTAGACAGATGGACGGGACTGAGGATGACAAATATGTCCCAAAATGAAGAAGCACGATCCTGATTTTTAAAATACGGACTTAGGTTGGAAAGTGATCAAAGTGAATACCTCAGAAATCTCAGTGATTTGGGAAGAAGCTACTTCTTTTTCTTTCTGCTTCCAAGAGGATTATTCACAATTCCACCTTGTTCAACTCTGGCTTTCAGCTCCAGAAAAAAGTCTCTTTGAGATGAGCTCTTCTTCGTCCTGGGGACAACAATTTCAGAAAATTTTTAATCATCTTTTTTCCTTCCAAAGTCAGCAACAACATTTGACCTTCAACTGGAATATAGAATGTGAAAAAGCAAGGAAAATAGCTTTATAGATTCAAAGAAATGCAGGCTACCGAAAATGAAAAGCCAAAATATTATAGCACTTCAAAGATGGAAAGCAACCTCAGTCAGTAACCAAGGCAAGCCTTATCAATTCTTAGGGACCTAACTCTTACAAGCCTCAACCTGAAGTCTTCACAGGTGGGGGTGGCCACCACGTCTCAAGTGAGCGCATTCTGTTTCAAGATGTTTCTGTTGGTTAACAATTTTTTCCTGACATTCACCCTAAAAATGTACATTTTGGAAACTCTGATCCATTGCTCCGAGCTCTGATCCTCAGTCTGAAGCACAGAATGCTTCATCTTTCTTCAAAATGACTGTCCTTCAAAATCCTGAAGACATAAGAATCAATATCTTTAGTTCCTTTAACAGATCTTCACAAGTCATGGACCCCCAGGGTCTTCCTGTTAGGCATCGTTCTTACTATTTATCATAATTCTGTGAGAGTCACAAATGAATTAATCAGGATAAGTAAATCTATTCACTTCAGAGTACACAGGGATTTTCACCTTGTCTGTTTTGAAAGCTATGCTTCTCTGAATAGGATGCAAAATTACACTAGCTTTTGGGTTCTCAGATAACAGTACTAACTCAGCTTCAGTTTAGAACTGACTAAGATTAACATCTTCTCAGACAAAATGCTGTCCAATTCTATTTCTTCCAATTTATGCATATGACACTATTTTGTATTTAATTATATAATTTTGTATTCATTCTTACTGAATTTCATGTGATTAACAGGTTCCATCCAGTGCTCTGACTTATGAAGATTTTGCCTTTCCCCCATGTACAAAGACTTGAATAATTTTACGTAAATCAATAAGAAAATAAGTAAAAGATAAAGATCCTAGAGAACAACGAACTATTCTGAAATAGTGAGGGATGTATACTAAAGTGTAATGTAAGAAAGAGCAAAACGGAATGATCTTGAAATTTCATTCGCCAAGAATTTTCAGGTAAGGAAATACTCTCTGCAAAAAGAGAGGATTTCTCTGGAACTTATATTCTTATGGAAGGTGAGGAGAGATCAGTGGTGTCAAATAGATTCCCCCAGGACTGAGTTTTGTGGAGAAATTCGGGCCAATTTCAGACCTCTGGCTCAGAGTCAGGTAAGATGAACTCTGTGTCAACATTTGAAACCAGATCTTTCTGGACTTGAGGCTTATTGTATTCATTACATCATGCTGATTCTGTATTGGGAGAAATACTTCACAAAGTATCAATTCCATTGTACTTTTCCATGGCCTTTTAGACTGTAATTTTACATTCAAACGCTACTATACAGGAATTTTTTTTTGTTTTATATTTATGTGTGCATATTTACAAATGATTGAACATAACTCATTTATTTAAGACATTGTTTATTTTATGTCTTGTTTAGGATGAGGTAGCTTGGTAAACTGCGTTGCCTGTTGTATTTCCCATTTACACGGAAAAACAATTTTATAACATTTGTTTTCAAAACTTTGTGTTCCAAGTTCTCTCCCTTCCTCCCTCCCCACCCACCTTTATTGAGAATTCAAGCAATTCAATATATGTTAGACATTTGAAGTCATACTAAATAGTTCCAAAATAATCATATTGTGAAAGAGTAGCTATATTTCCCTCCATCCAATCACACTTGCCATTTATTCTCGTCTCTCATTTCACCCTGTCCCTCCTTCAAAGTGTTTGCTTTGGATTACCCCCTCCCCCAAACTTCTCCCCTTTTGTCAATCCCCCCCTCTTATGCCCTTCCCCTTACTTTCCTGTACGGTAAGATAGATGTCCATACCCAAGAGAGTGTGGATGTTATTCCTTCCTTAAGCTAATTCTGATGATGGTAAGGTTGACTCTCTCACTCTCACCTCCCTCCTCTTCCCTTCCATCGTAAAAGCGTTCTCTTACCACTTTTGTGTGAGATAAATTACTCCATTCCACCTGTCCCTTTCTCCTCCTCCCGGTACATTCCTCTCTCAACTTTTATATTACATTTCAATACCATCCTTTGATATTCAGCTCACCCAGTGCCCGCCAGCTATCATAATGAGACAAGTCTCATGAGTTACAAATATTTTTCCATGTAGGAATGTTAACAGTTTCATTTTAATAAGTTATTTATGATATCTCTTTCCTACTTTCCTTTCCATGCTTTTCTTAAGTCTTGTATTTGCAAGATTCTTATTCTGTGGAGCTCTGTTTTACTCAAATATGTATTAAATTCCTCTGCATCATTGAATATAATTTTCCCCCACTCAATTTTGATAGGTAAGTAAGTCTCAGTTTTAATCCTTGCTACTTTGACCTCTAGAATATATTCCAACTTCTCTGACTTTTGTTAATACCCAGGCGCCCAATTCTTATGTTATCGGGATTGTTGTTCCACAATATTTGGATGATTTCTTTCTGGCTGCTTCCAATATTTTATCCTTGACCTGGGAACTCTGGAAGTTGGCTATGACATTCTGGGAGTTTTCCTTTTCATATCTCTTCCAGGAGATGATAGGTGCCTGCTTTCAATTTCTATTTTATCCTCTGTTTCTAGAATATCTAGAATATCAGTTCTCCTTTAGAACTTCTAGAAATATGGATGTAGAGACTCATTTTATATTATGTCTTTAAAGTAGTCGAAGAATTTTTCAATTATCCCTCCTGCATCTATTTTTCCAGGTCAGATGCCTTTTCAGTTAGATATTTCAGATTATATTCTGTTTTATATTCTTTTGGTTTTGCTTAGTAATTTCTTGATTTCTGATACACTCGTTAGCTTCGATTTGCTCCATTCTAATTTTAAGGAATCACTTATTCAACGAACTCTTGAATTTCCTTTCAAATTTGGATGATTCTGCTTTTTAAGGCATTCTTCTCCTCATTGATTTTTTCCACCTCTTTTTCCATTTCGTCTAGTCCATTTCTTTTTAACACGTTATTTCCTTCAAGATGCTTTTGGTCTCGTTTAAGAAATTTTTGACTCCTATTTTGCGTATGATTCTTTTTGCCTTACTTTCCTTTCTCTTCCCAGTTTCCCTCTATTTCTCTTATGTGATTTTCAAAATCCTTTCTGAGCTCTTCTATGACCTGAGACCAATTTATACTTGTGTGATATAAAAATCGTATCCCTTTCTTATGATTAAAGAGACTATAATACTCACCTCCCTATTTCCAGGAAACCCATAAGTATTCTTAACAAAAAGAGATGGAAATAGTGACTTTTAAATTCCATTTTCCCTGATTCAAATGATTTGCTACTGTTCTCAGTTCAAGGTCCAGAATTCTGAGAAAGCATTGAAGTTTCTGTTGAGTTCCACTTTTTTACATCATCATTCTTTTTTCCTTAACTGATGTCTAATATTTTCAAATAGCATTTCTGCAGTCACTTGCTTCATTTCCTCTTGTTTCAGAATAAACCTAGGTAAAAATTGCCTTTTTTCAATGACAGTTCAGTGGAAGGAAGTAATAAATGCCATTTGAATATACTCATCTGGATGTCTAAAGGAAAAAGAACGTTCATTTCAGGGGAACTAAATCCATGTAGGGAACTCATTGTCAAGAAACTCCCTCTATTGATGCAGAGTGGTCCGTGCTTTGCCCTTTGAAGTTTACCTTTTTGAATTACCTGTGGCACTGAGAATTTATTGGTCTGCACAGGCCCACAAAGTCAGGACATGTCAGAAATTGATGGGGTGCTTGACTGGATGTGATTGGACTCCAATTCCAAAATCACATTTCTCTTCAAAGATAACATTTGTTCTTAGCCTCAAAACACTATTTCAGGCAGTTCCTCCCCAGTCCAAGGACACGGCCTGCCCCAGCAACAACTATTTTCTCATTTACTGATACCATAGCAAGCTCCAACTATAGAATTCATGAGTTTAAACAGCTGTATGCTGGCTGACCTGGTTGTGTACTTCATCATGACCTTTACTACTCACTGACCAATCATATGTGTCTTAGACTTGCATATAAGTACACTACCTTTCATTTATCTTCTCCAGCAAGATATTCATGAGAGCAGGACGGTATTCCTTAGTCAGTCCTGCGGTCAGTGGTCAGTCCTGACCACTAGCTGACTTAGTGATGTTTCAGGCCTAAAATCATACCTCCATGGAGTGGCCCTTATTCGTTTCCAGACGAATGCTGGGTAAAATACCTCCACAGTAGCAAAACTACATGTTCCTTTAAGAGCCTATTTGGCCCATGTTTTACTATAGAAAATGCTCTAGAAACATTACCTGTACACAGATGAGGTTGCAGGTGCCCTAAGGACCCTTGCCTGCTGAAAAATGTAAATCTTTACTTTGAGTTCAAAAATGCTTGAGTCCTTGCATTCATTCGAAGGGAACTGCCGCTTGTACTATGATCTTGGGAACGGTCTCACTGCCCCCCCTTCTAGCCTTCATCAAAATCAGTGAGGAACACATTTTTTATCCAGGCTACTCGAGGCCATTATACTTCTATCAAAAATGGGTCATATTCTTATTTGTGTACAACTTCTTTTTTGTATTCAATGAAAAGAAATTCCATACATTCTATTTAGCTAGAACAACAGATTTTTTTCATTATTCCTGAGTTTTGACACATTGGGATGACTGGAGAAAAGTGTAGAGGGGGACGTATATAAAATTCTACCCATTTTCCCATTATTATTGATTATTCAGAGTTGATTTTTTTTACTTCATTTTGAAAAATAAAACACAAATAATTCTGCTACAATTTTCAAATTTTACTAAAAATGCATCTCTTCCTGATATCCCTAGAGTACAAATGAAAAAGTAAGGCTCAAAAATAATACTGCTTTAATGACGTAGTCCTTTTGCCCTTCTAACCTGAAATCCTCTGTCACCTTTCTTCAGCAGTAAGAAAAATGCTTCCAAGGCTTTATTTAAAATCTCGAGTCTCATACCTGAGGCAACGGAGTTCTCTGTTCCATTCTGCTTTTTGGTGCTTGAACCCAGATATCCTTTGCCCTGTTTCTGGTAATTCCACGAATCTTGGTTTATAAACTCTTAACTTTTCTGGTGAGTAGTGGGCAATTCCTTTTTCACGTTGTATTGATCAGTCCTATCCAAGAACAGCATCCTCAAGTTTCACAAGTTTAATAAGATGTATACAGACAAAAACACAAAATGAAAGTACGAGTATTTTAAAATCTGCAAGACAGTAGCAGTATTCCCAGAACTGAAATACTCTTGCAATGGCAAAATAATATTCACGCATAAATCCGGAGAATATATCAAAATATTACTTTGTCAAAAAAATCACATTGCATATCAGAATAACCTATTTGTCTATGAGCATTGAAGAAAATGAAAAAAGATCCCTGAGGGATAAATTACTTAACAGAAAAAAACATGAAAGCTCAGAATTCTTCACAGTATGAGAAAAATATGTGTGGAAAGAAAATATTCTGATGTGTACTCTGGATGGGACAAATAAGATTAATATAATAGATGATATACCTAATATCTATATATTTCAAATATACTGAATGATTTTATAAGTATCATAAATGCGTTTTATTTTACAAAGTTGTGTGGAAACACGGCTTCTCCTTTAGAGATGTATAATACCAAAAACCATGCAAGATTCATATGGTAATATCAATCTTCATTTATTCATTGGCCAGACTTCTAGTACCTTGAAACAAATATAGCTGAAACAGCAAAGCGAAAAATTCTTCAGAGTATTAAGCAAAAGAGCTGCCCCTTTGCTCTTCAGAGAGGCATGGAGCCAAATTGTTACCTAACCCAGAGGTAGTAACGTGTGTTATGTCAAGTTACAGACTCAACAGATTTGAATATTTGGTTTCCCTTGGTAACTTTCAATTCTTCATGTATTTCAGTGTTTAGCAAAACTGAGGCAACAAGAAAAACTCGGTTGCTAGATGGAGCCACACTGATTGTAGCAGGAAGTGAAGCTGACGGTAAGAGAAATGATAAGCTGAAACATTCAAAACAAAAGAAGAAGCTGTGCACAGAGAAGTCAAAGGACATGTTAATACTCACACAATTGGTATGTGTATAAGGCAGAATCTGAAGCTAGCTGTTCCTGGTATGGTGTCCAGGACACTGTACTATATGTCATGTTGACAGAAGAATTACAAAAATTAGGCAGAACACTGACAAGATTGTTGACATTTTGGGCCATTTTATGGAAGATTTCAGTAATTTAACCATTGTTTTCATGAAAGAGATCACTGCCTGACATCTTGATACTTGAAGTCAAGTCAATCTCTTCAATGGTTCTCCTTTCACCAACCAAGCAAATAAAATTAATGCACCTTACCCTACCATGAAATATTAATAACACACATTATATAATACAACAGTTAGAGGCTTACAAGATACATCCTCCAAAAAAAAAATGCTGTGAAGTATGATATTTTCTTGATTAAGAAATTGAAGCTTCAAGGTTAAATGACTTGGCAACAGACAAAATCTAGGCCCTCGGGTAATTTATAATCCCCTAAGTTTCCATATTTAATTCTCACTGCTAAATAATGTCCAGAAAAACTCGATTTTTCGCTGTCACTTTTCTGCCTTTTTACTCAGTTTCCATAGTTCAAAGGTTCATTTCACCTCCGTATACTCCCAGGATCTATAGCTACTGAATTCATACCTATCCTTTAAAACTCAACTCACATGCTACCTTCACACAGAGGTTATTTTTTCTTGAAAGTTAGTGTTCTTTCCCCCACTGAAACTCGCAGAGCATTATGACTGTGCTTCTCATGCATATGTGTATATACACAAATATACATTTGTATGAATATATATATATATAAATACATATATAGGACATGTGTACACATATATCTACTTATGTACACATGCACTTATATTTATATGAATATACATATCGGTATTCGAGTTACTTAGGTAGGGTATAGCCCCTATTAGATTGCATATTCAGTGAGATAACTTATACAAACTTTGTCTATTTAGCACAAAATAGGTACTTAATACTTCTTTTTGAACTGACACAAGTAGAAGATGGCTGAAAAATTTATGACCCTGCAATCAACACAATCCCTTTTGCCTTGGCCAAGGCCTTTCAGTGATTGGCTTGCCTCTATTTTGCTGTGAATGAATGGGATAGGATTGCAGTAGTATCTTCTTGTATACACGCACATCCTTGATTTCTGTTTAGTAGTTATTATGTTTCGAAATTTTAAACTGTACTTACCTTTGCAATCGACACTAAGCTGTTCAATCAATAACAAAATATTCTTACACTTTAAGGGAGATAAATCTTCATCCTTTATCTTTGTCTCAGAGGACTAAGTGAGGTCATCCCAGTCATTTGCACAGCACTTTGTCCTGTAAAATAGGTAACAGTAGGGGAAAATTCAAAAAAAATCAGAAAACTTTAAAAAGATAACAGTGGCTAACATTTCTCTCACACATGAAGGTTTTCATAACACTTTATATACATTATCTTGTGGCATCCTCACAGCCATTTTGTGAGACAAGCATTACTCAAACTCATTTCTCAGTTGTTAGGTGGCTTGTCCAGCACCACAGAGTTAGCTAGGATTCCAAGGACGGATTTTAATGTGAGTAGAAGATAAGGTAGTTCAAAGTTTAATCTAAATTCTTGATGATGAACCTTTTAACTTTCAATGTGCATTACAAATCTAAAATGCAAATAACAGTTTATAGAGTTTATGTATTCTCATTTCAGATATTATAACATGACCTTTATACTAGGCTCGAAAAGTGAAAATAAAGGACAATGACGTATGAAGGTGATATAAACACCAAACTATCCAATATATGTTTAATTTCTGGGTTTTTAAAATTTCTCCTATCTTCATTGAATTTGGCATCCTTTCAGGTTATTTTTATGTAGTGTCTCCCCTCATTTTCCCCGTCTAAATATTAGAGTTATTTACAGTCACACCTCAAATCCATTTATCTGACTGTGACCCTAAAACTCTACTCAAACTGCTTACCCCAAGGTTGCCAATGGTATCTTCACTGCTAAATCCGATTGCACTTTTTGAAGTCTTTCTCTTTCATCATCTGACCTAGCACCACAGCCTTGGTAATGAGGTTGACACAGGCACTGACTGACCTAACTCAGTGTTTGGGAGGGTCCGAAGAATATTATGGGAGAGAAACGGTATTATACTCTTGTACGCCTCTGAAACCTGGACACTATAGCAGGTCCATGCCGGGGAACGGAATCTCTTCTATTTGAATGGTATTAGGATGATTCTGAAGATTATCTAGAAGGCCAAAGAACCAGACTGAGGTCTTTTCTAGATATTGAACTTTCAGGCCTTCAAACTCTCCAACTCTGATGGGCTGGTTATATGGTTGGAATGAAAAACTTACGCTTGCAAAAAAGACTCTTTTATGAAGAACTCACCAAGGGCAAGCATTCACACGGTGGTTAGAAGAAGCAATGCAAGGACATTCTCATGGTCTCTCTTAAGAACTCTGGAATTCATTATGTGACATCGGAGACACTGGCACAGGACTGCTCATCATGGGGTGCCCACATCACAAAAGTTGTTGTGCTCTGTGAACAAATCTGAATTGAGATAGCTCAAAGGAAACACAGGATACCCAAATTTGTTCACAAATACTCACAAGGACCATTTATGCCTAAAGTGAGGTAGACCATTGCCTATCGGAACCGGTATCATCAGCCACAGTCAGACACACTGAATCTGGACTCAAGCACAAGGACATACATACTGGAAGCATTTTCAGGTTGAGGAAGGATACACTGGAATTGTTATTGGCAACTGGAAGATGGGTTTAATTTCCAGGAGAGAGGGATAGCTTATGCTACTGGATGTGATCAAAGTTGGTCCGTATGTGTACATTCTTGTGGGGATCAATCAAATCCTGGCAATAAGGTGATGATTGTTTTTGTTGAGAAACGAATAAAAAAGTCTCTAGGTAGCTCAGACCAGATGGGGAAAGACACTCGGGTTCAATCTGTATCAGTTTTAGGGAACCTGGGCTAGAGTCTAGACCAATGAATTCAGGGATCCCTGGGATAATTGAACATTTACATATAATCATTTTCATTTCTATTTAACATTTGTTCAGTATTTCCCTTTCTGAAAATTTCAGGGAAAAAAAATGGCTGTTAGGTCAAAGTTTGGTAAACCTTGGGATGGATTACATTATCATATATGTAGTAGTAGGTACTCTGTAACATGAATTGATAGGGTTTTTATTTAGTATGCCTTTAAAAGAAACCAATAAATCAATTTATTGGGAAATGATTATCAGGGAGATGAGCAAAATCCAGGAAAGCTTCCCGGACTTTACACCTGTGGAAGTTTCTGAAGGAAGACAGAGATTTCAACGGATGGCCTGAATGGATACAGAGCAGGACAAAATACAGAGTAACTGAGAGAGCAGTTTGGCTTAAAAATGAGAGTGAAGACGAGCAGGATGAATTAAGACTGGTCAGAGTCCTACTGTCAAGGGTCCTAGAAGGCAGAGCTCCTTCATCTCCTGAACATTTGCTGGAAGGTGTGTTTTTCTGCTGGGCATTGGAAATATTTTTTTAACTTTGTGCATTATCCTATGCACACCACTTTTGAATATCCTTAGACTACATATCAAGATAGCAACATGCCAAGAAAAGGAGGCAAAAGGTGCAAAGAAGGGTGAGAGCAAAAAGCATGATCTATTCTTGAATAAATGAATTTAGGGAGGGAAAACATATGTCTGGGTAAAAGTCAGTAATAAGAACTCCCAGAACAGACTGAGGCCTTCATACCCTCCCTCATACTTTATGAAAGTAAGGGAATTCTTTGTTTCTTTTTCTTCCTGATTCCAATGAACTCATTTCCTACTATCTATATTTCTGACTTCCTATTGCCTACATTTTTCTTCAGTCACTGTTTGCTGTCATCAGCCTATGGAATCTCTTGTCCAAAGTTACAAGAGTGTGAACATTAACAGCCTTTCGAAAGCAGATACATAAGATTGTTTTTTAAAGATGAAGGTTATTACTCATTTTCTTCAGTTTGTGTTTTATCTGATGGACACAGTGAATAAAGAACCAGAGGTATCGGGATCAGGGGATGAGAGAGACCAGGGAGTAAGCATCAGAGTGAAGACTTGAATTCAGGTCCTCTGCTTCTACAGCCAAGGAAACGTTTCTCCAATGGACCACACTTCATTCCTGTCTACTTAGTTAACATTGAAAAAAAAATTGGTTTACTCATTTGTATTAACGAATATAATCTCTACACTTGACACCGAGTTCCCAATGGTGTCATGGGTTTGTGAGTTAAGGATTTGTTCAGAATCAACATCGAAAAGTTCAAGAGCAATCTGATAAGCTCAAGTATTATTTCCTTAGTGTCTCTGCCTCAGCTTACCTGTATAATTTGTTTGACAATAATTGTCTCATTTTTAAATCTTCAGAAGAAAGCTGGGTATGTTTCTCTCTCTCTCTCCCTCAGTACCGTCTTGATATGAGTTTGTCATTCCTGAGAGTTTGGATTCCAGATCTCTTATTGGTTGCTCCATGTGGTTCCTGAGATAAGCATTCTTATTTTCTAGTTTATAATTATAAATATTTATAATTTATTTTCTCTTCATTGTTCTAACTTGTCTGTCTCTGTTGAGTCTAAAGCAAACAGAAAACAAAGAATGAAATTAAGGAGAAACTGCCCAGTTGTATCGTGGAAATTAACAGATGTCTACTTCTTAGCTTTCATTTTAATTTCAGTCAGGGATTCAGAGACCGATTCTGAATTTCTAAAAATAGATTCGAACTTTGAAAGTACTGATCATAAAGTTCATCTGAATTGAATTTTAGCTAAAAGCAACAACAGCCCTATTTCTACAGGAAGTTAGTCATTAGTTTGCACTTTGGTACTTACTCTGGTGCTAGTATTAGGATCATTACAAAAAACATGTATAATTCCAAAAGTTGTCTTCAACTCCAGAATCTCCCAGAATGCTTAATGTGGGCGTAGAACCGGGAAAAATATCCTAAAATTTCATTTACATTGAAATATTTCACAATCAGTGTGGTGGTAAATGAAGTTACCTGTAGGAATGTATGGAGTTTCTTTGGTTTTTCATCAATTTCCAGCCATGCTCGTTCATCAAGATCATGTTTCTATTCTGTGCCATTTAGCTGCATTTTAGCATAGGAATTTCCACATGATGTCTAATAGTAACGACGTCTTCTTCCAGGTGTTTGCTGTCTGCTTCCAACTGGTCACATTTCTTTTGCAAGATTGTCATGAAAAAAACCTCGTCTTGAAGATTTTGATTTATTGATCCCAAGTGTTTTTAAAATGAAAATGCTGCTTCCAATTGTTGTGTAAGGTATTAATCTGTATAAAATAACATTATCAAATTACACCAGTTCAATTTAGGTCTTTCAAACTAAAGACTAATTTTAAACTCATAACATTAAATTATTTGGAATTCAGTTGTAATTAAATGCATCATTCTCTACGTATTATAGCTACAAATTGTATTTCTTGAAATGATTATTGAGGTAAAGTGACAAATCAAAAACAAAATTAAGACTGAAATGACAAACCAAGAATTTCTTTGATTCATTCTGATACTCTGTGCAATCCACATTTTGCACTTGATCCCATATTGTCTTCTGTGATCTCTCATTTTCTCATGCATCTTTTTTTCAGCCCTTAATACAGTGAGCAGATATCAAAGAAATTCATATTCGAAGGAGATTAATAAATTCTTCCTCAGGTATGCCAGGTCTAAGGCAGCAAGACATCTCAAAAGGAATTTGGAAAGACATGAAATTTCCTTTCTCATTCTAATGAGAACACTGATTCTATGTTCAGAAACTTCAGTGAGAAAGTAATTACATTTATAGCCATTTGAAGGCCACATGGTAGGATTTTGGGTTACAGAGCCAGGGAAAACCAGAGAGGTCTTTCTCAACACTCAGGTGACAGTACCCAGGGACAGCACATCGTTTCTCAGAGCTTCTGTTGTCAAATGGCCCTCTTCCTGCTCCCCATGTGCTTTAAGAGAATAAACCAACAAGCTAAACAGGACTCGATCATTATTCCTTCAGACCCAGGGGTTAGAGGACAGACTGAAATAAGTGATCAATAAAAAAATATGCCACCACTGCCTTCCAGAGGACCAATCCTCAATAAATGTTAAGAAGTTAATTCTTTATGGTAAATATTGATGAGAACTGCAAGACAGAAGATATCATCTATCAACATTGATGAGAGTTAAGATATGTTTCCAAGGAGTCACTTGACATAGAAAAAAAGAGTATTACTATTAGTTAGCATTTAAATACCACTTTAAGCATTATCAGTGGGAACACATTTGAACACTTGTTTTTCAAAACCTCTCTAGGAGTTTCCCCCAACTCCTGCTGGGAGTTGGGAAAATGTCTCAATATTACCAAACACTAGAATCCTTACAAATTAAGAAATCGTTCAAGATGATTTAGTCAACTTATTGTTCCTCAAGTTCGGGAAAATCTTTGCTTCCCTAAAACAGAAGACTTGAGGCTTATTGTATTCATTACATCATGCTGATTCTGTATTGGGAGAAATACTTCACAAAGTACCAATTCCATTGTACTTTTCCATGGCCTTTTAGACTGTAATTTTACATTCAAATGATACTAGACGGGAATTTTTTTGTTTGTTTTATATTTATGTGTACTTATTTACAAATGATTGAACATAACTTATTTATTTAAGACATTATTTATTTTATGTCTTGTTTAGGATGAAGTAGCTTGGTAAACTGCATTGCCTGTTGTATTTCCCATTTCCATGTAAAAACAATTTTATAACATTTGTTTTCAAAACTTTGAGTTCCAAGTTCTCTCCCTTCCTCCCTCCCCACCCACCTTTATTGAGAATTCAAGCAATTCAATATATGTTATACATTTGAAGTCATACTAAATACTTCCAAAATAATCATATTGTGAAAGAATAACTATATTTGCCTCCATCCAATCACACTTCCCATTTATTCTCGTCTCTCATTTCACCCTGTTCCTCCTTCAAAGTGTTTGCTTTGGATTACCCCCTCCCCCAAACTTCTTCCCTTCTGTCAATCCCCCCCTCTTATGCCCTTCCCCTTACTTTCCTGTACGGTAAGATAGATGTCCATACCCAAGAGAGTGTGGATGTTATTCCTTCCTTAAGCTAATTCTGATGATGGTAAGGTTGACTCTCTCACTCTCACCTCCCTCCTCTTCCCGTCCACTGTAAAAGCGTTCTCTTACCACTTTTGTGTGAGATAAATTGCTCCCTTCCACCTGTCCCTTGTTCCTTTCTCCTCCTCCCGGTACATTCCTCTTTCAACTTTTATATTACTTTTCAATACCATCCTTTGATATTCAACTCACCCAGTGCCCGCCAACTATCATAATGAGAAAAGTCTCATGAGTTACAAATTTTTTTCCATATAGTAATGTTAACAGTTTCATTTTAATAAGTTATTTACGATATCTCTTTCCTACTTTCCTTTCCATGCTTTTCTTAAGTCTTGTATTTGTAAGATTCTTATTCTGTGGAGCTCTGTTTTACTCAAATATGTATTAAATTCCTCTGCATCATTGAATATAATTTTCCCCCACTCAGTTTTGATAGGTAAGTAAGTCTCAGTTTTAATCCTTGCTACTTTGACCTCTAGAATATATTCCAAGTTCTCTGACTTTTATATTGCCCAAGCGCCCAATTCTTGTGGTATTGGGATTGTTGTTCCACAATATTTGCATGATTTCTTTTTGGCTGCTTTTTATCCTTGACCTGGGACCTCTGGAACTTGGCTATGGCATTCTGGGAGGTTTCCTTTTCGTATCTCTTCCGGGAGATGATAGGTGCCTGCTTTCAATTTCTATTTTATCCTCTGTTTCTAGAATATCTAGAATATCAGTTCTCCTTTAGAACTTTTAGAAATATGATGTAGAGACTCTTGTTATATCATGTCTTTGAAGTAGTCGAAGATTTTTTCAATTATTCCTCCTGCATCTATTTTCCAGGTCAGATGTTTTTCGGTTAGATATTTCAGATTATTTTGTGTTTTATATTCTTTTGGTTTTGCTTCGTCATTTCTTCATTTCTGATACACTCTTTATCTTCTGTTTGCTCCATTCTAATTTTAAGGACTCACTTACTCAACGAACTTTCGAGTTTCCTTTAAAATTTGGATGATTCTGCTTTTTAAGGCATTCTTCTCCTCATTGATTTTTTCCACCTCTTTTGCCATTTCGTCTAGTCCATTTCTTTTTAACACGTTATTTCCTTGAAGATGCTTTTGGTCTCGTTTAAGAAATTTTTGACTCCTATTTTGCGTATGATTCTTTTTGCCTTACTTTCCTTTCTCTTCCCAGTTTCCCTCTATTTCTCTTATGTGATTTTCAAAATCCTTTCTGAGCTCTTCTATGACCTGGGACCAATTTAGATTTATGTGATATAAAAATCATAGCCCTTTCTTAAGATTAAAAAGACTATAATACTCACCTCCCTATTCCAGGAAACCCATACATATTCTTAACAAAAAGAGATGGAAATCGTGTCTTTTAAATTTCATTTTCCCTGATTCAAATGATTTGCTACTGTTCTCAGTTCAAGGTCCAGAATTCTGAGAAAGCATTGAAGTTTCTGTTGAGCTCCACTTTTTTACATCATCATTCTTTTTTCCTTAACTGATGTCTAATATTTTCAAATAGCATTTCTGCAGTCACTTGCTTCATTTCCTCTTGTTTCAGAGTAAACCTAGGTGAAAATTGCCTTTTTTCAATGACAGTTCAGTGGAAGGAAGTAATAAATGCCATTTGAATATACTCATCTGGATGTCTAAAAGAAAAAGAATGTTCATTTCAGCTGAACTAAATCCATGTAGGGAACTCATTGTCAAGAAACTCCCTCTATTGATGCAGAGTGGTCCGTGCTCTACCCCTTGAAGCTTACCTTTTCGTATTACCTGTGGCACTGAGAATTTGTTGGCCTGCACAGGCCCACAAAGTCAGGACATGTTAGAAATTGATGGGGTGCTTGGGTGCATGTGATTGGACTCCTATTCTAAAATCACATTTCTCTTCAAAGATAACATTTGTTGTTAGCCTCAAAACCCTATCTCAGGCAGTTTCCCCCCAGGCCAAGAACACAGCCTGCCCCAGCAACCACTATTTTCTCATTTACTGATACAGTAGCAAGTTCCAACTAGAGAATTCATGAGTTTAAACAGCTGTATGCTGGCTGACCTGTTTGTGTACTTGATCATAATGACATTCACTACTCACTGACCAATCATATGTATCTTAGACTTCGATATAAGTACACTCCCTTTCATTTATCTCCTCCAACAAGATATTCATGAGATCAGGACGGTATTCTTTAGTCAGTCCTGTGGCCAGTGGTCAGTCCTGACCACTAGTTGACTTAGTGAGGTTTCAGGCCTAAAATCATACCTCCATGGAGTGGCACTTATTCGTTTCCAGACGCATGCTGGGTAAAATACCTCCCTAGTAACAAAACTACATGTTCCTTTAAGAAGTAACCATTCCCTAATCCCACCTTGAATCATCTAGTTAGCCTATTTGACACATGTTTTACTATAGAAAATGCTCTAGAAACATTACCTGTACACAGATAAGGTTGCAGGTGCCCTAAGGACCCTTGTCCGCTGATAAAGGTAAATCTTTACTTTGAGTTCAGAAATGCTTGAGTCTTTGCATTCATTCGAAGTGAACTGCCCCTTGTACTATGATCTTGGCAAGGGTCTCACTGCCCCCCTTCTAGCCTTCATCAAAATCAGTGAGGAACCCATTTTTTATCCAGGCTACTTTAGGGCATTATAGTTCTATGAAAAATGGGTCATATTCTTATTTGTGTACAACTTCTTTTTTGTATTCAATGAAAAGGAATTCCATAAATTCTATATAGCTAGAACAACAGACTTTTTTCATTATTCCTGAGTTTTGATGCATTGGGATGACTCTGGAGAAATGTGTAGAAGGGCATGTACATAAAATTCTATCCATTTTCCCATCACTATTGATTATTCAGAGTTGACTTTTTTACTTCATTTTGAAAAATAAAACACAAATAATTGTGCTACCATTTTCAAATTTCACTCAAAATACATCTCTTCCTTACATCCCTAGAGTGCAAATGAATAAGTAAGGCTCAACAATAATACTGTTTTAATGACGTAGTCCTTTTGCCTTTCTAATCTCAAATCCCCTGTCACATTTCTTCAACAGTAAGAAAAATGCTTCCAAGGCTTTCTTTAAAATCGCGAGTTTCATACCTAAGGCCATGGAGTTCTCTGTTCCATTCTGCTTTTTGGTGTACGAACTCACATATCCTTTGTCCTGTTTCTGGCCATTCTTCCTGTAGTCCACGAATCTTGCTTTGTAAACTCTTAACTTTTCTGGTGAGTAGTGGGCAATGCCTTTTTTCACGTTGTAGTGATCAGTCCTATCCAGGAACAGCATCCTCAGGTTTCACAAGTTTAATAAGATGTATACAGACAAAAACACAAAATAAAAATATGAGTATTTTAAAATCTGCAAGACAGTAGCAGTATTCCCAGAACTGAAATGCTCTTGCAATGGCAAAATAATATGAAAGCATAAATCCGGAGAATATAACAAAATATTACTTGGTCAAAAACTTCACATTGTGTATCAGAATAACCTATTTTTCTGTGAGCATTGAAGAAAATGATAAAAGATCACTAAGGGATAAATTACTTAATAGAAAAAAATATATGAAAGCTCAGAATCCTTCACATTATGAGAAAAATATATGTGGAAAGTAAATATTCTGATGTGGACTCTGGATGGGACAAATAAGATTAATATAATGGATGCTATACCTAATATCTATATATTTCAAATATACTGAATGATTTTATAAGTATCATAACTGCGTTTTATTTTACAAAGTTGTGTGGAAACACGGCTTCTCCTTTAGAGATTTATAATAGCAAAAACCGTTCAAGATTCACATGGTAATATCAATCTTCGTTTATTCATTGGCCAGACTTCTAGTAACTTGAAACAAATATAGCTGAAACAGCAGAGGAAAGTGAAAAATTCTTTATAGTATTAAGCAAAATAGCTGCCCCTTTACTCTTCAGAGAGGTATGGAGCCAAATTGTTACCTAACCCAGAGGTAGTAACGTGTGTTATGTCAAGTTACAGATTCAACAGATTTGAATATTGGGTTTCCCTTGGTAACTTTCAATTCTTCGTATATTTCAGTGTTTAGCAAAACTGAGGCAACAAGACAAAACTCGCTTGCTAGATGGAGCCACACTGATTGTAGCAGGAAGTGAAGCTGAAGGTAAGAGAAATGATAAGCTGAAAGATTCAAAACAAAGGAAGAAGCTGTGGCACAGAGAAGTCAAAAGGCATTTTAATACTCACACAATTGGTATGTGTATAAGGCAGAATCTGAACCTAGCCATTTCTGGTATGGTGTCCAGTACACTGTACTATATGTCATGTTGACAGAAGAATTACAAAAATTAGGTAGAACACTGACAAGATTGTTGACATTTTGTGCCGTTTTATGGAAGATTTTAGTAATTTAACCATTCTTTTCATGAAAGAGATCACTGCCTGATCTCTTGATACTTGAAGTCAAGTCAATCTCTTCAATGGTTCTCCTTTCACCAACCAAGCAAATAAAATTAATGCACCTTATCCTACCATGAAGTATTAATAACACACATTATATAATATAGCACTTAGAGGCTTACAAGATACATTCCACCCCCCAAAAAATCCTGTGAACTATGGTATTTTCTTGATTAAGAAACTGAAGCTCCAAGTTTAAGTGACTTGGCAACAGAAAAAATCTCGGCCCTCGGCAAATTTGTAATCCCCTAAGTTTCCATATTTAATTCTCACTGCTAAATACTGTCCAGAAAAACTCGATTTTTCGCTGTCACTTTTCTGCCTTTTTACTCAGTTTCCATAGTTCAAAGGTTCATTTCACCTCCCTATACTCCCATGATCTATAGCTATCCTTTAAAACTCAACTCACATGCTACCTTCACACACAGGTTATTTTTTCTTGAAAGTTAGTGTTCTTTCCCCCACTGAAGCTCACAGAGCATTATGACGGTGCATTTCATACATATGCGTATATATACAAATATGCATTTGTATGATTATTTATATATATAAATACATATATATGTATTTATATACGTGTATATACATGTGTACACATATATCTACTTAGGTACACATGCACTTATATTTATATGAATATACATATCAGTATTCGAGTTACCTAGGTAGGGTATATCCCCTATTAGATTGCACACTCAGTGAGATAACTTATACAAACTTTGTGTATTCAGCACAAAATAGGTACTTAGTAATTGTTTTTGAACTGACACAAGTAGAAGATGGCTGAAAAATTTATGACCCTGCAATCAACACAATCCCTTTCCCCTTGGCCAAGGCCTGTCAGTGATTGGCTTTCCTCTATTTTGTTGTGAATGAATGGCATAAGGTTGCAATGGTCTCTTCTTGTATACACGCACGTCCTCGATTTCTGTTTAACAGTTATTATGTTTGGAAATTTTAAACTGTACTTACCTTTGCAATCACTACTGAGCTGTTCAACCAATAACAAAATATTCTTACAGTTTAAGGGAGATAAATCGTCATCCTCTTTATTTGTCTCAGAGGACTAAGTGACGTCCTCCCAATCATTTGCACACCACTTTGTCCTGTAAAATAAGTAACAGTAGGGGAAAATTCAAAAAAAAAATCAGAAATCTTTAAAATAATAACGGTGGCTAACATTTCTCTCACACATGAGGGTTTTCACAACACTTTATATACATCATCTTGTGGCATCCTCACAACCATTTTGTGAGACAAACATTACTCAAACTCATTTCACAGATGTTAGGTGGCTTGTCCAGCACCACAGAGTTAGCTAGGATTCCAAGGACGGATTTTAATGTGAGTAGAATATAAGGTAGTTCAAAGTTTACTCTAAATTCTTCATGATTAACCTTTTAACTTTCGATATGCATTACAAATCTAAAATGCAAATAACAATTTATAGAGTTTATGTATTCTCATTTCAGGTATTATAACATGACCTTTATACTAGGCTCAAAAAGTGCAAATTAAGGACAATGATGTATGAAAGGTGATATAAACACCACACTATCCAATATATGTTTAATTTCTGGGTTTTTAAAATTTCTCCTATCTTCATTGAATTTGGCATCCCTTCAGGATATTTTTATGTAGTGTCTCCCCTCCTTTTCCCTGTCTAAATATTAGAGTTATTTACAGTCACTCCTCAAACCCATTTATCTGACTGTGACCCTAAAACTCTACTCAAACTGCTTACTCCAAGGTTGCCAATGGTATCTTCACTGCTAAATCTGATCACACTTTTTGAAGTCTTTTTCTTTCATCACCTTACCTAGCATCACAGCCTTGGTAATGAGGCTGAAACAGGCACTGACTGACCTAACTCAGTGTTTGGGAGGGTCCAAAGAATATTATGGAAGAGAAACTGTATTATACTGTTGTATGCCTGTGAAACCTGGACACTATAGCAGGTCCATGGCGGGAAACGGAATCTCTTCCATTTGAATGGTATTAGGAAGATTCTGAAGATTATCTAGAAGGACAAGGTACCAGACTGAGGTCTTTTCTAGATATTGAATGTTCAGGCCTTCAAACTCTCCAACTCTGATGGGCTGGTCACATGGTTTGAATGAAAAACTTACGCTTGCAAAAAAGACTCTTTTTTGAAGGACTCACAAAGGACAAGCATTCACACGGTGGTTAGAAGAAGCAATGCAAGGACACTCTCATGGTCTCTCTTAAGAACTTTGAAATTCATTATGTGACATCGGAGACACTGGCACAGGACTGCTCATCATGGGGTGACCACATCATAAAAGGTGTTGTGCTCTGTGAACAAATCTGAATTGAGATAGCTCAAAGGAAACACAGGATACCCAAATTTGTTCACAACTACTCACAAGGACCATTTCTGCCTAAAGTGAGGTAGACCATTGCTAGTCGGAACTGGTATCATCAGCCACAGTCAGACACACTGAATCTGGACTCAAGCACAATGATGTCATTTTGGTCTGCTTTGAGAACAGAGGACATACATACTGGAAGCATTTTCAGGTTGAGGAAGGATACAGTGGAATTGTTATTGGCAACTGGAAGACGGGTTTAATTTCCAGGAGAGAGGGATAGCTTATGCTACTGGATGTGATCAAAGTTGGTCCCTATATGTACATTCTTGTGGGGATCAATCAAATCCTGGCAATAAGGTGCTGATTGTTTTTGCTGAGAAGTGAATAAAAAAGTCTCTAGGTAACTCAGACCAGATGGAGAAAGGTTCTCGGGTTCAATCTGTATCAGTTTTAGGGAATCTGGGCTAGAGTCTAGACCAATGAATTCAGGGATCCCTGGGATAATTGAACACTTACATATAATCATTGTCATTTCTATTTAATATTGGTCCACTCTTTCCCTTTATGAATAGTTCAGAAAAAAATGGCTGTTACGTCAAAGTTTGGCAAACTTTGGGATGGATTACATTATCATGCATGTAGTAGTAGGTACTCTGTTACATTAATTGATAGAGTTTTTATTTAGTATGCCTTTAAAAGAAACAAATAAATCAATTTATTGGGAAATGATTATCAGGGAGATGAGCAAAATCCAGGAAAGCTTCCTGGAATTTACACCTGTGAAAGTGTCTGAAGGAAGAGAGAGATTTCAACAGATAGCCCGAATGGATACAGAGCAGGACAAAATACAGAGTAAGTGGTAGAGCAGTTTGGCTGAAAAATGAGAGTGAAGACGAGCAGGATGAATTAAGACTGGTCAGAGTCCTACTGTCAAGGGTCCTAGAAGGCAGCGCTCCTTCATCTCCTGAACATTTGCTGGAAGGTGTGTTTTTCTGCTGGGTATTGGAAATATTTTTTTTGACTTTGTACATTACCCTATGCCCACCACATTTGAATATCCTTAGACTACATATCAAGATAGCAACACGCCAAGAAAAGGAGGCAAAAGGTGCAAAGAAGGGTGAGAGCAAAAAGCATAACCTATTCTTGAATAAATGAATTTAGGGAGGGAAAACATATGTCTGGGTAAAACTCAGTAATAAGAACTCCCAGTATAGACTGAGGCCTTCATACCCTCCCTCAAACTTTATGAAAGTAAGAGAGTTCTTTGTTTCTTTTTCTTCCTGATTCCAATGAACTCATTTCCTACTATCTATATTTCTGACTTCCTATTGCCTACATTTTTCTTCAGTCACCGTTTGCTGTCAAGAGTCTGAACATTAACAGCCTTTCGAAAGCAGATACATAAGATTGTTTTTTAAAGATGAAGGTTATTACTCATTTTCTTCAGTTTGTGTTTTATCTGATAGACACAGCGAATAAATAACCAGAGGTTTCAGGATCAGGGAATGAGAGAGACCAGGGACTAAGCATCACAGGCAAAATTTGAATTCAGGTCCTCTGCTTCTACAGCCAAGCCAACGTTTCTCCAATGGACCACACTTCATTCCTGTCTACCTAGTTAACTTTGAAAAAAAATGGTTTACTCATTTCTATTAATGAATATAATGTCTACTCTTGATACCGAGTTCCCAATGGAGTCATGGATTTGTGACTTAAGGATTTGTTAAAAATCATCATCGAAAAGCTCAAGAGCAATCTGATAAGTTCAAGTATTATTTCTCTGCCTCGGCTTACCTGTATAATTTGTTTGACAATAATTGTCTCATTTTTAAATCTTCAAAAGAAAGCTGGGCATATTTCTGTCTCTCTCTCCCTCAGTACCGTCTTGAAATGAGTTTGTCATTCTTGAGAGTTGGGATTCCAGTTCTCTTATTGGTTGCTCCATTTGGTTCCTTAGATCAGCATTCTTATTTTCTAATTTGTAATTATAAATATTTCTAATTTATTTTCTCTTCATTGTTCTAACTTGTCTGTCTCTGCTGAGTCTAAACCAAACGGAAAACAAAGAATGAAATTAATGAGAAACTGCCCAGTTTTATCATGGAAATTAACAGATGTCTACTTCTTAGCTTTCACTTTAATTTCAGTCAGAGATCCAGAGACCGATTCTGAATTTCTAAAAATAGATTCGAACTTTGAAAGTATTGATCATAAAGTTCATCTGAATTAAATTTTAACTAAAAGCAACAACAGCCCTATTTCTACAGGAAGTTAGTCATTAGTTTGCACTCTGGTACTTACTCTGGTGCTAGTATTAGGATCATTACAAAAAACATGTATAATTCCAAAAGTTGTCTTCAACTCCAGAATCTCCGGGAATGCTTACTTTGGGTGTAGAACCGGGAAAAATATCCTAAAATTTCATTTACATTGAAATATTTTACAATCAGAGTCGTGGTAAATGAAGTTACCTGGAGGAATGTATGGAGTTCCTTTGGTTTTTCATCAGTTTCCAGCCATGCTCGTTCATCAAGATCATGTTTTTATTCTGTGCCATTTAGCTGCATTTTAGCTTAAGAATTTCCAGATGATGTCTAATAGCAACAACTTCTTCTTCCAGGTGTTTGCTGTCTGCTTCCAACTGGTCACATTTCTTCTGCAAGGTTTTCGTGAAAAAAAACCTCTTCTTGAAGATTTTGATTAATTGATGCCAAGTGTTTATAAAATGAAAATGCTGCTTCCAATTGCTGTGTAAGGTATTTAATCTGTATAAAAGAACATTATCAAGTTACACCAATTCAATTTAGGTCTTTCAAACTAAAGACTAATTTTAAACTGATAACATTAAATTATTTTTAATTCAGTTGTAATTAAATGCATCATTCTCTACATATTACAGCTACAAATTGTATTTCCTGAAATGATTATTCAGGTAAAGTGACAAATCAAAAACAAAATTAAGACTGAAATGATAAACCAAGAATTTCTTTGATTAGCTCTGATACTCTGTGTAATCCACATTTCATATTTCATCCCATATTTTCTTCTGTGATCTCTAATTTTCTCATGCATCTTTTTTCCAGCTCTTAATACAGTGCGCAGATATCAATAAAATTCATACTCGAAGGAGATCAATAAATTCTTCACTTATGCCAGGCCTAAGGCATCAAGAAATCTCAAAAGGAATTTGGAAAGACATGCAATTTCCTTTCTCATTCTAATGAGAACACTGATTCTATGTTCAGAAACTTCACTGAGAAAGCAAATACATTTATAGCCATTTGAAGGCGACATGGTAGGATTTTGGGTTACAGAGCCAGAGAAAAGCAGAGAGGTCTTTCTCAAAACTCAGGTGACAGTACCCAGGGACATCACATTGTTTCTCAGAGCGTCTGTTGTGAAATGGCCGTCTTCCTGCTCCCCAAGTGCTTTAAGGGAATAAACCAACACGCTAAACAGGACTCGGTCGTTATTCCTTCAGACCCAGGGGTTAGAGGACAGAATGAAATAAGTGATCAATAAAACATATGCTACCACTGCCTTCCAGAGGACCAATCCTCAATAAATGTTAAGAAGTTAATTCTTTATGATAAATATTGATGAGAACTGCAAGACAAGAGATATCATCTACGAACATTAATGAGAGTTAAGATAAAATGTTTCTAAGGAGTCACTTGACATAGAAAAAAAGAGTATTACTATTAGTTAGCATTTAAATAGCACTTTAAGCATTATCAGTGGGATCACATTTGAACACTTGTTTTTCAAAACCTTGCTAGGAATTTCCCCCAACTCCTGCTGGGAGTTGGGGAAATGGCTCAATATTACCAAATACTAGAATCCTTACAAATTAAGAAATAGTTCAAGATGAATTACTCAACTTATTATTCCTCAAGTTCGAGAAAATCTTTGCTTCCCTAAAACAGAAGAGCAATGTATAGGCCATACTGCAATGAAGTCGGTTTCACCCACGTCCTGGTGGAATGATATGAAAATCTTCTAAGTATTCCACTCCTTTCTCCTCTTAAAACAACTCAAGTCCTGTTTTCACTTTTAAATCTTTTAACTCAATTACCTTGTATTATGAAGGTTCTTAATCAGCGGTAATCACCTTGCAATCAAATTGCTTTCGTTGTTGTTTTTTTTTGTGGGGGGAGGGTGTTTTTGCCATTTTAAAAGCTCTTAAAGAGCGAGTGCTTTTCAAATTGTTTCTGCTTAGTAGTCATCTTTTTGGGGGAGATATGATTTGGATCTTTAGAAATCCAGAAGAAGTGTCAGAAGAAGTTCAGAAGTTCTAAGAGATCCTGCAATCAGTGCCCCTAAAAGACTTTCTATCATGTGTTTCTTCAAATAGCTTATCTCCCTCTGGTAGCACTCTGATTGCTGGAAAGTTTTTCTTGAGGTCCAATCTAAATTTCTGTCTTTGCACACTTCCATTGATGAGTAGAACAAGTCTAATATTTCTCTCACCTGAGAAAGCTTTTTAATCCTTGAGAAGTACCATTAACACAATATATTTAAATACATTCTATTTGATATAAGTTCCAAGACGGCAGAAGAGGAAAACCTTCTAGCATATAAATCTAGAAAGAAAGTTAGTAGAGCCCAGAATTTTCAGGGAGATTATCAAGTCCCAAGCTTGTTTACTGAGTTGCTAAGAACAGCAAGAGGAGACTAGGCCTGAAATAGTAATTGTTGTCTTCCTAGCATGGGGAAGATGTAAATCTCAAGGACATTGGTGTCCAATGGCCTGGTGCATATTGTAACTATTTCAAAAGGTATATCAAGGGAAGTCATTTGACACAATTCAATATTCAGAATTACCTGATTTTTTAAAGCATTAATTTCTCTATCCATTTCAGAATGAGTTCACTTCACTCCCACCCTGGTCAACAACATCTCCATTTTCATATTCTTTTAATGCCGTCATGGCTGTTTGCAACGCGTTGAAACATCTGTGACAATGAACAGAATAATTAAGTCAATGTCTTCATAGCTTACATATTATACATTTCAAAAGGGTAATTTTTGAACCACTACCTTAAATTATCCTCAATCATAGAGAAGAAAATAAATATAAAAAGAGTTGTTGTCATTACTCAACACATCTGACGATATTTTGGGAAATAAAACCAGAGAAACAGTAGCCTCACCAATGATTTCATCTCTCTTTCAAAAGATATATATTCGTCATCAGCTCTACATTAATGTCACTTCATTTTAGAACACTGCCCACATGATTTCTCGTTATGCTGTCATATTTGTAGAACGAAGGATGCCTTCCAAATAATATAATACAACAATTAAAGGATAAGGAAATTCATTTTGAATAAAAAAAGTTTTACAGTGCTGTGTTGTTTCTTCGTTATTTTCATTGTCGATCCATGTAAATTGGCTGGGCAAGTGTTTAAAGGTCCTAGGCTACAAAACACAAATGATCTCATTTAATGCTATTGGAACACCAAGTTGCATTTAAAATGTTGCTTTAGTGGATGGAATTACAGGTAGTCTCTAACTTGAAAAATCAGATGGATCTCAAACGCTCCTTTGCAAACTGACTTTGTGGAACAGGGGAGGCATTTCTCCCTCCCACTCAGAGGTAGTACTCTTAAAAGCAGTTCAATAAAAGCCCCGCAAAAACTAATTCTATCATAACACTGCTAAATTAAAGTCCTGGAAAATGCAGGACCATTTGGAGATTCTCCTCTCCCACTAATACGGCAACCTCTCTCCTGTGGTAAGAAGATCTGATACCTCAGCGGTGATAACTTCTTGCCACATTCAATTAGAAGTCATCCACTGGAATTCAGTTACAATGCAATTTGAAAGCATTAAATGCTTACCTTTCAAAAGTGTGACAGAATACAGAATTTAGACAGACTATGGTCGATGCTCTCATCCAAGTGGGATATGAAATAAATGTGCAGATAATGACAATATACAACCACGTGTAAGAGCTTTAGGGGAGTGTAATCGAAATTTCAATGTCAACTCTGATGGGGAAGGTCATTCATTACCAAAAACAGAGATCAGAGTAGGCCTCAGTGAGGAACTGCATTTGGGTGAGGATGAGTGTAGATACCATGGGTAAATATCACAGGCACAGGACAGATTTGGGAAAGCCCAAGGCATGTTTTGAAGCACAGAGAATAGTCCAGTTGAACAGGAGTGTAAAGTATAGAAGACAGAATAATATAATTGAAGAGAGAAAAGGCACGCTGCTGGCACATCGTGAAGAGCCTTATATCCCAGGTCAAGAAATGCTGTGGGGTCTAGCTCAAAAGTCATATACTTAACTTAGTTTGGCTGATCCCACAAAATTAGAAGATGCCTTTTACTCCTTCAGTCTCTGACTGCATTTCATTTCGACCATTCTAAAGCACTTAATACATTCTCATTTGCACAGCTTATTTGGGTCCCTACATTACCTCTTTGAATAGCCTACAATCACTCACTGTCAAAGCAGGGACTGCACATTAGTAATGGACCCCTGTCACTCCAGGACCAGCACAGTATTTTATATAGAATGGATGTTTGATAATACTTTTTGACTGAATGACAATTGAACAAATTAGATAAATAATGAAGGAAATAAATTAGGACAGAAAACATAGAAATTTACCTTAGAGAAGCATTTGTGTCCAGAAATAGTATACAGAACAAGCGACTGTCAAATGCTGTATAGTATCATTCCACCAAACATACTTTAAGGTACAGGTGCTATGCAGCATTTTACTATAGCTTCAGAGATGCAGGACACAAGGTATATTTGTCAGCGGTAGGTTAGTGAAGAAAATGAAAATAAAAAAAAAAAACCCCTTTGTTCACTTAGAATCATCCATGGTGGAATTTTTTAAGTGTTAATATACAAAATGAATTTGTACTCAGTATTTAACAAAAGAGTGAAATCCTTGCTTACTTAATGTTTCCTTTGAAAGGCCTGCCAAAAGGGGTCTTACCGATTTAAATCTTCCTCTAATTCATCATTTCTCTTCATTTGTAGTTCTAGAGAATCTTCCAGACATTGCTTCCACTCATTGAGTCTCGTGAATTTTTCCCTTTCAATACGAAGCTTCAAAAAAATTTTACAATGAAAAATATCACAATTGAACTGGCATTTCTCAAAGGGATTCTCTTCATTAACTCTAGCTGCAACTGTAAATATCAATTTAAGCATAGATTGTTAAACCAAAACAAATATGGAAAGATTTGAAAATGATTGATCTTCCTTGACATGACATACCTTTCCTGTGATTTCACTACAAACTATTTCTTTTCTTTTGAAATTTAAATCAATGAAAGTTCTGATTTGATTCAATATAGGTATTACTTTTACTGACAATATTCATAAATTTAGAAATGATTGAAATGAATAGGAATGAATAGAAAGTGGGCCAAGTTTCCCAACACACCACACCTTGGAGGAACATTGGCCTTTCCTATTTCTCTAGAGCCCATGATAATTATCCGTTCAGCTCCACTTCCCCTTTGCGTTGGCACACCTGACCCATGTTCCACACATTCCTATGTTGAAATGACAATGTATGTCTTTGTAAGTAAGGGTGTAAAACAGTTCTGCTAATCTCTTTGTACTGAAATAAGAGAGATGCAACGTGAGTAAATTGACGTTTTCTTTTTCTCCTTGAGTGGTTATCTGTTGTTCCCGATTATGAGCCAGGTGCTCTTTACTCTCTTGCAAAGAAAGACAGAAGCCTGCTCATTGTGGTGAATACTGCATGATTGTATTGTAGACTCACTCCTATTTCTCCTCTTTGCTTCCACATTTCTCCAATGAATTTTTACCACAGCTGCAATTTCTTCACTTCCTATTTCCATTTCATTCATCTATTTATCTGTAACTCTTCCCTTATTTATTTTCTATTTATCTGTGACTTAATTGGTATAGGAAATGCCCAGTCATAACGTTTATAACGTATCAGTACAAAGAGGTCCTGCCCTCAACCGACGTCTCAGAATCTGCAACTCTCAGAGTTTTACTGAATAACTTAGGGCACCAAAATTATGCAAAACTGGCCCAGGATCATGAAGCCATTTGTGTCAACATTGGGATTTCAACCTATGCATACGTCTGAGGCAAGATCTCTATTCCTAAAACATAGTGCCTTTCTTCATTGCCATAAAATCAGTTATTCCCTCCTTACTAGTCTACTACAACTGCATTCTCAAGAGGTAGAAGTCATACTGGTATCCAAAAACTTTTCTTCTTAGTCTCTGACTTCACTGAAACATAGATCCTCTTTCTCTTCTGTGATTGGTAATTTATTTTCCCTATAAATTATCCTTTCACCCTGTTTCTCTTTCCTCTTCTATCTCATGGAGACCCCTTTGGTCCTGGATCATGACTTCAAGCCGAGGATCAAAGAGTGAGGGAGGTGAGCATTTAATCCCACCTTCTCATTTTACAAAGGAGGAAGCAATCACACTGGTGTTAAATCAGTTGCATACAGTTTAATTAAAAACAAAAGGGCTACAGAGTCTTTCTGTTCTAATTTTGCCCGCACACCAATCTTTCCTACAAAATGCTAAGCCAAGTACTATCAAACTTCGTTGAGATCATGTTACTGCCATGTACAGGAACTTCTATGGACTATCAGATTGAGGCTTAAATTCTCCGTCTTCTTTTCTCTTATATCTCACTTCATCACATTTTTCCAACTTTTAATTCTAATTGCTTTACGGCTCCCCTCCTCACACTCCTATGCTTTTCGTATTTTCCTATCGCTCCCTATCCTACTAATCCATCACTTTCTTAGCCTATTGGACTCCATTGCTCTCCTGTACTGCTGATCCCTTCCCAAATCTCGAAGGCAACTCAAAGTTCTCACTTTTCTTCAATGCTTTCCTTACTATTTTGCTTCAATGAACCTTGCCTTCACTACATTCTTTGAGATTTTTGTCTGCAGCATTGAGTGAGTATGCTATTCGGGTTAATGCCTACATTGAGAATCACCTCTCATTTTAGTTCTTTATTATTTCAGTGTCTACTGGTGATATATTGTATAGGGACCTATCAGGAATTCACTAAATATTTTCAGGATAATCAACTGCACTATACTCATTTAGAACTATAAGCAGAGCAAAAATGGACAAGTCATGAGTTAGTACAGATTTTTTTATAAATGAAGAATCCAAGGTTTGAGAGAGAAAAACATTCATAAAAACAAGTTGTATGCCAAGAGGCTGAGCCAGGACGCAAAATTTTGAAAGTTCACCCTCCTATATATGCTATCAATAATTAATATACATATGAACAGATGTATAGATGTGTGTACGCATATATAAAATTCAGATATTCGGCAATTTTTCTTCCACTAGAGTTGCTACCTCAGCAAATTTGCTCTGGGAACTTCTTGTACTGAGAACAGGACTGGATAATACCATCTGCTCTAACCTCCACCTATAGTGATCTCTCCTTTTCATAAATGCTTACATGTTTACCATGCACTTAGTAGTTGTTTATATGCTACATTGTATTAAACATGAAATTCCTCTATTTGGCATTGGAATGCTAGAGAGACTGAAAATTCTTCAAGGAGAGAGTGCATGTCTTACACATAGCTTTTGCTACCTGCTCAGAACCTCTCATAGTGGAATTCACATATGGATTTTCACTAGTTGATGAGGTAAATTTTGAACAAGGAAGAAATTGTAATTTGACTAATTTTTACAGAGCGAAAACTTGGATGATCTGGGAAATTAGATTAGAAATGGGTGCTAGTTTGCACTGAATACCAATTACATGAGGTAATTCGTACTGACAAAGAGGGACTCTGACTTTTTTCTTCCTTACTTTACCTTCAAGGTCTCAGTCCACACCTAGTTTCTGGACTGCAGCCTGAAACTAAAAGGTTTGGAAGGGTAATATTTCAATCGATGTGTTCCACAAACAATGTGAGCGAAATGAAGACAATGAGGGATAGGGGAGTTAATTGGGAAAAAAAAAGTTGTTTCACTCTCGTACTGCGTTCTGAAACCTAGAAAAATGTCTCAAGGGTCAAATGCCAGAGTAAAGAAGTTTTTCTAAGAATGAGATTGGACCTTGTAATAATGTCATAGCTAAGGGAAGTATACGGAAATTAACGAGTTCAAAATAAGGCTTTTGAAAAATTAGGAGGTAGATATGAAAATTGGGGAGGCAGTGGTTATTTGTATGAAAATGACAATGGTCTTTTGTTTTCAGTGTAGAGAAACTAGCATTTAGTCAGTGTCTAACGTGTGCAAGGAACAAAGGCCATAAAGTTGAGTGATTTGCAATTATCATCTCATTTGATTCTCACAACAACCCTGGGAGGTAGGTGCTATTATCAACCCCATTTCATGTTTGAGAATACTGAAAAGATTAAGTGACTTGCCTAAGATCACACCAAGAGCATCTGAGGCTATATCTGTAATCAGATCTTTCTCAGCCCAGGCTCAAGATTTTATCCATAATTGCTGCCAATCCCCTTCAAGTTGAGAAACATCTCATCATACAAAATTCTCTTTTTGATCACTTTGGCTTAGATTTCCCTTGCTTTACCACTTATGATGGGTACTAATTTGAAAATATGTTTGAGGAATGTCAGAAATATCCACTTCTATACTTTTTGGCAGGCATAATGATGAATAGCACACACAACTAGATATAAATATGGGAAAGCAAATGAAAAAGGAGAAAGGCACTTGACCTAATAATGGAAACCCGTTAGGGGAATTTGATTGTGTTGGTATTCTATGCGTAACCTCCCCTTCATTTTAATAATTTCTAATAATAATAACAACAATATTTTTTTTTACTGAATTTATATGTGGCCATTGGAGGCTCTGGGAAACCGAAAATATATAAAAAACCAGAATAGACAAACTCAAGGTGCTTTCGTCCAAATATCACCTTGAGCCAATTTTCATTTTAACTCCATTTTCAACCTAGGCAAAGCCAAGAAATGAATATAGAGTTTTGTCCTTCTTGTTTTTCCACTAGTAATACTACTATTATTACCAGTACCACTACTACTTCTACTAGAAGTACTACTACCAAATCTATTACAACTACTACTACTACTTTTGCTACTACAATAATAACAATTACTCTACTGCCAACATCCTGGGAGAAGGAATTTCTATGGAAAATAAGGAAGCATGAATACTCCCTGTCCTCAAGGAACTCCATTATAATTGGGTAAAAAACAATGAGATAAAGCAATTGATAGTTTGATAAGAAATGCGATCACCATAGGACAATCTATCTGTAATTAAATACCAGATTTTGTGGTATCAGATGAAAAGTGGATTTGAGGAGATTCAGGAATCAACAGGGGTGAAAAGCCCAAAAAGCATTATGAGAAAAGAATCATACTTTTGTAATTCAAAAACATCTTGAATGTGAAGAGTAGAAAGGTTTTGAATAGGTAGCACAGATGAGGAAGTGTAACTAAACAAGAAGAGTAACTAAACAAGATGGAGGTATGGAGGTGGAAATCCACAGGGTGAGATCAGATTGATTAAGTTAGGGAATATTAATGAAAGCATCCATCTAATTACTTCAACTCCAATTTATCCTTTCCATGTACAATTTCTATATGTACAAAATGTGAAGAAATAACATTTTCTTGTTATTCAAGGAGGAGTTTGAACAGAAAGAAACAAAGAATTTGTACTTGACAGTGCTGTTTGGGGGATTAAATGAGAAAATGAAGGTCAAGGTGTTTCTAAAAATCAAGTATGATAGGAATGATTGAGCTATTATTGGTCCTGGGACAAACACCTCACTCTTTGCATAAGGACAGATAAACCAAATGGTCAACCACAGAAAGAGTGAATATAAGTATTAAAATTTACGTGTACAGATTGTGGAAGTTGGAGGAGTAATTCTAAGTCAACGGAAATTACAGACACAGTGTTCAGAAAATTGACAAAACTGGTAAAATGAGAAAGCAGCAATTCCCCAAACCACTTGGTAGTAGCTAAGAAAGAGAAGGGTAGAGAAGTGGAATGGGCTAGGTACTCAAGAGATAGCAGGCAATGAATATAGCAGTCTCTGGGTTGATAAACTCAAGGACCCCTACCTTCTGGGATAAGAACTCACTGTTCGAGAAAATTGCGGGGAAAACTGGATAACAATGTGGTGGAAACTAAGCATAGACCAATTCATGACACCATGCACAAGAATGAATGGGTACATGATCTAGGGATAAAGATTGATATCATGGACAAAGTGAAGGAGGAAGGAATAGTGTATTTATCAGATTTATGGAGAAGGGAAGAGTTTTTGACTAAAGAAAAGACAGTAAGCATTATGAAGGGAAAGGTGAATAATTGTGATTGCACTAAACTGAAAAGTTTTTGCACAACTAGACCCAATGCAATCAGGATTCAGAGGGATGTAGTACATTGGGAAAGAATTTTGACAGTTAATGTTGGGGACAAAGGCCTCATTTCTAGAGTATATAGAGAACTGAGTCAAATGTACCAGAATACAAGTCATTCCCCAATTAATAAATGGTAAAAGGATATGAACAAACAATTTTCAGAGGAAGAAATTAAAGATACCTATAATCATAGAAGAAATGCTCTCAACCACTTTTGATTAGAGATGCAAATCAAAACAACTCTGAGGTACCACAACACACCTATTAGATTGGCAAACATGACAGAACAGGAAAATAATAAATGTTGGCGAGGATGTGGGAGAGTTGGAACACTAATTCATTGTTTGTGGAGCTGTGAGTTCATCCACCCATTCTGGACAGCGCTTTGGAACTGTGCCGAAAGGGCTACAAAAATGTGCATACCCCTTCACCCAGCAATATACAGCAATATGACTGTATCCCCAAGAGATAATAAAAATGAGAAAGGACCCCACATGTACAAAAATATTTACAGCATCACTCTTTGTAGTGGCCAAAAACTGGAAATCAAGGGGATGCCCATCAATTGAGGAATGGCTGAAGACATTATGGTATCTGAATGTAATGGAATACTATTGCGCTATAAGAAATGATGAGCAAGATGACTTCAGAGAAGCCTGAAAATATTTACATGGTTTGATGCTGAGCAAGAGGAGCAGCACCAGGAGAACTTTGTGCACAGCAACCACCAAAGTGTGCAAGAGCTTTTTCTGGTAGTCTTCGATATTCATAGAAAAAAAAAAAATTCCCAATGATGCCCTAAGGCAAAATGCTTTCCACATGCAGGGAAAGAACTATGGAATTCAATCGCAGAATTTAACAGATCATTTCTGTGTGTGTGTGAGTGTGTGTGTGTGTGTGTGTTATATTTTGGTTTGTTATATGATTTCTCCCATCTATTTAATTCCTCTACACAGCATGACTACAGTGAAAATGTACTCAGTAGGAATGTATATGTAGATTCTATAAAGAATTGTATGGCTCTTGGGGAGGGAAAAAAAATCTAAGTTTTGTCGTAGTGATTGGAGAATATTAAAACTAAATATATTGCTTAAAAATGTGAAATGTCACACTGAATATACTTTCCACTCATTTGTTTCCAGAACAAATTACTGATCTTTTTGCATACGTACTTGACTTTTGGTTTCATCTACTTCCTTCTGTAGTTTTTCCTTATCTTCATAATCAATTTCCTTAAATGATGTGACTTGTTGTGAAACTCCTGTCAGGGACTGATAATTGCAGGAAACAGGTGGCTCTCGCTGAAGATTTCTTACTCTAGCCTGATAGAAATATGTCCAAATTACTAATATTACAGATTTCATAAAGCAACATTAGCTAGTATAAAATAAATATAATTTTAAAATTCAAATCAAAAGTCTATATAATTTTGCATACAACTTAATTTCTTCAGTATGTTCATAATTATCAAAGATTGAAAGACAGAAATCTCTTAGGGATTAAGGAAACAACCTCATTTTGCAGGTGAGAAAAACTAAACTCCAAAGAGGTTAAATGAGTAACCAAGGTCCTAAAGGTAGACGTTTAGAAAGAAAAAGATTAAAACTTGGCTCCTGAGACAGCAAAGTTGTTTAGATCATATCACTCAACTTCCATTTAGCATGGAGCAAATGAGATCTTTCTACTCCCTCAGAATACTCCTCAGAAATCAGTACAGTCAGCCTGCTTTCCCCATTACGTCTTAATTGACAAGAATGACACCACCTCCAAAGCTATCTAGGCACTAAAACATTTTACGTGAAATTCCCACGCAAAGTAAAGGAAAGAGGAGGGAAGAACGTACACTTTCTTATGCTTGGTAGAAAATGTAAAGGTTTCCCATTCCATTTTTCGGAAAAGTTGACTACCTTATTTCTGTGTGCCAGTCCGTAGAAGAAAGACATCTACAAGAAAAGGTTTTGCTTTCTTTCCTCTCATGGTTTACGCTGGAGAATGAACATAGGCACTGATATGCTTGTCAGGCTTGGTAAAAGCACTTAACATGCCCAAAGTCAAAATGTCAACAACAAATATGGGAGCTAGGTATTATTCACATCTTCAACAGTCTTGCTAAGCCTTCAAGGAAGTTGCTTTCTCTGTTCAGATAAGAGTTACACTCCTGGTTTCAGTCAATGGAGAAGAAACAGGAAACTATGGAAAATATGCTAGTTCTACACGCTATGTGTACATAGCATGTTAGAAGTACAGAGTTTTGGACATACAGACGTATTCATCCGTTCACATATATGTATATGTAGATATCCACACAGAAAAACATAACTGTATGTGTATAGAATGATATACTGCAACAATTCTTCTCCTCTTTCACTACAGAGCAAGGGGAATTATTACATAAATTATGAAAACCAAATGAAGCCAAAAATCAAAAGAAGCCAAATGTTTTTTTCTAATTAGACAAGATGAAGTACTTTGTAAAAGTCAATTTTAGTAGAGTCACGCCAAATTTTTTGAAGAAAACATAAGGCTAAGAGAAGACAATGTAAAGTTCAGAAAGTAAAATTGGCTCAATTCACTGAATTTCTACAAGTAAACTGTACTCTATTATGGAATGACTAGATAAAATTTTAAATTTTTTAGATGAAATCATTACCCAGGACAATACGTGGTAGAATCGACCCTCACTGCATATATGAAAAATCACAGATAATGTGATCTGCTATTAGACTGTATAAATTATTCATATTAAGGAACTAAAAGGAGTGATTCCAGAACCGGCAACTTTGGAAACTGAGCAAGACTTGTTAGTCCAACCACAAAAAAAAAAAAATAAAAAAAGAGATGAAAAAATAGTGGAGTACAATTAAAAAATAAGATTAGTAACTGAAAAATTAACGCTTAATGAAGAATCATAATGTTTCTGAATAGAAGCACTGTCCTAAATTTCAAAGAAAAGTAGTGGCTCGACTACGGAATTTCACTACAAATAGAATCCAATCGTTAATGTTTCAAAAATTAGTTCAAAAGTGTCTAAATTGAAACTAGTTAGACAGATGAGTATGTTTAAATTTTAATGAAACTCGTAAAGGGCATATTGCACAGTTATCTCAAAAGAGATTTTATACTTCAACTGTAATATTGTTCCTAGCATTATGTTGGAAGACTTTTCTTAAATTGCAGCATTTGAAAAAATTTGTGATATTTCAGTATTCAAATGGAATAATAGAAAAATTAATGAAATAAAAATTTATCTTTATTTGGATACTAGAGATTTCCTATACAAATATTTATTAAGCCAAATGTCATGGACTGCATGATTTCTTGAAGCAAAATGTGTCGTTACCTAAAAGAAGAATTTGTAAATTATTTTTATACTTTTAGCTTTTATATTATTATTTTTATGTTTAAAATTGCTTTCGATTGTTTGCTTTATTACTTATATTGTATTACAGTACATGTTATTTTCATTTTTATATTCATTTGATCTTAAAAATTATTATATTACTTGTTCTATTTATCATATCATGGATTCTCACTCTCAATTCTTATATATCAGAATTTGTACAATGAAAGATAATAGCATCACCAGCCTGTCGAATATTCAAATTCCTAAGATATCTTGATAAAAATTAAATTGAATTTCATTTCAAAACGACTAAAACTTATCCAAGCAAAATACTTCAAAAGCGAACCCTCTTGCGGCCTTCTCATTTTCATATTTCCACGTTTGCTCTCTGAAGTGGTTCCATTCACACATTAACTAATACTTTATTGCTCTCTTCTACTATAAGAGCTTGTTTATCAATATCAGCATAAACTTTATTGAAGAGATCAATAAATTGCACCTGGGCATCACTCATTTGCTTTTCTTGAATTATGATTTTCTTCTGTGTGTCTTCAAGCTCTTGCTGCAGCACCATATTTTCACTCTGGATTTTGCCTAATCTTTCTTGGAGAGATTCATTTTCCAAACTATATCTCTTGACTTTTTCCTTTAACACTTGATTTGGTTCTTCAAGTTCCTCTGCCTTCTGTTCAGCATGCTTCAGTTCTCTCTGTGTGTTTTCTAAAATGTATGTCTTCTCTCTGAGGGATTCATGGACATGGTCTAGCTCATTTTCTAAACTCTTGGCTCTACTTGCAGTCTTAGAGAGTTTTTCAGAAAGGACACCGTTATCCTCTCTTAGACTACACAAGTCATGGTTTAGTTTGTCCTTTAAATGAAGCCACTCATCTCTTTTACCCTCAAAGGAATCCTCAAGGGCTAATTTTGATAACTCATATTTGCCAACGATTTTAATCAACCTGGACGGGTATGATGCCCCATCGTCCTCTAGTTTCTCAATGTTTTGTTCTGCATTCTGCAGTTTAGAGTTCAGCATGGCATTCTGAGCTTTCAGAACGATTATTCGTCGACGGCACTGAAATCCGATTTTTCTTAACGCTTCTTTATTTAATTGTAATTTCTGTTGAAGCTCTTCAATCTTTTCTTTCAACGCTTCAGTTTCTTCTGTGTGGTGCTTTCTGGTGCGCTTATCCTTACTTTTTACTGTGTGTAATTCCATTTGGTGCATGGCAACTTCATACTGTATGATTTCCTTTTTTTTCTGCAGGTATTTTTCCTTTTCGTTCCTAAGAGGAACCTAAAGATAAGAAAAAGAAAAAAATGTTATTCAAAATAAAATTATAAATTCTGATATTTCCATAAAAATTCAAAATAAACGCCAAAGGTCCAAGAAGCATAGTGTCTTCAGAGGAAAAGTTAACTGAGGGAGTTTCACCTATTTCCCATTCTGTTAATTTGCGCAAAGAACAGGACTTAAAACTGCATCATAAATCGAAGATTTGGAACGCGTTTTTGGACCGACAAAGCTGTCTTTCTTTCAGTATATTTGATTTCCTTTTCTCCATACATTTTATCTCACACTGCTGATTCTATTTCAGACATTTCAAGGTCTCTGGAAAGTACTTTCAATACATGATCTCACCTACAATTTGCACAACCTTTATGAGGGAAATACTTATATTTATTTATATTGCTAAGTGTGGAAAAGAAGTGCAGTTCACGAATTTGAAACTATAGATTATTAGAGCAAAAGGGGACACTACTGATGAGTTAGTACATCATTTTATAATTCAAGAACCAGAAGCCTAACGACAGAAAACCATTTGCTGAAAGTCGTGTGGATGGCAATGGACTGAAGCAGAACACAAAATCTTGGAAAAGTCCCCCTTAGATTGACAGTTTTACCAGATTTCAGACATATAATTATATGAACACACACATGTGTGTGTAATTCCATATGTGTACATGTATAATTTTGTGTGTACATATACACATCCACACAGGAACAGATATATCAATATAAATAAATATATAAATGTACATACATAAGTATAAATATATATACATATATATATATATACATATATATATGTATAATACGTAGGTATTCAGCAATTGTTCTTCCACTAGGGCTGCTAACTCAACCAATTTGCATCGAGTAATGTTCTCATTAATAAAAACATGAATGGATTAATACCATCTGCTCTAATTTCCACCTGTACTGATATCTTCTTTCATAAATACTTACAGGAATATCGTTCACTTAGTAGTTGTTTAAATTCTACTTTTTGCTACAAATGAACTTTCTCTCTTTTGTATTGACTTCCCAGAGAGAGTGAAAATTCTTCAAGAAGACAGTGCGTGTCTCACACACAGTCTTCGTATACTTCTCAGGGTCTATCACAGTGTTGTTCACATAATTATTATTCACTAATTGATGAAATAACATTTGAACGAGGGAGAAACTGTAATTTCACTGAAATCTTCCATAGTGAAAACTTGCGCGATCAGGGAAATTAGACAAGACATAGTGCCAGTTTGGCCAGAATGCCAATTAATTGACCTACCTCTTCCTACCAAAGATGGATTCTAAATTACTGCTTCCTTGCTGTAACTTCCAGGAGTCAGTTCACACCTAGTTTCTTGACTGCATCCTGATGCAAAAAGCTTTTGACGGTTAATATTTTAATCCAGGTCTTCCAGAAAGAAGGTGAGGGAAAGGAAGACAAGGAGTGATAGGGGAGCTACTTGGGAAACAAAACTTATTTCATTCCAGTGCTGATTTCTGACACCTTGAAAAATTTCTCAAGAATACAAATTCAAAAGAAAAGTAATTTTCAGAAGAATGAGACTGGAACTCATAATAGTTTCTTAACTAAGCCAAGTCTACTGAAATTAGCCAGGTTAAGAAAAGTCTTTTGCAATATTTGGAGATGCTTATCAAAATTTGGGATGTAGTATTATTTGTATAAAATGGACAATGATCTTTATGTCCTTGGAGCAGGGAAACTAATATTTCTTAAGTATCTAATACGTGCCAAGAACAAAGGCCATAACCTTAAGAGATTTACAATCATTATCTCATTTGATTCTTCCAACAACACTGAGAAGTATGTGCTATTATAATCCCCATTTTGTGGCTAAGGAAAGGGAGAAGAATTAAGTGACTTGCCTAGGATCACACAGATAGAATCTGTGGACACATTTGAAGTCAAATCTTTCTAACCCCAGACGCAAATTTCTATCCCTAATTCCCCCAACATACGTCTAAGTGGAGAAATATCCCATCATCAAAAGTTCTTTTTTTGCCTGCTTTGGAAGAGATACGTACTTACTATGCAATTTATGATGACGACTAGGGTGAAATTTGTTTTGAAGAGTATCCGAAATACCTCTTACTATAGATTGTGCCTTCTACAATGATGAATCCATACCTAAATACTTGGAAATGTGGGAAAGCAACTGACAATGGAGAAAGGTATTTGCTAGCATTAAAGGGAACAGGTTAGAAGAATTTGACTGTCATGCTATTGTACGCTTAACTGTACCTTCATTTAAAAAATTTCTGAGAATAATACGAGCAACTGAAAAATAATTTTGTTTTCAATTTCTACTTTGCTCTTTGTGGTCTGGAGAATTCAAAATTTATAAAAATCAGACTAGAACATCTTCAAGTATTTTAGTCCAACCATTTTCAACTGCTGGCAAAATCAACAAATAAACATTTAGTTTCCTTGTTCCTGTTTTCCTACTACTAGGACTACTACTACAAGTACTCCTATCACTAGAACTAATAGTACTGGAACTACAACTAGTACTACTTGTACTACAACAATCATAACAATTGCCTCTACTGACAGTGTGCTTTGAAAGCAAAGTTTTACCGAGAAAGAATGAAGTATCCATTGTTCTGTCCTCAAGAAACTTTATTACAGTTGGGCAAAAAACAGTTAGAAAAGGGAAGTGATAATTTGTCAACAGATGTGAAAACCATAAAGCAATAAATGCTCACTTACATACCCAATTCGGTATTAGGTAATTAGGTGGTATCAGATGAAAAGCGGATTTCAGGAGATTCAGAAATCCTTAGGGGTGAAAAGTCCCAATGGCATTATGGCAAAAATATCGTGCGTTTGGAATGCACAAGCCTGTTGGAGATGAAGAGTAGATAGGTTTTTGATGGGGAGTGCAGATGAGAACGTGTAACTGAGCAAGAAGTGAAGAAGGTATGGAGCTAGATATGCACATGGTGAGATCTGATTGCTGAAGTTAGAAGATATTAATGAAATCATCCATCTCATTACTTTAATTCTCAATTGTATTTTGCAGGTACAATTTACATATTTAGGAATTGTGAAGAAACAACCTTTTCCTGTTATTCAAGGAGAAGTTTCAATGGAAGTATACAAATAATTTTTACTTCACAGCATTGTTTGGGGATTAAATGAGAAAATGATGGTAAAGGTCTTTCTAAACATAAAGAATCATAGAAGTGATTTAGGCATTATGGGTCCTTGGAAAAACACTCATTCTTTGTGTAAGGACAGATAAACCAAATTGTCAACGACATCATGAGTGAATATTAGTATTGAAATTCATGTGCACAAATTGTGGCGGTTGTAGGTCTAACTTTAATTCAACTTAAATGACAGACAGAGCGTTCAGAAAATTTATACTGTTGACGAGCAAAAGGGAAATGTCACACTGCACACAATTTCCATTCATCAGGAACAAATTATTGATCTTTTTGCATACATACTTTACTTTTGGTTTCGTCTACTTGCTTCAGTAGTTTTTCCTTCTCTTCATAATTCCTTCGATAAAATGATGTAACTTGTTGTGAAACTATTCTCATGGATTGATAGTTGCCGGAAACAGGAACTTCTCGCTGAAGATGTCTTTCTCTGGCCTGATAGATATGTGTTCAAATTATTTCTATTGCTGATTTCAGAAAGCAATATTAGCTCATATAAAATAAATATAGTTTCAAAATTCAAATCAAAAGTCATTATAGTTCTGCATGCAATTTAATTTCATCAACATATTCATAATTTTCATAGATTTGAGATATAAATATCTTAGATGGTATTTAACAAAATTCCCGCATGTGGCACATGAGAAAAACGAAACTCCAAAGAGGTTAGTTGAGTTACCCAAGGTCCTAACGTTAGTCGTTTCTAGGGAAAAAGATTGACACTTGGCTCCTGACACAAGAAAGCTCTTTTGATTATTCTACTCAACCTTCATTTAGCATGGATCAAATGCGCACTTTCCACTTGCTCAGTATAATCCTGAGATATCAGAACATTCAGCCTGGTGTCCCCATTGACTCCTTTTTGAGAATAATTACAGCCCCTCAAAAGCTATCTAGGGACTGAAATATTATAGGTGAAATTCACATGGAAAATACTGGAATGAGGGGGGAGGAATGTATACTTTTTTGTACTTGATAGACACATTAATCGTTTCCCATTCCTTTTTTCAGAGAAATTAACTGCCTCATTTCTATGCAGCAACATTTAGAAAGAGGAGGACATCTACAAGAAACGTTTGAATTTTCCTTCCTCTCATTGTTTAACTGGGGAGAAGGAACGTAGGTACCGGTACGCATGTCAGGCTTGGTAAAAGCGTTTGATATGAATGATTTGTTTTGCTCAAAGCCAAAATGAAAACAACAAATATGGTCACTAGGCACTGTTCACATCTTCAAGAGTCTTTGCTAAGCCTTCAAAGAATTCCTGTTCCTGTTCAGATAGGAATTACACTCCTGGTTTCAGTCAATCGACAAAAAAAAGGAAACTATGAAAGAATATGCTAGTTCTCCCACTAATCTATACACAGCACGTTGCAAGTTCAGCGATTTGTACATACAGACGTATTCATCCATTCTCATATGTGTATGTGTACATATACACGCAAGATGCAAAGTCATGTGTGTATAGACTGATACACTGCAAAAATTCATCTCTAATTTCATCATAGTGCAACGCAAATTATTGCATAAGTTATGAATACCAAATGAAGCAAAAATCAAAAGAGATCAAAATTTTTTCTCTAATTAGGCACGATGAAGGAATTTGTGAAACTAACTGTAACTAAAGTCTGGGAAGTTATTTTGAAGAAAACATAAGGCTAAAAGGAGACAATGTAAAGTTGAGACAGTAAAATGGGCACAATGTACTGAATTCCCATAAGGTTACTAAATTCTGCTTTGGAAGGATAAGATAAAATTTTCAACTTTTTTAGATGAATTATTTCCCAGTACAATATATGGTATAATGGACACTCATTGTATATATGAAAAATCACAGAAAATGAGAGCTGGTATTAGACTGTGTAAAGTTATTCTTATTCAACAACTAAACGGCCGTGATTCCAGAACTTGCAATTTTGCACATCGAGCAAGAATTATTCGTAAAACAATAAAAAAATACTGACATTAAAATATTACTAGTGAAGCACAATTAAAAAATAAGATTATTAACCCAAAAAGTTAACGTTTAATGCAGAAAAATGATCTTTTGGAATAGAATTGCTGTCCTCACTTGGAAAGAAAAATAGTGTCTAGACTACGGAATTTCACTACAAATATAATCCAGTTGTTAATGCATCAAAAGGTAGTTGAGAGGAGTCTGAATTGAAACTAATCATATTGTGGAATATGTTTAAATGCTAATGAGATGTCTAATGGGAATATTCCACAGAATCAAACAAGAAATTTTACCTTTCAACTGTTATATAATTCCTAGCATTTTTGTGTAAGATCTCTCTTCAACTTCAGCATTTGAAATAATTTATTCCATTTCAGAGTTCAAATGGGATATTAGGAAAATTATTAAAATGGAAAAAATTATCTGCATTTATGAGGCAGCGATTTCCCCTACAAATATTTATGAAACCAAAATGTCATGGACTCTGAGTCTTCTTAAGGTAAAAAGCATTTTTTTATTTTTATTTTTATTTCGTTTTTATGTTATTATTTTTATGTATCACATTATTTTCATTTCTTAATTTCATTGCTTACTTTTTATTACAGTATGTTTAATTATTATTGCATTCATATTATCTTAAAAATCATGACATTACTTGTTCTATTTATCATATTATGGATTCTCATTCTCAATTCTTACATATCAGCATTTCCCCAATGAAAGTTGATAACCTCACCAGCCTGTTGAGAATTCAAATTTCTAAATTATCTTGATTAAAATTACTTTGACTTTCATTTCAAAAAGCTATATCGTTATCCAAGTATGACATTTAATGACCGAACCCTCTTTCAGCCTTCTCAATTTCATATTTACACATTTGTTCTCCTAAGTGGTTACATTCACTGACTAACACTTTCTTGCTGTCTTCTACTAGAAGAACTTGTTTTTCACTATCAGTATAAAGTTTGTTGAAGAGATCAATAAACTGTACCTGAGCATAGCTCAGTTGCTTTTCTTTCATCGTGACTTTCTTCTGTGTGTCTTCAAGCGCTTGCTGAAGCACCATATTTTCACTCTGGATTTGCCCTAACCTTGCTTGGAGAGATTCATTTTCCAAACTACATCTGTTGAGTTTTTCCTTTAACACTCGATTTGTTTCTTCAAGTTCCTTTGCCTTCTCTTCAGCATGGTTCAGTTCTCTCTGTGTGTTTTCTACAATATATGTCTTTTCTCTGAGGGATTCATGAACATGGTCTAGCTCATTTTCTAAACTCTTGGCTCCACTTTCAGCCTGAGAGAGTTCTTCAGAAAGGAAAGCATGGTTCTCTCTTAAACTAGACAAGTCACTGTTTAACTTGTCCTGTACATGAAGCCACTCATCTCTTGCTTCCTGAAAGGAATGTTCAAGGGCTAGTTTGGACGCCTCACTTTGCTCATAATCGTCAATAACAGACATCAGACGAGACCTGTATGATTCAATTTCGCTCTCTAGTCTCTCTGTGTTTTCTTTTGCATTCTCCAATTGAGAGTTCAGCGCTGCATTCTCAGCTTTCAGAACCTTTACTTGGCCACTGTATTGAAATCGGATTTTTCTTAATGCTTCTCTATTCCACTGTAATTCCTGTTGAAGCTCCTCATTCTTCTCTTTCAAAGCTTCAGTTTCTTCTCTGTGGTGCTTTCTGGTTTGCTGATTCTTAATTTTTACTGTTTTTAATTCCACTTTGTGCATGGCAACTTCATACTGGATGATGTCCTTTTTCTCCTGCAAATATTTTTCCTTTACATTCCTAACAGGAACCTAAACATAAGGAAAAGAAAAGAAAATGTTATTCAAAATAAAATGACTTATTCGGATATTTCCTTAAAAATTCAAAGGAAACGCCAAGGGGCCAAGAAGCATAGTGTATTTAAAGAAAAAGTTAACTGAGGGACTTTCACCTCTTTCCCATTTCTATCAATTTGCTGAAAGAATACGGCTGAAAACTGCTTCATCAACCAGAAGATTTGGACACCATTTTTGAACTCACAAAGCTGTCTGTCTTTCAGTAGATTTGGTTTCCTTTTCTCCATACATTCTGTCTCACACTGATGATTCTATCTGAGACATGTCAAGGTTTTTGGAAAGGACTTTCAGTACATCATCTCACCTAAAATTTGCACCACCCTTGTGAGGGAAATATTTATATTCCTTCATATTGCTAATTGTGTAACAGAAGTGCACTTCACGCACGTAAAACTATAGATTGTTCGAGCAATAATGGACACTACTGATGAGTTAGTACTTCATTTTACAAATCAAGAACCAGAAGCCTAAAGACAGAAAATCATTTGTCGAAAGCCAACTGGATGGCAATGACTGAAGCAGAACACAAAATCTTGGAAAAGTCACCCTTAGATGCAGAGTTTTAACAAACTTCAGACACATATTTGTAAAAACACACACATATATGTGCATGTATCAACGTATGTGTACATGTATATTTTTGTGTGTGCATATACACATGCACAGAGGAACAAATATATCAATATAAATAAATATATAAATATAAATGTACATGTTAATATAGATAGATAGATACATAGATAGACAGACAGACAGATAGACAGATAGATAGATAGATGATAGATAGATAGATAGATAGATAGATAGATAGATAGATAGACAGACAGACAGATAGACAGATAGATAGATAGATATAGATATACAATAGGTAGGTTTTCAGCAATTGTTCTTCCAGTAGGGCTGCTAACTCAACCAAATTGCATCAAGTAATGTTTGCATTAGGAAAAACATGAATGGATTACTACCATCTGCTCTAACGTGCAACTTTAGTGATATCTCCCTTTTGTAAATGCTTACTGGAAAATCGCTCACTTCGTAGTTGTTTAAATTCTACCGTTTGTTATAAATGAAGTTTCTCTATTTTGTGTTAACTTCCACAGAGAGTGAAAATTCTTCAAGGAGACAGTGCACGTCTGACACACAGTCTTTTATCCTGCTCAGGATCTATCACAGTGTTGTTCACATAGACAGTATTCACTAGTTGATGAAATAACGTTTGAACAAGGAAGAAACTGTAATTTCACTAAATTCTTACATACTGAAAACTTTCACGATCAGGGAAATTACACAAGAAATGGTGCCAGTTTGGCCAGAATGCCAATAAAATGACCTACTTCTTGCTGCCAACGATGGACTCTAAGTTACTGCTTGCTTGGTATACCTTCCAGGAGTCAGTTCACACCTCGTTTCTTGACTGAAACCTGAAGCCAAAAGCTTATGAAGGTTCATATTTTAATCCAAGTCTTTCAGAAAGAAGTTGAGAGAAATGAAGACAAGAAGTGATAGGGGCGTTACTTGGGAAACAGAACTTATTTCATTCCAGTGCTCATTTCTGACACCTTGAAAAATTTCTCAAGCATGGACATTGAAAAGAAAAGTCATTTTCAGAAGAATGAGATTGGAATTCATAATAGTTTCTTAACTAAGCTGAGTACACTGAAATTGGCCAGGTTAAGAAAACTCTTTTGCAATATTAGGAGATGATTATCCAAATGTGGGAGGCAGTATTATTTATATATAGTGGACGTTGGTCTTTATGCTTTTGGAGCAGGGAAACTAGCATTTCCTAAGTGTCCAATATGTGCCAACAATAAAGGCCATAAACATAAGAGATTTACAATAATGATCTCATTTGATTCTCACAACAACCCTGAGAAGTATGTACTAGTATTATCCCCATTTTGTGGCTGAGGAAACTGAGAAAAACTAAGTGACTTGCCTAGGATCACACAGACAGAATCTGCGGACACATTTGAAGTCAGATTTTTCTAACCCCAGACGCAAATTTCTATCGCTAATTCCCCCAACATACGTCTAAGTGGAGAAATATCTCATCATCCAAAGTTCTTTTTTAACCTGCTTTGGCAGAGTTACTTACTTACTTTTCAAATTATGGTGACTACCAGGGTGAAATTGCGGTTGGAAGAATCTCAGAAATCTCCCTTACTATACTTTGTGCCTTCCACCATGATGAATAGCATGCAGAAATACATGGAAATGTGGGAAAGCAACTGACAATGGAGAAGGCTATTTGATAGTATTAAAGGGAAGGGGCTAGAAGAATTTAACTGTCATGCTATTGTACGCTTAACTGCACTTTCATTTTAATAATTTCGAAGAATGATCACAGAAACTACAATACTTTCGTATTGAATTTCTACTTTTGGCGTCTGGGAAATTGAAACTTTATATAAAATCAGACTACAGAAACTCAAAGTACTCTAGCCCAACCATTACCTTAGAACAAATTTAATTTTAGGTAAACTTGCAACTCCTGGCAAAATCAACAGAAAACATTGAGTTTCCTTGTTTCTGTTTTTCTACTGCTAGTGCTACCACTACAAGTACTACTATCACTAGAACTACTAGTACTAGAACTACTACTAGTACTACTTGTACTGAAAAAATAATAACAATTACTTCTCATGACAGCATGCTTTAAAAACAACGTTCTATCAAAAATAACGAAGTCTAAATGATCACTGTCCTCAAGGAAATCTATGATAGTTGGGCAAACAAGAGGTAGAACACGGAAGTAATAGTTTGTTAACAGATGTGAACAGCATAAAGAAATAAATACCCAATGAGGTCTTATCAAATGAAAAGTGGATTTCAGGAGATTCAGAAATCCATATGGGTGATAAGTCCCAATGGCCTTATGGCAAACGAATCATGCTTTTGGAAGGCACAAGCATGCGGGAGGTAAAGAGTCGATAGGTTTTTGACGGGTAGTGCAGATGAGGACGTGTAACTGTGTGTAAGCCAGAAGAAGAGTGTGAAGAAGGTATGGAGCCAGAAATCTACATGGTGAGATCAGATCGATGAAGTTAGAGGATATTAATGAAATCATCCATCTCATTACTTGAATTCTCAATTGCATTTTGCAGGTACAATTTACATATTTACAAATTGTGAAGAGACAACCTTTTCCTGTTGTTCAAGGAGAAGTTTCAACGTAAGTAAACAAGTAATTTCTACTTCACAGTATTGCTTCGGGATTAAAAGAGAAAATAATGGTAAAGGTCTTTCTAAACATAAGGAATCATAGAAATGATTTAGGCATTATGGGTCCTTGGGAAAACACCTCACTCTTTCTGTAAAGACAGATAAACCAAATTGTCAAGGACATCATGAGTGAATATTTGTATTGAAATTAGTGTGCACACATTGTGGAGTTTGTAGGTCTAATTTAATTCGACTTAATTGACAGACAGACCATTCAGAAAATTTATACTGTTGACGAGAAAAAGGGAAATGTCACACTGCACACAATTTCCATTCATCAGGAACAAATTATTGATCTTTTTGCATACATACTTTATTTTTGGTTTCATCTACTTGCTTCGGTAGTTTTTCCTTCTCTTCATAATTCCTTCGATAAAATGATGTAACTTGTTGCGAAACTATTCTCATGGCTTGGTAGTTGCCAGAAACAGGAACTTCTCGCTGAAGATTTCTTTCTCTGGCCTGAGAGATATATGTCCAAATTATTTCTATTGCTGATTTCAGAAAGCAGAATTAGCTCATATGAAATAAATATCATGTCAAAATTCACATCAAAAGTCATTATAGTTCTGCATGCAATTTAATTTCATCAACATATTCATAATTTTCATAGATTTGCGGTATTAATATCTTAGATGTTATTTAACAAAATTCAATCATGTTGCACATGAGAAAAACGAAACTCCAAAGAGGTTAGTTGAGTTACCCAAGCTCCTAACGTTAGTCGTTTCTAGGGACAAAGATTGACACTTGGCTCCTGACACGAGAAAGCTCTTTTGATTATTCTACTCAACCTTCATTTAGCATGGGTCAAATGAAATCTTTCTACTTGCTCAAACATTCAGCCTGATTTCCCATTACCTGTTTTTTGAGCATAATTGTATCACCTCAAAAGTTATCTAGGGACTAAAATATTATAGGTGAGACTCACATGGAAGGGAATGGAATGAGCGGGGAGGAATGTATACTTTTTTGTACTTGATAGCCACATTAATGGTTTCCTATTCCGTTTTTCAGAAAAGTTAACTGCCTCATTTCTATGCACCAACCTATAGAATGAAGAGGACATCTACAAGAAACGTTTGAATTTTCCTTCCTCTCATTGTTTAACTCGGGGGAAGGAACGTAGGTACTGGTACGCATGTCAGGCTTGGTAAAAGCGCTTCACATGAATGATGTGCTTTGCTCAAAGCCACAATGAGAAGAACACATATGGTCACTAGCTGCTGTTCCCATCTTCAAGAGTCTTTGCTAAGCCTTCAAAGAATTCCTTTTCCTGTTCTGATAGGAATTACACGCCTGGTTTCAGTCCATCGGCAAAAAAAAAGGAAACTGCGGAAAACATGCTAGCTCTCCCGCTTATGCATATATAGCACATTACAAAATCAGAGTTTTGTACCTGCAGACGTATTCATTCATTCACATATGTGTATAAGCAAATATACACACAGAGATACAAAGTCGTGTGTTTATGGACTGTTATACTGCAGAAATTCATCTCTGCTTTCATCGTAGTGCCAGGCAAGTTATTGCATAAATTATGAATACCAAATGAAGCCCCAAATCAAAAGAAATCAAAATGTTTTCTCCTATTAGACAAGTTGAAATACTTTGTGAAACTAAATTTAACTAAAGTCTGGTAAGTTGTTTTGAAGAAAACGTAAGGCTAAAAGAAGACAATGTAAAGTTGAGAAAGTAAAATGGGCGCAATTCACTGAATTCTTACATGTTAACTAAATTCTACCATTGAATGACAAGATAAAATTTTCATATTTTTTAGATGAAATTATTACCCAGTACAATATATGGTACAATGGACGCTCATTGTATATATGAGAAATCACAGAAAATGAGAGCTGCTATTAGACTGTGTAAAGCTGTTCTTATTCAACAACTAAAAGGCAGTGATACCAGAACTTGCAATTTTGCACACCGAGCAAGAATTATTAGTAAAACAATAAAAAGTACTGAGATTAAAAAAAAATTGGTAGTGAAGCACAATAAAAAATAATATTAGTAACCCCAAAATTAACCTCTTTTTGAATAGAATTACCGTCCTAAATTGAAAAGAAAAGGAGTGTCTAGACTCTGGATTTTCACTACAACTATCATCCTGTCGTTAGCTTTGCAAAGAGTAGTTCAGAGGAATCTGAATTGAAACTCGTCAGAATGTTGAGCATGTTTAAATGTTAATGAGATGTCTAATGGGAATATTCCAGAGTATCTCAAAAGAAATATTATCTTTCAACTGTTACATTATTCCTAGCATTTTTTGGTAAGACTTCTCTTAAACTTCAGCGTTGGAATTAATTTATTCCATTTCAATATTCAAATAGAATATTAGGAAAATTAATAATATAAAAAATTATTTGTGTTTATACACTAGCGATTTCCCTTACAAATATTTATGAAACCAAAATGTCATGGCCTCTAGAATTTCTTCAATCAAAATGAGTCATCTTATCTACAAAAGCATTTTCTAATTTTAGTTTTATTTGGTTTTTAAATTATTATTTTATATGTCACATTATTTTCATTTAAGTTAATTACTTATATTTTATTACAGGATATTTACTTATTATTGCAATCATATTATCTTCAAAATCATGATATTACTTGTTCTATTTATCATATTATGGATTCTCATTCTCAATTCTTACATATCAGCATTTCCACAATGAAAGTTGATAACCTCACCAGCCTGTTGAAAATTCAAATTCCTAAATTATTTTGATTACAATTACTTTGACTTTCATTTCAAAAAGCTTTATCTTTGTCCAAGTATGACATTTAATGACCCAATCCTCTTTCAGCCTTCTCAATTTCATATTTACACATTTCTTCTCCAAAGTGGTTACATTCACTGACTAACACTTTCTTGCTCTCCTCTACTAGAAGAACTTGTTTTTCACTATCAGCATAAAGTTTGTTGAAGAGATCAATAAACTGTACCTGGGCATCACGCAGTTGCTTTTCTTTCATCGTGACTTTCTTCTGTGTGTCTTCAAGCGCTTGCTGAAGCACCATATTTTCACTCTGGATTTGCCCTAATCTTTCTTGGAGAGATTCATTTTCCAAACTACATCTGTTGAGTTTTTCCTTCAACACTCGATTTGTTTCTTCAAGTTCCTTTGCCTTCTCTTCAGCATGGTTCAGTTCTCTCTGTGTGTTTTCTACAATATATGTCTTTTCTCTGAGGGATTCATGGACATGGCCTAGCTCATTTTCTAAACTCTTGGCTCCACTTTCAGCCTGAGAGAGTTCTTCAGAAAGGAAAGCATGGTTCTCTCTTAAACTAGACAAGTCACTGTTTAACTTGTCCTGTACATGAAGCCACTCATCTCTTGCTTCCTGAAAGGAATGTTCAAGGGCTAGTTTGGACGCCTCACTTTGCTCATAATCGTCAATAACAGACATCAGACGAGACCTGTATGATTCAATTTCGCTCTCTAGTCTCTCTGTGTTTTCTTTTGCATTCTCCAATTGAGAGTTCAGCGCTGCATTCTCAGCTTTCAGAACCTTTACTTGGCCACTGTATTGAAATCGGATTTTTCTTAATGCTTCTCTATTCCATTTTAATTCCTGTTGAAGCTCCTCATTCTTCTCTTTCAAAGCTTCAGTTTCTTCTCTGTGGTGCTTTCTGGTTCGCTGATCCTTAATTTTTACTGTTTTTAATTCCACTTTGTGCATGGCAACTTCATACTGGATGATTTCATTTTTCTCCTGCAAGTATTTTTCCTTTACATTCCTAACAGGAACCTAAACATAAGAAAAAGAAAAGAAAGTGTTATTCAAAATAAAATGACTTATTCTGATATTTCCTTCAAAATTCAAAGGAAACGCCAAGGGGCCAAGAAGCATAGTGTATTTAGAGAAAAAGTTCACTGAGGGACTTTCACCTCTTTCCCATTTCTATCAATTTGCTGAAAGAATACGACTGAAACTGCTTCATCAACCAGAAGATTTGGGCACCATTTTTGAACTCACAAAGCTGTCTGTCTTTCAGTAGATTTGGTTTCCTTTTCTCCATACATTCTGTCTCACACTGATGATTCTATCTGAGACATGTCAAGGTTTTTGGAAAGGACTTTCAGTACATTATCTCACCTAAAATTTGCACCACCCTTGTGAGGGAAATATTTATATTCCTTCATATTGCTAATTGTGTAACAGAAGTGCACTTCACGCACGTAAAACTATAGACTGTTCGAGCAATAATGGACACTACTGATGAGTTAGTACTTCATTTTACAAATCAAGAACCAGAAGCCTAAAGACAGAAAATCATTTGTCGAAAGCCATCTGGATGGCAATGGACTGAAGCAGAACACAAAATCTTGGAAAAGTCATCCTTAGATGCAGAGTTTTAACAAACTTCAGACACATATTTGTAAAAACACACACATATATGTGCATGTATCAACGTATGTGTACATGTATATTTTTGTGTGTGCATATACACATGCACACAGGAACAAATATATCAATATAAATAAATATATAAATATAAATGTACATGTTAATATAGATAGATAGATACATAGATAGACAGACAGACAGATAGACAGATAGATAGATAGATATAGATATACAATAGGTAGGTATTCAGCAATTGCTCTTCCAGTAGGGCTGCTAACTCAACCAAATTGCATCAAGTAATGTTTGCATTAGGAAAAACATGAATGGATTACTACCATCTGCTCTAACGTGCAACTTTAGTGATATCTCCTTTATAAATGCTTACTGGAAAATTCTTCACTTCGTAGTTGTTTAAATTCTACCGTTTGTTATAAATGAAGTTTCTCTATTTTGTGTTAACTTCCACAGAGAGTGAAAATTCTTCAAGGAGACAGTGCACGTCTGACACACAGTCTTTTATCCTGCTCAGGATCTATCACAGTGTTGTTCACATAGACAGTATTCACTAGTTGATGAAATAACGTTTGAACAAGGAAGAAACTGTAATTTCACTAAATTCTTACATACTGAAAACTTACACGATCAGGGAAATTACACAAGAAATGGTGCCAGTTTGGCCAGAATGCCCATAAAATGACCTACTTCTTGCTGCCAACGATGGACTCTAAGTTACTGCTTGCTTGGTATACCTTCCAGGAGTCAGTTCACACCTCGTTTCTTGACTGCAACCTGAAGCCAAAAGCTTATGAAGGTTCATATTTTAATCCAAGTCTTTCAGAAAGAAGGTGAGAGAAATGAAGACAAGAAGTGATAGGGGCGTTGCTTGGGAAACAGAACTTATTTCATTCCAGTGCTCATTTCTGACACCTTGAAAAATTTCTCAAGCATGGACATTGAAAAGAAAAGTCATTTTCAGAAGAATGAGATTGGAATTCATAATAGTTTCTTAACTAAGCTGAGTACACTGAAATTGGCCAGGTTAAGAAAACTCTTTTGCAATATTAGGAGATGATTATCCAAATGTGGCAGGCAGTATTATTTATATATAGTGGACATTGGTCTTTATGCTTTTGGAGCAGGGAAACTAGCATTTCCTAAGTGTCCAATATGTGCCAACAATAAAGGCCATAAACATAAGAGATTTACAATAATGATCTCATTTGATTCTCACAACAACCCTGAGAAGTATGTACTAGTATTATCCCCATTTTGTGGCTGAGGAAACTGAGAAAAACTAAGTGACTTGCCTAGGATCACACAGACAGAATCTGCGGACACATTTGAAGTCAGATTTTTCTAACCCCAGACGCAAATTTCTATCGCTAATTCCCCCAACATACGTCTAAGTGGAGAAATATCTCATCATCCAAAGTTCTTTTTTAACCTGCTTTGGCAGAGTTACTTACTTACTTTTCAAGTTATGGTGACTACCAGGGTGAAATTGCGGTTGGAAGAATCTCAGAAATCTCCCTTACTATACGTTGTGCCTTCCACCATGATGAATAGCATGCAGAAATACATGGAAATGTGGGAAAGCAACTGACAATGGAGAAAGCTATTTGATAGTATTAAAGGGAAGGGGCTAGAAGAATTTAACTGTCATGCTATTGTACGCTTAACTGCACTTTCATTTTAATAATTTCGAAGAATGATCACAGAAACTACAATACTTTCGTATTGAATTTCTACTTTTGGCGTCTGGGAAATTGAAACTTTATATAAAATCAGACTAGAGAAACTCAAAGTACTCTAGCCCAACCATTACCTTAGAACAAATTTAATTTTAGGTAAACTTGCAACTCCTGGCAAAATCAACAGAAAACATTGAGTTTCCTTGTTCCTGTTTTTCTACTGCTAGTGCTACCACTACAAGTACTACTATCACTAGAACTACTAGTACTAGAACTACTACTAGTACTACTTGTACTGAAAAAATAATAACAATTACTTCTCTTGACAGCATGCTTTGAAAACAACGTTCTATCAAAAATAACGAAGTCTAAATGATCACTGTCCTCAAGGAAATCTATGATAGTTGGGCAAACAAGAGGTAGAACACGGAAGTAATAGTTTGTTAACAGATGTGAACAGCATAAAGCAATAAATACCCAATGAGGTCATATCAAATGAAAAGTGGATTTCAGGAGATTCAGAAATCCATATGGGTGAAAAGTCCCAATGGCATTATGGCAAACGAATCATGCTTTTGGAAGGCACAAGCATGCTGGAGGTAAAGAGTCGATAGGTTTTTGACGGGTAGTGCAGATGAGGACGTGTAACTGTGTGTAAGCCAGAAGAAGAGTGTGAAGAAGGTATGGAGCCAGAAATCTACATGGTGAGATCAGATCGATGAAGTTAGAGGATATTAATGAAATCATCCATCTCATTACTTGAATTCTCAATTGCATTTTGCAGGTACAATTTACATATTTACAAATTGTGAAGAGACAACCTTTTCCTGTTGTTCAAGGAGAAGTTTCAACGTAAGTAAACAAGTAATTTCTACTTCACAGTATTGCTTCGGAATTAAAAGAGAAAATAATGGTAAAGATCTTTCTAAACATAAGGAATCATAGAAATGATTTAGGCATTATGGGTCCTTGGGAAAACACCTCACGCTTTCTGTAAAGACAGATAAACCAAATTGTCAAGGACATCATGAGTGAATATTTGTATTGAAATTCGTGTGCACACATTGTGGAGTTTGTAGGTCTAATTTAATTCGACTTAATTGACAGAGCGTTCAGAAAATTTATACTGTTGACGAGAAAAAGGGAAATGTCACACTGCACACAATTTCCATTCATCAGGAACAAATTATTGATCTTTTTGCATACATACTTTACTTTTGGTTTCATCTACTTGCTTCGGTAGTTTTTCCTTCTCTTCATAATTCCTTCGATAAAATGATGTAACTTGTTGCGAAACTATTCTCATGGCTTGGTAGTTGCCAGAAACAGGAACTTCTCGCTGAAGATTTCTTTCTCTGGCCTGAGAGATATATGTCCAAATTATTTCTATTGCTGATTTCAGAAAGCAAAATTAGCTCATGTGAAATAAATATCATGTCAAAATTCACATCAAAAGTCATTATAGTTCTGCATGCAATTTAATTTCATCAACATATTCATAATTTTCATAGATTTGCGGTATTAATATCTTAGATGTCATTTAACAAAATTCCCACATGTTGCACATGAGAAAAACCAAACTCCAAAGAGGTTAGTTGAGTTACCCAAGCTCCTAACGTTAGTCGTTTCTAGGGACAAAGATTGACACTTGGCTCCTGACACGAGAAAGCTCTTTTGATTATTCTACTCAACCTTCATTTAGCATGGGTCAAATGAGATCTTTCTACTTGCTCAAACATTCAGCCTGATTTCCCATTGCCTGTTTTTTGAGCATAATAGTATCACCTCAAAAGTTATCTAGGGACTAAAATATTATAGGTGAGACTCACATGGAAGGGAATGGAATGAGCGGGGAGGAATGTATACTTTTTTGTACTTGATAGCCACATTAATGGTTTCCCATTCCGTTTTTCAGAAAAGTTAACTGCCTCATTTCTATGCACCAACCTTTAGAATGAAGAGGACATCTACAAGAAACGTTTGAATTTTCCTTCCTCTCATTGTTTAACTCGGGGGAAGGAACGTAGGTACTGGTACGCATGTCAGGCTTGGTAAAAGCGCTTCACATGAATGATGTGCTTTGCTCAAAGCCACAATGAGAAGAACACATATGGTCACTAGCTGCTGTTCCCATCTTCAAGAGTCTTTGCTAAGCCTTCAAAGAATTCCTTTTCCTGTTCTGATAGGAATTACACGCCTGGTTTCAGTCCATCGGCAAAAAAAAATCAAACTGCGGAAAATATGCTAGCTCTCCCACTTATGCATATATAGCACATTACAAAATCAGAGTTTTGTACCTGCAGACGTATTCATTCATTCACATATGTGTATAAGCAAATATACACACAGAGATACAAAGTCGTGTGTTTATGGACTGTTATACTGCAGAAATTCATCTCTGCTTTCATCATAGTGCCAGGCAAGTTATTGCATAAATTATGAATACCAAATGAAGCCCCAAATCAAAAGAAATCAAAATGTTTTCTCCTATTAGACAAGTTGAAATACTTTGTGAAACTAAATTTAACTCAAGTCTGGTAAGTTGTTTTGAAGAAAACGTAAGGCTAAAAGAAGACAATGTAAAGTTGAGAAAGTAAAATGGGCGCAATTCACTGAATTCTTACATGTTAACTAAATTCTACCATTGAATGACAAGATAAAATTTTCATATTTTTTAGATGAAATTATTACCCAGTACAATATATGGTACAATGGACGCTCATTGTATATATGACAAATCACAGAAAATGAGAGCTGCTATTAGACTGTGTAAAGCTGTTCTTACTCAACAACTAAAAGGCAGTGATACCAGAACTTGCAATTTTGCACACCGAGCAAGAATTATTAGTAAAACAATAAAAAGTACTGAGATTAAAAAAAAAATTGGTAGTGAAGCACAATAAAAAATAATATTAGTAACCCCAAAATTAACCTCTTTTTCAATAGAATTACCGTCCTAAATTGAAAAGAAAAGGAGTGTCTAGACTCTGGATTTTCACTACAACTATCATCCTGTCGTTAGCGTTGCAAAGAGTAGTTCAGAGGAATCTGAATTGAAACTCGTCAGAATGTTGAGCATGTTTAAATGTTAATGAGATGTCTAATGGGAATATTCCAGAGTATCTCAAAAGAAATGTTATCTTTCAACTGTTACATTATTCCTAGCATTTTTTGGTAAGACTTCTCTTAAACTTCAGCGTTGGAATTAATTTATTCCATTTCAATATTCAAATAGAATATTAGGAAAATTAATAATATAAAAAATTATTTGTGTTTATACACTAGCGATTTCCCTTACAAATATTTATGAAACCAAAATGTCATGGCCACTAGAATTTCTTCAATCAAAATGAGTCATCTTATCCACAAAAGCGTTTTCTAATTTTAGTTTTATATTGTTTTTAAATTATTATTTTATATGTCACATTATTTTCATTTAAGTTAATTACTTATATTTTATTACAGGATATTTACTTATTATTGCAATCATATTATCTTCAAAATCACGATATTACTTGTTCTGTTTATCATATTATGGATTCTCATTCTCAATTCTTACATATCAGCATTTTCCCAGTGAAAGTTGATAACCTCACCAGCCTGTTGAGAATTCAAATTCCTAAATTATCTTGATTAAAATTACTTTGACTTTCATTTCAAAAAGCTTTATCTTTGTCCAAGACATTTAATGACCGAACCCTCTTTCAGCCTTCTCAATTTCATATTTACACATTTGTTCTCCTAAGTGGTTACATTCACTGACTAACACTTTCTTGCTGTCTTCTACTAGAAGAAGTTGTTTTTCACTATCAGCATAAATTTTGTTGAAGAGATCAATAAACTGTACCTGGGCATCACGCAGTTGCTTTTCTTTCATCGTGACTTTCTTCTGTGTGTCTTCAAGCGCTTGCTGAAGCACCATATTTTCACTCTGGATTTGCCCTAATCTTTCTTGGAGAGATTCATTTTCCAAACTACATCTGCTGAGTTTTTCCTTTAACACTCGATTTGTTTCTTCAAGTTCCTTTGCCTTCTCTTCAGCATGGTTCAGTTCTCTCTGTGTGTTTTCTACAATATATGTCTTTTGTCTGAGGGATTCATAGACATGGCCTAGCTCATTTTCTAAACTCTTGGCTCCACTTTCAGCCTGAGAGAGTTCTTCAGAAAGCAAAGCATGGTTCTCTCTTAAACTAGACAAGTCACTGTATAACTTGTCCTGTACATGAAGCCACTCATCTCTTGCTTCCTGAAAGGAATGTTCAAGGGCTAGCTTGGACGCCTCACTTTGCTCATAATCGTCAATAACAGACATCAGACGAGACCTGTATGATTCAATTTCGCCCTCTAGTCTCTCTGTGTTTTGTTTTGCAGTGTCCAATTTAGAATTCAGCACTGCATTCTCAGCTGTCACAACATTTACTTCTTCACTGTACTGTACTCTGATTGCTGTTAGTATTTCTGCATTCAACTGTAATTTCTGATGAAGATAATCATTCTTTTCCTTTAAAATTTCTATATGGTTTTCTTTGTCTCGATTCTTAATTTTTAGTGTATCTACTTCGAGTTTGAGCATGGCATTTTCATCCTCTAAGATTTGATTTTTGTCGAACAGATATTTTTCTTTCTCATGGCTGTCAGGAATCTAAACATAATAAACAGAAAAAAAGTGCTACTCAAAATAAAGTTATGGATGCTGATTATTCCCTAGCAATTCCACATAAACGCCAAGGTACCAAGAAGCATACTTTAGTAAAACAAAATTAAAATGAGGGAGTTTGCCCTATTTCACATTTCTCTCAGAGTCAGTTTTCACAAAGAACACATTTTAAAAGTGCTTCATTAATCAAAAGACATGGAGTGTACTTTTAGGCCTAGAAAGCTTATATTTTATTTCCTTTGCTCTGTCCATTCTATTCCACGCTGATAAGTCATATTGTTAATAGAATTAAAATACTTAATATTTTCAAACTGCCTCTTCTATGTTGAGTTATTTTACTCATTTTCAGTGTTGTGCAATCTCTTCTGTATATCTTAGATTCTTTTCCCTTTCCCCCACCTCCTTTCTTCTTCTCTCTCCACTTACTGCCTTACACGGTGTACGATCTTATAGAGCATCAATATCTTGTCTTATATCTTATCTAGTATCTTGTATCTATACATACATTCCTATTAAGTGCATTTTTACCTTAGTTATACTCCCTAGAAGAATTAAAATGAACGGGGGAAACCATAAAACAAAATGTAACAGAAAAGACAATGCTGTGCTACATTCTGCGATCAAATTTCATAGTTGTTTCTCAGCATGTGGAAGGCATTTTGCTTCAAGAAGCCAAAGGGAATTTTTTAAGTCCTTGCAATGCAACGAGGTACTACATCTACAAGAATATTTCCTCACACACTCTGGTTGTTCCTGCATACAATATTTTCCTGGTGCTGCTCCTGTCACTCATCATCAGTTCACATAAGTCCTTCCAGCCCTCTCTAAAGTCTTCGTGACACATTGCCTTTGGTGGTATTCAGCAAAGTACTTCCCATACATTGTCTCACCTAAGCCTTGCCACACCCTGATGCGGGAAATATTGATATTCTTCTCCCCGTTTTACAGATTAGAACTTAGGTTAGGATACATTATTGAACAACCTGTCCATTATCACACTCAGTAAGTATCAGCAGCAATATCTCAATCCAGGTCTCTTCAGACTCCAAATCTAGCACACTTTTTTCAATAGCTTATTTCCTTTCAGCAGTTGATATTAAGAATTTGTCCTAAATGGAGACTCCTTGCCCTGGTACAATGAACTTCACTCCAGAACAATGAACTCATAAGTCTTATGTTTCTTAGTAGAAGTCTTACGAATAATCGATTTTCTCATGGATGTGTTGCATTTTCATAGCATCATTGATTTAAAACTTTTAGAAGTTATCAAGTTGAAATCTCTCATTTTAGGGAAGGGAAAAGTCAGGCCTAGAATGTGGTCCCCTACTGATGGTAACCTAGTCTTAACCATGACATGTTAAAGAAATGATGAAAGAATTATTGGGGCCAAATAATAAAATATGACTATTGCACTCCCATCACAACCAAACTCCTCCATGAGCGTTGGATCCCGTTCAGGACCAGAGAACAGAGTTTTGTCCAATAGCTTAGAAGCTGCATTCTATGATATCTTTTCTAAAAAGCCAGAAGGAGAGCATGAATTGGTCACAGGTGAGTTCAATGAAGCACTCCAGTGTGCAAGCACCAAAGGACTACTAAGGGCCAACAACCCAAATGGTTTACTTCAAACAACTGTTGAAAAACAGAAGAAAATGAAAATTTCTAATTTTGGCATTTGAGAAACTTGTGTTTCTATCATGCTGAGCAATGATGAATGTGAGCGAATGGAGGAATTCATGGCCCGGATAGAGCCTTATGTCAGAAACCTAAGTGAAATTTATTTCTGTGGCAAATACTTTTATTCCTTTTCTTTAATGAAAGATGAGGGAGACAAGAAGGTGAAATAGAGCAATCTATTAACATATATTTCAGAACCCTCACTCTCTTCCCTGAAAAGTACAAGCAGATGATATCCCTTAATCAAGGAAGAAAAATGGTTTGTGTTTGAGGTGTCACCTTCTACCTAGTTGCATTCCTTTCTCTCTCTAAGCTAGGAGTTAGTGACACTGATGTGCTGCCCCTTTCCTATGTCCAGAAAGGAAGAGGCACTGTTGTGCACCAGGAACTTTTTTCAGTAGACGTAAAGTTGGGTCTCGGGAGAGATCATTCAATTAAAAGAAAAAGAAACGGTCAAGCAAGACAAACAGTATTGTGCTGATTTTGGTCACTAGCTGTGTCCTGAACTATCTGTTGCAGACAGATGGACGGGACTGAGGATAACAAAGATGTCCCAAAATGAAGAACCGAAATCTGAACTTTCAAAATATGTAGTTAGATTTGAAAATGACCAAAGTAAATACCTCAGAAGTCTGAGTGATTTTGGAAGCAGTTGTTTTGTTTTCTTTCTGCTTCGAAAGAGGATTGTTCAGAATCCCACTTTGCAAAGCTATAACATTTAGCTCCGGAAAAAGTGGTCCTTGAGTTTCCTTTAGCTCTTCTTCGTCCTGCGGACAAGAAGTTCATAAAATTTTCATCACCATTTTCCTTCAACAGTCAGCAACAACATTTTACCTTTAAATGGAATACAGAATCGGACAAAGCACGGAAACTAACTTTAAAAACTCAAAGAAAAACAGGCTACTGAAAAGGAAAAGCAACAAGAAGGAAAGCATTTCAAAGTTGGAAAGGAACCTCAATCACTCCTCAGGGCGATCCACACCCAGGGTTAAGTCCTTAACTCTTACAAGCCTCAGCTTGAAGTCTTCACAGGTGAGGATAGATACCATATCTCAAGTGAACTCATTCGATTTGTGGATGGTTCTCTTTGTTGGCAAGTTTTTTCTCATTAATCTTAAAAATGTACATTTGTGCAACTCTTATCCATGGCTCTTAGCTCTTATCCTTACACTGAAGCAGAGCAAGCTTCGTCCTTCTTCCACATGACTCTCCTTCAAAAACTTGAACATAAAAGGATCAATAGCTCTATTTTCTTGAACAGATCCTCAAAAGTCATGGTCCCCAAGGGCCTTCCTCATCCTGTTTGCCATTCTGCTTATTAGCGAGCATAATTCTGAGGAAGCCACAAATGAGTTAAACAACATAAGCCTATCTACTTATTCACTTCAGAGTAGAGAGTGCTTTTCACCTTCTCTATTTTGGTAGCTATACTTTTCTGAATAAGATGCAAAATTACGCTAGCTTTTGGGTTCTCAAATAACATCAATAAATCAACTTTAGTTTAGAACTGGCCACGATTCTTATATCTTTTCAGGCAAAATGCTATCTAAACCTATTTCCCCCAACTCATACGTATGAACCTAATTTTGTAACTAATTGTATAATTTGACAGTAATCCTCACTAAATATCATGTTATGAATAGGCTCAGTCCAGTACTCTGACTTCTTGAGAGTTTGCATTTCCTCCATGTAGAAAGTCTGCAATAATTTTAAGTAAATCAACACGTAAATAAGTAAAACATAAAGACCCTAGAGACCAATAAACTCTTCTGAAAGCCTGAAGGATGTGTGCTAAAGTGTAGTGAAAGGAAGAGAAAAAGAGAACGAACTTGCACTTGCATTGCCCAAAGTATTTTCAGATAAGGAGACTCTCTCTAAAAATGGAGAGGAATCCTCTGGAACTTATGTTGCTATCAAAGTTGAGGATAGAGCAGTGGTGTCAAACAGATCCTCCAGTACTGAGTTCTATGGACAGGTCTGGGGGACTTTGAAACCTTTGGCTCAGGGGTAGGTGAGATGAACTCCGTGGCAACATTTGAACCCAGGTTTCTCTGGATATCAGGTTAGTTCTATTCACTACGCCATAGTGATCCTCTACTGTGAGACATACTTTAAAAAGTACTAATTTCACTTTACTCTTTCATGGCTCTTTAGACTGCAATTTTACATTCTAATGCTACTGCATGGGATATATATTTTTTTATATTCATGAGTACATATCTACAAATGATTAGACCCAACTTACTTACACTAGACATAAAAATCCTAGTGCTTTCTCAAGATTAAAAAGAGTATGATGTTCACTTCCCCACTCCCAGGGAACCCACAAGTTTTCTTACCAAGAACAGATGGAAATAGTGACTTTAAAATTCCAATTTACCTGTTTCGAATGATTTGTTTCTGTTCTCAATTCCAGGTCCAGAGTTCTGAGAGGGTATTGAAATTCCTGTCTTAGCTCCACTTTTTCACCACATCGTTCTTTTTTTCTGAACTGGTGACTCATTTTTAGAACTAGCTTTTCTTCAGCGTCTTGCTCAATTTCTTCTTGCTTCCCGGGAACCCTAGAAGAAAATTGTCCTTTTTCAATGACAATGCAGTAGAAATAAGGAAGAAATACCATTGAATATACTCATCTGGATTTCTAAAGGAAAAGAAGATTAATTTATTGGGAACTCGATCTATGTAGAGAACTCCCTGTCAAGGAACTCCCTCTGTTCATGCAGAGTGGTCCGTGCTCTACACTTTTGAGTTGACCTGTTTCTGTTCCCTATTACACTGAGAATAAACGTAACTTGCACAGGCTCACAAAGTCAGGATGTGTCAGAAACTGATGGAGTTCTTGGGTGCCTGTGCTTGGACACAATTCTAAAATCACGTTTCTCTTTCAAAATCGCATTTCTCCCTAGCCTCAAAACATTATCTCAGGCAGTTTCTCCCCAGTGCAAGAAAACAGCCTGTCACAGCAACAACTATTATCTCCTTACCTGATACAATAGCCAGTTACAACCATAGAATTCAGAAGTTTGAACAGCTGTGTGCTGGCTGAACAGTCTGTGAACATGGCCAGAACGACATTGACTACTCATTGACCCATCATATGTTTCCTCGATTTAGATATAGGAACACTCCCTTACATTTTTCTTGTCCAACAAGATATTCGTGAGACCAATCTGGCATCCGTTAGTCTGTCCTGACCACTAGTGGACTTAGGGATGTTTCAGTCCTAAAACCGCATCTCTATGCAGTTGCCACTCCTCCTTATGCTATTTCCCTGTGAACTCTGCGTATAATACCTGCCAGGTAGATACCAAAATTACATGTTCCTTTAACAAATAACCTCTGCTTAACCATTGCCTAGTCTCACCTTGAGTCATCTGCTTAGCATATTTGGCACATGTTTTCCTATAGACTATCGTATATAAACTTTACCTGTACCCAGCTAGGGTTGCAGTTTCCCTAAGAACCCTTGCTGCTGAAAAGTGTCAGAAAGCTTTACCTTGATGTCAAAAATGTTTGAGTTTGTGAATTCATTCCAGGTGACCTGCCCGTGGTACTCTGGTCTTTGCGTGGCACTTATTGCCCCTCTGCCAGTTGTCATCAAAATCAGAGGGGAACCCATTTTTTTTATCCAGGATGCTCCAGGGCATTTTAATTCTATCAAAACTATATCATATATTCACTTGGATGCTTTTGTTTCTTGTATTCAATGAAGAGAAATTCCATAAATTGTATGGAGCTGGAACAAAAGATTATTTCCAAATTCCCGAGTTCTGATACATTTCAAATTCGCCGGTGAAAAGTGTAGAGGGGGATGCATATGAAATTACATCCATTTTTCCATTACTATTGATTAGTGAAGTGATTTTTTACTTCATGTTGAAAAAAATGAAACACAGCTACTTGTGTTACAGTTTTCAAAATTCACTACAAATGCATCTCTACCTGATATCCACAGAGTAAAAATGAGTAAGTAGGGTTCATTCATAATACTGTTTGAATGAGGTGGTATTTTGGCCTTCCTAACCTCAAATCCTCTATAACATTTCTTCAACGGTAAGAAAAAAGCTTCCAAGGATTTGTTTAAAATCATGAGTTCCATACCTCGTGCTACGGAGTTCTCTTTTCCATTCTGCTTTTTGTTGCTCTAAGTCAGACACCATTTGCCTTGTTTCTGATAATTCTTCCCGCAGTCCACAAATCTTGTTTTCTAAACTCTTCACTTTCCTGGTGAGTAATGGACAATGTCCTTTTTTACGTACCACTGATCGATCATATCTAAGTATTGCATCTTCATTTTTCACAAGTTTAATAAAATCTGTACAGAGAAAAACGCAAGTCAATAAAAACATGAGTATTTTAAAATCCGCTGAACCGTAGCAGTATACTTAGAATTCAAATACTCTGGCAATGACAAAATCATATCCACGTATAAATCCTCACATATTGCAAAATAATGCGTTGTCAAAAATTTACATTGAAGATGACAATAACCTATTTCTATGTGTGCACTGTAGGCAATGAAACACAATCTCTAAGTGACAAATTAATTGATATAAAAAAATCTGAAAGCTCAGAATTCTTCACAATGAAAGAAAAATATTTGTGAAAAGGAAGTATTTTGAGGTGTATTCTGGGTGGGACAAATAAGATTCATCCAAGGGATTATATACTTAATATCTACATACTGAAAATATAGTGAATTATTTTAGAAATATAAACATGTTTTGCTTTACATAATTGTATGGAAACACTGTTTCCTCTTTAGAGATTTATAATATCAACAAGTATGTAATATTCACACATTGAAATATCCATCCTCATTTATTCATTGGCGAAACCTCTGGTAACTTGAAACACCAGAGGAAGGTCAAAAATGGTTCTGAGCACTAAAGAAAATAGCTGCCCCTTTATTCTTGAGAGACATATGGAGTCAAATTGAGACCTAATCCAGAGTTAGAAATGTTCGTTATGTCGTTACAGTTTCAACGAACTTGATTATTGGGTTTTCCTTGGGAACTTCCAATTCATCATATATTCATTCACTGTTGAACTGAAGTGAGGCAACAAGAGAGAACCCAATTGCTGGATGTAGACATACTGGAGTAGAAGAGAAGCTGACACTGAGGGAACTGGTTAGCTCACCGATTCAAAGAAAAGAAGGTACTGAGGCACCGAGAAGTTAAAAGATTTGTTAAGATTCGCACAACTGGAACGTGTTAAAGGCAGAATCTGAACCTAGCTATTCACGGCATCGTGTCCAGTGCACTATCCTATATGCCATGCTGAGAGAAGAATTATAAAAACTAGGCAGAATATTTACAAGATGTTTGATAGTTGGGGCCATTTTATGAAAGATTATCATATTTTGACTATTCTTTTCATGAAAGAGTTCACTCCTTGAGATCTTTATACTCGTAGTCAGTTCAGTCTCTTCAATGGTTCTCCTATTATCAACCAATATTACTAACACAGATTATATAATATAGCACTTAGAGGCTTACAAAATACACCTCCTCCAACAACAATCCTGTGAAGTATGACATTTTATACGTTATGAAACTGAAGTTCCACGTTTAAGTGTGTGCACTACAGACAAAATCAAGGCCCTGTGCAAATGTGTAATATCCTAACTTTCCATATTTAATTCTTACAGGTATATATTGTCCAGAAAAACTGGATTTTTCAGTGTCACTTTTTTACCTTTCTACTCAGAGTTTCCATGGTTGAAAATGTTCATTTCATCTCATTATTTTCCCATGATCTCTACCTACTGAATTCATACTCATTCTTCAAAAGTCAACTCAAATGCTACCTTCACACACAGGTTATTTATTTTGTAATGTTGATAGTCTTTCCCCCACTGAACCTCAAACAGCAATATGACTGTGCTTCTCAAACATACATATATATATATATGCATATATATGCACACATATATAGTACATATATACGTATATGTACATATACATATATATATGAATATACATATTAATTTTTGAGTTATCTATGTAGGCTATATTCCGTACTAGATTGCACATTGAATGAGGAAACTTATCTAAACTTTGAATATTTAGCACACAATAGGTACTTAGTGATTCTTTGGTGAAGGCCTGCCAGAGATTAAGCTGACCTCTACTTTGCTATGAGAAAATGGGTTAGGACTTCAGTGGTATCTTCTTGCATACACACACATCTTTGGTTTCTGTTGAACATTGTTATTTTCTTAGGAAATTGTAAAACGTTCGTACCATCACAACCAACACTAAGTTGTTCCATCACTAACAAAACATTCTTATAGTTTAAGGCAGGTAAATCATCACCCTCTGTAGCTGTGTCAGAAGACTGAGTGAGGTCATCACAATTGTTTGCATCCATCTGTACTGTGTCCTGTAAAATACATGACAGCAGGGGAAAATTAAAAAAACAAATATTTAAAGAACAACAATGGCTAACATTTCTGTCGCACTTTCAGATTTTCACAAAACTTCGTGGCATTCTCACAACCATTTTGTGAGACAAGCAATATTCATAATCATTTTACAAATGTAAGGTGGCTTGTCCAGTATCATAGACTTAGCTAGGAATCCAAGGATGGATTCACAATTAGGTCTTATTGACCCTACCTAGTATGCCACCTAACCCAATTAGAAGCTACATTATTTCGGAATCTTGTGAAAATTATCATATATATATGATATCATGTATGATATCATATAACGTATATAAAATAACGATATATAAGCATATATTATTATATCATATGTATAATATATATAATCACGTCTTCCTGATTATAAACATTCTTCTTTAATATATAGGGAGAAATGAAGTAAATTCCAGCTTTATCATTAAATTTCTAGCATTCACAATGGACATATTTGACTAGGAGACAATTTCTAAAATTATTCATTTTCAGATTAACTATTCCTATTCGTTGTCACTGAAACATGCATTATTTTCTAAAGTTATTGCAAAAAGCATTGAAAAGTAAACCAAGTTATGAAAGTCTTGCAAGCAAACTAGCATGAAAGGCACTTTGCATAATACAAAATATCAGAAATTGGAATATTATTATTACATACCTGTTCCAGGTCACTTTTATCAAAACTTTCTTGACTTTCCTCTGATGATCCTTTAAATTCCAATTATTGGGTTAAATGGGCATTAATGTTTAAGTAACAGGTGATTTTATTCAGAAGCATTTTTCTCATAGAAATGAAACCTCCCCCTCTTATCAGCAGTGGCAATCAGGACAGCTATAAGTTATCCATTGTATTCTCTTTTCAAGAAAGGAATGAATATAAGAAAATTCGATTTCACTAATCATGCATTCATCAAATTATTCTGTAATCTCAATCAACTGCTGCATTTTAAGTAGCTTGTGAGATGTTCATTTTATACCAAATCACAGGAAGCTGTGAGGATTGATTTATGTATTCATTCCAGATGAAATTGTAAAATTTGAAAATTAAAGGTAAACTAATGAACAATGGTCATGTGTGATCATTTTGGTAGTTAGGCCAGGAGTAATCAATCCATTGGGTTACTTGTTTTTCTCAATGATGAAAGAGCAGGAGAGAGGCTTGCTAGCCTTCACGGAATGTGGGGAATATATTATCTGATATCTGCCCTCCTTTTCACTGTCCAAGTAGTAGAGTTATTTATATTCATTTGTCAAACCCTTTTGTCTGCCCTGGATCTAACCTTCTACAGAAACTGCTGATTCCAAGATTAGCAATGGTCTCTAAAGGCTAAATCTGATAGCCTTTATCCTCGTTCTTACTCTTTCTTGACCTTACATGGTCGTGATCACATACTGTTCAAGTTCTATGCTTCATGGATAACCTCCTCTGATGCTATTTGTTAGCAACTCTCATGATTTCTTGAGATAGGGTCAGAACACGTCATAGCAGACTATATTCACATTTTGACAATCTTACTAGACTGACGGAACAGGGTATTATTGTCATTATACTTTGCCTCCCTTTCAGAAAAGCATTTGACAAATTCCTACAAGTCATCTTTCTGGACAGAATAACAAACGCAAGTACAAGAACAGGATAGAGAATTACATAGAAATGGTTGTCAGAATTTCTTGGGAGTTTTTTGGATGATGTGCTTTCTCTGAATCAATATAATAGCCGTGAGAGACAAAGCAATTTTAGATTTCATCAAAATAGAAATCACGTTCAGAGGAAGGGAGATATAAATCCAGCTGACCCCTGCCTTCGTCAGACCACACCTAAATACTGTTCTGTGTTTTGGGCACCATCTTTTGGGACTGGCTCCTGGATCTCTCAGCCTGTATGTCCTCCTGGAGCTTCAAATTCAACATGAACAAGTCTGAACTCATCATTTTCTTTTCTCTCCATTCCAGCTCTTAAATCTACAGTCTTTAATACTTTTTATCTTTGGTAAACGCATGCCATCTTCTCAGGAATATGGGCCCGTATCTTTGATACTCCTCTCATCCATATATGTATGTGTGTGTATGAAGAAACATACACATGCAAAAGCTGCTAAGTCCCTGTTGATTCTACCTCCACCACATCTGTCATCCTCTCCCTTTTCATCAGTATCAAAGAACCCCCATTTCACGAACTCCTCAACTTTTACCTGGATTTTTGCCATAGCTTACTAAGCAGTCTTCATATTTCTGAATTCTACCTTCTCTGCTTCCTTCTACACAAAGTCATCAAGTAATCTCTTTAAGACACTGAACTGGCCATTCTCTTGCTCTCAATCCTTCTGTGGTACCTTACTGCTGCAGTTCTCGGGGCTATGAAACCTTTCTTCCACAACCAATACCCTTTCTCCTGATCTCTCACCCCTCAATTTTCCTGGAGCAGTGTAATTCTTCTCCCTTACCTTCCATACTGCTGACATTTTAACACAGTTTGTACGTTGTACCCCTTCAGAGAAAGTAAATTTCTTGAGGCAAAAAAACTGTTTGTTTTTATCTTTCCATCGTCCAATAAAGCAGCAAGAATGTGATATTGACATGATAAATAATCGTTCCTTAATAAATACTAACCTGAATTGCGATAATACATACATAACTCAATTTATGTGGCTTTGGGAAATGTAGAAAGGAGGCAGCAAGTACAAAAATGCCACTTGAAATACGGTACTCATAACACAATAGCAAAAACCTGAAAACTGCAGGGCACATCTCCTATTAGGTGTGATTTTTTGAAAATAAAAATCATTTAATCTCCTACTTGTAAAAAAGGGGAAAATGAGACAATACCGTCAATATCATCTGAGTCATCTAAGTTCCTTTCTTCCACTAAATCTGTAAGATAAGTAGGGAGAAATGGAAGGAGAAAAGGATATGAATATTTACGTTTTTAAAAATATACTTTCTTTCTTCCTAAATTATAGAATTAGGACACTTACATGACTTTCGTTTTTCCTGAACTCCATTTCCCAGGTTATCATTCGTGTAATAAACATGCTTTTCTGTAGTGGGTTGAATGGACTATGAAACCAATAAGAAGAAGATAGTTATATTGAAAGCTTTGAATAAATATCAGATGTAAATTAACAGTATCATTTTTATTACCTTCACATTTTGATGTCTCTCAAGAGAATCTGAAAGAAAAAGAATGAAAGGTTTATCAACAAGTGTATTTCAGCAATATAATACCATCACAACTTCCCACAAAACGAATAGGCTTGTTGGATCCCAGTATGTGAATTAAAGAATGAAAGCCATAATTTGGTGTACTTCCGGTTATGGCGTTTGCATCACAGCAATTAGAATCAATTATCAGTTCTTGAAATAAAACAAGAATATAGTGTTAACACAACATGCAACGCACATTTCAAATAGACCCTACTTCAAGGGTTTTACATATTTGTATATGGAGCAGTACATAACATGCTCCACAGTGACACATGTAAAGGTGATTCTTTTGAAGGGATGGATACTCAAGATTCCCAGGGGGCTCTTATGAAGTTGATGCTGCAACACAGCATCATATCTTCCAAACAATGGCAGTGATTGATGCAATTATATCACAAGGGACCCCAGTGTGGATGATTCCTTAATTAGTTGTATAATTTGGAAATTCTCGTAATATGTAAGCAGTCACAATAAGGTACTTTCAAACAATGTATAAATGATATTCTTATCTCAGAAATAAAGAGCTAGAATTATGTTTTGAATACATCCACTTCGATGCACACTTGTAGAATAACAGTTAATAATACAGTTTCATTTCTTTCCTTACCAGTGCTGCCTACTGGCATCTTTACACCTCTGGTATCCATTAATTTATCAGTCTTAAAAGGTTTTTCTTTACTCATGACGGAAAGTGCCGTCCACAGCCAGAGAAAGTACTAAGGAGTGTGAATTCAGAGTCAAGCAGACAATTTTCCTTTCGTTTTATTTTCTTTGTCATGGCTCTTCCCATTCACTCCAGTTCTTCTATATAACATGACTAATGTGAAAAAACGTTTGATAGGAAAATACATGTACAGCCTATATCTGATTGCAGAATGTCTTGAGGAGGGGGAAAGGGAAGGAGGGGGAGAAAATGTAAAATTAATGGAAGTGTATGTTCAAAACTATAAAAATATAAAAGCTACTTTTTAAGTTTAGTTTATCCATATAGGAAAGAACGTATATAAAATATTTTTAAGACATGATGGAAAAACTTTTGCCATTTGGAGAGTTATTTCAAGAAAGAAAAATGGTTTTAGTCATCTCCTTTAGTAATTCAAAGTTATTAATATATAAACACCCTTTCCACATATGTATTTTACCATTAATGAAAAAGAAAGCTATGTACATGTTGGAGATATATCTCAGAAATCAAAATTTGAAGCTTTGAAACTATTGTATACTTTTAAAATATCATTTGTTTTCAGTATTCAACAGTCATTTCCATATATCTTAGATTCCCCCCTCCCTGTAACCCCGTATCTCCCCATGTCCATGCTGAGACAGCATACCGTTTGTTATAGATTCTACACTTACATTCCAATTCAATATATTTTCACCTTGGTCATGTTACATAGAAGAGTTAAAACGAATGAGAGAAATCCTAAAACAAATCAAAACAGAATATAAAAGAAAATGATCTGCTTCATTATGTGATGAAATTTCGTAGTTCTTTCCCTGCATGTGGAAGGCATTTTGCCTTAAGAGACCACTGGAAATTATGTAAATCCCTGCATTGCAATGAAGTGCTACGCCTAGCAGAAAAATTCCTCCCATATAGCGGTTGTTGCTGTGTACAAAGGTCTCCTGGTTCTGTTCCTTTCACTCACAATCTTTTCACATTACTATTTCCAGGCCTCTCATTAATCTTCCTGTTCATCATTTCTTATAGCAAAACAGTATTCCATTACATTCCTGTGCCACACTTTATTCAGCTATTCCTTAAATGATATGCATCCCGTAGAGTTTCAGGTTTTGACCACCCAAAGGAGAGCTGCTATAAATATTTTTGTACATTTGGGACTCTTTCTCATTTTTGTGATCTCTTGGGGATACAGTGTTAGAAGCGGTAGTTCTAGGTCAAGGGCTGTGCACATTTTTTAGCTCTCTGGACATAGTTCCAAAATGTTCTCCAGAATGGTTGGATCAGGTCCCAGCTCCACCCACAAGAGATTAGTGTTCCAACTCTCCCACATCTTCTCCAACATGCATCATCTTCCTATTTTGTCATGTTACCCAACCTGATGGCTGTGATGTGGTATCTCAGAGTTGGTTTGAATTTCATCTCTCTAATCAAAAGTTCTTGAGAGCTTTTTTTTATATCACTCTAGATAGCTTTTATTTCTTCCTCTGAAAACTGCCTATTCATAACCTTTGACCGGTAATGGGCTGGGGATTGACTTCTATTCTTGTACATTTGACTCACTTCTCCATCTACTTTAGAAATGAGGCCTTTATCACAGATGCTAATTGCAAAAATTGTTTCCCAGGTTTCTGCTTTCCTCCTAATCTTCGTTGCATTGGGTTTGGTTGTAGAAAGCTTTTCAGTTTAATGGAATCAACATTTTCCATTTTGAATTTCATAATGCTTTCCACCTCCTGTTTAGTCAAAAATTCTTCCCTTCTTCATAAATCTGAAAAATAGACTATTCCTTGCTCCATTAATTTATTTATAGTATCAATCTTTATTCCTATAGCATGTATCCATTTGGAATTTATTCCTGTGTACGGTTTTGGGCAATGCTCTAACCCTAGTTTCCACCACAATGTTATCCAGTTGTCACAGCAATTATTGTCCAGTAGTGAGTCCTTATCCCAGAAACTGGGTTCCTTGGCTTTCTCGAAGTGTAGATTGCTATATTCTTTGACCACTGCGTCGGAAGGACGTAAGCTATACGACCGGTCTGCCCTTCTGTTTCTTGGCCCGTATCAAGAGGTTTTAATGATTGTTGCTTTATAATGAAATTTGGGATCTGGTAGATCAAGGTCACCTTCCCTGGTATTTCTCTTCATTAGTTCGCTTGATATTCTGGGCCTTTTTCTCTTCCCGACGAATTTTGATCTTATTTTGTCTAGCTATAGAAAATAATTATCTGATAATTTGATTGTTATGGCACTGAATAAGTAAATTAACTTAGGTAGAATTGTCATGTTTTTTTAACATTGGCTTGGCCTAGCCATGAGCAACTAGTGTTTTTCCGCTTACTTAGACCTGTCTTTATTTGTGCAAAAACGGTTTTGTAATTGTATTCAGATAATCCCTGGATTTCTCTTGGCAGGTAGACTCCTAAATATTTTATAGTGTCTAACCTAGCTTTACAAGGAATTGTTCTTTCTATCTCTTGCTCTTGAGCTTTGTTAATAATATATAGAAATGCAGAAGATCTGTTCATTTTGCAACCTGAAACTTTGCCAAGTTGTTTATGATTTATCATTTCAAGTAGTTTTTTACTAGAGCCTCTGGCATTCTCTAAGTATATCATCATATCATTTGCAAAGTGAGATAGCTTAGTTTCTTCTTTGCCTATTCTAATTCCATCCTTTTCTTTTTCTTCTCCTATTGCTACCACTAATATTTCTAGTACCATATTGTATAACATGGGTGATAATGGACATCCTTGTTTCACCCCTGGTCTTCTTGCAAGTACATCTAGCTTATCTCCCTTGCATATGATGCTTGCTGAAGGTTTTCGGTAGATACTACTTATTGTTTTATTATTTTATGGGAAGTTCCATCTACTCCTATGCTCTCCAGTCTTTTCAATAGGAATGGGTGTTGTATATTGTCCAAGGATTTTCTGCATCTTTTGAGATAATCATGTGGTTTCTGTTAGTTTTTGACATGATCAATAATGTTAATAGTTTTCCTAATAATGAACCATTCTTTTCAAGGTAAGTTGCTGTATTTTTTTTTTGCTAAAATCTTTTTTAAAATTTTTGCACCAATATTCATTAGAGAAATTGGTCCAGGATTTCCTTTTTCTGTTTTGGCCCTTCCTGGTTTAGGTATCACAACGATATTTGCATCATAAAACGACTTTGAGAGGACTCCTTTGCCAATTTTCCCAAATACTCGATATAATATTGGAAGTAACTGTTCCTTAAATGTGTGATAGAATTCACTTGTTAATCCATCCAACCTTGGAGATTTTTTCCTAGGGAGTTCATGGATGGCTTGTTCAATTTCTTTTTTCCGAGACAGGGTTATGTAACTACTCAACTTCCTCTTTTGTTAATCTGGGCAATTCACATTTTTTAAAATAGTCATCCATCTCCTTTAGATTGTCGAATTTATGGGCATACAGTTGGGCAAAGTAATTTCTAGTTAATGTTTTAATTTCCGGCTCATTGTAGGTGACTTCAACCCTTTTCATCTTTGATAGTGTAATTTGCTTTTCTTCTTTGGTTTTGTTTTTTTTTTTTTATCAAATGGCTCAAAGGTTTCTCAATTTTGTGGTTTTTCATAAAACCAACTTTGAGTTTCATTTATGACTTCAATAGTTTTCTTAATTTCCATTTTATTAATCTCTCTTCTGGTTTTCAGTCTTTCTGATTGGGGATTTACTTGGGGATTTTCAATTTTTTCTTGTTCTGGCTTTTTCACCTGCATGCCCAATTCGTTCATGTCCTTAGAGGAAGAAATTTTACATCTTTTAATTCCTACATCAGCCATTGTCTATTTTGAAATATTAAATGACTTTACTATATATCAGTCCAAAAACGTCTTAAGATGTTGTTTAATATACAAAACTATATAATTACCTTTACTATTCATCAGTCCACAATATATTACTAAATTCAAAGCTTTTTTTTAGCAGGGGTTTCTTGTTTATTAAGTATTTACAATTAGTTTGACAAGAGGAATTGGTTGCATCAATGAACATATGCAAAACTTTTTATTAACTTTGGGAATTTTCAATTATTGATATATATGTATATGTACACGTATACATAGATACACACACATACATAAATATGTATGTATGTATAGTCAAAGTCAGGTCCTCTGGTACGCTGAAATATGGGGCCGTGCTCTAGAGCCCTTCTGGAGGGGAGCACAAAGGTAAATGCATCAAGAAACAGGTACTACTGTGCAAGTTTTTGTATATAGGATTATTGTTGCACCTTTGATTGTGATATTGCCTACGTGAAAATTAATATATCCCTTCACCTTTCAGTGCTCAAGTCAATTCTCTGCCACCCGAAGTTTCACAGAAGGTGCTAACCTGCACTTGCAGAAGGAGATAATTCATGCCAACGGAAATACAAGTCTTGTCTTTATCACCAAAAAGAATTGTGTGATATGGGCTTGTATCCTGAGGCAGACATTTATATAACCCACTCATTAAACTGAAATTCATCTCATTGTTTCCTAAAGCTAAGGACAAGAAGAGAAAAGTAATTAACAAGAGCACTGGATTTCTTAATTCAACACAATACCTGGCAGAGCCAGGACTAGATCACTTAGTCCTAAATCCTGCCTGTCTTATCTAGCTACACTACAGCACTGTCTGACTTGGGAAGGACAACTTTTACTTGTCAGCATTTCCAATTTGTATTACCCATGAAGAGTTGTGCAACAAGATGACATTACTCAATTAAAGTAATGGCTTCATGAAAACAAAACTGAATATCAATCATCAGGGAGAGAGAGAAAAAAGACTTTTGGATTGCAATGTTTTGGGATAATTTGTGACTTTGCTACCATAACCCTGAATTAAAATATCAAAGAAATGAGAATTACTGATTAGGGAATGCTCCACCCCAGAATACAATAATTTGTCAAAATGCCAGAAAACCAGAAAATTTCGAATTTCTCTGACAAATAATTTGGGCTTATTCTCAATTAATGTGAACAAAAGAAAACAAGAAATAATTACAAGGAAGGAAGATGTTGCTTCAGGGAACGAAAAATGACTACCAGGCCCCAGGATCGGAACTCTATCACACTCATACTTCATGATAAGAGCCTGGTTTCCTTTGCCAATATGATTTATAAGAAAATGTGTACGCAAAGGGTTCACTACTAATAAAACTCAAGAAAATATGTCCTCACTTTATTACTACTCTCATCTCCCCCTCAAAACAATGAAGATTTGAGGTTCATGGTCACAGCTCAGTGACTCCTCAAGTTCAAAAAAGTCATCACCAATTTTGTCTAATGCTGCATGAAGCTATGCTGTACTGCCACACTCGTGTATCAGATAACAAATTTTACTAATTCTTTGATGAACATAAATGAGATAGAACAAATAAATGTCTTATGGTACAGAATTTCAAGGAAAGCATACATATTTAATAAAAATATATTTAAAAAAAGAAATTTTTTTCTTCCTATTCCTATCCCTAGTTGTTTGAAGCTTTTAAAATTCTAACCTTACTATGGTTGCGCTTACACTCTGATTTGGGTTTCTATAGAAAATGATTCTGGTTATTATATATTTCATAAAGTCAGTGTCTGCATTCAGATATCTGTCACAAACCTACTTATGAATAGTTCTATCAGTAACAATCCTTTCAGTTTTCCCTATATTTATTTCCGTCTTGTAGACTATAAATTTTCTTGTTTGATGAAATTCATAGACATTCCACCTTCATTGAGTTTCCTAAGTACAATTATTTTTATTACAATTTGATTTGGAATTTCAAAAAATTTGATTAAATTTCTTTCTCTAGATAACATAATAGAAATTGAGGAATACAACTTGACATTTTTAATCTTAAAAGTTCATTCTATTTGCATGTATGTAGCTAGAGATATACTATTTTACAAACGAAGAAAACGAAGAAAAATGAAGTTCATTCATCACCTGACAAGCTATAAGCAAGGAATGTTTTCTGAAAAGGATGTGATTTTAGACTGTACTAGATATACTTAAAATTAAATACTGTTTCTTGTGCCATTGTGATTTCTTATTTCTTTTAAGGAACGATTTACATAGCTCATCTCTTTCAGATCTGTAGTGTAATATGCGCATGATCACACTTTCTTTGGAGCTCTGTTGGCATGAGCAAGGCATCTAAGCTAACTGCTCCTTAGTTTCATCACCATTCAAATGGAAGTAAACAGAATACCCACACTGCTTTTCTCACAAGGTAAAGGGTAAATTGATTTGAAACAGAAAACTCATAAATACGGGATGAAGTTATTATTGCAAGCCCAGGTCATTGAGATTCCCAATGGCCCAGCTGGCAGGATTCAATATTAGGCAACCACTCAGAAAAATCTCTTCTCTTTGAAAGTTTAACGGCCTGAATCAGGAGATTGGAAGTGTTCCTAGGATGATGTTGGAAGTGGGCACATGTGCAAATATCTACCAAAAATCTAGGAACATATATGTATTACCTTTCAAACCTTTGTCCCCTGTTCCCCCTAACTTCTGTGTCTTTTGCATCCTCTTTGGTATCTCTGAACTGAAAGCTTTATGAACATTTAGAAATGTTGGAAACGTTTAAAATGTATCCATTTCCAAAGCTTGGATAAGTGATTTTCATAGACTTCCAAAAAGGAAGAAGGCTTTGCTCTCCAGCTGTTTTACCGTTCTGCCTTTATATGTCCAAATATTAGATGAGCCCATCTGTGTCGGTGTGCCTCTGTGTGTGAACATGCTACAGTTACAGGAGACGTTTACGTACTTATTTTTCCCATGTTTTAGCATCAAAAATAACTAATATCACTACATATAATACATGTGAAATATGTTCAAAATTTTTCACATGATTTCATTAATTACATTTAGAACAATGGAGAAATCTGATAATTGTTATTGTAACTTGCTTAAAGAAATTTTTGGAGAAAGCAGACATTAATAACACAAAATACCTTGAGGCTGTTTTGTTCAGGATAATCAACCTACAAGGATAATTAAGTAAATAACCAAAAATAGACCAATTCCTACCCTTTAAAAGTATAAAATGGAAATAGAACATATATACATATATTTATATACATAAATATTTAATATATATGAAATTAAAGATTGCTCTTTCATTATTTTTTAAAATTAGCTATTTTTTTTAATTTGTCACTCTTACCTTCCTGATCGTTGGCAGGTCCAGTCACGGTAAATCTGGAATCAGCAGCCCTTTCCAAACTGCTGATTTGGAGTGAAAGGGGCTGATTAAGTGCCTTCTGTTGTCCATACTGATAAATTAGTTCGTAATGACTATGTACAAAGTAAAAGATAAAACAAAATATTTCTACATCAACCAAGATAAAATTATACGTACCGGGTCTCTGCATACCTTAGACTTTAATAATCAGATTATCAGCAAAATTGTTGTTATTCTTTTGATAAAGTCTGTAGGGTATAGCTAATTATTCAGCCTAAACCTAGTATACATGTACTCAGAGTCACAGTAATAGAGAAGTATAGATTCAGAGCTTTAGATCATCTACTCCAAACACTTTATTTTCTATATTAAGTAACTGAGTTCCAGAAAAGGTTAACAGTTCTCCAGGGTGATCCATAAAGTGAGAGGCATCATTTTTCCTCAGGTCCTCTGATTCCAATTAGAGCACTCTTTCCCCTGACCAAACTGCCTCATTGTAAATTTTGATGTTGATTATTATATTTATTACTTATTCTCTTTAGCTGTCACTCACTTTCAGGTGTCCAACATATCATGTGGCTTTTCCTAAAACTAACTTTAAATCTACTATAACTAGAGGTATCAGCAAAGATTAAGAAACAAACAGGAAAAAAAAACCGTGTCTTTAAAGCAGACTTTATAAATAAATTTTTGTGAAGTGAACTTTTGGGATGATCAAATACTAAAATGTATGGAAAACATTGGAAAACCTTATAGAACTATAAAAATGGCACCTATCATCCTCGTTATCCTTACTTCTGAAAAATCTGATCTCACATACCCTGACTCTACTTTGTAACTCGTCTCATGCTTATGTCCTCCTGAACTTGGATAACCGAAATTGGCCTTTGGACCAACTTCTTCACAGTGCCTTGAAGTATGCTTGCCAGATGCTTGCCATATTATGCAACTATGAAAGTCCCAGACAGTCTCCTTTGTATAGAGGAGAAATGATTTTAAATGCAATTCCATACAAATTATTAGAATTAAAACGTTGATACTTACATGGAATGACCACTGAAAGCAGCATGTTCCTCAGCTGTCTGTCCAAATGCATCTCGGCAAGAGAGATCAATATCATATTGAAGAAGAAGACTGACTACACCTGTTGGTTTACAACGGGCAGCAATCATCAGGGCTGTTCTAGAATAACAAAGAAACCATCGACATTTCAGAATTTAAAGGAGTCACACGTAATTAGATTTCTCTCGATATGTTGCAACAAGAGGATATCTCATATATGAGGTTATACGCATGTGCAACATGAATACTTCGTGAGGGATGAGTACTTTTTGTGCTTATATGCAGCATGAAAAATGGCAGTTAGGAAAAGAAGGAAAGACAGGATTGAGAGGGGTATTTTTTGTCCTCTTAGAGTTCTAGCAGGAACTGTCCAATTCAAGATTTTCATGACAACAAGAAGGTAGTGCATCAGAGTAACTTGTGTACAAAAGTGAAGAACTTTCAAGGGAGCCTACACCAAGTTTCCACTTGTTTACTAGCCTTGAAAGGAAAGTGGAGGCTCTTTGAAAGTAATGTTTATGGACAAGCTCATGTAACTGAAGAAAGGTTCATCACCAGATAGCTAGGACCATTGGATTTCAGGAAGGCCCATTAACCCATGAAGGCAGTTGATAAAGAGTTAGTGTGATTACAAGCTGCACTAGTAGAGAAAATATCCAAAATCGTGAAAACAGAGATCTTCTGAAGTTCCGAGTTTGTGTTATGTTGAATAATTCACTGTCTTTCTGCCTAAGGCAGTATTGTAGGTATATCAGTAATGTCACGTAGAGGTGTGCTGTTCCTTGATTACTTCGTGATAACTCATGGGGCAGCGAGGTGGTGCAGTGCATAGAGCACGAGTGCAGGAGTCAGGAGGACCTGAGCTCAAATCTCACCTCAGATACTTGACACTCACTAGGTGTGTGACCTTGGCCTAGTCACTTAACCCTAATTGTCTCATCCTGGGTCATCTCCAGTCATCCTGATGAATATCTGGTCACTGGATTCAGATGGTTCTGGAGGAGATGTGAGGCTGGCAACCTGTACAGCCCTCCCTCGCTCAAAATAAAGTCGATTGCAAGTCATGGCAGTATTGCCCTGATGGCATGGTCTTCCTCTGCAAGGAAGGGTGAACACTCACGCAGTGATAACCGATATAATAGGCTAACTCTGTGGAAGGTGGAAGTAGTGTCAAAAATATCCATGTAATGTAAATATATTATATGGGGAAATTATGGATATTTTAAGGTATATTCAAGTGTTAATAAACTCTTTATGGCAGGTAGAAATGTTGATTCTGTTTAAATGTTTTTCTCTGATCCAAAATCTCAATACCAAACATAGCAAAAGGAACGAGTACAATATATTTGGGGGTGGCGCGGAATAAAGGATTATGGGAAAGATTGAAACTGATGGAGTTATGAAATATAGTATTAGCTCTTAATATTATCCTATCTTTTAAAATATTAGGTTTGTTTTTTAAAAGATTATTTTTAGTTTTGCGATCCAAGATGATGGAGTAAGCAGTAAATCGCCATAACTCTCCAATATTCACCTCGAAACAACCATAAAATACTGCCCTCAAACATATCCTGCCACAGCAGAACCATCAAAGGTATAGGGTGAAACAATCTTAGAGCCCCCAAACCTTGGAAGATTGACAGGGAAGTTCTTTCTCACTTAGGTAAAAGGGAGCATACTCCAGGACAGGAAGTATCCCAACAGGGCAGCAGCAAGCCTCATCTCAACAAAGCAATGGTAGATTCGGAGTCCCAGTATAGGGAGTGGGCAGACTCCAGTTCTAAGAACTGACATGCCTCAGAATAGACTCAGCCAAACAGGTAGGGTCTATCCCTACAGGTGATTAAGGAAACAGGCAGCCACCAATGGTTACAATGCCAAGAACTTCAGGGTACATCTAGGGAAACTCAAGAACACTCCACCAGTCGTAGCACATGACAAACATCAGCAGTAGAACTCCGGGACAGCATCAGGTAAGCTGCCAGAACCCTACTATCTGCAGCAGTGCCTTTCATTCCCACTCCCATCCCCCGAGCAAACCACCGTAAAAGAGGGCTCCCACACGAGTCAGCAAAACATTGCAGCACCAGGTAAACAGCCAGGACCTGGAGACCCTGCTACAAAATTCTGAAACAGTGCCCTTTCCACATTGTGAGCAGAGCTCAAATTGAAAAGAAAGGGGAAAAAAAGACGAGCAAAAAGTCATTGGAAAAAATGACCATAGGAAGTTATTGTGGCCACAAAGAATGTGGAGGAAAAAAATTCAGAGAAGGAGAATGACGCCAAAACACGTATAGGCAAAATCGCAAAGCAAAAAGAGAAGTGAGCTCAATCCCAGAGAGAGCTCATGGAAGAGCTCAGAAAGGAAATTAAAATCATATAAGAGAGGTAGAAGGAAAAGTGTGCAAAGAATTGAGCGATGAAAGAGAATTGTGACAATATAAAATACTTGGGAATCTCTCTTCCAATACAAACCAACCAACAATGAACACAATTACAAAACGTTTTTCACTCAAATCAAGTCAGATCTGAATAATCTAAAAAATATCAGTTATTCATTGGTAGGCCAAGTTAATATGATACAAATGACAATTCTACCAAAAGTAATATCTTACTCAGTGCCATACCAATCAAACTACCAAAATTATTGTATAGAAATTAAAAAATAAAATTCATCGGGATGAACAAAAGGTCCAGAATACCAAGGGAATTAATCAAAAATAATACAAGTGAAGGTGGTCTATCTCTACCATATATAAAATTCTATTGTATAAATCGACAATCATCAAAGCCACTTGGGACAGGCTGAGAAACAGAGTGTAGGATTAGTGGAATATGTTTGGTATCAAAGAACCAGGGTCAATGACTACAGTAATCTTCTATATGAGAAATCCAAAGATTCCAGCTTCTGAATTCACTAGTTGACAAAAAATGCTGAGAAAACCGGGGGAAAAAGTCTCATGACAGAAAATGTTATTCACATCCAGAGAAACAATTATGGAGTCTGAATGGAGGTGGAAGCATACTATTTTCTCTCCCTTTTGGTTTTTTGTTTTTTCTGTCTTCAGATTTTCCTCTTTTATTCTGCTACTTCTGTCAAACATGAGCAGTGTAGAAATAGGTTGAATATGATTGTACATGTACAGCCTATATCAGTTTGCATAACATCCTGGGAAAGGGGGAGGCCCAGGAAGAAGAGCAATTTGAACTCAAAATTTGAAAACTGCAAAAAATTGAAAAGTAAAAATAAATAAATTTTAAAAGAATAAAAGAGAGAAAATGTGACAATGTAAGTGCTTCCATCGTCCTCAAATATTAAAAGAACCAGGAGAAGGCTTCAATGCCTTTCTTGGATCCTCTATGTGGAATTTCTGGTATTAGGACAAAAATCCTGTAGCATAAGAAAGTATGGAAGGACTAAAATCTCAGCCAGTGGCATAAATATTCACAGTGATAAGGTCACAGGATCATGAAAGTCAGTCATCTTATTATTGTATTGATTTGTATTTGTCAGTGCACATATCCTTAAGAACAATGAAAGGAAGAAGAAGGAAAAATTACACACATCAATTCTCATGATTGACATGAAGATTATTTCATGTAGAGAATCAATTGCATCACGAGTACACAAAACAGCTATGTGATGATCTTAAGTCATTGAAAATCAAACAATGAAACCTGAGAAAATAAATCACTAATTGATGGTGGATGGCATGCCCACATGAATGGCTTTCTCTGCTGCAGAAGCATAAATAGTAGCCCTTTTCATAATTGATGTTTGTGCACATTGTCACCCTTTCTCAGTGATGAACAATTTCAATTATTGTTGCTCACTAAGAGTTCCCTGACTGAAGTTGTTCTTATTCCTCTAATAACAGTTACCTCTTTTTTTCTTGGAAGCTTTAATTACCGTACCTGTCAAGCCTATCCGATGTATTCACATTTGCTCCATTCTTTAAGAAAAGATCTACCATATCTCGGTTATTTTCTTTAACTGCAAGCAAAAGTGGTGTGCAGCCTTCCTGCAAAATCATATTAAAGATCAAGTTAAGGTATGCAAGAATTGTTTATATGATAGAATTCAGTTGAAGGCATGTTGTGAACATCCTGTGAACTTGCTAATGACATACTAAGGAAGTAGGCTACAATGGAACTCTGGAATGAGAAGAGCAGGGCATAAATCCAGCTTCTGTTAGTTAATTTCCATGTGACCGTAAGTAAATTATTTCACTTCTTTGGGCCTTAGTTTCCTCACATGTAAAATGAGGGAATGAAGTTAGATAGCCTCTGGGATTGCTTCCAGTTATTAATTTGTGATCAGGACGTAGAAAACCAGGATGTGTAAGAGATTTTCCTAATCTTTTAGGGGTACCTTCCTTTCCTCTGTCTTCATGTCATGATCAATGATCGTCTGCGTGCAGTCACCCTTATTTCCCCAGTACTTGGCCAAGCTACAACTAAGTTCTGGTCAGTTTTCAAGTTGCCTAGTTCTCTTCATCCTTTCCCCTGAAGTGTGTTACAACCAGCCTCAAAACTCAAGAAAATCTTGCCTTAAGGTGGCTGAACCTTGAAGAAAGTCATTCTCTTGATATTTTCCCTCCCTTCACAACCCTCCTAATGTATATTTTGATTTTTATTTTCTTTCTTGAGCAGCAGTGACGAAGAGTCAAACCTTTTCTTAAAAATCAGGAGATACTCAATAAGTCTAGAAAGGAAACGGCATAGTGTGTAGGAAATAGAAAAAAAAACACACCTACATACACTTAAGAATTTGTTCTTGTAAAATGTCTGTCTGCAGTTTTATGCTGAACAAATTTTTAAGAGAATATTTTTTAAAACATTATGACATTTCTTCTTGACCAATTAACATTGTACTATCATAGGTAAAGGTTTATATGTAAAGTATTGCAGACAGATATTTGATGGAACCTTTGAATTCTGGGTACCAGACCTAATATAGCATGCAAAGAAAATTCTAGAGAGACAGATGTGGTGGACTGAATGGAGAGCCAAACTCAAAATCAGTGAAACAGAGATTCAAGGCCTGCTGCTGAGACACTTAGAGTGGCTAGGTGAGCTTGGGAAGTCACTTCACATTTCACCATTACAAACCATTCCCTACGTCACGTTTTCATAACTCTTTGTGTGTGTGTGTGTCATGCACCCCTTTCCAGAATAATGCTTTTAAATACCTAAAATACAGAGAATGCAAAGGAAGCCAATAACATTGAAAGAACTATAAAATAAATGGTGATTTTTTTTTGAAATTAATGGATCCCAGGTTAACAACCCTACTCGAAGATTAAATCTTAGAACAGGCCCTGGTCCAAAGCAGTCGAGGGAAGTTCCTCATTAAGAGTTCCGTTGTGAATGGAGTCTCCTCCCCGTTTTGCCTGGCCATCAGAAAATTCCCAAGGCCAATGAACTTTGACTAGAGATGGATTTTAAGATACTTGCATTAAAGAAATGCTTCCAAGAATATAATGTGCATTGGAAAATACCTGATTTACACATTTGATCTCAGAAAATATTTTCTCACACAAGAGGTAGACTTCTACCTTGTTTTTTGCTTCCATGTCTATTGTATGTCTAAGCAGCTTTGCTGCTATGGCTGTGTTAAGTCCAGAGGCAGCATAGTGAAGTGCAGTGTTGTCATGGGTATCCATCAGAGCAGGGTCTGCACCATAATCCAGCAGGATCCTTGCACACTCCTCCTGCTGACACTGTACTGCCTGTGAATGGAATGTAGAGAAAGAGACAATCAATACTCTAAAAAGTATTTAGTATACTAAAACATCATTAGTGATATTTAAATAATTTAGTAAAGCACATTTTCTTACTCCAAACGCATTCTATAGACCAGCAAGGTTAACTAGGGCATACCTTCATTAAAGATGTCTGATAGTGCTTGTCACGCAGGTTTATTTTGCATTTTCTCTCTACTAAGAGAGACACAACATCTGGATGGCCATTTGCAGAAGCCAGGTGTAGAGGTGTGCTATGAAAATGAGAGCTAAGTCAATGCTTGGTAATTACGAAAATCAAAATTGTACTCTTGTTAGGTACTATACTTGTAACATAAAATGCATTATTGTTACTCCGCCTGAAATCGAAATCGCTGCCCAAATAAATATAAGTGGCCACCCTTCTCACCCGAGGACATCTACAATGTGCATTAGTTCTTCTGACCGGATATGATGAACAAAAACGTCTGGGAAATAAATAGCAGACTCAGAAGAACATTTCACTGGAAGAGAGCAGCATTTGCTCCCACCACGTCACTGAGAAAGAGTAAGTCAGCTGGAAGCAGACTACAAGTAAAAGGAAGGAGTTTCCCCTCCATTAAAAATGGGCAGGCAGGAGGGTCAGGGGTCACCAGCACTCAGAACTTGGGATCCAATCTCCAGGAGGCAGAGCCTGCGCCTGCTCTGGCCCAGGTGCTCAAAGGACAAGTTTTCCAAGGATTAGCCAAGGCACATGCAGACTCGTGGAGGGAGGGTGGAGGAGGGGGTGTCTTACACTGTTCCTGGGGGGGGCCATCCCTTCTCTCACCCCCAGCGCCCTCTCACCGCTTCTCTTTATCCAGATCGTCCACGTGTGCCTGGCCCAGCAGCAGCAGGTGCTGCACCCTGGCCACATCCCCGAAGGAGGCAGCTTTATGGATCTTCCCGAGGTCCTTCATTCTGATGACATAACCGGCACCTGGGACCAAGGGTCGGACCTCGCTGTCTCTCCTGGGAGAGGAGGAGCCAGATGGAGACCGCTCTCTCCTTCTCAAGATTTTGAAAATCTTCCTCATCCTGAGGGCGGGCTTCAGAGATGGTCTGGAGAACTCACTTGGAGACCCTCAGCCTTCTCCGGGAGCTCGCTTACTCTCCAAAACACTTCGATAGTCAGAGACTCCAAGGAAACTGCGTCCAAACAGGGCAACAGTTAGAAAGGAATCGATCCTGGAGATGCTTGGAGCCCTAGCAACGCCTCGAGGGAGACCGAAGTGCGCGTGAGCTTGACAGACGCTCAAGGCATGCGCACGCGCCCAACGGGAAAGATTAAGCCTGCACGAGTGCTCACGTGCCAGGTCCATTAACTCTCTGCTGGAAGGCTCCAAAGGTCATGATCGCGAGGGTGGCTGGGCCCAAGGCTGGCTGCTTCCCCTGCTAGAGGTTCTGCCGGGTCTCGCGCTGGGACAGGATGCATAGGGGCGGGGCTGTGAAGGGGTGGAGGAGACCTAATGGGAAAGCTGGAGCAGCTGGATTCAGAGGACTTGGATTCGAATGTCGAACTCCGGACTGGCTCTGTTGTTTCACTTGGGAAAGCACCTCCTCTCCCAGCCTCAGTTTCTGCGTCTGTAAAAGGAAGAGGTGATTCTCCATAGCCCGCCAAGGGTCTACAAGGCTTTAAGAATTCGTTGACGCCCCGACTGAAAACGAGTAGCATGTTACTACTCTGATGTCTGGTAGCCTAGGTTCCTCTTTGCTCTCATTCTTCCTTTTCCCTTCTGACCTTCAGGAGAGGAGGGCAATGATTCCTCAGGGACAGGCTGCCTGGCACGGGGAGGGTGGAGCTGGCCTTAGACAGGAAGCCCTGGGTTCAAGCCTAGCTTCTGCAAAATTATCATTGCCCTAGATATGTCCTAAGTAAGGGTAGGGGAAGAGTGGGTTGCAGCAGTTTCTTGGAAAAAGTGATGTTCGTTTTAGCTGATCATAAGAAAGGCTACGGTAATAGAATAATACAGTTTAAATCTCGCAAGTTAACAGTTCCATTCACCTCTGGGCTGCAGGGTCCCCGTCCACAAGACTATGATAATAATGGGGGCTACATATTAAGAGGAATATTGATAAGTTAAGAGTTGTGATTATGGTTTGTCCTTCCTTCTGATAGAGGACCTTGACCTCAGTAAGAAGACAACATGACTTATACTTCAACTGGATTGGAGGGAGGGCTGTGCAAAGCCACCAGCTTGATTTTCTCCTCTGGAGCCATCTGAGTCCACTGGCTACATATCGATCAGCATGACTGGAGATGACCCAGCGTGTGCCGAGGAAACTTGTTCGTTTGAAATAAATGTCTTTTCAAATTCTCACTTTGAGTGAGGCAATGCCAGTTCAGTGAAGAAGCCTGTTTAAAAGGTAAATCAAAGGATATCTACTTTAATGGAAATTAAAAAAAAAAAATTCAACTCTCTTCTCTCCTGAAGAGAAACAATTATTATTTACATTCACTCTGAAGCCAGGATGGCCAAAAAATACTCATTAAGTGGTACTTCGTCAGCGACCTATAGTTCACTTAATCAGAGGCAGAGTGAATTGAGTTGAAGGCATTATCGTTAAGAAGCGAATCCAACCAGTAAATGTCCGGTAACTATGTAGGTTTGAGTCATGAAATCTCACCTTTCTTTGGGCAGAACCCCCTACAGGAAAGAGGTGATACCCTATGTCGGGGAGAAAAAGAGGAGAGAGGACAGGACGAGCTGAGTAGCCCAACTAGAACTGCTCAGCTGGGTCCCTATTGAGCTAAAGTGAGCTACTCACAGGCTTTGGTATCTCCTTTATTCTTGAGGAGCAATAGAACTTGAAGAAGATGATGACACGGCTTACCACTGAATTGGATTTCAATAAGGAATGGCTGTGCAAAGTCACCAGCTTCACTTTCTCCTCCAGAACCAGCAGGGTTCTTTGGCCATATATGAATCAGGATGACTGGAGAAGGCTGAACTCAATTCAGAGACAAGTGATATGGATGAACTAAGAATGAATAAGACAGTTGAGGGACGGCATGATGTCTAATTTCAGATCCGTGAAGAGCTGCTGTGCTGACTTGGGTATCTCTAGAACAGATTGGTCAAATCAGTGATGAAAGGTGCCTAGTTGTGACTTTTATAAGAAAAATGAAAATTTATGGCAATGGAATGGATTGGTTGTGAGACAAGTTCCTTCAGGAGACACTGTCTGACTATGTGTGACTACTACAGACACAATTCTTACATTGACTGCAAGGTTGGACTCTGGAATTTATAATGTCTCTTCCGACAGGGATATTTTCATTCTCTGTATTTGTTTGTATCGTCCTGTTGCAGACTTCCATTAGAATAGATCATGAAAGCTGCCTTGGTTTTGAAGGTACATATAATGCAGAGCAGATTGGCGATCTTTATTGATGTTAGCTCAGGAAGTACTTGCAAAGGGGAATACAACCAGCTATGACCACATGGTCTTTGGCTTTTCCCCTTTTTTTCCTCTGCAGCTTTCCATTCATGATGTGAAATTTGTACTCTGCACTACTAACATTCATTCTGTTCATTCAGGTCCATGATCACTGGACTTCTGAATACAACAATAACGGATACTCACAAGATGATGTCCTTTTCTCCTCCTCCTCCTCCTCTCCCTTCTCCTTTCCCTCCTTCTACTCCTCCTCCTCCTCCTTTTTCCCCTTTTTGTTCTTCTCTTTCTTCTTCTTCTTCTTCTTCTTCTTCTTCTTCTTCTTCTTCTTCTTCTTCTACTTCTTCATCATCAACATCATCATCATCATCTTCTTCTTCTTCTTCTTCTTCTGTTTCTTCTACTTCTTTTCTCCTTTTCTTATCCCTCTCCCTCTTCCTTTACCTTTAACTTTTTCGCTCACTTTCCCTTTCCCTCTCTCTCTCTCCTCCCCCTCCTTCTTCTCTTTGCTCTCCTCCTTTTTATTCTCCTCCTTCGGTAATGGTAATTTAAATGTAAACATCTTTCCCATTCCTTAATATGATCTGCTGAGGTCACATTCTTCTTTGTCTCCTCCTCCTCCTCCACCTCCTCTTCCACTTCCTTCTCCTAGTCATCAAAAATATCCACCCATCACTTCCTAAAAGAGATCTCAAATTTGAAACTGCAAGGAACATTGTAGTCAAATTCCAGAATTATCAGGTGAATGAGAACATACTGCATGCATTCAGAAAGAAGCAGTTCAAATACCATGGAATTACAGTCAGGATCACGAAGGTCCTTGGAACTTCTACATTAAAAGGTCAGAGGCTTTGGGATATGCTATTCTGTAAGGCAAAGAAGGTTGGACTATATCCAAGGGTCAGGTACCCAGCAAAAATGAGGGTGATCTTTCAGTAAAGGAGATGGATATTAAATGAAAGAAGGGACTTCCAGATCTTCCTGATGAAAGGGCAGAGATTGATGGGAAATTTGACCTTCAAATACAAGACTCAAGGGAAGTATGAAAAAATAAACAAGAAAAACACATTTTAAAAAAATATCAGCTTATTCAATAAGAGAAAACTGTTGACATACCTATGTGGGACAACAATACTCTTCACAATCTTGACCATTTTATCTTTATTCTGACATTTAAAAATCTTGAAAATTTTATCTTTATAATGACATAGACAGAGGCTGTGGGTATAAACTAACAGATGTGACAAAAAAAGGAATTAAGTATCACAAAAAGATTGCAATGGGAGAAGGGCAAAGGAGGACGCAGAAAACTGTAAATTACTCCACTTAAAGAGACACAAAAATATATGACTGTAAAGGGAAAGAAGGGAGGGAGATGAGCATTGTTTTTACTTTGCTCTCATCAGATATGATTCAAGAAAGGAAGAACATACTCAGTTAAGTATGGAACTTAACTAGGCTCAGAAGCAGTAAGAAGAGGAAGGGGAAAGAAAAAGGACGGGGTCTTTAGAAGGGAAGGAAGACAAAGGGAGCACCTCTGCCCTTTCTGAGAATCAGAAAGGGGCAGCTCATCAGTGTCACTAATACCTACAGGGAGGAAGGAATGCAACCAATAGAAGGTGATATCTCAAACAAATTTCTTTCCTTCCTTCATTAATTGATTTCATCCGTTTCTGCTTTCATAGGCAGAGGGAAAGAGTGATAAAATGCATGATAATAATTTGATCGATTTCACGATGTTGTCTCACACATGTTCCATGAAAGAGAAGGAACATAAGGATTTGTAACAGGAATAACTTTCAGTTAGATTTCTAAAATAAGGCTCCTTCCATTACAATGATTCAGTAATTGACATTCATCATTGCTCTGTATGATAAAAAATCAAGTTCCTCAAATGCCAGATTTAGGATTTTGCATTTCTTTTATCCAAAATCGATTGGAAGTAAATCATTTAGCAAGTAAATCATTTAGCCCTTAGTAGTCCTTTGCCGCCTGGGTACTGGAGTGCTCCCTATTCATGCTCTCCTCGTGACTTTATAGAAGGAATCTCATAGAATGGATCTTCTAAGCATTTTGAGATAGCTTTTCCACCTATCCTGAATGGGGCCCAGTTTGCTTGAACTGATGGCACTGCAACATCAAATTTTTATACTTTGAACTCAATAATTCTTCCACTATTCTTTTGAAATTTGATGGTAAAGGAAGTTTAGGTTACAATGTACTGACCACACTGCGGGTCTCACTTTTCCCATCCTTAAAAGAGATGTTCAGACTAGAAAACTTCTAAAAGTTTTAAATCAATGATAAAATGAAAATGCTACAGTTCTCCCAGAAAAGAGCTGTTTCTCAAGACGTGTATTAGGAAAGTTTAAGACAGTCATCATTTCATTGGTTTGCAGCTAAGATGATTGTACCAGAATAATGACTCTAAATATAGGACAAATTCTTATCTTCAACACCTAAGAGGAAAATAACTTTTGCAAAAGAGTGTTAGACTTCGAGTATGAAGAGCCCTAGATTGAAATACTGCTACTAAAACCTACTGAGTGTGATGATATGGGCGGGGGGGGGGGGGAACATTTAACAAGTTCTCCTCACCTAAGTTCGATTCTGTAAAATGAATTGAACAATATGAATATTGCCCTCATAAGTGTGTTGCCAGTCTGAAGTGAGATAATGCAATGAAAGTCATTTGCACAGAACCCTACTATGCCTGTGCAAATAGTAGGTATTGTTACCTTTGTCATTACTGTAGGATGAATCAGTGTGGTGTCCCATCGATAGAGCAAAGGAAATGAAATATGCTGAAAGGCAGACAGTTTTACAGGCCTAAAATTCCAACCCACATCTTCAGATTGATGAAGCACCTTGAAGACCTATTCTTTGGGAAACCTGAGTCTGACCGAAATGTGAAATACGTGCAACTCCCTCGATTTACTTTTTCTCCGTATGCTTCTTGGCCCCTTGGAGTTTGTTTTGAATTACTAAGGAAAACTCAGAATATACAATTTAATCTTGAATAGCATTTTTTCCCCTTTTAATTGTATTCAGGTCCCGAATGATAGTAATGAAAAAGAAAAATATCTGCTGGACAAAATTGGAACCCTACAGTACAAAGTTGCTATGCTCAAACTGGAGCTAAATACAGTAAAAATTAAAGATCATGCAAAAGAAAATCAAGATCCAGAAGAAACTGAGGTTTGAAAAGAAAAGAAATATGGGCTTCAAGAGGAATTACAACTGAATGAAGGAGCAGTAACAAAAATCATATCCCAGTAGAGTGGACAAGTAAATGTTCGGACAGCTGAGAATGTAGTGTTGAACACTAAGGTAGAGAATGCAACAAAGAAAAATAGGAAAGGCTTGAGACAGAAATGAAATCATACCACCCCTTCTACTATTGAGGTCATGAACAAAGTGAGACATCGAAACTAGCCTTTGGACATACCTTTCAGGGAGAAAGAGATGAGTGACTTCATTTACAGGACAAACTAAACCATAACTTGTCTAGGTTAGGGAAAGGCAATTGTGTCCTTTGTCAAGAGCTCTCTACACCTAAAAGTAAAGGCAACAGTGTAAAAAAATGAGCTGTACCATGTACATGACTACCTTAGAGAAACGATAGCCATTTTGGAAAGCACACAGAGAGAAGTAAAACAGGCCCAACATAACGCAAAGAAACTTGAACACACAAAGCAAGTGTAAAAAGAAAAACTGAACAAATATATTGTCAAACATAAATCTATCCAAGAAAGATTAGCTTACATCTGGAGTGAAAATATATTACTTCAACAACAGCTTGAAGATACGCAAAACAAAGGCATCATTCAAGAAAAGGTATGGAGTGATGACCAGGTAGAATGTATTGATGTCTTCAGCAAAGTTCGTGTTGATACTGAAAAACAAATTTTTATGGTAGAAGAGAGAAATAAAGAGGTAATCAGTGAATATAATCCCTTAAGAGAACAAATGTGCAAATATGAAAATGGGAAAGCAGAAAAAGAGATAGCTCCTTATTTGTCATAGTTTGATAAGCATTTTCTTTTTAAAATGAAAATCAAAGTAATTTTGATCAAGATAAAAGAAGATTTGAATTTTCAGTCTGCAGATGATACTACCTTTCATGGAAAAAATACTGATATGTAGGAAAGGAGAATGAGAAACAATAATACGATGAATATGCTACTAAAATAATAATGTAGCACTGTGTAATAAAATATGAACCTAATCATTATAAGAAAAAAATAATTAAACAGAATGTAATAGAATATAGATATTTAAATAACTAAATGGAAATAATTTCAAATATGAAACTGATAGAATAAAAATAAAATTAAAAAGAAAAGTATGAAAATAAAATTTAAAAATCATCTTTCAAATAAGATGACTCTTTTTGATAATGAAATTATGTAGCCCATGAAATGTGGCTTTCATAAATACACGTAGGGTTAATCCCTTGTGCATAAATACTGATGAATTGATGTCTCTAATAATATGCCTAGTTTTCCATTTTAATTCTGCCATGGAATAAATTACATGAAATGCTATACCTGAAGAAAATCCTGAAAAATTATGCTAGCAATTATGGAATAATTGAAATGGTACATCTGAATTTTGATTGTGTGAAATAATATAGTTACACTTTTCATAATTACTTGAAAATATTTATCAGTCGATCTATGTTTAATTCCAAACACTTGGAAATAATTTTAGAAATATTAATCCCTGGATCATATTTTTAATGTTATTCCAAATGCTGTCCACTATGTCCCTTTAAAATTTAGGACGGTGATGCTGTTCAAAGATATTATGATTCTGCATTAAGGATAAGTATTTTTTCTACATTAACATTTCCAATTAAAAAATGTTCTTTGCATTGCCACTCCATATTTTTATCTCACTATTTTTTCTCTGTTTTACTAACACTTCTTGCTAAATGCACACAATTGTAGTTTCTTGGATGATTGCCTTTTATTTTTTGAAGATGGTTAGTCTTTTGTGGTATGATAGCAGTTCTTATTATTTGAGATTTCTTCGCACATGCAGTGGGAGGCCAGACTACAACAAATTGTGCTGGGTAAAAAAAATTTCGTATAATAATATATATATTTAATTTTAATATATACGATCATGTGATTGAATCTCATGATTTCATGCTAGAACTTAATTTGTTTTTAGGCATTCAATTCATTATGCCAATTTTTCCTTTCACAATTTTATATTGGCTTCCTTTAGTTTATGTTTCCTTTCTAAAACTTCCTAGACTTTAGTTAAATTTTTTTTACATGATACTTAATTTTATCTAATGATGGAAAAATATTAATTTCTTTTGCTTTTCAGTTTTATTTGCTATTAATAATATGTACAATAATTTATTCTATAGTGAAATAAATAGGATTTTATAGCATATCTGTATATATCTATAAAAATACAACTGTGTATTTGTGTTGTGTATAAATACACACACGTATGTATGCAGTTTTGCTACATTAGGGCATGAAATGAAATGAAATGATTTCCCTTTACTTAAGTGGTGGAATTAACATATTTTCCCCTTTTTCTGCCTATTGACTGCAGCCAAGAGCGTACTTCCTATTCTAGCAGAAAAAGGAATTGAATTGTATGTTTGCCAAGGACAGTTCAAGATGTGAATGATAGCGAATGATCTTTTTTTCTGTTTTTCTTTTCTTTTTTCTTTTTTTTTTCTTTTGGCTTCCAGAAATCCAAATCAATCTGTTCATGTGTTTTTACCAAGCTTGACTAGCGTATCAGTGCACATGTTCATCCTTCAGGGAAAACTATGGGAGTAAAGAAAACGCAATTTTTACAATAGATGTCCTTATTCAAATAAAGTACTCTACTTTTTTGAAAAATGGAAAGAGGAAACCCTAAAGTTTCTATGTAGAATAGGAACCTATAAATTCTTCCTTTCCATTGCCCCATCTTCCTTGTGAATTGCACTAAAACAAATTTTAGCCCCTAGGTGGCCTTGGAGGTGTTGTAAATCTCAGAAAGTGGTAATGGGGAAATAGGGCTGAATGCATGACTTTATGAGGAGTATACCGAGAATGTAGGAAGATAGCCTTTGATCCATGCTGAATGAAGGATGGGTGGTATAGTCAAAAGAGCTTTGTAATCTCAGGAGCCAAATTGCACTTCATTTCTCTATTAATTGCAACCGTTATGGCCGTGCGTAACTCATTTGGCCTCTGTGGTGTAGCTTTTCTCATCTGCAAAATGAGGTGGTTGTATTCACTAGTCCCTGAGAATATTTCTAGTTCTAAATGTACCAAAAGTGTGAATACATTAATGAAATTATGTTGCATGTCATAATATTTATATCTGTTAATTTTTAAGGTTTATTCTTCTTATATAAGCTGATATGAATTTATGAACTAATTAATAGAAACAATGCGAACATATTTCTATTAGGTTACAGTAAGAAAGCTTCAACTAGAACTTACTCATTCAAAAATCATCCAGGACAGAAGCTTAACTAGAGGGTAAATCACTTTTTGGAAATAATTTGGGAGATATGAAACAAAACTGCAGAAGGAAATACATCAAAATAAATGCAACGTATGTATTCAAAAAGTCAATAGTTGCTCATTGATTAATGGAAAGTGTTTTCAATGTAACTTCAGTTTTTACCATTATTATCTGAACACTGCGTCTGTCGTTCAAATGGACATAAAACAAGATTGATAAACTCCACCATTTCTACTCTTCAATTGGGATAATTATATTCACTCTTTAGGTGTTTGACAGTTTTGTTTTTCTATCCTTATGCAAAGAATGAGGTGGTTTTCCAAGTAACAGTACTGACTAAGTCATTTCCATCACTTTATATTTGGAAATTCCTTAATCTTTATTTTCTCATTTAATCCCCATAACAGTTCTGTGAAGTGGAAGTTGCTTACTTCTAATCAAACCACTTGAATAAGAGAAAAATGATATTTCTTCATAATTTGTAAATATATAACTTGTGCATGCCAACGGACATTGAGAATTAAATTAATTAGATGAATAATCTTATTAATATTCTCTAATTTATTCGTAATGATCTCACCGTGTTGCTTTGCATCTCCACAACTTCAGTCATGCTCTTCTTCTTGCTTAATTATACTTCCCCATTTCTGCTACCTATCCATAATCTATCTGTTCCTCAGCACCCTGATGCACGAATACCTCTTTCACCTCCAAGATCCTTTTGAATTCCAAAAGAATGATTCTTTTGCTACATGCTTTTTTGGACTTTTCAGTCCTATTGATTTCACAGTCTTCTGAATTCCACTTTTCATCTCATACCACATGATTTGCTATTTAACTGTATACTGATAGCCTTATGTTGTTCCTGTTATCAAACTACCATTCTGTGTGCCTAAGGCTTGTTTCCTCAACTAGACTGTAATTCCTTCAGGACATGGATTGTTTATAAAACGTCATCTTCCATAGAATTTGTTTTTCACAGCTTGTTGGAAACAAAAGTCATGGTCATTATTGTAGTAGTAGTGGTGGTAGTGGCATTAGCAGTAGTAGTCATCTTCATAGTGGTAGAAGAAGAAGAAGCTAAGTAAATGTTTATTTCTTGACTTTACCCTGAGTTGAAAGTTTAGCTAACATTAAAATTGTTCCAAGGTCATTTGTGGACTGTATTTGGAATAGTCCACTTTGAGTCTTTCTAGTCTCATTTTTTATTAGTTCCCAATTCCCTAGAGTCTCCCCAGTGGCAAAATAGAAATTCAATAAAAAATGTTTTACTGTTGCTATTAATGGCACTACTACAAGTACTACTACTACAACCACCACCAATACTACCACTACTACTTCTACTACTATTACTAGAACTACTAGTACTAGTACTGCTACTACTACTACTACTACTACTACTACTACTACTACTACTACTACTACTACTACTACTAAAATTATTATAATAAAGGCTAAGGAAAGCATAGAAGAGTTTCACAGTCAAGTTCCCTAAAATGTTCCCTTTGTTATTGCAAAATACATTTCTCTATTATCAGTTGTGTCTCACATTTTTGTGCTTTTAAATGTAATATATTCATCATTACACCAGCCAAAAATTACAGAAATATATATACTTGGTATCCTTCAAAACCTATTTTCAGTCTTGTACCCATTTTCAATGGTAAAGTAATAGAAATCTATGCCAGCACACTGAAAAATAAAATTTTCGACGACGAGGTTGTTCTCTGCTTGGAGGTACGTTGCTGGAATTATGGATAGAATGTTGGCCTGGGGTTAGAATGACCTGAAAAATATTTCTAAGTCTCAGAAATCAATACTGGAATAAAATATGTTTTGTTTCCCAATTAACTCCCCTACCACCCATTCCTTTTATTACCGTCGCATTCTTTTTGGGACACATTGATTAAAATATTAGCCTTCCAAAACTTTTGTCTTTAGGCTGCAATTGGGAAGGTACGTGTGAACTGAGCAGTAGAAGGTATAGCAAGTAAGCACTAAGTTAGAGTCCATCTTTGGCATTATGACTTAACTCACATGATTGCCTTCCAGGGAAAACTGGCATCATTTCTTCCCTGTCTAATTTCCCTGACTATGCTGGCAACTAAGTTTTTACTACATAAGAATTAATCCAAATTACTGTTTCCTCCTTTTTCAACACTTCATCAAATAGTGAATGCCGGTTATGTGAGTTAAACTATGGTTAATTCTGACCAGGTTACAAATACTATGTGTAAGACATGTCCTCTTTCCTTGTAGAATATGCACTTTCACTGGGAAGCCAATGCAGAATAGTGGAAGTTCATTTATAATACAAGGTAAGATATAAAGAACTACTCACTGAATGGTATATATGTAAATATTTATAAAAAGGAGAGACCACTATAGTCGGGGGTTAGAGGAGGTGGTAGTTAAGCCAGTCCTGTTCTTCCCTACACAAAAAATGGTCAATGAAAATTTGCAAAGTTAGCAATTCTACTGCAAGAACAGTTGCCAAATAGCTACATTTACTGTGTAGTATATATTTGCATGCATAATATCTATTGATACGATACATATATACTAAGAAATACCTGCACTTGAAGGTGACTTTTCCAACATCCCCAGGCTTGGCTCAGCCCCTTGCTGGCCATATGAGTTTTCACAAAGGGTTTTCTGTCTTCAGGCCTTGGTTTCCTCATTTTCAAAATGTTCTAATTGACTTTTCATGTTAGGGACTGTCTATATTTACATCCACTAAAGGAATATTATAAATGCAGCTTTGCAGTCTAATAACATTAAATGATATCATTTGTATTGTGTGGAGTAGGACCTTCAAATACTTCGCTAGCTCCTTTATCCAGATATGCAATTAAAATTACAAAGACACAAAAACACATCAGTGTAAAACGTTTTTCAAAAGAAATTTACTTACGTTTTAGATTTTGGATTATATTGGTGGAAGCTATCTGGCTTTCTACAAATATTAAAACATAACCAAAACTCATTTGGGGAATATTTTACAATGAAGTTATATTAATGAAGAGCTGATCTTGAATATGCATCTCTTGCAATAGGGATGAAAAGATAAGTTAGGCTACTGTTTCTCTGCTTTTGTTTTTTAAGAAAATGTTGTTGGATGACATCAAGAATTCTTTTTAGATTTATTTCCTTCTCTGTGATTCAAAATAGTTTAAGGCACTTGGTCAAAATTAATACTTTTTAATTATATAATATTTGAGCTATAAAGAGTTTGACTCAACTATCCTGTTCATTCACACAGATTAAAAAAAATACTTTTGGAAACAAGTAAAAAGAAATCTGGAGAATCTGAAAAAGGAGATTTTCTTGACAAGGGGGAAGTGGAGCAAGTATAATCTGAAAGGGATAGACAAATTAATAGGTTGAAAAATAAGGTATTCCATAACATAGAAGAATGTGAAATATCTTCTCTTTATATTCCTCTTGAAGTAGTTAGAACATGTAGCATGTCATTGGAGAGCTACATCCTTGAGATTTACATCTTCCCCATGACTGGAAAGCAATACTTTCTGTTTAAGTCCTAGTCACATGTTTCTTGCTCCTCTTAGGAACTCAGTAGATAAGTTGGGGAATTTATATTTACATGAATCTTCTAGGCTCCAGTGACTTTCTATCTAGATTTGTATGTTACAAATTTTTCACCTTCTGCCATTATAAAATTCATGTCCAATAAAATGTATCTAAATATAGTGTGTTAAAAGCACCTATCAAGGATTTTCAAATTGTCACGTCTGAGAAATATCAAGCTTGTTTTGCTCATCAGTGGAAACTGCAAAGACACAAATTTTGATTTCACGTATAGACAAATTTTCTAACAATTGGAGTCTTCCCAAAAGGAGATAGACTGTTTGAAGAAAGCAAATGATGGAAAGCCTTTCATGTGCAGTCTTGCCAGGGCCTCTTAGAAATTCTGAGCTCCCTCTCATTCTCCGTTTCTCTAATCCTGAAGATAAAAAAATATCCCCGACAAGGAGGACTGAATCATAAACTATTTGAAAACTATTTGAAAAGAGATTTGAAAATTACCAAAAATAGGTGAAACAAAATTTGATTGCAAGATGATTACCGCTAATATTAAGAAACTTCACAATACAACATAGAGTTAAAAGTGAAGGACTTTCTCTATGAAAAAAGGGCTCGAGTTGGTTTAAGGGAAGGAAAGACTCTAGTAGTCTAAAGATTTTCATTTCATTCCTCCAGTAAGTGGGTGAAAACCTTTTTACTGCACTATGTCCTCTGCATCGCTTTTCTATTTTAAGGAATCAAAGACCTTCCCCCAGCATGAAGAATAAGAAATTGACTCATTCATCTTAAACTCTTTCTTTTCCTCTTCTTCTTTGTCTAATTTTGTTTGCTTTCAGTGTTGTACAGTCATATCCATATAACTTAGATTGTTGTTTTCCTCTTCCCTCCTGCTCCTTTCCCCATGGGTTCATCAAGCAATAGATTGCTACATTCCTTGACTTTGTGTCTTGTGTATCTAACTTATTCCCCTGATCTAAGATTCTATTTCTTAGCCAAGTGGTTTTCATAATTATTGCTTTATTTTATAATTTGAGATCTGGCAGAGATAGGCCACCTTCCCGAGCATTTCTTTTCATTACTTCCCTTGATATTCTGGACCATTTGTGCTTCCAAATGAATTTGGATATTATTTATTCTATTTCTAGAAGATATTTATCTTGTGTTTGGTATGGCACTTAATAAGCAAATTAATTTAGGTTGAATTGTCATTTTTTAAATATTTTATCTGATTTAAACTTGATCTGATTATTTGGTGTCATGGGTAGAAGGGAGGAAAATCAAGGAGGGAGAAAAGTTTGGAACATAAAATTTTACAATAATGATTGTTGAGAACTATACATGTAATTGGAAAGAATACTACTAAGAGTAATAATGAAAACATTAGAAGACTATTTGAATGTGAGTTACTAGTTTTATTAAGAAAGAGAATGAAATACCAGAGAATTAATAATTAAACAACTAAAATGTGACTACATTTTGTTCATTTGTACATTTGTTCAACATCAAATCATCTTAACCACATATGTAGAAATATGCCAATTGCATTTTGTTGAGTATTCTTTTGCTGTGGTCAATCAAATATTAGAATCATAAAGCTTGAGGTATAAGAGATTTCAGAGGACATCTCAACCAACGCCATTATTTGAGATATGAGAAAAATGCAGGTGAGGAATGTCAACTGACTCTCCACATTCATACTAGAAATATGAGGCGTGGGATTTGAATCCAAATGATCTGACTTCAATCTGTGGGGTTTTTTCCCCATTAAAGAGTGCCTGCTTCTCTTAAGTTAAAGCATTAAGTATAATAGAATATTTTCCAACTCCTGGACATGTAGGCCTCGGTCTTCAGTCTTTCTCTGAACAGAATGTGTTATCAGTGGTCATGTGGCTCTCAGATTCAGAGTAGAAGCCGAATGCTCAGGTTTTATAACAGCTTTTACATTTTTCATAGACTAATTTTCCATGTGTGCGAAGAATATTTTCAAAGAATTGTCAGAAAGAAAAAAAAAAGAATGCATCTTTCCTCCTTACATGATACATAAAGCTTTCAATGGTCCTGGAAAGCTTTGGTAACAGGATAGGGACGCTGGGGAAGGGATTTTACATCTTCTGAAAAATTGATCAAAAAATCATTCTTTAGACAGGGTGGGAAGGTACATATATGGGAAGAGATTGTAAAGTCAAACGACTTATTTAAAAACATCTAGGTCAGCCTAATGTCCGCTTTATTATCCATTGTTATATGTCCCTTTAGCTTGCGTAGATTGTTATTTCAAATAGGTTAGATATATTTTCATTTTTTCTGCAGTGGAGGATAGTGGCATTTATGATCTAACGATTAACAAATTCTGAGATAAAATTTTGCATGTCCTTAAGGAGACAAGTGATAGGAGTGTTTAAAATGATAAAATGAACAATTAAGGGCATTTGTTTGTCATGCTGTAGACTCGTATTTCTGTGATATAAAATCGTTATGAGGAATAGGGACAATATCTGTAAGGGTAAGAACTGTACGGAGAAGTGTAATACAACTGAAAACACAGGAAGGAGGCAGTTTATGAAGTTATTGAAAAATCAAGTAAAGGATTTTGTATTTGATCTCAGAGCTAAAAACGAGCCAGTGGAATTTATTGTGTAGAGAAATGAAATGATTAGAAGATTTGGAATTAGGAAGACCACTTTGTCTGCAGAATAGGATATGGACTTGAAACAGGTAGTGACTAGAGGCCAGCAGATCCATTAAGAAGGTTCCTGAATAGTCCAAGAGCCAGTTAATGAGGGTCTGTATGACGATGATGGGATATATACAAGAGATGATGTTTAAGGTAGAAACAAGACTCGGTAAGAGATCTGATATGTGGTATGAATGCAAAGAAACAGTCCAAGTGATGCCAAGGTTATAAGCCTCAGCGACTGGAAAACTTTACCTAGTGTAAGACAGTTCCTACAATAAGGTCCAAAAAAGAAAAGAAACTCCCTCAATCAGTAAAAGTTTCTCCTCCTTGACGAAGGTAATATAAGTTTGGAATGCAAGATCCTTTTAAGGTTATTAGTACAACGAACTCATAGATAGTACAAAAAAATTCATGACAAATGCTTGAGAAATTTGAATGAATCCCTTCGTGACGTCAGAAAGGGGAAAAATAACTCTGATGCAGGATAGATCTTTTATGTCCAAGGAATTTCAAAGTGTTTTTTTAAGTAACGCATTAGCTTTTTAAGAAAAACAGATATTGCACTTTGGATATGAAGAATTACTTTAGAACTGTTGAAATTTTTATTACAACTCAAAGGTTCTTAATCTGTATTGTAAGAGTCTACGTTAATGTTCAAAAGGCTAACAATGTGCTATATTTCAAAAGGCATTGGTTATGAAGGTCGCAATGGAATCTGCAGAGCTAATCAAGTATAAGTCATTTACAAAGACATCCAGAGAGACGAAGTGACTAAAGTTACATAGCTGGTCAAAGTTCCAATTTCCTATGCAATCATTTTTCTCTTACACCTATACCTCTTGCTCATCAAAATGTTTAAGATGTGTCATCCTATTATGATTAATCATAGAGAGCAACAAAAATAAAGAAATGAGATAGGAGTTTTAGTAATTCCTGAATTTTTTACAGTAAATCGCAGATTCTTCAATGTAACAACTTCTGAATTCCTAACATTCCTATTGATCTGAACCTCCTCTCCCACAGCTACTCTTTCCCCTCCACCCTTACCCTTGTTGTAAGCTTAAGGAGAAAAACGGTTAGGAGCTTTTTTTTTTTCCACTGGAGCAGCGATGAAAGGAGTGGTATCAGATATTGCAGTCTGCCGAGATGAGGAGACAGACTTCTCTTTTCATTTTCTGTTTTTCCCCATACTTGCCATCACTAGTTCCATTATGGGTACAAAATTAGAAAGTTTATTTGATTTGGGCATTGATCGTCTAGTAGTCTCAGTGAGTGGATCAAACATTGCTAAGAAAAGAGTTACAAGACACTAGTGTACATATATTCTGTTAGACTGTATTGCATTGCATTGCAATATATTATAGTTATTTTTATATTTTGTTATGTTACATCACGTTACATCACATCACATCAAATGACATCACATTACATCATCACATGATATATTATGTCATATTTTATGATATCTTTTTATTATATCATATATTATAATTGTATTATGCCATGTTATATGGTATCACATTAAATCACATGGTACTTATAATATCTCATTAACTTATTATATTTACTATCTCCTCCCATTTATTCAGCACCTCAAAATGCTATTATTTACAAAGTTCACTCCTCAGAACAACTCAGTTAGATAATATATAGAAGTGGATGTAGTAGACAATAAGGAAATATGCAGGAGAGAGTGAGGAAATATGAAAATTCTACTCTGAAGAATTTAACAAGATTCACCACTGTCGCACGGGATAACGGCAGTGATAAACTGGAAAAGGGGAAATGTAACACAAACTACGTGCGAAAATATACCTAAGAATCAAGAACTCAAAGTGACCACTCAAAAGTCTAACACCTATATAACATGAATATTTTCCTTAGTCGAGTAGGGAGACAACAAATATAGTGAACATTCATATACTCACTCACACACACACACACACACACACACACACTCAGAGACATACACACACATGGAGACATTTATCTTATAAGAAAGGAAATCATGGGTTACTGTCATAATAATTACTTAATAATGAATTATCTCTATGTGGTTTAATCATGTTCTTGGTAGAGGCTAATCTTGGTAGAGAAAAGCAGTAGAATTATCTTTGAAGAAAAAAAGGGGATATAGCATGGAATTACATCAGCTGCAACACCAGAAATATCAACATTCAATGTCAAGTATTTTGAAATGGTCAAAAGGAAAGATATAGACCCTCATCTATTTCTTTTTTAAAATCATTTCTTCAATATATTTTGCTTTCTTCCATCACCAGAATTTTTCCTAGTGTCCTTTCCTGTACCTCCAGAGCCATCTCACATAAAAAATAATATTTTCAAAGTAAACTATAACAAAGAGAACAGCTAGGAAAAGTTCAATTTAACAAATAAATCTGGAAACATAACCAATATTCCACACTGATGAACTTCCCACCAGTGTAAATAAGTGAGGTGGGAGTGCCATTTTAACTCTTCCTTGGGAACAGGCTTATTTGTCATTCTACCACATTCACTTTTGATTGTTTTGTGCTTGTGGTTTCATTTACATTACCATAGTCCGAGTATATATTGTTTTCCTGGCTCTGATTTCTTCACTCTGAGTCAGATCATGCAAATGTCTCCATGATTCTTTGTTTTCATGATATTTGCAGTTTATTATAGCACAGATAAATATCTGACTACATTCATGTACCATAATCTGTTTAATTATTCTCGAATTCTTTGGCATCTACTTTCTTTTCGATTCTTTTCTATGACAAAAATTAGTGCAATAAATATTGTTTTGTGGATGAGGACTTGATTCTTGTCAAAGATCCTAATAGTGCAATCTCTGGCTCAGAAAGTATGAATGTCATACCCTCTTTATTTGCACAACTCCAAACTGCTTTCCAAAATGATTGAACTACTTTGCTGCTCTACCGGCACTATGCCTCTGTGCTTACCTTCTTACAATCCCATACCTTGCTTTCTAAGAGTAGCTTGATGCTTTATGAAGGCAAAATTCTTACCACAAGGAGAATGTCCGGAAACTTCATTTTCTTGCCAGTCAGAGATGGCCAGGGAAGGGAAGGGCAACATAGAGTTAGACTACAAGCCCAACTGTAAGAGTTCGTAGAAAGTTAACCAATCAACAAGAGTTTCATAAGCATTTACTATATGCTAGTCACTGTGCTTAGGGCCAAAGAACATAAGATGACTAACAACATAAACTCACAAAACAGTGAGGATGAAAAGCAGTAGGGGGAAAAGTTAGTGTGGAGTTCTTAGGGTTCTAAGTCGATTCATAAGTTACAGTGGATGAACAATATAGAGACGTGAAATGGAGCAGGTCTGAACATTTTTTCTGATTAGTGGTGATAACGGAACTACAACATTTGAATTCTTCCTCTTCTATGCCCTATTTAGAATGTGAGGAAATGGCAACAGCAGCTGAACAGATAAAACTAGGAAGAACACTTGGATCTAACCAACATATCCAGAAGAATTGCATAACGATAAAATTTACAATCAATTAAATGAGTACAACAAACTTTTGATGGAACTGAGGAATATGTTTTCAAGGTATCTGAAAGGAGGAAAGAGTTCATAAGGAGGGAGAGGCTCCTTTCCTTTTTAAAATGTGACTCAAAAATACAGCAGCAATTAAGCCTCACACACAGTCCTCATCATGATAAACCATAGGAATGGACTGTGCTTGCATACAAGGTATCCTGGATGGATGCATCATAAGGGAAGAAAAGGTTTTCAGAGGTTGTTATCAAGCAGACCATACCTTCTTAAATGGACGTGTTTGGATATCTTTGTTAATTTGTAAAAGTCCTTGACTCAGAAAAAACGTTTAATCTTCTCCTGAAACATGATATCCCCAATCCTATGCTAAAATCATACAAAATTCTGTAACAGAGGCAACCAGTCGTTTAACAGAGGACAAAACACAGACATATTTGCTTCCTTTATTTATCTTTTTCTTGAAGGATGTCCTTTGAAGATTGAAAATGAAAGGATCCCAATCTATTCAATGAAATTAAACAAAAGTATTTTAAAAAAAATATGTAATTTATTTATTTTTCAGTTCTCAACATATAATTCCACAAGAATTTGAATTAAAAATTTTCTCCCCACCTCTCCCCAGCCCCTACTCCAGGACAGCATGCACCCCATCCACCCCTTCCTCCAGTCTCTCCTGCCTTCTAGTACCCACTTTCTTCCTTCCATTCCCCTTCACCTCTATTTTCCTGTAAGGAAAAATAGATTTCTGTAATTCTTTGCCTGTACATCTTCATTTCCACTTGCATGCTAAAGCAATATTTAACATTTAGTATTAAAATTTTGAGTTTCATATTCTCTCCCGCCCTCTCCACCCATCTCGATTGAGATAACAAGCAATTCAAAGTAGGTCATATATGTCTAACAGTGCAGGGCACTTCCAGATAGTTTGGTTTTAAAAGACTTACCACATTACTCTCTGTCTTATCCTGCCCTCCACTTATTCCATTCTCTCCCTTGACCTATCTTGCCACAATAGTGTTTGCTTCTGATTATCCCTTTCCCAAATTTGCTGTCCCTTATATTATCTTCCCTCTCCTATGCCCTTTCCCTTTGCCTTCCTGTAGGGGAAAACAGATTTACACATGCAGTTGAGTGTATGTTATTCGCCCGCTCTAGCCATATCCCATGACAGTAAGGCTCACTTATTTCCCTTTATCCCCCACCCCTCGCCTGCTCCGTTGTAAAAGCCTTTCCTTCTATTTTTCATATGAGATGATTTCCTACATTCCACCTCTCCCTTGCTCTTACTCATAATACATACCCTTCAATAGTAAGTTTCATCTTTTTAGGTATTCTCGCTTCATATTCAGGTCATCCTGTTTCCTCTGTCTATATTGTTTGTGTGTATACATATATACACGTATGTATACAAATATATACGTATATATATATATATACACATATATATATACACAGACACATATATACTGAGACACACATAGGCATATATAATATACATATTTACATACCCATATATATCTGCATCTACTCACAGACATATGGAATTATATACATAATACATATATGTATATGTATGTATATATACACACACATACATATACATATACTACCTCTAACTGCCCTAATAATGTAAAAGGTCTCAGGAATTGTAAATAACAACTTTCCACGTAGGAAGGTAAGCAACTCAGATTTAATGTGTTCTTTAAGACTTGGCTTTCTTGTTTATTTTTTCATATTTCTCTTGATTCTTGTATTTGAGAGTCAAATTTTCTATTCACCTCTGGTCTTTTCTTTTTTACAAATTCTTATTTCTGAGCATTCATTTCCACAAGATTTTGAGTTCCACATTCTCTCCCCGTCTCTCCCCTCCCCCATCCCAAAACACCCTGCATTCTGATTGCCCCTTCCCTCATTCTGCCTTCCCTTCTATTACACCCCTACCTTCCCTTGTTCCCATCTTGTTTGTTTTATGATGGGACAAAATAGATTTCTATACCCCATTACCTCTATTTCTTATACCCCAGTTGGGTGCAAAGCAATTCTGAACATTCTTTCCTCAAACGTTGAATTTCAGCTTCTCTCCTTTCCTCCTTCCCCACTCATACCTATTCAGAAGTCAAGCATTTCAATATAGGCTCTATTAGCAGGGTTTTGCCAAAGACTTCTATGATAATCGTGTTGTGAAAAACTAACTATATTTCCCTCCATCCTATCCTGCCCCGTATTTATTCCTGTTTTCTCTTTAGATTTTTGTCCCTCCCCTAATGTGTTTACCTCCAATTACTCCCTCATCCCATTTGCCTTCCCACACCCTAGGTATCCCTTTCTCCCCTATTTTCCTGTAGCGTAAGATAGATATTTATAGGAAATTGAGTGTGCATGTTATTCCCTCCTTAAGCCAAATGTGATGACATTAAGCTTCACTTTTTCCCTCCCACCTCACCCCTTTTGCACTCCATTGAGAAAGCTTTTTCTTTCCTCTTTAATAGGAGATCATTTGTCCCCTTTCATTTGTCCCTTTCGCCTCCCAATATATTCCTCTCACCTCTTAGTTTTAATTTTTACTTATCATTACTTCCTATTCAACATACCCTAAGCCCTCTCTCTCTCTGTCTCTCTCTCTCTGTCTCTCTATCCCTCTCTCTCTCTCTCTCCCTCCCTCCCTCTCCCTCTCTCCCTATCTGCACGTGTGTGTGTGTGTGTGTGTGTACTTCCATCAACTAGCCAAATACTGAGAAAAGTTTCAAGAGTTAGGAATATTATCTTTCTATATAGGAATGTCAACATTTCAACTCTAGTAAGTCCCTTATGGTTTCTCTTTCATGTTTACCTTTTCATGCTTCTTCGATTCTTGTCTTTGAAAGTCCAATTTTCTATTCAACTCTGGGGTTTTCATCGTGAATGCTTGAAAGTTTTCTATTTCATTGAATGACCGCTTTTCCCTCTGAAGTGTTCTACTCAATATTGCTGGGTAGGTGATTCTTGGTTTGAATCCCAGGTCCTTTGACCTCTGCAATATCATATTGCAACTCCCCAGTCCCGTAATGTAGAAACTGTTAGATGTTCTGCTTTCCTGATTGTATTTGCACCATACTGGAATTTTTTCTTTCTGGCTGGGTGCTGTATTTTCTCCTTGACCTAGGAGTTCTGGAATTTGGCTGCAATATTCCTAAGAGCTTTTCTTTTTGGATCTCTTTCAGGAGGTGAAATTTTTACCTTCTGCTTCGAGAATATCGGGGCAGTTTTCTGAGATAATTCCATGAGAGATGGTGTCTAGGGTCTTTTTTGGGATCACGACTTTCACGTAGTCCCATGATTTTTAAATTGTCTCTCCTGGATCTATTTTCCAGGTCACTTGTTTTTCCAAAGAGATATTTCACATTGTCTTCTATTTTTTCATTCTTTGGGGTTTTTTACTGATTATTTTATTTGCTTTCAGTGTTGTCCAATCACTTCCCATTATCTTAGATTTTTTTCAGCATCCTCGTCCTCATTGTCTCCTCTCTCCCTACTCCATCGCAAAGACAGCAAGCGGTATTAAAGAGCCTATACAATACATTCCTATTGAATGCAATTTCACCTCCGTCGTGTTGTATAGAAGACTTAAAATGAGTGGGAAAAACCATAAAACCAAACCAAAGGTAACACACAAAAAATGGTTTGCTTCATGCTGTGATGTATCCCACAGTTCTTTCTTTGGACATGAAAGGCATTTTGCCTCCAAAGTCCATTGGGAATTGTTGAAGTCCTTGCATTGCTTTGCAGGACGAAGTCTACCAGAAAAATTCCTCACACACTGTGGTTGTACACACACACTGTGTACAAAGTTCTCCTGGTTCTCCTCCTTTCACTCAGCATCAGTACCTGTAAGACTTTCCTGGCCTCTCTGAAGTCTTCCTGTTCATCATTTCTTATAGCAGAAGAGCATTCCCTTACATTCATATATCACATCTTGGTCAGCCATTCCCCAAATGATGGGCATGCCCTTGATTTCCAGTGTTTGCACATCATAAATAGAGCTGCTTTAAATATTTTTATACGTGGGAGACCCTTTCCTATATTGCTGTATCAAAGGGTATGAACATTTTTGTAGCCCTTTGGGCATCGTTCTAAATGACTCTCTAGGATGACTGGATCAGATCACAGGTCCACCAACAATGAATTAATGTTCCAACTCTCCTACATCGTTTCCCACAATTATCATCTTCGTGTTGTCTCATGTGAGCTTATCTTATAAGTGTGATATGGCACCTCCAAGTTTTTTATTATTTGCATCGCTCTAATCAGTATTGATTTACAGAACTGGTTCATGTGACTACAAGTAGCTTTAATTTCTTACTCTAAAATGTGCCTATCCCTATCCTTTGACCACATACCAGGTGGGAAATGACTTGTATTCTTGTCCACTTGACTCAGTTCTCTCTATATAGTAGAAACTAGACCTTTTACACAGACCCCAGTGGCAAAACTTCTTTCCCAGTTTCCTGTTTTCCTCCTAATCTAGGTTGAATTGGATTTGATTCTGCAAAAACTTTTCAAGCTAATATAATCGAATTTATCCGTTGTGCACTTCATAATGTTCTCTCTCTCTTCAGTCAAAAATTTCTCCATTCTCCATAAAATTGACAAATACAGTATTACTTGCTCCTCTAATTTCTTTATAGTATCAATCTTTATACCGAGATCATTTGGACTTTATTCTTGTGTAGGTATCAGGTTTTGATCTCTGTCCAGTTTCTGCCACACTGCTATCCAGTTTCGCCAGCAATTTTTGTCGAACAGTGGGTTCCTTTCCCAGAAGCTGGAATCTTCGGCTTTCTCGAACAATAGATTGGGACATTCATTGTCTATTGTGTCTTGTGTACCTATATTTTTCCCCTGGTCGGGTCTACTCCTCTGTGTCTTAGCCAGTAGCAAATGGCTTTGATGAATGCTGCTTTGTAATACAATTTGAGATCTGGAAGTACTACCCCACTCCACTCGCATTTTTTAAATTAAGTCATTTGATTTTCTGGACCTTTTGTTCTTCCAGATGAATTATGATTCTTTCTCTATATTTTGTAGCTCTCGAAAATAGTTATCTGGTAGTTTGATAGGTATTGCACTAAAGAAATAATGTAATTTCAGTTGAATTGTCATTTTATTATATTGACTCAGCCTACCCATGAGCAACGGATGCTTTAATACCTACTGAGATCTGACTTTACTTGTGTAAAAAGTGTTTTGTCAATGTGTTCATATAGCCCCTGGTTTTCTTCTGACAGGTAGAATCCCAGATATATTACAGTGAATACTGTAGCTTTCAGTGGGAGAAGGTAGAGAAGTAGGAACTCAAAGTTTGAGGAACGTATTTTGTAGAATTGTTTTTGCATACAACTGGGAAAAAGGAAATAAAGGGAAGATAATGGAGTACAGAAATTTATTTTGCCCTACAAGACAAGGGAGAGGACGGGGACAAGGGAATGTAGGGGTATGATAGAAGGGAGGGTATATTGGTTGAAGGGGTAGTGAGGATGTTCAGTGTTTTAAGGTGGGGTTGGGAAGACATGGGGAGTAAATTTGGAACTCAAAATTTTGTGGAAATAAATGTTGAAAACTAAAAATAGATAAACACTTGAAATCAACGAATGAATCAGTGAATGAATAAAAGCTGTAGCTTACCTGACCCTGAGGTGGCTGTTGTGAGAAAGCAGAGGCTAGATGAAATCATTCAAGATTTCCCAGGACTTACCAGAGAGCTAGCTGCCTTAAGTGTGTGGGAGGAGTGGTCTGGCCACAGAAGATCTCCTCTGTTGAACTAGAGCATAGGAACACTCTGTGGTTGGTGAACGTGTCTGCACTACTGTCTTCCCTAGTCCCCTAGGATTCTGAGGCATGTATAGATTCCTGGTGTTGGTTTGCGGACTCCAACGCACTGGGGTTTCACATTTCTTCCTTGTTCGCTGAAGTTCTTGATAATTTCTTAGAAGATAATTGTCCAGGTCCTTTTTTGCACCATGGCTTTCTGTTAGACCAAGAATTCTTGCATTTTCTCTCCTGGATATATTTTCCAGGTTAGTTCCAGAACACCTACAGTACTGGTCCCCTTCAGCCTCAGCAAGGGGGACCACGCAGCCCTTTGAGATTTTCTGAACCTCACAGGTTAAGAGACTGTTTTCCACTTTGGCTGATCCCACTGTTCCAGGATTTGTCCTGGGGAATTATTTAAAGGGTTTTTCAAAGATCAGCAAGGGGAAGGGCAGAGCATTGAACAATCACTCCTCCATCTTGGCTCCCAGAAGTTCAAGTAGATAACTTACAGACTTTGGATCTGTGGGCTGAGAGTCACAGGAGTGACTGCTGCTGTTACCAAGGGTCCTGTACATCTCTCTCCCTCACTTACACAGGACTCCTTTCCTGGGCTGATATGTTGGAGAATTCGCATACCTTCTTCAGTTTCAGTCCAGCCAGGTGCTCCACTATGGTGTGTTCTGTGCTGATGCAGCATGTGCACTCCACGCTCCCCCAGCCCCATGTTAGAGATTCTTCCCATCGAAATTCCAGACCGTCCTGGGTTGGAAATCTGCCACACTCCATCTCACAGTGGATTCTGCCACTCTCAGATTGATTCAGGGTAATTGTAACAGGGCAGTAGAGTCAAGATAGTAGAGTGAAAGGAACGACTCACCTAAGCTCTTGGCAAAACTCCTTCGGATACCTCTGAAGGCAGAATCTGACCAAATTTTGGAGGTGTGCGATCCAGTGAGAGACAGACTGTGGCGGATTCAGAGCCCAGGACAGACTGGAAGGTCCACGGGAAGGATCGGTTCTGCGGAGGTCAACCCACAGCACACAGTGCAGTGTGGCCAGCAGAGTGGAGTGGAGGGGCCCCGGGAAACCTGATAGCAGCAGGCAGAATGGGCTTAGCTGCAGCCATGTTTGGGAGGCCATCAAAGCCAAGCCAGTGAGAGCTACTGAGTGCCAGATATCAGCAAAGCAGCTCCTGAGACTTTCAGCCCTCAGATCAAACAAGGTGAACCTACTTGAACTCCTGGGAACCAGGATGGCAGAGTGATCAGTAAGTGCTTTCTCCTCCCACCCTGATGACTGTGAAAGAACCATAAAATATTTCCCCATAAAAATCCTGAGTCAGCGGGAACAGCAAAGGGGGCAAATAGTCTCCTAACACCTGAGGCTAGGAATATAGCTAAAGGGGATTTCTCCTACTGTGGCAGAGGCAAACCAGAAGGTCAGAGGACCCAGGGCAGAGAAAAGTCGCACTGGGGCCCAGCCGAGCCTCAGCACAGTGAGAGGGGCTCCAGAAGGGGTGGGAACTCAGACTAGCATCTAGGAGTGTCTTAGCACTCCAGGAGAAAATGGGAAGACAATAGGGCAGCTGTAATCACCATCCCCTGAGCTTACTTTTGTCTCAGTGCAAATGAGGAGATCTCCTGTGACGAGACCACACCTCCCCATACTTAAGGAGCTAACCTCAGGGCTGATATGGGATACACAAAGCAAAAACTTGCTCTTAGTTTTTTCACAAGTCAGCTCAACACCAAGTTGCACAGCTTCTAACTGAAAGCATTAGAAGCCACAACACACAATCAATATCACGAACAAGAAAAAGCAGAAGGGCAAAAACCATAGAATCTTTCTATGGGAATAAGGACCAAAACACAAATATCAAAGAGGTCAGTACTGGGGCTGTACTTCCTTCTGAAACTTCAGAATGGTCTAGAAACAGCTCACATGCACAAACAACTCTCCTGGAACACCTGAAGAAAGAAATAGAAGAAAAACTGACCAATGATTTTAAAATGATAAAAAAAGAATTCACTGATGAGAACATCTCCTTGAAAAGGAAAATCGAAAAAATGGAAAAGGAATACAAAATTAACTGAAGAAAATAACTCTCTAAAAGGAAAAGTTAGTCAAATGGAAAAGGAAGAACAAAACCAAACTGGGAAACTTTGGCAAATGGAAAAGCAAGTACAAAAATTAACTGGAAAAAATCACTCCTTCAAAGGAAAAATTGGACAGATGGAAAAGGAGATGCCAAAGTAAACTGAAGAAAACAATTCCATAAACATTACAATTGGGCCACTAGAAACCAATTAATCAAGGAGACAGCAAGAAGCAGTCAAACAAAATCTAAAGAATGAAAAGATAGAAGAAAATGTAAACTATCTACCCAGAAAAACAACTGACCTGGAAAATAGATCCAGGAGAGACAATTTAAGAATTCTTGGCCTGCCAGAGAGCCATGATGAAAAAAAGAGTCTGGACAGTATCTTCCAAGAAATCATCAAGGAAAACTGCCCAGAAGTGCTAGATCCAGAGGGCAAAATATTCATCGAAAGAATCCACCGTTCCCCTCCCGAAAGGGATCCCAAACTCAAAACCCCAAGAAATATCGTGGCCATATTCCACAACTATCAAGCGAAGGAGAAAATACTACAGGCAGCTAGAAAGAAACAATTCAAATATGAAGGAGCTACAGTCGGGATCACACAGGACCCTGCAGCTTCTACAATAAAAGATCGACGGAAGTGGAACCCAATATTCCTTGAAGCAAAGAAGCAGGGATTACAACCAAGGATCAACTACCCAGCACAGTTCAGCATAACATTTTAGGCAAAGAGACCACCATTCAACGAAGTGAAGGATTTCCAGACCTTCCTGACAAAAACACCCGAAAGTAATAGACGATTTGATATTCAAATGCAGGTCTCAAGAGAAGCAGAAAAAGGTAAACGGGGGGGGGGGGGGGACTTGTTACTCAATTTGGGCAAACTGCTTACCTCCATATGAGGAAAGATGATATCTGTAAATCTTGAGAATTGTGCACCTATTATGTAATATCAAAGGGATATATGCAGAGGGAACGGGCATAAAGTAAATGATGTCATGTTAAAAATATGATTGAAGTATGCCCAAAGGTTTCTAAGAGGAGATGTGAAAAGGAGGAAGTAGAAAATGGTAAATTACATCACAGGAAGAAGTACAAAAGTATAGTAGAGGGAAAGAGGGGAGGGTGATGAGCATTGTTTGAGAGGTACTCTCATCTGATTTGTTTCAAGCAGGGAACAATAACCTTAAGTAGATAATCCTACCTAGCTCCAGAGGCAGTAGGAGGGGAAGGGGGAAGAAAAGGGAGGGAAGATAAAAGGGAGGAAAGAAGCAGTAAGGGTAAAGGAGAGTAAAAGGGAGTGGGGTCAAAAGAAGGAAGGGAAGGCTGCAGGAGGAGGTGGTGAAAAGTCAAATTTATTCAGATTCTCCTTTTAGAGATATCTGAAGGAATTTCTGGTACAGCATAGGTGAGTACACGCTCTCCCTCTCCCATCTTGCACAACAGCCCCCTCAGATTCTATTAAAAAGCAGCAATCATCCAACCCACTTGGTACTGGCTAAGACATAGTTGGTTGGGCATAGGTTAGGTACACAAGAGACATTAATCAATGCTTATAGGATCCTATTGTTTGAGAAACCCAAGGATTCCAGCTTCTGGGATACAAACTCACTGTGTGCCAAACCTGCTGGGAAAACTGGAAAATAGCATGGCAGAAACTGGGCATAGTTTCGAGCATATGCTCGAAAAAAAAAGTCCAAATGGTTCACGATCAAGCTATAAAGACTGATACTATATAAAAATATCAGGGAGCAAGGAATAGATTATTTCTCCGTTGAAGGAGAATGGGGACATTTATGACCAAATAAAAGATAGAGAATATTATGAAATGCAAAATGCATAATATTGATTACACTACATTTAAAAAATTTTGCTCAAACATAGCCAATGCACCCAAATTAGGAGGGAAGCAAAAAACTGGGATTTTTATGAATATTGGCTGGAGAAAGGCCTCATTTCTAAAATATATAGAAAACTCATTCAAGTTCAGAAGAATACAAGGCCTTCCCCAACTGATAAACAGTCAAACGATATGAACAGGTACTTTTTAGAGGAAGTAATTAACGTTATGTATGGTGACAGGAAAAATGTCCTAAATCATTCTTGGTAACCCTAACCCTAAATATGAAAATCAACACAACACGAAGTTAACTCTCAGTTGATGCACTAAGATGTTAGCAATCAGCAGCAGGAACTCACATATGTCGGACCAGTGTTCTCCAGTACACAAAACGGAAGGAAAAATACATCTGAAAGTAAGCTTGTCTTCTTTTTTAATTAAAAAATGACAACTAGTTTAGCAATTGTATCTGAATAAGAAGTAAACCTGTCTTACCTATTATCTCTTAAATAGAAATTACATTATAACGTTCAACGATAGGTAATTAAAGTGTTCTAGCCAATTTAGTGGTCTCTAGAATTCCTGCAACAACTAACAATTTGAGGGACACTGTTAAAAATATAGTGAAATAAACGTTTTTAATAAAGGATTGTACAAACATATTTTCATACATATACACATGGTGCATATTAAAACAAGACACAACATATTTTCGAAGTCAAGATTTGTTCACTTTTGTATATTTAATGGAAAAGCAGTAAACATTGTTAAACATAGTTCATTTGATACATAAACATTATTTCTTCCTCTAAGCGTATTTCCGGATGCTGATTCATCTTTGGCATTCTCAAGGATTTTTTAGTCTGTTGTCTCCTGGAGAAGTCCGTCAAGGTTTGTAATCAAAGTTTATCAGTAGCTGCTGGGAAAGCAAAGAAGGAAAATCTATTGACCTTATATATATGTACGTCTATATGTGTGTATGTATACACATACCACATGTATGTATGTGTGTAATTCTTTACTTTTACTTGGGACAAAGGATTCATTATAGGAAGGAATTCTGTGTGTGAGAAGCATGAAAATTGTCACTGGTCCAACTGAGCCTAAGAGTGTCCTGAGCCCTTTGAAGTGAAGGAAGTTGGTCATGGTGTCATAGGCAGCATGTATCTTATCATAGGGATGAGTTGAACTCAAGCTCTTGGGGAAGTCATCTGCCATACAAGGTGTTTTAAAGTTCAAACACAAGGCTTTCAATGTTTCAAGTGCTATAATAAAGTTCCTCTTTTTATTACCCTTAAGATGTGTGTTGATTTGATTTTAGCAAATTGTTACTATGATCTTCCTTTTAAATTTTTGCTGTAGAAATCACTATATACATAACAATCAGGATGATGTTCATAAAAACTTCTTTACTTATGCTCATATTGAGCTTTACTTCCTACTTAAGAATGCTGATATTTGCTTTTGAGTTCACCACACAATCAATCATGCCAATAATTTGATTTGCCTATTTCAAGAAAATAAGAACCACAATAGCAGTTTGCGGCAACTTCTTTGTATCTTTTGGTTAAACTGATACCCAGGGCGTCAATAAAAATTTTGCTTTGATTTTCAGTACTGTTGGTCATGGGAAAAAGAGTGTCAATTGAGGTACTAACAATTATATTGATATTTGTAAACGGTTTTTCAATCCTGGCATTCTTAGTACGGTTTGCCCCCTCTCTCTTCACCCTCATGAAATCATCGTAGAATCACAGGATTAAACAGAATAATAGAATCTCAGGATTGAATATGACTTCAATAGCTTTCTAATCCAGACAGTCCTTGATCCTCTATCATCCTGAGGGCATTCGCCCAATGTGACTCATTTCTCATTTGAAGATCAGAAGGTGCTACCGAGAACTCAGCACTATTCTTTCTTCTGTTTCATGGGATATGGTGGCCAAAGATTCATTACTTACTGACCAGGCTTCGGCATGTCAGTCTCTCTGTAATTGACCAGGCTTCTCTTCTGGAAACAGACACAAGAGGGCTTGTGACACCTTTCTAGCTTATTGGAAAGAAGCTGCTAAATCTTGCACTTCACCTGCAAAGAAGAATCCCTGGTTGCTTCAACGTGATGAAGAAGAGGGATGTGGAAATGAAACAGCACCTCTGTGGAAGTTTTTCACCATATTTAAAAATCAGGTATAGTATCTAATTATAACATTTTATTTGTGACCAATTAGGACATACCTTCATTGAATTCCCTAGTTATATTTTCTTCCAACTCCTGTCACATCTGAAGTCAAATGAAAAGACAAGTCAGAACAGTGAGGTAAATGAGGAAATGGGAAGTCAAGATAATACACAGAACTCAAAAAATCTTATAAAGAATGCAGACATCCAAAGAAATGACTAATAAAATTAAGACCTCAGTATATTTGATTTTAGACATTCAAAAGAAAAGCTATTGATGTAATAAATTAATATTATTATGAACACAATCATGAATTTCTCACGATTAAAGACAAAGAGACATGTGAACATTTTTAGCACAGTAGTCATGTCTCAGGTTGGGAATACAATTTTCGTCTGTGTTAAGCAAATTGTGCCCTCTTTATTTCCATTGGATCAATATAACATTTTTCGTTAAAAAGAAAATCAATTTCATATTCTATGCTTAAAATACTTAATTTCAAACATTAAAATTGTCTTCATTAAGTTTCAGTATAAACAGAAAATGACCCGTAAGTGGTCCTTAACAGAAAAGAAAATTCCTGGAAATGATGAAATACAATACACTATCGCCAAGGAAGGGCAGAGAGTACTAAATGAAAGCCGCTCCTGCATTGTCTGTTACATTCGAATTATTTCTTTATCCAGGCAGACACTGATTTCATTTGAATTTCAAAATACATGCTTTCTCCTTGTGCAGATTTTAGAAACCATGCTAAGATAAATTCTACTTCCATCTTTAACTTGTAAAGAAGGAAGGAAAGATTGTTTCCTCATTCATTACTTCAATTCTTAAAACCACTTCATAGATACAGAAAGAGAAGATGAAATGGGAAATCACTGTTGATAACGATTAAAATGGTATAGTTTCCCTTTCAGGAGACAAATGAAATAGTTTGAATAGTATAGATAGATATGAGGTCAATCTTACAACATACACATACACCATTATTTGGACATTTTGTTTGTATTGAGTGTGACCTGGTGTGGAGTATGCCGACTTCTCATGTACTATAATTTTGTGCCTCCACTCTTAAGGCCACTCTCGTAATTAGTTTTTGCGTTCTGTATTCTGCAAATGTGAAGTTCAAGATGGGTTTGTGGGAATTATTTCGTGTTTACCTAAGTAATGATAATGTTTGTTGCCTACGTAAGGGTCAAGGATGCCCTTCGCGCTGAACATAAGGTGAATGTAAGGTTAATGGTACATGGGGGAAGAATTCAAGACCTCCCCATCCATTAATGGGCCTCAGACATGTTTTGCTAATTTCTAACGAGGCACAGAGTCACAATAGTCTTGCCCTTCAGCCCTGAAAAAAGTATCTATGCTTTGACGTGAGGGTTTATTTTGGGCCTTAGTATTTGGACTCTTAATAATCACTCTGAAGGCAGGAGTGTCCATACTCTGACTACTTCTTAAAGAGGCCTATTCAATGAATGAGCAAGGAGTCACCCTAAGGGAATACCTGTATAGCCATTGGCCTAAAAGTGCCAAGGTCTCCCATTGCATCTGTGGTCATCTCCAGGCTTCCTGAGGAATATCACTTCACTAGATTCAGATGGCTCTGGGGACGAAGTGATTCTATTGACGTTGCACAGCCCTCCCTCACTCAGAACAAATTCAAGTGTCATCAGTTCTTTGATGGGAAGGTGTTCTTCGGGGATGAAGAACAAACACATGTACGTGTCCATGGAGAAAAATATTTATAGCAGCTCTCTTTGTGGTGGCCCAAAACTGGAAATCAAGGCGATGACCATCAATTGGGGAACAGCTGAATAAACTGTGGTATTTAACTGTAATGGAATGTGAATATACTATAAGAAATGATAAAGAGGAAGACTTTGAGAGACCTGGAAAAACTTGTATGAAATGATGCTGAGTGAAAGGAGCAGAACCATCAGCCCTTTTCACACAGCACCAACCACAATGTGTGAGAAATGTTTCTAGGAGACGTAGTCCTTCATTGCAATGCAAGGACTTAAAAAATTCAGAATGGTCTCTTAAGGTAAAACGCCTTATACATGCAGACAAAGAACTACGGAACTGGATCACAGAATGAAGCAGAACATTTTCTTTTGTATTATGTTTTCTTTTGTTTGATGATTTCTCCCATTCGTTTTAATTCTTCTAAGGAACATGAATAAGGTGAAAATGAATTGAGTAGGAATGTATGTATAGACCCCATATGAAATTGTATGTTTTCTCATGGAGGGCGGGTGCAGATAGGAGGAAGGGGGGGAAGGGACGAGAAAAAAATCTAAGATATATGGAAGTGATTGTAGAACACTGGAAACAAATAAAATAATAATTAAAAAAGAAAAAATGTTATTCCATCTTCTATCTCCAAGATGTTCCAAAGACTTTCTCCCATGCCAGCATATAATCCCACCTTCCCTGGGTCTTCAGAATACCCAGTATCATTTGAAAGCTCAGTTCAAGTGCGTCCAAGTCCTATTTTCATTCCGAGTTCATTTGCCCACCGTGCAAAACAAATGACCTTGTAGGTAGTGTGTATATGCTTCGTACTTACTTAGATAAAAGCATAAATGGCTTTCAGTCCTTCTCAAAGGCATCCCTCCTTCCACACAGTGGAGATGGGTTGACAATCATAGTTTAAGTCATTTTATGAATATTAACTCAACCGTTGGTAATTTCAGTGTACGATGACTGAGAAATTGCTCTGTTATTGCTAAAAATCCTTAACACACTTAATGAAGTCACCACAATAAGGGAGAAGACAAAATAAAATTCTAGTGAAACTGAAAGATAGCTTAGAAGGATCGATCATTGTTGGTTTCACTACGTGCTCCAAAGCAACAAGATCCATCTTTCCACATAATTGGCCATCACATACAGCAATGATTACGACAAGTCTTTATAAAAAGACCACCATGAAGATAATTGTTACCTCCATGCCAGTAATGTGTTGAATAGAGCAAAGAAGAGACCTTCTGTGAGAAATAAAGAGGTATTTATTCAAATCATAACTTCTTTTGATGTTTAGTGACTTCAGAACAAAGATGGAAAAAAAGGGGATTCTAGAAGGTATGCTGAAAAACATAACTCACGTTTGAGAAATAAAAGAGAACAAAGGCTTTTAAGATGATTTAGAATATTTCTCTGTCTGCATGTCTCTTCTGATGATTTTTTTCCAGAAGAATTTGAAGGTAACTACCCAAAGCAAAAGAAAACCACACACAAAGAAGAAATGAAATTGGTTATTATGAGAGAAGAAAAGATTGATTCCTGGAAATGACATCAGAACCAGCTGACTACAATCTGAATATAGACTAGTTGTTGTTTTTTTAATGGCAAAAATAAACTTCTATTCATAAGGCAATTATATGGTGATATAGATGCCCCAGCATCTATGGTGGTCCAAGCCATGAACAGAGAGCAAGTAAGACCATTGAGTAATATTGAGTACACCCATTTTCATGGATATAGTTGCAGAGAACAGAAGGGTGAAACAAATTGTTGATTAAGGAGCTGCAGAAGTAAGAACACATGTATAGATCTTATACCACACGGTTCAATGAAATAAAATGAAGTGAAGGTGAGCTGATTGGCAAAGGGAAGGAGTGATTATAATTCCTATCTATGTACAAGTAAAACAAAGTGGTCAACTATGGCTTAATAAGGAGACTTTCTCATGCAATATTTTCTTAAAAATTGCAAAACTATCTGTTTTCAAAATGAACGTTTTAATTAAAACTTCACGATGAAGACATGTTTATTAACTTTTATTCATGTTTCATTATATCAAAATCACTCAGAAGATTACTAGACACTGACCCAAAATGCTTAATCATTTGATCTTCCCTGAGTGATTAACACATTCAGTACATATATTTTTAAGGCATTTTAGTAGTGTCTTTAAAAAAAATGAAACATTTGCTGTATTGAATGTTGACTGCATTACATTTATCATGTTGGCTCTGGGAGGTCCTTAGAATTAGGCACGTTTTATAAAGGGAGAGAAAGATGCCATAGATATGCAATATCTTTTAAGTTTCTAAACTTAGTTGAAGAAAATACGCATACATATAGGATATTTACTAATATACTATTTTACTATTTTACTATTAGTACTTTACTAATACTAATAACTAAATTAGGACGTAATTCTGTATATTATATGTGATGACTTTGCAAAAGATTTCTCTACAGTATTGAATAAAAAAGATGTGTTGATATGGGTATGGTTTTTTTTTTATGTACATGTTGAAGACGTTCTAAAAAAAGCAGAAGGATCACAGAAAGACTGTGTTTTAAGTGTTAAGATGCCAGTACCATGGGAAAATAATCAGAGGAGATAAAACCCATCTTTAAGAACTGGTTAAAGAGGAAATAGAATTCATTTTATTTATTTTTTTTATTTTGTAATGTTTAACAATCACTGCCATACAATTGTGATTTTATCCCCCCCACCTACCACCCACTCCCCCCTCCCTCCCCACGACTGCATACAATTCTGTATAGATTCTACATATACTTTCCTATTGAGTATATTTTCACTATAGTCATGCTATGTAGTCAGACTAAGATAAATGAAAGAAATCGTATAACAAATCAGAACATGATACACAAACACATACACATACACAAACATGATCTGCTACAATATGTGAGTGACTTCCATATTTCTCTCTCTGAGTGTGGCAGGCATTTTGCCTTGAGATCCTCCATTGGGATTTTTTTTTTTTTTGGTAAGAAGTTCTTGTGTTATTACACAAATCTAAGTCTACCAGAAAAAACTCTCACATACTGTGGTTGTTGCTGTGCATAAAGTTCTCCTGGTTCTGCTCCTTTCACTCAGCATCAGGTCATATAAGTCCTTCCAGGCCTCTCTGAAGTCTTCTTGTTCATCATTTCTTATGGCACAATAGTACTCCATTACATTCATATACCATAATTTATTCAGCCATTCCCCAATTGATGGACATCCCCTTGACTTCCAGTTTTTGGCAACTACATAGAGTGCAGCTATAAATATTTTTGTACATGTGGGACCCTTTCCCATTTTTATGATCTCTTGGGGATATAGTCCTGGTAGCAATATTGCTGGGTCAAAGGGTATGCACATTTTTGTAGCCCTTTGGGCATAGTTCCAAATTGCTCTCCAGAATGGTTGGATGCGCTCGCAGCTCCACCAACAATGAATTAGTGTTCCAACTTTCCCACATCCTCTCCAGCATTTATCATTTTCTTGTTCTGTCATGTTTGCCAGTCTTATAGGTGTGATGTGGTACCTCAGAGTTGTTTTGATTTGCATCTCTCTAATCAATAGTGATTTAGAGCATTTTTTCATATGATTATAGATAGCTTTAATTTCTTCCTCTGAAAATTGCCTGTTCATATCCTTTGACCATTTATCAATTGGGGAATGACTTGTATGATTATACATTTGGATCAGTTCTCTATATATTCTAGAAATGAGGCCTTTATCCCCGAGCTTAGCTGTAAAAATTCTTTCCCAATTTACTACATCCCTCCGGATTTTGGTTGCATTGGGTTTGGTTGTGCAAAAACTTCTGAGTTTACTGTAATCAAAGTTATCCATTTTGCATTTCATAATGCATTCTATCTCTCCTTTAGTAAAGAATTCTTCCCTTCTCCATAGATCTGATAAATACACTATTCCTTGCTTCTCCAGTTTATTCATGGTATCAATCTTTATACCTAAATCATGTACCCATTTGGACTTTATTCTTGTGTACGGTGTCAGGTATGGGTCTATGCCTAATTTCCGCCACACTGTTATCCAGTTTTCCCAGCAATTTTTGTCAAACAATGAGTTCTTATCCCAGAAGCTGGGGTCCTTGGGTTTATCAAACAGAAGGTTGCTATATTCCTTGCCTACTGCATCTTGAGTGCCAAGTCTATTCCACTTGTCTACCTCTCTGTTTCTTAGCCAATACCAAGTGGTTTTGATAATTGCTGCTTTATAGTACAGTTTGAGGTCTGGTAGCGCTAGGCCACCTTCCCAAGCATTTCTTTTCATTAGTCCCTTTGATATTCTGGACCTTTTGTTTTTCCAAATGAATTTTGATATTATTTTGTCCAGCTCTAGAAAGTAATTGTCTGATAGTTTAATTGGTATGGCACTAAATAGGTATATTAATTTGGTAGAATTGTCATTTTTATTATATTAGCCCGGCCTACCCATGAGCAACTAATGTTTTTCCATTTACTTAAATCTGACTTTATTTGTGCCAAAAGTGTCTTGTAATTGTGTTCATATAATCCCTGGGTTTGTTTTGGCAGGTAGACTCCTAAGTATTTTATACTGTCTACCCTAACTTTAAATGGGATTTCTCTTTCTATCTCTTGCTGTTGGACTTTGTTGCTAATATATAGGAATGCAGAAGATTTGTGTGGGTTTATTTTGTACCCTGCAACTTTGCCAAAGTTGTTTATTAATTCTAGTAATTTTTTACTTGAATCTCTGGGATTCTCTAGGTAAATCATCATATCATCTGCAAAGAGTGATAACTTAGTTTCTTCTTTGGCTATTTTAATTCCTTGGATATCTTTATCTTGTCTAATTGCTACAGGTAACATTTCTAGTACCATATTAAATAATAGTGGTGATAATGGACAACCTTGTTTCACCCCTGATCTTATTGGGAATGCATCTAGCTTATCCCCATTGCATATAATGCTTGCTGAAGGTTTTAGATAGATACTGCTTATTATTTTATGGAAAGTTCCCTTTATTCCTACATTCTCCAATGTTTTTAGTAGGAATGGATGTTGTATTTTGTCAAAAGCTTTTTCTGCATCTATTGAGATAATCATGTGGTTTTTGTTAGCTTTGTTGTTGATGTGATCGATAATGCTAATAGTTTTCCTAATATTGAACCAGCCCTGTAGTCCTGGTATGAATCCTACCTGATCATAATGTATTAATCTCGTGATAAGATGCTGTATTCGTTTTGCTAGAATCTTATTTAAAATTTTTGCATCTATATTCATTAGGGAAATTGGTCTATAATTTTCTTTCTCTGTTTTGTCTCTTCCTGGTTTGGGTATCAAAACCATATTTGTATCATAGAAAGAATTTGGGAGGACTCCTTCTTCCCCAATTTTCAAGAATAGTGTATGTAGTATTGGAATTAACTGTTCTTTAAATGTTTGATAGAATTCACTTGTGAATCCATCTGGCCCTGGAGATTTTTTCCTAGGGAGTTCATTGATGGCTTGTTCAATTTCTTTTTCTGAGATGGGGTTGTTTAATTATTCAACTTCCTCTTCTGTTAATCTGGGCAATTTGTATTTTTTAAAATATTCATCCATCTCATTTGGATTATCGAATTTGTGGGCATAAAGTTGGGCAAAGTAGTTTCTAATTATTGTTTTAATTTCCTCCTCATTGGAGGTGAGTTCACCCCTTTCATTTTTAATATTAGTAATTTGGTTTTCTTCTTTCTTTCTTTTAATCAGATTGACCAAAGGTTTATCAATTTTATTAGTTTTTTCATAAAACCAACTATTGGTTTTATTTATTAATTCAATAGTTTTCTTTCTTTCAATTTTATTAATCTCTCCTTTGGTTTTCAGTATTTCTAATTTGGTATTTACTTGGGGATTTTCAATTTGTTCTTTTTCTAGCTTTTTCAACTGCAAGCCTAAGTCATTGATCTCCTCTTTCTCTATTTTATTTATGTAAGCATTCAGAGATATAAAACTTCCCCTAATAACTGCTTTTGCAGTATCCCATAAGTTTTGGTATGTTGTCTCACTATTGTCATTCTCTCGAATGAAATTGTTGATTGTTTCTATGATTTCTTCTTTAACCCAACCCTTCTTTAGAATTGGATTATTTAGTTTCCAATTGATTTTTGGTTTCTCTTTCCATGGCCTTTTATTACATGTAATTTTTAATGCATTATGATCCGAAAAGGATGCATTGATTATCTCTACCTTTCTGCACTGGATTGTGAGATTTTTATGTCCTAGTACATGGTCAGTTTTTGTAAATGTTCCATGTACCGCTGAGAAAAAAGTATATTCCTTTCTATTCCCATTTAATTTTCTCCAAAGATCTATCATATCTACCTTATCCAGAGTTTTATTTACCTCCTTAACCTCTTTCTTGTTTATTTTGAGGTTGGATTTATCGAGTTCAGAGAGGGGGAGGTTGAGGTCCCCCACTAGTATAGTTTTGCTATCAATTTCTTCCTTCAACTCCCCCAACCTCTCCTCTAAGAATCTGGATGCTATACCACTTGGAGCATACATGTTTAGTAATGATATTGCTTCATTGTCTATGGTGCCTTTTAGCAGGATATAGTTTCCGTCCTTATCCCTTTTGATTAGATCTATTTCTGCTTTTGCTTTGTCTGAGATTAGGATTGCTACTCCTGCCTTTCTTACATGAGCTGAAGCACAATATATTCTGCTCCATCCTTTGACCTTTATCCTATGTGTATCCCCCTGTTTCAAATGTGTTTCTTGTAAGCAGCATATTGTTGGATTATGGCTTTTAATCCATTCTGCTATCCGTCTCCGTTTTATGGGAGAGTTCATTCCATTCACATTCACAGTTATGATTACAATCTGTGTATTTCCCTCCAACCTCTTTCCCACCATTTGTGCTTTTAGCTCTCCTGTCTCCCTTCCCCTCCTCAATAGTATTCACTTTTCTCCCCCTCCTCCTGCAGCCTTCCCCTCCTTCTTTTGACCCCCCTCCCTTTTAGTTCCCTTTACTCTTATTGCTTCTTTCCTCCCTTTTAGCCACCCTCCCCTTTCTTCCCCCTTCCCCTCCTACTACCTATAGAGCTAGTTAGGCTTATCTACTTAAGATTATTGTTCCCTCCTTTGAACAAATCAGATGAGAGTACCTCTCAAACAATGCTCATCTCCCTCCCCTCCTTCCCTCTACTATAGTTTTGTACTTCTTCTTGTGATATAATTTGCCATTTTCTGCTTCCTCCTTTCCACACCTCCTATTACATTCCCTTCTCATACTTAAATCATATTTTTGACATGACATCATTTACTTTATGCCCGTTCCCTCTACATATATCCCTTTTATCATAATAGCTGCACAGTTCTCAAGATTAACAGGTATCATCTTCCCTTATAGGGAGGTAAACAGTTTTCCCTAATTGAGTAGCAAGTTTTTGTTTTTGTTTTTTCCCCTCTGTTTACCTTTTTATGATTCTCTGGAGACCTGCATTTGAAGATCAAATTGTCTATTGAGTTCTGGTGTTTTGGTCAGGAAGCTCTGGAAATCCCTTATTTCGTTGAATGACTTTCTCCTTGCCTGAAATGTTATGCTGAACTTTGCTGGGTAGTTGATCCTTGGTTGAAGTCCCAACTCCTTTGCCTTACGGAATATTGGGTTCCAATTCTTTCGATCTTTTAATGTAGAAGCTGCAAGGTCCTGTGTGATCCTGACTGTGTGTCCTTGATATTTGAATTGTTTCTTTCTGGCTGCTTGTAGTATTTTCTCCTTCACTTGATAGCTCTGGAATTTGGCAACTATATTTCTTGGGGTTTTGAGTTTGGGATCCCTTTCGGGAGGGGAACGGTGGATTCTTTCGATGACTATTTTGCCCTCTGAGTCTAGTACTTCTGGACAGTTTTCCTTGATGATTTCCTGGAAGATATTGTCCAGACTCTTTTCTTCATCATGGGTTTCTGGCAGGCCAATAATTCTTAGATTTTCTCTCCTGGATCTATTTTCCAGGTCAGTTGTTTTTCCAATTAAATATTTTACATTTTCTTCTATCTTTTCATTCTTTAGATTTTGTTTGACTGATTCTTCTTGCCTCATTGAGTCATTAGTTTCTACTTGCCCAATTCTAATCTTCATCGTAGTGTTTTCTTCAGTTAGCTTTTCCATCTCCTTTTCCATCTGACCAATTTTTCCCTTTAGGGAGCTATTTTCTACATTTAATTTTTGTACTTCTTTTTCCAATCGACCAATTTTCCCAGTTAGGTTTTGGGTTTCCTTTTCCATCTGATCAATTTTCCCAATTAGGTTTTGGGTTTCCTTTTCCATTTGATTAGCTCTTCCTTTTAGGGAATTATTCTCTCCAGTTAATTTTTGAACTTCCTTTTCCATTTCTTCAATTTTCTTTTTCAGGGTGATGTTCTCATCAGTGAATTCTTTTTTTATAGTTTTAAAATCATTGGCCAGTTTTTCTTTTATATCCTTCTTCAGACGTTCCAGGTAATCTAGATGTGCTTGCGAGAAATTCATAGTCCCATCTGAGGTTTCAGATGGAAGTACAGTCTCAGCTCTAACCTCTTTGGTGTTTGTGTTTTGGTCCTTATCCCCATAGAAAGATTCTATGGTTTTTTCACTTTTCGTCTGCTTTTTCCGATTCATGATGTTGGCTGAGTGTTGTAGCTTTTGGTTCTTTCAGTCAGAAGGTACAGATCTTTAAGTTGAGCTGATGTGCGTCTGGGCTAAAAGCAGGCTTTTGTTTTTTGTTTCCCCAATCAACCCTGGGGTTAGCTTGTTAGGTGTGTGGGAGGTGTGGTCTGGTCTCAGGATATCTCCTCAGCTGACTTGAGGCAAAGGCAAGGTCAGGGGATGGTGATCCCAGCTTCCCTATTGTCTTCCCTTTTCCCCTGGAGGGCTGGGGCACGCCTAGAAGCTAATGCGTGTTCCCGCCCCTCCTGGGCCTCGTCTCCCGGCTCTGAGGCTTGCCTGGGTCTCAGTGAGAATTTTCTCTGCCCTGGGTCGTCTGTCCCTCCAGATCGCCTCCACCACAGTAGGAAGAATCCCCCTTTGCCACTTTTCCAGCCTCTGGTGTTATGAGACCGCCCGCCCCCTTCTGCTGTTCCCGCTGATCCAGGATTAATCTGGGGAAGAATTTTATGGTTCCCTCACGGTCATCAGGGAGGAGGAGAGAGCACTTACTGATTACTCTGCCGTCCCAGTTCCTGGAAGTTCAAGTAGTGACCCACCGAAGTCCGTCTTCAGGCTGAAGATTTCAAGGGCTGCTGCGCTGATGTCTGGCACTCAGCGGCTCTCACCGGCTCGGCCTGGCTTATCTCCTGCTCCGCTGGTCTCGCCCGCCACTCTCGGGCTCCTCTGGTCCCCTCTGAACTTTACTTCCTACGTAAGAATGCTAATGTTTGCTTTTGAGTTCACCACACAATCAATCATGCCAATAATTTGATTTGCCTATTTCAAGAAAATAAGAACCACAATAGCAGTTTGCGGCAACTTCTTTGTATCTTTTGGTTAAACTGATACCCAGGGCGTCAATAAAAATTTTGCTTTGATTTTCAGTACCGTTGGTCATGGGCAAAAGAGTGTCAATTGAGGTACTAACAATTCTATTGATATTTGTAAACAGTTTTTCAATCCTGGCATTCTTAGTACGGTTTGCCCCCTCTCTCTTCACCCTCATGAAATCATCGTAGAATCACAGGATTAAACAGAATAATAGAATCTCAGGATTGAATATGACTTCAATAGCTTTCTAATCCAGACAGTCCTTGATCCTCTATCATCCTGAGGGCATTCGCCCAATGTGACTCATTTCTCATTTGAAGATCAGAAGGTGCTACCGAGAACTCAGCACTATTCTTTCTTCTGTTTCATGGGATATGGTGGCCAAAGATTCATTACTTACTGACCAGGCTTCGGCATGTCAGTCTCTCTGTAATTGACCAGGCTTCTCTTCTGGAAACAGACACAAGAGGGCTTGTGCCACCTTTCTAGCTTATTGGAAAGAAGCTGCTAAATCTTGCACTTCACCTGCAAAGAAGAATCCCTGGTTGCTTCAACGTGATGAAGAAGAGGGATGTGGAAATGAAACAGCACCTCTGTGGAAGTTTTTCACCATATTTAAAAATCAGGTATAGGATCTAATTATAACATTTTATTTGTGAGCAGTTAGGACATACCTTCATTGAGTTCCCTAGTTATATTTTCTTCCAACTCCTGTCACATCTGAAGTCAAATGAAAAGACAAGTCAGAACAGTGAGGTAAATGAGGAAAGGGGAAGTCAAGATGATACACAGAACTCAAAAAATCTTATAAAGAATGCAGACATCCAAAGAAATGACTAATAAAATTAAGACCTCAGTATATTTGATTTTAGACATTCAACAGAAAAGTTGTTGACGTAATAAATTAATATTATTATGAACACAATCATGAATTTCTGACGATTAAATACAAAGAGACATGTGAACATTTTTAGCACAGTAGTCATGTCTCAGGTTGGGAATACAATTTTCGTCTGTGTTAAGCAAATTGTGCCCTCTTTATTTCCATTGGATCAATATAACATTTTTCGTTAAAAAGAAAATCAATTTCATATTCTATGCTTAAAATACTTAATTTCAAACAATAAAATTGTCTTCATTAAGTTTCAGTATAAACAGAAAATGACCCGTAAGTGGTCCTTAACAGAAAAGAAAATTCCTGGAAATGATGAAATACAATACACTATCGCCAAGGAAGGGCAGAGAGTACTAAATGAAAGCCGCTCCTGCATTGTCTGTTACATTCGAATTATGTCTTTATCCAGGCAGACACTCATTTCATTTGAGTTTCAAAATATATGCTTTCTCCTTGTGCAGATTTTAGAAACCACGCTAAGATAAATTCTACTTCCATCTTTAACTTGTAAAGAAGGAAGGAAAGATTGTTTCCTCATTCATTACTTCAATTCTTAAAACCACTTCATAGATACAGAAAGAGAAGATGAAATGGGAAATCACTGTTGATAACGATTAAAATGGTATAGTTTCCCTTTCAGGAGACAAATGAAATAGATTGAATAGTATAGATAGATATGAGGTCAATCTTACAACATACACATACACCATTATTTGGACATTTTGTTTGTATTGAGTGTGACCTGGTGTGGAGTATGCCGACTTCTCATGTACTATAATTTTGTGCCTCCACTCTTAAGGCCACTCTCGTAATTAGTTTTTGCGTTCTGTATTCTGCAAATGTGAAGTTCAAGATGGGTTTGTGGGAATTATTTCGTGTTTACCTAAGTAATGATAATGTTTGTTGCCTACGTAAGGGTCAAGGATGCCCTTCGGGCTGAACGTAAGGTTAATGTAATGTTAATGGTTCATGGGGGAAGAATTCAAGACCTCCCCATTCATTAATGGGCGTCAGACATGTTTTGCTAATTTCTAACGAGGCACAGAGTCACAATAGTCTTGCCCTTCAGCCCTGAAAAGAGTATCTATGCTCTGAGGTGAGGGTTTATTTTGGGTTTTAGTATTTGGACTCTTAATAATCACTCTGAAGTCAGGAGTGTCCATACTCTGACTACTTCTTAAAGAGGCCTATTCAATGAATGAGCATTGAGTCCCCCTAATGGAATACCTGTATAGCCATTGGCCTAAAAGTGCCCAGGTCTCCCATTGCATCTGTGGTCATCTCCAGGCTTCCTGAGGAATATCACTTCACTAGATGCAGATGGCTCTGTGGACGAAGTGATTCTATTGACGTTGCACAGCCCTCCCTCACTCAGAACAAATTCAAGTGTCATCAATTCTTTGATGGGAAGGTGTTCTTCGGGGATGAAGAACAAACACATGTACGTGTCCATGGAGAAAAATATTTATAGCAGCTCTCTTTGTGGTGGCCCAAAACTGGAAATCAAGGCGATGACCATCAATTGGGGAACAGCTGAATAAACTGTGGTATTTAACTGTAACGGAATGTGAATATACTATAAGAAATGACGTACAGGAAGACTTTGAGAGACCTGGAAAAACTTGTATGAAATGATGCTGAGTGAAAGGAGCAGAACCATCAGTCCTTTTCACACAGCACCAACCACAGTGTGTGAGAAATATTTCTAGTAGACGTAGTCCTTCATTGCAATGCAAGGACTTAAAAAATTCAGAATGGTCTCTTAAGGTAAAACGCCTTTCACATGCAGACAAAGAACTACGAAATTGGATCACAGAATGAAGGAGAATATTTTCTTTTGTATTATGTTTTCTTTTGTTTGATGATTTCTCCCATTCGTTTTAATTCTTCTAAGGAGCACGAATAAGATGAAAATGAATTGAGTACGAATGTATGTATAGACCCCATATGAAATTGTATGTTTTCTCATGGAGGGCGGGTGCAGAGAGGAGGACGGAGAGGAAGGGATGAGAAAAAAATCTAAGATATATGGAAGTGATTGTAGAACACTGGAAACACATAAAATAATAATTAAAAAAGAAAAACATGTTATTCCATCTTCTATCTCCAAGATATTCCAAAGACTTTCTCCCATGCCAGGCATATAATCCCACCTTCCCTGGGTCTTTCAGAATTCCCAGTATCGGGGGGCGGAGCCAAGATGGCGGAGTAGAAAGACGCACATACACATAGCTCTGAACCCACAACCCATAGAATGGCTACAGGGAAGTAACTCACAGCGAATTCCGCACCCAGAGGCCACGGAACATTGGAGCGAGGGTGATTTCTGTTCCAGAGAGACCTGCAAACCTCTCGCGGGGGGTCCTTCGCGCTGCGGACTGGGCGCGGGGACTGGGAGCTGAGTGCAGCCCTGCCGCGGCCGCGGCACCGAGAGGAAAAGATCCGAGCAGGCTTCACAGACAGGATCTCCAGCGGCCACGCGGGTCCCTCCACCCACAGAGGGATCTGCAAACCTCTGGTAAAAGGTCCGTCGAGCTGCAGACACAAAGCCCAGCCCAGACCTGCTGCGGCCACGGCTGCGGCACCGAGAGAAACAGATCCGAGCAGGCTTCAGGGACTGGATCTCCAGCGGCCGCACAAGTCCCTCCACCCACAGGTGACAGGGGTGGGTGAGAGAGTCTCTTTGGCGGGTCGAGAGGGGAGTGGGGTGCCCCCATAATTCAGGCCCCCCCCCCGGGAGGTAGAAGCTGAGAGGCGGCTGCAGACAGGGGCTCCCCAAGCGGGCGGGAGCTTGAATCCATTGCGGAAGGTTTGCGCATAAACCCCCTGAGGGAACTGAGCCTGAGAGGTGGCCCTGCCCCGATCTCAGCACCAGATCATAATCTCATACTGAATAGCAGCCCTGCCCCCGCCAAAAGCCCTGAGGCTGGAAGCAGCATTTGAATCTCAGACCACAAACACGGGCTGGGAGGATCAGGAGGTGAGGTGGGTGTGAGGAAAATATTCAGAGGTCAAGTCACTGGCTGGGAAAATGCCCAGAAAAGGGAAAAGAAATAAGACTATAGAAGGTTACTTTCTTGGCGAACAGGCATTTCCTCCCTTCCTTTCTGATGAGGAAGAACAATGCTTACCATCAGGCAAAGACACAGAAATCAAGGCTTCTGTGTCCCAGCCCACCCAATGGGCTCAGGCCATGGAAGAGCTCAAAAAGAATTTTGAAAATCAAGTTAGAGAGGTGGAGGAAAAGCTGGGAAGAGAAATGAGAGACATGAAGTCAAAGCATGAACAGCAGATCAGCTCCCTGCTAAGGGAGACCCAAAAAAATGTTGAAGAAATTAACACCTTAAAAACTAGCCTAACTCAATTGGCAAAAGAGGTTCAAAAAGCCAATGAGGAGAAGAATGCTTTCAAAAGCAGAATTAGCCAAATGGAAAAGGAGATGCAAAAGCTCACTGAAGAAAATAGTTCTTTCAAAATTAGAATGGCACAGATGGAGGCTAATGACTTTATGCAAAACCAAGAAATCACAGAACAAAGAGAGAAGAATGGAAAAATGGAAGATAATGTGAAATATCTCATTGGAAAAACAACAGACCTGGAAAACAGATCCAGGAGAGACAATTTAAAAATTATGGGACTACCTGAAAGCCATGATCAAAAGAAGAGCCTAGACATCATCCTTCATGAAATTATCAAGGAAAACTGCCCTGAGATTCTAGAACCAGAGGGCAAAATAAATATTCAAGGAATCCACAGAACACCACCTGAAAGAGATCCAAAAAGAGAAACTCCTAGGAACATTGTGGCCAAATTCCAGAGTTCCCAGGTCAAGGAGAAAATATTGCAAGCAGCTAGAAAGCAACAATTCAAGTATTGTGGAAATACAATCAGGATAACACAAGATCTAGCAGCCTCTACATTAAGGGATCGAAGGGCATGGAACAGTATATTCCAGAAGTCAAAGGAACTAGGACTAAAACCAAGAATCACCTACCCAGCAAAACTGACTATAATACTTCAGGGGAAAAAATGGTCTTTCAATGAAATAGAGGATTTTCAAGTATTCTTGATGAAAAGACCAGAGCTGAAAAGAAAATTTGACTTTCAAACACAAGAATGAAGAGAACCATGAAAAGGTGAACAGCAAAGTGAAGTCATAAGGGACTTACTAAAGCTGAACTGTTTACATTCCTACATGGAAAGACAATATTTGTAACTCTTGAAACATTTCAGTATCTGGGTACTGGGTGGGATTACACATGCACACACGCTCACATACATAGAGACAGAGTGCTCAGAGTGAATTGAAAAGGTTGGGATCATATCTTTAAAACAAAATGAAATCAAGCAGTGAGAGAGAAATATATTGGGAAGAGAAAGGGAGAAATTGAATGGGGCAAATTATCTCTCATAAAAGAGGCAATCAAAAGACTCATTAGTGGAGGGATAAAGAGGGGAGGTGAGAGAAAAACATGAAGTCTACTCTCATCACATTCCACTAAAGAAAAGAATAAAGTGCACACTCATTTTGGTAGGAAAACCTATCTCACAATACAGGAAAGTGGGGGATAAGGGGACAAGCAGGGTGGGGGGGATGATAAAAGGCAGGGCATGAGGAGGAGAGTGCAATTCGAGGTCGACACTCATGGGGAGGGATAGGATCAAAAGAGAATAGAAGTAATGAGGGACAGGATAGGATAGAGGGAAATATAGTTAGTCCTATACAACACAACTATTATGGAAGTCATTTGCAAAACTACACAGATATGGCCTATATTGAATTGCTTGCCTTCCAAAGGGAAGGGGTGGGGAGGGAGGGAGGAAGAGAAGTTGGAACTCAAAGTGTTAGGATCAACTGTCGAGTAATGTTCTTGCCACTAGGAAATAAGAAAAACAGGTAAAGGGGTATAGAAAGCTATCTGCCCCTACAGGACAAAAGAGAAGATGGAGACAAGGGCAGAGAGGGATGATAGAAGAGAGAGCAGATTGGTCATAGGGGCAATTAGAATGCTTGGTGTTTGGGGGGGGAGGGGATAAAAGGGGAGAAAATTTGCAACCCAAAATTTTGTGAAAATGAATGTTAAAAGTTAAATAAATAAATTTAATAAAAAAAAAAATAAAAAAAAATAAAAAAAAATAAAAAAAAATAAAAAAAAAAATAAAAAAAAAAAAAGAATTCCCAGTATCTTTTGAAAGCTCAGTTCAAGTGCGTCCAAGTCCTATTTTCATTACGAGTTGATATGCCGACCATGCAAATCAAATGAGTTTGTAGGTAGTGTGTATATGCTTCGTAATTACTTAGATAAAAGCGTAAATGGCTTTTAGTCCTTTTCAGTGGCATCCCTCCTTCCACGCAGTGGAGATGGTATTGAGACAATCATAGTTTAAGTCATTTTATGAATATTAGCTTAACCGTTGGTAATTTCAGTGTACGATGACTGAGAAATTGCTCTGTTATTGCAAAAAATCCTTAACACCCTTAATGAAGTCACCACAATAAGGGAGAAGACAAAATAAAATTCTAGTGAAACTGAAAGATAGCTTAGAGGGATCGATCATTGTTGGTTTCACTACGTGCTCCAAAGCAACAAGATCCATCTTTCCACATAATTGGCCATCACATACAGCAATGATTACGACAAGTCTTTATAAAAAGACCACCATGAAGATAATTGTTACCTCCATGCCAATAATGTGTTGAATAGAGCAAAGAAGAGACCTTCTGTGAGAAATAAAGAGGTATTTATTCAAATCATAACTTCTTTTGATGTTTAGTGACTTCAGAAGAAAGATGGAAGAAAAGGGGACTCTAGAAGGTATGCTGAAAAACATAACTCACGTTTGAGAAATGAAAGACAACAAAGGCTTTTACGATGATTTAGAATATTTCTCTGTCTGCATGTCTCTTCTGATGATTTTTTTCCAGAAGAATTTGAAGGTAACTACCCAAAGCAAAACAAAACCACACACAAAGAAGAAATGAAATTGGTTATTATGAGAAAAGAAAAGATTGATTCCTGGAAATGACATCAGAATCAGCTGACTACAGTCTGAATATAGACTAGTTTGTTTTTTTTTTTTTAATGGCAAAAATAAACTTCTATTCATAAGGGAATTATATGGTGATATAGATGCCCCAGCATCTATGGTGGTCCAAGCCATGAACAGAGAGCAAGTAAGACCATTGAGTAATATTGAGTACACCCATTTTCATAGATATAGTTGCAGAGAACAGAAGGGTGAAACAAATTGTTGATTAAGGAGCTGCAGAAGTAAGAACACATGTATAGATCTTACGCCATACGATTCAATGAAATAAAATGAAGTGAAGGTGAGCTGATTGGCAAAGGGAAGGAGTAATTATAATTCCTATCTATGTACAAGTGAAACAAAGTGGTCAACTGTGGCTTAATAAGGAGACTTTCTCATGAAAAGTTTTCCTAAAAATTGCAAAACTATCTGTTTTCAAAATGAAAGTTTTAATTAAAACTTCACAATGAAGACATGTTTATTAACTTTTATTCATGTTTCCTTATCATATCTAAATCACTCAGATTACAAGCCTTTGACCCAAAATGCTTAATCATTTCATCTTCCCTGAGTGATTAACACATTCAATACATATATTTTTAAGGCATTTTAGTAGTGTCTTTAAAAAAAATGAAACATTTGCTGTATTGAATGTTGACTGCATTACATTTATCATGTTGGCTCTGGGAGGTCCTTAGAATTAGGCACGTTTTATAAAGGGAGAGAAAGATGCCATAGATATGCAATACCTTTTAAGTTTCTAATCTTAGTTGAAGAAAACACGCATACAAATAGAAACTAATAACTAAATTAGGATGTAATTCTTTATATTATATGTGATGACTTTGCCAAAGATTTCTCTACAGTATTGAATAAAAAAGATGTGTTGATATGGGTATGGCTTTTTGTGTTTATATAGATGTTGAAGACGTTCTAAAAAAAAGCAGAAGGATCACAGAAAGACTGTGTTTTAAGTGTTAAGATGCCAGTACCATGGGAAAACAATCAGAGGAGATAAAACTCATGTCTAAGAACTGGTTAATGAGGAAACAGAATTCATTTTAAAGAATATGAGCGGCACTAGTCACGGGTACATAAAATGTGTTCATTTATGTATGGCTACAACTGAGGACGTAACAGATGGCATAGGATAGTTGATCCATAAAAACATAAGTACATTTGCCTGCATAAAATTTAAGTATCTGGCAATTGTTCTTCCAGTAGAGGTGTTACCTCCGCAAATTTGCATGGAGTGTTTCTTGTGTTAAGAAGAACACCACGGGATTAATCCCATCCACTGTAATCTCCAATTGTAGTGATCTCTCCCTTTTATAAATACTTATGTGTATATCATTCCCTCAATAGTTGTTTATGTGTTATCTTATATTAAAAATGAAATTCCTCTATTTTGCATTGGCTTCCTATTGAGGCTACAGATTCTTCAAGGAGAAAGGGCATGTCTTACACAAAGCCTTTGCAACCTATTGAGGACTTACTATAGTGCAATTAGCATAATTAACATGCACTAGTTGATGATGTAAGTTTTGAACAAGGAAGAAGCTGTAATTTGACTGAAAGCTGACATACTGAAAACTTGCATGCTCTGGGACATTAGACGAAAAAGGGTGCCAGTTTTCCCTGATCACAAATAAAATGAGGCAATTTGTACTGCCAAAGATGGACTCCAACTTATTGCTTCCTTGCTTTACCTTCGAGGGCTCGGTCCACACCTAGTTTTTTGACTGCAGCCTGAAGCCAAAAGCTTTGGAAGGTTAATATTTCCATCAATGTGCTCCTAAAAGAAGGAGGGAAATGAAGACAATGAGTGATAGGGGAGTTAAATGGAAAACAAAACTTATTTCTTTGCTATACTGATTTCTGAAACTTAGAAAAATTTCTGAAACATGAAAATGCAAAAGAAAAAAGTTTCCATAGGAATGAGACTGGCCCTCACAATAATTTCTTAGTTAAGACAAGTAAACTGAAATGAACCAGGTGAAGAGAACACTTTTTTAAAATTAGGAAGTGCTTATGAAAATGTGGGAGGCCGTGATTAGTTTTACATAATTGGGAATGGTCAGTCACTATGTTTTTGGAGCAGAGACAGTAGCATTTATTAAGTGTCTAATATATGCCTAAAATAAAGGCCACAAAGCTAAGAGATTTACAATTATTATCTCTTTTGATTCTTACACCAATCCTGGGAAACAGCTGTTGTTATTATCCCCCAAATGAGAAAGATTAAATGACTTGTATCACACAGATAGCATCTGAGGCAACATTTGATATCAGATCTTTCTAACCCCAGGCTCAACTTTCTATCCATAATTCCTTCAAAGTACCTCTAAGTGGAAAAGAATCTCATCCTCAAAAATTCTGTTTTTGACCACATTGGCTTAAATTTCACTTACTTTATCACGTATGATGGGTACTAGGTTGAAAATATGTTTTGAAGAACATCGCTATTATCCACTTCCATACTTTTTTGGTTGGCATAATGATGAATAGCATACATAATTACATACAAATATGGGAAAGCAACCGAGAATGGAGAAATCTACTTGATGGTAATAAAGTGAACTCTTTAGGAAAATTTGACTGCAATGTTATTCTACGCTTAACTTTGCCTTCATTGTAACAATTTCCAAAAATAATAATAGTAACAATACAATAATTATATATGGAATATGTATTTTGCCATTGAGGGCTCTGGGAAATTGAAAATTTGTTTAAAAAAATCAGACTAGAAAAACTCAAAGTGCTTTAGTCCAAATGTCACCTTGCAACAATTTTAATTTTAGCTTAACTTTCAACTCATGGCAAAATCCACAAATAAATCTTTCGTTTTCTTCTTCTTGTTCTTATTCTTCTACTGCTAGTACTACTGCTAATACTCGTACTCCTGCTACTAGAATTACTGCTACCACTACTATCACAACTACTCGTACTACTTTTACTACTACAATAATAAAATTACTTCTACTGCTAACATGCTGTGAAAAGGAATTCTTTCAAAAATGACAAAGTATAAGTAATCCCTGTCTTGTAGGAACATTTTTCTAGTTGAGTTACAAAGACTTAGAAAAAAGAAATGATAGTTTGATAACAGATGTGAACACCATAATGAATATACACTTAAATCCTAAATTATGTGCTATCTGATGACACGTGGAATTCAGGAGATTAAGAAGTCAAGACAGGTGAAAAGTCCAAAAAGGAGCCTGGGAAAACATTCAGTCAAAAGTCTCTTGAAGTTGAAGAGTAGAGTAGGAGGAGTTGTTGTAGTAGTGGTAGAGGTAGTAGTGGTAGTAGTAGTAGCAGCAACAGTAGTACTATTAGTACTAGTAGTAGGGGTAGCATTGGCAGTAGCATTAGTATTAGTAGTAGTAGTTTTCAGAACGTTTATAATATTGGTGAAAAAAGAGAAACATCATACTGAATATACTTTTCATTAATCAGGGACAAATTATTAATTGCGTAATTTGATTTTAGTTTTATTTTTTTCCTTCTGTAGTTTTTTCTGATCTTCATTATCAATTCGATAAAATGATGTGACTTGCTGTGGAACTACTGTCTGCAATTGATATTTGAGGGAAAGACGAAATTTTGTTGCAGGTATCTGACTTTAGCCTGATAGAAATATGTCCAAATAATTTCTATTACTGATTTCATAAAACAAGATTAGCTTCCAGAGTCTGCAATTTTGGACACTGTGCAAGAATAAGTGCCAAAGCAATAAAAAAAAAATGGATATAAATGAAAAAATTCTAGGGAAGCACAATTAAAAAATAAGATCAGTAACACACAAAAGTTAATGCTACATGCATAAACATAATCCTTTTGAACAGAATTACTGTCCTCAATTTTACAGAAAAGTGGTGGTTCGTGTTTGGAATTTCACTAAAAATATGATACAATCTTTAGTGTTTCAAAAGTTAGTTCAGAGCAGTCTGAGTTGCAACTACTCGGATTGTTCAGCATGGTTACATTCTTGTAAAACATGTAGTGGTAATATGCTCTAGTATCTCAAAAGAGATGTCTGATTTGAATTGTGATATTATTCCTAGCATGACATTGTAGAATTTTTCTTAAGTTTTAGCACTTCAAATAATTTATTCCATTACAGTATTAAAATGGAACATTAGGAATATTGTTAGAACAATAAATTTATCAGTACTTCTGCATTAATGATTTCCCCTATCAATATTTATTGTCAAAATTTCATGCAGTACATAATTTCTTTCAGCAAAGTGAGCCATCTAGCCTAAAAGATGATTTTAAAATTTTATTTGTATAATTTAATTTTTTATTTTATTTTTTATTTAAGATTATTGTCATTTGTTTATTTCATTACGCTTATTTTATTTCACTAATTTATTACATTCATATTAACTTAGAGACTATTATGTCATTATTTTCTTATCATATGTCATATTATTGGTTCTCATGCTCCTTTCTTACATAGCAGAATTTTTACAATAAAGTTAAAAATGTCTACCTGCTGAAAATTCAAATTCCTCAATTATTTTGATCAAAATTACTTTAACTTCCATTTCTGAAAGTTAAATGCTTATCAGATACATTATTTAAAGATCTACCTCTGCTCAGCTTTCTCATTTTCATATTTACATATTTGCTTTTTAAATTGGTTACATTCACTGATTTAACAATTTTTTTCTCTCTTCTATCACAAGAACTTCCTTTTTAGTATCAGCATAAACTCTATTGAAGAGATCAAGAAACTGTACCTGGGCAAGACTCAATAGCTTTTCTTGAAGGATGACTGTCTTTTGGGTGTCTTCATGCTGTAGCTGAAGGAACATATTTGAACACTGAATTTGGGCACGTATTTCTTGGATAAGGTCGTTTTGGACAAGATGTATTTTTGCGTATTTTTTCCCAATATATTTATTTACTTTTAATCTTCAACATGCATTTCCACAAGATTGTGAGTTTTAAATTTTCTCCCCATCTCTCCCCTCCCCCACCCCAAAACAGTGTACATTCTCATGACCCCTTCCCCCAGTCTCCCCTCCCTTGTATCACACCCCTTCCTTCCCATATCTCTATATTCTCTCTTTTCCAGTAGGGCAAGATACATTTCTATACCCCATACAGTTTTCTACACCCCATTACCTGCATTTCTTATTTCCCAGTTATGTGAAAAAACAATTCACAAGAGTCATTTCTAAAACTCCTCAAAACTGATTGTTTGTAATTACTTCCTCCTCCCATTTACCCTCCCTTCTGTCATCTCCCAAACCCTACTTATCCCTTTCCCCCGTACTTTCCTGTAGTGTAAGATAAATTTTCATGCCAAATTGAGTTTGCATGTTCTTCCCTCTTTAAATCAAACGTGATGAGAGCAAGCTTCACTTTTTTCCTCTCACCTCTGCCTTACCTTAATTTTATTTATTTAGATATCATCCCTTCCTATTTAAGTCAATCTCTGCCCTCTCTCCCTCTCTCTCTCTCTTCTCTCTCTCTCTCTCTCTCTCTCTCTCTCTCTCTCTCTCTCTCTCTCTCTCTCTCTCTCTCTCTCTCTCTCTCCCTCTCTCTCCATATATACATATATATTTACTTATGTGTGTGTGTGTATGTGTGTGTATAATCCCTTCCACTACCTAAATACTGAGAAGAGTTTCAAGAGTTACAAATATTATCATTCCGTGTAAGAATGTAAATATTTCAGGTTAGTATATAACTTATGATTTCTCTTCACTGTTTACCTTTTTATACTTCTCTTGATTCTTGTGTTTGAAAGTCTAATTTTCTATTCAGCTCTGGTCTTTTCGTCAAGAATGCTTGAAAGTCCTCGATTTCATTGAATGACCATTTTTTTCTCTTAAAGTGTTATATTCAGTTTCACTTCCTAGGTGATCTTTAAGTTTAGTCCTATTTTCTTTGACATCTGCAATATCATATTGCAAGCACCTTGATCCCGTAATGTAGAAGCTTCCAGATCCTGTGTTGTCCCCATTGTATTGCTGCAATACTCAAATTGATTCTTTCTGGCTGCTTGAAATATTTTCTCTTTGACCTGGGATCTCTGGAATTTGCCTACAATATTCCTAGGTGGGTTTTTTTTTCAAGTCACTTTCAGGAAGTGATTGGTGGATTCCTTCAGTATTTATTTTGCCCACTGGTTCCCGAATATCAGGGCAAGTTTCCTTGATAATTTCATGAAAGATGATGTCTAGGCTCTATTTTTGATCATGGCTTTCAGGTAGTTCCTTAATTTTTAAGTTGTCTCTCCTGGACCTGTTTTCCAGGTCAGTTGATTTTCCAGTGAGATATTTCACATTATCTTCTTTACTTTTCATTGTTTTGGTGGTGTTTTGTAATTTTTTGGTTTCTCATCAAGTCAATAGCTTCCATCTGCTCCTTTCTGATTTTTCAAGGACTATTTTCTTCAGTGAGATTTGGAACCTCCTTTTCCATTTCACTAATTGTGCTCTTTAAAGCATTCTTCTCCTCATTGGCTTTTTGGGCTTCTTTAGCCATTTGAGGTAGTCTATTTTTAAAGGTGCTAAATTTTTCAGTATTTTTTTGGTTGTCTTTTCGCAAGCTGTTGACTCGTTTTTCATGATGTTCTTGCATTACGCTCATAACACTTCCCAATTTTCCTCCACCTCTCTTAGCTGATTTTGAAAATCATTTTTGACCTCTTATATGGCCTGAGACCACTGCATATGTATTTTAGAGGTTTAGGATGTAGAAGACTTGACTTCCCTTGATGGTATGCATTGTTGTTCCTCATCCAAAGAATGGAAGAAATACCCGTTCACAAAGAAAATAGTCTTTTATACTCATGGTTTTTCCCTTGTTTGAACTTTTCCCCAGCCAGTTTCTTGACTTTTGAATCCTTTTTCAAGAGGAGGGTCTACTCTGGTTACATGTAAGTTCTCAGTTCCTGCGAGGTGGCAAAAACAAGGGGGAGGGATTGATTCCTCTCCTGGCCTCTGGTCTGGTCAGTGAGCAGTATTCCCTCTACAGAGACTCCACTAGCTCCACCACACCAGCTACCATTCCTTCTAACCCCAAGGTCCCCACTCAGGATTGAGATCCACATCAGTTTCTCAATTCACCCAGGGGTTTAGGCCAGGGCTCCAACAATGGAAGATGCAGCTGCAAGGGTCCTGCACCTAGACTGCTGCATTCCCTTCTCACCCAAATGAAAGAGCTTTCTCACTGACCTTTGAAGCTGTCTTTGGCATTTGTGAGTTGAGGAATATGGGACCTGCAGCTGCTGCTAGTGCTTTCTTGAGGCCTGCTCCAGTCTTGTCCCTGTCACTGTGCTACCTATTCTGTGGTTCACTCTGCACAGCATGACAGACCTTTTCTGTGGACTTCAAGGCTACTCAGGGCTGGAAATCTCTTTCAATCTGACATTTTGTGGCTTGTGCTGCTCTCGAGTTTGTTTAGATTTAATTTTTACACGTATCTAATGGGCTGTGGGAGGAGAGTGCTAGAGGTGCGTGCTTCTACTCCAGCAGCTTGACCATGCCCCTTTGACAACGCATTTGATCGGTTCATCCTTTTCCTGTCAATTGTGTTTTCAAATTCCTTTTGCCTTCTGTTTTGCATGGTGTAATTCTCTCTGTATGCTTTCTCAAATGAATGTCTTTTTTCTGAGGGAATCATGTACATGGTACACCTCTTTTTCTAACCTAGTGGTTATGTTCACCTTTAGAGAGCTCTTAACAAAGGGAACCACGGTTTTCTCTTAGGCTAGAAAAGTCATGACTTAGTTTGTGTTGTAAACGAAGCTATTCTTCACGTTGTCCCTGAAAGGAATGTTCAAGAGTTCTCTCTGATGTCCCATTTGGCTCATGAGCATGAACAGCAAAAATCAGAAGGGAACAGTATGATGCAATTTCTTTCTCTAGACTGCTGTCCTTCCCTTTGCATTGTTTAATTTAGAGTTCAGCGCTGCATTCCCAGTTGTCAGAACTTTTATTTTTTCCACCCTAGTGGAATATGAATTTAATTAATGCTTCTTTATTCAGTTGTAATTCCTTTTGAAGTTCATCATTCTTTGCTTTTAAAACTTCAATGTCTTCTACATATTGATTTTATTTTTCCTGATCCTTAATTGTTTCTGCGTCTACATCCACTTTGAACATGGCAAATTCATCCTGTATGATTCCATTTTTATCCAAAAGATATTTTTCTTTTTCATTCCTAACAGGAACCCAAACATAATAAACAGAAAATATGTTAGTGAAAATAAATTCATGAATTATGAGTTTTGCTTAGAAATTCAAAATCAACCCCAGGAGGCCAAGATGGATAGTGTTTTCGGTAAACTGAGGAAGTTTCTTCTATTTCACATTTCTGTCAGACTCAATTTTCCTAAAGAACAGGTCTTAAAAGTGCTTCATCAGTCAGAAAATATGGACTGTAATTTTAAGCCCACAAAGCTGTCTGCTTTCGGTATATTTGATTTCTTTTGCACTATCCATTCTATCCCACACGGATTAGTCACGATGTTACAATAAAAATAGCAAAACCTAATTATTTATGTGGGCCTTCTACGGTTTTTCAAAAGTACTTTCAAAACATCATGTCACCTAAAACTTTGATGAACCTTTTGAGAGACATATTTGTAGTCATCCTCCCCATTTTGCTGATGAGGATTTATGAATGAAGTATCCCACACCAGAGACAACATTTTTTAGGCTTGCTTACCATGAGGAACCAGATGATAGTCACAGTCCCTATGAAGTGACATGCCTTTAGCGACCCTTTATTATTGTGATAAGTTGATGGAGATCTCACATTTTCAAACTTTTTATTAAGCAATCGTCTCTGTTTTCATCAACTATTAATTATCTCTGGGACATTACCAGTCTATGAGAGACTTATACAAGTTCACATACTTGAAGGTGGGAGGGAAAGATTGGGATGGAAAGCAAGGCAAATGGACCTGGCAGTACAAATCACACCTTCCTGTTGGATGCAACAAATACTCCATAAAGAGAACAGTTCTGGTCTTTCAAGGAACAGGTGTGCCACCTACACAGAGAGATGGAAAAGGGACACTAACCTGAACGTGAATCCCTGCTATCAGAAGAGCTCGAGTTGCTGCTGCTGCTACCCCAGCCTGAGGAGCTGCTGCCACCGCCGTCACTGCTGCTGCTCTTCTGGCTCAACCTTGTGCCCCGCACTCCCCCGCCCCCCGCATGTCCTTGGACACTTGTGTTTTCACAGTGTGACATTTCCTGGGTCTCTTTCCCACACCATAACGTATTTTTCTATTTCTCTCAGGATTGATGCTTTTAGTGTTTCAAAATCAATTTCTATGTCATCAGAATTAGAATTCAGTAAAGATGGCTCTCCTAACTCTGTTATATGGACGACTCACACAAGTTTATCTCTGCGGCGTTTGTTGATAGCCAAGCTTAACTGCCTTTTTTCATCATAGTTCCTAGGCTTAGCATTATCTTCCTCCGCAGATTTATTGCCAACATTTGTTCCTTGAAATGTTTGGCAGGCTATTTTTCAGCTTTTTCTGTAGTTGTTTGCTTAATTTTTTTTCCTCTCACTTTCATCTTTATTGATACATTTTTTTTTTGTTTCTTTCTGCTTCTCTCTTTTAGATCTTTTATTCTTTTTCTTCAGCTTTTGGTAAGGTCCTTCAGACAGAACTTGCAGGTGTTGATGAACACATTTAAGCTGCTCCTGCAGTTTTTCACTCTCTCATCAGGAGACTCTCCAAAAGAGTTGTCTTCAAAGGAAGCATCTGCTGGGGATGGAAGCTCAATTCCAGGTGGACAGTCTCGGGTGGGTAAAGGTGGGAACTTCTAAATCTTAGAGTTCTCACGAGACCCCCCAGGAAACGACTGGGAATCGAGGTGAACCGAGCTATCTCGTGTATTTCCGCCTCTTCCCGTGAGAAACGTGATGGGAGAGAGCTCTCCCCGCCCTCGACATTGTTCCAGATCTGGGCACACTATTGTTATCTAACAGCCCGGAATTCAGAAGCAAACTATGCTGCTGGAGGGTTTAAGTAGGATCAGGAAAGCCTGAAAGCTCTCTTGGGCGGAGGGACACGGAGTGGTGAGGACAACAAGGCTCAGCTTTTCCTCTCTCTTCTCTCCCCTCCCCCTCTCTCCCCACTTATACTTCTACTTCCAATCTCTTATTGTAAGATCTTTGCCTCCTTGGGAGATTCTTCGTTCCCTCCTAAGGAAGAATTCCCCTGCACTTGTAAGTAGACCCTGAAATAAAGCTCAACCCTTGTTCGACTCTGGAACGTCCTTTCTCTCATACGAGCATCCGGTTTGGCCAACCGAAGACCTCGGGATAGAGGTAAGAAGACTCGGGTAGCCCTCAGGCCTCTAGGCCTGGCAAGCATCACTGCTACTTTCTCTACAGAATGCTTTGGTGACATCCTTTTCTATATAGCACATAGACATTCTTGCAATGGGTTCATCTGTGATCTTGGAAACTGAATCTCAAAAACATCTGAAGTGTTCTTGCCATCACTACCACCTCAAGATCTGGTGGGTTATACTTGCAGCAATTCATAAACATTAACTGAACATCTGCAGCAAATTCACGTGCATCCTTACATTTCTGGTTATACCTTTTTCTTTAGTTGTGCCAAGGTCCATTGGATTTTTGACAACATCATTGTACTTATGGAGTCCTAGAGCAGTACTGGCAACAGGCTTATGGAAAGGTCAAGTATATGCTACTTCGTCCTTTGAAAACATTTCTTCAAGAATTTCATTACGGTATTTTAATTACTCAGTTAATTTAACATGTTCCCAACTCTATATTTTTGCTGAGAATCTGGTATGATATTCTTCACTACTTTTTCTATTACAAGTGGTATTTTAGCAGATTTGTGCTCAACCAGGCTTGATGAAGATTCACTACTTGCTATATCTATCCACGTTATACAGGTTGTAGTATCTGCTTTCCTTTTCATACCCCTTTTCACTTATGTTACAGCTTGTGTGTTATAGCTTGGTGGAGCTAGTTTAGCAATGTGCAATGCAGAAAATAACGTCTGAGGACATAGAGGAGATGGAATCACTTGCTGTTTAGCTACCTTTTCTGATGCCTTAGGGAATGGTTTTTCTTTCATAGTGGAAACTCCTGAAGATTGTTGAGTACCTTTTCATTTTTTTTCCTTTCCACCTGCCACTAGTTGTTCTGAAGGCATTTGAGACAGTTTTTGCAGAAACAGTTTCTCTAAGACTTGTGTCATTAGAACAATGTCATCACCTGGCTTGCAAAACAATTGCAAAACAATATTTTCAAGTCTTCTATACATTCTGAGGCTTCCGCATAGTATTTATGTTCCAAGAGCTTTAGGAGGCTGTAATAATCTGGGAGAGTGAGCTTGGCCGCATCCACAGTCTGCTGGAAGGGTAAAGAGAAACTGTGCTGCCATAGAGCCTTCAGGACAACCTTCTGCAGTTACTGCAGTTGGTTTGTGAGGAGGACAGTCTTTCTGGCATTTATGTACTCTGGTGGAAGGGGGTTGGCAATAGCCATCTGTTGGCTTGACAGAGACATTCTGAACAGTTTTTTCCTGATGGAGTGTTGTCTTCCATGTATTTGTATCGCCACTCACCCATCGGCGTTACTGCTCACTCGAAATGGTGACCAGCCTGAGTCATTTTGGAAGTAGTAGCTTCTATTTCTTTGTTCACTCATGGAGGCTTATTCAGAATTCCATCTTGCAAAGAACTGACACTCAGACCCTGCCTTTGTCTTTGAGTGTCATTTTGCTCTTCAACCTGGGCAGAACAATATTGTAAAGTTTTTCATCACTTTTTTCTTTAGAATTCTGCAGAGACATTTTAACTTTAACTGGAATATAGAATGTGAAAAAGGATGGAAAAGAGATAAAAATTCTAAGAAAAGGAGGCTATTGAAAACGAAAGGGAATAAGGATATCATTTCAAAATTGTAAGGGACCCTCAACAACTATTCAGTCCAATTCATATCCATTGCTAGGTGTGTAACAGAAGTGCAGTTTACTCTTTTAGAAATATAGATTGTGAGAGCAGAAAGGGATACTAGCGATGAGTTAGCACGTCATGGAATAAATGAGGAATCAGAGGCCTGAAACAGGAAGCCATTTGTTGAAAATCATGTGGATAGCAATGGACTGAGGTAGGACTCAAAATCTGGTAAAAGTCACAGTCAGACGCAGATTTTGGACAATTTGTGTATGTACACATGCATATGTTTCTGTGTACATATATATAGGGGAACAGATATACACATATACACATATGCATATATACATATATATGCATGTGTGTGTATAGATATCTATATATATATATATAGATATATAGATATATACATATATAATGTAGGTATTCGGCAATTGTTCTTCCAGCAGAGGTACTAACTTAGCAAATTTATATGGAATATTTTTGGAGTTGGAAACCCAGTAATGGATCAACATCACCTGCGCTAATCTCCAACTATAATAATCTCTCCTTTATATAAATACTTACAGGTATAGCATTTATTTAATACTTCTTTAAATTCTACCTTGTATAATAAATGAACTTCCTCTGTTTTGTATTGGCTTCCCAGTGAGATTGAAAATTCTTCAAGGTAAGAGGCCATGTCTTACACCAAGTCTTTGTAACCTGTTCAGAATCTATCATAGTACTATTTGCATAATTAACAGTCACTGGTTGATGAAATAAGTTTTGATGAAGAAAGTAACTATCATTAAACTGAAGTCTTACATAGTGAACATTTTCATCATCAGGAAAATTAGACAAGAAATGGTGCCACTTTCCCCTGAGTGTGAATTAAATGACCAATTTCATGTTGTCAGAGATGGACTCTAAATTGTTGCTTCCTTGCTATGCCTTCGCACCTAAGACCATATATGAAGGCAGATCTTTGAAAGTCTAGGTTCAAATCTCTATACAAAATTCCCCAATGTATCTCCGAAAATTCTCACCATCCAAAGTTCTCTTTTTGACTGCTTTGACATAGATTTTGCTTAGTTTTCCACGTACGATGGATACTAGGTTGAAACTGTGTTTTGAACGTTATCAGAAATATCTATTTCTATAATTTTGGGCTGGTATCATGATAAATAGCCTACTACATAATACATGTAACTGTGGGAAAGCAACTGATTATGGAGAAAGGCATTTTATAGTAATAAAAGGAGCAGGTTGTGAGACTTTGACTGCCATGTTATTCTACGATTAACTTCACATTCATCGTAACAATTTCTAATACTAAAAATGTTGAGAATGAAATAATTTTATACTGAATTTCTATTTTGCCACTGGGTCTCTGGGAAATTGAAAATGCATAAAAAATAAGACCAGAAAAACAAAAAAATGCTTTAGGCCCATTATTGCCTTAGAACAAATTTAATGTTGGGTAAACTTTCAATTCATGATAAAATCGACAAATAAACATTTACTTTCCTTGTTCTTATTTTTCTACTACTAGTACTACTACTGCTAGAACAACTACTACAACTTCTTTTACTATTACAGTAATAACACTTACTTATACTGCCAACACTCTGGGAAAAGTAAGCTCTATTGAGTAAATGAAGAATAAATAATTCTTGTCCTCAAGGAACCACAATCTAGTTGAAAAAAACAGACTTAGAATCAGGACATGATAATTTGTTAACAGATGTGAACACCATAAGGCAATCAGTATAAAGTTAACCACTAAATTATGGTTTGTCCAAATCTAAGTGGAATTCAGGAGATTAAGAATTCAATAGGTATGAAAAGTTCAAAAAGTGTTATGGCAAAAGAATCATACTTTTGTAATTCAAAGGCACCTTGAAGTGAAGAGTAGATAGGTTTTAGATAGGTATACTAAATAGGGAAGTGTAACTAAGTGAGAAGAAGAGGGTGCTGAACGTATGGAGCTGGAAATCAGCATGATGAGGTCACTTTGATTAAGGTAGAAGATAATAATGAGATTCTCTACCTAATTACTTTCATTCTCAATGGCATTTTGCATGTGTAGTTTATATATTTACAAATTTTGACGAAATGACATTTTGCTTTTATTCAAGGAGTAGTTCGAAGAGAAGGAGACAAATAATTTCTACTTCACAGTGCTGTTTGGGGGAATAAATCAGGAAATAAATGTAAAGGTCTTTCTAAATATGAAGTATGATAGAAATGATTTACTTATTATTGGCAGTTGGAAAAACACCTGATTCTTTGTGTAAGGCTAGAAAAACAAAATTGGCAACCACATAAAGAGTGAATGCTGTGAAATGATTAAATATTGGGTGGGGCTAGGATGGAGGAGTAGGAAGATGCATATACTTTAGCACTTCCCCTACAGCCCACAAAATAACGGTAAAAAGGTCCCTCCACAAAGTGTAGAGCAACAGAAGTCTCAGAACAACAGAGCAAAAGAGGTTTCCAGTCAAAGGCAACCTGCAGGCTTACAGGAAAGGTCTATCTCACAGGACGCTGAGCAGAGCAGAGCTCAACCCTGGCCACGCGGCACTGGGAGGAAGAGGACCTGAAGAGACCTCTGGGAAGAGCTCCTAACAGGGAGGATCCCACTTACTTCAACCCACAAGCAACACAGAAATCACCCAAAGTCAATGGGGGAGGGATTTCCCAGCTGAGGAGAGGTAAAGGGATTTCTTCAGCAATAGCCCAAAGTGATGGCAGAGGCCAGGAGCAGACACGGGAAGCCACAGAGGGTGGGAAGTAACCTGGGTCCATTGTTCAAGAAGCTCAACTGAAAGCCTCTGGCAGTAGGGAGCAGCTGATCTAAACGTCATCCCTGAGCGATAGTAAATGGCTGTGAAAGTGCCCCAAAAAGGGAACAAATGTAAGACCATCAAAGGTTACATTCTTGGTGACCAGCTGTCTCCTCCCATCCTTTCAGACAAGAAAGAACAAGACTTACTGTCACAGGAAGTTAAGACCTCTGCCTCCAGGGCCTCCAAACTGAACTTAAAGTAGACTCAGGCAATGGAAAAACTCGAAAAGCAAGGTAGCACCTGGTTCAAGGACAACCACAAAAATGCTGAGGAAAATAAAACCTTTATAAAGAGACTGACTCGATTGAGAAAAGAGGTCCAAAAAGCCAGGGAGGAGAAGGAGGCAATAAAAAGTTGAATTAGGCAAAAGAAGGAGAAGGTTCAAAAGCTCAGTGAGCAAAACAGTTCTCTGAAACAGAGAACTGAGTTCAGGGAAATGAATGAGTGTAAGATAAACCGAGCAGTTGGAAAACAAACAAAAAAGAGTTTGAAAAAATACAAGATAATGTGAAACACCTCAATGGAAACGCAAATAACCTGGAAAATAGATCCTGGGAAGACGATATAAAAATTATTGGACTACCTGAAAGCCATGATCAAAAAAGGAGCCTAGACATTATCTTCCATGAAATTATTGAGGAAAACAGTGCTGATATTCTAGAACGAGAGGACTAAATAAACATTGAAAGAATCCACCTACCACCTCCAGAAAAACACCCGAAAAGAGAAACTCCTAGGAAGATCATGGCAAATTTCAGAGTTCCAAGGTCATGTAGGAAATTCAGCAATCAGCTAGAAAGAAAGAATTCGAGTGTTGTGGAAATACAATCAGGATAACACAAGATGTGTTAGCTTCATCATTAAGGGATTGAAGGGTTAGGAAAAGCATATTCTAGAAGTCAAAGGAACTGCGATTAAAACCAGGAATGAGCTACCCAGCAAAACTGAGTATAATACTTCAGGAGAACAAATGGTCATTCAGTGATATAGAGGACTTTGCAGCATTCATGTTGAAAAGACCTGAATTGTACAGAAAATTTGACTTTCAAACACAAAAATCAAGAGAAGCTTCAAAAGATAAACAGGAAAGAAAAGTCATAAAAAAACTCTCTAAATCTGAAGTGTTTATCTTCCTACTTGGAAGGAAATTATTTGTAACTCTTGAGACTATTCTCAGTGTTTGGGTAGGTGGAAGGATTGTATACACATGCACACATGCACACACACACACGCATTGACAAAGAGTACAGGCTGTGTTGAATCAGAAGAGAGGATATCTACAAAAATAATATATAGAAAAAACCGGAAGTGTGAGGGAGTAACATACTGGGAGGAGAAAGGAAGAAATGCAATGGGATGGGCTATAACTCATAAAGAGATAAAGAAAAATCTAGTTCAATGGAGGAGAAAAGGGAGAAGAGGACAGGGGGTAAGTGATGCTACTCTCACTACATTCGTCTAAAGGAGGGAAATTAAATGCTCACTCAAATTGGTATAAAAATCTCTGTTATACTAGAGGAATGTAGCGCAGGAGGCAACAAGAGGGGTGAGGGGAATGATAGAAGGGAGGGCAAATGGAAGAAGGGAATAACTAGAAATAAACACTTTTGGGAAGGAAGAAGGTTAAATGAAGGAATAAAACATAACGGGAAATAGAACAGGATACAGGGAAATATAGTTAGTATTAGAAAACATGATTATTATAGAAGTCTTCTTCAAAGCGGCCTGTATTTACTCTGTATTAAATTATTTGCCTTCTCATGGGGATGAGTAGGGAGGGAGGGAGGGAGAGAAGGAGAGAGGGATGGAAAGAAGGTTGAATTCAAAGCAGTAGAAAGGAATGCTGATAATTATTATTGCATATAACCCATAAACAGGTAACACAGGTAGTGAGGTAAAGAAATTTATCTTGCCCTACAAGATAAGACAGAAGATGGGGAAAAGGGAAGGGTGTGGTGTGATGGAAGGGAGGGCTCATTGAGTGAAGGGGTAATCAGAATGCAGGGAATTAGTGGGTGGGGGGACGGGAGAGATAGGGAGAATAATTGGACATGTTACAAAGTGATGTTAAAGCAGTTAACATTAAAACAATTGACAGAATTAATTACTGAGACTACACCAGAGACATCGTTAGATTGGGGAAATGCATTTTATTCTAAACCTCCTAGAGTCAGGTAACCTGGGGTAAAATGGGCATTGATGGAAAGGTTAAGGTTTGATTGGTAAACTTGTTTTTATGATCGTTATTTAAGTGGGAACTAAAACAGGTATAGAACGGCATGGAAGTCACTTAAGACTTCTCTCAAAAGATGTGCCTTAGCCAATGTGAAATTATAGTCATAACTGAAACCGTGGTCATTGCAACTTGCTATTTGAAGATGCTATGAGACTACTAAGTGACTGTTATTCTGAATCTAACTCCATATATGGATAGCAAAATAGTAATCTGAGCCTCCAATCCATGATGCCATTAAGCCTGTATAGGAATTGAAAAAGGTGATCTCATGGGAAGGGTGGGAGAGCGGCTGTACAGCCTGGGCTGAGGTAGGATTCTCCTGACTCAGTTTCCCCACTGATAGCTGGCAGACTCGAAGCCTCAGTGAATGCAAGTTGACAATCTATTCCTGCCTGAAACTGACAGGAATTTGGGGAGATTTGTTTTTCGCTGCAATGTCCTAACACTTAGTGGCAATTTCCTCTAGTCAAAAGGGTGGTAAGCCTAATACGAGATCAATTAAATTATAGCTTGTTGGTAGGGGAACATCCAAGGTCAAGTCTAAAATTAAGCTATTAGGCTTAGGAGTTTAGAACAACAACAGTAAGCTAAGGTCGTCTACTTCTTAGTAGGAATGTGGAGACAATTAGGACAAGGGCTTGTGAAGTTAGCATACATAGTTATCATTAGTATCTCAGTTGGATACTGCTAAAAAAAATTACATTGCGGTGTACATTGTGAACACTTTAAAAGAGATATCACCCGACCAAAGTTGGGAATTGTTTTGTGTGATATGAAATATGTTACAAATGAAAAATTAAAAAAATTATTAAATATAATATAATTTAATATATTAAAATTCAAGTGTACAGTTGGTGGAGTTTTTATGTCTGGCTTTATGTGAGTGTAAATGACAGGCATAGTGTTCAGAAAATTTATAATATTGATGAAATAAAGGAAATAGCACACTCAACACACTTTCCGTTAACCAGTGAGAAATTACAGATTTTATGCATACATACATTACTTTTCCTTTGATCTAATTTCTTCTGTAGTTTTTTCTTATTTTCAAAATCAGTTCGATAAAATGATGCAACTTGTGAAACTACTGTCATGGACTGATATCACAAAGAATCAGCAAGTTCTTGTTGAAGCTTTCTTACTGTAACCTGAGTGAAATATTTCCAAATTATTTCTGTTCATGATTCCATGACATGATATTAGCTCATAAAAATACGAATACACTTTTAAAATGTACAGAAATTAATATTTTCTCTTTCAACTTAACTTCATTTATATATTCATAATTACCATAGATTTACAGCTAGAGATATCTTAAGGACTATTTAATACAAGCACCTCATTTTGCCAACATGAAAACTGAAGCCCAACGAAGTTAAATGAATTGCTCACGGTCCTAAAGGCAGTCATTGAGAGAGAAAAGGATTGGAACTTGTCTCCTGAGACTACAAACCTCAATTAACTATACAACTTCACCTCCACTCAGCATGGATCAAATGCTGTCTTCTTCTTGCTCAGTGTACTCCCCATTAAGCAATGCATTCAACCTGATTTCCCCATCACCTCTTTCAGAGAAAAATTAAAAGACCTCCAAAGTTACCTAGGGACTAAACTCTTTTATCTGAAATTGACATGGAAGGTGATGTAATGGAGTGGGAATAATCAATAGTTTTTATATTTGATAGAAACATTAGGGGTTTCCCCTTCCCTTTTTCAGAAACGTGAACTACTTTCTTTCTCTGCCCCTGCCTTTACAATGAGGAAGACATGCATAAGAAAGGGATGCATTTTCGTTCCTCTCATAGTTTCCCCTTGAGAATGAACATAGGCGCTGATATCCTTATCAGGCTTAGTAAAAGCATTTGACAAGTATGTTTTAGTTTGCTCGCAGCCAAAACCGCAACATATATCCTTGTTAACTACCTTTCACATGTTCAACTCTCTTTGCCAAGCCTTCAAAGCAATTCTCTTATCCATTAGAATGGGAATTACACGTCTGGCTGTAGCCAATGGACAGAGAAAATGGAAACAATAAAAATAGGGTAGTTTTCCCACTTATGTATACACAGTATATTGCAAGGTCAGTGTTTCTACATACTTAAGTATATTCATCCATATGCACATATCCATATGTCCAAATATGCACAGAAATACACAGTCACAAATGCATAGAGAGATATGCTACAAAATATCATCTTCACTTCACCATACAGTAAAGTATATGAATGCACTAATGAGTAAGAGAAAATGAAACCAAAAAATAAAAGAAACTAAAGCTTTTTTTTCTCTTATTAGATAATATTAAGTGCCTTGAAACACTAAATTTAAATAACGTCTAGTAAATTTTTGAAGGAAGCAGAAAGCAGAAAGATGGCAATAAAAACTTGTGAAAATAAAACTGACCTAATTAACTAAATTCATACAAGTAAACTGAATTGTAGTATGGAAGGACTGGATTCAAATTCATGACCACATATACTAAAAATAAAATTTAAAAATTTTTTTGTGACGTGTTTCCCCATTGAATTGATGATGAATCAGAGAGAATGAGAACTGCTAGTAGATTGTAAGGGGCAATGCATATTCAACAAATAAAAGGCAATGATTCTAGAAACTGCAATTTTGGACACTGAGCAAGGATAGTTATTAAAACAATAAAAAATACTGAGATAAAAAAAAATTAGTAGGGACGCCCAAACAATTAAAAAGTAAGATTAGTGAGGACACCTCAGGGGCTGAATCTGCAGTTGCAACAGTGAGGCCTCAGACCCCTTGGCCCACAGGCACCAAAGGCCAGTGATGGGGTTCAATCAGCAGACCAGGAAGGGAGATGGCTTCCCCATAGCTCTGGCAGCAGGCAGTGGCCACAGATCTTGCACAGCAGCCCCTATGGTAGCTCCCTTGTTGGAGCGTAAAAACCCCTGGGGCCATTGAAGAGCTGAGTCTTGCCTCTGCCCTGGGTGGAGGCCCTGGGCTAGCTGCTCTTTGCTTCACACTGAATGGTGGCCCTGCCATCCAGCCTATCTGAAAATCAGCCCCAAGTGCTGACTTGGGAACTCGAGGCCAAGTGCCAGTGGAGAGGTATCTGCTAAGATTCTTGGCATAGAAATCCCTCTCTGCATCCAGACCAGGACACGCTTCATTGTGCCACTTTGGAGGAAGTGAAATCTCACAGATTCCTGGAGAATACCCTACTCTTGACAAAGGACCCAAAAGTCAAGTAACTGGTTGGGAAAATGCCCAAAAAAGGGAAAAAATATAAGACTGTAGAAGGTCACTTTCTTGGTGAGCAGATGTCTCCTCCCATACATTTGGATGAGGAAAAGCAATGCTTACCCTGAGGGAAAGACATAAAAGTCAAGGCTTCCGTATCCCAAACAACCAAAATAAATATTCAATGGGCTCAGGACATGGAAGAGCTCAAAAAGGAATTTGAAAATCAAGTTAAAGGGGTGGAGGAAAAACTGGGAAGAGAGATGAGAGAGATGCAAGAAAAGCATGAAAAGCAGGCCAACACCTTGTTAAAGGAGACCCAAAAAAATGCTGAACAAAATAACACCTTCAAAAATAGGCTGACTCAATTGGCAAAAGAGTTTCAAAACGTCAATGAGGTGAAGAATGCTTTAAAAAGTAGAATTAGCTAAATGGAAAAGGAGGTCCAAAAGCTCACTGAAGAAAATAGTCCTTTAAAAATTAGAATTCAACAGATGGAGGCTAATGACTTTATAAGAAAACAAGGAATCTCAAAACAAAACCAAAAGAATGAAAATACGGAAGATAATGTGAAATATCTCATGGGGAAAAACAACTGACCTGGAAAATAGATCCAGGGGAGACAATTTAAAAATTTTGGGATTACCTGAAAGCCATGATCATAAAAAGAGCCTAGACATCATCTCTCATGAAATTTTCACGGAAAACTGCCCTGAGATTCTAGAACCAGAGAGCAAAATAAATATTGAAAGAATCCACGGATCACCACCTGAAAGAGATCCAAAAAGAGAAACTCCTAGGAACATTGTGGCCAAATTTCAGAGTTCCCAGGTCAAGGAGAAAATCTTGCAAGCAGCTAGAAAGAAAGAATTCAAGTACTGGGGAAATAAAATCAGGATAACAAAAAATCTAGCACCTTCCACATTAAGGGATCGAAGGTCATGGAATGTGATTATCCAGAAGTCAAAGAAACTAGGACTAAAACCAAGAATCACCTACCCAGCAAAACTGAGTATATTAGTTCAGGGGAAAAAATGGTCTTTCAATGAAATAGAGGACTTTCAAGTACTCTTGATGAAAAGACCAGAGCTGAAAAGAAAATTTGACTTTCAAACACAAGAACGAAGAGAAGCATGGAAAGGTAAACAGCAAAGAGAAGTCATATGGGACTTACTAAAATTGAAATGTTTACATTCCTACATGGAAAGATAATATTTGTAACTCTGCAAACTTTTCAGTATCTGAGTAGTTGGTAAGATTACACACCCACAGACACACACACACACACACACACACACACACAGCACAGAGTGAATTGAAGAGGATGGGATCATATCTTTAAAAAAAATGGAATTAAGTGGTGAGAGAGAAATACATTGGGAGGAGAAAGGGGGAAATGGAATGGGGAAAATTATCTGTCATAAAAGAGGAAAGCAAAAGACTTTTCAGTGGAGGGAAAAAGAGGGGAGGTGAGAGAAAAACATGAAGCTTACTCTCATCAATTCGACTAAAGGAAGGAATAAAATGCACACTCATTTTGGTATGAATACTGATCTTCAATACAGGAAAGTGGGGGAGAAGGAGATAAGCAGGGTGGGGGGGATGATGGAAGGGAGAGCATTGGGAGGAGGGAGCAATTTGAAGTCATCACTCTTGGGGAGCAACAGCATCCAAAGAGAGAATAGAAGCAATGGGGGGCAGGATAGGATGGAGGGAAATATAGTTAGTCTTACACAACACGACCATTATGGAAGTCATTTGCAAACTTACACAGACATGGCCTATATTGAATTGCTTGTTTCCCAAAGGGAATGGGTGAGGAGGGAGGGATGAAGAACAGTTGGAAGTCAAAGTTTTAGGAACAACTCTCAAGTATTGTTCTTACTATTAGGAAATAAGAAATACTGGTAATGGGGTATAACAAGTTATCTAGCCCTACAGTTCAAAAGAGAAGATCGGGACAAGGGAAGGAAGGGATGTTCGAAGAGAGGGTCGATCGGTAATAGGGGCAATTAGAGTGCTCAGTGAATTGGGGCGGGGGGAGGGGAGAAATGGGGAGAAAATTTGGAACCCAAAATTTTGTGAAAATGAATGTTAAAAGCTAAATAAATAAATTTTTAAAAAATCCAAAAAAAAAGTAAATATGTACTGGTTGACTTTGTAGCTGCAAAAAAAAAAAATAAGTTTATTAACACAAAAAATATTAATGCTTAGTGCATAATTATATTCCTTTTAATAGAAATACTGTCCTAAATTTTAAAGAAAAGTAGAGACTAGTCATTGGAATTCCACTAAAAATATGATTCACTCTTCAATGTTTCTAAAACTAGTTCAAAGGAGTATGAAGAAAAACTCGTCAGACTGATAAATATTTTAAAAATCTTATGAAAAGGGTAACGGTAATACTCACGAGTATCTCAAGGGAGATATGTGATTTTAATTGCTACATTATTCCTAGCAAAATTTTGTAGGATTCTTCAGAAGTTTTAGCATTTCAAATAATTTATTGTATTTCATTAAGAAAATGGAATATTTGGAAAGGAATGAGAATAATAAATTAATCAATATCTATGCACAAGAGATAACACTATCTATGCTAATGAAAAGAAAATTTCATTGACTATACAATTTCTTTAAGCAAAGTGAGTCATCTTACCTAAAAGATGATACTGACACTTTATTTTTTTATTTTGTTTTTATACTTTTATGTATTTATTTTTATTTATTTCTACATAAATATTTTCTTTATGAAAATTTATTTCTATTTAATAAAAATTTTAATTTGATATGTTAAGTATTTACTTTTATGAACTTAATTACCTGTATTTTACTGTATTACATTTCATTACTATTATTAAATTCACAATTACTTATGCATTTTTATGGTATTATTTTATCATACTATTGCTTCTCATTCTTCTTTCTTACATTTCAAAATTTTGACAATAAAAGTTAATAATATTGCGTGCCTGCTGAAAATTCAATGCTTAAATTATCTTCATCAAATCAATTTTGACTTTCATTTCAAAAAGTTAAATGTTTACCCAAGCAGAATTTTTAAAACCGTACCTCTCTTTCAGCCTTCACATTTTCATATATACACATTTGCTCTCTTAAGTACATACATTCACTGGTCAACACTTTACTTCTCTATTCTACCGTAAGAACTTGTTTTTCAGTGTCAGCACAAACTGTATTCAAGAGATCAATGAACAGTACCTGGGATTCACTCAAGAACTTTTCTTTAGTCATGGTTTTCTTTTGGGTGTCTTCAAGCTGTTGCTGAAACAACATATTTTCAATCTGGATTTGTGCTAATCTTTCTTGGATAGATTCCCATTTGATAATGTAACTGTTCACTTTCCCCTTTTTCAGTTGATTTGTGTGTTGAAGTTCCTTTTCTTCTGTTGGGCAAGGTTTAATTCTCTCTGTATGCTTTTTAAATGGGTGTCTTTTCCCTGAGGCAATCGTGCACCAGACAGCTAATTCTCTAAACTATTGGTTTTTCTTTCAGCTTTAGACAGCTCATGAGGAAGGACACCATTGTTCTCTCTTAAGCTAGGGGTGTCATGATAGCTTGTGTTGTAAACAAAGCCACTCATCTCATTCTCCCTGAAAGGAATGTTCATGGGCTAGTTTGATGACTCACTTTGCTCATGATCGAGAACAGCAGAAATCGCATGGGAACTTCATGATGCAATTACTCTCTCTACTCTGTCTCTGTTTTGCATTGTTCAATTTAAAGTTCAGCACTGCATTTTCAGTCATCAGATCATGTACTTTTCCACTGCACTGGAATGTAATTTTTCTTAAGACTTCTGCATTCAGTTGTAATTCTTTTGAAGCTCCTCAATCTTTTCTTTTCAAACTTTTATATCTTCCATACAATGACATTCTTTTTCTTCATCCTTAATTATTACTGTGTCTAGTTCGAGTTTGAGCTTGGCAACTTCGTCGTGTAGGATTAGATTTTTATTCAACAGACATTTTTCTTTCTCATTGCCGTTAGGAATCTAAATATAACAAACAGAAAAAAAATGTTACTCAAAACAAAATTATGTATTCTGATTTTCCTTAGTAATTCAAAATAAATGCCAAGGTGCCAAGAAGCAGAGTTTCCTCAGAAAAAATTAAATTAAGGGAGTTTCACCTATTTCACATTTCTGTCCAACTCAGTTTTCAAAAAGAACAGGTCTTAAAAGTGCTTCATCAATCTGAAGATATGAAGTAAACTTCTAGTCCCACGAAGCTGCCTTTCAGCATATTTTATTTCCTTTGCTCTATCCATTCTATTCCAAACTGGATAGTCAAAGCGCTACAATAAAAATAAAAATACTTAATATTTACACATTGCCTTTTTATATTAAATTATTTTTTTGTTTTCCGTGTTCTAGAATCACTTCCATATAGCTTAGATGTTTTCCCTTTCCTTCTCCTCCATCACCTCTCTCTACACACACCCTCCCTGATTCTGTGTACAATCTTATATAGGTTCTACACGTACATTCCTATTAAACACATTTTCCTGTTTTTCACGTTGCAGAGAACAATTAAAATGAATGGAAGAAACCATAAAACAAAACATAATCCAAAGGAAAATGGTCTGCTTCATTCTGTTATCCAGTTCAGTATTTCTGTCTCAGGATGTGCAAGGCGGTTTGCCTCCAGAGGCCATTCAGAATCTTTTAGGTACTTGCATGGCAATGAATTACTAAGTGTACCAGAAAAATTCATTGCACACTGTGGTTTTTTCTGTGTACAGAGTTTTCCTGGTTCTACTCCTATCACTAATCATCACTTCTAATAAATCCTTTCAGGCCTGTGTGAAGTCTTCATGCCACGTTGCCTTTTAAGGTATTTTAGAAAGTTCTTCCAATATATTATCACGGCTAAAATTTGCAACACACTTAAGAAGGAAATATTTAGATTATTCTCCCCATTTTACACATCAGGACTTACGGTAGGAGATATTACTGAATAACCTGCCCATTGTCACACTCAGTACGTAGTAGCAGCAGTGTTTCAAACCACGTCTCTTCAAACTCCAAATCAAACATGCTGTTGCAATAGCTAATTCCTCTTAGGAGCTGAAGACAAGCATTTGTCCTACGTTTAGAATCATTGTCTTGGTACAATTATATTATCTCCAGAACAATGAAGTGATAAGTCATAAATTTCTTAGTGGAAGTCCTCAGAAAATTCTCTTTGCTCATAGCGGTAGCGTTTTCACAGCAACACTGATTTAAATCTTTTAGAAGTCGTTAAGTCAAAACCTCTCATTTTCGGGATGGAAAAAGTGAGACCTGCAGTGTGTTCTCCTAGTGATGGTAACCTACCCTTCACCATCATATTTTAAAAGAATGATGAAAGCATTACTGAGGCCAAAGTGTAAAAAGCGCATATTGCACTCCTATCATAGTAAAACTGGTCCAGGAGCATTGTTCCCCATTCAGGACTGGTGGAAAGAGTTACATCAAAAAGCTTATAAGCTCCATGCTGTGACATCCTTTCTGGAAGTGTAGCAGGAGGGTATGAGGAGGTTTCAGCTGAGTTAAAAGGAGCACCCCAGGGCACCATTAACCAAGGATTACTCGGGGCCACCAACACAAATGATTTCCTTCAAACAACTTTTGAAGAAAATATGAAAATGCAAAACTGTAAACTTAGAATTTGATGAATATGTATTCCTATCATTGTGAGCAATGTTGAATTACAATGAATGTAGGAATTCAGGTCACAGATAAAGCCAGAAGTCAGAAATCTAAGAAAAGCTTTTCTGTGGCAAATATTTTTTACTTCTCTTTCATGGGACATGAATGAGACAACAAAGTGAAATAGAGCAAATTAATAATATATATATATGTGTGTGTGTGTATATATATACATATATATGTATGTATATATATTATATATTATTATATTATATATAATTATATATATTATTATATATTATTAATTTGCTCTATTTTTATATATTTGCTCTCTCTGTATATATATATATATATATATATATATATATATATATATATATATATATATATATATATATATATATATATATATATAGTAACCCTTAATCTCTCTCGTGAAAAGTACAAAGAGATGAATCGCTTAATCAAGGAATAAAAATGGTTTGTTTTGGAGGTGTCACTTTCTACCTCTTTGCATTCCTTTCTCCCACTAATTTAGGGGTGAATGACACTGATGAGCTCCCCCTTTTCTCTGACCAGAAAAGGCAAAGGCATTACTGAAATCCAGGGATTTTTTGAGTTGAAGTAGAGTTGGGTCTCAAGAATGGCCATTGAATGAAAAAGGAAAAAGGAACAACCAAGCATAACAAACAGCATATGCGGATTTTGTTAACCAGCCATGTCCCGACTTGTGTGCTGTAGACAGATGTACCGGACTGAGGATGACAAATATGTCCAAAAATGAAGAAGCACAATCCTGATTTTGAAAATATGGACTTAGGTTGGAAAGTGATCAAAGTGAATACCTCAGAAATCTCAGTGATTTGGGAAGAAGCTACTTCTTTTTCTTTCTGCTTCCAAGAGGATTATTCACAATTCCACCTTGTTCAACTCTGGCTTTTAGCTCCAGAAAAAAGTCTCTTTGAGATGAGCTCTTCTTCGTCCTGGGGACAACAATTTCAGAAAATTTTAAATCATCTTTTTTCCTTCCAAAGTCAGCAACAACATTTGACCTTCAACTAGAATATAGAATGTGAAAAAGCAAGGAAATTAGCTTTATAGATTAAAAGAAATGCAGGCTACTGAAAATGAAAAGCCAAAATATAATAGCATTTCAAAGATGGAAAGCAACCTCAGTCACTACCCAAAGCAAGCCTTATCAATTCTTACGGACCTAACTCTTACAAGCCTCAACTTGAAGGCTTCACAGGTGGGGGTGGCCACCACGTCTCAAGTGAGCGCATTCTATTTCAAGATGTTTCTGTTGGTTAACAATTTTTTCCTGACATTCACCCTAAAAATGTACATTTTGGAAACTCTGATCCATTGCTCCGAGCTCTGATCCTCAGTCTGAAGCACAGAATGCTTCATCTTTTTTCAAAATGACTGTCCTTCAAAATCCTGAAGACATAAGAATCAATATCTTTAGTTCCTTTAACAGATCCTCACAAGTCATGGACCCCCAGGGTCTTCCTGTTAGGCATCGTGCTTACTACTTATCATAATTCTGTGAGAGCCACAAATGAATTAATCAGGATAAGCCAATCTATTCACTTCAGAGTACACAGGGATTTTCACCTTGTCTGTTTTGAAAGCTATGCTTCTCTGAATAGGATGCAAAATTACACTAGCTTTTGGGTTCTCAGATAACAGTACCAACTCAGCTTCAGTTTAGAACTGACTAAGATTAACATCTTCTCAGACAAAATGCTGTCCAATTCTATTTCCTCCAACTTATACTTATGAAACTATTTTGTATTTAATTATATAATTTTGTATTCATTCTTACTGAATTTCATGTGATTAACAGGTTCCATCCAGTGCTCTGACTTATGAAGACTTTGTCTTTCCTCCATGTAGAAAGACTTGAATAATTTTACGTAAATTAATAAGAAAATAAGTAAAAGATAAAGATCCTAGAGAGCAACGAACTATTCTGAAATAGTGAGGGATGTATACTAAAGTGTAATGTAAGGAAGAGCAAAAGGGAATGAACTTGAAATTTCATTCGCCAAGAATTTTCAGGTAAGGAAATACTCTCTGCAAAAAGAGAGGATTTCTCTGGAACTTATATTCTTATGGAAGGTGAGGAGAGATCAGTGGTGTCAAATAGATGCCCCCAGGACTGAGTTTTGTGAAGAAATTTGGGGCAATTTCAGACCTCTGGCTCAGAGTCAGGTAAGATGAACTCTGTGTCAACATTTGAAACCAGATCTTTCTGGACTTGAGGCTTATTGTATTCATTACATCATGCTGATTCTGTATTGGGAGAAATACTTCACAAAGTATCAATTCCATTGTACTTTTCCATGGCCTTTTAGACTGTAATTTTACATTCAAATGATACTATACGGGAATTTTTTTGTTTGTTTTATATTTATGTGTACATATTTACAAATGATTGAACATAACTTATTTATTTAAGACATTATTTATTTTATGTCTTGTTTAGGATGAAGTAGCTTGGTAAACTGCATTGCCTGTTGTATTTCCCATTTCCATGTAAAAACAATTTTATAACATTTGTTTTCAAAACTTTGAGTTCCAAGTTCTCTCCCTTCCTCCCTCCCCACCCACCTTTATTGAGAATTCAAGCAATTCAATATATGTTATACATTTGAAGTCATACTAAATACTTCCAAAATAATCATATTGTGAAAGAATAACTATATTTGCCTCCATCCAATCACACTTCCCATTTATTCTCGTCTCTCATTTCACCCTGTTCCTCCTTCAAAGTGTTTGCTTTGGATTACCCCCTCCCCCAAACTTCTTCCCTTCTGTCAATCCCCCCCTCTTATGCCCTTCCCCTTACTTTCCTGTACGGTAAGATAGATGTCCATACCCAAGAGAGTGTGGATGTTATTCCTTCCTTAAGCTAATTCTGATGATGGTAAGGTTGACTCTCTCACTCTCACCTCCCTCCTCTTCCCGTCCACTGTAAAAGCGTTCTCTTACCACTTTTGTGTGAGATAAATTGCTCCCTTCCACCTGTCCCTTGTTCCTTTCTCCTCCTCCCGGTACATTCCTCTTTCAACTTTTATATTACTTTTCAATACCATCCTTTGATATTCAACTCACCCAGTGCCCGCCAACTATCATAATGAGAAAAGTCTCATGAGTTACAAATTTTTTTCCATATAGTAATGTTAACAGTTTCATTTTAATAAGTTATTTATGATATCTCTTTCCTACTTTCCTTTCCATGCTTTTCTTAAGTCTTGTATTTGTAAGATTCTTTTTCTGTTGAGCTCTGTTTTACTCAAATATGTATTAAATTCCTCTGCATCATTGAATATAATTTTCCCCCACTCAGTTTTGATAGGTAAGTAAGTCTCAGTTTTAATCCTTGCTACTTTGACCTCTAGAATATATTCCAAGTTCTCTGACTTTTATATTGCCCAAGCGCCCAATTCTTGTGGTATTGGGATTGTTGTTCCACAATATTTGCATGATTTCTTTTTGGCTGCTTTTTATCCTTGACCTGGGACCTCTGGAACTTGGCTATGACATTCTGGGAGGTTTCCTTTTCGTATCTCTTCCGGGAGATGATAGGTGCCTGCTTTCAATTTCTATTTTATCCTCTGTTTCTAGAATATCTAGAATATCAGTTCTCCTTTAGAACTTTTAGAAATATGATGTAGAGACTCTTGTTATATCATGTCTTTGAAGTAGTCGAAGATTTTTTCAATTATTCCTCCTGCATCTATTTTCCAGGTCAGATGTTTTTCGGTTAGATATTTCAGATTATTTTGTGTTTTATATTCTTTTGGTTTTGCTTCGTCATTTCTTCATTTCTGATACACTCTTTATCTTCTGTTTGCTCCATTCTAATTTTAAGGACTCACTTACTCAACGAACTTTCGAGTTTCCTTTAAAATTTGGATGATTCTGCTTTTTAAGGCATTCTTCTCCTCATTGATTTTTTCCACCTCTTTTGCCCTTTGGTCTAGTCCACTTTTTTAACACGTTATTTCCTTCAAGATATTTTTGGTCTCGTTTATGAACTTGTTGACTCCTATTTTGCCTATGATTTTTTTCCCCTTACTCTCTTTTCTCTTCCAAATTTCCCTCTATTTCTCTTATGTGATTTTCAAAATCCTTTCTGAGCTCTTCTATGACCTGGGACCAATTTATATTTATGTGATATAAAAATCATAGCCCTTTCTTAAGATTAAAAAGACTATAATACTCACCTCCCTATTCCAGGCAACCCATACATATTCTTAACAAAAAGAGATGGAAATAGTGTCTTTTAAATTTCATTTTCCCTGATTCAAATGATTTGCTACTGTTCTCAGTTCAAGGTCCAGAATTCTGAGAAAGCATTGAAGTTTCTGTTGAGCTCCACTTTTTTACATCATCATTCTTTTTTCCTTAACTGATGTCTAATATTTTCAAATAGCATTTCTGCAGTCACTTGCTTCATTTCCTCTTGTTTCAGAGTAAACCTAGGTGAAAATTGCCTTTTTTCAATGACAGTTCAGTGGAAGGAAGTAATAAATGCCATTTGAATATACTCATCTGGATGTCTAAAAGAAAAAGAATGTTCATTTCAGCTGAACTAAATCCATGTAGGGAACTCATTGTCAAGAAACTCCCTCTATTGATGCAGAGTGGTCCGTGCTCTACCCCTTGAAGCTTACCTTTTCGTATTACCTGTGGCACTGAGAATTTGTTGGCCTGCACAGGCCCACAAAGTCAGGACATGTTAGAAATTGATGGGGTGCTTGGGTGCATGTGATTGGACTCCTATTCTAAAATCACATTTCTCTTCAAAGATAACATTTGTTCTTAGCCTCAAAACCCTATCTCAGGCAGTTTCCCCCCAGGCCAAGAACACAGCCTGCCCCAGCAACCACTATTTTCTCATTTACTGATACAGTAGCAAGTTCCAACTAGAGAATTCATGAGTTTAAACAGCTGTATGCTGGCTGACCTGTTTGTGTACTTGATCATAATGACATTCACTACTCACTGACCAATCATATGTATCTTAGACTTCGATATAAGTACACTCCCTTTCATTTATCTCCTCCAACAAGATATTCATGAGATCAGGACGGTATTCTTTAGTCAGTCCTGTGGCCAGTGGTCAGTCCTGACCACTAGTTGACTTAGTGAGGTTTCAGGCCTAAAATCATACCTCCATGGAGTGGCACTTATTCGTTTCCAGACGCATGCTGGGTAAAATACCTCCCCAGTAGCAAAACTACATGTTCCTTTAAGAAGTAACCATTCCCTAATCCCACCTTGAATCATCTAGTTAGCCTATTTGACACATGTTTTACTATAGAAAATGCTCTAGAAACATTACCTGTACACAGATAAGGTTGCAGGTGCCCTAAGGACCCTTGTCCGCTGAAAAAGGTAAATCTTTACTTTGAGTTCAGAAATGCTTGAGTCTTTGCATTCATTCGAAGTGAACTGCCCCTTGTACTATGATCTTGGCAAGGGTCTCACTGCCCCCCTTCTAGCCTTCATCAAAATCAGTGAGGAACCCATTTTTTATCCAGGCTACTTTAGGGCATTATAGTTCTATGAAAAATGGGTCATATTCTTATTTGTGTACAACTTCTTTTTTGTATTCAATGAAAAGGAATTCCATAAATTCTATATAGCTAGAACAACAGACTTTTTTCATTATTCCTGAGTTTTGATGCATTGGGATGACTCTGGAGAAATGTGTAGAAGGGCATGTACATAAAATTCTATCCATTTTCCCATCACTATTGATTATTCAGAGTTGACTTTTTTACTTCATTTTGAAAAATAAAACACAAATAATTGTGCTACCATTTTCAAATTTCACTCAAAATACATCTCTTCCTTACATCCCTAGAGTGCAAATGAATAAGTAAGGCTCAACAATAATACTGTTTTAATGACGTAGTCATTTTGCCTTTCTAATCTCAAATCCCCTGTCACATTTCTTCAACAGTAAGAAAAATGCTTCCAAGGCTTTCTTTAAAATCGCGAGTTTCATACCTAAGGCCATGGAGTTCTCTGTTCCATTCTGCTTTTTGGTGTACGAACTCACATATCCTTTGTCCTGTTTCTGGCCATTCTTCCTGTAGTCCACGAATCTTGCTTTGTAAACTCTTAACTTTTCTGGTGAGTAGTGGGCAATGCCTTTTTTCACGTTGTAGTGATCAGTCCTATCCAGGAACAGCATCCTCAGGTTTCACAAGTTTAATAAGATGTATACAGACAAAAACACAAAATAAAAATATGAGTATTTTAAAATCTGCAAGACAGTAGCAGTATTCCCAGAACTGAAATGCTCTTGCAATGGCAAAATAATATGAAAGCATAAATCCGGAGAATATAACAAAATATTACTTGGTCAAAAACTTCCCATTGTGTATCAGAATAACCTATTTTTCTGTGAGCATTGAAGAAAATGATAAAAGATCACTAAGGGATAAATTACTTAATAGAAAAAAATATATGAAAGCTCAGAATTCTTCACATTATGAGAAAAATATATGTGGAAAGTAAATATTCTGATGTGGACTCTGGATGGGACAAATAAGATTAATATAATGGATGCTATACCTAATATCTATATATTTCAAATATACTGAATGATTTTATAAGTATCATAAATGCGTTTTATTTTACAAAGTTGTGTGGAAACACGGCTTCTCCTTTAGAGATTTATAACAGCAAAAACCGTTCAAGATTCACATGGTAATATCAATCTTCATTTATTCATTGGCCAGACTTCTAGTAACTTGAAACAAATATAGCTGAAACAGCAGAGGAAAGTGAAAAATTCTTTATAGTATTAAGCAAAATAGCTGCCCCTTTACTCTTCAGAGAGGTATGGAGCCAAATTGTTACCTAACCCAGAGGTAGTAACGTGTGTTATGTCAAGTTACAGATTCAACAGATTTGAATATTGGGTTTCCCTTGGTAACTTTCAATTCTTCGTATATTTCAGTGTTTAGCAAAACTGAGGCAACAAGACAAAACTCGCTTGCTAGATGGAGCCACACTGATTGTAGCAGGAAGTGAAGCTGACGGTAAGAGAAATGATAAGCTGAAAGATTCAAAACAAAGGAAGAAGCTGTGGCACAGAGAAGTCAAAAGGCATGTTAATACTCACACAATTGGTATGTGTATAAGGCAGAATCTGAACCTAGCCATTTCTGGTATGGTGTCCAGTACACTGTACTATATGTCATGTTGACAGAAGAATTACAAAAATTAGGCAGAACACTGACAAGATTGTTGACATTTTGGGCCGTTTTATGGAAGATTTTAGTAATTTAACCATTCTTTTCATGAAAGAGATCACTGCCTGATCTCTTGATACTTGAAGTCAAGTCAATCTCTTCAATGGTTCTCCTTTCACCAACCAAGCAAATAAAATTAATGCACCTTATCCTACCATGAAGTATTAATAACACACATTATAGAATATAGCACTTAGAGGCTTACAAGATACATTCCACCCCCAAAAAAATCCTGTGAACTATGGTATTTTCTTGATTAAGAAACTGAAGCTCCAAGTTTAAGTGCTTGGCAACAGAAAAAATCTCGGCCCTCGGCAAATTTGTAATCCCCTAAGTTTCCATATTTAATTCTCACTGCTAAATACTGTCCAGAAAAACTCGATTTTTCGCTGTCACTTTTCTGCCTTTTTACTCAGTTTCCATAGTTCAAAGGTTCATTTCACCTCCCTATACTCCCATGATCTATAGCTACTGAATTCATACCTATCCTTTAAAACTCAACTCACATGCTACCTTCACACACAGGTTATTTTTTCTTGAAAGTTAGTGTTCTTTCCCCCACTGAAGCTCACAGAGCATTATGACGGTGCATTTCATACATATGCGTATATATACAAATATGCATTTGTATGAATATTTATATATATAAATACATATATATGTATTTATATACGTGTATATACATGTGTACACATATATCTACTTAGGTACACATGCACTTATATTTATATGAATATACATATCAGTATTCGAGTTACCTAGGTAGGGTATATCCCCTATTAGATTGCACACTCAATGAGATAACTTATACAAACTTTGTGTATTCAGCACAAAATAGGTCCTTAGTAATTGTTTTTGAACTGACACAAGTAGAAGATGGCTGAAAAATTTATGACCCTGCAATCAACACAATCCCTTTCCCCTTGGCCAAGGCCTGTCAGTGATTGGCTTTCCTCTATTTTGTTGTGAATGAATGGCATAAGGTTGCAATGGTCTCTTCTTGTATACACGCACGTCCTCGATTTCTGTTTAACAGTTATTATGTTTGGAAATTTTAAACTGTACTTACCTTTGCAATCACTACTGAGCTGTTCAACCAATAACAAAATATTCTTACAGTTTAAGGGAGATAAATCGTCATCCTCTTTATTTGTCTCAGAGGACTAAGTGACGTCCTCCCAATCATTTGCACACCACTTTGTCCTGTAAAATAAGTAACAGTAGGGGAAAATTCAAAAAAAAATCAGAAATCTTTAAAATAATAACGGTGGCTAACATTTCTCTCACACATGAGGGTTTTCACAACACTTTATATACATCATCTTGTGGCATCCTCACAACCATTTTGTGAGACAAACATTACTCAAACTCATTTCACAGATGTTAGGTGGCTTGTCCAGCACCACAGAGTTAGCTAGGATTCCAAGGACGGATTTTAATGTGAGTAGAATATAAGGTAGTTCAAAGTTTACTCTAAATTCTTCATGATTAACCTTTTAACTTTCGATATGCATTACAAATCTAAAATGCAAATAACAATTTATAGAGTTTATGTATTCTCATTTCAGATATTATAACATGACCTTTATACTAGGCTCAAAAAGTGCAAATTAAGGACAATGAAGTATGAAAGGTGATATAAACACCACACTATCCAATATATGTTTAATTTCTGGGTTTTTAAAATTTCTCCTATCTTCATTGAATTTGGCATCCCTTCAGGATATTTTTATGTAGTGTCTCCCCTCCTTTTCCCTGTCTAAATATTAGAGTTATTTACAGTCACTCCTCAAACCCATTTATCTGACTGTGACCCTAAAACTCTACTCAAACTGTTTCCTCCAAGGTTGCCAATGGTATCTTCACTGCTAAATCTGATCACACTTTTTGAAGTCTTTTTCTTTCATCACCTTACCTAGCATCACAGCCTTGGTAATGAGGCTGACACAGGCACTGACTGACCTAACTCAGTGTTTGGGAGGGTCCAAAGAATATTATGGAAGAGAAACTATATTATACTGTTGTATGCCTGTGAAACCTGGACACTATAGCAGGTCCATGGCGGGAAACGGAATCTCTTCCATTTGAATGGTATTAGGAAGATTCTGAAGATTATCTAGAAGGACAAGGTACCAGACTGAGGTCTTTTCTAGATATTGAATGTTCAGGCCTTCAAACTCTCCAACTCTGATGGGCTGGTCACATGGTTTGAATGAAAAACTTACGCTTGCAAAAAAGACTCTTTTTTGAAGGACTCACAAAGGACAAGCATTCACACGGTGGTTAGAAGAAGCAATGCAAGGACACTCTCATGGTCTCTCTTAAGAACTTTGAAATTCATTATGTGACATCGGAGACACTGGCACAGGACTGCTCATCATGGGGTGACCACATCATAAAAGGTGTTTTGCTCTGTGAACAAATCTGAATTGAGATAGCTCAAAGGAAACACAGGATACCCAAATTTGTTCACAACTACTCACAAGGACCATTTCTGCCTAAAGTGAGGTAGACCATTGCTAGTCGGAACTGGTATCATCAGCCACAGTCAGACACACTGAATCTGGACTCAAGCACAATGATGTCATTTTGGTCTGCTTTGAGAACAGAGGACATACATACTGGAAGCATTTTCAGGTTGAGGAAGGATACAGTGGAATTGTTATTGGCAACTGGAAGACGGGTTTAATTTCCAGGAGAGAGGGATAGCTTATGCTACTGGATGTGATCAAAGTTGGTCCCTATATGTACATTCTTGTGGGGATCAATCAAATCCTGGCAATAAGGTGCTGATTGTTTTTGCTGAGAAGTGAATAAAAAAGTCTCTAGGTAACTCAGACCAGATGGAGAAAGGTTCTCGGGTTCAATCTGTATCAGTTTTAGGGAATCTGGGCTAGAGTCTAGACCAATGAATTCAGGGATCCCTGGGATAATTGAACACTTACATATAATCATTGTCATTTCTATTTAATATTGGTCCACTCTTTCCCTTTATGAATAGTTCAGAAAAAAAATGGCTGTTACGTCAAAGTTTGGCAAACTTTGGGATGGATTACATTATCATGCATGTAGTAGTAGGTACTCTGTTACATTAATTGATAGAGTTTTTATTTAGTATGCCTTTAAAAGAAACAAATAAATCAATTTATTGGGAAATGATTATCAGGGAGATGAGCAAAATCCAGGAAAGCTTCCTGGAATTTACACCTGTGAAAGTGTCTGAAGGAAGAGAGAGATTTCAACAGATAGCCCGAATGGATACAGAGCAGGACAAAATACAGAGTAAGTGGTAGAGCAGTTTGGCTGAAAAATGAGAGTGAAGACGAGCAGGATGAATTAAGACTGGTCAGAGTCCTACTGTCAAGGGTCCTAGAAGGCAGCGCTCCTTCATCTCCTGAACATTTGCTGGAAGGTGTGTTTTTCTGCTGGGTATTGGAAATATTTTTTTTGACTTTGTACATTACCCTATGCCCACCACATTTGAATATCCTTAGACTACATATCAAGATAGCAACACGCCAAGAAAAGGAGGCAAAAGGTGCAAAGAAGGGTGAGAGCAAAAAGCATAACCTATTCTTGAATAAATGAATTTCGGGAGGGAAAACATATGTCTGGGTAAAAGTCAGTAATAAGAACTCCCAGTATAGACTGAGGCCTTCATACCCTCCCTCAAACTTTATGAAAGTAAGAGAGTTCTTTGTTTCTTTTTCTTCCTGATTCCAATGAACTCATTTCCTACTATCTATATTTCTGACTTCCTATTGCCTACATTTTTCTTCAGTCACTGTTTGCTGTCAAGAGTCTGAACATTAACAGCCTTTCGAAAGCAGATACATAAGATTGTTTTTTAAAGATGAAGGTTATTACTCATTTTCTTCAGTTTGTGTTTTATCTGATAGACACAGCGAATAAATAACCAGAGGTTTCAGGATCAGGGAATGAGAGAGACCAGGGAGTAAGCATCACAGGCAAAATTTGAATTCAGGTCCTCTGCTTCTACAGCCAAGCCAACGTTTCTCCAATGGACCACACTTCATTCCTGTCTACCTAGTTAACTTTGAAAAAAAATGGTTTACTCATTTCTATTAATGAATATAATGTCTACTCTTGATACCGAGTTCCCAATGGAGTCATGGATTTGTGAATTAAGGATTTGTTAAAAATCATCATCGAAAAGCTCAAGAGCAATCTGATAAGTTCAAGTATTATTTCTCTGCCTCGGCTTACCTGTATAATTTGTTTGACAATAATTGTCTCATTTTTAAATCTTCAAAAGAAAGCTGGGCATATTTCTGTCTCTCTCTCCCTCAGTACCGTCTTGATATGAGTTTGTCATTCTTGAGACTTGGGATTCCAGTTCTCTTATTGGTTGCTCCATTTGGTTCCTTAGATCAGCATTCTTATTTTCTAATTTGTAATTATAAATATTTATAATTTATTTTCTCTTCATTGTTCTAACTTGTCTGTCTCTGCTGAGTCTAAACCAAACGGAAAACAAAGAATGAAATTAATGAGAAACTGCCCAGTTTTATCGTGGAAATTAACAGATGTCTACTTCTTAGCTTTCACTTTAATTTCAGTCAGAGATCCAGAGACCGATTCTGAATTTCTAAAAATAGATTCGAACTTTGAAAGTATTGATCATAAAGTTCATCTGAATTAAATTTTAACTAAAAGCAACAACAGCCCTATTTCTACAGGAAGTTAGTCATTAGTTTGCACTCTGGTACTTACTCTGGTGCTAGTATTAGGATCATTACAAAAAACATGTATAATTCCAAAAGTTGTCTTCAACTCCAGAATCTCCGGGAATGCTTACTTTGGGTGTAGAACCGGGAAAAATATCCTAAAATTTCATTTACATTGAAATATTTTACAATCAGAGTCGTGGTAAATGAAGTTACCTGGAGGAATGTATGGAGTTCCTTTGGTTTTTCATCAGTTTCCAGCCATGCTCGTTCATCAAGATCATGTTTTTATTCTGTGCCATTTAGCTGCATTTTAGCTTAAGAATTTCCAGATGATGTCTAATAGCAACAACTTCTTCTTCCAGGTGTTTGCTGTCTGCTTCCAACTGGTCACATTTCTTCTGCAAGGTTTTCGTGAAAAAAAACCTCTTCTTGAAGATTTTGATTAATTGATGCCAAGTGTTTATAAAATGAAAATGCTGCTTCCAATTGCTGTGTAAGGTATTTAATCTGTATAAAAGAACATTATCAAGTTACACCAATTCAATTTAGGTCTTTCAAACTAAAGACTAATTTTAAACTGATAACATTAAATTATTTTTAATTCAGTTGTAATTAAATGCATCATTCTCTACATATTACAGCTACAAATTGTATTTCCTGAAATGATTATTTAGGTAAAGTGACAAATCAAAAACAAAATTAAGACTGAAATGATAAACCAAGAATTTCTTTGATTAGCTCTGATACACTGTGTAATCCACATTTCATATTTCATCCCATATTTTCTTCTGTGATCTCTAATTTTCTCATGCATCTTTTTTCCAGCTCTTAATACAGTGCGCAGATATCAATAAAATTCATACTCGAAGGAGATCAATAAATTCTTCACTTATGCCAGGCCTAAGGCATCAAGACATCTCAAAAGGAATTTGGAAAGACATGCAATTTCCTTTCTCATTCTAATGAGAACACTGATTCTATGTTCAGAAACTTCACTGAGAAAGCAAATACATTTATAGCCATTTGAAGGCGACATGGTAGGATTTTGGGTTACAGAGCCAGAGAAAACCAGAGAGGTCTTTCTCAAAACTCAGGTGACAGTACCCAGGGACATCACATTGTTTCTCAGAGCGTCTGTTGTGAAATGGCCGTCTTCCTGCTCCCCAAGTGCTGTAAGGGAATAAACCAACACGCTAAACAGGACTCGATCGTTATTCCTTCAGACCCAGGGGTTAGAGGACAGAATGAAATAAGTGATCAATAAAACATATGCTACCACTGCCTTCCAGAGGACCAATCCTCAATAAATGTTAAGAAGTTAATTCTTTATGATAAATATTGATGAGAATTGCAAGACAAGAGATATCATCTACGAACATTAATGAGAGTTAAGATAAAATGTTTCTAAGGAGTCACTTGACATAGAAAAAAAGAGTATTACTATTAGTTAGCATTTAAATAGCACTTTAAGCATTATCAGTGGGATCACATTTGAACACTTGTTTTTCAAAACCTTGCTAGGAATTTCCCCCAACTCCTGCTGGGAGTTGGGGAAATGGCTCAATATTACCAAATACTAGAATCCTTACAAATTAAGAAATAGTTCAAGATGAATTACTCAACTTATTATTCCTCAAGTTCGAGAAAATCTTTGCTTCCCTAAAACAGAAGAGCAATGTATAGGCCATACTGCAATGAAGTCGGTTTCACCCACGTCCTGGTGGAATGATATGAAAATCTTCTAAGTATTCCACTCCTTTCTCCTCTTAAAACAACTCAAGTCCTGTTTTCACTTTTAAATCTTTTAACTCAATTACCTTGTATTATGAAGGTTCTTGATCAGCGGTAATCACCTTGCAATCAAATTTCTTTCGTTGTTGTTTTTTTTTTGGGGGGGGGGTGTTTTTGCCATTTTAAAAGCTCTTAAAGAGCGAGTGCTTTTCAAATTGTTTCTGCTTAGTAGTCATCTTTTGGGGGGGGATATGATTTGGATCTTTAGAAATCCAGAAGACGTTCAGAAGAAGTTCAGAAGTTCTAAGAGATCCTGCAATCAGTGCCCCTAAAAGACTTTCTATCATGTGTTTCTTCAAATAGCTTATCTCCCTCTGGTAGCACTCTGATTGCTGGAAAGTTTTTCTTGAGGTCCAATCTAAATTTGTGTCTTTGCACACTTCCATTGATGAGTAGAACAAGTCTAATATTTCTCTCACCTGAGAAAGCTTTTTAATCCTTGAGAAGTACCATTAACACAATATATTTAAATACATTCTATTTGATATAAGTTCCAAGACGGCAGAAGAGGAAAACCTTCTAGCATATAAATCTAGAAAGAAAGTTAGTAGAGCCCAGAATTTTCAGGGAGATTATCAAGTCCCAAGCTTGTTTACTGAGTTGCTAAGAACAGCAAGAGGAGACTAGGCCTGAAATAGTAATTGTTGTCTTCCTAGCATGGGGAAGATGTAAATCTCAAGGACATTGGTGTCCAATGGCCTGGTGCATATTGTAACTATTTCAAAAGGTATATCAAGGGAAGTCATTTGACACAATTCAATATTCAGAATTACCTGATTTTTTAAAGCATTAATTTCTCTATCCATTTCAGAATGAGTTCACTTCACTCCCACCCTGGTCAACAACATCTCCATTTTCATATTCTTTTAATGCCGTCATGGCTGTTTGTAACGCGTTGAAACATCTGTGACAATGAACAGAATAATTAAGTCAATGTCTTCATAGCTTACATATTATACATTTCAAAAGGGTAATTTTTGAACCACTACCTTAAATTATCCTCAATCATAGAGAAGAAAATAAATATAAAAAAAGTTGTTGTCATTACTCAACACATCTGACAATATTTTGGGAAATAAAACCAGAGAAACAGTAGCCTCACCAATGATTTCATCTCTCTTTCAAAAGATATATATTCGTCATCAGCTCTACATTAATGTCACTTCATTTTAGAACACTGCCCACATGATTTCTCGTTATGCTGTCATATTTGTAGAACGAAGGATGCCTTCCAAATAATATAATACTACAATTAAAGGACAAGGAAATTCATTTTGAATAAAAAAAGTTTTACAGTGCTGTGATGTGTCTTCGTTATTTTAATTGTCGATCCATGTAAATTGGCTGGGCAAGTGTTTAAAGGTCCTAGGCTACAAAACACAAATGATCTCATTTAATGCTATTGGAATACCAAGTTGCATTTAAAATGTTGCTTTAGTGGATGGAATTACAGGTAGTCTCTAACTTGAAAAATCAGATGGATCTCAAACGCTCCTTTGCAAACTGACTTTGTGGAACAGGGGAGGCATTTCTCCCTCCCACTCAGAGGTAGTACTCTTAAAAGCAGTTCAATAAAAGCCCCGCAAAAACTAATTCTATCATAACACTGCTAAATTAAAGTCCTGGAAAATGCAGGACCATTTGGAGATTCTCCTCTCCCACTAATACGGCAACCTCTCTCCTGTGGTAAGAAGATCTGATACCTCAGCGGTGATAACTTCTTGCCACATTCAATTAGAAGTCATCCACTGGAATTCAGTTACAATGCAATTTGAAAGCATTAAATGCTTACCTTTCAAAAGTGTGACAGAATACAGAATTTAGACAGACTATGGTCGATGCTCTCATCCAAGTGGGATATGAAATAAATGTGCAGATAATGACAATATACAACCACGTGTAAGAGCTTTAGGGGAGTGTAATCGAAATTTCAATGTCAACTCTGATGGGGAAGGTCATTCATTACCAAAAACAGAGATCAGAGTAGGCCTCAGTGAGGAACTGCATTTGGGTGAGGATGAGTGTAGATACCATGAGTAAATATCACAGGCACAGGACAGATTTGGGAAAGCCCAAGGCATGTTTTGAAGCACAGAGAATAGTCCAGTTGAACAGGAGTGTAAAGTATAGAAGACAGAATAATATAATTGAAGAGAGAAAAGGCACGCTGCTGGCACATCGTGAAGAGCCTTATATCCCAGGTCAAGAAATGCTGTGGGGTCTAGCTCAAAAGTCATATACTTAACTTAGTTTGGCTGATCCCACAAAATTAGAAGATGCCTTTTACTCCTTCAGTCTCTGACTGCATTTCATTTCGACCATTCTAAAGCACTTAATACATTCTCATTTGCACAGCTTATTTGGGTCCCTACATTACCTCTTTGAATAGCCTACAATCACTCACTGTCAAAGCAGGGACTGCACATTAGTAATGGACCCCTGTCACTCAAGGACCAGCACAGTATTTTATATAGAATGGATGTCTGATAATACTTTTTGACTGAATGACAATTGAACAAATTAGATAAATAATGAAGGAAATAAATTAGGACGGAAAACATAGAAATTTACCTTAGAGAAGCATTTGTGTCCAGAAATAGTATACAGAACAAGCGACTGTCAAATGCTGTATAGTATCATTCCACCAAACATACTTTAAGGTACAGGTGCTATGCAGCATTTTACTATAGCTTCAGAGATGCAGGACACAAGGTATATTTGTCAGCGGTAGGTTAGTGAAGAAAATGAAAATAAAAAAAAAAACCCCTTTGTTCACTTAGAATCATCCATGGTGGAATTCTTTAAGTGTTAATATACAAAATGAATTTGTACTCAGTATTTAACAAAAGAGTGAAATCCTTGCTTACTTAATGTTTCCTTTGAAAGGCCTGCCAAAAGGGGTCTTACCGATTTAAATCTTCCTCTAATTCATCATTTCTCTTCATTTGTAGTTCTAGAGAATCTTCCAGACATTGCTTCCACTCATTGAGTCTCGTGAATTTTTCCCTTTCAATACGAAGCTTTAAAAAAATTTTACAATGAAAAATATCACAATTGAACTGGCATTTCTGAAAGGGATTCTCTTCATTAACTCTAGCTCCAACTGTAAATATCAATTTAAGCATAGATTGTTAAACCAAAACAAATATGGAAAGATTTGAAAATGATTGATCTTCCTTGACATGACATACCTTTCCTGTGATTTCACTACAAACTATTTCTTTTCTTTTGAAATTTAAATCAATGAAAGTTCTGATTTGATTCAATATAGGTATTACTTTTACTGACAATATTCATAAATTTAGAAATGATTGAAATGAATAGGAATGAATAGAAAGTGGGCCAAGTTTCCCAACACACCACACCTTGGAGGAACATTGGCCTTTCCTATTTCTCTAGAGCCCATGATAATTATCCGTTCAGCTCCACTTCCCCTTTGCGTTGGCACACCTGACCCATGTTCCACACATTCCTATGTTGAAATGACAATGTATGTCTTTGTAAGTAAGGGTGTAAAACAGTTCTGCTAATCTCTTTGTACTGAAATAAGAGAGATGCAACGTGAGTAAATTGACGTTTTCTTTTTCTCCTTGAGTGGTTATCTGTTGTTCCAGATTATGAGCCAGGTGCTCTTTACTCTCTTGCAAAGAAAGACAGAAGCCTGCTCATTATGGTGAATACTGCATGATTGTATTGTAGACTCACTCCTATTTCTCCTCTTTGCTTCCACATTTCTCCAATGAATTTTTACCACAGCTGCAATTTCTTCACTTCCTATTTCCATTTCATTCATCTATTTATCTGTAACTCTTCCCTTATTTATTTTCTATTTATCTGTGACTTAATTGGTATAGGAAATGCCCAGTCATAACGTTTATAACGTATCAGTACAAATAGGTCCTGCCCTCAACGGACGTCTCAGAATCTGCAACTCTCAGAGTTTTACTGAATAACTTAGGGCACCAAAATTATGCAAAACTGGCCCAGGATCATGAAGCCATTTGTGTCAACATTGGGATTTCAACCTATGCTTACGTCTGAGGCAAGATCTCTATTCCTAAAACATAGTGCCTTTCTTCATTGCCATAAAATCAGTTATTCCCTCCTTACTAGTCTACTACAACTTCATTCTCAAGAGGTAGAAGTCATACTGGTATCCAAAAACTTTTCTTCTTAGTCTCTGACTTCACTGAAACATAGATCCTCTTTCTCTTCTGTGATTGGTAATTTCTTTTTCCTATAAATTATCCTTTCACCCTGTTTCTCTTTCCTCTTCTATCTCATGGAGACCCCTTTGGTCCTGGATCATGACTTCAAGCCGAGGATCAAAGAGTGAGGGAGGTGAGCATTTAATCCCACCTTCTCATTTTACAAAGGAGGAAGCAATCACACTGGTGTTAAATCAGTTGCATACAGTTTAATTAAAAACAAAAGGGCTACAGAGTCTTTCTGTTCTAATTTTGCCCGCACACCAATCTTTCCTACAAAATGCTAAGCCAAGTACTATCAAACATCGTTGAGATCATGTTACTGCCATGTACAGGAACTTCTATGGGCTATCAGATTGAGGCTTAAATTCTCCGTCTTCTTTTCTCTTATATCTCACTTCATCACATTTTTCCAACTTTTAATTCTAATTGCTTTACGGCTCCCCTCCTCACACTCCTATGCTTTTCGTATTTTCCTATCGCTCCCTATCCTACTAATCCATCACTTTCTTAGCCTATTGGACTCCATTGCTCTCCTGTACTGCTTATCCCTTCCCAAATCTCGAAGGCAACTCAAAGTTCTCACTTTTCTTCAATGCTTTCCTTACTATTTTGCTTCAATGAACCTTGCCTTCACTACATTCTTTGAGATTTTTGTCTGCAGCATTGAGTGAGTATGCTATTCGGGTTAATGCCTACATTGAGAATCACCTCTCATTTTAGTTCTTTATTATTTCAGTGTCTACTGGTGATATATTGTATAGGGACCTAGCAGGAATTCACTAAATATTTTCAGGATAATCAACTGCACTATACTCATTTAGAACTATAAGCAGAGCAAAAATGGACAAGTCATGAGTTAGTACAGATTTTTTTATAAATGAAGAATCCAAGGTTTGAGAGAGAAAAACATTCATAAAAACAAGTTGTATGCCAAGAGGCTGAGCCAGGACGCAAAATTTTGAAAGTTCACCCTCCTATATATGCTATCAATAATTAATATACATATGTGCAGATGATAGATGTGTGTACGCATATATAAAATTCAGATATTCGGCAATTTTTCTTCCACTAGAGTTGCTACCTCAGCAAATTTGCTCTGGGAACTTCTTGTACTGAGAACAGGACTGGATAATACCATCTGCTCTAACCTCCACCTATAGTGATCTCTCCTTTTCATAAATGCTTACATGTTTACCATGCACTTAGTAGTTGTTTATATGCTACATTGTATTAAACATGAAATTCCTCTATTTGGCATTGGAATGCTAGAGAGACTGAAAATTCTTCAAGGAGAGAGTGCATGTCTTACACATAGCTTTTGCTACCTGCTCAGAACCTCTCATAGTGGAATTCACATATGGATTTTCACTAGTTGATGAGGTAAATTTTGAACAAGGAAGAAATTGTAATTTGACTAATTTTTACAGAGCGAAAACTTGGATGATCTGGGAAATTAGATTAGAAATGGGTGCTAGTTTGCACTGAATACCAATTACATGAGGTAATTCGTACTGACAAAGAGGGACTCTGACTTTTTTCTTCCTTACTTTACCTTCAAGGTCTCAGTCCACACCTAGTTTCTGGACTGCAGCCTGAAACTAAAAGGTTTGGAAGGGTAATATTTCAATCGATGTGTTCCACAAACAATGTGAGCGAAATGAAGACAATGAGGGATAGGGGAGTTAATTGGGAAAAAAAAAGTTGTTTCACTCTCGTACTGCGTTCTGAAACCTAGAAAAATGTCTCAAGGGTCAAATGCCAGAGTAAAGAAGTTTTTCTAAGAATGAGATTGGACCTTGTAATAATGTCATAGCTAAGGGAAGTATACGGAAATTAACGAGTTCAAAATAAGGCTTTTGAAAAATTAGGAGGTAGATATGAAAATTGGGGAGGCAGTGGTTATTTGTATGAAAATGACAATGGTCTTTTGTTTTCAGTGTAGAGAAACTAGCATTTAGTCAGTGTCTAACGTGTGCAAGGAACAAAGGCCATAAAGTTGAGTGATTTGCAATTATCATCTCATTTGATTCTCACAACAACCCTGGGAGGTAGGTGCTATTATCAACCCCATTTCATGTTTGAGAATACTGAAAAGATTAAGTGACTTGCCTAAGATCACACCAAGAGCATCTGAGGCTATATCTGTAATCAGATCTTTCTCAGCCCAGGCTCAAGATTTTATCCATAATTGCTGCCAATCCCCTTCAAGTTGAGAAACATCTCATCATACAAAATTCTCTTTTTGATCACTTTGGCTTAGATTTCCCTTGCTTTACCACTTATGATGGGTACTAATTTGAAAATATGTTTGAGGAATGTCAGAAATATCCACTTCTATACTTTTTGGCAGGCATAATGATGAATAGCACACACAACTAGATATAAATATGGGAAAGCAAATGAAAAAGGAGAAAGACACTTGACCTAATAATGGAAACCCGTTAGGGGAATTTGATTGTGTTGGTATTCTATGCGTAACCTCCCCTTCATTTTAATAATTTCTAATAATAATAACAACAATATTTTTTTTTTACTGAATTTATATGTGGCCATTGGAGGCTCTGGGAAACCGAAAATATATAAAAAACCAGAATAGACAAACTCAAGGTGCTTTCGTACAAATATCACCTTGAGCCAATTTTCATTTTAACTCCATTTTCAACCTAGGCAAAGCCAAGAAATGAATATAGAGTTTTGTCCTTCTTGTTTTTCCACTAGTAATACTACTATTATTACCAGTACCACTACTACTTCTACTAGAAGTACTACTACCAAATCTATTACAACTACTACTACTACTTTTGCTACTACAATAATAACAATTACTCTACTGCCAACATCCTGGGAGAAGGAATTTCTATGGAAAATAAGGAAGCATGAATACTCCCTGTCCTCAAGGAACTCCATTATAATTGGGTAAAAAACAATGAGATAAAGCAATTGATAGTTTGATAAGAAATGCGATCACCATAGGACAATCTATCTGTAATTAAATACCAGATTTTGTGGTATCAGATGAAAAGTGGATTTGAGGAGATTCAGGAATCAACAGGGGTGAAAAGCCCAAAAAGCATTATGAGAAAAGAATCATACTTTTGTAATTCAAAAACATCTTGAATGTGAAGAGTAGAAAGGTTTTGAATAGGTAGCACAGATGAGGAAGTGTAACTAAACAAGAAGAGTAACTAAACAAGATGGAGGTATGGAGGTGGAAATCCACAGGGTGAGATCAGATTGATTAAGTTAGGGAATATTAATGAAAGCATCCATCTAATTACTTCAACTCCAATTTATCCTTTCCATGTACAATTTCTATATGTACAAAATGTGAAGAAATAACATTTTCTTGTTATTCAAGGAGGAGTTTGAACAGAAAGAAACAAAGAATTTGTACTTGACAGTGCTGTTTGGGGGATTAAATGAGAAAATGAAGGTCAAGGTGTTTCTAAAAATCAAGTATGATAGGAATGATTGAGCTATTATTGGTCCTGGGACAAACACCTCACTCTTTGCATAAGGACAGATAAACCAAATGGTCAACCACAGAAAGAGTGAATATAAGTATTAAAATTTACGTGTACAGATTGTGGAAGTTGGAGGAGTAATTCTAAGTCAACGGAAATTACAGACACAGTGTTCAGAAAATTGACAAAACTGGTAAAATGAGAAAGCAGCAATTCCCCAAACCACTTGGTAGTAGCTAAGAAAGAGAAGGGTAGAGAAGTGGAATGGGCTAGGTACTCAAGAGATAGCAGGCAATGAATATAGCAGTCTCTGGGTTGATAAACTCAAGGACCCCTACCTTCTGGGATAAGAACTCACTGTTTGAGAAAATTGCGGGGAAAACTGGATAACAATGTGGTGGAAACTAAGCATAGACCAATTCATGACACCATGCACAAGAATGAATGGGTACATGATCTAGGGATAAAGATTGATATCATGGACAAAGTGAAGGAGGAAGGAATAGTGTATTTATCAGATTTATGGAGAAGGGAAGAGTTTTTGACTAAAGGAAAGACAGTAAGCATTATGAAGGGAAAGGTGAATAATTGTGATTGCACTAAACTGAAAAGTTTTTGCACAACTAGACCCAATGCAATCAAGATTCAGAGGGATGTAGTACATTGGGAAAGAATTTTGACAGTTAATGTTGGGGACAAAGGCCTCATTTCTAGAGTATATAGAGAACTGAGTCAAATGTACCAGAATACAAGTCATTCCCCAATTAATAAATGGTAAAAGGATATGAACAAACAATTTTCAGAGGAAGAAATTAAAGATACCTATAATCATAGAAGAAATGCTCTCAACCACTTTTGATTAGAGATGCAAATCAAAACAACTCTGAGGTACCACAACACACCTATTAGATTGGCAAACATGACAGAACAGGAAAATAATAAATGTTGGCGAGGATGTGGGAGAGTTGGAACACTAATTCATTGTTTGTGGAGCTGTGAGTTCATCCACCCATTCTGGACAGCGCTTTGGAACTGTGCCGAAAGGGCTACAAAAATGTGCATACCCCTTCACCCAGCAATATACAGCAATATGACTGTATCCCCAAGAGATAATAAAAATGAGAAAGGACCCCACATGTACAAAAATATTTACAGCATCACTCTTTGTAGTGGCCAAAAACTGGAAATCAAGGGGATGCCCATCAATTGAGGAATGGCTGAAGACATTATGGTATCTGAATGTAATGGAATACTATTGCGCTATAAGAAATGATGAGCAAGATGACTTCAGAGAAGCCTGAAAATATTTACATGGTTTGATGCTGAGCAAGAGGAGCAGCACCAGGAGAACTTTGTGCACAGCAACCACCAAAGTGTGCAAGAGCTTTTTCTGGTAGACTTCGATATTCATAGAAAAAAAAAAAATTCCCAATGATGCCCTAAGGCAAAATGCTTTCCACATGCAGGGAAAGAACTATGGAATTCAATCGCAGAATTTAACAGATCATTTCTGTGTGTGTGTGAGTGTGTGTGTGTGTGTGTGTTATATTTTGGTTTGTTATATGATTTCTCCCATCTATTTTAGTTCCTCTACACAGCATGACTATAGTGAAAATGTACTCAGTAGGAATGTATATGTAGATTCTATATAGAATTGTATGGCTCTTGGGGAGGGAAAAAAATCTAAGTTTTGTCGTAGTGATTGGAGAATATTAAAACTAAATATATTGCTTAAAAATGTGAAATGTCACACTGAATATACTTTCCACTCATTTGTTTCCAGAACAAATTACTGATCTTTTTGCATACGTACTTGACTTTTGGTTTCATCTACTTCCTTCTGTAGTTTGTCCTTATCTTCATAATCAATTTCCTTAAATGATGTGACTTGTTGTGAAACTCCTGTCAGGGACTGATAATTGCAGGAAACAGGTGGCTCTCGCTGAAGATTTCTTACTCTAGCCTGATAGAAATATGTCCAAATTACAAATATTACAGATTTCATAAAGCAACATTAGCTCGTATAAAATAAATATAATTTTAAAATTCAAATCAAAAGTCTGTATAATTTTGCATACAACTTAATTTCTTCAGTATGTTCATAATTATCAAAGATTGAAAGACAGAAATCTCTTAGGGATTAAGGAAACAACCTCATTTTGCAGGTGAGAAAAACTAAACTCCAAAGAGGTTAAATGAGTAACCAAGGTCCTAAAGGTAGACGTTTAGAAAGAAAAAGATTGAAACTTGGCTCCTGAGACAGCAAAGTTGTTTAGATTATACCACTCAACTTCCATTTAGCATGGAGCAAATGAGATCTTTCTACTCCCTCAGAATACTCCTCAGAAATCAGTACAGTCAGCCTGCTTTCCCCATTACGTCTTAATTGACAAGAATGAGACCACCTCCAAAGCTATCTAGGCACTAAAACATTTTACGTGAAATTCCCACGCAAAGTAAAGGAAAGAGGAGGGAAGAACGTACACTTTCTTATGCTTGGTAGAAAATGTAAAGGTTTCCCATTCCATTTTTCGGAAAAGTTGACTACCTTATTTCTGTGTGCCAGTCCGTAGAAGAAAGACATCTACAAGAAAAGGTTTTGCTTTCTTTCCTCTCATGGTTTACGCTGGAGAATGAACATAGGCACTGATATGCTTGTCAGGCTTGGTAAAAGCACTTAACATGCCCAAAGTCAAAATGTCAACAACAAATATGGGAGCTAGGTATTATTCACATCTTCAATAGTCTTGCTAAGCCTTCAAGGAAGTTGCTTTCTCTGTTCAGATAAGAGTTACACTCCTGGTTTCAGTCAATGGAGAAGAAACAGGAAACTATGGAAAATATGCTAGTTCTACACGCTATGTGTACATAGCATGTTAGAAGTACAGAGTTTTGGACATACAGACGTATTCATCCGTTCACATATATGTATATGTAGATATCCACACAGAAAAACATAACTGTATGTGTATAGAATGATATACTGCAACAATTCTTCTCCTCTTTCACTACAGAGCAAGGGGAATTATTACATAAATTATGAAAACCAAATGAAGCCAAAAATCAAAAGAAGCCAAATGTTTTTTTCTAATTAGACAAGATGAAGTACTTTGTAAAAGTCAATTTTAGTAGAGTCACGCCAAATTTTTTGAAGAAAACATAAGGCTAAGAAAAGACAATGTAAAGTTCAGAAAGTAAAATTGGCTCAATTCACTGAATTTCTACAAGTAAACTGTACTCTATTATGGAATGACTAGATAAAATTTTAAATTTTTTAGATGAAATCATTACCCAGGACAATACGTGGTAGAATCGACCCTCACTGCATATATGAAAAATCACAGATAATGTGATCTGCTATTAGACTGTATAAATTATTCATATTAAGGAACTAAAAGGAGTGATTCCAGAACCGGCAACTTTGGAAACTGAGCAAGACTTGTTAGTCCAACCACAAAAAAAAAAATAAAAAAAGAGATGAAAAAATAGTGGAGTACAATTAAAAAATAAGATTAGTAACTGAAAAATTAACGCTTAATGAAGAATCATAATGTTTCTGAATAGAAGCACTGTCCTAAATTTCAAAGAAAAGTAGTGGCTCGACTACGGAATTTCACTACAAATAGAATCCAATCGTTAATGTTTCAAAAATTAGTTCAAAAGTGTCTAAATTGAAACTAGTTAGACAGATGAGTATGTTTAAATTTTAATGAAACTCGTAAAGGGCATATTGCACAGTTATCTCAAAAGAGATTTTATACTTCAACTGTAATATTGTTCCTAGCATTATGTTGGAAGACTTTTCTTAAATTGCAGCATTTGAAAAAATTTGTGATATTTCAGTATTCAAATGGAATAATAGAAAAATTAATGAAATAAAAATTTATCTTTATTTGGATACTAGAGATTTCCTATACAAATATTTATTAAGCCAAATGTCATGGACTGCATGATTTCTTGAAGCAAAATGTGTCGTTACCTAAAAGAAGAATTTGTAAATTATTTTTATACTTTTAGCTTTTATATTATTATTTTTATGTTTAAAATTGCTTTCGATTGTTTGCTTTATTACTTATATTGTATTACAGTACATGTTATTTTCATTTTTATATTCATTTGATCTTAAAAATTATTATATTACTTGTTCTACTTATCATATCATGGATTCTCACTCTCAATTCTTATATATCAGAATTTGTACAATGAAAGATAATAGCATCACCAGCCTGTCGAATATTCAAATTCCTAAGATATCTTGATAAAAATTAAATTGAATTTCATTTCAAAACGACTAAAACTTATCCAAGCAAAATACTTCAAAAGCGAACCCTCTTGCGGCCTTCTCATTTTCATATTTCCACGTTTGCTCTCTGAAGTGGTTCCATTCACACATTAACTAATACTTTATTGCTCTCTTCTACTATAAGAGCTTGTTTATCAATATCAGCATAAACTTTATTGAAGAGATCAATAAATTGCACCTGGGCATCACTCATTTGCTTTTCTTGAATTATGATTTTCTTCTGTGTGTCTTCAAGCTCTTGCTGCAGCACCATATTTTCACTCTGGATTTTGCCTAATCTTTCTTGGAGAGATTCATTTTCCAAACTATATCTCTTGACTTTTTCCTTTAACACTTGATTTGGTTCTTCAAGTTCCTCTGCCTTCTGTTCAGCATGCTTCAGTTCTCTCTGTGTGTTTTCTAAAATGTATGTCTTCTCTCTGAGGGATTCATGGACATGGTCTAGCTCATTTTCTAAACTCTTGGCTCTACTTGCAGTCTTAGAGAGTTTTTCAGAAAGGACACCGTTATCCTCTCTTAGACTACACAAGTCATGGTTTAGTTTGTCCTTTAAATGAAGCCACTCATCTCTTTTACCCTCAAAGGAATCCTCAAGGGCTAATTTTGATAACTCATATTTGCCAACGATTTTAATCAACCTGGACGGGTATGATGCCCCATCGTCCTCTAGTTTCTCAATGTTTTGTTCTGCATTCTGCAGTTTAGAGTTCAGCATGGCATTCTGAGCTTTCAGAACGATTATTCGTCGACGGCACTGAAATCCGATTTTTCTTAACGCTTCTTTATTTAATTGTAATTTCTGTTGAAGCTCTTCAATCTTTTCTTTCAACGCTTCAGTTTCTTCTGTGTGGTGCTTTCTGGTGCGCTTATCCTTACTTTTTACTGTGTGTAATTCCATTTGGTGCATGGCAACTTCATACTGTATGATTTCCTTTTTTTTCTGCAGGTATTTTTCCTTTTCGTTCCTAAGAGGAACCTAAAGATAAGAAAAAGAAAAAAATGTTATTCAAAATAAAATTATAAATTCTGATATTTCCATAAAAATTCAAAATAAACGCCAAAGGTCCAAGAAGCATAGTGTCTTCAGAGGAAAAGTTAACTGAGGGAGTTTCACCTATTTCCCATTCTGTTAATTTGCGCAAAGAACAGGACTTAAAACTGCATCATAAATCGAAGATTTGGAACGCGTTTTTGGACCGACAAAGCTGTCTTTCTTTCAGTATATTTGATTTCCTTTTCTCCATACATTTTATCTCACACTGCTGATTCTATTTCAGACATTTCAAGGTCTCTGGAAAGTACTTTCAATACATGATCTCACCTACAATTTGCACAACCTTTATGAGGGAAATACTTATATTTATTTATATTGCTAAGTGTGGAAAAGAAGTGCAGTTCACGAATTTGAAACTATAGATTATTAGAGCAAAAGGGGACACTACTGATGAGTTAGTACATCATTTTATAATTCAAGAACCAGAAGCCTAACGACAGAAAACCATTTGCTGAAAGTCGTGTGGATGGCAATGGACTGAAGCAGAACACAAAATCTTGGAAAAGTCCCCCTTAGATTGACAGTTTTACCAGATTTCAGACATATAATTATATGAACACACACATGTGTGTGTAATTCCATATGTGTACATGTATAATTTTGTGTGTACATATACACATCCACACAGGAACAGATATATCAATATAAATAAATATATAAATGTACATACATAAGTATAAATATATATACATATATATATATATGTATATACATATATATATGTATAATACGTAGGTATTCAGCAATTGTTCTTCCACTAGGGCTGCTAACTCAACCAATTTGCATCGAGTAATGTTCTCATTAATAAAAGCATGAATGGATTAATACCATCTGCTCTAATTTCCACCTGTACTGATATCTTCTTTCATAAATACTTACAGGAATATCGTTCACTTAGTAGTTGTTTAAATTCTACTTTTTGCTACAAATGAACTTTCTCTCTTTTGTACTGACTTCCCAGAGAGAGTGAAAATTCTTCAAGAAGACAGTGCGTGTCTCACACACAGTCTTCGTATACTTCTCAGGGTCTATCACAGTGTTGTTCACATAATTATTATTCACTAATTGATGAAATAACATTTGAACAAGGGAGAAACTGTAATTTCACTGAAATCTTCCATAGTGAAAACTTGCGCGATCAGGGAAATTAGACAAGACATAGTGCCAGTTTGGCCAGAATGCCAATTAATTGACCTACCTCTTCCTACCAAAGATGGATTCTAAATTACTGCTTCCTTGCTGTAACTTCCAGGAGTCAGTTCACACCTAGTTTCTTGACTGCATCCTGATGCAAAAAGCTTTTGACGGTTAACATTTTAATCCAGGTCTTCCAGAAAGAAGGTGAGGGAAAGGAAGACAAGGAGTGATAGGGGAGCTACTTGGGAAACAAAACTTATTTCATTCCAGTGCTGATTTCTGACACCTTGAAAAATTTCTCAAGAATACAAATTCAAAAGAAAAGTAATTTTCAGAAGAATGAGACTGGAACTCATAATAGTTTCTTAACTAAGCCAAGTCTACTGAAATTAGCCAGGTTAAGAAAAGTCTTTTGCAATATTTGGAGATGCTTATCAAAATTTGGGATGTAGTATTATTTGTATAAAATGGACAATGATCTTTATGTCCTTGGAGCAGGGAAACTAATATTTCTTAAGTATCTAATACGTGCCAAGAACAAAGGCCATAACCTTAAGAGATTTACAATCATTATCTCATTTGATTCTTCCAACAACACTGAGAAGTATGTGCTATTATAATCCCCATTTTGTGGCTAAGGAAAGGGAGAAGAATTAAGTGACTTGCCTAGGATCACACAGATAGAATCTGTGGACACATTTGAAGTCAAATCTTTCTAACCCCAGACGCAAATTTCTATCCCTAATTCCCCCAACATACGTCTAAGTGGAGAAATATCTCATCATCCAAAGTTCTTTTTTAACCTGCTTTGGCAGAGTTACTTACTTACTTTTCAAGTTATGGTGACTACCAGGGTGAAATTGCGGTTGGAGGAATCTCAGAAATCTCCCTTACTATACTTTGTGCCTTCCACCATGATGAATAGCATGCAGAAATACATGGAAATGTGGGAAAGCAACTGACAATGGAGAAAGCTATTTGATAGTATTAAAGGGAAGGGGCTAGAAGAATTTAACTGTCATGCTATTGTACGCTTAACTGCACTTTCATTTTAATAATTTCGAAGAATGATTATAGAAACTACAATACTTTCGTATTGAATTTCTACTTTTGGCGTCTGGGAAATTGAAACTTTATATAAAATCAGACTAGAGAAACTCAAAGTACTTTAGCCCAACCATTACCTTAGAACAAATTTAATTTTAGGTAAACTTGCAACTCCTGGCAAAATCAACAGAAAACATTGAGTTTCCTTGTTCCTGTTTTTCTACTGCTAGTGCTACCACTACAAGTACTACTATCACTAGAACTACTAGTACTAGAACTACTACTAGTACTACTTGTACTGAAAAAATAATAACAATTACTTCTCTTGACAGCATGCTTTGAAAACAACGTTCTATCAAAAATAACGAAGTCTAAATGATCACTGTCCTCAAGGAAATCTATGATAGTTGGGCAAACAAGAGGTAGAATACGGAAGTAATAGTTTGTTAACAGATGCGAACAGCATAAAGCAATAAATACCCAATGAGGTCATATCAAATGAAAAGTGGATTTCAGGAGATTCAGAAATCCATATGGGTGAAAAGTCCCAATGGCATTATGGCAAACGAATCATGCTTTTGGAAGGCACAAGCATGCTGGAGGTAAAGAGTCGATAGGTTTTTGACGGGTAGTGCAGATGAGGACGTGTAACTGTGCGTAAGCCAGAAGAAGACTGTGAAGAAGGTATGGAGCCAGAAATCTACATGGTGAGATCAGATCGATGAAGTTAGAGGATATTAATGAAATCATCCATCTCATTACTTGAATTCTCAATTGCATTTTGCAGGTACAATTTACATATTTACAAATTGTGAAGAAACAACCTTTTCCTGTTGTTCAAGGAGAAGTTTCAACGTAAGTAAACAAGTAATTTCTACTTCACAGTATTGCTTCGGGATTAAAAGAGAAAATAATGGTAAAGGTCTTTCTAAACATAAGGAATCATAGAAATGATTTAGGCATTATGGGTCCTTGGGAAAACACCTCACTCTTTCTGTAAAGACAGATAAACCAAATTGTCAAGGACATCATGAGTGAATATTTGTATTGAAATTCGTGTGCACACATTGTGGAGTTTGTAGGTCTAATTTAATTCGACTTAATTGACAGAGCGTTCAGAAAATTTATACTGTTGACGAGAAAAAGGGAAATGTCACACTGCACACAATTTCCATTCATCAGGAACAAATTATTGATCTTTTTGCATACATACTTTACTTTTGGTTTCATCTACTTGCTTCGGTAGTTTTTCCTTCTCTTCATAATTCCTTCGATAAAATGATGTAACTTGTTGCGAAACTATTCTCATGGCTTGGTAGTTGCCAGAAACAGGAACTTCTCGCTGAAGATTTCTTTCTCTGGCCTGAGAGATATATGTCCAAATTATTTCTATTGCTGATTTCAGAAAGCAGAATTAGCTCATGTGAAATAAATATCATGTCAAAATTCACATCAAAAGTCATTATAGTTCTGCATGCAATTTAATTTCATCAACATATTCATAATTTTCATAGATTTGCGGTATTAATATCTTAGATGTTATTTAACAAAATTCCCACATGTTGCACATGAGAAAAACGAAACTCCAAAGAGGTTAGTTGAGTTACCCAAGCTCCTAACGTTAGTCGTTTCTAGGGACAAAGATTGACACTTGGCTCCTGACACGAGAAAGCTCTTTTGATTATTCTACTCAACCTTCATTTAGCATGGGTCAAATGAGATCTTTCTACTTGCTCAAACATTCAGCCTGATTTCCCATTGCCTGTTTTTTGAGCATAATTGTATCACCTCAAAAGTTATCTAGGGACTAAAATATTATAGGTGAGACTCACATGGAAGGGAATGGAATGAGCGGGGAGGAATGGATACTTTTTTGTACTTGATAGCCACATTAATGGTTTCCCATTCCGTTTTTCAGAAAAGTTAACTGCCTCATTTCTATGCACCAACCTTTAGAATGAAGAGGACATCTACAAGAAACGTTTGAATTTTCCTTCCTCTCATTGTTTAACTCAGGGGAAGGAACGTAGGTACTGGTACGCATGTCAGGCTTGGTAAAAGCGCTTCACATGAATGATGTGCTTTGCTCAAAGCCACAATGAGAAGAACACATATGGTCACTAGCTGCTGTTCCCATCTTCAAGAGTCTTTGCTAAGCCTTCAAAGAATTCCTTTTCCTGTTCTGATAGGAATTACACGCCTGGTTTCCGTCCATCGACAAAAAAAAATCAAACTGCGGAAAATATGCTAGCTCTCCCGCTTATGCATATATAGCACATTACAAAATCAGAGTTTTGTACCTGCAGACGTATTCATTCATTCACATATGTGTATAAGCAAATATACACACAGAGATACAAAGTCGTGTGTTTATGGACTGTTATACTGCAGAAATTCATCTCTGCTTTCATCGTAGTGCCAGGCAAGTTATTGCATAAATTATGAATACCAAATGAAGCCCCAAATCAAAAGAAATCAAAATGTTTTCTCCTATTAGACAAGTTGAAATACTTTGTGAAACTAAATTTAACTAAAGTCTGGTAAGTTGTTTTGAAGAAAACGTAAGGCTAAAAGAAGACAATGTAAAGTTGAGAAAGTAAAATGGGCGCAATTCACTGAATTCTTACATGTTAACTAAATTCTACCATTGAATGACAAGATAAAATTTTCATATTTTTTAGATGAAATTATTACCCAGTACAATATATGGTACAATGGACGCTCATTGTATATATGACAAATCACAGAAAATGAGAGCTGCTATTAGACTGTGTAAAGCTGTTCTTATTCAACAACTAAAAGGCAGTGATACCAGAACTTGCAATTTTGCACACCGAGCAAGAATTATTAGTAAAACAATAAAAAGTACTGAGATTAAAAAAAAATTGGTAGTGAAGCACAATAAAAAATAATATTAGTAACCCCAAAATTAACCTCTTTTTGAATAGAATTACCGTCCTAAATTGAAAAGAAAAGGAGTGTCTAGACTCTGGATTTTCACTACAACTATCATCCTGTCGTTAGCGTTGCAAAGAGTAGTTCAGAGGAATCTGAATTGAAACTCGTCAGAATGTTGAGCATGTTTAAATGTTAATGAGATGTCTAATGGGAATATTCCAGAGTATCTCAAAAGAAATGTTATCTTTCAACTGTTACATTATTCCTAGCATTTTTTGGTAAGACTTCTCTTAAACTTCAGCGTTGGAATTAATTTATTCCATTTCAATATTCAAATAGAATATTAGGAAAATTAATAATATAAAAAATTATTTGTGTTTATACACTAGCGATTTCCCTTACAAATATTTATGAAACCAAAATGTCATGGCCTCTAGAATTTCTTCAATCAAAATGAGTCATCTTATCTACAAAAGCATTTTCTAATTTTAGTTTTATTTGGTTTTTAAATTATTATTTTATATGTCACATTATTTTCATTTAAGTTAATTACTTATATTTTATTACAGGATATTTACTTATTATTGCAATCATATTATCTTCAAAATCATGATATTACTTGTTCTATTTATCATATTATGGATTCTCATTCTCAATTCTTACATATCAGCATTTCCACAATGAAAGTTGATAACCTCACCAGCCTGTTGAAAATTCAAATTCCTAAATTATTTTGATTACAATTACTTTGACTTTCATTTCAAAAAGCTTTATCTTTGTCCAAGTATGACATTTAATGACCCAATCCTCTTTCAGCCTTCTCAATTTCATTTTTGCACATTTCTTCTCCAAAGTGGTTACATTCACTGACTAACACTTTCTTGCTCTCCTCTACTAGAAGAACTTGCTTTTCACTATCAGCATAAAGTTTGTTGAAGAGATCAATAAACTGTACCTGGGCATCACGCAGTTGCTTTTCTTTCATCGTGACTTTCTTCTGTGTGTCTTCAAGCGCTTGCTGAAGCACCATATTTTCACTCTGGATTTGGCCTAATCTTTCTTGCAGAGATTCATTTTCCAAACTACATCTGTTGAGTTTTTCCTTCAACACTCGATTTGTTTCTTCAAGTTCCTTTGCCTTCTCTTCAGCATGGTTCAGTTCTCTCTGTGTGTTTTCTACAATATATGTCTTTTCTCTGAGGGATTCATGGACATGGCCTAGCTCATTTTCTAAACTCTTGGCTCCACTTTCAGCCTGAGAGAGTTCTTCAGAAAGGAAAGCATGGTTCTCTCTTAAACTAGACAAGTCACTGTTTAACTTGTCCTGTACATGAAGCCACTCATCTCTTGCTTCCTGAAAGGAATGTTCAAGGGCTAGTTTGGACGCCTCACTTTGCTCATAATCGTCAATAACAGACATCAGACGAGACCTGTATGATTCAATTTCGCTCTCTAGTCTCTCTGTGTTTTCTTTTGCATTCTCCAATTGAGAGTTCAGCGCTGCATTCTCAGCTTTCAGAACCTTTACTTGGCCACTGTATTGAAATCGGATTTTTCTTAATGCTTCTCTATTCCATTTTAATTCCTGTTGAAGCTCCTCATTCTTCTCTTTCAAAGCTTCAGTTTCTTCTCTGTGGTGCTTTCTGGTTCGCTGATCCTTAATTTTTACTGTTTTTAATTCCACTTTGTGCATGGCAACTTCATACTGGATGATTTCATTTTTCTCCTGCAAGTATTTTTCCTTTACATTCCTAACAGGAACCTAAACATAAGAAAAAGAAAAGAAAGTGTTATTCAAAATAAAATGACTTATTCTGATATTTCCTTCAAAATTCAAAGGAAACGCCAAGGGGCCAAGAAGCATAGTGTATTTAGAGAAAAAGTTCACTGAGGGACTTTCACCTCTTTCCAATTTCTATCAATTTGCTGAAAGAATACGACTGAAACTGCTTCATCAACCAGAAGATTTGGGCACCATTTTTGAACTCACAAAGCTGTCTGTCTTTCAGTAGATTTGGTTTCCTTTTCTCCATACATTCTGTCTCACACTGATGATTCTATCTGAGACATGTCAAGGTTTTTGGAAAGGACTTTCAGTACATTATCTCACCTAAAATTTGCACCACCCTTGTGAGGGAAATATTTATATTCCTTCATATTGCTAATTGTGTAACAGAAGTGCACTTCACGCACGTAAAACTATAGACTGTTCGAGCAATAATGGACACTACTGATGAGTTAGTACTTCATTTTACAAATCAAGAACCAGAAGCCTAAAGACAGAAAATCATTTGTCGAAAGCCATCTGGATGGCAATGGACTGAAGCAGAACACAAAATCTTGGAAAAGTCATCCTTAGATGCAGAGTTTTAACAAACTTCAGACACATATTTGTAAAAACACACACATATATGTGCATGTATCAACGTATGTGTACATGTATATTTTTGTGTGTGCATATACACATGCACACAGGAACAAATATATCAATATAAATAAATATATAAATATAAATGTACATGTTAATATAGATAGATAGATACATAGATAGACAGACAGACAGATAGACAGATAGATAGATAGATATAGATATACAATAGGTAGGTATTCAGCAATTGCTCTTCCAGTAGGGCTGCTAACTCAACCAAATTGCATCAAGTAATGTTTGCATTAGGAAAAACATGAATGGATTACTACCATCTGCTCTAACGTGCAACTTTAGTGATATCTCCTTTATAAATGCTTACCGGAAAATTCTTCACTTCGTAGTTGTTTAAATTCTACCGTTTGTTATAAATGAAGTTTCTCTATTTTGTGTTAACTTCCACAGAGAGTGAAAATTCTTCAAGGAGACAGTGCACGTCTGACACACAGTCTTTTATCCTGCTCAGGATCTATCACAGTGTTGTTCACATAGACAGTATTCACTAGTTGATGAAATAACGTTTGAACAAGGAAGAAACTGTAATTTCACTAAATTCTTACATACTGAAAACTTACACGATCAGGGAAATTACACAAGAAATGGTGCCAGTTTGGCCAGAATGCCAATAAAATGACCTACTTCTTGCTGCCAACGATGGACTCTAAGTTACTGCTTGCTTGGTATACCTTCCAGGAGTCAGTTCACACCTCGTTTCTTGACTGCAACCTGAAGCCAAAAGCTTATGAAGGTTCATATTTTAATCCAAGTCTTTCAGAAAGAAGTTGAGAGAAATGAAGACAAGAAGTGATAGCGGCGTTACTTGGGAAACAGAACTTATTTCATTCCAGTGCTCATTTCTGACACCTTGAAAAATTTCTCAAGCATGGACATTGAAAAGAAAAGTCATTTTCAGAAGAATGAGATTGGAATTCATAATAGTTTCTTAACTAAGCTGAGTACACTGAAATTGGCCAGGTTAAGAAAACTCTTTTGCAATATTAGGAGATGATTATCCAACTGTGGGAGGCAGTATTATTTATATATAGTGGACGTTGGTCTTTATGCTTTTGGAGCAGGGAAACTAGCATTTCCTAAGTGTCCAATATGTGCCAATAATAAAGGCCATAAACATAAGAGATTTACAATAATGATCTCATTTGATTCTCACAACAACCCTGAGAAGTATGTACTAGTATTATCCCCATTTTGTGGCTGAGGAAACTGAGAAAAACTAAGTGACTTGCCTAGGATCACACAGACAGAATCTCCGGACACATTTGAAGTCAGATTTTTCTAACCCCAGACCCAAATTTCTATCGCTAATTCCCCCAACATACGTCTAAGTGGAGAAATATCTCATCATCCAAAGTTCTTTTTTAACCTGCTTTGGCAGAGTTACTTACTTACTTTTCAAGTTATGGTGACTACCAGGGTGAAATTGCGGTTGGAGGAATCTCAGAAATCTCCCTTACTATACTTTGTGCCTTCCACCATGATGAATAGCATGCAGAAATACATGGAAATGTGGGAAAGCAACTGACAATGGAGAAAGCTATTTGATAGTATTAAAGGGAAGGGGCTAGAAGAATTTAACTGTCATGCTATTGTACGCTTAACTGCACTTTCATTTTAATAATTTCGAAGAATGATTATAGAAACTACAATACTTTCGTATTGAATTTCTACTTTTGGCGTCTGGGAAATTGAAACTTTATATAAAATCAGACTAGAGAAACTCAAAGTACTTTAGCCCAACCATTACCTTAGAACAAATTTAATTTTAGGTAAACTTGCAACTCCTGGCAAAATCAACAGAAAACATTGAGTTTCCTTGTTCCTGTTTTTCTACTGCTAGTGCTACCACTACAAGTACTACTATCACTAGAACTACTAGCACTAGAACTACTACTAGTACTACTTGTACTGAAAAAATAATAACAATTACTTCTCTTGACAGCATGCTTTGAAAACAACGTTCTATCAAAAATAACGAAGTCTAAATGATCACTGTCCTCAAGGAAATCTATGATAGTTGGGCAAACAAGAGGTAGAATACGGAAGTAATAGTTTGTTAACAGATGCGAACAGCATAAAGCAATAAATACCCAATGAGGTCATATCAAATGAAAAGTGGATTTCAGGAGATTCAGAAATCCATATGGGTGAAAAGTCCCAATGGCATTATGGCAAACGAATCATGCTTTTGGAAGGCACAAGCATGCTGGAGGTAAAGAGTCGATAGGTTTTTGACGGGTAGTGCAGATGAGGACGTGTAACTGTGCGTAAGCCAGAAGAAGACTGTGAAGAAGGTATGGAGCCAGAAATCTACATGGTGAGATCAGATCGATGAAGTTAGAGGATATTAATGAAATCATCCATCTCATTACTTGAATTCTCAATTGCATTTTGCAGGTACAATTTACATATTTACAAATTGTGAAGAAACAACCTTTTCCTGTTGTTCAAGGAGAAGTTTCAACGTAAGTAAACAAGTAATTTCTACTTCACAGTATTGCTTCGGGATTAAAAGAGAAAATAATGGTAAAGGTCTTTCTAAACATAAGGAATCATAGAAATGATTTAGGCATTATGGGTCCTTGGGAAAACACCTCACTCTTTCTGTAAAGACAGATAAACCAAATTGTCAAGGACATCATGAGTGAATATTTGTATTGAAATTCGTGTGCACACATTGTGGAGTTTGTAGGTCTAATTTAATTCGACTTAATTGACAGAGCGTTCAGAAAATTTATACTGTTGACGAGAAAAAGGGAAATGTCACACTGCACACAATTTCCATTCATCAGGAACAAATTATTGATCTTTTTGCATACATACTTTACTTTTGGTTTCATCTACTTGCTTCGGTAGTTTTTCCTTCTCTTCATAATTCCTTCGATAAAATGATGTAACTTGTTGCGAAACTATTCTCATGGCTTGGTAGTTGCCAGAAACAGGAACTTCTCGCTGAAGATTTCTTTCTCTGGCCTGAGAGATATATGTCCAAATTATTTCTATTGCTGATTTCAGAAAGCAGAATTAGCTCATGTGAAATAAATATCATGTCAAAATTCACATCAAAAGTCATTATAGTTCTGCATGCAATTTAATTTCATCAACATATTCATAATTTTCATAGATTTGCGGTATTAATATCTTAGATGTTATTTAACAAAATTCCCACATGTTGCACATGAGAAAAACGAAACTCCAAAGAGGTTAGTTGAGTTACCCAAGCTCCTAACGTTAGTCGTTTCTAGGGACAAAGATTGACACTTGGCTCCTGACACGAGAAAGCTCTTTTGATTATTCTACTCAACCTTCATTTAGCATGGGTCAAATGAGATCTTTCTACTTGCTCAAACATTCAGCCTGATTTCCCATTGCCTGTTTTTTGAGCATAATTGTATCACCTCAAAAGTTATCTAGGGACTAAAATATTATAGGTGAGACTCACATGGAAGGGAATGGAATGAGCGGGGAGGAATGGATACTTTTTTGTACTTGATAGCCACATTAATGGTTTCCCATTCCGTTTTTCAGAAAAGTTAACTGCCTCATTTCTATGCACCAACCTTTAGAATGAAGAGGACATCTACAAGAAACGTTTGAATTTTCCTTCCTCTCATTGTTTAACTCAGGGGAAGGAACGTAGGTACTGGTACGCATGTCAGGCTTGGTAAAAGCGCTTCACATGAATGATGTGCTTTGCTCAAAGCCACAATGAGAAGAACACATATGGTCACTAGCTGCTGTTCCCATCTTCAAGAGTCTTTGCTAAGCCTTCAAAGAATTCCTTTTCCTGTTCTGATAGGAATTACACGCCTGGTTTCAGTCCATCGGCAAAAAAAAATCAAACTGCGGAAAATATGCTAGCTCTCCCGCTTATGCATATATAGCACATTACAAAATCAGAGTTTTGTACCTGCAGACGTATTCATTCATTCACATATGTGTATAAGCAAATATACACACAGAGATACAAAGTCGTGTGTTTATGGACTGTTATACTGCAGAAATTCATCTCTGCTTTCATCGTAGTGCCAGGCAAGTTATTGCATAAATTATGAATACCAAATGAAGCCCCAAATCAAAAGAAATCAAAATGTTTTCTCCTATTAGACAAGTTGAAATACTTTGTGAAACTAAATTTAACTAAAGTCTGGTAAGTTGTTTTGAAGAAAACGTAAGGCTAAAAGAAGACAATGTAAAGTTGAGAAAGTAAAATGGGCGCAATTCACTGAATTCTTACATGTTAACTAAATTCTACCATTGAATGACAAGATAAAATTTTCATATTTTTTAGATGAAATTATTACCCAGTACAATATATGGTACAATGGACGCTCATTGTATATATGACAAATCACAGAAAATGAGAGCTGCTATTAGACTGTGTAAAGCTGTTCTTACTCAACAACTAAAAGGCAGTGATACCAGAACTTGCAATTTTGCACACCGAGCAAGAATTATTAGTAAAACAATAAAAAGTACAGAGATTAAAAAAAAATTGGTAGTGAAGCACAATAAAAAATAATATTAGTAACCCCAAAATTAACCTCTTTTTGAATAGAATTACCGTCCTAAATTGAAAAGAAAAGGAGTGTCTAGACTCTGGATTTTCACTACAACTATCATCCTGTCGTTAGCGTTGCAAAGAGTAGTTCAGAGGAATCTGAATTGAAACTCGTCAGAATGTTGAGCATGTTTAAATGTTAATGAGATGTCTAATGGGAATATTCCAGAGTATCTCAAAAGAAATGTTATCTTTCAACTATTACATTATTCCTAGCATTTTTTGGTAAGACTTCTCTTAAACTTCAGCGTTGGAATTAATTTATTCCATTTCAATATTCAAATAGAATATTAGGAAAATTAATAATATAAAAAATTATTTGTGTTTATACACTAGCGATTTCCCCTACAAATATTTATGAAACCAAAATGTCATGGCCTCTAGAATTTCTTCAATCAAAATGAGTCATCTTATCTACAAAAGCGTTTTCTAATTTTAGTTTTATATTGTTTTTAAATTATTATTTTATATGTCACATTATTTTCATTTAAGTTAATTACTTATATTTTATTACAGGATATTTACTTATTATTGCAATCATATTATCTTCAAAATCACGATATTACTTGTTCTATTTATCATATTATGGATTCTCATTCTCAATTCTTACATATCAGCATTTTCCCAGTGAAAGTTGATAACCTCACCAGCCTGGTGAGAATTCAAATTCCTAAATTATCTTGATTAAAATTACTTTGACTTTCATTTCAAAAAGCTTTATCTTTGTCCAAGACATTTAATGACCGAACCCTCTTTCAGCCTTCTCAATTTCATATTTACACATTTGTTCTCCTAAGTGGTTACATTCACTGACTAACACTTTCTTGCTCTCTTCTACTAGAAGAACTTGTTTTTCACTATCAGCATAAAGTTTGTTGAAGAGATCAATAAACTGTACCTGGGCATCATGCAGTTGCTTTTCTTTCATCGTGACTTTCTTCTGTGTGTCTTCAAGCGCTTGCTGAAGCACCATATTTTCACTCTGGATTTGCCCTAATCTTTCTTGGAGAGATTCATTTTCCAAACTACATCTGCTGAGTTTTTCCTTTAACACTCGATTTGTTTCTTCAAGTTCCTTTGCCTTCTCTTCAGCATGGTTCAGTTCTCTCTGTGTGTTTTCTACAATATATGTCTTTTCTCTGAGGGATTCATAGACATGGCCTAGCTCATTTTCTAAACTCCTGGCTCCACTTTCAGCCTGAGAGAGTTCTTCAGAAAGCAAAGCATGGTTCTCTCTTAAACTAGACAAGTCACTGTATAACTTGTCCTGTACATGAAGCCACTCATCTCTTGCTTCCTGAAAGGAATGTTCAAGGGCTAGCTTGGACGCCTCACTTTGCTCATAATCGTCAATAACAGACATCAGACGAGACCTGTATGATTCAATTTCACCCTCTAGTCTCTCTGTGTTTTGTTTTGCAGTGTCCAATTTAGAATTCAGCACTGCATTCTCAGCTGTCACAACATTTACTTCTTCACTGTACTGTACTCTGATTGCTGTTAGTATTTCTGCATTCAACTGTAATTTCTGATGAAGATAATCATTCTTTTCCTTTAAAATTTCTATATGGTTTTCTTTGTCTCGATTCTTAATTTTTAGTGTATCTACTTCGAGTTTGAGCATGGCATTTTCATCCTCTAAGATTTGATTTTTGTCGAACAGATATTTTTCTTTCTCATGGCTGTCAGGAATCTAAACATAATAAACAGAAAAAAAGTGCTACTCAAAATAAAGTTATGGATGCTGATTATTCCCTAGCAATTCCAAATAAACGCCAAGGTACCAAGAAGCATACTTTAGTAAAACAAAATTAAAATGAGGGAGTTTGCCCTATTTCACATTTCTCTCAGAGTCAGTTTTCACAAAGAACACATTTTAAAAGTGCTTCATTAATCAAAAGACATGGAGTGTACTTTTAGGCCTAGAAAGCTTATATTTTATTTCCTTTGCTCTGTCCATTCTATTCCACGCTGATAAGTCATATTGTTAATAGAATTAAAATACTTAATATTTTCAAACTGCCTCTTCTATGTTGAGTTATTTTACTCATTTTCAGTGTTGTGCAATCTCTTCTGTATATCTTAGATTCTTTTCCCTTTCCCCCACCTCCTTTCTTCTTCTCTCTCCACTTACTGCCTTACACGGTGTACGATCTTATAGAGCATCAATATCTTGTCTTATATCTTATCTAGTATCTTGTATCTATACATACATTCCTATTAAGTGCATTTTTACCTTAGTTATACTCCCTAGAAGAATTAAAATGAACGGGGGAAACCATAAAACAAAATGTAACAGAAAAGACAATGCTGTGCTACATTCTGCGATCAAATTTCATAGTTGTTTCTCAGCATGTGGAAGGCATTTTGCTTCAAGAAGCCAAAGGGAATTTTTTAAGTCCTTGCAATGCAACGAGGTACTACATCTACAAGAATATTTCCTCACACACTCTGGTTGTTCCTGCATACAATATTTTCCTGGTGCTGCTCCTGTCACTCATCATCAGTTCACATAAGTCCTTCCAGGCCTCTCTAAAGTCTTCGTGACACATTGCCTTTGGTGGTATTCAGCAAAGTACTTCCCATACATTGTCTCACCTAAGCCTTGCCACACCCTGATGCGGGAAATATTGATATTCTCCTCCCCGTTTTACAGATTAGAACTTAGGTTAGGATACATTATTGAACAACCTGTCCATTATCACACTCAGTAAGTATCAGCAGCAATATCTCAATCCAGGTCTCTTCAGACTCCAAATCTAGCACACTTTTTTCAATAGCTTATTTCCTTTCAGCAGTTGATATTAAGAATTTGTCCTAAATGGAGACTCCTTGCCCTGGTACAATGAACTTCACTCCAGAACAATGAACTCATAAGTCTTATGTTTCTTAGTAGAAGTCTTACGAATAATCGATTTTCTCATGGATCTGTCGCATTTTCATAGCATCATTGATTTAAAACTTTTAGAAGTTATCAAGTTGAAATCTCTCATTTTAGGGAAGGGAAAAGTCAGGCCTAGAATGTGGTCCCCTACTGATGGTAACCTAGTCTTAACCATGACATGTTAAAGAAATGATGAAAGAATTATTGGGGCCAAATAATAAAATATGACTATTGCACTCCCATCACAACCAAACTCCTCCAGGAGCGTTGGATCCCGTTCAGGACCAGAGAACAGAGTTTTGTCCAATAGCTTAGAAGCTGCATTCTATGATATCTTTTCTAAAAAGCCAGAAGGAGAGCATGAATTGGTCACAGGTGAGTTCAATGAAGCACTCCAGTGTGCAAGCACCAAAGGACTACTAAGGGCCAACAACCCAAATGGTTTACTTCAAACAACTGTTGAAAAACAGAAGAAAATGAAAATTTCTAATTTTGGCATTTGAGAAACTTGTGTTTCTATCATGCTGAGCAATGACGAATGTGAGCGAATGGAGGAATTCATGGCCCGGATAGAGCCTTATGTCAGAAACCTAAGTGAAATTTATTTCTGTGGCAAATACTTTTATTCCTTTTCTTTAATGAAAGATGAGGGAGACAAGAAGGTGAAATAGAGCAATGTATTAACATATATTTCAGAACCCTCACTCTCTTCCCTGAAAAGTACAAGCAGATGATATCCCTTAATCAAGGAAGAAAAATGGTTTGTGTTTGAGGTGTCACCTTCTACCTAGTTGCATTCCTTTCTCTCTCTAAGCTAGGAGTTAGTGACACTGATGTGCTGCCCCTTTCCTATGTCCAGAAAGGAAGAGGCACTGTTGTGCACCAGGAACTTTTTTCAGTAGACGTAAAGTTAGGTCTCGGGAGAGATCATTCAATTAAAAGAAAAAGAAACGGTCAAGCAAGACAAACAGTATTGTGCTGATTTTGGTCACTAGCTGTGTCCTGAACTATCTGTTGCAGACAGATGGACGGGACTGAGGATAACAAAGATGTCCCAAAATGAAGAACCGAAATCTGAACTTTCAAAATATGTAGTTAGATTTGAAAATGACCAAAGTAAATACCTCAGAAGTCTGAGTGATTTTGGAAGCAGTTGTTTTGTTTTCTTTCTGCTTCGAAAGAGGATTGTTCAGAATCCCACTTTGCAAAGCTATAACATTTAGCTCCGGAAAAAGTGGTCCTTGAGTTTCCTTTAGCTCTTCTTCGTCCTGCGGACAAGAAGTTCATAAAATTTTCATCACCATTTTCCTTCAACAGTCAGCAACAACATTTTACCTTTAAATGGAATACAGAATCGGACAAAGCACGGAAACTAACTTTAAAAACTCAAAGAAAAACAGGCTACTGAAAAGGAAAAGCAACAAGAAGGAAAGCATTTCAAAGTTGGAAAGGAACCTCAATCACTCCTCAGGGCGATCCACACCCAGGGTTAAGTCCTTAACTCTTACAAGCCTCAGCTTGAAGTCTTCACAGGTGAGGATAGATACCATATCTCAAGTGAACTCATTCGATTTGTGGATGGTTCTCTTTGTTGGCAAGTTTTTTCTCATTAATCTTAAAAATGTACATTTGTGCAACTCTTATCCATGGCTCTTAGCTCTTATCCTTACACTGAAGCAGAGCAAGCTTCGTCCTTCTTCCACATGACTCTCCTTCAAAAACTTGAACATAAAAGGATCAATAGCTCTATTTTCTTGAACAGATCCTCAAAAGTCATGGTCCCCAAGGGCCTTCCTCATCCTGTTTGCCATTCTGCTTATTAGCGAGCATAATTCTGAGGAAGCCACAAATGAGTTAAACAACATAAGCCTATCTACTTATTCACTTCAGAGTAGAGAGTGCTTTTCACCTTCTCTATTTTGGTAGCTATACTTTTCTGAATAAGATGCAAAATTACGCTAGCTTTTGGGTTCTCAAATAACATCAATAAATCAACTTTAGTTTAGAACTGGCCACGATTCTTATATCTTTTCAGGCAAAATACTATCTAAACCTATTTCCCCCAACTCATACGTATGAACCTAATTTTGTAACTAATTGTATAATTTGACAGTAATCCTCACTAAATATCATGTTATGAATAGGCTCAGTCCAGTACTCTGACTTCTTGAGAGTTTGCATTTCCTCCATGTAGAAAGTCTGCAATAATTTTAAGTAAATCAACACGTAAATAAGTAAAACATAAAGACCCTAGAGACCAATAAACTCTTCTGAAAGCCTGAAGGATGTGTGCTAAAGTGTAGTGAAAGGAAGAGAAAAAGAGAACGAACTTGCACTTGCATTGCCCAAAGTATTTTCAGATAAGGAGACTCTCTCTAAAAATGGAGAGGAATCCTCTGGAACTTATGTTGCTATCAAAGTTGAGGATAGAGCAGTGGTGTCAAACAGATCCTCCAGTACTGAGTTCTATGGACAGATCTGGGGGACTTTGAAACCTTTGGCTCAGGGGTAGGTGAGATGAACTCCGTGGCAACATTTGAACCCAGGTTTCTCTGGATTTCAGGTTAGTTCTATTCACTACGCCATAGTGATCCTCTACTGTGAGACATACTTTAAAAAGTACTAATTTCACTTTACTCTTTCATGGCTCTTTACACTGCAATTTTACATTCTAATGCTACTGCATGGGATATATATTTTTTTATATTCATGAGTACATATCTACAAATGATTAGCCCCAACTTACTTACACTAGACATAAAAATCCTAGTCCTTTCTCAAGATTAAAAAGAGTATGATGTTCACTTCCCCACTCCCAGGGAACCCACAAGTTTTCTTACCAAGAACAGATGGAAATAGTGACTTTAAAATTCCAATTTACCTGTTTCGAATGATTTGTTTCTGTTCTCAATTCCAGGTCCAGAGTTCTGAGAGGGTATTGAAATTCCTGTCTTAGCTCCACTTTTTCACCACATCTTTCTTTTTTTCTGAACTGGTGACTCATTTTTAGAACTAGCTTTTCTTCAGCGTCTTGCTCAATTTCTTCTTGCTTCCCGGGAACCCTAGAAGAAAATTGTCCTTTTTCAATGACAATGCAGTAGAAATAAGGAAGAAATACCATTGAATATACTCATCTGGATTTCTAAAGGAAAAGAAGATTAATTTATTGGGAACTCGATCTATGTAGAGAACTCCCTGTCAAGGAACTCCCTCTGTTCATGCAGAGTGGTCCGTGCTCTACACTTTTGAGTTGACCTGTTTCTGTTCCCTATTACACTGAGAATAAACGTAACTTGCACAGGCTCACAAAGTCAGGATGTGTCAGAAACTGATGGAGTTCTTGGGTGCCTGTGCTTGGACACAATTCTAAAATCACGTTTCTCTTTCAAAATCGCATTTCTCCCTAGCCTCAAAACATTATCTCAGGCAGTTTCTCCCCAGTGCAAGAAAACAGCCTGTCACAGCAACAACTATTATCTCCTTACCTGATACAATAGCCAGTTACAACCATAGAATTCAGAAGTTTGAACAGCTGTGTGCTGGCTGAACAGTCTGTGAACATGGCAAGAACGACATTGACTACTCATTGACCCATCATATGTTTCCTCGATTTAGATATAGGAACACTCCCTTACATTTTTCTTGTCCAACAAGATATTCGTGAGACCAATCTGGCATCCGTTAGTCTGTCCTGACCACTAGTGGACTTAGGGATGTTTCAGTCCTAAAACCGCATCTCTATGCAGTTGCCACTCCTCCTTATGCTATTTCCCTGTGAACTCTGCGTATAATACCTGCCAGGTAGATACCAAAATTGCATGTTCCTTTAACAAATAACCTCTGCTTAACCATTGCCTAGTCTCACCTTGAGTCATCTGCTTAGCATATTTGGCACATGTTTTCCTATAGACTATCGTATATAAACTTTACCTGTACCCAGCTAGGGTTGCAGTTTCCCTAAGAACCCTTGCTGCTGAAAAGTGTCAGAAAGCTTTACCTTGATGTCAAAAATGTTTGAGTTTGTGAATTCATTCCAGGTGACCTGCCCGTGGTACTCTGGTCTTTGCGTGGCACTTATTGCCCCTCTGCCAGTTGTCATCAAAATCAGAGGGGAACCCATTTTTTTTATCCAGGCTGCTCCAGGGCATTTTAATTCTATCAAAACTGTATCATATATTCACTTGGATGCTTTTGTTTCTTGTATTCAATGAAGAGAAATTCCATAAATTGTATGGAGCTGGAACAAAAGATTATTTCCAAATTCCCGAGTTCTGATACATTTCAAATTCGCCGGTGAAAAGTGTAGAGGGGGATGCATATGAAATTACATCCATTTTTCCATTACTATTGATTAGTGAAGTGATTTTTTACTTCATGTTGAAAAAAATGAAACACAGCTACTTGTGTTACAGTTTTCAAAATTCACTACAAATGCATCTCTACCTGATATCCACAGAGTAAAAATGAGTAAGTAGGGCTCATTCATAATACTGTTTGAATGAGGTGGTATTTTGGCCTTCCTAACCTCAAATCCTCTATCACATTTCTTCAACGGTAAGAGAAAAGCTTCCAAGGATTTGTTTAAAATCATGAGTTCCATACCTGGTGCTAAGGAGTTCTCTTTTCCATTCTGCTTTTTGTTGCTCTAAGTCAGACACCATTTGCCTTGTTTCTGATAATTCTTCCCGCAGTCCACAAATCTTGTTTTCTAAACTCTTCACTTTCCTGGTGAGTAATGGACAATGTCCTTTTTTACGTACCACTGATCGATCATATCTAAGTATTGCATCTTCATTTTTCACAAGTTTAATAAAATCTGTACAGAGAAAAACGCAAGTCAATAAAAACATGAGTATTTTAAAATCCGCTGAACCGTAGCAGTATACTTAGAATTCAAATACTCTGGCAATGACAAAATCATATCCACGTATAAATCCTCACATATTGCAAAATAATGCGTTGTCAAAAATTTACATTGAAGATGACAATAACCTATTTCTATGTGTGCACTGTAGGCAATGAAACACAATCTCTAAGTGACAAATTAATTGATATAAAAAAATCTGAAAGCTCAGAATTCTTCACAATGAAAGAAAAATATTTGTGAAAAGGAAGTATTTTGAGGTGTATTCTGGGTGGGACAAATAAGATTCATCCAAGGGATTATATACTTAATATCTACATAATGAAAATATAGTGAATTATTTTAGAAATGTAAACATGTTTTGCTTTACATAATTGTATGGAAACACTGTTTCCTCTTTAGAGATTTATAATATCAACAAGTATGTAATATTCACACATTGAAATATCCATCCTCATTTATTCATTGGCGAAACCTCTGGTAACTTGAAACACCAGAGGAAGGTCAAAAATGGTTCTGAGCACTAAAGAAAATAGCTGCCCCTTTATTCTTGAGAGACATATGGAGTCAAATTGAGACCTAATCCAGAGTTAGAAATGTTCGTTATGTCGTTACAGTTTCAACGAACTTGATTATTGGGTTTTCCTTGGGAACTTCCAATTCTTCATATATTCATTCACTGTTGAACTGAAGTGAGGCAACAAGAGAGAACCCAATTGCTGGATGTAGACATACTGGAGTAGAAGCGATGCTGACACTGAGGGAACTGGTTAGCTCACCGATTCAAAGAAAAGAAGGTACTGAGGCACCGAGAAGTTAAAAGACTTGTTAAGATTCGCACAACTGGAACGTGTTAAAGGCAGAATCTGAACCTAGCTATTCACGGCATCGTGTCCAGTGCACTATCCTATATGCCATGCTGAGAGAAGAATTATAAAAACTAGGCAGAATATTTACAAGATGTTTGATATTTGGGGCCATTTTATGAAAGATTATCATATTTTGACTATTCTTTTCATGAAAGAGTTCACTCCTTGAGATCTTTATACTCGTAGTCAGTTCAGTCTCTTCAATGGTTCTCCTATTACCAACCAATATTACTAACACAGATTATATAATATAGCACTTAGAGGCTTACAAAATACACCTCCTCCAACAACAATCCTGTGAAGTATGACATTTTATACGTTATGAAACTGAAGTTCCACGTTTAAGTGTGTGCACTACAGACAAAATCAAGGCCCTGTGCAAATGTGTAATATCCTAACTTTCCATATTTAATTCTTACAGGTATATATTGTCCAGAAAAACTGGATTTTTCAGTGTCACTTTTTTACCTTTCTACTCAGAGTTTCCATGGTTGAAAATGTTCATTTCATCTCATTATTTTCCCATGATCTCTACCTACTGAATTCATACTCATTCTTCAAAAGTCAACTCAAATGCTACCTTCACACACAGGTTATTTATTTTGTAATGTTGATAGTCTTTCCCCCACTGAACCTCAAACAGCAATATGACTGTGCTTCTCAAACATACATATATATATATATATGCATATATATGCACACATATATAGTACATATATACGTATATGTACATATACATATATATATGAATATACATATTAATTTTTGAGTTATCTATGTAGGCTATATTCCGTACTAGATTGCACATTGAATGAGGAAACTTATCTAAACTTTGAATATTTAGCACACAATAGGTACTTAGTGATTCTTTGGTGAAGGCCTGCCAGAGATTAAGCTGACCTCTACTTTGCTATGAGAAAATGGGTTAGGACTTCAGTGGTATCTTCTTGCATACACACACATCTTTGGTTTCTGTTGAACATTGTTATTTTCTTAGGAAATTGTAAAACGTTCGTACCATCACAACCAACACTAAGTTGTTCCATCACTAACAAAACATTCTTATAGTTTAAGGCAGGTAAATCATCACCCTCTGTAGCTGTGTCAGAAGACTGAGTGAGGTCATCACAATTGTTTGCATCCATCTGTACTGTGTCCTGTAAAATACATGACAGCAGGGGAAAATTAAAAAAACAAATATTTAAAGAACAACAATGGCTAACATTTCTGTAGCACTTTCAGATTTTCACAAAACTTCGTGGCATTCTCACAACCATTTTGTGAGACAAGCAATATTCATAATCATTTTACAAATGTAAGGTGGCTTGTCCAGTATCATAGACTTAGCTAGGAATCCAAGGATGGATTCAAAATTAGGTCTTATTGACCCTACCTAGTATGCCACCTAACCCATTAGAAGCTACATTATTTAGGAATCTTGTGAAAATTATCATATATATATATGATATCATGTATGATATCATATAACGTATATAAAATAACGATATATAATCATATATTATTATATCATATGTATAATATATATAATCACGTCTTCCTGATTATAAACATTCTTCTTTAATATATAGGGAGAAATGAAGTAAATTCCAGCTTTATCATCACATTTCTAGCATTCACAATGGACATATTTGACTAGGAGACAATTTCTAAAATTATTCATTTTCAGATTAACTATTCCTATTCGTTGTCACTGAAACATGCATTATTTTCTAAAGTTATTGCAAAAAGCATTGAAAAGTAAACCAAGTTATGAAAGTCTTGCAAGCAAACTAGCATGAAAGGCACTTTGCATAATACAAAATATCAGAAATTGGAATATTATTATTACATACCTGTTCCAGGTCACTTTTATCAAAACTTTCTTGACTTTCCTCTGATGATCCTTTAAATTCCAATTATTGGGTTAAATGGGCATTAATGTTTAAGTAACAGGTGATTTTATTCAGAAGCATTTTTCTCATAGAAATGAAACCTCCCCCTCTTATCAGCAGTGGCAATCAGGACAGCTATAAGTTATCCATTGTATTCTCTTTTCAAGAAAGGAATGAATATAAGAAAATTCGATTTCACTAATCATGCATTCATCAAATTATTCTGTAATCTCAATCAACTGCTGCATTTTAAGTAGCTTGTGAGATGTTCATTTTATACCAAATCACAGGAAGCTGTGAGGATTGATTTATGTATTCATTCCAGATGAAATTGTAAAATTTGAAAATTAAAGGTAAACTAATGAACAATGGTCATGTGTGATCATTTTGGTAGTTAGGCCAGGAGTAATCAATCCATTGGGTTACTTGTTTTTCTCAATGATGAAAGAGCAGGAGAGAGGCTTGCTAGCCTTCACGGAATGTGGGGAATATATTATCTGATATCTGCCCTCCTTTTCACTGTCCAAGTAGTAGAGTTATTTATATTCATTTGTCAAACCCTTTTGTCTGCCCTGGATCTAACCTTCTACAGAAACTGCTGATTCCAAGATTAGCAATGGTCTCTAAAGGCTAAATCTGATAGCCTTTATCCTCGTTCTTACTCTTTCTTGACCTTACATGGTCGTGATCACATACTGTTCAAGTTCTATGCTTCATGGATAACCTCTTCTGATGCTATTTGTTAGCAACTCTCATGATTTCTTGAGATAGGGTCAGAACACGTCATAGCAGACTATATTCACATTTTGACAATCTTACTAGACTGACGGAACAGGGTATTATTGTCATTATACTTTGCCTCCCTTTCAGAAAAGCATTTGACAAATTCCTACAAGTCATCTTTCTGGACAGAATAACAAACGCAAGTACAAGAACAGGATAGAGAATTACATAGAAATGGTTGTCAGAATTTCTTGGGAGTTTTTCGGATGATGTGCTTTCTCTGAATCAATATAATAGCCGTGAGAGACAAAGGCAATTTTACATTTCATCAAAATAGAAATCACGTTCAGAGGAAGGGAGATATAAATCCAGCTGACCCCTGCCTTCGTCAGACCACACCTAAATACTGTTCTGTGTTTTGGGCACCATCTTTTGGGACTGGCTCCTGGATCTCTCAGCCTGTATGTCCTCCTGGAGCTTCAAATTCAACATGAACAAGTCTGAACTCATCATTTTCTTTTCTCTCCATTCCAGCTCTTAAATCTACAGTCTTTAATACTTTTTATCTTTGGTAAACGCATGCCATCTTCTCAGGAATATGGGCCCGTATCTTTGATACTCCTCTCATCCATATATGTATGTGTGTGTATGAAGAAACATACACATGCAAAAGCTGCTAAGTCCCTGTTGGTTCTACCTCCATCACATCTGTCATCCTCTCCCTTTTCATCAGTATCAAAGAACCCCCATTTCACAAACTCCTCAACTTTTACCTGGATTTTTGCCATAGCTTACTAAGCAGTCTTCATATTTCTGAATTCTACCTTCTCTGCTTCCTTCTACACAAAGTCATCAAGTAATCTCTTTAAGACCCTGAACTGGCCATTCTCTTGCTCTCAATCCTTCTGTGGTACCTTATTGCTGCAGTTCTCGGGGCTATGAAACCTTTCTTCCACAACCAATACCCTTTCTCCTGATCTCTCACCCCTCAATTTTCCTGGAGCAGTGTAATTCTTCTCCCTTACCTTCCATACTGCTGACATTTTAACACAGTTTGTACGTTGTACCCCTTCAGAGAAAGTAAATTTCTTGAGGCAAAAAAAACTGTTTGTTTTTATCTTTCCATCGTCCAATAAAGCAGCAAGAATGTGATATTCACATGATAAATAATCGTTCCTTAATAAATACTAACTTGAATTGCGATAATACATACATAACTCAATTTATGTGGCTTTGGGAAATGTAGAAAGGAGGCAGCAAGTACAAAAATGCCACTTGAAATACGGTACTCATAACACAATAGCAAAAACCTGAAAACTGCAGGGCACATCTCCTATTAGGTGTGATTTTTTGAAAATAAAAATCATTTAATCTCCTACTTGTAAAAAAGGGGAAAATGAGACAATACCGTCAATATCATCTGAGTCATCTAAGTTCCTTTCTTCCACTAAATCTGTAAGATAAGTAGGGAGAAAGGGAAGGAGAAAAGGATATGAATATTTACGTTTTTAAAAATATACTTTCTTTCTTCCTAAATTATAGAATTAGGACACTTACATGACTTTCGTTTTTCCTGAACTCCATTTCCCAGGTTATCATTCGTGTAATAAACATGCGTTTCTGTAGTGGGTTGAATGGACTATGAAACCAATAAGAAGAAGATAGTTATATTGAAAGCTTTGAATAAATATCAGATGTAAATTAACAGTATCATTTTTATTACCTTCACATTTTGATGTCTCTCAAGAGAATCTGAAAGAAAAAGAATGAAAGGTTTATCAACAAGTGTATTTCAACAATATAATACCATCACAACTTCCCACAAAACGAATAGGCTTGTTGGATCCCAGTATGTGAATTAAAGAATGAAAGCCATAATTTGGTGTACTTCCGGTTATGGCGTTTGCATCACAGCAATTAGAATCAATTATCAGTTCTTGAAATAAAACAAGAATATAGTGTTAACACAACATGCAACGCACATTTCAAATAGACCCTACTTCAAGGGTTTTACATATTTGTATATGGAGCAGTACATAACATGCTCCACAGTGACACATGTAAAGGTGATTCTTTTGAAGGGATGGATACTCAAGATTCCCAGGGGGCTCTTATGAAGTTGATGCTGCAACACAGCATCATATCTTCCAAACAATGGCAGTGATTGATGCAATTATATCACAAGGGACCCCAGTGTGGATGATTCCTTAATTAGTTGTATAATTTGGAAATTCGCGTAATATGTAAGCAGTCACAATAAGGTACTTTCAAACAATGTATAAATGATATTCTTATCTCAGAAATAAAGAGCTAGAATTATGTTTTGAATACATCCACTTCGATGCACACTTGTAGAATAACAGTTAATAATACAGTTTCATTTCTTTCCTTACCAGTGCTGCCTACTGGCATCTTTACACCTCTGGTATCCATTAATTTATCAGTCTTAAAAGGTTTTTCTTTACTCATGACGGAAAGTGCCGTCCACAGCCAGAGAAAGTACTAAGGAGTGTGAATTCAGAGTCAAGCAGACTATTTTCCTTTCGTTTTATTTTCTTTGTCCTGGCTCTTCCCATTCACTCCAGTTCTTCTATATAACATGACTAATGTGAAAAAACGTTTGATAGGAAAATACATGTACAGCCTATATCTGATTGCAGAATGTCTTGAGGAGGGGGAAAGGGAAGGAGGGGGAGAAAATGTAAAATTAATGGAAGTGTATGTTCAAAACTATAAAAATATAAAAGCTACTTTTTAAGTTTAGTTTATCCATATAGGAAAGAACGTATATAAAATATTTTTAAGACATGATGGAAAAACTTTTGCCATTTGGAGAGTTATTTCAAGAAAGAAAAATTGTTTTAGTCATCTCCTTTAGTAATTCAAAGTTATTAATATATAAACACCCTTTCCACATATGTATTTTACCATTAATGAAAAAGAAAGCTATGTACATGTTGGAGATATATCTCAGAAATCAAAATTTGAAGCTTTGAAACTATTGTATACTTTTAAAATATCATTTGTTTTCAGTATTCAACAGTCATTTCCATATATCTTAGATTCCCCCCTCCCTGTAACCCCGTATCTCCCCATGTCCATGCTGAGACAGCATACCGTTTGTTATAGATTCTACACTTACATTCCAATTCAATATATTTTCACCTTGGTCATGTTACATAGAAGAGTTAAAACGAATGAGAGAAATCCTAAAACAAATCAAAACAGAATATAAAAGAAAATGATCTGCTTCATTATGTGATGAAATTTCGTAGTTCTTTCCCTGCATGTGGAAGGCATTTTGCCTTAAGAGACCACTGGAAATTATGTAAATCCCTGCATTGCAATGAAGTGCTACGCCTAGCAGAAAAATTCCTCCCATATAGCGGTTGTTGCTGTGTACAAAGGTCTCCTGGTTCTGTTCCTTTCACTCACAATCTTTTCACATTACTATTTCCAGGCCTCTCATTAATCTTCCTGTTCATCATTTCTTATAGCAAAACAGTATTCCATTACATTCCTGTGCCACACTTTATTCAGCTATTCCTTAAATGATATGCATCCCGTAGAGTTTCAGGTTTTGACCACCCAAAGGAGAGCTGCTATAAATATTTTTGTACATTTGGGACTCTTTCTCATTTTTGTGATCTCTTGGGGATACAGTGTTAGAAGCGGTAGTTCTAGGTCAAGGGCTGTGCACATTTTTTAGCTCTCTGGACATAGTTCCAAAATGTTCTCCAGAATGGTTGGATCAGGTCCCAGCTCCACCCACAAGAGATTAGTGTTCCAACTCTCCCACATCTTCTCCAACATGCATCATCTTCCTATTTTCTCATGTTACCCAACCTGATGGCTGTGATGTGGTATCTCAGAGTTGGTTTGAATTGCATCTCTCTAATCAAAAGTTCTTGAGAGCTTTTTTTATATCACTCTAGACAGCTTTTATTTCTTCCTCTGAAAACTGCCTATTCATAACCTTTGACCGGTAATGGGCTGGGGATTGACTTCTATTCTTGTACATTTGACTCACTTCTCCATCTACTTTAGAAATGAGGCCTTTATCACAGACGCTAATTGCAAAAATTGTTTCCCAGGTTTCTGCTTTCCTCCTAATCTTCGTTGCATTGGGTTTGGTTGTAGAAAGCTTTTCAGTTTAATGGAATCAACATTTTCCATTTTGAATTTCATAATGCTTTCCACCTCCTGTTTAGTCAAAAATTCTTCCCTTCTTCATAAATCTGAAAAATAGACTATTCCTTGCTCCATTAATTTATTTATAGTATCAATCTTTATTCCTATAGCATGTATCCATTTGGAATTTATTCCTGTGTACGGTTTTGGGCAATGCTCTAACCCTAGTTTCCACCACAATGTTATCCAGTTGTCACAGCAATTATTGTCCAGTAGTGAGTCCTTATCCCAGAAACTGGGTTCCTTGGCTTTCTCGAAGTGTAGATTGCTATATTCTTTGACCACTGCGTCGGAAGGACGTAAGCTATACGACTGGTCTGCCCTTCTGTTTCTTGGCCCGTATCAAGAGGTTTTAATGATTGTTGCTTTATAATGAAATTTGGGATCTGGTAGATCAAGGTCACCTTCCCTGGTATTTCTCTTCATTAGTTCGCTTGATATTCTGGGCCTTTTTCTCTTCCCGACGAATTTTGATCTTATTTTGTCTAGCTATAGAAAATAATTATCTGATAATTTGATTGTTATGGCACTGAATAAGTAAATTAACTTAGGTAGAATTGTCATGTTTTTTTAACATTGGCTTGGCCTAGCCATGAGCAACTAGTGTTTTTCCGCTTACTTAGACCTGTCTTTATTTGTGCAAAAACGGTTTTGTAATTGTATTCAGATAATCCCTGGATTTCTCTTCGCAGGTAGACTCCTAAATATTTTATAGTGTCTAACCTAGCTTTACAAGGAATTGTTCTTTCTATCTCTTGCTCTTGAGCTTTGTTAATAATATATAGAAATGCAGAAGATCTGTTCATTTTGCAACCTGAAACTTTGCCAAGTTGTTTATGATTTATCATTTCAAGTAGTTTTTTACTAGAGCCTCTGGCATTCTCTAAGTATATCATCATATCATTTGCAAAGTGAGATAGCTTAGTTTCTTCTTTGCCTATTCTAATTCCATCCTTTTCTTTTTCTTCTCCTATTGCTACCACTAATATTTCTAGTACCATATTGTAAAACATGGGTGATAATGGACATCCTTGTTTCACCCCTGGTCTTCTTGCAAGTACATCTAGCTTATCTCCCTTGCATATGATGCTTGCTGAAGGTTTTCGGTAGATACTACTTATTGTTTTATTATTTTATGGGAAGTTCCATCTACTCCTATGCTCTCCAGTCTTTTCAATAGGAATGGGTGTTGTATATTGTCCAAGGATTTTCTGCATCTTTTGAGATAATCATGTGGTTTCTGTTAGTTTTTGACATGATCAATAATGTTAATAGTTTTCCTAATAATGAACCATTCTTTTCAAGGTAAGTTGCTGTATTTTTTTTTTTTGCTAAAATCTTTTTTAAAATTTTTGCACCAATATTCATTAGAGAAATTGGTCCAGGATTTCCTTTTTCTGTTTTGGCCCTTCCTGGTTTAGGTATCACAACGATATTTGCATCATAAAACGACTTTCAGAGGACTCCTTTGCCAATTTTCCCAAATACTCGATATAATATTGGAAGTAACTGTTCCTTAAATGTGTGATAGAATTCACTTGTTAATCCATCCAACCTTGGAGATTTTTTCCTAGGGAGTTCATGGATGGCTTGTTCAATTTCTTTTTTCCGAGACAGGGTTATGTAACTACTCAACTTCCTCTTTTGTTAATCTGGGCAATTCACATTTTTTAAAATAGTCATCCATCTCCTTTAGATTGTCGAATTTATGGGCATACAGTTGGGCAAAGTAATTTCTAGTTAATGTTTTAATTTCCGGCTCATTGTAGGTGACTTCAACCCTTTTCATCTTTGATAGTGTAATTTGCTTTTCTTCTTTGGTTTTGTTTTTTTTTTTTTTATCAAATGGCTCAAAGGTTTCTCAATTTTGTGGTTTTTCATAAAACCAACTTTGAGTTTCATTTATGACTTCAATAGTTTTCTTAATTTCCATTTTATTAATCTCTCTTCTGGTTTTCAGTCTTTCTGATTGGGGATTTACTTGGGGATTTTCAATTTTTTCTTGTTCTGGCTTTTTCACCTGCATGCCCAATTCGTTCATGTCCTTAGAGGAAGAAATTTTACATCTTTTAATTCCTACATCAGCCATTGTCTATTTTGAAATATTAAATGACTTTACTATATATCAGTCCAAAAACGTCTTAAGATGTTGTTTAATATACAAAACTATATAATTACCTTTACTATTCATCAGTCCACAATATATTACTAAATTCAAAGCTTTTTTTTAGCAGGGGTTTCTTGTTTATTAAGTATTTACAATTAGTTTGACAAGAGGAATTGGTTGCATCAATGAACATATGCAAAACTTTTTATTAACTTTGGGAATTTTCAATTATTGATATATATGTATATGTACACGTATACATAGATACACACACATACATAAATATGTATGTATGTATAGTCAAAGTCAGGTCCTCTGGTACGCTGAAATATGGGGCCGTGCTCTAGAGCCCTTCTGGAGGGGAGCACAAAGGTAAATGCATCAAGAAACAGGTACTACTGTGCAAGTTTTTGTATATAGGATTATTGTTGCACCTTTGATTGTGATATTGCCTACGTGAAAATTAATATATCCCATCACCTTTCAGTACTCAAGTCAATTCTCTGCCACCCGAAGTTTCACAGAAGGTGCTAACCTGCACTTGCAGAAGGAGATAATTCATGCCAACGGAAATACAAGTCTTGTCTTTATCACCAAAAAGAATTGTGTGATATGGGCTTGTATCCTGAGGCAGACATTTATATAACCCACTCATTAAACTGAAATTCATCTCATTGTTTCCTAAAGCTAAGGACAAGAAGAGAAAAGTAATTAACAAGAGCACTGGATTTCTTAATTCAACACAATACCTGGCAGAGCCAGGACTAGATCACTTAGTCCTAAATCCTGCCTGTCTTATCTAGCTACACTACAGCACTGTCTGACTTGGGAAGGACAACTTTTACTTGTCAGCATTTCCAATTTGTATTACCCATGAAGAGTTGTGCAACAAGATGACATTACTCAATTAAAGTAATGGCTTCATGAAAACAAAACTGAATATCAATCATCAGGGAGAGAGAGAAAAAAGACTTTTGGATTGCAATGTTTTGGGATAATTTGTGACTTTGCTACCATAACCCTGAATTAAAATATCAAAGAAATGAGAATTACTGATTAGGGAATGCTCCACCCCAGAATACAATAATTTGTCAAAATGCCAGAAAACCAGAAAATTTCGAATTTCTCTGACAAATAATTTGGGCTTATTCTCAATTAATGTGAACAAAAGAAAACAAGAAATAATTACAAGGAAGGAAGATGTTGCTTCAGGGAACGAAAAATGACTACCAGGCCCCAGGATCGGAACTCTATCACACTCATACTTCATGATAAGAGCCTGGTTTCCTTTGCCAATATGATTTATAAGAAAATGTGTACGCAAAGGGTTCACTACTAATAAAACTCAAGAAAATATGTCCTCACTTTATTACTACTCTCATCTTCCCCTCAAAACAATGAAGATTTGAGGTTCATGGTCACAGCTCAGTGACTCCTCAAGTTCAAAAAAGTCATCACCAATTTTGTCTAATGCTGCATGAAGCTATGCTGTACTGCCACACTCGTGTATCAGATAACAAATTTTACTAATTCTTGGATGAACATAAATGAGATAGAACAAATAAATGTCTTATGGTACAGAATTTCAAGGAAAGCATACATATTTAATAAAAATATATTTAAAAAAAGAAATTTTTTTCTTCCTATTCCTATCCCTAGTTGTTTGAAGCTTTTAAAATTCTAACCTTACTATGGTTGCGCTTACACTCTGATTTGGGTTTCTATAGAAAATGATTCTGGTTATTATATATTTCATAAAGTCAGTGTCTGCATTCAGATATCTGTCACAAACCTACTTATGAATAGTTCTATCAGTAACAATCCTTTCAGTTTTCCCTATATTTATTTCCGTCTTGTAGACTATAAATTTTCTTGTTTGATGAAATTCATAGACATTCCACCTTCATTGAGTTTCCTAAGTACAATTATTTTTATTACAATTTGATTTGGAATTTCAAAAAATTTGATTAAATTTCTTTCTCTAGATAACATAATAGAAATTGAGGAATACAACTTGACATTTTTAATCTTAAAAGTTCATTCTATTTGCATGTATGTAGCTAGAGATATACTATTTTACAAACGAAGAAAACGAAGAAAAATGAAGTTCATTCATCACCTGACAAGCTATAAACAAGGAATGTTTTCTGAAAAGGATGTGATTTTAGACTGTACTAGATATACTTAAAATTAAATACTGTTTCTTGTGCCATTGTGATTTCTTATTTCTTTTAAGGAACGATTTACATAGCTCATCTCTTTCAGATCTGTAGTGTAATATGCGCATGATCACACTTTCTTTTGAGCTCTGTTGGCATGAGCAAGGCATGTAAGCTAACTGCTCCTTAGTTTCATCACCATTCAAATGGAAGTAAACAGAATACCCACACTGCTTTTCTCACAAGGTAAAGGGTAAATTGATTTGAAACAGAAAACTCATAAATACGGGATGAAGTTATTATTGCAAGCCCAGGTCATTGAGATTCCCAATGGCCCAGCTGGCAGGATTCAATATTAGGCAACCACTCAGAAAAATCTCTTCTCTTTGAAAGTTTAACGGCCTGAATCAGGAGATTGGAAGTGTTCCTAGGATGATGTTGGAAGTGGGCACATGTGCAAATATCTACCAAAAATCTAGGAACATATATGTATTACCTTTCAAACCTTTGTCCCCTGTTCCCCCTAACTTCTGTGTCTTTTGCATCCTCTTTGGTATCTCTGAACTGAAAGCTTTATGAACATTTAGAAATGTTGGAAACGTTTAAAATGTATCCATTTCCAAAGCTTGGATAAGTGATTTTCATAGACTTCCAAAAAGGAAGAAGGCTTTGCTCTCCAGCTGTTTTACCGTTCTGCCTTTATATGTCCAAATATTAGATGAGCCCATCTGTGTCGGTGTGCCTCTGTGTGTGAACATGCTACAGTTACAGGAGACGTTTACGTACTTATTTTTCCCATGTTTTAGCATCAAAAATAACTAATATCACTACATATAATACATGTGAAATATGTTCAAAATTTTTCACATGATTTCATTAATTACATTTAGAACAATGGAGAAATCTGATAATTGTTATTGTAACTTGCTTAAAGAAATTTTTGGAGAAAGCAGACATTAATAACACAAAATACCTTGAGGCTGTTTTGTTCAGGATAATCAACCTACAAGGATAATTAAGTAAATAACCAAAAATAGACCAATTCCTACCCTTTAAAAGTATAAAATGGAAATAGAACATATATACATATATTTATATACATAAATATTTAATATATATGAAATTAAAGATTGCTCTTTCATTATTTTTTAAAATTAGCTATTTTTTTTTAATTTGTCACTCTTACCTTCCTGATCGTTGGCAGGTCCAGTCACGGTAAATCTGGAATCAGCAGCCCTTTCCAAACTGCTGATTTGGAGTGAAAGGGGCTGATTAAGTGCCTTCTGTTGTCCATACTGATAAATTAGTTCGTAATGACTATGTACAAAGTAAAAGATAAAACAAAATATTTCTACATCAACCAAGATAAAATTATACGTACCGGGTCTCTGCATACCTTAGACTTTAATAATCAGATTATCAGCAAAATTGTTGTTATTCTTTTGATAAAGTCTGTAGGGTATAGCTAATTATTCAGCCTAAACCTAGTATACATGTACTCAGAGTCACAGTAATAGAGAAGTATAGATTCAGAGCTTTAGATCATCTACTCCAAACACTTTATTTTCTAGATTAAGTAACTGAGTTCCAGAAAAGGTTAACAGTTCTCCAGGGTGATCCATAAAGTGAGAGGCATCATTTTTCCTCAGGTCCTCTGATTCCAATTAGAGCACTCTTTCCCCTGACCAAACTGCCTCATTGTAAATTTTGATGTTGATTATTATATTTATTACTTATTCTCTTTAGCTGTCACTCACTTTCAGGTGTCCAACATATCATGTGGCTTTTCCTAAAACTAACTTTAAATCTACTATAACTGGAGGTATCAGCAAAGATTAAGAAACAAACAGGAAAAAAAAACCGTGTCTTTAAAGCAGACTTTATAAATAAATTTTTGTGAAGTGAACTTTTGGGATGATCAAATACTAAAATGTATGGAAAACATTGGAAAACCTTATAGAACTATAAAAATGGCACCTATCATCCTCGTTATCCTTACTTCTGAAAAATCTGATCTCACATACCCTGACTCTACTTTGTAACTCGTCTCATGCTTATGTCCTCCTGAACTTGGATAACCGAAATTGGCCTTTGGACCAACTTCTTCACAGTGCCTTGAAGTATGCTTGCCAGATGCTTGCCATATTATGCAACTATGAAAGTCCCAGACAGTCTCCTTTGTATAGAGGAGAAATGATTTTAAATGCAATTCCATACAAATTATTAGAATTAAAACGTTGATACTTACATGGAATGACCACTGAAAGCAGCATGTTCCTCAGCTGTCTGTCCAAATGCATCTCGGCAAGAGAGATCAATATCATATTGAAGAAGAAGACTGACTACACCTGTTGGTTTACAACGGGCAGCAATCATCAGGGCTGTTCTAGAATAACAAAGAAACCATCGACATTTCAGAATTTGAAGGAGTCACACGTAATTAGATTTCTCTCGATATGTTGCAACAAGAGGATATCTCATATATGAGGTTATACGCATGTGCAACATGAATACTTCGTGAGGGATGAGTACTTTTTGTGCTTATATGCAGCATGAAAAATGGCAGTTAGGAAAAGAAGGAAAGACAGGATTGAGAGGGGTATTTTTTGTCCTCTTAGAGTTCTAGCAGGAACTGTCCAATTCAAGATTTTCATGACAACAAGAAGGTAGTGCATCAGAGTAACTTGTGTACAAAAGTGAAGAACTTTCAAGGGAGCCTACACCAAGTTTCCACTTGTTTACTAGCCTTGAAAGGAAAGTGGAGGCTCTTTGAAAGTAATGTTTATGGACAAGCTCATGTAACTGAAGAAAGGTTCATCACCAGATAGCTAGGACCATTGGATTTCAGGAAGGCCCATTAACCCATGAAGGCAGTTGATAAAGAGTTAGTGTGATTACAAGCTGCACTAGTAGAGAAAATATCCAAAATCGTGAAAACAGAGATCTTTTGAAGTTCCGAGTTTGTGTTATGTTGAATAATTCACTGTCTTTCTGCCTAAGGCAGTATTGTAGGTATATCAGTAATGTCACGTAGAGGTGTGCTGTTCCTTGATTACTTCGTGATAACTCATGGGGCAGCGAGGTGGTGCAGTGCATAGAGCACGAGTGCAGGAGTCAGGAGGACCTGAGCTCAAATCTCACCTCAGATACTTGACACTCACTAGGTGTGTGACCTTGGCCTAGTCACTTAACCCTAATTGTCTCATCCTGGGTCATCTCCAGTCATCCTGATGAATATCTGGTCACTGGATTCAGATGGTTCTGGAGGAGATGTGAGGCTGGCAACCTGCACAGCCCTCCCTCGCTCAAAATAAAGTCAATTGCAAGTCATGGCAGTATTGCCCTGATGGCATGGTCTTCCTCTGCAAGGAAGGGTGAACACTCACGCAGTGATAACCGATATAATAGGCTAACTCTGTGGAAGGTGGAAGTAGTGTCAAAAATATCCATGTAATGTAAATATATTATATGGGGAAATTATGGATATTTTAAGGTATATTCAAGTGTTAATAAACTCTTTATGGCAGGTAGAAATGTTGATTCTGTTTAAATGTTTTTCTCTGATCCAAAATCTCAATACCAAACATAGCAAAAGGAACGAGTACAATATATTTGGGGGTGGCGCGGAATAAAGGATTATGGGAAAGATTGAAACTGATGGAGTTATGAAATATAGTATTAGCTCTTAATATTATCCTATCTTTTAAAATATTAGGTTTGTTTTTTAAAAGATTATTTTTAGTTTTGCGATCCAAGATGATGGAGTAAGCAGTAAATCGCCATAACTCTCCAATATTCACCTCGAAACAACCATAAAATACTGCCCTCAAACAAATCCTGCCACAGCAGAACCATCAAAGGTATAGGGTGAAACAATCTTAGAGCCCCCAAACCTTGGAAGATTGACAGGGAAGTTCTTTCTCACTTAGGTAAAAGGGAGCATACTCCAGGACAGGAAGTATCCCAACAGGGCAGCAGCAAGCCTCATCTCAACAAAGCAATGGTAGATTCGGAGTCCCAGTATAGGGAGTGGGCAGACTCCAGTTCTAAGAACTGACATGCCTCAGAATAGACTCAGCCAAACAGGTAGGGTCTATCCCTACAGGTGATTAAGGAAACAGGCAGCCACCAATGGTTACAATGCCAAGAACTTCAGGGTACATCTAGGGAAACTCAAGAACACTCCACCAGTCGTAGCACATGACAAACATCAGCAGTAGAACTCCGGGACAGCATCAGGTAAGCTGCCAGAACCCTACTATCTGCAGCAGTGCCTTTCATTCCCACTCCCATCCCCCGAGCAAACCACCGTAAAAGAGGGCTCCCACACGAGTCAGCAAAACATTGCAGCACCAGGTAAACAGCCAGGACCTGGAGACCCTGCTACAAAATTCTGAAACAGTGCCCTTTCCACATTGTGAGCAGAGCTCAAATTGAAAAGAAAGGGGAAAAAAAGACGAGCAAAAAGTCATTGGAAAAAATGACCATAGGAAGTTATTGTGGCCACAAAGAATGTGGAGGAAAAAAATTCAGAGAAGGAGAATGACGCCAAAACACGTATAGGCAAAATCGCAAAGCAAAAAGAGAAGTGAGCTCAATCCCAGAGAGAGCTCATGGAAGAGCTCAGAAAGGAAATTAAAATCATATAAGAGAGGTAGAAGGAAAAGTGTGCAAAGAATTGAGCGATGAAAGAGAATTGTGACAATATAAAATACTTGGGAATCTCTCTTCCAATACAAACCAACCAACAATGAACACAATTACAAAACGTTTTTCACTCAAATCAAGTCAGATCTGAATAATCTAAAAAATATCAGTTATTCATTGGTAGGCCAAGTTAATATGATACAAATGACAATTCTACCAAAAGTAATATCTTACTCAGTGCCATACCAATCAAACTACCAAAATTATTGTATAGAAATTAAAAAATAAAATTCATCGGGATGAACAAAAGGTCCAGAATACCAAGGGAATTAATCAAAAATAATACAAGTGAAGGTGATCTATCTCTACCATATATAAAATTCTATTGTATAAATCGACAATCATCAAAGCCACTTGGGACAGGCTGAGAAACAGAGTGTAGGATTAGTGGAATATGTTTGGTATCAAAGAACCAGGGTCAATGACTACAGTAATCTTCTATATGAGAAATCCAAAGATTCCAGCTTCTGAATTCACTAGTTGACAAAAAATGCTGAGAAAACCGGGGGAAAAAGTCTCATGACAGAAAATGTTATTCACATCCAGAGAAACAATTATGGAGTCTGAATGGAGGTGGAAGCATACTATTTTCTCTCCCTTTTGGTTTTTTGTTTTTTCTGTCTTCAGATTTTCCTCTTTTATTCTGCTACTTCTGTCAAACATGAGCAGTGTAGAAATAGGTTGAATATGATTGTACATGTACAGCCTATATCAGTTTGAATAACATCCTGGGAAAGGGGGAGGCCCAGGAAGAAGAGCAATTTGAACTCAAAATTTGAAAACTGCAAAAAATTGAAAAGTAAAAATAAATAAATTTTAAAAGAATAAAAGAGAGAAAATGTGACAATGTAAGTGCTTCCATCGTCCTCAAATATTAAAAGAACCAGGAGAAGGCTTCAATGCCTTTCTTGGATCCTCTATGTGGAATTTCTGGTATTAGGACAAAAATCCTGTAGCATAAGAAAGTATGGAAGGACTAAAATCTCAGCCAGTGGCATAAATATTCACAGTGATAAGGTCACAGGATCATGAAAGTCAGTCATCTTATTATTGTATTGATTTGTATTTGTCAGTGCACATATCCTTAAGAACAATGAAAGGAAGAAGAAGGAAAAATTACACACATCAATTCTCATGATTGACATGAAGATTATTTCATGTAGAGAATCAATTGCATCACGAGTACACAAAACAGCTATGTGATGATCTTAAGTCATTGAAAATCAAACAATGAAACCTGAGAAAATAAATCACTAATTGATGGTGGATGGCATGCCCACATGAATGGCTTTCTCTGCTGCAGAAGCATAAATAGTAGCCCTTTTCATAATTGATGTTTGTGCACATTGTCACCCTTTCTCAGTGATGAACAATTTCAATTATTGTTGCTCACTAAGAGTTCCCTGATTGAAGTTGTTCTTATTCCTCTAATAACAGTTACCTCTTTTTTGCTTGGAAGCTTTAATTACCGTACCTGTCAAGCCTATCCGATGTATTCACATTTGCTCCATTCTTTAAGAAAAGATCTACCATATCTCGGTTATTTTCTTTAACTGCAAGCAAAAGTGGTGTGCAGCCTTCCTGCAAAATCATATTAAAGATCAAGTTAAGGTATGCAAGAATTGTTTATATGATAGAATTCAGTTGAAGGCATGTTGTGAACATCCTGTGAACTTGCTAATGACATGCTAAGGAAGTAGGCTACAATGGAACTCTGGAATGAGAAGAGCAGGGCATAAATCCAGCTTCTGTTAGTTAATTTCCATGTGACCGTAAGTAAATTATTTCACTTCTTTGGGCCTTAATTTCCTCACATGTAAAATGAGGGAATGAAGTTAGATAGCCTCTGGGATTGCTTCCAGTTATTAATTTGTGATCAGGACGTAGAAAACCAGGATGTGTAAGAGATTTTCCTAATCTTTTAGGGGTACCTTCCTTTCCTCTGTCTTCATGTCATGATCAATGATCGTCTGCGTGCAGTCACCCTTATTTCCCCAGTACTTGGCCAAGCTACAACTAAGTTCTGGTCAGTTTTCAAGTTGCCTAGTTCTCTTCATCCTTTCCCCTGAAGTGTGTTACAACCAGCCTCAAAACTCAAGAAAATCTTGCCTTAAGGTGGCTGAACCTTGAAGAAAGTCATTCTCTTGATATTTTCCCTCCCTTCACAACCCTCCTAATGTATATTTTGATTTTTATTTTCTTTCTTGAGCAGCAGTGACGAAGAGTCAAACCTTTTCTTAAAAATCAGGAGATACTCAATAAGTCTAGAAAGGAAACGGCATAGTGTGTAGGAAATAGAAAAAAAAACACACCTACATACACTTAAGAATTTGTTCTTGTAAAATGTCTGTCTGCAGTTTTATGCTGAACAAATTTTTAACAGAATATTTTTTAAAACATTATGACATTTCTTCTTGACCAATTAACATTGTACTATCATAGGTAAAGGTTTATATGTAAAGTATTGCAGACAGATATTTGATGGAACCTTTGAATTCTGGGTACCAGACCTAATATAGCATGCAAAGAAAATTCTAGAGAGACAGATGTGGTGGACTGAATGGAGAGCCAAACTCAAAATCAGTGAAACAGAGATTCAAGGCCTGCTGCTGAGACACTTAGAGTGGCTAGGTGAGCTTGGGAAGTCACTTCACATTTCACCATTTCAAACCATTCCCTAAGTCACGTTTTCATAACTTTTTGTGTGTGTGTGTGTCATGCACCCCTTTCCAGAATAATGCTTTTAAATACCTAAAATACAGAGAATGCAAAGGAAGCCAATAACATTGAAAGAACTATAAAATAAATGGTGATTTTTTTTTGAAATTAATGGATCCCAGGTTAACAACCCTACTCGAAGATTAAATCTTAGAACAGGCCCTGGTCCAAAGCAGTCGAGGGAAGTTCCTCATTAAGAGTTCCGTTGTGAATGGAGTCTCCTCCCCGTTTTGCCTGGCCATCAGAAAATTCCCAAGGCCAATGAACTTTGAGTAGAGATGGATTTTAAGATACTTGCATTAAAGAAATGCTTCCAAGAATATAATGTGCATTGGAAAATACCTGATTTACACATTTGATCTCAGAAAATATTTTCTCACACAAGAGGTAGACTTCTACCTTGTTTTTTGCTTCCATGTCTATTGTATGTCTAAGCAGCTTTGCTGCTATGGCTGTGTTAAGTCCAGAGGCAGCATAGTGAAGTGCAGTGTTGTCATCTGTATCCATCAGAGCAGGGTCTGCACCATAATCCAGCAGGATCCTTGCACACTCCTCCTGCTGACACTGTACTGCCTGTGAATGGAATGTAGAGAAAGAGACAATCAATACTCTAAAAAGTATTTAGTATACTAAAACATCATTAGTGATATTTAAATAATTTAGTAAAGCACATTTTCTTACTCCAAACGCATTCTATAGACCAGCAAGGTTAACTAGGGCATACCTTCATTAAAGATGTCTGATAGTGCTTGTCACGCAGGTTTATTTTGCATTTTCTCTCTACTAAGAGAGACACAACATCTGGATGGCCATTTGCAGAAGCCAGGTGTAGAGGTGTGCTATGAAAATGAGAGCTAAGTCAATGCTTGGTAATTACGAAAATCAAAATTGTACTCTTGTTAGGTACTATACTTGTAACATAAAATGCATTATTGTTACTCCGCCTGAAATCGAAATCGCTGCCCAAATAAATATAAGTGGCCACCCTTCTCACCCGAGAACATCTACAATGTGCATTAGTTCTTCTGACCGGATATGATGAACAAAAACGTCTGGGAAATAAATAGCAGACTCAGAAGAACATTTCACTGGAAGAGAGCAGCATTTGCTCCCACCACGTCACTGAGAAAGAGTAAGTCAGCTGGAAGCAGACTACAAGTAAAAGGAAGGAGTTTCCCCTCCATTAAAAATGGGCAGGCAGGAGGGTCAGGGGTCACCAGCACTCAGAACTTGGGATCCAATCTCCAGGAGGCAGAGCCTGCGCCTGCTCTGGCCCAGGTGCTCAAAGGACAAGTTTTCCAAGGATTAGCCAAGGCACATGCAGACTCGTGGAGGGAGGGTGGAGGAGGGGGTGTCTTACACTGTTCCTGGGGGGGGGCCATCCCTTCTCTCACCCCCAGCGCCCTCTCACCGCTTCTCTTTATCCAGATCGTCCACGTGTGCCTGGCCCAGCAGCAGCAGGTGCTGCACCCTGGCCACATCCCCGAAGGAGGCAGCTTTATGGATCTTCCCGAGGTCCTTCATTCTGATGACATAACCGGCACCTGGGACCAAGGGTCGGACCTCGCTGTCTCTCCTGGGAGAGGAGGAGCCAGATGGAGACCGCTCTCTCCTTCTCAAGATTTTGAAAATCTTCCTCATCCTGAGGGCGGGCTTCAGAGATGGTCTGGAGAACTCACTTGGAGACCCTCAGCCTTCTCCGGGAGCTCGCTTACTCTCCAAAACACTTCGATAGTCAGAGACTCCAAGGAAACTGCGTCCAAACAGGGCAACAGTTAGAAAGGAATCGATCCTGGAGATGCTTGGAGCCCTAGCAACGCCTCGAGGGAGACCGAAGTGCGCGTGAGCTTGACAGACGCTCAAGGCATGCGCACGCGCCCAACGGGAAAGATTAAGCCTGCACGAGTGCTCACGTGCCAGGTCCATTAACTCTCTGCTGGAAGGCTCCAAAGGTCATGATCGCGAGGGTGGCTGGGCCCAAGGCTGGCTGCTTCCCCTGCTAGAGGTTCTGCCGGGTCTCGCGCTGGGACAGGATGCATAGGGGCGGGGCTGTGAAGGGGTGGAGGAGACCTAATGGGAAAGCTGGAGCAGCTGGATTCAGAGGACTTGGATTCGAATGTCGAACTCCGGACTGGCTCTGTTGTTTCACTTGGGAAAGCACCTCCTCTCCCAGCCTCAGTTTCTGCGTCTGTAAAAGGAAGAGGTGATTCTCCATAGCCCGCCAAGGGTCTACAAGGCTTTAAGAATTCGTTGACGCCCCGACTGAAAACGAGTAGCATGTTACTACTCTGATGTCTGGTAGCCTAGGTTCCTCTTTGCTCTCATTCTTCCTTTTCCCTTCTGACCTTCAGGAGAGGAGGGCAATGATTCCTCAGGGACAGGCTGCCTGGCACGGGGAGGGTGGAGCTGGCCTTAGACAGGAAGCCCTGGGTTCAAGCCTAGCTTCTGCAAAATTATCATTGCCCTAGATATGTCCTAAGTAAGGGTAGGGGAAGAGTGGGTTGCAGCAGTTTCTTGGAAAAAGTGATGTTCGTTTTAGCTGATCATAAGAAAGGCTACGGTAATAGAATAATACAGTTTAAATCTCGCAAGTTAACAGTTCCATTCACCTCTGGGCTGCAGGGTCCCCGTCCACAAGACTATGATAATAATGGGGGCTACATATTAAGAGGAATATTGATAAGTTAAGAGTTGTGATTATGGTTTGTCCTTCCTTCTGATAGAGGACCTTGACCTCAGTAAGAAGACAACATGACTTATACTTCAACTGGATTGGAGGGAGGGCTGTGCAAAGCCACCAGCTTGATTTTCTCCTCTGGAGCCATCTGAGTCCACTGGCTACATATCGATCAGCATGACTGGAGATGACCCAGCGTGTGCCGAGGAAACTTGTTCGTTTGAAATAAATGTCTTTTCAAATTCTCACTTTGAGTGAGGCAATGCCAGTTCAGTGAAGAAGCCTGTTTAAAAGGTAAATCAAAGGATATCTACTTTAATGGAAATTAAAAAAAAAATTCAACTCTCTTCTCTCCTGAAGAGAAACAATTATTATTTACATTCACTCTGAAGCCAGGATGGCCAAAAAATACTCATTAAGTGGTACTTCGTCAGCGACCTATAGTTCACTTAATCAGAGGCAGAGTGAATTGAGTTGAAGGCATTATCGTTAAGAAGCGAATCCAACCAGTAAATGTCCGGTAACTATGTAGGTTTGAGTCATGAAATCTCACCTTTCTTTGGGCAGAACCCCCTACAGGAAAGAGGTGATACCCTATGTCGGGGAGAAAAAGAGGAGAGAGGACAGGACGAGCTGAGTAGCCCAACTAGAACTGCTCAGCTCGGTCCCTATTGAGCTAAAGTGAGCTACTCACAGGCTTTGGTATCTCCTTTATTCTTGAGGAGCAATAGAACTTGAAGAAGATGATGACACGGCTTACCACTGAATTGGATTTCAATAAGGAATGGCTGTGCAAAGTCACCAGCTTCACTTTCTCCTCCAGAACCACCAGGGTTCTTTGGCCATATATGAATCAGGATGACTGGAGAAGGCTGAACTCAATTCAGAGACAAGTGATATGGATGAACTAAGAATGAATAAGACAGTTGAGGGACGGCATGATGTCTAATTTCAGATCCGTGAAGAGCTGCTGTGCTGACTTGGGTATCTCTAGAACAGATTGGTCAAATCAGTGATGAAAGGTGCCTAGTTGTGACTTTTATAAGAAAAATGAAAATTTATGGCAATGGAATGGATTGGTTGTGAGACAAGTTCCTTCAGGAGACACTGTCTGACTATGTGTGACTACTACAGACACAATTCTTACATTGACTGCAAGGTTGGACTCTGGAATTTATAATGTCTCTTCCGACAGGGATATTTTCATTCTCTGTATTTGTTTGTATCGTCCTGTTGCAGACTTCCATTAGAATAGATCATGAAAGCTGCCTTGGTTTTGAAGGTACATATAATGCAGAGCAGATTGGCGATCTTTATTGATGTTAGCTCAGGAAGTACTTGCAAAGGGGAATACAACCAGCTATGACCACATGGTCTTTGGCTTTTCCCCTTTTTTTCCTCTGCAGCTTTCCATTCATGATGTGAAATTTGTACTCTGCACTACTAACATTCATTCTGTTCATTCAGGTCCATGATCACTGGACTTCTGAATACAACAATAACGGATACTCACAAGATGATGTCCTTTTCTTCTCCTCCTCCTCCTCTCCCTTCTCCTTTGCCTCCTTCTACTCCTCCTCCTCCTCCTTTTTCCCCTTTTTGTTCTTCTCTTTCTTCTTCTTCTTCTTCTTCTTCTTCTTCTTCTTCTTCTTCTTCTACTTCTTCATCATCAACATCATCATCATCTTCTTCTTCTTCTTCTTCTTCTTCTTCTTCTTCTTCTTCTTCTTCTTCTTCTTCTTCTTCTTCTGTTTCTTCTACTTCTTTTCCCCCTTTCTTATCCCTCTCCCTCTTCCTTTACCTTTAACTTTTTCGCTCACTTTCCCTTTCCCTCTCTCTCTCTCCTCCCCCTCCTTCTTCTCTTTGCTCTCCTCCTTTTTATTCTCCTCCTTCGGTAATGGTAATTTAAATGTAAACATCTTTCCCATTCCTTAATATGATCTGCTGAGGTCACATTCTTCTTTGTCTCCTCCTCCTCCTCCACCTCCTCTTCCACTTCCTTCTCCTAGTCATCAAAAATATCCACCCATCACTTCCTAAAAGAGATCTCAAATTTGAAACTGCAAGGAACATTGTAGTCAAATTCCAGAATTATCAGGTGAATGAGAACATACTGCATGCATTCAGAAAGAAGCAGTTCAAATACCATGGAATTACAGTCAGGATCACGAAGGTCCTTGGAACTTCTACATTAAAAGGTCAGAGGCTTTGGGATATGCTATTCTGTAAGGCAAAGAAGGTTGGACTATATCCAAGGGTCAGGTACCCAGCAAAAATGAGGGTGATCTTTCAGTAAAGGAGATGGATATTAAATGAAAGAAGGGACTTCCAGATCTTCCTGATGAAAGGGCAGAGATTGATGGGAAATTTGACCTTCAAATACAAGACTCAAGGGAAGTATGAAAAAATAAACAAGAAAAACACATTTTAAAAAAATATCAGCTTATTCAATAAGAGAAAACTGTTGACATACCTATGTGGGACAACAATACTCTTCACAATCTTGACCATTTTATCTTTATAATGACATAGACAGAGGCTGTGGGTATAAACTAACAGATGTGACAAAAAAAGGAATTAAGTATCACAAAAAGATTGCAATGGGAGAAGGGCAAAGGAGGACGCAGAAAACTGTAAATTACTCCACTTAAGGAGACACAAAAATATATGACTGTAAAGGGAAAGAAGGGAGGGAGATGAGCATTGTTTTTACTTTGCTCTCATTAGATATGATTCAAGAAAGGAAGAACATACTCAGTTAAGTATGGAACCTAACTAGGCTCAGAAGCAGTAAGAAGAGGAAGGGGAAAGAAAAAGGACGGGGTCTTTAGAAGGGAAGGAAGACAAAGGGAGCACCTCTGCCCTTTCTGAGAATCAGAAAGGGGCAGCTCATCAGTGTCACTAATACCTACAGGGAGGAAGGAATGCAACCAATAGAAGGTGATATCTCAAACAAATTTCTTTCCTTCCTTCATTAATTGATTTCATCCGTTTCTGCTTTCATAGGCAGAGGGAAAGAGTGATAAAATGCATGATAATAATTTGATCGATTTCACGATGTTGTCTCACACATGTTCCATGAAAGAGAAGGAACATAAGGATTTGTAACAGGAATAACTTTCAGTTAGATTTCTAAAATAAGGCTCCTTCCATTACAATGATTCAGTAATTGACATTCATCATTGCTCTGTATGATAAAAAATCAAGTTCCTCAAATGCCAGATTTAGGATTTTGCATTTCTTTTATCCAAAATCGATTGGAAGTAAATCATTTAGCAAGTAAATCATTTAGCCCTTAGTAGTCCTTTGCCGCCTGGGTACTGGAGTGCTCCCTATTCATGCTCTCCTCGTGACTTTATAGAAGGAATCTCATAGAATGGATCTTCTAAGCATTTTGAGATAGCTTTTCCACCTATCCTGAATGGGGCCCAGTTTGCTTGAACTGATGGCACTGCAACATCAAATTTTTATACTTTGAACTCAATAATTCTTCCACTATTCTTTTGAAATTTGATGGTAAAGGAAGTTTAGGTTACAATCTACTGAACACACTGCGGGTCTCACTTTTCCCATCCTTAAAAGAGATGTTCAGACTAGAAAACTTCTAAAAGTTTTAAATCAATGATAAAATGAAAATGCTACAGTTCTCCCAGAAAAGAGCTGTTTCTCAAGACGTGTATTAGGAAAGTTTAAGACAGTCATCATTTCATTGGTTTGCAGCTAAGATGATTGTACCAGAATAATGACTCTAAATATAGGACAAATTCTTATCTTCAACACCTAAGAGGAAAATAACTTTTGCAAAAGAGTGTTAGACTTCGAGTATGAAGAGCCCTAGATTGAAATACTGCTACTAAAACCTACTGAGTGTGATGATATGGGCGGGGGGGGGGGGGAACATTTAACAAGTTCTCCTCACCTAAGTTCGATTCTGTAAAATGAATTGAACAATATGAATATTGCCCTCATAAGTGTGTTGCCAGTCTGAAGTGAGATAATGCAATGAAAGTCATTTGCACAGAACCCTACTATGCCTGTGCAAATAGTAGGTATTGTTACCTTTGTCATTACTGTAGGATGAATCAGTGTGGTGTCCCATCGATAGAGCAAAGGAAATGAAATATGCTGAAAGGCAGACAGTTTTACAGGCCTAAAATTCCAACCCACATCTTCAGATTGATGAAGCACCTTGAAGACCTATTCTTTGGGAAACCTGAGTCTGACCGAAATGTGAAATACGTGCAACTCCCTCGATTTACTTTTTCTCCGTATGCTTCTTGGCCCCTTGGAGTTTGTTTTGAATTACTAAGGAAAACTCAGAATATACAATTTAATCTTGAATAGCATTTTTTCCCCTTTTAATTGTATTCAGGTCCCGAATGATAGTAATGAAAAAGAAAAATATCTGCTGGACAAAATTGGAACCCTACAGTACAAAGTTGCTATGCTCAAACTGGAGCTAAATACAGTAAAAATTAAAGATCATGCAAAAGAAAATCAAGATCCAGAAGAAACTGAGGTTTGAAAAGAAAAGAAATATGGGCTTCAAGAGGAATTACAACTGAATGAAGGAGCAGTAACAAAAATCATATCCCAGTAGAGTGGACAAGTAAATGTTCGGACAGCTGAGAATGTAGTGTTGAACACTAAGGTAGAGAATGCAACAAAGAAAAATAGGAAAGGCTTGAGACAGAAATGAAATCATACCACCCCTTCTACTATTGAGGTCATGAACAAAGTGAGACATCGAAACTAGCCTTTGGACATACCTTTCAGGGAGAAAGAGATGAGTGACTTCATTTACAGCACAAACTAAACCATAACTTGTCTAGGTTAGGGAAAGGCAATTGTGTCCTTTGTCAAGAGCTCTCTACACCTAAAAGTAAAGGCAACAGTGTAAAAAAATGAGCTGTACCATGTACATGACTACCTTAGAGAAACGATAGCCATTTTGGAAAGCACACAGAGAGAAGTAAAACAGGCCCAACATAAACGCAAAGAAACTTGAACACACAAAGCAAGTGTAAAAAGAAAAACTGAACAAATATATTGTCAAACATAAATCTATCCAAGAAAGATTAGCTTACATCTGGAGTGAAAATATATTACTTCTACAACAGCTTGAAGATACGCAAAACAAAGGCATCATTCAAGAAAAGGTATGGAGTGATGACCAGGTAGAATGTATTGATGTCTTCAGCAAAGTTCGTGTTGATACTGAAAAACAAATTTTTATGGTAGAAGAGAGAAATAAAGAGGTAATCAGTGAATATAATCCCTTAAGAGAACAAATGTGCAAATATGAAAATGGGAAAGCAGAAAAAGAGATAGCTCCTTATTTGTCATAGTTTGATAAGCATTTTCTTTTTAAAATGAAAATCAAAGTAATTTTGATCAAGATAAAAGAAGATTTGAATTTTCAGTCTGCAGATGATACTACCTTTCATGGAAAAAATACTGATATGTAGGAAAGGAGAATGAGAAACAATAATACGATGAATATGCTACTAAAATAATAATGTAGCACTGTGTAATAAAATATGAACCTAATCATTATAAGAAAAAAATAATTAAACAGAATGTAATAGAATATAGATATTTAAATAACTAAATGGAAATAATTTCAAATATGAAACTGATAGAATAAAAATAAAATTAAAAAGAAAAGTATGAAAATAAAATTTAAAAATCATCTTTCAAATAAGATGACTCTTTTTGATAATGAAATTATGTAGCCCATGAAATGTGGCTTTCATAAATACACGTAGGGTTAATCCCTTGTGCATAAATACTGATGAATTGATGTCTCTAATAATATGCCTACTTTTCCATTTTAATTCTGCCATGGAATAAATTACATGAAATGCTATACCTGAAGAAAATCCTGAAAAATTATGCTAGCAATTATGGAATAATTGAAATGGTACATCTGAATTTTGATTGTGTGGAATAATATAGTTACACTTTTCATAATTACTTGAAAATATTTATCAGTCGATCTATGTTTAATTCCAAACACTTGGAAATAATTTTAGAAATATTAATCCCTGGATCATATTTTTAATGTTATTCCAAATGCTGTCCACTATGTCCCTTTAAAATTTAGGACGGTGATGCTGTTCAAAGATATTATGATTCTGCATTAAGGATAAGTATTTTTTCTACATTAATATTTCCAATTAAAAAATGTTCTTTGCATTGCCACTCCATATTTTTATCTCACTATTTTTTCTCTGTTTTACTAACACTTCTTGCTAAATGCACACAATTGTAGTTTCTTGGATGATTGCCTTTTATTTTTTGAAGATGGTTAGTCTTTTGTGGTATGATAGCAGTTCTTATTATTTGAGATTTCTTCGCACATGCAGTGGGAGGCCAGACTACAACAAATTGTGCTGGGTAAAAAAAATTTCGTATAATAATATATATATTTAATTTTAATATATACGATCATGTGATTGAATCTCATGATTTCATGCTAGAACTTAATTTGTTTTTAGGCATTCAATTCATTATGCCAATTTTTCCTTTCACAATTTTATATTGGCTTCCTTTAGTTTATGTTTCCTTTCTAAAACTTCCTAGACTTTAGTTAAATTTTTTTTTACATGATACTTAATTTTATCTAATGATGGAAAAATATTAATTTCTTTTGCTTTTCAGTTTTATTTGCTATTAATAATATGTACAATAATTTATTCTATAGTGAAATAAATAGGATTTTATAGCATATCTGTATATATCTATAAAAATACAACTGTGTATTTGTGTTGTGTGTAAATACACACACGTATGTATGCAGTTTTGCTACATTAGGGCATGAAATGAAATGAAATGATTTCCCTTTACTTAAGTGGTGGAATTAACATATTTTCACCTTTTTCTGCCTATTGACTGCAGCCAAGAGCGTACTTCCTATTCTAGCAGAAAAAGGAATTGAATTGTATGTTTGCCAAGGACAGTTCAAGATGTGAATGATAGCGAATGATCTTTTTTTCTGTTTTTCTTTTCTTTTTTCTTTTTTTTTTCTTTTGGCTTCCAGAAATCCAAATCAATCTGTTCATGTGTTTTTACCAAGCTTGACTAGCGTATCAGTGCACATGTTCATCCTTCAGGGAAAACTATGGGAGTAAAGAAAACGCAATTTTTACAATAGATGTCCTTATTCAAATAAAGTACTCTACTTTTTTGAAAAATGGAAAGAGGAAACCCTAAAGGTTCTATGTAGAATAGGAACCTATAAATTCTTCCTTTCCATTGCCCCATCTTCCTTGTGAATTGCACTAAAACAAATTTTAGCCCCTAGGTGGCCCTGGAGGTGTTGTAAATCTCAGAAAGTGGTAATGGGGAAATAGGGCTGAATGCATGACTTTATGAGGAGTATACCGAGAATGTAGGAAGATAGCCTTTGATCCATGCTGAATGAAGGATGGGTGGTATAGTCAAAAGAGCTTTGTAATCTCAGGAGCCAAATTGCACTTCATTTCTCTATTAATTGCAACCGTTATGGCCGTGCGTAACTCATTTGGCCTCTGTGGTGTAGCTTTTCTCATCTGCAAAATGAGGTGGTTGTATTCACTAGTCCCTGAGAATATTTCTAGTTCTAAATCTACCAAAAGTGTGAATACATTAATGAAATTATGTTGCATGTCATAATATTTATATCTGTTAATTTTTAAGGTTTATTCTTCTTATATAAGCTGATATGAATTTATGAACTAATTAATAGAAACAATGCGAACATATTTCTATTAGGTTACAGTAAGAAAGCTTCAACTAGAACTTACTCATTCAAAAAAACATCCAGGACAGAAGCTTAACTAGAGGGTAAATCACTTTTTGGAAATAATTTGGGAGATATGAAACAAAACTGCAGAAGGAAATACATCAAAATAAATGCAACGTATGTATTCAAAAAGTAAATAGTTGCTCATTGATTAATGGAAAGTGTTTTCAATGTAACTTCAGTTTTTACCATTATTATCTGAACACTGCGTCTGTCGTTCAAATGGACATAAAACAAGATTGATAAACTCCACCATTTCTACTCTTCAATTGGGATAATTATATTCACTCTTTAGGTGTTTGACAGTTTTGTTTTTCTATCCTTATGCAAAGAATGAGGTGGTTTTCCAAGTAACAGTACTGACTAAGTCATTTCCATCACTTTATATTTGGAAATTCCTTAATCTTTATTTTCTCATTTAATCCCCATAACAGTTCTGTGAAGTGGAAGTTGCTTACTTCTAATCAAACCACTTGAATAAGAGAAAAATGATATTTCTTCATAATTTGTAAATATATAACTTGTGCATGCCAACGGACATTGAGAATTAAATTAATTAGATGAATAATCTTATTAATATTCTCTAATTTATTCGTAATGATCTCACCGTGTTGCTTTGCATCTCCACAACTTCAGTCATGCTCTTCTTCTTGCTTAATTATACTTCCCCATTTCTGCTACCTATCCATAATCTATCTGTTCCTCAGCACCCTGATGCACGAATACCTCTTTCACCTCCAAGATCCTTTTGAATTCCAAAAGAATGATTCTTTTGCTACATGCTTTTTTGGACTTTTCAGTCCTATTGATTTCACAGTCTTCTGAATTCCACTTTTCATCTCATACCACATGATTTCCTATTTAACTGTATACTGATAGCCTTATGTTTTTCCTGTTATCAAACTACCATTCTGTGTGCCTAAGGCTTGTTTCCTCAACTAGACTGTAATTCCTTCAGGACATGGATTGTTTATAAAACGTCATCTTCCATAGAATTTGTTTTTCACAGCTTGTTGGAAACAAAAGTCATGGTCATTATTGTAGTACTAGTGGTGGTAGTGACATTAGCAGTAGTAGTCATCTTCATAGTGGTAGAAGAAGAAGCTAAGTAAATGTTTATTTCTTGACTTTACCCTGAGTTGAAAGTTTAGCTAACATTAAAATTGTTCCAAGGTCATTTGTGGACTGTATTTGGAATAGTCCACTTTGAGTCTTTCTAGTCTCATATTTTATTAGTTCCCAATTCCCTAGAGTCTCCCCAGTGGCAAAATAGAAATTCAATAAAAAATGTTTTACTGTTGCTATTAATGGCACTACTACAAGTACTACTACTACAACCACCACCAATACTACCACTACTACTTCTACTACTATTACTAGAACTACTAGTACTAGTACTGCTACTACTACTACTACTACTACTACTACTACTACTACTACTACTACTACTACTACTACTACTACTAAAATTATTATAATAAAGGCTAAGGAAAGCATAGAAGAGTTTCACAGTCAAGTTCCCTAAAATGTTCCCTTTGTTATTGCAAAATACATTTCTCTATTATCAGTTGTGTCTCACATTTTTGTGCTTTTAAATGTAATATATTCATCATTACACCAGCCAAAAATTACAGAAATATATATACTTGGTATCCTTCAAAACCTATTTTCAGTCTTGTACCCATTTTCAATGGTAAAGTAATAGAAATCTATGCCAGCACACTGAAAAATAAAATTTTCGACGACGAGGTTGTTCTCTGCTTGGAGGTACGTTGCTGGAATTATGGATAGAATGTTGGCCTGGGGTTAGAATGACCTGAAAAATATTTCTAAGTCTCAGAAATCAATACTGGAATAAAATATGTTTTGTTTCCCAATTAACTCCCCTACCACCCATTCCTTTTATTACCGTCGCATTCTTTTTGGGACACATTGATTAAAATATTAGCCTTCCAAAACTTTTGTCTTTAGGCTGCAATTGGGAAGGTACGTGTGAACTGAGCAGTAGAAGGTATAGCAAGTAAGCACTAAGTTAGAGTCCATCTTTGGCATTATGACTTAACTCACATGATTGCCTTCCAGGGAAAACTGGCATCATTTCTTCCCTGTCTAATTTCCCTGACTATGCTGGCAACTAAGTTTTTACTACATAAGAATTAATCCAAATTACTGTTTCCTCCTTTTTCAACACTTCATCAAATAGTGAATGCCGGTTATGTGAGTTAAACTATGGTTAATTCTGACCAGGTTACAAATACTATGTGTAAGACATGTCCTCTTTCCTTGTAGAATATGCACTTTCACTGGGAAGCCAATGCAGAATAGTGGAAGTTCATTTATAATACAAGGTAAGATATAAAGAACTACTCACTGAATGGTATATATGTAAATATTTATAAAAAGGAGAGACCACTATAGTCGGGGGTTAGAGCAGGTGGTAGTTAAGCCAGTCCTGTTCTTCCCTACACAAAAAATGGTCAATGAAAATTTGCAAAGTTAGCAATTCTACTGCAAGAACAGTTGCCAAATAGCTACATTTACTGTGTAGTATATATTTGCATGCATAATATCTATTGATACGATACATATATACTAAGAAATACCTGCACTTGAAGGTGACTTTTCCAACATCCCCAGGCTTGGCTCAGCCCCTTGCTGGCCATATGAGTTTTCACAAAGGGTTTTCTGTCTTCAGGCCTTGGTTTCCTCATTTTCAAAATGTTCTAATTGACTTTTCATGTTAGGGACTGTCTATATTTACATCCACTAAAGGAATATTATAAATGCAGCTTTGCAGTCTAATAACATTAAATGATATCATTTGTATTGTGTGGAGTAGGACCTTCAAATACTTCGCTAGCTCCTTTATCCAGATATGCAATTAAAATTACAAAGACACAAAAACACATCAGTGTAAAACGTTTTTCAAAAGAAATTTACTTACGTTTTAGATTTTGGATTATATTGGTGGAAGCTATCTGGCTTTCTACAAATATTAAAACATAACCAAAACTCATTTGGGGAATATTTTACAATGAAGTTATATTAATGAAGAGCTGATCTTGAATATGCATCTCTTGCAATAGGGATGAAAAGATAAGTTAGGCTACTGTTTCTCTGCTTTTGTTTTTTAAGAAAATGTTGTTGGATGACATCAAGAATTCTTTTTAGATTTATTTCCTTCTCTGTGATTCAAAATAGTTTAAGGCACTTGGTCAAAATTAATACTTTTTAATTATATAATATTTGAGCTATAAAGAGTTTGACTCAACTATCCTGTTCATTCACACAGATTAAAAAAAATACTTTTGGAAACAAGTAAAAAGAAATCTGGAGAATCTGAAAAAGGAGATTTTCTTGACAAGGGGGAAGTGGAGCAAGTATAATCTGAAAGGGATAGACAAATTAATAGGTTGAAAAATAAGGTATTCCATAACATAGAAGAATGTGAAATATCTTCTCTTTATATTCCTCTTGAAGTAGTTAGAACATGTAGCATGTCATTGGAGAGCTACATCCTTGAGATTTACATCTTCCCCATGACTGGAAAGCAATACTTTCTGTTTAAGTCCTAGTCACATGTTTCTTGCTCCTCTTAGGAACTCAGTAGATAAGTTGGGGAATTTATATTTACATGAATCTTCTAGGCTCCAGTGACTTTCTATCTAGATTTGTATGTTACAAATTTTTCACCTTCTGCCATTATAAAATTCATGTCCAATAAAATGTATCTAAATATAGTGTGTTAAAAGCACCTATCAAGGATTTTCAAATTGTCACGTCTGAGAAATATCAAGCTTGTTTTGCTCATCAGTGGAAACTGCAAAGACACAAATTTTGATTTCACGTATAGACAAATTTTCTAACAATTGGAGTCTTCCCAAAAGGAGATAGACTGTTTGAAGAAAGCAAATGATGGAAAGCCTTTCATGTGCAGTCTTGCCAGGGCCTCTTAGAAATTCTGAGCTCCCTCTCATTCTCCGTTTCTCTAATCCTGAAGATAAAAAAATATCCCCGACAAGGAGGACTGAATCATAAACTATTTGAAAACTATTTGAAAAGAGATTTGAAAATTACCAAAAATAGGTGAAACAAAATTTGATTGCAAGATGATTACCGCTAATATTAAGAAACTTCACAATACAACATAGAGTTAAAAGTGAAGGACTTTCTCTATGAAAAAAGGGCTCGAGTTGGTTTAAGGGAAGGAAAGACTCTAGTAGTCTAAAGATTTTCATTTCATTCCTCCAGTAAGTGGGTGAAAACCTTTTTAGTGCACTATGTCCTCTGCATCGCTTTTCTATTTTAAGGAATCAAAGACCTTCCCCCAGCATGAAGAATAAGAAATTGACTCATTCATCTTAAACTCTTTCTTTTCCTCTTCTTCTTTGTCTAATTTTGTTTGCTTTCAGTGTTGTACAGTCATATCCATATAACTTAGATTGTTGTTTTCCTCTTCCCTCCTGCTCCTTTCCCCATGGGTTCATCAAGCAATAGATTGCTACATTCCTTGACTTTGTGTCTTGTGTATCTAACTTATTCCCCTGATCTAAGATTCTATTTCTTAGCCAAGTGGTTTTCATAATTATTGCTTTATTTTATAATTTGAGATCTGGCAGAGATAGGCCACCTTCCCGAGCATTTCTTTTCATTACTTCCCTTGATATTCTGGACCATTTGTGCTTCCAAATGAATTTGGATATTATTTATTCTATTTCTAGAAGATATTTATCTTGTGTTTGGTATGGCACTTAATAAGCAAATTAATTTAGGTTGAATTGTCATTTTTTAAATATTTTATCTGATTTAAACTTGATCTGATTATTTGGTGTCATGGGTAGAAGGGAGGAAAATCAAGGAGGGAGAAAAGTTTGGAACATAAAATTTTACAATAATGACTGTTGAGAACTATACATGTAATTGGAAAGAATACTACTAAGAGTAATAATGAAAACATTAGAAGACTATTTGAATGTGAGTTACTAGTTTTATTAAGAAAGAGAATGAAATACCAGAGAATTAATAATTAAACAACTAAAATGTGACTACATTTTGTTCATTTGTACATTTGTTCAACATCAAATCATCTTAACCACATATGTAGAAATATGCCAATTACATTTTGTTGAGTATTCTTTTGCTGTGGTCAATCAAATATTAGAATCATAAAGCTTGAGGTATAAGAGATTTCAGAGGACATCTCAACCAACGCCATTATTTGAGATATGAGAAAAATGCAGGTGAGGAATGTCAACTGACTCTCCACATTCATACTAGAAATATGAGGCGTGGGATTTGTATCCAAATGATCTGACTTCAATCTGTGGGGTTTTTTCCCCATTAAAGAGTGCCTGCTTCTCTTAAGTTAAAGCATTAAGTATAATAGAATATTTTCCAACTCCTGGACATGTAGGCCTCGGTCTTCAGTCTTTCTCTGAACAGAATGTGTTATCAGTGGTCATGTGGCTCTCAGATACAGAGTAGAAGCCGAATGCTCAGGTTTTATAACAGCTTTTACATTTTTCATAGACTAATTTTCCATGTGTGCGAAGAATATTTTCAAAGAATTGTCAGAAAGAAAAAAAAAAGAATGCATCTTTCCTCCTTACATGATACATAAAGCTTTCAATGGTCCTGGAAAGCTTTGGTAACAGGATAGGGACGCTGGGGAAGGGATTTTACATCTTCTGAAAAATTGATCAAAAAATCATTCTTTAGACAGGGTGGGAAGGTACATATATGGGAAGAGATTGTAAAGTCAAACGACTTATTTAAAAACATCTAGGTCAGCCTAATGTCCGCTTTATTATCAATTGTTATATGTCCCTTTAGCTTGCGTAGATTGTTATTTCAAATAGGTTAGATATATTTTCATTTTTTCTGCAGTGGAGGATAGTGGCATTTATGATCTAACGATTAACAAATTCTGAGATAAAATTTTGCATGTCCTTAAGGAGACAAGTGATAGGAGTGTTTAAAATGATAAAATGAACAATTAAAGGGCATTTGTTTGTCATGCTGTAGACTCATATTTCTGTGATATAAAATCGTTATGAGGAATAGGGACAATATCTGTAAGGGTAAGAACTGTACGGAGAAGTGTAATACAACTGAAAACACAGGAAGGAGGCAGTTTATGAAGTTATTGAAAAATCAAGTAAAGGATTTTGTATTTGATCTCAGAGCTAAAAACGAGCCAGTGGAATTTATTGTGTAGAGAAATGAAATGATTAGAAGATTTGGAATTAGGAAGACCACTTTGTCTGCAGAATAGGATATGGACTTGAAACAGGTAGTGACTGGAGGCCAGCAGATCCATTAAGAAGGTTCCTGAATAGTCCAAGAGCCAGTTAATGAGGGTCTGTATGACGATGATGGGATATATACAAGAGATGATGTTTAAGGTAGAAACAAGACTCGGTAAGAGATCTGATATGTGGTATGAATGCAAAGAAACAGTCCAAGTGATGCCAAGGTTATAAGCCTCAGCGACTGGAAAACTTTACCTAGTGTAAGACAGTTCCTACAATAAGGTCCAAAAAAGAAAAGAAACTCCCTCAATCAGTAAAAGTTTCTCCTCCTTGACGAAGGTAATATAAGTTTGGAATGCAAGATCCTTTTAAGGTTATTAGTACAACGAACTCATAGATAGTACAAAAAAATTCATGACAAATGCTTGAGAAATTTGAATGAATCCCTTCGTGACGTCAGAAAGGGGAAAAATAACTCTGATGCAGGATAGATCTTTTATGTCCAAGGAATTTCAAAGTGTTTTTTTAAGTAACGCATTAGCTTTTTAAGAAAAACAGATATTGCACTTTGGATATGAAGAATTACTTTAGAACTGTTGAAATTTTTATTACAACTCAAAGGTTCTTAATCTGTATTGTAAGAGTCTACGTTAATGTTCAAAAGGCTAACAATGTGCTATATTTCAAAAGGCATTGGTTATGAAGGTCGCAATGGAATCTGCAGAGCTAATCAAGTATAAGTCATTTACAAAGACATCCAGAGAGACGAAGTGACTAAAGTTACATAGCTGGTCAAAGTTCCCATTTCCTATGCAATCATTTTTCTCTTACACCTATACCTCTTGCTCATCAAAATGTTTAAGATGTGTCATCCTATTATGATTAATCATAGAGAGCAACAAAAATAAAGAAATGAGATAGGAGTTTTAGTAATTCCTGAATTTTTTACAGTAAATCGCAGATTCTTCAATGTAACAACTTCTGAATTCCTAACATTCCTATTAATCTGAACCTCCTCTCCCACAGCTACTCTTTCCCCTCCACCCTTACCCTTGTTGTAAGCTTAAGGAGAAAAACGGTTAGGAGCTTTTTTTTTTCCACTGGAGCAGCGATGAAAGGAGTGGTATCAGATATTGCAGTCTGCCGAGATGAGGAGACAGACTTCTCTTTTCATTTTCTGTTTTTCCCCATACTTGCCATCACTAGTTCCATTATGGGTACAAAATTAGAAAGTTTATTTGATTTGGGCATTGATCGTCTAGTAGTCTCAGTGAGTGGATCAAACATTGCTAAGAAAAGAGTTACAAGACACTAGTGTACATATATTCTGTTAGACTGTATTGCATTGCATTGCAATATATTATAGTTATTTTTATATTTTGTTATGTTACATCACGTTACATCACATCAAATGACATCACATTACATCATCACATGATATATTATGTCATATTTTATGATATCTTTTTATTATATCATATATTATAATTGTATTATGCCATGTTATATGGTATCACATTAAATCACATGGTACTTATAATATCTCATTAACTTATTATATTTACTATCTCCTCCCATTTATTCAGCACCTCAAAATGCTATTATTTACAAAGTTCACTCCTCAGAACAACTCAGTTAGATAATATATAGAAGTGGATGTAGTAGACAATAAGGAAATATGCAGGAGAGAGTGAGGAAATATGAAAATTCTACTCTGAAGAATTTAACAAGATTCACCACTGTCGCACGGGATAACGGCAGTGATAAACTGGAAAAGGGGAAATGTAACACAAACTACGTGCGAAAATATACCTAAGAATCAAGAACTCAAAGTGACCACTCAAAAGTCTAACACCTATATAACATGAATATTTTCCTTAGTCGAGTAGGGAGACAACAAATATAGTGAACATTCATATACTCACTCACACACACACACACACACACACACTCAGAGACATACACACACATGGAGACATTTATCTTATAAGAAAGGAAATCATGGGTTACTGTCATAATAATTACTTAATAATGAATTATCTCTATGTGGTTTAATCATGTTCTTGGTAGAGGCTAATCTTGGTAGAGAAAAGCAGTAGAATTATCTTTGAAGAAAAAAAGGGGATATAGCATGGAATTACATCAGCTGCAACACCAGAAATATCAACATTCAATGTCAAGTATTTTGAAATGGTCAAAAGGAAAGATATAGACCCTCATCTATTTCTTTTTTAAAATCATTTCTTCAATATATTTTGCTTTCTTCCATCACCAGAATTTTTCCTAGTGTCCTTTCCTGTACCTCCAGAGCCATCTCACATAAAAAATAATATTTTCAAAGTAAACTATAACAAAGAGAACAGCTAGGAAAAGTTCAATTTAACAAATAAATCTGGAAACATAACCAATATTCCACACTGATGAACTTCCCACCAGTGTAAATAAGTGAGGTGGGAGTGCCATTTTAACTCTTCCTTGGGAACAGGCTTATTTGTCATTCTACCACATTCACTTTTGATTGTTTTGTGCTTGTGGTTTCATTTACATTACCATAGTCCGAGTATATATTGTTTTCCTGGCTCTGATTTCTTCACTCTGAGTCAGATCATGCAAATGTCTCCATGATTCTTTGTTTTCATGATATTTGCAGTTTATTATAGCACAGATAAATATCTGACTACATTCATGTACCATAATCTGTTTAATTATTCTCGAATTCTTTGGCATCTACTTTCTTTTCGATTCTTTTCTATGACAAAAATTAGTGCAATAAATATTGTTTTGTGGATGAGGACTTGATTCTTGTCAAAGATCCTAATAGTGCAATCTCTGGCTCAGAAAGTATGAATGTCATACCCTCTTTATTTGCACAACTCCAAACTGCTTTCCAAAATGATTGAACTACTTTGCTGCTCTACCGGCACTATGCCTCTGTGCTTACCTTCTTACAATCCCATACCTTGCTTTCTAAGAGTAGCTTGATGCTTTATGAAGGCAAAATTCTTACCACAAGGAGAATGTCCGGAAACTTCATTTTCTTGCCAGTCAGAGATGGCCAGGGAAGGGAAGGGCAACATAGAGTTAGACTACAAGCCCAACTGTAAGAGTTCGTAGAAAGTTAACCAATCAACAAGAGTTTCATAAGCATTTACTATATGCTAGTCACTGTGCTTAGGGCCAAAGAACATAAGATGACTAACAACATAAACTCACAAAACAGTGAGGATGAAAAGCAGTAGGGGGAAAAGTTAGTGTGGAGTTCTTAGGGTTCTAAGTCGATTCATAAGTTACAGTGGATGAACAATATAGAGACGTGAAATGGAGCAGGTCTGAACATTTTTTCTGATTAGTGGTGATAACGGAACTACAACATTTGAATTCTTCCTCTTCTATGCCCTATTTAGAATGTGAGGAAATGGCAACAGCAGCTGAACAGATAAAACTAGGAAGAACACTTGGATCTAACCAACATATCCAGAAGAATTGCATAACGATAAAATTTACAATCAATTAAATGAGTACAACAAACTTTTGATGGAACTGAGGAATATGTTTTCAAGGTATCTGAAAGGAGGAAAGAGTTCATAAGGAGGGAGAGGCTCCTTTCCTTTTTAAAATGTGACTCAAAAATACAGCAGCAATTAAGCCTCACACACAGTCCTCATCATGATAAACCATAGGAATGGACTGTGCTTGCATACAAGGTATCCTGGATGGATGCATCATAAGGGAAGAAAAGGTTTTCAGAGGTTGTTATCAAGCAGACCATACCTTCTTAAATGGACGTGTTTGGATATCTTTGTTAATTTGTAAAAGTCCTTGACTCAGAAAAAACGTTTAATCTTCTCCTGAAACATGATATCCCCAATCCTATGCTAAAATCATACAAAATTCTGTAACAGAGGCAACCAGTCGTTTAACAGAGGACAAAACACAGACATATTTGCTTCCTTTATTTATCTTTTTCTTGAAGGATGTCCTTTGAAGATTGAAAATGAAAGGATCCCAATCTATTCAATGAAATTAAACAAAAGTATTTTAAAAAAAATATGTAATTTATTTATTTTTCAGTTCTCAACATATAATTCCACAAGAATTTGAATTAAAAATTTTCTCCCCACCTCTCCCCAGCCCCTACTCCAGGACAGCATGCACCCCATCCACCCCTTCCTCCAGTCTCTCCTGCCTTCTAGTACCCACTTTCTTCCTTCCATTCCCCTTCACCTCTATTTTCCTGTAAGGAAAAATAGATTTCTGTAATTCTTTGCCTGTACATCTTCATTTCCACTTGCATGCTAAAGCAATATTTAACATTTAGTATTAAAATTTTGAGTTTCATATTCTCTCCCGCCCTCTCCACCCATCTCGATTGAGATAACAAGCAATTCAAAGTAGGTCATATATGTCTAACAGTGCAGGGCACTTCCAGATAGTTTGGTTTTAAAAGACTTACCACATTACTCTCTGTCTTATCCTGCCCTCCACTTATTCCATTCTCTCCCTTGACCTATCTTGCCACAATAGTGTTTGCTTCTGATTATCCCTTTCCCAAATTTGCTGTCCCTTATATTATCTTCCCTCTCCTATGCCCTTTCCCTTTGCCTTCCTGTAGGGGAAAACAGATTTACACATGCAGTTGAGTGTATGTTATTCGCCCGCTCTAGCCATATCCCATGACAGTAAGGCTCACTTATTTCCCTTTATCCCCCACCCCTCGCCTGCTCCGTTGTAAAAGCCTTTCCTTCTATTTTTCATATGAGATGATTTCCTACATTCCACCTCTCCCTTGCTCTTACTCATAATACATACCCTTCAATAGTAAGTTTCATCTTTTTAGGTATTCTCGCTTCATATTCAGGTCATCCTGTTTCCTCTGTCTATATTGTTTGTGTGTATACATATATACACGTATGTATACAAATATATACGTATATATATATATATACACATATATATATACACAGACACATATATACTGAGACACACATAGGCATATATAATATACATATTTACATACCCATATATATCTGCATCTACTCACAGACATATGGAATTATATACATATAGTATATATGTATATGTATGTATATATACACACACATACATATACATATACTACCTCTAACTGCCCTAATAATGTAAAAGGTCTCAGGAATTGTAAATAACAACTTTCCACGTAGGAAGGTAAGCAACTCAGATTTAATGTGTTCTTTAAGACTTGGCTTTCTTGTTTATTTTTTCATATTTCTCTTGATTCTTGTATTTGAGAGTCAAATTTTCTATTCACCTCTGGTCTTTTCTTTTTTACAAATTCTTATTTCTGAGCATTCATTTCCACAAGATTTTGAGTTCCACATTCTCTCCCCGTCTCTCCCCTCCCCCATCCCAAAACACCCTGCATTCTGATTGCCCCTTCCCTCATTCTGCCTTCCCTTCTATTACACCCCTACCTTCCCTTGTTCCCATCTTGTTTGTTTTATGATGGGACAAAATAGATTTCTATACCCCATTACCTCTATTTCTTATACCCCAGTTGGGTGCAAAGCAATTCTGAACATTCTTTCCTCAAACGTTGAATTTCAGCTTCTCTCCTTTCCTCCTTCCCCACTCATACCTATTCAGAAGTCAAGCATTTCAATATAGGCTCTATTAGCAGGGTTTTGCCAAAGACTTCTATGATAATCGTGTTGTGAAAAACTAACTATATTTCCCTCCATCCTATCCTGCCCCGTATTTATTCCTGTTTTCTCTTTAGATTTTTGTCCCTCCCCTAATGTGTTTACCTCCAATTACTCCCTCATCCCATTTGCCTTCCCACACCCTAGGTATCCCTTTCTCCCCTATTTTCCTGTAGCGTAAGATAGATATTTATAGGAAATTGAGTGTGCATGTTATTCCCTCCTTAAGCCAAATGTGATGACATTAAGCTTCACTTTTTCCCTCCCACCTCACCCCTTTTGCACTCCATTGAGAAAGCTTTTTCTTTCCTCTTTAATAGGAGATCATTTGTCCCCTTTCATTTGTCCCTTTCGCCTCCCAATATATTCCTCTCACCTCTTAGTTTTAATTTTTACTTATCATTACTTCCTATTCAACATACCCTAAGCCCTCTCTCTCTCTGTCTCTCTCTCTCTGTCTCTCTATCCCTCTCTCTCTCTCTCTCCCTCCCTCCCTCTCCCTCTCTCCCTATCTGCACGTGTGTGTGTGTGTGTGTGTGTACTTCCATCAACTAGCCAAATACTGAGAAAAGTTTCAAGAGTTAGGAATATTATCTTTCTATATAGGAATGTCAACATTTCAACTCTAGTAAGTCCCTTATGGTTTCTCTTTCATGTTTACCTTTTCATGCTTCTTCGATTCTTGTCTTTGAAAGTCCAATTTTCTATTCAACTCTGGGGTTTTCATCGTGAATGCTTGAAAGTTTTCTATTTCATTGAATGACCGCTTTTCCCTCTGAAGTGTTCTACTCAATATTGCTGGGTAGGTGATTCTTGGTTTGAATCCCAGGTCCTTTGACCTCTGCAATATCATATTGCAACTCCCCAGTCCCGTAATGTAGAAACTGTTAGATGTTCTGCTTTCCTGATTGTATTTGCACCATACTGGAATTTTTTCTTTCTGGCTGGGTGCTGTATTTTCTCCTTGACCTAGGAGTTCTGGAATTTGGCTGCAATATTCCTAAGAGCTTTTCTTTTTGGATCTCTTTCAGGAGGTGAAATTTTTACCTTCTGCTTCGAGAATATCGGGGCAGTTTTCTGAGATAATTCCATGAGAGATGGTGTCTAGGGTCTTTTTTGGGATCACGACTTTCACGTAGTCCCATGATTTTTAAATTGTCTCTCCTGGATCTATTTTCCAGGTCACTTGTTTTTCCAAAGAGATATTTCACATTGTCTTCTATTTTTTCATTCTTTGGGGTTTTTTACTGATTATTTTATTTGCTTTCAGTGTTGTCCAATCACTTCCCATTATCTTAGATTTTTTTCAGCATCCTCGTCCTCATTGTCTCCTCTCTCCCTACTCCATCGCAAAGACAGCAAGCGGTATTAAAGAGCCTATACAATACATTCCTATTGAATGCAATTTCACCTCCGTCGTGTTGTATAGAAGACTTAAAATGAGTGGGAAAAACCATAAAACCAAACCAAAGGTAACACACAAAAAATGGTTTGCTTCATGCTGTGATGTATCCCACAGTTCTTTCTTTGGACATGAAAGGCATTTTGCCTCCAAAGTCCATTGGGAATTGTTGAAGTCCTTGCATTGCTTTGCAGGACGAAGTCTACCAGAAAAATTCCTCACACACTGTGGTTGTACACACACACTGTGTACAAAGTTCTCCTGGTTCTCCTCCTTTCACTCAGCATCAGTACCTGTAAGACTTTCCTGGCCTCTCTGAAGTCTTCCTGTTCATCATTTCTTATAGCAGAAGAGCATTCCCTTACATTCATATATCACATCTTGGTCAGCCATTCCCCAAATGATGGGCATGCCCTTGATTTCCAGTGTTTGCACATCATAAATAGAGCTGCTTTAAATATTTTTATACGTGGGAGACCCTTTCCTATATTGCTGTATCAAAGGGTATGAACATTTTTGTAGCCCTTTGGGCATCGTTCTAAATGACTCTCTAGGATGACTGGATCAGATCACAGGTCCACCAACAATGAATTAATGTTCCAACTCTCCTACATCGTTTCCCACAATTATCATCTTCGTGTTGTCTCATGTGAGCTTATCTTATAAGTGTGATATGGCACCTCCAAGTTTTTTATTATTTGCATCGCTCTAATCAGTATTGATTTACAGAACTGGTTCATGTGACTACAAGTAGCTTTAATTTCTTACTCTAAAATGTGCCTATCCCTATCCTTTGACCACATACCAGGTGGGAAATGACTTGTATTCTTGTCCACTTGACTCAGTTCTCTCTATATAGTAGAAACTAGACCTTTTACACAGACCCCAGTGGCAAAACTTCTTTCCCAGTTTCCTGTTTTCCTCCTAATCTAGGTTGAATTGGATTTGATTCTGCAAAAACTTTTCAAGCTAATATAATCGAATTTATCCGTTGTGCACTTCATAATGTTCTCTCTCTCTTCAGTCAAAAATTTCTCCATTCTCCATAAAATTGACAAATACAGTATTACTTGCTCCTCTAATTTCTTTATAGTATCAATCTTTATACCGAGATCATTTGGACTTTATTCTTGTGTAGGTATCAGGTTTTGATCTCTGTCCAGTTTCTGCCACACTGCTATCCAGTTTCGCCAGCAATTTTTGTCGAACAGTGGGTTCCTTTCCCAGAAGCTGGAATCTTCGGCTTTCTCGAACAATAGATTGGGACATTCATTGTCTATTGTGTCTTGTGTACCTATATTTTTCCCCTGGTCGGGTCTACTCCTCTGTGTCTTAGCCAGTAGCAAATGGCTTTGATGAATGCTGCTTTGTAATACAATTTGAGATCTGGAAGTACTACCCCACTCCACTCGCATTTTTTAAATTAAGTCATTTGATTTTCTGGACCTTTTGTTCTTCCAGATGAATTATGATTCTTTCTCTATATTTTGTAGCTCTCGAAAATAGTTATCTGGTAGTTTGATAGGTATTGCACTAAAGAAATAATGTAATTTCAGTTGAATTGTCATTTTATTATATTGACTCAGCCTACCCATGAGCAACGGATGCTTTAATACCTACTGAGATCTGACTTTACTTGTGTAAAAAGTGTTTTGTCAATGTGTTCATATAGCCCCTGGTTTTCTTCTGACAGGTAGAATCCCAGATATATTACAGTGAATACTGTAGCTTTCAGTGGGAGAAGGTAGAGAAGTAGGAACTCAAAGTTTGAGGAACGTATTTTGTAGAATTGTTTTTGCATACAACTGGGAAAAAGGAAATAAAGGGAAGATAATGGAGTACAGAAATTTATTTTGCCCTACAAGACAAGGGAGAGGACGGGGACAAGGGAATGTAGGGGTATGATAGAAGGGAGGGTATATTGGTTGAAGGGGTAGTGAGGATGTTCAGTGTTTTAAGGTGGGGTTGGGAAGACATGGGGAGTAAATTTGGAACTCAAAATTTTGTGGAAATAAATGTTGAAAACTAAAAATAGATAAACACTTGAAATCAACGAATGAATCAGTGAATGAATAAAAGCTGTAGCTTACCTGACCCTGAGGTGGCTGTTGTGAGAAAGCAGAGGCTAGATGAAATCATTCAAGATTTCCCAGGACTTACCAGAGAGCTAGCTGCCTTAAGTGTGTGGGAGGAGTGGTCTGGCCACAGAAGATCTCCTCTGTTGAACTAGAGCATAGGAACACTCTGTGGTTGGTGAACGTGTCTGCACTACTGTCTTCCCTAGTCCCCTAGGATTCTGAGGCATGTATAGATTCCTGGTGTTGGTTTGCGGACTCCAACGCACTGGGGTTTCACATTTCTTCCTTGTTCGCTGAAGTTCTTGATAATTTCTTAGAAGATAATTGTCCAGGTCCTTTTTTGCACCATGGCTTTCTGTTAGACCAAGAATTCTTGCATTTTCTCTCCTGGATATATTTTCCAGGTTAGTTCCAGAACACCTACAGTACTGGTCCCCTTCAGCCTCAGCAAGGGGGACCACGCAGCCCTTTGAGATTTTCTGAACCTCACAGGTTAAGAGACTGTTTTCCACTTTGGCTGATCCCACTGTTCCAGGATTTGTCCTGGGGAATTATTTAAAGGGTTTTTCAAAGATCAGCAAGGGGAAGGGCAGAGCATTGAACAATCACTCCTCCATCTTGGCTCCCAGAAGTTCAAGTAGATAACTTACAGACTTTGGATCTGTGGGCTGAGAGTCACAGGAGTGACTGCTGCTGTTACCAAGGGTCCTGTACATCTCTCTCCCTCACTTACACAGGACTCCTTTCCTGGGCTGATATGTTGGAGAATTCGCATACCTTCTTCAGTTTCAGTCCAGCCAGGTGCTCCACTATGGTGTGTTCTGTGCTGATGCAGCATGTGCACTCCACGCTCCCCCAGCCCCATGTTAGAGATTCTTCCCATCGAAATTCCAGACCGTCCTGGGTTGGAAATCTGCCACACTCCATCTCACAGTGGATTCTGCCACTCTCAGATTGATTCAGGGTAATTGTAACAGGGCAGTAGAGTCAAGATAGTAGAGTGAAAGGAACGACTCACCTAAGCTCTTGGCAAAACTCCTTCGGATACCTCTGAAGGCAGAATCTGACCAAATTTTGGAGGTGTGCGATCCAGTGAGAGACAGACTGTGGCGGATTCAGAGCCCAGGACAGACTGGAAGGTCCACGGGAAGGATCGGTTCTGCGGAGGTCAACCCACAGCACACAGTGCAGTGTGGCCAGCAGAGTGGAGTGGAGGGGCCCCGGGAAACCTGATAGCAGCAGGCAGAATGGGCTTAGCTGCAGCCATGTTTGGGAGGCCATCAAAGCCAAGCCAGTGAGAGCTACTGAGTGCCAGATATCAGCAAAGCAGCTCCTGAGACTTTCAGCCCTCAGATCAAACAAGGTGAACCTACTTGAACTCCTGGGAACCAGGATGGCAGAGTGATCAGTAAGTGCTTTCTCCTCCCACCCTGATGACTGTGAAAGAACCATAAAATATTTCCCCATAAAAATCCTGAGTCAGCGGGAACAGCAAAGGGGGCAAATAGTCTCCTAACACCTGAGGCTAGGAATATAGCTAAAGGGGATTTCTCCTACTGTGGCAGAGGCAAACCAGAAGGTCAGAGGACCCAGGGCAGAGAAAAGTCGCACTGGGGCCCAGCCGAGCCTCAGCACAGTGAGAGGGGCTCCAGAAGGGGTGGGAACTCAGACTAGCATCTAGGAGTGTCTTAGCACTCCAGGAGAAAATGGGAAGACAATAGGGCAGCTGTAATCACCATCCCCTGAGCTTACTTTTGTCTCAGTGCAAATGAGGAGATCTCCTGTGACGAGACCACACCTCCCCATACTTAAGGAGCTAACCTCAGGGCTGATATGGGATACACAAAGCAAAAACTTGCTCTTAGTTTTTTCACAAGTCAGCTCAACACCAAGTTGCACAGCTTCTAACTGAAAGCATTAGAAGCCACAACACACAATCAATATCACGAACAAGAAAAAGCAGAAGGGCAAAAACCATAGAATCTTTCTATGGGAATAAGGACCAAAACACAAATATCAAAGAGGTCAGTACTGGGGCTGTACTTCCTTCTGAAACTTCAGAATGGTCTAGAAACAGCTCACATGCACAAACAACTCTCCTGGAACACCTGAAGAAAGAAATAGAAGAAAAACTGACCAATGATTTTAAAATGATAAAAAAAGAATTCACTGATGAGAACATCTCCTTGAAAAGGAAAATCGAAAAAATGGAAAAGGAATACAAAATTAACTGAAGAAAATAACTCTCTAAAAGGAAAAGTTAGTCAAATGGAAAAGGAAGAACAAAACCAAACTGGGAAACTTTGGCAAATGGAAAAGCAAGTACAAAAATTAACTGGAAAAAATCACTCCTTCAAAGGAAAAATTGGACAGATGGAAAAGGAGATGCCAAAGTAAACTGAAGAAAACAATTCCATAAACATTACAATTGGGCCACTAGAAACCAATTAATCAAGGAGACAGCAAGAAGCAGTCAAACAAAATCTAAAGAATGAAAAGATAGAAGAAAATGTAAACTATCTACCCAGAAAAACAACTGACCTGGAAAATAGATCCAGGAGAGACAATTTAAGAATTCTTGGCCTGCCAGAGAGCCATGATGAAAAAAAGAGTCTGGACAGTATCTTCCAAGAAATCATCAAGGAAAACTGCCCAGAAGTGCTAGATCCAGAGGGCAAAATATTCATCGAAAGAATCCACCGTTCCCCTCCCGAAAGGGATCCCAAACTCAAAACCCCAAGAAATATCGTGGCCATATTCCACAACTATCAAGCGAAGGAGAAAATACTACAGGCAGCTAGAAAGAAACAATTCAAATATGAAGGAGCTACAGTCGGGATCACACAGGACCCTGCAGCTTCTACAATAAAAGATCGACGGAAGTGGAACCCAATATTCCTTGAAGCAAAGAAGCAGGGATTACAACCAAGGATCAACTACCCAGCACAGTTCAGCATAACATTTTAGGCAAAGAGACCACCATTCAACGAAGTGAAGGATTTCCAGACCTTCCTGACAAAAACACCCGAAAGTAATAGACGATTTGATATTCAAATGCAGGTCTCAAGAGAAGCAGAAAAAGGTAAACGGGGGGGGGGGGGGGACTTGTTACTCAATTTGGGCAAACTGCTTACCTCCATATGAGGAAAGATGATATCTGTAAATCTTGAGAATTGTGCACCTATTATGTAATATCAAAGGGATATATGCAGAGGGAACGGGCATAAAGTAAATGATGTCATGTTAAAAATATGATTGAAGTATGCCCAAAGGTTTCTAAGAGGAGATGTGAAAAGGAGGAAGTAGAAAATGGTAAATTACATCACAGGAAGAAGTACAAAAGTATAGTAGAGGGAAAGAGGGGAGGGTGATGAGCATTGTTTGAGAGGTACTCTCATCTGATTTGTTTCAAGCAGGGAACAATAACCTTAAGTAGATAATCCTACCTAGCTCCAGAGGCAGTAGGAGGGGAAGGGGGAAGAAAAGGGAGGGAAGATAAAAGGGAGGAAAGAAGCAGTAAGGGTAAAGGAGAGTAAAAGGGAGTGGGGTCAAAAGAAGGAAGGGAAGGCTGCAGGAGGAGGTGGTGAAAAGTCAAATTTATTCAGATTCTCCTTTTAGAGATATCTGAAGGAATTTCTGGTACAGCATAGGTGAGTACACGCTCTCCCTCTCCCATCTTGCACAACAGCCCCCTCAGATTCTATTAAAAAGCAGCAATCATCCAACCCACTTGGTACTGGCTAAGACATAGTTGGTTGGGCATAGGTTAGGTACACAAGAGACATTAATCAATGCTTATAGGATCCTATTGTTTGAGAAACCCAAGGATTCCAGCTTCTGGGATACAAACTCACTGTGTGCCAAACCTGCTGGGAAAACTGGAAAATAGCATGGCAGAAACTGGGCATAGTTTCGAGCATATGCTCGAAAAAAAAAGTCCAAATGGTTCACGATCAAGCTATAAAGACTGATACTATATAAAAATATCAGGGAGCAAGGAATAGATTATTTCTCCGTTGAAGGAGAATGGGGACATTTATGACCAAATAAAAGATAGAGAATATTATGAAATGCAAAATGCATAATATTGATTACACTACATTTAAAAAATTTTGCTCAAACATAGCCAATGCACCCAAATTAGGAGGGAAGCAAAAAACTGGGATTTTTATGAATATTGGCTGGAGAAAGGCCTCATTTCTAAAATATATAGAAAACTCATTCAAGTTCAGAAGAATACAAGGCCTTCCCCAACTGATAAACAGTCAAACGATATGAACAGGTACTTTTTAGAGGAAGTAATTAACGTTATGTATGGTGACAGGAAAAATGTCCTAAATCATTCTTGGTAACCCTAACCCTAAATATGAAAATCAACACAACACGAAGTTAACTCTCAGTTGATGCACTAAGATGTTAGCAATCAGCAGCAGGAACTCACATATGTCGGACCAGTGTTCTCCAGTACACAAAACGGAAGGAAAAATACATCTGAAAGTAAGCTTGTCTTCTTTTTTAATTAAAAAATGACAACTAGTTTAGCAATTGTATCTGAATAAGAAGTAAACCTGTCTTACCTATTATCTCTTAAATAGAAATTACATTATAACGTTCAACGATAGGTAATTAAAGTGTTCTAGCCAATTTAGTGGTCTCTAGAATTCCTGCAACAACTAACAATTTGAGGGACACTGTTAAAAATATAGTGAAATAAACGTTTTTAATAAAGGATTGTACAAACATATTTTCATACATATACACATGGTGCATATTAAAACAAGACACAACATATTTTCGAAGTCAAGATTTGTTCACTTTTGTATATTTAATGGAAAAGCAGTAAACATTGTTAAACATAGTTCATTTGATACATAAACATTATTTCTTCCTCTAAGCGTATTTCCGGATGCTGATTCATCTTTGGCATTCTCAAGGATTTTTTAGTCTGTTGTCTCCTGGAGAAGTCCGTCAAGGTTTGTAATCAAAGTTTATCAGTAGCTGCTGGGAAAGCAAAGAAGGAAAATCTATTGACCTTATATATATGTACGTCTATATGTGTGTATGTATACACATACCACATGTATGTATGTGTGTAATTCTTTACTTTTACTTGGGACAAAGGATTCATTATAGGAAGGAATTCTGTGTGTGAGAAGCATGAAAATTGTCACTGGTCCAACTGAGCCTAAGAGTGTCCTGAGCCCTTTGAAGTGAAGGAAGTTGGTCATGGTGTCATAGGCAGCATGTATCTTATCATAGGGATGAGTTGAACTCAAGCTCTTGGGGAAGTCATCTGCCATACAAGGTGTTTTAAAGTTCAAACACAAGGCTTTCAATGTTTCAAGTGCTATAATAAAGTTCCTCTTTTTATTACCCTTAAGATGTGTGTTGATTTGATTTTAGCAAATTGTTACTATGATCTTCCTTTTAAATTTTTGCTGTAGAAATCACTATATACATAACAATCAGGATGATGTTCATAAAAACTTCTTTACTTATGCTCATATTGAGCTTTACTTCCTACTTAAGAATGCTGATATTTGCTTTTGAGTTCACCACACAATCAATCATGCCAATAATTTGATTTGCCTATTTCAAGAAAATAAGAACCACAATAGCAGTTTGCGGCAACTTCTTTGTATCTTTTGGTTAAACTGATACCCAGGGCGTCAATAAAAATTTTGCTTTGATTTTCAGTACTGTTGGTCATGGGAAAAAGAGTGTCAATTGAGGTACTAACAATTATATTGATATTTGTAAACGGTTTTTCAATCCTGGCATTCTTAGTACGGTTTGCCCCCTCTCTCTTCACCCTCATGAAATCATCGTAGAATCACAGGATTAAACAGAATAATAGAATCTCAGGATTGAATATGACTTCAATAGCTTTCTAATCCAGACAGTCCTTGATCCTCTATCATCCTGAGGGCATTCGCCCAATGTGACTCATTTCTCATTTGAAGATCAGAAGGTGCTACCGAGAACTCAGCACTATTCTTTCTTCTGTTTCATGGGATATGGTGGCCAAAGATTCATTACTTACTGACCAGGCTTCGGCATGTCAGTCTCTCTGTAATTGACCAGGCTTCTCTTCTGGAAACAGACACAAGAGGGCTTGTGACACCTTTCTAGCTTATTGGAAAGAAGCTGCTAAATCTTGCACTTCACCTGCAAAGAAGAATCCCTGGTTGCTTCAACGTGATGAAGAAGAGGGATGTGGAAATGAAACAGCACCTCTGTGGAAGTTTTTCACCATATTTAAAAATCAGGTATAGTATCTAATTATAACATTTTATTTGTGACCAATTAGGACATACCTTCATTGAATTCCCTAGTTATATTTTCTTCCAACTCCTGTCACATCTGAAGTCAAATGAAAAGACAAGTCAGAACAGTGAGGTAAATGAGGAAATGGGAAGTCAAGATAATACACAGAACTCAAAAAATCTTATAAAGAATGCAGACATCCAAAGAAATGACTAATAAAATTAAGACCTCAGTATATTTGATTTTAGACATTCAAAAGAAAAGCTATTGATGTAATAAATTAATATTATTATGAACACAATCATGAATTTCTCACGATTAAAGACAAAGAGACATGTGAACATTTTTAGCACAGTAGTCATGTCTCAGGTTGGGAATACAATTTTCGTCTGTGTTAAGCAAATTGTGCCCTCTTTATTTCCATTGGATCAATATAACATTTTTCGTTAAAAAGAAAATCAATTTCATATTCTATGCTTAAAATACTTAATTTCAAACATTAAAATTGTCTTCATTAAGTTTCAGTATAAACAGAAAATGACCCGTAAGTGGTCCTTAACAGAAAAGAAAATTCCTGGAAATGATGAAATACAATACACTATCGCCAAGGAAGGGCAGAGAGTACTAAATGAAAGCCGCTCCTGCATTGTCTGTTACATTCGAATTATTTCTTTATCCAGGCAGACACTGATTTCATTTGAATTTCAAAATACATGCTTTCTCCTTGTGCAGATTTTAGAAACCATGCTAAGATAAATTCTACTTCCATCTTTAACTTGTAAAGAAGGAAGGAAAGATTGTTTCCTCATTCATTACTTCAATTCTTAAAACCACTTCATAGATACAGAAAGAGAAGATGAAATGGGAAATCACTGTTGATAACGATTAAAATGGTATAGTTTCCCTTTCAGGAGACAAATGAAATAGTTTGAATAGTATAGATAGATATGAGGTCAATCTTACAACATACACATACACCATTATTTGGACATTTTGTTTGTATTGAGTGTGACCTGGTGTGGAGTATGCCGACTTCTCATGTACTATAATTTTGTGCCTCCACTCTTAAGGCCACTCTCGTAATTAGTTTTTGCGTTCTGTATTCTGCAAATGTGAAGTTCAAGATGGGTTTGTGGGAATTATTTCGTGTTTACCTAAGTAATGATAATGTTTGTTGCCTACGTAAGGGTCAAGGATGCCCTTCGCGCTGAACATAAGGTGAATGTAAGGTTAATGGTACATGGGGGAAGAATTCAAGACCTCCCCATCCATTAATGGGCCTCAGACATGTTTTGCTAATTTCTAACGAGGCACAGAGTCACAATAGTCTTGCCCTTCAGCCCTGAAAAAAGTATCTATGCTTTGACGTGAGGGTTTATTTTGGGCCTTAGTATTTGGACTCTTAATAATCACTCTGAAGGCAGGAGTGTCCATACTCTGACTACTTCTTAAAGAGGCCTATTCAATGAATGAGCAAGGAGTCACCCTAAGGGAATACCTGTATAGCCATTGGCCTAAAAGTGCCAAGGTCTCCCATTGCATCTGTGGTCATCTCCAGGCTTCCTGAGGAATATCACTTCACTAGATTCAGATGGCTCTGGGGACGAAGTGATTCTATTGACGTTGCACAGCCCTCCCTCACTCAGAACAAATTCAAGTGTCATCAGTTCTTTGATGGGAAGGTGTTCTTCGGGGATGAAGAACAAACACATGTACGTGTCCATGGAGAAAAATATTTATAGCAGCTCTCTTTGTGGTGGCCCAAAACTGGAAATCAAGGCGATGACCATCAATTGGGGAACAGCTGAATAAACTGTGGTATTTAACTGTAATGGAATGTGAATATACTATAAGAAATGATAAAGAGGAAGACTTTGAGAGACCTGGAAAAACTTGTATGAAATGATGCTGAGTGAAAGGAGCAGAACCATCAGCCCTTTTCACACAGCACCAACCACAATGTGTGAGAAATGTTTCTAGGAGACGTAGTCCTTCATTGCAATGCAAGGACTTAAAAAATTCAGAATGGTCTCTTAAGGTAAAACGCCTTATACATGCAGACAAAGAACTACGGAACTGGATCACAGAATGAAGCAGAACATTTTCTTTTGTATTATGTTTTCTTTTGTTTGATGATTTCTCCCATTCGTTTTAATTCTTCTAAGGAACATGAATAAGGTGAAAATGAATTGAGTAGGAATGTATGTATAGACCCCATATGAAATTGTATGTTTTCTCATGGAGGGCGGGTGCAGATAGGAGGAAGGGGGGGAAGGGACGAGAAAAAAATCTAAGATATATGGAAGTGATTGTAGAACACTGGAAACAAATAAAATAATAATTAAAAAAGAAAAAATGTTATTCCATCTTCTATCTCCAAGATGTTCCAAAGACTTTCTCCCATGCCAGCATATAATCCCACCTTCCCTGGGTCTTCAGAATACCCAGTATCATTTGAAAGCTCAGTTCAAGTGCGTCCAAGTCCTATTTTCATTCCGAGTTCATTTGCCCACCGTGCAAAACAAATGACCTTGTAGGTAGTGTGTATATGCTTCGTACTTACTTAGATAAAAGCATAAATGGCTTTCAGTCCTTCTCAAAGGCATCCCTCCTTCCACACAGTGGAGATGGGTTGACAATCATAGTTTAAGTCATTTTATGAATATTAACTCAACCGTTGGTAATTTCAGTGTACGATGACTGAGAAATTGCTCTGTTATTGCTAAAAATCCTTAACACACTTAATGAAGTCACCACAATAAGGGAGAAGACAAAATAAAATTCTAGTGAAACTGAAAGATAGCTTAGAAGGATCGATCATTGTTGGTTTCACTACGTGCTCCAAAGCAACAAGATCCATCTTTCCACATAATTGGCCATCACATACAGCAATGATTACGACAAGTCTTTATAAAAAGACCACCATGAAGATAATTGTTACCTCCATGCCAGTAATGTGTTGAATAGAGCAAAGAAGAGACCTTCTGTGAGAAATAAAGAGGTATTTATTCAAATCATAACTTCTTTTGATGTTTAGTGACTTCAGAACAAAGATGGAAAAAAAGGGGATTCTAGAAGGTATGCTGAAAAACATAACTCACGTTTGAGAAATAAAAGAGAACAAAGGCTTTTAAGATGATTTAGAATATTTCTCTGTCTGCATGTCTCTTCTGATGATTTTTTTCCAGAAGAATTTGAAGGTAACTACCCAAAGCAAAAGAAAACCACACACAAAGAAGAAATGAAATTGGTTATTATGAGAGAAGAAAAGATTGATTCCTGGAAATGACATCAGAACCAGCTGACTACAATCTGAATATAGACTAGTTGTTGTTTTTTTAATGGCAAAAATAAACTTCTATTCATAAGGCAATTATATGGTGATATAGATGCCCCAGCATCTATGGTGGTCCAAGCCATGAACAGAGAGCAAGTAAGACCATTGAGTAATATTGAGTACACCCATTTTCATGGATATAGTTGCAGAGAACAGAAGGGTGAAACAAATTGTTGATTAAGGAGCTGCAGAAGTAAGAACACATGTATAGATCTTATACCACACGGTTCAATGAAATAAAATGAAGTGAAGGTGAGCTGATTGGCAAAGGGAAGGAGTGATTATAATTCCTATCTATGTACAAGTAAAACAAAGTGGTCAACTATGGCTTAATAAGGAGACTTTCTCATGCAATATTTTCTTAAAAATTGCAAAACTATCTGTTTTCAAAATGAACGTTTTAATTAAAACTTCACGATGAAGACATGTTTATTAACTTTTATTCATGTTTCATTATATCAAAATCACTCAGAAGATTACTAGACACTGACCCAAAATGCTTAATCATTTGATCTTCCCTGAGTGATTAACACATTCAGTACATATATTTTTAAGGCATTTTAGTAGTGTCTTTAAAAAAAACGAAACATTTGCTGTATTGAATGTTGACTGCATTACATTTATCATGTTGGCTCTGGGAGGTCCTTAGAATTAGGCACGTTTTATAAAGGGAGAGAAAGATGCCATAGATATGCAATATCTTTTAAGTTTCTAAACTTAGTTGAAGAAAATACGCATACATATAGGATATTTACTAATATACTATTTTACTATTTTACTATTAGTACTTTACTAATACTAATAACTAAATTAGGACGTAATTCTGTATATTATATGTGATGACTTTGCAAAAGATTTCTCTACAGTATTGAATAAAAAAGATGTGTTGATATGGGTATGGTTTTTTTTTTATGTACATGTTGAAGACGTTCTAAAAAAAGCAGAAGGATCACAGAAAGACTGTGTTTTAAGTGTTAAGATGCCAGTACCATGGGAAAATAATCAGAGGAGATAAAACCCATCTTTAAGAACTGGTTAAAGAGGAAATAGAATTCATTTTATTTATTTTTTTTATTTTGTAATGTTTAACAATCACTGCCATACAATTGTGATTTTATCCCCCCCACCTACCACCCACTCCCCCCTCCCTCCCCACGACTGCATACAATTCTGTATAGATTCTACATATACTTTCCTATTGAGTATATTTTCACTATAGTCATGCTATGTAGTCAGACTAAGATAAATGAAAGAAATCGTATAACAAATCAGAACATGATACACAAACACATACACATACACAAACATGATCTGCTACAATATGTGAGTGACTTCCATATTTCTCTCTCTGAGTGTGGCAGGCATTTTGCCTTGAGATCCTCCATTGGGATTTTTTTTTTTTTTGGTAAGAAGTTCTTGTGTTATTACACAAATCTAAGTCTACCAGAAAAAACTCTCACATACTGTGGTTGTTGCTGTGCATAAAGTTCTCCTGGTTCTGCTCCTTTCACTCAGCATCAGGTCATATAAGTCCTTCCAGGCCTCTCTGAAGTCTTCTTGTTCATCATTTCTTATGGCACAATAGTACTCCATTACATTCATATACCATAATTTATTCAGCCATTCCCCAATTGATGGACATCCCCTTGACTTCCAGTTTTTGGCAACTACATAGAGTGCAGCTATAAATATTTTTGTACATGTGGGACCCTTTCCCATTTTTATGATCTCTTGGGGATATAGTCCTGGTAGCAATATTGCTGGGTCAAAGGGTATGCACATTTTTGTAGCCCTTTGGGCATAGTTCCAAATTGCTCTCCAGAATGGTTGGATGCGCTCGCAGCTCCACCAACAATGAATTAGTGTTCCAACTTTCCCACATCCTCTCCAGCATTTATCATTTTCTTGTTCTGTCATGTTTGCCAGTCTTATAGGTGTGATGTGGTACCTCAGAGTTGTTTTGATTTGCATCTCTCTAATCAATAGTGATTTAGAGCATTTTTTCATATGATTATAGATAGCTTTAATTTCTTCCTCTGAAAATTGCCTGTTCATATCCTTTGACCATTTATCAATTGGGGAATGACTTGTATGATTATACATTTGGATCAGTTCTCTATATATTCTAGAAATGAGGCCTTTATCCCCGAGCTTAGCTGTAAAAATTCTTTCCCAATTTACTACATCCCTCCGGATTTTGGTTGCATTGGGTTTGGTTGTGCAAAAACTTCTGAGTTTACTGTAATCAAAGTTATCCATTTTGCATTTCATAATGCATTCTATCTCTCCTTTAGTAAAGAATTCTTCCCTTCTCCATAGATCTGATAAATACACTATTCCTTGCTTCTCCAGTTTATTCATGGTATCAATCTTTATACCTAAATCATGTACCCATTTGGACTTTATTCTTGTGTACGGTGTCAGGTATGGGTCTATGCCTAATTTCCGCCACACTGTTATCCAGTTTTCCCAGCAATTTTTGTCAAACAATGAGTTCTTATCCCAGAAGCTGGGGTCCTTGGGTTTATCAAACAGAAGGTTGCTATATTCCTTGCCTACTGCATCTTGAGTGCCAAGTCTATTCCACTTGTCTACCTCTCTGTTTCTTAGCCAATACCAAGTGGTTTTGATAATTGCTGCTTTATAGTACAGTTTGAGGTCTGGTAGCGCTAGGCCACCTTCCCAAGCATTTCTTTTCATTAGTCCCTTTGATATTCTGGACCTTTTGTTTTTCCAAATGAATTTTGATATTATTTTGTCCAGCTCTAGAAAGTAATTGTCTGATAGTTTAATTGGTATGGCACTAAATAGGTATATTAATTTGGGTAGAATTGTCATTTTTATTATATTAGCCCGGCCTACCCATGAGCAACTAATGTTTTTCCATTTACTTAAATCTGACTTTATTTGTGCCAAAAGTGTCTTGTAATTGTGTTCATATAATCCCTGGGTTTGTTTTGGCAGGTAGACTCCTAAGTATTTTATACTGTCTACCCTAACTTTAAATGGGATTTCTCTTTCTATCTCTTGCTGTTGGACTTTGTTGCTAATATATAGGAATGCAGAAGATTTGTGTGGGTTTATTTTGTACCCTGCAACTTTGCCAAAGTTGTTTATTAATTCTAGTAATTTTTTACTTGAATCTCTGGGATTCTCTAGGTAAATCATCATATCATCTGCAAAGAGTGATAACTTAGTTTCTTCTTTGGCTATTTTAATTCCTTGGATATCTTTATCTTGTCTAATTGCTACAGGTAACATTTCTAGTACCATATTAAATAATAGTGGTGATAATGGACAACCTTGTTTCACCCCTGATCTTATTGGGAATGCATCTAGCTTATCCCCATTGCATATAATGCTTGCTGAAGGTTTTAGATAGATACTGCTTATTATTTTATGGAAAGTTCCCTTTATTCCTACATTCTCCAATGTTTTTGGTAGGAATGGATGTTGTATTTTGTCAAAAGCTTTTTCTGCATCTATTGAGATAATCATGTGGTTTTTGTTAGCTTTGTTGTTGATGTGATCGATAATGCTAATAGTTTTCCTAATATTGAACCAGCCCTGTAGTCCTGGTATGAATCCTACCTGATCATAATGTATTAATCTCGTGATAAGATGCTGTATTCGTTTTGCTAGAATCTTATTTAAAATTTTTGCATCTATATTCATTAGGGAAATTGGTCTATAATTTTCTTTCTCTGTTTTGTCTCTTCCTGGTTTGGGTATCAAAACCATATTTGTATCATAGAAAGAATTTGGGAGGACTCCTTCTTCCCCAATTTTCAAGAATAGTGTATGTAGTATTGGAATTAACTGTTCTTTAAATGTTTGATAGAATTCACTGGTGAATCCATCTGGCCCTGGAGATTTTTTCCTAGGGAGTTCATTGATGGCTTGTTCAATTTCTTTTTCTGAGATGGGGTTGTTTAAGTATTCAACTTCCTCTTCTGTTAATCTGGGCAATTTGTATTTTTTAAAATATTCATCCATCTCATTTAGATTATCGAATTTGTGGGCATAAAGTTGGGCAAAGTAGTTTCTAATTATTGTTTTAATTTCCTCCTCATTGGAGGTGAGTTCACCCCTTTCATTTTTAATATTAGTAATTTGGTTTTCTTCTTTCTTTTTTTTAATCAGATTGACCAAAGGTTTATCAATTTTATTAGTTTTTTCATAAAACCAACTATTGGTTTTATTTATTAATTCAATAGTTTTCTTAATTTCAATTTTATTAATCTCTCCTTTGGTTTTCAGTATTTCTAATTTGGTATTTACTTGGGGATTTTCAATTTGTTCTTTTTCTAGCTTTTTCAACTGCAAGCCTAAGTCATTGATCTCCTCTTTCTCTATTTTATTTATGTAAGCATTCAGAGATATAAAACTTCCCCTAATAACTGCTTTTGCAGTATCCCATAAGTTTTGGTATGTTGTCTCACTATTGTCATTCTCTCGAATGAAATTGTTGATTGTTTCTATGATTTCTTCTTTAACCCAACCCTTCTTTAGAATTAGATTATTTAGTTTCCAACTGATTTTTGGTTTCTCTTTCCATGGCCTTTTATTACATGTAATTTTTAATGCATTATGATCCGAAAAGGATGCATTGATTATCTCTACCTTTCTGCACTGGATTGTGAGATTTTTATGTCCTAATACATGGTCAGTTTTTGTAAATGTTCCATGTACCGCTGAGAAAAAAGTATATTCCTTTCTATTCCCATTTAATTTTCTCCAAAGATCTATCATATCTACCTTATCCAGAGTTTTATTTACCTCCTTAACCTCTTTCTTGTTTATTTTGAGGTTGGATTTATCGAGTTCAGAGAGGGGGAGGTTGAGGTCCCCCACTAGTATAGTTTTGCTATCAATTTCTTCCTTCAACTCCCCCAACCTCTCCTCTAAGAATCTGGATGCTATACCACTTGGAGCATACATGTTTAGTAATGATATTGCTTCATTGTCTATGGTGCCTTTTAGCAGGATATAGTTTCCGTCCTTATCCCTTTTGATTAGATCTATTTCTGCTTTTGCTTTGTCTGAGATTAGGATTGCTACTCCTGCCTTTCTTACATGAGCTGAAGCACAATATATTCTGCTCCATCCTTTGACCTTTATCCTATGTGTATCCCCCCGTTTCAAATGTGTTTCTTGTAAGCAGCATATTGTTGGATTATGGCTTTTAATCCATTCTGCTATCCGTCTCCGTTTTATGGGAGAGTTCATTCCATTCACATTCACAGTTATGATTACAATCTGTGTATTTCCCTCCAACCTCTTTCCCACCATTTGTGCTTTTAGCTCTCCTGTCTCCCTTCCCCTCCTCAATAGTATTCACTTTTCTCCCCCTCCTCCTGCAGCCTTCCCCTCCTTCTTTTGACCCCCCTCCCTTTTAGTTCCCTTTACTCTTATTGCTTCTTTCCTCCCTTTTAGCCACCCTCCCCTTTCTTCCCCCTTCCCCTCCTACTACCTATAGAGCTAGTTAGGCTTATCTACTTAAGATTATTGTTCCCTCCTTTGAACAAATCAGATGAGAGTACCTCTCAAACAATGCTCATCTCCCTCCCCTCCTTCCCTCTACTATAGTTTTGTACTTCTTCTTGTGATATAATTTGCCATTTTCTGCTTCCTCCTTTCCACACCTCCTATTACATTCCCTTCTCATACTTAAATCATATTTTTGACATGACATCATTTACTTTATGCCCGTTCCCTCTACATATATCCCTTTTATCATAATAGCTGCACAGTTCTCAAGATTAACAGGTATCATCTTCCCTTATAGGGAGGTAAACAGTTTGCCCTAATTGAGTAGCAAGTTTTTGTTTTTGTTTTTTCCCCTCTGTTTACCTTTTTATGATTCTCTGGAGACCTGCATTTGAAGATCAAATTGTCTATTGAGTTCTGGTGTTTTGGTCAGGAAGCTCTGGAAATCCCTTATTTCGTTGAATGACTTTCTCCTTGCCTGAAATGTTATGCTGAACTTTGCTGGGTAGTTGATCCTTGGTTGAAGTCCCAACTCCTTTGCCTTACGGAATATTGGGTTCCAATTCTTTCGATCTTTTAATGTAGAAGCTGCAAGGTCCTGTGTGATCCTGACTGTGTGTCCTTGATATTTGAATTGTTTCTTTCTGGCTGCTTGTAGTATTTTCTCCTTCACTTGATAGCTCTGGAATTTGGCAACTATATTTCTTGGGGTTTTGAGTTTGGGATCCCTTTCGGGAGGGGAACGGTGGATTCTTTCGATGACTATTTTGCCCTCTGAGTCTAGTAGTTCTGGACAGTTTTCCTTGATGATTTCCTGGAAGATATTGTCCAGACTCTTTTCTTCATCATGGGTTTCTGGCAGGCCAATAATTCTTAGATTTTCTCTCCTGGATCTATTTTCCAGGTCAGTTGTTTTTCCAATTAAATATTTTACATTTTCTTCTATCTTTTCATTCTTTAGATTTTGTTTGACTGATTCTTCTTGCCTCATTGAGTCATTAGTTTCTACTTGCCCAATTCTAATCTTCATCGTAGTGTTTTCTTCAGTTAGCTTTTCCATCTCCTTTTCCATCTGACCAATTTTTCCCTTTAGGGAGCTATTTTCTCCATTTAATTTTTGTACTTCTTTTTCCAATCGACCAATTTTCCCAGTTAGGTTTTGGGTTTCCTTTTCCATCTGATCAATTTTCCCAATTAGGTTTTGGGTTTCCTTTTCCATTTGATTAGCTCTTCCTTTTAGGGAATTATTCTCTCCAGTTAATTTTTGAACTTCCTTTTCCATTTCTTCAATTTTCTTTTTCAGGGTGATGTTCTCATCAGTGAATTCTTTTTTTATGGTTTTAAAATCATTGGCCAGTTTTTCTTTTATATCCTTCTTCAGACGTTCCAGGTAATCTAGTTGTGCTTGCGAGAAATTCATAGTCCCATCTGAGGTTTCAGATGGAAGTACAGTCTCAGCTCTAACCTCTTTGGTGTTTGTGTTTTGGTCCTTATCCCCATAGAAAGATTCTATGGTTTTTTCACTTTTCGTCTCCTTTTTCCGATTCATGATGTTGGCTGAGTGTTGTAGCTTTTGGTTCTTTCAGTCAGAAGGTACAGATCTTTAAGTTGAGCTGATGTGTGTCTGGGCTAAAAGCAGGCTTTTGTTTTTTGTTTCCCCAATCAACCCTGGGGTTAGCTTGTTAGGTGTGTGGGAGGTGTGGTGTGGTCTCAGGATATCTCCTCAGCTGACTTGAGGCAAAGGCAAGGTCAGGGGATGGTGATCCCAGCTTCCCTATTGTCTTCCCTTTTCCCCTGGAGGGCTGGGGCACGCCTAGAAGCTAATGCGTGTTCCCGCCCCTCCTGGGCCTCGTCTCCCGGCTCTGAGGCTTGCCTGGGTCTCAGTGAGAATTTTCTCTGCCCTGGGTCGTCTGTCCCTCCAGATCGCCTCCACCACAGTAGGAAGAATCCCCCTTTGCCACTTTTCCAGCCTCTGGTGTTATGAGACCGCCCGCCCCCTTCTGCTGTTCCCGCTGATCCAGGATTAATCTGGGGAAGAATTTTATGGTTCCCTCACGGTCATCAGGGGGGAGGAGAGAGCACTTACTGATTACTCTGCCATCCCAGTTCCTGGAAGTTCAAGTAGTGACCCACAGAAGTCCGTCTTCAGGCTGAAGATTTCAAGGGCTGCTGCGCTGATGTCTGGCACTCAGCGGCTCTCACCGGCTCGGCCTGGCTTATCTCCTGCTCCGCTGGTCTCGCCCGCCACTCTCGGGCTCCTCTGGTCCCCTCTGAACTTTACTTCCTACGTAAGAATGCTAATGTTTGCTTTTGACTTCACCACACAATCAATCATGCCAATAATTTGATTTGCCTATTTCAAGAAAATAAGAACCACAATAGCAGTTAGCGGCAACTTCTTTGTATCTTTTGGTTAAACTGATACCCAGGGTGCCAATAAAAATTTTGCTTTGATTTTCAGTACCGTTGGTCATGAGCAAAAGAGTGTCAATTGAGGTACTAACAATTCTATTGATATTTGTAAACAGTTTTTCAATCCTGGCATTCTTAGTACCTTTTACCCCCTCTCTCTTCACCCTCATGAAATCATCGTAGAATCACAGGATTAAACAGAATAATAGAATCTCAGGATTGAATATGACTTCAATAGCTTTCTAATCCAGACAGTCCTTGATCCTCTATCATCTTGATGGCATTCGCTCAATGTGACTCATTTCTCATTTGAAGATCAGAAGGTGCTACCGAGAACTCAGCACTATTCTTCCTTCTGTTTCATGGGATATGGTGGCCAAAGATTCATTACTTACTGACCAGGCTTCGGCAGGTCAGTCTCTCTGTAATTGACCAGGCTTCTCTTCTGGAAACAGACACAAGAGGGCTTGTGCCACCTTTCTAGCTTATTGGAAAGAAGCTGCTAAATCTTGCACTTCACCTGCAAAGAAGAATCCCTGGTTGCTTCAACGTGATGAAGAAGAGGGATGTGGAAATGAAACAGCACCTCTGTGGAAGTTTTTCACCATATTTAAAAATCAGGTATAGGATCTAATTATAACATTTTATTTGTGAGCAGTTAGGACATACCTTCATTGAGTTCCCTAGTTATATTTTCTTCCAACTCCTGTCACATCTGAAGTCAAATGCAAAGACAAGTCAGAACAGTGAGGTAAATGAGGAAAGGGGAAGTCAAGATGATACACAGAACTCAAAAAATCTTATAAAGAATGCAGACATCCAAAGAAATGACTAATAAAATTAAGACCTCAGTATATTTGATTTTAGACATTCCACAGAAAAGTTGTTGACGTAATAAATTAATATTATTATGAACACAATCATGAATTTCTGACGATTAAATACAAAGAGACATGTGAACATTTTTAGCACAGTAGTCATGTCTCAGGTTGGGAATACAATTTTCGTCTGTGTTAAGCAAATTGTGCCCTCTTTATTTCCATTGGATCAATATAACATTTTTCGTTAAAAAGAAAATCAATTTCATATTCTATGCTTAAAATACTTAATTTCAAACATTAAAATTGTCTTCATTAAGTTTCAGTATAAACAGAAAATGACCCGTAAGTGGTCCTTAACAGAAAAGAAAATTCCTGGAAATGATGAAATACAATACACTATCGCCAAGGAAGGGCAGAGAGTACTAAATGAAAGCCGCTCCTGCATTGTCTGTTACATTCGAATTATGTCTTTATCCAGGCAGACACTGATTTCATTTGAGTTTCAAAATATATGCTTTCTCCTTCTGCAGATTTTAGAAACCACGCTAAGATAAATTCTACTTCCATCTTTAACTTGTAAAGAAGGAAGGAAAGATTGTTTCCTCATTCATTACTTCAATTCTTAAAACCACTTCATAGATACAGAAAGAGAAGATGAAATGGGAAATCACTGTTGATAACGATTAAAATGGTATAGTTTCCCTTTCAGGAGACAAATGCAATAGATTGAATAGTATAGATAGATATGAGGTCAATCTTACAACATACACATACACCATTATTTGGACATTTTGTTTGTATTGAGTGTGACCTGGGGTGGAGTATGCCGACTTCTCATGTACTGTAATTTTGTGCCTCCACTCTTAAGGCCACTCTCGTAATTAGTTTTTGCGTTCTGTATTCTGCAAATGTGAAGTTCAAGATGGGTTTGTGGGAATTATTTCGTGTTTACCTAAGTAATGATAATGTTTGTTGCCTACGTAAGGGTCAAGGATGCCCTTCGGGCTGAACGTAAGGTTAATGTAAGGTTAATGGTTCATGGGGGAAGAATTCAAGACCTCCCCATCCATTAATGGGCGTCAGACATGTTTTGCTAATTTCTAACGAGGCACAGAGTCACAATAGTCTTGCCCTTCAGCCCTGAAAAGAGTATCTACGCTCTGAGGTGAGGGTTTATTTTGGGTTTTAGTATTTGGACTCTTAATAATCACTCTGAAGTCAGGAGTGTCCATACTCTGACTACTTCTTAAAGAGGCCTATTCAATGAATGAGCATTGAGTCCCCCTAATGGAATACCTGTATAGCCATTGGCCTAAAAGTGCCAAGGTCTCCCATTGCATCTGTGGTCATCTCCAGGCTTCCTGAGGAATATCACTTCACTAGATGCAGATGGCTCTGTGGACGAAGTGATTCTATTGACGTTGCACAGCCCTCCCTCACTCAGAACAAATTCAAGTGTCATCAATTCTTTGATGGGAAGGTGTTCTTCGGGGATGAAGAACAAACACATGTACGTGTCCATGGAGAAAAATATTTATAGCAGCTCTCTTTGTGGTGGCCCAAAACTGGAAATCAAGGCGATGACCATCAATTGGGGAACAGCTGAATAAACTGTGGTATTTAACTGTAACGGAATGTGAATATACTATAAGAAATGATAAAGAGGAAGACTTTGAGAGACCTGGAAAAACTTGTATGAAATGATGCTGAGTGAAAGGAGCAGAACCAGAAATCCTTTTCGCACAGCACCAACCACAGTGTGTGAGAAATGTTTCTAGTAGACGTAGTCCTTCATTGCAATGCAAGGACTTAAAAAATTCAGAATGGTCTCTTAAGGTAAAACGCCTTTCACATGCAGACAAAGAACTACGAAATTGGATCACAGAATGAAGGAGAATATTTTCTTTTGTATTATGTTTTCTTTTGTTTGATGATTTCTCCCATTCGTTTTAATTCTTCTAAGGAGCACGAATAAGATGAAAATGAATTGAGTACGAATGTATGTATAGACCCCATATGAAATTGTATGTTTTCTCATGGAGGGCGGGTGCAGAGAGGAGGACGGAGAGGAAGGGATGAGAAAAAAATCTAAGATATATGGAAGTGATTGTAGAACACTGGAAACACATAAAATAATAATTAAAAAAGAAAAACATGTTATTCCATCTTCTATCTCCAAGATATTCCAAAGACTTTCTCCCATGCCAGGCATATAATCCCACCTTCCCTGCGTCTTTCAGAATTCCCAGTATCTTTTGAAAGCTCAGTTCAAGTGCGTCCAAGTCCTATTTTCATTACGAGTTGATATGCCGACCATGCAAATCAAATGAGTTTGTAGGTAGTGTGTATATGCTTCGTAATTACTTAGATAAAAGCGTAAATGGCTTTTAGTCCTTTTCAGTGGCATCCCTCCTTCCACGCAGTGGAGATGGTATTGAGACAATCATAGTTTAAGTCATTTTATGAATATTAGCTTAACCGTTGGTAATTTCAGTGTACGATGACTGAGAAATTGCTCTGTTATTGCAAAAAATCCTTAACACCCTTAATGAAGTCACCACAATAAGGGAGAAGACAAAATAAAATTCTAGTGAAACTGAAAGATAGCTTAGAGGGATCGATCATTGTTGGTTTCACTACGTGCTCCAAAGCAACAAGATCCATCTTTCCATATAATTGGCCATCACATACAGCAATGATTACGACAAGTCTTTATAAAAAGACCACCATGAAGATAATTGTTACCTCCATGCCAATAATGTGTTGAATAGAGCAAAGAAGAGACCTTCTGTGAGAAATAAAGAGGTATTTATTCAAATCATAACTTCTTTTGATGTTTAGTGACTTCAGAAGAAAGATGGAAGAAAAGGGGACTCTAGAAGGTATGCTGAAAAACATAACTCACGTTTGAGAAATGAAAGAGAACAAAGGCTTTTACGATGATTTAGAATATTTCTCTGTCTGCATGTCTCTTCTGATGATTTTTTTCCAGAAGAATTTGAAGGTAACTACCCAAAGCAAAACAAAACCACACACAAAGAAGAAATGAAATTGGTTATTATGAGAAAAGAAAAGATTGGTTCCTGGAAATGACATCAGAATCAGCTAACTACAGTCTGAATATAGACTAGTTTGTTTTTTTTTTTAATGGCAAAAATAAACTTCTATTCATAAGGGAATTATATGGTGATATAGATGCCCCAGCATCTATGGTGGTCCAAGCCATGAACAGAGAGCAAGTAAGACCATTGAGTAATATTGAGTACACCCATTTTCATAGATATAGTTGCAGAGAACAGAAGGGTGAAACAAATTGTTGATTAAGGAGCTGCAGAAGTAAGAACACATGTATAGATCTTACGCCACACGATTCAATGAAATAAAATGAAGTGAAGGTGAGCTGATTGGCAAAGGGAAGGAGTAATTATAATTCCTATCTATGTACAAGTGAAACAAAGTGGTCAACTGTGGCTTAATAAGGAGACTTTCTCATGAAAAGTTTTCCTAAAAATTGCAAAACTATCTGTTTTCAAAGTGAACGTTTTAATTAAAACTTCACAATGAAGACATGTTTATTAACTTTTATTCATGTTTCCTTATCATAACTAAATCACTCAGATTACAAGCCTTTGACCCAAAATGCTTAATCATTTCATCTTCCCTGAGTGATTAACACATTCAATACATATATTTTTAAGGCATTTTAGTAGTGTATTTAAAAAAAATGAAACATTTGCTGTATTGAATGTTGACTGCATTACATTTATCATGTTGGCTCTGGGAGGTCCTTAGAATTAGGCACGTTTTATAAAGGGAGAGAAAGATGCCATAGATATGCAATACCTTTTAAGTTTCTAATCTTAGTTGAAGAAAATACGCATACAAATAGAAACTAATAACTAAATTAGGATGTAATTCTTTATATTATATGTGATGACTTTGCCAAAGATTTCTCTACAGTATTGAATAAAAAAGATGTGTTCATATGGGTATGGCTTTTTGTGTTTATATAGATGTTGAAGACGTTCTAAAAAAAAGCAGAAGGATCACAGAAAGACTGTGTTTTAAGTGTTAAGATGCCAGTACCATGGGAAAACAATCAGAGGAGATAAAACTCATGTCTAAGAACTGGTTAATGAGGAAACAGAATTCATTTTAAAGAATATGAGCTGCACTAGTCACGGGTACATAAAATGTGTTCATTTATGTATGGCTACAACTGAGGACGTAACAGATGGCATAGGATAGTTGATCCATAAAAACATAAGTACATTTGCCTGCATAAAATTTAAGTATCTGGCAATTGTTCTTCCAGTAGAGGTGTTACCTCCGCAAATTTGCATGGAGTGTTTCTTGTGTTAAGAAGAACACCACGGGATTAATCCCATCCACTGTAATCTCCAATTGTAGTGATCTCTCCCTTTTATAAATACTTATGTGTATATCATTCCCTCAATAGTTGTTTATGTGTTATCTTATATTAAAAATGAAATTCCTCTATTTTGCATTGGCTTCCTATTGAGGCTACAGATTCTTCAAGGAGAAAGGGCATGTCTTACACAAAGCCTTTGCAACCTATTGAGGACCTACTATAGTGCAATTAGCATAATTAACATGCACTAGTTGATGATGTAAGTTTTGAACAAGGAAGAAGCTGTAATTTGACTGAAAGCTGACATACTGAAAACTTGCATGCTCTGGGACATTAGACGAAAAAGGGTGCCAGTTTTCCCTGATCACAAATAAAATGAGGCAATTTGTACTGACAAAGATGGACTATAACTTATTGCTTCCTTGCTTTACCTTCGAGGGCTCGGTCCACACCTAGTTTTTGACTGCAGCCTGAAGCCAAAAGCTTTGGAAGGTTAATATTTCCATCAATGTGCTCCTAAAAGAAGGAGGGAAATGAAGACAATGAGTGATAGGGGAGTTAAATGGAAAACAAAACTTATTTCTTTGCTATACTGATTTCTGAAACTTAGAAAAATTTCTGAAACATGAAAATGCAAAAGAAAAAAGTTTCCATAGGAATGAGACTGGCCCTCACAATAATTTCTTAGTTAAGACAAGTAAACTGAAATGAACCAGGTGAAGAGAACACTTTTTTAAAATTAGGAAGTGCTTATGAAAATGTGGGAGGCCGTGATTAGTTTTACATAATTGGGAATGGTCAGTCACTATGTTTTTGGAGCAGAGACAGTAGCATTTATTAAGTGTCTAATATATGCCTAAAATAAAGGCCACAAAGCTAAGAGATTTACAATTATTATCTCTTTTGATTCTTACACCAATCCTGGGAAACAGCTGTTGTTATTATCCCCCAAATGAGAAAGATTAAATGACTTGTATCACACAGATAGCATCTGAGGCAACATTTGATATCAGATCTTTCTAACCCCAGGCTCAACTTTCTATCCATAATTCCTTCAAAGTACCTCTAAGTGGAAAAGAATCTCATCCTCAAAAATTCTGTTTTTGACCACATTGGCTTAAATTTCACTTACTTTATCACGTATGATGGGTACTAGGTTGAAAATATGTTTTGAAGAACATCGCTATTATCCACTTCCATACTTTTTTGGTTGGCATAATGATGAATAGCATACATAATTACATACAAATATGGGAAAGCAACCGAGAATGGAGAAATCTACTTGATGGTAATAAAGTGAACTCTTTAGGAAAATTTGACTGCAATGTTATTCTACGCTTAACTTTGCCTTCATTGTAACAATTTCCAAAAATAATAATAGTAACAATACAATAATTATATATGGAATATGTATTTTGCCATTGAGGGCTCTGGGAAATTGAAAATTTGTTTAAAAAAATCAGACTAGAAAAACTCAAAGTGCTTTAGTCCAAATGTCACCTTGCAACAATTTTAATTTTAGCTTAACTTTCAACTCATGGCAAAATCCACAAATAAATCTTTCGTTTTCTTCTTCTTGTTCTTATTCTTCTACTGCTAGTACTACTGCTAATACTCGTACTCCTGCTACTAGAATTACTGCTACCACTACTATCACAACTACTCGTACTACTTTTACTACTACAATAATAAAATTACTTCTACTGCTAACATGCTGTGAAAAGGAATTCTTTCAAAAATGACAAAGTATAAGTAATCCCTGTCTTGTAGGAACATTTTTCTAGTTGAGTTACAAAGACTTAGAAAAAAGAAATGATAGTTTGATAACAGATGTGAACACCATAATGAATATACACTTAAATCCTAAATTATGTGCTATCTGATGACACGTGGAATTCAGGAGATTAAGAAGTCAAGACAGGTGAAAAGTCCAAAAAGGAGCCTGGGAAAACATTCAGTCAAAAGTCTCTTGAAGTTGAAGAGTAGAGTAGGAGGAGTTGTTGTAGTAGTGGTAGAGGTAGTAGTGGTAGTAGTAGTAGCAGCAACAGTAGTACTATTAGTACTAGTAGTAGGGGTAGCATTGGCAGTAGCATTAGTATTAGTAGTAGTAGTTTTCAGAACGTTTATAATATTGGTGAAAAAAGAGAAACATCATACTGAATATACTTTTCATTAATCAGGGACAAATTATTAATTGCGTAATTTGATTTTAGTTTTATTTTTTTCCTTCTGTAGTTTTTTCTGATCTTCATTATCAATTCGATAAAATGATGTGACTTGCTGTGAAACTACTGTCTGCAATTGATATTTGAGGGAAAGACGAAATTTTGTTGCAGGTATCTGACTTTAGCCTGATAGAAATATGTCCAAATAATTTCTATTACTGATTTCGTAAAACAAGATTAGCTTCCAGAGTCTGCAATTTTGGACACTGTGCAAGAATAAGTGCCAAAGCAATAAAAAAAAATGGAGATAAATGAAAAAATTCTAGGGAAGCACAATTAAAAAATAAGATCAGTAACACCCAAAAGTTAATGCTACATGCATAAACATAATCATTTTGAACAGAATTACTGTCCTCAATTTTACAGAAAAGTGGTGGTTCGTGTTTGGAATTTCACTAAAAATATGATACAATCTTTAGTGTTTCAAAAGTTAGTTCAGAGCAGTCTGAGTTGCAACTACTCGGATTGTTCAGCATGTTTACATTCTTGTAAAACATGTAATGGTAATATGCTCTAGTATCTCAAAAGAGATGTCTGATTTGAATTGTGATATTATTCCTAGCATGACATTGTAGAATTTTTCTTAAGTTTTAGCACTTCAAATAATTTATTCCATTACAGTATTAAAATGGAACATTAGGAATATTGTTAGAACAATAAATTTATCAGTACTTCTGCATTAATGATTTCCCCTATCAATATTTATTGTCAAAATTTCATGCAGTACATAATTTCTTTCAGCAAAGTGAGCCATCTAGCCTAAAAGATGATTTTAAAATTTTATTTGTATAATTTAATTTTTTATTTTATTTTTTATTTAAGATTATTGTCATTTGTTTATTTCATTACGCTTATTTTATTTCACTAATTTATTACATTCATATTAACTTAGAGACTATTATGTCATTATTTTCTTATCATATGTCATATTATTGGTTCTCATGCTCCTTTCTTACATAGCAGAATTTTTACAATAAAGTTAAAAATGTCTACCTGCTGAAAATTCAAATTCCTCAATTATTTTGATCAAAATTAGTTTAACTTCCATTTCTGAAAGTTAAATGCTTCTCAAATACATTATTTAAAGATCTACCTCTGCTCAGCTTTCTCATTTTCATATTTACATATTTGCTTTTTAAATTGGTTACATTCACTGATTTAACAATTTTTTTCTCTCTTCTATCACAAGAACTTCCTTTTTAGTATCAGCATAAACTCTATTGAATAGATCAAGAAACTGTACCTGGGCAAGACTCAATAGCTTTTCTTGAAGGATGACTGTCTTTTGGGTGTCTTCATGCTGTAGCTGAAGGAACATATTTGAACACTGAATTTGGGCACGTATTTCTTGGATAAGGTCCTTTTTGACAAGATGTATTTTTGCGTATTTTTTCCCAATATATTTATTTACTTTTAATCTTCAACATGCATTTCCACAAGATTGTGAGTTTTAAATTTTCTCCCCATCTCTCCCCTCCCCCACCCCCAAAACAGTGTACATTCTCATGACCCCTTCCCCCAGTCTCCCCTCCCTTGTATCACACCCCTTCCTTCCCATATCTCTATATTCTCTCTTTTCCAGTAGGGCAAGACACATTTCTATACCCCATACAGTTTTCTACACCCCATTACCTGCATTTCTTATTTCCCAGTTATGTGAAAAAACAATTCACAAGAGTCATTTCTAACACTCCTCAAAACTGATTGTTTGTAATTACTTCCTCCTCCCATTTACCCTCCCTTCTGTCATCTCCCAAATCCTACTTATCCCTTTCCCCCGTACTTTCCTGTAGTGTAAGATAAATTTTCATGCCAAATTGAGTTTGCATGTTCTTCCCTCTTTAAATCAAACGTGATGAGAGCAAGCTTCACTTTTTTCCTCTCACCTCTGCCTTACCTTAATTTTATTTATTTAGATATCATCCCTTCCTATTTAAGTCAATCTCTGCCCTCTCTCCCTCTCTCTCTCTCTTCTCTCTCTCTCTCTCTCTCTCTCTCTCTCTCTCTCTCTCTCTCTCTCTCTCTCTCTCTCTCTCTCTCTCTCTCTCTCTCTCCCTCTCTCTCCATATATACATATATATTTACTTATGTGTGTGTGTGTATGTGTGTGTATAATCCCTTCCACTACCTAAATACTGAGAAGAGTTTCAAGAGTTACAAATATTATCATTCCGTGTAAGAATGTAAATATTTCAGGTTAGTATATAACTTATGATTTCTCTTCACTGTTTACCTTTTTATACTTCTCTTGATTCTTGTGTTTGAAAGTCTAATTTTCTATTCAGCTCTGGTCTTTTCGTCAAGAATGCTTGAAAGTCCTCGATTTCATTGAATGACCATTTTTTTCTCTTAAAGTGTTATATTCAGTTTCACTTCCTAGGTGATCTTTCAGTTTAGTCCTATTTTCTTTGACATCTGCAATATCATATTGCAAGCACCTTGATCCCGTAATGTAGAAGCTTCCAGATCCTGTGTTGTCCCCATTGTATTGCTGCAATACTCAAATTGATTCTTTCTGGCTGCTTGAAATATTTTCTCTTTGACCTGGGATCTCTGGAATTTGCCTGCAATATTCCTAGGTGGGTTTTTTTTTCAAGTCACTTTCAGGAAGTGATTGGTGGATTCCTTCAGTATTTATTTTGCCCACTGGTTCCCGAATATCAGGGCAAGTTTCCTTGATAATTTCATGAAAGATGATGTCTAGGCTCTATTTTTGATCATGGCTTTCAGGTAGTTCCTTAATTTTTAAGTTGTCTCTCCTGGACCTGTTTTCCAGGTCAGTTGATTTTCCAGTGAGATATTTCACATTATCTTCTTTACTTTTCATTGTTTTGGTGGTGTTTTGTAATTTTTTGGTTTCTCATTAAGTCAATAGCTTCCATCTGCTCCTTTCTGATTTTTCAAGGACTATTTTCTTCAGTGAGATTTGGAACCTCCTTTTCCATTTCACTAATTGTGCTCTTTAAAGCATTCTTCTCCTCATTGGCTTTTTGGGCTTCTTTAGCCATTTGAGGTAGTCTATTTTTAAAGGTGCTAAATTTTTCAGTATTTTTTTGGTTGTCTTTTCGCAAGCTGTTGACTCGTTTTTCATGATGTTCTTGCATTACGCTCATAACACTTCCCAATTTTCCTCCACCTCTCTTAGCTGATTTTGAAAATCATTTTTGACCTCTTATATGGCCTGAGACCACTGCATATGTATTTTAGAGGTTTAGGATGTAGAAGACTTGACTTCCCTTGATGGTATGCATTGTTGTTCCTCATCCAAAGAATGGAAGAAATACCCGTTCACAAAGAAAATAGTCTTTTATACTCATGGTTTTTCCCTTGTTTGAACTTTTCCCCAGCCAGTTTCTTGACTTTTGAATCCTTTTTCAAGAGGAGGGTCTACTCTGGTTACATGTAAGTTCTCAGTTCCTGCGAGGTGGCAAAAACAAGGGGGAGGGATTGATTCCTCTCCTGGCCTCTGGTCGGGTCAGTGAGCAGTATTCCCTCTACAGATACTCCACTAGCTCCACCACACCAGCTACCATTCCTTCTAACCCCAAGGTCCCCACTCAGGATTGAGATCCACATCAGTTTCTCAATTCACCCAGGGGTTTAGGCCAGGGCTCCAACAATGGAAGATGCAACTGCAAGGGTCCTGCACCTAGACTGCTGCATTCCCTTCTCACCCAAATGAAAGAGCTTTCTCACTGACCTTTGAAGCTGTCTTTGGCATTTGTGAGTTGAGGAATATGGGACCTGCAGCTGCTGCTGGTGCTTTCTTGAGGCCTGCTCCAGTCTTGTCCCTGTCACTGTGCTACCTATTCTGTGGTTCACTCTGCACAGCATGACAGACCTTTTCTGTGGACTTCAAGGCTATTCAGGGCTGGAAATCTCTTTCAATCTGACATTTTGTGGCTTGTGCTGCTCTCGAGTTTGTTTAGATTTAATTTTTACACGTATCTAATGGGCTGTGGGAGGAGAGTGCTAGAGGTGCGTGCTTCTACTCCAGCATCTTGACCATGCCCCTTTGACAACGCATTTGATCGGTTCATCCTTTTCCTGTCAATTGTGTTTTCAAATTCCTTTTGCCTTCTGTTTTGCATGGTGTAATTCTCTCTGTATGCTTTCTCAAATGAATGTCTTTTTTCTGAGGGAATCATGTACATGGTACACCTCTTTTTCTAACCTAGTGGTTATGTTCACCTTTAGAGAGCTCTTAACAAAGGGAACCACGGTTTTCTCTTAGGCTAGAAAAGTCATGACTTAGTTTGTGTTGTAAACGAAGCTATTCTTCACGTTGTCCCTGAAAGGAATGTTCAAGAGCTCTCTCTGATGTCCCATTTGGCTCATGAGCATGAAGAGCAAAAATCAGAAGGGAACAGTATGATGCAGTTTCTTTCTCTAGACTGCTGTCCTTCCCTTTGCATTGTTTAATTTAGAGTTCAGCGCTGCATTCCCAGTTGTCAGAACTTTTATTTTTTCCACCCTAGTGGAATATGAATTTAATTAATGCTTCTTTATTCAGTTGTAATTCCTTTTGAAGTTCATCATTCTTTGCTTTTAAAACTTCAATGTCTTCTACATATTGATTTTATTTTTCCTGATCCTTAATTGTTTCTGCGTCTACATCCACTTTGAACATGGCAAATTCATCCTGTATGATTCCATTTTTATCCAAAAGATATTTTTCTTTTTCATTCCTAACAGGAACCCAAACATAATAAACAGAAAATATGTTAGTGAAAATAAATTCATGAATTATGAGTTTTGCTTAGAAATTCAAAATCAACCCCAGGAGGCCAAGATGGATAGTGTTTTCGGTAAACTGAGGAAGTTTCTTCTATTTCACATTTCTGTCAGACTCAATTTTCCTAAAGAACAGGTCTTAAAAGTGCTTCATCAGTCAGAAAATATGGACTGTAATTTTAAGCCCACAAAGCTGTCTGCTTTCGGTATATTTGATTTCTTTTGCACTATCCATTCTATCCCACACGGATTAGTCACGATGTTACAATAAAAATAGCAAAACCTAATTATTTATGTGGGCCTTCTACGGTTTTTCAAAAGTACTTTCAAAACATCATGTCACCTAAAACTTTGATGAACCTTTTGAGAGACATATTTGTAGTCATCCTCCCCATTTTGCTGATGAGGATTTATGAATGAAGTATCCCACACCAGAGACAACATTTTTTAGGCTTGCTTACCATGAGGAACCAGATGATAGTCACAGTCACTATGAAGTGACATGCCTTTAGCGACCCTTTATTATTGTGATAAGTTGATGGAGATCTCACATTTTCAAACTTTTTATTAAGCAATCGTCTCTGTTTTCATCAACTATTAATTATCTCTGGGACATTACCAGTCTATGAGAGACTTATACAAGTTCACATACTTGAAGGTGGGAGGGAAAGATTGGGATGGAAAGCAAGGCAAATGGACCTGGCAGTACAAATCACACCTTCCTGTTGGATGCAACAAATACTCCATAAAGAGAACAGTTCTGGTCTTTCAAGGAACAGGTGTGCCACCTACACAGAGAGATGGAAAAGGGACACTAACCTGAACGTGAATCCCTGCTATCAGAAGAGCTCGAGTTGCTGCTGCTGCTACCCCAGCCTGAGGAGCTGCTGCCACCGCCGTCACTGCTGCTGCTCTTCTGGCTCAACCTTGTGCCCCGCACTCCCCCGCCCCCCGCATGTCCTTGGACACTTGTGTTTTCACAGTGTGAGATTTCCTGGGTCTCTTTCCCACACCATAACGTATTTTTCTATTTCTCTCAGGATTGATGCTTTTAGTGTTTCAAAATCAATTTCTATGTCATCAGAATTAGAATTCAGTAAAGATGGCTCTCCTAACTCTGTTATATGGACGACTCACACAAGTTTATCTCTGCGGCGTTTGTTGATAGCCAAGCTTAACTGCCTTTTTTCATCATAGTTCCTAGGCTTAGCATTATCTTCCTCCGCAGATTTATTGCCAACATTTGTTCCTTGAAATGTTTGGCAGGCTATTTTTCAGCTTTTTCTGTAGTTGTTTGCTTAATTTTTTTTCCTCTCACTTTCATCTTTATTGATACATTTTTTTTTTGTTTCTTTCTGCTTCTCTCTTTTAGATCTTTTATTCTTTTTCTTCAGCTTTTGGTAAGGTCCTTCAGACAGAACTTGCAGGTGTTGATGAACACATTTAAGCTGCTCCTGCAGTTTTTCACTCTCTCATCAGGAGACTCTCCAAAAGAGTTGTCTTCAAAGGAAGCATCTGCTGGGGATGGAAGCTCAATTCCAGGTGGACAGTCTCGGGCGGGTAAAGGTGGGAACTTCTAAATCTTAGAGTTCTCACGAGACCCCCCAGGAAACGACTGGGAATCGAGGTGAACCGAGCTATCTCGTGTATTTCCGCCTCTTCCCGTGAGAAACGTGATGGGAGAGAGCTCTCCCCGCCCTCGACATTGTTCCAGATCTGGGCACACTATTGTTATCTAACAGCCCGGAATTCAGAAGAAAACTATGCTGCTGGAGGGTTTAAGTAGGATCAGGAAAGCCTGAAAGCTCTCTTGGGCGGAGGGGCACGGAGTGGTGAGGACAACAAGGCTCAGCTTTTCCTCTCTCTTCTCTCCCCTCCCCCTCTCTCCCCACTTATACTTCTACTTCCAATCTCTTATTGTAAGATCTTTGCCTCCTTGGGAGATTCTTCGTTCCCTCCTAAGGAAGAATTCCCCTGCACTTGTAAGTAGACCCTGAAATAAAGCTCAACCCTTGTTCGACTCTGGAACGTCCTTTCTCTCATACGAGCATCCGGTTTGGCCAACCGAAGACCTCGGGATAGAGGTAAGAAGACTCGGGTAGCCCTCAGGCCTCTAGGCCTGGCAAGCATCACTGCTACTTTCTCTACAGAATGCTTTGGTGACATCCTTTTCTATATAGCACATAGACATTCTTGCAATGGGTTCATCTGTGATCTTGGAAACTGAATCTCAAAAACATCTGAAGTGTTGTTGCCATCACTACCACCTCAAGATCTGGTGGGTTATACTTGCAGCAATTCATAAACGTTAACTGAACATCTGCAGCAAATTCACGTGCATCCTTACATTTCTGGTTATACCTTTTTCTTTAGTTGTGCCAAGGTCCATTGGATTTTTGACAACATCATTGTACTTATGGAGTCCTAGAGCAGTACTAGCAACAGGCTTATGGAAAGGTCAAGTATATGCTACTTCGTCCTTTGAAAACATTTCTTCAAGAATTTCATTACGGTATTTTAATTACTCAGTTAATTTAACATGTTCCCAACTCTATATTTTTGCTGAGAATCTGGTATGATATTCTTCCCTACTTTTTCTATTACAAGTGGTATTTTAGCAGATTTGTGCTCAACCAGGCTTGATGAAGATTCACTACTTGCTGTATCTATCCACGTTATACAGGTTGTAGTATCTGCTTTCCTTTTCACACCCCTTTTCACTTATGTTACAGCTTGTGTGTTATAGCTTGGTGGAGCTAGTTTAGCAATGTGCAATGCAGAAAATAACGTCTGAGGACATAGAGGAGATGGAATCACTTGCTGTTTAGCTATCTTTTCTGATGCCTTAGGGAATGGTTTTTCTTTCATAGTGGAAACTCCTGAAGATTGTTGAGTACCTTTTCATTTTTTTTCCTTTCCACCTGCCACTAGTTGTTCTGAAGGCATTTGAGACAGTTTTTGCAGAAACAGTTTCTCTAAGACTTGTGTCATTAGAACAATGTCATCACCTGGCTTGCAAAACAATTGCAAAACAATATTTTCAAGTCTTCTATACATTCTGAGGCTTCCGCATAGTATTTATGTTCCAAGAGCTTTAGGAGGCTGTAATAATCTGGGAGAGTGAGCTTGGCCGCATCCACAGTCTGCTGGAAGGGTAAAGAGAAACTGTGCTGCCATAGAGCCTTCAGGACAACCTTCTGCAGTTACTGCAGTTGGTTTGTGAGGAGGACAGTCTTTCTGGCATTTATGTACTCTGGTGGAAGGGGGTTGGCAATAGCCATCTGTTGGCTTGACAGAGACATTCTGAACAGCTTTTTCCTGATGGAGTGTTGTCTTCCATGTATTTGTATCGCCACTCACCCATCGGCGTTACTGCTCACTCGAAATGGTGACCAGCCTGAGTCATTTTGGAAGTAGTAGCTTCTATTTCTTTGTTCACTCATGGAGGCTTATTCAGAATTCCATCTTGCAAAGAACTGACACTCAGACCCTGCCTTTGTCTTTGAGTGTCATTTTGCTCTTCAACCTGGGCAGAACAATATTGTAAAGTTTTTCATCACTTTTTTCTTTAGAATTCTGCAGAGACATTTTAACTTTAACTGGAATATAGAATGTGAGAAAGGATGGAAAAGAGATAAAAATTCTAAGAAAAGGAGGCTATTGAAAACGAAAGGGAATAAGGATATCATTTCAAAATTGTAAGGGACCCTCAACAACTATTCAGTCCAATTCATATCCATTGCTAGGTGTGTAACAGAAGTGCAGTTTACTCTTTTAGAAATATAGATTGTGAGAGCAGAAAGGGATACTAGCGATGAGTTAGCACGTCATGGAATAAATGAGGAATCAGAGGCCTGAAACAGGAAGCCATTTGTTGAAAATCATGTGGATAGCAATGGACTGAGGTAGGACTCAAAATCTGGTAAAAGTCACAGTCAGACGCAGATTTTGGACAATTTGTGTATGTACACATGCATATGTTTCTGTGTACATATATATAGGGGAACAGATATACACATATACACATATGCATATATACATATATATGCATGTGTGTGTATAGATATCTATATATATATATATATAGATATATAGATATATACATATATAATGTAGGTATTCGGCAATTGTTCTTCCAGCAGAGGTACTAACTTAGCAAATTTATATGGAATATTTTTGGAGTTGGAAACCCAGTAATGGATCAACATCACCTGCGCTAATCTCCAACTATAATAATCTCTCCTTTATATAAATACTTACAGGTATAGCATTTATTTAATACTTCTTTAAATTCTACCTTGTATAATAAATGAACTTCCTCTGTTTTGTATTGGCTTCCCAGTGAGATTGAAAATTCTTCAAGGTAAGAGGCCATGTCTTACACCAAGTCTTTGTAACCTGTTCAGAATCAATCATAGTACTATTTGCATAATTAACAGTCACTGGTTGATGAAATAAGTTTTGATGAAGAAAGTAACTATCATTTCACTGAAGTCTTACATAGTGAACATTTTCATCATCAGGAAAATTAGACAAGAAATGGTGCCACTTTCCCCTGAGTGTGAATTAAATGACCAATTTCATGTTGTCAGAGATGGACTCTAAATTGTTGCTTCCTTGCTATGCCTTCGCACCTAAGACCATATATGAAGGCAGATCTTTGAAAGTCTAGGTTCAAATCTCTATACAAAATTCCCCAATGTATCTCTGAAAATTCTCACCATCCAAAGTTCTCTTTTTGACTGCTTTGACATAGATTTTGCTTAGTTTTCCACGTATGATGGATACTAGGTTGAAACTGTGTTTTGAACGTTATCAGAAATATCTATTTCTATAATTTTGGGCTGGTATCATGATAAATAGCCTACTACATAATACATGTAACTGTGGGAAAGCAACTGATTATGGAGAAAGGCATTTTATAGTAATAAAAGGAGCAGGTTGTGAGACTTTGACTGCCATGTTATTCTACGATTAACTTCACATTCATCGTAACAATTTCTAATACTAAAAATGTTGAGAATGAAATAATTTTATACTGAATTTCTATTTTGCCACTGGGTCTCTGGGAAATTGAAAATGCATAAAAAATAAGACCAGAAAAACAAAAAAATGCTTTAGGCCCATTATTGCCTTAGAACAAATTTAATGTTGGGTAAACTTTCAATTCATGATAAAATCGACAAATAAACATTTACTTTCCTTGTTCTTATTTTTCTACTACTAGTACTACTACTGCTAGAACAACTACTACAACTTCTTTTACTGTTACAGTAATAACACTTACTTATACTGCCAACACTCTGGGAAAAGGAAGCTCTATTGAGTAAATGAAGAATAAATAATTCTTGTCCTCAAGGAACCACAATCTAGTTGAAAAAAACAGACTTAGAATCAGGACATGATAATTTGTTAACAGATGTGAACACCATAAGGCAATCAGTATAAAGTTAACCACTAAATTATGGTTTGTCCAAATGTAAGTGGAATTCAGGAGATTAAGAATTCAATAGGTATGAAAAGTTCAAAAAGTGTTATGGCAAAAGAATCATACTTTTGTAATTCAAAGGCACCTTGAAGTGAAGAGTAGATAGGTTTTAGATAGGTATACTAAATAGGGAAGTGTAACTAAGTGAGAAGAAGAGGGTGCTGAACGTATGGAGCTGGAAATCAGCATGGTGAGGTCACTTTGATTAAGGTAGAAGATAATAATGAGATTCTCTACCTAATTACTTCCATTCTCAATGGCATTTTGCATGTGTAGTTTATATATTTACAAATTTTGACGAAATGACATTTTGCTTTTATTCAAGGAGTAGTTCGAAGAGAAGGAGACAAATAATTTCTACTTCACAGTGCTGTTTGGGGGAATAAATCAGGAAATAAATGTAAAGGTCTTTCTAAATATGAAGTATGATAGAAATGATTTACTTATTATTGGCAGTTGGAAAAACACCTGATTCTTTGTGTAAGGCTAGAAAAACAAAATTGGCAACCACATAAAGAGTGAATGCCGTGAAATGATTAAATATTGGGTGGGGCTAGGATGGAGGAGTAGGAAGATGCATATACTTTAGCACTTCCCCTACAGCCCACAAAATAACGGTAAAAAGGTCTCTCCACAAAGTGTAGAGCAACAGAAGTCTCAGAACAACAGAGCAAAAGAGGTTTCCAGTCAAAGGCAACCTGCAGGCTTACAGGAAAGGTCTATCTCACAGGACGCTGAGCAGAGCAGAGCTCAACCCTGGCCACGCGGCACTGGGAGGAAGAGGACCTGAAGAGACCTCTGGGAAGAGCTCCTAACAGGGAGAATCCCACTTACTTCAACCCACAAGCAACACAGAAATCACCCAAAGTCAATGGGGGAGGGATTTCCCAGCTGAGGAGAGGTAAAGGGATTTCTTCAGCAATAGCCCAAAGTGATGGCAGAGGCCAGGAGCAGACACGGGAAGCCACAGAGGGTGGGAAGTAACCTGGGTCCATTGTTCAAGAAGCTCAACTGAAAGCCTCTGGCAGTAGGGAGCAGCTGATCTAAACGTCATCCCTGAGTGATAGTAAATGGCTGTGAAAGTGCCCCAAAAAGGGAACAAATGTAAGACCATCAAAGGTTACATTCTTGGTGACCAGCTGTCTCCTCCCATCCTTTCAGACAAGAAAGAACAAGACTTACTGTCACAGGAAGTTAAGACCTCTGCCTCCAGGGCCTCCAAACTGAACTTAAAGTAGACTCAGGCAATGGAAAAACTCGAAAAGCAAGGTAGCACCTGGTTCAAGGACAACCACAAAAATGCTGAGGAAAATAAAACCTTTATAAAGAGACTGACTCGATTGGGAAAAGAGGTCCAAAAAGCCAGGGAGGAGAAGGAGGCAATAAAAAGTTGAATTAGGCAAAAGAAGGAGAAAGTTCAAAAGCTCAGTGAGCAAAACAGTTCTCTGAAACAGAGAACTGAGTTCAGGGAAATGAATGAGTGTAAGATAAACCGAGCAGTTGGAAAACAAACAAAAAAGAGTTTGAAAAAATACAAGATAATGTGAAACACCTCAATGGAAACGCAAATAACCTGGAAAATAGATTCTGGGAAGACGATATAAAAATTATTGGACTACCTGAAAGCCATGATCAAAAAAGGAGCCTAGACATTATCTTCCATGAAATTATTGAGGAAAACAGTGCTGATATTCTAGAACGAGAGGACTAAATAAACATTGAAAGAATCCACCTACCACCTCCAGAAAAACACCCGAAAAGAGAAACTCCTAGGAAGATCATGGCAAATTTCAGAGTTCCAAGGTCATGTAGGAAATTCAGCAATCAGCTAGAAAGAAAGAATTCTAGTGTTGTGGAAATACAATCAGGATAACACAAGATGTGTTAGCTTCATCATTAAGGGATTGAAGGGCTAGGAAAAGCATATTCCAGAAGTCAAAGGAACTGCGATTAAAACCAGGAATGAGCTACCCAGCAAAACTGAGTATAATACTTCAGGAGAACAAATGGTCATTCAGTGATATAGAGGACTTTGCAGCATTCATGTTGAAAAGACCTGACTTGTACAGAAAATTTGACTTTCAAACACAAAAATCAGGAGAAGCTTCAAAAGATAAACAGGAAAGAAAAGTCATAAAAAAACTCTCTAAATCTGAAGTGTTTATCTTCCTACTTGGAAGGAAATTATTTGTAACTCTTGAGACTATTCTCAGTGTTTGGGTAGGTGGAAGGATTGTATACACATGCACACATGCACACACACACACGCATTGACAAAGAGTACAGGCTGTGTTGAATCAGAAGAGAGGATATCTACAAAAATAATATATAGAAAAAACCGGAAGTGTGAGGGAGTAACATACTGGGAGGAGAAAGGAAGAAATGCAATGGGATGGGCTATAACTCATAAAGAGATAAAGAAAAATCTAGTTCAATGGAGGAGAAAAGGGAGAAGAGGACAGGGGGTAAGTGATGCTACTCTCACTACATTCGTCTAAAGGAGGGAAATTAAATGCTCACTCAAATTGGTATAAAAATCTCTGTTATACTTGAGGAATGTAGCGCAGGAGGCAACAAGAGGGGTGAGGGGAATGATAGAAGGGTGGGCAAATGGAAGAAGGGAATAACTAGAAATAAACACTTTTGGGAAGGAAGAAGGTTAAATGAAGGAATAAAACATAACGGGAAATAGAACAGGATACAGGGAAATATAGTTAGTATTAGAAAACATGATTATTATAGAAGTCTTCTTCAAAGCGGCCTGTATTTACTCTGTATTAAATTATTTGCCTTCTCAGGGGGATGAGTAGGGAGGGAGGGAGGGAGAGAAGGAGAGAGGGATGGAAAGAAGGTTGAATTCAAAGCAGTAGAAAGGAATGCTGATAATTTTTATTGCATATAACCCATAAACAGGTAACACAGGTAGTGAGGTACAGAAATTTATCTTGCCCTACAAGATAAGACAGAAGATGGGGAAAAGGGAAGGGTGTGGTGTGATGGAAGGGAGGGCTCATTGAGTGAAGGGGTAATCAGAATGCAGGGAATTAGTGGGTGGGGGGACGGGAGAGATAGGGAGAATAATTGGACATGTTACAAAGTGATGTTAAAGCACTTAACATTAAAACAATTGACAGAATTAATTACTGAGACTACACCAGAGACATCGTTAGATTGGGGAAATGCATTTTATTCTAAACCTCCTAGAGTCAGGTAACCTGGGGTAAAATGGGCATTGATGGAAAGGTTAAGGTTTGATTGGTAAATTTGTTTTTATGATCGTTATTTAAGTGGGAACTAAAACAGGTATAGAACGGCATGGAAGTCACTTAAGACTTCTCTCAAAAGATGTGCCTTAGCCAATGTGAAATTATAGTCATAACTGAAACCGTGGTCATTGCAACTTGCTATTTGAAGATGCTATGAGACTACTAAGTGACTGTTATTCTGAATCTAACTCCATATATGGATAGCAAAATAGTAATCTGAGCCTCCAATCCATGGTGCCATTAAGCCTGTATAGGAATTGAAAAAGGTGATCTCATGGGAAGGGTGGGAGAGCGGCTGTACAGCCTGGGCTGAGGTAGGATTCTCCTGACTCAATTTCCCCACTGATAGCTGGCAGACTCGAAGCCTCAGTGAATGCAAGTTGACAATCTATTCCTGCCTGAAACTGACAGGAATTTGGGGAGATTTGTTTTTCGCTGCAATGTCCTAACACTTAGTGGCAATTTCCTCTAGTCAAAAGGGTGGTAAGCCTAATACGAGATCAATTAAATTATAGCTTGTTGGTAGGGGAACATCCAAGGTCAAGTCTAAAATTAAGCTATTAGGCTTAGGAGTTTAGAACAACAACAGTAAGCTAAGGTCGTCTACTTCTTAGTAGGAATGTGGAGACAATTAGGACAAGGGCTTATGAAGTTAGCATACATAGTTATCATTAGTATCTCAGTTGGATACTGCTAAAAAAAATTACATTGCGGTCTACATTGTGAACACTTTAAAAGAGATATCACCCGACCAAAGGTGGGAATTGTTTTATGTGATATGAAATATGTTACAAATGAAAAATTAAAAAAATTATTAAATATAATATAATTTAATATATTAAAATTCAAGTGTACAGTTGGTGGAGTTTTTATGTCTGGCTTTATGTGAGTGTAAATGACAGGCATAGTGTTCAGAAAATTTATAATATTGATGAAATAAAGGAAATAGCACACTCAACACACTTTCCGTTAACCAGTGAGAAATTACAGATTTTATGCATACATACATTACTTTTCCTTTGATCTAATTTCTTCTGTAGTTTTTTCTTATTTTCAAAATCAGTTCGATAAAATGATGCAACTTGTGAAACTACTGTCATGGAATGATATCACAAAGAATCAGCAAGTTCTTGTTGAAGCTTTCTTACTGTAACCTGAGTGAAATATTTCCAAATTATTTCTGTTCATGATTCCATGACATGATATTAGCTCATAAAAATACGAATACACTTTTAAAATGTACAGAAATTAATATTTTCTCTTTCAACTTAACTTCATTTATATATTCATAATTACCATAGATTTACAGCTAGAGATATCTTAAGGACTATTTAATACAAGCACCTCATTTTGCCAACATGAAAACTGAAGCCCAACGAAGTTAAATGAATTGCTCACGGTCCTAAAGGCAGTCATTGAGAGAGAAAAGGATTGGAACTTGGCTCCTGAGACTACAAACCTCAATTAACTATACAACTTCACCTCCACTCAGCATGGATCAAATGCTGTCTTCTTCTTGCTCAGTGTACTCCCCATTAAGCAATGCATTCAACCTGATTTCCCCATCACCTCTTTCAGAGAAAAATTAAAAGACCTCCAAAGTTACCTAGGGACTAAACTCTTTTATCTGAAATTGACATGGAAGGTGATGTAATGGAGTGGGAATAATCAATAGTTTTTATATTTGATAGAAACATTAGGGGTTTCCCCTTCCCTTTTTCAGAAACGTGAACTACTTTCTTTCTCTGCCCCTGCCTTTACAATGAGGAAGACATGCATAAGAAAGGGATGCATTTTCGTTCCTCTCATAGTTTCCCCTGGAGAATGAACATAGGCGCTGATATCCTTATCAGGCTTAGTAAAAGCACTTGACAAGTATGTTTTAGTTTGCTCGCAGCCAAAACCGCAACATATATCCTTGTTAACTACCTTTCACATGTTCAACTCTCTTTGCCAAGCCTTCAAAGCAATTCTCTTATCCATTAGAATGGGAATTACACGTCTGGCTGTAGCCAATGGACAGAGAAAATGGAAACAATAAAAATAGGGTAGTTTTCCCACTTATGTATACACAGTATATTGCAAGGTCAGTGTTTCTACATACTTAAGTATATTCATCCATATGCACATATCCATATGTCCAAATATGCACAGAAATACACAGTCACAAATGCATAGAGAGATATGCTACAAAATATCATCTTCACTTCACCATACAGTAAAGTATATGAATGCACCAATGAGTAAGAGAAAATGAAACCAAAAAATAAAAGGAACTAAAGCTTTTTTTTCTCTTATTAGATAATATTAAGTGCCTTGAAACACTAAATTTAAATAACGTCTAGTAAATTTTTGAAGGAAGCAGAAAGCAGAAAGATGGCAATAAAAACTTGTGAAAATAAAACTGACCTAATTAACTAAATTCATACAAGTAAACTGAATTGTAGTATGGAAGGACTGGATTCAAATTCATGACCACATATACTAAAAATAAAATTTAAAAATTTTTTTGTGACGTGTTTCCCCATTGAATTGATGATGAATCAGAGAGAATGAGAACTGCTAGTAGATTGTAAGGGGCAATGCATATTCAACAAATAAAAGGCAATGATTCTAGAAACTGCAATTTTGGACACTGAGCAAGGATAGTTATTAAAACAATAAAAAATACTGAGATAAAAAAAATTAGTAGGGATGCCCAAACAATTAAAAAATAAGATTAGTGAGGACACCTCAGGGGCTGAATCTGCAGTTGCAACAGTGAGGCCTCAAACCCCTTGGCCCACAGGCACCAAAGGCCAGTGATGGGGTTCAATCAGCAGACCAGGAAGGGAGATGGCTTCCCCATAGCTCTGGCAGCAGGCAGTGGCCACAGATCTTGCACAGCAGCCCCTATGGTAGCTCCCTTGTTGGAGCGTAAAAACCCCTGGGGCCATTGAAGAGCTGAGTCTTGCCTCTGCCCTGGGTGGAGGCCCTGGGCTAGCTGCTCTTTGCTTCACACTGAATGGTGGCCCTGCCATCCAGCCTATCTGAAAATCAGCCCCAAGTGCTGACTTGGGAACTCGAGGCCAAGTGCCAGTGGAGAGGTATCTGCTAAGATTCTTGGCATAGAAATCCCTCTCTGCATCCAGACCAGGACACGCTTGATTGTGCCACTTTGGAGGAAGTGAAATCTCACAGATTCCCGGAGAATACCCTACTCTTGACAAAGGACCCAAAAGTCAAGTAACTGGTTGGGAAAATGCCCAAAAAAGGGAAAAAATATAAGACTGTAGAAGGTCACTTTCTTGGTGAGCAGATGTCTCCTCCCATACATTTGGATGAGGAAAAGCAATGCTTACCCTCAGGGAAAGACATAAAAGTCAAGGCTTCCGTATCCCAAACAACCAAAATAAATATTCAATGGGCTCAGGCCATGGAAGAGCTCAAAAAGGAATTTGAAAATCAAGTTAAAGGGGTGGAGGAAAAACTGGGAAGAGAGATGAGAGAGATGCAAGAAAAGCATGAAAAGCAGGCCAACACCTTGTTAAAGGAGACCCAAAAAAATGCTGAACAAAATAACACCTTCAAAAATAGGCTGACTCAATTGGCAAAAGAGTTTCAAAACGTCAATGAGGTGAAGAATGCTTTAAAAAGTAGAATTAGCTATATGGAAAAGGAGGTCCAAAAGCTCACTGAAGAAAATAGTCCTTTAAAAATTAGAATGGAACAGATGGAGGCTAATGACTTTATAAGAAAACAAGGAATCTCAAAACAAAACCAAAAGAATGAAAATATGGAAGATAATGTGAAATATCTCATGGGGAAAAACAACTGACCTGGAAAATAGATCCAGGGGAGACAATTTAAAAATTTTGGGATTACCTGAAAGGCATGATCATAAAAAGAGCCTAGACATCATCTCTCATGAAATTTTCACGGAAAACTGCCCTGAGATTCTAGAACCAGAGAGCAAAATAAATATTGAAAGAATCCACGGATCACCACCTGAAAGAGATCCAAAAAGAGAAACTCCTAGGAACATTGTGGCCAAATTTCAGAGTTCCCAGGTCAAGGAGAAAATCTTGCAAGGAGCTAGAAAGAAACAATTCAAGTACTGGGGAAATAAAATCAGGATAACAAGAGATCTAGCACCTTCCACATTAAGGGATCGAAGGTCATGGAATGTGATTATCCAGAAGTCAAAGAAACTAGGACTAAAACCAAGAATCACCTACCCAGCAAAACTGAGTATATTAGTTCAGGGGAAAAAATGGTCTTTCAATGAAATCGAGGACTTTCAAGTACTCTTGATGAAAAGACCAGAGCTGAAAAGAAAATTTGACTTTCAAACACAAGAACGAAGAGAAGCATGAAAAGGTAAACAGCAAAGAGAAGTCATATGGGACTTACTAAAATTGAAATGTTTACATTCCTACATGGAAAGATAATATTTGTAACTCTGCAAACTTTTCAGTATCTGAGTAGTTGGTAAGATTACACACCCACAGACACACACACACACACACACACACACACACAGCACAGAGTGAATTGAAGAGGATGGGATCATATCTTTAAAAAAAATGGAATTAAGTGGTGAGAGAGAAATACATTGGGAGGAGAAAGGGGGAAATGGAATGGGGAAAATTATCTGTCATAAAAGAGGAAAGCAAAAGACTTTTCAGTGGAGGGAAAAAGAGGGGAGGTGAGAGAAAAACATGAAGCTTACTCTCATCAATTCGACTAAAGGAAGGAATAAAATGCACACTCATTTTGGTATGAATACTGATCTTCAATACAGGAAAGTGGGGGAGAAGGAGATAAGCAGGGTGGGGGGGATGATGGAAGGGAGAGCATTGGGAGGAGGGAGCAATTTGAAGTCATCACTCTTGGGGAGCAACAGCATCCAAAGAGAGAATAGAAGCAATGGGGGGCAGGATAGGATGGAGGGAAATATAGTTAGTCTTACACAACACGACCATTATGGAAGTCATTTGCAAACTTACACAGACATGGCCTATATTGAATTGCTTGTTTCCCAAAGGGAATGGGTGAGGAGGGAGGGATGAAGAACAGTTGGAAGTCAAAGTTTTAGGAACAACTCTCAAGTATTGTTCTTACTATTAGGAAATAAGAAATACTGGTAATGGGGTATAACAAGTTATCTAGCCCTACAGTTCAAAAGAGAAGATCGGGACAAGGGAAGGAAGGGATGTTCGAAGAGAGGGTCGATCGGTAATAGGGGCAATTAGAGTGCTCAGTGAATTGGGGCGGGGGGAGGGGAGAAATGGGGAGAAAATTTGGAACCCAAAATTTTGTGAAAATGAATGTTAAAAGCTAAATAAATAAATTTTTAAAAAATCCAAAAAAAAAGTAAATATGTACTGGTTGACTTTGTAGCTGCAAAAAAAAAAATAAGTTTATTAACACAAAAAATATTAATGCTTAGTGCATAATTATATTCCTTTTAATAGAAATACTGTCCTAAATTTTAAAGAAAAGTAGAGACTAGTCATTGGAATTCCACTAAAAATATGATTCACTCTTCAATGTTTCTAAAACTAGTTCAAAGGAGTATGAAGAAAAACTCGTCAGACTGATAAATATTTTAAAAATCTTATGAAAAGGGTAACGGTAATACTCACGAGTATCTCAAGGGAGATATGTGATTTTAATTGCTACATTATTCCTAGCAAAATTTTGTAGGATTCTTCAGAAGTTTTAGCATTTCAAATAATTTATTGTATTTCATTAAGAAAATGGAATATTTGGAAAGGAATGAGAATAATAAATTAATCAATATCTATGCACAAGAGATAACACTATCTATGCTAATGAAAAGAAAATTTCATTGACTATACAATTTCTTTAAGCAAAGTGAGTCATCTTACCTAAAAGATGATACTGACACTTTATTTTTTTATTTTGTTTTTATACTTTTATGTATTTATTTTTATTTATTTCTACATAAATATTTTCTTTATGAAAATTTATTTCTATTTAATAAAAATTTTAATTTGATATGTTAAGTATTTACTTTTATGAACTTAATTACCTGTATTTTACTGTATTACATTTCATTACTATTATTAAATTCACACTTACTTATGCATTTTTATGGTATTATTTTATCATACTATTGCTTCTCATTCTTCTTTCTTACATTTCAAAATTTTGACAATAAAAGTTAATAATATTGCGTGCCTGCTGAAAATTCAATGCTTAAATTATCTTCATCAAATCAATTTTGACTTTCATTTCAAAAAGTTAAATGTTTACCCAAGCAGAATTTTTAAAACCGTACCTCTCTTTCAGCCTTCACATTTTCATATATACACATTTGCTCTCTTAAGTACATACATTCACTGGTCAACACTTTACTTCTCTATTCTACCGTAAGAACTTGTTTTTCAGTGTCAGCACAAACTGTATTCAAGAGATCAATGAACAGTACCTGGGATTCACTCAAGAACTTTTCTTTAGTCATGGTTTTCTTTTGGGTGTCTTCAAGCTGTTGCTGAAACAACATATTTTCAATCTGGATTTGTGCTAATCTTTCTTGGATAGATTCCCATTTGATAATGTAACTGTTCACTTTCCCCTTTTTCAGTTGATTTGTGTGTTGAAGTTCCTTTTCTTCTGTTGGGCAAGGTTTAATTCTCTCTGTATGCTTTTTAAATGGGTGTCTTTTCCCTGAGGCAATCGTGCACCAGACAGCTAATTCTCTAAACTATTGGTTTTTCTTTCAGCTTTAGACAGCTCATGAGGAAGGACACCATTGTTCTCTCTTAAGCTAGGGGTGTCATGATAGCTTGTGTTGTAAACAAAGCCACTCATCTCATTCTCCCTGAAAGGAATGTTCATGGGCTAGTTTGATGACTCACTTTGCTCATGATCGAGAACAGCAGAAATCGCATGGGAACTTCATGATGCAATTACTCTCTCTAGTCTGTCTCTGCTTTGCATTGTCCAATTTAAAGTTCAGCACTGCATTTTCAGTCGTCAGATCATGTACTTTTCCACTGCACTGGAATGTAATTTTTCTTAAGACTTCTGCATTCAGTTGTAATTCTTTTGAAGCTCCTCAATCTTTTCTTTTCAAACTTTTATATCTTCCATACAATGACATTCTTTTTCTTCATCCTTAATTATTACTGTGTCTAGTTCGAGTTTGAGCTTGGCAACTTCGTCGTGTAGGATTAGATTTTTATTCAACAGACATTTTTCTTTCTCATTGCCGTTAGGAATCTAAATATAACAAACAGAAAAAAAATGTTACTCAAAACAAAATTATGTATTCTGATTTTCCTTAGTAATTCAAAATAAATGCCAAGGTGCCAAGAAGCAGAGTTTCCTCAGAAAAAATTAAATTAAGGGAGTTTCACCTATTTCACATTTCTGTCCAACTCAGTTTTCAAAAAGAACAGGTCTTAAAAGTGCTTCATCAATCTGAAGATAAGAAGTAAACTTCTAGTCCCACGAAGCTGCCTTTCAGCATATTTTATTTCCTTTGCTCTATCCATTCTATTCCAAACTGGATAGTCAAAGCGCTACAATAAAAATAAAAATACTTAATATTTACACATTGCCTTTTTATATTAAATTATTTTTTTGTTTTCCGTGTTCTAGAATCACTTCCATATAGCTTAGATGTTTTCCCTTTCCTTCTCCTCCATCACCTCTCTCTACACACACCCTCCCTGATTCTGTGTACAATCTTATATAGGTTCTACACGTACATTCCTATTAAACACATTTTCCTGTTTTTCACGTTGCAGAGAACAATTAAAATGAATGGGAGAAACCATAAAACAAAACATAATCCAAAGGAAAATGGTCTGCTTCATTCTGTTATCCAGTTCAGTATTTCTGTCTCAGGATGTGCAAGGCGGTTTGCCTCCAGAGGCCATTCAGAATCTTTTAGGTACTTGCATGGCAATGAATTACTAAGTGTACCAGAAAAATTCATTGCACACTGTGGTTTTTTCTGTGTACAGAGTTTTCCTGGTTCTACTCCTATCACTAATCATCACTTCTAATAAATCCTTTCGGGCCTGTGTGAAGTCTTCATGCCACGTTGCCTTTTAAGGTATTTTAGAAAGTTCTTCCAATATATTATCACGGCTAAAATTTGCAACACACTTAAGAAGGAAATATTTAGATTATTCTCCCCATTTTACACATCAGGACTTAGGGTAGGAGATATTACTGAATAACCTGCCCATTGTCACACTCAGTACGTAGTAGCAGCAGTGTTTCAAACCACGTCTCTTCAAACTCCAAATCAAACATGCTGTTGCAATAGCTAATTCCTCTTAGGAGCTGAAGACAAGCATTTGTCCTACGTTTAGAATCATTGTCTTGGTACAATTATATTATCTCCAGAACAATGAAGTGATAAGTCATAAATTTCTTAGTGGAAGTCCTCAGAAAATTCTCTTTGCTGATAGCGGTAGCGTTTTCACAGCAACACTGATTTAAATCTTTTAGAAGTTGTTAAGTCAAAACCTCTCATTTTCGGGATGGAAAAAGTGAGACCTGCAGTGTGTTCTCCTAGTGATGGTAACCTACCCTTCACCATCATATTTTAAAAGAATGATGAAAGCATTACTGAGGCCAAAGTGTAAAAAGCGCATATTGCACTCCTATCATAGTAAAACTGGTCCAGGAGCATTGTTCCCCATTCAGGACTGGTGGAAAGAGTTACATCAAAAAGCTTATAAGCTCCATGCTGTGACATCCTTTCTGGAAGTGTAGCAGGAGGGTATGAGGAGGTTTCAGCTGAGTTAAAAGGAGCACCCCAGGGCACCATTAACCAAGGATTACTCGGGGCCACCAACACAAATGATTTCCTTCAAACAACTTTTGAAGAAAATATGAAAATGCAAAACTGTAAACTTAGAATTTGATGAATATGTATTCCTATCATTGTGAGCAATGTTGAATTACAATGAATGTAGGAATTCAGGTCACAGATAAAGCCAGAAGTCAGAAATCTAAGAAAAGCTTTTCTGTGGCAAATATTTTTTACTTCTCTTTCATGGGACATGAATGAGACAACAAAGTGAAATAGAGCAAATTAATAATATATATATGTGTGTGTGTGTGTATATATATACATATATATGTATGTATATATATTATATATTATTATATTATATATAATTATATATATTATTATATATTATTAATTTGCTCTATTTTTATATATTTGCTCTCTCTGTATATATATATATATATATATATATATATATATATATATATATATATATATATATATATATATATATATATATATATATATATATATATAGTAACCCTTAATCTCTCTCGTGAAAAGTACAAAGAGATGAATCGCTTAATCAAGGAATAAAAATGGTTTGTTTTGGAGGTGTCACTTTCTACCTCTTTGCATTCCTTTCTCCCACTAATTTAGGGGTGAATGACACTGATGAGCTCCCCTTTTTCTCTGACCAGAAAAGGCAAAGGCATTACTGAAATCCAGGGATTTTTTGAGTTGAAGTAGAGTTGGGTCTCAACAATGGCCATTGAATGAAAAAGGAAAAAGGAACAACCAAGCATAACAAACAGCATATGCGGATTTTGATAACCAGCCATGTCCCGACTTGTGTGCTGTAGACAGATGTACCGGACTGAGGATGACAAATATGTCCCAAAATGAAGAAGCACAATCCTGATTTTGAAAATATGGACATAGGTTGGAAAGTGATCAAAGTGAATACCTCAGAAATCTCAGTGATTTGGGAAGAAGCTACTTCTTTTTCTTTCTGCTTCCAAGAGGATTATTCACAATTCCACCTTGTTCAACTCTGGCTTTTAGCTCCAGAAAAAAGTCTCTTTGAGATGAGCTCTTCTTCGTCCTGGGGACAACAATTTCAGAAAATTTTAAATCATCTTTTTTCCTTCCAAAGTCAGCAACAACATTTGACCTTCAACTGGAATATAGAATGTGAAAAAGCAAGGAAAATAGCTTTATAGATTAAAAGAAATGCAGGCTACTGAAAATGAAAAGCCAAAATATAATAGCATTTCAAAGATGGAAAGCAACCTCAGTCACTACCCAAGGCAAGCCTTATCAATTCTTAGGGACCTAACTCTTACAAGCCTCAACTTGAAGGCTTCACAGGTGGGGGTGGCCACCACGTCTCAAGTGAGCGCATTCTGTTTCAAGATGTTTGTGTTGGTTAACAATTTTTTCCTGACATTCACCCTAAAAATGTACATTTTGGAAACTCTGATCCATTGCTCCGAGCTCTGATCCTCAGTCTGAAGCACAGAATGCTTCATCTTTCTTCAAAATGACTGTCCTTCAAAATCCTGAAGACATAAGAATCAATATCTTTAGTTCCTTTAACAGATCCTCACAAGTCATGGACCCCCAGGGTCTTCCTGTTAGGCATCGTGCTTACTACTTGTCATAATTCTGTGAGAGCCACAAATGAATTAATCAGGATAAGCCAATCTATTCACTTCAGAGTACACAGGGATTTTCACCTTGTCTGTTTTGAAAGCTATGCTTCTCTGAATAGGATGCAAAATTACACTAGCTTTTGGGTTCTCAGATAACAGTACCAACTCAGCTTCAGTTTAGAACTGACTAAGATTAACATCTTCTCAGACAAAATGCTGTCCAATTCTATTTCCTCCAACTTATACTTATGAAACTATTTTGTATTTAATTATATAATTTTGTATTCATTCTTACTGAATTTCATGTGATTAACAGGTTCCATCCAGTGCTCTGACTTATGAAGACTTTGTCTTTCCTCCATGTAGAAAGACTTGAATAATTTTACGTAAATTAATAAGAAAATAAGTAAAAGATAAAGATCCTAGAGAGCAACGAACTATTCTGAAATAGTGAGGGATGTATACTAAAGTGTAATGTAAGGAAGAGCAAAAGGGAATGAACTTGAAATTTCATTCGCCAAGAATTTTCAGGTAAGGAAATACTCTCTGCAAAAAGAGAGGATTTCTCTGGAACTTATATTCTTATGGAAGGTGAGGAGAGATCAGTGGTGTCAAATAGATGCCCCCAGGACTGAGTTTTGTGAAGAAATTCGGGGCAATTTCAGACCTCTGGCTCAGAGTCAGGTAAGATGAACTCTGTGTCAACATTTGAAACCAGATCTTTCTGGACTTGAGGCTTATTGTATTCATTACATCATGCTGATTCTGTATTGGGAGAAATACTTCACAAAGTACCAATTCCATTGTACTTTTCCATGGCCTTTTAGACTGTAATTTTACATTCAAATGATACTAGACGGGAATTTTTTTGTTTGTTTTATATTTATGTGTACTTATTTACAAATGATTGAACATAACTTATTTATTTAAGACATTATTTATTTTATGTCTTGTTTAGGATGAAGTAGCTTGGTAAACTGCATTGCCTGTTGTATTTCCCATTTCCATGTAAAAACAATTTTATAACATTTGTTTTCAAAACTTTGAGTTCCAAGTTCTCTCCCTTCCTCCCTCCCCACCCACCTTTATTGAGAATTCAAGCAATTCAATATATGTTATACATTTGAAGTCATACTAAATACTTCCAAAATAATCATATTGTGAAAGAATAACTATATTTGCCTCCATCCAATCACACTTCCCATTTATTCTCGTCTCTCATTTCACCCTGTCCCTCCTTCAAAGTGTTTGCTTTGGATTACCCCCTCCCCCAAACTTCTTCCCTTCTGTCAATCCCCCCCTCTTATGCCCTTCCCCTTACTTTCCTGTACGGTAAGATAGATGTCCATACCCAAGAGAGTGTGGATGTTATTCCTTCCTTAAGCTAATTCTGATGATGGTAAGGTTGACTCTCTCACTCTCACCTCCCTCCTCTTCCCGTCCACTGTAAAAGCGTTCTCTTACCACTTTTGTGTGAGATAAATTACTCCCTTCCACCTGTCCCTTGTCCATTTCTCCTCCTCCCGGTACATTCCTCTTTCAACTTTTATATTACTTTTCAATACCATCCTTTGATATTCAACTCACCCAGTGCCCGCCAACTATCATAATGAGAAAAGTCTCATGAGTTACAAATTTTTTTTCCATATAGGAATATTAACAGTTTCATTTTAATAAGTTATTTATGATATCTCTTTCCTACTTTCCTTTCCATGCTTTTCTTAAATCTTGTATTTGTAAGATTCTTTTTCTGTTGAGCTCTGTTTTACTCAAATATGTATTAAATTCCTCTGCATCATTGAATATAATTTTTCCCCACTCAGTTTTGATAGGTAAGTAAGTCTCAGTTTTAATCCTTGCTACTTTGACCTCTAGAATATATTCCAAGTTCTCTGACTTTTATATTGCCCAAGCGCCCAATTCTTGTGGTACTGGGATTGTTGTTCCACAATATTTGGATGATTTCTTTCTGGCTGCTTCCAATATTTTATCCTTGACCTGGGAACTCTGGAACTTGGCTATGACATTCTGGGAGTTTTCCTTTTCATATCTCTTCCGGGAGATGATAGGTGCCTGCTTTCAATTTCTATTTTATTCTCTGTTTCTAGAATATCTAGAATATCAGTTCTCCTTTAGAACTTTTAGAAATATGATGTAGAGACTCTTCTTATATCATGTCTTTGAAGTAGTCGAAGATTTTTTCAATTATCCCTCCTGCATCTATTTTCCAGGTCAGATGTTTTTCGGTTAGATATTTCAGATTATTTTGTGTTTTATATTCTTTTGGTTTTGCTTCGTCATTTCTTCATTTCTGATACACTCTTTATCTTCTGTTTGCTCCATTCTAATTTTAAGGACTCACTTACTCAACGAACTTTCGAGTTTCCTTTAAAATTTGGATGATTCTGCTTTTTAAGGCATTCTTCTCCTCATTGATTTTGTCCACCTCTTTTGCCCTTTGGTCTAGTCCACTTTTTTAACACGTTATTTCCTTCAAGATATTTTTGGTCTCGTTTGTGAACTTGTTGACTCCTATTTTGCCTATGATTTTTTTCCCCTTACTCTCTTTTCTCTTCCAAATTTCCCTCTATTTCTCTTATGTGATTTTCAAAATCCTTTCTGAGCTCTTCTATGACCTGGGACCAATTTATATTTATGTGATATAAAAATCATAGCCCTTTCTTAAGATTAAAAAGACTATAATACTCACCTCCCTATTCCAGGAAACCCATACATATTCTTAACAAAAAGAGATGGAAATAGTGTCTTTTAAATTTCATTTTCCCTGATTCAAATGATTTGCTACTGTTCTCAGTTCAAGGTCCAGAATTCTGAGAAAGCATTGAAGTTTCTGTTGAGCTCCACTTTTTTACATCATCATTCTTTTTTCCTTAACTGATGTCTAATATTTTCAAATAGCATTTCTGCAGTCACTTGCTTCACTTCCTCTTGTTTCAGAGTAAACCTAGGTGAAAATTGCCTTTTTTCAATGACAGTTCAGTGGAAGGAAGTAATAAATGCCATTTGAATATACTCATCTGGATGTCTAAAAGAAAAAGAATGTTCATTTCAGCTGAACTAAATCCATGTAGGGAACTCATTGTCAAGAAACTCCCTCTATTGATGCAGAGTGGTCCGTGCTCTACCCTTTGAAGCTTACCTTTTCGTATTACCTGTGGCACTGAGAATTTGTTGGCCTGCACAGGCCCACAAAGTCAGGACATGTTAGAAATTGATGGGGTGCTTGGGTGCATGTGATTGGACTCCTATTCTAAAATCACATTTCTCTTCAAAGATAACATTTGTTGTTAGCCTCAAAACCCTATCTCAGGCAGTTTCTCCCCAGTCCAAGAACACAGCCTGCCCCAGCAACCACTATTTTCTCATTTACTGATACAGTAGCAAGTTCCAACTAGAGAATTCATGAGTTTAAACAGCTGTATGCTGGCTGACCTGTTTGTGTACTTGATCATAATGACATTCACTACTCACTGACCAATCATATGTATCTTAGACTTCGATATAAGTACACTCCCTTTCATTTATCTCCTCCAACAAGATATTCATGAGATCAGGACGGTATTCCTTAGTCAGTCCTGTGGCCAGTGGTCAGTCCTGACCACTAGTTGACTTAGTGAGGTTTCAGGCCTAAAATTGTACCTCCATGGAGTGGCCCTTATTCGTTTCCAGACGAATGTTGGGTAAAATACTTCCCCAGTAGCAAAACTACATGTTCCTTTAAGAACTATCCATTCCATAATCCCACCTTGAATCATCTAGTTAGCCTATTTGACACATGTTTTACTATAGAAAATCCTCTAGAAACATTACCTGTACACAGATAAGGTTGCAGGTGCCCTAAGGACCCTTGTCCGCTGAAAAATGTAAATCTTTACTTTGAGTTCAGAAATGCTTGAGTCTTTGCATTCATTCGAAGTGAACTGCCCCTTGTACTATGATCTTGGCAAGGGTCTCACTGCCCCCCTTCTAGCCTTCATCAAAATCAGTGAGGAACCCATTTTTTATCCAGGCTACTTTAGGGCATTATAGTTCTATGAAAAATGGGTCATATTCTTATTTGTGTACAACTTCTTTTTTGTATTCAATGAAAAGGAATTCCATAAATTCTATATAGCTAGAACAACAGACTTTTTTCATTATTCCTGAGTTTTGATGCATTGGGATGACTCTGGAGAAATGTGTAGAAGGGCATGTACATAAAATTCTATCCATTTTCCCATCACTATTGATTATTCAGAGTTGACTTTTTTACTTCATTTTGAAAAATAAAACACAAATAATTGTGCTACCATTTTCAAATTTCGCTCAAAATACATCTCTTCCTTACATCCCTAGAGTGCAAATGAATAAGTAAGGCTCAACAATAATACTGTTTTAATGACGTAGTCCTTTTGCCTTTCTAATCTTAAATCCCCTGTCACATTTCTTCAACAGTAAGAATAATGCTTCCAAGACTTTCTTTAAAATCGCGAGTTTCATACCTAAGGCCATGGAGTTCTCTGTTCCATTCTGCTTTTTGGTGTACGAACTCACATATCCTTTGTCCTGTTTCTGGCCATCCTTCCTGTAGTCCACGAATCTTGCTTTGTAAACTCTTAACTTTTCTGGTGAGTAGTGGGCAATGCCTTTTTTCACGTTGTAGTGATCAGTCCTATCCAGGAACAGCATCCTCAGGTTTCACAAGTTTAATAAGATGTATACAGACAAAAACACAAAATAAAAATATGAGTATTTTAAAATCTGCAAGACAGTAGCAGTATTCCCAGAACTGAAATGCTCTTGCAATGGCAAAATAATATCCAAGCATAAATCCGGAGAATATAACAAAATATTACTTGGTCAAAAACTTCACATTGTGTATCAGAATAACCTATTTTTCTGTGAGCATTGAAGAAAATGATAAAAGATCACTAAGGGATAAATTACTTAATAGAAAAAATATATATGAAAGCTCAGAATTCTTCACAGTATGAGAAAAATATATGTGGAAAGTAAATATTTTGATGTGTACTCTGCGATGGGACAAATAAGATTAATATAATGGATGCTATGCCTAATATCTATATATTTCAAATATACTGAATGATTTTATAAGTATCATAAATGCGTTTTATTTTACAAAGTTGTGTGGAAACACGGCTTCTCCTTTAGAGATTGATAATAGCAAAAACCGTTCAAGATTCACATGGTAATATCAATCTTCGTTTATTCATTGGCCAGACTTCTAGTAACTTGAAACAAATATAGCTGAAACAGCAGAGGAAAGTGAAAAATTCTTTATAGTATTAAGCAAAATAGCTGCCCCTTTACTCTTCAGAGAGGTATGGAGCCAAATTGTTACCTAACCCAGAGGTAGTAACGTGTGTTATGTCAAGTTACAGATTCAACAGATTTGAGTATTGGGTTTCCCTTGGTAACTTTCAATTCTTCGTATATTTCAGTGTTTAGCAAAACTGAGGCAACAAGACAAAACTCGCTTGCTAGATGGAGCCACACTGATTGTAGCAGGAAGTGAAGCTGACGGTAAGAGAAATGATAAGCTGAAACATTCAAAACAAAGGAAGAAGCTGTGGCACAGAGAAGTCAAAAGGCATGTTAATACTCACACAATTGGTATGTGTATAAGGCAGAATCTGAACCTAGCCATTTCTGGTACGGTGTCCAGTACACTGTACTATATGTCATGTTGACAGAAGAATTACAAAAATTAGGCAGAACACTGACAAGATTGTTGACATTTTGTGCCGTTTTATGGAAGATTTTAGTAATTTAACCATTCTTTTCATGAAAGAGATCACTGCCTGATCTCTTGATACTTGAAGTCAAGTCAATCTCTTCAATGGTTCTCCTTTCACCAACCAAGCAAATAAAATTAATGCACCTTATCCTACCATGAAGTATTAATAACACACATTATATAATATAGCACTTAGAGGCTTACAAGATACATTCCACCCCCAAAAAAATCCTGTGAACTATGGTATTTTCTTGATTAAGAAACTGAAGCTCCAAGTTTAAGTGACTTGGCAACAGAAAAAATCTCGGCCCTCGGCAAATTTGTAATCCCCTAAGTTTCCATATTTAATTCTCACTGCTAAATACTGTCCAGAAAAACTCGATTTTTCGCTGTCACTTTTCTGCCTTTTTACTCAGTTTCCATCGTTTAAAGGTTCATTTCACCTCCCTATACTCCCATGATCTATAGCTACTGAATTCATACCTATCCTTTAAAACTCAACTCACATGCTACCTTCACACACAGGTTATTTTTTCTTGAAAGTTAGTGTTCTTTCCCCCACTGAAGCTCACAGAGCATTATGACGGTGCATTTCATACATATGCGTATATATACAAATATGCATTTGTATGAATATTTATATATATAAATACATATAAAGCACATGTGTACACATATATCTACTTAGGTACACATGCACTTATATTTATATGAATATACATATCAGTATTCGAGTTACCTAGGTAGGGTATATCCCCTATTAGATTGCACACTCAATGAGATAACTTATACAAACTTTGTGTATTCAGCACAAAATAGGTACTTAGTAATTGTTTTTGAACTGACACAAGTAGAAGATGGCTGAAAAATTTATGACCCTGCAATCAACACAATCCCTTTCCCCTTGGCCAAGGCCTGTCAGTGATTGACTTTCCTCTATTTTGTTGTGAATGAATGGCATAAGGTTGCAATGGTCTCTTCTTGTATACATGCACGTCCTCGATTTCTGTTTAACAGTTATTATGTTTCGAAATTTTAAACTGTACTTACCTTTGCAATCACTACTGAGCTGTTCAACCAATAACAAAATATTCTTACAGTTTAAGGGAGATAAATCGTCATCCTCTTTATTTGTCTCAGAGGACTAAGTGACGTCCTCCCAATCATTTGCACACCACTTTGTCCTGTAAAATAAGTAACAGTAGGGGAAAATTCAAAAAAAAATCAGAAATCTTTAAAATAATAACGGTGGCTAACATTTCTCTCACACATGAGGGTTTTCACAACACTTTATATACATCATCTTGTGGCATCCTCACAACCATTTTGTGAGACAAGCATTACTCAAACTCATTTCACAGATGTTAGGTGGCTTGTCCAGCACCACAGAGTTAGCTAGGATCCCAAGGATGGATTTTAATGTGAGTAGAATATAAGGTAGTTCAAAGTTTACTCTAAATTCTTCATGATTAACCTTTTAACTTTCAATATGCATTACAAATCTAAAAGGCAAATAACAGTTTATAGAGTTTATGTATTCTCACTTCAGATATTATAACATGACCTTTATACTAGGCTCAAAAAGTGCAAATTAAGGACAATGATGTATGAAAGGTGATATAAACACCACACTATCCAATATATGTTTAATTTCTGGGTTTTTAAAATTTCTCCTATCTTCATTGAATTTGGCATCCCTTCAGGTTATTTTTATGTAGTGTCTCCCCTCCTTTTCCCTGTCTAAATATTAGAGTTATTTACAGTCACTCCTCAAACCCATTTATCTGACTGTGACCCTAAAACTCTACTCAAACTGCTTCCTCCAAGGTTGCCAATGGTATCTTCACTGCTAAATCTGATCACACTTTTTGAAGTCTTTTTCTTTCATCACCTTACCTAGCATCACAGCCTTGGTAATGAGGCTGACACAGGCACTGACTGACCTAACTCAGTGTTTGGGAGGGTCCAAAGAATATTATGGAAGAGAAACTGTATTATACTGTTGTATGCCTGTGAAACCTGGACACTATAGGAGGTCCATGACGGGAAACGGAATCTCTTTCATTTGAATGGTATTAGGAAGATTCTGAAGATTATCTAGAAGGACAAGGTACCAGACTAAGTTCTTTTCTAGATATTGAATGTTCAGGACTTCAAACTCTACAAATCTGATGGGCTGGTCACATGGTTCGAATGAAAAACTTACGCTTGCAAAAAAGACTCTTTTTTGAAGGACTCACAAAGAACAAGCGTTCACACGGTGGTTAGAAGAAGCAATGCAAGGACACTCTCATGGTCTCTCTTAAGAACTTTGGAATTCATTATGTGACATCGGAGACACTGGCACAGGACTGCTCATCATGGGGTGACCACATCACAAAAGGTGTTGTGCTCTGTGAACAAATCTGAATTGAGATAGCTCAAAGGAAACACAGGATACCCAAATTTGTTCACAAATACTCACAAGGACCATTTCTGCCTAAAGTGAGGTAGACCATTGCTAGTCGGAACTGGTATCATCAGCCACAGTCAGACACACTGAATCTGGACTCAAGCACAATGATGTTATTTTGGTCTGCTTTGAGAACAGAGGTCATACATACTGGAAGCATTTTCAGGTTGAGGAAGGATACAGTGGAATTGTTATTGGCAACTGGAAGACGGGTTTAATTTCCAGGAGAGAGGGATAGCTTATGCTACTGGATGTGATCAAAGTTGGTCCCTATATGTACATTCTTGTGGGGATCAATCAAATCCTGGCAATAAGGTGCTGATTGTTTTTGCTGAGAAGCGAATAAAAAAGTCTCTAGGTAACTCAGACCAGATGGAGAAAAGTTCTCGGGTTCAATCTGTATCAGTTTTAGGGAATCTGGGCTAGAGTCTAGACCTATGAATTCAGGGATCGTGGGATAATTGAACACTTACATATAATCATTGCCATTTCTATTTAATATTTGTCCACTATTTCCCTTTATGAATAGTTCAGAAAAAAAAATGGCTGTTAGGTCAAAGTTTGGCAAACTTTGGGATGGATTACATTATCATGCATGTAGTAGTAGGTACTCTGTTACATTAATTGATAGAGTTTTTATTTAGTATGCCTTTAAAAGAAACAAATAAATCAATTTATTGGGAAATGATTATCAGGGAGATGAGCAAAATCCAGGAAAGCTTCCTGGAGTTTACACCTGTGAAAGTTTCTGAAGGAAGAGAGAGATTTCAACAGATAGCCCGAATGCATACAGAGCAGGACAAAATACAGAGTAAGTGGTAGAGCAGTTTGGCTGAAAAATGAGAGTGAAGACGAGCAGGATGAATTAAGACTGCTCAGACTCCTACTGTCAAGGGTCCTAGAAGGCAGCGCTCCTTCATCTCCTGAACATTTGCTGGAAGGTGTGTTTTTCTGCTGGGTATTGGAAATATTTTTTTTGACTTTGTACATTACCCTATGCCCACCACATTTGAATATCCTTAGACTACATATCAAGATAGCAACACGCCAAGAAAAGGAGGCAAAAGGTGCAAAGAAGGGTGAGAGCAAAAAGCATAACCTATTCTTGAATAAATGAATTTAGGGAGGGAAAACATATGTCTGGGTAAAAGTCAGTAATAAGAACTCCCAGTATAGACTGAGGCCTTCATACCCTCCCTCAAACTTTATGAAAGTAAGAGAATTCTTTGTTTCTTTTTCTTCCTGATTCCAATGAACTCATTTCCTACTATCTATATTTCTGACTTCCTATTGCCTACATTTTTCTTCAGTCACTGTTTGCTGTCAAGAGTGTGAACATTAACAGCCTTTCGAAAGCAGATACATAAGATTGTTTTTTAAAGATGAAGGTTATTACTCATTTTCTTCAATTTGTGTTTTATCTGATAGACACAGCGAATAAATAACCAGAGGTTTCAGGATCAGGGAATGAGAGCGACCAGGGAGTAAGCATCACAGGCAAAATTTGAATTCAGGTCCTCTGCTTCTACAGCCAAGGCAACGTTTCTCCAATGGACCACACTTCATTCCTGTCTACCTAGTTAACATTGGAAAAAAAACTGGTTTACTCATTTTTATTAATGAATATAATGTCTACTCTTGATACCGAGTTCCCAATGGAGTCATGGATTTGTGAATTAAGGATTTGTTAAAAATCATCATCGAAAAGTTCAAGAGCAGTCTGATAAGTTCAAGTATTATTTCCTTAGTGTCTCTGCCTCGGCTTACCTGTATAATTTGTTTGACAATAATTGTCTAATTTTTAAATCTTCAAAAGAAAGCTGGGCATATTTCTGTCTCTCTCTCCCTCAGTACCGTCTTGATATGAGTTTGTCATTCTTGAGAGTTGGGATTCCAGATCTCTTATTGGTTGCTCCATTTGGTTCCTTAGATCAGCATTCTTATTTTCTAATTTGTAATTATAAATATTTATAATTTATTTTCTCTTCATTGTTCTAACTTGTCTGTCTCTGCTGAGTCTAAACCAAACGGAAAACAAAGAATGAAATTAATGAGAAACTGCCCAGTTTTATCGTGGAAATTAACAGATGTCTACTTCTTAGCTTTCACTTTAATTTCAGTCAGGGATTCAGAGACCGATTCTGAATTTCTAAAAATAGATTCGAACTTTGAAAGTATTGATCATAAAGTTCATCTGAATTAAATTTTAACTAAAAGCAACAACAGCCCTATTTCTACAGGAAGTTAGTCATTAGTTTGCACTCTGGTACTTACTCTGGTGCTAGTATTAGGATCATTCCAAAAAACATGTATAATTCCAAAAGTTGTCTTCAACTCCAGAATCTCTGGGAATGCTTACTTTGGGTGTACAACCGGGAAAAATATCCTAAAATTTCATTTACATTGAAATATTTTACAATCGTAGTCGTGGTAAATGAAGTTACCTGGAGGAATGTATGGAGTTCCTTTGGTTTTTCATCAGTTTCCAGCCATGCTCGTTCATCAAGATCATGTTTCTATTCTGTGTCATTTAGCTGCATTTTAGCTTAGGAATTTCCAGATGATGTCTAATAGCAACAACTTCTTCTTCCAGGTGTTTGCTGTCTGCTTCCAACTGGTCACATTTCTTTTGCAAGATTTTCCTGAAAAAAAACCTCTTCTTGAAGATTTTGATCAATTGATCCCAAGTGTTTATAAAATGAAAATGCTGCTTCCAATTGCTGTGTAAGGTATTTAATCTGTATAAAAGAACATTATCAAGTTACACCAATTCAATTTAGGTCTTTCAAACTAAAGACTAATTTTAAACTGATAACATTAAATTATTTTGAATTCAGTTGTAATTAAATGCATCATTCTCTACATATTACAGCTACAAATTGTATTTCCTGAAATGATTACTCAGGTAAAGTGACAAATCAAAAACAAAATTAAGACTGAAATGATAAACCAAGAATTTCTTTGATTAGCTCTGATACTCAGTGTAATCCACATTTCATATTTCATCCCATATTTTCTTCTGTGATCTCTAATTTTCTCATGCATCTTTTTTCCAGCTCTTAATACAGTGCGCAGATATCAATAAAATTCATACTCGAAGGAGATCAATAAATTCTTCACTTATGCCAGGCCTAAGGCAGCAAGACATCTCAAAAGGAATTTGGAAAGACATGAAATTTCCTTTCTCATTCTAATGAGAAGACTGATTCTATGTTGATAAACTTCACTGAGAAATCAAATACATTTATAGCCATTTGAAGGCGACATGGTAGGATTTTGGGTTACAGAGCCAGAGAAAACCAGAGAGGTCTTTCTCAAAACTCAGGTGACAGTACCCAGGGACATCACATTGTTTCTCAGAGCTTCTGTTGTGAAATGGCCGTCTTCCTGCTCCCCAAGTGCTTTAAGGGAATAAACCAACACGCTAAACAGGACTCGATCGTTATTCCTTCAGACCCAGGGGTTAGAGGACAGACTGAAATAAGTGATCAATAAAACATATGCTACCACTGCCTTCCAGAGGACCAATCCTCAGTAAATGTTAAGAAGTTAATTCTTTATGATAAATATTGATGAGAACTGCAAGACAGGAGATATCATCTACGAACATTAATGAGAGTTAAGATAAAATGTTTCTAAGGAGTCACTTGACATAGAAAAAAAGAGTATTACTATTAGTTAGCATTTAAATAGCACTTTAAGCATTATCAGTGGGATCACATTTGAACACTTGTTTTTCAAAACCTTGCTAGGAGTTTCCCCCAAATCCTGCTGGGAGTTGGGGAAATGGCTCAATATTACCAAATACTAGAATCCTTACAAATTAAGAAATAGTTCAAGATGAATTACTCAACTTATTATTCCTCAAGTTCGAGAAAAATCTTTGCTTCCCTAAAACAGAAGAGCAATGTATAGGCCATACTGCAATGAAGTCGGTTTCACCCACTTCCTGGTGGAATGATATGAAAATCTCCTAAGTATTCGACTCCTTTCTCCTCTTAAAACAACTCAAGTCCTGTTTTCACTTTTAACTCTTTTAACTCAATTACCGTGTATTATGAAGGTTCTTAATCAGCGGTAATCACCTTGCAATCAAATTTCTTTCGTTGTTGTTTTTTTTGGGGAGGGGGGTGATTTTGCCATTTTAAAAGCTCTTAAAGAGCGAGTGCTTTTCAAATTGTTTCTGCTTAGTAGTCATCTTTTTGGGGGGGATATGATTTGGATCTTTAGAAATCCCGAAGAAGTGTCAGAAGAAGTTCAGAAGTTCTAAGAGATCCTGCAATCAGTGCCCCTAAAAGACTTTCTATCATGTGTTTCTTCAAATAGCTTATCTCCCTCTGGTAGCACTCTGATTGCTGGAAAGTTTTTCTTGAGGTCCAATCTAAATTTGTGTCTTTGCACACTTCCATTGATGAGTAGAACAAGTCTAATATTTCTCTCACCTGAGAAAGCTTTTTAATCCTTGAGAAGTACCATTAACACAATATATTTAAATACATTCTATTTGATATAAGTTCCAAGATGGCAGAAGAAGAAAACCTTCTAGCATATAAATCTAGAAAGAAAGTTAGTAGAGTCCAGAATTTTCAGGGAGATTATCAAGTCCCAAGCTTGTTTACTGAGTTGCTAAGAGCAGCAAGAGGTGACTAGGCCTGAAATAGTAATTGTTGTCTTCCTAGCATGGGGAAGATGTAAATCTCAAGGACATTGGTGTCCAATGACCTGGTGCATATTGTAACTATTTCAAAAGGTATATCAAGGGAAGTCATTTTACACAATTCAATATTCAGGATTACCTGATTTTTTAAAGCATTAATTTCTCTACCCATTTCAGAATCAGTTCACTTCACTCCCACCCTGGTCAACAACATCTCCATTTTCATATTCTTTTAATGCCGTCATGGCTGTTTCCAACGCGTCGAAACATCTGTGACAATGAACAGAATAATTAAGTCAATGTCTTCATAGCTTACATATTATACATTTCAAAAGGGTAATTTTTGAACCACTACCTTAAATTATCCTCAATCATAGAGAAGAAAATAAATATAAAAAGAGTTCTTGTCATTACTCAACACATCTGACGATATTTTGGGAAATAAAACCAGAGAAACAGTAGCCTCACCAATGATTTCATCTCTCTTTCAAAAGATATATATTCGTCATCAGCTCTACATTAATGTCACTTCATTTTAGAACACTGCCCACATGATTTCTCGTTATGCTGTCATATTTGTAGAACGAAGGATGCCTTCCAAATAATATAATACAACAATTAAAGGATAAGGAAATTCATTTTGAATAAAAAAAGTTTTACAGTGCTGTGTTGTTTCTTCGTTATTTTCATTGTCGATCCATGTAAATTGGCTGGGGAAGTGTTTAAAGGTCCTAGGCTACAAAACACAAATGATCTCATTTAATGCTATTGGAATACCAAGTTGCATTTAAAATGTTGCTTTAGTGGATGGAATTACAGGTAGTCTCTAACATGAAAAATCAGATGGATCTCAAACGCTCCTTTGCAAACTGACTTTGTGGAACAGGGGAGGCATTTCTCCCTCCCACTCAGAGGTAGTACTCTTAAAAGCAGTTCAATAAAAGCCCCGCAAAAACTAATTCTATCGTAACACTACTAAATTAAAGTCCTGGAAAATGCAGGACCATTTAGAGATTGTCCTCTCCCACTAATATGGCAACCTCTCGCCTGTGGTAAGAAGCTCTGATACCTCGACAGTGATAGCCTCTTGCCACATTCAATTAAAAGTCATCCACTGGAATTCAGTTACAATGCAATTTGAAAGCATTAAATGCTTACCTTTCAAAATTGTGACAGAATACAGAATTTAGATAGACCGTGGTCGATGCTCTCATTGAAGCAGGATATGAAATAAATGTGCAGATAATGACAATATACAACCACGTGTAAGAGCTTTAGGCGAGTGTAATGGAAATTTCAATGTGAACTCAGATGGGGAAGGTCATTCATTATCAAGTACAGAGATCAGAGTAGGCCCCAGTGAGAAACTGCATTTGGGTGAGGATGAGTGTAGATACCATGGGTAAATATCACAGGCACAGGACAGATTTGGGAAAGCCCAGGGCATGTTTTGAAGCACAGAGAATAGCCCAGTTGAACAGGAGTGTAAAGTGTAGAAGACAGAATAATATAATTGAAGAGAGAAAAGGCACGCTGCTGGCACATCGTGAAGAGCCTTATATCCCAGGTCAAGAAATGCTGTGGGGTCTAGCTCAAAAGTCATATACTTAACTTAGTTTGGCTGATCCCACAAAATTAGAAGAGGCCTTTTACTCCTTCAGTCTCTGACTGCATTTCATTTCGACCATTTTTTTTTTATTTTTCTAGTTTTTTTTTATTTTTTTTATTTTTATTTTTTTATTATTAAATTTATTTATTTAACTTTTAACATTCATTTTCACAAAATTTTGGGTTACAAATTTTCTCCCCTTTTATCCCCTCCCCCCCCAAACACCAAGCATTCTAATTGCCCCTATGACCAATCTGCTCTCTCTTCTATCATCCCTCTCTGCCCTTGTCTCCATCTTCTCTTTTGTCCTGTAGGGGCAGATAGCTTTCTATACCCCTTTACCTGTTTTTCTTATTTCCTAGTGGCAAGAACATTACTCGACAGTTGATCCTAACACTTTGAGTTCCAACTTCTCTTCCTCCCTCCCTCCCCACCCCTTCCCTTTGGAAGGCAAGCAATTCAATATAGGCCATATCTGTGTAGTTTTGCAAATGACTTCCATAATAGTTGTGTTGTATAGGACTAACTATATTTCCCTCCATCCTATCCTGTCCCCCATTACTTCTATTCTCTTTTGATCCTATCCCTCCCCATGAGTGTCGACCTCGAATTGCACTCTCCTCCTCATGCCCTGCCTTCTATCATCCCCCCCACCCTGCTTGTCCCCTTATCCCCCACTTTCCTGTATTGTGAGATAGGTTTTCCTACCAAAATGAGTGTGCACTTTATTCTTTTCTTTAGTGGAATGTGATGAGAGTAGACTTCATGTTTTTCTCTCACCTCCCCTCTTTATCCCTCCACTAATGAGTCTTTTGATTGCCTCTTTTATGAGAGATAATTTGCCCCATTCAATTTCTCCCTTTCTCTTCCCAATATATTTCTCTCTCACTGCTTGATTTCATTTTGTTTTAAAGATATGATCCCAACCTATTCAATTCACTCTGTGCACTCTGTCTCTATGTATGTGAGCGTGTGTGCATGTGTAATCCCACCCAGTACCCAGATACTGAAATGTTTCAAGAGTTACAAATATTGTCTTTCTATGTAGGAATGTAAACAGTTCAGCTTTAGTAAGTCCCTTATGACTTCACTTTGCTGTTCACCTTTTCATGGTTCTCTTCATTCTTGTGTTTGAAAGTCAAATTTTCTTTTCAGCTTTGGTCTTTTCATCAAGAATACTTGAAAATCCTCTATTTCATTGAAAGACCATTTTTTCCCCTGAAGTATTATAGTCAGTTTTGCTGGGTAGGTGATTCTTGGTTTTAGTCCTAGTTCCTTTGACTTCTGGAATATACTGTTCCATGCCCTTCGATCCCTTAATGTAGAGGCTGCTAGATCTTGTGTTATCCTGATTGTATTTCCACAATACTTGAATTGTTTCTTTCTAGCTGCCTGCAGTATTTTCTCCTTGACCTGGGAACTCTGGAATTTGGCCACAATGTTCCTAGGAGTTTCTCTTTTTGGATCTCTTTCAGGCGGTGTTCTGTGGATTCCTTGAATATTTATTTTGCCCTCTGATTCTAGAATCTCAGGGCAGTTTTCCTTGATAATTTCATGAAGGATGATGTCTAGGCTCTTCTTTTGATCATGGCTTTCAGGTAGTCCCATAATTTTTAAATTGTCTCTCCTGGATCTATTTTCCAGGTCTGTTGTTTTTCCAACGAGATATTTCACATTATCTTCCATTTTTCCATTTTTCTCTCTTTGTTCTGTGATTTCTTGGTTTTGCATAAAGTCATTAGCCTCCATCTGTGCCATTCTAATTTTGAAAGAACTATTTTCTTCAGTGAGCTTTTGAATCTCCTTTTCCATTTGGCTAATTCTGCTTTTGAAAGCATTCTTCTCCTCATTGGCTTTTTGAACCTCTTTTGCCAATTGAGTTAGGCTAGTTTTTAAGGTGTTAATTTCTTCAACATTTTTTTGGGTCTCCCTTAGCAGGGAGCTGATCTGCTGTTCATGCTTTGACTTCATGTCTCTCATTTCTCTTCCCAGCTTTTCCTCCACCTCTCTAACTTGATTTTCAAAATTCTTTTTGAGCTCTTCCATGGCCTGAGCCCATTGGGTGGGCTGGGACACAGAAGCCTTGATTTCTGTGTCTTTGCCTGATGGTAAGCATTGTTCTTCCTCATCAGAAAGGAAGGGAGGAAATGCCTGTTCGCCAAGAAAGTAACCTTCTATAGTCTTATTTCTTTTCCCTTTTCTGGGCATTTTCCCAGCCAGTGACTTGACCTCTGAATATTTTCCTCACACCCACCTCACCTCCTGATCCTCCCAGCCCGTGTTTGTGGTCTGAGATTCAAATGCTGCTTCCAGCCTCAGGGCTTTTGGCGGGGGCAGGGCTGCTATTCAGTATGAGATTATGATCTGGTGCTGAGATCGGGGCAGGGCCACCTCTCAGGCTCAGTTCCCTCAGGGGGTTTATGCGCAGACCTTCCGCAATGGATTCAAGCTCCCGCCCGCTTGGGGAGCCCCTGTCTGCAGCCGCCTCTCAGCTTCTACCTCCCGGAGGGGGGGGCCTGAATTATGGGGGCACCCCACTCCCCTCTCGACCCGCCAAAGAGACTCTCTCACCCACCCCTGTCACCTGTGGGTGGAGGGACTTGTGCGGCCGCTGGAGATCCAGTCCCTGAAGCCTGCTTGGATCTGTTTCTCTCGGTGCCGCAGCCGTGGCCGCAGCAGGTCTGGGCTGGGCTTTGTGTCTGCAGCGCGACGGACCTTTTGCGAGAGGTTTGCAGATCCCTCTGTGGGTGGAGGGACCCGCGTGGCCGCTGGAGATCCTGTCTGTGAAGCCTGCTCGCATCTTTTCCTCTCGGTGCCGCGGCCGCGGCAGGGCTGCACTCAGCTCCCAGTCCCGGCGCCCAGTCCGCAGCGCGAAGGACCCCCCGCGAGAGGTTTGCAGGTCTCTCTGGAACAGAAATCTCCCTCGCTCCAATGTTCTGTGGCCTCTGGGTGCGGAATTTGCCGTGAGTTACTTCCCTGTAGCCATTCTATGGGTTGTGGGTTCAGAGCTATGTGTATGTGCGTCTTTCTACTCCGCCATCTTGGCTCCGCCCCCTCATTTCGACCATTTTAAAGCACTTAATACATTCTCATTTGCACAGCTTATTTGGGTCCCTACATTACCTCTTTGAATAGCCTACAATCACTCACTGTCAAAGCAGGGACTGCACATTAGTAATCGACCCCTGCCAGTCCAGGACCAGCACAGTATTTTATATACAATCGATGTTTGATAATACTTTTTGACTGAATGACAATTGAACAAATTAGGTAAATAATGAAGGAAATAAATTAGGATGGAAAACATAGAGATTTACCATAGAGAAGCATTTGTGTCCAGAAATAGTGTACTGAACAAGCGACTGTCAAATGCTGTATAGTATCATTCCACCAAACATACTTTCAGGTACAGGTGCTATGCAGCATTTTACTATAGCTCCAGAGATGCAGGACAGAAGGTTTATTTGTCAGCGGTAAGTTAGTGAAGAAAATGAAAGTGAAAAAAAAAAAAAACCCTTTGTTCACTTAGAATCATCCATGGTGGAATTCTATAAGTGTTAATATACAAAATGAATTTGTACTCAGTATTTAACAAAATAGTGAAGTCCTTGCTTACTTTATGTTTCCTTTGAAAGGCCTGCCAAAAGGGGTCTTACCGATTTAAATCTTCCTCTAATTCATCATTTCTCTTCATTTGTCGTTCTAGAGAATCTTCCAGACATTGCTTCCACTCATTGAGTCTCGTGAATTTTTCCCTTTCAATACGAAGCTTTAAAAAAATTTTACAATGAAAAATATCACAATTGAACTGGCATTTCTCAAAGGGATTCTCTTCATTAACTCTAGCTCCAATTGTAAATATCAATTTAAGCATAGATTGTTGAACCAAAACAAATATGGAAAGATTTGAAAATGATTGATCTTCCTTGACATGACATACATTTCCCGTGATTTCACTACAAACTATTTCTTTTCTTTTGAAATTTAAATCAATGAAAGTTCTGATTTGATTCAATATAGGTATTACTTTTACCAACAATATTCATAAATTTAGGAATGGTTGAAAGGAATAGGAATGAATAGAAAGTGGGCCAAGTTTCCCAACACACCACACCTTGGAGGAACATTGGCCTTTCCTACTTCTCTAGAACCCATGATAATTATCCGTTCAGCTCCACTTCCCCTTTGTGTTGGCACACCTGCCCCATGTTCCAATCATTCCTATGTTGAAATGACAATGTATGTCTTTGTAAGTAAGGGTGTAAAACAGTTCTGCTAATCTCTTTGTACTGAAATAAGAGAGATGCAACGTGAGTAAATTGACGTTTTCTTTTTCTCCTTGAGTGGTTATCTGTTGTTCCCGATTATGAGCCAGGTGCTCTTTACTCTCTTGCAAAGGAAGACAGAAGTCTGCTCATTGTGGTGAATACCGCATTTCTCCTCTTTGCTTCCACATTTCTCCAATGAATGATTACCACAGCTGCAATTTCTTCATTTCCTATTTCCATTTCATTCATCTATTTATCTGTAACTCTTCCCTTATTTATTTTCTATTTATCTGTGACTTAATTGGTATAGGAAATTCCCAGTCATAACGTTTATAACGTATCAGTACAAATAGGCCCTGCCCTCAACCGACATCTCAGAATCTGCAACTCTCAGAGTTTTACTGAATAACTTAGGGCACCAAAATTATACAAAACTGGCCCAGGTTCATGAAGCCATTTATGTCAACATTGGGATTTCAACCTACGCTTACGTCTGAGGCAAGATCTCTATTCCTAAAATATAGTGCCTTTCTTCATTGCCATAAAATCAGTTATTCCCTCCTTACTAGTCTACTACAACTGCATTCTCAAGAGGTAGAAGTCATACTGGTATCCAAAAACTTTTCTTCTTAGTCTCTGACTTCACTGAAACATAGATCCTCTTTCTCTTCTGTGATTGGTAATTTATTTTCCCTATAAATTATCCTTTCACCCTGTTTCTCTTTCCTCTTCTATCTCATGGAGACCCCTTTGGTCCTGGATCATGACTTCAAGCCGAGGATCAAAGAGTGAGGGAGGTGAGCATTTAATCCCACCTTCTCATTTTACAAAGGAGGAAGCAATCACACTGGTGTTAAATCAGTTGCATACAGTTTAATTAAAAACAAAAGGGCTACTGGGTCTTTCTGTTCTAATTTTGCCCCCACACCAATCTTTCCTACAAAATGCTAAGCCAAGTACTATCAAACATCGTTGTGATCATGTTACTGCCTTACTCAGCAACATGTACAGGAACTTCTATGGGCTATCAGATTGAGGCTTAAATTCTCCGTCTTTTTTTCTCTTATCTCTCACTTCATCACATTTTTCCAACTTTTAATTCTAATTGCTTTACGGCTCCCCTCCTCACACTCCTATGCTTTTTGTATTTTCCTATCGCTCCCTATCCTACTGATCCATCACTTTCTTAGCCTATTGGACTCCATTGCTCTCCTATCCTGCTGATCCCTTCCCAAATCTCGAAGGCAACTCAAAGTTCTCACTTTTCTTCAATGCTTTCCTTACTATTTTGCTGCAATGATCCTTGCCTTCACTGCATTCTTTGAGATTTTTGTCTGCAGCATTCAGTGAATATGCTATTGGGGTAAGTGCCTACATTGAGAATCACCTCTCATTTTAGTTCTTTATTATTTCAGTGTCTACTGGTGATATATTGTATAGGGACCTAGCAGGAATTCACTAAATATTTTCAGGATAATCAACTGCACTATACTCATTTAGAACTATAAACAGAGCAAAAATGGACAAGTCATGAGTTAGTACAGATTTTTTATAAATGAAGAATCCAAGGTTTGAGAGAGAAAAACATTCATAAAAACAAGTTGTATGCCAAGAGACTGAGCCAGGACGTAAAATTTTGAAAGTTCACCCTCCTATATATGCTATCAATAATGTATATACATATATACAGATGTATAGATGTGTGTACGCATATATAAAATTCAGATATTTGGCAATTTTTCTTCCACTAGAGTTGCTACTTCAGCAAATTTGCACTGGGAACTTCTTGTGTTAAAAATAGGGGTGGATAATACCATCTGTTCTAACCTCCACCTCTAGTGATCTCTCCTTTTCATAAATACTTACGTTTACCATTCACTTAGTAGTTGTTTATATGCTACGTTGTATTAAACATGAAATTCCTTTATTTGGCATTGGTATGCTAGAGAGACTGAAAATTCTTCAAGGAGAAAATGCATGTCTTATACATAGCTTTTGCTACCTGCTCAGAACCTCTCATAGTGGAATTCACATAATGAATATTCACTAGTTAATGAGGTAAATTTTGAACAAGGAAGAAATTGTAATTTGACTGAATTTTTACAGAGCAAAAACTTGGATGATCTGGGAAATTAGACTAGAAATGGGTGCTAGTTTGCCCTGAATACCATTTACATGAGGCAATTTGTACTGACAAAGAGGGACTCTAACTTATTTCTTCCTTACGTTACTTTCAAGGGCTCAGTCCACACCTAGTTTCTGGACTGGAGCCTAAAACCAAAAGGTTTGGAAGGGTAATATTTTAATTGATGTGTTCCACAAATAATGTGAGAGAAATGAAGAGAATGAGGGATAGGGGAGTTAATTGGGGAAAAAAAAGTTGTTTCACTCTCGTACTGGTTTCTGAAACCTAGAAAAATGTCTCAAGCGTCAAATGCCAGAGTAAAGAAGTTTTTCTAAGAATGAGATTGGACCTTGTAATAATTTCATAGCTAAGGGAAGTATACTGAAATTAACGAGGTTAAAAGAACGCTTTTGGAAAATTAGGAGGTGGATACGAAAATGGGGGAGGCAGTGGTTATTTGTATGAAAATGACAATGGTCTTTTGTTTTCAGTGTAGCGAAACTAGCATTTAGTCAGTGTCTAATGTGTTCAAGGAACAAAGGCCATAAAGTTGAGTGATTTGCAATTATGATCTCATTTGATTCGCACAACAACCCTGGGAGGTAGGTGCTATTATCAACCCCATTTCATGTTTGAGAATACTGAAAAGATCAAGTGACTTGCCTAAGATCACACAGAGAGCATCTGAGGCTATATCTGTAATAAGATCTTTCTCAGCCCAGACTCAAGATTTTATCCATAATTGCTGAAAATCCCCTTCAAGCTGAGAAACATCTCATCATACAAAATTCTCTTTTTGATCACTTTGCCTTAGATTTCCCTTGATTTACCACTTATGATGGGTACTAGTTTGAAAATATGTTTGAGGAATGTCAGAAATATCCACTTCTAAACAGGCATAATGATGAATAGCACACATAACTACATATAAATATGGGAAAGCAAATGAAATAGGAGAAAGGCATTTGACACTAATAATGGAAACCCGTTAGGGGAATTTGACTGTGTTGCTATTCTATGCGTAACCTCCCCTTCACTGTAATAATTTCTAATAATAATAACAACAATAATTTTTTTTTTTTACTGAATTTATATGTGGCCATTGCAGGCTCTGGGAAATCGAAAATATATAAAAAACCAGAATAGACAAACTCAAGGTGCTTTCGTACAAATATTACCTTGAGTCAATTTTCATTTTCACTACATTTTCAGCCTAGGCAAAGCCAAGAAATGAACATATAGTTTTGTCCTTCTTGTTCTTCCACTAGTAATACTACTATTATTACCAGTACCACTACTACTTCTACTAGAAGTACTACTACCAAATCTATTACAACTACTACTACTACTTTTGCTACTACAATAATAACAATTACTCTACTGCCAACATCCTGTGAAAAGGAATTTCTATGGAAAATAAGGAAGCATGAATACTCCCTGTCCTCAAGGAACTCCATTATAATTGGGTAAAAAACAATGAGATAAAGCAATTGATTTTTTGATAAGAAATGCGATCACCATAGGACAATCCATATGTAATTAAATACCAGATTTTGTGGTATCAGATGAAAAGTGTATTTGAGGAGATTCAGGAATCAACAGGGGTGAAAAGCCCAAAAAGCATTATGGCAAAAGAATCATACTTTTGTAATTCAAAAACATCTTGAATGTGAAGAGTAGAAAGGTTTTGAATAGGTAGCACAGATGAGGAAGTGTAACTAAACAAGAAGAGTACCTAAACAAGATGGAGGTATGGAGGTGGAAATCCACAAGGTGAGATCAGATTGATTAAGTTAGGGAATATTAATGAAAGCATTCATCTAATTACTTCAACTTCAATTTATCCTTTCCATGTACAATTTCTGTATGTACAAAATGTGAAGAAATAGCATTTTCTTGTTATTCAAGGAGTAGTTTGAACAGAAAGAAACAAAGAATTTGTACTTGACAGTGCTGTTTGGGGGATTAAATGAGAAAATGAAGGTCAAGGTGTTTCTAAAAATCAAGTATGATAGAAATGATTGAGCTATTATTGGTCGTGGGAGAAACACCTCTTCTCTTTGCATAAGGACAGATAAACCAAATAGTCAACCACAGAAAGAGTGAATATAAGTATTAAAATTTACGTGTACAGATTTTGGAAGTTGTAGATGTAATTCTAAGTCAACGGAAATTACAGGCACAGTGTTCAGAAAATTGACAAAACTGGTAAAATGAGAAAGCAGCAATTCCCCAAACCACTAGGTAGTAGCTAAGAAAGAGAAGGGTAGAGAAGTGGAATGGGCTAGGTACTCAAGAGATAGCAGGCAAAGAATATAGCAGTCTCTGGGCTGATAAACTCAAGGACCCCTACCTTCTGGGATAAGAACTCACTGTTCGAGAAAATTGCTGGGAAAACTGGATAACAATGTCGTGGAAACTAAGCATAGACCAATTCCTGACACCATTCACAAGAATGAATGGGTACATGATCTAGGGATAAAGATTGATACCACAGACAAGGTGAAGGAGGAAGGAATAGTGTATTTATCAGATTTATGGAGAAGGGAAGAGTTTTTGACTAAAGGAAAGACAGTAAGCATTATGAAGGGAAAGGTGAATAATTGTGATTGCATTAAGCTGAAAAGTTTTTGCACAAGCAGACCCAATGCAATCAAGATTCGGAGGGATGTAGTACATTGTAGTTAATGTTGGGGATAAAGGCCTCATTGATAGAGTATATAGAGAACTGAGTCAAATGTACCAGAATACAAGTCATTCCCCAATTGATAAATGGTAAAAGGATATGAACAAACAATTTTCAGAGGAAGAAATTAAAGATACCTATAATCATAGAAGAAATGCTCTCGACCACTTTTGATTAGAGACATGCAAATCAAAACAACTCTGAGGTACCACAACACACCTATTAGACTGGCAAACATGACAGAACAGGAAAATGATAAATGTTGGAGAGGATGTGGGAGAGTTGGAACACTAATTCATTGTTTGTGGAGCTGTGAGCTCATCCAACCATTCTGGAGAGCGCTTTGGAACTATGCTGAAAGGGCTACAAAAATGTGCATACCCCTTCACCCAGGAATATACAGCAATATGACTGTATTCCCAAGAGATAATAAAAATGAGAAAGGGCCCCACATGTACAAAAATATTTATAGCATCACTCTTTGTAGTGGCCAAAAACTGAAAATCAAGGGGGTGCCCATCAATTGGGGAATGGCTGAAGACATTATGGTATATGAATATCATGGAATACTATTGCACTATAAGAAATGATGAGCAAGATGACTTCAGAGAAGCCTGGAAATATTTACATGGTTTGATGCTGAGCAAGAGGAGCAGCACCAGCAGAACTTTGTGCACAGCAACCACCAAAGTGTGCAAGAGCTTTTTCTGGTAGACTTCGATAGTCACAGAAAAAAAAAAAATTCCTAATGATGCCCTAAGGCAAAATGCTTTCCACATACAGGGAAAGAACTATCGAATTCAATCGCAGAATTTAACAGATCATTTCTGTATGTGTGTGAGTGTGTGTGTGTGTGTGTGTGTGTGTGTGTATTATATTTTGGTTTGTTATATGATTTCTCCCATTTATTTTAGTTCCTCTACACAGCATGACTATAGTGAAAATGTACTCAGTAGGAATGTATATGTAGATTCTATATAGAAGTGTATGGCTCTTGGGGTGGGAAAAAAATCTAAGTTTTGTCGTAGTGATTGGAGAATATTAAAACTAAATATATTGCTTAAAAATGTGAAATGTCACACTGAATATACTTTCCACTCATTTGTTTCCAGAACAAATTACTGATCTTTTTGCATACGTACTTGACTTTTGGTTTCATCTACTTCCTTCTTTAGTTTTTCCTTATCTTCATAATCAATTTCATTAAATGATGTGACTTGTTGTGAAACTCCTGTCAGGAACTGATAATTGCAGGAAACAGGTGATTCTCGCTGAAGATTTCTTACTCTAGCCTGACAGAAATATGTCCAAATTACTAATATTACAGATTTCATAAAGCAACATTAGCTCATGTAAAATAAATATAAATTTAAAATTCAAATCAAAAGTCTATATAATTTTGCATGCAACTTAATTTCTTCAGTATATTCATAATTATCAACGATTGAAAGACAGAAATCTCTTAGGGATTAAGAAAACAACCTCATTTTGCAGGTGAGAAAAACTAAACTCCAAAGAGGTTTAATGAGTAACCAAGGTCCTAAAGGTAGACGTTTAGAGAGAAAAGGATTGAAACTTGGCTCCTGGGGCAGCAAAGTTGTTTGGATTATACCACTCAACTTCCATTTAGCACGGAGCAAATGAGATCTCCCTCAGAAGACTCCTCAGAAATTACTACAGTCAGCCTGCTTTCCCCATTATGTCTTAATTGACAAGAATGAGACCACCTCCAAAGCTATCTAGGGACTAAAACATTTTACGTGAAATTCCCATGCAAAGTAAAGGAAACAGGAGGGAAGAATGTACACTTTTTTATACTTGGTAGAAAACTTAAAGGTTTCCCATTCCATTTTTCGGAAAAGTTGACTACCTTATTTCTGTGTGCCAGTCCGTAGAAGAAAGACATCTACAAGAAAAGGTTGTGCTTTCTTTCCTCTCATGGTTTACGCTGGAGAGTGAACATCGGCACTGATATGCTTGTCAGGCTTGGTAAAAGCACTTCACATGCCCAAAGCCAAAATGTCAACAACAAATGTGGCCGCTAGGTACTATTCACATCTTCAACAGTCTTTGCTTAGCCTGCGAGGAAGTTGCTTACTCTATTCAGATAGGAGTTACACTCCTGGTTTCAGTGAATGGAGAAAAAAGAGGAAACTCTGGAAAATATGCCAGTTCTCCACGCTATGTGTACATAGCATGTTAGAAGTACAGAGTTTTGGACATACAGACGTATTCATCCGTTCACATATATGTATATGTAGATATCCACACAGAAAAACACAACCGTATGTGTATAGAATGATATACTGCAACAATTCCTCTCCTTTTTCACTACAGAGCAAGGGGAATTATTGAATAAATTATGAAAACCAAATGAAGCCAAAAATCAAAAGAAGCCAAATGTTTTTTTCTAATTAGACAAGATGAAGTACTTTGTAAAAGTAAATTTTAGTAGAGTCTCATCAAATTTTTTGAAGAAAACATAAGGCTAAAAGAAGACAATGTAAAGTTCAGAGAGTAAAATTGGCACAATTCACTGAATTTCTACAAGTAAACTATATTCTATTATGGAATGACTAGATAAAATTTTAAATTTTTTAGATGAAATCATTACCCAGGACAATACATGGTAGAATTCACCCTCATTGCATATATGAAAAATCACAGATAATGAGATCTGCTATTAGACTGTATAAATTATTCATATTAAGGAACTAAAATGAGTGATTCCAGAACCGGCAACTTTGGAAACTGAGCAAGACTTGTTAGTCCAACCACAAAAAAAAAAAAAAAAAAAAAAAAAAACAGAGATGAAAAAATAGTGGAGTACAATTAAAAAATAAGATTAGTAACTGAAAAATTAACGCTTAATGAAGAATCATAATGTTTCTGAATAGAAGCACTGTCTTAAATTTAAAAGAAAAGTAGTGGCTCGACTACGGAATTTCACTACAACTAAAATCCAATCGTTAATGTTTCAAAAATTAGTTCAAAAGTGTCTAAATTGAAACTAGTTAGACAGATGAGTATGTTTAAATTTTAATGAAACTCGTAAAGAGAATATTGCACAGTTATCTCATAAGAGATTTCATACTTGAATGTAATATTGTTCCTAGCATTATGTTGGAAGACTTTTCTTAAGTTGCAGCATTTGAAAAAATTTGTTCCATTTCAATGTTGAAATGGAATAATAGAAAAATTAATGAAATAAAAATTTATCTTTATTTAGACACTAGAGATTTCCTATACAAATATTTATTAAGCCAAATGTCATGGACAACATAATTTCTTGAAGCAAAACGTGTTGTTACCTAAAAGAAGAATTTGTAAATTATTTTTATACTTATAGCTTTTATACTATTATTTTATATTTAAAATTGCTTTCAACTGTTTGCTTTATTACTTATATTGTATTACAGTACATTTTATTTTCATTTTTGTATTCATTTGATCTTAAAAGTTATTATATTACTTGTTCTGTTTATCATATCGTGGATTCTCACTCTCAATTCTTATATATCAGAATTTGTACAATGAAAGATAATAGCATCACCAGCCTGTCGAATATTCAAATTCCTAAGATATCTTGATAAAAATTAACTTGAATTTCATTTCAAAAAGACTAAAACTTATCCAAGTAAAATACTTCAAGAGCGAACCCTCTTGCGGCCTTCTCATTTTCATATTTCCACGTTTGCTCTCTTAAGTGGTTCCATTCACGCATTAACTAATACTTTACTGCTCTCTTCTACTATAAGAGCTTGTTTATCAATATCAGCATAAGCTTTATTGAAGAGATCAATAAATTGCACCTGGGCATCACGAATTTGCTTTTCATGAAATATGATTTTCTTCTGTGTGTCTTCAAGCTCTTGCTGCAGCACCGTATTTTCACTCTGGATTTGGCCTAATCTTTCCTGGAGAGATTCATTTTCCAAACTGTATCTGTTGACTTTTTCCTTTAACACTTGATTTGTTTCTTCAAGTTCCTTTGCCTTCTCTTCAGCATGGTTCAGTTCTCTTTGTGTGTTTTCTACAATGTATGTCTTTTCTGTGAGGGATTCCTGGACATGGTCTAGCTCATTTTCTAAACTCTTGGCTCTACTTTCAGTCTTAGAGAGTTTTTCAGAAAGGACAGCGTTATCCTCTCTTAGACTCAACCAATCACGGTTTAGTTTGTCCTTTAAATGAAGCCACTTATCTCTTTCCCCCTCAAAGGAATCCTCAAGGGCTAATTTTGATAACTCATATTCGCGACCAACTTCAATCAACCTGGACGCGTATGATGCCCTATCGTCCTCTAGTTTTTCAATGTTGTGTTCTGCATTCTGCAGTTTAGAGTTCAGCGTGGCATTCTCAGCTTTCAGAACGTGTACTCGTCGACGGCACTGAAATCCGATTTTTCTTAACGCTTCTCTGTTCCATTGTAATTCCTGTTGAAGCTCCTCAATCATTTCTTTCAAAGCTTCAGTTTCTTCTGTGTGGTGCTTTCTGGTGTGCTGATAGTTAATTTTTACTGTGTGTAATTCCACTTGGTGCATGGCACCATACTCTGCGATTTCCTTTGTTTTCTGCAGGTATTTTTCCTTTACATTCCTAAGAGAAACCTAAACATAAGAAAAAGAAAAAAAATTTTATTCAAAATAAAATTATTTATTGTGATATTTCCATAAAAATTCAAAATAGACACCAAGGGTCCCAGAAGCATAGTGTATTCAGAGAAAAGCTAACTGAGGGAGTTTCACCTATTTCCTATTTCTGTCAATTTGAGCAAAGAACAGGACTTAAAACTACATCGTCAATCGGAAGATTTGGAACGCGTTTTTGAACCGACAAAGCTCTCTGTCTTTCAAGATATTTGATTTCCTTTTCTCCATGCATTTTATCTCACACTGATGATTCTATTTCAGACATTTCAAGGTCTTTGGAAAGTACTTTCAATACATGATCTCACCTAAAATTTGCACAACCTTTATGAGGGAAATATTTATATTTATTTATATTGCTAACTGTGGAACAGAAGTGGAGTTCACGCATTTGAAACTATAGATTATTAGAGCAAAAAGGGACACTACGGATGAGTTAGTACATCATTTTATAATTCAAGAACCAGAAGCCTAACGACAGAAAACCATTTGCTGAAAGTCGTGTGGATGGCAATGGACTGAAGCAGAACACAAAATCTTGGAAAAGTCCCCCTTAGATTGACAGTTTTACCAGATTTCAGACATATAATTATATGAACACACGCACACGTGTGTGTAATTACGTATGTGTACATGTATATTTTTGTGTGTACATATACACATCCACGCAGGAACAGATATATCAATATAAATAAATATATAAATGTACATACATATGTATAAATATATATACATGCATATTTACACATATATATGTATAATACGTAGGTATTCAGCAATTGTTCTTCCACTAGGGCTGCTAACTCAACCAATTTGCATCGAGTAATGTTTGCATTAATAAAAACATGAATGGATTAATACCATCTGCTCTAATTTCCACCTGTACTGATATCTTCTTTCATAAATACTTACAGGAATATCGTTCCCTTAGTAGTTGTTTAAATTCCACTTTGTGTTATAAATGAACTTTCTCTCTTTTGTATTGACTTCCCAGAGAGAGTGAAAATTCTTCAAGGAGACAGTGCATGTCTCACACACAGTCTTTGTATCCTTCTCAGGGCCTATCACAGTGTTTACGTAATTATTATTCACTAATTGATGAAATAACGTTTGAACAAGGGAGAAACTGTAATTTCACTGAAATCTTCCGTAGTGAAAACTTGCACTATCAGGGAAATTACACAAGACATGGTGCCAGTTTGGCCAGAATGCCCATTAACTGACATACCTCTTCCTACCAAAGATGGATTCTAAATTACTGCTTCCTTGCTGTAACTTCCAGGAGTCAGTTCACACCTAGTTCCTTGACTGCATCCTGACGCAAAAAGCTTTTGACGGTTAATATTTTAATCCAAGTCTTCCAGAAAGAAGGTGAGGGAAAGGAAGAAAAGAAGCGATAAGGGAGCTACTTGGGAAACAAAACTTATTTCATTCCAGTGCTGATTTCTGACACCTTGAAAAATTTCTCAAGAATACAAATTCAAAAGAAAAGTAATTTTCAGAAGAATGAGACTGGAACTCATAATAGTTTCTTAACTAAGCCAAGTCTACTGAAATTAGCCAGGTTAAGAAAAGTCTTTTGCAATATTTGGAGATGCTTATCAAAATTTGGGAGGTAGTATTATTTGTATAAAATGGACAATGATCTTTATGTCCTTGGAGCAGGGAAACTGATATTTCTTAAGTATCTAATATGTGCCAAGAACAAAGGCCATAACCTTAAGAGAATTACAATAATTATCTCATTTGATTCTTCCAACAACACTGGGAAGTATGTGCTATTATAATTCCCATTTTGTGGCTAAGGAAAGGGAGAAGAATTAAGTGACTTGCCTAGGATCACACAGACAGAATCTGTGGACACATCTGAAGTCAGATCTTTCTAACCCCACACACAATTTTCTATCCCTAATTCCCCCAACATACGTCTAAGTGGAGAAATATCTCATCATCCAAAGTTCTTTTTTTTGCTAGCTTTGGAAGAGATACGTACTTACTATGCAATTTATGATGACTACTAGGGTGAAATTTGTTTTCAAGAGTATCCGAAATACCTCTTACTATAGATTGTGACTTCTACAATAATGAATCCATACCTAAATACTTGGAAATGTGGGAAAGCAACTGACAATGGAGAAAGGTATTTGCTAGCATTAAAGGGAACAGGTTAGAAGAATTTGACTGTCATGCTATTGTACGCTTAACTGTACCTTCATTTTAATAATTTCTAAGAATAATAAGAGTAACTAAAAAATAATTTTGTATTCAATTTCTTCTTTGCTCTTTGGGGTCTGGAGCATTCAAAATTTATAAAAATCAGACTAGAACATCTTCAAGTATTTTAGTCCAACCACTTTCAACTGCTGGCAAAATCAACAAATAAACATTTAGTTTCCTTGTTCCTGTTTTCCTACTACTAGGACTACTACTACAAGTACTCCTATCACTAGAACTAGTAGTACTGGAACTTCAACTAGTACCACTTGTACTACAACAATCATAACAATTGCCTCTACTGACGGCGTGCTTTGAAAGCAACGTTCTACCAAGAAAGAATGAAGTATCCATTATCCTGTCCTCAAGAAACTTTATTACAGTTGGGCAAAAAACAGTTAGAAAAAGTAAGAAATAGTTTGTTAACAGATGTGAAAACCATAAAGCAATAAATACTCACTTTCATACCCAATTCGGTATTAGGTAATTAGGTGGTATCAGATGAAAAGTGGATTTCAGGAGATTTAGAAATTCATAGGGGTGAAAAGTCCCAATGGCATTATGGCAAAAATATCGTGCTTTTGGAATGCACAAGCCTGCTGGAGATGAAGAGTAGATAGGTTTTTGATGGGGAGTGCAAATGAGAACGTGTAACTGAGCAAGAAGTGAAGAAGGTATGGAGCTAGAAATGCACACGGTGAGATCAGATTGCTGAAGTTAGAGGATATTAGTGAAATCATCCATCTAATTACTTTAATTCTCAATTGTATTTTGCAGGTACAATTTACATATTTAGGAATTGTGAAGAAACAACCTTTTCCTGTTATTCAAGGAGAAGTTTCAATGGAAGTATACAAATAATTTTAACTTCACAGCATTGTTTGGGGATTAAATGAGAAAATGATGGTAAAGGTCTTTCTAAACATAAAGAATCATAGAAATGATTTAAGCATTATGGGTCCTTGGGAAAACATCTCATTCTTTGTGTATGGACAGATAAACCAAATGGTCAACGACAACATGAGTGAATATTAGTATTGAAATTCATGTGCACAAATTGTTTTATGTTATGATTTTTATTTGTCACATTATTTTCATTTCTTAATTTAATTACTTACTTTTAATTACAGTATATTTAATTATTACTGCATTCGTATTATCTTAAAAATCATGACATTACTTGTTCTATTTATCATATTATGGATTCTCATTCTCAATTCTTACATATCAGCATTTTCCCAATGACAGTTAATAACCTCACCAGCCTGTTGTGAATTGAAATTCCTAAATTATGTTGATTAAAATTAGTTTGACTTTCATTTCGAAAATCTTTATGGTTATCCAAGTATGACATTTAATGATCGAACCCTCTTTCAGCCTTCTCAATTTCATATTTACTCATTTGTTCTCCTAAGTGGTTACATTCACTGATTAACACTTGATTGCTCTTGTTTTTAACTATCAGCATAAACTTTATTGAGGAGATCAAAAAACTGTACCTGGGCATCACTTAGTTGCTTTTCTTGAATCGTGACTTTCTTCTGTGTGTCTTCAAGCTCTTGCTGCAGCACCGTATTTTCACTCTGGATTTGGCCTAATCTTTCTTGGAGAGATGCATTTTCCAAACTGTATCTGTTGACTTTTTCCTTTAACACTTGATTTGTTTCTTCAAGTTCCTTTGCCTTCTCTTCAGCATGGTTCAGTTCTCGCTGCGTGTTTTCTACAATGTATGTCTTTTCTGTGAGGGATTCCTGGACATGGTCTAGCTCATTTTCTAAACTCTTGGCTCTACTTTCAACCTTAGAGAGTTTTTCAGAAAGGACAGCGTTATCCTCTCTTTGACTCCACCAGTCTCGGTTTAGTTTGTCCTTTAAATGAAGCCACTTATCTCTTTCCCTGTCAAAGGAATCCTCAAGGGCTAATTTTGATAACTCATATTCGAGACCAACTTCAATCAACCTGGACGCGTATGATGCCCTATCGTCCTCTAGTTTTTCAATGTTTTGTTCTGCATTCTGCAGTTTAGAGTTCAGCGTGGCATCCTCAGCTTTCAGAACGTGTACTCGTCGACGGCACTGAAATCCAATTTTTCGTAACGCTTCTCTATTCCATTGTAATTCCTGTTGAAGCTCCTCAATCTTTTCTTTCAAAGCTCCAGTTTTTTCTGTTTGGTGCTTTCTGGCGCGCTGATACTTAATTATTACTGTTTGTAATTTCACTTGGAACATGGCACTACACTCTGCGATTTCCTTTGTTTTCTGCAGGTATTTTTCCTTTTCATTCTTAAGAGAAACCTAAACATAAGAAAAAGAAAAAAAATTTTATTCAAAATAAAATTATTTATTGTGATATTTCCATAAAAATTCAAAATAAACACCAAGGGTCCCAGAAGCATAGTGTATTCAGAGAAAAGCTAACTGAGGGAGTTTCACCTATTTCCTATTTCTGTCAATTTGAGCAAAGAACAGGACTTAAAACTACATCGTCAATCGGAAGATTTGGAACGCGTTTTTGAACCGACAAAGCTCTCTGTCTTTCAAGATATTTGATTTCCTTTTCTCCATGCATTTTATCTCACACTGATGATTCTATTTCAGACATTTCAAGGTCTTTGGAAAGTACTTTCAATACATGATCTCACCTAAAATTTGCACAACCTTTATGAGGGAAATATTTATATTTATTTATATTGCTAACTGTGGAACAGAAGTGGAGTTCACGCATTTGAAACTATAGATTATTAGAGCAAAAAGGGACACTACGGATGAGTTAGTACATCATTTTATAATTCAAGAACCAGAAGCCTAACGACAGAAAACCATTTGCTGAAAGTCGTGTGGATGGCAATGGACTGAAGCAGAACACAAAATCTTGGAAAAGTCCCCCTTAGATTGACAGTTTTACCAGATTTCAGACATATAATTATATGAACACACGCACACGTGTGTGTAATTACGTATGTGTACATGTATATTTTTGTGTGTACATATACACATCCACGCAGGAACAGATATATCAATATAAATAAATATATAAATGTACATACATATGTATAAATATATATACATGCATATTTACACATATATATGTATAATACGTAGGTATTCAGCAATTGTTCTTCCACTAGGGCTGCTAACTCAACCAATTTGCATCGAGTAATGTTTGCATTAATAAAAACATGAATGGATTAATACCATCTGCTCTAATTTCCACCTGTACTGATATCTTCTTTCATAAATACTTACAGGAATATCGTTCCCTTAGTAGTTGTTTAAATTCCACTTTGTGTTATAAATGAACTTTCTCTCTTTTGTATTGACTTCCCAGAGAGAGTGAAAATTCTTCAAGGAGACAGTACATGTCTCACACACAGTCTTTGTATCCTTCTCAGGGCCTATCACAGTGTTTACGTAATTATTATTCACTAATTGATGAAATAACGTTTGAACAAGGGAGAAACTGTAATTTCACTGAAATCTTCCGTAGTGAAAACTTGCACTATCAGGGAAATTACACAAGACATGGTGCCAGTTTGGCCAGACTGCCCATTAACTGACATACCTCTTCCTACCAAAGATGGATTCTAAATTACTGCTTCCTTGCTGTAACTTCCAGGAGTCAGTTCACACCTAGTTCCTTGACTGCATCCTGACGCAAAAAGCTTTTGACGGTTAATATTTTAATCCAAGTCTTCCAGAAAGAAGGTGAGGGAAAGGAAGAAAAGAAGCGATAAGGGAGCTACTTGGGAAACAAAACTTATTTCATTCCAGTGCTGATTTCTGACACCTTGAAAAATTTCTCAAGAATACAAATTCAAAAGAAAAGTAATTTTCAGAAGAATGAGACTGGAACTCATAATAGTTTCTTAACTAAGCCAAGTCTACTGAAATTAGCCAGGTTAAGAAAAGTCTTTTGCAATATTTGGAGATGCTTATCAAAATTTGGGAGGTAGTATTATTTGTATAAAATGGACAATGATCTTTATGTCCTTGGAGCAGGGAAACTAATATTTCTTAAGTATCTAATATGTGCCAAGAACAAAGGCCATAACCTTAAGAGATTTACAATAATTATCTCATTTGATTCTTCCAACAACACTGAGAAGTATGTGCTATTATAATCCCCATTTTGTGGCTAAGGAAAAGGAGAAGAATTAAGTGACTTGCCTAGGATCACACAGACAGAATCTGTGGACACATCTGAAGTCAGATCTTTCTAACCCCACACACAACTTTCTATCCCTAATTCCCCCAACATACGTCTAAGTGGAGAAATATCTCATCATCCAAAGTTCTTTTTTTTGCTAGCTTTGGAAGAGATACGTACTTACTATGCAATTTATGATGACTACTAGGGTGAAATTTGTTTTCAAGAGTATCCGAAATACCTCTTACTATAGATTGTGACTTCTACAATAATGAATCCATACCTAAATACTTGGAAATGTGGGAAAGCAACTGACAATGGAGAAAGGTATTTGCTAGCATTAAAGGGAACAGGTTAGAAGAATTTGACTGTCATGCTATTGTACGCTTAACTGTACCTTCATTTTAATAATTTCTAAGAATAATAAGAGTAACTAAAAATAATTTTGTATTCAATTTCTTCTTTGCTCTTTGGGGTCTGGAGCATTCAAAATTTATAAAAATCAGACTAGAACATCTTCAAGTATTTTAGTCCAACCACTTTCAACTGCTGGCAAAATCAACAAATAAACATTTAGTTTCCTTGTTCCTGTTTTCCTACTACTAGGACTACTACTACAAGTACTCCTATCACTAGAACTAGTAGTACTGGAACTTCAACTAGTACCACTTGTACTACAACAATCATAACAATTGCCTCTACTGACGGCGTGCTTTGAAAGCAACGTTCTACCAAGAAAGAATGAAGTATCCATTATCCTGTCCTCAAGAAACTTTATTACAGTTGGGCAAAAAACAGTTAGAAAAAGTAAGAAATAGTTTGTTAACAGATGTGAAAACCATAAAGCAATAAATACTCACTTTCATACCCAATTCGGTATTAGGTAATTAGGTGGTATCAGATGAAAAGTGGATTTCAGGAGATTTAGAAATCCATAGGGGTGAAAAGTCCCAATGGCATTATGGCAAAAATATCGTGCTTTTGGAATGCACAAGCCTGCTGGAGATGAAGAGTAGATAGGTTTTTGATGGGGAGTGCAGATGAGAACGTGTAACTGAGCAAGAAATGAAGAAGGTATGGAACTAGAAATGCACACGGTGAGATCAGATTGCTGAAGTTAGAGGATATTAGTGAAATCATCCATCTAATTACTTTAATTCTCAACTGTATTTTGCAGGTACAATTTACATATTTAGAAATTGTGAAGAAACAACCTTTTCCTGTTATTCAAGGAGAAGTTTCAATGGAAGTATACAAATAATTTTTACTTCACAGCATTGTTTGGGGATTAAATGAGAAAATGATGGTAAAGGTCTTTCTAAACATAAAGAATCATAGAAATAATTTAAGCATGATGGGTCCTTGGGAAAACATCTCATTCTTTGTGTATGGACAGATAAACCAAATGGTCAACGACAACATGAGTGAATATTAGTATTGAAATTCATGTGCACAAATTGTTTTTATGTTATGATTTTTATTTATCACATTATTTTCATTTCCTAATTTAATTACTTACTTTTAATTACAGTATATTTAATTATTACTGCATTCGTATTACCTTAAAAATCATGACATTACTTGTTCTATTTATCATATTATGGATTCTCATTCTCAATTCTTACATATCAGCATTTTCCCAATGACAGTTAATAACCTCACCAGCCTGTTGTGAATTGAAATTCCTAAATTATGTTGATTAAATTTAGTTTGACTTTCATTTCGAAAATCTTTATGGTTATCCAAGTATGACATTTAATGATCGAACCCTCTTTCAGCCTTCTCAATTTCATATTTACACATTTTTTCTCCTAAGTGGTTACATTCACTGATTAACACTTGATTGCTCTTGTTTTTAACTATCAGCATAAACTTTATTGAGGAGATCAAAAAACTGTACCTGAGCATCACTTAGTTGCTTTTCTTGAATCGTGACTTTCTTCTGTGTGTCTTCAAGCTCTTGCTGCAGCATCGTATTTTCACTCTGGATTTGGCATAATCTTTCTTGGAGAGAAGCATTTTCCAAACTGTATCTCTTGACTTTTTCCTTTAACATTTGATTTGTTTCTTCAAGTTCCTTTGCCTTCTCTTCAGCATGGTTCAATTCTCTCTGCGTGTTTTCTAAAATGTAAGTCTTTTCTCTGAGGGATTCATGGACATGGCCTAGCTCATTTTCTAAACTCTTGGCGCCACTTTCAGCCTGAGAGAGCTCTTCAGAAAGGAAAGCATGGTTCTCTCTTAAAATAGACAAGTCACTGTTTAACTTGTCCTGTACATGAAGCCACTCATCTCTTGCTTCCTGAAAGGAATGTTCAAGGGCTAGTTTGGACGCCTCACTTTGCTCATAATCGTCAATAACAGATATCAGACGAGACCTGTATGATTCAATTTCGCTCTCTAGTCTCTCTGTGTTTTCTTTTGCATTCTCCAATTGAGAGTTCAGCGCTGCATTTTCAGCTTTCAGAACCTTTACTTGGCCACTGTATTGAAATCGGATTTTTCTTAATGCTTCTCTATTCCACTGCAATTCCTGTTGAAGCTCCTCATTCTTCTCTTTCAAAGCTTCAGTTTCTTCTCTGTGGTGCGTTCTGGTTCGCTGATCCTTAATTTTTACTGTTTTTAATTCCACTTTGTGCATGGCAACTTCATACTGTATGATTTCCTTTTTCTCCTGCAAGTATTCTTCCTTTACATTCCTAACAGGAACCTAAACATAAGAAAAAGAAAAGAAAGTGTTATTCAAAATAAAATGACTTATTCTGATATTTCCTTCAAAATTCAAAGGAAACGCCAAGGGGCCAAGAAGCATAGTGTATTTAGAGAAAAAGTTAACTGAGGGACTTTCACCTCTTTCCCATTTCTATCAATTTGCCGAAAGAATAAGACTGAAAACTGCTTCATCAACCAGAAGATTTGGACACCATTTTTGAACTCACAAAGCTGTCTGTCTGTCGGGAGATTTGGTTTCCTTTTCTGCATACATTCTGTCTCTCACTGATGATTCCATCTGAGACATGTCAAGGTTTATGGAAAGGACTTTCAGTACATCATCTCACCTAAAATTTCCACCACCCTTATGAGGGAAATATTTATATTCCTTCATATTGCTAATTGTGTAACAGAAGTGCAGTTCACGCACGTAAAACTCTAGATTGTTCGAGCAAAAAGGGACACTACTGATGAGTTAGTACATCATTTTACAAAGCAAGAACCAGAAGCCTAAAGACAGAAAATCATTTGTCGAAAGCCATCTGTTTGGCAATGGAATGAAGCAGAACACAAAATCTTGGAAAAGTCACCCGTAGATGCAGAGTTTCAACAAACTTCAGACACATATCTGTAAAAACACACACACACACATATATATATGCGTGTATCTACGTATGTGTACATGTATATTTTTCTGTGTACATATACACATCCACACAGGAACAAATATATCAATATAAATAAATATATAAATATAAATGTACATGTAAATATAGATAGATAGATAGATAGAGAGAGAGAGAGAGAGAGAGAGAGAGAGACAGATAGACAGATAGATAGATAGATATAGATATACAATAGTTAAGTATTTAGCAATTGTTCTTCCAGTAGGGCTGCTAACTCAACCAAATTGCATCAAGTAAGGTTTGCATTAGGAAAAACATGAATGGATCAATACCATCTGCTCTAACGTGCAACTTTAGTGATACCTCCCTTTTATAAATGCTTACTGGAAAATCGTTCACTTCGTAGTTGTTTAAATTCTACCGTTTGTTATAAATGAAGTTTCTCTATTTTGTGTTGACTTCCACAGAGAGTGAAAATTCTTCAAGGAGACAGTGCACGTCTGACACACAGTCTTTTACCCTGCTCAGGATCTATCACAGTGCTGTTCACATAGATAATATTCACTGGCTGATGAAATAACGTTTGAACAAGGAAGAAACTGTAATTTCACTAAATTCTTACATAGTGAAAACTTACACGATCAGGGAAATTACACAAGAAATGGTGCCAGTATGGCCAGAATGCCCATAAAATGACCTACTTCTTGCTGCCAACGATGGACTCTAAGTTACTGCTTCCTTGGTATACCTTCCAGGAGTCAGTTCACACCTAGTTTCTTGACTGCAAACTGAAGCCAAAAGCTTGTGAAGGTTCATATTTTAATCCAAGTCTTCCAGAAAGAAGGTGAGGGAAATGAAGGCAAGAAGTGATAGGGGCGTTAATTGGGAAACAGAACTTATTTCATTCCAGTGCTCATTTCTGACACCTTGAAAAATTTCTCAAGCATGCACATTGAAAAGAAAAGTCATTTTCAGAAGAATGAGATTGGAATTCATAATAGTTTCTTAACTAAGCTAAGTACACTGAAAGTAGCCAGGTTAAGAAAACTCTTTTGCAATATTAGGAGATGTTTATCCAAACGTGGGAGGCAGTATGATTTGTATATAATGGACAATGGTCTTTATGCTTTTGCAGCAGGGAAACTATCATTTGTTCAGTATCCAATATGTGCCAAGAATAAAGGCCATAAATACAACAGATTTACAATAATGATCTCATTTGATTCTCGCAACAGCCCTGAGAAGTATGTACTAGTATTATCCCCATTTTGTGGCTGAGGAAACTGAGAAAAACTAAGTGACTTGCCTAGGATCACACAGATAGAATCTCCGGACACATTTGAAGTCAGATTTTTCTAACCCCAGACCCAAATTTCTATCGCTAATTCCCCCAACATACGTCTAAGTGGAGAACTATCTCATCATCCAAAGTTCTTTTCTTCCCTGCTTTGGCAGAGATACTTACTTACTTTGCAAGTTATGATGACTACCAGGGTGAAATTGCGTTTGGAAGAATCTCAGAAATCTCCCTTAATATACGTTGTGCCTTCCACCATGATGAGTAGCATACAGAAATACATGGAAATGTGGGAAAGCAACTGACAGTGGAGAAAGGTATTTGATAGTATTAAAGGGAAGGGGCTAGAAGAATTTAACTGTCATGCTATTGTACGCTTAACTGCATTTTCATTTTAATAATTTCGAAGAATGATAATAGAAACTGAAATACTTTTGTATTGAATTTGTACTTTTGACGTCTGGGAAATGGAAACTTTGTAAAAAATCAGACTAGAGAAACTCAAAGCACTTTAGGCCAACCATTACCTTAGAACAAATTTAATTTTAGGTAAACTTGCAACTCCTGGGAAAATCAACAGACAACATTGAGTTTCCTTGTTCCTGTTTTTCTACTGCTAGTGCTACCACTACAAGTACTACTATCACTAGAACTACTAGTACTACAACTACTACTAGTACTACTTGTACTGAAAAAATAATAACAATTACTTCTGCTGACAGCATGCTTTGAAAACAACGTTCTATGGAAAATAACGAAGTCTAAATGATCACGGTCCTCAAGGAAATCTATGATAGTTGGGCAAACAAGAGGTAGAACAAGGAAGTAATAGTTTGTTAACAGATGTGAACAGCATAAAGCAATAAATACCCAATGAGGTCATATCAAATGAAAAGTGGATTTCAGGAGATTCAGAAATCCATATGGGTGAAAAGTCCCAATGGCATTATGGCAAAAGAACCATTCTTTTGGAATGCACAAGCATGCTGGAGGTAAAGAGTCAATATGTTTTTGACGGGTAGTGCAGATGAGGACGTGTAACTGTGCGTAAGCCAGAAGAAGACTGTGAAGAAGGTATGGAACCAGAAATCTACATGGTGAGATCAGATCGATGAAGTTAGAGGATATTAATGAAATCATCCATCTCATTACTTGAATTCTCAATTGCATTTTGCAGGTACAATTTACATATTTAGGAATTGTGAAAAACAACTTTTTCCTGTTGTTCAAGGAGAAGTTTCAACGTAAGTAAACAAGTAATTTCTACTTCACAGTATTGCTTCGGAATTAAAAGAGAAAATAATGGTAAAGGTCTTTCTAAACATAAGGAATCATAGAAATGATTTAGGCATTATGGGTCCTTGGGAAAACACCTCACTCTTTCTGTAAAGACAGATAAACCAAATTGTCAAGGACATCATGAGTGAATATTTCTATTGAAATTCGTGTGCACACATTGTGGAGGTTGTAGGTCTAATTTAATTCGACTTAATTGACAGACAGAGCGTTCAGAAAATTTATACTGTTGACGAGACAAAGGGAAATGTCACACTGCACACAATTTCCATTCATCAGGAACAAATTATTGATCTTTTTGCATACATACTTTACTTTTGGTTTCATCTACTTGCTTCGGTAGTTTTTCCTTCTCTTCATAATTCCTTCGATAATATGATGTAACTTGTTGCGAAACTATTCTCATGGATTGGTAGTTGCCGGAAACAGGAACTTCTCGCTGAAGATTTCTTTCTCTGGCCTGAGAGATATATGTCCAAATTATTTCTATTGCTGATTTCAGAAAGCAGTATTAGCTCATATGAAATAAATATCATGTCAAAATTCACATCAAAAGTCATTATAGTTCTGCATGCAATTTAATTTCATCAACATATTCATAATTTTCATAGATTTGCGGTATAAATAACTTAGATGTTATTTAACAAAATTCCCGCATGTTGCACATGAGAAAAATGAAACTCCAAAGAGGTTAGTTGAGTTACCCAAGGTCCTAACGTTAGTCGTTTCTAGGGAAAAAGATTGACACTTGGCTCCTGACACGAGAAAGCTCTTTTGATTATTCTACTCAACCTTCATTTAGCATGGGTCAAATGAGATCTTTCTACTTGCTCAAACATTCAGCCTGATTTCCCATTGCCTGTTTTTTGAGCATAATTGTATCACCTCAAAAGTTATCTAGGGACTAAAATATGATAGGTGAGACTCACATGGAAGGTAATGGAATGAGGGGGGAGGAATGTATACTTTTTTGTACTTGATAGACACATTCATGGTTTCCCATTGGGTTTTTCAGAAAAGTTAACTGCCTCATTTCTATGCACCAACCTTTAGAAAGAAGAGGACATCTACAAGAAACGTTTAAATTTTCCATCCTCTCATTGTTTAACTCGGGGGAAGGAACGTAGGTACTGGTACGCATGTCAGGCTTGGTAAAAGCGCTTCACATGAATGATGTGCTTTGCTCAAAGCCACAATGAGAACCACACATATGGTCACTAGCTGCTGTTCCCATCTTCAAGAGTCTTTGCTAAGCCTTCAAAGAATTCCTTTTCCTGTTCTGATAGGAATTACACGCCTGGTAATGGCGGTCCATCGGCAAAAAAAAAGGAAACTGCGGAAAACATGCTAGCTCTCCCGCTTATGCATATATAGCACATTACAAAATCAGAGTTTTGTACCTGCAGACGTATTCATTCATTCACATATGTGTATAAGCACATATACACACAGAGATACAAAGTCGTGTGTTTATGGACTGTTATACTGCAGAAATTCATCTCTGCTTTCATCATAGTGCCAGGCAAGTTATTGCATAAATTATGAATACCAAATGAAGCCCCAAATCAAAAGAAATCAAAATGTTTTCTCCTATTAGAGAAGTTGAAATACTTTGTGAAACTAAATTTAACTAAAGTCTGGTAAGTTGTTTTGAAGAAAACGTAAGGCTAAAAGAAGACAATGTAAAGTTGAGAAAGTAAAATGGGCACAATTAACTGAATTCTTACATGTTAACTAAATTCCACCATTGAATGAGAAGACAAAATTTTCAAATTCTTTAAATGAAATTATTACCCAGTACAATATATGGTATAATGGACGCTCTTTGCATATATGACAAATCACAGAAAATGAGAGCTGCTCTTAGACTGTGTAAAGCTGTTCTTATTCAACAACTAAAAGGCAGTGATTCCAGAACTTGCAATTTTGCACACCGAGCAAGCATTATTAGTAAAACAATAAAAAGTACTGAGATTAAAAAAAAATTGGTAGTGAAGCACAATAAAAAATAATATTAGTAACCCCAAAATTAACCTCTTTGTGAATAGAATTACTGTCCTAAATTGAAAAGAAAAGGAGTGTCTAGACTCTGGATTTTCACTACAACTATCATCCTGTCGTTAGCGTTGCAAAGAGTAGTTCAGAGGAATCTGAATTGAAACTCGTCAGAATGTTGAGCATGTTTAAATGCTAATGAGATGTCTAATGGGAATATTTCACAGTATCTCAAAAGAAATGTTATCTTTCAACTGTTACATTATTCCTAGCATTTTTTGGTAAGACTTCTCTTAAACTTCAGCGTTGGAATTAATTTATTCCATTTCAATATTTAAATAGAATACTAGGAAAATTAATAAAATAACAAAATTATTTGTGTTTATACACTAGCGAATTCCCCTACACATATTTATGAAACCAAAATGTCATGGCCTCTAGAATTTCTTCAATCAAAATGAGTTCTCTTACCTACAAAAGCATTTTCTAATTTTAGTTTTATTTGGTTTTTAAATTATTATTTTATATGTCACATTATTTTCATTTAGGTTAATTACTTATATTTTATTACAGGATATTTACTTATTATTGCAATCATATTATCTTCAAAATCATGATGTTACTTGTTCTATTTATCATATTATGGATTCTCATTCTCAATTCTTACATATCAGCACTTCCCCAATGAAAGTTGATAACCTCACCAGCCTGTTGAGAATTCAAATTCCTAAATTATCTTGATTAAAATTACTTTGACTTTCATTTCGAAAAGCTTTATCTTTGTCCAAGACATTTAATGACCGAACCCTCTCTCACCCTTCTCAATTTCATATTTACACATGTGTTCTCCTAAGTGGTTACATTCACTGACTAACACTTTCTTGCTCTCTTCTACTAGAAGAACTTGTTGTTCACTATCAGCATAAAGTTTGTTGAAGAGATCAATAAACTGTACCTGGGCATCACTCAGTTGCTTTTCTTTCATCGTAACTTTGTTCTGTGTGTCTTCAAGCGCTTGCTGAAGCACCATATTTTCACTCTGGATTTGGCCTAATCTTTCTTGCAGAGATTCATTTTCCAAACTACATCTGTTGAGTTTTTCCTTTAACACTTGATTTGTTTCTTCAAGTTCCTTTGCCTTCTCTTCAGCATGGTTCAGTTCTCTCTGTGTGTTTTCTACAATATATGTCTTTTCTCTGATTGATTCATGGACATGGCCTAGCTCATTTTCTAAACTCTTGGCTCCACTTTCAGCCTGAGAGAGTTCTTCAGAAAGGAAAGCATGGTTCTCTCTTAAACTAGACAAGTCACTGTTTAACTTGTCCTGTACATGAAGCCACTCATCTCTTGCTTCCTGAAAGGAATGTTCAAGGGCTAGCTTGGACGCCTCACTTTGCTCATAATCGTCAATAACAGACATCAGACGAGACCTGTATGATTCAATTTCGCTCTCTAGTCTCTCTGTGTTTTCTTTTGCATTCTCCAATTGAGAGTTCAGTGCTGCATTTTCAGCTTTCAGAACCTTTACTTGGCCACTGTATTGAAATCGGATTTTTCTTAATGCTTCTCTATTCCACTGCAATTCCTGTTGAAGCTCCTCATTCTTCTCTTTCAAAGCTTCAGTTTCTTCTCTGTGGTGCTTTCTGGTTCGCTGATCCTTAATTTTTACTGTTTTTAATTCCACTTTGTGCATGGCAACTTCATACTGTATGATTTCCTTTTTCTCCTGCAAGTATTCTTCCTTTACATTCCTAACAGGAACCTAAACATAAGAAAAAGAAAAGAAAGTGTTATTCAAAATAAAATGACTTATTCTGATATTTCCTTCAAAATTCAAAGGAAACGCCAAGGGGCCAAGAAGCATAGTGTATTTAGAGAAAAACTTAACTGAGGGACTTTCACCTCTTTCCCATTTCTGTCAATTTGCCGAAAGCATACGACTGAAAACTGCTTCATCAACCAGAAGATTTGGGCACCATTTTTGAACTCACAAAGCTGTCTGTCTTTCACTAGATTTCGTTTCCTTTTCTCCATACATTTTTTCTCACACTGATGATTCTATCTGAGACATGTCAAGGTTTTTGGAAAAGAGTTTCAGTGCATCATCTCACCTAAATTTTGCACCGCCTTTATGAAGGAAATATTTATATTCCTTCATATTGCTAATTGTGTAACAGAAGTGCAGTTCACGCACGTAAATCTCCAGATTGTTCGAGCAAAAAGGGACACTACTGATGAGTTAGTACATCATTTTACAAATCAAGAACCAGAAGCCTAAAGACAGAAAATCATTTGTTGAAAGCCATCTAGATGGCAATGGACTGAAGCAGAACACAAAATCTTGGAAAAGTCACCCTTAGATGCAGAGTTTTAACAAACTTCAGACACACATTTGGAAAAACACACGCACACAAATGTGCATGTATCTATGTATGTGTACATGTATATTTCTGTGTGTGCATATACACATCCACACAGGAACAAATATATCAATACAAATAAATATATAATTATATATATTTACATGTCAATATAGATAGACAGATAGACAGACAGATAGGTAGATAGATAGATAGATAGATAGATAGATAGATAGATAGATAGATAGTTAGATAGATAGATAGGTAGGTAGATAGATAGATAGATAGATAGATAGATAGATAGATAGATAGATAGATAGATAGATAGATAGATAGATAGATAGATAGATAGATAAATAGATAGATAGATAGATAGATAGATAGGTAGATAGAGAGATAGATAGACAGATAGGCAGATAGACAGATAGATATAGATATACAATAGGTAGGTATTCAGCAATTGTTCTTCTAGTAGGGCTGCTAACTCAACCAAATTGCATCAAGTAATGTTTGCATTAGGAAAAACATGAATGGATTAATACCATCTGCTCTAACGTCCAACTTTAGTGATATCTCCCTTTTGTAAATGCTTCCTGAAAAATCATTCACTTCGTAGATGTTTAAATTATTATTTTATATGTCACATTATTTTCATTTAAGTTAATTACTTATATTTTATTACAGGATATTTACTTATTATTGCAATCATATATCTTCAAAATCATGATATTACTTGTTCTATTTATCATATTATGGATTCTCATTCTCAATTCTTACATATCAGCATTTTCCCAATGAAAGTTGATAACCTCACCTGCCTGTTGAGAATTCAAATTCCTAAATTATCTTGATTAAAATTACTTTGACTTTCATTTCGAAAAGCTTTATCTTTGTCCAAGACATTTAATGACCGAACCCTCTATCACCCTTCTCAATTTCATATTTACACATGTGTTCTCCTAAGTGGTTACATTCACTGAATAACACTTTCTTGCTCTCTTCTAATAGAAGAAGTTGTTTTTCACTATCAGTATAAAGTTTGTTGAAGAGATCAATAAACTGTACCTGGGCATCACTCAGTTGCTTTTCTTTCATCGTGACTTTCTTCTGTGTGTCTTCAAGCGCTTGCTGAAGCACCATATTTTCACTCTGGATTTGGCCTAATCTTTCTTGCAGAGATTCATTTTCCAAACTATATCTGTTGAGTTTTTCCTTTAACACTTGATTTGTTTCTTCAAGTTCCTTTGCCTTCTCTTCAGCATGGTTCAGTTCTCTCTGTGTGTTTTCTACAATATATGTCTTTTCTCTGATTGATTCATGGACATGGCCTAGCTCATTTTCTAAACTCTTGGCTCCACTTTCAGCCTGAGAGAGTTCTTCAGAAAGGAAAGCATGGTTCTCTCTTAAACTAGACAAGTCACTGTTTAACTTGTCCTGTACATGAAGCCACTCATCTCTTGCTTCCTGAAAGGAATGTTCAAGGGCTAGCTTGGACGCCTCACTTTGCTCATAATCGTCAATAACAGACATCAGACGAGACCTGTATGATTCAATTTCGCCCTCTAGTCTCTCTGTGTTTTGTTTTGCAGTGTCCAATTTAGAATTCAGCACTGCATTCTCAGCTGTCACAACATTTACTTCTTCACTGTACTGTACTCTGATTGCTGTTAATATTTCTGCATTCAACTGTAATTTCTGTTGAAGATAATCATTCTTTTCCTTTAAAATTTCTATATGGTTTTCTTTGTCTCGATTCTTAATTTTTAGTGTATCTACTTCGAGTTTGAGCATGGCATTTTCATCCTCTAAGATTTGATTTTTGTCGAACAGATATTTTTCTTTCTCATGGCTGTCAGGAATCTAAACATAATAAACAGAAAAAAAGTGCTACTCAAAATAAAGTTATGGATGCTGATTATTCCCTAGCAATTCCACATAAACGCCAAGGTACCAAGAAGCATACTTTAGTAAAACAAAATTAAAATGAGGGAGTTTGCCCTATTTCACATTTCTCTCAGAGTCAGTTTTCACAAAGAACACATTTTAAAAGTGCTTCATTAATCAAAAGGCATGGAGTGTACTTTTAGGCCTAGAAAGCTTATATTTTATTTCCTTTGCTCTGTCCATTCTATTCCACGCTGATAAGTCATATTGTTAATAGAATTAAAATACTTAATATTTTCAAACTGCCTCTTCTATGTTGTGTTATTTTACTCATTTTCAGTGTTGTGCAATCTCTTCTGTATATCTTAGATTCTTTTCCCTTTCCCCCACCTCCTTTCCTCTTCTCTCTCCACTTACTGCCTTACACGGTGTACGATCTTATAGAGCATCAATATCTTGTCTTATATCTTATCTAGTATCTTGTATCTATACATACATTCCTATTAAGTGCATTTTTACCTTAGTTATACTCCCTAGAAGAATTAAAATGAACGGGGGAAACCATAAAACAAAATGTAACAGAAAAGACAATGCTGTGCTACATTCTGCGATCAAATTTCATAGTTGTTTCTCAGTATGGGGAAGGCATTTTGCTTCAAGAAGCCAAAGGGAATTTTTTAAGTCCTTGCAATGCAATGACATACTACATCTACAAGAATATTTCCTCACACACTCTGGTTGTTTCTGCATACAACATTTTCCTGGTGCTGCTCCTGTCACTCATCATCAGTTCACATAAGTCCTTCCAGGCCTCTCTAAAGTCTTCGTGACACATTGCCTTTGGTGGTATTCAGCAAAGTACTTCCCATACATTGTCTCACCTAAGCCTTGCCACACCCTGATGCGGGAAATATTGATATTCTCCTCCCCGTTTTACAGATTAGAACTTAGGTTAGGATACATTATTGAAAAACCTGTCCATTATCACACTCAGTAAGTATCAGCAGCAATATCTCAATCCAGGTCTCTTCAGACTCCAAATCTAGCACACTTTTTTCAATAGCTTATTTCCTTTCAGCAGTTGATATTAAGAATTTGTCCTAAATGGAGACTCCTTGCCCTGGTACAATGAACTTCACTCCAGAACAATGAACTCATAAGTCTTATGTTTCTTAGTAGAAGTCTTACGAATAATCGATTTTCTCATGGATGTGTCGCATTTTCATAGCATCATTGATTTAAAACTTTTAGAAGTTATCAAGTTGAAATCTCTCATTTTAGGGAAGGGAAAAGTCAGGCCTAGAATGTGGTCCCCTACTGATGGTAACCTAGTCTTAACCATGACATGTTAAAGAAATGATGAAAGAATTATTGGGGCCAAATAATAAAATATGACTATTGCACTCCCATCACAACCAAACTCCTCCATGAGCGTTGGATCCCGTTCAGGACCAGAGAACAGAGTTTTGTCCAATAGCTTAGAAGCTGCATTCTATGATATCTTTTCTAAAAAGCCAGAAGGAGAGCATGAATTGGTCACAGGTGAGTTCAATGAAGCACTCCAGTGTGCAAGCACCAAAGGACTACTAAGGGCCAACAACCCAAATGGTTTACTTCAAACAACTGTTGAAAAACAGAAGAAAATGAAAATTTCTAATTTTGGCATTTGAGAAACTTGTGTTTCTATCATGCTGAGCAATGATGAATGTGAGCGAATGGAGGAATTCATGGCCCGGATAGAGCCTTATGTCAGAAACCTAAGTGAAATTTATTTCTGTGGCAAATACTTTTATTCCTTTTCTTTAATGAAAGATGAGGGAGACAAGAAGGTGAAATAGAGCAATCTATTAACATATATTTCAGAACCCTCACTCTCTTCCCTGAAAAGTACAAGCAGATGATATCCCTTAATCAAGGAAGAAAAATGGTTTGTGTTTGAGGTGTCACCTTCTACCTAGTTGCATTCCTTTCTCTCTCTAAGCTAGGAGTTAGTGACACTGATGTGCTGCCCCTTTCCTATGTCCAGAAAGGAAGAGGCACTGTTGTGCACCAGGAACTTTTTTCAGTAGACGTAAAGTTGGGTCTCGGGAGAGATCATTCAATTAAAAGAAAAAGAAACGGTCAAGCAAGACAAACAGTATTGTGCTGATTTTAGTCACTAGCTGTGTCCTGAACTATCTGTTGCAGACAGATGGACAGGACTGAGGATAACAAAGATGTCCCAAAATGAAGAACCGAAATCTGAACTTTCAAAATATGTAGTTAGATTTGAAAATGACCAAAGTAAATATCTCAGAAGTCTGAGTGATTTTGGAAGCAGTTGTTTTGTTTTCTTTCTGCTTCGAAAGAGGATTGTTCAGAATCCCACTTTGCAAAGCTATAACATTTAGCCCCGGAAAAAGTGGTCCTTGAGTTTCCTTTAGCTCTTCTTCGTCCTGCGGACAAGAAGTTCATAAAATTTTCATCATCATTTTCCTTCAACAGTCAGCAACAACATTTTACCTTTAACTGGAATACAGAATCCGACAAAGCACGGACACTAACTTTAAAAACTCAAAGAAAAACAGGCTACTGAAAAGGAAAAGCAACAAGAAGGAAAGCATTTCAAAGTTGGAAAGGAAACTCAATCACTCCTCAGGGCGATAAACACCCAGGGTTAAGTCCCTAACTCTTACAAGCCTCAGCTTGAAGTCTTCACAGGTGAGGATAGATACCATATCTCAAGTGAACTCATTCGATTTGTGGATGGTTCTCTTTGTTGGCAAGTTTTTTCTCATTAATCTTAAAAATGTACATTTGTGCAACTCTTATCCATGGCTCTTAGCTCTTCTCCTTAGACTGAAGCAGAGCAAGCTTCGTCCTTCTTCCACATGACTCTCCTTCAAAAACTTGAACATATAAGGATCAATAGCTCTGTTTTCTTGAACACATCCTCACAAGTCATGGTCCCCAAGGGCCTTTCTCATCCTGTTTGCCATCCTGCTTATTAGCGAGCATAATTCTGAGGAAGCCACAAATGAGTTAAACAACATAAGCCTATCTACTTATTCACTTCAGAGTAGAGAGTGCTTTTCGCCTTCTCTATTTTGGAAGCTATACTTTTCTGAATAAGATGCAAAATTACACTAGCTTTTGGGTTCTCAAATAACATCAATAAATCAACTTTAGTTTAGAACTGGCCACGATTCTTATATCTTTTCAGGCAAAATGCTATCTAAACCTATTTCCCCCAACTCATACGTATGAACCTAATTTTGTAACTAATTGTATAATTTGACAGTAATCCTCACTAAATATCATGTTATGAATAGGCTCAGTCCAGTACTCTGACTTCTTGAGAGTTTGCATTTCCTCCATGTAGAAAGTCTGCAATAATTTTAAGTAAATCAACACGTAAATAAGTAAAACATAAAGACCCTAGAGACCAATAAACTCTTCTGAAAGCCTGAAGGATGTGTGCTAAAGTGTAGTGAAAGGAAGAGAAAAAGAGAACGAACTTGCACTTGCATTGCCCAAAGTATTTTCAGATAAGGAGACTCTCTCTAAAAATGGAGAGGAATCCTCTGGAACTTATGTTCCTATCAAAGTTGAGGATAGAGCAGTGGTGTCAAACAGATCCTCCAGCACTGAGTTCTATGGACAGATTTGGGGGACTTTGAAACCTTTGGCTCAGGGTTAGGTGAGATGAACTCCGTGGCAACATTTGAACCCAGGTTTCTCTGGATATCAGGTTAGTTCTATTCACTACGCCATAGTGATCCTCTACTGTGAGATATACTTTAAAAAGTACTAATTTCACTTTACTCTTTCATGGCTCTTTAGACTGCAATTTTACATTCTAATGCTACTGCATGGGATATATATTTTTTTATATTCATGAGTACATATCTACAAATGATTAGACCCAACTTACTTACACTAGACATAAAAATCCTAGTCCTTTCTCAAGATTAAAAAGAGTATGATGTTCACTTCCCCACTCCCAGGGAACCCACAAGTTTTCTTACCAAGAACAGATGGAAATAGTGACTTTAAAATTCCAATTTACCTGTTTCGAATGATTTGTTTCTGTTCTCAATTCCAGGTCCAGAGTTCTGAGAGGGTATTGAAATTCCTGTCTTAGCTCCACTTTTTCACCACGTCGTTCTTTTTTTCTGAACTGGTGACTCATTTTTAGAACTAGCTTTTCTTCAGCGTCTTGCTCAATTTCTTCTTGCTTCCCGGGAACCCTAGATGAAAATTGTCCTTTTTCAATGACAATGCAGTAGAAATAAGGATGAAATACCATTGAATATACTCATCTGGATTTCTAAAGGAAAAGAAGATTAATTTATTGGGAACTCGATCTATGTAGGGAACTCCCTGTCAAGGAACTCCCTCTGTTCATGCAGAGTGGTCCGTGCTCTACACTTTTGAGTTGACCTGTTTCTGTTCCCTATAACACTGAGAATAAACGTAACTTGCACAGGCTCACAAAGTCAGGATGTGTCAGAAACTGATGGAGTTCTTGGGTGCCTGTGCTTGGACACAATTCTAAAATCACGTTTCTCTTTCAAAATCGCATTTCTCCCTAGCCTCAAAACATTATCTCAGGCAGTTTCTCCCCAGTGCAAGAAAACAGCCTGTCACAGCAACAACTATTATCTCCTTACCTGATACAATAGCCAGTTACAACCATAGAATTCAGAAGTTTGAACAGCTGTGTGCTGGCTGAACAGTCTGTGAACATGGCCAGAACGACATTGACTACTCATTGACCCATCATATGTTTCCTCGATTTAGATATAGGAACACTCCCTTACATTTTTCTTGTCCAACAAGATATTCGTGAGACCAATCTGGCATCCGTTAGTCTGTCCTGACCACTAGTGGACTTAGGGATGTTTCAGTCCTAAAACCGCATCTCTATGCAGTTGCCACTCCTCCTTATGCTATTTCCCTGTGAACTCTGCGTATAATACCTGCCAGGTAGATACCAAAATTACATGTTCCTTTAACAAATAACCTCTGCTTAACCATTGCCTAGTCTCACCTTGAGTCATCTGCTTAGCATATTTGGCACATGTTTTCCTATAGACTATCGTATATAAACTTTACCTGTACCCAGCTAGGGTTGCAGTTTCCCTAAGAACCCTTGCTGCTGAAAAGTGTCAGAAAGCTTTACCTTGATGTCAAAAATGTTTGAGTTTGTGAATTCATTCCAGGTGACCTGCCCGTGGTACTCTGGTCTTTGCGTGGCACTTGTTGCCCCTCTGCCAGTTGTCATCAAAATCAGAGGGGACCCATTTTTTTTATCCAGGCTACTGCAGGGCACTTTAATTCTATCAAAACTGTATCATATATTCACTTGGATGCTTTTGTTTCTTGTATTCAATGAAGAGAAATTCCATAAATTGTATGGAGCTGGAACAAAAGATTATTTCCAAATTCCCGAGTTCTGATACATTTCAAAGACGCCGGTGAAAAGTGTAGAGGGGGATGCATATGAAATTACATCCATTTTTCCATTACTATTGATTAGTGAAGTGATTTTTTACTTCATGTTGAAAAAAATGAAACACAGCTACTTGTGTTACAGTTTTCAAAATTCACTACAAATGCATCTCTACCTGATATCCACAGAGTAAAAATGAGTAAGTAGGGCTCATTCATAATACTGTTTGAATGAGGTGGTATTTTGGCCTTCCTAACCTCAAATCCTCTATCACATTTCTTCAACGGTAAGAAAAAAGCTTCCAAGGATTTGTTTAAAATCATGAGTTCCATACCTCGTGCTAAGGAGTTCTCTTTTCCATTCTGCTTTTTGTTGCTCTAAGTCAGACACCATTTGCCTTGTTTCTGATAATTCTTCCCGCAGTCCACAAATCTTGTTTTCTAAACTCTTCACTTTCCTGGTGAGTAATGGACAATGTCCTTTTTTACGTACCACTGATCGATCATATCTAAGTATTGCATCTTCATTTTTCACAAGTTTAATAAAATCTGTACAGAGAAAAACGCAAGTCAATAAAAATATGAGTATTTTAAAATCCGCTGAACCATAGCAGTATACTTAGAATTCAAATACTCTGGCAATGACAAAATCATATCCACGTATAAATCCTCACATATTGCAAAATAATGCGTTGTCAAAAATTTACATTGAAGATGACAATAACCTATTTCTATGTGTGCACTGTAGGCAATGAAACACAATCTCTAAGTGACAAATTAATTGATATAAAAAAATCTGAAAGCTCAGAATTCTTCACAATGAAAGAAAAATATTTGTGAAAAGGAAATATTTTGAGGTGTATTCTGGGTGGGACAAATAAGATTCATCCAAGGGATTATATACTTAATATCTACATAATGAAAATATACTGAATTATTTTAGAAATATAAATATGTTTTGCTTTACATAATTGTATGGAAACACTGTTTCCTCTTTAGAGATTTATAATATCAGTAAGTATGTAATATTCACACATTGAAATATCCATCCTCATTTATTCATTGGCGAAACCTCTGGTAACTTGAAACACCAGAGGAAGGTCAAAAATCGTTCTGAGCACTAAAGAAAATAGCTGCCCCTTTATTCTTGAGAGACATATGGAGTCAAATTGAGACCTAATCCAGAGTTAGAAATGTTCGTTATGTCGTTACAGTTTCAACGAACTTGATTATTGGGTTTTCCTTGGTAACTTCCAATTCTTCATATATTCATTCACTGTTGAACTGAAGTGAGGCAACAAGAGAGAACCCAGTTGCTGGATGTAGCCACACTGGAGTAGAAGCGAAGCTGACACTGAGGGAACTGGTTAGCTCACCGATTCAAAGAAAAGAAGGTACTGAGGCACCGAGAAGTTAAAAGACTTGTTAAGATTCACACAATTGGAACGTGTAAACGGCAGAATCTGAACCTAGCTATTCATGGCATCGTGTCCAATGCACTATCCTCTATGCCATGCTGAGAGAAGAATTATAAAAACTAGGCAGAATATTTACAAGATGTTTGATATTTGGGGCCATTTTATGAAAGATTATCATATTTTGACTATTCTTTTCATGAAAGAGTTCACTCCTTGAGACCTTTATACTCGTAGTCAGTTCAGTCTCTTCAATGGTTCTCCTATTACCAACCAATATTAATAACACAGATTATATAATATAGCACTTAGAGGCTTACAAAATACACCTCCTCCAACAACAATCCTGTGAAGTATGACATTTTATACGTTATGAAACTGAAGTTCCACGTTTAAGTGTGTGCACTACAGACAAAATCAAGGCCCTGTGCAAATGTGCAATATCCTAACTTTCCATATTTAATTCTTACAGGTATATATTGTCCAGAAAAACTGGATTTTTCAGTGTCACTTTTTTACCTTTCTACTCAGAGTTTCCATGGTTGAAAATGCTCATTTCATCTCCCTATTTTCCCATGATCTCTACCTACTGATTTCATACTCATTCTTTAAAAGTCAGCTCAAATGCTACCTTCACACACAGGTTATTTATTTTGTAATGTTGATAGTCTTTCCCCCACTGAACCTCAAACAGCAATATGACTGTGCTTCTCAAACATACATATATATATGCATATGTATGCACACATATATAGTACATATATACGTATATGTACATATACATATATATATGAATATACATATTAATTTTTGAGTTATCTATGTAGGCTATATTCCGTACTAGATTGCACATTGAATGAGGAAACTTATCTAAACTTTGAATATTTAGCACACAATAGGTACTTAGTGATTCTTTGGTGAAGGCCTGCCAGAGATTAAGCTGACCTCTACTTTGCTATGAGAAAATGGGTTAGGACTTCAGTTGTATCTTCTTGCATACACACACATCTTTGGTTTCTGTTGAACATTGTTATTTTCTTAAGAAATTGTAAAACGTTCGTACCATCACAACCAACACTAAGTTGTTCCATCACTAACAAAACATTCTTATAGTTCAAGGCAGGTAAATCATCACCCTCTGTAGCTGTGTCAGAAGACTGAGTGAGGTCATCACAATTGTTTGCATCCATCTGTACTGTGTCCTGTAAAATACATGACAGCAGGGGAAAATTAAAAAAACAAATATTTAAAGAACAACAATGGCTAACATTTCTGTCGCACTTTCAGATTTTCACAAAACTTCGTGGCATTCTCACAACCATTTTGTGAGACAAGCAATATTCATAATCATTTTACAAATGTAAGGTGGCTTGTCCAGTATCATAGACTCAGCTAGGAATCCAAGGATGGATTCAAAATTAGGTCTTATTGACCCTACCTAGTATGCCACCTAACCCATTAGAAGCTACATTATTTAGGAATCTTGTGAAAATTATTATATATATGTATGATATCATGTATGATATCATATAACGTATATAAAATAACGATATATAATCATATATTATTATATCATATGTATAATATATATAATCACATCTTCCTGATTATAAACATTCTTCTTTAATATATAGGGAGAAATGAAGTAAATTCCAGCTTTATCATCAAATTTCTAGCATTCACAATGGACATATTTGACTAGGAGACAATTTCTAAAATTATTCATTTTCAGATTAACTATTCCTATTCGTTGTCACTGAAACATGCATTATTTTCTAAAGTTATTGCAAAAAGCATTGAAAAGTAAACCAAGTTATGAAAGTCTTGCAAGCAAACTAGCATGAAAGGCACTTTGCATAATACAAAATATCAGAAATTGGAATATTATTATTACATACCTGTTCCAGGTCACTTTTATCAAAACTTTCTTGACTTTCCTCTGATGATCCTTTAAATTCCAATTATTGGGTTAAATGGGCATTAATGTTTAAGTAACAGGTGATTTTATTCAGAAGTATTTTTCTCATAGAAATGAAACCTCCCCCTCTTATCAGCAGTGGCAATCAGGACAGCTATAAGTTATCCATTGTATTCTCTTTTCAAGAAAGGAATGAATATAAGAAAATTCGATTTCACTAATCATGCATTCATCAAATTATTCTGTAATCTCAATCAACTGCTGCATTTTAAGTAGCTTGTGAGATGTTCATTTTATACCAAATCACAGGAAGCTGTGAGGATTGATTTATGTATTCATTCCAGATGATATTGTAAAATTTGAAAATTAAAGGTAAACTAATGAACAATGGTCATGTGTGATCATTTTGGTAGTTAGGCCAGGAGTAATCAATCCATTGGGTTACTTGTTTTTCTCAATGATGAAAGAGAAGGAGAGAGGCTTGCTAGCCTTCACGGAATGTGGGGAATATATTATCTGATATCTGCCCTCCTTTTCACTGTCCAAGTAGTAGAGTTATTTATATTCATTTGTCAAACCCTTTTGTCTGCCCTGGATCTAACCTTCTACAGAAACTGCTGATTCCAAGATTAGCAATGGTCTCTAAAGGCTAAATCTGATAGCCTTTATCCTCGTTCTTACTCTTTCTTGACCTTACATGATCGTGATCACATACTGTTCAAGTTCTATGCTTCATGGATAACCTCCTCTGATGCTATTTGTTAGCAACTCTCATGATTTCTTGAGATAGGGTCAGAACACGTCATAGCAGACTATATTCACATTTTGACAATCTTACTAGACTGACGGAACAGGGTATTATTGTCATTATACTTTGCCTCCCTTTCAGAAAAGCATTTGACAAATTCCTACAAGTCATCTTTCTGGGCAGAATAACAAACGCAAGTACAAGAACAGGATAGAGAATTACATAGAAATGGTTGTCAGAATTTCTTGGGAGTTTTTTGGATGATGTGCTTTCTCTGAATCAATATAATAGCCGTGAGAGACAAAGCAATTTTAGATTTCATCAAAATAGAAATCACGTTCAGAGGAAGGGAGATATAAATCCAGCTGACCCCTGCCTTCGTCAGACCACACCTAAATACTGTTCTGTGTTTTGGGCACCATCTTTTGGGACTGGCTCCTGGATCTCTCAGCCTGTATGTCCTCCTGGAGCTTCAAATTCAACATGAACAAGTCTGAACTCATCATTTTCTTTTCTCTCCATTCCAGCTCTTAAATCTACAGTCTTTAATACTTTTTATCTTTGGTAAACGCATGCCATCTTCTCAGGAATATGGGCCCGTATCTTTGATACTCCTCTCATCCATACATGTATGTGTGTGTATGAAGAAACATACACATGCAAAAGCTGCTAAGTCCCTGTTGATTCTACCTCCATCACATCTGTCATCCTCTCCCTTTTCATCAGTATCAAAGAACCCCCATTTCACGAACTCCTCAACTTTTACCTGGATTTTTGCCATAGCTTACTAAGCAGTCTTCATATTTCTGAATTCTACCTTCTCTGCTTCCTTCTACACAAAGTCATCAAGTAATCTCTTTAAGACCCTGAACTGGCCATTCTCTTGCTCTCAATCCTTCTGTGGTACCTTATTGCTGCAGTTCTCGGGGCTATGAAACCTTTCTTCCACAACCAATACCCTTTCTCCTGATCTCTCACCCCTCAATTTTCCTGGAGCAGTGTAATTCTTCTCCCTTACCTTCCATACTACTGACATTTTAACACAGTTTGTACGTTGTACCCCTTCAGAGAAAGTAAATTTCTTGAGGCAAAAAAACTGTTTGTTTTTATCTTTCCATCGTCCAATAAAGCAGCAAGAATGTGATATTCACATGATAAATAATCGTTCCTTAATAAATACTAACTTGAATTGCGATAATACATACATAACTCAATTTATGTGGCTTTGGGAAATGTAGAAAGGAGGCAGCAAGTACAAAAATGCCACTTGAAATACGGTACTCATAACACAACAGCAAAAACTGAAAACTGCAGGGCACATCTCCTATTAGGTGTGATTTTTTGAAAATAAAAATCACTTAATCTCCTACTTGTAAAAAAGGGGAAAATGAGACAATACCGTCAATATCATCTGAGTCATCTAAGTTCCTTTCTTCCACTAAATCTGTAAGATAAGTAGGGAGAAATGGAAGGAAAAAAGGATATGAATATTTACGTTTTTAAAAATATACTTTCTTTCTTCCTAAATTATAGAATTAGGACACTTACATGACTTTCGTTTTTCCTGAACTCCATTTCCCAGATTATCATTCGTGTAATAAACATGCTTTTCTGTAGTGGGTTGAATGGACTATGAAACCAATAAGAAGAAGATAGTTATATTGAAAGCTTTGAATAAATATCAGATGTAAATTAACAGTATCATTTTTATTACCTTCACATTTTGATGTCTCTCAAGAGAATCTGAAAGAAAAAGAATGAAAGGTTTATCAACAAGTGTATTTCAGCAATATAATACCATCACAACTTCCCACAAAACGAATAGCCTTGTTGGATACCCTTATGTGAATTAAAGAATGAAAGCCATAATTTGGTGTACTTCCGGTTATGGCGTTTGCATCACAGCAATTAGAATCAATTATCAGTTCTTGAAATAAAACAAGAATATAGTGTTAACACAACATGCAACGCACATTTCAAGTAGACCCTACTTCAAGGGTTTTACATATTTGTATATGGAGCAGTACATAACATGCTCCACAGTGACACATGTAAAGGTGATTCTTTTGAAGGGATGGATACTCAAGATTCCCAGGGGGCTCTTATGAAGTTGATGCTGCAACACAGCATCATATCTTCCAAACAATGGCAGTGATTGATGCAATTATATCACAAGGGACCCCAGTGTGGATGATTCCTTAATTAGTTGTATAATTTGGAAATTCGCGTAATATGTAAGCAGTCACAATAAGGTACTTTCAAACAACGTATAAATGATATTCTTATCTCAGAAATAAAGAGCTAGAATTATGTTTTGAATACATCCACTTCGATGCACACTTGTAGAATAACAGTTAATAATACAGTTTCATTTCTTTCCTTACCAGTGCTGCCTACTGGCATCTCTACACCTCTGGTATCCATTAATTTATCAGTCTTAAAAGGTTTTTCTTTACTCATGACGGAAAGTGCCGTCCACAGCCAGAGAAAGTACTAAGGAGTGTGAATTCAGAGTCAAGCAGACAATTTTCCTTTCGTTTTATTTTCTTTGTCATGGCTCTTCCCATTCACTCCAGTTCTTCTATATAACATGACTAATGTGAAAAAACGTTTGATAGGAAAATACATGTACAGCCTATATCTGATTGCAGAATGTCTTGAGGAGGGGGAAAGGGAAGGAGGGGGAGAAAATGTAAAATTAATGGAAGTGTATGTTCAAAACTATAAAAATATAAAAGCTACTTTTTAAGTTTAGTTTATCCATATAGGAAAGAACGTATATAAAATATTTTTAAGACATGATGGAAAAACTTTTGCCATTTGGAGAGTTATTTCAAGAAAGAAAAATGGTTTTAGTCATCTCCTTTAGTAATTCAAAGTTATTAATATATAAACACCCTTTCCACATATGTATTTTACCATTAATGAAAAAGAAAGCTATGTACATGTTGGAGATATATCTCAGAAATCAAAATTTGAAGCTTTGAAACTATTGTATACTTTTAAAATATCATTTGTTTTCAGTATTCAACAGTCATTTCCATATATCTTAGATTCCCCCCTCCCTGTAACCCCGTATGTCCCCATGTCCATGCTGAGACAGCATACCGTTTGTTATAGATTCTACACTTACATTCCAATTCAATATATTTTCACCTTGGTCATGTTACATAGAAGAGTTAAAACGAATGAGAGAAATCCTAAAACAAATCAAAACAGAATATAAAAGAAAATGATCTGCTTCATTATGTGATGAAATTTCGTAGTTCTTTCCCTGCATGTGGAAGGCATTTTGCCTTAAGAGACCACTGGAAATTATGTACATCCCTGCATTGCAATGAAGTGCTACGCCTAGCAGAAAAATTCCTCCCATATAGCGGTTGTTGCTGTGTACAAAGGTCTCCTGGTTCTCTTCCTTTCACTCACAATCTTTTCACATTACTATTTCCAGGCCTCTCATTAATCTTCCTGTTCATCATTTCTTATAGCAAAACAGTATTCCATTACATTCCTGTGCCACACTTTATTCAGCTATTCCTTAAATGATATGCATCCCGTAGAGTTTCAGGTTTTGGCCACCCAAAGGAGAGCTGCTATAAATATTTTTGTACATTTGGGACTCTTTCTCATTTTTGTGATCTCTTGGGGATACAGTGTTAGAAGCGGTAGTTCTAGGTCAAGGGCTGTGCACATTTTTTAGCTCTCTGGACATAGTTCCAAAATGTTCTCCAGAATGGTTGGATCAGGTCCCAGCTCCACCCACAAGAGATTAGTGTTCCAACTCTCCCACATCTTCTCCAACATGCATCATCTTCCTATTTTCTCATGTTACCCAACCTGATGGCTGTGATGTGGTATCTCAGAGTTGGTTTGAATTGCATCTCTCTAATCAAAAGTTCTTGAGAGCTTTTTTTATATCACTCTAGACAGCTTTTATTTCTTCCTCTGAAAACTGCCTATTCATAACCTTTGACCGGTAATGGGCTGGGGATTGACTTCTATTCTTGTACATTTGACTCACTTCTCCATCTATTTTAGAAATGAGGCCTTTATCACAGACGCTAATTGCAAAAATTGTTTCCCAGGTTTCTGCTTTCCTCCTAATCTTCGTTGCATTGGGTTTGGTTGTAGAAAGCTTTTCAGTTTAATGGAATCAACATTTTCCATTTTGAATTTCATAATGCTTTCCACCTCCTGTTTAGTCAAAAATTCTTCCCTTCTTCATAAATCTGAAAAATAGATTATTCCTTGCTCCATTAATTTATTTATAGTATCAATCCTTATTCCTATAGCATGTATCCATTTGGAATTTATTCCTGTGTACGGTTTTGGGCAATGTTCTAACCCTAGTTTCCACCACAATGTTATCCAGTTGTCACAGCAATTATTGTCAAGTAGTGAGTCCTTATCCCAGGAAACTGGGTTCCTTGGCTTTCTCGAAGTGTAGATTGCTATATTCTTTGACCACTGCGTCGGAAGGACGTAAGCTATACGACCGGTCTGCCCTTCTGTTTCTTGGCCCGTATCAAGAGGTTTTAATGATTGTTGCTTTATAATGAAATTTGGGATCTGGTAGATCAAGGTCACCTTCCCTGGTATTTCTCTTCATTAGTTCGCTTGACATTCTGGGCCTTTTTCTCTTCCCGACGAATTTTGATCTTATTTTGTCTAGCTATAGAAAATAATTATCTGATAATTTGATTGTTATGGCACTGAATAAGTAAATTAACTTAGGTAGAATTGTCACGTTTTTTTAACATTGGCTTGGCCTAGCCATGAGCAACTAGTGTTTTTCCGCTTTCTTAGACCTGTCTTTATTTGTGCAAAAACGGTTTTGTAATTGTATTCAGATAATCCCTGGATTTCTCTTGGCAGGTAGACTCCTAAATATTTTATAGTGTCTAACCTAGCTTTACAAGGAATTGTTCTTTCTATCTCTTGCTCTTGAGCTTTGTTAATAATATATAGAAATGCAGAAGATCTGTTCATTTTGCAACCTGAAACTTTGCCAAGTTGTTTATGATTTATCATTTCAAGTAGTTTTTTACTAGAGCCTCTGGCATTCTCTAAGTATATCATCATATCATTTGCAAAGTGAGATAGCTTAGTTTCTTCTTTGCCTATTCTAATTCCATCCTTTTCTTTTTCTTCTCCTATTGCTACCACTAATATTTCTAGTACCATATTGTATAACATGGGTGATAATGGACATCCTTGTTTCACCCCTGGTCTTCTTGCAAGTACATCTAGCTTATCTCCCTTGCATATGATGCTTGCTGAAGGTTTTCGGTAGATACTGCTTATTGTTTTATTATTTTATGGGAAGTTCCATCTACTCCTATGCTCTCCAGTCTTTTCAATAGGAATGGGTGTTGTATATTGTCCAAGGATTTTCTGCATCTTTTGAGATAATCATGTGGTTTCTGTTAGTTTTTGACATGATCAATAATGTTAATAGTTTTCCTAATAATGAACCATTCTTTTCAAGGTAAGTTGCTGTATTTTTTTTTTTTGCTAAAATCTTTTTTAAAATTTTTGCACCAATATTCATTAGAGAAATTGGTCCAGGATTTCCTTTTTCTGTTTTGGCCCTTCCTGGTTTAGGTATCACAACGATATTTGCATCATAAAACGACTTTGAGAGGACTCCTTTGCCAATTTTCCCAAATACTCGATATAATATTGGAAGTAACTGTTCCTTAAATGTGTGATAGAATTCAATTGTTAATCCATCCAAACTTGGAGATTTTTTCCTAGGGAGTTCATGGATGGCTTGTTCAATTTCTTTTTTCCGAGACAGGGTTATGTAACTACTCAACTTCCTCTTTTGTTAATCTGGGCAATTCACATTTTTTAAAATAGTCATCCATCTCCTTTAGATTGTCGAATTTATGGGCATACAGTTGGGCAAAGTAATTTCTAGTTAATGTTTTAATTTCCGGCTCATTGTAGGTGACTTCAACCCTTTTCATCTTTGATAGTGTAATTTGCTTTTCTTCTTTGGTTTTGTTTTGTTTTTTTTATCAAATGGCTCAAAGGTTTCTCAATTTTGTGGTTTTTCATAAAACCAACTTAAAGTTTCATTTATGACTTCAATAGTTTTCTTAATTTCCATTTTATTAATCTCTCTTCTGGTTTTCAGTCTTTCTGATTGGGGATTTACTTGGGGATTTTCAATTTTTTCTTGTTCTGGCTTTTTCACCTGCATGCCCAATTCGTTCATGTCCTTAGAGGAAGAAATTTTACATCTTTAAATTCCTACATCAGCCATTGTCTATTTTGAAATATTAAATGACTTTACTATATATCAGTCCAAAAACGTCTTAAGATGTTGTTTAATATACAAAACTATATAATTACCTTTACTATTCATCAGTCCACAATATATTACTAAATTCAAAGCTTTTTTTTTATCAGGGATTTCTTGTTTATTAAGTATTTACAATTAGTTTGACAAGAGGAATTGGTTGCATCAATGAACATATGCAAAACTTTTTATTAACTTTGGGAATTTTCAATTATTGATATATATGTATATGTACACGTATACATAGATACACACACATACATAAATATGTATGTATGTATAGTCAAAGTCAGGTCCTCTGGTCCGCTGAAATATGGGGCCGTGCTCTAGAGCCCTTCTGGAGGGGAGCACAAAGGTAAATGCATCAAGAAACAGGTACTACTGTGCAAGTTTTTGTATATAGGATTATTGTTGCACCTTTGATTGTGATATTGCCTACGTGAAAATTAATATATCCCTTCACCTTTCAGTGCTCAAGTCAATTCTCTGCCACCCGAAGTTTCACAGAAGGTGCTAACCTGCTCTTGCAGAAGGAGATAATTCATGCCAACGGAAATACAAGTCTTGTCTTTATCACCAAAAAGAATTGTGTGATATGGGCTTGTATCCTGAGGCAGACATTTATATAACCCACTCATTAAACTGAAATTCATCTCATTGTTTCCTAAAGCTAAGGACAAGAAGAGAAAAGTAATTAACAAGAGCACTGGATTTCTTAATTCAACACAATACCTGGCAGAGCCAGGACTAGATCACTTAGTCCTAAATCCTGCCTGTCTTATCTAGCTACACTACAGCACTGTCTGACTTGGGAAGGACAACTTTTACTTGTCAGCATTTCCAATTTGTATTACCCATGAAGAGTTGTGCAACAAGATGACATTACTCAATTAAAGTAATGGCTTCATGAAAACAAAACTGAATATCAATCATCAGGGAGAGAGAGAAAAAAGACTTTTGGATTGCAATGTTTTGGGATAATTTGTGACTTTGCTACCATAACCCTGAATTAAAATATCAAAGAAATGAGAATTACTGATTAGGGAATGCTCCACCCCAGAATACAATAATTTGTCAAAATGCCAGAAAACCAGAAAATTTCGAATTTCTCTGACAAATAATTTGGGCTTATTCTCAATGTGAACAAAAGAAAACAAGAAATAATTACAAGGAAGGAAGATGTTGCTTCAGGGAACGAAAAATGACTACCAGGCCCCAGGATCGGAACTCTATCACACTCATACTTCATGATAAGAGCCTGGTTTCCTTTGCCAATATGATTTATAAGAAAATGTGTACGCAAAGGGTTCACTACTAATAAAACTCAAGAAAATATGTCCTCACTTTATTACTACTCTCATCTTCCCCTCAAAACAATGAAGATTTGAGGTTCATGGTCACAGCTCAGTGACTCCTCAAGTTCAAAAAAGTCATCACCAATTTTGTCTAATGCTGCATGAAGCTATGCTGTACTGCCACACTCGTGTATCAGATAACAAATTTTACTAATTCTTGGATGAACATAAATGAGATAGAACAAATAAATGTCTTATGGTACAGAATGAGTATTTCAAGGAAAGCATACATATTTAATAAAAATATATTTAAAAAAAGAAATTTTTTTCTTCCTATTCCTATCCCTAGTTGTTTGAAGCTTTTAAAATTCTAACCTTACTATGGTTGCGCTTACACTCTGATTTGGGTTTCTATAGAAAATGATTCTGGTTATTATATATTTCATAAAGTCAGTGTCTGCATTCAGATATCTGTCACAAACCTACTTATGAATAGTTCTATCAGTAACAATCCTTTCAGTTTTCCCTATATTTATTTCCGTCTTGTAGACTATAAATTTTCTTGTTTGATGAAATTCATAGACATTCCACCTTCATTGAGTTTCCTAAGTACAATTATTTTTATTACAATTTGATTTGGAATTTCAAAAAATTTGATTAAATTTCTTTCTCTAGATAACATAATAGAAATTGAGGAATACAACTTGACATTTTTAATCTTAAAAGTTCATTCTATTTGCATGTATGTAGCTAGAGATATACTATTTTACAAACGAAGAAAACGAAGAAAAATGAAGTTCATTCATCACCTGACAAGCTATAAGCAAGGAATGTTTTCTGAAAAGGATGTGATTTTAGACTGTACTAGATATACTTAAAATTAAATACTGTTTCTTGTGCCATTGTGATTTCTTATTTCTTTTAAGGAACGATTTACATAGCTCATCTCTTTCAGATCTGTAGTGTAATATGCGCATGATCACACTTTCTTTGGAGCTCTGTTGGCATGAGCAAGGCATCTAAGCTAACTGCTCCTTAGTTTCATCACCATTCAAATGGAAGTAAACAGAATACCCACACTGCTTTTCTCACAAGGTAAAGGGTAAATTGATTTGAAACAGAAAACTCATAAATACGGGATGAAGTTATTATTGCAAGCCCAGGTCATTGAGATTCCCAATGGCCCAGCTGGCAGGATTCAATATTAGGCAACCACTCAGAAAAATCTCTTCTCTTTGAAAGTTTAACGGCCTGAATCAGGAGATTGGAAGTGTTCCTAGGATGATGTTGGAAGTGGGCACATGTGCAAATATCTACCAAAAATCTAGGAACATATATGTATTACCTTTCAAACCTTTGTCCCCTGTTCCCCCTAACTTCTGTGTCTTTTGCATCCTCTTTGGTATCTCTGAACTGAAAGCTTTATGAACATTTAGAAATGTTGGAAACGTTTAAAATGTATCCATTTCCAAAGCTTGGATAAGTGATTTTCATAGACTTCCAAAAAGGAAGAAGGCTTTGCTCTCCAGCTGTTTTACCGTTCTGCCTTTATATGTCCAAATATTAGATGAGCCCATCTGTGTCGGTGTGCCTCTGTGTGTGAACATGCTACAGTTACAGGAGACGTTTACGTACTTATTTTTCCCATGTTTTAGCATCAAAAATAACTAATATCACTACATATAATACATGTGAAATATGTTCAAAATTTTTCACATGATTTCATTAATTACATTTAGAACAATGGAGAAATCTGATAATTGTTATTGTAACTTGCTTAAAGAAATTTTTGGAGAAAGCAGACATTAATAACACAAAATACCTTGAGGCTGTTTTGTTCAGGATAATCAACCTACAAGGATAATTAAGTAAATAACCAAAAATAGACCAATTCCTACCCTTTAAAAGTATAAAATGGAAATAGAACATATATACATATATTTATATACGTAAATATTTAATATATATGAAATTAAAGATTGCTCTTTCATTATTTTTTAAAATTAGCTATTTTTTTTAATTTGTCACTCTTACCTTCCTGATCGTTGGCAGGTCCAGTCACGGTAAATCTGGAATCAGCAGCCCTTTCCAAACTGCTGATTTGGAGTGAAAGGGGCTGATTAAGTGCCTTCTGTTGTCCATATTGATAAATTAGTTCGTAATGACTATGTACAAAGTAAAAGATAAAACAAAATATTTCTACATCAACCAAGATAAAATTATACGTACCGGGTCTCTGCATACCTTAGACTTTAATAATCAGATTATCAGCAAAATTGTTGTTATTCTTTTGATAAAGTCTGTAGGGTATAGCTAATTATTCAGCCTAAACCTAGTATACATGTACTCAGAGTCACAGTAATAGAGAAGTATAGATTCAGAGCTTTAGATCATCTACTCCAAACACTTTATTTTCTAGATTAAGTAACTGAGTTCCAGAAAAGGTTAACAGTTCTCCAGGGTGATCCATAAAGTGAGAGGCATCATTTTTCCTCAGGTCCTCTGATTCCAATTAGAGCACTCTTTCCCCTGACCAAACTGCCTCATTGTAAATTTTGATGTTGATTATTATATTTATTACTTATTCTCTTTAGCTGTCACTCACTTTCAGGTGTCCAACATATCATGTGGCTTTTCCTAAAACTAACTTTAAATTTACTATAACTGGAGGTATCAGCAAAGATTAAGAAACAAACAGGAAAAAAAAACCGTGTCTTTAAAGCAGACTTTATAAATAAATTTTTGTGAAGTGAACTTTTGGGATGATCAAATACTAAAATGTATGGAAAACATTGGAAAACCTTATAGAACTATAAAAATGGCACCTATCATCCTCGTTATCCTTACTTCTGAAAAATCTGATCTCACATACCCTGACTCTACTTTGTAACTCGTCTCATGCTTATGTCCTCCTGAACTTGGATAACCGAAATTGGCCTTTGGACCAACTTCTTCACAGTGCCTTGAAGTATGCTTGCCAGATGCTTGCCATATTATGCAACTATGAAAGTCCCAGACAGTCTCCTTTGTATAGAGGAGAAATGATTTTAAATGCAATTCCATACAAATTATTAGAATTAAAACGTTGATACTTACATGGAATGACCACTGAAAGCAGCATGTTCCTCAGCTGTCTGTCCAAATGCATCTCGGCAAGAGAGATCAATATCATATTGAAGAAGAAGACTGACTACACCTGTTGGTTTACAACGGGCAGCAATCATCAGGGCTGTTCTAGAATAACAAAGAAACCATCGACATTTCAGAATTTAAAGGAGTCACACGTAATTAGATTTCTCTCGATATGTTGCAACAAGAGGATATCTCATATATGAGGTTATACGCATGTGCAACATGAATACTTCGTGAGGGATGAGTACTTTTTGTGCTTATATGCAGCATGAAAAATGGCAGTTAGGAAAAGAAGGAAAGACAGGATTGAGAGGGGTATTTTTTGTCCTCTTAGAGTTCTAGCAGGAACTGTCCAATTCAAGATTTTCATGACAACAAGAAGGTAGTGCATCAGAGTAACTTGTGTACAAAAGTGAAGAACTTTCAAGGGAGCCTACACCAAGTTTCCACTTGTTTACTAGCCTTGAAAGGAAAGTGGAGGCTCTTTGAAAGTAATGTTTATGGACAAGCTCATGTAACTGAAGAAAGGTTCATCACCAGATAGCTAGGACCATTGGATTTCAGGAAGGCCCATTAACCCATGAAGGCAGTTGATAAAGAGTTAGTGTGATTACAAGCTGCACTAGTAGAGAAAATATCCAAAATCGTGAAAACAGAGATCTTTTGAAGTTCCGAGTTTGTGTTATGTTGAATAATTCACTGTCTTTCTGCCTAAGGCAGTATTGTAGGTATATCAGTAATGTCACGTAGAGGTGTGCTGTTCCTTGATTACTTCGTGATAACTCATGGGGCAGCGAGGTGGTGCAGTGCATAGAGCACGAGTGCAGGAGTCAGGAGGACCTGAGCTCAAATCTCACCTCAGATACTTGACACTCACTAGGTGTGTGACCTTGGCCTAGTCACTTAACCCTAATTGTCTCATCCTGGGTCATCTCCAGTCATCCTGATGAATATCTGGTCACTGGATTCAGATGGTTCTGGAGGAGATGTGAGGCTGGCAACCTGCACAGCCCTCCCTCGCTCAAAATAAAGTCAATTGCAAGTCATGGCAGTATTGCCCTGATGGCATGGTCTTCCTCTGCAAGGAAGGGTGAACACTCACGCAGTGATAACCGATATAGGCTAACTCTGTGGAAGGTGGAAGTAGTGTCAAAAATATCCATGTAATGTAAATATATTATATAGGGAAATTATGGATATTTTAAGGTATATTCAAGTGTTAATAAACTCTTTATGGCAGGTAGAAATGTTGATTCTGTTTAAATGTTTTTCTCTGATCCAAAATCTCAATACCAAACATAGCAAAAGGAACGAGTACAATATATTTGGGGGTGGCGCGGAATAAAGGATTATGGGAAAGATTGAAACTGATGGAGTTATGAAATATAGTATTAGCTCTTAATATTATCCTATCTTTTAAAATATTAGGTTTGTTTTTTAAAAGATTATTTTTAGTTTTGCGATCCAAGATGATGGAGTAAGCAGTAAATCGCCATAACTCTCCAATATTCACCTCGAAACAACCATAAAATACTGCCCTCAAACAAATCCTGCCACAGCAGAACCATCAAAGGTATAGGGTGAAACAATCTTAGAGCCCCCAAACCTTGGAAGATTGACAGGGAAGTTCTTTCTCACTTAGGTAAAAGGGAGCATACTCCAGGACAGGAAGTGTCCCAACAGGGCAGCAGCAAGCCTCATCTCAACAAAGCAATGGTAGATTCGGAGTCCCAGTATAGGGAGTGGGCAGACTCCAGTTCTAAGAACTGACATGCCTCAGAATAGACTCAGCCAAACAGGTAGGGTCTATCCCTACAGGTGATTAAGGAAACAGGCAGCCACCAATGGTTACAATGCCAAGAACTTCAGGGTACATCTAGGGAAACTCAAGAACACTCCACCAGTCGTAGCACATGACAAACATCAGCAGTAGAACTCCGGGACAGCATCAGGTAAGCTGCCAGAACCCTACTATCTGCAGCAGTGCCTTTCATTCCCACTCCCATCCCCCGAGCAAACCACCGTAAAAGAGGGCTCCCACACGAGTCAGCAAAACATTGCAGCACCAGGTAAACAGCCAGGACCTGGAGACCCTGCTACAAAATTCTGAAACAGTGCCCTTTCCACATTGTGAGCAGAGCTCAAATTGAAAAGAAAGGGGAAAAAAAGACGAGCAAAAAGTCATTGGAAAAAATGACCATAGGAAGTTATTGTGGCCACAAAGAATGTGGAGGAAAAAAATTCAGAGAAGGAGAATGACGCCAAAACACGTATAGGCAAAATCGCAAAGCAAAAAGAGAAGTGAGCTCAATCCCAGAGAGAGCTCATGGAAGAGCTCAGAAAGGAAATTAAAATCATATAAGAGAGGTAGAAGGAAAAGTGTGCAAAGAATTGAGCGATGAAAGAGAATTGTGACAATATAAAATACTTGGGAATCTCTCTTCCAATACAAACCAACCAACAATGAACACAATTACAAAACGTTTTTCACTCAAATCAAGTCAGATCTGAATAATCTAAAAAATATCAGTTATTCATTGGTAGGCCAAGTTAATATGATACAAATGACAATTCTACCAAAAGTAATATCTTACTCAGTGCCATACCAATCAAACTACCAAAATTATTGTATAGAAATTAAAAAATAAAATTCATCGGGATGAACAAAAGGTCCAGAATACCAAGGGAATTAATCAAAAATAATACAAGTGAAGGTGATCTATCTCTACCATATATAAAATTCTATTGTATAAATCGACAATCATCAAAGCCACTTGGGACAGGCTGAGAAACAGAGTGTAGGATTAGTGGAATATGTTTGGTATCAAAGAACCAGGGTCAATGACTACAGTAATCTTCTATATGAGAAATCCAAAGATTCCAGCTTCTGAATTCACTAGTTGACAAAAAATGCTGAGAAAACCGGGGGAAAAAGTCTCATGACAGAAAATGTTATTCACATCCAGAGAAACAATTATGGAGTCTGAATGGAGGTGGAAGCATACTATTTTCTCTCCCTTTTGGTTTTTTGTTTTTTCTGTCTTCAGATTTTCCTCTTTTATTCTGCTACTTCTGTCAAACATGAGCAGTGTAGAAATAGGTTGAATATGATTGTACATGTACAGCCTATATCAGTTTGCATAACATCCTGGGAAAGGGGGAGGCCCAGGAAGAAGAGCAATTTGAACTCAAAATTTGAAAACTGCAAAAAATTGAAAAGTAAAAATAAATAAATTTTAAAAGAATAAAAGAGAGAAAATGTGACAATGTAAGTGCTTCCATCGTCCTCAAATATTAAAAGAACCAGGAGAAGGCTTCAATGCCTTTCTTGGATCCTCTATGTGGAATTTCTGGTATTAGGACAAAAATCCTGTAGCATAAGAAAGTATGGAAGGACTAAAATCTCAGCCAGTGGCATAAATATTCACAGTGATAAGGTCACAGGATCATGAAAGTCAGTCATCTTATTATTGTATTGATTTGTATTTGTCAGTGCACATATCCTTAAGAACAATGAAAGGAAGAAGAAGGAAAAATTACACACATCAATTCTCATGATTGACATGAAGATTATTTCATGTAGAGAATCAATTGCATCACGAGTACACAAAACAGCTATGTGATGATCTTAAGTCATTGAAAATCAAACAATGAAACCTGAGAAAATAAATCACTAATTGATGGTGGATGGCATGCCCACATGAATGGCTTTCTCTGCTGCAGAAGCATAAATAGTAGCCCTTTTCATAATTGATGTTTGTGCACATTGTCACCCTTTCTCAGTGATGAACAATTTCAATTATTGTTGCTCACTAAGAGTTCCCTGATTGAAGTTGTTCTTATTCCTCTAATAACAGTTACCTCTTTTTTTCTTGGAAGCTTTAATTACCGTACCTGTCAAGCCTATCCGATGTATTCACATTTGCTCCATTCTTTAAGAAAAGATCTACCATATCTCGGTTATTTTCTTTAACTGCAAGCAAAAGTGGTGTGCAGCCTTCCTGCAAAATCATATTAAAGATCAAGTTAAGGTATGCAAGAATTGTTTATATGATAGAATTCAGTTGAAGGCATGTTGTGAACATCCTGTGAACTTGCTAATGACATGCTAAGGAAGTAGGCTACAATGGAACTCTGGAATGAGAAGAGCAGGGCATAAATCCAGCTTCTGTTAGTTAATTTCCATGTGACCGTAAGTAAATTATTTCACTTCTTTGGGCCTTAATTTCCTCACATGTAAAATGAGGGAATGAAGTTAGATAGCCTCTGGGATTGCTTCCAGTTATTAATTTGTGATCAGGACGTAGAAAACCAGGATGTGTAAGAGATTTTCCTAATCTTTTAGGGGTACCTTCCTTTCCTCTGTCTTCATGTCATGATCAATGATCGTTCTGCGTGCAGTCACCCTTATTTCCCCAGTACTTGGCCAAGCTACAACTAAGTTCTGGTCAGTTTTCAAGTTGCCTAGTTCTCTTCATCCTTTCCCTTGAAGTGTGTTACAACCAGCCTCAAAACTCAAGAAAATCTTGCCTTAAGGTGGCTGAACCTTGAAGAAAGTCATTCTCTTGATATTTTCCCTCCCTTCACAACCCTCCTAATGTATATTTTGATTTTTATTTTCTTTCTTGAGCAGCAGTGACGAGGAGTCAAACCTTTTCTTAAAAATCAGGAGATACTCAATAAGTCTAGAAAGGAAACGGCATAGCGTGTAGGAAATAGAAAAAAAAAACACACCTACATACACTTAAGAATTTGTTCTTGTAAAATGTCTGTCTGCAGTTTTATGCTGAACAAATTTTTAACAGAATATTTTTTAAAACATTATGACATTTCTTCTTGACCAATTAACATTGTACTATCATAGGTAAAGGTTTATATGTAAAGTATTGCAGACAGATATTTGATGGAACCTTTGAATTCTGGGTACCAGACCTAATATAGCATGCAAAGAAAATTCTAGAGAGATAGATGTGGTGGACTGAATGGAGAGCCAAACTCAAAATCAGTGAAACAGAGATTCAAGGCCTGCTGCTGAGACACTTAGAGTGGCTAGGTGAGCCTGGGAAGTCACTTCACATTTCACCATTACAAACCATTCCCTAAGTCACGTTTTCATAACTTTTTGTGTGTGTGTGTCATGCACCCCTTTCCAGAATAATGCTTTTAAATACCTAAAATACAGAGAATGCAAAGGAAGCCAATAACATTGAAAGAACTATAAAATAAATGGTGATTTTTTTTGAAATTAATGGATCCCAGGTTAACAACCCTACTCGAAGATTAAATCTTAGAACAGGCCCTGGTCCAAAGCAGTCGAGGGAAGTTCCTCATTAAGAGTTCCGTTGTGAATGGAGTCTCCTCCCCGTTTTGCCTGGCCATCAGAAAATTCCCAAGGCCAATGAACTTTGACTAGAGATGGATTTTAAGATACTTGCATTAAAGAAATGCTTCCAAGAATATAATGTGCATTGGAAAATACCTGATTTACACATTTGATCTCAGAAAATATTTTCTCACACAAGAGGTAGACTTCTACCTTGTTTTTTGCTTCCATGTCTATTGTATGTCTAAGCAGCTTTGCTGCTATGGCTGTGTTAAGTCCAGAGGCAGCATAGTGAAGTGCAGTGTTGTCATGGGTATCCATCAGAGCAGGGTCTGCACCATAATCCAGCAGGATCCTTGCACACTCCTCCTGCTGACACTGTACTGCCTGTGAATGGAATGTAGAGAAAGAGACAATCAATACTCTAAAAAGTATTTAGTATACTAAAACATCATTAGTGATATTTAAATAATTTAGTAAAGCACATTTTCTTATTCCAAAGGCATTCTATAGACCAGCAAGGTTAACTAGGGCATACCTTCATTAAAGATGTCTGATAGTTCTTGTCACGCAGGTTTATTTTGCATTTTCTCTCTACTAAGAGAGACACAACATCTGGATGGCCATTTGCAGAAGCCAGGTGTAGAGGTGTGCTATGAAAATGAGAGCTAAGTCAATGCTTGGTAATTACGAAAATCAAAATTGTACTCTTGTTAGGTACTATACTTGTAACATAAAATGCATTATTGTTACTCCGCCTGAAATCGAAATCGCTGCCCAAATAAATATAAGTGGCCACCCTTCTCACCCGAGGACATCTACAATGTGCATTAGTTCTTCTGACCGGATATGATGAACAAAAACGTCTGGGAAATAAATAGCAGACTCAGAAGAACATTTCACTGGAAGAGAGCAGCATTTGCTCCCACCACGTCACTGAGAAAGAGTAAGTCAGCTGGAAGCAGACTACAAGTAAAAGGAAGGAGTTTCCCCTCCATTAAAAATGGGCAGGCAGGAGGGTCAGGGGTCACCAGCACTCAGAACTTGGGATCCAATCTCCAGGAGGCAGAGCCTGCGCCTGCTCTGGCCCAGGTGCTCAAAGGACAAGTTTTCCAAGGATTAGCCAAGGCACATGCAGACTCGTGGAGGGAGGGTGGAGGAGGGGGTGTCTTACACTGTTCCTGGGGGGGGGCCATCCCTTCTCTCACCCCCAGCGCCCTCTCACCGCTTCTCTTTATCCAGATCGTCCACGTGTGCCTGGCCCAGCAGCAGCAGGTGCTGCACCCTGGCCACATCCCCGAAGGAGGCAGCTTTATGGATCTTCCCGAGGTCCTTCATTCTGATGACATAACCGGCACCTGGGACCAAGGGTCGGACCTCGCTGTCTCTCCTGGGAGAGGAGGAGCCAGATGGAGACCGCTCTCTCCTTCTCAAGATTTTGAAAATCTTCCTCATCCTGAGGGCGGGCTTCAGAGATGGTCTGGAGAACTCACTTGGAGACCCTCAGCCTTCTCCGGGAGCTCGCTTACTCTCCAAAACACTTCGATAGTCAGAGACTCCAAGGAAACTGCGTCCAAACAGGGCAACAGTTAGAAAGGAATCGATCCTGGAGATGCTTGGAGCCCTAGCAACGCCTCGAGGGAGACCGAAGTGCGCGTGAGCTTGACAGACGCTCAAGGCATGCGCACGCGCCCAACGGGAAAGATTAAGCCTGCACGAGTGCTCACGTGCCAGGTCCATTAACTCTCTGCTGGAAGGCTCCAAAGGTCATGATCGCGAGGGTGGCTGGGCCCAAGGCTGGCTGCTTCCCCTGCTAGAGGTTCTGCCGGGTCTCGCGCTGGGACAGGATGCATAGGGGCGGGGCTGTGAAGGGGTGGAGGAGACCTAATGGGAAAGCTGGAGCAGCTGGATTCAGAGGACTTGGATTCGAATGTCGAACTCCGGACTGGCTCTGTTGTTTCACTTGGGAAAGCACCTCCTCTCCCAGCCTCAGTTTCTGCGTCTGTAAAAGGAAGAGGTGATTCTCCATAGCCCGCCAAGGGTCTACAAGGCTTTAAGAATTCGTTGACGCCCCGACTGAAAACGAGTAGCATGTTACTACTCTGATGTCTGGTAGCCTAGGTTCCTCTTTGCTCTCATTCTTCCTTTTCCCTTCTGACCTTCAGGAGAGGAGGGCAATGATTCCTCAGGGACAGGCTGCCTGGCACGGGGAGGGTGGAGCTGGCCTTAGACAGGAAGCCCTGGGTTCAAGCCTAGCTTCTGCAAAATTATCATTGCCCTAGATATGTCCTAAGTAAGGGTAGGGGAAGAGTGGGTTGCAGCAGTTTCTTGGAAAAAGTGATGTTCGTTTTAGCTGATCATAAGAAAGGCTACGGTAATAGAATAATACAGTTTAAATCTCTCAAGTTAACAGTTCCATTCACCTCTGGGCTGCAGGGTCCCCGTCCACAAGACTATGATAATAATGGGGGCTACATATTAAGAGGAATATTGATAAGTTAAGAGTTGTGATTATGGTTTGTCCTTCCTTCTGATAGAGGACCTTGACCTCAGTAAGAAGACAACATGACTTATACTTCAACTGGATTGGAGGGAGGGCTGTGCAAAGCCACCAGCTTGATTTTCTCCTCTGGAGCCATCTGAGTCCACTGGCTACATATCGATCAGCATGACTGGAGATGACCCAGCGTGTGCCGAGGAAACTTGTTCGTTTGAAATAAATGTCTTTTCAAATTCTCACTTTGAGTGAGGCAATGCCAGTTCAGTGAAGAAGCCTGTTTAAAAGGTAAATCAAAGGATATCTACTTTAATGGAAATTAAAAAAAAAAAATTCAACTCTCTTCTCTCCTGAAGAGAAACAATTATTATTTACATTCACTCTGAAGCCAGGATGGCCAAAAAATACTCATTAAGTGGTACTTCGTCAGCGACCTATAGTTCACTTAATCAGAGGCAGAGTGAATTGAGTTGAAGGCATTATCGTTAAGAAGCGAATCCAACCAGTAAATGTCCGGTAACTATGTAGGTTTGAGTCATGAAATCTCACCTTTCTTTGGGCAGAACCCCCTACAGGAAAGAGGTGATACCCTATGTCGGGGAGAAAAAGAGGAGAGAGGACAGGACGAGCTGAGTAGCCCAACTAGAACTGCTCAGCTGGGTCCCTATTGAGCTAAAGTGAGCTACTCACAGGCTTTGGTATCTCCTTTATTCTTGAGGAGCAATAGAACTTGAAGAAGATGATGACACGGCTTACCACTGAATTGGATTTCAATAAGGAATGGCTGTGCAAAGTCACCAGCTTCACTTTCTCCTCCAGAACCACCAGGGTTCTTTGGCCATATATGAATCAGGATGACTGGAGAAGGCTGAACTCAATTCAGAGACAAGTGATATGGATGAACTAAGAATGAATAAGACAGTTGAGGGACGGTATGATGTCTAATTTCAGATCCGTGAAGAGCTGCTGTGCTGACTTGGGTATCTCTAGAACAGATTGGTCAAATCAGTGATGAAAGGTGCCTAGTTGTGACTTTTATAAGAAAAATGAAAATTTATGGCAATGGAATGGATTGGTTGTGAGACAAGTTCCTTCAGGAGACACTGTCTGACTATGGGTGACTACTACAGACACAATTCTTACATTGACTGCAAGGTTGGACTCTGGAATTTATAATGTCTCTTCCGACAGGGATATTTTCATTCTCTGTATTTGTTTGTATCGTCCTGTTGCAGACTTCCATTAGAATAGATCATGAAAGCTGCCTTGGTTTTGAAGGTACATATAATGCAGAGCAGATTGGCGATCTTTATTGATGTTACCTCAGGAAGTACTTGCAAAGGGGAATACAAACAGCTATGACCACATGGTCTTTGGCTTTTCCCCTTTTTTTCCTCTGCAGCTTTCCATTCATGATGTGAAATTTGTACTCTGCACTACTAACATTCATTCTGTTCATTCAGGTCCATGATCACTGGACTTCTGAATACAACAATAACGGATACTCACAAGATGATGTCCTTTTCTCCTCCTCCTCCTCCTCTCCCTTCTACTTTGCCTCCTTCTACTCCTCCTCCTCCTCCTTTTTCTCCTTTTTGTTCTTCTTCTTCTTCTTCTTCTTCTTCTTCTTCTTCTTCTACTTCTTCATCATCAACATCATCATCATCTTGTTCTTCTTCTTCTTCTTCTTCTTCTTCTTCTTCTTCTTCTTCTTCTTCTTCTGTTTCTTCTACTTCTTTTCCCCTTTTCTTATCCCTCTCCCTCTTCCTTTACCTTTAACTTTTTCGCTCACTTTCCCTTTCCCTCTCTCTCTCTCCTCCCCCTCCTTCTTCTCTTTGCTCTCCTCCTTTTTATTCTCCTCCTTCGGTAATGGTAATTTAAATGTAAACATCTTTCCCATTCCTTAATATGATCTGCTGAGGTCACATTCTTCTTTGTCTCCTCCTCCTCCTCCACCTCCTCTTCCACTTCCTTCTCCTAGTCATCAAAAATATCCACCCATCACTTCCTAAAAGAGATCTCAAATTTGAAACTGCAAGGAACATTGTAGTCAAATTCCAGAATTATCAGGTGAATGAGAACATACTGCATGCATTCAGAAAGAAGCAGTTCAAATACCATGGAATTACAGTCAGGATCACGAAGGTCCTTGGAACTTCTACATTAAAAGGTCAGAGGCTTTGGGATATGCTATTCTGTAAGGCAAAGAAGGTTGGACTATATCCAAGGGTCAGGTACCCAGCAAAAATGAGGGTGATCTTTCAGTAAAGGAGATGGATATTAAATGAAAGAAGGGACTTCCAGATCTTCCTGATGAAAGGGCAGAGATTGATGGGAAATTTGACCTTCAAATACAAGACTCAAGGGAAGTATGAAAAAATAAACAAGAAAAACACATTTTAAAAAAATATCAGCTTATTCAATAAGAGAAAACTGTTGACATACCTATGTGGGACAACAATACTCTTCACAATCTTGACCATTTTATCTTTATTCTGACATTTAAAAATCTTGAAAATTTTATCTTTATAATGACATAGACAGAGGCTGTGGGTATAAACTAACAGATGTGACAAAAAAAGGAATTAAGTATCACAAAAAGATTGCAATGGGAGAAGGGCAAAGGAGGACGCAGAAAACTGTAAATTACTCCACTTAAGGAGACACAAAAATATATGACTGTAAAGGGAAAGAAGGGAGGGAGATGAGCATTGTTTTTACTTTGCTCTCATTAGATATGATTCAAGAAAGGAAGAACATACTCAGTTAAGTATGGAACCTAACTAGGCTCAGAAGCAGTAAGAAGAGGAAGGGGAAAGAAAAAGGACGGGGTCTTTAGAAGGGAAGGAAGACAAAGGGAGCACCTCTGCCCTTTCTGAGAATCAGAAAGGGGCAGCTCATCAGTGTCACTAATACCTACAGGGAGGAAGGAATGCAACCAATAGAAGGTGATATCTCAAACAAATTTCTTTCCTTCCTTCATTAATTGATTTCATCCGTTTCTGCTTTCATAGGCAGAGGGAAAGAGTGATAAAATGCATGATAATAATTTGATCGATTTCACGATGTTGTCTCACACATGTTCCATGAAAGAGAAGGAACATAAGGATTTGTAACAGGAATAACTTTCAGTTAGATTTCTAAAATAAGGCTCCTTCCATTACAATGATTCAGTAATTGACATTCATCATTGCTCTGTATGATAAAAAATCAAGTTCCTCAAATGCCAGATTTAGGATTTTGCATTTCTTTTATCCAAAATCGATTGGAAGTAAATCATTTAGCAAGTAAATCATTTAGCCCTTAGTAGTCCTTTGCCGCCTGGGTACTGGAGTGCTCCCTATTCATGCTCTCCTCGTGACTTTATAGAAGGAATCTCATAGAATGGATCTTCTAAGCATTTTGAGATAGCTTTTCCACCTATCCTGAATGGGGCCCAGTTTGCTTGAACTGATGGCACTGCAACATCAAACTTTTATACTTTGAACTCAATAATTCTTCCACTATTCTTTTGAAATTTGATGGTAAAGGAAGTTTAGGTTACAATCTACTGACCACACTCCGGGTCTCACTTTTCCCATCCTTAAAAGAGATGTTCAGACTAGAAAACTTCTAAAAGTTTTAAATCAATGATAAAATGAAAATGCTACAGTTCTCCCAGAAAAGAGCTGTTTCTCAAGACGTGTATTAGGAAAGTTTAAGACAGTCATCATTTCATTGATTTGCAGCTAAGATGATTGTACCAGAATAATGACTCTAAATATAGGACAAATTCTTATCTTCAACACCTAAGAGGAAAATAACTTTTGCAAAAGAGTGTTAGACTTCGAGTATGAAGAGCCCTAGATTGAAATACTGCTACTAAAACCTACTGAGTGTGATGATATGGGCGGGGGGGGTGGAACATTTAACAAGTTCTCCTCACCTAAGTTCGATTCTGTAAAATGAATTGAACAATATGAATATTGCCCTCATAAGTGTGTTGCCAGTCTGAAGTGAGATAATGCAATGAAAGTCATTTGCACAGAACCCTACTATGCCTGTGCAAATAGTAGGTATTGTTACCTTTGTCATTACTGTAGGATGAATCAGTGTGGTGTCCCATCGATAGAGCAAAGGAAATGAAATATGCTGAAAGGCAGACAGTTTTACAGGCCTAAAAATCCAACCCACATCTTCAGATTGATGAAGCACCTTGAAGACCTATTCTTTGGGAAACCTGAGTCTGACCGAAATGTGAAATACGTGCAACTCCCTCGATTTACTTTTTCTCCGTATGCTTCTTGGCCCCTTGGAGTTTGTTTTGAATTACTAAGGAAAACTCAGAATATACAATTTAATCTTGAATAGCATTTTTTCCCCTTTTAATTGTATTCAGGTCCCGAATGATAGTAATGAAAAAGAAAAATATCTGCTGGACAAAATTGGAACCCTACAGTACAAAGTTGCTATGCTCAAACTGGAGCTAAATACAGTAAAAATTAAAGATCATGCAAAAGAAAATCAAGATCCAGAAGAAACTGAGGTTTGAAAAGAAAAGAAATATGGGCTTCAAGAGGAATTACAACTGAATGAAGGAGCAGTAACAAAAATCATATCCCAGTAGAGTGGACAAGTAAATGTTCGGACAGCTGAGAATGTAGTGTTGAACACTAAGGTAGAGAATGCAACAAAGAAAAATAGAAAAGGCTTGAGACAGAAACGAAATCATACCACCCCTTCTACTATTGAGGTCATGAACAAAGTGAGACATCGAAACTAGCCTTTGGACATACCTTTCAGGGAGAAAGAGATGAGTGACTTCATTTACAGGACAAACTAAACCATAACTTGTCTAGGTTAGGGAAAGGCAATTGTGTCCTTTGTCAAGAGCTCTCTACACCTAAAAGTAAAGCCAACAGTGTAAAAAAATGAGCTGCACCATGTACATGACTACCTTAGAGAAACGATAGCCATTTTGGAAAGCACACAGAGAGAAGTAAAACAGGCCCAACATAACGCAAAGAAACTTGAACACACAAAGCAAGTGTAAAAAGAAAAACTGAACAAATATATTGTCAAACATAAATCTATCCAAGAAAGATTAGCTTACATCTGGAGTGAAAATATATTACTTCAACAACAGCTTGAAGATACGCAAAACAAAGGCATCATTCAAGAACAGGTATGGAGTGATGACCAGGTAGAATGTATTGATGTCTTCAGCAAAGTTCGTGTTGATACTGAAAAACAAATTTTTAAGGTAGAAGAGAGAAATAAAGAGGTAATCAGTGAATATAATCCCTTAAGAGAACAAATGTGCAAATATGAAAATGGGAAAGCAGAAAAAGAGATAGCTCCTTATTTGTCATAGTTTGATAAGCATTTTCTTTTTAAAATGAAAATCAAAGTAATTTTAATCAAGATAAAAGAAGATTTGAATTTTCAGCCTGCAGATGATACAACCTTTCATTGAAAAAATACTGATATGTAGGAAAGGAGAATGAGAAACAATAATACGATGAATATGCTACTAAAATAATAATGTAGCACTGTGTAATAAAATATGAACCTAATCATTATAAGAAAAAAATAATTAAACAGAATGTAATAGAATATAGATATTTAAATAACTAAATGGAAATAATTTCAACTATGAAACTGATAGAATAAAAATAAAATTAAAAAGAAAAGTATGAAAATAAAATTTAAAAATCATCTTTCAAATAAGATGACTCTTTTTGATAATGAAATTATGTAGCCCATGAAATGTGGCTTTCATAAATACACGTAGGGTTAATCCCTTGTGCATAAATACTGATGAATTGATGTCTCTAATAATATGCCTACTTTTCCATTTTAATTCTGCCATGGAATAAATTACATGAAATGCTATACCTGAAGAAAATCCTGAAAAATTATGCTAGCAATTATGGAATAATTGAAATGGTACATCTGAATTTTGATTGTGTGGAATAATATAGTTACACTTTTCATAATTACTTGAAAATATTTATCAGTCGATCTATGTTCAATTCCAAACACTTGGAAATAATTTTAGAAATATTAATCCCTGGATCATATTTTTAATGTTATTCCAAATGCTGTCCACTATGTCCCTTTAAAATTTAGGACGGTGATGCTGTTCAAAGATATTATGATTCTGCATTAAGGATAAGTATTTTTTCTACATTAATATTTCCAATTAAAAAATGTTCTTTGCATTGCCACTCCATATTTTTATCTCACTATTTTTTCTCTGTTTTACTAACACTTCTTGCTAAATGCACACAATTGTAGTTTCTTGAATGATTGCCTTTTATTTTTTGAAGATGGTTAGTCTTTTGTGGTATAATAGCAGTTCTTATTATTTGAGATTTCTTCGCACATGCAGTGGGAGGCCAGACTACAACAAATTGTGCTGGGTAAAAAAAATTTCGTATAATAATATATATATTTAATTTTAATATATACGATCATGTGATTGAATCTCATGATTTCATGCTAGAACTTAATTTGTTTTTAGGCATTCAATTCATTATGCCAATTTTTCCTTTCACAATTTTATATTGGCTTCCTTTAGTTTATGTTTCCTTTCTAAAACTTCCTAGACTTTAGTTAAATTTTTTTTACATGATACTTAATTTTATCTAATGATGGAAAAATATTAATTTCTTTTGCTTTTCAGTTTTATTTGCTATTAATAATATGTACAATAATTTATTGTCTAGTGAAATAAATAGGATTTTATAGCATATCTGTATATATCTATAAAAATACAACTGTGTATTTGTGTTGTGTGTAAATACACACACGTATGTATGCAGTTTTGCTACATTAGGGCATGAAATGAAATGAAATGATTTCCCTTTACTTAAGTGGTGGAATTAACATATTTTCCCCTTTTTCTGCCTATTGACTGCAGCCAAGAGCGTACTTCCTATTCTAGCAGAAAAAGGAATTGAATTGTATGTTTGCCAAGGACAGTTCAAGATGTGAATGATAGCGAATGATCTTTTTTTCTGTTTTTCTTTTCTTTTTTCTTTTTTTTTTCTTTTGGCTTCCAGAAATCCAAATCAATCTGTTCATGTGTTTTTACCAAGCTTGACTAGCGTATCAGTGCACATGTTCATCCTTCAGGGAAAACTATGGGAGTAAAGAAAACGCAATTTTTACAATAGATGTCCTTATTCAAATAAAGTACTCTACCTTTTTGAAAAATGGAAAGAGAAACCCTAAAGTTTCTATGTAGAATAGGAACCTATAAATTCTTCCTTTCCATTGCCCCATCTTCCATGTGAATTGCACTAAAACAAATTTTAGCCCCTAGGTGGCCTTGGAGGTGTTGTAAATCTCAGAAAGTGGTAATGGGGAAATAGGGCTGAATGCATGACTTTATGAGGAGTATACCGAGAATGTAGGAAGATAGCCTTTGATCCATGCTGAATGAAGGATGGGTGGTATAGTCAAAAGAGCTGTGTAATCTCAGGAGCCAAATTGCACTTCATTTCTCTATTAATTGCAACCGTTATGGCTGTGCGTAACTCATTTGGCCTCTGTGGTGTAGCTTTTCTCATCTGCAAAATGAGGTGGTTGTATTCACTAGTCCCTGAGAATATTTCTAGTTCTAAATCTACCAAAAGTGTGAATACATTAATGAAATTATGTTGCATGTCATAATGTTTATATCTGTTAATTTTTAAGGTTTATTCTTCTTATATAAGCTGATATGAATTCATGAACTAATTAATAGAAACAATGCGAACATATTTCTATTAGGTTACAGTAAGAAAGCTTCAACTAGAACTTACTCATTCAAAAAAACATGCAGGACAGAAGCTTAACTAGAGGGTAAATCACTTTTTTGAAATAATTTGAGGGATATGAAACAAAACTGCAGAAGGAAATACATCAAACTAAATGCAACCTATGTATTCAAAAAGTCAATAGTTGCTCATTGATTAATGGAAAGTGTTTTCAATGTAACTTCAGTTTTTACCATTATTATCTGAACACTGCGTCTGTTGTTCAAATGGACATAAAACAAGATTGATAAACTCCACCATTTCTACTCTTCAACTGGGATAATTATATTCACTCTTTAGGTGTTTGACAGTTTTGTTTTTCTGTCCTTATGCAAAGAATGAGATAGTTTTCCAAGTAACAGTACTAACTAAGTCATTTCCATCACTTTATATTTGGAAATTCCTTAATCTTTATTTTCTCATTTAATCCCCATAACAGTTCTGTGAAGTGGAAGTTGCTTACTTCTAATCAAACCACTTGAATAAGAGAAAAATGATATTTCTTCATAATTTGTAAATATATAACTTGTGCATGCCAACGGACATTGAGAATTAAATTAATTAGATGAATAATCTTATTAATATTCTCTAATTTATTCGTAATGATCTCACCGTGTTGCTTTGCATCTCCACAACTTCAGTCATGCTCTTCTTCTTGCTTAATTATACTTCCCCATTTCTGCTACCTATCCATAATCTATCTGTTCCTCAGCACCCTGATGCACGAATACCTCTTTCACCTCCAAGATCCTTTTGAATTCCAAAAGAATGATTCTTTTGCTACATGTCTTTTTGGACTTTTCAGTCCTATTGATTTCACAGTCTTCTGAATTCCACTTTTCATCTCATACCACATGATTTCCTATTTAACTGTGTACTGATAGCCTTATGTTGTTCCTGTTATCAACCTACCATTCTGTGTGCCTAAGGCTTGTTTCCTCAACTAGACTGTAATTCCTTCAGGACATGGATTGTTTATAAAACGTCATCTTCCATAGAATTTGTTTTTCACAGCTTGTTGGAAACAAAAGTCATGGTCATTATTGTAGTAGTAGTGGTGGTAGTGGCATTAGCAGTAGTAGTCATCTTCATAGTGGTAGAAGAAGAAGAAGCTAAGTAAATGTTTATTTCTTGATTTTACCCTGAGTTGAAAGTGTAGCTAACATTAAAATTGTTCCAAGGTCATATGTGGACTGTATTTGGAATAGTCCACTTTGAGTCTTTCTAGTCTCATTTTTTATTAGTTCCCAATTCCCTAGAGTCTCCCAGTGGCAAAATAGAAATTCAATAAAAAATGTTTTACTGTTACTATTAATAGCACTACTACAAGTACTACTACTACAACCACCACCAATACTACCACTACTACTTCTACTACTACTACTAAAACTACTAGTACTAGTACTGCTACTACTACTACTACTACTACTACTACTACTACTACTACTACTACTACTACTACTACTAAAATTATTATAATAAAGGCTAAGGAAAGCATAGAAGAGTTTGACAGTCAAGTTCCCTAAAATGTTCCCTTTGTTATTGCAAAATACATTTCTCTGTTATCAGTTGTGTTTCACATTTATGTGCTTTTAAATGTAATATATTCATCATTACACCAGCCAAAAATTACAGAAATATATATACTTGGTATCCTTCAAAACCTATTTTCAGTCTTGTACCCATTTTCAATGGTAAAGTAATAGAAATCTATGCCAGCACACTGAAAAATAAAATTTTCGACGACGAGGTTGTTCTCTGCTTGGAGGTACGTTGCTGGAATTATGGATAGAATGTTGGCCTGGGGTTAGAATGACCTGAAAAATATTTCTAAGTCTCAGAAATCAATACTGGAATAAAATATGTTTTGTTTCCCAATTAACTCCCCTACCACCCATTCCTTTTATTACCGTCGCATTCTTTTTGGGACACATTGATTAAAATATTAGCCTTCCAAAACTTTTGTCCTTAGGCTACAATTGGGAAGGTACGTGTGAACTGAGCAGTAGAAGGTATAGCAAGGAAGCACTAAGTTAGAGTCCATCTTTGGCATTATGACTTAACTCACATGATTGCCTTCCAGGGAAAACTGGCATCATTTCTTCCCTGTCTAATTTCCCTGACTATGCTGGCAACTAAGTTTTTACTACATAAGAATTAATCCAAATTACTGTTTCCTCCTTTTTCAACACTTCATCAAATAGTGAATGCCGGTTATGTGAATTAAACTATGGTTAATTCTGACCAGGTTACAAATACTATGTGTAAGACATGTCCTCTTTCCTTGTAGAATATGCACTTTCACTGGGAAGCCAATGCAGAATAGTGGAAGTTCATTTATAATACAAGGTAAGATATAAAGAACTACTCACTGAATGGTATATATGTAAATATTTATAAAAAGGAGAGACCACTATAGTCGGGGGTTAGAGGAGGTGGTAGTTAAGCCAGTCCTGTTCTTCCCTACACAAAAAATGGTCAATGAAAATTTGCAAAGTTAGCAATTCTACTGCAAGAACAGTTGCCAAATAGCTACATTTACTGTGTAGTATATATTTGCATGCATAATATCTATTGATATGATACATATATACTAAGAAATACCTGCACTTGAAGGTGACTTTTCCAACATCCCCAGGCTTGGCTCAGCCCCTTGCTGGCCATATGAGTTTTCACAAAGGGTTTTCTGTCTTCAGGCCTTGGTTTCCTCATTTTCAAAATGTTCTAATTGACTTTTCATGTTAGGGACTGTCTATATTTACATCCACTAAAGGAACATTATAAATGCAGCTTTGCAGTCTAATAACATTAAATGATATCATTTGTATTGTGTGGAGTAGGACCTTTAAATACTTCGCTAGCTCCTTTATCCAGATCTGCAACTAAAATTACAAAGACACAAAAACACATCAGTGTAAAACGTTTTTCAAAAGAAATTTACTTACGTTTTAGATTTTGGATTATATTGGTGGAAGCTATCCGGCTTTCTACAAATATTAAAACATAACCAAAACTCATTTGGGGAATATTGTACAATGAAGTTATATTGATGAAGAGCTGATCTTGAATATGCATCTCTTGCAATAGGGATGAAAAGATAAGTTAGGCTACTGTTTCTCTGGTTTTGTTTTTTAAGAAAATGTTGTTGGATGACATCAAGAATTCTTTTTAGATTTATTTCCTTCTCTGTGATTCAAAATAGTTTAAGGCACTTGGTCAAAATTAATACTTTTTAATTATATAATATTTGAGCTATAAAGAGTTTGACTCAACTATCCTGCTCATTCACACAGATTAAAAAAAAAACTTTTGGAAACAAGTAAAAAGAAATCTGGAGAATCTGAAAAAGGAGATTTTCTTGACAAGGGGGAAGTGTTGCAAGTATAATCTGAAAGGGATAGACAAATTAATAGGTTGAAAAATAAGGTAATCCATAACATAGAAGAATGTGAAATATCTTCTCTTTATATTCCTCTTGAAGTAGTTAGAACATGTAGCAGGTCATTGGAGAGCTACATCCTTGAGATTTACATCTTCCCCATGACTGTAAAGCAATACTTTCTGTTTAAGTCCTAGTCACATGTTTCTTGCTCCTCTTAGGAACTCAGTAGATAAGTTGGGGAATTTATATTTACATGAATCTTCTAGGCTCCAGTGACTTTCTATCTAGATTTGTATGTTAGAAATTTTTCACCTTCTGCCATTATAAAATTCATGTCCAATAAAATGTATCTAAATATAGTGTGTTAAAAGCACCTATCAAGGATTTTCAAATTGTCACGTGTGAGAAATATCAAGCTTGTTTTGCTCATCAGTGGAAACTGCAAAGACACAAATATTGATTTCACGTATACACAAATTTTCTAAGAATTGGAGTCTTCCCAAAAGGAGATAGACTGTTTGAAGAAAGCAAATGATGGAAAGCCTTTCATGTGCAGTCTTTCCAGGGCTCTTAGAAATTCTGAGCTCCCTCTCATTCTCCGCTTCTCTAATCCTGAAGATAAAAAAATATCCCCGACAAGGAGGACTGAATCATAAAGTATTCGGAAACTATTTGAAAAGAGATTTGAAAATTACCAAAAATAGGTGAAACAAAATTTGATTGCAAGATGATTACCGCTAATATTAAGAAACTTCATAATACAACATAGAGTTAAAAGTGAAGGACTTTCTCTGTGAAAAAAGGGCTCGTGTTGGTTTAAGGGAAGGAAAGACTCTAGTAGTCTAAAGATTTTCATTTCATTCCTCCAGTAAGTGGGTGAAAACCTTTTTAGTGCACTATGTCCTCTGCATCGCTTTTCTATTTTAGGGAATCAAAGACCTTCCCCCAGCATGAAGAATAAGAAATTGACTCATTCATCTTAAACTCTTTCTTTTCTTCTTCTTCTTTTTCTAATTTTCTTTGTTTACAGTGTTGTACAGTCATATACATATAACTTAGATTTTTTTTTCCTCTTCCCTCCTGCTCCTTTCCCCATGGGTTTATCAAGCAATAGATTGCTACATTCCTTGACTTTGTGACTTGTGTGTCTAACTTATTCCCCTGATCTAAGATTCTGTTTCTTAGCCACGTGGTTTTCATAGTTATTGCTTTATTATATAATTTGAGATCTGGCAGAGATAGGCCACCTTCCCGAGCATTTATTTCATTACCTCCCTTGATATTCTGGACCATTTGTGCTTCCAAATGAATTTGGATATTATTTATTCTATTTCTAGAAGTTATTTATCTTGTGTTTGGTATGCCACTTAATAAGGAAATTAATTTAGGTTGAATTGTCATTTTTTAAATATTTTATCTGATTTAAACTTGATCTGATTATTTGGTGTCATGGGCAGAAGGGAGGAAAATCAAGGAGGGAGAAAAGTTTGGAACATAAAATTTTACAATAGTGAATTGCCAGGCCTAGAGGCCTGTGTGGGCTACCCGAGTCTTCTTACCTTACCTCCGAGGTCTTCGGTTGGCCAAAACCGGATGCTCATATGAGACAAAGGACGTTCCAGAGTCGAACAAGGGTTGAGCTTTATTTCAGGGTCTAGTTACAAGTGCAGGGGAGTCTTCCTTAGGAGGAAGAGCGGGAGATTTCCTAAGGAGGCTAGGATCTTAAGGGATTGGAAGTAGAAGTACAAGCGGGGAGAGAGGGGGATGGGAGAGAGGAAAGAAGAAAAGCGGAACCTACTGTCCTCTTGGCTCCTCACGTGCTAAGAGAGCTTTCAGGCTTCCTCAATCCTACTTAACCTTCAGCCGCACAGTTTGCATCTGAATACCGTGCTGTTAGGTAACTAGGTGTGCCCAGATCCGGGACAATCTCGAGGGCGGGGAGATCTCTCTCCCATCACGTTTCTCACGGGAAGAGGCGGAATTACTCGAGATACTTCGGTTCACCTCGATTCCCTGCCGTTCCCTGGGGGGGTCTCGTGAGAGCTCTAAGATTTAGAAGTCCCACTTTTACCCACCCGAGACCGTCCACAGGGATTTGAACTTCCAATCCCAACCGTGAATGTTGAGAACTATACATGTAATTGAAAAGAATACTACTAAGAGTATTAATGAAAACATTAGAAGACTATTTGAATGTGAGTTACTAGTTTTATTAAAAAAGAGAATGAAATACCAGAGAATTAATAATTAAACAACTAAAATGTGACTACATTTTGTTCATTTGTACATTTGTTCAACATCAAATCATCTTAACCACATATGTAGAAATATGCCACTTGCATTTTGTTGAGTATTCTTTTGCTGTGGTCAATCAAATATTAGAATCATAAAGCTTGAGGTATAAGAGATTTCAGAGGACATCTCAACCAACGCCATTATTTGAGATATGAGAAAAATGCAGGTGAGGAATGTCAACTGACTATCCACATTCATACTAGAAATATGAGGCATGGGATTTGAATCCAAATGATCTGACTTCAATCTGTGTTTTTTTTCCCCATTAAAGAGTGCCTGCTTCTCTTAATTTAAAGCATTAAGTATAATAGAATATTTTCCAACTCCTGGACATGTAGGCCTCGGTCTTCAGCCTTTCTCTGAACAGAATGTGTTATTAGTGGTCATGTGGCTCTCAGATTCAGAGTAGAAGCCGAATGCTCAGGTTTTTTAGCAGCTTTTCCATTTTTCATAGACTGATTTTCCATGTGTGTAAAGAATATTTTCAAAGAATTGTCAGAAAGAAAACAAAAGAATGCACCTTTCCTCCTTACGTAATACAGAAAGCTTTCAATGGTCCTGGAAAGCTTTGGTAACAGGATAGGGGTGCTGGGGAAGGGATTTTACATCTTCTGAAAAATTGATCAAAAAATCATTCTTTAGACAGGGTGGGAAGGTACATATATGGGAAGAGATTGTAAAGTCAAACGACTTATTTAAAAACATCTAGGTCAGCCTAATGTCTGCTTTATTATTAATTGTTATATGTCCCTTTAGCTTGCATAGATTATTATTTCAAATAGGGTAGATATATTTTCAATGTTTCTGCAGTGGAGGAAAGTGGCATTTATGATCTAACGATTAACAAATTATGAGATAAAATTTTGCATGTCCTTAAGGAGACAAGTGATTGAAGTGTTTAAAAAGATAAAATGAACAATTAAAGAGCATTTGTTTGTCATGCTGTAGACTCGTATTTCTGTGATATAAAATCGTGATGAGGAATAGGGACAATATCTGTAAGGGTAAGAAGTGTACGGAGAAGTGTAACACAACTGAAAACACAGGAAGGAGGCAGCTTATGAAGTTATTGAAAAACCAAGCAGAGGATTTTGTATTTGATCTCAGAGCTAAAAACGAGCCAGTGGAATTTAATGTGTAGAGAAATGAAATGATTAGAAGATTTAGCATTTAGGAAGACCACTTTGTCTGCAGAATAGGATATGGACTTTAAGAAGGTAGTGACTGGAGGCCAGCAAATCCACTAAGAAGGTTCCCGAATAGTCCAAGAGCCAGTCGATGAGGGTCTGTATGAAGATGATGGGATATATACAAGAGAGGATGTTTAAGGTAGAAACAAGACTCGGTAAGAGATCTGATATGTGGTATAAATGCAAAGAAACAGTCCAAGTGATGCCAAGGTTATAAGCCTCAGTGACCGGAAAACTTTACCTAGTGTAATATAGTTCCTACAATAAGGTCCAAAAAAGAAAAGAAACTGCCTCAACCAGTAAAAGTTTCTCTTCCTTGACGAAGGTAATATAAGTTTGGAATGCACGATCCTTTTAAGGTTATTAGTACAACGAACTCATAGATAGTACAAAATAATTCATGACAAATGCTTGAGAAATTTGAATGAATCCCTTCGTGAAGTCAGAAAGGGGAAAAATAACTCTGATGCAGGATAGATCTTTTATGTCCAAGGAATTTCAAAGTGTTTTTTTTAAGTAACGCATTAGCTTTTTAAGAAAAACAGATATTGCACTTTGGATATGAAGAATTACTTTAGAACTGTTGAAATTTTTATTACAACTCAAAGGTTCTTAATCTGTATTTTAAGAGTCTATGTGAATGTTCAAAAGGCTAACAATGTGCTATATTTCAAAAGGCATTGGTTATGAAGGTCACAATGGAATCTTCAGAGCTAATCAAGTATAAGTCATTTACAAAGACATCCAGAGAAACGAAGTGACTAAAGTTACATATCTGATCAAAGTTCCAATTTCCTATGCAATCATTTTTCTCTTACACCTATACCTCTTGCTCATCAAAATGTTTAAGGTGTGTCATCCTATTATGATTAATCATAGAGAGCAACAAAAATAAAGAAATGAGACAGGAGTTTTAGTAATTCCTGAATATTTTAAAGTAAATCGCAGATTCTTCAATGTAACAACTTCTGAATTCCTAACATTCCTATTAATCTGAACCTGCTCTCCCACAGCTACTCTTTCCCCTCCACCCTTACCCTTGTTGTAAGCTTAAGGAGAAAAACGGTTAGGAGCTTTTTTTTTTCCATTGGAGCAGCGATGCAAAGAGGGGTATTAGATATTGCAGTCTGCTGAGATGAGGATATAGACTTCTCTTTTCATTTTCTGTTTTTCCCCATACTTCCCATCACTAGTTCCATTATGGGTACAAAATTAGAAAGTTCATTTGATTTGGGCATTGATCGTCTAATAGTCTCAGTGAGTGGATCAAACATTGCTCAGAAAAGAGTTACAAGACACTAGCGTACATATATTCTGTTAGGTTGTATTGCATTACATTGCAATATATTATAGTTATTTTTATATTTTGTTATGTTACATCACGTTACATCACATCACATCAAATGACATCACATTACATCATCACATGATGTATTCTGTCATATTTTATGATATCTTTTTATTATATCATATATTATAATTGTATTATGCCATATTATATAGCATCATATTAAATCATATGGAACTTATCATATCTCATTAACTTATTATATTTACTATATCCTCCCATTTATTCAGCACCTCAAAATGCTATTATTTACAAAGTTCACTCCTCAGAACAACTCAGTGAGATAATATATAGAAATTGATGTAGTAGACTATAAGGAAATATGCAAGAGAGAGTGAGGAAATATGAAAATTCTACTCTGAAGAATTTAACAAGATTCACCACCGTCGCACGGGCTAATGGCAGTGATAAATTGGAAAAGGGGAATTGTAACACAAACTACGTGCGAAAATATACCTAAGAATCAAGAACTCAAAGTGACCACTCAAAAGTCTTACACCTATATAACATGAATATTTTCCTTAGTCGAGTAGGAAGACAACAAATATAGTGAACATTCATACACTCACTCACTCTCACACACACACACACACACACACACACACATTCAGAGACATACACACACATGGAGACATTGATACCTTATAAGAAAGGAAATCATGGGTTACTGTCATAATAATTACTTAATAACGAATTATCTATATGTGGTTTAATCATGTTCTTGGTAGAGGCTAATCTTGGTAGATAAAAGCAGTAGAATTATCTTTGAAGAAAAAAAAGGGATATAGCATGGAATTACATCAGCTGCAACACCAGAAATATAAACATTCAATGTCAAGTATTTTGAAATGGTCAAAGGGAAAGATATAGACCCTCATCTATTTCTTTTTAAAATTCATTTCTTCAATATATTTTGCTTTCTTCCATCACCAGAATTTTTCCTAGTGTCCTTTCCTGTACCTCCAGAGCCATCTCACATAAAAAATAGTATTTTCAAAGTAAACTATAACAAAGAGAACAGCTAGGAAAAGTTCAATTTAACAAATAAATCTGGAAACATAACCAATATTCCACACTGATGAACTTCCCACCAGTGTAAATGAGTGAGGTGGGAGTGCCATTTTAACTCTTCCTTGGGGACAGGCTTGTTTGTCATTCTACCACATTCACTTTTGATTATTTTGTGCTTGTGGTTTCATTTACATTACCATAGTCCAAGTATATATTGTTTTCCTGGCTCTGATTTCTTCACTCTGAGTCAGATCATGCAAATGTCTCCATGATTCTTTGTTTTCATGATATTTGCAGTTTATTATAGCACAGATAAATATCTGACTACATTCATGTACCACAATCTGTTTAATTATTCTCCAATTCTTTGGCATCTACTTTCTTTTCGATTCTTTTCTATGACAAAAATTAGTGCGATAAATATTTTTTTATGGATGAGGACTTGATTCTTGTCAAAGATCCTAATAGTGTAATATCTGGCTCAGAAAGTGTGAATGTCATACCCTCTTTATTTGCAAAACTCCAAACTGCTTTCCAAAATGATTGAACTACTTTGCTGCTCTACCAGCACTATACCTCTGTGCTTACCTTCTTACAATCCCATACCTTGCTTTCTGAGAGTAGCTTGATGCTTTGTGAAGTCAAAATACTTACCACAATGAGAATGTCCAATAACTTGATTTTCTTGCCCGTCAGAGATGGCCAGGGAAGGGAAGGGCAACATAGAGTTAGACTACAAGCCCAATTGTAAGAGTTCATAGAAAGTTAACCAATCAAGAAGAGTTTCATAAGCATTTACTATATACTAGGCACTGTGCTTAGGGCCAAAGAACATGAGATGACAAACAGCATAAACTCACAAAACAGTGAGGGGGAAAAGCAGTAGGGGGAAAAGTTAGTGTGGAGTTCTTGGGGTTCTAAGTCGATTCATAAGTTACAGTGGCTGAACAATATAGAGACGTGAAATGGAGCAGGTCTGAATATTTTTTCTGATCGGTGGTGATAACGGAACTACAACATTTGAATTCTACCTCCTCTATGCCCAGTTCAGAATGTGAGGAAATGGCAACAGCAGTTGAACAGATAAAACTAGGAAGAACACTTGGATCTAACCAACACATCCAGAAGAATTGCATAACGATAAAATTTACAATTAATTAAATGAATACAACAAAATTTTCATGGTACTGAGGAATATGTTTTCAAGGTATCTAAAAGGAGGAAAGAGTTCAGAAGGAGTGAGAGGCTCCTTTCCTTTTTAAAATGTGACTCAAAAATACAGCAGCAATTAAGCCTCACACACAGTCCTCATCATGATAAACCATAGGAATGGACTGTGCTTGCATACAAGGTATCCTGGATGGATGCATCATAAGGGAAGAAAAGGTTTTCAGAGGTTGTTATCAAGCAGACCATACCTTCTTAAATGGACGTGTTTGGATATCTTTGTTAATTTTTAAAAGTCCTTGACTCAGAAAAAAACGTTTAATCTTCTCCTGAAACATGATATCCCCAATCCTATGCTAAAATCATACAAAATTCTGTAACAGAGGCAGCCAGTCGTTTAACAGGGGACAAAACAGAGACATATTTGCTTCCTTTATTTATCTTTTTCTTGAAGGATGTCTTTTGAAGACTGAAAATGAAAGGATCCCAATCTATTCAGTGAAATTCAACAAACATCTTTTTAAAAAAAAAATTTAATTTATTTATTTTTCAGTTCTCAACATATAATTCCACAAGAATTTGAATTAAAAATTTTCTCCCCACCTCTCCCCAGCCCCTACTCCAGGACAGCATGCACCCCATCCACCTCTTCCTCCAGTCTCTCCTGCCTTCTAGTACCCATCTTCTTCCTTCCATTCCCCTACACCTCTATTTTCTTGTAAGTAAAAATAGATTTCTGTAGTCCTTTGTCTGTACATCTTCATTTCCACTTGCATGCTAAAGCAATATTTAACATTTAGTATTAAAATTTTGAGTTTCATATTCTCTCCCGCCCTCTCCACCCATCTCGATTGAGATAACAAGCAATTCAATATAGGTCATAAATGTCTAACAGTGCAAAGCACCTCCACATAGTTTGGTTTTAAAAGACTTACCACATTACTCACTGTCCTATCCTGCCCTCCACTTATTCCATTCTCTCCCTTGACCTATCTTGCCACAATAGTGTTTGCTTCTGATTATCCCTTTCCCAAATTTGCTGTCCCTTATATTATCTTCCCTCTCCTATGCCCTTTCCCTTTGCCTTCCTGTAGGGGAAAACAGATTTACACATGCAGTTGAGTGTATGTTATTCCCCCGCTCTAGCCATATCCCATGACAGTAAGGCTCACTTATTTCCCTTCATCCCCCACTCCTCGTCTCCTCCATTGTAAAAGCCTTCCCTTCTATTTTTCATATGAGATGATTTCCTACATTCCACCTCTCCCTTGCTCTTACTCATAATACATTCCCTTCAAAAGTAAATTTCATCTTTTTAGGTATTCTCCCTTCATATTCAGGTCATCCTGTTTCCTCTGTCTATATTGTTTGTGTGTATACATATATACACATATGTATGCAAATATATTTGTATATATACATATATATATACAGAGACATATACATACTCAGACACACATAGGCATATATAATATAAATATTTACATACCCATACATATCTGAATCTACTCATAGACATATGGATTTATATACATATAATATATATGTATATGTGTGTATACACACACACACACACACACACACACACATATATATATATGTATATACTACCTCTATCTGCCCTAATAATGTAAAAGTTCTCAGGAATTGTAAATAACAACTTTTCACGTAGGAATGTAAGCAACTCAGATTCAATGTGTCCTTTAAGACTTGGCTTTCCTGTTTATTTTTTCATATTTCTCTTGATTCTTGTATTTGAGAGTCAAATTTTCTATTCACCTTTGGTCTTTTCTTTTTTACAAATTCGTATTTATGAGCATTTATTTCCACAAGATTTTGAGTTCCACATTCTCTCCCCGTCTTTCCCCTCCCCCATCCCAAAACACCCTGCATTCTGATTGCCCCTTCCCTCATTCTGCCTTCCCTTCTATCACACACCTACCTTTCCTTGTTTCCATCTTCTCTGTTTTATGATGGAACAAGATAGATTTCTATACCCCATTACCACTATTTCTTACATCCCAGTTGTGTGGAAAGCAATTCTGAACGTTGGTTCTCCAAACGTTGAATTTCAGCTTCTCTCCTTTCCTCCCTCCCCACTCATACCTATTCAGAAGACAAGCATTTAAATATAGGCTCTATTAGCAGAGTTTTGCCAAAGACTTCTATTATAAACATGTTGTGAAAAACTAACTATATTTCCCTCCATCCTATCCTGCCCTCTATTTACTCCTGTTTTCTCTTTAGGTTTTGTCCCTCCCCTAATGTGTTTACCTCTAATTACTTCCTCATCCCATTTGCCTTCCCACACCTCAGGTATACCTTTCTCCCCTATTTTCCTGTAGTGTAAGATAGATATTTATAAGAAATTGAGTGTGCATGTTATTCCCTCCTTAAGCCAAATGTGATGAGAGTAAGCTTCACTTTTTCCCTCCCACCTCACCCCTTTTGCACTGCATTGAGAAAGCTTTTTCTTTCCTCTTTAATAGGAGATCATTTGCCCCCTTACATTTCTCCCTTTCTCCTCCCAATATATTCCTCTCACCTCTTAGTTTTATTTTTTACGTATCATTACTTCCTATTCAACATACCCTCAGCCCTCTCTCTCTCTCTCTCTCTCTCTCTCTCTCTCTCTCTCTCTCTCTCTCTCTCCTCTCTCTCTCTCTCTGTATCTCTCTCTCTCTCTCTCTCTCTCTCTCTCTCTCTCTCTCTCTCTCTCTCTCTGCCTATCTGTGCATGTGTGTGTGTGTGTGTGTGTGTGCGCGTGTGTGTGTACTTCCATCAACTAGCCAAATACTGAGAAAAGTTTCAAGAGTTAGGAATATTATCTTTCTATATAGGAATGTCAACATTTCAACTCTAGTAAGTCCCTTATGGTTTCTCTTTCATGTTTATCTTTTCATGCTTCTTCGATTCTTGTCTTTGAAAGCCCAATTTTCTATTCCATTCTGGGGTTTTCATCGTGAATGCTTGAAAGTCTTCTATTTCACTGAATGACCGCTTTTCCCCCTGAAGTGTTCTACTCAATATTGCTGGGTAGGTGATTCTTGGTTTGAATCCCAGGTCCTTTGACTTCTGCAATATCATATTGCAACTCCCCAGTCCCGTAATGTAGAAACTGTTAGTTGTTTTGCTTTTCTGATTGTATTTGCACCATACTGGAATTTTTTCTTTCTGGCTGGGTGCTGTATTTTCTCCTTGACCTAGGAGCTCTAGAATTTGCCTGCAATATTCCTAAGAGTTTTTCTTTTTGGATCTCTTTCAGGAGGTGTAATTTTTACCTTCTGCTTCGAGAATATCGGGGCAGTTTTCTGAGATAATTCCATGAGAGATGGTGTCTAGGGTCTTTTTTGGGATCACGATTTTCACGTAGTCCCATGATTTTTAAATTGTCTCTCCTGGATCTATTTTCCAGGTCAGTTGTTTTTCCAAAGAGATATTTCACATTGTCTTCTATTTTTTCATTCTTTGGGGTTTTTTTACTGATTATTTTATTTGCTTTCAGTGTTGTCCAATCACTTCCCATTATCTTAGATTTTTTCAGCATCCTCGTCCTCATTGTCTCCCCTCTCCCTACTCCATCGCAAAGACAGCAAGCGGTATTAAAGAGCCTATACAATACATTCCTACTGAATGCAATTTCACCTCCGTCGTGTTGAATAGAAGACTTAAAATGAGTGGGAAAAACCATAAAACCAAACCAAAGGTAACACACAAAAAATGGTGTGCTTCATGCTGTGATGAATCCCACAGTTCTTTCTGTGGATGTTAAAGGTATTTTGCCTCCAAAGTCCATTGGGAATTGTTTAAGTCCTTGCATTGCTTTGCAGGACGAAGTCTACCAGAAAAATTCCTCACACACTGTGGTTGTTGCTGTGTACAAAGTTCTCCTAGTTCTCCTCCTTTCACTCAGCATCAGTTCCTGTAAGACTTTCCTGGCCTCTCTGAGGTCTTCCTGTTCATCATTTCTTATAGCAGAAGAGCATTCCCTTACATTCATATATCACATCTTGGTCAGCCATTCCCCACATGATGGGCATCCCCTTGATTTCCAGTATTTGCCCATCATAACTAGAGCTGCTTTAAATATTTTTATACGTGGGAGACCCTTTCCTATATTGCTATATCAACGGGTATGAACATTTTTGCAACCCTTTGGGCATCGTTCTAAATGGCTCTCATGGGTGACTGGATCAGATCACAGGTCCACCAACAATGAATTAATGTTCCAACTCTCCTACATCGTTTCCCACAATTATCATCTTCGTGTTGTCTCATGTTAGCTTATCTGATAAGCGTGATATGGCACCTCCAAGTTTTTTTATTATTTGCATCGCTCTAATCAGTATTGATTTACAGAATTGGTTCATGTGACTACAAATAGCTTTAATTTCTTACTCTAAAATGTGCCTATCCCTATCCTTTGACCACATACCAGGTGGGAAATGACCTGTATTCTTGTCCACTTGACTCAGTTCTCTCTATATAGTAGAAACTACACCTTTTACACAGACCCCAGTGGCAAAACTTCTTTCCCAGTTTCCTGTTTTCCTCCTAATCTAGGCTGAATTGGATTTGTTTCTGCAAAAACTTTTCAAGCTAATATAATCGAAATTATCCATTGTGCACTTCATAACGTTCTCCCTCTCTTCAGTCAAATATTTCTCCATTCTCCATAAAATTGACAAATACAGTATTACATGCTCCCCTAATTTGTTTATAGTATCAATCTTTATACCGAGATCATTTGGACTTTATTCTTGTGTAGGTATCACGTTTTGATCTCTATCCAGTTTCTGCCACACTGCTATCCAGTTTCGCCAGCAATTTTTGTCGAACAGGGGGTTCTTTTCCCAGAAGCTGGAATCTTTGGCTTTCTCGAACAGTAGATTGGTATATTCATTGCCTATTGTGTCTTGTGTACCTATATTTTTCCCCTGGTCGGGTCTACTCCTTTGTGTCTTAGCCAGTAGCAAATGGTTTTGATGAATGCTGCTTTGTAATACAATTTGAGATCTGGAAGTACTACCCCACTCCACTCGCATTTTTTTAATTAGGTCCCTTGATTTTCTGGACCTTTTGTTCTTCCAGATGAATTGTGGTTCTATCTCTATCTTTTCTAGCTCTAGAAAATAGTTATCTGGTAATTTGATAGTATTGCACTAAAGAAATAATGTAATTTCAGTTGAATTGTCATTTTATTATATTGACTCAGCCTACCCATGAGCAAGGGATGCTTTAATACCTACTGAGATCTGACTTTACTTGTGTCAAAAGTGTTTTGTCAATGTGTTCATATAGTCCCTGGTTTTCTTCTGACAGGTAGAATCCCAGATACGTTACAGTGAATACTGTAGCTTTCAGTGGGAGAAGGTAGAGAAGTAGGAACTCAAAGTTTGAGGAACGTACTTTGTAGAATTGTTTTTGCATACAACTGGGAAAAAGGAAATAAAGGGAATATAATGGAGTACAGAAATTTATCTTGCCCTGCAAGACAAGGGAGAGGACAGGGACAAGGGAATGTAGGGGTATGATAGAAGGGAGGGTATATTGAGTGAAGGGGTAATGAGGATGTTCAGTGTTTTGGGGTGGGGTTGGGGAGACATGGGGAGTAAATTTGGAACTCAAAATTTTGTGGAAATAAATGTTGAAAACTAAAAATAAATAAACACTTGAAATCAATGAATGAATCAATGAATGAATAAAAGCTGTAGCTTACCTGACCCTGAGGTGGCTGTTGTGAGAAAGCAGAGGCCAGGTGAAATCATTCCAGATTTCCCAGGAGTTACCAGAGAGCTAGCTGCCTTAGATGTATGGGAGGAGTGGTCTGACCACAGAAGATCTCCTCTGTCGAACTAGAGCATAGGAACACTCGGTGGTTGGTGAACTTGTCTGCACTACTGTCTTCCCTTGTCCCCTGGGATGCTGAGGCATGTATAGATTCCTGGTGTTGGTTTGCGGACTCCAACGCACTGGGGTTTCACATTTCTTCCTTGTTCGCTGAAGTTCTTGATGATTTCTTAGAAGATATTGTCCAGGTCCTTTTTTGCACCATGGCTTTCTGTTAGACCAAGAATTCTTTCATTTTTTCTCCTGGATATATTTTCCAGTTTAGTTTCAGAACACCTACACTACTGGTCCCCTTCAGCCTCAGCAAGAGGGACCACCCAGCCCTTTGAGATTTTCCTAACATCACAGGCTAAGAGACTGTTTTCGACTTCGACTGATCCCACTGTTCCAGAATTTCTCCTGGGGAATTATTTTAAGGGTTTTTCAAAGATCAACAAGAGGAAGGGGACAGCATTGAACAATCACTCCTGCATCTTGGCTCCCAGAAGTTCAAGTAGATAACTTACAGACTTTGGATCTGTGGGCTGAGAGTCACAGGAGTGACTGCTGCTGTTACCAAGGGTCCTGTACATCTCTCTCCCTCACTTACACAGGACTCCTTTTCTGGGCTGATATGTTGGAGAATTCGCATACCTTCTTCAGTTTCAGTCCAGCCAGGTGCTCCACTATGGTGTGTTCTGTGCTGATGCAGCATGTGCACTCCACGCTCCCCCAGCCCCATGTTAGAGATTCTTCCCGTCGAAATTCCAGACCGTCCTGGGTTGGAAATCTGCCACACTCTATCTCACAGTGGATTCTGCCACTCTCATATTGATTCAGGGTAATTGTAACAGGGCAGCAGAGTCAAGATATTAGAGTGAAAGGAACGACTCACGTAAGCTCTAGGCAAAACTCCTTCGGATACCTCTGAAGGCAGAATCTGTCCAAATTTTGGAGGTGTGTGATCCAGGGAGAGACAGACTGTGGTGGATTCAGAACCCAGGACAGACTGGAAGGTTCACAGGAAGGATCGGTTCTGCGGGGGTCAACCCACAGCGTACAGTGCAGTGTGGCCAGCACAGTGGAGTGGAGGGGCCCCGGGAAACCTGATAGCAGCAGGCAGAATGGACAGAGCTGCAGCCATGTTTGGGAGGCCATCAAAGCCAAGCCAGTGAGAGCTACTGAGTGCCAGATATCAGCAAAGCAGCTCCTGAGACTTTCAGTCCTCAGATCAAACAAGGTGAACCTACTTGAACTCCTGGGAGCCAGGATGGCAGAGTGATCAGTAAGTGCTTTCTCCTCCCACCCTGATGACTGTGAAAGAACCATAAAATATTTCCCCATAAAAATCCTGAGTCAGCGGGAACAGCAAAGGGGGCAAATAGTCTCCCAACAGCTGAGGCTAGGAATATAGCTAAAGGGGATTTCTCCTACTGTGGCAGAGGCAAACCAGAAGGTCAGAGGACCCAGGGCAGAGAAAAGTTGCACTGGGACCCAGCCGAGCCTCAGCACCGTGAGAGAGGCCCCAGAAGGGGTGGGAACTCAGACTAGCATCTAGGAGTGTCTTAGCACTCCAGGAGAAAACGGGAAGACAATAGGGCAGCTGTGATCACCATCCCCTGAGCTTACTTTTGCCTCAGTGCAGCAGAGGAGATAGCCTGTGACCAGATCACACCTCCCCCACACTTAAGGAGCTAACCTCAGGGCTGATCTGGGATACACAAAGCAAAAACTTGCTCTTAGCTTTTTCACAAGTCAGCTCAGCACCAAGTTGCGCAGCTTCTAACTGAAAGAACTAGAAGCCACAACACACAATCAATATCATGAACAAGAAAAAGCAGAAAGGCAAAAACCATAGAATCTTTCTATGGGAATAAGGACCAAAACACAAATATCAAAGAGGTCAGTACTGGGGCTGTACTTCCTTCTGAAACTTCAGAATGGTCTAGAAACAGCTCACATGCACAAACAACTCTGCAGGAACACCTGAAGAAAGAAATAGAAGAAAAACTGACCAATGATTTTAAAATGATAAAAAAAAAGAATTCACTGATGAGAACATCTCCTTGAAAAGGAAAATCGAACAAATGGAAAAGGAATACAAAATTAACTGGAGAAAATAACTCCCTAAAAGGAAAAGTTAGTTAAATGGAAAAGGAAGAGAAAAACCAAACTGGGAAAATTGGGCAAATGGAAAAGGAAGTACAAAAATTAACTGGAAAAAATAACTCCTTCAAAGGAAAAATTGGACAGATGGAAAAGGTGATGACAAAGTTAACTGAAGGATACAATTCCATAAACATTACAACTGGGCCACTAGAAACCAATTAATCAAGGAGACATCAAGAAGCAGTCAAACAAAATCTAAAGAATGAAAAGATAGAAGAAAATGTAAAATATCTACCTAGAAACACAACTGACCTGGAAAATAGATCCAGGAGAGACAATTTAAGAATTCTTGGCCTGCCAGAGAGCCATGATGAAAAAAAGAGTCTGGACAGTATCTTCCAGGAAATCATCACGGAAAACTGCCCAGAAGTGCTAGATCCAGAGGGCAAAATACTCATCGAAAGAATCCACCGTTCACCTCCCGACAGCGATCCCAAACTCAAACCCCCAAGAAATATCGTGGCCATATTGCACAACTATCAAGTGAAGGAGAAAATACTACAGGAAGCCAGAAAGAAACAATTCAAATATGGAGGAGCTACAGTCGGGATCACATAGGACCCGGAAGCTTCTACATTAAAAGATCGAAGGAATTGGACCCCAATATTCCCTGAAGCAAAGAAGCAGGGATTACAACCAAGGATCAACTACCCAGCACACTTCAGCATAACATTTCAGGCAAAGAGAACACCATTCAACGAAGTGAAGGATTTCCAGACCTTCCTGACAAAAACACCCGAAAGTAATAGACAATTTGATATTCAAATGCAGGTCTCAAGAGAAGCATAAAAAGGTAAACGGGGGGGGGGGGGAAGACTTGTTACTCAATTTGTTCAAACTGCTTACCTCCCTATGAGGGAAGTTGGTATCTGTTAATCTTGAGAATTGTGCATCTATTATGAAATACCAAAGAGATATATGCAGAGGGAACGGGCATAAAGTAAATGATGTCATGTTAAAAATATGATTGAAGTATGCCCAAGGGATTCTAAGAGGAGATGTGAAGAGGAGGAAGCAGAAAGTGGTAAATTACATCACAGGAAGAAGTACAAAAGTATAGTAGAGGGAAAGAGGGGAGGGTGATGAGCATTGTTTGAGAGGTAGTCTCATCAGATTTGTTTCAAGGAGGGAACAATAACCTCAAGTAGATAATCCTAACTAGCTCCAGAGGCAGTAGGAAGGGAAGGGGGAAGAAACAGGAGGGAAGATAAAAGGGAGGAAAGAAGCAGTAAGGGTAAAGGAGAGTAAAAGGGAGTGGGGTCAAAAGAAGGAAGGGAAGGCTGCAGGAGGAGGTGGTGAAAAATCAAATTTATTCAGATTCTCCTTTTAGAGATATCTGAAGGAATTTCTGGTACAGCATAGGTGAGTACATGCTCTCCATCTCCCATCTTGCACAACAGCCCCCTCAGTTTCTGTTAAAAAGCAACAATCATCCAAACTACTTGGTACTAGCTAAGACATAGTTGGTTAGGCATAGGTTAGGTACACAAGACACATTAATCAATGCTTATAGGATCCTATTGTTTGAGAAACCCAAGGATTCCAGCTTCTGGGATACAAACTCACTGTGTGCCAAACCTGCTGGGAAAACTTGAAAATAGCATGGCAGAAACTGGGCATAGACCAATGCCTGACAGTATATGCCCCCCAAAAAAGTCCAAATGGTTCACGATCAAGCTATAAAGGCTGATACTATATAAAAATATCAGGGAGCAAGGAATAGATTATTTGTCAATTGAAGGAGAATGGAGACATTTATGTCCAAATAAGAGATAGAGAATATTATGAAATGCAAAATGCATAATGTTGATTACACTACATTGAAAAAATTTTGCACAAACGTAGCCAATGCACCCAAATTAGGAGGGAAGCAAAAAACTGGGATTCTTATGAATTTTGCCTGGAGAAAGGCCTGATTTCTAAAATATATAGAAAACTGATTCAAAGTTGAGAAGAATACAAGGCCTTCCCCAATTGATACACATTGAAACGATATGAACAGGTACTTTTTAGAGGAAGTAATTAACGTTATGTATGGTGACAGGAAAAATGCCCTAAATCATTCTTGTTTAGAGAGATGAGAATCAAAACAATACGCAGTTAACTCTCCGTTGATGCACTAAGATGTTAGCAATCAGCAGCAAGAACTCATATATGTCGGACCAGTGTTCTCCAGTACACAAAATGGAAGGAAAAATACATCTGAAAGTAAGCTTGTCTTCTTTTTTAGTTAAAAATGACAACTAGTTTAGCAATTGTATCTGAATAAGAAGTAAACCTGTCTTATCTATTATTTCTTAAATAGAAATTACATTATAATGTTCAACGATAGGTAATTAAAGTGTTCTAGCCAATTTAGTGGTCTCGAGAATTCCTGCAACAACTAACAATTTGAGGGACACTGTTAAAAATATAGTGAAATAAACGTTTTTAATAAAGGATTGTACAAACATATTTTCATACATATACACCTGGTGCATATTAAAACATGACAACATATTTTCGAAGTCAAGATTTTTTCACATTTGTATATTTAATGGAAAAGCAGTAAACATTGTCAAACATAGTTCATTTGATACATAAACATTATTTCTTCCTCTAAGCGTATTTCTGGATGCTAATTCATCTTTGACATTCTCAAGGATTTTTCAGTCTGTTTTCTATTGGAGAAGTCCGTCAAGGTTTGTAATCAAAGTTTATCAGTAGCTGCTGGGAAAGGAACGAAGGAAAATCAATTGACCTTATATATATGTATGTTTATATGTGTGTATGTATACACATACCACATATATGTATGTGTGTAATTCTTTACTTTTCCTTGGGACAAAGGATTCATTATATGAAGGAATTCTGTGTGTGAGAAGCATGAAAATTGTCACTGGTACAACTGAGCCTAAGAGTGTCCTGAGCCCTTTGAAGTGAAGGAAGTTGGTCATGGTGTCATAGGCAGCATGTATCTTATCATAGGGATGAGTTGAACTCAAGCTCTTGGGGAAGTCATCTACCCTACAAGGTGTTTTAAAGTTCAAACACAATGCTTTCAATGTTTCAAGTGCTATAATAAAGTTCATCTTCTTATTACACTTAAGATGTGTGTTGCCTTGATTTCAGCCAATTGTTACTATGATCTTCTTTTAAATTTTTGCTGTAGAAAACACTATATAAATAACAATCAGGATGGTGTTCATGAAAACCTCTTTACTTATGCTCATGTTGAACTTTACTTCCTACTTAAGTATGCTGATGTTTGCTTTTGAGTTCACCACACAATCAATCATGCCAATAATTTGATTTGCCTGTTTCAATAAAATAAAAACCACAATAGCAGTTTGCGGCAACTTCTTTGTATCTTTTGGTTAAACTGATAACCAGGGCGTCAATAAAAATTTTGCTTTGATTTTCAGTACTGTTGGTCATGGGACAAAGAGTGTCCATTGAGATTCTAACAATTATATTGATATTTGTAAACGGTTTTTCAATCCTGTCATTCTTAGTACCGTTTGCCCCCTGTCTCCTCACCCTTATGAAATCATCGTAGAATCACAGGATTAAACAGAACAATAGACTCTCAGCATTGAATATGACTTCAATAGCTTTCTAATCCAGACAGTCCTTAATCCTCTATCATCCTGAGGGCATTCGCCCAATGTGACTCATTTCTCATTTGAAGATCAGAAGGTGCTACCGAGAACTCAGCAGTATTCTTCCTTCTGTTTCATGGGATATGGTGGCCAAAGATTCATTACTTACTGACCAGGCTTCAGCATCTGAGTCTATCTTTAATTGACCAGGCTTCTCTTCTGAAAACAGACACAAGAGGGCTTGTGCCACCTTTCTAGCTTATTGGAAAGAAGCTGCTAAATCTTGCACTTCACCTGCAAAGAAGAGTCCCTGGTTGCATCAACGGGATGAAGAAGAGAGATGTGGAAATGAAACAGCACCTCTGTGGAAGTTTTCCACCATATTTAAAAATCAGGTATAGGATCTAAATATAACATTTTATTTGTGAGCTGTTAGAACATACCTTCATTGAGTTCCCTGGTTATATTTTCTTCCAACTCCTGTCACATCTGAAGTCAAATGAAAAACCAAGTCAGAACAGTGAGGTAAATGAGGAAAAAGGAAGTCAAGATAATACACAGAACTCAAAAAATCATATAAAGAATATAGACATTCAAAGAAATGACTAATAAAATTAAGACCTCAGTATATTTGATTTTAGACTTTCAACAGAAAAGCTACTGACGTAATAAATTAATATTATTATGAACACAATCATGAATTTCTCACGATTAAATGCAAAGAGACATGTGAACATTTTTTAGCACAGTAGTCATGTCTCAGGTTGGGAATACAATTTTCTTCTGTGTTGAGCAAATTGTGCCCTCTTTATTTTCATTGGATCAATATAACATTTTTCTCTAAAAATAAAATCAGTTTCATATCCTATGCTTCAAAATAGTTAATTTCAAACATTAAAATTGTCTTCATTAAGCTTCATTCTAAACACAAAATGACCCGTAAGAGGTCCTTAACAGAGAAGAAAATTCCTGGAAATGATGAAATACAATACATTATCGCCAAGGAAGGGCAGAGAGTACTAAATGAAAGCAGCTCCTCCATTGTCTGTTACATTCGAATTATTTCTTTATTCAGGCAGACACTGACTTCATTTGAGATTCAAAATACATGCATTCTCCTTGTGCAGATTTTAGAAACCACGCTAAAATAAATTCTATTTCCATCTTTAAGTTATAAAGAAGGAAGGAAAGATTGTTTCCTCATTCATTACTTCAATTCTTAAAACCCCTTCATAGATACAGGAAGAGAAGATGAAATGGGAAATCACTGTTGATAACGATTAAAGTGGTATAGTTTCCCTTTCAGGAGACAAATGAAATAGTTTGAATAGTATAGACAGATATGAGGTCACTCTTACAACATACACATACACCATTATTTGGACATTTTGTTTGTATTGAGTGTGACCTGGTGTGGAGTATGCCGACTTCTCATGTACTATAATTTTGTGCCTCCAATCTTATGGCCAGTATCGTAATTAGTTTTTCTGTTCTGTATTCTGCAAATGTGAAGTTCAAAATGGGTTTGTGGGAATTATTTCGTGTTTACTTAAGTAATGATAATGTCTGTTGCCTACGCAAGAGTCGAGAATGCCCTTCGGGCTGAACGTAAGGTTAATGTAAGGTTAATGGATCATGGGGGAAGAATTCAAGACCTCCCCATCCAGTAATGGGCCTCAGACATGTTTTGCTAATTTCTAACGAGGCACAGAGTCACAATAGTCTTGCCCTTCAGCCCTGAAAAGAGTATCTACGCTCTGAGGTGAGGGTTTATTTTGGGCCTTAGTATTTGGACTCTTAATAATCACTCTGAAGGCAGGAGTGTCCATACTCTGACTACTTCTTAAAGAGGCCTATTCAATGAATGAGCAAGGAGTCACCCTAAGGGAATACCTGTATAGCCATTGGCCTAAAAGTGCCAAGGTCTCCCATTGCATCTGTGGTCATCTCCAGGCTTCCTGAGGAATATCACTTCACTAGATTCAGATGGCTCTGGGGACGAAGTGATTCTATTGATGTTGCACAGCCCTCCCTCACTCAGAACAAATTCAAGTGTCATCAATTCTTTGATGGGAAGGTGTTCTTCGGGGATGAAGAAGAAACACATGTATGTGTCCATGGAGAAAAATATTCATAGCAGCTCTCTTTGTGGTGGCCCAAAACTGGAAATCAAGGCGATGACCATCAATTGGGGAACAGCTGTATAAACTGTGGTATTTAACGGTAATGGAATGTTAATGTACTATAAGAAATGATGAAGAGGAAGACTTTGAGAGACCTGGAAAAACTTGTATGAAATGATGCTGAGTGAAAGGAGCAGAACCAGAAATCCTTTTCGCACAGCACCAACCACAGTGTGTGAGAAATGTTTCTAGTGGACGTAGTCCTTCGTTGCAATGCAAGGACTTAAAAAATTCAGAATGGTCTCTTAAGGTAAAACGCCTTTCACATGCAGACAAAGAACTACGAAATTGGATCACAGAATGAAGGAGAATATTTTCTTTTGTATTATGTTTTCTTTTGTTTGATGATTTCTCCCATTCGTTTTAATTCTTCTAAGGAACACGAATAAGATGAAAATGAATTGAGTACGAATGTATGTATAGACCCCATATGAAATTGTATGTTTTCTCATGGAGGGCGGGTGCAGAGAGGAGGACGGAGAGGAAGGGATGAGAGAAAAATCTAAGATATATGGAAGTGATTGTAGAACACTGGAAACACATAAAATAATAATTAAAAAAGAAAAAAATGTTATTCCATCTTCTATCTCCAAGATATTCCAAAGACTTTCTCCCATGCCAGGCATATAATCCCACCTTCCCTGGGTCTTTCAGAATTCCCAGTATCTTTTGAAAGCTCAGTTCAAGTGCGTCCAAGTCCTATTTTAATTCCGAGTTCATTTGCCCACCGTGTAAAACAAATGATCTTGTAGGTAGTGTGTATATGCTTCGTACTTACTTAGATAAAAGCATAAATGGCTTTTAGTCCTTTTCAACGACATCCCTCCTTCCACGCAGTGGAGATGGTATTGAGACAATCATAGTTTAAGTCATTTTATGAATATTAACTTAACCGTTGGTAATTTCAGTGTAGGATGACTGAGAAATTGCTCTGTTATTGCAAAAAATCCTTAACACCCTTAATGAAGTCACCACAATAAGGGAGAAGACAAAATAAAATTCTAGTGAAACTGAAAGATAGCTTAGAGGGATCGATCATTGTTGGTTTCACTACGTGCTCCAAAGCAACAAGATCCATCTTTCCACATAATTGGCCATCACATACAGCAATGATTACGACAAGTCTTTATAAAAAGACCACCATGAAGATAATTGTTACCTCCATGCCAATAATGTGTTGAATAGAGCAAAGAAGAGACCTTCTGTGAGAAATAAAGAGGTATTATTCAAATCATAACTTCTTTTGATGTTTAGTGACTTCAGAAGAAAGATTGAAGAAAAGGGGATTCTAGAAGGTATGCTGAAAAACATAACTCACGTTTGAGAAATGAAAGAGAACAAAGGCTTTTACGATGATTTAGAATATTTCTCTGTCTGCATGTCTCTTCTGATGATTTTTTTCCAGAATTTGAAGGTAACTACCCAAAGCAAAAGAAAACCACACACAAAGAAGAAATGAAATTGGTTATTATGAGAAAAGAAAAGATTGATTCCTGGAAATGACATCAGAATCAGCTGACTACAGTCTGAATATAGACTAGTTGTTGTTTTTTTAATGGCAAAAATAAACTTCTATTCATAAGGGAATTATATGGTGATATAGATGCCCCAGCATCTATGGTGGTCCAAGCCATGAACAGAGAGCAAGTAAGACCATTGAGCAATATTGAGTACACCCATTTTCATAGATATAGTTGCAGAGAACAGAAGGGTGAAACAAATTGTTGATTAAGGAGCTGCAGAAGTAAGAACACATGTATAGATCTTACGCCACACGATTCAATGAAATAAAATGAAGTGAAGGTGAGCTGATTGGCAAAGGGAAGGAGTGATTATAATTCCTATCTATGTACAAGTGAAACAAAGTGGTCAACTATGGCTTAATAAGGAGACTTTCTCATGAAAGTTTTCCTAAAAATTGCAAAACTATCTGTTTTCAAAATGAACGTTTTAATTAAAACTTCACAATGAAGACATGTTTATTAACTTTTATTCATGTTTCCTTATCATATCTAAATCACTCAGAAGATTACAAGCCATTGACCCAAAATGCTTAATCATTTCATCTTCCCTGAGTGATTAACACATTCAGTACATATATTTTTAAGGCATTTTAATTGTGTCTTTAAAAAAAATGAAACATTTGCTGTATTGAATGTTGACTGCATTACATTTATCATGTTGGCTCTGGGAGGTCCTTAGAATTAGGCACGTTTTATAAAGGGAGAGAAAGATGCCATAGATATGCAATACCTTTTAAGTTTCTAATCTTAGTTGAAGAAAATACGCATACAAATAGAAACTAATAACTAAATTAGGACGTAATTCTTTATATTATATGTGATGACTTTGCCAAAGATTTCTCTACAGTATTGAATAAAAAAAATGTGTTGATATGGGTATGGCTTTTTGTGTTTATATAGATGTTGAAGACGTTCTAAAAAAAAGCAGAAGGATCACAGAAAGACTGTGTTTTAAGTGTTAAGATGCCAGTACCATGGGAAAACAATCAGAGGAGATAAAACCCATGTTTAAGAACTGGTTAATGAGGAAACAGAATTCATTTTAAGGAATATGAGCGGCACTAGTCCCGGGTACATAAAATGTGTTCATTTATGTATGGCTACAACTGAGGACGTAACAGATGGCATAGGATAGTTGATCCATAAAAACATAAGTACATTTGCATGCATAAAATTTAAGTATCTGGCAATTGTTCTTCCAGTAGAGTTGTTACCTCCGCAAATTTGCATGGAGTGTTTCTTGTGTTAAGAAGAACACCACGGGATTAATCCCATCCACTGTAATCTCCAATTGTAGTGATCTCTCCCTTTTATAAATACTTATGTGTATATCATTCCCTCAATAGTTGTTTATGTGTTATCTTATATTAAAAATGAAATTCCTCTATTTTGCATTGGCTTCCTATTGAGGCTGCAGATTCTTCAAGGAGAAAGGGCATGTCTTACACAAAGCCTTTGCAACCTACTGAGGACCTACTATAGTGCAATTAGCATAATTAACATGCACTAGTTGATGATGTAAGTTTTGAACAAGGAAGAAACTGTAATTTGACTGAAAGCTGACATACTGAAAACTTGCATGCTCTGGGACATTAGACGAAAAAGGGTGCCAGTTTTCCCTGATCACAAATAAAATGAGGTAATTTGTACTGCCAAAGATGGACTCCAACTTATTGCTTCCTTGCTTTACCTTCGAGGGCTCGGTCCACACCTAGTTTTTTGACTGCAGCCTGAAGCCAAAAGCTTTGGAAGGTTATTATTTCCATCAGTGTGCTCCTAAAAGAAGGAGGGAAATGAAGACAATGAGTGATAGGGGAGTTAAATGGAAAACAAAGCTTATTTCTTTGCTATACTGATTTCTGAAACTTAGAAAAATTTCTGAAACATGAAAATGCAAAAGAAAAAAGTTTCCATAGGAATGAGACTGGCCCTCACAATAATTTCTTAGTTAAGACAAGTAAACTGAAATGAACCAGGTGAAGAGAACACTTTTTTAAAATTAGGAAGTGCTTATGAAAATGTGGGAGGCCGTGATTAGTTTAACATAATCGACAATGGTCACTATGTTTTTGGAGCAGAGACAGTAGCATTTATCAAGTGTCTAATATGTGCCTAAAATAAAGGCCACAAAGCTAAGAGATTTACAATTATTATCTCTTTTGATTCTTACACCAATCCTGGGAAACAGCTGTTGTTATTATCCCCCAAATGAGAAAGATTAAATGACTTGTATCACACAGATAGCATCTGAGGCAACATTTGATATCAGATCTTTCTAACCCCAGGCTCAACTTTCTATGCATAATTCCTTCAAAGTACCTCTAAGTGGAAAAGAATCTCATGCTCAAAAATTCTGTTTTTGACCACATTGGCTTAAATTTCACTTACTTTATCACGTATGATGGATACTAGGCTGAAAATGTTTTGAAGAACATCGCTATTATCCACTTCCATACTTTTTTGGTTGGCATAATGATGAATAGCATACATAATTACATACAAATATGGGAAAGCAACCGAGAATGGAGAAATCTACTTGATGGTAATAAAGTGAACTCTTTAGGAAAATTTGACTGCAATGTTATTCTACGCTTAACTTTGCCTTCATTGTAACAATTTCCAAAAATAATAATAGTAACGATACAATAATTATATATGGAATATGTATTTTGCCATTGAGGGCTCTGGGAAATTGAAAATTTGTTTAAAAAAATCAGACTAGAAAAACTCAAAGTGCTTTAGTCCAAATGTCACCTTGCAACAATTTTAATTTTAGCTTAACTTTCAACTCATGGCAAAATCCACAAATAAATCTTTCGTTTTCTTCTTCTTGTTCTTATTCTTCTACTGCTAGTACTACTGCTAATACTCGTACTCCTGCTACTAGAATTACTGCTACCACTACTATCACAACTGCTCGTACTACTTTTACTACTACAATAATAAAATTACTTCTACTGCTAACATGCTGTGAAAAGGAATTCTTTCAAAAATGACAAAGTATAAGTAATCCCTGTCTTGTAGGAACATTTTTCTAGTTGAGTTACAAAGACTTAGAAAAAAGAAATGATAGTTTGATAACAGATGTGAACACCATAATGAATATACACTTAAATCCTAAATTATGTGCTATCTGATGACACGTGGAATTCAGGAGATTAAGAAGTCAAGACAGGTGAAAAGTCCAAAAAGGAGCCTGGGAAAACATTCAGTCAAAAGTCTCTTGAAGTTGAAGAGTAGAGTAGGAGGAGTTGTTGTAGTAGTGGTAGCGGTAGTAGTGGTAGTAGTAGTAGCAGCAACAGTAGTACTAGTAGTACTAGTAGTAGGGGTAGCATTGGCAGTAGCATTAGTAGTAGTAGTAGTAGTTTTCAGAACGTTTATAATATTGGTGAAAAAAGAGAAACATCATACTGAATATACTTTTCATTAATCAGGGACAAATTATTAATTGCGTAATTTGATTTTAGTTTTATTTTTTTGCTTCTGTAGTTTTTTCTGATCTTCATTATCAATTCGATAAAATGATGTGACTTGCTGTGAAACTACTGTCTGCAAATGATATTTGAGGGAAAGACGAAATTTTGTTGCAGGTATCTGACTTTAGCCTGATAGAAATATGTCCAAATAATTTCTATTACTGATTTCATAAATCAAGATTATCTTCCAGAGTCTGCAATTTTGGACACTGTGCAAGAATAAGTGTCAAAGCAATAAAAAAAAATGGAGATAAATGAAAAAATCCTAGGGAAGCACAATTAAAAAATAAGATCAGTAACACACAAAAGTTAATGCTACATGCATAAACATAATCCTTTTGAACAGAATTACTGTCCTCAGTTTTACAGAAAAGTGGTGGTTCGTGTTTGGAATTTCACTAAAAATATGATACAATCTTTAGTGTTTCAAAAATTAGTTCAGAGAAGTCTGAGTTGCAACTACTCGGATTGTTCAGCATGGTTACATTCTTGTAAAACATGTAGTGGTAATATGCTCTAGTATCTCAAAAGAGATGTCTGATTTGAATTGTGATATTATTCCTAGCATGACATTGTAGAATTTTTCTTAAGTTTTAGCACTTCAAATAATTTATTCCATTACAGTATTAAAATGGAACATTAGGAATATTGTTAGAAGAATAAATTTATCAGTACTTCTGCATTAATGATTACCCCTATCAATATTTATTGTCAAAATTTCATGCAGTACATAATTTCTTTCAGCAAAGTGAGCCATCTAGCCTAAAAGATGATTTTAAAATTTTATTTGTATAATTTAATTTTTTATTTTATTTTTTATTTAAGATTATTGTCATTTCTTTATTTAATTATGCTTATTTTATTCCACTGATTTATTACATTCATATTAACTTAGAGACTATTATGTCATTATTTTCTTATCATATGTCATATTATTGGTTCTCATGCTCCTTTCTTACATAGCAGAATTTTTACAATAAAGTTAAAAATGTCTACCTGCTGAAAATTCAAATTCCTCAATTATTTTGATCAAAATTACTTTAACTTCCATTTCTGAAAGTTAAATGCTTATCAGATACATTATTTAAAGATCTACCTCTGCTCAGCTTTCTCATTTTCATATTTACATGTTTGCTTTTTAAATTGGTTACATTCACTGATTTAACCATTTTTTTCTCTCTTCTATCACAAGAACTTCCTTTTTAGTATCAGCATAAACTCTATTGAAGAGATCAAGAAACTGTACCTGGGCAAGACTCAATAGCTTTTCTTGAAGGATGACTGTCTTTTGGGTGTCTTCATGCTGTAGCTGAAGGAACATATTTGAACACTGAATTTGGGCACGTATTTCTTGGATAAGGTCGTTTTTGACAAGATGTATTTTTGCGTATTTTTTCCCAATTTATTTATTTATTTTTAATCTTCAACATGCATTTCCACAAGATTGTGAGTTTTAAATTTTCTCCCCATCTCTCCCCTCCCCCACCCCAAAACAGTGTACATTCTCATGACCCCTTCCCCCAGTCTCCCCTCCCTTGTATCACACCCCTTCCTTCCCATATCTCTATATTCTCTCTTTTCCAGTAGGGCAAGATACATTTCTATACCCCATACAGTTTTCTACACCCCATTACCTGCATTTCTTATTTCCCAGTTATGTGAAAAAACAATTCACAAGAGTCATTTCTAAAACTCCTCAAAACTGATTGTTTGTAATTACTTCCTCCTCCCATTTACCCTCCCTTCTGTCATCTCCCAAACCCTACTTATCCCTTTCCCCCGTACTTTCCTGTAGTGTAAGATAAATTTTCATGCCAAATTGAGTTTGCATGTTCTTCCCTCTTTAAATCAAACGTGATGAGAGCAAGCTTCACTTTTTTCCTCTCACCTCTGCCTTACCTTAATTTTATTTATTTAGATATCATCCCTTCCTATTTAAGTCAATCTCTGCCCTCTCTCCCTCTCTCTCTCCCTCTCTCTCTCTTTCTCTCTCTCTCTCTCTCTCTCTCTCTCTCTCTCTCTCTCTCTCTCTCTCTCTCTCTCTCTCCCTCTCTCCATATATACATATATATTTACTTATGTGTGTGTGTGTATGTGTGTGTATAATCCCTTCCACTACCTAAATACTGAGAAGAGTTTCAAGAGTTACAAATATTATGATTCCATGTAAGAATGTAAATATTTCAGGTTAGTATATAACTTATGATTTCTCTTCACTGTTTACCTTTTTATACTTCTCTTGATTCTTGTGTTTGAAAGTCTAATTTTCTATTCAGCTCTGGTCTTTTCGTCAAGAATGCTTGAAAGTCCTCGATTTCATTGAATGACCATTTTTTTCTCTTAAAGTGTTATATTCAGTTTCACTTCCTAGGTGATCTTTCAGTTTAGTCCTATTTTCTTTGACATCTGCAATATCATATTGCAAGCACCTTGATCCCGTAATGTAGAAGCTTCCAGATCCTGTGTTGTCCCCATTGTATTGCTGCAATACTCAAATTGATTCTTTCTGGCTGCTTGAAATATTTTCTCTTTGACCTGGGATCTCTGGAATTTGCCTACAATATTCCTAGGTGGGTTTTTTTTTTCAAGTCACTTTCAGGAAGTGATTGGTGGATTCCTTCAGTATTTATTTTGCCCACTGGTTCCAGAATATCAGGGCAAGTTTCCTTGATAATTTCATGAAAGATGATGTCTAGGCTCTATTTTTGATCATGGCTTTCAGGTAGTTCCTTAATTTTTAAGTTGTCTCTCTTGGACCTGTTTTCCAGGTCAGTTGATTTTCCAGTGAGATATTTCACATTATCTTCTTTACTTTTCATTGTTTTGGTGGTGTTTTGTAATTTTTTGGTTTCTCATTAAGTCAATAGCTTCCATCTGCTCCTTTCTGATTTTTCAAGGACTATTTTCTTCAGTGAGATTTGGAACCTCCTTTTCCATTTCACTAATTGTGCTCTTTAAAGCATTCTTCTCCTCATTGGCTTTTTGGGCTTCTTTAGCCATTTGAGGTAGTCTATTTTTAAAGGTGCTAAATTTTTCAGTATTTTTTTGGTTGTCTTTTCGCAAGCTGTTGACTCGTTTTTCATGATGTTCTTGCATTACGCTCATAACACTTCCCAATTTTCCTCCACCTCTCTTAGCTGATTTTGAAAATCATTTTTGACCTCTTATATGGCCTGAGACCACTGCATATATATTTTAGAGGTTTAGGATGTAGAAGACTTGACTTCCCTTGATGGTATGCATTGTTCTTCCTCATCCAAAGAATGGAAGAAATACCCGTTCGCAAAGAAAATAGTCTTTTATACTCATGTTTTTTCCCTTTGTTGAACTTTTCCCCAGCCAGTTTCTTGACTTTTGAATCCTTTTTCAAGAGGAGGGTCTACTCTGGTTACATGTAAGTTCTCAGTTCCTGCGAGGTGGCAAAAATAAGGGGGAGGGATTGATTCCTCTCCTGGCCTCTGGTCTGGTCAGTGAGCAGTATTCCCTCTACAGAGACTCCACTAGCTCCACCACACCAGCTACCATTCCTTCTAACCCCAAGGTCCCCACTCAGGATTGAGATCCACATCAGTTTCTCAGTTCACCCAGGGGTTTAGGCCAGGGCTCCAACAATGGAAGATGCAGCTGCAAGGGTCCTGCACCTAGACTGCTGCATTCCCTTCTCACCCAAATGAAAGAGCTTTCTCACTGACCTTTGAAGCTGTCTTTGGCATTTGTGAGTTGAGGAATATGGGACCTGCAGCTGCTGCTGGTGCTTTCTTGAGGCTTGCTCCAGTCTTGTCCCTGTCACTGTGCTACCTATTCTGTTGTTCACTCTGCACAGCATGACAGACCTTTTCTGTGGACTTCAAGGCTACTCAGGGCTGGAAATCTCTTTCAATCTGACATTTTGTGGCTTGTGCTGCTCTCGAGTTTGTTTAGATTTAATTTTTACACGTATCTAATGGGCTGTGGGAGGAGAGTGCTAGAGGTGCGTGCTTCTACTCCATCATCTTGACCATGCCCCTTTGACAACGCATTTGATCGGTTCATCCTTTTCCTGTTCAATTGTGTTTTCAAATTCCTTTTGCCTTCTGTTTTGCATGGTGTAATTCTCTCTGTATGCTTTCTCAAATGAATGTCTTTTTTCTGAGGGAATCATGTACATGGTACACCTCTTTTTCTAACCTAGTGATTATGTTCACCTTTAGAGAGCTCTTAACAAAGGGAACCACGGTTTTCTCTTAGGCTAGAAAAGTCATGACTTAGTTTGTGTTGTAAACGAAGCTATTCTTCACGTTGTCCCTGAAAGGAATGTTCAAGAGCTCTCTCTGATGTCCCATTTGGCTCATGAGCATGAAGAGCAAAAATCAGAAGGGAACAGTATGATGCAATTTCTTTCTCTAGACTGCTGTCCTTCCCTTTGCATTGTTTAATTTAGAGTTCAACACTGCATTCCCAGTTGTCAGAACTTTTATTTTTTCCACCCTAGTGGAATATGAATTTAATTAATGCTTCTTTATTCAGTTGTAATTCCTTTTGAAGTTCATCATTCTTTGCTTTTAAAACTTCAATGTCTTCTACATATTGATTTTATTTTTCCTGATCCTTAATTGTTTCTGCGTCTACATCCACTTTGAACATGGCAAATTCATCCTGTATGATTCCATTTTTATCCAAAAGATATTTTTCTTTTTCATTCCTAACAGGAACCCAAACATAATAAACAGAAAATATGTTAGTGAAAATAAATTCATGAATTGTGAGTTTTGCTTAGAAATTCAAAATCAACCCCAGGAGGCCAAGAAGGATAGTGTTTTCAGTAAACTGAGGAAGTTTCATCTATTTCACATTTCTGTCAGACTCAATTTTCCTAAAGAACAGGTCTTAAAAGTGCTTCATCAGTCAGAAAATATGGACTGTAATTTTAAGCCCACAAAGCTGTCTGCTTTCGGTATATTTGATTTCTTTTGCACTATCCATTCTATCCCACACGGATTAGTCACGATGTTACAATAAAAATAGCAAAACCTAATTATTTATGTGGGCCTTCTATGGTTTTTCAAAAGTACTTTCAAAACATCATGTCACCTAAAACTTTGATGAACATTTTGAGAGACATATTTGTAGTCATCCTCCCCATTTTGCTGATGAGGATTTATGAATGAAGTATCCCACACCAGAGACAACATTTTTTAGGCTTGCTTACCATGAGGAACCAGATGATAGTCACAGTCACTATGAAGTGACATGCCTTTAGCGACCCTTTATTATTGTGATAAGTTGATGGAGATCTCACATTTTCACACTTTTTATTAAGCAATCTTCTCTGATTTCATCAACTGTTCATTATCTCTGGGACATTACCAGTCTATGAGAGACTTATACAAGTTCACATACTTGAAGGTGGGAGGGAAAGATTGGGATGGAAAGCAAGGCAAATGGACCTGGCAGTACAAATCACACCTTCCTGTTGGATGCAACAAATACTCCATAAAGAGAACAGTTCTGGTCTTTCAAGGAACAGGTGTGCCACCTACACAGAGAGATGGAAAAGGGACACTAACCTGAACGTGAATCCCTGCTATCAGAAGAGCTCGAGTTGCTGCTGCTGCTACCCCAGCCTGAGGAGCTGCTGCCACCGCCGTCACTGCTGCTGCTCTTCTGGCTCAACCTTGTGCCCCGCACCCCCCTGCCCCCCGCATGGCCTTGGACACTTGTGTTTTCACAGTGTGAGATTTCCTGGGTCTCTTTCCCACACCATAACGTATTTTTCTATTTCCCTCAGGATTGATGCTTTTAGTGTTTCAAAATCAATTTCTTTGTCATCAGAATTAGAATTCAGTAAAGATGGCTCTCCTAACTCTGTTATATGGACGACTCACACAAGTTTATCTCTGCGGCGTTTGTTGATAGCCAAGCTTAACTGCCTTTTTTCATCATAGTTCCTAGGCTTAGCATTATCTTCCTCCCCAGATTTATTGCCAACATTTGTTCCTTGAAATGTTTGGCAGGGTATTTTTCAGCTTTTTCTGTAGTTATTTGCTTAATTTTTTTTCCTCTCACTTTCATCTTTATTGATACATTTTTTTTTTTGTTTCTTTCTGCTTCTCTCTTTTAGATCTTTTATTCTTTTTCTTCAGCTTTTGGTAAGGTCCTTCAGACAGAACTTGCAGGTGTTGATGAACACATTTAAGCTGCTCTTGCAGTTTTGCACTCTCTCATCAGGAGACTCTCCAAAAGAGTTGTCTTCAAAGGAAGCATCTGCTGGGGATGGAAGCTCAATTCCAGGTGGACAGTCTCGGGCGGGTAAAGGTGGGAACTTCTAAATCTTAGAGTTCTCACGAGACCCCCCAGGAAACGACTGGGAATCGAGGTGAACCGAGCTATCTCGTGTATTTCCGCCTCTTCCCGTGAGAAACGTGATGGGAGAGAGCTCTCCCCGCCCTCGACATTGTCCCGGATCTGGGCACACTATTGTTATCTAACAGCCCGGAATTCAGATGCAAACTATGCTGCTGGAGGGTTTAAGTAGGATCAGGAAAGCCTGAAAGCTCTCTTGGGCGGAGGGGCGAGGAGTGGTGAGGACAACAAGGCTCAGCTTTTCCTCTCTCTTCTCTCCCCTCCCCCTCTCTCCCCACTTATACTTCTACTTCCAATCTCTTATTCTAAGATCTTTGCCTCCTTGGGAGATTCTTCGTTCCCTCCTAAGGAAGAATTCCCCTGCACTTGTAACTAGACCCTGAAATAAAGCTCAACCCTTGTTCGACTCTGGAGCATTCTTTCTCTCATACCAGCATCCGGTTTGGCCAACCGAAGACCTCGGGATAGAGGTAAGAAGACTCGGGTAGCCCTCAGGCCTCTAGGCCTGGCAAGCATCACTGCTACTTTCTCTACAGAATGCTTTGGTGACATCCTTTTCTATATAGCACATAGACATTCTTGCAATGGGTTCATCTGTGATCTTGGAAACTGAATCTCAAAAACATCTGAAGTGTTCTTGCCATCACTACCACCTCAAGATCTGGTGGGTTATACTTGCAGCAATTCATAAACGTTAACTGAACATCTGCAGCAAATTCACGTGCATCCTTACATTTCTGGTTATACCTTTTTCTTTAGTTGTGCCAAGGTCCATTGGATTTTTGACAACATCATTGTACTTATGGAGTCCTAGAGCAGTACTGGCAACAGGCTTATGGAAAGGTCAAGTATATGCTACTTCGTCCTTTGAAAACATTTCTTCAAGAATTTCATTACGGTATTTTAATTACTCAGTTAATTTAACATGTTCCCAACTCTATATTTTTGCTGAGAATCTGGTATGATATTCTTGACTACTTTTTCTATTACAAGTGGTATTTTAGCAGATTTGTGCTCAACCAGGCTTGATGAAGATTCACTACTTGCTGTATCTATCCACGTTATACAGGTTATAGTATCTGCTTTCCTTTTCACACCCCTTTTCACTTATGTTACAGCTTGTGTGTTATAGCTTGGTGGAGCTAGTTTAGCAATGTGCAATGCAGAAAGTAACGTCTGAGGACATAGAGGAGATGGAATCACTTGCTGTTTAGCTACCTTTTCTGATGCCTTAGGGAATGGTTTTTCTTTCATAGTGGAAACTCCTGAAGATTGTTGAGTACCTTTTCATTTTTTTTCCTTTCCACCTGCCACTAGTTGTTCTGAAGGCATTTGAGACAGTTTTTGCAGAAACAGTTTCTCTAAGACTTGTGTCATTAGAACAATGTCATCACCTGGCTTGCAAAACAATTGCAAAACAATATTTTCAAGTCTTCTATACATTCTGAGGCTTCCGCATAGTATTTATGTTCCAAGAGCTTTAGGAGGCTGTAATAATCTGGGAGAGTGAGCTTGGCCGCATCCACAGTCTGCTGGAAGGGTAAAGAGAAACTTTGCTGCCATAGAGCCTTCAGGACAATCTTCTGCAATTACTGCAGTTGGTTTGTGAGGAGGCCAGTCTTTCTGGCATTTATGTACTCTGGTGGAAGGGGGTTGGCAATAGCCATCTGTTGGCTTGACAGAGACATTCTGAACAGCTTTTTCCTGATGGAGTGTTGTCTTCCATGTATTTGTATCGCCACTCACCCATCGGCGTTACTGCTCACTCGAAATGGTGACCAGCCTGAGTCATTTTGGAAGTAGTAGCTTCTATTTCTTTGTTCACTCATGGAGGCTTATTCAGAATTCCATCTTACAAAGAACTGACACTCAGACCCTGCCTTTGTCTTTGAGTGTCATTTTGCTCTTCTTCAACCTGGGGAGAACAATATTGTAAAGTTTTTCATCACTTTTTTCTTCAGAATTCTGCAGAGACATTTTAACTTTAACTGGAATATAGAATGTGAAAAAGGATGGAAAAGAGATAAAAATTCTAAGAAAAGGAGGCTACTGAAAACGAAAGGGAATAAGGATATCATTTCAAAATTGTAAGGGACCCTCAAGAACTATTCAGTCCAATTCATATCCATTGCTAGGTGTGTAACAGAAGTGCAGTTTAGTCTTTTAGAACTATAGATTGTGAGAGCAGAAAGGGATACTAGAGATGAGTTAGCACATCATGGAATAAATGAGGAATCAGAGGCCTGAAACAGGAAGCCATTTGTTGAAAATCATGTGGATGGCAATGGACTGAGGTAGGACTCAAAATCTGGTAAAAGTCACAGTCAGACGCAGATTTTGGACAATTTGTGTATGTACACATGCATATGTTTCTGTGTACATATATATAGAGGAACAGATATACACATATACACATATGCATATATACATATATATGCATGTGTGTGTATAGATATATATATATAGATATATAGATATATACATATATAATGTAGGTATTCGGCAATTGTTCTTCCAGCAGAGGTACTAACTTAGCAAATTTATATGGAATATTTTTGGCGTTGGAAACCCAGTAATGGATCAACATCACCTGCGCTAATCTCCAACTATAATAATCTCTCCTTTATATAAATACTTACAGGTATAGCATTTATTTAATACTTCTTTAAATTCTACCTTGTATAATAAATGAATTTCCTCTGTTTTGTATTGGCTTCCCAGTGAGATTGAAAATTCTTCAAGGTAAGAGGCCATGTCTTACACCAAGTCTTTGTAACCTGTTCAGAATCTATCATAGTACTATTTGCATAATTAACAGTCACTGGTTGATGAAATAAGTTTTGATGAAGAAAGTAACTATCATTTCACTGAAGTCTTACGTAGTGAACATTTTCATCATCAGGAAAATTAGACAAGAAATGGTGCCACTTTCCCCTGAGTGTGAATTAAATGACCAATTTCATGTTGTCAGAGATGGAATCTAAATTGTTGCTTCCTTGCTATGCCTTCGCACCTAAGACCATATATGAAGGCAGATCTTTGTAAGTCTAGGTTCAAATCTCTATACAAAATTCCCCAATGTATCTCTGAAAATTCTCACCATCCAAAGTTCTCTTTTTGACTGCTTTGACATAGATTTTGCTTAGTTTTCCACGTACGATGGATACTAGGTTGAAACTGTGTTTTGAACGTTATCAGAAATATCTATTTCTATAATTTTGGGCTGGTATCATGATAAATAGCCCACTACATAATACATGTAACTGTGGGAAAGCAACTGATTATGGAGAAAGGCATTTTATAGTAATAAAAGGAGCAGGTTGTGAGACTTTGACTGCCATGTTATTCTACGATTAACTTCACATTCATCGTAACAATTTCTAATACTAAAAATGTTGAGAATGAAATAATTTTATACTGAATTTCTATTTTGCCACTGGGTCTCTGGGAAATTGAAAATGCATAAAAAATAAGACCAGAAAAACAAAAAAATGCTTTAGGCCCATTATTGCCTTAGAACAAATTTAATGTTGGGTAAACTTTCAATTCATGGTAAAATCAACAAATAAACATTTACTTTCCTTGTTCTTCCTCTTCTACTACTCGTGCTACTACTGCTAGAACAACTACTACAACGTCTTTTACTATTACAGTAATAACACTTACTTATACTGCCAACACTCTGGGAAAAGGAAGCTCTATTGAGTAAATGAAGAATAAATAATTCTTGTCCTCAAGGAACCACAATCTAGTTGAAAAAAACAGACTTAGAATCAGGACATGATAATTTGTTAACAGATGTGAACACCATAAGGAAATCAGTATAAAGTTAACCACTAAATTATGGTTTGTCCAAATCTAAGTGGAATTCAGGAGATTAAGAATTCAATAGGTATGAAAAGTTCAAAAAGCGTTATGGCAAAAGAATCATACTTTTGTAATTCAAAGGCACCTTGAAGTGAAGAGTAGATAGGTTTTAGATAGGTATACTAAATAGGGAAGTGTAACTAAGTGAGAAGAAGAGGGTGCTGAACGTATGGAGCTGGAAATCAGCATGGTGAGGTCACTTTGATTAAGGTAGAAGATAATAATGAGATTCTCCACCTAATTACTTTCATTCTCAATGGCATTTTGCATGTGTAATTTATATATTTACAAATTTTGACGAAATGACATTTTGCTTTTATTCAAGGAGTAGTTCGAAGAGAAGGAGAGAAATAATTTCTACTTCACAGTGCTGTTTGGGGGAATAAATCAGGAAATAAATGTAAAGGTCTTTCTAAATACGAAGTATGATAGAAATGATTTACTTATTATTGGCAGTTGGAAAAACACCCGATTCTTTGTGTAAGGCTAGAAAAACAAAATTGGCAACCACATAAAGAGTGAATGCTGTGAAATGATTAAATATTGGGTGGGGCTAGGATGGAGGAGTAGGAAGATGCATAGACTTTAGCACTTCCCCTACAGCCCACAAAATAACGGTAAAAAGGTCTCTCCACAAAGTGTAGAGCAACAGAAGTCTCAGAACAACAGAGCAAAAGAGGTTTCCAGTCAAAGGCAACCTGCAGGCTTACAGGAAAGGTCTATCTCACAGGACGCTGAGCAGAGCAGAGCTCAACCCTGGCCATGCGGCACTGGGAGGAAGAGGACCTGAACAGACCTCTGGGAAGAGCTCCTAACAGGGAGGATCCCACTTACTTCAACCCACAAGCAACACAGAAATCACCCAAAGTCAATGGGGGAGGGATTTCCCAGCTGGGGAGAGGTAAAGGGATTTCTTCAGCAATAGCCCAAAGTGATGGCAGAGGCCAGGAGCAGACACGGGAAGCCACAGAGGGTGGGAAGTAACCTGGGTCCATTGTTCAAGAAGCTCAACTGAAAGCCTCTGGCAGTAGGGAGCAGCTGATCTAAACGTCATCCCTGAGTGATAGTAAATGGCTGTGAAAGTGCCCCAAAAAGGGAAAAAATGTAAGACCATCAAAGGTTACATTCTTGGTGACCAGCTGTCTCCTCCCATCCTTTCAGACAAGAAAGAACAAGACTTACTGTCACAGGAAGTTAAGACCTCTGCCTCCAGGGCCTCCAAACTGAACTTAAAGTAGACTCAGGCAATGGAAAAACTCGAAAAGCAAGGTAGCACCTGGTTCAAGGACAACCACAAAAATGCTGAGGAAAATAAAACCTTTATAAAGAGACTGACACGATTGGGAAAAGAGGTCCAAAAAGCCAGGGAGGAGAAGGAGGCAATAAAAAGTTGAATTAGGCAAAAGAAGGAAAAGGTTCAAAAGCTCAGTGAGCAAAACAGTTCTCTGAAACAGAGAACTGAGTTCAGGGAAATGAATGAGTGTAAGATAAACCGAGAAGTTGGAAAACAAACAAAAAAGAGTTTGAAAAAATACAAGATAATGTGAAACACCTCAATGGAAACACAAATGACCTGGAAAATAGATCCTGGGAGGACAATATAAAAATTATTGGACTACCTGAAAGTCATGATCAAAAAAGGAGCGTAGACATTATCTTCCATGAAATTATTGAGGAAAACAGTGCTGATATTCTAGAACGAGAGGACTAAATAAACATTGAAAGAATCCACTTACCACCTCCAGAAAAACACCCGAAAAGAGAAACTCCTAGGAAGATCATGGCAAATTTCAGAGTTCCAAGGTCATGTAGGAAATTCAGCAATCAGCTAGAAAGAAAGAATTCGAGTGTTGTGGAAATACAATCAGGATAACACAAGATGTGTTAGCTTCATCATTAAGGGATTGAAGGGCTAGGAAAAGCATATTCTAGAAGTCAAAGGAACTGCGATTAAAACCAGGAATGAGCTACCCAGCAAAACTGAGTATAATACTTCAGGAGAACAAATGGTCATTCAGTGATATAGAGGACTTTGCAGCATTCATGTTGAAAAGACCTGACTTGTACAGAAAATTTGACTTTCAAACACAAAAATCAGGAGAAGCTTCAAAAGATAAACAGGAAAGAAAAGTCATAAAAAAACTCTCTAAATCTGAAGTGTTTATCTTCCTACTTGGAAGGAAATTATTTATAACTCTTGAGACTATTCTCAGTGTTTGGGTAGGTGGAAGGATTGTATACACATGCACACATGCACACACACACACGCATTGACAAAGAGTACAGGCTGTGTTGAATCAGAAGAGAGGATATCTACAAAAATAATATATAGAAAAAACCTGAAGTGTGAGGGAGTAACATACTGGGAGGAGAAAGGGAGAAATGCAATGGGATGGGCTATAACTCATAAAGAGAGAAAGAAAAATCTAGTTCCATGGAGGAGAAAAGGGAGAAGAGGACAGGGGGTAAGTGATGCTACTCTCACTACATTCGTCTAAAGGAGGGAAATTAAATGCTCACTCAAATTGGTATAAAAATCTCTGTTATACTAGAGGAATGTAGCGCAGGAGGCAACAAGAGGGGTGAGGGGAATGATAGAAGGGAGGGCAAATGGAAGAAGGGAATAACTAGAAATAAACACTTTTGGGAAGGAAGAAGGTTAAATGAAGGAATAAAACATACCGGGGAATAGAACAGGATACTGGGAAATATAGTTAGTATTAGAAAACATGATTATTATAGAAGTCTTCTTTAAAGCGGCCTGCATTTACTCTGTATTAAATTATTTGCCTTCTCTGGGGGATGAGTAGGGAGGGAGGGAGGGAGAGAAGGAGAGAGGGATGGAAAGAAGGTTGAATTCAAAGCAGTAGAAAGGAATGCTGATAATTTTTATTGCATATAACCCATAAACAGGTAACACAGGTAGTGAGGTACAGAAATTTATCTTGCCCTACAAGATAAGACAGAAGATGGGGAAAAGGGAAGGGTGTGGTGTGATGGAAGGGAGGGCTCATTGAGTGAAGGGGTAATCAGAATGCAGGGAATTAGTGGGTGGGGGGACGGGAGAGATAGGGAGAATAATTGGACATATTACAAAGTGATGTTAAAGCACTTAACATTAAAACAATTGACAGAATTAATTACTGAGACTACACCAGAGACATCGTTAGATTGGGGAAATGCATTTTATTCTAAACCTCCTAGAGTCAGGTAACCTGGGGTAAAATGGGCATTGATGGAAAGGTTAAGGTTTGATTGGTAAATTTGTTTTTATGATCGTTATTTAAGTGGGAACTAAAACAGGTATAGAACGGCATGGAAGTCACTTAAGACTTCTCTCAAAAGATGTGCCTTAGCCAATGTGAAATTATAGTCATAACTGAAACCGTGGTCATTGCAACTTGCTATTTGAAGATGCTATGAGACTACTAAGTGACTGTTATTCTGAATCTAACTCCATATATGGATAGCAAAATAGTAATCTGAGCCTCCAATCCATGGTGCCATTAAGCCTGTATAGGAATTGAAAAAGGTGATCTCATGGGAAGGGTGGGAGAGCGGCTGTACAGCCTGGGCTGAGGTAGGATTCTCCTGACTCAATTTCCCCACTGATAGCTGGCAGACTCGAAGCCTCAGTGAATGCAAGTTGACAATCTATTCCTGCCTGAAACTGACAGGAATTTGGGGAGATTTGTTTTTCGCTGCAATGTCCTAACACTTAGTGGCAATTTCCTCTAGTCAAAAGGGTGGTAAGCCTAATACGACATCAATTAAATTATAGCTTGTTGGTAGGGGAACATCCAAGGTCAAGTCTAAAATTAAGCTATTAGGCTTAGGAGTTTAGAACAACAACAGTAAGCTAAGGTCGTCTACTTCTTAGTAGGAATGTGGAGACAATTAGGACAAGGGCTTATGAAGTTAGCATACATAGTTATCATTAGTATCTCAGTTGGATACTGCTAAAAAAAATTACATTGTGGTCTACATTGTGAACACTTTAAAAGAGATATCACCCGACCAAAGGTGGGAATTGTTTTATGTGATATGAAATATGTTACAAATGAAAAATTAAAAAAAATATTAAATATAATTTAATTTAATATATTAAAATTCAAGTGTACAGTTGGTGGAGTTTTTATGTCTAGCTTTATGTGAGTGTAAATGACAGGCAGAGTGTTCAGAAAATTTATAATATTGATGAAATAAAGGAAATAGCACACTCAACACACTTTCCCTTAACCAGTGAGAAATTATAGATTTTATGCATACATACATTACTTTTCCTTTGATCTAATTTCTCCTGTAGTTTTTTCTTATTTTCAAAATCAGTTCGATAAAATGATGCAACTTGTGAAACTACTGTCATGGAATGATATCACAAAGAATCAGCAAGTTCTTGTTGAAGCTTTCTTACTGTAACCTGAGTGAAATATTTCCAAATTATTTCTGTTCATGATTCCATGACATGATATTAGCTCATAAAAAAACGAACACACTTTTAAAATGAACAGAAATTAATATTTTCTCTTTCAACTTAACTTCATTTATATATTCATAATTACCATAGATTTACAGCTAGAGATATCTTAAGGACTATTTAATACAAGCACCTCATTTTGCCAACATGAAAACTGAAGCCCAACGAAGTTAAATGAATTACTCAAGGTCCTAAAGGCAGTCATTGAGAGAGAAGAGGATTGGAACTTGTCTCCTGAGACTACAAACCTCAATTAACTATACAACTTCACCTCCACTCAGCATGGATCAAATGCTGTCTTCTTCTTGCTCAGTGTACTCCCCATTAAGCAATGCATTCAACCTGATTTCCCCATCACCTCTTTCAGAGAAAAATTAAAAGACCTCCAAAGTTACCTAGGGACTAAACTCTTTTATCTGAAATTGACATGGAAGGTGATGTAATGGAGTGGGAATAATCAATAGTTTTTATATTTGATAGAAACATTAGGGGTTTCCCCTTCCCTTTTTCAGAAACGTGAACTACTTTCTTTCTCTGCCCCTGCCTTTACAATGAGGAAGACATGCATAAGAAAGGGATGCATTTTCGTTCCTCTCATAGTTTCCCCTGGAGAATGAACATAGGTGCTGATATCCTTATCAGGCTTAGTAAAAGCACTTGACAAGTATGTTTTAGTTTGCTCGCAGCCAAAACTGCAACATATATCCTTGTTAACTACCTTTCACATGTTCAACTCTCTTTGCCAAGGCTTCAAAGCAATTCACTTATCCATTAGAATAGGAATTACACGTCTGGCTGTAGCCAATGGACAGAGAAAATGAAAACAATAAAAATAGGGTAGTTTTCCCACTTATGTATACACAGTATATTGCAAGGTCAGTGTTTCTACATACATAAGTATATTCATCCATATGCACATATCCATATGTCCAAATATGCACAGAAATACACAGTCACAAATGCATAGAGAGATATGCTACAAAATATCATCTTCACTTCACCATACAGCAAAGTATGTGAATGCACCAGTGAGTAAGAGAAAATGAAACCAAAAAATAAAAGGAACTAAAGCTTTTTTTTCTCTTATTAGATAATATTAAGTGCCTTGAAACATTAAATTTAAATAACATCTAGTAAATTTTTGAAGGAAGCAGAAAGCAGAAAGATGGCAATAAAAACTTGTGAAAATAAAACTGACCTAATTAACTAAATACATACAAGTAAACTGAATTGTAGTATGGAAGGACTGGATTCAAATTCATGACCATATATACTAAAAATAAAATTTAAAAATTTTTTTGTGACGTGTTTCCCCATTGAATTGATGATGAATCAGAGAGAATGAGAACTGCTAGTAGATTGTAAGGGGCAATGCATATTCAACAAATAAAAGGCAATGATTCTAGAAACTGCAATTTTGGACACTGAGCAAGGATAATTATTAAAACAATAAAAAATACTGAGATAAAAAAAAATTAGTAGGGACACCCAAACAATTAAAAAATAAGATTAGTGAGGACACCTCAGGGGCTGAATCTGCAGTTGCAACAGTGAGGCCTCAGACCCCTTGGCCCACAGGCACCAAAGGCCAGTGATGGGGTTCAATCAGCAGACCAGGAAGGGAGACGGCTTTCCCATAGCTCTGGCAGCAGGCAGTGGCCACAGATCTTGCACAGCAGCCCCTATGGAAGCTCCCTTGTTGGAGCGTAAAAACCCCTGGGGCCATTGAAGAGCTGAGTCTTGCCTCTGCCCTGGGTGGAGGCCCTGGGCTAGCTGCTCTTTGCTTCACACTGAATGGTGGCCCTGCCATCCAGCCTATCTGAAAATCAGCCCCAAGTGCTGACTTGGGAACTCGAGGCCAAGTGCCAGTGGAGAGGTATCTGCTAAGATTCTTGGCATAGAAATCGCTCTCTGCATCCAGACCAGGACACGCTTCATTGTGCCACTTTGGAGGAAGTGAAATCTCACAGATTCCCGGAGAATACCCTGCTCTTGACAAAGGACCCAAAAGTCAAGTAACTGGTTGGGAAAATGCCCAAAAAAGGGAAAAAATATAAGACTGTAGAAGGTCACTTTCTTGGTGAGCAGATGTCTCCTCCCATACATTTGGATGAGGAAAAGCAATGCTTACCCTCAGGGAAAGACATAAAAGTCAAGGCTTCCGTATCCCAAACAACCAAAATAAATATTCAATGGTCTCAGGACATGGAAGAGCTCAAAAAGGAATTTGAAAATCAAGTTAAAGAGGTGGAGGAAAAACTGGGAAGAGAGATGAGAGAGATGCAAGAAAAGCATGAAAAGCAGGCCAACACCTTGTTAAAGGAGACCCAAAAAAATGCTGAACAAAATAACACCTTCAAAAATAGGCTGACTCAATTGGCAAAAGAGTTTCAAAACGTCAATGAGGTGAAGAATGCTTTAAAAAGTAGAATTAGCTAAATGGAAAAGGAGGTCCAAAAGCTCACTGAAGAAAATAGTCCTTTAAAAATTAGAATTCAACAGATGGAGGCTAATGACTTTATAAGAAAACAAGGAATCTCAAAACAAAACCAAAAGAATGAAAATATGGAAGATAATGTGAAATATCTCATGGGGAAAAACAACTGACCTGGAAAATAGATCCAGGGGAGACAATTTAAAAATTTTGGGATTACCTGAAAGCCATGATCATAAAAAGAGCCTAGACATCATCTCTCATGAAATTTTCACGGAAAACTGCCCTGAGATTCTAGAACCAGAGAGCAAAATAAATATTGAAAGAATCCACGGATCACCACCTGAAAGAGATCCAAAAAGAGAAACTCCTAGGAACATTGTGGCCAAATTTCAGAGTTCCCAGGTCAAGGAGAAAATATTTCAAGCAGCTAGAAAGAAACAATTCAAGTACTGGGGAAATAAAATCAGGATAACAAGAGATCTAGCACCTTCCACATTAAGGGATCGAAGGTCATGGAATGTGATTATCCAAAAGTCAAAGAAACTAGGACTAAAACCAAGAATCACCTACCCAGCAAAACTGAGTATATTAGTTCAGGGGAAAAAATGCTCTTTCTATGAAATAGAGGACTTTCAAGTACTCTTGATGAAAAGACCAGAGCTGAAAAGAAAATTTGACTTTCAAACAGAAGAACGAAGAGAAGCATGAAAAGGTAAATAGCAAAGAGAAGTCATATGGGACTTACTAAAATTGAAATGTTTACATTCCTACATGGAAAGATAATATTTGTAACTCTGCAAACTTTTCAGTATCTGAGTAGTTGGTAAGATTACACACCCACAGACACACACACACACAGCACAGAGTGAATTGAAGAGGATATGATCATATCTTTAAAAAAAATGGAATTAAGTGGTGAGAGAGAAATACATTGGGAGGAGAAAGGGGGAAATGGAATGGGGAAAATTATCTGTCATAAAAGAGGAAAGCAAAAGACTTTTCAGTGGAGGGAAAAAGAGGGGAGGTGAGAGAAAAACATGAAGCTTACTCTCATCAATTCGACTAAAGGAAGGAATAAAATGCACACTCATTTTGGTATGAATACTGATCTTCAATACAGAAAAGTTGGGGAGAAGGAGATAAGCAGGGTGGGGGGGATGATGGAAGGGAGAGCATTGGGAGGAGGGAGCAATTTGAAGTCATCACTCTTGGGGAGCAACAGCATCCAAAGAGAGAATAGAAGCAATGGGGGGGCAGGATAGGATGGAGGGAAATATAGTTAGTCTTACACAACACGACCATTATGGAAGTCATTTGCAAACTTACACAGACATGGCCTATATTGAATTGCTTGTTTCCCAAAGGGAATGGGTGAGGAGGGAGGGATGAAGAACAGTTGGAAGTCAAAGTTTTAGGAACAACTCTCAAGTATTGTTCTTACTATTAGGAAATAAGAAATACTGGTAATGGGGTATAACAAGTTATCTGGCCCTACAGTTCAAAAGAGAAGATCGGGACAAGGGAAGGAAGGGATGTTCGAAGAGAGGGTCGATCGGTAATAGGGGCAATTAGAGTGCTCAGTGAATTGGGGCGGGGGGAGGGGAGAAATGGGGAGAAAATTTGGAACCCAAAATTTTGTAAAAATGAATGTTAAAAGCTAAATAAATAAATTTTTAAAAAATCCAAAAAAAAAGTAAATATGTACTGGTTGACTTTGTAGCTGCAAAAAAAAAAATAAGTTTATTAACACAAAAAATATTAATGCTTAGTGCATAATTATATTCCTTTTAATAGAAATACTGTCCTAAATTTTAAAGAAAGGTAGAGACTAGTCATTGGAATTCCACTAAAAATATGATTCACTCTTCAATGTTTCTAAAACTAGTTCAAAGGAGTATGAATAAAAACTCGTCAGACTGATGAATATTTTAAAAATCTTATGAAAAGGGTAACGGTAATACTCACGAGTATCTCAAGGGAGATATATGATTTTAATTGCTACATTATTCCTAGCAAAATTTTGTAGGATTCTTCAGAAGTTTTAGCATTTCAAATAATTTATTGTATTTCATTAAGAAAATGTAATATTTGGAAAGGAATGAGAATAATAAATTAATCAATATCTATGCACAAGAGATAACACTATCTATGCTAATGAAAAAAAAATTTCATTGACTATACAATTTCTTTAAGCAAAGTGAGTCATCTTACCTAAAAGATGACACTGACACTTTATTTTTTTATTTTATTTTTATACTTTTATGTATTTATTTTTATTTATTTCTACATAAATACTTTCTTTATGAAAATTTATTTCTATTTCATAGAAATTTTAATTTGATATATTAAGTATTTACTTTTATGAACTTAATTACCTGTATTTTACTGTATTACATTTCATTACTATTATTAAATTCACACTTACTTATGCGTTTTTATGGTATTATTTTATCATACTATTGCTTCTCATTCTTCTTTCTTACATTTCAAAATTTTGACAATAAAAGTTAATAATATTGCGTGCCTGCTGAAAATTCAATGCTTAAATTATCTTCATCAAATCAATTTTGACTTTCATTTCAAAAAGTTACATGTTTACCCAAACAGAATTCTTAAAACCCTACCTCTCTTTCAGCCTACACATTTTCATATATACACATTTGCTCTCTTAAGTACATACATTCACTGGTCAACACTTTACTTCTCTATTCTACCGTAAGAACTTGTTTTTCAGTGTCAGCACAAACTATATTCAAAAGATCAATGAACAGTACCTGGGATTCACTCAAGAACTTTTCTTTAGTCATGGTTTTCTTTTGGGTGTCTTCAAGCTGTTGCTGAAACAACATATTTTCACTCTGAATTTGTGCTAATCTTTCTTGGATAGATTCCCATTTGATAATGTAACTTGTTCACTTTCCCCTTTTTCAGTTGATTTGTGTGTTGAAGTTCCTTTTCTTCTGTTGGGCAAGGTTTAATTCTCTCTGTATGCTTTTTAAATGGGTGTCTTTTCCCTGAAGCAATCGTGCACCAGACAGCTAATTCTCTAAACTATTGGTTTTTCTTTCAGCTTTAGACAGCTCATGAGGAAGGACACCATTGTTCTCTCTTAAGCTAGGGGTGTCATGATAGCTTGTGTTGTAAACAAAGCCACTCATCTCATTCTCCCTGAAAGGAATGTTCATGGGCTAGTTTGATGACTCACTTTGCTCATGATCGAGAACAGCAAAAATCGCATGGGAACTTCATGATGCAATTACTCTCTCTACTCTGTCTCTGTTTTGCATTGTTCAATTTAAAGTTCAGAACTGCATTTTCAGTCGTCAGATCATGTACTTTTCCACTGCACTGGAATGTAATTTTTCTTAAGACTTCTTCATTCAGTTGTAATTCTTTTGAAGCTCCTCAATCTTTTCTTTTCAAACTTTTATATCTTCCATACAATGACATTCTTTTTCTTCATCCTTAATTATTACTGTGTCTAGTTCGAGTTTGAGCTTGGCAACTTCGTCGTGTAGGATTAGATTTTTATTCAACAGACATTTTTCTTTCTCATTGCCGTTAGGAATCTAAATATAACAAACAGAAAAAAAATGTTACTCAAAACAAAATTATGTATTCTGATTTTCCTTAGTAATTCAAAATAAATGCCAAGGTGCCAAGAAGCAGAGTTTCCTCAGAAAAAATTAAATTAAGGGAGTTTCACCTATTTCACATTTCTGTCCAACTCAGTTTTCAAAAAGAACAGGTCTTAAAAGTGCTTCATCAATCTGAAGATAAGAAGTAAACTTCTAGTCCCACGAAGCTGCCTTTCAGCATATTTTATTTCCTTTGCTCTATCCATTCTATTCCAAACTGGATAGTCAAAGCGCTACAATAAAAATAAAAATACTTAATATTTACACATTGCCTTTTTATATTAAATTATTTTTTTGTTTTCCGTGTTCTAGAATCACTTCCATATAGCTTAGATGTTTTCCCTTTCCTTCTCCTCCATCACCTCTCTCTACACACACCCTCCCTGATTCTGTGTACAATCTTATATAGGTTCTACACGTACATTCCTATTAAACACATTTTCCTGTTTTTCACGTTGCAGAGAACAATTAAAATGAATGGGAGAAACCATAAAACAAAACATAATCCAAAGGAAAATGGTCTGCTTCATTCTGTTATCCAGTTCAGTATTTCTGTCTCAGGATGTGCAAGGCGGTTTGCCTCCAGAGGCCATTCAGAATCTTTTAGGTACTTGCATGGCAATGAATTACTAAGTGTACCAGAAAAATTCGTTGCACACTGCGGTTTTTGCTGTGTAAAGAGTTTTCCTGGTTCTGCTCCTATCACTAATCATCACTTCTAATAAATCCTTTCAGGTCTGTGTGAAGTCTTCATGCCACGTTGCCTTTTAAGGTATTTTAGAAAGTTCTTCCAATATATTATCACGGCTAAAATTTGCAACACACTTAAGAAGGAAATATTTAGATTATTCTCCCCATTTTACACATCAGGACTTACGGTAGGAGATATTACTGAATAACCTGCCCATTGTCACACTCAGTACGTAGTAGTAGCAGTGTTTCAAACCACGTCTCTTCAAACTCCAAATCAAACATGCTGTTGCAATAGCTAATTCCTCTTAGGAGCTGAAGACAAGCATTTGTCCTACGTTTAGAATCATTGTCTTGGTACAATTATATTATCTCCAGAACAATGAAGTGATAAGTCATAAATTTCTTAGTGGAAGTCCTCAGAAAATTCTCTTTGCTGATAGCTGTAGCGTTTTCACAGCAACACTGATTTAAATCTTTTAGAAGTTGTTAAGTCAAAACCTCTCATTTTCGGGATGGAAAAAGTGAGACCTGCAGTGTGTTCTCCTAGTGATGGTAACCTACCCTTCACCATCATATTTTAAAAGAATGATGAAAGCATTACTGAGGCCAAAGTGTAAAAAGTGCATATTGCACTCGTATCATAGTAAAACTGGTCCAGGAGCATTGTTCCCCATTCAGGACTGGTGGAAAGAGTTACATCAAAAAGCTTATAAGCTCCATGCTGTGACATCCTTTCTGGAAGTGTAGCAGGAGGGTATGAGGAGGTTTCAGCTGAGTTAAAAGGAGCACCCCAGGGCACCATTAACCAAGGATTACTGGGGGCCACCAACACAAATGATTTCCTTCAAACAACTTTTGAAGAAAATATGAAAATGCAAAACTGTAAATTTAGAATTTGATGAATATGTATTCCTATCATGGTGAGCAATGTTGAATTAGAATTAATGTAGGAATTCAGGTCACAGATAAAGCCAGAGGTCAGAAATCTAAGAAAAGTTTTTCTGTGGCAAATATTTTTTACTTCTCTTTCATGGGACATGAATGAGACAACAAAGTGAAATAGAGCAAATTAATAATATATACATATGTGTGTGTGTATATATATATACATATATATGTATGTATATATATTATATATTATTATATTATATATAATTATATATGTATTATTATATATTATTAATTTGCTCTATTTTTATATATTTGCTCTCTCTGTATATATATATATAGTAACCCTTAATCTCTCTCGTGAAAAGTACAAAGAGATGAATCGCTTAATCAAGGAATAAAAATGGTTTGTTTTGGAGGCGTCACTTTCTACCTCTTTGCATTCCTTTCTCCCACTAATTTAGGAGTGAATGACACTGATGAGCTCCCCCTTTTCTCTGACCAGAAAAGGCAAAGGCATTACTGAAATCCAGGGATTTTTTGAGTTGAAGTAGAGTTGGGTCTCAAGAATGGCCATTGAATGAAAAAGGAAAAAGGAACAACCAAGCATAACAAACAGCATATGCGGATTTTGATAACCAGCCATGTCCCGACTTGTGTGCTGTAGACAGATGTACCGGACTGAGGATGACAAATATGTAGCAAAATGAAGAAGCACAGTCCTGATTTTGAAAATATGGACTTAGGTTGGAAAGTGATCAAAGTGAATACCTCAGAAATCTCAGTGATTTGGGAAGAAGCTTTCTTTCTGCTTCCAAGAGGATTATTCACAATTCCACCTTGTTCAACTCTGGCTTTTAGCTCCAGAAAAAAGTCTCTTTGAGATGAGCTCTTCTTCGTCCTGGGGACAACAATTTCAGAAAATTTTAAATCATCTTTTTTCCTTCCAAAGTCAGCAACAACATTTGACCTTCAACTGGAATATAGAATGTGAAAAAGCAAGGAAAATAGCTTTATAGATTAAAAGAAATGCAGGCTACTGAAAATGAAAAGCCAAAATATAATAGCATTTCAAAGATGGAAAGCAACCTCAGTCACTACCCAAGGCAAGCCTTATCAATTCTTAGGGACCTAACTCTTACAAGCCTCAACTTGAAGGCTTCACAGGTGGGGGTGGCCACCACGTCTCAAGTGAGCGCATTCTGTTTCAAGATGTTTGTGTTGGTTAACAATTTTTTCCTGACATTCACCCTAAAAATGTACATTTTGGAAACTCTGATCCATTGCTCCGAGCTCTGATCCTCAGTCTGAAGCACAGAATGCTTCATCTTTCTTCAAAATGACTGTCCTTCAAAATCCTGAAGACATAAGAATCAATATCTTTAGTTCCTTTAACAGATCCTCACAAGTCATGGACCCCCAGGGTCTTCCTGTTAGGCATCGTGCTTACTACTTGTCATAATTCTGTGAGAGCCACAAATGAATTAATCAGGATAAGCCAATCTATTCACTTCAGAGTACACAGGGATTTTCACCTTGTCTGTTTTGAAAGCTATGCTTCTCTGAATAGGATGCAAAATTACACTAGCTTTTGGGTTCTCAGATAACAGTACCAACTCAGCTTCAGTTTAGAACTGACTAAGATTAACATCTTCTCAGACAAAATGCTGTCCAATTCTATTTCCTCCAACTTATACTTATGAAACTATTTTGTATTTAATTATATAATTTTGTATTCATTCTTACTGAATTTCATGTGATTAACAGGTTCCATCCAGTGCTCTGACTTATGAAGACTTTGTCTTTCCTCCATGTAGAAAGACTTGAATAATTTTACGTAAATTAATAAGAAAATAAGTAAAAGATAAAGATCCTAGAGAGCAACGAACTATTCTGAAATAGTGAGGGATGTATACTAAAGTGTAATGTAAGGAAGAGCAAAAGGGAATGAACTTGAAATTTCATTCGCCAAGAATTTTCAGGTAAGGAAATACTCTCTGCAAAAAGAGAGGATTTCTCTGGAACTTATATTCTTATGGAAGGTGAGGAGAGATCAGTGGTGTCAAATAGATGCCCCCAGGACTGAGTTTTGTGAAGAAATTCGGGGCAATTTCAGACCTCTGGCTCAGAGTCAGGTAAGATGAACTCTGTGTCAACATTTGAAACCAGATCTTTCTGGACTTGAGGCTTATTGTATTCATTACATCATGCTGATTCTGTATTGGGAGAAATACTTCACAAAGTACCAATTCCATTGTACTTTTCCATGGCCTTTTAGACTGTAATTTTACATTCAAATGATACTAGACGGGAATTTTTTTGTTTGTTTTATATTTATGTGTACTTATTTACAAATGATTGAACATAACTTATTTATTTAAGACATTATTTATTTTATGTCTTGTTTAGGATGAAGTAGCTTGGTAAACTGCATTGCCTGTTGTATTTCCCATTTCCATGTAAAAACAATTTTATAACATTTGTTTTCAAAACTTTGAGTTCCAAGTTCTCTCCCTTCCTCCCTCCCCACCCACCTTTATTGAGAATTCAAGCAATTCAATATATGTTATACATTTGAAGTCATACTAAATACTTCCAAAATAATCATATTGTGAAAGAATAACTATATTTGCCTCCATCCAATCACACTTCCCATTTATTCTCGTCTCTCATTTCACCCTGTCCCTCCTTCAAAGTGTTTGCTTTGGATTACCCCCTCCCCCAAACTTCTTCCCTTCTGTCAATCCCCCCCTCTTATGCCCTTCCCCTTACTTTCCTGTACGGTAAGATAGATGTCCATACCCAAGAGAGTGTGGATGTTATTCCTTCCTTAAGCTAATTCTGATGATGGTAAGGTTGACTCTCTCACTCTCACCTCCCTCCTCTTCCCGTCCACTGTAAAAGCGTTCTCTTACCACTTTTGTGTGAGATAAATTACTCCCTTCCACCTGTCCCTTGTCCATTTCTCCTCCTCCCGGTACATTCCTCTTTCAACTTTTATATTACTTTTCAATACCATCCTTTGATATTCAACTCACCCAGTGCCCGCCAACTATCATAATGAGAAAAGTCTCATGAGTTACAAATTTTTTTTCCATATAGGAATATTAACAGTTTCATTTTAATAAGTTATTTATGATATCTCTTTCCTACTTTCCTTTCCATGCTTTTCTTAAGTCTTGTATTTGTAAGATTCTTTTTCTGTTGAGCTCTGTTTTACTCAAATATGTATTAAATTCCTCTGCATCATTGAATATAATTTTTCCCCACTCAGTTTTGATAGGTAAGTAAGTCTCAGTTTTAATCCTTGCTACTTTGACCTCTAGAATATATTCCAAGTTCTCTGACTTTTATATTGCCCAAGCGCCCAATTCTTGTGGTACTGGGATTGTTGTTCCACAATATTTGGATGATTTCTTTCTGGCTGCTTCCAATATTTTATCCTTGACCTGGGAACTCTGGAACTTGGCTATGACATTCTGGGAGTTTTCCTTTTCATATCTCTTCCGGGAGATGATAGGTGCCTGCTTTCAATTTCTATTTTATTCTCTGTTTCTAGAATATCTAGAATATCAGTTCTCCTTTAGAACTTTTAGAAATATGATGTAGAGACTCTTCTTATATCATGTCTTTGAAGTAGTCGAAGATTTTTTCAATTATCCCTCCTGCATCTATTTTCCAGGTCAGATGTTTTTCGGTTAGATATTTCAGATTATTTTGTGTTTTATATTCTTTTGGTTTTGCTTCGTCATTTCTTCATTTCTGATACACTCTTTATCTTCTGTTTGCTCCATTCTAATTTTAAGGACTCACTTACTCAACGAACTTTCGAGTTTCCTTTAAAATTTGGATGATTCTGCTTTTTAAGGCATTCTTCTCCTCATTGATTTTGTCCACCTCTTTTGCCCTTTGGTCTAGTCCACTTTTTTAACACGTTATTTCCTTCAAGATATTTTTGGTCTCGTTTATGAACTTGTTGACTCCTATTTTGCCTATGATTTTTTTCCCCTTACTCTCTTTTCTCTTCCAAATTTCCCTCTATTTCTCTTATGTGATTTTCAAAATCCTTTCTGAGCTCTTCTATGACCTGGGACCAATTTATATTTATGTGATATAAAAATCATAGCCCTTTCTTAAGATTAAAAAGACTATAATACTCACCTCCCTATTCCAGGAAACCCATACATATTCTTAACAAAAAGAGATGGAAATAGTGTCTTTTAAATTTCATTTTCCCTGATTCAAATGATTTGCTACTGTTCTCAGTTCAAGGTCCAGAATTCTGAGAAAGCATTGAAGTTTCTGTTGAGCTCCACTTTTTTACATCATCATTCTTTTTTCCTTAACTGATGTCTAATATTTTCAAATAGCATTTCTGCAGTCACTTGCTTCACTTCCTCTTGTTTCAGAGTAAACCTAGGTGAAAATTGCCTTTTTTCAATGACAGTTCAGTGGAAGGAAGTAATAAATGCCATTTGAATATACTCATCTGGATGTCTAAAAGAAAAAGAATGTTCATTTCAGCTGAACTAAATCCATGTAGGGAACTCATTGTCAAGAAACTCCCTCTATTGATGCAGAGTGGTCCGTGCTCTACCCTTTGAAGCTTACCTTTTCGTATTACCTGTGGCACTGAGAATTTGTTGGCCTGCACAGGCCCACAAAGTCAGGACATGTTAGAAATTGATGGGGTGCTTGGGTGCATGTGATTGGACTCCTATTCTAAAATCACATTTCTCTTCAAAGATAACATTTGTTGTTAGCCTCAAAACCCTATCTCAGGCAGTTTCTCCCCAGTCCAAGAACACAGCCTGCCCCAGCAACCACTATTTTCTCATTTACTGATACAGTAGCAAGTTCCAACTAGAGAATTCATGAGTTTAAACAGCTGTATGCTGGCTGACCTGTTTGTGTACTTGATCATAATGACATTCACTACTCACTGACCAATCATATGTATCTTAGACTTCGATATAAGTACACTCCCTTTCATTTATCTCCTCCAACAAGATATTCATGAGATCAGGACGGTATTCCTTAGTCAGTCCTGTGGCCAGTGGTCAGTCCTGACCACTAGTTGACTTAGTGAGGTTTCAGGCCTAAAATTGTACCTCCATGGAGTGGCACTTATTCGTTTCCAGACGAATGTTGGGTAAAATACTTCCCCAGTAGCAAAACTACATGTTCCTTTAAGAACTATCCATTCCATAATCCCACCTTGAATCATCTAGTTAGCCTATTTGACACATGTTTTACTATAGAAAATCCTCTAGAAACATTACCTGTACACAGATAAGGTTGCAGGTGCCCTAAGGACCCTTGTCCGCTGAAAAATGTAAATCTTTACTTTGAGTTCAGAAATGCTTGAGTCTTTGCATTCATTCGAAGTGAACTGCCCCTTGTACTATGATCTTGGCAAGGGTCTCACTGCCCCCCTTCTAGCCTTCATCAAAATCAGTGAGGAACCCATTTTTTATCCAGGCTACTTTAGGGCATTATAGTTCTATGAAAAATGGGTCATATTCTTATTTGTGTACAACTTCTTTTTTGTATTCAATGAAAAGGAATTCCATAAATTCTATATAGCTAGAACAACAGACTTTTTTCATTATTCCTGAGTTTTGATGCATTGGGATGACTCTGGAGAAATGTGTAGAAGGGCATGTACATAAAATTCTATCCATTTTCCCATCACTATTGATTATTCAGAGTTGACTTTTTTACTTCATTTTGAAAAATAAAACACAAATAATTGTGCTACCATTTTCAAATTTCGCTCAAAATACATCTCTTCCTTACATCCCTAGAGTGCAAATGAATAAGTAAGGCTCAACAATAATACTGTTTTAATGACGTAGTCCTTTTGCCTTTCTAATCTTAAATCCCCTGTCACATTTCTTCAACAGTAAGAATAATGCTTCCAAGACTTTCTTTAAAATCGCGAGTTTCATACCTAAGGCCATGGAGTTCTCTGTTCCATTCTGCTTTTTGGTGTACGAACTCACATATCCTTTGTCCTGTTTCTGGCCATCCTTCCTGTAGTCCACGAATCTTGCTTTGTAAACTCTTAACTTTTCTGGTGAGTAGTGGGCAATGCCTTTTTTCACGTTGTAGTGATCAGTCCTATCCAGGAACAGCATCCTCAGGTTTCACAAGTTTAATAAGATGTATACAGACAAAAACACAAAATAAAAATATGAGTATTTTAAAATCTGCAAGACAGTAGCAGTATTCCCAGAACTGAAATGCTCTTGCAATGGCAAAATAATATCCAAGCATAAATCCGGAGAATATAACAAAATATTACTTGGTCAAAAACTTCACATTGTGTATCAGAATAACCTATTTTTCTGTGAGCATTGAAGAAAATGATAAAAGATCACTAAGGGATAAATTACTTAATAGAAAAAATATATATGAAAGCTCAGAATTCTTCACAGTATGAGAAAAATATATGTGGAAAGTAAATATTTTGATGTGTACTCTGCGATGGGACAAATAAGATTAATATAATGGATGCTATGCCTAATATCTATATATTTCAAATATACTGAATGATTTTATAAGTATCATAAATGCGTTTTATTTTACAAAGTTGTGTGGAAACACGGCTTCTCCTTTAGAGATTTATAATAGCAAAAACCGTTCAAGATTCACATGGTAATATCAATCTTCGTTTATTCATTGGCCAGACTTCTAGTAACTTGAAACAAATATAGCTGAAACAGCAGAGGAAAGTGAAAAATTCTTTATAGTATTAAGCAAAATAGCTGCCCCTTTACTCTTCAGAGAGGTATGGAGCCAAATTGTTACCTAACCCAGAGGTAGTAACGTGTGTTATGTCAAGTTACAGATTCAACAGATTTGAGTATTGGGTTTCCCTTGGTAACTTTCAATTCTTCGTATATTTCAGTGTTTAGCAAAACTGAGGCAACAAGACAAAACTCGCTTGCTAGATGGAGCCACACTGATTGTAGCAGGAAGTGAAGCTGACGGTAAGAGAAATGATAAGCTGAAACATTCAAAGCAAAGGAAGAAGCTGTGGCACAGAGAAGTCAAAAGGCATGTTAATACTCACACAATTGGTATGTGTATAAGGCAGAATCTGAACCTAGCCATTTCTGGTACGGTGTCCAGTACACTGTACTATATGTCATGTTGACAGAAGAATTACAAAAATTAGGCAGAACACTGACAAGATTGTTGACATTTTGTGCCGTTTTATGGAAGATTTTAGTAATTTAACCATTCTTTTCATGAAAGAGATCACTGCCTGATCTCTTGATACTTGAAGTCAAGTCAATCTCTTCAATGGTTCTCCTTTCACCAACCAAGCAAATAAAATTAATGCACCTTATCCTACCATGAAGTATTAATAACACACATTATATAATATAGCACTTAGAGGCTTACAAGATACATTCCACCCCCAAAAAAATCCTGTGAACTATGGTATTTTCTTGATTAAGAAACTGAAGCTCCAAGTTTAAGTGACTTGGCAACAGAAAAAATCTCGGCCCTCGGCAAATTTGTAATCCCCTAAGTTTCCATATTTAATTCTCACTGCTAAATACTGTCCAGAAAAACTCGATTTTTCGCTGTCACTTTTCTGCCTTTTTACTCAGTTTCCATCGTTTAAAGGTTCATTTCACCTCCCTATACTCCCATGATCTATAGCTACTGAATTCATACCTATCCTTTAAAACTCAACTCACATGCTACCTTCACACACAGGTTATTTTTTCTTGAAAGTTAGTGTTCTTTCCCCCACTGAAGCTCACAGAGCATTATGACGGTGCATTTCATACATATGCGTATATATACAAATATGCATTTGTATGAATATTTATATATATAAATACATATATAGCACATGTGTACACATATATCTACTTAGGTACACATGCACTTATATTTATATGAATATACATATCAGTATTCGAGTTACCTAGGTAGGGTATATCCCCTATTAGATTGCACACTCAATGAGATAACTTATACAAACTTTGTGTATTCAGCACAAAATAGGTACTTAGTAATTGTTTTTGAACTGACACAAGTAGAAGATGGCTGAAAAATTTATGACCCTGCAATCAACACAATCCCTTTCCCCTTGGCCAAGGCCTGTCAGTGATTGACTTTCCTCTATTTTGTTGTGAATGAATGGCATAAGGTTGCAATGGTCTCTTCTTGTATACATGCACGTCCTCGATTTCTGTTTAACAGTTATTATGTTTCGAAATTTTAAACTGTACTTACCTTTGCAATCACTACTGAGCTGTTCAACCAATAACAAAATATTCTTACAGTTTAAGGGAGATAAATCGTCATCCTCTTTATTTGTCTCAGAGGACTAAGTGACGTCCTCCCAATCATTTGCACACCACTTTGTCCTGTAAAATAAGTAACAGTAGGGGAAAATTCAAAAAAAAATCAGAAATCTTTAAAATAATAACGGTGGCTAACATTTCTCTCACACATGAGGGTTTTCACAACACTTTATATACATCATCTTGTGGCATCCTCACAACCATTTTGTGAGACAAGCATTACTCAAACTCATTTCACAGATGTTAGGTGGCTTGTCCAGCACCACAGAGTTAGCTAGGATCCCAAGGATGGATTTTAATGTGAGTAGAATATAAGGTAGTTCAAAGTTTACTCTAAATTCTTCATGATTAACCTTTTAACTTTCAATATGCATTACAAATCTAAAAGGCAAATAACAGTTTATAGAGTTTATGTATTCTCACTTCAGATATTATAACATGACCTTTATACTAGGCTCAAAAAGTGCAAATTAAGGACAATGATGTATGAAAGGTGATATAAACACCACACTATCCAATATATGTTTAATTTCTGGGTTTTTAAAATTTCTCCTATCTTCATTGAATTTGGCATCCCTTCAGGTTATTTTTATGTAGTGTCTCCCCTCCTTTTCCCTGTCTAAATATTAGAGTTATTTACAGTCACTCCTCAAACCCATTTATCTGACTGTGACCCTAAAACTCTACTCAAACTGCTTCCTCCAAGGTTGCCAATGGTATCTTCACTGCTAAATCTGATCACACTTTTTGAAGTCTTTTTCTTTCATCACCTTACCTAGCATCACAGCCTTGGTAATGAGGCTGACACAGGCACTGACTGACCTAACTCAGTGTTTGGGAGGGTCCAAAGAATATTATGGAAGAGAAACTGTATTATACTGTTGTATGCCTGTGAAACCTGGACACTATAGGAGGTCCATGACGGGAAACGGAATCTCTTTCATTTGAATGGTATTAGGAAGATTCTGAAGATTATCTAGAAGGACAAGGTACCAGACTAAGTTCTTTTCTAGATATTGAATGTTCAGGACTTCAAACTCTACAAATCTGATGGGCTGGTCACATGGTTCGAATGAAAAACTTACGCTTGCAAAAAAGACTCTTTTTTGAAGGACTCACAAAGAACAAGCGTTCACACGGTGGTTAGAAGAAGCAATGCAAGGACACTCTCATGGTCTCTCTTAAGAACTTTGGAATTCATTATGTGACATCGGAGACACTGGCACAGGACTGCTCATCATGGGGTGACCACATCACAAAAGGTGTTGTGCTCTGTGAACAAATCTGAATTGAGATAGCTCAAAGGAAACACAGGATACCCAAATTTGTTCACAAATACTCACAAGGACCATTTCTGCCTAAAGTGAGGTAGACCATTGCTAGTCGGAACTGGTATCATCAGCCACAGTCAGACACACTGAATCTGGACTCAAGCACAATGATGTTATTTTGGTCTGCTTTGAGAACAGAGGTCATACATACTGGAAGCATTTTCAGGTTGAGGAAGGATACAGTGGAATTGTTATTGGCAACTGGAAGACGGGTTTAATTTCCAGGAGAGAGGGATAGCTTATGCTACTGGATGTGATCAAAGTTGGTCCCTATATGTACATTCTTGTGGGGATCAATCAAATCCTGGCAATAAGGTGCTGATTGTTTTTGCTGAGAAGCGAATAAAAAAGTCTCTAGGTAACTCAGACCAGATGGAGAAAAGTTCTCGGGTTCAATCTGTATCAGTTTTAGGGAATCTGGGCTAGAGTCTAGACCTATGAATTCAGGGATCGTGGGATAATTGAACACTTACATATAATCATTGCCATTTCTATTTAATATTTGTCCACTATTTCCCTTTATGAATAGTTCAGAAAAAAAAATGGCTGTTAGGTCAAAGTTTGGCAAACTTTGGGATGGATTACATTATCATGCATGTAGTAGTAGGTACTCTGTTACATTAATTGATAGAGTTTTTATTTAGTATGCCTTTAAAAGAAACAAATAAATCAATTTATTGGGAAATGATTATCAGGGAGATGAGCAAAATCCAGGAAAGCTTCCTGGAGTTTACACCTGTGAAAGTTTCTGAAGGAAGAGAGAGATTTCAACAGATAGCCCGAATGCATACAGAGCAGGACAAAATACAGAGTAAGTGGTAGAGCAGTTTGGCTGAAAAATGAGAGTGAAGACGAGCAGGATGAATTAAGACTGCTCAGACTCCTACTGTCAAGGGTCCTAGAAGGCAGCGCTCCTTCATCTCCTGAACATTTGCTGGAAGGTGTGTTTTTCTGCTGGGTATTGGAAATATTTTTTTTGACTTTGTACATTACCCTATGCCCACCACATTTGAATATCCTTAGACTACATATCAAGATAGCAACACGCCAAGAAAAGGAGGCAAAAGGTGCAAAGAAGGGTGAGAGCAAAAAGCATAACCTATTCTTGAATAAATGAATTTAGGGAGGGAAAACATATGTCTGGGTAAAAGTCAGTAATAAGAACTCCCAGTATAGACTGAGGCCTTCATACCCTCCCTCAAACTTTATGAAAGTAAGAGAATTCTTTGTTTCTTTTTCTTCCTGATTCCAATGAACTCATTTCCTACTATCTATATTTCTGACTTCCTATTGCCTACATTTTTCTTCAGTCACTGTTTGCTGTCAAGAGTGTGAACATTAACAGCCTTTCGAAAGCAGATACATAAGATTGTTTTTTAAAGATGAAGGTTATTACTCATTTTCTTCAATTTGTGTTTTATCTGATAGACACAGCGAATAAATAACCAGAGGTTTCAGGATCAGGGAATGAGAGCGACCAGGGAGTAAGCATCACAGGCAAAATTTGAATTCAGGTCCTCTGCTTCTACAGCCAAGGCAACGTTTCTCCAATGGACCACACTTCATTCCTGTCTACCTAGTTAACATTGGAAAAAAAACTGGTTTACTCATTTTTATTAATGAATATAATGTCTACTCTTGATACCGAGTTCCCAATGGAGTCATGGATTTGTGAATTAAGGATTTGTTAAAAATCATCATCGAAAAGTTCAAGAGCAGTCTGATAAGTTCAAGTATTATTTCCTTAGTGTCTCTGCCTCGGCTTACCTGTATAATTTGTTTGACAATAATTGTCTAATTTTTAAATCTTCAAAAGAAAGCTGGGCATATTTCTGTCTCTCTCTCCCTCAGTACCGTCTTGATATGAGTTTGTCATTCTTGAGAGTTGGGATTCCAGATCTCTTATTGGTTGCTCCATTTGGTTCCTTAGATCAGCATTCTTATTTTCTAATTTGTAATTATAAATATTTATAATTTATTTTCTCTTCATTGTTCTAACTTGTCTGTCTCTGCTGAGTCTAAACCAAACGGAAAACAAAGAATGAAATTAATGAGAAACTGCCCAGTTTTATCGTGGAAATTAACAGATGTCTACTTCTTAGCTTTCACTTTAATTTCAGTCAGGGATTCAGAGACCGATTCTGAATTTCTAAAAATAGATTCGAACTTTGAAAGTATTGATCATAAAGTTCATCTGAATTAAATTTTAACTAAAAGCAACAACAGCCCTATTTCTACAGGAAGTTAGTCATTAGTTTGCACTCTGGTACTTACTCTGGTGCTAGTATTAGGATCATTCCAAAAAACATGTATAATTCCAAAAGTTGTCTTCAACTCCAGAATCTCTGGGAATGCTTACTTTGGGTGTACAACCGGGAAAAATATCCTAAAATTTCATTTACATTGAAATATTTTACAATCGTAGTCGTGGTAAATGAAGTTACCTGGAGGAATGTATGGAGTTCCTTTGGTTTTTCATCAGTTTCCAGCCATGCTCGTTCATCAAGATCATGTTTCTATTCTGTGTCATTTAGCTGCATTTTAGCTTAGGAATTTCCAGATGATGTCTAATAGCAACAACTTCTTCTTCCAGGTGTTTGCTGTCTGCTTCCAACTGGTCACATTTCTTTTGCAAGATTTTCCTGAAAAAAAACCTCTTCTTGAAGATTTTGATCAATTGATCCCAAGTGTTTATAAAATGAAAATGCTGCTTCCAATTGCTGTGTAAGGTATTTAATCTGTATAAAAGAACATTATCAAGTTACACCAATTCAATTTAGGTCTTTCAAACTAAAGACTAATTTTAAACTGATAACATTAAATTATTTTGAATTCAGTTGTAATTAAATGCATCATTCTCTACATATTACAGCTACAAATTGTATTTCCTGAAATGATTACTCAGGTAAAGTGACAAATCAAAAACAAAATTAAGACTGAAATGATAAACCAAGAATTTCTTTGATTAGCTCTGATACTCAGTGTAATCCACATTTCATATTTCATCCCATATTTTCTTCTGTGATCTCTAATTTTCTCATGCATCTTTTTTCCAGCTCTTAATACAGTGCGCAGATATCAATAAAATTCATACTCGAAGGAGATCAATAAATTCTTCACTTATGCCAGGCCTAAGGCAGCAAGACATCTCAAAAGGAATTTGGAAAGACATGAAATTTCCTTTCTCATTCTAATGAGAAGACTGATTCTATGTTGATAAACTTCACTGAGAAATCAAATACATTTATAGCCATTTGAAGGCGACATGGTAGGATTTTGGGTTACAGAGCCAGAGAAAACCAGAGAGGTCTTTCTCAAAACTCAGGTGACAGTACCCAGGGACATCACATTGTTTCTCAGAGCTTCTGTTGTGAAATGGCCGTCTTCCTGCTCCCCAAGTGCTTTAAGGGAATAAACCAACACGCTAAACAGGACTCGATCGTTATTCCTTCAGACCCAGGGGTTAGAGGACAGACTGAAATAAGTGATCAATAAAACATATGCTACCACTGCCTTCCAGAGGACCAATCCTCAGTAAATGTTAAGAAGTTAATTCTTTATGATAAATATTGATGAGAACTGCAAGACAGGAGATATCATCTACGAACATTAATGAGAGTTAAGATAAAATGTTTCTAAGGAGTCACTTGACATAGAAAAAAAGAGTATTACTATTAGTTAGCATTTAAATAGCACTTTAAGCATTATCAGTGGGATCACATTTGAACACTTGTTTTTCAAAACCTTGCTAGGAGTTTCCCCCAAATCCTGCTGGGAGTTGGGGAAATGGCTCAATATTACCAAATACTAGAATCCTTACAAATTAAGAAATAGTTCAAGATGAATTACTCAACTTATTATTCCTCAAGTTCGAGAAAAATCTTTGCTTCCCTAAAACAGAAGAGCAATGTATAGGCCATACTGCAATGAAGTCGGTTTCACCCACTTCCTGGTGGAATGATATGAAAATCTCCTAAGTATTCGACTCCTTTCTCCTCTTAAAACAACTCAAGTCCTGTTTTCACTTTTAACTCTTTTAACTCAATTACCGTGTATTATGAAGGTTCTTAATCAGCGGTAATCACCTTGCAATCAAATTTCTTTCGTTGTTGTTTTTTTTGGGGAGGGGGGTGATTTTGCCATTTTAAAAGCTCTTAAAGAGCGAGTGCTTTTCAAATTGTTTCTGCTTAGTAGTCATCTTTTTGGGGGGGATATGATTTGGATCTTTAGAAATCCCGAAGAAGTGTCAGAAGAAGTTCAGAAGTTCTAAGAGATCCTGCAATCAGTGCCCCTAAAAGACTTTCTATCATGTGTTTCTTCAAATAGCTTATCTCCCTCTGGTAGCACTCTGATTGCTGGAAAGTTTTTCTTGAGGTCCAATCTAAATTTGTGTCTTTGCACACTTCCATTGATGAGTAGAACAAGTCTAATATTTCTCTCACCTGAGAAAGCTTTTTAATCCTTGAGAAGTACCATTAACACAATATATTTAAATACATTCTATTTGATATAAGTTCCAAGATGGCAGAAGAAGAAAACCTTCTAGCATATAAATCTAGAAAGAAAGTTAGTAGAGTCCAGAATTTTCAGGGAGATTATCAAGTCCCAAGCTTGTTTACTGAGTTGCTAAGAGCAGCAAGAGGTGACTAGGCCTGAAATAGTAATTGTTGTCTTCCTAGCATGGGGAAGATGTAAATCTCAAGGACATTGGTGTCCAATGACCTGGTGCATATTGTAACTATTTCAAAAGGTATATCAAGGGAAGTCATTTTACACAATTCAATATTCAGGATTACCTGATTTTTTAAAGCATTAATTTCTCTACCCATTTCAGAATCAGTTCACTTCACTCCCACCCTGGTCAACAACATCTCCATTTTCATATTCTTTTAATGCCGTCATGGCTGTTTCCAACGCGTCGAAACATCTGTGACAATGAACAGAATAATTAAGTCAATGTCTTCATAGCTTACATATTATACATTTCAAAAGGGTAATTTTTGAACCACTACCTTAAATTATCCTCAATCATAGAGAAGAAAATAAATATAAAAAGAGTTCTTGTCATTACTCAACACATCTGACGATATTTTGGGAAATAAAACCAGAGAAACAGTAGCCTCACCAATGATTTCATCTCTCTTTCAAAAGATATATATTGGTCATCAGCTCTACATTAATGTCACTTCATTTTAGAACACTGCCCACATGATTTCTCGTTATGCTGTCATATTTGTAGAACGAAGGATGCCTTCCAAATAATATAATACAACAATTAAAGGATAAGGAAATTCATTTTGAATAAAAAAAGTTTTACAGTGCTGTGTTGTTTCTTCGTTATTTTCATTGTCGATCCATGTAAATTGGCTGGGGAAGTGTTTAAAGGTCCTAGGCTACAAAACACAAATGATCTCATTTAATGCTATTGGAATACCAAGTTGCATTTAAAATGTTGCTTTAGTGGATGGAATTACAGGTAGTCTCTAACTTGAAAAATCAGATGGATCTCAAACGCTCCTTTGCAAACTGACTTTGTGGAACAGGGGAGGCATTTCTCCCTCCCACTCAGAGGTAGTACTCTTAAAAGCAGTTCAATAAAAGCCCCGCAAAAACTAATTCTATCGTAACACTACTAAATTAAAGTCCTGGAAAATGCAGGACCATTTAGAGATTGTCCTCTCCCACTAATATGGCAACCTCTCGCCTGTGGTAAGAAGCTCTGATACCTCGACAGTGATAGCCTCTTGCCACATTCAATTAAAAGTCATCCACTGGAATTCAGTTACAATGCAATTTGAAAGCATTAAATGCTTACCTTTCAAAATTGTGACAGAATACAGAATTTAGATAGACCGTGGTCGATGCTCTCATTGAAGCAGGATATGAAATAAATGTGCAGATAATGACAATATACAACCACGTGTAAGAGCTTTAGGCGAGTGTAATGGAAATTTCAATGTGAACTCAGATGGGGAAGGTCATTCATTATCAAGTACAGAGATCAGAGTAGGCCCCAGTGAGAAACTGCATTTGGGTGAGGATGAGTGTAGATACCATGGGTAAATATCACAGGCACAGGACAGATTTGGGAAAGCCCAGGGCATGTTTTGAAGCACAGAGAATAGCCCAGTTGAACAGGAGTGTAAAGTGTAGAAGACAGAATAATATAATTGAAGAGAGAAAAGGCACGCTGCTGGCACATCGTGAAGAGCCTTATATCCCAGGTCAAGAAATGCTGTGGGGTCTAGCTCAAAAGTCATATACTTAACTTAGTTTGGCTGATCCCACAAAATTAGAAGAGGCCTTTTACTCCTTCAGTCTCTGACTGCATTTCATTTCGACCATTTTTTTTTTATTTTTCTAGTTTTTTTTATTTTTTTTATTTTTATTTTTTTATTATTAAATTTATTTATTTAACTTTTAACATTCATTTTCACAAAATTTTGGGTTACAAATTTTCTCCCCTTTTATCCCCTCCCCCCTCAAACACCAAGCATTCTAATTGCCCCTATGACCAATCTGCTCTCTCTTCTATCATCCCTCTCTGCCCTTGTCTCCATCTTCTCTTTTGTCCTGTAGGGGCAGATAGCTTTCTATACCCCTTTACCTGTTTTTCTTATTTCCTAGTGGCAAGAACATTACTCGACAGTTGATCCTAACACTTTGAGTTCCAACTTCTCTTCCTCCCTCCCTCCCCACCCCTTCCCTTTGGAAGGCAAGCAATTCAATATAGGCCATATCTGTGTAGTTTTGCAAATGACTTCCATAATAGTTGTGTTGTATAGGACTAACTATATTTCCCTCCATCCTATCCTGTCCCCCATTACTTCTATTCTCTTTTGATCCTATCCCTCCCCATGAGTGTCGACCTCGAATTGCACTCTCCTCCTCATGCCCTGCCTTCTATCATCCCCCCCACCCTGCTTGTCCCCTTATCCCCCACTTTCCTGTATTGTGAGATAGGTTTTCCTACCAAAATGAGTGTGCACTTTATTCTTTTCTTTAGTGGAATGTGATGAGAGTAGACTTCATGTTTTTCTCTCACCTCCCCTCTTTATCCCTCCACTAATGAGTCTTTTGATTGCCTCTTTTATGAGAGATAATTTGCCCCATTCAATTTCTCCCTTTCTCTTCCCAATATATTTCTCTCTCACTGCTTGATTTCATTTTGTTTTAAAGATATGATCCCAACCTATTCAATTCACTCTGTGCACTCTGTCTCTATGTATGTGAGCGTGTGTGCATGTGTAATCCCACCCAGTACCCAGATACTGAAATGTTTCAAGAGTTACAAATATTGTCTTTCTATGTAGGAATGTAAACAGTTCAGCTTTAGTAAGTCCCTTATGACTTCACTTTGCTGTTCACCTTTTCATGGTTCTCTTCATTCTTGTGTTTGAAAGTCAAATTTTCTTTTCAGCTTTGGTCTTTTCATCAAGAATACTTGAAAATCCTCTATTTCATTGAAAGACCATTTTTTCCCCTGAAGTATTATAGTCAGTTTTGCTGGGTAGGTGATTCTTGGTTTTAGTCCTAGTTCCTTTGACTTCTGGAATATACTGTTCCATGCCCTTCGATCCCTTAATGTAGAGGCTGCTAGATCTTGTGTTATCCTGATTGTATTTCCACAATACTTGAATTGTTTCTTTCTAGCTGCCTGCAGTATTTTCTCCTTGACCTGGGAACTCTGGAATTTGGCCACAATGTTCCTAGGAGTTTCTCTTTTTGGATCTCTTTCAGGCGGTGTTCTGTGGATTCCTTGAATATTTATTTTGCCCTCTGATTCTAGAATCTCAGGGCAGTTTTCCTTGATAATTTCATGAAGGATGATGTCTAGGCTCTTCTTTTGATCATGGCTTTCAGGTAGTCCCATAATTTTTAAATTGTCTCTCCTGGATCTATTTTCCAGGTCTGTTGTTTTTCCAACGAGATATTTCACATTATCTTCCATTTTTCCATTTTTCTCTCTTTGTTCTGTGATTTCTTGGTTTTGCATAAAGTCATTAGCCTCCATCTGTGCCATTCTAATTTTGAAAGAACTATTTTCTTCAGTGAGCTTTTGAATCTCCTTTTCCATTTGGCTAATTCTGCTTTTGAAAGCATTCTTCTCCTCATTGGCTTTTTGAACCTCTTTTGCCAATTGAGTTAGGCTAGTTTTTAAGGTGTTAATTTCTTCAACATTTTTTTGGGTCTCCCTTAGCAGGGAGCTGATCTGCTGTTCATGCTTTGACTTCATGTCTCTCATTTCTCTTCCCAGCTTTTCCTCCACCTCTCTAACTTGATTTTCAAAATTCTTTTTGAGCTCTTCCATGGCCTGAGCCCATTGGGTGGGCTGGGACACAGAAGCCTTGATTTCTGTGTCTTTGCCTGATGGTAAGCATTGTTCTTCCTCATCAGAAAGGAAGGGAGGAAATGCCTGTTCGCCAAGAAAGTAACCTTCTATAGTCTTATTTCTTTTCCCTTTTCTGGGCATTTTCCCAGCCAGTGACTTGACCTCTGAATATTTTCCTCACACCCACCTCACCTCCTGATCCTCCCAGCCCGTGTTTGTGGTCTGAGATTCAAATGCTGCTTCCAGCCTCAGGGCTTTTGGCGGGGGCAGGGCTGCTATTCAGTATGAGATTATGATCTGGTGCTGAGATCGGGGCAGGGCCACCTCTCAGGCTCAGTTCCCTCAGGGGGTTTATGCGCAGACCTTCCGCAATGGATTCAAGCTCCCGCCCGCTTGGGGAGCCCCTGTCTGCAGCCGCCTCTCAGCTTCTACCTCCCGGAGGGGGGGGCCTGAATTATGGGGGCACCCCACTCCCCTCTCGACCCGCCAAAGAGACTCTCTCACCCACCCCTGTCACCTGTGGGTGGAGGGACTTGTGCGGCCGCTGGAGATCCAGTCCCTGAAGCCTGCTTGGATCTGTTTCTCTCGGTGCCGCAGCCGTGGCCGCAGCAGGTCTGGGCTGGGCTTTGTGTCTGCAGCGCGACGGACCTTTTGCGAGAGGTTTGCAGATCCCTCTGTGGGTGGAGGGACCCGCGTGGCCGCTGGAGATCCTGTCTGTGAAGCCTGCTCGCATCTTTTCCTCTCGGTGCCGCGGCCGCGGCAGGGCTGCACTCAGCTCCCAGTCCCGGCGCCCAGTCCGCAGCGCGAAGGACCCCCCGCGAGAGGTTTGCAGGTCTCTCTGGAACAGAAATCTCCCTCGCTCCAATGTTCTGTGGCCTCTGGGTGCGGAATTTGCCGTGAGTTACTTCCCTGTAGCCATTCTATGGGTTGTGGGTTCAGAGCTATGTGTATGTGCGTCTTTCTACTCCGCCATCTTGGCTCCGCCCCCTCATTTCGACCATTTTAAAGCACTTAATACATTCTCATTTGCACAGCTTATTTGGGTCCCTACATTACCTCTTTGAATAGCCTACAATCACTCACTGTCAAAGCAGGGACTGCACATTAGTAATCGACCCCTGCCAGTCCAGGACCAGCACAGTATTTTATATACAATCGATGTTTGATAATACTTTTTGACTGAATGACAATTGAACAAATTAGGTAAATAATGAAGGAAATAAATTAGGATGGAAAACATAGAGATTTACCATAGAGAAGCATTTGTGTCCAGAAATAGTATACTGAACAAGCGACTGTCAAATGCTGTATAGTATCATTCCACCAAACATACTTTCAGGTACAGGTGCTATGCAGCATTTTACTATAGCTCCAGAGATGCAGGACAGAAGGTTTATTTGTCAGCGGTAAGTTAGTGAAGAAAATGAAAGTGAAAAAAAAAAAAAACCCTTTGTTCACTTAGAATCATCCATGGTGGAATTCTATAAGTGTTAATATACAAAATGAATTTGTACTCAGTATTTAACAAAATAGTGAAGTCCTTGCTTACTTTATGTTTCCTTTGAAAGGCCTGCCAAAAGGGGTCTTACCGATTTAAATCTTCCTCTAATTCATCATTTCTCTTCATTTGTCGTTCTAGAGAATCTTCCAGACATTGCTTCCACTCATTGAGTCTCGTGAATTTTTCCCTTTCAATACGAAGCTTTAAAAAAATTTTACAATGAAAAATATCACAATTGAACTGGCATTTCTCAAAGGGATTCTCTTCATTAACTCTAGCTCCAATTGTAAATATCAATTTAAGCATAGATTGTTGAACCAAAACAAATATGGAAAGATTTGAAAATGATTGATCTTCCTTGACATGACATACATTTCCCGTGATTTCACTACAAACTATTTCTTTTCTTTTGAAATTTAAATCAATGAAAGTTCTGATTTGATTCAATATAGGTATTACTTTTACCAACAATATTCATAAATTTAGGAATGGTTGAAAGGAATAGGAATGAATAGAAAGTGGGCCAAGTTTCCCAACACACCACACCTTGGAGGAACATTGGCCTTTCCTACTTCTCTAGAACCCATGATAATTATCCGTTCAGCTCCACTTCCCCTTTGTGTTGGCACACCTGCCCCATGTTCCAATCATTCCTATGTTGAAATGACAATGTATGTCTTTGTAAGTAAGGGTGTAAAACAGTTCTGCTAATCTCTTTGTACTGAAATAAGAGAGATGCAACGTGAGTAAATTGACGTTTTCTTTTTCTCCTTGAGTGGTTATCTGTTGTTCCCGATTATGAGCCAGGTGCTCTTTACTCTCTTGCAAAGGAAGACAGAAGTCTGCTCATTGTGGTGAATACCGCATTTCTCCTCTTTGCTTCCACATTTCTCCAATGAATGATTACCACAGCTGCAATTTCTTCATTTCCTATTTCCATTTCATTCATCTATTTATCTGTAACTCTTCCCTTATTTATTTTCTATTTATCTGTGACTTAATTGGTATAGGAAATTCCCAGTCATAACGTTTATAACGTATCAGTACAAATAGGCCCTGCCCTCAACCGACATCTCAGAATCTGCAACTCTCAGAGTTTTACTGAATAACTTAGGGCACCAAAATTATACAAAACTGGCCCAGGTTCATGAAGCCATTTATGTCAACATTGGGATTTCAACCTACGCTTACGTCTGAGGCAAGATCTCTATTCCTAAAATATAGTGCCTTTCTTCATTGCCATAAAATCAGTTATTCCCTCCTTACTAGTCTACTACAACTGCATTCTCAAGAGGTAGAAGTCATACTGGTATCCAAAAACTTTTCTTCTTAGTCTCTGACTTCACTGAAACATAGATCCTCTTTCTCTTCTGTGATTGGTAATTTATTTTCCCTATAAATTATCCTTTCACCCTGTTTCTCTTTCCTCTTCTATCTCATGGAGACCCCTTTGGTCCTGGATCATGACTTCAAGCCGAGGATCAAAGAGTGAGGGAGGTGAGCATTTAATCCCACCTTCTCATTTTACAAAGGAGGAAGCAATCACACTGGTGTTAAATCAGTTGCATACAGTTTAATTAAAAACAAAAGGGCTACTGGGTCTTTCTGTTCTAATTTTGCCCCCACACCAATCTTTCCTACAAAATGCTAAGCCAAGTACTATCAAACATCGTTGTGATCATGTTACTGCCTTACTCAGCAACATGTACAGGAACTTCTATGGGCTATCAGATTGAGGCTTAAATTCTCCGTCTTTTTTTCTCTTATCTCTCACTTCATCACATTTTTCCAACTTTTAATTCTAATTGCTTTACGGCTCCCCTCCTCACACTCCTATGCTTTTTGTATTTTCCTATCGCTCCCTATCCTACTGATCCATCACTTTCTTAGCCTATTGGACTCCATTGCTCTCCTATCCTGCTGATCCCTTCCCAAATCTCGAAGGCAACTCAAAGTTCTCACTTTTCTTCAATGCTTTCCTTACTATTTTGCTGCAATGATCCTTGCCTTCACTGCATTCTTTGAGATTTTTGTCTGCAGCATTCAGTGAATATGCTATTGGGGTAAGTGCCTACATTGAGAATCACCTCTCATTTTAGTTCTTTATTATTTCAGTGTCTACTGGTGATATATTGTATAGGGACCTAGCAGGAATTCACTAAATATTTTCAGGATAATCAACTGCACTATACTCATTTAGAACTATAAACAGAGCAAAAATGGACAAGTCATGAGTTAGTACAGATTTTTTATAAATGAAGAATCCAAGGTTTGAGAGAGAAAAACATTCATAAAAACAAGTTGTATGCCAAGAGACTGAGCCAGGACGTAAAATTTTGAAAGTTCACCCTCCTATATATGCTATCAATAATGTATATACATATATACAGATGTATAGATGTGTGTACGCATATATAAAATTCAGATATTTGGCAATTTTTCTTCCACTAGAGTTGCTACTTCAGCAAATTTGCACTGGGAACTTCTTGTGTTAAAAATAGGGGTGGATAATACCATCTGTTCTAACCTCCACCTCTAGTGATCTCTCCTTTTCATAAATACTTACGTTTACCATTCACTTAGTAGTTGTTTATATGCTACGTTGTATTAAACATGAAATTCCTTTATTTGGCATTGGTATGCTAGAGAGACTGAAAATTCTTCAAGGAGAAAATGCATGTCTTATACATAGCTTTTGCTACCTGCTCAGAACCTCTCATAGTGGAATTCACATAATGAATATTCACTAGTTAATGAGGTAAATTTTGAACAAGGAAGAAATTGTAATTTGACTGAATTTTTACAGAGCAAAAACTTGGATGATCTGGGAAATTAGACTAGAAATGGGTGCTAGTTTGCCCTGAATACCATTTACATGAGGCAATTTGTACTGACAAAGAGGGACTCTAACTTATTTCTTCCTTACGTTACTTTCAAGGGCTCAGTCCACACCTAGTTTCTGGACTGGAGCCTAAAACCAAAAGGTTTGGAAGGGTAATATTTTAATCGATGTGTTCCACAAATAATGTGAGAGAAATGAAGAGAATGAGGGATAGGGGAGTTAATTGGGGAAAAAAAAGTTGTTTCACTCTCGTACTGGTTTCTGAAACCTAGAAAAATGTCTCAAGCGTCAAATGCCAGAGTAAAGAAGTTTTTCTAAGAATGAGATTGGACCTTGTAATAATTTCATAGCTAAGGGAAGTATACTGAAATTAACGAGGTTAAAAGAACGCTTTTGGAAAATTAGGAGGTGGATACGAAAATGGGGGAGGCAGTGGTTATTTGTATGAAAATGACAATGGTCTTTTGTTTTCAGTGTAGCGAAACTAGCATTTAGTCAGTGTCTAATGTGTTCAAGGAACAAAGGCCATAAAGTTGAGTGATTTGCAATTATGATCTCATTTGATTCGCACAACAACCCTGGGAGGTAGGTGCTATTATCAACCCCATTTCATGTTTGAGAATACTGAAAAGATCAAGTGACTTGCCTAAGATCACACAGAGAGCATCTGAGGCTATATCTGTAATAAGATCTTTCTCAGCCCAGACTCAAGATTTTATCCATAATTGCTGAAAATCCCCTTCAAGCTGAGAAACATCTCATCATACAAAATTCTCTTTTTGATCACTTTGCCTTAGATTTCCCTTGATTTACCACTTATGATGGGTACTAGTTTGAAAATATGTTTGAGGAATGTCAGAAATATCCACTTCTAAACAGGCATAATGATGAATAGCACACATAACTACATATAAATATGGGAAAGCAAATGAAACAGGAGAAAGGCATTTGACACTAATAATGGAAACCCGTTAGGGGAATTTGACTGTGTTGCTATTCTATGCGTAACCTCCCCTTCACTGTAATAATTTCTAATAATAATAACAACAATAATTTTTTTTTTTTACTGAATTTATATGTGGCCATTGCAGGCTCTGTGAAATCGAAAATATATAAAAAACCAGAATAGACAAACTCAAGGTGCTTTCGTACAAATATTACCTTGAGTCAATTTTCATTTTCACTACATTTTCAGCCTAGGCAAAGCCAAGAAATGAACATATAGTTTTGTCCTTCTTGTTCTTCCACTAGTAATACTACTATTATTACCAGTACCACTACTACTTCTACTAGAAGTACTACTACCAAATCTATTACAACTACTACTACTACTTTTGCTACTACAATAATAACAATTACTCTACTGCCAACATCCTGTGAAAAGGAATTTCTATGGAAAATAAGGAAGCATGAATACTCCCTGTCCTCAAGGAACTCCATTATAATTGGGTAAAAAACAATGAGATAAAGCAATTGATTTTTTGATAAGAAATGCGATCACCATAGGACAATCCATATGTAATTAAATACCAGATTTTGTGGTATCAGATGAAAAGTGTATTTGAGGAGATTCAGGAATCAACAGGGGTGAAAAGCCCAAAAAGCATTATGGCAAAAGAATCATACTTTTGTAATTCAAAAACATCTTGAATGTGAAGAGTAGAAAGGTTTTGAATAGGTAGCACAGATGAGGAAGTGTAACTAAACAAGAAGAGTACCTAAACAAGATGGAGGTATGGAGGTGGAAATCCACAAGGTGAGATCAGATTGATTAAGTTAGGGAATATTAATGAAAGCATTCATCTAATTACTTCAACTTCAATTTATCCTTTCCATGTACAATTTCTGTATGTACAAAATGTGAAGAAATAGCATTTTCTTGTTATTCAAGGAGTAGTTTGAACAGAAAGAAACAAAGAATTTGTACTTGACAGTGCTGTTTGGGGGATTAAATGAGAAAATGAAGGTCAAGGTGTTTCTAAAAATCAAGTATGATAGAAATGATTGAGCTATTATTGGTCGTGGGAGAAACACCTCTTCTCTTTGCATAAGGACAGATAAACCAAATAGTCAACCACAGAAAGAGTGAATATAAGTATTAAAATTTACGTGTACAGATTTTGGAAGTTGTAGATGTAATTCTAAGTCAACGGAAATTACAGGCACAGTGTTCAGAAAATTGACAAAACTGGTAAAATGAGAAAGCAGCAATTCCCCAAACCACTAGGTAGTAGCTAAGAAAGAGAAGGGTAGAGAAGTGGAATGGGCTAGGTACTCAAGAGATAGCAGGCAAAGAATATAGCAGTCTCTGGGTTGATAAACTCAAGGACCCCTACCTTCTGGGATAAGAACTCACTGTTCGAGAAAATTGCTGGGAAAACTGGATAACAATGTCGTGGAAACTAAGCATAGACCAATTCCTGACACCATTCACAAGAATGAATGGGTACATGATCTAGGGATAAAGATTGATACCACAGACAAGGTGAAGGAGGAAGGAATAGTGTATTTATCAGATTTATGGAGAAGGGAAGAGTTTTTGACTAAAGGAAAGACAGTAAGCATTATGAAGGGAAAGGTGAATAATTGTGATTGCATTAAGCTGAAAAGTTTTTGCACAAGCAGACCCAATGCAATCAAGATTCGGAGGGATGTAGTACATTGTAGTTAATGTTGGGGATAAAGGCCTCATTGATAGAGTATATAGAGAACTGAGTCAAATGTACCAGAATACAAGTCATTCCCCAATTGATAAATGGTAAAAGGATATGAACAAACAATTTTCAGAGGAAGAAATTAAAGATACCTATAATCATAGAAGAAATGCTCTCGACCACTTTTGATTAGAGACATGCAAATCAAAACAACTCTGAGGTACCACAACACACCTATTAGACTGGCAAACATGACAGAACAGGAAAATGATAAATGTTGGAGAGGATGTGGGAGAGTTGGAACACTAATTCATTGTTTGTGGAGCTGTGAGCTCATCCAACCATTCTGGAGAGCGCTTTGGAACTATGCTGAAAGGGCTACAAAAATGTGCATACCCCTTCACCCAGGAATATACAGCAATATGACTGTATTCCCAAGAGATAATAAAAATGAGAAAGGGCCCCACATGTACAAAAATATTTATAGCATCACTCTTTGTAGTGGCCAAAAACTGAAAATCAAGGGGGTGCCCATCAATTGGGGAATGGCTGAAGACATTATGGTATATGAATATCATGGAATACTATTGCACTATAAGAAATGATGAGCAAGATGACTTCAGAGAAGCCTGGAAATATTTACATGGTTTGATGCTGAGCAAGAGGAGCAGCACCAGCAGAACTTTGTGCACAGCAACCACCAAAGTGTGCAAGAGCTTTTTCTGGTAGACTTCGATAGTCACAGAAAAAAAAAAAATTCCTAATGATGCCCTAAGGCAAAATGCTTTCCACATACAGGGAAAGAACTATCGAATTCAATCGCAGAATTTAACAGATCATTTCTGTATGTGTGTGAGTGTGTGTGTGTGTGTGTGTGTGTGTGTGTGTATTATATTTTGGTTTGTTATATGATTTCTCCCATTTATTTTAGTTCCTCTACACAGCATGACTATAGTGAAAATGTACTCAGTAGGAATGTATATGTAGATTCTATATAGAAGTGTATGGCTCTTGGGGTGGGAAAAAAATCTAAGTTTTGTCGTAGTGATTGGAGAATATTAAAACTAAATATATTGCTTAAAAATGTGAAATGTCACACTGAATATACTTTCCACTCATTTGTTTCCAGAACAAATTACTGATCTTTTTGCATACGTACTTGACTTTTGGTTTCATCTACTTCCTTCTTTAGTTTTTCCTTATCTTCATAATCAATTTCATTAAATGATGTGACTTGTTGTGAAACTCCTGTCAGGAACTGATAATTGCAGGAAACAGGTGATTCTCGCTGAAGATTTCTTACTCTAGCCTGACAGAAATATGTCCAAATTACTAATATTACAGATTTCATAAAGCAACATTAGCTCATGTAAAATAAATATAAATTTAAAATTCAAATCAAAAGTCTATATAATTTTGCATGCAACTTAATTTCTTCAGTATATTCATAATTATCAACGATTGAAAGACAGAAATCTCTTAGGGATTAAGAAAACAACCTCATTTTGCAGGTGAGAAAAACTAAACTCCAAAGAGGTTTAATGAGTAACCAAGGTCCTAAAGGTAGACGTTTAGAGAGAAAAGGATTGAAACTTGGCTCCTGGGGCAGCAAAGTTGTTTGGATTATACCACTCAACTTCCATTTAGCACGGAGCAAATGAGATCTCCCTCAGAAGACTCCTCAGAAATTACTACAGTCAGCCTGCTTTCCCCATTATGTCTTAATTGACAAGAATGAGACCACCTCCAAAGCTATCTAGGGACTAAAACATTTTACGTGAAATTCCCATGCAAAGTAAAGGAAACAGGAGGGAAGAATGTACACTTTTTTATACTTGGTAGAAAACTTAAAGGTTTCCCATTCCATTTTTCGGAAAAGTTGACTACCTTATTTCTGTGTGCCAGTCCGTAGAAGAAAGACATCTACAAGAAAAGGTTGTGCTTTCTTTCCTCTCATGGTTTACGCTGGAGAGTGAACATCGGCACTGATATGCTTGTCAGGCTTGGTAAAAGCACTTCACATGCCCAAAGCCAAAATGTCAACAACAAATGTGGCCGCTAGGTACTATTCACATCTTCAACAGTCTTTGCTTAGCCTGCGAGGAAGTTGCTTACTCTATTCAGATAGGAGTTACACTCCTGGTTTCAGTGAATGGAGAAAAAAGAGGAAACTCTGGAAAATATGCCAGTTCTCCACGCTATGTGTACATAGCATGTTAGAAGTACAGAGTTTTGGACATACAGACGTATTCATCCGTTCACATATATGTATATGTAGATATCCACACAGAAAAACACAACCGTATGTGTATAGAATGATATACTGCAACAATTCCTCTCCTTTTTCACTACAGAGCAAGGGGAATTATTGAATAAATTATGAAAACCAAATGAAGCCAAAAATCAAAAGAAGCCAAATGTTTTTTTCTAATTAGACAAGATGAAGTACTTTGTAAAAGTAAATTTTAGTAGAGTCTCATCAAATTTTTTGAAGAAAACATAAGGCTAAAAGAAGACAATGTAAAGTTCAGAGAGTAAAATTGGCACAATTCACTGAATTTCTACAAGTAAACTATATTCTATTATGGAATGACTAGATAAAATTTTAAATTTTTTAGATGAAATCATTACCCAGGACAATACATGGTAGAATTCACCCTCATTGCATATATGAAAAATCACAGATAATGAGATCTGCTATTAGACTGTATAAATTATTCATATTAAGGAACTAAAATGAGTGATTCCAGAACCGGCAACTTTGGAAACTGAGCAAGACTTGTTAGTCCAACCACAAAAAAAAAAAAAAAAAAAAAAAAAAACAGAGATGAAAAAATAGTGGAGTACAATTAAAAAATAAGATTAGTAACTGAAAAATTAACGCTTAATGAAGAATCATAATGTTTCTGAATAGAAGCACTGTCTTAAATTTAAAAGAAAAGTAGTGGCTCGACTACGGAATTTCACTACAACTAAAATCCAATCGTTAATGTTTCAAAAATTAGTTCAAAAGTGTCTAAATTGAAACTAGTTAGACAGATGAGTATGTTTAAATTTTAATGAAACTCGTAAAGAGAATATTGCACAGTTATCTCATAAGAGATTTCATACTTGAAATGTAATATTGTTCCTAGCATTATGTTGGAAGACTTTTCTTAAGTTGCAGCATTTGAAAAAATTTGTTCCATTTCAATGTTGAAATGGAATAATAGAAAAATTAATGAAATAAAAATTTATCTTTATTTAGACACTAGAGATTTCCTATACAAATATTTATTAAGCCAAATGTCATGGACAACATAATTTCTTGAAGCAAAACGTGTTGTTACCTAAAAGAAGAATTTGTAAATTATTTTTATACTTATAGCTTTTATACTATTATTTTATATTTAAAATTGCTTTCAACTGTTTGCTTTATTACTTATATTGTATTACAGTACATTTTATTTTCATTTTTGTATTCATTTGATCTTAAAAGTTATTATATTACTTGTTCTGTTTATCATATCGTGGATTCTCACTCTCAATTCTTATATATCAGAATTTGTACAATGAAAGATAATAGCATCACCAGCCTGTCGAATATTCAAATTCCTAAGATATCTTGATAAAAATTAACTTGAATTTCATTTCAAAAAGACTAAAACTTATCCAAGTAAAATACTTCAAGAGCGAACCCTCTTGCGGCCTTCTCATTTTCATATTTCCACGTTTGCTCTCTTAAGTGGTTCCATTCACGCATTAACTAATACTTTACTGCTCTCTTCTACTATAAGAGCTTGTTTATCAATATCAGCATAAGCTTTATTGAAGAGATCAATAAATTGCACCTGGGCATCACGAATTTGCTTTTCATGAAATATGATTTTCTTCTGTGTGTCTTCAAGCTCTTGCTGCAGCACCGTATTTTCACTCTGGATTTGGCCTAATCTTTCCTGGAGAGATTCATTTTCCAAACTGTATCTGTTGACTTTTTCCTTTAACACTTGATTTGTTTCTTCAAGTTCCTTTGCCTTCTCTTCAGCATGGTTCAGTTCTCTTTGTGTGTTTTCTACAATGTATGTCTTTTCTGTGAGGGATTCCTGGACATGGTCTAGCTCATTTTCTAAACTCTTGGCTCTACTTTCAGTCTTAGAGAGTTTTTCAGAAAGGACAGCGTTATCCTCTCTTAGACTCAACCAATCACGGTTTAGTTTGTCCTTTAAATGAAGCCACTTATCTCTTTCCCCCTCAAAGGAATCCTCAAGGGCTAATTTTGATAACTCATATTCGCGACCAACTTCAATCAACCTGGACGCGTATGATGCCCTATCGTCCTCTAGTTTTTCAATGTTGTGTTCTGCATTCTGCAGTTTAGAGTTCAGCGTGGCATTCTCAGCTTTCAGAACGTGTACTCGTCGACGGCACTGAAATCCGATTTTTCTTAACGCTTCTCTGTTCCATTGTAATTCCTGTTGAAGCTCCTCAATCATTTCTTTCAAAGCTTCAGTTTCTTCTGTGTGGTGCTTTCTGGTGTGCTGATAGTTAATTTTTACTGTGTGTAATTCCACTTGGTGCATGGCACCATACTCTGCGATTTCCTTTGTTTTCTGCAGGTATTTTTCCTTTACATTCCTAAGAGAAACCTAAACATAAGAAAAAGAAAAAAAATTTTATTCAAAATAAAATTATTTATTGTGATATTTCCATAAAAATTCAAAATAGACACCAAGGGTCCCAGAAGCATAGTGTATTCAGAGAAAAGCTAACTGAGGGAGTTTCACCTATTTCCTATTTCTGTCAATTTGAGCAAAGAACAGGACTTAAAACTACATCGTCAATCGGAAGATTTGGAACGCGTTTTTGAACCGACAAAGCTCTCTGTCTTTCAAGATATTTGATTTCCTTTTCTCCATGCATTTTATCTCACACTGATGATTCTATTTCAGACATTTCAAGGTCTTTGGAAAGTACTTTCAATACATGATCTCACCTAAAATTTGCACAACCTTTATGAGGGAAATATTTATATTTATTTATATTGCTAACTGTGGAACAGAAGTGGAGTTCACGCATTTGAAACTATAGATTATTAGAGCAAAAAGGGACACTACGGATGAGTTAGTACATCATTTTATAATTCAAGAACCAGAAGCCTAACGACAGAAAACCATTTGCTGAAAGTCGTGTGGATGGCAATGGACTGAAGCAGAACACAAAATCTTGGAAAAGTCCCCCTTAGATTGACAGTTTTACCAGATTTCAGACATATAATTATATGAACACACGCACACGTGTGTGTAATTACGTATGTGTACATGTATATTTTTGTGTGTACATATACACATCCACGCAGGAACAGATATATCAATATAAATAAATATATAAATGTACATACATATGTATAAATATATATACATGCATATTTACACATATATATGTATAATACGTAGGTATTCAGCAATTGTTCTTCCACTAGGGCTGCTAACTCAACCAATTTGCATCGAGTAATGTTTGCATTAATAAAAACATGAATGGATTAATACCATCTGCTCTAATTTCCACCTGTACTGATATCTTCTTTCATAAATACTTACAGGAATATCGTTCCCTTAGTAGTTGTTTAAATTCCACTTTGTGTTATAAATGAACTTTCTCTCTTTTGTATTGACTTCCCAGAGAGAGTGAAAATTCTTCAAGGAGACAGTGCATGTCTCACACACAGTCTTTGTATCCTTCTCAGGGCCTATCACAGTGTTTACGTAATTATTATTCACTAATTGATGAAATAACGTTTGAACAAGGGAGAAACTGTAATTTCACTGAAATCTTCCGTAGTGAAAACTTGCACTATCAGGGAAATTACACAAGACATGGTGCCAGTTTGGCCAGAATGCCCATTAACTGACATACCTCTTCCTACCAAAGATGGATTCTAAATTACTGCTTCCTTGCTGTAACTTCCAGGAGTCAGTTCACACCTAGTTCCTTGACTGCATCCTGACGCAAAAAGCTTTTGACGGTTAATATTTTAATCCAAGTCTTCCAGAAAGAAGGTGAGGGAAAGGAAGAAAAGAAGCGATAAGGGAGCTACTTGGGAAACAAAACTTATTTCATTCCAGTGCTGATTTCTGACACCTTGAAAAATTTCTCAAGAATACAAATTCAAAAGAAAAGTAATTTTCAGAAGAATGAGACTGGAACTCATAATAGTTTCTTAACTAAGCCAAGTCTACTGAAATTAGCCAGGTTAAGAAAAGTCTTTTGCAATATTTGGAGATGCTTATCAAAATTTGGGAGGTAGTATTATTTGTATAAAATGGACAATGATCTTTATGTCCTTGGAGCAGGGAAACTGATATTTCTTAAGTATCTAATATGTGCCAAGAACAAAGGCCATAACCTTAAGAGAATTACAATAATTATCTCATTTGATTCTTCCAACAACACTGGGAAGTATGTGCTATTATAATTCCCATTTTGTGGCTAAGGAAAGGGAGAAGAATTAAGTGACTTGCCTAGGATCACACAGACAGAATCTGTGGACACATCTGAAGTCAGATCTTTCTAACCCCACACACAATTTTCTATCCCTAATTCCCCCAACATACGTCTAAGTGGAGAAATATCTCATCATCCAAAGTTCTTTTTTTTGCTAGCTTTGGAAGAGATACGTACTTACTATGCAATTTATGATGACTACTAGGGTGAAATTTGTTTTCAAGAGTATCCGAAATACCTCTTACTATAGATTGTGACTTCTACAATAATGAATCCATACCTAAATACTTGGAAATGTGGGAAAGCAACTGACAATGGAGAAAGGTATTTGCTAGCATTAAAGGGAACAGGTTAGAAGAATTTGACTGTCATGCTATTGTACGCTTAACTGTACCTTCATTTTAATAATTTCTAAGAATAATAAGAGTAACTAAAAAATAATTTTGTATTCAATTTCTTCTTTGCTCTTTGGGGTCTGGAGCATTCAAAATTTATAAAAATCAGACTAGAACATCTTCAAGTATTTTAGTCCAACCACTTTCAACTGCTGGCAAAATCAACAAATAAACATTTAGTTTCCTTGTTCCTGTTTTCCTACTACTAGGACTACTACTACAAGTACTCCTATCACTAGAACTAGTAGTACTGGAACTTCAACTAGTACCACTTGTACTACAACAATCATAACAATTGCCTCTACTGACGGCGTGCTTTGAAAGCAACGTTCTACCAAGAAAGAATGAAGTATCCATTATCCTGTCCTCAAGAAACTTTATTACAGTTGGGCAAAAAACAGTTAGAAAAAGTAAGAAATAGTTTGTTAACAGATGTGAAAACCATAAAGCAATAAATACTCACTTTCATACCCAATTCGGTATTAGGTAATTAGGTGGTATCAGATGAAAAGTGGATTTCAGGAGATTTAGAAATTCATAGGGGTGAAAAGTCCCAATGGCATTATGGCAAAAATATCGTGCTTTTGGAATGCACAAGCCTGCTGGAGATGAAGAGTAGATAGGTTTTTGATGGGGAGTGCAAATGAGAACGTGTAACTGAGCAAGAAGTGAAGAAGGTATGGAGCTAGAAATGCACACGGTGAGATCAGATTGCTGAAGTTAGAGGATATTAGTGAAATCATCCATCTAATTACTTTAATTCTCAATTGTATTTTGCAGGTACAATTTACATATTTAGGAATTGTGAAGAAACAACCTTTTCCTGTTATTCAAGGAGAAGTTTCAATGGAAGTATACAAATAATTTTAACTTCACAGCATTGTTTGGGGATTAAATGAGAAAATGATGGTAAAGGTCTTTCTAAACATAAAGAATCATAGAAATGATTTAAGCATTATGGGTCCTTGGGAAAACATCTCATTCTTTGTGTATGGACAGATAAACCAAATGGTCAACGACAACATGAGTGAATATTAGTATTGAAATTCATGTGCACAAATTGTTTTATGTTATGATTTTTATTTGTCACATTATTTTCATTTCTTAATTTAATTACTTACTTTTAATTACAGTATATTTAATTATTACTGCATTCGTATTATCTTAAAAATCATGACATTACTTGTTCTATTTATCATATTATGGATTCTCATTCTCAATTCTTACATATCAGCATTTTCCCAATGACAGTTAATAACCTCACCAGCCTGTTGTGAATTGAAATTCCTAAATTATGTTGATTAAAATTAGTTTGACTTTCATTTCGAAAATCTTTATGGTTATCCAAGTATGACATTTAATGATCGAACCCTCTTTCAGCCTTCTCAATTTCATATTTACTCATTTGTTCTCCTAAGTGGTTACATTCACTGATTAACACTTGATTGCTCTTGTTTTTAACTATCAGCATAAACTTTATTGAGGAGATCAAAAAACTGTACCTGGGCATCACTTAGTTGCTTTTCTTGAATCGTGACTTTCTTCTGTGTGTCTTCAAGCTCTTGCTGCAGCACCGTATTTTCACTCTGGATTTGGCCTAATCTTTCTTGGAGAGATGCATTTTCCAAACTGTATCTGTTGACTTTTTCCTTTAACACTTGATTTGTTTCTTCAAGTTCCTTTGCCTTCTCTTCAGCATGGTTCAGTTCTCGCTGCGTGTTTTCTACAATGTATGTCTTTTCTGTGAGGGATTCCTGGACATGGTCTAGCTCATTTTCTAAACTCTTGGCTCTACTTTCAACCTTAGAGAGTTTTTCAGAAAGGACAGCGTTATCCTCTCTTTGACTCCACCAGTCTCGGTTTAGTTTGTCCTTTAAATGAAGCCACTTATCTCTTTCCCTGTCAAAGGAATCCTCAAGGGCTAATTTTGATAACTCATATTCGAGACCAACTTCAATCAACCTGGACGCGTATGATGCCCTATCGTCCTCTAGTTTTTCAATGTTTTGTTCTGCATTCTGCAGTTTAGAGTTCAGCGTGGCATCCTCAGCTTTCAGAACGTGTACTCGTCGACGGCACTGAAATCCAATTTTTCGTAACGCTTCTCTATTCCATTGTAATTCCTGTTGAAGCTCCTCAATCTTTTCTTTCAAAGCTCCAGTTTTTTCTGTTTGGTGCTTTCTGGCGCGCTGATACTTAATTATTACTGTTTGTAATTTCACTTGGAACATGGCACTACACTCTGCGATTTCCTTTGTTTTCTGCAGGTATTTTTCCTTTTCATTCTTAAGAGAAACCTAAACATAAGAAAAAGAAAAAAAATTTTATTCAAAATAAAATTATTTATTGTGATATTTCCATAAAAATTCAAAATAAACACCAAGGGTCCCAGAAGCATAGTGTATTCAGAGAAAAGCTAACTGAGGGAGTTTCACCTATTTCCTATTTCTGTCAATTTGAGCAAAGAACAGGACTTAAAACTACATCGTCAATCGGAAGATTTGGAACGCGTTTTTGAACCGACAAAGCTCTCTGTCTTTCAAGATATTTGATTTCCTTTTCTCCATGCATTTTATCTCACACTGATGATTCTATTTCAGACATTTCAAGGTCTTTGGAAAGTACTTTCAATACATGATCTCACCTAAAATTTGCACAACCTTTATGAGGGAAATATTTATATTTATTTATATTGCTAACTGTGGAACAGAAGTGGAGTTCACGCATTTGAAACTATAGATTATTAGAGCAAAAAGGGACACTACGGATGAGTTAGTACATCATTTTATAATTCAAGAACCAGAAGCCTAACGACAGAAAACCATTTGCTGAAAGTCGTGTGGATGGCAATGGACTGAAGCAGAACACAAAATCTTGGAAAAGTCCCCCTTAGATTGACAGTTTTACCAGATTTCAGACATATAATTATATGAACACACGCACACGTGTGTGTAATTACGTATGTGTACATGTATATTTTTGTGTGTACATATACACATCCACGCAGGAACAGATATATCAATATAAATAAATATATAAATGTACATACATATGTATAAATATATATACATGCATATTTACACATATATATGTATAATACGTAGGTATTCAGCAATTGTTCTTCCACTAGGGCTGCTAACTCAACCAATTTGCATCGAGTAATGTTTGCATTAATAAAAACATGAATGGATTAATACCATCTGCTCTAATTTCCACCTGTACTGATATCTTCTTTCATAAATACTTACAGGAATATCGTTCCCTTAGTAGTTGTTTAAATTCCACTTTGTGTTATAAATGAACTTTCTCTCTTTTGTATTGACTTCCCAGAGAGAGTGAAAATTCTTCAAGGAGACAGTACATGTCTCACACACAGTCTTTGTATCCTTCTCAGGGCCTATCACAGTGTTTACGTAATTATTATTCACTAATTGATGAAATAACGTTTGAACAAGGGAGAAACTGTAATTTCACTGAAATCTTCCGTAGTGAAAACTTGCACTATCAGGGAAATTACACAAGACATGGTGCCAGTTTGGCCAGAATGCCCATTAACTGACATACCTCTTCCTACCAAAGATGGATTCTAAATTACTGCTTCCTTGCTGTAACTTCCAGGAGTCAGTTCACACCTAGTTCCTTGACTGCATCCTGACGCAAAAAGCTTTTGACGGTTAATATTTTAATCCAAGTCTTCCAGAAAGAAGGTGAGGGAAAGGAAGAAAAGAAGCGATAAGGGAGCTACTTGGGAAACAAAACTTATTTCATTCCAGTGCTGATTTCTGACACCTTGAAAAATTTCTCAAGAATACAAATTCAAAAGAAAAGTAATTTTCAGAAGAATGAGACTGGAACTCATAATAGTTTCTTAACTAAGCCAAGTCTACTGAAATTAGCCAGGTTAAGAAAAGTCTTTTGCAATATTTGGAGATGCTTATCAAAATTTGGGAGGTAGTATTATTTGTATAAAATGGACAATGATCTTTATGTCCTTGGAGCAGGGAAACTAATATTTCTTAAGTATCTAATATGTGCCAAGAACAAAGGCCATAACCTTAAGAGATTTACAATAATTATCTCATTTGATTCTTCCAACAACACTGAGAAGTATGTGCTATTATAATCCCCATTTTGTGGCTAAGGAAAAGGAGAAGAATTAAGTGACTTGCCTAGGATCACACAGACAGAATCTGTGGACACATCTGAAGTCAGATCTTTCTAACCCCACACACAACTTTCTATCCCTAATTCCCCCAACATACGTCTAAGTGGAGAAATATCTCATCATCCAAAGTTCTTTTTTTTGCTAGCTTTGGAAGAGATACGTACTTACTATGCAATTTATGATGACTACTAGGGTGAAATTTGTTTTCAAGAGTATCCGAAATACCTCTTACTATAGATTGTGACTTCTACAATAATGAATCCATACCTAAATACTTGGAAATGTGGGAAAGCAACTGACAATGGAGAAAGGTATTTGCTAGCATTAAAGGGAACAGGTTAGAAGAATTTGACTGTCATGCTATTGTACGCTTAACTGTACCTTCATTTTAATAATTTCTAAGAATAATAAGAGTAACTAAAAATAATTTTGTATTCAATTTCTTCTTTGCTCTTTGGGGTCTGGAGCATTCAAAATTTATAAAAATCAGACTAGAACATCTTCAAGTATTTTAGTCCAACCACTTTCAACTGCTGGCAAAATCAACAAATAAACATTTAGTTTCCTTGTTCCTGTTTTCCTACTACTAGGACTACTACTACAAGTACTCCTATCACTAGAACTAGTAGTACTGGAACTTCAACTAGTACCACTTGTACTACAACAATCATAACAATTGCCTCTACTGACGGCGTGCTTTGAAAGCAACGTTCTACCAAGAAAGAATGAAGTATCCATTATCCTGTCCTCAAGAAACTTTATTACAGTTGGGCAAAAAACAGTTAGAAAAAGTAAGAAATAGTTTGTTAACAGATGTGAAAACCATAAAGCAATAAATACTCAATTTCATACCCAATTCGGTATTAGGTAATTAGGTGGTATCAGATGAAAAGTGGATTTCAGGAGATTTAGAAATCCATAGGGGTGAAAAGTCCCAATGGCATTATGGCAAAAATATCGTGCTTTTGGAATGCACAAGCCTGCTGGAGATGAAGAGTAGATAGGTTTTTGATGGGGAGTGCAGATGAGAACGTGTAACTGAGCAAGAAATGAAGAAGGTATGGAACTAGAAATGCACACGGTGAGATCAGATTGCTGAAGTTAGAGGATATTAGTGAAATCATCCATCTAATTACTTTAATTCTCAACTGTATTTTGCAGGTACAATTTACATATTTAGAAATTGTGAAGAAACAACCTTTTCCTGTTATTCAAGGAGAAGTTTCAATGGAAGTATACAAATAATTTTTACTTCACAGCATTGTTTGGGGATTAAATGAGAAAATGATGGTAAAGGTCTTTCTAAACATAAAGAATCATAGAAATAATTTAAGCATGATGGGTCCTTGGGAAAACATCTCATTCTTTGTGTATGGACAGATAAACCAAATGGTCAACGACAACATGAGTGAATATTAGTATTGAAATTCATGTGCACAAATTGTTTTTATGTTATGATTTTTATTTATCACATTATTTTCATTTCCTAATTTAATTACTTACTTTTAATTACAGTATATTTAATTATTACTGCATTCGTATTACCTTAAAAATCATGACATTACTTGTTCTATTTATCATATTATGGATTCTCATTCTCAATTCTTACATATCAGCATTTTCCCAATGACAGTTAATAACCTCACCAGCCTGTTGTGAATTGAAATTCCTAAATTATGTTGATTAAATTTAGTTTGACTTTCATTTCGAAAATCTTTATGGTTATCCAAGTATGACATTTAATGATCGAACCCTCTTTCAGCCTTCTCAATTTCATATTTACACATTTTTTCTCCTAAGTGGTTACATTCACTGATTAACACTTGATTGCTCTTGTTTTTAACTATCAGCATAAACTTTATTGAGGAGATCAAAAAACTGTACCTGAGCATCACTTAGTTGCTTTTCTTGAATCGTGACTTTCTTCTGTGTGTCTTCAAGCTCTTGCTGCAGCATCGTATTTTCACTCTGGATTTGGCCTAATCTTTCTTGGAGAGAAGCATTTTCCAAACTGTATCTCTTGACTTTTTCCTTTAACATTTGATTTGTTTCTTCAAGTTCCTTTGCCTTCTCTTCAGCATGGTTCAATTCTCTCTGCGTGTTTTCTAAAATGTAAGTCTTTTCTCTGAGGGATTCATGGACATGGCCTAGCTCATTTTCTAAACTCTTGGCGCCACTTTCAGCCTGAGAGAGCTCTTCAGAAAGGAAAGCATGGTTCTCTCTTAAAATAGACAAGTCACTGTTTAACTTGTCCTGTACATGAAGCCACTCATCTCTTGCTTCCTGAAAGGAATGTTCAAGGGCTAGTTTGGACGCCTCACTTTGCTCATAATCGTCAATAACAGACATCAGACGAGACCTGTATGATTCAATTTCGCTCTCTAGTCTCTCTGTGTTTTCTTTTGCATTCTCCAATTGAGAGTTCAGCGCTGCATTTTCAGCTTTCAGAACCTTTACTTGGCCACTGTATTGAAATCGGATTTTTCTTAATGCTTCTCTATTCCACTGCAATTCCTGTTGAAGCTCCTCATTCTTCTCTTTCAAAGCTTCAGTTTCTTCTCTGTGGTGCGTTCTGGTTCGCTGATCCTTAATTTTTACTGTTTTTAATTCCACTTTGTGCATGGCAACTTCATACTGTATGATTTCCTTTTTCTCCTGCAAGTATTCTTCCTTTACATTCCTAACAGGAACCTAAACATAAGAAAAAGAAAAGAAAGTGTTATTCAAAATAAAATGACTTATTCTGATATTTCCTTCAAAATTCAAAGGAAACGCCAAGGGGCCAAGAAGCATAGTGTATTTAGAGAAAAAGTTAACTGAGGGACTTTCACCTCTTTCCCATTTCTATCAATTTGCCGAAAGAATAAGACTGAAAACTGCTTCATCAACCAGAAGATTTGGACACCATTTTTGAACTCACAAAGCTGTCTGTCTCTCGGGAGATTTGGTTTCCTTTTCTGCATACATTCTGTCTCTCACTGATGATTCCATCTGAGACATGTCAAGGTTTATGGAAAGGACTTTCAGTACATCATCTCACCTAAAATTTCCACCACCCTTATGAGGGAAATATTTATATTCCTTCATATTGCTAATTGTGTAACAGAAGTGCAGTTCACGCACGTAAAACTCTAGATTGTTCGAGCAAAAAGGGACACTACTGATGAGTTAGTACATCATTTTACAAAGCAAGAACCAGAAGCCTAAAGACAGAAAATCATTTGTCGAAAGCCATCTGTTTGGCAATGGAATGAAGCAGAACACAAAATCTTGGAAAAGTCACCCGTAGATGCAGAGTTTCAACAAACTTCAGACACATATCTGTAAAAACACACACACACACATATATATATGCGTGTATCTACGTATGTGTACATGTATATTTTTCTGTGTACATATACACATCCACACAGGAACAAATATATCAATATAAATAAATATATAAATATAAATGTACATGTAAATATAGATAGATAGATAGATAGAGAGAGAGAGAGAGAGAGAGAGAGAGAGAGAGAGACAGATAGACAGATAGATAGATAGATATAGATATACAATAGTTAAGTATTTAGCAATTGTTCTTCCAGTAGGGCTGCTAACTCAACCAAATTGCATCAAGTAAGGTTTGCATTAGGAAAAACATGAATGGATCAATACCATCTGCTCTAACGTGCAACTTTAGTGATACCTCCCTTTTATAAATGCTTACTGGAAAATCGTTCACTTCGTAGTTGTTTAAATTCTACCGTTTGTTATAAATGAAGTTTCTCTATTTTGTGTTGACTTCCACAGAGAGTGAAAATTCTTCAAGGAGACAGTGCACGTCTGACACACAGTCTTTTACCCTGCTCAGGATCTATCACAGTGCTGTTCACATAGATAATATTCACTGGCTGATGAAATAACGTTTGAACAAGGAAGAAACTGTAATTTCACTAAATTCTTACATAGTGAAAACTTACACGATCAGGGAAATTACACAAGAAATGGTGCCAGTATGGCCAGAATGCCCATAAAATGACCTACTTCTTGCTGCCAACGATGGACTCTAAGTTACTGCTTCCTTGGTATACCTTCCAGGAGTCAGTTCACACCTAGTTTCTTGACTGCAAACTGAAGCCAAAAGCTTGTGAAGGTTCATATTTTAATCCAAGTCTTCCAGAAAGAAGGTGAGGGAAATGAAGGCAAGAAGTGATAGGGGCGTTAATTGGGAAACAGAACTTATTTCATTCCAGTGCTCATTTCTGACACCTTGAAAAATTTCTCAAGCATGCACATTGAAAAGAAAAGTCATTTTCAGAAGAATGAGATTGGAATTCATAATAGTTTCTTAACTAAGCTAAGTACACTGAAAGTAGCCAGGTTAAGAAAACTCTTTTGCAATATTAGGAGATGTTTATCCAAACGTGGGAGGCAGTATGATTTGTATATAATGGACAATGGTCTTTATGCTTTTGCAGCAGGGAAACTATCATTTGTTCAGTATCCAATATGTGCCAAGAATAAAGGCCATAAATACAACAGATTTACAATAATGATCTCATTTGATTCTCGCAACAGCCCTGAGAAGTATGTACTAGTATTATCCCCATTTTGTGGCTGAGGAAACTGAGAAAAACTAAGTGACTTGCCTAGGATCACACAGATAGAATCTCCGGACACATTTGAAGTCAGATTTTTCTAACCCCAGACCCAAATTTCTATCGCTAATTCCCCCAACATACGTCTAAGTGGAGAACTATCTCATCATCCAAAGTTCTTTTCTTCCCTGCTTTGGCAGAGATACTTACTTACTTTGCAAGTTATGATGACTACCAGGGTGAAATTGCGTTTGGAAGAATCTCAGAAATCTCCCTTAATATACGTTGTGCCTTCCACCATGATGAGTAGCATACAGAAATACATGGAAATGTGGGAAAGCAACTGACAGTGGAGAAAGGTATTTGATAGTATTAAAGGGAAGGGGCTAGAAGAATTTAACTGTCATGCTATTGTACGCTTAACTGCATTTTCATTTTAATAATTTCGAAGAATGATAATAGAAACTGAAATACTTTTGTATTGAATTTGTACTTTTGACGTCTGGGAAATGGAAACTTTGTAAAAAATCAGACTAGAGAAACTCAAAGCACTTTAGGCCAACCATTACCTTAGAACAAATTTAATTTTAGGTAAACTTGCAACTCCTGGGAAAATCAACAGACAACATTGAGTTTCCTTGTTCCTGTTTTTCTACTGCTAGTGCTACCACTACAAGTACTACTATCACTAGAACTACTAGTACTACAACTACTACTAGTACTACTTGTACTGAAAAAATAATAACAATTACTTCTGCTGACAGCATGCTTTGAAAACAACGTTCTATGGAAAATAACGAAGTCTAAATGATCACGGTCCTCAAGGAAATCTATGATAGTTGGGCAAACAAGAGGTAGAACAAGGAAGTAATAGTTTGTTAACAGATGTGAACAGCATAAAGCAATAAATACCCAATGAGGTCATATCAAATGAAAAGTGGATTTCAGGAGATTCAGAAATCCATATGGGTGAAAAGTCCCAATGGCATTATGGCAAAAGAACCATTCTTTTGGAATGCACAAGCATGCTGGAGGTAAAGAGTCAATATGTTTTTGACGGGTAGTGCAGATGAGGACGTGTAACTGTGCGTAAGCCAGAAGAAGACTGTGAAGAAGGTATGGAACCAGAAATCTACATGGTGAGATCAGATCGATGAAGTTAGAGGATATTAATGAAATCATCCATCTCATTACTTGAATTCTCAATTGCATTTTGCAGGTACAATTTACATATTTAGGAATTGTGAAAAACAACTTTTTCCTGTTGTTCAAGGAGAAGTTTCAACGTAAGTAAACAAGTAATTTCTACTTCACAGTATTGCTTCGGAATTAAAAGAGAAAATAATGGTAAAGGTCTTTCTAAACATAAGGAATCATAGAAATGATTTAGGCATTATGGGTCCTTGGGAAAACACCTCACTCTTTCTGTAAAGACAGATAAACCAAATTGTCAAGGACATCATGAGTGAATATTTCTATTGAAATTCGTGTGCACACATTGTGGAGGTTGTAGGTCTAATTTAATTCGACTTAATTGACAGACAGAGCGTTCAGAAAATTTATACTGTTGACGAGACAAAGGGAAATGTCACACTGCACACAATTTCCATTCATCAGGAACAAATTATTGATCTTTTTGCATACATACTTTACTTTTGGTTTCATCTACTTGCTTCGGTAGTTTTTCCTTCTCTTCATAATTCCTTCGATAATATGATGTAACTTGTTGCGAAACTATTCTCATGGATTGGTAGTTGCCGGAAACAGGAACTTCTCGCTGAAGATTTCTTTCTCTGGCCTGAGAGATATATGTCCAAATTATTTCTATTGCTGATTTCAGAAAGCAGTATTAGCTCATATGAAATAAATATCATGTCAAAATTCACATCAAAAGTCATTATAGTTCTGCATGCAATTTAATTTCATCAACATATTCATAATTTTCATAGATTTGCGGTATAAATAACTTAGATGTTATTTAACAAAATTCCCGCATGTTGCACATGAGAAAAATGAAACTCCAAAGAGGTTAGTTGAGTTACCCAAGGTCCTAACGTTAGTCGTTTCTAGGGAAAAAGATTGACACTTGGCTCCTGACACGAGAAAGCTCTTTTGATTATTCTACTCAACCTTCATTTAGCATGGGTCAAATGAGATCTTTCTACTTGCTCAAACATTCAGCCTGATTTCCCATTGCCTGTTTTTTGAGCATAATTGTATCACCTCAAAAGTTATCTAGGGACTAAAATATGATAGGTGAGACTCACATGGAAGGTAATGGAATGAGGGGGGAGGAATGTATACTTTTTTGTACTTGATAGACACATTCATGGTTTCCCATTGGGTTTTTCAGAAAAGTTAACTGCCTCATTTCTATGCACCAACCTTTAGAAAGAAGAGGACATCTACAAGAAACGTTTAAATTTTCCATCCTCTCATTGTTTAACTCGGGGGAAGGAACGTAGGTACTGGTACGCATGTCAGGCTTGGTAAAAGCGCTTCACATGAATGATGTGCTTTGCTCAAAGCCACAATGAGAACCACACATATGGTCACTAGCTGCTGTTCCCATCTTCAAGAGTCTTTGCTAAGCCTTCAAAGAATTCCTTTTCCTGTTCTGATAGGAATTACACGCCTGGTAATGGCGGTCCATCGGCAAAAAAAAAGGAAACTGCGGAAAACATGCTAGCTCTCCCGCTTATGCATATATAGCACATTACAAAATCAGAGTTTTGTACCTGCAGACGTATTCATTCATTCACATATGTGTATAAGCACATATACACACAGAGATACAAAGTCGTGTGTTTATGGACTGTTATACTGCAGAAATTCATCTCTGCTTTCATCATAGTGCCAGGCAAGTTATTGCATAAATTATGAATACCAAATGAAGCCCCAAATCAAAAGAAATCAAAATGTTTTCTCCTATTAGAGAAGTTGAAATACTTTGTGAAACTAAATTTAACTAAAGTCTGGTAAGTTGTTTTGAAGAAAACGTAAGGCTAAAAGAAGACAATGTAAAGTTGAGAAAGTAAAATGGGCACAATTAACTGAATTCTTACATGTTAACTAAATTCCACCATTGAATGAGAAGACAAAATTTTCAAATTCTTTAAATGAAATTATTACCCAGTACAATATATGGTATAATGGACGCTCTTTGCATATATGACAAATCACAGAAAATGAGAGCTGCTCTTAGACTGTGTAAAGCTGTTCTTATTCAACAACTAAAAGGCAGTGATTCCAGAACTTGCAATTTTGCACACCGAGCAAGCATTATTAGTAAAACAATAAAAAGTACTGAGATTAAAAAAAAATTAGTAGTGAAGCACAATAAAAAATAATATTAGTAACCCCAAAATTAACCTCTTTGTGAATAGAATTACTGTCCTAAATTGAAAAGAAAAGGAGTGTCTAGACTCTGGATTTTCACTACAACTATCATCCTGTCGTTAGCGTTGCAAAGAGTAGTTCAGAGGAATCTGAATTGAAACTCGTCAGAATGTTGAGCATGTTTAAATGCTAATGAGATGTCTAATGGGAATATTTCACAGTATCTCAAAAGAAATGTTATCTTTCAACTGTTACATTATTCCTAGCATTTTTTGGTAAGACTTCTCTTAAACTTCAGCGTTGGAATTAATTTATTCCATTTCAATATTTAAATAGAATACTAGGAAAATTAATAAAATAACAAAATTATTTGTGTTTATACACTAGCGAATTCCCCTACACATATTTATGAAACCAAAATATCATGGCCTCTAGAATTTCTTCAATCAAAATGAGTTCTCTTACCTACAAAAGCATTTTCTAATTTTAGTTTTATTTGGTTTTTAAATTATTATTTTATATGTCACATTATTTTCATTTAGGTTAATTACTTATATTTTATTACAGGATATTTACTTATTATTGCAATCATATTATCTTCAAAATCATGATGTTACTTGTTCTATTTATCATATTATGGATTCTCATTCTCAATTCTTACATATCAGCACTTCCCCAATGAAAGCTGATAACCTCACCAGCCTGTTGAGAATTCAAATTCCTAAATTATCTTGATTAAAATTACTTTGACTTTCATTTCGAAAAGCTTTATCTTTGTCCAAGACATTTAATGACCGAACCCTCTCTCACCCTTCTCAATTTCATATTTACACATGTGTTCTCCTAAGTGGTTACATTCACTGACTAACACTTTCTTGCTCTCTTCTACTAGAAGAACTTGTTGTTCACTATCAGCATAAAGTTTGTTGAAGAGATCAATAAACTGTACCTGGGCATCACTCAGTTGCTTTTCTTTCATCGTAACTTTGTTCTGTGTGTCTTCAAGCGCTTGCTGAAGCACCATATTTTCACTCTGGATTTGGCCTAATCTTTCTTGCAGAGATTCATTTTCCAAACTATATCTGTTGAGTTTTTCCTTTAACACTTGATTTGTTTCTTCAAGTTCCTTTGCCTTCTCTTCAGCATGGTTCAGTTCTCTCTGTGTGTTTTCTACAATATATGTCTTTTCTCTGAGGGATTCATGGACATGGCCTAGCTCATTTTCTAAACTCTTGGCTCCACTTTCAGCCTGAGAGAGTTCTTCAGAAAGGAAAGCATGGTTCTCTCTTAAACTAGACAAGTCACTGTTTAACTTGTCCTGTACATGAAGCCACTCATCTCTTGCTTCCTGAAAGGAATGTTCAAGGGCTAGCTTGGACGCCTCACTTTGCTCATAATCGTCAATAACAGACATCAGACGAGACCTGTATGATTCAATTTCGCTCTCTAGTCTCTCTGTGTTTTCTTTTGCATTCTCCAATTGAGAGTTCAGCGCTGCATTTTCAGCTTTCAGAACCTTTACTTGGCCACTGTATTGAAATCGGATTTTTCTTAATGCTTCTCTATTCCACTGCAATTCCTGTTGAAGCTCCTCATTCTTCTCTTTCAAAGCTTCAGTTTCTTCTCTGTGGTGCTTTCTGGTTCGCTGATCCTTAATTTTTACTGTTTTTAATTCCACTTTGTGCATGGCAACTTCATACTGTATGATTTCCTTTTTCTCCTGCAAGTATTCTTCCTTTACATTCCTAACAGGAACCTAAACATAAGAAAAAGAAAAGAAAGTGTTATTCAAAATAAAATGACTTATTCTGATATTTCCTTCAAAATTCAAAGGAAACGCCAAGGGTCCAAGAAGCATAGTGTATTTAGAGAAAAAGTTAACTGAGGGACTTTCACCTCTTTCCCATTTCTATCAATTTGCCGAAAGAATAAGACTGAAAACTGCTTCATCAACCAGAAGATTTGGACACCATTTCTGAACTCACAAAGCTGTCTGTCTCTCGGGAGATTTGGTTTCCTTTTCTGCATACATTCTGTCTCTCACTGATGATTCCATCTGAGACATGTCAAGGTTTATGGAAAGGACTTTCAGTACATCATCTCACCTAAAATTTCCACCACCCTTATGAGGGAAATATTTATATTCCTTCATATTGCTAATTGTGTAACAGAAGTGCAGTTCACGCACGTAAAACTCTAGATTGTTCGAGCAAAAAGGGACACTACTGATGAGTTAGTACATCATTTTACAAAGCAAGAACCAGAAGCCTAAAGACAGAAAATCATTTGTCGAAAGCCATCTGTTTGGCAATGGAATGAAGCAGAACACAAAATCTTGGAAAAGTCACCCGTAGATGCAGAGTTTTAACAAACTTCAGACACATATCTGTAAAAACACACACACACACATATATATATGCGTGTATCTACGTATGTGTACATGTATATTTTTCTGTGTACATATACACATCCACACAGGAACAAATATATCAATATAAATAAATATATAAATATAAATGTACATGTAAATATAGATAGATAGATAGATAGATAGATAGATAGAGAGAGAGAGAGAGAGAGAGAGAGAGAGAGAGAGAGAGAGATAGACAGATAGATAGATAGATATAGATATACAATAGTTAAGTATTTAGCAATTGTTCTTCCAGTAGGGCTGCTAACTCAACCAAACTGCATCAAGTAAGGTTTGCATTAGGAAAAACATGAATGGATCAATACCATCTGCTCTAACGTGCACCTTTAGTGATACCTCCCTTTTATAAATGCTTACTGGAAAATCGTTCACTTCGTAGTTGTTTAAATTCTACCGTTTGTTATAAATGAAGTTTCTCTATTTTGTGTTGACTTCCACAGAGAGTGAAAATTCTTCAAGGAGACAGTGCACGTCTGACACACAGTCTTTTACCCTGCTCAGGATCTATCACAGTGCTGTTCACATAGATAATATTCACTGGCTGATGAAATAACGTTTGAACAAGGAAGAAACTGTAATTTCACTAAATTCTTACATAGTGAAAACTTACACGATCAGGGAAATTACACAAGAAATGGTGCCAGTATGGCCAGAATGCCCATAAAATGACCTACTTCTTGCTGCCAACGATGGACTCTAAGTTACTGCTTCCTTGGTATACCTTCCAGGAGTCAGTTCACACCTAGTTTTTTGACTGCAAACTGAAGCCAAAAGCTTGTGAAGGTTCATATTTTAATCCAAGTCTTCCAGAAAGAAGGTGAGGGAAATGAAGGCAAGAAGTGATAGGGGCGTTAATTGGGAAACAGAACTTATTTCATTCCAGTGCTCATTTCTGACACCTTGAAAAATTTCTCAAGCATGCACATTGAAAAGAAAAGTCATTTTCAGAAGAATGAGATTGGAATTCATAATAGTTTCTTAACTAAGCTAAGTACACTGAAAGTAGCCAGGTTAAGAAAACTCTTTTGCAATATTAGGAGATGTTTATCCAAACGTGGGAGGCAGTATGATTTGTATATAATGGACAATGGTCTTTATGCTTTTGCAGCAGGGAAACTATCATTTGTTCAGTATCCAATATGTGCCAAGAATAAAGGCCATAAATACAACAGATTTACAATAATGATCTCATTTGATTCTCGCAACAGCCCTGAGAAGTATGTACTAGTATTATCCCCATTTTGTGGCTGAGGAAACTGAGAAAAACTAAGTGACTTGCCTAGGATCACACAGATAGAATCTCCGGACACATTTGAAGTCAGATTTTTCTAACCCCAGACCCAAATTTCTATCGCTAATTCCCCCAACATACGTCTAAGTGGAGAACTATCTCATCATCCAAAGTTCTTTTCTTCCCTGCTTTGGCAGAGATACTTACTTACTTTGCAAGTTATGATGACTACCAGGGTGAAATTGCGTTTGGAAGAATCTCAGAAATCTCCCTTAATATACGTTGTGCCTTCCACCATGATGAGTAGCATACAGAAATACATGGAAATGTGGGAAAGCAACTGACAGTGGAGAAAGGTATTTGATAGTATTAAAGGGAAGGGGCTAGAAGAATTTAACTGTCATGCTATTGTACGCTTAACTGCATTTTCATTTTAATAATTTCGAAGAATGATAATAGAAACTGAAATACTTTTGTATTGAATTTGTACTTTTGACGTCTGGGAAATGGAAACTTTGTAAAAAATCAGACTAGAGAAACTCAAAGCACTTTAGGCCAACCATTACCTTAGAACAAATTTAATTTTAGGTAAACTTGCAACTCCTGGGAAAATCAACAGACAACATTGAGTTTCCTTGTTCCTGTTTTTCTACTGCTAGTGCTACCACTACAAGTACTACTATCACTAGAACTACTAGTACTACAACTACTACTAGTACTACTTGTACTGAAAAAATAATAACAATTACTTCTGCTGACAGCATGCTTTGAAAACAACGTTCTATGGAAAATAACGAAGTCTAAATGATCACGGTCCTCAAGGAAATCTATGATAGTTGGGCAAACAAGAGGTAGAACAAGGAAGTAATAGTTTGTTAACAGATGTGAACAGCATAAAGCAATAAATACCCAATGAGGTCATATCAAATGAAAAGTGGATTTCAGGAGATTCAGAAATCCATATGGGTGAAAAGTCCCAATGGCATTATGGCAAAAGAACCATTCTTTTGGAATGCACAAGCATGCTGGAGGTAAAGAGTCAATATGTTTTTGACGGGTAGTGCAGATGAGGACGTGTAACTGTGCGTAAGCCAGAAGAAGACTGTGAAGAAGGTATGGAACCAGAAATCTACATGGTGAGATCAGATCGATGAAGTTAGAGGATATTAATGAAATCATCCATCTCATTACTTGAATTCTCAATTGCATTTTGCAGGTACAATTTACATATTTAGGAATTGTGAAAAACAACTTTTTCCTGTTGTTCAAGGAGAAGTTTCAACGTAAGTAAACAAGTAATTTCTACTTCACAGTATTGCTTCGGAATTAAAAGAGAAAATAATGGTAAAGGTCTTTCTAAACATAAGGAATCATAGAAATGATTTAGGCATTATGGGTCCTTGGGAAAACACCTCACTCTTTCTGTAAAGACAGATAAACCAAATTGTCAAGGACATCATGAGTGAATATTTCTATTGAAATTCGTGTGCACACATTGTGGAGGTTGTAGGTCTAATTTAATTCGACTTAATTGACAGACAGAGCGTTCAGAAAATTTATACTGTTGACGAGACAAAGGGAAATGTCACACTGCACACAATTTCCATTCATCAGGAACAAATTATTGATCTTTTTGCATACATACTTTACTTTTGGTTTCATCTACTTGCTTCGGTAGTTTTTCCTTCTCTTCATAATTCCTTCGATAATATGATGTAACTTGTTGCGAAACTATTCTCATGGATTGGTAGTTGCCGGAAACAGGAACTTCTCGCTGAAGATTTCTTTCTCTGGCCTGAGAGATATATGTCCAAATTATTTCTATTGCTGATTTCAGAAAGCAGTATTAGCTCATATGAAATAAATATCATGTCAAAATTCACATCAAAAGTCATTATAGTTCTGCATGCAATTTAATTTCATCAACATATTCATAATTTTCATAGATTTGCGGTATAAATAACTTAGATGTTATTTAACAAAATTCCCGCATGTTGCACATGAGAAAAATGAAACTCCAAAGAGGTTAGTTGAGTTACCCAAGGTCCTAACGTTAGTCGTTTCTAGGGAAAAAGATTGACACTTGGCTCCTGACACGAGAAAGCTCTTTTGATTATTCTACTCAACCTTCATTTAGCATGGGTCAAATGAGATCTTTCTACTTGCTCAAACATTCAGCCTGATTTCCCATTGCCTGTTTTTTGAGCATAATTGTATCACCTCAAAAGTTATCTAGGGACTAAAATATGATAGGTGAGACTCACATGGAAGGTAATGGAATGAGGGGGGAGGAATGTATACTTTTTTGTACTTGATAGACACATTCATGGTTTCCCATTGGGTTTTTCAGAAAAGTTAACTGCCTCATTTCTATGCACCAACCTTTAGAAAGAAGAGGACATCTACAAGAAACGTTTAAATTTTCCATCCTCTCATTGTTTAACTCGGGGGAAGGAACGTAGGTACTGGTACGCATGTCAGGCTTGGTAAAAGCGCTTCACATGAATGATGTGCTTTGCTCAAAGCCACAATGAGAACCACACATATGGTCACTAGCTGCTGTTCCCATCTTCAAGAGTCTTTGCTAAGCCTTCAAAGAATTCCTTTTCCTGTTCTGATAGGAATTACACGCCTGGTAATGGCGGTCCATCGGCAAAAAAAAAGGAAACTGCGGAAAACATGCTAGCTCTCCCGCTTATGCATATATAGCACATTACAAAATCAGAGTTTTGTACCTGCAGACGTATTCATTCATTCACATATGTGTATAAGCACATATACACACAGAGATACAAAGTCGTGTGTTTATGGACTGTTATACTGCAGAAATTCATCTCTGCTTTCATCATAGTGCCAGGCAAGTTATTGCATAAATTATGAATACCAAATGAAGCCCCAAATCAAAAGAAATCAAAATGTTTTCTCCTATTAGAGAAGTTGAAATACTTTGTGAAACTAAATTTAACTAAAGTCTGGTAAGTTGTTTTGAAGAAAACGTAAGGCTAAAAGAAGACAATGTAAAGTTGAGAAAGTAAAATGGGCACAATTAACTGAATTCTTACATGTTAACTAAATTCCACCATTGAATGAGAAGACAAAATTTTCAAATTCTTTAAATGAAATTATTACCCAGTACAATATATGGTATAATGGACGCTCTTTGCATATATGACAAATCACAGAAAATGAGAGCTGCTCTTAGACTGTGTAAAGCTGTTCTTATTCAACAACTAAAAGGCAGTGATTCCAGAACTTGCAATTTTGCACACCGAGCAAGCATTATTAGTAAAACAATAAAAAGTACTGAGATTAAAAAAAAATTGGTAGTGAAGCACAATAAAAAATAATATTAGTAACCCCAAAATTAACCTCTTTGTGAATAGAATTACTGTCCTAAATTGAAAAGAAAAGGAGTGTCTAGACTCTGGATTTTCACTACAACTATCATCCTGTCGTTAGCGTTGCAAAGAGTAGTTCAGAGGAATCTGAATTGAAACTCGTCAGAATGTTGAGCATGTTTAAATGCTAATGAGATGTCTAATGGGAATATTTCACAGTATCTCAAAAGAAATGTTATCTTTCAACTGTTACATTATTCCTAGCATTTTTTGGTAAGACTTCTCTTAAACTTCAGCGTTGGAATTAATTTATTCCATTTCAATATTTAAATAGAATACTAGGAAAATTAATAAAATAACAAAATTATTTGTGTTTATACACTAGCGAATTCCCCTACACATATTTATGAAACCAAAATGTCATGGCCTCTAGAATTTCTTCAATCAAAATGAGTTCTCTTACCTACAAAAGCATTTTCTAATTTTAGTTTTATTTGGTTTTTAAATTATTATTTTATATGTCACATTATTTTCATTTAGGTTAATTACTTATATTTTATTACAGGATATTTACTTATTATTGCAATCATATTATCTTCAAAATCATGATGTTACTTGTTCTATTTATCATATTATGGATTCTCATTCTCAATTCTTACATATCAGCACTTCCCCAATGAAAGTTGATAACCTCACCAGCCTGTTGAGAATTCAAATTCCTAAATTATCTTGATTAAAATTACTTTGACTTTCATTTCGAAAAGCTTTATCTTTGTCCAAGACATTTAATGACCGAACCCTCTCTCACCCTTCTCAATTTCATATTTACACATGTGTTCTCCTAAGTGGTTACATTCACTGACTAACACTTTCTTGCTCTCTTCTACTAGAAGAACTTGTTGTTCACTATCAGCATAAAGTTTGTTGAAGAGATCAATAAACTGTACCTGGGCATCACTCAGTTGCTTTTCTTTCATCGTAACTTTGTTCTGTGTGTCTTCAAGCGCTTGCTGAAGCACCATATTTTCACTCTGGATTTGGCCTAATCTTTCTTGCAGAGATTCATTTTCCAAACTACATCTGTTGAGTTTTTCCTTTAACACTTGATTTGTTTCTTCAAGTTCCTTTGCCTTCTCTTCAGCATGGTTCAGTTCTCTCTGTGTGTTTTCTACAATATATGTCTTTTCTCTGAGGGATTCATGGACATGGCCTAGCTCATTTTCTAAACTCTTGGCTCCACTTTCAGCCTGAGAGAGTTCTTCAGAAAGGAAAGCATGGTTCTCTCTTAAACTAGACAAGTCACTGTTTAACTTGTCCTGTACATGAAGCCACTCATCTCTTGCTTCCTGAAAGGAATGTTCAAGGGCTAGCTTGGACGCCTCACTTTGCTCATAATCGTCAATAACAGACATCAGACGAGACCTGTATGATTCAATTTCGCTCTCTAGTCTCTCTGTGTTTTCTTTTGCATTCTCCAATTGAGAGTTCAGTGCTGCATTTTCAGCTTTCAGAACCTTTACTTGGCCACTGTATTGAAATCGGATTTTTCTTAATGCTTCTCTATTCCACTGCAATTCCTGTTGAAGCTCCTCATTCTTCTCTTTCAAAGCTTCAGTTTCTTCTCTGTGGTGCTTTCTGGTTCGCTGATCCTTAATTTTTACTGTTTTTAATTCCACTTTGTGCATGGCAACTTCATACTGTATGATTTCCTTTTTCTCCTGCAAGTATTCTTCCTTTACATTCCTAACAGGAACCTAAACATAAGAAAAAGAAAAGAAAGTGTTATTCAAAATAAAATGACTTATTCTGATATTTCCTTCAAAATTCAAAGGAAACGCCAAGGGGCCAAGAAGCATAGTGTATTTAGAGAAAAACTTAACTGAGGGACTTTCACCTCTTTCCCATTTCTGTCAATTTGCCGAAAGCATACGACTGAAAACTGCTTCATCAACCAGAAGATTTGGGCACCATTTTTGAACTCACAAAGCTGTCTGTCTTTCACTAGATTTCGTTTCCTTTTCTCCATACATTTTTTCTCACACTGATGATTCTATCTGAGACATGTCAAGGTTTTTGGAAAAGAGTTTCAGTGCATCATCTCACCTAAATTTTGCACCGCCTTTATGAAGGAAATATTTATATTCCTTCATATTGCTAATTGTGTAACAGAAGTGCAGTTCACGCACGTAAATCTCCAGATTGTTCGAGCAAAAAGGGACACTACTGATGAGTTAGTACATCATTTTACAAATCAAGAACCAGAAGCCTAAAGACAGAAAATCATTTGTTGAAAGCCATCTAGATGGCAATGGACTGAAGCAGAACACAAAATCTTGGAAAAGTCACCCTTAGATGCAGAGTTTTAACAAACTTCAGACACACATTTGGAAAAACACACGCACACAAATGTGCATGTATCTATGTATGTGTACATGTATATTTCTGTGTGTGCATATACACATCCACACAGGAACAAATATATCAATACAAATAAATATATAATTATATATATTTACATGTCAATATAGATAGACAGATAGACAGACAGATAGGTAGACAGATAGATAGATAGATAGATAGATAGATAGATAGATAGATAGATAGTTAGATAGATAGATAGGTAGGTAGATAGATAGATAGATAGATAGATAGATAGATAGATAGATAGATAGATAGATAGATAGATAGATAGATAGATAGATAAATAGATAGATAGATAGATAGATAGGTAGATAGAGAGATAGATAGACAGATAGGCAGATAGACAGATAGATATAGATATACAATAGGTAGGTATTCAGCAATTGTTCTTCTAGTAGGGCTGCTAACTCAACCAAATTGCATCAAGTAATGTTTGCATTAGGAAAAACATGAATGGATTAATACCATCTGCTCTAACGTCCAACTTTAGTGATATCTCCCTTTTGTAAATGCTTCCTGAAAAATCATTCACTTCGTAGATGTTTAAATTATTATTTTATATGTCACATTATTTTCATTTAAGTTAATTACTTATATTTTATTACAGGATATTTACTTATTATTGCAATCATATATCTTCAAAATCATGATATTACTTGTTCTATTTATCATATTATGGATTCTCATTCTCAATTCTTACATATCAGCATTTTCCCAATGAAAGTTGATAACCTCACCTGCCTGTTGAGAATTCAAATTCCTAAATTATCTTGATTAAAATTACTTTGACTTTCATTTCGAAAAGCTTTATCTTTGTCCAAGACATTTAATGACCGAACCCTCTCTCACCCTTCTCAATTTCATATTTACACATGTGTTCTCCTAAGTGGTTACATTCACTGAATAACACTTTCTTGCTCTCTTCTAATAGAAGAAGTTGTTTTTCACTATCAGTATAAAGTTTGTTGAAGAGATCAATAAACTGTACCTGGGCATCACTCAGTTGCTTTTCTTTCATCGTGACTTTCTTCTGTGTGTCTTCAAGCGCTTGCGGAAGCACCATATTTTCACTCTGGATTTGGCCTAATCTTTCTTGCAGAGATTCATTTTCCAAACTATATCTGTTGAGTTTTTCCTTTAACACTTGATTTGTTTCTTCAAGTTCCTTTGCCTTCTCTTCAGCATGGTTCAGTTCTCTCTGTGTGTTTTCTACAATATATGTCTTTTCTCTGATTGATTCATGGACATGGCCTAGCTCATTTTCTAAACTCTTGGCTCCACTTTCAGCCTGAGAGAGTTCTTCAGAAAGGAAAGCATGGTTCTCTCTTAAACTAGACAAGTCACTGTTTAACTTGTCCTGTACATGAAGCCACTCATCTCTTGCTTCCTGAAAGGAATGTTCAAGGGCTAGCTTGGACGCCTCACTTTGCTCATAATCGTCAATAACAGACATCAGACGAGACCTGTATGATTCAATTTCGCCCTCTAGTCTCTCTGTGTTTTGTTTTGCAGTGTCCAATTTAGAATTCAGCACTGCATTCTCAGCTGTCACAACATTTACTTCTTCACTGTACTGTACTCTGATTGCTGTTAATATTTCTGCATTCAACTGTAATTTCTGTTGAAGATAATCATTCTTTTCCTTTAAAATTTCTATATGGTTTTCTTTGTCTCGATTCTTAATTTTTAGTGTATCTACTTCGAGTTTGAGCATGGCATTTTCATCCTCTAAGATTTGATTTTTGTCGAACAGATATTTTTCTTTCTCATGGCTGTCAGGAATCTAAACATAATAAACAGAAAAAAAGTGCTACTCAAAATAAAGTTATGGATGCTGATTATTCCCTAGCAATTCCACATAAACGCCAAGGTACCAAGAAGCATACTTTAGTAAAACAAAATTAAAATGAGGGAGTTTGCCCTATTTCACATTTCTCTCAGAGTCAGTTTTCACAAAGAACACATTTTAAAAGTGCTTCATTAATCAAAAGACATGGAGTGTACTTTTAGGCCTAGAAAGCTTATATTTTATTTCCTTTGCTCTGTCCATTCTATTCCACGCTGATAAGTCATATTGTTAATAGAATTAAAATACTTAATATTTTCAAACTGCCTCTTCTATGTTGTGTTATTTTACTCATTTTCAGTGTTGTGCAATCTCTTCTGTATATCTTAGATTCTTTTCCCTTTCCCCCACCTCCTTTCCTCTTCTCTCTCCACTTACTGCCTTACACGGTGTACGATCTTATAGAGCATCAATATCTTGTCTTATATCTTATCTAGTATCTTGTATCTATACATACATTCCTATTAAGTGCATTTTTACCTTAGTTATACTCCCTAGAAGAATTAAAATGAACGGGGGAAACCATAAAACAAAATGTAACAGAAAAGACAATGCTGTGCTACATTCTGCGATCAAATTTCATAGTTGTTTCTCAGTATGGGGAAGGCATTTTGCTTCAAGAAGCCAAAGGGAATTTTTTAAGTCCTTGCAATGCAATGACATACTACATCTACAAGAATATTTCCTCACACACTCTGGTTGTTTCTGCATACAACATTTTCCTGGTGCTGCTCCTGTCACTCATCATCAGTTCACATAAGTCCTTCCAGGCCTCTCTAAAGTCTTCGTGACACATTGCCTTTGGTGGTATTCAGCAAAGTACTTCCCATACATTGTCTCACCTAAGCCTTGCCACACCCTGATGCGGGAAATATTGATATTCTCCTCCCCGTTTTACAGATTAGAACTTAGGTTAGGATACATTATTGAACAACCTGTCCATTATCACACTCAGTAAGTATCAGCAGCAATATCTCAATCCAGGTCTCTTCAGACTCCAAATCTAGCACACTTTTTTCAATAGCTTATTTCCTTTCAGCAGTTGATATTAAGAATTTGTCCTAAATGGAGACTCCTTGCCCTGGTACAATGAACTTCACTCCAGAACAATGAACTCATAAGTCTTATGTTTCTTAGTAGAAGTCTTACGAATAATCGATTTTCTCATGGATGTGTCGCATTTTCATAGCATCATTGATTTAAAACTTTTAGAAGTTATCAAGTTGAAATCTCTCATTTTAGGGAAGGGAAAAGTCAGGCCTAGAATGTGGTCCCCTACTGATGGTAACCTAGTCTTAACCATGACATGTTAAAGAAATGATGAAAGAATTATTGGGGCCAAATAATAAAATATGACTATTGCACTCCCATCACAACCAAACTCCTCCATGAGCGTTGGATCCCGTTCAGGACCAGAGAACAGAGTTTTGTCCAATAGCTTAGAAGCTGCATTCTATGATATCTTTTCTAAAAAGCCAGAAGGAGAGCATGAATTGGTCACAGGTGAGTTCAATGAAGCACTCCAGTGTGCAAGCACCAAAGGACTACTAAGGGCCAACAACCCAAATGGTTTACTTCAAACAACTGTTGAAAAACAGAAGAAAATGAAAATTTCTAATTTTGGCATTTGAGAAACTTGTGTTTCTATCATGCTGAGCAATGATGAATGTGAGCGAATGGAGGAATTCATGGCCCGGATAGAGCCTTATGTCAGAAACCTAAGTGAAATTTATTTCTGTGGCAAATACTTTTATTCCTTTTCTTTAATGAAAGATGAGGGAGACAAGAAGGTGAAATAGAGCAATCTATTAACATATATTTCAGAACCCTCACTCTCTTCCCTGAAAAGTACAAGCAGATGATATCCCTTAATCAAGGAAGAAAAATGGTTTGTGTTTGAGGTGTCACCTTCTACCTAGTTGCATTCCTTTCTCTCTCTAAGCTAGGAGTTAGTGACACTGATGTGCTGCCCCTTTCCTATGTCCAGAAAGGAAGAGGCACTGTTGTGCACCAGGAACTTTTTTCAGTAGACGTAAAGTTGGGTCTCGGGAGAGATCATTCAATTAAAAGAAAAAGAAACGGTCAAGCAAGACAAACAGTATTGTGCTGATTTTAGTCACTAGCTGTGTCCTGAACTATCTGTTGCAGACAGATGGACAGGACTGAGGATAACAAAGATGTCCCAAAATGAAGAACCGAAATCTGAACTTTCAAAATATGTAGTTAGATTTGAAAATGACCAAAGTAAATATCTCAGAAGTCTGAGTGATTTTGGAAGCAGTTGTTTTGTTTTCTTTCTGCTTCGAAAGAGGATTGTTCAGAATCCCACTTTGCAAAGCTATAACATTTAGCCCCGGAAAAAGTGGTCCTTGAGTTTCCTTTAGCTCTTCTTCGTCCTGCGGACAAGAAGTTCATAAAATTTTCATCATCATTTTCCTTCAACAGTCAGCAACAACATTTTACCTTTAACTGGAATACAGAATCCGACAAAGCACGGACACTAACTTTAAAAACTCAAAGAAAAACAGGCTACTGAAAAGGAAAAGCAACAAGAAGGAAAGCATTTCAAAGTTGGAAAGGAAACTCAATCACTCCTCAGGGCGATCCACACCCAGGGTTAAGTCCCTAACTCTTACAAGCCTCAGCTTGAAGTCTTCACAGGTGAGGATAGATACCATATCTCAAGTGAACTCATTCGATTTGTGGATGGTTCTCTTTGTTGGCAAGTTTTTTCTCATTAATCTTAAAAATGTACATTTGTGCAACTCTTATCCATGGCTCTTAGCTCTTCTCCTTAGACTGAAGCAGAGCAAGCTTCGTCCTTCTTCCACATGACTCTCCTTCAAAAACTTGAACATATAAGGATCAATAGCTCTGTTTTCTTGAACACATCCTCACAAGTCATGGTCCCCAAGGGCCTTTCTCATCCTGTTTGCCATCCTGCTTATTAGCGAGCATAATTCTGAGGAAGCCACAAATGAGTTAAACAACATAAGCCTATCTACTTATTCACTTCAGAGTAGAGAGTGCTTTTCGCCTTCTCTATTTTGGAAGCTATACTTTTCTGAATAAGATGCAAAATTACACTAGCTTTTGGGTTCTCAAATAACATCAATAAATCAACTTTAGTTTAGAACTGGCCACGATTCTTATATCTTTTCAGGCAAAATGCTATCTAAACCTATTTCCCCCAACTCATACGTATGAACCTAATTTTGTAACTAATTGTATAATTTGACAGTAATCCTCACTAAATATCATGTTATGAATAGGCTCAGTCCAGTACTCTGACTTCTTGAGAGTTTGCATTTCCTCCATGTAGAAAGTCTGCAATAATTTTAAGTAAATCAACACGTAAATAAGTAAAACATAAAGACCCTAGAGACCAATAAACTCTTCTGAAAGCCTGAAGGATGTGTGCTAAAGTGTAGTGAAAGGAAGAGAAAAAGAGAACGAACTTGCACTTGCATTGCCCAAAGTATTTTCAGATAAGGAGACTCTCTCTAAAAATGGAGAGGAATCCTCTGGAACTTATGTTCCTATCAAAGTTGAGGATAGAGCAGTGGTGTCAAACAGATCCTCCAGCACTGAGTTCTATGGACAGATTTGGGGGACTTTGAAACCTTTGGCTCAGGGTTAGGTGAGATGAACTCCGTGGCAACATTTGAACCCAGGTTTCTCTGGATATCAGGTTAGTTCTATTCACTACGCCATAGTGATCCTCTACTGTGAGATATACTTTAAAAAGTACTAATTTCACTTTACTCTTTCATGGCTCTTTAGACTGCAATTTTACATTCTAATGCTACTGCATGGGATATATATTTTTTTATATTCATGAGTACATATCTACAAATGATTAGACCCAACTTACTTACACTAGACATAAAAATCCTAGTCCTTTCTCAAGATTAAAAAGAGTATGATGTTCACTTCCCCACTCCCAGGGAACCCACAAGTTGTCTTACCAAGAACAGATGGAAATAGTGACTTTAAAATTCCAATTTACCTGTTTCGAATGATTTGTTTCTGTTCTCAATTCCAGGTCCAGAGTTCTGAGAGGGTATTGAAATTCCTGTCTTAGCTCCACTTTTTCACCACGTCGTTCTTTTTTTCTGAACTGGTGACTCATTTTTAGAACTAGCTTTTCTTCAGCGTCTTGCTCAATTTCTTCTTGCTTCCCGGGAACCCTAGATGAAAATTGTCCTTTTTCAATGACAATGCAGTAGAAATAAGGATGAAATACCATTGAATATACTCATCTGGATTTCTAAAGGAAAAGAAGATTAATTTATTGGGAACTCGATCTATGTAGGGAACTCCCTGTCAAGGAACTCCCTCTGTTCATGCAGAGTGGTCCGTGCTCTACACTTTTGAGTTGACCTGTTTCTGTTCCCTATAACACTGAGAATAAACGTAACTTGCACAGGCTCACAAAGTCAGGATGTGTCAGAAACTGATGGAGTTCTTGGGTGCCTGTGCTTGGACACAATTCTAAAATCACGTTTCTCTTTCAAAATCGCATTTCTCCCTAGCCTCAAAACATTATCTCAGGCAGTTTCTCCCCAGTGCAAGAAAACAGCCTGTCACAGCAACAACTATTATCTCCTTACCTGATACAATAGCCAGTTACAACCATAGAATTCAGAAGTTTGAACAGCTGTGTGCTGGCTGAACAGTCTGTGAACATGGCCAGAACGACATTGACTACTCATTGACCCATCATATGTTTCCTCGATTTAGATATAGGAACACTCCCTTACATTTTTCTTGTCCAACAAGATATTCGTGAGACCAATCTGGCATCCGTTAGTCTGTCCTGACCACTAGTGGACTTAGGGATGTTTCAGTCCTAAAACCGCATCTCTATGCAGTTGCCACTCCTCCTTATGCTATTTCCCTGTGAACTCTGCGTATAATACCTGCCAGGTAGATACCAAAATTACATGTTCCTTTAACAAATAACCTCTGCTTAACCATTGCCTAGTCTCACCTTGAGTCATCTGCTTAGCATATTTGGCACATGTTTTCCTATAGACTATCGTATATAAACTTTACCTGTACCCAGCTAGGGTTGCAGTTTCCCTAAGAACCCTTGCTGCTGAAAAGTGTCAGAAAGCTTTACCTTGATGTCAAAAATGTTTGAGTTTGTGAATTCATTCCAGGTGACCTGCCCGTGGTACTCTGGTCTTTGCGTGGCACTTGTTGCCCCTCTGCCAGTTGTCATCAAAATCAGAGGGGACCCATTTTTTTTATCCAGGCTACTGCAGGGCACTTTAATTCTATCAAAACTGTATCATATATTCACTTGGATGCTTTTGTTTCTTGTATTCAATGAAGAGAAATTCCATAAATTGTATGGAGCTGGAACAAAAGATTATTTCCAAATTCCCGAGTTCTGATACATTTCAAAGACGCCGGTGAAAAGTGTAGAGGGGGATGCATATGAAATTACATCCATTTTTCCATTACTATTGATTAGTGAAGTGATTTTTTACTTCATGTTGAAAAAAATGAAACACAGCTACTTGTGTTACAGTTTTCAAAATTCACTACAAATGCATCTCTACCTGATATCCACAGAGTAAAAATGAGTAAGTAGGGCTCATTCATAATACTGTTTGAATGAGGTGGTATTTTGGCCTTCCTAACCTCAAATCCTCTATCACATTTCTTCAACGGTAAGAAAAAAGCTTCCAAGGATTTGTTTAAAATCATGAGTTCCATACCTCGTGCTAAGGAGTTCTCTTTTCCATTCTGCTTTTTGTTGCTCTAAGTCAGACACCATTTGCCTTGTTTCTGATAATTCTTCCCGCAGTCCACAAATCTTGTTTTCTAAACTCTTCACTTTCCTGGTGAGTAATGGACAATGTCCTTTTTTACGTACCACTGATCGATCATATCTAAGTATTGCATCTTCATTTTTCACAAGTTTAATAAAATCTGTACAGAGAAAAACGCAAGTCAATAAAAATATGAGTATTTTAAAATCCGCTGAACCATAGCAGTATACTTAGAATTCAAATACTCTGGCAATGACAAAATCATATCCACGTATAAATCCTCACATATTGCAAAATAATGCGTTGTCAAAAATTTACATTGAAGATGACAATAACCTATTTCTATGTGTGCACTGTAGGCAATGAAACACAATCTCTAAGTGACAAATTAATTGATATAAAAAAATCTGAAAGCTCAGAATTCTTCACAATGAAAGAAAAATATTTGTGAAAAGGAAATATTTTGAGGTGTATTCTGGGTGGGACAAATAAGATTCATCCAAGGGATTATATACTTAATATCTACATAATGAAAATATACTGAATTATTTTAGAAATATAAATATGTTTTGCTTTACATAATTGTATGGAAACACTGTTTCCTCTTTAGAGATTTATAATATCAGTAAGTATGTAATATTCACACATTGAAATATCCATCCTCATTTATTCATTGGCGAAACCTCTGGTAACTTGAAACACCAGAGGAAGGTCAAAAATCGTTCTGAGCACTAAAGAAAATAGCTGCCCCTTTATTCTTGAGAGACATATGGAGTCAAATTGAGACCTAATCCAGAGTTAGAAATGTTCGTTATGTCGTTACAGTTTCAACGAACTTGATTATTGGGTTTTCCTTGGTAACTTCCAATTCTTCATATATTCATTCACTGTTGAACTGAAGTGAGGCAACAAGAGAGAACCCAGTTGCTGGATGTAGCCACACTGGAGTAGAAGCGAAGCTGACACTGAGGGAACTGGTTAGCTCACCGATTCAAAGAAAAGAAGGTACTGAGGCACCGAGAAGTTAAAAGACTTGTTAAGATTCACACAATTGGAACGTGTAAACGGCAGAATCTGAACCTAGCTATTCATGGCATCGTGTCCAATGCACTATCCTCTATGCCATGCTGAGAGAAGAATTATAAAAACTAGGCAGAATATTTACAAGATGTTTGATATTTGGGGCCATTTTATGAAAGATTATCATATTTTGACTATTCTTTTCATGAAAGAGTTCACTCCTTGAGACCTTTATACTCGTAGTCAGTTCAGTCTCTTCAATGGTTCTCCTATTACCAACCAATATTAATAACACAGATTATATAATATAGCACTTAGAGGCTTACAAAATACACCTCCTCCAACAACAATCCTGTGAAGTATGACATTTTATACGTTATGAAACTGAAGTTCCACGTTTAAGTGTGTGCACTACAGACAAAATCAAGGCCCTGTGCAAATGTGCAATATCCTAACTTTCCATATTTAATTCTTACAGGTATATATTGTCCAGAAAAACTGGATTTTTCAGTGTCACTTTTTTACCTTTCTACTCAGAGTTTCCATGGTTGAAAATGCTCATTTCATCTCCCTATTTTCCCATGATCTCTACCTACTGATTTCATACTCATTCTTTAAAAGTCAGCTCAAATGCTACCTTCACACACAGGTTATTTATTTTGTAATGTTGATAGTCTTTCCCCCACTGAACCTCAAACAGCAATATGACTGTGCTTCTCAAACATACATATATATATGCATATGTATGCACACATATATAGTACATATATACGTATATGTACATATACATATATATATGAATATACATATTAATTTTTGAGTTATCTATGTAGGCTATATTCCGTACTAGATTGCACATTGAATGAGGAAACTTATCTAAACTTTGAATATTTAGCACACAATAGGTACTTAGTGATTCTTTGGTGAAGGCCTGCCAGAGATTAAGCTGACCTCTACTTTGCTATGAGAAAATGGGTTAGGACTTCAGTTGTATCTTCTTGCATACACACACATCTTTGGTTTCTGTTGAACATTGTTATTTTCTTAAGAAATTGTAAAACGTTCGTACCATCACAACCAACACTAAGTTGTTCCATCACTAACAAAACATTCTTATAGTTCAAGGCAGGTAAATCATCACCCTCTGTAGCTGTGTCAGAAGACTGAGTGAGGTCATCACAATTGTTTGCATCCATCTGTACTGTGTCCTGTAAAATACATGACAGCAGGGGAAAATTAAAAAAACAAATATTTAAAGAACAACAATGGCTAACATTTCTGTCGCACTTTCAGATTTTCACAAAACTTCGTGGCATTCTCACAACCATTTTGTGAGACAAGCAATATTCATAATCATTTTACAAATGTAAGGTGGCTTGTCCAGTATCATAGACTCAGCTAGGAATCCAAGGATGGATTCAAAATTAGGTCTTATTGACCCTACCTAGTATGCCACCTAACCCATTAGAAGCTACATTATTTAGGAATCTTGTGAAAATTATTATATATATGTATGATATCATGTATGATATCATATAACGTATATAAAATAACGATATATAATCATATATTATTATATCATATGTATAATATATATAATCACATCTTCCTGATTATAAACATTCTTCTTTAATATATAGGGAGAAATGAAGTAAATTCCAGCTTTATCATCAAATTTCTAGCATTCACAATGGACATATTTGACTAGGAGACAATTTCTAAAATTATTCATTTTCAGATTAACTATTCCTATTCGTTGTCACTGAAACATGCATTATTTTCTAAAGTTATTGCAAAAAGCATTGAAAAGTAAACCAAGTTATGAAAGTCTTGCAAGCAAACTAGCATGAAAGGCACTTTGCATAATACAAAATATCAGAAATTGGAATATTATTATTACATACCTGTTCCAGGTCACTTTTATCAAAACTTTCTTGACTTTCCTCTGATGATCCTTTAAATTCCAATTATTGGGTTAAATGGGCATTAATGTTTAAGTAACAGGTGATTTTATTCAGAAGTATTTTTCTCATAGAAATGAAACCTCCCCCTCTTATCAGCAGTGGCAATCAGGACAGCTATAAGTTATCCATTGTATTCTCTTTTCAAGAAAGGAATGAATATAAGAAAATTCGATTTCACTAATCATGCATTCATCAAATTATTCTGTAATCTCAATCAACTGCTGCATTTTAAGTAGCTTGTGAGATGTTCATTTTATACCAAATCACAGGAAGCTGTGAGGATTGATTTATGTATTCATTCCAGATGATATTGTAAAATTTGAAAATTAAAGGTAAACTAATGAACAATGGTCATGTGTGATCATTTTGGTAGTTAGGCCAGGAGTAATCAATCCATTGGGTTACTTGTTTTTCTCAATGATGAAAGAGAAGGAGAGAGGCTTGCTAGCCTTCACGGAATGTGGGGAATATATTATCTGATATCTGCCCTCCTTTTCACTGTCCAAGTAGTAGAGTTATTTATATTCATTTGTCAAACCCTTTTGTCTGCCCTGGATCTAACCTTCTACAGAAACTGCTGATTCCAAGATTAGCAATGGTCTCTAAAGGCTAAATCTGATAGCCTTTATCCTCGTTCTTACTCTTTCTTGACCTTACATGATCGTGATCACATACTGTTCAAGTTCTATGCTTCATGGATAACCTCCTCTGATGCTATTTGTTAGCAACTCTCATGATTTCTTGAGATAGGGTCAGAACACGTCATAGCAGACTATATTCACATTTTGACAATCTTACTAGACTGACGGAACAGGGTATTATTGTCATTATACTTTGCCTCCCTTTCAGAAAAGCATTTGACAAATTCCTACAAGTCATCTTTCTGGGCAGAATAACAAACGCAAGTACAAGAACAGGATAGAGAATTACATAGAAATGGTTGTCAGAATTTCTTGGGAGTTTTTTGGATGATGTGCTTTCTCTGAATCAATATAATAGCCGTGAGAGACAAAGCAATTTTAGATTTCATCAAAATAGAAATCACGTTCAGAGGAAGGGAGATATAAATCCAGCTGACCCCTGCCTTCGTCAGACCACACCTAAATACTGTTCTGTGTTTTGGGCACCATCTTTTGGGACTGGCTCCTGGATCTCTCAGCCTGTATGTCCTCCTGGAGCTTCAAATTCAACATGAACAAGTCTGAACTCATCATTTTCTTTTCTCTCCATTCCAGCTCTTAAATCTACAGTCTTTAATACTTTTTATCTTTGGTAAACGCATGCCATCTTCTCAGGAATATGGGCCCGTATCTTTGATACTCCTCTCATCCATATATGTATGTGTGTGTATGAAGAAACATACACATGCAAAAGCTGCTAAGTCCCTGTTGATTCTACCTCCATCACATCTGTCATCCTCTCCCTTTTCATCAGTATCAAAGAACCCCCATTTCACGAACTCCTCAACTTTTACCTGGATTTTTGCCATAGCTTACTAAGCAGTCTTCATATTTCTGAATTCTACCTTCTCTGCTTCCTTCTACACAAAGTCATCAAGTAATCTCTTTAAGACCCTGAACTGGCCATTCTCTTGCTCTCAATCCTTCTGTGGTACCTTATTGCTGCAGTTCTCGGGGCTATGAAACCTTTCTTCCACAACCAATACCCTTTCTCCTGATCTCTCACCCCTCAATTTTCCTGGAGCAGTGTAATTCTTCTCCCTTACCTTCCATACTACTGACATTTTAACACAGTTTGTACGTTGTACCCCTTCAGAGAAAGTAAATTTCTTGAGGCAAAAAAACTGTTTGTTTTTATCTTTCCATCGTCCAATAAAGCAGCAAGAATGTGATATTCACATGATAAATAATCGTTCCTTAATAAATACTAACTTGAATTGCGATAATACATACATAACTCAATTTATGTGGCTTTGGGAAATGTAGAAAGGAGGCAGCAAGTACAAAAATGCCACTTGAAATACGGTACTCATAACACAACAGCAAAAACTGAAAACTGCAGGGCACATCTCCTATTAGGTGTGATTTTTTGAAAATAAAAATCACTTAATCTCCTACTTGTAAAAAAGGGGAAAATGAGACAATACCGTCAATATCATCTGAGTCATCTAAGTTCCTTTCTTCCACTAAATCTGTAAGATAAGTAGGGAGAAATGGAAGGAAAAAAGGATATGAATATTTACGTTTTTAAAAATATACTTTCTTTCTTCCTAAATTATAGAATTAGGACACTTACATGACTTTCGTTTTTCCTGAACTCCATTTCCCAGATTATCATTCGTGTAATAAACATGCTTTTCTGTAGTGGGTTGAATGGACTATGAAACCAATAAGAAGAAGATAGTTATATTGAAAGCTTTGAATAAATATCAGATGTAAATTAACAGTATCATTTTTATTACCTTCACATTTTGATGTCTCTCAAGAGAATCTGAAAGAAAAAGAATGAAAGGTTTATCAACAAGTGTATTTCAGCAATATAATACCATCACAACTTCCCACAAAACGAATAGCCTTGTTGGATACCCTTATGTGAATTAAAGAATGAAAGCCATAATTTGGTGTACTTCCGGTTATGGCGTTTGCATCACAGCAATTAGAATCAATTATCAGTTCTTGAAATAAAACAAGAATATAGTGTTAACACAACATGCAACGCACATTTCAAGTAGACCCTACTTCAAGGGTTTTACATATTTGTATATGGAGCAGTACATAACATGCTCCACAGTGACACATGTAAAGGTGATTCTTTTGAAGGGATGGATACTCAAGATTCCCAGGGGGCTCTTATGAAGTTGATGCTGCAACACAGCATCATATCTTCCAAACAATGGCAGTGATTGATGCAATTATATCACAAGGGACCCCAGTGTGGATGATTCCTTAATTAGTTGTATAATTTGGAAATTCGCGTAATATGTAAGCAGTCACAATAAGGTACTTTCAAACAACGTATAAATGATATTCTTATCTCAGAAATAAAGAGCTAGAATTATGTTTTGAATACATCCACTTCGATGCACACTTGTAGAATAACAGTTAATAATACAGTTTCATTTCTTTCCTTACCAGTGCTGCCTACTGGCATCTCTACACCTCTGGTATCCATTAATTTATCAGTCTTAAAAGGTTTTTCTTTACTCATGACGGAAAGTGCCGTCCACAGCCAGAGAAAGTACTAAGGAGTGTGAATTCAGAGTCAAGCAGACAATTTTCCTTTCGTTTTATTTTCTTTGTCATGGCTCTTCCCATTCACTCCAGTTCTTCTATATAACATGACTAATGTGAAAAAACGTTTGATAGGAAAATACATGTACAGCCTATATCTGATTGCAGAATGTCTTGAGGAGGGGGAAAGGGAAGGAGGGGGAGAAAATGTAAAATTAATGGAAGTGTATGTTCAAAACTATAAAAATATAAAAGCTACTTTTTAAGTTTAGTTTATCCATATAGGAAAGAACGTATATAAAATATTTTTAAGACATGATGGAAAAACTTTTGCCATTTGGAGAGTTATTTCAAGAAAGAAAAATTGTTTTAGTCATCTCCTTTAGTAATTCAAAGTTATTAATATATAAACACCCTTTCCACATATGTATTTTACCATTAATGAAAAAGAAAGCTATGTACATGTTGGAGATATATCTCAGAAATCAAAATTTGAAGCTTTGAAACTATTGTATACTTTTAAAATATCATTTGTTTTCAGTATTCAACAGTCATTTCCATATATCTTAGATTCCCCCCTCCCTGTAACCCCGTATGTCCCCATGTCCATGCTGAGACAGCATACCGTTTGTTATAGATTCTACACTTACATTCCAATTCAATATATTTTCACCTTGGTCATGTTACATAGAAGAGTTAAAACGAATGAGAGAAATCCTAAAACAAATCAAAACAGAATATAAAAGAAAATGATCTGCTTCATTATGTGATGAAATTTCGTAGTTCTTTCCCTGCATGTGGAAGGCATTTTGCCTTAAGAGACCACTGGAAATTATGTACATCCCTGCATTGCAATGAAGTGCTACGCCTAGCAGAAAAATTCCTCCCATATAGCGGTTGTTGCTGTGTACAAAGGTCTCCTGGTTCTCTTCCTTTCACTCACAATCTTTTCACATTACTATTTCCAGGCCTCTCATTAATCTTCCTGTTCATCATTTCTTATAGCAAAACAGTATTCCATTACATTCCTGTGCCACACTTTATTCAGCTATTCCTTAAATGATATGCATCCCGTAGAGTTTCAGGTTTTGGCCACCCAAAGGAGAGCTGCTATAAATATTTTTGTACATTTGGGACTCTTTCTCATTTTTGTGATCTCTTGGGGATACAGTGTTAGAAGCGGTAGTTCTAGGTCAAGGGCTGTGCACATTTTTTAGCTCTCTGGACATAGTTCCAAAATGTTCTCCAGAATGGTTGGATCAGGTCCCAGCTCCACCCACAAGAGATTAGTGTTCCAACTCTCCCACATCTTCTCCAACATGCATCATCTTCCTATTTTGTCATGTTACCCAACCTGATGGCTGTGATGTGGTATCTCAGAGTTGGTTTGAATTGCATCTCTCTAATCAAAAGTTCTTGAGAGCTTTTTTTATATCACTCTAGACAGCTTTTATTTCTTCCTCTGAAAACTGCCTATTCATAACCTTTGACCGGTAATGGGCTGGGGATTGACTTCTATTCTTGTACATTTGACTCACTTCTCCATCTATTTTATAAATGAGGCCTTTATCACAGACGCTAATTGCAAAAATTGTTTCCCAGGTTTCTGCTTTCCTCCTAATCTTCGTTGCATTGGGTTTGGTTGTAGAAAGCTTTTCAGTTTAATGGAATCAACATTTTCCATTTTGAATTTCATAATGCTTTCCACCTCCTGTTTAGTCAAAAATTCTTCCCTTCTTCATAAATCTGAAAAATAGATTATTCCTTGCTCCATTAATTTATTTATAGTATCAATCCTTATTCCTATAGCATGTATCCATTTGGAATTTATTCCTGTGTACGGTTTTGGGCAATGTTCTAACCCTAGTTTCCACCACAATGTTATCCAGTTGTCACAGCAATTATTGTCAAGTAGTGAGTCCTTATCCCAGGAAACTGGGTTCCTTGGCTTTCTCGAAGTGTAGATTGCTATATTCTTTGACCACTGCGTCGGAAGGACGTAAGCTATACGACCGGTCTGCCCTTCTGTTTCTTGGCCCGTATCAAGAGGTTTTAATGATTGTTGCTTTATAATGAAATTTGGGATCTGGTAGATCAAGGTCACCTTCCCTGGTATTTCTCTTCATTAGTTCGCTTGACATTCTGGGCCTTTTTCTCTTCCCGACGAATTTTGATCTTATTTTGTCTAGCTATAGAAAATAATTATCTGATAATTTGATTGTTATGGCACTGAATAAGTAAATTAACTTAGGTAGAATTGTCACGTTTTTTTAACATTGGCTTGGCCTAGCCATGAGCAACTAGTGTTTTTCCGCTTTCTTAGACCTGTCTTTATTTGTGCAAAAACGGTTTTGTAATTGTATTCAGATAATCCCTGGATTTCTCTTGGCAGGTAGACTCCTAAATATTTTATAGTGTCTAACCTAGCTTTACAAGGAATTGTTCTTTCTATCTCTTGCTCTTGAGCTTTGTTAATAATATATAGAAATGCAGAAGATCTGTTCATTTTGCAACCTGAAACTTTGCCAAGTTGTTTATGATTTATCATTTCAAGTAGTTTTTTACTAGAGCCTCTGGCATTCTCTAAGTATATCATCATATCATTTGCAAAGTGAGATAGCTTAGTTTCTTCTTTGCCTATTCTAATTCCATCCTTTTCTTTTTCTTCTCCTATTGCTACCACTAATATTTCTAGTACCATATTGTATAACATGGGTGATAATGGACATCCTTGTTTCACCCCTGGTCTTCTTGCAAGTACATCTAGCTTATCTCCCTTGCATATGATGCTTGCTGAAGGTTTTCGGTAGATACTGCTTATTGTTTTATTATTTTATGGGAAGTTCCATCTACTCCTATGCTCTCCAGTCTTTTCAATAGGAATGGGTGTTGTATATTGTCCAAGGATTTTCTGCATCTTTTGAGATAATCATGTGGTTTCTGTTAGTTTTTGACATGATCAATAATGTTAATAGTTTTCCTAATAATGAACCATTCTTTTCAAGGTAAGTTGCTGTATTTTTTTTTTTTGCTAAAATCTTTTTTAAAATTTTTGCACCAATATTCATTAGAGAAATTGGTCCAGGATTTCCTTTTTCTGTTTTGGCCCTTCCTGGTTTAGGTATCACAACGATATTTGCATCATAAAACGACTTTGAGAGGACTCCTTTGCCAATTTTCCCAAATACTCGATATAATATTGGAAGTAACTGTTCCTTAAATGTGTGATAGAATTCAATTGTTAATCCATCCAACCTTGGAGATTTTTTCCTAGGGAGTTCATGGATGGCTTGTTCAATTTCTTTTTTCCGAGACAGGGTTATGTAACTACTCAACTTCCTCTTTTGTTAATCTGGGCAATTCACATTTTTTAAAATAGTCATCCATCTCCTTTAGATTGTCGAATTTATGGGCATACAGTTGGGCAAAGTAATTTCTAGTTAATGTTTTAATTTCCGGCTCATTGTAGGTGACTTCAACCCTTTTCATCTTTGATAGTGTAATTTGCTTTTCTTCTTTGGTTTTGTTTTGTTTTTTTTATCAAATGGCTCAAAGGTTTCTCAATTTTGTGGTTTTTCATAAAACCAACTTAAAGTTTCATTTATGACTTCAATAGTTTTCTTAATTTCCATTTTATTAATCTCTCTTCTGGTTTTCAGTCTTTCTGATTGGGGATTTACTTGGGGATTTTCAATTTTTTCTTGTTCTGGCTTTTTCACCTGCATGCCCAATTCGTTCATGTCCTTAGAGGAAGAAATTTTACATCTTTAAATTCCTACATCAGCCATTGTCTATTTTGAAATATTAAATGACTTTACTATATATCAGTCCAAAAACGTCTTAAGATGTTGTTTAATATACAAAACTATATAATTACCTTTACTATTCATCAGTCCACAATATATTACTAAATTCAAAGCTTTTTTTTTATCAGGGATTTCTTGTTTATTAAGTATTTACAATTAGTTTGACAAGAGGAATTGGTTGCATCAATGAACATATGCAAAACTTTTTATTAACTTTGGGAATTTTCAATTATTGATATATATGTATATGTACACGTATACATAGATACACACACATACATAAATATGTATGTATGTATAGTCAAAGTCAGGTCCTCTGGTCCGCTGAAATATGGGGCCGTGCTCTAGAGCCCTTCTGGAGGGGAGCACAAAGGTAAATGCATCAAGAAACAGGTACTACTGTGCAAGTTTTTGTATATAGGATTATTGTTGCACCTTTGATTGTGATATTGCCTACGTGAAAATTAATATATCCCTTCACCTTTCAGTGCTCAAGTCAATTCTCTGCCACCCGAAGTTTCACAGAAGGTGCTAACCTGCTCTTGCAGAAGGAGATAATTCATGCCAACGGAAATACAAGTCTTGTCTTTATCACCAAAAAGAATTGTGTGATATGGGCTTGTATCCTGAGGCAGACATTTATATAACCCACTCATTAAACTGAAATTCATCTCATTGTTTCCTAAAGCTAAGGACAAGAAGAGAAAAGTAATTAACAAGAGCACTGGATTTCTTAATTCAACACAATACCTGGCAGAGCCAGGACTAGATCACTTAGTCCTAAATCCTGCCTGTCTTATCTAGCTACACTACAGCACTGTCTGACTTGGGAAGGACAACTTTTACTTGTCAGCATTTCCAATTTGTATTACCCATGAAGAGTTGTGCAACAAGATGACATTACTCAATTAAAGTAATGGCTTCATGAAAACAAAACTGAATATCAATCATCAGGGAGAGAGAGAAAAAAGACTTTTGGATTGCAATGTTTTGGGATAATTTGTGACTTTGCTACCATAACCCTGAATTAAAATATCAAAGAAATGAGAATTACTGATTAGGGAATGCTCCACCCCAGAATACAATAATTTGTCAAAATGCCAGAAAACCAGAAAATTTCGAATTTCTCTGACAAATAATTTGGGCTTATTCTCAATTAATGTGAACAAAAGAAAACAAGAAATAATTACAAGGAAGGAAGATGTTGCTTCAGGGAACGAAAAATGACTACCAGGCCCCAGGATCGGAACTCTATCACACTCATACTTCATGATAAGAGCCTGGTTTCCTTTGCCAATATGATTTATAAGAAAATGTGTACGCAAAGGGTTCACTACTAATAAAACTCAAGAAAATATGTCCTCACTTTATTACTACTCTCATCTTCCCCTCAAAACAATGAAGATTTGAGGTTCATGGTCACAGCTCAGTGACTCCTCAAGTTCAAAAAAGTCATCACCAATTTTGTCTAATGCTGCATGAAGCTATGCTGTACTGCCACACTCGTGTATCAGATAACAAATTTTACTAATTCTTGGATGAACATAAATGAGATAGAACAAATAAATGTCTTATGGTACAGAATGAGTATTTCAAGGAAAGCATACATATTTAATAAAAATATATTTAAAAAAAGAAATTTTTTTCTTCCTATTCCTATCCCTAGTTGTTTGAAGCTTTTAAAATTCTAACCTTACTATGGTTGCGCTTACACTCTGATTTGGGTTTCTATAGAAAATGATTCTGGTTATTATATATTTCATAAAGTCAGTGTCTGCATTCAGATATCTGTCACAAACCTACTTATGAATAGTTCTATCAGTAACAATCCTTTCAGTTTTCCCTATATTTATTTCCGTCTTGTAGACTATAAATTTTCTTGTTTGATGAAATTCATAGACATTCCACCTTCATTGAGTTTCCTAAGTACAATTATTTTTATTACAATTTGATTTGGAATTTCAAAAAATTTGATTAAATTTCTTTCTCTAGATAACATAATAGAAATTGAGGAATACAACTTGACATTTTTAATCTTAAAAGTTCATTCTATTTGCATGTATGTAGCTAGAGATATACTATTTTACAAACGAAGAAAACGAAGAAAAATGAAGTTCATTCATCACCTGACAAGCTATAAGCAAGGAATGTTTTCTGAAAAGGATGTGATTTTAGACTGTACTAGATATACTTAAAATTAAATACTGTTTCTTGTGCCATTGTGATTTCTTATTTCTTTTAAGGAACGATTTACATAGCTCATCTCTTTCAGATCTGTAGTGTAATATGCGCATGATCACACTTTCTTTGGAGCTCTGTTGGCATGAGCAAGGCATCTAAGCTAACTGCTCCTTAGTTTCATCACCATTCAAATGGAAGTAAACAGAATACCCACACTGCTTTTCTCACAAGGTAAAGGGTAAATTGATTTGAAACAGAAAACTCATAAATACGGGATGAAGTTATTATTGCAAGCCCAGGTCATTGAGATTCCCAATGGCCCAGCTGGCAGGATTCAATATTAGGCAACCACTCAGAAAAATCTCTTCTCTTTGAAAGTTTAACGGCCTGAATCAGGAGATTGGAAGTGTTCCTAGGATGATGTTGGAAGTGGGCACATGTGCAAATATCTACCAAAAATCTAGGAACATATATGTATTACCTTTCAAACCTTTGTCCCCTGTTCCCCCTAACTTCTGTGTCTTTTGCATCCTCTTTGGTATCTCTGAACTGAAAGCTTTATGAACATTTAGAAATGTTGGAAACGTTTAAAATGTATCCATTTCCAAAGCTTGGATAAGTGATTTTCATAGACTTCCAAAAAGGAAGAAGGCTTTGCTCTCCAGCTGTTTTACCGTTCTGCCTTTATATGTCCAAATATTAGATGAGCCCATCTGTGTCGGTGTGCCTCTGTGTGTGAACATGCTACAGTTACAGGAGACGTTTACGTACTTATTTTTCCCATGTTTTAGCATCAAAAATAACTAATATCACTACATATAATACATGTGAAATATGTTCAAAATTTTTCACATGATTTCATTAATTACATTTAGAACAATGGAGAAATCTGATAATTGTTATTGTAACTTGCTTAAAGAAATTTTTGGAGAAAGCAGACATTAATAACACAAAATACCTTGAGGCTGTTTTGTTCAGGATAATCAACCTACAAGGATAATTAAGTAAATAACCAAAAATAGACCAATTCCTACCCTTTAAAAGTATAAAATGGAAATAGAACATATATACATATATTTATATACGTAAATATTTAATATATATGAAATTAAAGATTGCTCTTTCATTATTTTTTAAAATTAGCTATTTTTTTTAATTTGTCACTCTTACCTTCCTGATCGTTGGCAGGTCCAGTCACGGTAAATCTGGAATCAGCAGCCCTTTCCAAACTGCTGATTTGGAGTGAAAGGGGCTGATTAAGTGCCTTCTGTTGTCCATATTGATAAATTAGTTCGTAATGACTATGTACAAAGTAAAAGATAAAACAAAATATTTCTACATCAACCAAGATAAAATTATACGTACCGGGTCTCTGCATACCTTAGACTTTAATAATCAGATTATCAGCAAAATTGTTGTTATTCTTTTGATAAAGTCTGTAGGGTATAGCTAATTATTCAGCCTAAACCTAGTATACATGTACTCAGAGTCACAGTAATAGAGAAGTATAGATTCAGAGCTTTAGATCATCTACTCCAAACACTTTATTTTCTAGATTAAGTAACTGAGTTCCAGAAAAGGTTAACAGTTCTCCAGGGTGATCCATAAAGTGAGAGGCATCATTTTTCCTCAGGTCCTCTGATTCCAATTAGAGCACTCTTTCCCCTGACCAAACTGCCTCATTGTAAATTTTGATGTTGATTATTATATTTATTACTTATTCTCTTTAGCTGTCACTCACTTTCAGGTGTCCAACATATCATGTGGCTTTTCCTAAAACTAACTTTAAATTTACTATAACTGGAGGTATCAGCAAAGATTAAGAAACAAACAGGAAAAAAAAACCGTGTCTTTAAAGCAGACTTTATAAATAAATTTTTGTGAAGTGAACTTTTGGGATGATCAAATACTAAAATGTATGGAAAACATTGGAAAACCTTATAGAACTATAAAAATGGCACCTATCATCCTCGTTATCCTTACTTCTGAAAAATCTGATCTCACATACCCTGACTCTACTTTGTAACTCGTCTCATGCTTATGTCCTCCTGAACTTGGATAACCGAAATTGGCCTTTGGACCAACTTCTTCACAGTGCCTTGAAGTATGCTTGCCAGATGCTTGCCATATTATGCAACTATGAAAGTCCCAGACAGTCTCCTTTGTATAGAGGAGAAATGATTTTAAATGCAATTCCATACAAATTATTAGAATTAAAACGTTGATACTTACATGGAATGACCACTGAAAGCAGCATGTTCCTCAGCTGTCTGTCCAAATGCATCTCGGCAAGAGAGATCAATATCATATTGAAGAAGAAGACTGACTACACCTGTTGGTTTACAACGGGCAGCAATCATCAGGGCTGTTCTAGAATAACAAAGAAACCATCGACATTTCAGAATTTAAAGGAGTCACACGTAATTAGATTTCTCTCGATATGTTGCAACAAGAGGATATCTCATATATGAGGTTATACGCATGTGCAACATGAATACTTCGTGAGGGATGAGTACTTTTTGTGCTTATATGCAGCATGAAAAATGGCAGTTAGGAAAAGAAGGAAAGACAGGATTGAGAGGGGTATTTTTTGTCCTCTTAGAGTTCTAGCAGGAACTGTCCAATTCAAGATTTTCATGACAACAAGAAGGTAGTGCATCAGAGTAACTTGTGTACAAAAGTGAAGAACTTTCAAGGGAGCCTACACCAAGTTTCCACTTGTTTACTAGCCTTGAAAGGAAAGTGGAGGCTCTTTGAAAGTAATGTTTATGGACAAGCTCATGTAACTGAAGAAAGGTTCATCACCAGATAGCTAGGACCATTGGATTTCAGGAAGGCCCATTAACCCATGAAGGCAGTTGATAAAGAGTTAGTGTGATTACAAGCTGCACTAGTAGAGAAAATATCCAAAATCGTGAAAACAGAGATCTTTTGAAGTTCCGAGTTTGTGTTATGTTGAATAATTCACTGTCTTTCTGCCTAAGGCAGTATTGTAGGTATATCAGTAATGTCACGTAGAGGTGTGCTGTTCCTTGATTACTTCGTGATAACTCATGGGGCAGCGAGGTGGTGCAGTGCATAGAGCACGAGTGCAGGAGTCAGGAGGACCTGAGCTCAAATCTCACCTCAGATACTTGACACTCACTAGGTGTGTGACCTTGGCCTAGTCACTTAACCCTAATTGTCTCATCCTGGGTCATCTCCAGTCATCCTGATGAATATCTGGTCACTGGATTCAGATGGTTCTGGAGGAGATGTGAGGCTGGCAACCTGCACAGCCCTCCCTCGCTCAAAATAAAGTCAATTGCAAGTCATGGCAGTATTGCCCTGATGGCATGGTCTTCCTCTGCAAGGAAGGGTGAACACTCACGCAGTGATAACCGATATAGGCTAACTCTGTGGAAGGTGGAAGTAGTGTCAAAAATATCCATGTAATGTAAATATATTATATAGGGAAATTATGGATATTTTAAGGTATATTCAAGTGTTAATAAACTCTTTATGGCAGGTAGAAATGTTGATTCTGTTTAAATGTTTTTCTCTGATCCAAAATCTCAATACCAAACATAGCAAAAGGAACGAGTACAATATATTTGGGGGTGGCGCGGAATAAAGGATTATGGGAAAGATTGAAACTGATGGAGTTATGAAATATAGTATTAGCTCTTAATATTATCCTATCTTTTAAAATATTAGGTTTGTTTTTTAAAAGATTATTTTTAGTTTTGCGATCCAAGATGATGGAGTAAGCAGTAAATCGCCATAACTCTCCAATATTCACCTCGAAACAACCATAAAATACTGCCCTCAAACAAATCCTGCCACAGCAGAACCATCAAAGGTATAGGGTGAAACAATCTTAGAGCCCCCAAACCTTGGAAGATTGACAGGGAAGTTCTTTCTCACTTAGGTAAAAGGGAGCATACTCCAGGACAGGAAGTATCCCAACAGGGCAGCAGCAAGCCTCATCTCAACAAAGCAATGGTAGATTCGGAGTCCCAGTATAGGGAGTGGGCAGACTCCAGTTCTAAGAACTGACATGCCTCAGAATAGACTCAGCCAAACAGGTAGGGTCTATCCCTACAGGTGATTAAGGAAACAGGCAGCCACCAATGGTTACAATGCCAAGAACTTCAGGGTACATCTAGGGAAACTCAAGAACACTCCACCAGTCGTAGCACATGACAAACATCAGCAGTAGAACTCCGGGACAGCATCAGGTAAGCTGCCAGAACCCTACTATCTGCAGCAGTGCCTTTCATTCCCACTCCCATCCCCCGAGCAAACCACCGTAAAAGAGGGCTCCCACACGAGTCAGCAAAACATTGCAGCACCAGGTAAACAGCCAGGACCTGGAGACCCTGCTACAAAATTCTGAAACAGTGCCCTTTCCACATTGTGAGCAGAGCTCAAATTGAAAAGAAAGGGGAAAAAAAGACGAGCAAAAAGTCATTGGAAAAAATGACCATAGGAAGTTATTGTGGCCACAAAGAATGTGGAGGAAAAAAATTCAGAGAAGGAGAATGACGCCAAAACACGTATAGGCAAAATCGCAAAGCAAAAAGAGAAGTGAGCTCAATCCCAGAGAGAGCTCATGGAAGAGCTCAGAAAGGAAATTAAAATCATATAAGAGAGGTAGAAGGAAAAGTGTGCAAAGAATTGAGCGATGAAAGAGAATTGTGACAATATAAAATACTTGGGAATCTCTCTTCCAATACAAACCAACCAACAATGAACACAATTACAAAACGTTTTTCACTCAAATCAAGTCAGATCTGAATAATCTAAAAAATATCAGTTATTCATTGGTAGGCCAAGTTAATATGATACAAATGACAATTCTACCAAAAGTAATATCTTACTCAGTGCCATACCAATCAAACTACCAAAATTATTGTATAGAAATTAAAAAATAAAATTCATCGGGATGAACAAAAGGTCCAGAATACCAAGGGAATTAATCAAAAATAATACAAGTGAAGGTGATCTATCTCTACCATATATAAAATTCTATTGTATAAATCGACAATCATCAAAGCCACTTGGGACAGGCTGAGAAACAGAGTGTAGGATTAGTGGAATATGTTTGGTATCAAAGAACCAGGGTCAATGACTACAGTAATCTTCTATATGAGAAATCCAAAGATTCCAGCTTCTGAATTCACTAGTTGACAAAAAATGCTGAGAAAACCGGGGGAAAAAGTCTCATGACAGAAAATGTTATTCACATCCAGAGAAACAATTATGGAGTCTGAATGGAGGTGGAAGCATACTATTTTCTCTCCCTTTTGGTTTTTTGTTTTTTCTGTCTTCAGATTTTCCTCTTTTATTCTGCTACTTCTGTCAAACATGAGCAGTGTAGAAATAGGTTGAATATGATTGTACATGTACAGCCTATATCAGTTTGCATAACATCCTGGGAAAGGGGGAGGCCCAGGAAGAAGAGCAATTTGAACTCAAAATTTGAAAACTGCAAAAAATTGAAAAGTAAAAATAAATAAATTTTAAAAGAATAAAAGAGAGAAAATGTGACAATGTAAGTGCTTCCATCGTCCTCAAATATTAAAAGAACCAGGAGAAGGCTTCAATGCCTTTCTTGGATCCTCTATGTGGAATTTCTGGTATTAGGACAAAAATCCTGTAGCATAAGAAAGTATGGAAGGACTAAAATCTCAGCCAGTGGCATAAATATTCACAGTGATAAGGTCACAGGATCATGAAAGTCAGTCATCTTATTATTGTATTGATTTGTATTTGTCAGTGCACATATCCTTAAGAACAATGAAAGGAAGAAGAAGGAAAAATTACACACATCAATTCTCATGATTGACATGAAGATTATTTCATGTAGAGAATCAATTGCATCACGAGTACACAAAACAGCTATGTGATGATCTTAAGTCATTGAAAATCAAACAATGAAACCTGAGAAAATAAATCACTAATTGATGGTGGATGGCATGCCCACATGAATGGCTTTCTCTGCTGCAGAAGCATAAATAGTAGCCCTTTTCATAATTGATGTTTGTGCACATTGTCACCCTTTCTCAGTGATGAACAATTTCAATTATTGTTGCTCACTAAGAGTTCCCTGATTGAAGTTGTTCTTATTCCTCTAATAACAGTTACCTCTTTTTTTCTTGGAAGCTTTAATTACCGTACCTGTCAAGCCTATCCGATGTATTCACATTTGCTCCATTCTTTAAGAAAAGATCTACCATATCTCGGTTATTTTCTTTAACTGCAAGCAAAAGTGGTGTGCAGCCTTCCTGCAAAATCATATTAAAGATCAAGTTAAGGTATGCAAGAATTGTTTATATGATAGAATTCAGTTGAAGGCATGTTGTGAACATCCTGTGAACTTGCTAATGACATGCTAAGGAAGTAGGCTACAATGGAACTCTGGAATGAGAAGAGCAGGGCATAAATCCAGCTTCTGTTAGTTAATTTCCATGTGACCGTAAGTAAATTATTTCACTTCTTTGGGCCTTAATTTCCTCACATGTAAAATGAGGGAATGAAGTTAGATAGCCTCTGGGATTGCTTCCAGTTATTAATTTGTGATCAGGACGTAGAAAACCAGGATGTGTAAGAGATTTTCCTAATCTTTTAGGGGTACCTTCCTTTCCTCTGTCTTCATGTCATGATCAATGATCGTCTGCGTGCAGTCACCCTTATTTCCCCAGTACTTGGCCAAGCTACAACTAAGTTCTGGTCAGTTTTCAAGTTGCCTAGTTCTCTTCATCCTTTCCCCTGAAGTGTGTTACAACCAGCCTCAAAACTCAAGAAAATCTTGCCTTAAGGTGGCTGAACCTTGAAGAAAGTCATTCTCTTGATATTTTCCCTCCCTTCACAACCCTCCTAATGTATATTTTGATTTTTATTTTCTTTCTTGAGCAGCAGTGACGAGGAGTCAAACCTTTTCTTAAAAATCAGGAGATACTCAATAAGTCTAGAAAGGAAACGGCATAGCGTGTAGGAAATAGAAAAAAAAAACACACCTACATACACTTAAGAATTTGTTCTTGTAAAATGTCTGTCTGCAGTTTTATGCTGAACAAATTTTTAACAGAATATTTTTTAAAACATTATGACATTTCTTCTTGACCAATTAACATTGTACTATCATAGGTAAAGGTTTATATGTAAAGTATTGCAGACAGATATTTGATGGAACCTTTGAATTCTGGGTACCAGACCTAATATAGCATGCAAAGAAAATTCTAGAGAGATAGATGTGGTGGACTGAATGGAGAGCCAAACTGAAAATCAGTGAAACAGAGATTCAAGGCCTGCTGCTGAGACACTTAGAGTGGCTAGGTGAGCCTGGGAAGTCACTTCACATTTCACCATTACAAACCATTCCCTAAGTCACGTTTTCATAACTTTTTGTGTGTGTGTGTCATGCACCCCTTTCCAGAATAATGCTTTTAAATACCTAAAATACAGAGAATGCAAAGGAAGCCAATAACATTGAAAGAACTATAAAATAAATGGTGATTTTTTTTGAAATTAATGGATCCCAGGTTAACAACCCTACTCGAAGATTAAATCTTAGAACAGGCCCTGGTCCAAAGCAGTCGAGGGAAGTTCCTCATTAAGAGTTCCGTTGTGAATGGAGTCTCCTCCCCGTTTTGCCTGGCCATCAGAAAATTCCCAAGGCCAATGAACTTTGAGTAGAGATGGATTTTAAGATACTTGCATTAAAGAAATGCTTCCAAGAATATAATGTGCATTGGAAAATACCTGATTTACACATTTGATCTCAGAAAATATTTTCTCACACAAGAGGTAGACTTCTACCTTGTTTTTTGCTTCCATGTCTATTGTATGTCTAAGCAGCTTTGCTGCTATGGCTGTGTTAAGTCCAGAGGCAGCATAGTGAAGTGCAGTGTTGTCATGGGTATCCATCAGAGCAGGGTCTGCACCATAATCCAGCAGGATCCTTGCACACTCCTCCTGCTGACACTGTACTGCCTGTGAATGGAATGTAGAGAAAGAGACAATCAATACTCTAAAAAGTATTTAGTATACTAAAACATCATTAGTGATATTTAAATAATTTAGTAAAGCACATTTTCTTACTCCAAACGCATTCTATAGACCAGCAAGGTTAACTAGGGCATACCTTCATTAAAGATGTCTGATAGTGCTTGTCACGCAGGTTTATTTTGCATTTTCTCTCTACTAAGAGAGACACAACATCTGGATGGCCATTTGCAGAAGCCAGGTGTAGAGGTGTGCTATGAAAATGAGAGCTAAGTCAATGCTTGGTAATTACGAAAATCAAAATTGTACTCTTGTTAGGTACTATACTTGTAACATAAAATGCATTATTGTTACTCCGCCTGAAATCGAAATCGCTGCCCAAATAAATATAAGTGGCCACCCTTCTCACCCGAGGACATCTACAATGTGCATTAGTTCTTCTGACCGGATATGATGAACAAAAACGTCTGGGAAATAAATAGCAGACTCAGAAGAACATTTCACTGGAAGAGAGCAGCATTTGCTCCCACCACGTCACTGAGAAAGAGTAAGTCAGCTGGAAGCAGACTACAAGTAAAAGGAAGGAGTTTCCCCTCCATTAAAAATGGGCAGGCAGGAGGGTCAGGGGTCACCAGCACTCAGAACTTGGGATCCAATCTCCAGGAGGCAGAGCCTGCGCCTGCTCTGGCCCAGGTGCTCAAAGGACAAGTTTTCCAAGGATTAGCCAAGGCACATGCAGACTCGTGGAGGGAGGGTGGAGGAGGGGGTGTCTTACACTGTTCCTGGGGTGGGGCCATCCCTTCTCTCACCCCCAGCGCCCTCTCACCGCTTCTCTTTATCCAGATCGTCCACGTGTGCCTGGCCCAGCAGCAGCAGGTGCTGCACCCTGGCCACATCCCCGAAGGAGGCAGCTTTATGGATCTTCCCGAGGTCCTTCATTCTGATGACATAACCGGCACCTGGGACCAAGGGTCGGACCTCGCTGTCTCTCCTGGGAGAGGAGGAGCCAGATGGAGACCGCTCTCTCCTTCTCAAGATTTTGAAAATCTTCCTCATCCTGAGGGCGGGCTTCAGAGATGGTCTGGAGAACTCACTTGGAGACCCTCAGCCTTCTCCGGGAGCTCGCTTACTCTCCAAAACACTTCGATAGTCAGAGACTCCAAGGAAACTGCGTCCAAACAGGGCAACAGTTAGAAAGGAATCGATCCTGGAGATGCTTGGAGCCCTAGCAACGCCTCGAGGGAGACCGAAGTGCGCGTGAGCTTGACAGACGCTCAAGGCATGCGCACGCGCCCAACGGGAAAGATTAAGCCTGCACGAGTGCTCACGTGCCAGGTCCATTAACTCTCTGCTGGAAGGCTCCAAAGGTCATGATCGCGAGGGTGGCTGGGCCCAAGGCTGGCTGCTTCCCCTGCTAGAGGTTCTGCCGGGTCTCGCGCTGGGACAGGATGCATAGGGGCGGGGCTGTGAAGGGGTGGAGGAGACCTAATGGGAAAGCTGGAGCAGCTGGATTCAGAGGACTTGGATTCGAATGTCGAACTCCGGACTGGCTCTGTTGTTTCACTTGGGAAAGCACCTCCTCTCCCAGCCTCAGTTTCTGCGTCTGTAAAAGGAAGAGGTGATTCTCCATAGCCCGCCAAGGGTCTACAAGGCTTTAAGAATTCGTTGACGCCCCGACTGAAAACGAGTAGCATGTTACTACTCTGATGTCTGGTAGCCTAGGTTCCTCTTTGCTCTCATTCTTCCTTTTCCCTTCTGACCTTCAGGAGAGGAGGGCAATGATTCCTCAGGGACAGGCTGCCTGGCACGGGGAGGGTGGAGCTGGCCTTAGACAGGAAGCCCTGGGTTCAAGCCTAGCTTCTGCAAAATTATCATTGCCCTAGATATGTCCTAAGTAAGGGTAGGGGAAGAGTGGGTTGCAGCAGTTTCTTGGAAAAAGTGATGTTCGTTTTAGCTGATCATAAGAAAGGCTACGGTAATAGAATAATACAGTTTAAATCTCGCAAGTTAACAGTTCCATTCACCTCTGGGCTGCAGGGTCCCCGTCCACAAGACTATGATAATAATGGGGGCTACATATTAAGAGGAATATTGATAAGTTAAGAGTTGTGATTATGGTTTGTCCTTCCTTCTGATAGAGGACCTTGACCTCAGTAAGAAGACAACATGACTTATACTTCAACTGGATTGGAGGGAGGGCTGTGCAAAGCCACCAGCTTGATTTTCTCCTCTGGAGCCATCTGAGTCCACTGGCTACATATCGATCAGCATGACTGGAGATGACCCAGCGTGTGCCGAGGAAACTTGTTCGTTTGAAATAAATGTCTTTTCAAATTCTCACTTTGAGTGAGGCAATGCCAGTTCAGTGAAGAAGCCTGTTTAAAAGGTAAATCAAAGGATATCTCCTTTAATGGAAATTAAAAAAAAAAATTCAACTCTCTTCTCTCCTGAAGAGAAACAATTATTATTTACATTCACTCTGAAGCCAGGATGGCCAAAAAATACTCATTAAGTGGTACTTCGTCAGCGACCTATAGTTCACTTAATCAGAGGCAGAGTGAATTGAGTTGAAGGCATTATCGTTAAGAAGCGAATCCAACCAGTAAATGTCCGGTAACTATGTAGGTTTGAGTCATGAAATCTCACCTTTCTTTGGGCAGAACCCCCTACAGGAAAGAGGTGATACCCTATGTCGGGGAGAAAAAGAGGAGAGAGGACAGGACGAGCTGAGTAGCCCAACTAGAACTGCTCAGCTGGGTCCCTATTGAGCTAAAGTGAGCTACTCACAGGCTTTGGTATCTCCTTTATTCTTGAGGAGCAATAGAACTTGAAGAAGATGATGACACGGCTTACCACTGAATTGGATTTCAATAAGGAATGGCTGTGCAAAGTCACCAGCTTCACTTTCTCCTCCAGAACCACCAGGGTTCTTTGGCCATATATGAATCAGGATGACTGGAGAAGGCTGAACTCAATTCAGAGACAAGTGATATGGATGAACTAAGAATGAATAAGACAGTTGAGGGACGGTATGATGTCTAATTTCAGATCCGTGAAGAGCTGCTGTGCTGACTTGGGTATCTCTAGAACAGATTGGTCAAATCAGTGATGAAAGGTGCCTAGTTGTGACTTTTATAAGAAAAATGAAAATTTATGGCAATGGAATGGATTGGTTGTGAGACAAGTTCCTTCAGGAGACACTGTCTGACTATGGGTGACTACTACAGACACAATTCTTACATTGACTGCAAGGTTGGACTCTGGAATTTATAATGTCTCTTCCGACAGGGATATTTTCATTCTCTGTATTTGTTTGTATCGTCCTGTTGCAGACTTCCATTAGAATAGATCATGAAAGCTGCCTTGGTTTTGAAGGTACATATAATGCAGAGCAGATTGGCGATCTTTATTGATGTTACCTCAGGAAGTACTTGCAAAGGGGAATACAAACAGCTATGACCACATGGTCTTTGGCTTTTCCCCTTTTTTTCCTCTGCAGCTTTCCATTCATGATGTGAAATTTGTACTCTGCACTACTAACATTCATTCTGTTCATTCAGGTCCATGATCACTGGACTTCTGAATACAACAATAACGGATACTCACAAGATGATGTCCTTTTCTCCTCCTCCTCCTCCTCTCCCTTCTACTTTGCCTCCTTCTACTCCTCCTCCTCCTCCTTTTTCTCCTTTTTGTTCTTCTTCTTCTTCTTCTTCTTCTTCTTCTTCTTCTTCTACTTCTTCATCATCAACATCATCATCATCTTGTTCTTCTTCTTCTTCTTCTTCTTCTTCTTCTTCTTCTTCTTCTGTTTCTTCTACTTCTTTTCCCCTTTTCTTATCCCTCTCCCTCTTCCTTTACCTTTAACTTTTTCGCTCACTTTCCCTTTCCCTCTCTCTCTCTCCTCCCCCTCCTTCTTCTCTTTGCTCTCCTCCTTTTTATTCTCCTCCTTCGGTAATGGTAATTTAAATGTAAACATCTTTCCCATTCCTTAATATGATCTGCTGAGGTCACATTCTTCTTTGTCTCCTCCTCCTCCTCCACCTCCTCTTCCACTTCCTTCTCCTAGTCATCAAAAATATCCACCCATCACTTCCTAAAAGAGATCTCAAATTTGAAACTGCAAGGAACATTGTAGTCAAATTCCAGAATTATCAGGTGAATGAGAACATACTGCATGCATTCAGAAAGAAGCAGTTCAAATACCATGGAATTACAGTCAGGATCACGAAGGTCCTTGGAACTTCTACATTAAAAGGTCAGAGGCTTTGGGATATGCTATTCTGTAAGGCAAAGAAGGTTGGACTATATCCAAGGGTCAGGTACCCAGCAAAAATGAGGGTGATCTTTCAGTAAAGGAGATGGATATTAAATGAAAGAAGGGACTTCCAGATCTTCCTGATGAAAGGGCAGAGATTGATGGGAAATTTGACCTTCAAATACAAGACTCAAGGGAAGTATGAAAAAATAAACAAGAAAAACACATTTTAAAAAAATATCAGCTTATTCAATAAGAGAAAACTGTTGACATACCTATGTGGGACAACAATACTCTTCACAATCTTGACCATTTTATCTTTATTCTGACATTTAAAAATCTTGAAAATTTTATCTTTATAATGACATAGACAGAGGCTGTGGGTATAAACTAACAGATGTGACAAAAAAAGGAATTAAGTATCACAAAAAGATTGCAATGGGAGAAGGGCAAAGGAGGACGCAGAAAACTGTAAATTACTCCACTTAAGGAGACACAAAAATATATGACTGTAAAGGGAAAGAATGGAGGGAGATGAGCATTGTTTTTACTTTGCTCTCATTAGATATGATTCAAGAAAGGAAGAACATACTCAGTTAAGTATGGAACCTAACTAGGCTCAGAAGCAGTAAGAAGAGGAAGGGGAAAGAAAAAGGACGGGGTCTTTAGAAGGGAAGGAAGACAAAGGGAGCACCTCTGCCCTTTCTGAGAATCAGAAAGGGGCAGCTCATCAGTGTCACTAATACCTACAGGGAGGAAGGAATGCAACCAATAGAAGGTGATATCTCAAACAAATTTCTTTCCTTCCTTCATTAATTGATTTCATCCGTTTCTGCTTTCATAGGCAGAGGGAAAGAGTGATAAAATGCATGATAATAATTTGATCGATTTCACGATGTTGTCTCACACATGTTCCATGAAAGAGAAGGAACATAAGGATTTGTAACAGGAATAACTTTCAGTTAGATTTCTAAAATAAGGCTCCTTCCATTACAATGATTCAGTAATTGACATTCATCATTGCTCTGTATGATAAAAAATCAAGTTCCTCAAATGCCAGATTTAGGATTTTGCATTTCTTTTATCCAAAATCGATTGGAAGTAAATCATTTAGCAAGTAAATCATTTAGCCCTTAGTAGTCCTTTGCCGCCTGGGTACTGGAGTGCTCCCTATTCATGCTCTCCTCGTGACTTTATAGAAGGAATCTCATAGAATGGATCTTCTAAGCATTTTGAGATAGCTTTTCCACCTATCCTGAATGGGGCCCAGTTTGCTTGAACTGATGGCACTGCAACATCAAACTTTTATACTTTGAACTCAATAATTCTTCCACTATTCTTTTGAAATTTGATGGTAAAGGAAGTTTAGGTTACAATCTACTGACCACACTCCGGGTCTCACTTTTCCCATCCTTAAAAGAGATGTTCAGACTAGAAAACTTCTAAAAGTTTTAAATCAATGATAAAATGAAAATGCTACAGTTCTCCCAGAAAAGAGCTGTTTCTCAAGACGTGTATTAGGAAAGTTTAAGACAGTCATCATTTCATTGGTTTGCAGCTAAGATGATTGTACCAGAATAATGACTCTAAATATAGGACAAATTCTTATCTTCAACACCTAAGAGGAAAATAACTTTTGCAAAAGAGTGTTAGACTTCGAGTATGAAGAGCCCTAGATTGAAATACTGCTACTAAAACCTACTGAGTGTGATGATATGGGCGGGGGGGAGGGAACATTTAACAAGTTCTCCTCACCTAAGTTCGATTCTGTAAAATGAATTGAACAATATGAATATTGCCCTCATAAGTGTGTTGCCAGTCTGAAGTGAGATAATGCAATGAAAGTCATTTGCACAGAACCCTACTATGCCTGTGCAAATAGTAGGTATTGTTACCTTTGTCATTACTGTAGGATGAATCAGTGTGGTGTCCCATCGATAGAGCAAAGGAAATGAAATATGCTGAAAGGCAGACAGTTTTACAGGCCTAAAATTCCAACCCACATCTTCAGATTGATGAAGCACCTTGAAGACCTATTCTTTGGGAAACCTGAGTCTGACCGAAATGTGAAATACGTGCAACTCCCTCGATTTACTTTTTCTCCGTATGCTTCTTGGCCCCTTGGAGTTTGTTTTGAATTACTAAGGAAAACTCAGAATATACAATTTAATCTTGAATAGCATTTTTTCCCCTTTTAATTGTATTCAGGTCCCGAATGATAGTAATGAAAAAGAAAAATATCTGCTGGACAAAATTGGAACCCTACAGTACAAAGTTGCTATGCTCAAACTGGAGCTAAATACAGTAAAAATTAAAGATCATGCAAAAGAAAATCAAGATCCAGAAGAAACTGAGGTTTGAAAAGAAAAGAAATATGGGCTTCAAGAGGAATTACAACTGAATGAAGGAGCAGTAACAAAAATCATATCCCAGTAGAGTGGACAAGTAAATGTTCGGACAGCTGAGAATGTAGTGTTGAACACTAAGGTAGAGAATGCAACAAAGAAAAATAGGAAAGGCTTGAGACAGAAATGAAATCATACCACCCCTTCTACTATTGAGGTCATGAACAAAGTGAGACATCGAAACTAGCCTTTGGACATACCTTTCAGGGAGAAAGAGATGAGTGACTTCATTTACAGGACAAACTAAACCATAACTTGTCTAGGTTAGGGAAAGGCAATTGTGCCCTTTGTCAAGAGCTCTCTACACCTAAAAGTAAAGCCAACAGTGTAAAAAAATGAGCTGTACCATGTACATGACTACCTTAGAGTAACGATAGCCATTTTGGAAAGCACACAGAGAGAAGTAAAACAGGCCCAACATAACGCAAAGAAACTTGAACACACAAAGCAAGTGTAAAAAGAAAAACTGAACAAATATATTGTCAAACATAAATCTATGCAAGAAAGATTAGCTTACATCTGGAGTGAAAATATATTACTTCAACAACAGCTTGAAGATACGCAAAACAAAGGCATCATTCAAGAAAAGGTATGGAGTGATGACCAGGTAGAATGTATTGATGTCTTCAGCAAAGTTCGTGTTGATACTGAAAAACAAATTTTTATGGTAGAAGAGAGAAATAAAGAGGTAATCAGTGAATATAATCCCTTAAGAGAACAAATGTGCAAATATGAAAATGGGAAAGCAGAAAAAGAGATAGCTCCTTATTTGTCATAGTTGGATAAGCATTTTCTTTTTAAAATGAAAATCAAAGTAATTTTGATCAAGATAAAAGAAGATTTGAATTTTCAGCCTGCAGATGATACTACCTTTCATTGAAAAAATACTGATATGTAGGTAAGGAGAATGAGAAACAATAATACGATGAATATGCTACTAGAATAATAATGTAGCACTGTGTAATAAAATATGAACCTAATCATTATAAGAAAAAATAATTAAACAGAATGTAATAGAATATAGATATTTAAATAACTAAATGGAAATAATTTCAAATATGAAACTGATAGAATAAAAATAAAATTAAAAAGAAAAGTATGAAAATAAAATTTAAAAATCATCTTTCAAATAAGATGACTCTTTTTGATAATGAAATTATGTAGCCCATGAAATGTGGCTTTCATAAATACACGTAGGGTTAATCCCTTGTGCATAAATACTGATGAATTGATGTCTCTAATAATATGCCTACTTTTCCATTTTAATTCTGCCATGGAATAAATTACATGAAATGCTATACCTGAAGAAAATCCTGAAAAATTATGCTAGCAATTATGGAATAATTGAAATGGTACATCTGAATTTTGATTGTGTGGAATAATATAGTTACACTTTTCATAATTACTTGAAAATATTTATCAGTCGATCTATGTTCAATTCAAAACACTTGGAAATAATTTTAGAAATATTAATCCCTGGATCATATTTTTAATGTTATTCCAAATGCTGTCCACTATGTCCCTTTAAAATTTAGGACGGTGATGCTGTTCAAAGATATTATGATTCTGCATTAAGGATAAGTATTTTTTCTACATTAATATTTCCAATTAAAAAATGTTCTTTGCATTGCCACTCCATATTTTTATCTCACTATTTTTTCTCTGTTTTACTAACACTTCTTGCTAAATGCACACAATTGTAGTTTCTTGAATGATTGCCTTTTATTTTTTGAAGATGGTTAGTCTTTTGTGGTATAATAGCAGTTCTTATTATTTGAGATTTCTTCGCACATGCAGTGGGAGGCCAGACTACAACAAATTGTGCTGGGTAAAAAAAATTTCGTATAATAATATATATATTTAATTTTAATATATACGATCATGTGATTGAATCTCATGATTTCATGCTAGAACTTAATTTGTTTTTAGGCATTCAATTCATTATGCCAATTTTTCCTTTCACAATTTTATATTGGCTTCCTTTAGTTTATGTTTCCTTTCTAAAACTTCCTAGACTTTAGTTAAATTTTTTTTTACATGATACTTAATTTTATCTAATGATGGAAAAATATTAATTTCTTTTGCTTTTCAGTTTTATTTGCTATTAATAATATGTACAATAATTTATTGTCTAGTGAAATAAATAGGATTTTATAGCATATCTGTATATATCTATAAAAATACAACTGTGTATTTGTGTTGTGTGTAAATACACACACGTATGTATGCAGTTTTGCTACATTAGGGCATGAAATGAAATGAAATGATTTCCCTTTACTTAAGTGGTGGAATTAACATATTTTCCCCTTTTTCTGCCTATTGACTGCAGCCAAGAGCGTACTTCCTATTCTAGCAGAAAAAGGAATTGAATTGTATGTTTGCCAAGGACAGTTCAAGATGTGAATGATAGCGAATGATCTTTTTTTCTGTTTTTCTTTTCTTTTTTCTTTTTTTTTTCTTTTGGCTTCCAGAAATCCAAATCAATCTGTTCATGTGTTTTTACCAAGCTTGACTAGCGTATCAGTGCACATGTTCATCCTTCAGGGAAAACTATGGGAGTAAAGAAAACGCAATTTTTACAATGGATGTCCTTATTCAAATAAAGTACTCTACCTTTTTGAAAAATGGAAAGAGAAACCCTGAAGTTTCTATGTAGAATAGGAACCTATAAATTCTTCCTTTCCATTGCCCCATCTTCCATGTGAATTGCACTAAAACAAATTTTAGCCCCTAGGTGGCCTTGGAGGTGTTGTAAATCTCAGAAAGTGGTAATGGGGAAATAGGGCTGAATGCATGACTTTATGAGGAGTATACCGAGAATGTAGGAAGATAGCCTTTGATCCATGCTGAATGAAGGATGGGTGGTATAGTCAAAAGAGCTGTGTAATCTCAGGAGCCAAATTGCACTTCATTTCTCTATTAATTGCAACCGTTATGGCTGTGCGTAACTCATTTGGCCTCTGTGGTGTAGCTTTTCTCATCTGCAAAATGAGGTGGTTGTATTCACTAGTCCCTGAGAATATTTCTAGTTCTAAATCTACCAAAAGTGTGAATACATTAATGAAATTATGTTGCATGTCATAATATTTATATCTGTTAATTTTTAAGGTTTATTCTTCTTATATAAGCTGATATGAATTCATGAACTAATTAATAGAAACAATGCGAACATATTTCTATTAGGTTACAGTAAGAAAGCTTCAACTAGAACTTACTCATTCAAAAAAACATGCAGGACAGAAGCTTAACTAGAGGGTAAATCACTTTTTTGAAATAATTTGAGGGATATGAAACAAAACTGCAGAAGGAAATACATCAAACTAAATGCAACCTATGTATTCAAAAAGTCAATAGTTGCTCATTGATTAATGGAAAGTGTTTTCAATGTAACTTCAGTTTTTACCATTATTATCTGAACACTGCGTCTGTTGTTCAAATGGACATAAAACAAGATTGATAAACTCCACCATTTCTACTCTTCAACTGGGATAATTATATTCACTCTTTAGGTGTTTGACAGTTTTGTTTTTCTGTCCTTATGCAAAGAATGAGATAGTTTTCCAAGTAACAGTACTAACTAAGTCATTTCCATCACTTTATATTTGGAAATTCCTTAATCTTTATTTTCTCATTTAATCCCCATAACAGTTCTGTGAAGTGGAAGTTGCTTACTTCTAATCAAACCACTTGAATAAGAGAAAAATGATATTTCTTCATAATTTGTAAATATATAACTTGTGCATGCCAACGGACATTGAGAATTAAATTAATTAGATGAATAATCTTATTAATATTCTCTAATTTATTCGTAATGATCTCACCGTGTTGCTTTGCATCTCCACAACTTCAGTCATGCTCTTCTTCTTGCTTAATTATACTTCCCCATTTCTGCTACCTATCCATAATCTATCTGTTCCTCAGCACCCTGATGCACGAATACCTCTTTCACCTCCAAGATCCTTTTGAATTCCAAAAGAATGATTCTTTTGCTACATGTCTTTTTGGACTTTTCAGTCCTATTGATTTCACAGTCTTCTGAATTCCACTTTTCATCTCATACCACATGATTTCCTATTTAACTGTGTACTGATAGCCTTATGTTGTTCCTGTTATCAACCTACCATTCTGTGTGCCTAAGGCTTGTTTCCTCAACTAGACTGTAATTCCTTCAGGACATGGATTGTTTATAAAACGTCATCTTCCATAGAATTTGTTTTTCACAGCTTGTTGGAAACAAAAGTCATGGTCATTATTGTAGTAGTAGTGGTGGTAGTGGCATTAGCAGTAGTAGTCATCTTCATAGTGGTAGAAGAAGAAGAAGCTAAGTAAATGTTTATTTCTTGATTTTACCCTGAGTTGAAAGTGTAGCTAACATTAAAATTGTTCCAAGGTCATATGTGGACTGTATTTGGAATAGTCCACTTTGAGTCTTTCTAGTCTCATTTTTTATTAGTTCCCAATTCCCTAGAGTCTCCCAGTGGCAAAATAGAAATTCAATAAAAAATGTTTTACTGTTACTATTAATAGCACTACTACAAGTACTACTACTACAACCACCACCAATACTACCACTACTACTTCTACTACTACTACTAAAACTACTAGTACTAGTACTGCTACTACTACTACTACTACTACTACTACTACTACTACTACTACTACTACTACTACTACTACTACTAAAATTATTATAATAAAGGCTAAGGAAAGCATAGAAGAGTTTGACAGTCAAGTTCCCTAAAATGTTCCCTTTGTTATTGCAAAATACATTTCTCTGTTATCAGTTGTGTTTCACATTTATGTGCTTTTAAATGTAATATATTCATCATTACACCAGCCAAAAATTACAGAAATATATATACTTGGTATCCTTCAAAACCTATTTTCAGTCTTGTACCCATTTTCAATGGTAAAGTAATAGAAATCTATGCCAGCACACTGAAAAATAAAATTTTCGACGACGAGGTTGTTCTCTGCTTGGAGGTACGTTGCTGGAATTATGGATAGAATGTTGGCCTGGGGTTAGAATGACCTGAAAAATATTTCTAAGTCTCAGAAATCAATACTGGAATAAAATATGTTTTGTTTCCCAATTAACTCCCCTACCACCCATTCCTTTTATTACCGTCGCATTCTTTTTGGGACACATTGATTAAAATATTAGCCTTCCAAAACTTTTGTCCTTAGGCTACAATTGGGAAGGTACGTGTGAACTGAGCAGTAGAAGGTATAGCAAGGAAGCACTAAGTTAGAGTCCATCTTTGGCATTATGACTTAACTCACATGATTGCCTTCCAGGGAAAACTGGCATCATTTCTTCCCTGTCTAATTTCCCTGACTATGCTGGCAACTAAGTTTTTACTACATAAGAATTAATCCAAATTACTGTTTCCTCCTTTTTCAACACTTCATCAAATAGTGAATGCCGGTTATGTGAATTAAACTATGGTTAATTCTGACCAGGTTACAAATACTATGTGTAAGACATGTCCTCTTTCCTTGTAGAATATGCACTTTCACTGGGAAGCCAATGCAGAATAGTGGAAGTTCATTTATAATACAAGGTAAGATATAAAGAACTACTCACTGAATGGTATATATGTAAATATTTATAAAAAGGAGAGACCACTATAGTCGGGGGTTAGAGGAGGTGGTAGTTAAGCCAGTCCTGTTCTTCCCTACACAAAAAAATGGTCAATGAAAATTTGCAAAGTTAGCAATTCTACTGCAAGAACAGTTGCCAAATAGCTACATTTACTGTGTAGTATATATTTGCATGCATAATATCTATTGATACGATACATATATACTAAGAAATACCTGCACTTGAAGGTGACTTTTCCAACATCCCCAGGCTTGGCTCAGCCCCTTGCTGGCCATATGAGTTTTCACAAAGGGTTTTCTGTCTTCAGGCCTTGGTTTCCTCATTTTCAAAATGTTCTAATTGACTTTTCATGTTAGGGACTGTCTATATTTACATCCACTAAAGGAACATTATAAATGCAGCTTTGCAGTCTAATAACATTAAATGATATCATTTGTATTGTGTGGAGTAGGACCTTCAAATACTTCGCTAGCTCCTTTATCCAGATCTGCAACTAAAATTACAAAGACACAAAAACACATCGGTGTAAAACGTTTTTCAAAAGAAATTTACTTACGTTTTAGATTTTGGATTATATTGGTGGAAGCTATCCGGCTTTCTACAAATATTAAAACATAACCAAAACTCATTTGGGGAATATTGTACAATGAAGTTATATTAATGAAGAGCTGATCTTGAATATGCATCTCTTGCAATAGGGATGAAAAGATAAGTTAGGCTACTGTTTCTCTGCTTTTGTTTTTTAAGAAAATGTTGTTGGATGACATCAAGAATTCTTTTTAGATTTATTTCCTTCTCTGTGATTCAAAATAGTTTAAGGCACTTGGTCAAAATTAATACTTTTTAATTATATAATATTTGAGCTATAAAGAGTTTGACTCAACTATCCTGCTCATTCACACAGATTAAAAAAAAACTTTTGGAAACAAGTAAAAAGAAATCTGGAGAATCTGAAAAAGGAGATTTTCTTGACAAGCGGGAAGTGGAGCAAGTATAATCTGAAAGGGATAGACAAATTAATAGGTTGAAAAATAAGGTAATCCATAACATAGAAGAATGTGAAATATCTTCTCTTTATATTCCTCTTGAAGTAGTTAGAACACGTAGCAGGTCATTGGAGAGCTACATCCTTGGGATTTACATCTTCCCCATGACTGCAAAGCAATACTTTCTGTTTAAGTCCTAGTCACATGTTTCTTGCTCCTCTTAGGAACTCAGTAGATAAGTTGGGGAATTTATATTTACATGAATCTTCTAGGCTCCAGTGACTTTCTATCTAGATTTGTATGTTAGAAATTTTTCACCTTCTGCCATTATAAAATTCATGTCCAATAAAATGTATCTAAATATAGTGTGTTAAAAGCACCTATCAAGGATTTTCAAATTGTCACGTGTGAGAAATATCAAGCTTGTTTTGCTCATCAGTGGAAACTGCAAAGACACAAATATTGATTTCACGTATACACAAATTTTCTAAGAATTGGAGTCTTCCCAAAAGGAGATAGACTGTTTGAAGAAAGCAAATGATGGAAAGCCTTTCATGTGCAGTCTTTCCAGGGCTCTTAGAAATTCTGAGCTCCCTCTCATTCTCCGCTTCTCTAATCCTGAAGATAAAAAAATATCCCTGACAAGGAGGACTGAATCATAAAGTATTCGGAAACTATTTGAAAAGAGATTTGAAAATTACCAAAAATAGGTGAAACAAAATTTGATTGCAAGATGATTACCGCTAATATTAAGAAACTTCATAATACAACATAGAATTAAAAGTGAAGGACTTTCTCTATGAAAAAAGGGCTCGAGTTGGTTTAAGGGAAGGAAAGACTCTAGTAGTCTAAAGATTTTCATTTCATTCCTCCAGTAAGTGGGTGAAAACCTTTTTAGTGCACTATGTCCTCTGCATCGCTTTTCTATTTTAGGGAATCAAAGACCTTCCCCCAGCATGAAGAATAAGAAATTGACTCATTCATCTTAAACTCTTTCTTTTCTTCTTCTTCTTTTTCTAATTTTCTTTGTTTACAGTGTTGTACAGTCATATCCATATAACTTAGATTTTTTTTTTCCTCTTCCCTCCTGCTCCTTTCCCCATGGGTTCATCAAGCAATAGATTGCTACATTCCTTGACTTTGTGTCTTGTGTGTCTAACTTATTCCCCTGATCTAAGATTCTGTTTCTTAGCCACGTGGTTTTCATAGTTATTGCTTTATTATATAATTTGAGATCTGGCAGAGATAGGCCACCTTCCCGAGCATTTCTTTTCATTACCTCCCTTGATATTCTGGACCATTTGTGCTTCCAAATGAATTTGGATATTATTTATTCTATTTCTAGAAGCTATTTATCTTGTGTTTGGTATGCCACTTAATAAGGAAATTAATTTAGGTTGAATTGTCATTTTTTAAATATTTTATCTGATTTAAACTTGATCTGATTATTTGGTGTCATGGGCAGAAGGGAGGAAAATCAAGGAGGGAGAAAAGTTTGGAACATAAAATTTTACAATAGTGAATTGCCAGGCCTAGAGGCCTGTGTGGGCTACCCGAGTCTTCTTACCTCACCTCCGAGGTCTTCGGTTGGCCAAAACTGGATGCTCATATGAGACAAAGGACGTTCCAGAGTCGAACAAGGGTTGAGCTTTATTTCAGGGTCTAGTTACAAGTGCAGGGGAGTCTTCCTTAGGAGGAAGAGCGGGAGATTTCCTAAGGAGGCTAGGATCTTAAGGGATTGGAAGTAGAAGTACAAGCGGGGAGAGAGGGGGAGGGGAGAGAGGAAAGAAGAAAAGCGGAACCTACTGTCCTCTTGGCTCCTCACGTGCTAAGAGAGCTTTCAGGCTTCCTCAATCCTACTTAACCTTCAGCCGCACAGTTTGCATCTGAATACCGTGCTGTTAGGTAACTAGGTGTGCCCAGATCCGGGACAATCTCGAGGGCGGGGAGATCTCTCTCCCATCACGTTTCTCACGGGAAGAGGCGGAATTACTCGAGATACTTCGGTTCACCTCGATTCCCTGCCGTTCCCTGGGGGGGTCTCGTGAGAGCTCTAAGATTTAGAAGTCCCACTTTTACCCACCCGAGACCGTCCACAGGGATTTGAACTTCCAATCCCAACCGTGAATGTTGAGAACTATACATGTAATTGAAAAGAATACTACTAAGAGTATTAATGAAAACATTAGAAGACTATTTGAATGTGAGTTACTAGTTTTATTAAAAAAGAGAATGAAATACCAGAGAATTAATAATTAAACAACTAAAATGTGACTACATTTTGTTCATTTGTACATTTGTTCAACATCAAATCATCTTAACCACATATGTAGAAATATGCCACTTGCATTTTGTTGAGTATTCTTTTGCTGTGGTCAATCAAATATTAGAATCATAAAGCTTGAGGTATAAGAGATTTCAGAGGACATCTCAACCAACGCCATTATTTGAGATATGAGAAAAATGCAGGTGAGGAATGTCAACTGACTATCCACATTCATACTAGAAATATGAGGCGTGGGATTTGAATCCAAATGATCTGACTTCAATCTGTGTTTTTTTTCCCCATTAAAGAGTGCCTGCTTCTCTTAATTTAAAGCATTAAGTATAATAGAATATTTTCCAACTCCTGGACATGTAGGCCTCGGTCTTCAGCCTTTCTCTGAACAGAATGTGTTATCAGTGGTCATGTGGCTCTCAGATTCAGAGTAGAAGCCGAATGCTCAGGTTTTTTAGCAGCTTTTCCATTTTTCATAGACTGATTTTCCATGTGTGTAAAGAATATTTTCAAAGAATTGTCAGAAAGAAAACAAAAGAATGCACCTTTCCTCCTTACGTAATACAGAAAGCTTTCAATGGTCCTGGAAAGCTTTGGTAACAGGATAGGGACGCTGGGGAAGGGATTTTACATCTTCTGAAAAATTGATCAAAAAATCATTCTTTAGACAGGGTGGGAAGGTACATATATGGGAAGAGATTGTAAAGTCAAACGACTTATTTAAAAACATCTAGGTCAGCCTAATGTCTGCTTTATTATCAATTGTTATATGTCCCTTTAGCTTGCGTAGATTGTTATTTCAAATAGGTTAGATATATTTTCAATTTTTCTGTAGTGGAGGATAGTGGCATTTATGATCTAACGATTAACAAATTATGAGATAAAATTTTGCATGTCCTTAAGGAGACAAGTGATAGGAGTGTTTAAAATGATAAAATGAACAATTAAAGGGCATTTGTTTGTCATGCTGTAGACTCGTATTTCTGTGATATAAAATCGTTATGAGGAATAGGGACAATATCTGTAAGGGTAAGAAGTGTACGGAGAAGTGTAACACAACTGAAAGCACAGGAAGGAGGCAGTTTATGAAGTTATTGAAAAATCAAGTAGAGGATTTTGTATTTGATCTCAGAGCTAAAAACGAGCCAGTGGAATTTATTGTGTAGAGAAATGAAATGATTAGTATATTTAGGAGTTAGGAAGACCACTTTGTCTGCAGAATAGGATATGGACTTGAAACAGGTAGTGACTGGAGGCCAGCAGATCCATTAAGAAGGTTCCTGAATAGTCCAAGAGCCAGTTAATGAGGGTCTGTATGACAATGATGGGATATATACAAGAGATGATGTTTAAGGTAGAAACAAGACTCGGTAAGAGATCTGATATGTGGTATGAATGCAAAGAAACAGTCCAAGTGATGCCAAGGTTATAAGCCTCAGTGACTGGAAAACTTTACCTAGTGTAAGACAGTTCCTACAATAAGGTCCAAAAAAGAAAAGAAACTCCCTCAATCAGTAAAAGTTTCTCCTCCTTGACGAAGGTAATATAAGTTTGAATGCAAGATCCTTTTAAGGTTATTAGTACAACGAACTCATAGATAGTACAAAAAAATTCATGACAAATGCTTGAGAAATTTGAATGAATCCCTTCGTGACGTCAGAAAGGGGAAAAATAACTCTGCTGCAGGATAGATCTTTTATGTCCAAGGAATTTCAAAGTGTTTTTTTAAGTAACGCATTAGCTTTTTAAGAAAAACAGATATTGCACTTTGGATATGAAGAATTACTTTAGAACTGTTGAAATTTTTATTACAACTCAAAGGTTCTTAATCTGTATTGTAAGAGTCTATGTTAATGTTCAAAAGGCTAACAATGTGCTATATTTCAAAAGGCATTGGTTATGAAGGTCGAAATGGAATCTTCAGAGCTAATCAAGTATAAGTCATTTACAAAGACATCCAGAGAGACGAAGTGACTAAAGTTACATAGCTGGTCAAAGTTCCCATTTCCTATGCAATCATTTTTCTCTTACACCTATACCTCTTGCTCATCAAAATGTTTAAGATGTGTCATCCTATTATGATTAATCATAGAGAACAACAAAAATAAAGAAATGAGATAGGAGTTTTAGTAATTCCTGAATTTTTTACAGTAAATCGCAGATTCTTCAATGTAACAACTTCTGAATTCCTAACATTCCTATTGATCTGAACCTCCTCTCCCACAGCTACTCTTTCCCCTCCACCCTTACCCTTGTTGTAAGCTTAAGGAGAAAAACGGTTAGGAGCTTTTTTTTTTCCACTGCAGCAGCGATGAAAGGAGTGGTATCAGATATTGCAGTCTGCCGATATGAGGAGACAGACTTCTCTTTTCATTTTCTGTTTTTCCCCATACTTCCCATCACTAGTTCCATTATGGGTACAAAATTAGAAAGTTCATTTGATTTGGGCATTGATCGTCTAGTAGTCTCAGTGAGTGGATCAAACATTGCTCAGAAAAGAGTTACAAGACACTAGTGTACATATATTCTGTTAGACTGTATTGCATTGCATTGCAATATATTATAGTTATTTTTATATTTTGTTATGTTACATCACGTTACATCACATCACATCAAATGACATCACATTACATCATCACATGATATATTATGTCATATTTTATGATATCTTTTTATTATATCATATATTATACTTGTATTATGCCATGTTATATGGTATCACATTAAATCATATGGTACTTATAATATCTCATTAACTTATTATATTTACTATCTCCTCCCATTTATTCAGCACCTCAAAATGCTATTATTTACAAAGTTCACTCCTCAGAACAACTCAGTTAGATAATATATAGAAGTGGATGTAGTAGACAATAAGGAAATATGCAGGAGAGAGTGAGGAAATATGAAAATTCTACTCTGAAGAATTTAACAAGATTCACCACTGTCGCACGGGCTAACGACAGTGATAAACTGGAAAAGGGGAAATGTAACACAAACTACGTGCGAAAATATACCTAAGAATCAAGAACTCAAAGTGACCACTCAAAAGTCTAACACCTATATAACATGAATATTTTCCTTAGTCGAGTAGGGAGACAACAAATATAGTGAACATTCATATACTCACTCACTCACACACACACACACACACACACACACACACTCAGAGACATACACACACATGGAGACATTTATCTTATAATAAAGGAAATCATGGGTTACTGTCATAATAATTACTTAATAATGAATTATCTTTATGTGGTTTAATCATGTTCTTGGTAGAGGCTAATCTTGGTAGAGAAAAGCAGTAGAATTATCTTTGAAGAAAAAAAGGGGATATAGCATGGAATTACATCAGCTGCAACACCAGAAATATAAACATTCAATGTCAAGTATTTTGAAATGGTCAAAAGGAAAGATATAGACCCTCATCTATTTCTTTTTTAAATTCATTTCTTCAATATAATTTGCTTTCTTCCATCACCAGAATTTTCCCTAGTGTCCTTTCCTGTACCTCCAGAGCCATCTCACATAAAAAATAATATTTTCAAAGTAAACTATAACAAAGAGAACAAGGAAAAGTTCAATTTAACAAATAAATCTGGAAACATAACCAATATTCCACACTGATGAACTTCCCACCAGTGTAAATGAGTGAGGTGGGAGTGCCATTTTAACTCTTCCTTGGGAACAGGCTTATTTGTCATTCTACCACATTCACTTTTGATTGTTTTGTGCTTGTGGTTTCATTTACATTACCATAGTCCGAGTATATATTGTTTTCCTGGCTCTGATTTCTTCACTCTGAGTCAGATCATGCAAATGTCTCCATGATTCTTTGTTTTCATGATATTTGCAGTTTATTATAGCACAGATAAATATCTGACCACATTCATGTACCATAATCTGTTTAATTATTCTCCAATTCTTTGGCATCTACTTTCTTTTCGATTCTTTTCTATGACAAAAATTAGTGCGATAAATATTGTTTTGTGGATGAGGACTTGATTCTTGTCAAAGATCCTAATAGTGCAATCTCTGGCTCAGAAAGTATGAATGTCATACCCTCTTTATTTGCACAACTCCAAACTGCTTTCCAAAATGATTGAACTACTTTGCTGCTCTACCGGCACTATGCCTCTGTGCTTACCTTCTTACAATCCCATACCTTGCTTTCTAAGAGTAGCTTGATGCTTTATGAAGGCAAAATTCTTACCACAAGGAGAATGTCCGGAAACATCATTTTCTTATCAGTCAGAGATGGCCAGGGAAGGGAAGGGCAACATAGAGTTAGACTACAAGCCCAATTGTAAGAGTTCGTAGAAAGTTAACCAATCAACAAGAGTTTCATAAGCATTTACTATATGCTAGTCACTGTGCTTAGGGCCAAAGAACATAAGATGACAAACAACATAAACTCACAAAACAGTGAGAATGAAAAGCAGTAGGGGAAAACGTTAGTGTGGAGTTCTTAGGGTTCTAAGTCGATTCATAAGTTACAGTGGATGAACAATATAGAGACGTGAAATGGAGCAGGTCTGAACATTTTTTCTGATTAGTGGTGATAACGGAACTACAACATTTGAATTCTACCTCCTCTATGCCCAGTTCAGAATGTGAGGAAATGGCAACAGCAGCTGAACAGATAAAACTAGGAAGAACACTTGGATCTAACCAACATATCCAGAAGAATTGCATAACGATAAAATTTACAATTAATTAAATGAATACAACAAAATTTTGATGGAACTGAGGAATATGTTTTCAAGATATCTGAAAGGAGGAAAGAGTTCAGAAGGAGTGAGAGGCTCCTTTCCTTTTTAAAATGTGACTCAAAAATACAGCAGCAATTAAGCCTCACACACAGTCCTCATCATGATAAACCATAGGAATGGACTGTGCTTGCATACAAGGTATCCTGGATGGATGCATCATAAGGGAAGAAAAGGTTTTCAGAGGTTGTTATCAAGCAGACCATACCTTCTTAAATGGACGTGTTTGGATATCTTTGTTAATTTTTAAAAGTCCTTGACTCAGTAAAAACGTTTAATCTTCTCCTGAAACATGATATCTCCAATCCTATGCTAAAATCATACAAAATTCTGTAACACAGGCAACCAGTCGTTTAACAGAGGACAAAACACAGACATATTTGCTTCCTTTATTTATCTTTTTCTTGCAGGATGTCCTTTGAAGATTGAAAATGAAAGGATCCCAATCTATTCAATGAAATTCAACAAACGTCTTTTAAAAAAATATGTAATTTATTTATTTTTCAGTTCTCAACGTATAATTCCACAAGAATTTGAATTAAAAATTTTCTCCCCACCTCTCCCCAGCCACTACTCCAGGACAGCATGCACCCCATCCACCCCTTCCTCCAGTCTCTCCTGCCTTCTAGTACCCACCTTCTTCCTTCCATTCCCCTTCACCTCTATTTTCCTGTAAGGAAAAATAGATTTCTGTAATTCTTTGCCTCTACATCTTCATTTCCACTTGCATGCTAAAGCAATATTTAACATTTAGTATTAAAATTTTGAGTTTCATATTCTCTCCCGCCCTCTCCACCCATCTCGATTGAGATAACAAGCAATTCAATATAGGTCATATATGTCTAACAGTGCAGGGCACTTCCAGATAGTTTGGTTTTAAAAGACTTACCACATTACTCTCTGTCTTATCCTGCCCTCCACTTATTCCATTCTCTCCCTTGACCTATCTTGCCACAATAGTGTTTGCTTCTGATTATCCCTTTCCCAAATTTGCTGTCCCTTATGTTATCTTCCCTCTCCTATGCCCTTTCCCTTTGCCTTCCTGTAGGGGAAAACAGATTTACACATGCAGTTGAGTGTATGTTATTCGCCCGCTCTAGCCATATCCCATGACAGTAAGGCTCACTTATTTCCCTTCATCCCCCACCCCTCGTCTCCTCCGTTGTAAAAGCCTTTCCTTCTATCTTTCATATGAGATGATTTCCTACATTCCACCTCTCCCCTGCTCTTACTCATAATACATACCCTTCAATAGTAAGTTTCATCTTTTTAGGTATTCTCGCTTCATATTCAGGTCATCCTGTTTCCTCTGTCTATATTGTTTGTGTGTATACATATATACACGTATGTATACAAATATATACGTATATATATATACATATATATATATATATATATGTATATATATATACACAGACACATATATACTGAGACACACATAGGCATATATAATATACATATTTACATACCCATATATATCTGCATCTACTCACAGACATATGGAATTATATACATAATACATATATGTATATGTATGTATATATACACACACATACATATACATATACTACCTCTAACTGCCCTAATAATGTAAAAGGTCTCAGGAATTGTAAATAACAACTTTCCACGTAGGAATGTAAGCAACTCAGATTTAATGTGCTCTTTAAGACTTGGCTTTCTTGTTTATTTTTTCATATTTCTCTTGATTCTTGTATTTGAGAGTCAAATTTTCGATTCACCTCTGATCTTTTCTTTTTTACAAATTCTTATTTCTGAGCATTCATTTCCACAAGATTTTGAGTTCCACATTCTCTCCCCGTCTCTCCCCTCCCCCATCCCAAAACACCCTGCATTCTGATTGCCCCTTCCCTCATTCTGCCTTCCCTTCTATTACACCCCTACCTTCCCTTGTTCCCATCTTGTTTGTTTTATGATGGGACAAGATAGATTTCTATACCCCATTACCTCTATTTCTTATACCCCAGTTGGGTGCAAAGCAATTCTGAACATTCTTTCCTCAAACGTTGAATTTCAGCTTCTCTCCTTTCCTACTTCCCCACTCATACCTATTCAGAAGTCAAGCATTTCAATATAGGCTCTATTAGCAGGGTTTTGCCAAAGACTTCTATGATAATCGTGTTGTGAAAAACTAACTATATTTCCCTCCATCCTATCCTGCCCCGTATTTATTCCTGTTTTCTCTTTAGATTTTTGTCCCTCCCCTAATGTGTTTACCTCCAATTACTCCCTCATCCCATTTGCCTTCCCACACCCCAGGTATCCCTTGCTCCCCTATTTTCCTGTAGTGTAAGATAGATATTTATAGGAAATTGAGTGTGCATGTTATTCCCTCCTTAAGCCAAATGTGATGAGAGTAAGCTTCACTTTTTCCCTCCCACCTCACCCCTTTTGCAGTCCATTGAGAAAGCTTTTTCTTTCCTCTTTAATAGGAGATCATTTGTCCCCTTTCATTTGTCCCTTTCGCCTCCCAATATATTCCTCTCACCTCTTAGTTTTAATTTTTACTTATCATTACTTCCTGTTCAACATACCCTCAGCCCTCTCTCTCTCTCTCTCTCTCTCTCTCTCTCTCTCTCTCTCTCTCTCTCTCTCTCTCTCTCTCTCTCCCTCCCTCTCCCTCTCCCTCTCTCCGTATCTGCACGTGTGAGTGTGTGTACTTCCATCAACTAGCCAAATACTGAGAAAAGTTTCAAGAGTTAGGAATATTATCTTTCTATATAGGAATGTCAACATTTCAACTCTAGTAAGTCCCTTATGGTTCCTCTTTCATGTTTACCTTTTCATGCTTCTTCGATTCTTGTCTTTGAAAGTCCAATTTTCTATTCAACTCTGGGGTTTTCATCGTGAATGCTTGAAAGTTTTCTATTTCATTGAATGACCGCTTTTCCCCCTGAAGTGTTCTACTCAATATTGCTGGGTAGGTGATTCTTGGTTTTAATCCCAGGTCCTTTGACCTCTGCAATATCATATTGCAACTCCCCAGTCCCGTAATGTAGAAACTGTTAGATGTTCTGCTTTCCTGATTGTATTTGCACCATACTGGAATTTTTTCTTTCTGGCTGGGTGCTGTATTTTCTCCTTGACCTAGGAGTTCTGGAATTTGGCTGCAATATTCCTAAGAGCTTTTCTTTTTGCATCTCTTTCAGGAGGTGAAATTTTTACCTTCTGCTTCGAGAATATTGGGGCAGTTTTCTGAGATAATTCCATGAGAGATGGTGTCTAGGGTCTTTTTTGGGATCACGACTTTCACGTAGTCCCATGATTTTTAAATTGTCTCTCCTGGATCTATTTTCCAGGTCAGTTGTTTTTCCAAAGAGATATTTCACATTGTCTTCTATTTTTTCATTCTTTGGGGTTTTTTATTGATTATTTTATTTGCTTTCAGTGTTGTCCAATCACTTCCCATTATCTTAGATTTTTTTCAGCATCCTCGTCCTCATTGTCTCCTCTCTCCGTACTCCATCGCAAAGACAGCAAGCGGTATTAAAGAGCCTATACAATACATTCCTACTGAATGCAATTTCACCTCCGTCGTGTTGTATAGAAGACTTAAAATGAGTGGGAAAAACCATAAAACCAAACCAAAGGTAACACACAAAAAATGGTTTGCTTCGTGCTGTGATGTATCCCACAGTTCTTTCTTTGGACGTGAAAGGCATTTTGCCTCCAAAGTCCATTGGGAATTGTTGAAGTCCTTGCATTGCTTTGCAGGACGAAGTCTACCAGAAAAATTCCTCACACACTGTGGTTGTACACACGCACTGTGTACAAAGTTCTCCTGGTTCTCCTCCTTTCACTCAGCACCAGTACCTGTAAGACTTTCCTGGCCTCTCTGAAGTCTTCCTGTTCATCATTTCTTATAGCAGAAGAGCATTCCCTTACATTCATATATCACATCTTGGTCAGCCATTCCCCAAATGATGGGCATGCCCTTGATTTCCAGTGTTTGCACATCATAAATAGAGCTGCTTTAAATATTTTTATACGTGGGAGACCCTTTCCTATATTGCTGTATCAAAGGGTATGAACATTTTTGTAGCCCTTTGGGCATCGTTCTAAATGGCTCTCTAGGATGACTGGATCAGATCACAGGTCCACCAACAATGAATTAATGTTCCAACTCTCCTACATCGTTTCCCACAATTATCATCTTCGTGTTGTCTCATGTGAGCTTATCTTATAAGTGTGATATGGCACCTCCAAGTTTTTTATTATTTGCATCGCTCTAATCAGTATTGATTTACAGAACTGGTTCATGTGACTACAAGTAGCTTTAATTTCTTACTCTAAAATGTGCCTATCCCTATCCTTTGACCACATACCAGGTGGGAAATGACTTGTATTCTTGTCCACTTGACTCAGTTCTCTCTATATAGTAGAAACTAGACCTTTTACACAGACCCCAGTGGCAAAACTTCTTTCCCAGTTTCCTGTTTTCCTCCTAATCTAGGTTGAATTGGATTTGATTCTGCAAAAACTTTTCAAGCTAATATAATCGAATTTATCCGTTGTGCACTTCATAATGTTCTCTCTCTCTTCAGTCAAAAATTTCTCCATTCTCCATAAAATGGACAAATACAGTATTACTTGCTCCTCTAATTTGTGTATAGTATCAATCTTTATACCGAGATCATTTGGACTTTATTCTTGTGTAGGTATCAGGCTTTGATCTCTGTCCAGTTTCTGCCACACTGCTATCTAGTTTCGCCAGGAATTTTTGTCGAACAGTGGGTTCTTTTCCCAGAAGCTGGAATCTTCAGCTTTCTCGAACAATAAATTGGGACATTCATTGTCTATTGTGTCTTGTGTACCTATATTTTTCCCCTGGTCGGGTCTACTCCTCTGTGTCTTAGCCAGTAGCAAATGGCTTTGATGAATGCTGCTTTGTAATACAATTTGAGATCTGGAAGTACTACCCCCACTCCACTCGCATTTTTTAAATTAGGTCATTTGATTTTCTGGACTTTTGTTCTTCCAGATGAATTGTGATTCTTTCTCTATCTTTTGTAGGTCTCTAAAATAGTTATCTGGTAGTTTGATAGGTATTGCACTAAAGAAATAATGTAATTTCAGTTGAATTATCATTTTATTATATTGACTCAGCCTACCCATGAGCAACGGGTGCTTTAATACCTACTGAGATCGGCCTTTACTTGTGTAAAAAGTGTTTTGTCAATGTGTTCATATAGCCCCTGGTTTTCTTCTGACAGGTAGAATCCCAGATATATTACAGTGAATACTGTAGCTTTCAGTGGGAGAAGGTAGAGAAGTAGGAACTCAAAGTTTGAGGAACATATTTTGTAGAATTGTTTTTGCATACAACTGGGAAAAAGGAAATAAAGGGAAGATAATGGAGTACAGAAATTTATTTTGCCCTACAAGACAAGGGAGAGGACGGGGACAAGGGAATGTAGGGGTATGATAGAAGGGAGGGTATATTGGGTGAAGGGGTAGTGAGGATGTTCATTGTTTTGGGGTGGGGTTGGGGAGACATGGGGAGTAAATTTGGAACTCAAAATTTTGTGGAAATAAATGTTGAAAACTAAAAATAAATAAACACTTGAAATCAACGAATGAATCAATGAATGAATAAAAGCTGTAGCTTACCTGGCCCTGAGGTGGCTGTTGTGAGAAAGCAGAGGCTAGATGAAATCATTCAAGATTTCCCAGCAGTTACCAGAGAGCTAGCTGCCTTAAGTGTGTGGGAGGAGTGGTCTGGCCACAGAAGATCTCCTCTGTTGAACTAGAGCATAGGAACACTCGGTGGTTGGTGAACGTGTCTGCACTACTGTCTTCCCTAGTCCCCTAGGATGCTGAGGCATGTATAGATTCCTGGTGTTGGTTTGTGGACTCCAACGCACTGGGGTTTCACATTTCTTCCTTGTTCGCTGAAGTTCTTGATAATTTCTTAGAAGATATTGTCCAGGTCCTTTTTTGCACCATGGCTTTCTGTTAGACCAAGAATTCTTGCATTTTCTCTCCTGCATATATTTTCCAGGTTAGTTCCAGAACACCTACAATACTGGTCCCCTTCAGCCTTAGCAAGGTGGACCTCCCAGCCCTTTGAGATATTCTGAACCTCACAGGCTAAGAGACTGTTTTCCACTTTGGCTGATCCCACTGTTCCAGGATTTGTCCTGGGGAATTATTTTAAGGGTTTTTCAAAGATCAACAATGGGAAGGGCAGAGCATTGAACAATCACTCCTCCATCTTGGCTCCCAGAAGTTCAAGTAGATAACTTACAGACTTTGGATCTGTGGGCTGAGAGTCACAGGAGTGACTGCTGCTGTTACCAAGGGTCCTGTACATCTCTCTCCCTCACTTACACAGGACTCCTTTCCTGGGCTGATATGTTGGAGAATTCGCATACCTTCTTCAGTTTCAGTCCAGCCAGGTGCTCCACTATGGTGTGTTCTGTGCTGATGCAGCATGTGCACTCCACGCTCCCCCAGCCCCATGTTAGAGATTCTTCCCATCGAAATTCCAGACCGTCCTGGGTTGGAAATCTGCCACACTCCATCTCACAGTGGATTCTGCCACTCTCGGATTGATTCAGGGTAATTGTAACAGGGCAGCAGAGTCAAGATAGTAGAGTGAAAAGAACGACTCACCTAAGCTCTTGGCAAAACTCCTTCGGATACCTCTGAAGGCAGAATCTGACCAAATTTTGGAGGTGTGCGATCCAGTGAGAGACAGACTGTGGCGGATTCAGAGCCCAGGACAGACTGGAAGGTCCATGGGAAGGATCGGTTCTGTGAGGGTCAACCCACAGCGCACAGTGCAGTGTATCCAGCACAGTGGAGTGGAGGGGCCCCGGGAAACCTCATAGCAGTAGGCAGAACGGGCTGAGCTGCAACCATGTTTGAGAGGCCATCAAAGCCAAGCCAGTGAGACCTACTCAGTGCCAGATATCAGCAAAGCAGCTCCTGAGACTATCAGCCCTCAGATCAAACAAGGTGAACCTACTTGAACTCCTGGGAGCCAGGATGGCAGAGTGATCAGTAAGTGCTTTCTCCTCCTACCCTGATGACTGTGAAAGAACCATAAAATATTTCCCCATAAAAATCCTGAGTCAGCAGGAACAGCAAAGGGGGCAAATAGTCTCCCAACAGCTGAGGCTAGGAATATAGGTAAAGAGAATTTCTCCTACTGTGGCAGAGGCAAACCAGATGGTCAGAGGACCCAGGGCAGAGAAAAGTCGCACTGGGACCCAGCCGAGCCTCAGCACCGTGAGAGGGGCTCCAGAAGGGGTGGGAACTCAGACTAGCATCTAGGAGTGTCTTAGCACTTCAGGAGAAAACGGGAAGACAATAAGGCAGCTGTGATCACCATCCCCTGAGCTTACTTTTGCCTCAGTGCAACTGAGGAGATCTCCTGTGACTAGACCACTCCTCCCCACACTTAAGGAGCTAACCTCAGGGCTGATATGGGATACACAAAGCAAAAATTTGCTCTTAGCTTTTTCACAAGTCAGCTCAACACCACGTTGCGCAGCTTCTAACTGAAAGCATTAGAAGCCACAACACACAATCAATATCATGAACAAGAAAAAGCAGAAGGGCAAAAACCATAGAATCTTTCTATGGGAATAAGGACCAAAACAGAAATATCAAAGAGGTCAGTACTGGGGCTGTACTTCCTTCAGAAATTTCAGAATGGTCTCGAAACAGCTCGCATGCACAAACAACTCTCCTGGAACACCTGAAGAAAGAAATAGAAGAAAAACTTACCAATGATTTTAAAATGATAAAAAAAGAATTCACTGATGAGAACATCTCCTTGAAAAGGAAAATCGAACAAATGGAAAAGGAATACAAAATTAACTGGAGAAAATAACTCTCTAAAAGGAAAACTTAGTCAAATGGAAAAGGAAGAACAAAACCAAACTGTGAAAATTGGGCAAATGGAAAAGGAAGTACAAAAATTAACTGGAAAAAAACACTTCTTCAAAGGAAAAATTGGGCAGATGGAAAAGGAGATGCCAAAGTAAACTGAAGAAAACAATTCCATAAACATTACAATTGGGCCACTAGAAACCAATTAATCAAGGAGACAGCAAGAAGCAGTCAAACAAAATCTAAAGAATGAAAAGATAGAAGAAAATGTAAAATATCTACCCAGAAAAACAACTGACCTGGAAAATAGATCCAGGAGAGACAATTTAAGAATTCTTGGCCTGCCAGTGAGCCATGATGAAAAAAAGAGTCTGGACAGTATCTTCCAAGAAATCATCAAGGAAAACTGCCCAGAAGTGCTAGATCCAGAGGGCAAAATAGTCATCGAAAGAATCCACCGTTCCCCTCCCGAAAGGGATCCCAAACTCAAAACCCCAAGAAATATCGTGGCCATATTCCACAACTATCAAGCGAAGGAGAAAATACTACAGGCAGCCAGAAAGAAACAATTCAAATATGAAGGAGCTACAGTCGGGATCACACAGGACCCTGCAGCTTCTATATTAAAAGATCGAAGGAATTGAAACCCAATATTCCCTGAAGCAAAGAAGCAGGGATTACAACCAAGGATCAACTACCCAGCGCACTTCAGCATAACATTTTAGGCAAAGAGACCACCATTCAACGAAGTGAAGGATTTCCAGACCTTCCTGACAAAAACACCCGAAAGTAATAGACAATGTGATTTTCAAATGCAGGTCTCAAGAGAAGCATAAAAAGGTAAACGGGGGGGGGGGGGGGGGAGAGAAGACTTGTTACTCAATTTGGGCAAACTGCTTACCTCCATATGAGGAAAGATGATATGTGTTAATCTTGAGAATTGTGCATCTATTATGAAATATCAAAGGGATATATGCAGAGGGAACGGGCATAAAGTAAATGATGTCATGTTAAAAATATGATTGCAGTATGCCCAAAGGATTCTAAGAGGAGATGTGAAAAGGAGGAAGCAGAAAATGGTAAATTGCATCACAGGAAGAAGTACAAAAGTATAGTAGAGGGAAAGAGGGGAGGGTGATGAGCATTGTTTGAGAGGTACTCTCATCTGATTTGTTTCAAGCAGGGAACAATAACCTTAATTAGATAATCCTAACTAGTTCCAGAGGCAGTAGGAGGGGAAGGGGGAAGAAAAGGGAGGGAAGATAAAAGGGAGGAAAGAAGCAGTAAGGGTAAAGGAGAGTAAAAGGGAGTGGGGTCAAAAGAAGGAAGGGAAGGCTGCAGGAGGAGGTGGTGAAAAGTCAAGTTTATTCAGATTCTCCTTTTGGAGATATCTGAAGGAATTTCTGGTACAGCATAGGGGAGTACACGCTCTCCCTCTCCCATCTTGCAAAACAGCCCCCTCAGATTCTAATAAAAAGCAGCAATCATCCAAACCACTTGGTACTGGCTAAGACATAGTTGGTTGGGCATAGGTTAGGTACACAAGAGACATTAATCAATGCTTATAGGATCCTATTGTTTGAGAAACCCAAGGATTCCAGCTTCTGGGATACAAACTCACTGTCTGCCAAACCTGCTGGGAAAACTGGAAAATAGCATGGCAGAAACTGGGCATAGACCAATGCCTGACAGCATATGCTCGAAAAAGAAGTCCAAATGGTTCACAATCAAGCTATAAAGGCTGATAATATATAAAAATATCAGGGAGCAAGGAAGAGATTATTTCTCAGTTGAAGGAGAATGGAGACATTTATGACCAAATAAAAGATAGAGAATATTATGAAATGCAAAATGCATAATATTGATTACACTACATTTAGAAAAGTTTGCACAAACATAGCCAATGCACCCAAATTAGGAGGGAAGCAAAAAACTGGGATTTTTATGAATATTGGCTGGAGAAAGGCCTCATTTCTAAAATATATAGAAAACTCATTCAAGTTGAGAAGAATACAAGGCCTTCCCCAACTGATAAACAGTCAAACGATATGAACAGGTAATTTTTAGAGGAAGTAATTAACGTTACGTATGGTGACAGGAAAAATGTCCTAAATCATTCTTGGTTAGAGACATGAGAATCAACACAACACGAAGTTAACTCTCAGTTGATGCACTAAGATGTTAGCAATCAACAGCAGGAACTCATTTATGTTGGACCAGTGTTCTCCAGTACACAAAATGGAAGGAAAAATACATCTGAAAGTAAGCTTGTCTTCTTTTTTAATTAAAAAATGACAACTAGTTTAGCAATTGTATCTGAATAAGATGTAAACCTGTCTTCTCTATTATTTCTTAAATAGAAATTACATTATAACGTTCAATGATAGGTAATTAAAGTGTTCTAGCCAATTTAGTGGTCTCTAGAATTCCTGCAACAACTAACAATTTGAGGGACACTGTTAAAAATATAGTGAAATAAACTTTTTTAATAAAGGATTGTACAAACATATTTTCATACATATACACATGGTGCATATTAAAACATGACACAACATATTTTCGAAGTCAGGATTTGTTCACTTTTGTATATTTAATGGAAAAGCAGTAAACATTGTTAAACATAGTTCATTTGATACATAAACATTATTTCTTCCTCTAAGCGTATTTCCGGATGCTGATTCATCTTTGGCATTCTCAAGGATTTTTTAGTCTGTTGTCTACTGGAGAAGTCCGTCAAGGTTTGTAATCAAAGTTTATCAGTAGCTGCTGGGAAAGCAAAGAAGGAAAATCAATTGACCTTATATATATGTACGTCTATATGTGTGTATGTATACACATACCACATATATGTATGTGTGCAATTCTTTACTTTTACTTGGGACAAAGGATTCATTATAGGAAGGAATTCTGTGTGTGAGAAGCATGAAAATTGTCACTGGTCCAACTGAGCCTAAGAGTGTCCTGAGCCCTTTGAAGTGAAGGAAGTTGGTCATGGTGTCATAAGCAGCATGTGTCTTATCATAGGGATGAGTTGAACTCAAGCTCTTGGGGAAGTCATCTACCATACAAGGTGTTTTAAAGTTCAAACACAAGGCTTTCAATGTTTCAAGTGCTATAATAAAGTTCATCTTTTTATTACACTTAAGATATGTGTTGATTTGATTTCAGCCAATTGTTGCTATGATCTTCCTTTTAAATTTTTGCTGTAGAAATCACTATATACATAACAATCAGGATGATGTTCATAAAAACCTCTTTACTTATGCTCATATTGAACTATGCTTCCTACTTAAGAATGCTGATGTTTGCTTTTGAGTTCACCACACAATCAATCATGCCAATAATTTGATTTGCCTATTTCAAGAAAATAAGAACCACAATAGCAGTTAGCGGCAACTTCTTTGTATCTTTTGGTTAAACTAATAACCAGGGCGTCAATAAAAATTTTGGTTTGATTTTCAGTACTGTTGGTCATGGGAAAAAGAGTGTCAATTGAGGTACTAACAATCATATTGATATTTGTAAACGGTTTTTCAATCCTGGCATTCTTAGTACCGTTTGTCCCCTCTCTCTTCACCCTCATGAAATCATCGTAGAATCACAGGATTAAACAGAATAATAGAATCTCAGGACTGAATATGACTTCAATAGCTTTCTAATCCAGACAGTCCTTGATCCTCTATCATCCTGAGGGCATTCGCCCAATGTGACTCATTTCTCATTTGAAGATCAGAAGGTGCTACCGAGAACTCAGCACTATTCTTTCTTCTGTTTCATGGGATATGGTGGCCAAAGATTCATTACTTACTGACCAGGCTTCGGCATCTGAGTCTCTCTGTAATTGACCAGGCTTCTCTTCTGGAAACAGACACAAGAGGGCTTGTGCCACCTTTCTAGCTTATTGGAAAGAAGCTGCTAAATCTTGCACTTCACCTGCAAAGAAGAATCCCTGGATGCTTCAACGTGATGAAGAAGAGGGATGTGGAAATGAAACAGCACCTCTGTGGAAGTTTTTCACCATATTTAAAAATCAGGTATAGTATCTAATTATAACATTTTATTTGTGACCAGTTAGGACATACCTTCATTGAATTCCCTAGTTATATTTTCTTCCAACTCCTGTCACATCTGAAATCAAATGAAAAGACAAGTCAGAACAGTGAGGTAAATGAGGAAAGGGGAAGTCAAGATAATACACAGAACTCAAAAAATCTTATAAATAATGCAGACATCCAAAGAAATGACTAATAAAATTAAGACCTCAGTATATTTGATTTTAGACATTCAACAGAAAAGCTATTGATGTAATAAATTAATATTATTATGAACACAATCATGAATTTCTCACGATTAAATACAAAGAGACATGTGAACATTTTTAGCACAGTAGTCATGTCTCAGGTTGGGAATACAATTTTCGTCTGTGTTAAGCAAATTGTGCCCTCTTTATTTCCATTGGATCAATATAACATTTTTCGTTAAAAAGAAAATCAATTTCATATTCTATGCTTAAAATACTTAATTTCAAACATTAAAATTGTCTTCATTAAGTTTCAGTATAAACAGAAAATGACCCGTAAGTGGTCCTTAACAGAAAAGAAAATTCCTGGAAATGATGAAATACAATACACTATCGCCAAGGAAGGGCAGAGAGTACTAAATGAAAGCCGCTCCTGCATTGTCTGTTACATTCGAATTATTTCTTTATCCAGGCAGACACTGATTTCATTTGAATTTCAAAATACATGCTTTCTCCTTGTGCAGATTTTAGAAACCACGCTAAGATAAATTCTACTTCCATCTTTAACTTGTAAAGAAGGAAGGAAAGATTGTTTCCTCATTCATTACTTCAATTCTTAAAACCACTTCATAGATACAGAAAGAGAAGATGAAATGAGAAATCACTGTTGATAACGATTAAAATGGTATAGTTTCCCTTTCAGGAGACAAATGAAATAGTTTGAATAGTATAGATAGATATGAGGTCAATCTTACAACATACACATACACCATTATTTGGACATTTTGTTTGTATTGAGTGTGACCTGGTGTGGAGTATGCCGACTTCTCATGTACTATAATTTTGTGCCTCCACTCTTAAGGCCACTCTCGTAATTAGTTTTTGCGTTCTGTATTCTGCAAATGTGAAGTTCAAGACGGGTTTGTGGGAATTATTTCGTGTTTACCTAAGTAATGATAATGTTTGTTGCCTACGTAAGGGTCAAGGATGCCCTTCGCGCTGAACGTAAGGTGAATGTAAGGTTAATGGTACATGGGGGAAGAATTCAAGACCTCCCCATCCATTAATGGGCCTCAGACATGTTTTGCTAATTTCTAACGAGGCACAGAGTCACAATAGTCTTGCCCTTCAGCCCTGAAAAGAGTATCTATGCTTAGACGTGAGGGTTTATTTTGGGCCTTAGTATTTGGACTCTTAATAATCACTCTGAAGGCAGGAGTGTCCATACTCTGACTACTTCTTAAAGAGGCCTATTCAATGAATGAGCAAGGAGTCACCCTAAGGGAATACCTGTATAGCCATTGGCCTAAAAGTGCCAAGGTCTCCCATTGCATCTGTGGTCATCTCCAGGCTTCCTGAGGAATATCACTTCACTAGATTCAGATGGCTCTGGGGACGAAGTGATTCTATTGACGTTGCACAGCCCTCCCTCACTCAGAACAAATTCAAGTGTCATCAGTTCTTTGATGGGAAGGTGTTCTTCGGGGATGAAGAACAAACACATGTACGTGTCCATGGAGAAAAATATTTATAGCAGCTCTCTTTGTGGTGGCCCAAAACTGGAAATCAAGGCGATGACCATCAATTGGGGAACAGCTGAATAAACTGTGGTATTTAACTGTAATGGAATGTGAATATACTATAAGAAATGATAAAGAGGAAGACTTTGAGAGACCTGGAAAAACTTGTATGAAATGATGCTGAGTGAAAGGAGCAGAACCATCAGTCCTTTTCACACAGCACCAACTACAGTGTGTGAGAAATGTTTCTAGTAGACGTAGTCCTTCATTGCAATGCAAGGACTTAAAAAATTCAGAATGGTCTCTTAAGGTAAAACGCCTTTCACATGCAGACAAAGAACTACGGAACTGGATCACAGAATGAAGCAGAACATTTTCTTTTGTATTATGTTTTCTTTTGTTTGATGATTTCTCCCATTCGTTTTAATTCTTCTAAGGAACATGAATAAGGTGAAAATGAATTGAGTAGGAATGTATGTGTAGACCCCATATGAAATTGTATGTTTTCTCATGGAGGGCGGGTGCAGATAGGAGGAAGGGGGGGAAGGGACGAGAAAAAAATCTAAGATATATGGAAGTGATTGTAGAACACTGGAAACAAATAAAATAATAATTAAAAAAGAAAAAATGTTATTCCATCTTCTATCTCCAAGATGTTCCAAAGACTTTCTCCCATGCCAGCATATAATCCCACCTTCCCTGGGTCTTCAGAATACCCAGTATCATTTGAAAGCTCAGTTCAAGTGCGTCCAAGTCCTATTTTCATTCCGAGTTCATTTGCCCACCGTGCAAAACAAATGACCTTGTAGGTAGTGTGTATATGCTTCGTACTTGCTTAGATAAAAGCATAAATGGCTTTTAGTCCTTCTCAAAGGCATCCCTCCTTCCACACAGTGGAGATGGGTTGACAATCATAGTTTAAGTCATTTTATGAATATTAACTCAACCGTTGGTAATTTCAGTGTACGATGACTGAGAAATTGCTCTGTTATTGCAAAAAATCCTTAACACACTTAATGAAGTCACCACAATAAGCGAGAAGACAAAATAAAATTCTAGTGAAACTGAAAGATAGCTTAGAAGGATCGATCATTGTTGGTTTCACTACGTGCTCCAAAGCAACAAGATCCATCTTTCCACATAATTGGCCATCACATACAGCAATGATTAGGACAAGTCTTTATAAAAAGACCACCATGAAGATAATTGTTACCTCCATGCCAGTAATGTGTTGAATAGAGCAAAGAAGAGACCTTCTGTGAGAAATAAAGAGGTATTTATTCAAATCATAACTTCTTTTGATGTTTAGTGACTTCAGAACAAAGATGGAAAAAAAAGGGGATTCTAGAAGGTATGCTGAAAAACATAACTCAAGTTTGAGAAATGAAAGAGAACAAAGGCTTTTAAGATGATTTAGAATATTTCTCTGTCTGCATGTCTCTTCTGATGATTTTTTTCCAGAAGAATTTGAAGGTAACTACCCAAAGCAAAAGAAAACCACACACAAAGAAGAAATGAAATTGGTTATTATGAGAGAAGAAAAGATTGATTCCTGGAAATGACATCAGAACCAGCTGACTACAATCTGAATATAGACTAGCTGTTGTTTTTTTAATGGCAAAAATAAACTTCTATTCATAAGGCAATTATATGGTGATATAGATGCCCCAGCATCTATGGTGGTCCAAGCCATGAACAGAGAGCAAGTAAGACCATTGAGTAATATTGAGTACACCCATTTTCATGGATATAGTTGCAGAGAACAGAAGGGTGAAACAAATTGTTGATTAAGGAGCTGCAGAAGTAAGAACACATGTATAGATCTTATACCACACGGTTCAATGAAATAAAATGAAGTGAAGGTGAGCTGATTGGCAAAGGGAAGGAGTGATTATAATTCCTATCTATGTACAAGTAAAACAAAGTGGTCAACTATGGCTTAATAAGGAGACTTTCTCATGCAATATTTTCCTAAAAATTGCAAAACTATCTGTTTTCAAAATGAACGTTTTAATTAAAACTTCACGATGAAGACATGTTTATTAACTTTTATTCATGTTTCATTATATCAAAATCACTCAGAAGATTACTAGACACTGACCCAAAATGCTTAATCATTTGATCTTCCCTGAGTGATTAACACATTCAGTACATATATTTTTAAGGCATTTTAGTAGTGTCTTTAAAAAAAATGAAACATTTGCTGTATTGAATGTTGACTGCATTACATTTATCATGTTGGCTCTGGGAGGTCCTTAGAATTAGGCACGTTTTATAAAGGGAGAGAAAGATGCCATAGATATGCAATATCTTTTAAGTTTCTAAACTTAGTTGAAGAAAATACGCATACATATAGGATATTTACTAATATACTATTTTACTATTAGTACTTTACTAATACTAATAACTAAATTAGGACGTAATTCTGTATATTATATGTGATGACTTTGCAAAAGATTTCTCTACAGTATTGAATAAAAAAGATGTGTTGATATGGGTATGGTTTTTTTTTTATATAGATGTTGAAGACGTTCTAAAAAAAGCAGAAGGATCACAGAAAGACTGTGTTTTAAGTGGTAAGATGCCAGTACCATGGGAAAATAATCAGAGGAGATAAAACCCATCTTTAAGAACTGGTTAAAGAGGAAATAGAATTCATTTTATTTACTTTTTTTTATTTTGTAATGTTTAACAATCACTGCCATACAATTGTGATTTTATCCCCCCCACCTACCACCCACTGCCCCCCTCCCTCCCCACGACTGCATACAATTCTGTATAGATTCTACATATACTTTCCTATTGAGTATATTTTCACTATAGTCATGCTATGTAGTCAGACTAAGATAAATGAAAGAAATCGTATAACAAATCAGAACATGATACACAAACACATACACATACACAAACATGATCTGCTACAATATGTGAGTGACTTCCATATTTCTCTCTCTGAGTGTGGAAGGCATTTTGCCTTGAGATCCTCCATTGGGATTTTTTTTTTTTTTTTGGTAAGAAGTTCTTGTGTTATTACACAAATCTAAGTCTACCAGAAAAAACTCTCACATACTGTGGTTGTTGCTGTGCATAAAGTTCTCCTGGTTCTGCTCCTTTCACTCAGCATCAGGTCATATAAGTCCTTCCAGGCCTCTCTGAAGTCTTCTTGTTCATCATTTCTTATGGCACAATAGTACTCCATTACATTCATATACCATAATTTATTCAGCCATTCCCCAATTGATGGACATCCCCTTGACTTCCATTTTTTGGCAACTACATAGAGTGCAGCTATAAATATTTTTGTACATGTGGAACCCTTTCCCATTTTTATGATCTCTTGGGGATATAGTCCTGGTAGCGATATTGCTGGGTCAAAGGGTATGCACATTTTTGTAGCCCTTTGGGCATAGTTCCAAATTGCTCTCCAGAATGGTTGGATGCGCTCGCAGCTCCACCAACAATGAATTAGTGTTCCAACTTTCCCACATCCTCTCCAGCATTTATCATTTTCTTGGTCTGTCATGTTTGCCAATCTTATAGGTATGATGTGGTACCTCAGAGTTGTTTTGATTTGCACCTCTCTAATCAATAGTGATTTAGAGCATTTTTTCATATGATTATAGATAGCTTTAATTTCTTCCTCTGAAAATTGCCTGTTCATATCCTTTGACCATTTATCAATTGGGGAATGACTTGTATGATTATACATTTGGATCAGTTCTCTATATATTCTAGAAATGAGGCCTTTATCCCCAAGCTTAGCTGTAAAAATTCTTTCCCAATTTACTACATCCCTCCGGATTTTGGTTGCATTGGGTTTGGTTGTGCAAAAACTTCTGAGTTTACTGTAATCAAAGTTATCCATTTTGCATTTCATAATGCATTCTATCTCTCCTTTAGTAAAGAATTCTTCCCTTCTCCATAGATCTGATAAATACACTATTCCTTGCTTCTCCAGTTTATTCATGGTATCAATCTTTATACCTAAATCATGTACCCATTTGGACTTTATTCTTGTGTACGGTGTCAGGTATGGGTCTATGCCTAATTTCCGCCACACTGTTATCCAGTTTTCCCAGCAATTTTTGTCAAACAATGAGTTCTTATCCCAGAAGCTGGGGTCCTTGGGTTTATCAAACAGAAGGTTGCTATATTCCTTGCCTACTGCATCTTGAGTGCCAAGTCTATTCCACTTGTCTACCTCTCTGTTTCTTAGCCAATACCAAGTGGTTTTGATAATTGCTGCTTTATAGTACAGTTTGAGGTCTGGTAGCGCTAGGCCACCTTCCCAAGCATTTCTTTTCATTAGTCCCTTTGATATTCTGGACCTTTTGTTTTTCCAAATGAATTTTGATATTATTTTGTCCAGCTCTAGGAAGTAATTGTCTGATAGTTTAATTGGTATGGCACTAAATAGGTATATTAATTTGGGTAGAATTGTCATTTTTATTATATTAGCCCGGCCTACCCATGAGCAACTAATGTTTTTCCATTTACTTAAATCTGACTTTATTTGTGCCAAAAGTGTCTTGTAATTGTGTTCATATAATCCCTGGGTTTGTTTTGGCAGGTAGACTCCTAAGTATTTTATACTGTCTACCCTAACTTTAAATGGGATTTCTCTTTCTATCTCTTGCTGTTGGACTTTGTTGCTAATATATAGGAATGCAGAAGATTTGTGTGGGTTTATTTTGTACCCTGCAACTTTGCCAAAGTTGTTTATTAATTCTAGTAATTTTTTACTTGAATCTCTGGGATTCTCTAGGTAAATCATCATATCATCTGCAAAGAGTGATAACTTAGTTTCTTCTTTGGCTATTTTAATTCCTTGGATATCTTTATCTTGTCTAATTGCTACAGGTAACATTTCTAGTACCATATTAAATAATAGTGGTGATAATGGACAACCTTGTTTCACCCCTGATCTTATTGGGAATGCATCTAGCTTATCCCCATTGCATATAATGCTTGCTGAAGGTTTTAGATAGATACTGCTTATTATTTTATGGAAAGTTCCCTTTATTCCTACATTCTCCAATGTTTTTAGTAGGAATGGATGTTGTATTTTGTCAAAAGCTTTTTCTGCATCTATTGAGATAATCATGTGGTTTTTGTTAGCTTTGTTGTTGATGTGATCGATAATGCTAATAGTTTTCCTAATATTGAACCAGCCCTGTAGTCCTGGTATGAATCCTACGTGATCATAATGTATTAATCTCGTGATAAGATGCTGTATTCGTTTTGCTAGAATCTTATTTAAAATTTTTGCATCTATATTCATTAGGGAAATTGGTCTATAATTTTCTTTCTCTGTTTTGTCTCTTCCTGGTTTGGGTATCAAAACCATATTTGTATCATAGAAAGAATTTGGGAGGACTCCTTCTTCCCCAATTTTCAAGAATAGTGTATGTAGTATTGGAATTAACTGTTCTTTAAATGTTTGATAGAATTCACTGGTGAATCCATCTGGCCCTGGAGATTTTTTCCTAGGGAGTTCATTGATGGCTTGTTCAATTTCTTTTTCTGAGATGGGGTTGTTTAAGTATTCAACTTCCTCTTCTGTTAATCTGGGCAATTTGTATTTTTTAAAATATTCATCCATCTCATTTAGATTATCGAATTTGTGGGCATAAAGTTGGGCAAAGTAGTTTCTAATTATTGTTTTAATTTCCTCCTCATTGGAGGTGAGTTCACCCCTTTCATTTTTAATATTAGTAATTTGGTTTCTTCTTTCTTTTTTTTAATCAGATTGACCAAAGGTTTATCAATTTTATTAGTTTTTTCATAAAACCAACTATTGGTTTTATTTATTAATTCAATAGTTTTCTTAATTTCAATTTTATTAATCTCTCCTTTGGTTTTCAGTATTTCTAATTTGGTATTGACTTGGGGATTTTCAATTTGTTCTTTTTCTAGCTTTTTCAACTGCAAGCCTAAGTCATTGATCTCCTCTTTCTCTATTTTATTTATGTAAGCATTCAGAGATATAAAACTTCCCCTAATAACTGCTTTTGCAGTATCCCATAAGTTTTGGTATGTTGTCTCACTATTGTCATTCTCTCGAATGAAATTGTTGATTGTTTCTATGATTTCTTCTTTAACCCAACCCTTCTTTAGAATTAGATTATTTAGTTTCCAACTGATTTTTGGTTTCTCTTTCCATGGCCTTTTATTACATGTAATTTTTAATGCATTATGATCCGAAAAGGATGCATTGATTATCTCTACCTTTCTGCACTGGATTGTGAGATTTTTATGTCCTAGTACATGGTCAGTTTTTGTAAATGTTCCATGTACCGCTGAGAAAAAAGTATATTCCTTTCTATTCCCATTTTATTTTCTCCAAAGATCTATCATATCTACCTTATCCAGAGTTTTATTTACCTCCTTAACCTCTTTCTTGTTTATTTTGAGGTTGGATTTATCGAGTTCAGAGAGGGGGAGGTTGAGGTCCCCCACTAGTATAGTTTTGCTATCAATTTCTTCCTTCAACTCCCCCAACCTCTCCTCTAAGAATCTGGATGCTATACCACTTGGAGCATACATGTTTAGTAATGATATTGCTTCATTGTCTATGGTGCCTTTTAGCAGGATATAGTTTCCGTCCTTATCCCTTTTGATTAGATCTATTTCTGCTTTTGCTTTGACTGAGATTAGGATTGCTACTCCTGCCTTTCTTACATGAGCTGAAGCACAATATATTCTGCTCCATCCTTTGACCTTTATCCTATGTGTATCCCCCCGTTTCAAATGTGTTTCTTGTAAGCAGTATATTGATGGATTATGGCTTTTAATCCATTCTGCTATCCGTCTCCGTTTTATGGGAGAGTTCATTCCATTCACATTCACAGTTATGATTACAATCTGTGTATTTCCCTCCAACCTCTTTCCCACCATTTGTGCTTTTAGCTCTCCTGTCTCCCTTCCCCTCCTCAATAGTATTCACTTTTCTCCCCCTCCTCCTGCAGCCTTCCCCTCCTTCTTTTGACCCCCCTCCCTTTTAGTTCCCTTTACTCTTATTGCTTCTTTCCTCCCTTTTAGCCACCCTCCCCTTTCTTCCCCCTTCCCCTCCTACTACCTATAGAGCTAGTTAGGCTTATCTACTTAAGATTATTGTTCCCTCCTTTGAACAAATCAGATGAGAGTACCTCTCAAACAATGCTCATCTCCCTCCCCTCCTTCCCTCTACTATAGTTTTGTACTTCTTCCTGTGATATAATTTGCCATTTTCTGCTTCCCCCTTTCCACACCTCCTATTACATTCCCTTCTCATACTTAAATCATATTTTTGACATGACATCATTTACTTTATGCCCGTTCCCTCTACATATATCCCTTTTATCGTAATAGCTGCACAGTTCTCAAGATTAGCAGGTATCATCTTCCCTTATAGGGAGGTAAACAGTTTTCCCTAATTGAGTAGCAAGTTTTTGTTTTTGTTTTTTCCCCTCTGTTTACCTTTTTATGATTCTCTGGAGACCTGCATTTGAAGATCAAATTGTCTATTGAGTTCTGGTGTTTTGGTCAGGAAGCTCTGGAAATCCCTTATTTCGTTGAATGACTTTCTCCTTGCCTGAAATGTTATGCTGAACTTTGCTGGGTAGTTGATCCTTGGTTGAAGTCCCAACTCCTTTGCCTTACGGAATATTGGGTTCCAATTCTTTCGATCTTTTAATGTAGAAGCTGCAAGGTCCTGTGTGATCCTGACTGTGTGTCCTTGATATTTGAATTGTTTCTTTCTGGCTGCTTGTAGTATTTTCTCCTTCACTTGATAGCTCTGGAATTTGGCAACTATATTTCTTGGGGTTTTGAGTTTGGGATCCCTTTCGGGAGGGGAACGGTGGATTCTTTCGATGACTATTTTGCCCTCTGAGTCTAGTACTTCTGGACAGTTTTCCTTGATGATTTCTTGGAAGATATTGTCCAGACTCTTTTCTTCATCATGGGTTTCTGGCAGGCCAATAATTCTTAGATTTTCTCTCCTGGATCTATTTTCCAGGTCAGTTGTTTTTCCAATTAAATATTTTACATTTTCTTCTATCTTTTCATTCTTTAGATTTTGTTTGACTGATTCTTGTTGCCTCATTGAGTCATTAGTTTCTACTTGCCCAATTCTAATCTTCATCGTAGTGTTTTCTTCAGTTAGCTTTTCCATCTCCTTTTCCATCTGACCAATTTTTCCCTTTAGGGAGCTATTTTCTACATTTAATTTTTGTACTTCTTTTTCCAATCGACCAATTTTCCCAGTTAGGTTTTGGGTTTCCTTTTCCATCTGATCAATTTTCCCAATTAGGTTTTGGGTTTCCTTTTCCATTTGATTAGCTCTTCCTTTTAGGGAATTATTCTCTCCAGTTAATTTTTGAACTTCCTTTTCCATTTCTTCAATTTTCTTTTTCAGGGTGATGTTCTCATCAGTGAATTCTTTTTTTATAGTTTTAAAATCATTGGCCAGTTTTTCTTTTATATCCTTCTTCAGACGTTCCAGGTAATCTAGTTGTGCTTGCGAGAAATTCATAGTCCCATCTGAGGTTTCAGATGGAAGTACAGTCTCAGCTCTAACCTCTTTGGTGTTTGTGTTTTGGTCCTTATCCCCATAGAAAGATTCTATGGTTTTTTCACTTTTCGTCTGCTTTTTCCGATTCATCATGTTGGCTGAGTGTTGTAGCTTTTGGTTCTTTCAGTCAGAAGGTACAGATCTTTAAGTTGAGCTGATGTGTGTCTGGGCTAAAAGCAGGCTTTTGTTTTTTGTTTCCCCAATTAACCTTGGGGTTAGCTTGTTAGGTGTGTGGGAGGTGTGGTCTGGTCTCAGGATATCTCCTCAGCTGACTTGAGGCAAAGGCAAGGTCAGGGGATGGTAATCCCAGCTTCCCTATTGTCTTCCCTTTTCCCCTGGAGGGCTGGGGCACGCCTAGAAGCTAATGCGTGTTCCCGCCCCTCCTGGGGCTCGTCTCCCGGCTCTGAGGCTTGCCTGGGTCTCAGTGCGAATTTTCTCTGCCCTGGGTCATCTGTCCCTGAAGATCGCCTCCACCACAGTAGGAAGAATCCCCCTTTGCCACTTTTCCAGCCTCTGGTGTTATGAGACCACCTGCCCCATTCTGCTGTTCCCGCTGATCCAGGATTAATCTGGGGAAGAATTTTATGGTTCCCTCACGGTCATCAGGGGGGAGGAGAGAGCACTTACTGATCACTCTGCCATCCCAGTTCCTGGAAGTTCAAGTAGTGACCCACCGAAGTCCGTCTTCAGGCTGAAGATTTCAAGGGCTGCTGCGCTGATGTCTGGCACTCAGCGGCTCTCACCAGCTCGGCCTGGCTTATCTCCTGCTCCGCTGGTCTCGCCCGCCACTCTCGGGCTCCTCTGGTCCCCTCCGCCCTGCCGCGCCGACCACGCTGCGCTGTGCGCCGGGGTCTTACCCCCGCGGAACAGATCCCTCCCTTGGACCCTCCGGTACAGCCTGGGCTCCGAATCCGTCAAAGTCCGTCACCCACTGGATTTTACACCTCCAAAGTCTGGTCAGACTCTCCCCTCAGAGATATCCAGAGGAGTTTTTCCAGGAGCTTAGGTGAGTCGTTGCTTTCACTCCGCCATCTTGTCTCCCTGTGTGTCTAGAATTCATTTTAAGGAATATGAATGGCACTTCTCACGGGTACATGAAATGTGTTCATTTATATATGGCTACAACTGAGGAAGTAACAGATGGCATAGGAGAGTTGATCCATAAAAACATAAGTACATTTGCATGCATAAAATTTAAGTATCTGGCAATTGTTCTTCCAGTAGAGGTGTTACCTCCGCAAATTTGCATGGAGTGTTTCTCGTGTTAAGAAGAACACCACGGGATTAATCCCATCCACTGTAATCTCCAAATGTAGTGATCTCTCCCTTTTATAAATACGTATATGTATATCATTCCCTCAATAGTTGTTTATGTGTTACCTTATATTAAAAATGAAATTCCTCTATTTTGCATTGGCTTCCTATTGAGGCTGTAAATTCTTCACGGAGAGAGGGCATGTCTTACACAAAGTCTTTGCAACCTACTGAGGACCTACTATAGTGTAATTAGCATAATTAACATGCACTAGTTGATGATGTAAGTTTTGAACAAGGAAGAAACTGTAATCTGACTGAAAGCTGACATACTGAAAACTTGCATGCTCAGGGACATTAGACGAAAAAGGCTGCCAGTTTTCCCTGATCACAAATAAAATGAGGTAATTTGTACTGCCAAAGATGGACTCTAACTTATTACTTCCTTGCTTTACCTTCGAGGGCTCGGTCCACACCTAGTTTTTTGACTGCAGCCTGAAGCCAAAAGCTTTGGAAGGTTAATATTTCCATCAATGTGCTCCTAAAAGAAGGAGGGAAATGAAGACAATGAGTGATAGGGGAGTTAAATGGAAAGCAAAACTTATTTCTTTGCTATACTGATTTCTGAAACTTAGAAAAATTTCTCAAACATAAAAATGCAAAAGAAAAGAAGTTTCCATAAGAATGAGACTGGCCCTCACAATAATTTCTTAGTTAAGACAAGTAAACTGAAATGAACCAGGTTAAGAGAACACTTTTTTAAAATTAGGAAGTGCTTATGAAAATGTGGGAGGCCGTGATTAGTTTAACATAATCGACAATGGTCACTATGTTTTTGGAGCAGAGACAGTAGCATTTATCATGTGTCTAACATGTGCCTAAAATAAAGGCCACAAAGCTAAAAGATTTACAATTATTATCTCATTTGATTCTTACACCAATCCTGGGAAATAGCTGTTGTTATTATCCCCCAAATGAGAAAGATTAAAGGAGTTGTGTCACACAGATAGCATCTGAGGCCACATTTGATTTCAGATCTTTCTAACCCCAGGCTCAACTTTCTATCCATAATTCCTTCAAAGTACCTCTAAGTGGAAAAGAATCTCATCCTCAAAAATTCTGTTTTTGACCACATTGGCTTAAATTTCACTTACTTTATCACGTATGATGGGTACTAGGTTGAAAATATGTTTCGAAGAACATCGCTATTATCCACTTCCATACTTTTTGGTTGGCATAATGATGAATAGCACACATAACTACATACAAATATGAGAAAGCAACCAAGAATGGAGAAATCTATTTGATGGTAATAAAGTGAACACTTTAGGAAAATTTCACTACAATGTTATTCTACGCTTAACTTTGCCTTCATTGTAATAATTTCCAATAATAATAATAGTGACAATACAATAATTATGTCCTGAATATGTATTTTGTCATTGAGGGCTCTGGGAAATTGAAAATGTGTTTAAAAAAATCAGACTAGAAAAACTCAAAATGCTTTAGTCCAAATGTCACCTTGCAACAATTTTAATTTTAGCTTAACTTTCAACTCATGGCAAAGTCCACAAATAAATCTTTAGTTTTCTTCTTCTTCTTCTTCTTCTTCTTCTTCTTCTTCTTCTTCTACTACTACTACTACTAGTACTACTGCTAATACTCGTACTCCTGCTACTAGAATTACTGCTACCACGACTCTTACAACTACTCCTACTACTTTTACTACTACAATAATAAAATTACTTCTACTGCTAACATGCTGAGAAAAGGAATCCTTTCAAAAATACCAAAGTATAAGTAATCCCTGTCTTCTAGGAACATTTTTCTAGTTGAGTTACAAAGACTTAGAAAAAAGAAATGATAGTTTGATAACAGATGTGAACACCATAATGAATATACAGTTAAATCCTAAATTATGTGATATCTGATAACATGTGGAATTCAGGAGATAAAGAAAGCAAGAGAGGTGAAAAGTCCAAAAAGGAGCATGGCAATACATTCGGTCAAAAGTCTCTTGAAGTTGAAGAGTAGAGTAGGAGTAGTTGTTGTAGTAGTAGTAGAGGTAGTAGTGGTAGTAGTAGTAGCAGCAGCAGCAGCAGCAGTAGTACTAGTAGTAGTGGTAGCATCAGTAGTAGCATTAGTATTAGTAGTAGTAGTTTTCAGAAAATTTATAATGTTGGTGAAAAAAGAGAAACATCATACTGAACATACTTTTCATTAACCAGGTACAAATTACCGATTGCGTAATTTGATTTTAGTTTTCTTTATTTCCTTCTGTATTTTTTTCTGATTTTCATTATCCATTCGATAAAATTGCTGTGAAACTGCGGTCTGCAATTGATATTTGAGGGAAAGACGAAATTTTGTTGCAGGTATCTGACTTTAGACTGATAGAAATATGTCCAAATAATTTCTGTTAAAGATTTCATAAATCAATATTAGCTTCCAGAATCTGCAATTTTGGACACTGTGCAAGAATAAGTGCCAAAGCAATAAAAAAATGGAGATAAATGAAAAAATTCTAGGGAAGCACAATTAAAAAATAAGATTAATAACACAAAAAACTTAATGCTACATGCATAAACATAATCCTTTTGAACAGAATTTACTGTCCTCAATTTTCCAGAAAAGTGGTGGTTCATGTTAGGAATTTCACTAAAAATATGATACAATCTTTAGTGTTTCAAAAATTAGTTCAGAGCAGTCTGAGTTGCAACTACTCAGACCATTCAGCATGTTTACATTCTTGTAAAACATATAATGGTAATATGCTCTAGTATCTCAAAAGAGATGTCTGATTTGAATTGTGATATTATTCCTAGCATGACATTGTAGAATTTTTCTTAAGTTTTAGCATTTCAAATAATTTATTCCAGTGCAGTATTAAAATGGAACATTAGGAATATTGTTAGAACAATAAATTTATCAGTATTTCTGCATTAATGATTTCCCCTATCAATATTTATTGTCAAAATTTCATGCAGTACATAATTTCTTTCAGCAAAGTGAGCCATCTAGCCTAAAAGATGATTTTAAAATTTTATTTGTATAATTTTATTTTCATTTTATTTTTATATTTAAGATTATTTTCATTTGTTTATTTAATTACCTGTATTTTATTACACTAATTTATTACATTCATATTAAATAAGAGACTATTGTGTCATTATTTTCTTATCATATGTCATATTATTGATTCTCATGCTCCTTTCTTACATAGCAGAATTTTTACAATAAAGTTAAAAATGTCTGCCTGCCGAAAATTTAAATTCCTTAATTAATTTGATCAAAATTAGTTTAACTTCCATTTCTGAAAGTTAAATGCTTCTCAAATACATTATTTAAAGACCTACCTCTGCTCAGCTTTCTCATTTTCATATTTACATATTTGCTCTTTAAATTGGTTACATTCACTGATTTAACCATTTTTTTCTCTCTTCTATCACAAGAACTTCCTTTTTAGTATCAGCATAAACTCTATTGAAGAGATCAAGAAACTGTACCTGGGCAAGACTCAATAGCTTTTCTTGAAGGATGACTGTCTTTTGGGTGTCTTCAAGCTGTAGCTGAAGTGACATAGTTTCACACTGAATTTGGGCACATATTTCTTGGATAGAGTCGTTTTTGACAGTATGTATTTTTGCGTATTTTTCCCAAATTATTTACTTATTTTTAATCTTCAACATGCATTTCCACAAGATTGTGAGTTTTAAATTTTCTCCCTATCTCTCCCCTCTCCCACCCCAAAACAGCGTACATTCTCATGACCCCTTCCCCCAGTCTCCCCTCCCTCTGTCACACCCCTTCTTTCCCATATCTCTATATTCTCTCTTTTCCAGTAGGGCAAGATACATTTCTATACCCCATATAAATTTCTACACCCCATTACCTGTATTTCTTATTCCCAGTTATGTGAAAAAACAATTCACAAGAGTCATTTCTGAAACTCCTCAAAACTGATTGCTTGTAATTACTTCCTCCTCCCATTTACCCTCCCTTCTCTCATCTCCCAAACCCTACTTATCCCTTTCCCCCATACTTTCCTGTAGTGTAAGATAAATTTTCATGCCAAACTGAGTTTGCATGTTCTTCGCTCTTTAAATCATACATGATGAGAGCAAGCTTCATTTTTTCCCTCTCACCTCTGCCTTACCATAAGTTTGTTTACATATCATCTCTTCCTATTTAAGTCAATCTCTGCCCTCTCTCCCTCTCTCTCCCCCTCTCTCCATATATACGTATATACTTACATATATATATATATATATATATATATATATATATACATATATGTGTGTGTGTGTGTGTGTGTGTGTGTATAACCCCTTCAACTACCAAATACTGAGAAAAGTTTCAAAAGTTACAAATATTATCATTCCATGTAGGAATGTAAATATTTCAGGTTAGTATATAGCTTATGATTTCTCTTCACTGTTTACCTTTTTATGCTTCTCTTGTTTCTTGTGCTTGAAAGTCTGATTTTCCATTCAGCTCTGGTCTTTTCGTCAAGAATGCTTGAAAGTCCTCGATTTCATTGAATGACCCTTATTTTTCTCTTAAAGTATTATATTTAGTTTCGCATCCTAGGTGATCTTTCGGTTTAGTCCTATTTCCTTTGACATCTGCAATATCATATTGCAAGCACCTTGATCCCGTAATGTAGAAGCTTCCAGATCCCGTGTTGTCCTCATTGTGTTGCTGCAATACTCAAATTGATTCTTTCTGGATGCTTGAAATATTTTCTCTTTGACCTGGGATCTCTGGAATTTGCCTACAATATTCCTAGGTGGTTTTTTTTTCAAATCACTTTCAGGAAGTGATTGGTGGATTCGTTCAGTATTTATTTTGCCCACTGGTTCCACAATATCAGGGCAAGTTTCCTTGATAATTTCATGAAAGGTGATGTCTAGGCTCTATTTTTGATCATGGCTTTCAGGTAGTTCCTTAATTTTTAAGTTGTCTCTCCTGGACCTGTTTTCCAGGTCAGTTGATTTTCCAGTGAGATATTTCACATTATCTTCTTTACTTTTCATTGTTTTGGTGGTGTTTTGTAATTTTTTGGTTTCTCATAAAGTCATTAGCTTCCATCTGCTCCTTTCTGATTTTTCAAAGACTATTTTCTTCAGTGAGATTTGGAACCTCCTTTTCCATTTCACTAATTGTGCTCTTTAAAGCATTCTTCTCCTCATTGGCTTTTTGGGCTGCTTTAGCCATTTGAGGTAGTCTATTTTTAAAGGTGCTAAATTTTTCAGTATTTTTTTGGTTGTCTTTTTGCAAGCTGTTGACTCGTTTTTCATGATATTCTTGCATTACTCTCATAACACTTCCCAATTTTCGTCACCTATCTTAGCTGATTTTGAAAATCATTTTTGACCTCTTATATGGCCTGAGACCACTGCATATGTATTTTAGAGGTTTAGGATGTAGAAGACTTGACTTCCCTTGATGTTATGCATTATTCTTCCTCATCCAAAGAATGGAAGAAATACCCGTTCACAAAGAAAATAGTCTTTTATACTGATGTTTTTTCCCTTGTTTGAACTTTTCCCCAGCCAGTTTCTTGACTTTTGAATCCTTAATCAAGAGAAGGGTATACTCTAGGTACATGTAAGTTCTCAGTGCCTGCGAGGTGGCAAAAACAAGGGGGAGGGATTGATTCCTCTCCTGGCCTCTGATCAGGTCTTGAGCAGTATTCCCTCTACAGAGACTCCACCAACTCCACCACACCAGCTACCACTCCTTCTCACCCCAAGGTCCCCACTCAGGATTGAGATCCACATCAGTTTCTCAATTCACCCAGGGGTTTAGGCCAGGGCTCCAACAATGGAAGATGCAGCTGCCTGGGTCCTGCATTAGACTGTTGCATTCCCTTCTCACCCAAATGAAAGAGCTTTCTCACTGACCTTTGAAGCTGTCTTTGGCATTTGTGAGTTGAGGAATATGGGACATGCAGCTGCTGCTGGTGCTTTCTTGAGGCCTGCTCCAGTCTTGTCCCTGTCACTGTGCCACCTATTCTGTGGTTCACTCTGCACAGCATGACAGACCTTTTCTGTGTACTTGCAGGCTGCTCTGGGCTGGAAATCTCTTTCAATCTGACATTTTGTGGCTTGTGCTGCTCTAGAATTTGTTTAGATTTAATTTTTACACGTATCTAATGGGCTGTGGGAGGAGAGTGCTAGAGGTGCGTGCTTCTACTCCATCATCTTGACCATGCCCCTTTGACAACACATTTGATCGGTTCATTCTTTTCCTGTTCTATTGTGTTTTCAAATTCCTTTGCCTTCTGTTTTTCATGGTGCAATTCTCTCTGTATGATTTCTCAAATGGATGTCTTTTTTCTGAGGGAATCATGTACATGGTACACCACTTTTTCTAACCTACTGGTGATGTTCACCTTTAGAGAGCTCTTAAGAAAGGAAACCACGGTTTTCTCTTAGGCTAGAAAAGTCATGACTTAGTTTGTGTTGTAAACGAAGCTATTCTTCACGTTGTCCCTGAAAGGAATTTTCAAGAGCTCTCTCTGATGTCCCATTTGGCTCATGAGCATGAACAGCAAAAATCAGAAGGGAACAGTATGATGCAATTTCTTTCTCTAGACTGCTGTCCTTCCCTTTGCATTGTTTAATTTAGAGTTCAGCACTGCATTCCCAGTTGTCAGAACTTTTATTTTTTCCACCCTAGTGGAATATGAATTTTATTAATGCTTCTTTAATCAGTTGTAATTCCTTTTGAAGTTCATCATTCTTTACTTTTAAAACTTCAGTGTCTTCTATATATTGATTTTATTTTTCCTGATCCTTAATCATTTCTGTGTCTACATCCACTTTGAACGTGGCAAATTCATCCTGTATGATTCCATTTTTATCCAAAAGATATTTTTCTTTTTCATTCCTAACAGGAACCTAAACATAATAAACAGAAAATATGTTACTCAAGATCAATTCATGTATTGTGAGTTTTGCTTAGAAATTCAAAATCAACCCCAGGAGGCCAAGAAGGATAGTGTTTTCAGTAAACTGAGGATGTTTCATCTATTTCACATTTCTGTCAGACTCAATTTTCCTAAAGAACAGGTCTTAAAAGTGCTTCATCAGTCAGAAAATATGGACTGTAATTTTAAGCCCACAAAGCTGTCTGCTTTCGGTATATTTGATTTCTTTTGCTCTATCCATTCTATCCCACACGGATTAGTCACGGTGTTACAATAAAAGTAACAAAACCTAATTATTTATGTGGGCCTTCTAAGGTTTTTCAAAAGTACTTTCAAAACATCATGTCACCTACAACTTGGATGACCCTTATGAGACACATATTTGTAGTCATCCTCCCCATTTTGCTGATGAGAATTTATGAATGAAATATCCCACACCAGAGACAACGTTTTGTAGGCTTGCTTTCCATGAGGAACCTGATGATAGTCACAGTCACTATAAAGTGACATGCCTTTAGCAACCCTTTATTACTGTGATAAGCTGATGGAGATTTCACATTTTCAAACGTTTTATTAAGCTATCGTCCCTGTTTTCGTCAACTGTTAATATCTCTGGAACATTACCAGTCTATGAGAGTCTTGTACAAGTTCACATACTTGAAGGTGGGAAGGAAAGATTGGGATGGAAAGCAAGGCAAATGGACCTGGCAGTACAAATCACACGTTGCTGTTGCATGCAACAAATACTCCATAAAGAGAACAGTTCTGGTCTTTCAAGGAACAGGTGTGCCACCTACACAGAGAGATGGAAAAGGGACACTAACCTGAATGGGAATCGCTGCTATTAGAAGATGTCGAGTTGCTGCTGCTGCTACCCCAGGGTGAGGAGCTGCTGCCACCGCCGTCGCTGCTGCTGCTGTTCTGGCTCAACCTTGTGCCCGCCCCCCGCGTGGCCTTGGACACTTGTGTTTTCACAGTGTGACATTTCCTGGGTCTCTTTCTCAGACACACCATAACGTATTTTTCTACTTCTCTCAGGACTGATGCTTTTGGTGTTTCAAAATCAATTTCTATCTTGTCAGGATTAGAATTCAGTAAAGATGATTCTCCTGACACTATTATGTGGACGACTCACACAAGTTTATCTCTGCGGCGTTTGTTGATAGCCAAGCTTAACTGCCTTTTCTCATCATAGTTCCTAGGCTTAGCATTATCTTCCTCCCCAGATTTATTGCCAACATTTGTTCCTTGAATTGTTTGGCAGGCAATTTTTCAGCTCTTTCTGTAGTTATTTGCTTATTTTTTTCCCTCTGACTTTCATCTTTCTTGATACATTTCTTTGTTTCTTTCTGCTTCTGTCTTTTAGATCTTTCATTCTTTTTCTTCAACTTATGGTAAGGTACTTTAGACAGAACTTGCACGTGTTGATGAATACATTTAAGTTGCTCCTGAAGTTTTGCACTCGCTCATCAGGAGACTCTCCAAAAGAGTTGTCTTCAAAGGAAGCACCACTGCTACTTTCTCTACAGAATGCTTTGGTGACATCCGTTTCTATATAGCACATAGACATTCTTGCAATGGGTTCATCTGTGATCTTGGAAACTGAATCTCAAAAACATCTGAAGTGTTGTTGCCATCACTACCACCTCAAGATCTGGTAGGTTATACTTGGAGCAATTCATAAACATTAACTGAACATCTGCAGCAAATTCACGTGCATCCTTACATTTCTGGTTATACCTTTTTCTTTAGTTGTGCCAAGGTCCATTGGATTTTTGACAACATCATTGTACTTATGGAGTTCTAGAGCAACAGGCTTATGGAAAGGTCAAGTATATGCTACCTTGTCCTTTGAAAACATTTCTTCAAGAATTTCATTACGGTATTTTAATTACTCAGTTAATTTAACATGTTCCCAACTCTATATTTTTGCTGAGAATCTGGTATGATATTCTTCCCTACTTTTTCTATTACAAGTGGTATTTTAGCAGATTTGTGCTCAACCAGGCTTGATGAAGATTCGCTACTTGATGTATCTATCCACGTTATACAGGTTGTAGTATCTGCTTTCCTTTTCACACCCCTTTTAACTTATGTTACAGTTGTGTGTTATAGCGTGGTGGAGCGGCTTTAGCAATGTGCAATGCAGAAAGTAATGTCTCAGGACATACTGGAGATGGAATCACTTGCTGTTTAGCTACCTTTTCTGATGCCCTAGGGAATGGTTTTTCTTTCATAGTGGAAACTCCTAAAGATTGTTGAGTACCTTTTCATTTTCTTTTCCTTTCCACCTGCCACTAGTTGTTCTGAAGGCATTTGAGACAGTTTTTGCAGAAACAGTATCTCTAAGACTTGTGTCATTAGAACAATGTCATCACCTGGCTTGCAAAACAATTGCAAAACAATATTTTCAAGTCTTCTATACATTCTGAGGCTTCCGCATAGTATTTATGTTCCAAGAGCTTTAGGAGGCTGTAATAATCTGGGAGAGTGAGCTTGGCCGCATCCACAGTCTGCTGGAAGGGTAAAGAGAAACTGTGCTGCCATAGAGCCTTCAGGACAATCTTCTGCAATTACTGCAGTTGGTTTGTGAGGAGGCCAGTCTTTCTGGCATTTATGTACTCTGGTGGAAGGGGGTTGGCAATAGCCATCTGTTGGCTTGACAGAGACATTCTGAACAGCTTTTTCCTGATGGAGTGTTGTCTTCCATATATTTGTATCGCCACTCACCCATCGGCGTTACTGCTCACTTGAAATGGTGACCAGCCTGAGTCATTTTGGAAGTAGTAGCTTCTATTTCTTTGTTCATTCATGGAGGTTTATTCAGAATTCCATCTTGCAAAGAACTGACACTCAGACCCTGCCTTTGTCTTTGAGTGTCATTTTGCTCTTCTTCAACCTGGGGAGAACAATATTGTAAAGTTTTTCATCACTTTTTTCTTCAGAATTCTGCAGAGACATTTTAACTTTAACTGGAATATAGAATGTGAAAAAGGATGGAAAAGAGATAAAAATTCTAAGAAAAGGAGGCTACTGAAAACGAAAGGGAATAAGGATATCATTTCAAAATTGCAAGGGATCCTCAACAACTATTCAGTCCAATTCATATCCATTGCTAGGTGTGTAACAGAAGTGCAGTTTACTCTTTTAGAACTATAGATTGTGAAAGCAGAAAGGGATACTAGCGATGAGTCAGCACATCATGGAATAAATGAGGAATCAGAGGCCTGAAACAGGAAGCCATTTGTTGAAAATCATCTGGATGGCAATGGACTGAGCTAGGACTCAAAATCTGGTAAAAGTCACACTCAGACGCAGATTTTGAACAAATTTGTGTATGTACACATGCATATTTTTCTGTGTACATATATATACATATATATATATATATATATATATATATATATATATATATATATATATATATATACAGGAACAGATATACATATATACACATATGCTTATATATATGCATGTGTGTATAGATATATACAGATATATACATATATACATATATAATGTAGGTACTTGGCAATTGTACTTCCAGCAGAGGTACTAACTTAGCAAATTTATACGGAATATTATTGGTGTTGGGAACCCAGTAATGGATCAACACCACCTGCGCGAATCTCCAACTATAGTGATCTCTCCTTTATATAAATACTTACAGGTATAGCATTTATTTAATACTTCTTTAAGTTCTACCTTGTATAATAAATGAAATTCCTCTATTTTGTATTGGCTTCCCAGTGAGATTGAAAATTCTTCAAGGCAACAGGCCATGTCTTACACCAAGTCTTTGTAACCTGTTCAGAACCTATCATAGTACTATTCACATAATTAACAGTCACTGGTTGATGAAATAAGTTTTGTTCAAGAAAGTAACTATCATTTCACTGAAGTCTTACATAGTGAACACTTTCATCATCAGGAAAATTAGACAAGAAATGGTGCCACTTTCCCCTGAATGTGAATTAAATGACCAATTTCATGTTGTCAGAGATGGACTCTAAATTGTTGCTTCCTTGCTATACCTTCGAGAGCTCAGTCCATGCCTACTTTCTCGACTGCAGCCTGAAACCAAAAGCATTTGAAGGTGAATATTTTCACCTATGTGTTCCAAAAGGAATGTGAGGGAAATGAAGACGACCTGTGATAGGGGAGTTAGTACAGAAACAAAAATATTTCATTCCAGTACTGATCTCTGAAACCAAGAAAAATTTCTCAAGCATACAAATGCAAAATAGAAGAATTTTTTTAAGAAGTAAATTGGATCTCACAATAATTTCTTAGTTAATACAGATATACTTATATCAACCAGGTTGAGAGAACTCTTCTGCAATATTAGGAGGTGCTTATCAAAATGTGGCAGGCAGTAATAATTTCTATATAATTCACAGCTGTTTTATCTTTCTTTAGCACAGAAACTAATATTTAATAACTGTCTAATATGTGCCAAGTATAAAGGCCATAAAGTTAGGAGATTTACAATTATTATCTCCTTTAATTCTCACAAACTTCCTGGGAGGTAGGTGCAATCATATTCCCCATTTTATGGTTGTGGAAACTGAAAAAGATTAAGTGACTTGCCTAGGATTGCACGGATAGCACCTGAGACCATATATGAGGGCAGATCTTTGTAAGTCTAGGTCCAAATTTCTATACAAAATTCCCCCAATGTATCTCTGCAAACTCTCACCATCCAAAGTTCTATTTTTGACTGCTTTGGCATAGATTTTGCTTAGTTTTCCACGTATGATGGCTACTAGGTTGAAACTGTGTTTTGAAGGTTATCAGAAATATCTATTTCTATACTTTTGGGCTGGTATCATGATAAATAGCCTACTACATAATGACACGTAACTGTGGGAAAGCAACTGATTATGGAGAAAGGTATTTGATAGTAATAAAGGGAGCAGGTTGTGAGAATTTGACTGCCATGCTATTCTATGATTAACTTCACATTCATCGTAACAATTTCTAATACTAAAAATGTTGAGAATGAAATAATTTTATACTGAATTTCTATTTTGCCACTGGGTCTCTGGGAAATTGAAAATGCATAAAAAATAAGACTAGAAAAACAAAAAATGCCAACTATTGCCTTAGAACAAATTTAATGTTACGTAAACTTTCAATTCATGGTAAAATCAACAAATAAACATTTACTTTCCTTGTTCTTCCTCTTCTACTACTCGTGCTACTACTGCTAGAACAACTACTACAACTTCTTGTACTACTACAGTAATAACACTTACTTATACTGCCAACACTTTGGGAAAAGGAAGCTCTATTGAGTAAATGAAGAATAAATAATTCTTGTCCTCAAGGAACCACAATCTAGTTGGAAAAGAAAGACTTAGAATCAGGACATGATAATTTGTTAACAGATGTGAACACCATAAGGCAATCAGTATAAAGTTAACCACTAAATTATGGTTTGTCCAAATCTAAGTGGAATTCAGGAGATTAGGAATTCAATAGGTATGAAAAGTTCAAAAAGCGTTATGGCAAAAGAATCATACTTTTGTAATTCAAAGTCACCTTGAAGTGAAGAGTAGATAGGTTTTGGATAGGTATACTAAGTAGGGAAGTGTTACTGAGTGAGAAGAAGAGGGTGATGAAGGTATGGAGCTGGAAATCAGCATGGTGAGGTCAGTTTGATTAAGGTAGAAGATAATAATGAGATTCTCCACCTAATTACTTTCATTCTCAATGGCATTTTGCTTGTGTATTTTACGTATTTACAAATTTTGACGAAATGACATTTTGCTTTTATTCAAGGAGTAGTTCGAAGAGAAGGAGACAAATAATTTCTACTTCACAGTGCTGTTTGGGGGAATAAATCAGGAAATAAATGTAAAGGTCCTTCTAAATATGAAGTATGATAGAAATGATTTACTTATTATTGGCAGTTGGAAAAATACCTGATTCTTTGTGTAAGGCTAGATAAACAAAATTGTCAAATACATAAACAGTGAATGCTATGAAATGATTAAATATTGGGTGGGGCCAGGATGGAGGAGTAGGAAGATGCATATACTTTAGCACTTCCCCCACAGCCCACAAAATAACGGTAAAAAGGTCTCTCCACAAAGTGTAGAGCAACAGAAGCCCCAGAGCAACAGAGCGAAAGAGGTTTCCAGTCAAAGGCAACCTGCAGGCTTACAGGAAAGGTCTATCTTACAGGAAAGGTCTCTCTCATAGGACCCTGAGCAGAGCAGAGCTCAACCCTGGCCATGTGGCACTGGGAGGAAGAGGACCTGAACAGACCTCTGGGAAGAGCTCCTAACAGGGAGGATCCCACTTACTTCAACCCACAAGCAACACAGAAATCACCCAAAGTCAATGGGGGAGCGATTTCCCAGCTGGGGAGAGATAAAGGGATTTCTTCAGCAATAGCCCAAAGTGATGGCAGAGGCCAGGAGCAGACACGGGAAGCCACAGAGGGTGGGAAGTAACCTGGGTCCATTGTTCAAGAAGCTCAACTGAAAGCCTCTGGCAGTAGGGAGCAGCTGATCTAAACGTCATCCCTGAGTGAGAGTAAATGGCTGTGAAAGTGCCCCAAAAAGGGAACAAATGTAAGACCATCAAAGGTTACATTCTTGGTGACCAGCTGTCTCCTCCCATCCTTTCAGACAAGAAAGAACAAGACTTACTGTCACAGGAAGTTAAGACCTCTGCCTCCAGGGCCTCCAAACTGAACTTAAAGTAGACTCAGGCAATGGAAAAACTCGAAAAGCAAGGTAGCACCTGGTTCAAAGACAATCACAAAAATGCTGAGGAAAATAAAACCTTTGTAAAGAGACTGACTCGATTGGGAAAAGAGGTCCAAAAAGCCAGGGAGGAGAAGGAGGCAATAAAAAGTTGAATTAGGCAAAAGAAGGAGAAGGTTCAAAAGCTCAGTGAGCAAAACAGTTCTCTGAAACAGAGAACTGAGTTCAGGGAAACGAATGAGTGTAAGATAAACCGAGCAGTTAGAAAACAAACAAAAAAGAGTTTGAAAAAATACAAGATAATTTGAAACACCTCAATGGAAACACAAATGACCTGGAAAATAGATCCTGGGAAGAAGATATAAAAATTATGGGACAACTTGAAAGCCATGATCAAAAAAGGAGCCTAGACATTATCTTCCATGAAATTATTGAGGAAAACAGTGCTGATATTCTAGAACGAGAGGCCAAAATAAACATTGAAAGAATCCACTTACCACCTCCAGAAAAACACCCGAGAAGAGAAACTCCTAGGAATATCGTGGCCAAATTTCAGAGTTCCAAGGTCAAGTAGGAAATTCAGCAATCAGCTAGAAAGAAAGAATTCGAGTGTTGTGGAAATACAATCAGGATAACACAGGATGTGTTAGCTTCATCATTAAGGGATGGAAGGGCTAGGGAAAGCATATTCAAGAAGTCAAAGGAAATGCGATTAAAACCAGGAATGAGCTACCCAGCAAAACTGAGTACAATACTTCAGGAGAACAAATGGTCATTCAGTGATATAGAGGACTTTGCAGCATTCATGTTGAAAAGACTTGACTTGTATAGAAAATTTGACTTTCAGACACAAAAATCAGGAGAAGCTTGAAAAGATAAACAGGAAAGAAAAGTCATAGAAAACTTTCTAAAGCTGAACTGTATATCTTCCTACTTTGAAAGAAAATATTTATAACTCTTGAGACTATTCTCAGTGTTTGGGTAGGTGGAAGGATTGTATACACATGCACACACACACACACACACATTGACAAAGAGTACAGGCTGTGTTGAATCAGAAGAGAGGATATCTACAAAAAATATATATAAAAAACCTAAAGTGTGAGGGAGTAAAATACTGGGAGGAGAAAGGGAGAAATGCAATGGGACAGGCTATAACTCATAAAGAGATAAAGAAAAATCTTGTTCAATGGAGGAGAAAAGGGAGAAGAGGACAGGGGGTAAGTGATGCTACTCTCTCTACATTCATCTAAAGGAGGAAATTAAATGCTCACTCAATTTGGTATAAAAGTCTCTATTATACTAGAGGAATGTAGGGGAGGAGACAACAAGAGGGGTGAGGGGAATGATAGAAGTGAGGGCAAATGGAAGAAGGGAATAACTAGATATAAACACTTTTGGGAAGGAGGAAGGTTAAATGAAGGAATAAATCATAACGGGGAATAGAACAGGATACAGGGAAATATACTTAGTATCAGAAAACATGATCATTACAGAAGTCTTCTTCAAAACGACCTGTATTTAGTCTGTATTACATTATTTGCCTTCTCAAGGGGAGGAGTAGGGAGGAAGGGAGGGAGAGAAAGAGTGAGGGAAAGAAGGAAGGTTGAATTCAAAGCAGTAGAAAGGAATGCTGATAATTATTATTGCATATAACCCATAAACAAGTAACACAGGTAGTGAGGTACAGAAATTTATCTTGCCCTAAAAAATAAGACAGAAGATGGGGAAAAGGGAAGGGTGTGGTGTGATGGAAGGGAGAGCTCATCGAGTGAAGGGGTAATCAGAATGCAGGGAATTAGTTCGTGTGGGGACGGGAGAGATAGGGAGAATAATTGGACATGTTACAAAGTGATGTTAAAGCACTTAACATTAAAACAATTGACAGAATTAATTACTGAGACTACATCAGAGACATCGTTAGATTGGGGAAATGAATTTTGTTCTAAACCTCCTAGAGTCAGGTAACCTGGGGTAAAATTGGCATTGATGGAAAGGTTAAGGTTTGATTGGTAAATTTGTTTTTATGATTATTATTTAAGTGGAAACTAAAACAGGTATAGAACGGCATGGAAGTCACTTAAGACTTCTCTCAAAAGATGTGCCTTAGCCAATGTGAAATTATAGTCATAACTGAAACCGTGGTCATTGCAACTTGCTATTGGAAGATGCTATGAGACTACTAAGTGACTGTTCTTCTGAATCTAACTCCATATATGGATAGCAAAATAGTAATCTGAGCCTCCAATCCATGATGCCATTAAACCTGTATAGGAATTGAAAAAGGTGATCTCATGGGAAGGGTGGGAGAGCGGCTGTACAGCCTGGGCTGAGGTAGGATTCTCCTGACTCAATTTCCCCACTGATATCTATCAGACTCGAAGCCTCAGTGAATGCAAGTTGACAATCTATTCCTGCCTGAAACTGACAGGAATTTGGGGAGATTTGTTTTTCGCTGCAATGTCCTAACACTTAGTGGCAATTTCCTCAAGTCAAAAGGGTGGTAAGCCTAATACGAGATCAATTAAATTATAGCTTGTTGGTAGGGGAACATCCAAGGTCAAGTCTAAAATTAAGCTATTAGGCTTAGGAGTTTAGAACAACAACAGTAAGCTAAGGTCGTCTACTTCTTAGTAGGAATGTGGAGACAATTAGAACAAGGGCTTTCATAAGCATACATAGTTATCATTACTATCTCAGTTGAATACCGCTAAAAAAAATTACATTGTGGTCTACATTGTGAACACTTTAAAAGAGACATCACCCGACCAAAGGTGGGAATTGTTTTATGTGATATGAAATATGTTACAAATGAAAAATAAAAAAAAATATTAAATATCAATTTAATTTAATATATTAAAATTCAAGTGTACAGGTGATGGAGTTTTTATGTCTGGCTTTATGTGAGTGTAAATGACAGGCATAGTGTTCAGAAAATTTATAATATTGATGAAATAAAGGAAATAGCACCCTCAACACACTTTCCATTAACCAGTGAGAAATTACAGATTTTATGCATACATACATTACTTTTCCTTTGATCTAATTTCTTCTGTAGTTTTTTCTTATTTTCAAAATCAGTTCGATAAAATGATGCAACTTGTGAAACTACTGTCATGGACTGATATCACAAAGAATCAGCAAGTTCTTCTTGAAGCTTTCTTACTGTAACCTGAGTGAAATATTTCCAAATTATTTCTGTTCATGATTCCATGACATGATATTAGCTCATAAAAAAACGAATACACTTTTAAAATGAACAGAAATTAATATTTTCTCATTCAACTTAACTTCATTTATATATTCATAATTACCATAGATTTAGAGCTAGAGATATCTTAAGGACTATTTAATACAAGCACCTCATTTTGCCAACATGAAAACTGAAGGCCAAAAAAGTTAATTGAATTACTCACGGTCCTAAAGGCAGTCATTGAGAGAGAAAAGGATTAGAACTTGGCTCCTGAGACTACAAAGCTCAATTAACTATACAACTTCACCTCCACTCAGCATGGATCAAATGCTGTCTTCTTCTTGCTCAGTGTACTCCCCATTAAGCAATGCATTCAACCTGATTTCCCCATTACCTCTTTCAGAGAAAAATTAAAAGACCTCCAAAGTTACCTAGGGACTAAACCCTTTTATCTGAAATTGACATGGAAGGGGATGTAATGGAGTGGGTATAATCAATAGTTTTTATATTTGATAGAAACATTAGGGGTTTCCCCTTCCCTTTTTCAGAAACGTGAACTACTTTCTTTCTCTGCTCCTGCCTTTACAATGAAGAAGACATGCATAAGAAAGGGATGAATTTTCGTTCCTCTCGGAGTTTCACCTGGAGAATGAACATAGGCGCTGATATCCTTATCAGGCTTAGTAAAAGGACTTGACAAGTATGTTTTAGTTTGCTCGCAGCCAAAACCGCAACATATATCGTTGTTAACTACCTTTCACATGTTCAACTCTCTTTGCCAAGCCTTCAAAGCAATTCTCTTATCCATTAGAATAGGAATTACACGTCTGGCTGTAGCCAATGGGCAGAGAAAATGGAAACAATAAAAATAGGGTAGTTTTCCACTTATGTATACACAGTATATTGCAAGGTCAGTGTTTCTACATACATAAGTATATTCATTCATATGCACATATCCATATGTCCAAATATGCACAGAAATACACAGTCACAAATGCATAGAGAGATATGCTACAAAATATCATCTTCACTTCACCATACAGCAAAGTATATGAATGCACCAATGAGTAAGAGAAAATGAAACCAAAAAATAAAAGGAACCAAATCTTTTTTATCTCTTATTAGATAATATTAAGTGCCTTGTAACACTAAATTTAAATAACGTCTAGTAAATTTTTGAAGGAAGGAGAAAGCAGAAAGATGGCAATAAAAACTTGTGAAAATAAAACTGACCTAATTAACTGAATTCATACAAGTAAACTGAATTGTAGTATGGAAGGACTGGATTCAAATTCATGACCATATATACTAAAAATAAAATTTAAAAATTTTTTTATGACGTGTTTCCCCATTGAATTGATGATGAATCAGAGAGAATGAGAACTGCTTGTAGATTGTAAGGGGCAATGCATATTCAACAAATAAAAGGCAATGATTCCAGAAACTGCAATTTTGGACACTGAGCAAGGATAGTTATTAAAACAATAAAAAATACTGAGATAAAAAAAAAATTAGTAGGGACGCCCAAACAATTAAAAAGTAAGATTAGTGAGGACACCTCAGGGGCTGAATCTGCAATTGCAACAGTGAGGCCTCAGACCCCTTGGCCCACAGGCACCAAAGGTCAGTGACGGGGTTCAATCAGCAGGCCAGGAAGGGAGACGGCTTTCCCATAGCTCTGACAGCAGGCAGTGGCCACAGATCTCGCACAGCAGCCCCTATGGAAGCTCCCTTGTTGGAGCGTAAAAACCCCTGGGGCCATTGAAGAGCTGAGTCTTGCCTCTGCCCTGGGTGGAGGCCCTGGGCTAGCTGCTCTTTGCCTCACACTGAATGATGGCCCTGCCATCCAGCCTATCTGAAAATCAGCCCCAAGTGCTGACTTGGGAACTCGAGGCCAAGTGCCAGTGGAGAGGTATCTGCTAAGATTCTTGGCATAGAAATCCCTCTCTGCATCCAGACCAGGACACGCTTGATTGTGCCACTTTGGAGGAAGTGAAATCTCACAGATTCCCGGAGAATACCCTACTCTTGACAAAGGACCCAAAAGTCAAGTAACTGGTTGGGAAAATGCCCAAAAAAGGGAAAAAAAATAAGACTGTAGCAGGTTACTTTCTTGGTGAGCAGATATCTCCTCTCATACATTTGGATGAGGAAAAGCAATGCTTACCGTCAGATAAAGACGTAAAAGTCAAGGCTTCTGTATCCCAAACAACCAAAATAAATTTTCAATGGGCTCAGGACATGGAAAAGCTCAAAAAGGAATATGAAAATCAAGTTAAAGAGGTGGAGGAAAACCTGGGAAGAGAGATGAGAGAGATGCAAGAAAAGCATGAAAAGCAGTCCAACACCTTGCTAAAGGAGACCCAAAAAAATGCTGAACAAAATAACACCTTCAAAAATAGCCTAAGTTAATTGGCAAAAGAGTTTCAAAACGTCAATGAGGTGAAGAACGCTTTAAAAAGCAGAATTACCTAAATGGAAAAGGAGGTCCAAAAGCTCACTGAAGAAAATAGTTCTTTAAAAATTAGAATGGAACAGATGGAGGCTAATGACTTTATAAGAAAACAAGGAATCACAAAACAAAACCAAAAGAATGAAAATATGGAAGATAATGTGAAATATCTCATGGGAAAAACAACTGACTTGGAAAAGAGATCCAGGGGAGACAATTTAAAAATTTTGGGATTACCTGAAAGCCATGATCATAAAAAGAGCCTAGACTTCATCTCTCATGAAATTTTCAAGGAAAACTGCCCTGAGATTCCAGAACCAGAGGGCAAAATAAATATTGAAAGAATCCACGGATCACCACCTGAAAGAGATCCAAAAAGAGAAACTCCTAGGAACATTGTGGCCAAATTTCAGAGTTCCCAGGTCAAGGAGAAAATATTTCAAGCAGCTGGAAAGAAACAATTCAAGTACTGGGGAAATACAATCAGGATTACAGAAGATCTAGCAGCTTCTACACTAAGGGATCGAAGGTCATGGAATGTGATTATCCAGAAGTCAAAGAATCCAGGACTAAAACCAAGAATCACCTACCCAGCAAAACTGAGTATATTAGTTCAGGGGAAAAAATGGTCTTTCAATGAAATCGAGGACTTTCAAGTACACTTGATGAAAAGACCAGAGCTGAAAAAAAAATTTGACTTTCAAACACAAGAACGAAGAGAAGCATGATAAGGTAAACAGCAAAGAGAAGTCATATGGGAGTTACTAAAGTTGAAATGTTTACATTCCTACATGGAAAGACAATATTTATAGCTCTGCAAACTTTTCAGTATCTGAGTAGTTGGTAAGATTACACACCCACAGACACACACACACACACACACACAGCACAGAGTAAATTGAAGAGGATGGGATCATATCTTTAAAAAAAATGGAATTAAGCGGTGAGAGAGAAATACATTGGGAGGAGAAAGGGAGAAATGGAATGGGGCAAATTATCTCTCATACAAGAGGCAAGCAAAAGACTTTTCAGTGGAGGGAAAAAGAGGGGAGGTGAGAGAAAAACATGAAGCTTACTCTCATCAATCCGACTAAAGGAAGGAATAAAATGCACACTCATTTTGGTATGAAAACTGATCTTCAACACAGGAAAGAGGGGGACAAGGAGATAAGCAGGGTGGGGGGGATGATGGAAGGGAGAGCATTGGGAGGAGGGAGCAATTTGAAGTCAACACTCTTGGGGAGGGACAGCATCCAAAGAGAGAATAGAAGCAATGGCGGGCAGGATAGGATGGAGGGAAATATAGTTAGTGTTACACAACACGACCATTATGGAAGTCATTTGCAAACTTACACAGACATGGCCTATATTGAATTGCTTGTTTCCCAAAGGGAATGGGTGAGGAGGGAGGGATGAAGAGAAGTTGGAAGTCAAAGTTTAGGAACAACTCTCAAGTATTGTTCTTACTACTAGGAAATAAGAAATACTACTAATGGGGTATAGCAAGTTATTTGGCCCTACAGTTCAAAAGAGAAGATCGGGACAAGGGAAGGGAGGGATGTTAGAAGAGAGGGCAGATCGGTAATAGGGGCAATTAGAGTGCTTGGTGTTTTGGGGTGGGGCAGGGGAGAAATGAGGAGAAAATTTGGAACCCAAAATTTTGTGAAAATGAATGTTAAAAGCTAAATAAATAAATTTTTTTTAAAAATCCCCCCAAAAGTAAATATGTACTGGTTGACTTTGCAGCTGCAAAAAACAAAAAATAATAAGCTTAGTAACAGAAAATATTAATGCTTAGTGCATAATTATATTCGTTTTAATAGAAATACTGTCCTAAATTTTAAAGGAAAGTAGAGACTAGTCATTGGAATTCCACTAAAAATATGATTCGTTCTTCAAAGTTTCTAAAATTAGTTCAAAGGAGTATGAATAAAAACTCGTCAGACTGATGAACATTTTAAAATTCTTATGAAAAGGGTAATGCTAATACTCACCAGTATCTCAAGGGAGATATGTGATTTTAATTGCTACATTATTCCTAGCAAAATTTTGTAGGATTCTTCAGAAGTTTTAGCATTTCCAATAATTTATTCCATTTCGTTAGGAAAATGGAATATTTGGAAAGGAATTAGAATAATCAATTTATCAATATCTATGCACAAGAGATTACACTATCTATACTAATGAAAAGAAAATTTCATTGACTATACAATTTCTTTAAGCAAAGTGAGTCATCTTATCTAAAAGATGATATTGACACTTTATTTTTTAATATTATTTTTATGCTTACATATTTTTATTTTTTTTATTTCTACATAAATATTTTCTTTATGAAAATTTATTTTTATTTCATAAAAATTTTAATTTTATATATTAAGTATTTACTTTTATTAACTTTATTACCTGTATTTTACTGTATTACATTTCATTACTATTATTAAATTCACACTTACTTGTGCATTCTTATGGTATTATTTTATCATTCTATTGTTTCTCGTTCTTCTTTCTTACATTTCAAAATTTTGACAATAATAGTTAATAATATTGGGTGCCTGCTGAAAATTCAAATGCTTAAATTATCTTCATCAAAACAATTTTGACTTTGATTTCAAAAAGTTAAATGTTTACCCAAGCTGAATATTTAAAACCCTACCTCGCTTTCAGCTTTCGCATTTTCATATGTACACATTTGCTCTCTTAAGTACATACATTCACTGGTCAACACTTTATTTCTCTATTCTACCGTAAGAACTTGATTTTCAGCGTCAGCACAAACTTTATTCAAGAGATCAATGAACAGTACCTGGGAATCACTCAAGAAATTTTCTTTAGTCATGGTTTTCTTTTGGGTGTCTTCAAGCTGTTGCTGAAACAACATATTTTCACTCTGGATTTCTGCTAATCTTTCTTGGATAGATTCCCATTTGATAACGTATTTGTTCAGTTTCCCCTTTTTCAGTTGATTTGTGTGTTGAAGTGCCTTTTCTTCTGTTGGGCAAGGTTTAATTCTCTCTGTATGCTTTTCAAATGAGTATCTTTTCCCTGAGGCAATCGTGCACCAGACAGCTCATGCTGTAAACTACTGGTTTTTCTTTCAGCTTTAGACAGCTCATGAGGAAGGACACCATTGTTCTCTCTTAAGCTAGGCGTGTCATGATAGCTTGTATTGTAAACAAAGCCACTCATCTCATTCTCCCTGAAAGGAATGTTCATGGGCTAGTTTGATGGCTGACTTTGCTCATGATCGAGAACAGCAGAAATCACATGGGAACTACATGATGCAATTACCCTCTCTAGTCTGTCTCTGCTTTGCATTGTCCAATTTAAAGTTCAGCACTGCATTTTCAGTCGTCAGATCATGTACTTTTCCACTGCACTGGAATGTAATTTTTCTTAAGACTTCTTCATTCAGTTGTAATTCTTTTGAAGCTCCACAATCTTTTATTTTCAAACTTTTATATCTTCCATACAATGACATTCTTTTTCTTCATCCTTAATTATTACTGTGTCTAGTTCGAGTTTGAGGTTGGCAACTTCGTCGTGTAGGATTAGATTTTTATGCAACAGACATTTTTTTCTTTCTCATTGCCATTAGGAATCTAAATATAACAAACAGAAAAAATTATTACTCAAAAACATTATGTATTCTGATTTTCTTTAGTAATTCAAAATAAATGCTAAGATATCAAGAAGCAGAGTTTCCTCAGAAAAAATTAAATTAAGGGAGTTTCACCTATTTCACATTTCTGTCAGACTCAGTTTTCATAAAGAACAGGTCTTAAAAGTGCTTCATCAATCAGAAGATATGAAGTGAACGTCTAGTCCCACGAAGCTGCCTTTCAGCATATTTTATTTCCTTTGCTGTATCCATTCTATTCCAAACTGCTTAGTCAAAGCGCTACAATAAAAATAAAAATATTTAATATTTACACATTGCCTTTTTTATATATTAAATTATTTTTTTGTTTTCTGTGTTCTACAGTCACTTCCATATAGGTTAGATGTTTTCCCTTTCCTCCTCCTCCATCACCTCTCTCTACACACTCTCTCCCTGATTCTGTGTACAATCTTATATAGGTTCTACACGTACATTCCTATTAAACACATTTTCCTGTTTGTCACGTTGCAGAGAACAATTAAAATGAATGGGAGAAACCATAAAACAAAACGTAATCCAAAGGAAAATGGTCTGCTTCATTCTGTGATCCAGTTCAGTATTTCTGTCTCAGGATGTGCAAGGCGTTTTGCCTCTAAAGGCCATTCAGAATTTTTTAGGTACTTGCATGGCAATGAATTACTAAGTGTACCAGAAAAATTCGTGGCACACTGTGGTTTTTTCTGTGTACAGAGTTTTCCTGGTTCTGCTCGTATCACTAATCATCACTTCTAATAAATCCTTTCAGGCCTGTGTGAAGTCTTCATGCCACATTGCCTTTTAAGGTATTTTAGAAAGTTCTTCCAATATATTATCACGGCTAAAATTTGCAACACACTTATGAAGGAAATATTTATATTATTCTCCCCATTTTACACAGCAGGATTTACGGTAGGACACATTACTGAATAACCTGCCCATTGTCACACTCAGTACGTAGTAGTAGCAGTGTTTCAAACCACATCTCTTCAAACTCCAAATCAAAGATGCTGTTGGAATAGCTAATTCCTCTTAGGAGCTGAAGACAAGCATTTGTCCTACGTTTAGAATCATTGTCTTGTTACAATTATATTATCTCCAGAACAATGAAGTGATAAGTCATAAATTTCTTAGTAGAAGTCCTCAGAAAATTCTCTTTGCTGATAGCTGTAACGTTTTCACAGCAACACTGATTTAAAACTTTTAGAAGTTGTTAAGTCAAAACCTCTCATTTTCGGGATGGAAAAAGTGAGATCTGCAGTGCGGTCTCCTCGTGATGGTAACCTACCCTTCACCATCATATTTTAAAAGAATGATGAAAGCATTACTGAGGCCAAAGTGTAAAAAGTGCATATTGCACTCCTATCATAGTAAAACTGGTCCAGGATCATTGTTCCCCATTCAGGACTGGTGAAAAGAGTTATATCAAAAAGCTTATTAGCTCCATTCTGTGACATCCTTTCTGGGAGTCTAGCAGGAGGGTATGAGGAGGTTTCAGCTGAGTTAAAACCAGCACTCCAAGGCACCGTTAACCAAGGATTACTGGGGGCCACCAACACAAATGATTTCCTTCAAACAACTTTTGAAGAAAATATGAAAATGCAAAATTGTAAATTTAGAATTTGATGAATATGTATTACTATCATGGTGAGCAATATTGAATTAGAACGAATGTAGGAATTCAGGTCACAGATAAAGCCAGAGGTCAGGAATCTAAGAAAAGTTTTTCTGCGGCAAATATTTTTTTACTTCTCTTTCATGGAACATGAATGAGACAACAAAGTGAAATACAGCAAATTAATAATATGTGTGTGTGTGTATATACATATATATGTATATATATATGTATATATATTATATTATTGTATTACATATTATATATTATTATATATTATTGCTCTATTTATATGTATTTGGTCTCTCTCTCTCTACATATATAAATAGTAACCCTTAATCTCTCTCGTGAAAAGTACAAAGAGATGAATCACTTAATCAAGGAATAAAAATGGTTTGTTTTGGAGGTGTCACTTTCTACCTCTTTGCATTCCTTTCTCCCACTAATTTAGGGGTTAATGACACTGATGATCTCCTCCTTTTCTCTGACCAGAAAAGGCAAAGGCATTACTGAAATCCAGGAATTTTTTGAGTTGAAGTAGAGTTGGGTCTCAGGAATGGCCATTGAATGAAAAAGGAAAAAGGAACAACCAAACTTAACAAACAGCGTGTGCGGATTTTGATAACCAGCCATGTCCCGACTTGTGTGCTGTAGACAGATGGACGGGACTGAGGATGACAAATATGTCCCAAAATGAAGAAGCACGATCCTGATTTTTAAAATACGGACTTAGGTTGGAAAGTGATCAAAGTGAATACCTCAGAAATCTCAGTGATTTGGGAAGAAGCTACTTCTTTTTCTTTCTGCTTCCAAGAGGATTATTCACAATTCCACCTTGTTCAACTCTGGCTTTCAGCTCCAGAAAAAAGTCTCTTTGAGATGAGCTCTTCTTCGTCCTGGGGACAACAATTTCAGAAAATTTTTAATCATCCTTTTTCCTTCCAAAGTCAGCAACAACATTTGACCTTCAACTGGAATATAGAATGTGAAAAAGCAAGGAAAATAGCTTTATAGATTCAAAGAAATGCAGGCTACCGAAAATGAAAAGCCAAAATATTATAGCACTTCAAAGATGGAAAGCAACCTCAGTCAGTAACCAAGGCAAGCCTTATCAATTCTTAGGGACCTAACTCTTACAAGCCTCAACCTGAAGTCTTCACAGGTGGGGGTGGCCACCACGTCTCAAGTGAGCGCATTCTGTTTCAAGATGTTTCTGTTGGTTAACAATTTTTTCCTGACATTCACCCTAAAAATGTACAATTTGGAAACTCTGATCCATTGCTCCGAGCTCTGATCCTCAGTCTGAAGCACAGAATGCTTCATCTTTCTTCAAAATGACTGTCCTTCAAAATCCTGAAGACATAAGAATCAATATCTTTAGTTCCTTTAACAGATCTTCAGAAGTCATGGACCCCCAGGGTCTTCCTGTTAGGCATCGTTCTTACTATTTATCATAATTCTGTGAGAGTCACAAATGAATTAATCAGGATAAGTAAATCTATTCACTTCAGAGTACACAGGGATTTTCACCTTGTCTGTTTTGAAAGCTATGCTTCTCTGAATAGGATGCAAAATTACACTAGCTTTTGGGTTCTCAGATAACAGTACTAACTCAGCTTCAGTTTAGAACTGACTAAGATTAACATCTTCTCAGACAAAATGCTGTCCAATTCTATTTCTTCCAATTTATGCATATGAAACTATTTTGTATTTAATTATATAATTTTGTATTCATTCTTACTGAATTTCATGTGATTAACAGGTTCCATCCAGTGCTCTGACTTATGAAGACTTTGCCTTTCCCCCATGTAGAAAGACTTGAATAATTTTACGTAAATCAATAAGAAAATAAGTAAAAGATAAAGATCCTAGAGAACAACGAACTATTCTGAAATAGTGAGGGATGTATACTAAAGTGTAATGTAAGAAAGAGCAAAACGGAATGATCTTGAAATTTCATTCGCCAAGAATTTTCAGGTAAGGAAATACTCTCTGCAAAAAGAGAGGATTTCTCTGGAACTTACATTCTTATGGAAGGTGAGGAGAGATCAGTGGTGTCAAATAGATTCCCCCAGGACTGAGTTTTGTGGAGAAATTCGGGCCAATTTCAGACCTCTGGCTCAGAGTCAGGTAAGATGAACTCTGTGTCAACATTTGAAACCAGATCTTTCTGGACTTGAGGCTTATTGTATTCATTACATCATGCTGATTCTGTATTGGGAGAAATACTTCACAAAGTATCAATTCCATTGTACTTTTCCATGGCCTTTTAGACTGTAATTTTACATTCAAACGCTACTATACAGGAATTTTTTTTTGTTTTATATTTATGTGTGCATATTTACAAATGATTGAACATAACTCATTTATTTAAGACATTGTTTATTTTATGTCTTGTTTAGGATGAGGTAGCTTGGTAAACTGCGTTGCCTGTTGTATTTCCCATTTACACGGAAAAACAATTTTATAACATTTGTTTTCAAAACTTTGTGTTCCAAGTTCTCTCCCTTCCTCCCTCCCCACCCACCTTTATTGAGAATTCAAGCAATTCAATATATGTTAGACATTTGAAGTCATACTAAATAGTTCCAAAATAATCATATTGTGAAAGAGTAGCTATATTTCCCTCCATCCAATCACACTTGCCATTTATTCTCGTCTCTCATTTCACCCTGTTCCTCCTTCAAAGTGTTTGCTTTGGATTACCCCCTCCCCCAAACTTCTTCCCTTCTGTCAATCCCCCCCTCTTATGCCCTTCCCCTTACTTTCCTGTACGGTAAGATAGATGTCCATACCCAAGAGAGTGTGGATGTTATTCCTTCCTTAAGCTAATTCTGATGATGGTAAGGTTGACTCTCTCACTCTCACCTCCCTCCTCTTCCCTTCCATCGTAAAAGCGTTCTCTTACCACTTTTGTGTGAGATAAATTACTCCATTCCACCTGTCCCTTTCTCCTCCTCCCGGTACATTCCTCTCTCAACTTTTATATTACATTTCAATACCATCCTTTGATATTCAGCTCACCCAGTGCCCGCCAGCTATCATAATGAGACAAGTCTCATGAGTTACAAATATTTTTCCATGTAGGAATGTTAACAGTTTCATTTTAATAAGTTATTTATGATATCTCTTTCCTACTTTCCTTTCCATGCTTTTCTTAAGTCTTGTATTTGCAAGATTCTTATTCTGTGGAGCTCTGTTTTACTCAAATATGTATTAAATTCCTCTGCATCATTGAATATAATTTTCCCCCACTCAATTTTGATAGGTAAGTAAGTCTCAGTTTTAATCCTTGCTACTTTGACCTCTAGAATATATTCCAACTTCTCTGACTTTTGTTAATACCCAGGCGCCCAATTCTTATGTTATCGGGATTGTTGTTCCACAATATTTGGATGATTTCTTTCTGGCTGCTTCCAATATTTTATCCTTGACCTGGGAACTCTGGAAGTTGGCTATGACATTCTGGGAGTTTTCCTTTTCATATCTCTTCCAGGAGATGATAGGTGCCTGCTTTCAATTTCTATTTTATCCTCTGTTTCTAGAATATCTAGAATATCAGTTCTCCTTTAGAACTTCTAGAAATATGGATGTAGAGACTCATTTTATATTATGTCTTTAAAGTAGTCGAAGAATTTTTCAATTATCCCTCCTGCATCTATTTTTCCAGGTCAGATGCCTTTTCAGTTAGATATTTCAGATTATATTCTGTTTTATATTCTTTTGGTTTTGCTTAGTAATTTCTTGATTTCTGATACACTCGTTAGGTTCGATTTGCTCCATTCTAATTTTAAGGAATCACTTATTCAACGAACTCTTGAATTTCCTTTCAAATTTGGATGATTCTGCTTTTTAAGGCATTCTTCTCCTCATTGATTTTTTCCACCTCTTTTGACATTTCGTCTAGTCCATTTCTTTTTAACACGTTATTTCCTTCAAGATGCTTTTGGTCTCGTTTAAGAAATTTTTGACTCCTATTTTGCGTATGATTCTTTTTGCCTTACTTTCCTTTCTCTTCCCAGTTTCCCTCTATTTCTCTTATGTGATTTTCAAAATCCTTTCTGAGCTCTTCTATGACCTGAGACCAATTTATACTTGTGTGATATAAAAATCGTATCCCTTTCTTATGATTAAAGAGACTATAATACTCACCTCCCTATTTCCAGGAAACCCATAAGTATTCTTAACAAAAAGAGATGGAAATAGTGACTTTTAAATTCCATTTTCCCTGATTCAAATGATTTGCTACTGTTCTCAGTTCAAGGTCCAGAATTCTGAGAAAGCATTGAAGTTTCTGTTGAGTTCCACTTTTTTACATCATCATTCTTTTTTCCTTAACTGATGTCTAATATTTTCAAATAGCATTTCTGCAGTCACTTGCTTCATTTCCTCTTGTTTCAGAATAAACCTAGGTAAAAATTGCCTTTTTTCAATGACAGTTCAGTGGAAGGAAGTAATAAATGCCATTTGAATATACTCATCTGGATGTCTAAAGGAAAAAGAACGTTCATTTCAGGGGAACTAAATCCATGTAGGGAACTCATTGTCAAGAAACTCCCTCTATTGATGCAGAGTGGTCCGTGCTCTGCCCTTTGAAGTTTACCTTTTTGAATTACCTGTGGCACTGAGAATTTATTGGTCTGCACAGGCCCACAAAGTCAGGACATGTCAGAAATTGATGGGGTGCTTGACTGGATGTGATTGGACTCCAATTCCAAAATCACATTTCTCTTCAAAGATAACATTTGTTCTTAGCCTCAAAACACTATTTCAGGCAGTTCCTCCCCAGTCCAAGGACACGGCCTGCCCCAGCAACAACTATTTTCTCATTTACTGATACCATAGCAAGCTCCAACTATAGAATTCATGAGTTTAAACAGCTGTATGCTGGCTGACCTGGTTGTGTACTTCATCATGACATTTACTACTCACTGACCAATCATATGTGTCTTAGACTTGCATATAAGTACACTACCTTTCATTTATCTTCTCCAGCAAGATATTCATGAGAGCAGGACGGTATTCCTTAGTCAGTCCTGCGGTCAGTGGTCAGTCCTGACCACTAGCTGACTTAGTGATGTTTCAGGCCTAAAATCATACCTCCATGGAGTGGCCCTTATTCGTTTCCAGACGAATGCTGGGTAAAATACCTCCACAGTAGCAAAACTACATGTTCCTTTAAGAGCCTATTTGGCCCATGTTTTACTATAGAAAATGCTCTAGAAACATTACCTGTACACAGATGAGGTTGCAGGTGCCCTAAGGACCCTTGCCTGCTGAAAAATGTAAATCTTTACTTTGAGTTCAAAAATGCTTGAGTCCTTGCATTCATTCGAAGGGAACTGCCGCTTGTACTATGATCTTGGGAACGGTCTCACTGCCCCCCCTTCTAGCCTTCATCAAAATCAGTGAGGAACACATTTTTTATCCAGGCTACTCGAGGCCATTATACTTCTATCAAAAATGGGTCATATTCTTATTTGTGTACAACTTCTTTTTTGTATTCAATGAAAAGAAATTCCATACATTCTATTTAGCTAGAACAACAGATTTTTTTCATTATTCCTGAGTTTTGACACATTGGGATGACTGGAGAAAAGTGTAGAGGGGGACGTATATAAAATTCTACCCATTTTCCCATTATTATTGATTATTCAGAGTTGATTTTTTTTACTTCATTTTGAAAAATAAAACACAAATAATTCTGCTACAATTTTCAAATTTTACTAAAAATGCATCTCTTCCTGATATCCCTAGAGTACAAATGAAAAAGTAAGGCTCAAAAATAATACTGCTTTAATGACGTAGTCCTTTTGCCCTTCTAACCTGAAATCCTCTGTCACCTTTCTTCAACAGTAAGAAAAATGCTTCCAAGGCTTTATTTAAAATCTCGAGTCTCATACCTGAGGCAACGGAGTTCTCTGTTCCATTCTGCTTTTTGGTGCTTGAACCCAGATATCCTTTGCCCTGTTTCTGGTAATTCCATGAATCTTGGTTTATAAACTCTTAACTTTTCTGGTGAGTAGTGGGCAATTCCTTTTTCACGTTGTATTGATCAGTCCTATCCAAGAACAGCATCGTCAAGTTTCACAAGTTTAATAAGATGTATACAGACAAAAACACAAAATGAAAGTACGAGTATTTTAAAATCTGCAAGACAGTAGCAGTATTCCCAGAACTGAAATACTCTTGCAATGGCAAAATAATATTCACGCATAAATCCGGAGAATATATCAAAATATTACTTTGTCAAAAAAATCACATTGCATATCAGAATAACCTATTTGTCTATGAGCATTGAAGAAAATGAAAAAAGATCCCTGAGGGATAAATTACTTAACAGAAAAAAACATGAAAGCTCAGAATTCTTCACAGTATGAGAAAAATATGTGTGGAAAGAAAATATTCTGATGTGTACTCTGGATGGGACAAATAAGATTAATATAATAGATGATATACCTAATATCTATATATTTCAAATATACTGAATGATTTTATAAGTATCATAAATGCGTTTTATTTTATAAAGTTGTGTGGAAACACGGCTTCTCCTTTAGAGATGTATAATACCAAAAACCATGCAAGATTCATAGGGTAATATCAATCTTCATTTATTCATTGGCCAGACTTCTAGTACCTTGAAACAAATATAGCTGAAACAGCAAAGCGAAAAATTCTTCAGAGTATTAAGCAAAAGAGCTGCCCCTTTGCTCTTCAGAGAGGCATGGAGCCAAATTGTTACCTAACCCAGAGGTAGTAACGTGTGTTATGTCAAGTTACAGACTCAACAGATTTGAATATTTGGTTTCCCTTGGTAACTTTCAATTCTTCATGTATTTCAGTGTTTAGCAAAACTGAGGCAACAAGAAAAACTCGGTTGCTAGATGGAGCCACACTGATTGTAGCAGGAAGTGAAGCTGACGGTAAGAGAAATGATAAGCTGAAACATTCAAAACAAAAGAAGAAGCTGTGCACAGAGAAGTCAAAGGACATGTTAATACTCACACAATTGGTATGTGTATAAGGCAGAATCTGAAGCTAGCTGTTCCTGGTATGGTGTCCAGGACACTGTACTATATGTCATGTTGACAGAAGAATTACAAAAATTAGGCAGAACACTGACAAGATTGTTGACATTTTGGGCCATTTTATGGAAGATTTCAGTAATTTAACCATTGTTTTCATGAAAGAGATCACTGCCTGACATCTTGATACTTGAAGTCAAGTCAATCTCTTCAATGGTTCTCCTTTCACCAACCAAGCAAATAAAATTAATGCACCTTACCCTACCATGAAATATTAATAACACACATTATATAATACAACAGTTAGAGGCTTACAAGATACATCCTCCAAAAAAAAAATGCTGTGAAGTATGATATTTTCTTGATTAAGAAATTGAAGCTTCAAGGTTAAATGACTTGGCAACAGACAAAATCTAGGCCCTCGGGTAATTTATAATCCCCTAAGTTTCCATATTTAATTCTCACTGCTAAATAATGTCCAGAAAAACTCGATTTTTCGCTGTCACTTTTCTGCCTTTTTACTCAGTTTCCATAGTTCAAAGGTTCATTTCACCTCCGTATACTCCCAGGATCTATAGCTACTGAATTCATACCTATCCTTTAAAACTCAACTCACATGCTACCTTCACACAGAGGTTATTTTTTCTTGAAAGTTAGTGTTCTTTCCCCCACTGAAACTCGCAGAGCATTATGACTGTGCTTCTCATGCATATGTGTATATACACAAATATACATTTGTATGAATATATATATATATAAATACATATATAGGACATGTGTACACATATATCTACTTATGTACACATGCACTTATATTTATATGAATATACATATCGGTATTCGAGTTACTTAGGTAGGGTATAGCCCCTATTAGATTGCATATTCAGTGAGATAACTTATACAAACTTTGTCTATTTAGCACAAAATAGGTACTTAATACTTCTTTTTGAACTGACACAAGTAGAAGATGGCTGAAAAATTTATGACCCTGCAATCAACACAATCCCTTTTGCCTTGGCCAAGGCCTTTCAGTGATTGGCTTGCCTCTATTTTGCTGTGAATGAATGGGATAGGATTGCAGTAGTATCTTCTTGTATACACGCACATCCTTGATTTCTGTTTAGTAGTTATTATGTTTCGAAATTTTAAACTGTACTTACCTTTGCAATCGACACTAAGCTGTTCAATCAATAACAAAATATTCTTACACTTTAAGGGAGATAAATCTTCATCCTTTATCTTTGTCTCAGAGGACTAAGTGAGGTCATCCCAGTCATTTGCACAGCACTTTGTCCTGTAAAATAGGTAACAGTAGGGGAAAATTCAAAAAAAATCAGAAAACTTTAAAAAGATAACAGTGGCTAACATTTCTCTCACACATGAAGGTTTTCATAACACTTTATATACATTATCTTGTGGCATCCTCACAGCCATTTTGTGAGACAAGCATTACTCAAACTCATTTCTCAGTTGTTAGGTGGCTTGTCCAGCACCACAGAGTTAGCTAGGATTCCAAGGACGGATTTTAATGTGAGTAGAAGATAAGGTAGTTCAAAGTTTAATCTAAATTCTTGATGATGAACCTTTTAACTTTCAATGTGCATTACAAATCTAAAATGCAAATAACAGTTTATAGAGTTTATGTATTCTCATTTCAGATATTATAACATGACCTTTATACTAGGCTCGAAAAGTGAAAATAAAGGACAATGACGTATGAAGGTGATATAAACACCAAACTATCCAATATATGTTTAATTTCTGGGTTTTTAAAATTTCTCCTATCTTCATTGAATTTGGCATCCTTTCAGGTTATTTTTATGTAGTGTCTCCCCTCATTTTCCCCGTCTAAATATTAGAGTTATTTACAGTCACACCTCAAATCCATTTATCTGACTGTGACCCTAAAACTCTACTCAAACTGCTTACCCCAAGGTTGCCAATGGTATCTTCACTGCTAAATCCGATTGCACTTTTTGAAGTCTTTCTCTTTCATCATCTGACCTAGCACCACAGCCTTGGTAATGAGGTTGACACAGGCACTGACTGACCTAACTCAGTGTTTGGGAGGGTCCGAAGAATATTATGGGAGAGAAACGGTATTATACTCTTGTACGCCTCTGAAACCTGGACACTATAGCAGGTCCATGCCGGGGAACGGAATCTCTTCTATTTGAATGGTATTAGGATGATTCTGAAGATTATCTAGAAGGCCAAAGAACCAGACTGAGGTCTTTTCTAGATATTGAACTTTCAGGCCTTCAAACTCTCCAACTCTGATGGGCTGGTTATATGGTTGGAATGAAAAACTTACGCTTGCAAAAAAGACTCTTTTATGAAGAACTCACCAAGGGCAAGCATTCACACGGTGGTTAGAAGAAGCAATGCAAGGACATTCTCATGGTCTCTCTTAAGAACTCTGGAATTCATTATGTGACATCGGAGACACTGGCACAGGACTGCTCATCATGGGGTGCCCACATCACAAAAGTTGTTGTGCTCTGTGAACAAATCTGAATTGAGATAGCTCAAAGGAAACACAGGATACCCAAATTTGTTCACAAATACTCACAAGGACCATTTATGCCTAAAGTGAGGTAGACCATTGCCTGTCGGAACCGGTATCATCAGCCACAGTCAGACACACTGAATCTGGACTCAAGCACAAGGACATACATACTGGAAGCATTTTCAGGTTGAGGAAGGATACACTGGAATTGTTATTGGCAACTGGAAGATGGGTTTAATTTCCAGGAGAGAGGGATAGCTTATGCTACTGGATGTGATCAAAGTTGGTCCGTATGTGTACATTCTTGTGGGGATCAATCAAATCCTGGCAATAAGGTGATGATTGTTTTTGTTGAGAAACGAATAAAAAAGTCTCTAGGTAGCTCAGACCAGATGGGGAAAGACACTCGGGTTCAATCTGTATCAGTTTTAGGGAACCTGGGCTAGAGTCTAGACCAATGAATTCAGGGATCCCTGGGATAATTGAACATTTACATATAATCATTTTCATTTCTATTTAACATTTGTTCAGTATTTCCCTTTCTGAAAATTTCAGGGAAAAAAAATGGCTGTTAGGTCAAAGTTTGGTAAACCTTGGGATGGATTACATTATCATATATGTAGTAGTAGGTACTCTGTAACATGAATTGATAGGGTTTTTATTTAGTATGCCTTTAAAAGAAACCAATAAATCAATTTATTGGGAAATGATTATCAGGGAGATGAGCAAAATCCAGGAAAGCTTCCCGGACTTTACACCTGTGGAAGTTTCTGAAGGAAGACAGAGATTTCAACGGATGGCCTGAATGGATACAGAGCAGGACAAAATACAGAGTAACTGAGAGAGCAGTTTGGCTTAAAAATGAGAGTGAAGACGAGCAGGATGAATTAAGACTGGTCAGAGTCCTACTGTCAAGGGTCCTAGAAGGCAGAGCTCCTTCATCTCCTGAACATTTGCTGGAAGGTGTGTTTTTCTGCTGGGCATTGGAAATATTTTTTTAACTTTGTGCATTATCCTATGCACACCACTTTTGAATATCCTTAGACTACATATCAAGATAGCAACATGCCAAGAAAAGGAGGCAAAAGGTGCAAAGAAGGGTGAGAGCAAAAAGCATGATCTATTCTTGAATAAATGAATTTAGGGAGGGAAAACATATGTCTGGGTAAAAGTCAGTAATAAGAACTCCCAGAACAGACTGAGGCCTTCATACCCTCCCTCATACTTTATGAAAGTAAGGGAATTCTTTGTTTCTTTTTCTTCCTGATTCCAATGAACTCATTTCCTACTATCTATATTTCTGACTTCCTATTGCCTACATTTTTCTTCAGTCACTGTTTGCTGTCATCAGCCTATGGAATCTCTTGTCCAAAGTTACAAGAGTGTGAACATTAACAGCCTTTCGAAAGCAGATACATAAGATTGTTTTTTAAAGATGAAGGTTATTACTCATTTTCTTCAGTTTGTGTTTTATCTGATGGACACAGTGAATAAAGAACCAGAGGTATCGGGATCAGGGGATGAGAGAGACCAGGGAGTAAGCATCAGAGTGAAGACTTGAATTCAGGTCCTCTGCTTCTACAGCCAAGGAAACGTTTCTCCAATGGACCACACTTCATTCCTGTCTACTTAGTTAACATTGAAAAAAAAATTGGTTTACTCATTTGTATTAACGAATATAATCTCTACACTTGACACCGAGTTCCCAATGGTGTCATGGGTTTGTGAGTTAAGGATTTGTTCAGAATCAACATCGAAAAGTTCAAGAGCAATCTGATAAGCTCAAGTATTATTTCCTTAGTGTCTCTGCCTCAGCTTACCTGTATAATTTGTTTGACAATAATTGTCTCATTTTTAAATCTTCAGAAGAAAGCTGGGTATGTTTCTCTCTCTCTCTCCCTCAGTACCGTCTTGATATGAGTTTGTCATTCCTGAGAGTTTGGATTCCAGATCTCTTATTGGTTGCTCCATGTGGTTCCTGAGATAAGCATTCTTATTTTCTAGTTTATAATTATAAATATTTATAATTTATTTTCTCTTCATTGTTCTAACTTGTCTGTCTCTGTTGAGTCTAAAGCAAACGGAAAACAAAGAATGAAATTAAGGAGAAACTGCCCAGTTGTATCGTGGAAATTAACAGATGTCTACTTCTTAGCTTTCATTTTAATTTCAGTCAGGGATTCAGAGACCGATTCTGAATTTCTAAAAATAGATTCGAACTTTGAAAGTACTGATCATAAAGTTCATCTGAATTGAATTTTAGCTAAAAGCAACAACAGCCCTATTTCTACAGGAAGTTAGTCATTAGTTTGCACTTTGGTACTTACTCTGGTGCTAGTATTAGGATCATTACAAAAAACATGTATAATTCCAAAAGTTGTCTTCAACTCCAGAATCTCTCAGAATGTTTAATGTGGGCGTAGAACCGGGAAAAATATCCTAAAATTTCATTTACATTGAAATATTTCACAATCAGAGTGGTGGTAAATGAAGTTACCTGTAGGAATGTATGGAGTTTCTTTGGTTTTTCATCAATTTCCAGCCATGCTCGTTCATCAAGATCATGTTTCTATTCTGTGCCATTTAGCTGCATTTTAGCATAGGAATTTCCACATGATGTCTAATAGTAACGACGTCTTCTTCCAGGTGTTTGCTGTCTGCTTCCAACTGGTCACATTTCTTTTGCAAGATTGTCATGAAAAAAACCTCGTCTTGAAGATTTTGATTTATTGATCCCAAGTGTTTTTAAAATGAAAATGCTGCTTCCAATTGTTGTGTAAGGTATTTAATCTGTATAAAATAACATTATCAAATTACACCAGTTCAATTTAGGTCTTTCAAACTAAAGACTAATTTTAAACTGATAACATTAAATTATTTGGAATTCAGTTGTAATTAAATGCATCATTCTCTACGTATTATAGCTACAAATTGTATTTCTTGAAATGATTATTGAGGTAAAGTGACAAATCAAAAACAAAATTAAGACTGAAATGACAAACCAAGAATTTCTTTGATTCATTCTGATACTCTGTGCAATCCACATTTTGCACTTGATCCCATATTGTCTTCTGTGATCTCTCATTTTCTCATGCATCTTTTTTTCAGCCCTTAATACAGTGAGCAGATATCAAAGAAATTCATATTCGAAGGAGATTAATAAATTCTTCCTCAGGTATGCCAGGTCTAAGGCAGCAAGACATCTCAAAAGGAATTTGGAAAGACATGAAATTTCCTTTCTCATTCTAATGAGAACACTGATTCTATGTTCAGAAACTTCAGTGAGAAAGTAATTACATTTATAGCCATTTGAAGGCCACATGGTAGGATTTTGGGTTACAGAGCCAGGGAAAACCAGAGAGGTCTTTCTCAACACTCAGGTGACAGTACCCAGGGACAGCACATCGTTTCTCAGAGCTTCTGTTGTCAAATGGCCCTCTTCCTGCTCCCCATGTGCTTTAAGAGAATAAACCAACAAGCTAAACAGGACTCGATCATTATTCCTTCAGACCCAGGGGTTAGAGGACAGACTGAAATAAGTGATCAATAAAAAAATATGCCACCACTGCCTTCCAGAGGACCAATCCTCAATAAATGTTAAGAAGTTAATTCTTTATGGTAAATATTGATGAGAACTGCAAGACAGAAGATATCATCTATCAACATTGATGAGAGTTAAGATATGTTTCCAAGGAGTCACTTGACATAGAAAAAAAGAGTATTACTATTAGTTAGCATTTAAATACCACTTTAAGCATTATCAGTGGGAACACATTTGAACACTTGTTTTTCAAAACCTCTCTAGGAGTTTCCCCCAACTCCTGCTGGGAGTTGGGAAAATGTCTCAATATTACCAAACACTAGAATCCTTACAAATTAAGAAATCGTTCAAGATGATTTAGTCAACTTATTGTTCCTCAAGTTCGGGAAAATCTTTGCTTCCCTAAAACAGAAGACTTGAGGCTTATTGTATTCATTACATCATGCTGATTCTGTATTGGGAGAAATACTTCACAAAGTACCAATTCCATTGTACTTTTCCATGGCCTTTTAGACTGTAATTTTACATTCAAATGATACTAGACGGGAATTTTTTTGTTTGTTTTATATTTATGTGTACTTATTTACAAATGATTGAACATAACTTATTTATTTAAGACATTATTTATTTTATGTCTTGTTTAGGATGAAGTAGCTTGGTAAACTGCATTGCCTGTTGTATTTCCCATTTCCATGTAAAAACAATTTTATAACATTTGTTTTCAAAACTTTGAGTTCCAAGTTCTCTCCCTTCCTCCCTCCCCACCCACCTTTATTGAGAATTCAAGCAATTCAATATATGTTATACATTTGAAGTCATACTAAATACTTCCAAAATAATCATATTGTGAAAGAATAACTATATTTGCCTCCATCCAATCACACTTCCCATTTATTCTCGTCTCTCATTTCACCCTGTTCCTCCTTCAAAGTGTTTGCTTTGGATTACCCCCTCCCCCAAACTTCTTCCCTTCTGTCAATCCCCCCCTCTTATGCCCTTCCCCTTACTTTCCTGTACGGTAAGATAGATGTCCATACCCAAGAGAGTGTGGATGTTATTCCTTCCTTAAGCTAATTCTGATGATGGTAAGGTTGACTCTCTCACTCTCACCTCCCTCCTCTTCCCGTCCACTGTAAAAGCGTTCTCTTACCACTTTTGTGTGAGATAAATTGCTCCCTTCCACCTGTCCCTTGTTCCTTTCTCCTCCTCCCGGTACATTCCTCTTTCAACTTTTATATTACTTTTCAATACCATCCTTTGATATTCAACTCACCCAGTGCCCGCCAACTATCATAATGAGAAAAGTCTCATGAGTTACAAATTTTTTTCCATATAGTAATGTTAACAGTTTCATTTTAATAAGTTATTTATGATATCTCTTTCCTACTTTCCTTTCCATGCTTTTCTTAAGTCTTGTATTTGTAAGATTCTTTTTCTGTTGAGCTCTGTTTTACTCAAATATGTATTAAATTCCTCTGCATCATTGAATATAATTTTCCCCCACTCAGTTTTGATAGGTAAGTAAGTCTCAGTTTTAATCCTTGCTACTTTGACCTCTAGAATATATTCCAAGTTCTCTGACTTTTATATTGCCCAAGCGCCCAATTCTTGTGGTATTGGGATTGTTGTTCCACAATATTTGCATGATTTCTTTTTGGCTGCTTTTTATCCTTGACCTGGGACCTCTGGAACTTGGCTATGGCATTCTGGGAGGTTTCCTTTTCGTATCTCTTCCGGGAGATGATAGGTGCCTGCTTTCAATTTCTATGTTATCCTCTGTTTCTAGAATATCTAGAATATCAGTTCTCCTTTAGAACTTTTAGAAATATGATGTAGAGACTCTTGTTATATCATGTCTTTGAAGTAGTCGAAGATTTTTTCAATTATTCCTCCTGCATCTATTTTCCAGGTCAGATGTTTTTCGGTTAGATATTTCAGATTATTTTGTGTTTTATATTCTTTTGGTTTTGCTTCGTCATTTCTTCATTTCTGATACACTCTTTATCTTCTGTTTGCTCCATTCTAATTTTAAGGACTCACTTACTCAACGAACTTTCGAGTTTCCTTTAAAATTTGGGTGATTCTGCTTTTTAAGGCATTCTTCTCCTCATTGATTTTTTCCACCTCTTTTGCCCTTTGGTCTAGTCCACTTTTTTAACACGTTATTTCCTTCAAGATATTTTTGGTCTCGTTTATGAACTTGTTGACTCCTATTTTGCCTATGATTTTTTTTGCCTTACTCTCTTTTCTCTTCCAAATTTCCCTCTATTTCTCTTATGTGATTTTCAAAATCCTTTCTGAGCTCTTCTATGACCTGGGACCAATTTAGATTTATGTGATATAAAAATCATAGCCCTTTCTTAAGATTAAAAAGACTATAATACTCACCTCCCTATTCCAGGCAACCCATACATATTCTTAACAAAAAGAGATGGAAATCGTGTCTTTTAAATTTCATTTTCCCTGATTCAAATGATTTGCTACTGTTCTCAGTTCAAGGTCCAGAATTCTGAGAAAGCATTGAAGTTTCTGTTGAGCTCCACTTTTTTACATCATCATTCTTTTTTCCTTAACTGATGTCTAATATTTTCAAATAGCATTTCTGCAGTCACTTGCTTCATTTCCTCTTGTTTCAGAGTAAACCTAGGTGAAAATTGCCTTTTTTCAATGACAGTTCAGTGGAAGGAAGTAATAAATGCCATTTGAATATACTCATCTGGATGTCTAAAAGAAAAAGAATGTTCATTTCAGCTGAACTAAATCCATGTAGGGAACTCATTGTCAAGAAACTCCCTCTATTGATGCAGAGTGGTCCGTGCTCTACCCCTTGAAGCTTACCTTTTCGTATTACCTGTGGCACTGAGAATTTGTTGGCCTGCACAGGCCCACAAAGTCAGGACATGTTAGAAATTGATGGGGTGCTTGGGTGCATGTGATTGGACTCCTATTCTAAAATCACATTTCTCTTCAAAGATAACATTTGTTCTTAGCCTCAAAACCCTATCTCAGGCAGTTTCCCCCCAGGCCAAGAACACAGCCTGCCCCAGCAACCACTATTTTCTCATTTACTGATACAGTAGCAAGTTCCAACTAGAGAATTCATGAGTTTAAACAGCTGTATGCTGGCTGACCTGTTTGTGTACTTGATCATAATGACATTCACTACTCACTGACCAATCATATGTATCTTAGACTTCGATATAAGTACACTCCCTTTCATTTATCTCCTCCAACAAGATATTCATGAGATCAGGACGGTATTCTTTAGTCAGTCCTGTGGCCAGTGGTCAGTCCTGACCACTAGTTGACTTAGTGAGGTTTCAGGCCTAAAATCATACCTCCATGGAGTGGCACTTATTCGTTTCCAGACGCATGCTGGGTAAAATACCTCCCCAGTAGCAAAACTACATGTTCCTTTAAGAAGTAACCATTCCCTAATCCCACCTTGAATCATCTAGTTAGCCTATTTGACACATGTTTTACTATAGAAAATGCTCTAGAAACATTACCTGTACACAGATAAGGTTGCAGGTGCCCTAAGGACCCTTGTCCGCTGAAAAAGGTAAATCTTTACTTTGAGTTCAGAAATGCTTGAGTCTTTGCATTCATTCGAAGTGAACTGCCCCTTGTACTATGATCTTGGCAAGGGTCTCACTGCCCCCCTTCTAGCCTTCATCAAAATCAGTGAGGAACCCATTTTTTATCCAGGCTACTTTAGGGCATTATAGTTCTATGAAAAATGGGTCATATTCTTATTTGTGTACAACTTCTTTTTTGTATTCAATGAAAAGGAATTCCATAAATTCTATATAGCTAGAACAACAGACTTTTTTCATTATTCCTGAGTTTTGATGCATTGGGATGACTCTGGAGAAATGTGTAGAAGGGCATGTACATAAAATTCTATCCATTTTCCCATCACTATTGATTATTCAGAGTTGACTTTTTTACTTCATTTTGAAAAATAAAACACAAATAATTGTGCTACCATTTTCAAATTTCACTCAAAATACATCTCTTCCTTACATCCCTAGAGTGCAAATGAATAAGTAAGGCTCAACAATAATACTGTTTTAATGACGTAGTCCTTTTGCCTTTCTAATCTCAAATCCCCTGTCACATTTCTTCAACAGTAAGAAAAATGCTTCCAAGGCTTTCTTTAAAATCGCGAGTTTCATACCTAAGGCCATGGAGTTCTCTGTTCCATTCTGCTTTTTGGTGTACGAACTCACATATCCTTTGTCCTGTTTCTGGCCATTCTTCCTGTAGTCCACGAATCTTGCTTTGTAAACTCTTAACTTTTCTGGTGAGTAGTGGGCAATGCCTTTTTTCACGTTGTAGTGATCAGTCCTATCCAGGAACAGCATCCTCAGGTTTCACAAGTTTAATAAGATGTATACAGACAAAAACACAAAATAAAAATATGAGTATTTTAAAATCTGCAAGACAGTAGCAGTATTCCCAGAACTGAAATGCTCTTGCAATGGCAAAATAATATGAAAGCATAAATCCGGAGAATATAACAAAATATTACTTGGTCAAAAACTTCACATTGTGTATCAGAATAACCTATTTTTCTGTGAGCATTGAAGAAAATGATAAAAGATCACTAAGGGATAAATTACTTAATAGAAAAAAATATATGAAAACTCAGAATTCTTCACATTATGAGAAAAATATATGTGGAAAGTAAATATTCTGATGTGGACTCTGGATGGGACAAATAAGATTAATATAATGGATGCTATACCTAATATCTATATATTTCAAATATACTGAATGATTTTATAAGTATCATAAATGCGTTTTATTTTACAAAGTTCTGTGGAAACACGGCTTCTCCTTTAGAGATTTATAATAGCAAAAACCGTTCAAGATTCACATGGTAATATCAATCTTCGTTTATTCATTGGCCAGACTTCTAGTAACTTGAAACAAATATAGCTGAAACAGCAGAGGAAAGTGAAAAATTCTTTATAGTATTAAGCAAAATAGCTGCCCCTTTACTCTTCAGAGAGGTATGGAGCCAAATTGTTACCTAACCCAGAGGTAGTAACGTGTGTTATGTCAAGTTACAGATTCAACAGATTTGAATATTGGATTTCCCTTGGTAACTTTCAATTCTTCGTATATTTCAGTGTTTAGCAAAACTGAGGCAACAAGACAAAACTCGCTTGCTAGATGGAGCCACACTGATTGTAGCAGGAAGTGAAGCTGACGGTAAGAGAAATGATAAGCTGAAAGATTCAAAACAAAGGAAGAAGCTGTGGCACAGAGAAGTCAAAAGGCATGTTAATACTCACACAATTGGTATGTGTATAAGGCAGAATCTGAACCTAGCCATTTCTGGTATGGTGTCCAGTACACTGTACTATATGTCATGTTGACAGAAGAATTACAAAAATTAGGCAGAACACTGACAAGATTGTTGACATTTTGTGCCGTTTTATGGAAGATTTTAGTAATTTAACCATTCTTTTCATGAAAGAGATCACTGCCTGATCTCTTGATACTTGAAGTCAAGTCAATCTCTTCAATGGTTCTCCTTTCACCAACCAAGCAAATAAAATTAATGCACCTTATCCTACCATGAAGTATTAATAACACACATTATATAATATAGCACTTAGAGGCTTACAAGATACATTCCACCCCCCAAAAAATCCTGTGAACTATGGTATTTTCTTGATTAAGAAACTGAAGCTCCAAGTTTAAGTGACTTGGCAACAGAAAAAATCTCGGCCCTCGGCAAATTTGTAATCCCCTAAGTTTCCATATTTAATTCTCACTGCTAAATACTGTCCAGAAAAACTCGATTTTTCGCTGTCACTTTTCTGCCTTTTTACTCAGTTTCCATAGTTCAAAGGTTCATTTCACCTCCCTATACTCCCATGATCTATAGCTATCCTTTAAAACTCAACTCACATGCTACCTTCACACACAGGTTATTTTTTCTTGAAAGTTAGTGTTCTTTCCCCCACTGAAGCTCACAGAGCATTATGACGGTGCATTTCATACATATGCGTATATATACAAATATGCATTTGTATGACTATTTATATATATAAATACATATATATGTATTTATATACGTGTATATACATGTGTACACATATATCTACTTAGGTACACATGCACTTATATTTATATGAATATACATATCAGTATTCGAGTTACCTAGGTAGGGTATATCCCCTATTAGATTGCACACTCAGTGAGATAACTTATACAAACTTTGTGTATTCAGCACAAAATAGGTACTTAGTAATTATTTTTGAACTGACACAAGTAGAAGATGGCTGAAAAATTTATGACCCTGCAATCAACACAATCCCTTTCCCCTTGGCCAAGGCCTGTCAGTGATTGGCTTTCCTCTATTTTGTTGTGAATGAATGGCATAAGGTTGCAATGGTCTCTTCTTGTATACACGCACGTCCTCGATTTCTGTTTAACAGTTATTATGTTTGGAAATTTTAAACTGTACTTACCTTTGCAATCACTACTGAGCTGTTCAACCAATAACAAAATATTCTTACAGTTTAAGGGAGATAAATCGTCATCCTCTTTATTTGTCTCAGAGGACTAAGTGACGTCCTCCCAATCATTTGCACACCACTTTGTCCTGTAAAATAAGTAACAGTAGGGGAAAATTCAAAAAAAAAATCAGAAATCTTTAAAATAATAACGGTGGCTAACATTTCTCTCACACATGAGGGTTTTCACAACACTTTATATACATCATCTTGTGGCATCCTCACAACCATTTTGTGAGACAAACATTACTCAAACTCATTTCACAGATGTTAGGTGGCTTGTCCAGCACCACAGAGTTAGCTAGGATTCCAAGGACGGATTTTAATGTGAGTAGAATATAAGGTAGTTCAAAGTTTACTCTAAATTCTTCATGATTAACCTTTTAACTTTCGATATGCATTACAAATCTAAAATGCAAATAACAGTTTATAGAGTTTATGTATTCTCATTTCAGATATTATAACATGACCTTTATACTAGGCTCAAAAAGTGCAAATTAAGGACAATGATGTATGAAAGGTGATATAAACACCACACTATCCAATATATGTTTAATTTCTGGGTTTTTAAAATTTCTCCTATCTTCATTGAATTTGGCATCCCTTCAGGATATTTTTATGTAGTGTCTCCCCTCCTTTTCCCTGTCTAAATATTAGAGTTATTTACAGTCACTCCTCAAACCCATTTATCTGACTGTGACCCTAAAACTCTACTCAAACTGCTTACTCCAAGGTTGCCAATGGTATCTTCACTGCTAAATCTGATCACACTTTTTGAAGTCTTTTTCTTTCATCACCTTACCTAGCATCACAGCCTTGGTAATGAGGCTGACACAGGCACTGACTGATCTAACTCAGTGTTTGGGAGGGTCCAAAGAATATTATGGAAGAGAAACTGTATTATACTGTTGTATGCCTGTGAAACCTGGACACTATAGCAGGTCCATGGCGGGAAACGGAATCTCTTCCATTTGAATGGTATTAGGAAGATTCTGAAGATTATCTAGGACAAGGTACCAGACTGAGGTCTTTTCTAGATATTGAATGTTCAGGCCTTCAAACTCTCCAACTCTGATGGGCTGGTCACATGGTTTGAATGAAAAACTTACGCTTGCAAAAAAGACTCTTTTTTGAAGGACTCACAAAGGACAAGCATTCACACGGTGGTTAGAAGAAGCAAATCAAGGACACTCTCATGGTCTCTCTTAAGAACTTTGAAATTCATTATGTGACATCGGAGACACTGGCACAGGACTGCTCATCATGGGGTGACCACATCATAAAAGGTGTTGTGCTCTGTGAACAAATCTGAATTGAGATAGCTCAAAGGAAACACAGGATACCCAAATTTGTTCACAACTACTCACAAGGACCATTTCTGCCTAAAGTGAGGTAGACCATTGCTAGTCGGAACTGGTATCATCAGCCACAGTCAGACACACTGAATCTGGACTCAAGCACAATGATGTCATTTTGGTCTGCTTTGAGAACAGAGGACATACATACTGGAAGCATTTTCAGGTTGAGGAAGGATACAGTGGAATTGTTATTGGCAACTGGAAGACGGGTTTAATTTCCAGGAGAGAGGGATAGCTTATGCTACTGGATGTGATCAAAGTTGGTCCCTATATGTACATTCTTGTGGGGATCAATCAAATCCTGGCAATAAGGTGCTGATTGTTTTTGCTGAGAAGTGAATAAAAAAGTCTCTAGGTAACTCAGACCAGATGGAGAAAGGTTCTCGGGTTCAATCTGTATCAGTTTTAGGGAATCTGGGCTAGAGTCTAGACCAATGAATTCAGGGATCCCTGGGATAATTGAACACTTACATATAATCATTGTCATTTCTATTTAATATTGGTCCACTCTTTCTCTTTATGAATAGTTCAGAAAAAAATGGCTGTTACGTCAAAGTTTGGCAAACTTTGGGATGGATTACATTATCATGCATGTAGTAGTAGGTACTCTGTTACATTAATTGATAGAGTTTTTATTTAGTATGCCTTTAAAAGAAACAAATAAATCAATTTATTGGGAAATGATTATCAGGGAGATGAGCAAAATCCAGGAAAGCTTCCTGGAATTTACACCTGTGAAAGTGTCTGAAGGAAGAGAGAGATTTCAACAAATAGCCCGAATGGATACAGAGCAGGACAAAATACAGAGTAAGTGGTAGAGCAGTTTGGCTGAAAAATGAGAGTGAAGACGAGCAGGATGAATTAAGACTGGTCAGAGTCCTACTGTCAAGGGTCCTAGAAGGCAGCGCTCCTTCATCTCCTGAACATTTGCTGGAAGGTGTGTTTTTCTGCTGGGTATTGGAAATATTTTTTTTAACTTTGTACATTACCCTATGCCCACCACATTTGAATATCCTTAGACTACATATCAAGATAGCAACACGCCAAGAAAAGGAGGCAAAAGGTGCAAAGAAGGGTGAGAGCAAAAAGCATAACCTATTCTTGAATAAATGAATTTAGGGAGGGAAAACATATGTCTGGGTAAAACTCAGTAATAAGAACTCCCAGTATAGACTGAGGCCTTCATACCCTCCCTCAAACTTTATGAAAGTAAGAGAGTTCTTTGTTTCTTTTTCTTCCTGATTCCAATGAACTCATTTCCTACTATCTATATTTCTGACTTCCTATTGCCTACATTTTTCTTCAGTCACTGTTTGCTGTCAAGAGTCTGAACATTAACAGCCTTTCGAAAGCAGATACATAAGATTGTTTTTTAAAGATGAAGGTTATTACTCATTTTCTTCAGTTTGTGTTTTATCTGATAGACACAGCGAATAAATAACCAGAGGTTTCAGGATCAGGGAATGAGAGAGACCAGGGAGTAAGCATCACAGGCAAAATTTGAATTCAGGTCCTCTGCTTCTACAGCCAAGCCAACGTTTCTCCAATGGACCACACTTCATTCCTGTCTACCTAGTTAACTTTGAAAAAAAATGGTTTACTCATTTCTATTAATGAATATAATGTCTACTCTTGATACCGAGTTCCCAATGGAGTCATGGATTTGTGACTTAAGGATTTGTTAAAAATCATCATCGAAAAGCTCAAGAGCAATCTGATAAGTTCAAGTATTATTTCTCTGCCTCGGCTTACCTGTATAATTTGTTTGACAATAATTGTCTCATTTTTAAATCTTCAAAAGAAAGCTGGGCATATTTCTGTCTCTCTCTCCCTCAGTACCGTCTTGATATGAGTTTGTCATTCTTGAGAGTTGGGATTCCAGTTCTCTTATTGGTTGCTCCATTTGGTTCCTTAGATCAGCATTCTTATTTTCTAATTTGTAATTATAAATATTTCTAATTTATTTTCTCTTCATTGTTCTAACTTGTCTGTCTCTGCTGAGTCTAAACCAAACGGAAAACAAAGAATGAAATTAATGAGAAACTGCCCAGTTTTATCGTGGAAATTAACTGATGTCTACTTCTTAGCTTTCACTTTAATTTCAGTCAGAGATCCAGAGACCGATTCTGAATTTCTAAAAATAGATTCGAACTTTGAAAGTATTGATCATAAAGTTCATCTGAATTAAATTTTAACTAAAAGCAACAACAGCCCTATTTCTACAGGAAGTTAGTCATTAGTTTGCACTCTGGTACTTACTCTGGTGCTAGTATTAGGATCATTACAAAAAACATGTATAATTCCAAAAGTTGTCTTCAACTCCAGAATCTCCGGGAATGCTTACTTTGGGTGTAGAACCGGGAAAAATATCCTAAAATTTCATTTACATTGAAATATTTTACAATTATAGTCGTGGTAAATGAAGTTACCTGGAGGAATGTATGGAGTTCCTTTGGTTTTTCATCAGTTTCCAGCCATGCTCGTTCATCAAGATCATGTTTTTATTCTGTGCCATTTAGCTGCATTTTAGCTTAAGAATTTCCAGATGATGTCTAATAGCAACAACTTCTTCTTCCAGGTGTTTGCTGTCTGCTTCCAACTGGTCACATTTCTTCTGCAAGGTTTTCGTGAAAAAAAACCTCTTCTTGAAGATTTTGATTAATTGATGCCAAGTGTTTATAAAATGAAAATGCTGCTTCCAATTGCTGTGTAAGGTATTTAATCTGTATAAAAGAACATTATCAAGTTACACCAATTCAATTTAGGTCTTTCAAACTAAAGACTAATTTTAAACTGATAACATTAAATTATTTTTAATTCAGTTGTAATTAAATGCATCATTCTCTACATATTACAGCTACAAATTGTATTTCCTGAAATGATTATTCAGGTAAAGTGACAAATCAAAAACAAAATTAAGACTGAAATGATAAACCAAGAATTTCTTTGATTAGCTCTGATACTCAGTGTAATCCACATTTCATATTTCATCCCATATTTTCTTCTGTGATCTCTAATTTTCTCATGCATCTTTTTTCCAGCTCTTAATACAGTGCGCAGATATCAATAAAATTCATACTCGAAGGAGATCAATAAATTCTTCACTTATGCCAGGCCTAAGGCATCAAGACATCTCAAAAGGAATTTGGAAAGACATGCAATTTCCTTTCTCATTCTAATGAGAACACTGATTCTATGTTCAGAAACTTCACTGAGAAAGCAAATACATTTATAGCCATTTGAAGGCGACATGGTAGGATTTTGGGTTACAGAGCCAGAGAAAAGCAGAGAGGTCTTTCTCAAAACTCAGGTGACAGTACCCAGGGACATCACATTGTTTCTCAGAGAGTCTGTTGTGAAATGGCCGTCTTCCTGCTCCCCAAGTGCTTTAAGGGAATAAACCAACACGCTAAACAGGACTCGGTCGTTATTCCTTCAGACCCAGGGGTTAGAGGACAGAATGAAATAAGTGATCAATAAAACATATGCTACCACTGCCTTCCAGAGGACCAATCCTCAATAAATGTTAAGAAGTTAATTCTTTATGATAAATATTGATGAGAACTGCAAGACAAGAGATATCATCTACGAACATTAATGAGAGTTAAGATAAAATGTTTCTAAGGAGTCACTTGACATAGAAAAAAAGAGTATTACTATTAGTTAGCATTTAAATAGCACTTTAAGCATTATCAGTGGGATCACATTTGAACACTTGTTTTTCAAAACCTTGCTAGGAATTTCCCCCAACTCCTGCTGGGAGTTGGGGAAATGGCTCAATATTACCAAATACTAGAATCCTTACAAATTAAGAAATAGTTCAAGATGAATTACTCAACTTATTATTCCTCAAGTTCGAGAAAATCTTTGCTTCCCTAAAACAGAAGAGCAATGTATAGGCCATACTGCAAGGAAGTCGGTTTCACCCACGTCCTGGTGGAATGATATGAAAATCTTCTAAGTATTCCACTCCTTTCTCCTCTTAAAACAACTCAAGTCCTGTTTTCACTTTTAAATCTTTTAACTCAATTACCTTGTATTATGAAGGTTCTTAATCAGCGGTAATCACCTTGCAATCAAATTGCTTTCGTTGTTGTTTTTTTTGTGGGGGGAGGGTGTTTTTGCCATTTTAAAAGCTCTTAAAGAGCGAGTGCTTTTCAAATTGTTTCTGCTTAGTAGTCATCTTTTTGGGGGAGATATGATTTGGATCTTTAGAAATCCAGAAGAAGTGTCAGAAGAAGTTCAGAAGTTCTAAGAGATCCTGCAATCAGTGCCCCTAAAAGACTTTCTATCATGTGTTTCTTCAAATAGCTTATCTCCCTCTGGTAGCACTCTGATTGCTAGAAAGTTTTTCTTGAGGTCCAATCTAAATTTCTGTCTTTGCACACTTCCATTGATGAGTAGAACAAGTCTAATATTTCTCTCACCTGAGAAAGCTTTTTAATCCTTGAGAAGTACCATTAACACAATATATTTAAATACATTCTATTTGATATAAGTTCCAAGACGGCAGAAGAGGAAAACCTTCTAGCATATAAATCTAGAAAGAAAGTTAGTAGAGCCCAGAATTTTCAGGGAGATTATCAATTCCCAAGCTTGTTTACTGAGTTGCTAAGAACAGCAAGAGGAGACTAGGCCTGAAATAGTAATTGTTGTCTTCCTATCATGGGGAAGATGTAAATCTCAAGGACATTGGTGTCCAATGGCCTGGTGCATATTGTAACTATTTCAAAAGGTATATCAAGGGAAGTCATTTGACACAATTCAATATTCAGAATTACCTGATTTTTTAAAGCATTAATTTCTCTATCCATTTCAGAATGAGTTCACTTCACTCCCACCCTGGTCAACAACATCTCCATTTTCATATTCTTTTAATGCCGTCATGGCTGTTTGCAACGCGTTGAAACATCTGTGACAATGAACAGAATAATTAAGTCAATGTCTTCATAGCTTTCATATTATACATTTCAAAAGGGTAATTTTTGAACCACTACCTTAAATTATCCTCAATCATAGAGAAGAAAATAAATATAAAAAGAGTTCTTGTCATTACTCAACACATCTGACGATATTTTGGGAAATAAAACCAGAGAAACAGTAGCCTCACCAATGATTTCATCTCTCTTTCAAAAGATATATATTCGTCATCAGCTCTACATTAATGTCACTTCATTTTAGAACACTGCCCACATGATTTCTCGTTATGCTGTCATATTTGTAGAACGAAGGATGCCTTCCAAATAATATAATACAACAAAGGATAAGGAAATTCATTTTGAATAAAAAAAGTTTTACAGTGCTGTGTTGTTTCTTCGTTATTTTCATTGTCGATCCATATAAATTGGCTGGGCAAGTGTTTAAAGGTCCTAGGCTACAAAACACAAATGATCTCATTTAATGCTATTGGAATACCAAGTTGCTTTAGTGGATGGAATTACAGGTAGTCTCTAACTTGAAAAATCAGATGGATCTCAAACGCTCCTTTGCAAACTGACTTTGTGGAACAGGGGAGGCATTTCTCCCTCCCACTCAGAGGTAGTACTCTTAAAAGCAGTTCAATCAAAGCCCCGCAAAAACTAATTCTATCATAACACTGCTAAATTAAAGTCCTGGAAAATGCAGGACCATTTGGAGATTCTCCTCTCCCACTAATACGGCAACCTCTCTCCTGTGGTAAGAAGATCTGATACCTCAGCGGTGATAACTTCTTGCCACATTCAATTAGAAGTCATCCACTGGAATTCAGTTACAATGCAATTTGAAAGCATTAAATGCTTACCTTTCAAAAGTGTGACAGAATACAGAATTTAGACAGACTATGGTCGATGCTCTCATCCAAGTGGGATATGAAATAAATGTGCAGATAATGACAATATACAACCACGTGTAAGAGCTTTAGGGGAGTGTAATCGAAATTTCAATGTCAACTCTGATGGGGAAGGTCATTCATTACCAAAAACAGAGATCAGAGTAGGCCTCAGTGAGGAACTGCATTTGGGTGAGGATGAGTGTAGATACCATGGGTAAATATCACAGGCACAGGACAGATTTGGGAAAGCCCAAGGCATGTTTTGAAGCACAGAGAATAGTCCAGTTGAACAGGAGTGTAAAGTATAGAAGACAGAATAATATAATTGAAGAGAGAAAAGGCACGCTGCTGGCACATCGTGAAGAGCCTTATATCCCAGGTCAAGAAATGCTGTGGGGTCTAGCTCAAAAGTCATATACTTAACTTAGTTTGGCTGATCCCACAAAATTAGAAGATGCCTTTTACTCCTTCAGTCTCTGACTGCATTTCATTTCGACCATTCTAAAGCACTTAATACATTCTCATTTGCACAGCTTATTTGGGTCCCTACATTACCTCTTTGAATAGCCTACAATCACTCACTGTCAAAGCAGGGACTGCACATTAGTAATGGACCCCTGTCACTCCAGGACCAGCACAGTATTTTATATAGAATGGATGTTTGATAATACTTTTTGACTGAATGACAATTGAACAAATTAGATAAATAATGAAGGAAATAAATTAGGACAGAAAACATAGAAATTTACCTTAGAGAAGCATTTGTGTCCAGAAATAGTATACAGAACAAGCGACTGTCAAATGCTGTATAGTATCATTCCACCAAACATACTTTAAGGTACAGGTGCTATGCAGCATTTTACTATAGCTTCAGAGATGCAGGACACAAGGTATATTTGTCAGCGGTAGGTTAGTGAAGAAAATGAAAATTAAAAAAAAAAACCCCTTTGTTCACTTAGAATCATCCATGGTGGAATTCTTTAAGTGTTAATATACAAAATGAATTTGTACTCAGTATTTAACAAAAGAGTGAAATCCTTGCTTACTTAATGTTTCCTTTGAAAGGCCTGCCAAAAGGGGTCTTACCGATTTAAATCTTCCTCTAATTCATCATTTCTCTTCATTTGTAGTTCTAGAGAATCTTCCAGACATTGCTTCCACTCATTGAGTCTCGTGAATTTTTCCCTTTCAATACGAAGCTTTAAAAAAATTTTACAATGAAAAATATCACAATTGAACTGGCATTTCTCAAAGGGATTCTCTTCATTAACTCTAGCTGCAACTGTAAATATCAATTTAAGCATAGATTGTTAAACCAAAACAAATATGGAAAGATTTGAAAATGATTGATCTTCCTTGACATGACATACCTTTCCTGTGATTTCACTACAAACTATTTCTTTTCTTTTGAAATTTAAATCAATGAAAGTTCTGATTTGATTCAATATAGGTATTACTTTTACTGACAATATTCATAAATTTAGAAATGATTGAAATGAATAGGAATGAATAGAAAGTGGGCCAAGTTTCCCAACACACCACACCTTGGAGGAACATTGGCCTTTCCTATTTCTCTAGAGCCCATGATAATTATCCGTTCAGCTCCACTTCCCCTTTGCGTTGGCACACCTGACCCATGTTCCACACATTCCTATGTTGAAATGACAATGTATGTCTTTGTAAGTAAGGGTGTAAAACAGTTCTGCTAATCTCTTTGTACTGAAATAAGAGAGATGCAACGTGAGTAAATTGACGTTTTCTTTTTCTCCTTGAGTGGTTATCTGTTGTTCCCGATTATGAGCCAGGTGCTCTTTACTCTCTTGCAAAGAAAGACAGAAGCCTGCTCATTGTGGTGAATACTGCATGATTGTATTGTAGACTCACTCCTATTTCTCCTCTTTGCTTCCACATTTCTCCAATGAATTTTTACCACAGCTGCATTTCTTCACTTCCTATTTCCATTTCATTCATCTATTTATCTGTAACTCTTCCCTTATTTATTTTCTATTTATCTGTGACTTAATTGGTATAGGAAATGCCCAGTCATAACGTTTATAACGTATCAGTACAAAGAGGTCCTGCCCTCAACCGACGTCTCAGAATCTGCAACTCTCAGAGTTTTACTGAATAACTTAGGGCACCAAAATTATGCAAAACTGGCCCAGGATCATGAAGCCATTTGTGTCAACATTGGGATTTCAACCTATGCATACGTCTGAGGCAAGATCTCTATTCCTAAAACATAGTGCCTTTCTTCATTGCCATAAAATCAGTTATTCCCTCCTTACTAGTCTACTACAACTGCATTCTCAAGAGGTAGAAGTCATACTGGTATCCAAAAACTTTTCTTCTTAGTCTCTGACTTCACTGAAACATAGATCCTCTTTCTCTTCTGTGATTGGTAATTTATTTTCCCTATAAATTATCCTTTCACCCTGTTTCTCTTTCCTCTTCTATCTCATGGAGACCCCTTTGGTCCTGGATCATGACTTCAAGCCGAGGATCAAAGAGTGAGGGAGGTGAGCATTTAATCCCACCTTCTCATTTTACAAAGGAGGAAGCAATCACACTGGTGTTAAATCAGTTGCATACAGTTTAATTAAAAACAAAAGGGCTACAGAGTCTTTCTGTTCTAATTTTGCCCGCACACCAATCTTTCCTACAAAATGCTAAGCCAAGTACTATCAAACATCGTTGAGATCATGTTACTGCCATGTACAGGAACTTCTATGGGCTATCAGATTGAGGCTTAAATTCTCCGTCTTCTTTTCTCTTATATCTCACTTCATCACATTTTTCCAACTTTTAATTCTAATTGCTTTACGGCTCCCCTCCTCACACTCCTATGCTTTTCGTATTTTCCTATCGCTCCCTATCCTACTAATCCATCACTTTCTTAGCCTATTGGACTCCATTGCTCTCCTGTACTGCTGATCCCTTCCCAAATCTCGAAGGCAACTCAAAGTTCTCACTTTTCTTCAATGCTTTCCTTACTATTTTGCTTCAATGAACCTTGCCTTCACTACATTCTTTGAGATTTTTGTCTGCAGCATTGAGTGAGTATGCTATTCGGGTTAATGCCTACATTGAGAATCACCTCTCATTTTAGTTCTTTATTATTTCAGTGTCTACTGGTGATATATTGTATAGGGACCTAGCAGGAATTCACTAAATATTTTCAGGATAATCAACTGCACTATACTCATTTAGAACTATAAGCAGAGCAAAAATGGACAAGTCATGAGTTAGTACAGATTTTTTTATAAATGAAGAATCCAAGGTTTGAGAGAGAAAAACATTCATAAAAACAAGTTGTATGCCAAGAGGCTGAGCCAGGACGCAAAATTTTTAAAGTTCACCCTCCTATATATGCTATCAATAATTCATATACATATGAACAGATGTATAGATGTGTGTACGCATATATAAAATTCAGATATTCTGCAATTTTTCTTCCACTAGAGTTGCTACCTCAGCAAATTTGCTCTGGGAACTTCTTGTACTGAGAACAGGACTGGATAATACCATCTGCTCTAACCTCCACCTATAGTGATCTCTCCTTTTCATAAATGCTTACATGTTTACCATGCACTTAGTAGTTGTTTATATGCTACATTGTATTAAACATGAAATTCCTCTATTTGGCATTGGAATGCTAGAGAGACTGAAAATTCTTCAAGGAGAGAGTGCATGTCTTACACATAGCTTTTGCTACCTGCTCAGAACCTCTCATAGTGGAATTCACATATGGATTTTCACTAGTTGATGAGGTAAATTTTGAACAAGGAAGAAATTGTAATTTGACTAATTTTTACAGAACGAAAACTTGGATGATCTGGGAAATTAGATTAGAAATGAGTGCTAGTTTGCACTGAATACCAATTACATGAGGTAATTCGTACTGACAAAGAGGGACTCTGACTTTTTTCTTCCTTACTTTACCTTCAAGGTCTCAGTCCACACCTAGTTTCTGGACTGCAGCCTGAAACTAAAAGGTTTGGAAGGGTAATATTTCAATCGATGTGTTCCACAAACAATGTGAGCGAAATGAAGACAATGAGGGATAGGGGAGTTAATTGGGAAAAAAAAAGTTGTTTCACTCTCGTACTGCGTTCTGAAACCTAGAAAAATGTCTCAAGGGTCAAATGCCAGAGTAAAGAAGTTTTTCTAAGAATGAGATTGGACCTTGTAATAATGTCATAGCTAAGGGAAGTATACGGAAATTAACGAGTTCAAAATAAGGCTTTTGAAAAATTAGGAGGTAGATATGAAAATTGGGGAGGCAGTGGTTATTTGTATGAAAATGACAATGGTCTTTTGTTTTCAGTGTAGAGAAACTAGCATTTAGTCGGTGTCTAACGTGTGCAAGGAACAAAGGCCATAAAGTTGAGTGATTTGCAATTATCATCTCATTTGATTCTCACAACAACCCTGGGAGGTAGGTGCTATTATCAACCCCATTTCATGTTTGAGAATACTGAAAAGATTAAGTGACTTGCCTAAGATCACACCAAGAGCATCTGAGGCTATATCTGTAATCAGATCTTTCTCAGCCCAGGCTCAAGATTTTATCCATAATTGCTGCCAATCCCCTTCAAGTTGAGAAACATCTCATCATACAAAATTCTCTTTTTGATCACTTTGGCTTAGATTTCCCTTGCTTTACCACTTATGATGGGTACTAATTTGAAAATATGTTTGAGGAATGTCAGAAATATCCACTTCTATACTTTTTGGCAGGCATAATGATGAATAGCACACACAACTAGATATAAATATGGGAAAGCAAATGAAAAAGGAGAAAGGCACTTGACCTAATAATGGAAACCCGTTAAGGGAATTTGATTGTGTTGGTATTCTATGCGTAACCTCCCCTTCATTTTAATAATTTCTAATAATAATAACAACAATATTTTTTTTTACTGAATTTATATGTGGCCATTGGAGGCTCTGGGAAACCGAAAATATATAAAAAACCAGAATAGACAAACTCAAGGTGCTTTCGTCCAAATATCACCTTGAGCCAATTTTCATTTTAACTCCATTTTCAACCTAGGCAAAGCCAAGAAATGAATATAGAGTTTTGTCCTTCTTGTTTTTCCACTATTAATACTACTATTATTACCAGTACCACTACTACTTTTACTAGAAGTACTACTACCAAATCTATTACAACTACTACTACTACTTTTGCTACTACAATAATAACAATTACTCTACTGCCAACATCCTGGGAAAAGGAATTTCTATGGAAAATAAGGAAGCATGAATACTCCCTGTCCTCAAGGAACTCCATTATAATTGGGTAAAAAACAATGAGATAAAGCAATTGATAGTTTGATAAGAAATGCGATCACCATAGGACAATCTATCTGTAATTAAATACCAGATTTTGTGGTATCAGATGAAAAGTGGATTTGAGGAGATTCAGGAATCAACAGGGGTGAAAAGCCCAAAAAGCATTATGAGAAAAGAATCATACTTTTGTAATTCAAAAACATCTTGAATGTGAAGAGTAGAAAGGTTTTGAATAGGTAGCACAGATGAGGAAGTGTAACTAAACAAGAAGAGTAACTAAACAAGATGGAGGTATGGAGGTGGAAATCCACAGGGTGAGATCAGATTGATTAAGTTAGGGAATATTAATGAAAGCATCCATCTAATTACTTCAACTCCAATTTATCCTTTCCATGTACAATTTCTATATGTACAAAATGTGAAGAAATAACATTTTCTTGTTATTCAAGGAGGAGTTTGAACAGAAAGAAACAAAGAATTTGTACTTGACAGTGCTGTTTGGGGGATTAAATGAGAAAATGAAGGTCAAGGTGTTTCTAAAAATCAAGTATGATAGGAATGATTGAGCTATTATTGGTCCTGGGACAAACACCTCACTCTTTGCATAAGGACAGATAAACCAAATGGTCAACCACAGAAAGAGTGAATATAAGTATTAAAATTTACGTGTACAGATTGTGGAAGTTGGAGGAGTAATTCTAAGTCAACGGAAATTACAGACACAGTGTTCAGAAAATTGACAAAACTGGTAAAATGAGAAAGCAGCAATTCCCCAAACCACTTGGTAGTAGCTAAGAAAGAGAAGGGTAGAGAAGTGGAATGGGCTAGGTACTCAAGAGATAGCAGGCAATGAATATAGCAGTCTCTGGGTTGATAAACTCAAGGACCCCTACCTTCTGGGATAAGAACTCACTGTTCGAGAAAATTGCGGGGAAAACTGGATAACAATGTGGTGGAAACTAAGCATAGACCAATTCATGACACCATGCACAAGAATGAATGGGTACATGATCTAGGGATAAAGATTGATATCATGGACAAAGTGAAGGAGGAAGGAATAGTGTATTTATCAGATTTATGGAGAAGGGAAGAGTTTTTGACTAAAGAAAAGACAGTAAGCATTATGAAGGGAAAGGTGAATAATTGTGATTGCACTAAACTGAAAAGTTTTTGCACAACTAGACCCAATGCAATCAGGATTCAGAGGGATGTAGTACATTGGGAAAGAATTTTGACAGTTAATGTTGGGGACAAAGGCCTCATTTCTAGAGTATATAGAGAACTGAGTCAAATGTACCAGAATACAAGTCATTCCCCAATTAATAAATGGTAAAAGGATATGAACAAACAATTTTCAGAGGAAGAAATTAAAGATACCTATAATCATAGAAGAAATGCTCTCAACCACTTTTGATTAGAGATGCAAATCAAAACAACTCTGAGGTACCACAACACACCTATTAGATTGGCAAACATGACAGAACAGGAAAATAATAAATGTTGGCGAGGATGTGGGAGAGTTGGAACACTAATTCATTGTTTGTGGAGCTGTGAGTTCATCCACCCATTCTGGACAGCGCTTTGGAACTGTGCCGAAAGGGCTACAAAAATGTGCATACCCCTTCACCCAGCAATATACAGCAATATGACTGTATCCCCAAGAGATAATAAAAATGAGAAAGGACCCCACATGTACAAAAATATTTACAGCATCACTCTTTGTAGTGGCCAAAAACTGGAAATCAAGGGGATGCCCATCAATTGAGGAATGGCTGAAGACATTATGGTATCTGAATGTAATGGAATACTATTGCGCTATAAGAAATGATGAGCAAGATGACTTCAGAGAAGCCTGAAAATATTTACATGGTTTGATGCTGAGCAAGAGGAGCAGCACCAGGAGAACTTTGTGCACAGCAACCACCAAAGTGTGCAAGAGCTTTTTCTGGTAGACTTCGATATTCAAAAAAAAAAAAAAATTCCCAATGATGCCCTAAGGCAAAATGCTTTCCACATGCAGGGAAAGAACTATGGAATTCAATCGCAGAATTTAACAGATCATTTCTGTGTGTGTGTGAGTGTGTGTGTGTGTGTGTTATATTTTGGTTTGTTATATGATTTCTCCCATCTATTTAATTCCTCTACACAGCATGACTACAGTGAAAATGTACTCAGTAGGAATGTATATGTAGATTCTATATAGAATTGTATGGCTCTTGGGGAGGGAAAAAAATCTAAGTTTTGTCGTAGTGATTGGAGAATATTAAAACTAAATATATTGCTTAAAAATGTGAAATGTCACACTGAATATACTTTCCACTCATTTGTTTCCAGAACAAATTACTGATCTTTTTGCATACGTACTTGACTTTTGGTTTCATCTACTTCCTTCTGTAGTTTTTCCTTATCTTCATAATCAATTTCCTTAAATGATGTGACTTGTTGTGAAACTCCTGTCAGGGACTGATAATTGCAGGAAACAGGTGGCTCTCGCTGAAGATTTCTTACTCTAGCCTGATAGAAATATGTCCAAATTACTAATATTACAGATTTCATAAAGCAACATTAGCTCGTATAAAATAAATATAATTTTAAAATTCAAATCAAAAGTCTATATAATTTTGCATACAACTTAATTTCTTCAGTATGTTCATAATTATCAAAGATTGAAAGACAGAAATCTCTTAGGGATTAAGGAAACAACCTCATTTTGCAGGTGAGAAAAACTAAACTCCAAAGAGGTTAAATGAGTAACCAAGGTCCTAAAGGTAGACGTTTAGAAAGAAAAAGATTAAAACTTGGCTCCTGAGACAGCAAAGTTGTTTAGATCATATCACTCAACTTCCATTTAGCATGGAGCAAATGAGATCTTTCTACTCCCTCAGAATACTCCTCAGAAATCAGTACAGTCAGCCTGCTTTCCCCATTACGTCTTAATTGACAAGAATGAGACTACCTCCAAAGCTATCTAGGCACTAAAACATTTTACGTGAAATTCCCACGCAAAGTAAAGGAAAGAGGAGGGAAGAACGTACACTTTCTTATGCTTGGTAGAAAATGTAAAGGTTTCCCATTCCATTTTTCGGAAAAGTTGACTACCTTATTTCTGTGTGCCAGTCCGTAGAAGAAAGACATCTACAAGAAAAGGTTTTGCTTTCTTTCCTCTCATGGTTTACGCTGGAGAATGAACATAGGCACTGATATGCTTGTCAGGCTTGGTAAAAGCACTTAACATGCCCAAAGTCAAAATGTCAACAACAAATATGGGCGCTAGGTATTATTCACATCTTCAACAGTCTTGCTAAGCCTTCAAGGAAGTTGCTTTCTCTGTTCAGATAAGAGTTACACTCCTGGTTTCAGTCAATGGAGAAGAAACAGGAAACTATGGAAAATATGCTAGTTCTACACGCTATGTGTACATAGCATGTTAGAAGTACAGAGTTTTGGACATACAGACGTATTCATCCGTTCACATATATGTATATGTAGATATCCACACAGAAAAACATAACTGTATGTGTATAGAATGATATACTGCAACAATTCTTCTCCTCTTTCACTACAGAGCAAGGGGAATTATTACATAAATTATGAAAACCAAATGAAGCCAAAAATCAAAAGAAGCCAAATGTTTTTTTTCTAATTAGACAAGATGAAGTACTTTGTAAAAGTCAATTTTAGTAGAGTCACGCCAAATTTTTTGAAGAAAACATAAGGCTAAGAGAAGACAATGTAAAGTTCAGAAAGTAAAATTGGCTCAATTCACTGAATTTCTACAAGTAAACTGTACTCTATTATGGAATGACTAGATAAAATTTTAAATTTTTTAGATGAAATCATTACCCAGGACAATACGTGGTAGAATCGACCCTCACTGCATATATGAAAAATCACAGATAATGTGATCTGCTATTAGACTGTATAAATTATTCATATTAAGGAACTAAAAGGAGTGATTCCAGAACCGGCAACTTTGGAAACTGAGCAAGACTTGTTAGTCCAACCACAAAAAAAAAAATAAAAAAAGAGATGAAAAAATAGTGGAGTACAATTAAAAAATAAGATTAGTAACTGAAAAATTAACGCTTAATGAAGAATCATAATGTTTCTGAATAGAAGCACTGTCCTAAATTTCAAAGAAAAGTAGTGGCTCGACTACGGAATTTCACTACAAATAGAATCCAATCGTTAATGTTTCAAAAATTAGTTCAAAAGTGTCTAAATTGAAACTAGTTAGACAGATGAGTATGTTTAAATTTTAATGAAACTCGTAAAGGGCATATTGCACAGTTATCTCAAAAGAGATTTTATACTTCAACTGTAATATTGTTCCTAGCATTATGTTGGAAGACTTTTCTTAAATTGCAGCATTTGAAAAAATTTGTGATATTTCAGTATTCAAATGGAATAATAGAAAAATTAATGAAATAAAAATTTATCTTTATTTGGATACTAGAGATTTCCTATACAAATATTTATTAAGCCAAATGTCATGGACTGCATGATTTCTTGAAGCAAAATGTGTCGTTACCTAAAAGAAGAATTTGTAAATTATTTTTATACTTTTAGCTTTTATATTATTATTTTTATGTTTAAAATTGCTTTCGATTGTTTGCTTTATTACTTATATTGTATTACAGTACATGTTATTTTCATTTTTATATTCATTTGATCTTAAAAATTATTATATTACTTGTTCTATTTATCATATCATGGATTCTCACTCTCAATTCTTATATATCAGAATTTGTACAATGAAAGATAATAGCATCACCAGCCTGTCGAATATTCAAATTCCTAAGATATCTTGATAAAAATTAAATTGAATTTCATTTCAAAACGACTAAAACTTATCCAAGCAAAACACTTCAAAAGCGAACCCTCTTGCGGCCTTCTCATTTTCATATTTCCACGTTTGCTCTCTGAAGTGGTTCCATTCACACATTAACTAATACTTTATTGCTCTCTTCTACTATAAGAGCTTGTTTATCAATATCAGCATAAACTTTATTGAAGAGATCAATAAATTGCACCTGGGCATCACTCATTTGCTTTTCTTGAATTATGATTTTCTTCTGTGTGTCTTCAAGCTCTTGCTGCAGCACCATATTTTCACTCTGGATTTGGCCTAATCTTTCTTGGAGAGATTCATTTTCCAAACTATATCTCTTGACCTTTTCCTTTAACACTTGATTTGGTTCTTCAAGTTCCTCTGCCTTCTGTTCAGCATGCTTCAGTTCTCTCTGTGTGTTTTCTAAAATGTATGTCTTCTCTCTGAGGGATTCATGGACATGGTCTAGCTCATTTTCTAAACTCTTGGCTCTACTTGCAGTCTTAGAGAGTTTTTCAGAAAGGACACCGTTATCCTCTCTTAGACTACACAAGTCATGGTTTAGTTTGTCCTTTAAATGAAGCCACTCATCTCTTTTACCCTCAAAGGAATCCTCAAGGGCTAATTTTGATAACTCATATTTGCCAACGATTTTGATCAACCTGGACGCGTATGATGCCCCATCGTCCTCTAGTTTCTCAATGTTTTGTCCTGCATTCTGCAGTTTAGAGTTCAGCATGGCATTCTGAGCTTTCAGAACGATTATTCGTCGACGGCACTGAAATCCGATTTTTCTTAACGCTTCTTTATTTAATTGTAATTTCTGTTGAAGCTCTTCAATCTTTTCTTTCAACGCTTCAGTTTCTTCTGTGTGGTGCTTTCTGGTGCGCTTATCCTTACTTTTTACTGTGTGTAATTCCATTTGGTGCATGGCAACTTCATACTGTATGATTTCCTTTTTTTTCTGCAGGTATTTTTCCTTTTCGTTCCTAAGAGGAACCTAAAGATAAGAAAAAGAAAAAAATGTTATTCAAAATAAAATTATAAATTCTGATATTCCCATAAAAATTCAAAATAAACGCCAAAGGTCCAAGAAGCATAGTGTCTTCAGAGGAAAAGTTAACTGAGGGAGTTTCACCTATTTCCCATTCTGTTAATTTGCGCAAAGAACAGGACTTAAAACTGCATCATAAATCGAAGATTTGGAACGCGTTTTTGGACCGACAAAGCTGTCTGTCTTTCAGTATATTTGATTTCCTTTTCTCCATATACATTTTATCTCACACTGCTGCTTTTATTTCAGACATTTCAAGGTGTCTGGAAAGTACTTTCAATACATGATCTCACCTACAATTTGCACAACCTTTATGAGGGAAATACTTATATTTATTTATATTGCTAAGTGTGGAACAGAAGTGCAGTTCACGCATTTGAAACTATAGATTATTAGAGCAAAAGGGGACACTACTGATGAGTTAGTACATCATTTTATAATTCAAGAACCAGAAGCCTAACGACAGAAAACCATTTGCTGAAAGTCGTGTGGATGGCAATGGACTGAAGCAGAACACAAAATCTTGGAAAAGTCCCCCTTAGATTGACAGTTTTACCAGATTTCAGACATATAATTATATGAACACACACATGTGTGTGTAATTCCATATGTGTACATGTATAATTTTGTGTGTACATATACACATCCACACAGGAACAGATATATCAATATAAATAAATATATAAATGTACATAGATACGTATAAATATATATACATATATATATATATATATATATACATATATATGTATAATACGTAGGTATTCAGCAATTGTTCTTCCACTAGGGCTGCTAACTCAACCAATTTGCATCGAGTAATGTTCTCATTAATAAAAACATGAATGGATTAATACCATCTGCTCTAATTTCCACCTGTACTGATATCTTCTTTCATAAATACTTACAGGAATATCGTTCACTTAGTAGTTGTTTAAATTCTACTTTTTGCTACAAATGAACTTTCTCTCTTTTGTATTGACTTCCCAGAGAGAGTGAAAATTCTTCAAGAAGACAGTGCGTGTCTCACACACAGTCTTCGTATACTTCTCAGGGTCTATCACAGTGTTGTTCACATAATTATTATTCACTAATTGATGAAATAACATTTGAACAAGGGAGAAACTGTAATTTCACTGAAATCTTCCATAGTGAAAACTTGCGCGATCAGGGAAATTAGACAAGACATAGTGCCAGTTTGGCCAGAATGCCAATTAATTGACCTACCTCTTCCTACCAAAGATGGATTCTAAATTACTGCTTCCTTGCTGAAACTTCCAGGAGTCAGTTCACACCTAGTTTCTTGACTGCATCCTGATGCAAAAAGCTTTTGACGGTTAATATTTTAATCCAGGTCTTCCAGAAAGAAGGTGAGGGAAAGGAAGACAAGGAGTGATAGGGGAGCTACTTGGGAAACAAAACTTATTTCATTCCAGTGCTGATTTCTGACACCTTGAAAAATTTCTCAAGAATACAAATTCAAAAGAAAAGTAATTTTCAGAAGAATGAGACTGGAACTCATAATAGTTTTTTAACTAAGCCAAGTCTACTGAAATTAGCCAGGTTAAGAAAAGTCTTTTGCAATATTTGGAGATGCTTATCAAAATTTGGGAGGTAGTATTATTTGTATAAAATGGACAATGATCTTTATGTCCTTGGAGCAGGGAAACTAATATTTCTTAAGTATCTAATACGTGCCAAGAACAAAGGCCATAACCTTAAGAGATTTACAATCATTATCTCATTTGATTCTTCCAACAACACTGAGAAGTATGTGCTATTATAATCCCCATTTTGTGGCTAAGGAAAGGGAGAAGAATTAAGTGACTTGCCTAGGATCACACAGATAGAATCTGTGGACACATTTGAAGTCAAATCTTTCTAACCCCAGACGCAAATTTCTATCCCTAATTCCCCCAACATACGTCTAAGTGGAGAAATATCCCATCATCAAAAGTTTTTTTTTTGCCTGCTTTGGAAGAGATACGTACTTACTATGCAATTTATGATGACGACTAGGGTGAAATTTGTTTTGAAGAGTATCCGAAATACCTCTTACTATAGATTGTGCCTTCTACAATGATGAATCTATACCTAAATACTTGGAAATGTGGGAAAGCAACTGACAATGGAGAAAGGTATTTGCTAGCATTAAAGGGAACAGGTTAGAAGAATTTGACTGTCATGCAATTGTACGCTTAACTGTACCTTCATTTTAAAAATTTCTAAGAATAATACGAGCAACTGAAAAATAATTTTGTTTTCAATTTCTACTTTGCTCTTTGTGGTCTGGAGAATTCAAAATTTATAAAAATCAGACTAGAACATCTTCAAGTATTTTAGTCCAACCACTTTCAACTGCTGGCAAAATCAACAAATAAACATTTAGTTTCCTTGTTCCTGTTTTCCTACTACTAGGACTACTACTACAAGTACTCCTATCACTAGAACTAATAGTACTGGAACTACAACTAGTACTACTTGTACTACAACAATCATAACAATTGCCTCTACTGACAGTGTGCTTTGAAAGCAAAGTTCTACCGAGAAAGAATGAAGTATCCATTGTTCTGTCCTCAAGAAACTTTATTACAGTTGGGCAAAAAACAGTTAGAAAAGGGAAGTGATAGTTTGTCAACAGATGTGAAAACCATAAAGCAATAAATGCTCACTTACATACCCAATTCGGTATTAGGTAATTAGGTGGTATCAGATGAAAAGCGGATTTCAGGAGATTCAGAAATCCTTAGGGGTGAAAAGTCCCAATGGCATTATGGCAAAAATATCGTGGGTTTGGAATGCACAAGCCTGTTGGAGATGAAGAGTAGATAGGTTTTTGATGGGGAGTGCAGATGAGAACGTGTAACTGAGCAAGAAGTGAAGAAGGTATGGAGCTAGAAATGCACATGGTGAGATCTGATTGCTGAAGTTAGAAGATATTAATGAAATCATCCATCTCATTACTTTAATTCTCAATTGTATTTTGCAGGTACAATTTACATATTTAGGAATTGTGAAGAAACAACCTTTTCCTGTTATTCAAGGAGAAGTTTCAATGGAAGTATACAAATAATTTTTACTTCACAGCATTGTTTGGGGATTAAATGAGAAAATGATGGTAAAGGTCTTTCTAAACATAAAGAATCATAGAAATGATTTAGGCATTATGGGTCCTTGGAAAAACACTCATTCCTTGTGTAAGGACAGATAAACCAAATTGTCAACGACATCATGAGTGAATATTAGTATTGAAATTCATGTGCACAAATTGTGGCGGTTGTAGGTCTAACTTTAATTCAACTTAAATGACAGACAGAGCGTTCAGAAAATTTATACTGTTGACGAGCAAAAGGGAAATGTCACACTGCACACAATTTCCATTCATCAGGAACAAATTATTGATCTTTTTGCATACATACTTTACTTTTGGTTTCGTCTACTTGCTTCAGTAGTTTTTCCTTCTCTTCATAATTCCTTCGATAAAATGATGTAACTTGTTGTGAAACTATTCTCATGGATTGATAGTTGCCGGAAACAGGAACTTCTCGCTGAAGATGTCTTTCTCTGGCCTGATAGATATGTGTTCAAATTATTTCTATTGCTGATTTCAGAAAGCAATATTAGCTCATATAAAATAAATATAGTTTCAAAATTCAAATCAAAAGTCATTATAGTTCTGCATGCAATTTAATTTCATCAACATATTCATAATTTTCATAGATTTGAGATATAAATATCTTAGATGGTATTTAACAAAATTCCCGCATGTGGCACATGAGAAAAACGAAACTCCAAAGAGGTTAGTTGAGTTACCCAAGGTCCTAACGTTAGTCGTTTCTAGGGAAAAAGATTGACACTTGGCTCCTGACACAAGAAAGCTCTTTTGATTATTCTACTCAACCTTCATTTAGCATGGATCAAATGCGCACTTTCCACTTGCTCAGTATAATCCTGAGATATCAGAACATTCAGCCTGGTGTCCCCATTGACTCCTTTTTGAGAATAATTACAGCCCCTCAAAAGCTATCTAGGGACTGAAATATTATAGGTGAAATTCACATGGAAAATACTGGAATGAGGGGGGAGGAATGTATACTTTTTTGTACTTGATAGACACATTAATCGTTTCCCATTCCTTTTTTCAGAGAAATTAGCTGCCTCATTTCTATGCACCAACATTTAGAAAGAGGAGGACATCTACAAGAAACGTTTGAATTTTCCTTCCTCTCATTGTTTAACTGAGGAGAAGGAACGTAGGTACCGGTACGCATGTCAGGCTTGGTAAAAGCGTTTGACATGAATGATTTGTTTTGCTCAAAGCCAAAATGAAAACAACAAATATGGTCACTAGGCACTGTTCACATCTTCAAGAGTCTTTGCTAAGCCTTCAAAGAATTCCTGTTCCTGTTCAGATAGGAATTACACTCCTGGTTTCAGTCAATCGACAAAAAAAAGGAAACTATGAAAGAATATGCTAGTTCTCCCACTAATCTATACACAGCACGTTGCAAGTTCAGCGTTTTGTACATACAGACGTATTCATCCATTCTCATATGTGTATGTGTACATATACACGCAAGATGCAAAGTCATGTGTGTATAGACTGATACACTGCAAAAATTCATCTCTAATTTCATCATAGTGCAACGCAAATTATTGCATAAGTTATGAATACCAAATGAAGCCAAAAATCAAAAGAGATCAAAATTTTTTCTCTAATTAGGCACGATGAAGGAATTTGTGAAACTAACTGTAACTAAAGTCTGGGAAGCTATTTTGAAGAAAACATAAGGCTAAAAGGAGACAATGTAAAGTTGAGACAGTAAAATGGGCACAATGTACTGAATTCCCATAAGGTTACTAAATTCTGCTTTGGAAGGATAAGATAAAATTTTCAACTTTTTTAGATGAATTATTGCCCAGTACAATATATGGTATAATGGACACTCATTGTATATATGAAAAATCACAGAAAATGAGAGCTGGTATTAGACTGTGTAAAGTTATTCTTATTCAACAACTAAACGGCCGTGATTCCAGAACTTGCAATTTTGCACATCGAGCAAGAATTATTCGTAAAACAATAAAAAAATACTGACATTAAAATATTACTAGTGAAGCACAATTAAAAAATAAGATTATTAACGCAAAAAGTTAACGTTTAATGCAGAAAAATGATCTTTCGGAATAGAATTGCTGTCCTCACTCGGAAAGAAAAATAGTGTCTAGACTGCGGAATTTCACTACAAATATAATCCAGTTGTTAATGCATCAAAAGGTAGTTGAGAGGAGTCTGAATTGAAACTAGTCATATTGTGGAATATGTTTAAATGCTAATGAGATGTCTAATGGGAATATTCCACAGAATCAAACAAGAAATTTTATCTTTCAACTGTTATATAATTCCTAGCATTTTTGTGTAAGATCTCTCTTCAACTTCAGCATTTGAAATAATTTATTCCATTTCAGAGTTCAAATGGGATATTAGGAAAATTATTAAAATGGAAAAAATTATCTGCATTTATGAGGCAGCGATTTCCCCTACAAATATTTATGAAACCAAAATGTCATGGACTCTGAGTCTTCTTAAGGTAAAAAGCATTTTTTTATTTTTATTTTTATTTCGTTTTTATGTTATTATTTTTATGTATCACATTATTTTCATTTCTTAATTTCATTGCTTACTTTTTATTACAGTATGTTTAATTATTATTGCATTCATATTATCTTAAAAATCATGACATTACTTGTTCTATTTATCATATTATGGATTCTCATTCTCAATTCTTACATATCAGCATTTCCCCAATGAAAGTTGATAACCTCACCAGCCTGTTGAGAATTCAAATTCCTAAATTATCTTGATTAAAATTACTTTGACTTTCATTTCAAAAAGCTATATCGTTATCCAAGTATGACATTTAATGACCGAACCCTCTTTCAGCCTTCTCAATTTCATATTTACACATTTGTTCTCCTAAGTGGTTACATTCACTGACTAACACTTTCTTGCTGTCTTCTACTAGAAGAACTTGTTTTTCACTATCAGTAGAAAGTTTGTTGAAGAGATCAATAAACTGTACCTGAGCATCACTCAGTTGCTTTTCTTTCATCGTGACTTTCTTCTGTGTGTCTTCAAGCGCTTGCTGAAGCACCATATTTTCACTCTGGATTTGACGTAACCTTTCTTGGAGAGATTCATTTTCCAAACTACATCTGTTGAGTTTTTCCTTTAACACTCGATTTGTTTCTTCAAGTTCCTTTGCCTTCTCTTCAGCATGGTTCAGTTCTCTCTGTGTGTTTTCTACAATATATGTCTTTTCTCTGAGGGATTCATGAACATGGTCTAGCTCATTTTCTAAACTCTTGGCTCCACTTTCAGCCTGAGAGAGTTCTTCAGAAAGGAAAGCATGGTTCTCTCTTAAACTAGACAAGTCACTGTTTAACTTGTCCTGTACATGAAGCCACTCATCTCTTGCTTCCTGAAAGGAATGTTCAAGGGCTAGTTTGGACGCCTCACTTTGCTCATAATCGTCAATAACAGACATCAGACGAGACCTGTATGATTCAATTTCGCTCTCTAGTCTCTCTGTGTTTTCTTTTGCATTCTCCAATTGAGAGTTCAGCGCTGCATTCTCAGCTTTCAGAACCTTTACTTGGCCACTGTATTGAAATCGGATTTTTCTTAATGCTTCTCTATTCCACTGTAATTCCTGTTGAAGCTCCTCATTCTTCTCTTTCAAAGCTTCAGTTTCTTCTCTGTGGTGCTTTCTGGTTTGCTGATTCTTAATTTTTACTGTTTTTAATTCCACTTTGTGCATGGCAACTTCATACTGTATGATGTCCTTTTTCTCCTGCAAATATTTTTCCTTTACATTCCTAACAGGAACCTAAACATAAGGAAAAGAAAAGATAAAGTTATTCAAAATAAAATGACTTATTCGGATATTTCCTTAAAAATTCAAAGGAAACGCCAAGGGGCCAAGAAGCATAGTGTATTTAAAGAAAAAGTTAACTGAGGGACTTTCACCTCTTTCCCATTTCTATCAATTTGCTGAAAGAATACGGCTGAAAACTGCTTCATCAACCAGAAGATTTGGACACCATTTTTGAACTCACAAAGCTGTCTGTCTTTCAGTAGATTTGGTTTCCTTTTCTCCATACATTCTGTCTCACACTGATGATTCTATCTGAGACATGTCAAGGTTTTTGGAAAGGACTTTCAGTACATCATCTCACCTAAAATTTGCACCACCCTTGTGAGGGAAATATTTATATTCCTTCATATTGCTAATTGTGTAACAGAAGTGCACTTCACGCACGTAAAACTATAGATTGTTCGAGCAATAATGGACACTACTGATGAGTTAGTACATCATTTTACAAATCAAGAACCAGAAGCCTAAAGACAGAAAATCATTTGTCGAAAGCCAACTGGATGGCAATGACTGAAGCAGAACACAAAATCTTGGAAAAGTCACCCTTAGATGCAGAGTTTTAACAAACTTCAGACACATATTTGTAAAAACACACACATATATGTGCATGTATCAACGTATGTGTACATGTATATTTTTGTGTGTGCATATACACATGCACACAGGAACAAATATATCAATATAAATAAATATATAAATATAAATGTACATGTTAATATAGATAGATAGATATATAGACAGATAGATAGATAGATGATAGATAGATAGACAGATAGATAGATAGATAGATGATAGATAGATAGATAGATGATAGATAGATAGATAGATAGATAGATAGACAGACAGACAAATAGACAGATAGATAGATAGATATAGATATACAATAGGTAGGTATTCAGCAATTGTTCTTCCAGTAGGGCTGCTAACTCAACCAAATTGCATCAAGTAATGTTTGCATTAGGAAAAACATGAATGGATTACTACCATCTGCTCTAACGTGCAACTTTAGTGATATCTCCCTTTTGTAAATGCTTACTGGAAAATCGCTCACTTCGTAGTTGTTTAAATTCTACCGTTTGTTATAAATGAAGTTTCTCTATTTTGTGTTAACTTCCACAGAGAGTGAAAATTCTTCAAGGAGACAGTGCACGTCTGACACACAGTCTTTTATCCTGCTCAGGATCTATCACAGTGTTGTTCACATAGACAGTATTCACTAGTTGATGAAATAACGTTTGAACAAGGAAGAAACTGTAATTTCACTAAATTCTTACATACTGAAAACTTACACGATCAGGGAAATTACACAAGAAATGGTGCCAGTTTGGCCAGAATGCCCATAAAATGACCTACTTCTTGCTGCCAACGATGGACTCTAAGTTACTGCTTGCTTGGTATACCTTCCAGGAGTCAGTTCACACCTAGTTTCTTGACTGCAACCTGAAGCCAAAAGCTTATGAAGGTTCATATTTTAATCCAAGTCTTTCAGAAAGAAGGTGAGAGAAATGAAGACAAGAAGTGATAGGGGCGTTGCTTGGGAAACAGAACTTATTTCATTCCAGTGCTCATTTCTGACACCTTGAAAAATTTCTCAAGCATGGACATTGAAAAGAAAAGTCATTTTCAGAAGAATGAGATTGGAATTCATAATAGTTTCTTAACTAAGCTGAGTACACTGAAATTGGCCAGGCTAAGAAAACTCTTTTGCAATATTAGGAGATGATTATCCAAATGTGGGAGGCAGTATTATTTATATATAGTGGACATTGGTCTTTATGCTTTTGGAGCAGGGAAACTAGCATTTCCTAAGTGTCCAATATGTGCCAACAATAAAGGCCATAAACATAAGAGATTTACAATAATGATCTCATTTGATTCTCACAACAACCCTGAGAAGTATGTACTAGTATTATCCCCATTTTGTGGCTGAGGAAACTGAGAAAAACTAAGTGACTTGCCTAGGATCACACAGACAGAATCTCCGGACACATTTGAAGTCAGATTTTTCTAACCCCAGACGCAAATTTCTATCGCTAATTCCCCCAACATACGTCTAAGTGGAGAAATATCTCATCATCCAAAGTTCTTTTTTAACCTGCTTTGGCAGAGTTACTTACTTACTTTTCAAGTTATGGTGACTACCAGGGTGAAATTGCGGTTGGAAGAATCTCAGAAATCTCCCTTACTATACGTTGTGCCTTCCACCATGATGAATAGCATGCAGAAATACATGGAAATGTGGGAAAGCAACTGACAATGGAGAAAGCTATTTGATAGTATTAAAGGGAAGGGGCTAGAAGAATTTAACTGTCATGCTATTGTACGCTTAACTGCACTTTCATTTTAATAATTTCGAAGAATGATCACAGAAACTACAATACTTTCGTATTGAATTTCTACTTTTGGCGTCTGGGAAATTGAAACTTTATATAAAATCAGACTAGAGAAACTCAAAGTACTCTAGCCCAACCATTACCTTAGAACAAATTTAATTTTAGGTAAACTTGCAACTCCTGGCAAAATCAACAGAAAACATTGAGTTTCCTTGTTCCTGTTTTTCTACTGCTAGTGCTACCACTACAAGTACTACTATCACTAGAACTACTAGTACTAGAACTACTACTAGTACTACTTGTACTGAAAAAATAATAACAATTACTTCTCTTGACAGCATGCTTTGAAAACAACGTTCTATCAAAAATAACGAAGTCTAAATGATCACTGTTCTCAAGGAAATCTATGATAGTTGGGCAAACAAGAGGTAGAACACGGAAGTAATAGTTTGTTAACAGATGTGAACAGCATAAAGCAATAAATACCCAATGAGGTCATATCAAATGAAAAGTGGATTTCAGGAGATTCAGAAATCCATATGGGTGAAAAGTCCCAATGGCATTATGGCAAACGAATCATGCTTTTGGAAGGCACAAGCATGCTGGAGGTAAAGAGTCGATAGGTTTTTGACGGGTAGTGCAGATGAGGACGTGTAACTGTGTGTAAGCCAGAAGAAGAGTGTGAAGAAGGTATGGAGCCAGAAATCTACATGGTGAGATCAGATCGATGAAGTTAGAGGATATTAATGAAATCATCCATCTCATTACTTGAATTCTCAATTGCATTTTGCAGGTACAATTTACATATTTACAAATTGTGAAGAAACAACCTTTTCCTGTTGTTCAAGGAGAAGTTTCAACGTAAGTAAACAAGTAATTTCTACTTCACAGTATTGCTTCGGAATTAAAAGAGAAAATAATGGTAAAGATCTTTCTAAACATAAGGAATCATAGAAATGATTTAGGCATTATGGGTCCTTGGGAAAACACCTCACGCTTTCTGTAAAGACAGATAAACCAAATTGTCAAGGACATTATGAGTGAATATTTGTATTGAAATTCGTGTGCACACATTGTGGAGTTTGTAGGTCTAATTTAATTCGACTTAATTGACAGAGCGTTCAGAAAATTTATACTGTTGACGAGAAAAAGGGAAATGTCACACTGCACACAATTTCCATTCATCAGGAACAAATTATTGATCTTTTTGCATACATACTTTACTTTTGGTTTCATCTACTTGCTTCGGTAGTTTTTCCTTCTCTTCATAATTCCTTCGATAAAATGATGTAACTTGTTGCGAAACTATTCTCATGGCTTGGTAGTTGCCAGAAACAGGAACTTCTCGCTGAAGATTTCTTTCTCTGGCCTGAGAGATATATGTCCAAATTATTTCTATTGCTGATTTCAGAAAGCAGAATTAGCTCATGTGAAATAAATATCATGTCAAAATTCACATCAAAAGTCATTATAGTTCTGCATGCAATTTAATTTCATCAACATATTCATAATTTTCATAGATTTGCGGTATTAATATCTTAGATGTTATTTAACAAAATTCCCACATGTTGCACATGAGAAAAACCAAACTCCAAAGAGGTTAGTTGAGTTACCCAAGCTCCTAACGTTAGTCGTTTCTAGGGACAAAGATTGACACTTGGCTCCTGACACGAGAAAGCTCTTTTGATTATTCTACTCAACCTTCATTTAGCATGGGTCAAATGAGATCTTTCTACTTGCTCAAACATTCAGCCTGATTTCCCATTGCCTGTTTTTTGAGCATAATTGTATCACCTCAAAAGTTATCTAGGGACTAAAATATTATAGGTGAGACTCACATGGAAGGGAATGGAATGAGCGGGGAGGAATGGATACTTTTTTGTACTTGATAGCCACATTAATGGTTTCCCATTCCGTTTTTCAGAAAAGTTAACTGCCTCATTTCTATGCACCAACCTTTAGAATGAAGAGGACATCTACAAGAAACGTTTGAATTTTCCTTCCTCTCATTGTTTAACTCGGGGGAAGGAACGTAGGTACTGGTACGCATGTCAGGCTTGGTAAAAGCGCTTCACATGAATGATGTGCTTTGCTCAAAGCCACAATGAGAAGAACACATATGGTCACTAGCTGCTGTTCCCATCTTCAAGAGTCTTTGCTAAGCCTTCAAAGAATTCCTTTTCCTGTTCTGATAGGAATTACACGCCTGGTTTCAGTCCATCGGCAAAAAAAAATCAAACTGCGGAAAATATGCTAGCTCTCCCGCTTATGCATATATAGCACATTACAAAATCAGAGTTTTGTACCTGCAGACGTATTCATTCATTCACATATGTGTATAAGCAAATATACACACAGAGATACAAAGTCGTGTGTTTATGGACTGTTATACTGCAGAAATTCATCTCTGCTTTCATCATAGTGCCAGGCAAGTTATTGCATAAATTATGAATACCAAATGAAGCCCCAAATCAAAAGAAATCAAAATGTTTTCTCCTATTAGACAAGTTGAAATACTTTGTGAAACTAAATTTAACTAAAGTCTGGTAAGTTGTTTTGAAGAAAACGTAAGGCTAAAAGAAGACAATGTAAAGTTGAGAAAGTAAAATGGGCGCAATTCACTGAATTCTTACATGTTAACTAAATTCTACCATTGAATGACAAGATAAAATTTTCATATTTTTTAGATGAAATTATTACCCAGTACAATATATGGTACAATGGACGCTCATTGTATATATGACAAATCACAGAAAATGAGAGCTGCTATTAGACTGTGTAAAGCTCTTCTTACTCAACAACTAAAAGGCAGTGATACCAGAACTTGCAATTTTGCACACCGAGCAAGAATTATTAGTAAAACAATAAAAAGTACTGAGATTAAAAAAAAATTGGTAGTGAAGCACAATAAAAAATAATATTAGTAACCCCAAAATTAACCTCTTTTTGAATAGAATTACCGTCCTAAATTGAAAAGAAAAGGAGTGTCTAGACTCTGGATTTTCACTACAACTATCATCCTGTCGTTAGCGTTGCAAAGAGTAGTTCAGAGGAATCTGAATTGAAACTCGTCAGAATGTTGAGCATGTTTAAATGTTAATGAGATGTCTAATGGGAATATTCCAGAGTATCTCAAAAGAAATGTTATCTTTCAACTGTTACATTATTCCTAGCATTTTTTGGTAAGACTTCTCTTAAACTTCAGCGTTGGAATTAATTTATTCCATTTCAATATTCAAATAGAATATTAGGAAAATTAATAATATAAAAAATTATTTGTGTTTATACACTAGCGATTTCCCTTACAAATATTTATGAAACCAAAATGTCATGGCCACTAGAATTTCTTCAATCAAAATGAGTCATCTTATCCACAAAAGCGTTTTCTAATTTTAGTTTTATATTGTTTTTAAATTATTATTTTATATGTCACATTATTTTCATTTAAGTTAATTACTTATATTTTATTACAGGATATTTACTTATTATTGCAATCATATTATCTTCAAAATCACGATATTACTTGTTCTGTTTATCATATTATGGATTCTCATTCTCAATTCTTACATATCAGCATTTTCCCAGTGAAAGTTGATAACCTCACCAGCCTGTTGAGAATTCAAATTCCTAAATTATCTTGATTAAAATTACTTTGACTTTCATTTCAAAAAGCTTTATCTTTGTCCAAGACATTTAATGACCGAACCCTCTTTCAGCCTTCTCAATTTCATATTTACACATTTGTTCTCCTAAGTGGTTACATTCACTGACTAACACTTTCTTGCTGTCTTCTACTAGAAGAAGTTGTTTTTCACTATCAGCATAAATTTTGTTGAAGAGATCAATAAACTGTACCTGGGCATCACGCAGTTGCTTTTCTTTCATCGTGACTTTCTTCTGTGTGTCTTCAAGCGCTTGCTGAAGCACCATATTTTCACTCTGGCTTTGCCCTAATCTTTCTTGGAGAGATTCATTTTCCAAACTACATCTGCTGAGTTTTTCCTTTAACACTCGATTTGTTTCTTCAAGTTCCTTTGCCTTCTCTTCAGCATGGTTCAGTTCTCTCTGTGTGTTTTCTACAATATATGTCTTTTGTCTGAGGGATTCATAGACATGGCCTAGCTCATTTTCTAAACTCTTGGCTCCACTTTCAGCCTGAGAGAGTTCTTCAGAAAGCAAAGCATGGTTCTCTCTTAAACTAGACAAGTCACTGTATAACTTGTCCTGTACATGAAGCCACTCATCTCTTGCTTCCTGAAAGGAATGTTCAAGGGCTAGCTTGGACGCCTCACTTTGCTCATAATCGTCAATAACAGACATCAGACGAGACCTGTATGATTCAATTTCGCCCTCTAGTCTCTCTGTGTTTTGTTTTGCAGTGTCCAATTTAGAATTCAGCACTGCATTCTCAGCTGTCACAACATTTACTTCTTCACTGTACTGTACTCTGATTGCTGTTAGTATTTCTGCATTCAACTGTAATTTCTGATGAAGATAATCATTCTTTTCCTTTAAAATTTCTATATGGTTTTCTTTGTCTCGATTCTTAATTTTTAGTGTATCTACTTCGAGTTTGAGCATGGCATTTTCATCCTCTAAGATTTGATTTTTGTCGAACAGATATTTTTCTTTCTCATGGCTGTCAGGAATCTAAACATAATAAACAGAAAAAAAGTGCTACTCAAAATAAAGTTATGGATGCTGATTATTCCCTAGCAATTCCACATAAACGCCAAGGTACCAAGAAGCATACTTTAGTAAAACAAAATTAAAATGAGGGAGTTTGCCCTATTTCACATTTCTCTCAGAGTCAGTTTTCACAAAGAACACATTTTAAAAGTGCTTCATTAATCAAAAGACATGGAGTGTACTTTTAGGCCTAGAAAGCTTATATTTTATTTCCTTTGCTCTGTCCATTCTATTCCACGCTGATAAGTCATATTGTTAATAGAATTAAAATACTTAATATTTTCAAACTGCCTCTTCTATGTTGAGTTATTTTACTCATTTTCAGTGTTGTGCAATCTCTTCTGTATATCTTAGATTCTTTTCCCTTTCCCCCACCTCCTTTCTTCTTCTCTCTCCACTTACTGCCTTACACGGTGTACGATCTTATAGAGCATCAATATCTTGTCTTATATCTTATCTAGTATCTTGTATCTATACATACATTCCTATTAAGTGCATTTTTACCTTAGTTATACTCCCTAGAAGAATTAAAATGAACGGGGGAAACCATAAAACAAAATGTAACAGAAAAGACAATGCTGTGCTACATTCTGCGATCAAATTTCATAGTTGTTTCTCAGCATGTGGAAGGCATTTTGCTTCAAGAAGCCAAAGGGAATTTTTTAAGTCCTTGCAATGCAACGAGGTACTACATCTACAAGAATATTTCCTCACACACTCTGGTTGTTCCTGCATACAATATTTTCCTGGTGCTGCTCCTGTCACTCATCATCAGTTCACATAAGTCCTTCCAGCCCTCTCTAAAGTCTTCGTGACACATTGCCTTTGGTGGTATTCAGCAAAGTACTTCCCATACATTGTCTCACCTAAGCCTTGCCACACCCTGATGCGGGAAATATTGATATTCTTCTCCCCGTTTTACAGATTAGAACTTAGGTTAGGATACATTATTGAACAACCTGTCCATTATCACACTCAGTAAGTATCAGCAGCAATATCTCAATCCAGGTCTCTTCAGACTCCAAATCTAGCACACTTTTTTCAATAGCTTATTTCCTTTCAGCAGTTGATATTAAGAATTTGTCCTAAATGGAGACTCCTTGCCCTGGTACAATGAACTTCACTCCAGAACAATGAACTCATAAGTCTTATGTTTCTTAGTAGAAGTCTTACGAATAATCGATTTTCTCATGGATGTGTCGCATTTTCATAGCATCATTGATTTAAAACTTTTAGAAGTTATCAAGTTGAAATCTCTCATTTTAGGGAAGGGAAAAGTCAGGCCTAGAATGTGGTCCCCTACTGATGGTAACCTAGTCTTAACCATGACATGTTAAAGAAATGATGAAAGAATTATTGGGGCCAAATAATAAAATATGACTATTGCACTCCCATCACAACCAAACTCCTCCATGAGCGTTGGATCCCGTTCAGGACCAGAGAACAGAGTTTTGTCCAATAGCTTAGAAGCTGCATTCTATGATATCTTTTCTAAAAAGCCAGAAGGAGAGCATGAATTGGTCACAGGTGAGTTCAATGAAGCACTCCAGTGTGCAAGCACCAAAGGACTACTAAGGGCCAACAACCCAAATGGTTTACTTCAAACAACTGTTGAAAAACAGAAGAAAATGAAAATTTCTAATTTTGGCATTTGAGAAACTTGTGTTTCTATCATGCTGAGCAATGATGAATGTGAGCGAATGGAGGAATTCATGGCCCGGATAGAGCCTTATGTCAGAAACCTAAGTGAAATTTATTTCTGTGGCAAATACTTTTATTCCTTTTCTTTAATGAAAGATGAGGGAGACAAGAAGGTGAAATAGAGCAATCTATTAACATATATTTCAGAACCCTCACTCTCTTCCCTGAAAAGTACAAGCAGATGATATCCCTTAATCAAGGAAGAAAAATGGTTTGTGTTTGAGGTGTCACCTTCTACCTAGTTGCATTCCTTTCTCTCTCTAAGCTAGGAGTTAGTGACACTGATGTGCTGCCCCTTTCCTATGTCCAGAAAGGAAGAGGCACTGTTGTGCACCAGGAACTTTTTTCAGTAGACGTAAAGTTGGGTCTCGGGAGAGATCATTCAATTAAAAGAAAAAGAAACGGTCAAGCAAGACAAACAGTATTGTGCTGATTTTAGTCACTAGCTGTGTCCTGAACTATCTGTTGCAGACAGATGGACGGGACTGAGGATAACAAAGATGTCCCAAAATGAAGAACCGAAATCTGAACTTTCAAAATATGTAGTTAGATTTGAAAATGACCAAAGTAAATACCTCAGAAGTCTGAGTGATTTTGGAAGCAGTTGTTTTGTTTTCTTTCTGCTTCGAAAGAGGATTGTTCAGAATCCCACTTTGCAAAGCTATAACATTTAGCTCCGGAAAAAGTGGTCCTTGAGTTTCCTTTAGCTCTTCTTCGTCCTGCGGACAAGAAGTTCATAAAATTTTCATCACCATTTTCCTTCAACAGTCAGCAACAACATTTTACCTTTAAATGGAATACAGAATCGGACAAAGCACGGAAACTAACTTTAAAAACTCAAAGAAAAACAGGCTACTGAAAAGGAAAAGCAACAAGAAGGAAAGCATTTCAAAGTTGGAAAGGAACCTCAATCACTCCTCAGGGCGATCCACACCCAGGGTTAAGTCCTTAACTCTTACAAGCCTCAGCTTGAAGTCTTCACAGGTGAGGATAGATACCATATCTCAAGTGAACTCATTCGATTTGTGGATGGTTCTCTTTGTTGGCAAGTTTTTTCTCATTAATCTTAAAAATGTACATTTGTGCAACTCTTATCCATGGCTCTTAGCTCTTATCCTTACACTGAAGCAGAGCAAGCTTCGTCCTTCTTCCACATGACTCTCCTTCAAAAACTTGAACATAAAAGGATCAATAGCTCTATTTTCTTGAACAGATCCTCAAAAGTCATGGTCCCCAAGGGCCTTCCTCATCCTGTTTGCCATTCTGCTTATTAGCGAGCATAATTCTGAGGAAGCCACAAATGAGTTAAACAACATAAGCCTATCTACTTATTCACTTCAGAGTAGAGAGTGCTTTTCACCTTCTCTATTTTGGTAGCTATACTTTTCTGAATAAGATGCAAAATTACGCTAGCTTTTGGGTTCTCAAATAACATCAATAAATCAACTTTAGTTTAGAACTGGCCACGATTCTTATATCTTTTCAGGCAAAATGCTATCTAAACCTATTTCCCCCAACTCATACGTATGAACCTAATTTTGTAACTAATTGTATAATTTGACAGTAATCCTCACTAAATATCATGTTATGAATAGGCTCAGTCCAGTACTCTGACTTCTTGAGAGTTTGCATTTCCTCCATGTAGAAAGTCTGCAATAATTTTAAGTAAATCAACACGTAAATAAGTAAAACATAAAGACCCTAGAGACCAATAAACTCTTCTGAAAGCCTGAAGGATGTGTGCTAAAGTGTAGTGAAAGGAAGAGAAAAAGAGAACGAACTTGCACTTGCATTGCCCAAAGTATTTTCAGATAAGGAGACTCTCTCTAAAAATGGAGAGGAATCCTCTGGAACTTATGTTGCTATCAAAGTTGAGGATAGAGCAGTGGTGTCAAACAGATCCTCCAGTACTGAGTTCTATGGACAGGTCTGGGGGACTTTGAAACCTTTGGCTCAGGGGTAGGTGAGATGAACTCCGTGGCAACATTTGAACCCAGGTTTCTCTGGATATCAGGTTAGTTCTATTCACTACGCCATAGTGATCCTCTACTGTGAGACATACTTTAAAAAGTACTAATTTCACTTTACTCTTTCATGGCTCTTTAGACTGCAATTTTACATTCTAATGCTACTGCATGGGATATATATTTTTTTATATTCATGAGTACATATCTACAAATGATTAGACCCAACTTACTTACACTAGACATAAAAATCCTAGTCCTTTCTCAAGATTAAAAAGAGTATGATGTTCACTTCCCCACTCCCAGGGAACCCACAAGTTTTCTTACCAAGAACAGATGGAAATAGTGACTTTAAAATTCCAATTTACCTGTTTCGAATGATTTGTTTCTGTTCTCAATTCCAGGTCCAGAGTTCTGAGAGGGTATTGAAATTCCTGTCTTAGCTCCACTTTTTCACCACATCGTTCTTTTTTTCTGAACTGGTGACTCATTTTTAGAACTAGCTTTTCTTCAGCGTCTTGCTCAATTTCTTCTTGCTTCCCGGGAACCCTAGAAGAAAATTGTCCTTTTTCAATGACAATGCAGTAGAAATAAGGATGAAATACCATTGAATATACTCATCTGGATTTCTAAAGGAAAAGAAGATTAATTTATTGGGAACTCGATCTATGTAGAGAACTCCCTGTCAAGGAACTCCCTCTGTTCATGCAGAGTGGTCCGTGCTCTACACTTTTGAGTTGACCTGTTTCTGTTCTCTATTACACTGAGAATAAACGTAACTTGCACAGGCTCACAAAGTCAGGATGTGTCAGAAACTGATGGAGTTCTTGGGTGCCTGTGCTTGGACACAATTCTAAAATCACGTTTCTCTTTCAAAATCGCATTTCTCCCTAGCCTCAAAACATTATCTCAGGCAGTTTCTCCCCAGTGCAAGAAAACAGCCTGTCACAGCAACAACTATTATCTCCTTACCTGATACAATAGCCAGTTACAACCATAGAATTCAGAAGTTTGAACAGCTGTGTGCTGGCTGAACAGTCTGTGAACATGGCCAGAACGACATTGACTACTCATTGACCCATCATATGTTTCCTCGATTTAGATATAGGAACACTCCCTTACATTTTTCTTGTCCAACAAGATATTCGTGAGACCAATCTGGCATCCGTTAGTCTGTCCTGACCACTAGTGGACTTAGGGATGTTTCAGTCCTAAAACCGCATCTCTATGCAGTTGCCACTCCTCCTTATGCTATTTCCCTGTGAACTCTGCGTATAATACCTGCCAGGTAGATACCAAAATTACATGTTCCTTTAACAAATAACCTCTGCTTAACCATTGCCTAGTCTCACCTTGAGTCATCTGCTTAGCATATTTGGCACATGTTTTCCTATAGACTATCGTATATAAACTTTACCTGTACCCAGCTAGGGTTGCAGTTTCCCTAAGAACCCTTGCTGCTGAAAAGTGTCAGAAAGCTTTACCTTGATGTCAAAAATGTTTGAGTTTGTGAATTCATTCCAGGTGACCTGCCCGTGGTACTCTGGTCTTTGCGTGGCACTTATTGCCCCTCTGCCAGTTGTCATCAAAATCAGAGGGGAACCCATTTTTTTTATCCAGGCTGCTCCAGGGCATTTTAATTCTATCAAAACTGTATCATATATTCACTTGGATGCTTTTGTTTCTTGTATTCAATGAAGAGAAATTCCATAAATTGTATGGAGCTGGAACAAAAGATTATTTCCAAATTCCCGAGTTCTGATACATTTCAAATTCGCCGGTGAAAAGTGTAGAGGGGGATGCATATGAAATTACATCCACTTTTCCATTACTATTGATTAGTGAAGTGATTTTTTACTTCATGTTGAAAAAAATGAAACACAGCTACTTGTGTTACAGTTTTCAAAATTCACTACAAATGCATCTCTACCTGATATCCACAGAGTAAAAATGAGTAAGTAGGGCTCATTCATAATACTGTTTGAATGAGGTGGTATTTTGGCCTTCCTAACCTCAAATCCTCTATCACATTTCTTCAACGGTAAGAGAAAAGCTTCCAAGGATTTGTTTAAAATCATGAGTTCCATACCTGGTGCTAAGGAGTTCTCTTTTCCATTCTGCTTTTTGTTGCTCTAAGTCAGACACCATTTGCCTTGTTTCTGATAATTCTTCCCGCAGTCCACAAATCTTGTTTTCTAAACTCTTCACTTTCCTGGTGAGTAATGGACAATGTCCTTTTTTACGTACCACTGATCGATCATATCTAAGTATTGCATCTTCATTTTTCACAAGTTTAATAAAATCTGTACAGAGAAAAACGCAAGTCAATAAAAACATGAGTATTTTAAAATCCGCTGAACCGTAGCAGTATACTTAGAATTCAAATACTCTGGCAATGACAAAATCATATCCACGTATAAATCCTCACATATTGCAAAATAATGCGTTGTCAAAAATTTACATTGAAGATGACAATAACCTATTTCTATGTGTGCACTGTAGGCAATGAAACACAATCTCTAAGTGACAAATTAATTGATATAAAAAAATCTGAAAGCTCAGAATTCTTCACAATGAAAGAAAAATATTTGTGAAAAGGAAGTATTTTGAGGTGTATTCTGGGTGGGACAAATAAGATTCATCCAAGGGATTATATACTTAATATCTACATAATGAAAATATAGTGAATTATTTTAGAAATATAAACATGTTTTGCTTTACATAATTGTATGGAAACACTGTTTCCTCTTTAGAGATTTATAATATCAATAAGTATGTAATATTCACACATTGAAATATCCATCCTCATTTATTCATTGGCGAAACCTCTGGTAACTTGAAACACCAGAGGAAGGTCAAAAATGGTTCTGAGCACTAAAGAAAATAGCTGCCCCTTTATTCTTGAGAGACATATGGAGTCAAATTGAGACCTAATCCAGAGTTAGAAATGTTCGTTATGTCGTTACAGTTTCAACGAACTTGATTATTGGGTTTTCCTTGGGAACTTCCAATTCTTCATATATTCATTCACTGTTGAACTGAAGTGAGGCAACAAGAGAGAACCCAATTGCTGGATGTAGACATACTGGAGTAGAAGCGAAGCTGACACTGAGGGAACTGGTTAGCTCACCGATTCAAAGAAAAGAAGGTACTGAGGCACCGAGAAGTTAAAAGACTTGTTAAGATTCGCACAACTGGAACGTGTTAAAGGCAGAATCTGAACCTAGCTATTCACGGCATCGTGTCCAGTGCACTATCCTATATGCCATGCTGAGAGAAGAATTATAAAAACTAGGCAGAATATTTACAAGATGTTTGATATTTGGGGCCATTTTATGAAAGATTATCATATTTTGACTATTCTTTTCATGAAAGAGTTCACTCCTTGAGATCTTTATACTCGTAGTCAGTTCAGTCTCTTCAATGGTTCTCCTATTACCAACCAATATTACTAACACAGATTATATAATATAGCACTTAGAGGCTTACAAAATACACCTCCTCCAACAACAATCCTGTGAAGTATGACATTTTATACGTTATGAAACTGAAGTTCCACGTTTAAGTGTGTGCACTACAGACAAAATCAAGGCCCTGTGCAAATGTGTAATATCCTAACTTTCCATATTTAATTCTTACAGGTATATATTGTCCAGAAAAACTGGATTTTTCAGTGTCACTTTTTTACCTTTCTACTCAGAGTTTCCATGGTTGAAAATGTTCATTTCATCTCATTATTTTCCCATGATCTCTACCTACTGAATTCATACTCATTCTTTAAAAGTCAACTCAAATGCTACCTTCACACACAGGTTATTTATTTTGTAATGTTGATAGTCTTTCCCCCACTGAACCTCAAACAGCAATATGACTGTGCTTCTCAAACATACATATATATATATATGCATATATATGCACACATATATGGTACATATATACGTATATGTACATATACATATATATATGAATATACATATTAATTTTTGAGTTATCTGTGTAGGCTATATTCCGTACTAGATTGCACATTGAATGAGGAAACTTATCTAAACTTTGAATATTTAGCACACAATAGGTACTTAGTGATTCTTTGGTGAAGGCCTGCCAGAGATTAAGCTGACCTCTACTTTGCTATGAGAAAATGGGTTAGGACTTCAGTGGTATCTTCTTGCATACACACACATCTTTGGTTTCTGTTGAACATTGTTATTTTCTTAGGAAATTGTAAAACGTTCGTACCATCACAACCAACACTAAGTTGTTCCATCACTAACAAAACATTCTTATAGTTTAAGGCAGGTAAATCATCACCCTCTGTAGCTGTGTCAGAAGACTGAGTGAGGTCATCACAATTGTTTGCATCCATCTGTACTGTGTCCTGTAAAATACATGACAGCAGGGGAAAATTAAAAAAACAAATATTTAAAGAACAACAATGGCTAACATTTCTGTCTCACTTTCAGATTTTCACAAAACTTCGTGGCATTCTCACAACCATTTTGTGAGACAAGCAATATTCATAATCATTTTACAAATGTAAGGTGGCTTGTCCAGTATCATAGACTCAGCTAGGAATCCAAGGATGGATTCAAAATTAGGTCTTATTGACCCTACCTAGTATGCCACCTAACCCAATTAGAAGCTACATTATTTAGGAATCTTGTGAAAATTATCATATATATATATGATATCATGTATGATATCATATAACGTATATAAAATAACGATATATAATCATATATTATTATATCATATGTATAATATATATAATCACATCTTCCTGATTATAAACATTCTTCTTTAATATATAGGGAGAAATGAAGTAAATTCCAGCTTTATCATCAAATTTCTAGCATTCACAATGGACATATTTGACTAGGAGACAATTTCTAAAATTATTCATTTTCAGATTAACTATTCCTATTCGTTGTCACTGAAACATGCATTATTTTCTAAAGTTATTGCAAAAAGCATTGAAAAGTAAACCAAGTTATGAAAGTCTTGCAAGCAAACTAGCATGAAAGGCACTTTGCATAATACAAAATATCAGAAATTGGAATATTATTATTACATACCTGTTCCAGGTCACTTTTATCAAAACTTTCTTGACTTTCCTCTGATGATCCTTTAAATTCCAATTATTGGGTTAAATGGGCATTAATGTTTAAGTAACAGGTGATTTTATTCAGAAGCATTTTTCTCATAGAAATGAAACCTCCCCCTCTTATCAGCAGTGGCAATCAGGACAGCTATAAGTTATCCATTGTATTCTCTTTTCAAGAAAGGAATGAATATAAGAAAATTCGATTTCACTAATCATGCATTCATCAAATTATTCTGTAATCTCAATCAACTGCTGCATTTTAAGTAGCTTGTGAGATGTTCATTTTATACCAAATCACAGGAAGCTGTGAGGATTGATTTATGTATTCATTCCAGATGAAATTGTAAAATTTGAAAATTAAAGGTAAACTAATGAACAATGGTCATGTGTGATCATTTTGGTAGTTAGGCCAGGAGTAATCAATCCATTGGGTTACTTGTTTTTCTCAATGATGAAAGAGCAGGAGAGAGGCTTGCTAGCCTTCACGGAATGTGGGGAATATATTATCTGATATCTGCCCTCCTTTTCACTGTCCAAGTAGTAGAGTTATTTATATTCATTTGTCAAACCCTTTTGTCTGCCCTGGATCTAACCTTCTACAGAAACTGCTGATTCCAAGATTAGCAATGGTCTCTAAAGGCTAAATCTGATAGCCTTTATCCTCGTTCTTACTCTTTCTTGACCTTACATGATCGTGATCACATACTGTTCAAGTTCTATGCTTCATGGATAACCTCCTCTGATGCTATTTGTTAGCAACTCTCATGATTTCTTGAGATAGGGTCAGAACACGTCATAGCAGACTATATTCACATTTTGACAATCTTACTAGACTGACGGAACAGGGTATTATTGTCATTATACTTTGCCTCCCTTTCAGAAAAGCATTTGACAAATTCCTACAAGTCATCTTTCTGGACAGAATAACAAACGCAAGTACAAGAACAGGATAGAGAATTACATAGAAATGGTTGTCAGAATTTCTTGGGAGTTTTTTGGATGATGTGCTTTCTCTGAATCAATATAATAGCCGTGAGAGACAAAGCAATTTTAGATTTCATCAAAATAGAAATCACGTTCAGAGGAAGGGAGATATAAATCCAGCTGACCCCTGCCTTCGTCAGACCACACCTAAATACTGTTCTGTGTTTTGGGCACCATCTTTTGGGACTGGCTCCTGGATCTCTCAGCCTGTATGTCCTCCTGGAGCTTCAAATTCAACATGAACAAGTCTGAACTCATCATTTTCTTTTCTCTCCATTCCAGCTCTTAAATCTACAGTCTTTAATACTTTTTATCTTTGGTAAACGCATGCCATCTTCTCAGGAATATGGGCCCGTATCTTTGATACTCCTCTCATCCATACATGTATGTGTGTGTATGAAGAAACATACACATGCAAAAGCTGCTAAGTCCCTGTTGATTCTACCTCCATCACATCTGTCATCCTCTCCCTTTTCATCAGTATCAAAGAACCCCCATTTCACGAACTCCTCAACTTTTACCTGGATTTTTGCCATAGCTTACTAAGCAGTCTTCATATTTCTGAATTCTACCTTCTCTGCTTCCTTCTACACAAAGTCATCAAGTAATCTCTTTAAGACCCTGAACTGGCCATTCTCTTGCTCTCAATCCTTCTGTGGTACCTTATTGCTGCAGTTCTCGGGGCTATGAAACCTTTCTTCCACAACCAATACCCTTTCTCCTGATCTCTCACCCCTCAATTTTCCTGGAGCAGTGTAATTCTTCTCCCTTACCTTCCATACTACTGACATTTTAACACAGTTTGTACGTTGTACCCCTTCAGAGAAAGTAAATTTCTTGAGGCAAAAAAACTGTTTGTTTTTATCTTTCCATCGTCCAATAAAGCAGCAAGAATGTGATATTCACATGATAAATAATCGTTCCTTAATAAATACTAACTTGAATTGCGATAATACATACATAACTCAATTTATGTGGCTTTGGGAAATGTAGAAAGGAGGCAGCAAGTACAAAAATGCCACTTGAAATACGGTACTCATAACACAACAGCAAAAACTGAAAACTGCAGGGCACATCTCCTATTAGGTGTGATTTTTTGAAAATAAAAATCACTTAATCTCCTACTTGTAAAAAAGGGGAAAATGAGACAATACCGTCAATATCATCTGAGTCATCTAAGTTCCTTTCTTCCACTAAATCTGTAAGATAAGTAGGGAGAAATGGAAGGAAAAAAGGATATGAATATTTACGTTTTTAAAAATATACTTTCTTTCTTCCTAAATTATAGAATTAGGACACTTACATGACTTTCGTTTTTCCTGAACTCCATTTCCCAGATTATCATTCGTGTAATAAACATGCTTTTCTGTAGTGGGTTGAATGGACTATGAAACCAATAAGAAGAAGATAGTTATATTGAAAGCTTTGAATAAATATCAGATGTAAATTAACAGTATCATTTTTATTACCTTCACATTTTGATGTCTCTCAAGAGAATCTGAAAGAAAAAGAATGAAAGGTTTATCAACAAGTGTATTTCAGCAATATAATACCATCACAACTTCCCACAAAACGAATAGCCTTGTTGGATACCCTTATGTGAATTAAAGAATGAAAGCCATAATTTGGTGTACTTCCGGTTATGGCGTTTGCATCACAGCAATTAGAATCAATTATCAGTTCTTGAAATAAAACAAGAATATAGTGTTAACACAACATGCAACGCACATTTCAAGTAGACCCTACTTCAAGGGTTTTACATATTTGTATATGGAGCAGTACATAACATGCTCCACAGTGACACATGTAAAGGTGATTCTTTTGAAGGGATGGATACTCAAGATTCCCAGGGGGCTCTTATGAAGTTGATGCTGCAACACAGCATCATATCTTCCAAACAATGGCAGTGATTGATGCAATTATATCACAAGGGACCCCAGTGTGGATGATTCCTTAATTAGTTGTATAATTTGGAAATTCGCGTAATATGTAAGCAGTCACAATAAGGTACTTTCAAACAACGTATAAATGATATTCTTATCTCAGAAATAAAGAGCTAGAATTATGTTTTGAATACATCCACTTCGATGCACACTTGTAGAATAACAGTTAATAATACAGTTTCATTTCTTTCCTTACCAGTGCTGCCTACTGGCATCTCTACACCTCTGGTATCCATTAATTTATCAGTCTTAAAAGGTTTTTCTTTACTCATGACGGAAAGTGCCGTCCACAGCCAGAGAAAGTACTAAGGAGTGTGAATTCAGAGTCAAGCAGACAATTTTCCTTTCGTTTTATTTTCTTTGTCATGGCTCTTCCCATTCACTCCAGTTCTTCTATATAACATGACTAATGTGAAAAAACGTTTGATAGGAAAATACATGTACAGCCTATATCTGATTGCAGAATGTCTTGAGGAGGGGGAAAGGGAAGGAGGGGGAGAAAATGTAAAATTAATGGAAGTGTATGTTCAAAACTATAAAAATATAAAAGCTACTTTTTAAGTTTAGTTTATCCATATAGGAAAGAACGTATATAAAATATTTTTAAGACATGATGGAAAAACTTTTGCCATTTGGAGAGTTATTTCAAGAAAGAAAAATTGTTTTAGTCATCTCCTTTAGTAATTCAAAGTTATTAATATATAAACACCCTTTCCACATATGTATTTTACCATTAATGAAAAAGAAAGCTATGTACATGTTGGAGATATATCTCAGAAATCAAAATTTGAAGCTTTGAAACTATTGTATACTTTTAAAATATCATTTGTTTTCAGTATTCAACAGTCATTTCCATATATCTTAGATTCCCCCCTCCCTGTAACCCCGTATCTCCCCATGTCCATGCTGAGACAGCATACCGTTTGTTATAGATTCTACACTTACATTCCAATTCAATATATTTTCACCTTGGTCATGTTACATAGAAGAGTTAAAACGAATGAGAGAAATCCTAAAACAAATCAAAACAGAATATAAAAGAAAATGATCTGCTTCATTATGTGATGAAATTTCGTAGTTCTTTCCCTGCATGTGGAAGGCATTTTGCCTTAAGAGACCACTGGAAATTATGTAAATCCCTGCATTGCAATGAAGTGCTACGCCTAGCAGAAAAATTCCTCCCATATAGCGGTTGTTGCTGTGTACAAAGGTCTCCTGGTTCTGTTCCTTTCACTCACAATCTTTTCACATTACTATTTCCAGGCCTCTCATTAATCTTCCTGTTCATCATTTCTTATAGCAAAACAGTATTCCATTACATTCCTGTGCCACACTTTATTCAGCTATTCCTTAAATGATATGCATCCCGTAGAGTTTCAGGTTTTGGCCACCCAAAGGAGAGCTGCTATAAATATTTTTGTACATTTGGGACTCTTTCTCATTTTTGTGATCTCTTGGGGATACAGTGTTAGAAGCGGTAGTTCTAGGTCAAGGGCTGTGCACATTTTTTAGCTCTCTGGACATAGTTCCAAAATGTTCTCCAGAATGGTTGGATCAGGTCCCAGCTCCACCCACAAGAGATTAGTGTTCCAACTCTCCCACATCTTCTCCAACATGCATCATCTTCCTATTTTGTCATGTTACCCAACCTGATGGCTGTGATGTGGTATCTCAGAGTTGGTTTGAATTGCATCTCTCTAATCAAAAGTTCTTGAGAGCTTTTTTTATATCACTCTAGACAGCTTTTATTTCTTCCTCTGAAAACTGCCTATTCATAACCTTTGACCGGTAATGGGCTGGGGATTGACTTCTATTCTTGTACATTTGACTCACTTCTCCATCTATTTTAGAAATGAGGCCTTTATCACAGACGCTAATTGCAAAAATTGTTTCCCAGGTTTCTGCTTTCCTCCTAATCTTCGTTGCATTGGGTTTGGTTGTAGAAAGCTTTTCAGTTTAATGGAATCAACATTTTCCATTTTGAATTTCATAATGCTTTCCACCTCCTGTTTAGTCAAAAATTCTTCCCTTCTTCATAAATCTGAAAAATAGACTATTCCTTGCTCCATTAATTTATTTATAGTATCAATCTTTATTCCTATAGCATGTATCCATTTGGAATTTATTCCTGTGTACGGTTTTGGGCAATGTTCTAACCCTAGTTTCCACCACAATGTTATCCAGTTGTCACAGCAATTATTGTCAAGTAGTGAGTCCTTATCCCAGGAAACTGGGTTCCTTGGCTTTCTCGAAGTGTAGATTGCTATATTCTTTGACCACTGCGTCGGAAGGACGTAAGCTATACGACCGGTCTGCCCTTCTGTTTCTTGGCCCGTATCAAGAGGTTTTAATGATTGTTGCTTTATAATGAAATTTGGGATCTGGTAGATCAAGGCCACCTTCCCTGGTATTTCTCTTCATTAGTTCGCTTGATATTCTGGGCCTTTTTCTCTTCCCGACGAATTTTGATCTTATTTTGTCTAGCTATAGAAAATAATTATCTGATAATTTGATTGTTATGGCACTGAATAAGTAAATTAACTTAGGTAGAATTGTCATGTTTTTTTAACATTGGCTTGGCCTAGCCATGAGCAACTAGTGTTTTTCCGCTTTCTTAGACCTGTCTTTATTTGTGCAAAAACGGTTTTGTAATTGTATTCAGATAATCCCTGGATTTCTCTTGGCAGGTAGACTCCTAAATATTTTATAGTGTCTAACCTAGCTTTACAAGGAATTGTTCTTTCTATCTCTTGCTCTTGAGCTTTGTTAATAATATATAGAAATGCAGAAGATCTGTTCATTTTGCAACCTGAAACTTTGCCAAGTTGTTTATGATTTATCATTTCAAGTAGTTTTTTACTAGAGCCTCTGGCATTCTCTAAGTATATCATCATATCATTTGCAAAGTGAGATAGCTTAGTTTCTTCTTTGCCTATTCTAATTCCATCCTTTTCTTTTTCTTCTCCTACTGCTACCACTAATATTTCTAGTACCATATTGTATAACATGGGTGATAATGGACATCCTTGTTTCACCCCTGGTCTTCTTGCAAGTACATCTAGCTTATCTCCCTTGCATATGATGCTTGCTGAAGGTTTTCGGTAGATACTACTTATTGTTTTATTATTTTATGGGAAGTTCCATCTACTCCTATGCTCTCCAGTCTTTTCAATAGGAATGGGTGTTGTATATTGTCCAAGGATTTTCTGCATCTTTTGAGATAATCATGTGGTTTCTGTTAGTTTTTGACATGATCAATAATGTTAATAGTTTTCCTAATAATGAACCATTCTTTTCAAGGTAAGTTGCTGTATTTTTTTTTTTTTGCTAAAATCTTTTTTAAAATTTTTGCACCAATATTCATTAGAGAAATTGGTCCAGGATTTCCTTTTTCTGTTTTGGCCCTTCCTGGTTTAGGTATCACAACGATATTTGCATCATAAAACGACTTTGAGAGGACTCCTTTGCCAATTTTCCCAAATACTCGATATAATATTGGAAGTAACTGTTCCTTAAATGTGTGATAGAATTCAATTGTTAATCCATCCAAACTTGGAGATTTTTTCCTAGGGAGTTCATGGATGGCTTGTTCAATTTCTTTTTTCCGAGACAGGGTTATGTAACTACTCAACTTCCTCTTTTGTTAATCTGGGCAATTCACATTTTTTAAAATAGTCATCCATCTCCTTTAGATTGTCGAATTTATGGGCATACAGTTGGGCAAAGTAATTTCTAGTTAATGTTTTAATTTCCGGCTCATTGTAGGTGAATTCAACCCTTTTCATCTTTGATAGTGTAATTTGCTTTTCTTCTTTGGTTTTGTTTTGTTTTTTTTATCAAATGGCTCAAAGGTTTCTCAATTTTGTGGTTTTTCATAAAACCAACTTAAAGTTTCATTTATGACTTCAATAGTTTTCTTAATTTCCATTTTATTAATCTCTCTTCTGGTTTTCAGTCTTTCTGATTGGGGATTTACTTGGGGATTTTCAATTTTTTCTTGTTCTGGCTTTTTCACCTGCATGCCCAATTCGTTCATGTCCTTAGAGGAAGAAATTTTACATCTTTAAATTCCTACATCAGCCATTGTCTATTTTGAAATATTAAATGACTTTACTATATATCAGTCCAAAAACGTCTTAAGATGTTGTTTAATATACAAAACTATATAATTACCTTTACTATTCATCAGTCCACAATATATTACTAAATTCAAAGCTTTTTTTTTATCAGGGGTTTCTTGTTTATTAAGTATTTACAATTAGTTTGACAAGAGGAATTGGTTGCATCAATGAACATATGCAAAACTTTTTATTAACTTTGGGAATTTTCAATTATTGATATATATGTATATGTACACGTATACATAGATACACACACATACATAAATATGTATGTATGTATAGTCAAAGTCAGGTCCTCTGGTCCGCTGAAATATGGGGCCGTGCTCTAGAGCCCTTCTGGAGGGGAGCACAAAGGTAAATGCATCAAGAAACAGGTACTACTGTGCAAGTTTTTGTATATAGGATTATTGTTGCACCTTTGATTGTGATATTGCCTACGTGAAAATTAATATATCCCTTCACCTTTCAGTGCTCAAGTCAATTCTCTGCCACCCGAAGTTTCACAGAAGGTGCTAACCTGCTCTTGCAGAAGGAGATAATTCATGCCAACGGAAATACAAGTCTTGTCTTTATCACCAAAAAGAATTGTGTGATATGGGCTTGTATCCTGAGGCAGACATTTATATAACCCACTCATTAAACTGAAATTCATCTCATTGTTTCCTAAAGCTAAGGACAAGAAGAGAAAAGTAATTAACAAGAGCACTGGATTTCTTAATTCAACACAATACCTGGCAGAGCCAGGACTAGATCACTTAGTCCTAAATCCTGCCTGTCTTATCTAGCTACACTACAGCACTGTCTGACTTGGGAAGGACAACTTTTACTTGTCAGCATTTCCAATTTGTATTACCCATGAAAAGTTGTGCAACAAGATGACATTACTCAATTAAAGTAATGGCTTCATGAAAACAAAACTGAATATCAATCATCAGGGAGAGAGAGAAAAAAGACTTTTGGATTGCAATGTTTTGGGATAATTTGTGACTTTGCTACCATAACCCTGAATTAAAATATCAAAGAAATGAGAATTACTGATTAGGGAATGCTCCACCCCAGAATACAATAATTTGTCAAAATGCCAGAAAACCAGAAAATTTCGAATTTCTCTGACAAATAATTTGGGCTTATTCTCAATTAATGTGAACAAAAGAAAACAAGAAATAATTACAAGGAAGGAAGATGTTGCTTCAGGGAACGAAAAATGACTACCAGGCCCCAGGATCGGAACTCTATCACACTCATACTTCATGATAAGAGCCTGGTTTCCTTTGCCAATATGATTTATAAGAAAATGTGTACGCAAAGGGTTCACTACTAATAAAACTCAAGAAAATATGTCCTCACTTTATTACTACTCTCATCTTCCCCTCAAAACAATGAAGATTTGAGGTTCATGGTCACAGCTCAGTGACTCCTCAAGTTCAAAAAAGTCATCACCAATTTTGTCTAATGCTGCATGAAGCTATGCTGTACTGCCACACTCGTGTATCAGATAACAAATTTTACTAATTCTTTGATGAACATAAATGAGATAGAACAAATAAATGTCTTATGGTACAGAATGAGTATTTCAAGGAAAGCATACATATTTAATAAAAATATATTTAAAAAAAGAAATTTTTTTCTTCCTATTCCTATCCCTAGTTGTTTGAAGCTTTTAAAATTCTAACCTTACTATGGTTGCGCTTACACTCTGATTTGGGTTTCTATAGAAAATGATTCTGGTTATTATATATTTCATAAAGTCAGTGTCTGCATTCAGATATCTGTCACAAACCTACTTATGAATAGTTCTATCAGTAACAATCCTTTCAGTTTTCCCTATATTTATTTCCGTCTTGTAGACTATAAATTTTCTTGTTTGATGAAATTCATAGACATTCCACCTTCATTGAGTTTCCTAAGTACAATTATTTTTATTACAATTTGATTTGGAATTTCAAAAAATTTGATTAAATTTCTTTCTCTAGATAACATAATAGAAATTGAGGAATACAACTTGACATTTTTAATCTTAAAAGTTCATTCTATTTGCATGTATGTAGCTAGAGATATACTATTTTACAAACGAAGAAAACGAAGAAAAATGAAGTTCATTCATCACCTGACAAGCTATAAGCAAGGAATGTTTTCTGAAAAGGATGTGATTTTAGACTGTACTAGATATACTTAAAATTAAATACTGTTTCTTGTGCCATTGTGATTTCTTATTTCTTTTAAGGAACGATTTACATAGCTCATCTCTTTCAGATCTGTAGTGTAATATGCGCATGATCACACTTTCTTTTGAGCTCTGTTGGCATGAGCAAGGCATCTAAGCTAACTGCTCCTTAGTTTCATCACCATTCAAATGGAAGTAAACAGAATACCCACACTGCTTTTCTCACAAGGTAAAGGGTAAATTGATTTGAAACAGAAAACTCATAAATACGGGATGAAGTTATTATTGCAAGCCCAGGTCATTGAGATTCCCAATGGCCCAGCTGGCAGGATTCAATATTAGGCAACCACTCAGAAAAATCTCTTCTCTTTGAAAGTTTAACGGCCTGAATCAGGAGATTGGAAGTGTTCCTAGGATGATGTTGGAAGTGGGCACATGTGCAAATATCTACCAAAAATCTAGGAACATATATGTATTACCTTGCAAACCTTTGTCCCCTGTTCCCCCTAACTTCTGTGTCTTTTGCATCCTCTTTGGTATCTCTGAACTGAAAGCTTTATGAACATTTAGAAATGTTGGAAACGTTTAAAATGTATCCATTTCCAAAGCTTGGATAAGTGATTTTCATAGACTTCCAAAAAGGAAGAAGGCTTTGCTCTCCAGCTGTTTTACCGTTCTGCCTTTATATGTCCAAATATTAGATGAGCCCATCTGTGTCGGTGTGCCTCTGTGTGTGAACATGCTACAGTTACAGGAGACGTTTACGTACTTATTTTTCCCATGTTTTAGCATCAAAAATAACTAATATCACTACATATAATACATGTGAAATATGTTCAAAATTTTTCACATGATTTAATTAATTTCATTTATAACAATGGAGACTTCTGAAAATTGTTATTTTAACTTGTTTAAAGAAATTTTTGGAGAAAGTAGATATTAATAACACAAAGTACCTTGAGGCTGTTTTGTTCAGGATAATCAACCTACAACGATAATTAAGTAAATAACCAAAAGTAGACCAATTCCTAACCTTTAAAAGTATAAAATGGAAAAAGAACATACATACATATATTTATATACATATATGTTTAATATATATGAAATTAAAGATTGCTCTTTCATTATTTTTTAAAATTAGCTATTTTTTTAAATTTGTCACTCTTACCTTCCTGATTCTTGGCAGGTCCAGTCACGGTAAATCTGGAATCAGAAGCCCTTTCCAAACTGCTGATTTGGAGTGAAAGGGGCTGATTAAGTGCCTTCTGTTGTCCATATTGATTAATTAGTTCGTAATGACTATATACAAAGTAAAAGATAAAACAAAATATTTGTACATCAACCAAGATAAAATTATATGTACCGGGTCTCTGCATACCTTAGACTTTAATATCAGATTATCAGCAAAATTGTTGTTATTCTTTTGATAAAGTCTGCAGGGTATAACTAATTATTCAGCCTAAACCTAATATACATGTACTCAGAGTCACAGTAATAGAGAATTATAGATTCAGAGCTTTAGATCATCTACTCCAAACACTTTATTTTCTAGATTAAGTAACTGAGTTCCAGAAAAGGTTAACAGTTTTCCAGGGTGATCCATAAAGTGAGAGGCATCATTTCTCCTCAGGTCCTCTGATTCCAATTAGAGCACTCTTTCCCCTGACCAAACTGCCTCATTGTAAATTTTGATGTTGATTATTATATTTATTACTTATTCTCTTTAGCTGTCACTCACTTTCAGGTTTCCAACATATAATGTGGCTTTTCCTAAAACTAACTTTAAATCTACTATAACTGGAGGTATCAGCAAAGATTAAGAAACAAACAGGAAAAAAAACCGTGTCTTTAAAGCAGACTTTATAAATAAATTTTTGTGAAGTGAACTTTTGGGAAGACCAAATACTAAAATGTATGGAAAACATTGGAAAACCTTATAGAACTATAAAAATGGCACCTATCATCCTCGTTATCCTTACTTCTGAAAAATCTGATCTCACATTCCCTGACTCTACTTTGTAACTCGTCTCATGCTTATGTCCTCCTGAACTTGGATAACCGAAATTGGCCTTTGGACCAACTTCTTCACAGTGCCTTGAAGTATGCTTGCCAGATGCTTGCCATATTATGCAACTATGAAAGTCCCAGACAGTCTCCTTTGTATGGAGGAAAAATGATTTTAAATGCAATTCCATACAAATTATTAGAATTAAAACGTTGATACTTACATGGAATGACCACTGAAAGCAGCATGTTCCTCAGCTGTCTGTCCAAATGTATCTCGGCAAGAGAGATCAATATCATATTGAAGAAGAAGACTGACTACACCTGTTGGTTTACAACGGGCAGCAATCATCAGGGCTGTTCTAGAATAACAAAGAAACCATCGACATTTCAGAATTTAAAGGAGTCACACGTAATTAGATTTCTCTCGATATGTTGCAACAAGAGGATATCTCATATATGAGGTTATACGCATGTGCAACATGAATACTTCGTGAGGGATGAGTACTTTTTGTGCTTATATGCAGCATGAAAAATGGCAGTTAGGAAAAGAAGGAAAGACAGGATTGAGAGGGGTATTTTTTTGTCCTCTTAGAGTTCTAGCAGGAACTGTCCAATTCAAGATTTTCATGACAACAAGAAGGTAGTGCATCAGAGTAACTTGTGTACAAAAGTGAAGAACTTTCAAGGGAGCCTACACCAAGTTTCCACTTGTTTACTAGCCTTGAAAGGAAAGTGGAGGCTCTTTGAAAGTAATGTTTATGGACAAGCTCATGTAACTGAAGAAAGGTTCATCACCAGATAGCTAGGACCATTGGATTTCAGGAAGGCCCATTAACCCATGAAGGCAGTTGATAAAGAGTTAGTGTGATTACAAGCTGCACTAGTAGAGAAAATATCCAAAATCGTGAAAACAGAGATCTTTTGAAGTTCCGAGTTTGTGTTATGTTGAATAATTCACTGTCTTTCTGCCTAAGGCAGTATTGTAGGTATATCAGTAATGTCACGTAGAGGTGTGCTGTTCCTTGATTACTTCGTGATAACTCATGGGGCAGCGAGGTGGTGCAGTGCATAGAGCACGAGTGCAGGAGTCAGGAGGACCTGAGCTCAAATCTCACCTCAGATACTTGACACTCACTAGGTGTGTGACCTTGGCCTAGTCACTTAACCCTAATTGTCTCATCCTGGGTCATCTCCAGTCATCCTGATGAATATCTGGTCACTGGATTCAGATGGTTCTGGAGGAGATGTGAGGCTGGCAACCTGCACAGCCCTCCCTCGCTCAAAATAAAGTCAATTGCAAGTCATGGCAGTATTGCCCTGATGGCATGGTCTTCCTCTGCAAGGAAGGGTGAACACTCACGCAGTGATAACCGATATAATAGGCTAACTCTGTGGAAGGTGGAAGTAGTGTCAAAAATATCCATGTAATGTAAATATATTATATGGGGAAATTATGGATATTTTAAGGTATATTCAAGTGTTAATAAACTCTTTATGGCAGGTAGAAATGTTGATTCTGTTTAAATGTTTTTCTCTGATCCAAAATCTCAATACCAAACATAGCAAAAGGAACGAGTACAATATATTTGGGGGTGGCGCGGAATAAAGGATTATGGGAAAGATTGAAACTGATGGAGTTATGAAATATAGTATTAGCTCTTAATATTATCCTATCTTTTAAAATATTAGGTTTGTTTTTTAAAAGATTATTTTTAGTTTTGCGATCCAAGATGATGGAGTAAGCAGTAAATCGCCATAACTCTCCAATATTCACCTCGAAACAACCATAAAATACTGCCCTCAAACAAATCCTGCCACAGCAGAACCATCAAAGGTATAGGGTGAAACAATCTTAGAGCCCCCAAACCTTGGAAGATTGACAGGGAAGTTCTTTCTCACTTAGGTAAAAGGGAGCATACTCCAGGACAGGAAGTATCCCAACAGGGCAGCAGCAAGCCTCATCTCAACAAAGCAATGGTAGATTCGGAGTCCCAGTATAGGGAGTGGGCAGACTCCAGTTCTAAGAACTGACATGCCTCAGAATAGACTCAGCCAAACAGGTAGGGTCTATCCCTACAGGTGATTAAGGAAACAGGCAGCCACCAATGGTTACAATGCCAAGAACTTCAGGGTACATCTAGGGAAACTCAAGAACACTCCACCAGTCGTAGCACATGACAAACATCAGCAGTAGAACTCCGGGACAGCATCAGGTAAGCTGCCAGAACCCTACTATCTGCAGCAGTGCCTTTCATTCCCACTCCCATCCCCCGAGCAAACCACCGTAAAAGAGGGCTCCCACACGAGTCAGCAAAACATTGCAGCACCAGGTAAACAGCCAGGACCTGGAGACCCTGCTACAAAATTCTGAAACAGTGCCCTTTCCACATTGTGAGCAGAGCTCAAATTGAAAAGAAAGGGGAAAAAAAGACGAGCAAAAAGTCATTGGAAAAAATGACCATAGGAAGTTATTGTGGCCACAAAGAATGTGGAGGAAAAAAATTCAGAGAAGGAGAATGACGCCAAAACACGTATAGGCAAAATCGCAAAGCAAAAAGAGAAGTGAGCTCAATCCCAGAGAGAGCTCATGGAAGAGCTCAGAAAGGAAATTAAAATCATATAAGAGAGGTAGAAGGAAAAGTGTGCAAAGAATTGAGCGATGAAAGAGAATTGTGACAATATAAAATACTTGGGAATCTCTCTTCCAATACAAACCAACCAACAATGAACACAATTACAAAACGTTTTTCACTCAAATCAAGTCAGATCTGAATAATCTAAAAAATATCAGTTATTCATTGGTAGGCCAAGTTAATATGATACAAATGACAATTCTACCAAAAGTAATATCTTACTCAGTGCCATACCAATCAAACTACCAAAATTATTGTATAGAAATTAAAAAATAAAATTCATCGGGATGAACAAAAGGTCCAGAATACCAAGGGAATTAATCAAAAATAATACAAGTGAAGGTGATCTATCTCTACCATATATAAAATTCTATTGTATAAATCGACAATCATCAAAGCCACTTGGGACAGGCTGAGAAACAGAGTGTAGGATTAGTGGAATATGTTTGGTATCAAAGAACCAGGGTCAATGACTACAGTAATCTTCTATATGAGAAATCCAAAGATTCCAGCTTCTGAATTCACTAGTTGACAAAAAATGCTGAGAAAACCGGGGGAAAAAGTCTCATGACAGAAAATGTTATTCACATCCAGAGAAACAATTATGGAGTCTGAATGGAGGTGGAAGCATACTATTTTCTCTCCCTTTTGGTTTTTTGTTTTTTCTGTCTTCAGATTTTCCTCTTTTATTCTGCTACTTCTGTCAAACATGAGCAGTGTAGAAATAGGTTGAATATGATTGTACATGTACAGCCTATATCAGTTTGCATAACATCCTGGGAAAGGGGGAGGCCCAGGAAGAAGAGCAATTTGAACTCAAAATTTGAAAACTGCAAAAAATTGAAAAGTAAAAATAAATAAATTTTAAAAGAATAAAAGAGAGAAAATGTGACAATGTAAGTGCTTCCATCGTCCTCAAATATTAAAAGAACCAGGAGAAGGCTTCAATGCCTTTCTTGGATCCTCTATGTGGAATTTCTGGTATTAGGACAAAAATCCTGTAGCATAAGAAAGTATGGAAGGACTAAAATCTCAGCCAGTGGCATAAATATTCACAGTGATAAGGTCACAGGATCATGAAAGTCAGTCATCTTATTATTGTATTGATTTGTATTTGTCAGTGCACATATCCTTAAGAACAATGAAAGGAAGAAGAAGGAAAAATTACACACATCAATTCTCATGATTGACATGAAGATTATTTCATGTAGAGAATCAATTGCATCACGAGTACACAAAACAGCTATGTGATGATCTTAAGTCATTGAAAATCAAACAATGAAACCTGAGAAAATAAATCACTAATTGATGGTGGATGGCATGCCCACATGAATGGCTTTCTCTGCTGCAGAAGCATAAATAGTAGCCCTTTTCATAATTGATGTTTGTGCACATTGTCACCCTTTCTCAGTGATGAACAATTTCAATTATTGTTGCTCACTAAGAGTTCCCTGATTGAAGTTGTTCTTATTCCTCTAATAACAGTTACCTCTTTTTTTCTTGGAAGCTTTAATTACCGTACCTGTCAAGCCTATCCGATGTATTCACATTTGCTCCATTCTTTAAGAAAAGATCTACCATATCTCGGTTATTTTCTTTAACTGCAAGCAAAAGTGGTGTGCAGCCTTCCTGCAAAATCATATTAAAGATCAAGTTAAGGTATGCAAGAATTGTTTATATGATAGAATTCAGTTGAAGGCATGTTGTGAACATCCTGTGAACTTGCTAATGACATGCTAAGGAAGTAGGCTACAATGGAACTCTGGAATGAGAAGAGCAGGGCATAAATCCAGCTTCTGTTAGTTAATTTCCATGTGACCGTAAGTAAATTATTTCACTTCTTTGGGCCTTAATTTCCTCACATGTAAAATGAGGGAATGAAGTTAGATAGCCTCTGGGATTGCTTCCAGTTATTAATTTGTGATCAGGACGTAGAAAACCAGGATGTGTAAGAGATTTTCCTAATCTTTTAGGGGTACCTTCCTTTCCTCTGTCTTCATGTCATGATCAATGATCGTTCTGCGTGCAGTCACCCTTATTTCCCCAGTACTTGGCCAAGCTACAACTAAGTTCTGGTCAGTTTTCAAGTTGCCTAGTTCTCTTCATCCTTTCCCCTGAAGTGTGTTACAACCAGCCTCAAAACTCAAGAAAATCTTGCCTTAAGGTGGCTGAACCTTGAAGAAAGTCATTCTCTTGATATTTTCCCTCCCTTCACAACCCTCCTAATGTATATTTTGATTTTTATTTTCTTTCTTGAGCAGCAGTGACGAGGAGTCAAACCTTTTCTTAAAAATCAGGAGATACTCAATAAGTCTAGAAAGGAAACGGCATAGCGTGTAGGAAATAGAAAAAAAAAAAACACCTACATACACTTAAGAATTTGTTCTTGTAAAATGTCTGTCTGCAGTTTTATGCTGAACAAATTTTTAACAGAATATTTTTTAAAACATTATGACATTTCTTCTTGACCAATTAACATTGTACTATCATAGGTAAAGGTTTATATGTAAAGTATTGCAGACAGATATTTGATGGAACCTTTGAATTCTGGGTACCAGACCTAATATAGCATGCAAAGAAAATTCTAGAGAGATAGATGTGGTGGACTGAATGGAGAGCCAAACTCAAAATCAGTGAAACAGAGATTCAAGGCCTGCTGCTGAGACACTTAGAGTGGCTAGGTGAGCCTGGGAAGTCACTTCACATTTCACCATTACAAACCATTCCCTAAGTCACGTTTTCATAACTTTTTGTGTGTGTGTGTCATGCACCCCTTTCCAGAATAATGCTTTTAAATACCTAAAATACAGAGAATGCAAAGGAAGCCAATAACATTGAAAGAACTATAAAATAAATGGTGATTTTTTTTGAAATTAATGGATCCCAGGTTAACAACCCTACTCGAAGATTAAATCTTAGAACAGGCCCTGGTCCAAAGCAGTCGAGGGAAGTTCCTCATTAAGAGTTCCGTTGTGAATGGAGTCTCCTCCCCGTTTTGCCTGGCCATCAGAAAATTCCCAAGGCCAATGAACTTTGAGTAGAGATGGATTTTAAGATACTTGCATTAAAGAAATGCTTCCAAGAATATAATGTGCATTGGAAAATACCTGATTTACACATTTGATCTCAGAAAATATTTTCTCACACAAGAGGTAGACTTCTACCTTGTTTTTTGCTTCCATGTCTATTGTATGTCTAAGCAGCTTTGCTGCTATGGCTGTGTTAAGTCCAGAGGCAGCATAGTGAAGTGCAGTGTTGTCATGGGTATCCATCAGAGCAGGGTCTGCACCATAATCCAGCAGGATCCTTGCACACTCCTCCTGCTGACACTGTACTGCCTGTGAATGGAATGTAGAGAAAGAGACAATCAATACTCTAAAAAGTATTTAGTATACTAAAACATCATTAGTGATATTTAAATAATTTAGTAAAGCACATTTTCTTACTCCAAACGCATTCTATAGACCAGCAAGGTTAACTAGGGCATACCTTCATTAAAGATGTCTGATAGTGCTTGTCACGCAGGTTTATTTTGCATTTTCTCTCTACTAAGAGAGACACAACATCTGGATGGCCATTTGCAGAAGCCAGGTGTAGAGGTGTGCTATGAAAATGAGAGCTAAGTCAATGCTTGGTAATTACGAAAATCAAAATTGTACTCTTGTTAGGTACTATACTTGTAACATAAAATGCATTATTGTTACTCCGCCTGAAATCGAAATCGCTGCCCAAATAAATATAAGTGGCCACCCTTCTCACCCGAGGACATCTACAATGTGCATTAGTTCTTCTGACCGGATATGATGAACAAAAACGTCTGGGAAATAAATAGCAGACTCAGAAGAACATTTCACTGGAAGAGAGCAGCATTTGCTCCCACCACGTCACTGAGAAAGAGTAAGTCAGCTGGAAGCAGACTACAAGTAAAAGGAAGGAGTTTCCCCTCCATTAAAAATGGGCAGGCAGGAGGGTCAGGGGTCACCAGCACTCAGAACTTGGGATCCAATCTCCAGGAGGCAGAGCCTGCGCCTGCTCTGGCCCAGGTGCTCAAAGGACAAGTTTTCCAAGGATTAGCCAAGGCACATGCAGACTCGTGGAGGGAGGGTGGAGGAGGGGGTGTCTTACACTGTTCCTGGGGGGGGCCATCCCTTCTCTCACCCCCAGCGCCCTCTCACCGCTTCTCTTTATCCAGATCGTCCACGTGTGCCTGGCCCAGCAGCAGCAGGTGCTGCACCCTGGCCACATCCCCGAAGGAGGCAGCTTTATGGATCTTCCCGAGGTCCTTCATTCTGATGACATAACCGGCACCTGGGACCAAGGGTCGGACCTCGCTGTCTCTCCTGGGAGAGGAGGAGCCAGATGGAGACCGCTCTCTCCTTCTCAAGATTTTGAAAATCTTCCTCATCCTGAGGGCGGGCTTCAGAGATGGTCTGGAGAACTCACTTGGAGACCCTCAGCCTTCTCCGGGAGCTCGCTTACTCTCCAAAACACTTCGATAGTCAGAGACTCCAAGGAAACTGCGTCCAAACAGGGCAACAGTTAGAAAGGAATCGATCCTGGAGATGCTTGGAGCCCTAGCAACGCCTCGAGCGAGACCGAAGTGCGCGTGAGCTTGACAGACGCTCAAGGCATGCGCACGCGCCCAACGGGAAAGATTAAGCCTGCACGAGTGCTCACGTGCCAGGTCCATTAACTCTCTGCTGGAAGGCTCCAAAGGTCATGATCGCGAGGGTGGCTGGGCCCAAGGCTGGCTGCTTCCCCTGCTAGAGGTTCTGCCGGGTCTCACGCTGGGACAGGATGCATAGGGGCGGGGCTGTGAAGGGGTGGAGGAGACCTAATGGGAAAGCTGGAGCAGCTGGATTCAGAGGACTTGGATTCGAATGTCGAACTCCGGACTGGCTCTGTTGTTTCACTTGGGAAAGCACCTCCTCTCCCAGCCTCAGTTTCTGCGTCTGTAAAAGGAAGAGGTGATTCTCCATAGCCCGCCAAGGGTCTACAAGGCTTTAAGAATTCGTTGACGCCCCGACTGAAAACGAGTAGCATGTTACTACTCTGATGTCTGGTAGCCTAGGTTCCTCTTTGCTCTCATTCTTCCTTTTCCCTTCTGACCTTCAGGAGAGGAGGGCAATGATTCCTCAGGGACAGGCTGCCTGGCACGGGGAGGGTGGAGCTGGCCTTAGACAGGAAGCCCTGGGTTCAAGCCTAGCTTCTGCAAAATTATCATTGCCCTAGATATGTCCTAAGTAAGGGTAGGGGAAGAGTGGGTTGCAGCAGTTTCTTGGAAAAAGTGATGTTCATTTTAGCTGATCATAAGAAAGGCTACGGTAATAGAATAATACAGTTTAAATCTCGCAAGTTAACAGTTCCATTCACCTCTGGGCTGCAGGGTCCCCGTCCACAAGACTATGATAATAATGGGGGCTACATATTAAGAGGAATATTGATAAGTTAAGAGTTGTGATTATGGTTTGTCCTTCCTTCTGATAGAGGACCTTGACCTCAGTAAGAAGACAACATGACTTATACTTCAACTGGATTGGAGGGAGGGCTGTGCAAAGCCACCAGCTTGATTTTCTCCTCTGGAGCCATCTGAGTCCACTGGCTACATATCGATCAGCATGACTGGAGATGACCCAGCGTGTGCCGAGGAAACTTGTTCGTTTGAAATAAATGTCTTTTCAAATTCTCACTTTGAGTGAGGCAATGCCAGTTCAGTGAAGAAGCCTGTTTAAAAGGTAAATCAAAGGATATCTCCTTTAATGGAAATTTAAAAAAAAAAATTCAACTCTCTTCTCTCCTGAAGAGAAACAATTATTATTTACATTCACTCTGAAGCCAGGATGGCCAAAAAATACTCATTAAGTGGTACTTCGTCAGCGACCTATAGTTCACTTAATCAGAGGCAGAGTGAATTGAGTTGAAGGCATTATCGTTAAGAAGCGAATCCAACCAGTAAATGTCCGGTAACTATGTAGGTTTGAGTCATGAAATCTCACCTTTCTTTGGGCAGAACCCCCTACAGGAAAGAGGTGATACCCTATGTCGGGGAGAAAAAGAGGAGAGAGGACAGGACGAGCTGAGTAGCCCAACTAGAACTGCTCAGCTGGGTCCCTATTGAGCTAAAGTGAGCTACTCACAGGCTTTGGTATCTCCTTTATTCTTGAGGAGCAATAGAACTTGAAGAAGATGATGACACGGCTTACCACTGAATTGGATTTCAATAAGGAATGGCTGTGCAAAGTCACCAGCTTCACTTTCTCCTCCAGAACCACCAGGGTTCTTTGGCCATATATGAATCAGGATGACTGGAGAAGGCTGAACTCAATTCAGAGACAAGTGATATGGATGAACTAAGAATGAATAAGACAGTTGAGGGACGGTATGATGTCTAATTTCAGATCCGTGAAGAGCTGCTGTGCTGACTTGGGTATCTCTAGAACAGATTGGTCAAATCAGTGATGAAAGGTGCCTAGTTGTGACTTTTATAAGAAAAATGAAAATTTATGGCAATGGAATGGATTGGTTGTGAGACAAGTTCCTTCAGGAGACACTATCTGACTATGGGTGACTACTACAGACACAATTCTTACATTGACTGCAAGGTTGGACTCTGGAATTTATAATGTCTCTTCCGACAGGGATATTTTCATTCTCTGTATTTGTTTGTATCGTCCTGTTGCAGACTTCCATTAGAATAGATCATGAAAGCTGCCTTGGTTTTGAAGGTACATATAATGCAGAGCAGATTGGCGATCTTTATTGATGTTACCTCAGGAAGTACTTGCAAAGGGGAATACAACCAGCTATGACCACATGGTCTTTGGCTTTTCCCCTTTTTTTCCTCTGCAGCTTTCCATTCATGATGTGAAATTTGTACTCTGCACTACTAACATTCATTCTGTTCATTCAGGTCCATGATCACTGGACTTCTGAATACAACAATAACGGATACTCACAAGATGATGTCCTTTTCTCCTCCTCCTCCTCCTCTCCCTTCTACTTTGCCTCCTTCTACTCCTCCTCCTCCTCCTTTTTCTCCTTTTTGTTCTTCTTCTTCTTCTTCTTCTTCTTCTACTTCTTCATCATCAACATCATCATCTTCTTCTTCTTCTTCTTCTTCTTCTTCTTCTTCTTCTTCTTCTTCTGTTTCTTCTACTTCTTTTCCCCTTTTCTTATCCCTCTCCCTCTTCCTTTACCTTTAACTTTTTCGCTCACTTTCCCTTTCCCTCTCTCTCTCTCCTCCCCCTCCTTCTTCTCTTTGCTCTCCTCCTTTTTATTCTCCTCCTTCGGTAATGGTAATTTAAATGTAAACATCTTTCCCATTCCTTAATATGATCTGCTGAGGTCACATTCTTCTTTGTCTCCTCCTCCTCCTCCACCTCCTCTTCCACTTCCTTCTCCTAGTCATCAAAAATATCCACCCATCACTTCCTAAAAGAGATCTCAAATTTGAAACTGCAAGGAACATTGTAGTCAAATTCCAGAATTATCAGGTGAATGAGAACATACTGCATGCATTCAGAAAGAAGCAGTTCAAATACCATGGAATTACAGTCAGGATCACGAAGGTCCTTGGAACTTGTACATTAAAAGGTCAGAGGCTTTGGGATATGCTATTCTGTAAGGCAAAGAAGGTTGGACTATATCCAAGGGTCAGGTACCTAGCAAAAATGAGGGTGATCTTTCAGTAAAGGAGATGGATATTAAATGAAAGAAGGGACTTCCAGATCTTCCTGATGAAAGGGCAGAGATTGATGGGAAATTTGACCTTCAAATACAAGACTCAAGGGAAGTATGAAAAAATAAACAAGAAAAACACATTTTAAAAAAATATCAGCTTATTCAATAAGAGAAAACTGTTGACATACCTATGTGGGACAACAATACTCTTCACAATCTTGACCATTTTATCTTTATTCTGACATTTAAAAATCTTGAAAATTTTATCTTTATAATGACATAGACAGAGGCTGTGGGTATAAACTAACAGATGTGACAAAAAAAGGAATTAAGTATCACAAAAAGATTGCAATGGGAGAAGGGCAAAGGAGGACGCAGAAAACTGTAAATTACTCCACTTAAGGAGACACAAAAATATATGACTGTAAAGGGAAAGAATGGAGGGAGATGAGCATTGTTTTTACTTTGCTCTCATTAGATATGATTCAAGAAAGGAAGAACATACTCAGTTAAGTATGGAACCTAACTAGGCTCAGAAGCAGTAAGAAGAGGAAGGGGAAAGAAAAAGGACGGGGTCTTTAGAAGGGAAGGAAGACAAAGGGAGCACCTCTGCCCTTTCTGAGAATCAGAAAGGGGCAGCTCATCAGTGTCACTAATACCTACAGGGAGGAAGGAATGCAACCAATAGAAGGTGATATCTCAAACAAATTTCTTTCCTTCCTTCATTAATTGATTTCATCCGTTTCTGCTTTCATAGGCAGAGGGAAAGAGTGATAAAATGCATGATAATAATTTGATCGATTTCACGATGTTGTCTCACACATGTTCCATGAAAGAGAAGGAACATAAGGATTTGTAACAGGAATAACTTTCAGTTAGATTTCTAAAATAAGGCTCCTTCCATTACAATGATTCAGTAATTGACATTCATCATTGCTCTGTATGATAAAAAATCAAGTTCCTCAAATGCCAGATTTAGGATTTTGCATTTCTTTTATCCAAAATCGATTGGAAGTAAATCATTTAGCAAGTAAATCATTTAGCCCTTAGTAGTCCTTTGCCGCCTGGGTACTGGAGTGCTCCCTATTCATGCTCTCCTCGTGACTTTATAGAAGGAATCTCATAGAATGGATCTTCTAAGCATTTTGAGATAGCTTTTCCACCTATCCTGAATGGGGCCCAGTTTGCTTGAACTGATGGCACTGCAACATCAAACTTTTATACTTTGAACTCAATAATTCTTCCACTATTCTTTTGAAATTTGATGGTAAAGGAAGTTTAGGTTACAATCTACTGACCACACTCCGGGTCTCACTTTTCCCATCCTTAAAAGAGATGTTCAGACTAGAAAACTTCTAAAAGTTTTAAATCAATGATAAAATGAAAATGCTACAGTTCTCCCAGAAAAGAGCTGTTTCTCAAGACGTGTATTAGGAAAGTTTAAGACAGTCATCATTTCATTGGTTTGCAGCTAAGATGATTGTACCAGAATAATGACTCTAAATATAGGACAAATTCTTATCTTCAACACCTAAGAGGAAAATAACTTTTGCAAAAGAGTGTTAGACTTCGAGTATGAAGAGCCCTAGATTGAAATACTGCTACTAAAACCTACTGAGTGTGATGATATGGGCGGGGGGGGGGGAACATTTAACAAGTTCTCCTCACCTAAGTTCGATTCTGTAAAATGAATTGAACAATATGAATATTGCCCTCATAAGTGTGTTGCCAGTCTGAAGTGAGATAATGCAATGAAAGTCATTTGCACAGAACCCTACTATGCCTGTGCAAATAGTAGGCATTGTTACCTTTGTCATTACTGTAGGATGAATCAGTGTGGTGTCCCATCGATAGAGCAAAGGAAATGAAATATGCTGAAAGGCAGACAGTTTTACAGGCCTAAAAATCCAACCCACATCTTCAGATTGATGAAGCACCTTGAAGACCTATTCTTTGGGAAACCTGAGTCTGACCGAAATGTGAAATACGTGCAACTCCCTCGATTTACTTTTTCTCCGTATGCTTCTTGGCCCCTTGGAGTTTGTTTTGAATTACTAAGGAAAACTCAGAATATACAATTTAATCTTGAATAGCATTTTTTCCCCTTTTAATTGTATTCAGGTCCCGAATGATAGTAATGAAAAAGAAAAATATCTGCCGGACAAAATTGGAACCCTACAGTACAAAGTTGCTATGCTCAACCTGGAGCTAAATACAGTAAAAATTAAAGATCATGCAAAAGAAAATCAAGATCCAGAAGAAACTGAGGTTTGAAAAGAAAAGAAATATGGGCTTCAAGAGGAATTACAACTGAATGAAGGAGCAGTAACAAAAATCATATCCCAGTAGAGTGGACAAGTAAATGTTCGGACAGCTGAGAATGTAGTGTTGAACACTAAGGTAGAGAATGCAACAAAGAAAAATAGGAAAGGCTTGAGACAGAAACGAAATCATACCACCCCTTCTACTATTGAGGTCATGAACAAAGTGAGACATCGAAACTAGCCTTTGGACATACCTTTCAGGGAGAAAGAGATGAGTGACTTCATTTACAGGACAAACTAAACCATAACTTGTCTAGGTTAGGGAAAGGCAATTGTGTCCTTTGTCAAGAGCTCTCTACACCTAAAAGTAAAGCCAACAGTGTAAAAAAATGAGCTGTACCATGTACATGACTACCTTAGAGAAACGATAGCCATTTTGGAAAGCACACAGAGAGAAGTAAAACAGGCCCAACATAACGCAAAGAAACTTGAACACACAAAGCAAGTGTAAAAAGAAAAACTGAACAAATATATTGTCAAACATAAATCTATCCAAGAAAGATTAGCTTACATCTGGAGTGAAAATATATTACTTCAACAACAGCTTGAAGATACGCAAAACAAAGGCATCATTCAAGAAAAGGTATGGAGTGATGACCAGGTAGAATGTATTGATGTCTTCAGCAAAGTTCGTGTTGATACTGAAAAACAAATTTTTAAGGTAGAAGAGAGAAATAAAGAGGTAATCAGTGAATATAATCCCTTAAGAGAACAAATGTGCAAATATGAAAATGGGAAAGCAGAAAAAGAGATAGCTCCTTATTTGTCATAGTTTGATAAGCATTTTCTTTTTAAAATGAAAATCAAAGTAATTTTAATCAAGATAAAAGAAGATTTGAATTTTCAGCCTGCAGATGATACAACCTTTCATTGAAAAAATACTGATATGTAGGAAAGGAGAATGAGAAACAATAATACGATGAATATGCTACTAAAATAATAATGTAGCACTGTGTAATAAAATATGAACCGAATCATTATAAGAAAAAAATAATTAAACAGAATGTAATAGAATATAGATATTTAAATAACTAAATGGAAATAATTTCAAATATGAAACTGATAGAATAAAAATAAAATTAAAAAGAAAAGTATGAAAATAAAATTTAAAAATCATCTTTCAAATAAGATGACTCTTTTTGATAATGAAATTATGTAGCCCATGAAATGTGGCTTTCATAAATACACGTAGGGTTAATCCCTTGTGCATAAATACTGATGAATTGATGTCTCTAATAATATGCCTACTTTTCCATTTTAATTCTGCCATGGAATAAATTACATGAAATGCTATACCTGAAGAAAATCCTGAAAAATTATGCTAGCAATTATGGAATAATTGAAATGGTACATCTGAATTTTGATTGTGTGGAATAATATAGTTACACTTTTCATAATTACTTGAAAATATTTATCAGTCGATCTATGTTCAATTCAAAACACTTGGAAATAATTTTAGAAATATTAATCCCTGGATCATATTTTTAATGTTATTCCAAATGCTGTCCACTATGTCCCTTTAAAATTTAGGACGGTGATGCTGTTCAAAGATATTATGATTCTGCATTAAGGATAAGTATTTTTTCTACATTAATATTTCCAATTAAAAAATGTTCTTTGCATTGCCACTCCATATTTTTATCTCACTATTTTTTCTCTGTTTTACTAACACTTCTTGCTAAATGCACACAATTGTAGTTTCTTGAATGATTGCCTTTTATTTTTTGAAGATGGTTAGTCTTTTGTGGTATAATAGCAGTTCTTATTATTTGAGATTTCTTCGCACATGCAGTGGGAGGCCAGACTACAACAAATTGTGCTGGGTAAAAAAAATTTCGTATAATAATATATATATTTAATTTTAATATATACGATCATGTGATTGAATCTCATGATTTCATGCTAGAACTTAATTTGTTTTTAGGCATTCAATTCATTATGCCAATTTTTCCTTTCACAATTTTATATTGGCTTCCTTTAGTTTATGTTTCCTTTCTAAAACTTCCTAGACTTTAGTTAAATTTTTTTTTACATGATACTTAATTTTATCTAATGATGGAAAAATATTAATTTCTTTTGCTTTTCAGTTTTATTTGCTATTAATAATATGTACAATAATTTATTGTCTAGTGAAATAAATAGGATTTTATAGCATATCTGTATATATCTATAAAAATACAACTGTGTATTTGTGTTGTGTGTAAATACACACACGTATGTATGCAGTTTTGCTACATTAGGGCATGAAATGAAATGAAATGATTTCCCTTTACTTAAGTGGTGGAATTAACATATTTTCCCCTTTTTCTGCCTATTGACTGCAGCCAAGAGCGTACTTCCTATTCTAGCAGAAAAAGGAATTGAATTGTATGTTTGCCAAGGACAGTTCAAGATGTGAATGATAGCGAATGATCTTTTTTTCTGTTTTTCTTTTCTTTTTTCTTTTTTTTTTCTTTTGGCTTCCAGAAATCCAAATCAATCTGTTCATGTGTTTTTACCAAGCTTGACTAGCGTATCAGTGCACATGTTCATCCTTCAGGGAAAACTATGGGAGTAAAGAAAACGCAATTTTTACAATAGATGTCCTTATTCAAATAAAGTACTCTACCTTTTTGAAAAATGGAAAGAGAAACCCTGAAGTTTCTATGTAGAATAGGAACCTATAAATTCTTCCTTTCCATTGCCCCATCTTCCATGTGAATTGCACTAAAACAAATTTTAGCCCCTAGGTGGCCTTGGAGGTGTTGTAAATCTCAGAAAGTGGTAATGGGGAAATAGGGCTGAATGCATGACTTTATGAGGAGTATACCGAGAATGTAGGAAGATAGCCTTTGATCCATGCTGAATGAAGGATGGGTGGTATAGTCAAAAGAGCTGTGTAATCTCAGGAGCCAAATTGCACTTCATTTCTCTATTAATTGCAACCGTTATGGCTGTGCGTAACTCATTTGGCCTCTGTGGTGTAGCTTTTCTCATCTGCAAAATGAGGTGGTTGTATTCACTAGTCCCTGAGAATATTTCTAGTTCTAAATCTACCAAAAGTGTGAATACATTAATGAAATTATGTTGCATGTCATAATGTTTATATCTGTTAATTTTTAAGGTTTATTCTTCTTATATAAGCTGATATGAATTCATGAACTAATTAATAGAAACAATGCGAACATATTTCTATTAGGTTACAGTAAGAAAGCTTCAACTAGAACTTACTCATTCAAAAAAACATGCAGGACAGAAGCTTAACTAGAGGGTAAATCACTTTTTTGAAATAATTTGAGGGATATGAAACAAAACTGCAGAAGGAAATACATCAAACTAAATGCAACCTATGTATTCAAAAAGTCAATAGTTGCTCATTGATTAATGGAAAGTGTTTTCAATGTAACTTCAGTTTTTACCATTATTATCTGAACACTGCGTCTGTTGTTCAAATGGACATAAAACAAGATTGATAAACTCCACCATTTCTACTCTTCAACTGGGATAATTATATTCACTCTTTAGGTGTTTGACAGTTTTGTTTTTCTGTCCTTATGCAAAGAATGAGATAGTTTTCCAAGTAACAGTACTAACTAAGTCATTTCCATCACTTTATATTTGGAAATTCCTTAATCTTTATTTTCTCATTTAATCCCCATAACAGTTCTGTGAAGTGGAAGTTGCTTACTTCTAATCAAACCACTTGAATAAGAGAAAAATGATATTTCTTCATAATTTGTAAATATATAACTTGTGCATGCCAACGGACATTGAGAATTAAATTAATTAGATGAATAATCTTATTAATATTCTCTAATTTATTCGTAATGATCTCACCGTGTTGCTTTGCATCTCCACAACTTCAGTCATGCTCTTCTTCTTGCTTAATTATACTTCCCCATTTCTGCTACCTATCCATAATCTATCTGTTCCTCAGCACCCTGATGCACGAATACCTCTTTCACCTCCAAGATCCTTTTGAATTCCAAAAGAATGATTCTTTTGCTACATGTCTTTTTGGACTTTTCAGTCCTATTGATTTCACAGTCTTCTGAATTCCACTTTTCATCTCATACCACATGATTTCCTATTTAACTGTGTACTGATAGCCTTATGTTGTTCCTGTTATCAACCTACCATTCTGTGTGCCTAAGGCTTGTTTCCTCAACTAGACTGTAATTCCTTCAGGACATGGATTGTTTATAAAACGTCATCTTCCATAGAATTTGTTTTTCACAGCTTGTTGGAAACAAAAGTCATGGTCATTATTGTAGTAGTAGTGGTGGTAGTGGCATTAGCAGTAGTAGTCATCTTCATAGTGGTAGAAGAAGAAGAAGCTAAGTAAATGTTTATTTCTTGATTTTACCCTGAGTTGAAAGTGTAGCTAACATTAAAATTGTTCCAAGGTCATATGTGGACTGTATTTGGAATAGTCCACTTTGAGTCTTTCTAGTCTCATTTTTTATTAGTTCCCAATTCCCTAGAGTCTCCCAGTGGCAAAATAGAAATTCAATAAAAAATGTTTTACTGTTACTATTAATAGCACTACTACAAGTACTACTACTACAACCACCACCAATACTACCACTACTACTTCTACTACTACTACTAAAACTACTAGTACTAGTACTGCTACTACTACTACTACTACTACTACTACTACTACTACTACTACTACTACTACTACTACTAAAATTATTATAATAAAGGCTAAGGAAAGCATAGAAGAGTTTGACAGTCAAGTTCCCTAAAATGTTCCCTTTGTTATTGCAAAATACATTTCTCTGTTATCAGTTGTGTTTCACATTTATGTGCTTTTAAATGTAATATATTCATCATTACACCAGCCAAAAATTACAGAAATATATATACTTGGTATCCTTCAAAACCTATTTTCAGTCTTGTACCCATTTTCAATGGTAAAGTAATAGAAATCTATGCCAGCACACTGAAAAATAAAATTTTCGACGACGAGGTTGTTCTCTGCTTGGAGGTACGTTGCTGGAATTATGGATAGAATGTTGGCCTGGGGTTAGAATGACCTGAAAAATATTTCTAAGTCTCAGAAATCAATACTGGAATAAAATATGTTTTGTTTCCCAATTAACTCCCCTACCACCCATTCCTTTTATTACCGTCGCATTCTTTTTGGGACACATTGATTAAAATATTAGCCTTCCAAAACTTTTGTCCTTAGGCTACAATTGGGAAGGTACGTGTGAACTGAGCAGTAGAAGGTATAGCAAGGAAGCACTAAGTTAGAGTCCATCTTTGGCATTATGACTTAACTCACATGATTGCCTTCCAGGGAAAACTGGCATCATTTCTTCCCTGTCTAATTTCCCTGACTATGCTGGCAACTAAGTTTTTACTACATAAGAATTAATCCAAATTACTGTTTCCTCCTTTTTCAACACTTCATCAAATAGTGAATGCCGGTTATGTGAATTAAACTATGGTTAATTCTGACCAGGTTACAAATACTATGTGTAAGACATGTCCTCTTTCCTTGTAGAATATGCACTTTCACTGGGAAGCCAATGCAGAATAGTGGAAGTTCATTTATAATACAAGGTAAGATATAAAGAACTACTCACTGAATGGTATATATGTAAATATTTATAAAAAGGAGAGACCACTATAGTCGGGGGTTAGAGGAGGTGGTAGTTAAGCCAGTCCTGTTCTTCCCTACACAAAAAATGGTCAATGAAAATTTGCAAAGTTAGCAATTCTACTGCAAGAACAGTTGCCAAATAGCTACATTTACTGTGTAGTATATATTTGCATGCATAATATCTATTGATATGATACATATATACTAAGAAATACCTGCACTTGAAGGTGACTTTTCCAACATCCCCAGGCTTGGCTCAGCCCCTTGCTGTCCATATGAGTTTTCACAAAGTGTTTTCTGTCTTCAGGCCTTGGTTTCCTCATTTTCAAAATGTTCTAATTGACTTTTCATGTTAGGGACTGTCTATATTTACATCCACTAAAGGAACATTATAAATGCAGCTTTGCAGTCTAATAACATTAAATGATATCATTTGTATTGTGTGGAGTAGGACCTTTAAATACTTCGCTAGCTCCTTTATCCAGATCTGCAACTAAAATTACAAAGACACAAAAACACATCAGTGTAAAACGTTTTTCAAAAGAAATTTACTTACGTTTTAGATTTTGGATTATATTGGTGGAAGCTATCCGGCTTTCTACAAATATTAAAACATAACCAAAACTCATTTGGGGAATATTGTACAATGAAGTTATATTGATGAAGAGCTGATCTTGAATATGCATCTCTTGCAATAGGGATGAAAAGATAAGTTAGGCTACTGTTTCTCTGGTTTTGTTTTTTAAGAAAATGTTGTTGGATGACATCAAGAATTCTTTTTAGATTTATTTCCTTCTCTGTGATTCAAAATAGTTTAAGGCACTTGGTCAAAATTAATACTTTTTAATTATATAATATTTGAGCTATAAAGAGTTTGACTCAACTATCCTGCTCATTCACACAGATTAAAAAAAAAAACTTTTGGAAACAAGTAAAAAGAAATCTGGAGAATCTGAAAAAGGAGATTTTCTTGACAAGGGGGAAGTGGAGCAAGTATAATCTGAAAGGGATAGACAAATTAATAGGTTGAAAAATAAGGTAATCCATAACATAGAAGAATGTGAAATATCTTCTCTTTATATTCCTCTTGAAGTAGTTAGAACACGTAGCAGGTCATTGGAGAGCTACATCCTTGGGATTTACATCTTCCCCATGACTGCAAAGCAATACTTTCTGTTTAAGTCCTAGTCACATGTTTCTTGCTCCTCTTAGGAACTCAGTAGATAAGTTGGGGAATTTATATTTACATGAATCTTCTAGGCTCCAGTGACTTTCTATCTAGATTTGTATGTTAGAAATTTTTCACCTTCTGCCATTATAAAATTCATGTCCAATAAAATGTATCTAAATATAGTGTGTTAAAAGCACCTATCAAGGATTTTCAAATTGTCACGTGTGAGAAATATCAAGCTTGTTTTGCTCATCAGTGGAAACTGCAAAGACACAAATATTGATTTCACGTATACACAAATTTTCTAAGAATTGGAGTCTTCCCAAAAGGAGATAGACTGTTTGAAGAAAGCAAATGATGGAAAGCCTTTCATGTGCAGTCTTTCCAGGGCTCTTAGAAATTCTGAGCTCCCTCTCATTCTCCGCTTCTCTAATCCTGAAGATAAAAAAATATCCCTGACAAGGAGGACTGAATCATAAAGTATTCGGAAACTATTTGAAAAGAGATTTGAAAATTACCAAAAATAGGTGAAACAAAATTTGATTGCAAGATGATTACCGCTAATATTAAGAAACTTCATAATACAACATAGAGTTAAAAGTGAAGGACTTTCTCTATGAAAAAAGGGCTCGTGTTGGTTTAAGGGAAGGAAAGACTCTAGTAGTCTAAAGATTTTCATTTCATTCCTCCAGTAAGTGGGTGAAAACCTTTTTAGTGCACTATGTCCTCTGCATCGCTTTTCTATTTTAGGGAATCAAAGACCTTCCCCCAGCATGAAGAATAAGAAATTGACTCATTCATCTTAAACTCTTTCTTTTCTTCTTCTTCTTTTTCTAATTTTCTTTGTTTACAGTGTTGTACAGTCATATACATATAACTTAGATTTTTTTTTCCTCTTCCCTCCTGCTCCTTTCCCCATGGGTTTATCAAGCAATAGATTGCTACATTCCTTGACTTTGTGACTTGTGTGTCTAACTTATTCCCCTGATCTAAGATTCTGTTTCTTAGCCACGTGGTTTTCATAGTTATTGCTTTATTATATAATTTGAGATCTGGCAGAGATAGGCCACCTTCCCGAGCATTTATTTCATTACCTCCCTTGATATTCTGGACCATTTGTGCTTCCAAATGAATTTGGATATTATTTATTCTATTTCTAGAAGTTATTTATCTTGTGTTTGGTATGCCACTTAATAAGGAAATTAATTTAGGTTGAATTGTCATTTTTTAAATATTTTATCTGATTTAAACTTGATCTGATTATTTGGTGTCATGGGCAGAAGGGAGGAAAATCAAGGAGGGAGAAAAGTTTGGAACATAAAATTTTACAATAGTGAATTGCCAGGCCTAGAGGCCTGTGTGGGCTACCCGAGTCTTCTTACCTTACCTCCGAGGTCTTCGGTTGGCCAAAACCGGATGCTCATATGAGACAAAGGACGTTCCAGAGTCGAACAAGGGTTGAGCTTTATTTCAGGGTCTAGTTACAAGTGCAGGGGAGTCTTCCTTAGGAGGAAGAGCGGGAGATTTCCTAAGGAGGCTAGGATCTTAAGGGATTGGAAGTAGAAGTACAAGCGGGGAGAGAAGGGGAGGGGAGAGAGGAAAGAAGAAAAGCGGAACCTACTGTCCTCTTGGCTCCTCACGTGCTAAGAGAGCTTTCAGGCTTCCTCAATCCTACTTAACCTTCAGCCGCACAGTTTGCATCTGAATACCGTGCTGTTAGGTAACTAGGTGTGCCCAGATCCGGGACAATCTCGAGGGCGGGGAGATCTCTCTCCCATCACGTTTCTCACGGGAAGAGGCGGAATTACTCGAGATACTTCGGTTCACCTCGATTCCCTGCCGTTCCCTGGGGGGGTCTCGTGAGAGCTCTAAGATTTAGAAGTCCCACTTTTACCCACCCGAGACCGTCCACAGGGATTTGAACTTCCAATCCCAACCGTGAATGTTGAGAACTATACATGTAATTGAAAAGAATACTACTAAGAGTATTAATGAAAACATTTGAAGACTATTTGAATGTGAGTTACTAGTTTTATTAAAAAAGAGAATGAAATACCAGAGAATTAATAATTAAACAACTAAAATGTGACTACATTTTGTTCATTTGTACATTTGTTCAACATCAAATCATCTTAACCACATATGTAGAAATATGCCACTTGCATTTTGTTGAGTATTCTTGTGCTGTGGTCAATCAAATATTAGAATCATAAAGCTTGAGGTATAAGAGATTTCAGAGGACATCTCAACCAACGCCATTATTTGAGATATGAGAAAAATGCAGGTGAGGAATGTCAACTGACTATCCACATTCATACTAGAAATATGAGGCATGGGATTTGAATCCAAATGATCTGACTTCAATCTGTGTTTTTTTTCCCCATTAAAGAGTGCCTGCTTCTCTTAATTTAAAGCATTAAGTATAATAGAATATTTTCCAACTCCTGGACATGTAGGCCTCGGTCTTCAGCCTTTCTCTGAACAGAATGTGTTATTAGTGGTCATGTGGCTCTCAGATTCAGAGTAGAAGCCGAATGCTCAGGTTTTTTAGCAGCTTTTCCATTTTTCATAGACTGATTTTCCATGTGTGTAAAGAATATTTTCAAAGAATTGTCAGAAAGAAAACAAAAGAATGCACCTTTCCTCCTTACGTAATACAGAAAGCTTTCAATGGTCCTGGAAAGCTTTGGTAACAGGATAGGGGTGCTGGGGAAGGGATTTTACATCTTCTGAAAAATTGATCAAAAAATCATTCTTTAGACAGGGTGGGAAGGTACATATATGGGAAGAGATTGTAAAGTCAAACGACTTATTTAAAAACATCTAGGTCAGCCTAATGTCTGCTTTATTATTAATTGTTATATGTCCCTTTAGCTTGCATAGATTATTATTTCAAATAGGGTAGATATATTTTCAATGTTTCTGCAGTGGAGGAAAGTGGCATTTATGATCTAACGATTAACAAATTATGAGATAAAATTTTGCATGTCCTTAAGGAGACAAGTGATTGAAGTGTTTAAAAAGATAAAATGAACAATTAAAGAGCATTTGTTTGTCATGCTGTAGACTCGTATTTCTGTGATATAAAATCGTGATGAGGAATAGGGACAATATCTGTAAGGGTAAGAAGTGTACGGAGAAGTGTAACACAACTGAAAACACAGGAAGGAGGCAGCTTATGAAGTTATTGAAAAACCAAGCAGAGGATTTTGTATTTGATCTCAGAGCTAAAAACGAGCCAGTGGAATTTAATGTGTAGAGAAATGAAATGATTAGAAGATTTAGCATTTAGGAAGACCACTTTGTCTGCAGAATAGGATATGGACTTTAAGAAGGTAGTGACTGGAGGCCAGCAGATCCACTAAGAAGGTTCCCGAATAGTCCAAGAGCCAGTCGATGAGGGTCTGTATGAAGATGATGGGATATATACAAGAGAGGATGTTTAAGGTAGAAACAAGACTCGGTAAGAGATCTGATATGTGGTATAAATGCAAAGAAACAGTCCAAGTGATGCCAAGGTTATAAGCCTCAGTGACCAGAAAACTTTACCTAGTGTAATATAGTTCCTACAATAAGGTCCAAAAAAGAAAAGAAACTGCCTCAACCAGTAAAAGTTTCTCCTCCTTGACGAAGGTAATATAAGTTTGGAATGCACGATCCTTTTAAGGTTATTAGTACAACGAACTCATAGATAGTACAAAATAATTCATGACAAATGCTTGAGAAATTTGAATGAATCCCTTCGTGAAGTCAGAAAGGGGAAAAATAACTCTGATGCAGGATAGATCTTTTATGTCCAAGGAATTTCAAAGTGTTTTTTTAAGTAACGCATTAGCTTTTTAAGAAAAACAGATATTGCACTTTGGATATGAAGAATTACTTTAGAACTGTTGAAATTTTTATTACAACTCAAAGGTTCTTAATCTGTATTTTAAGAGTCTATGTGAATGTTCAAAAGGCTAACAATGTGCTATATTTCAAAAGGCATTGGTTATGAAGGTCACAATGGAATCTTCAGAGCTAATCAAGTATAAGTCATTTACAAAGACATCCAGAGAAACGAAGTGACTAAAGTTACATATCTGATCAAAGTTCCAATTTCCTATGCAATCATTTTTCTCTTACACCTATACCTCTTGCTCATCAAAATGTTTAAGGTGTGTCATCCTATTATGATTAATCATAGAGAGCAATAAAAATAAAGAAATGAGACAGAAGTTTTAGTAATTCCTGAATATTTTAAAGTAAATCGCAGATTCTTCAATGTAACAACTTCTGAATTCCTAACATTCCTATTAATCTGAACCTGCTCTCCCACAGCTACTCTTTCCCCTCCACCCTTACCCTTGTTGTAAGCTTAAGGAGAAAAACGGTTAGGAGCTTTTTTTTTTCCATTGGAGCAGCGATGCAAAGAGTGGTATTAGATATTGCAGTCTGCTGAGATGAGGATATAGACTTCTCTTTTCATTTTCTGTTTTTCCCCATACTTCCCATCACTAGTTCCATTATGGGTACAAAATTAGAAAGTTCATTTGATTTGGGCATTGATCGTCTAATAGTCTCAGTGAGTGGATCAAACATTGCTCAGAAAAGAGTTACAAGACACTAGCGTACATATATTCTGTTAGGTTGTATTGCATTACATTGCAATATATTATAGTTATTTTTATATTTTGTTATGTTACATCACGTTACATCACATCACATCAAATGACATCACATTACATCATCACATGATGTATTCTGTCATATTTTATGATATCTTTTTATTATATCATATATTATAATTGTATTATGCCATATTATATAGCATCATATTAAATCATATGGAACTTATCATATCTCATTAACTTATTATATTTACTATATCCTCCCATTTATTCAGCACCTCAAAATGCTATTATTTACAAAGTTCACTCCTCAGAACAACTCAGTGAGATAATATATAGAAATTGATGTAGTAGACTATAAGGAAATATGCAAGAGAGAGTGAGGAAATATGAAAATTCTACTCTGAAGAATTTAACAAGATTCACCACCGTCGCACGGGCTAATGGCAGTGATAAATTGGAAAAGGGGAATTGTAACACAAACTACGTGCGAAAATATACCTAAGAATCAAGAACTCAAAGTGACCACTCAAAAGTCTTACACCTATATAACATGAATATTTTCCTTAGTCGAGTAGGAAGACAACAAATATAGTGAACATTCATACACTCACTCACTCTCACACACACACACACACACACACATTCAGAGACATACACACACATGGAGACATTGATACCTTATAAGAAAGGAAATCATGGGTTACTGTCATAATAATTACTTAATAACGAATTATCTATATGTGGTTTAATCATGTTCTTGGTAGAGGCTAATCTTGGTAGATAAAAGCAGTAGAATTATCTTTGAAGAAAAAAAGGGGATATAGCATGGAATTACATCAGCTGCAACACCAGAAATATCAACATTCAATGTCAAGTATTTTGAAATGGTCAAAGGGAAAGATATAGACCCTCATCTATTTCTTTTTAAAATTCATTTCTTCAATATATTTTGCTTTCTTCCATCACCAGAATTTTTCCTAGTGTCCTTTCCTGTACCTCCAGAGCCATCTCACATAAAAAATAGTATTTTCAAAGTAAACTATAACAAAGAGAACAGCTAGGAAAAGTTCAATTTAACAAATAAATCTGGAAACATAACCAATATTCCACACTGATGAACTTCCCACCAGTGTAAATGAGTGAGGTGGGAGTGCCATTTTAACTCTTCCTTGGGGACAGGCTTGTTTGTCATTCTACCACATTCACTTTTGATTATTTTGTGCTTGTGGTTTCATTTACATTACCATAGTCCAAGTATATATTGTTTTCCTGGCTCTGATTTCTTCACTCTGAGTCAGATCATGCAAATGTCTCCATGATTCTTTGTTTTCATGATATTTGCAGTTTATTATAGCACAGATAAATATCTGACTACATTCATGTACCACAATCTGTTTAATTATTCTCCAATTCTTTGGCATCTACTTTCTTTTCGATTCTTTTCTATGACAAAAATTAGTGCGATAAATATTTTTTTATGGATGAGGACTTGATTCTTGTCAAAGATCCTAATAGTGTAATATCTGGCTCAGAAAGTGTGAATGTCATACCCTCTTTATTTGCAAAACTCCAAACTGCTTTCCAAAATGATTGAACTACTTTGCTGCTCTACCAGCACTATACCTCTGTGCTTACCTTCTTACAATCCCATACCTTGCTTTCTGAGAGTAGCTTGATGCTTTGTGAAGTCAAAATACTTACCACAATGAGAATGTCCAATAACTTGATTTTCTTGCCCGTCAGAGATGGCCAGGGAAGGGAAGGGCAACATAGAGTTAGACTACAAGCCCAATTGTAAGAGTTCATAGAAAGTTAACCAATCAAGAAGAGTTTCATAAGCATTTACTATATACTAGGCACTGTGCTTAGGGCCAAAGAACATGAGATGACAAACAGCATAAACTCACAAAACAGTGAGGGGGAAAAGCAGTAGGGGGAAAAGTTAGTGTGGAGTTCTTGGGGTTCTAAGTCGATTCATAAGTTACAGTGGCTGAACAATATAGAGACGTGAAATGGAGCAGGTCTGAATATTTTTTCTGATCAGTGGTGATAACGGAACTACAACATTTGAATTCTACCTCCTCTATGCCCAGTTCAGAATGTGAGGAAATGGCAACAGCAGTTGAACAGATAAAACTAGGAAGAACACTTGGATCTAACCAACACATCCAGAAGAATTGCATAACGATAAAATTTACAATTAATTAAATGAATACAACAAAATTTTCATGGTACTGAGGAATATGTTTTCAAGGTATCTAAAAGGAGGAAAGAGTTCAGAAGGAGTGAGAGGCTCCTTTCCTTTTTAAAATGTGACTCAAAAATACAGCAGCAATTAAGCCTCACACACAGTCCTCATCATGATAAACCATAGGAATGGACTGTGCTTGCATACAAGGTATCCTGGATGGATGCATCATAAGGGAAGAAAAGGTTTTCAGAGGTTGTTATCAAGCAGACCATACCTTCTTAAATGGACGTGTTTGGATATCTTTGTTAATTTTTAAAAGTCCTTGACTCAGAAAAAAACGTTTAATCTTCTCCTGAAACATGATATCCCCAATCCTATGCTAAAATCATACAAAATTCTGTAACAGAGGCAGCCAGTCGTTTAACAGGGGACAAAACAGAGACATATTTGCTTCCTTTATTTATCTTTTTCTTGAAGGATGTCTTTTGAAGACTGAAAATGAAAGGATCCCAATCTATTCAGTGAAATTCAACAAACATCTTTTTAAAAAAAAAATTTAATTTATTTATTTTTCAGTTCTCAACATATAATTCCACAAGAATTTGAATTAAAAATTTTCTCCCCACCTCTCCCCAGCCCCTACTCCAGGACAGCATGCACCCCATCCACCTCTTCCTCCAGTCTCTCCTGCCTTCTAGTACCCATCTTCTTCCTTCCATTCCCCTACACCTCTATTTTCTTGTAAGTAAAAATAGATTTCTGTAGTTCTTTGTCTGTACATCTTCATTTCCACTTGCATGCTAAAGCAATATTTAACATTTAGTATTAAAATTTTGAGTTTCATATTCTCTCCCGCCCTCTCCACCCATCTCGATTGAGATAACAAGCAATTCAATATAGGTCATAAATGTCTAACAGTGCAAAGCACCTCCACATAGTTTGGTTTTAAAAGACTTACCACATTACTCACTGTCCTATCCTGCCCTCCACTTATTCCATTCTCTCCCTTGACCTATCTTGCCACAATAGTGTTTGCTTCTGATTATCCCTTTCCCAAATTTGCTGTCCCTGATATTATCTTCCCTCTCCTATGCCCTTTCCCTTTGCCTTCCTGTAGGGGAAAACAGATTTACACATGCAGTTGAGTGTATGTTATTCCCCCGCTCTAGCCATATCCCATGACAGTAAGGCTCACTTATTTCCCTTCATCCCCCACTCCTCGTCTCCTCCATTGTAAAAGCCTTCCCTTCTATTTTTCATATGAGATGATTTCCTACATTCCACCTCTCCCTTGCTCTTACTCATAATACATTCCCTTCAAAAGTAAATTTCATCTTTTTAGGTATTCTCCCTTCATATTCAGGTCATCCTGTTTCCTCTGTCTATATTGTTTGTGTGTATACATATATACACATATGTATGCAAATATATTTGTATATATACAGAGACATATACATACTCAGACACACATAGGCATATATAATATAAATATTTACATACCCATACATATCTGAATCTACTCATAGACATATGGATTTATATACATATAATATATATGTATATGTGTGTATACACACACACACACACACACACACACACACATATATATATATATGTATATACTACCTCTATCTGCCCTAATAATGTAAAAGTTCTCAGGAATTGTAAATAACAACTTTTCACGTAGGAATGTAAGCAACTCAGATTCAATGTGTCCTTTAAGACTTGGCTTTCCTGTTTATTTTTTCATATTTCTCTTGATTCTTGTATTTGAGAGTCAAATTTTCTATTCACCTTTGGTCTTTTCTTTTTTACAAATTCGTATTTATGAGCATTTATTTCCACAAGATTTTGAGTTCCACATTCTCTCCCCGTCTTTCCCCTCCCCCATCCCAAAACACCCTGCATTCTGATTGCCCCTTCCCTCATTCTGCCTTCCCTTCTATCACACACCTACCTTTCCTTGTTTCCATCTTCTCTGTTTTATGATGGAACAAGATAGATTTCTATACCCCATTACCACTATTTCTTACATCCCAGTTGTGTGGAAAGCAATTCTGAACGTTGATTCTCCAAACGTTGAATTTCAGCTTCTCTCCTTTCCTCCCTCCCCACTCATACCTATTCAGAAGACAAGCATTTCAATATAGGCTCTATTAGCAGAGTTTTGCCAAAGACTTCTATTATAAACATGTTGTGAAAAACTAACTATATTTCCCTCCATCCTATCCTGCCCTCTATTTACTCCTGTTTTCTCTTTAGGTTTTGTCCCTCCCCTAATGTGTTTACCTCTAATTACTTCCTCATCCCATTTGCCTTCCCACACCCCAGGTATCCCTTTCTCCCCTATTTTCCTGTAGTGTAAGATAGATATTTATAAGAAATTGAGTGTGCATGTTATTCCCTCCTTAAGCCAAATGTGATGAGAGTAAGCTTCACTTTTTCCCTCCCACCTCACCCCTTTTGCACTCCATTGAGAAAGCTTTTTCTTTCCTCTTTAATAGGAGATCATTTGCCCCCTTACATTTCTCCCTTTCTCCTCCCAATATATTCCTCTCACCTCTTAGTTTTATTTTTTACGTATCATTACTTCCTATTCAACATACCCTCAGCCCTCTCTCTCTCTCTCTCTCTCTCTCTCTCTCTCTCTCTCTTCTCTCTCTCTCTCTCTCTCTCTCTCTCTCTCTCTCTCTCTCTCTCTCTGTATCTCTCTCTCTCTCTCTCTCTCTCTCTCTCTCTCTCTCTCTCTCTCTCTCTCTCTCTCTCTGCCTATCTGTGCATGTGTGTGTGTGTGTGTGTGTGCGCGTGTGTGTGTACTTCCATCAACTAGCCAAATACTGAGAAAAGTTTCAAGAGTTAGGAATATTATCTTTCTATATAGGAATGTCAACATTTCAACTCTAGTAAGTCCCTTATGGTTTCTCTTTCATGTTTATCTTTTCATGCTTCTTCGATTCTTGTCTTTGAAAGCCCAATTTTCTATTCCATTCTGGGGTTTTCATCGTGAATGCTTGAAAGTCTTCTATTTCACTGAATGACCGCTTTTCCCCCTGAAGTGTTCTACTCAATATTGCTGGGTAGGTGATTCTTGGTTTGAATCCCAGGTCCTTTGACTTCTGCAATATCATATTGCAACTCCCCAGTCCCGTAATGTAGAAACTGTTAGTTGTTTTGCTTTTCTGATTGTATTTGCACCATACTGGAATTTTTTCTTTCTGGCTGGGTGCTGTATTTTCTCCTTGACCTAGGAGCTCTAGAATTTGCCTGCAATATTCCTAAGAGTTTTTCTTTTTGGATCTCTTTCAGGAGGTGTAATTTTTACCTTCTGCTTCGAGAATATCGGGGCAGTTTTCTGAGATAATTCCATGAGAGATGGTGTCTAGGGTCTTTTTTGGGATCACGATTTTCACGTAGTCCCATGATTTTTAAATTGTCTCTCCTGGATCTATTTTCCAGGTCAGTTGTTTTTCCAAAGAGATATTTCACATTGTCTTCTATTTTTTCATTCTTTGGGGTTTTTTTACTGATTATTTTATTTGCTTTCAGTGTTGTCCAATCACTTCCCATTATCTTAGATTTTTTCAGCATCCTCGTCCTCATTGTCTCCCCTCTCCCTACTCCATCGCAAAGACAGCAAGCGGTATTAAAGAGCCTATACAATACATTCCTACTGAATGCAATTTCACCTCCGTCGTGTTGAATAGAAGACTTAAAATGAGTGGGAAAAACCATAAAACCAAACCAAAGGTAACACACAAAAAATGGTGTGCTTCATGCTGTGATGAATCCCACAGTTCTTTCTGTGGATGTTAAAGGTATTTTGCCTCCAAAGTCCATTGGGAATTGTTTAAGTCCTTGCATTGCTTTGCAGGACGAAGTCTACCAGAAAAATTCCTCACACACTGTGGTTGTTGCTGTGTACAAAGTTCTCCTAGTTCTCCTCCTTTCACTCAGCATCAGTTCCTGTAAGACTTTCCTGGCCTCTCTGAGGTCTTCCTGTTCATCATTTCTTATAGCAGAAGAGCATTCCCTTACATTCATATATCACATCTTGGTCAGCCATTCCCCAAATGATGGGCATCCCCTTGATTTCCAGTATTTGCCCATCATAACTAGAGCTGCTTTAAATATTTTTATACGTGGGAGACCCTTTCCTATATTGCTATATCAACGGGTATGAACATTTTTGCAACCCTTTGGGCATCGTTCTAAATGGCTCTCATGGGTGACTGGATCAGATCACAGGTCCACCAACAATGAATTAATGTTCCAACTCTCCTACATCGTTTCCCACAATTATCATCTTCGTGTTGTCTCATGTTAGCTTATCTGATAAGCGTGATATGGCACCTCCAAGTTTTTTTATTATTTGCATCGCTCTAATCAGTATTGATTTACAGAATTGGTTCATGTGACTACAAATAGCTTTAATTTCTTACTCTAAAATGTGCCTATCCCTATCCTTTGACCACATACCAGGTGGGAAATGACCTGTATTCTTGTCCACTTGACTCAGTTCTCTCTATATAGTAGAAACTAGACCTTTTACACAGACCCCAGTGGCAAAACTTCTTTCCCAGTTTCCTGTTTTCCTCCTAATCTAGGCTGAATTGGATTTGTTTCTGCAAAAACTTTTCAAGCTAATATAATCGAAATTATCCATTGTGCACTTCATAACGTTCTCCCTCTCTTCAGTCAAATATTTCTCCATTCTCCATAAAATTGACAAATACAGTATTACATGCTCCCCTAATTTGTTTATAGTATCAATCTTTATACCGAGATCATTTGGACTTTATTCTTGTGTAGGTATCACGTTTTGATCTCTGCTATCCAGTTTCGCCAGCAATTTTTGTCGAACAGGGGGTTCTTTTCCCAGAAGCTGGAATCTTTGGCTTTCTCGAACAGTAGATTGGTATATTCATTGCTTATTGTGTCTTGTGTACCTATATTTTTCCCCTGGTCGGGTCTACTCCTTTGTGTCTTAGCCAGTAGCAAATGGTTTTGATGAATGCTGCTTTGTAATACAATTTGAGATCTGGAAGTACTACCCCACTCCACTCGCATTTTTTTAATTAGGTCCCTTGATTTTCTGGACCTTTTGTTCTTCCAGATGAATTGTGGTTCTATCTCTATCTTTTCTAGCTCTAGAAAATAGTTATCTGGTAATTTGATAGTATTGCACTAAAGAAATAATGTAATTTCAGTTGAATTGTCATTTTATTATATTGACTCAGCCTACCCATGAGCAAGGGATGCTTTAATACCTACTGAGATCTGACTTTACTTGTGTCAAAAGTGTTTTGTCAATGTGTTCATATAGTCCCTGGTTTTCTTCTGACAGGTAGAATCCCAGATACGTTACAGTGAATACTGTAGCTTTCAGTGGGAGAAGGTAGAGAAGTAGGAACTCAAAGTTTGAGGAACGTACTTTGTAGAATTGTTTTTGCATACAACTGGGAAAAAGGAAATAAAGGGAATATAATGGAGTACAGAAATTTATCTTGCCCTGCAAGACAAGGGAGAGGACAGGGACAAGGGAATGTAGGGGTATGATAGAAGGGAGGGTATATTGAGTGAAGGGGTAATGAGGATGTTCAGTGTTTTGGGGTGGGGTTGGGGAGACATGGGGAGTAAATTTGGAACTCAAAATTTTGTGGAAATAAATGTTGAAAACTAAAAATAAATAAACACTTGAAATCAATGAATGAATCAATGAATGAATAAAAGCTGTAGCTTACCTGACCCTGAGGTGGCTGTTGTGAGAAAGCAGAGGCCAGGTGAAATCATTCCAGATTTCCCAGGAGTTACCAGAGAGCTAGCTGCCTTAGATGTGTGGGAGGAGTGGTCTGACCACAGAAGATCTCCTCTGTCGAACTAGAGCATAGGAACACTCGGTGGTTGGTGAACTTGTCTGCACTACTGTCTTCCCTTGTCCCCTGGGATGCTGAGGCATGTATAGATTCCTGGTGTTGGTTTGCGGACTCCAACGCACTGGGGTTTCACATTTCTTCCTTGTTCGCTGAAGTTCTTGATGATTTCTTAGAAGATATTGTCCAGGTCCTTTTTTGCACCATGGCTTTCTGTTAGACCAAGAATTCTTTCATTTTTTCTCCTGGATATATTTTCCAGTTTAGTTTCAGAACACCTACACTACTGGTCCCCTTCAGCCTCAGCAAGAGGGACCACCCAGCCCTTTGAGATTTTCCTAACCTCACAGGCTAAGAGACTGTTTTCGACTTCAACTGATCCCACTGTTCCAGAATTTCTCCTGGGGAATTATTTTAAGGGTTTTTCAAAGATCAACAAGAGGAAGGGGACAGAATTGAACAATCACTCCTGCATCTTGGCTCCCAGAAGTTCAAGTAGATAACTTACAGACTTTGGATCTGTGGGCTGAGAGTCACAGGAGTGACTGCTGCTGTTACCAAGGGTCCTGTACATCTCTCTCCCTCACTTACACAGGACTCCTTTTCTGGGCTGATATGTTGGAGAATTCGCATACCTTCTTCAGTTTCAGTCCAGCCAGGTGCTCCACTATGGTGTGTTCTGTGCTGATGCAGCATGTGCACTCCACGCTCCCCCAGCCCCATGTTAGAGATTCTTCCCGTCGAAATTCCAGACCGTCCTGGGTTGGAAATCTGCCACACTCTATCTCACAGTGGATTCTGCCACTCTCATATTGATTCAGGGTAATTGTAACAGGGCAGCAGAGTCAAGATATTAGAGTGAAAGGAACGACTCACGTAAGCTCTTGGCAAAACTCCTTCGGATACCTCTGAAGGCAAAATCTGTCCAAATTTTGGAGGTGTGTGATCCAGGGAGAGACAGACTGTGGTGGATTCAGAACCCAGGACAGACTGGAAGGTTCACAGGAAGGATCGGTTCTGCGGGGGTCAACCCACAGCGTACAGTGCAGTGTGGCCAGCACAGTGGAGTGGAGGGGCCCCGGGAAACCTGATAGCAGCAGGCAGAATGGACAGAGCTGCAGCCATGTTTGGGAGGCCATCAAAGCCAAGCCAGTGAGAGCTACTGAGTGCCAGATATCAGCAAAGCAGCTCCTGAGACTTTCAGTCCTCAGATCAAACAAGGTGAACCTACTTGAACTCCTGGGAGCCAGGATGGCAGAGTGATCAGTAAGTGCTTTCTCCTCCCACCCTGATGACTGTGAAAGAACCATAAAATATTTCCCCATAAAAATCCTGAGTCAGCGGGAACAGCAAAGGGGGCAAATAGTCTCCCAACAGCTGAGGCTAGGAATATAGCTAAAGGGGATTTCTCCTACTGTGGCAGAGGCAAACCAGAAGGTCAGAGGACCCAGGGCAGAGAAAAGTTGCACTGGGACCCAGCCGAGCCTCAGCACCGTGAGAGAGGCCCCAGAAGGGGTGGGAACTCAGACTAGCATCTAGGAGTGTCTTAGCACTCCAGGAGAAAACGGGAAGACAATAGGGCAGCTGTGATCACCATCCCCTGAGCTTACTTTTGCCTCAGTGCAACAGAGGAGATAGCCTGTGACCAGATCACACCTCCCCCACACTTAAGGAGCTAACCTCAGGGCTGATCTGGGATACACAAAGCAAAAACTTGCTCTTAGCTTTTTCACAAGTCAGCTCAGCACCAAGTTGCGCAGCTTCTAACTGAAAGAACTAGAAGCCACAACACACAATCAATATCATGAACAAGAAAAAGCAGAAAGGCAAAAACCATAGAATCTTTCTATGGGAATAAGGACCAAAACACAAATATCAAAGAGGTCAGTACTGGGGCTGTACTTCCTTCTGAAACTTCAGAATGGTCTAGAAACAGCTCACATGCACAAACAACTCTGCAGGAACACCTGAAGAAAGAAATAGAAGAAAAACTGACCAATGATTTTAAAATGATAAAAAAAAAGAATTCACTGATGAGAACATCTCCTTGAAAAGGAAAATCGAACAAATGGAAAAGGAATACAAAATTAACTGGAGAAAATAACTCCCTAAAAGGAAAAGTTAGTTAAATGGAAAAGGAAGAGAAAAACCAAACTGGGAAAATTGGGCAAATGGAAAAGGAAGTACAAAAATTAACTGGAAAAAATAACTCCTTCAAAGGAAAAATTGGACAGATGGAAAAGGTGATGACAAAGTTAACTGAAGGATACAATTCCATAAACATTACAACTGGGCCACTAGAAACCAATTAATCAAGGAGACATCAAGAAGCAGTCAAACAAAATCTAAAGAATGAAAAGATAGAAGAAAATGTAAAATATCTACCTAGAAACACAACTGACCTGGAAAATAGATCCAGGAGAGACAATTTAAGAATTCTTGGCCTGCCAGAGAGCCATGATGAAAAAAAGAGTCTGGACAGTATCTTCCAGGAAATCATCACGGAAAACTGCCCAGAAGTGCTAGATCCAGAGGGCAAAATACTCATCGAAAGAATCCACCGTTCACCTCCCGACAGCGATCGCAAACTCAAAACCCCAAGAAATATCGTGGCCATATTGCACAACTATCAAGTGAAGGAGAAAATACTACAGGAAGCCAGAAAGAAACAATTCAAATATGGAGGAGCTACAGTCGGGATCACATAGGACCCGGAAGCTTCTACATTAAAAGATCGAAGGAATTGGACCCCAATATTCCCTGAAGCAAAGAAGCAGGGATTACAACCAAGGATCAACTACCCAGCACACTTCAGCATAACATTTCAGGCAAAGAGAACACCATTCAACGAAGTGAAGGATTTCCAGACCTTCCTGACAAAAACACCCGAAAGTAATAGACAATTTGATATTCAAATGCAGGTCTCAAGAGAAGCATAAAAAGGTAAACGGGGGGGGGGGGGGAAGACTTGTTACTCAATTTGTTCAAACTGCTTACCTCCCTATGAGGGAAGATGGTATCTGTTAATCTTGAGAATTGTGCATCTATTATGAAATACCAAAGAGATATATGCAGAGGGAACGGGCATAAAGTAAATGATGTCATGTTAAAAATATGATTGAAGTATGCCCAAGGGATTCTAAGAGGAGATGTGAAGAGGAGGAAGCAGAAAGTGGTAAATTACATCACAGGAAGAAGTACAAAAGTATAGTAGAGGGAAAGAGGGGAGGGTGATGAGCATTGTTTGAGAGGTAGTCTCATCAGATTTGTCTCAAGGAGGGAACAATAACCTCAAGTAGATAATCCTAACTAGCTCCAGAGGCAGTAGGAAGGGAAGGGGGAAGAAACAGGAGGGAAGATAAAAGGGAGGAAAGAAGCAGTAAGGGTAAAGGAGAGTAAAAGGGAGTGGGGTCAAAAGAAGGAAGGGAAGGCTGCAGGAGGAGGTGGTGAAAAATCAAATTTATTCAGATTCTCCTTTTAGAGATATCTGAAGGAATTTCTGGTACAGCATAGGTGAGTACATGCTCTCCATCTCCCATCTTGCACAACAGCCCCCTCAGTTTCTGTTAAAAAGCAACAATCATCCAAACTACTTGGTACTAGCTAAGACATAGTTGGTTAGGCATAGGTTAGGTACACAAGACACATTAATCAATGCTTATAGGATCCTATTGTTTGAGAAACCCAAGGATTCCAGCTTCTGGGATACAAACTCACTGTGTGCCAAACCTGCTGGGAAAACTTGAAAATAGCATGGCAGAAACTGGGCATAGACCAATGCCTGACAGTATATGCCCCCCAAAAAAGTCCAAATGGTTCACGATCAAGCTATAAAGGCTGATACTATATAAAAATATCAGGGAGCAAGGAATAGATTATTTGTCAATTGAAGGAGAATGGAGACATTTATGTCCAAATAAGAGATAGAGAATATTATGAAATGCAAAATGCATAATGTTGATTACACTACATTGAAAAAATTTTGCACAAACGTAGCCAATGCACCCAAATTAGGAGGGAAGCAAAAAACTGGGATTCTTATGAATTTTGCCTGGAGAAAGGCCTGATTTCTAAAATATATAGAAAACTGATTCAAAGTTGAGAAGAATACAAGGCCTTCCCCAATTGATACACATTGAAACGATATGAACAGGTACTTTTTAGAGGAAGTAATTAACGTTATGTATGGTGACAGGAAAAATGCCCTAAATCATTCTTGTTTAGAGAGATGAGAATCAAAACAATACGCAGTTAACTCTCCGTTGATGCACTAAGATGTTAGCAATCAGCAGCAAGAACTCATATATGTCGGACCAGTGTTCTCCAGTACACGAAATGGAAGGAAAAATACATCTGAAAGTAAGCTTGTCTTCTTTTTTAATTAAAAATGACAACTAGTTTAGCAATTGTATCTGAATAAGAAGTAAACCTGTCTTATCTATTATTTCTTAAATAGAAATTACATTATAATGTTCAACGATAGGTAATTAAAGTGTTCTAGCCAATTTAGTGGTCTCGAGAATTCCTGCAACAACTAACAATTTGAGGGACACTGTTAAAAATATAGTGAAATAAACGTTTTTAATAAAGGATTGTACAAACATATTTTCATACATATACACCTGGTGCATATTAAAACATGACAACATATTTTCGAAGTCAAGATTTTTTCACATTTGTATATTTAATGGAAAAGCAGTAAACATTGTCAAACATAGTTCATTTGATACATAAACATTATTTCTTCCTCTAAGCGTATTTCTGGATGCTAATTCATCTTTGACATTCTCAAGGATTTTTCAGTCTGTTGTCTATTGGAGAAGTCCGTCAAGGTTTGTAATCAAAGTTTATCAGTAGCTGCTGGGAAAGGAACGAAGGAAAATCAATTGACCTTATATATATGTATGTTTATATGTGTGTATGTATACACATACCACATATATGTATGTGTGTAATTCTTTACTTTTCCTTGGGACAAAGGATTCATTATATGAAGGAATTCTGTGTGTGAGAAGCATGAAAATTGTCACTGGTACAACTGAGCCTAAGAGTGTCCTGAGCCCTTTGAAGTGAAGGAAGTTGGTCATGGTGTCATAGGCAGCATGTATCTTATCATAGGGATGAGTTGAACTCAAGCTCTTGGGGAAGTCATCTACCCTACAAGGTGTTTTAAAGTTCAAACACAATGCTTTCAATGTTTCAAGTGCTATAATAAAGTTCATCTTCTTATTACACTTAAGATGTGTGTTGCCTTGATTTCAGCCAATTGTTACTATGATCTTCTTTTAAATTTTTGCTGTAGAAAACACTATATAAATAACAATCAGGATGGTGTTCATGAAAACCTCTTTACTTATGCTCATGTTGAACTTTACTTCCTACTTAAGTATGCTGATGTTTGCTTTTGAGTTCACCACACAATCAATCATGCCAATAATTTGATTTGCCTGTTTCAATAAAATAAAAACCACAATAGCAGTTAGCGGCAACTTCTTTGTATCTTTTGGTTAAACTGATAACCAGGGCGTCAATAAAAATTTTGCTTTGATTTTCAGTACTGTTGGTCATGGGACAAAGAGTGTCCATTGAGATTCTAACAATTATATTGATATTTGTAAACGGTTTTTCAATCCTGTCATTCTTAGTACCGTTTGCCCCCTGTCTCCTCACCCTTATGAAATCATCGTAGAATCACAGGATTAAACAGAACAATAGACTCTCAGCATTGAATATGACTTCAATAGCTTTCTAATCCAGACAGTCCTTAATCCTCTATCATCCTGAGGGCATTCGCCCAATGTGACTCATTTCTCATTTGAAGATCAGAAGGTGCTACCGAGAACTCAGCAGTATTCTTCCTTCTGTTTCATGGGATATGGTGGCCAAAGATTCATTACTTACTGAGCAGGCTTCAGCATCTGAGTCTCTCTTTAATTGACCAGGCTTCTCTTCTGAAAACAGACACAAGAGGGCTTGTGCCACCTTTCTAGCTTATTGGAAAGAAGCTGCTAAATCTTGCACTTCACCTGCAAAGAAGAGTCCCTGGTTGCATCAACGGGATGAAGAAGAGGGATGTGGAAATGAAACAGCACCTCTGTGGAAGTTTTCCACCATATTTAAAAATCAGGTATAGGATCTAAATATAACATTTTATTTGTGAGCTGTTAGAACATACCTTCATTGAGTTCCCTGGTTATATTTTCTTCCAACTCCTGTCACATCTGAAGTCAAATGAAAAACCAAGTCAGAACAGTGAGGTAAATGAGGAAAAAGGAAGTCAAGATAATACACAGAACTCAAAAAATCATATAAAGAATATAGACATTCAAAGAAATGACTAATAAAATTAAGACCTCAGTATATTTGATTTTAGACTTTCAACAGAAAAGCTACTGACGTAATAAATTAATATTATTATGAACACAATCATGAATTTCTCACGATTAAATGCAAAGAGACATGTGAACATTTTTTAGCACAGTAGTCATGTCTCAGGTTGGGAATACAATTTTCTTCTGTGTTGAGCAAATTGTGCCCTCTTTATTTTCATTGGATCAATATAACATTTTTCTCTAAAAATAAAATCAGTTTCATATCCTATGCTTCAAAATAGTTAATTTCAAACATTAAAATTGTCTTCATTAAGCTTCATTCTAAACACAAAATGACCCGTAAGAGGTCCTTAACAGAGAAGAAAATTCCTGGAAATGATGAAATACAATACATTATCGCCAAGGAAGGGCAGAGAGTACTGAATGAAAGCAGCTCCTCCATTGTCTGTTACATTCGAATTATTTCTTTATTCAGGCAGACACTGACTTCATTTGAGATTCAAAATACATGCATTCTCCTTGTGCAGATTTTAGAAACCACGCTAAGATAAATTCTATTTCCATCTTTAAGTTATAAAGAAGGAAGGAAAGATTGTTTCCTCATTCATTACTTCAATTCTTAAAACCCCTTCATAGATACAGGAAGAGAAGATGAAATGGGAAATCACTGTTGATAACGATTAAAGTGGTATAGTTTCCCTTTCAGGAGACAAATGAAATAGTTTGAATAGTATAGACAGATATGAGGTCACTCTTACAACATACACATACACCATTATTTGGACATTTTGTTTGTATTGAGTGTGACCTGGTGTGGAGTATGCCGACTTCTCATGTACTATAATTTTGTGCCTCCAATCTTATGGCCAGTATCGTAATTAGTTTTTCTGTTCTGTATTCTGCAAATGTGAAGTTCAAAATGGGTTTGTGGGAATTATTTCGTGTTTACTTAAGTAATGATAATGTCTGTTGCCTACGCAAGAGTCGAGAATGCCCTTCGGGCTGAACGTAAGGTTAATGTAAGGTTAATGGATCATGGGGGAAGAATTCAAGACCTCCCCATCCAGTAATGGGCCTCAGACATGTTTTGCTAATTTCTAACGAGGCACAGAGTCACAATAGTCTTGCCCTTCAGCCCTGAAAAGAGTATCTACGCTCTGAGGTGAGGGTTTATTTTGGGCCTTAGTATTTGGACTCTTAATAATCACTCTGAAGGCAGGAGTGTCCATACTCTGACTACTTCTTAAAGAGGCCTATTCAATGAATGAGCAAGGAGTCACCCTAAGGGAATACCTGTATAGCCATTGGCCTAAAAGTGCCAAGGTCTCCCATTGCATCTGTGGTCATCTCCAGGCTTCCTGAGGAATATCACTTCACTAGATTCAGATGGCTCTGGGGACGAAGTGATTCTATTGATGTTGCACAGCCCTCCCTCACTCAGAACAAATTCAAGTGTCATCAATTCTTTGATGGGAAGGTGTTCTTCGGGGATGAAGAAGAAACACATGTATGTGTCCATGGAGAAAAATATTCATAGCAGCTCTCTTTGTGGTGGCCCAAAACTGGAAATCAAGGCGATGACCATCAATTGGGGAACAGCTGTATAAACTGTGGTATTTAACGGTAATGGAATGTTAATGTACTATAAGAAATGATGAAGAGGAAGACTTTGAGAGACCTGGAAAAACTTGTATGAAATGATGCTGAGTGAAAGGAGCAGAACCAGAAATCCTTTTCGCACAGCACCAACCACAGTGTGTGAGAAATGTTTCTAGTGGACGTAGTCCTTCGTTGCAATGCAAGGACTTAAAAAATTCAGAATGGTCTCTTAAGGTAAAACGCCTTTCACATGCAGACAAAGAACTACGAAATTGGATCACAGAATGAAGGAGAATATTTTCTTTTGTATTATGTTTTCTTTTGTTTGATGATTTCTCCCATTCGTTTTAATTCTTCTAAGGAACACGAATAAGATGAAAATGAATTGAGTACGAATGTATGTATAGACCCCATATGAAATTGTATGTTTTCTCATGGAGGGCGGGTGCAGAGAGGAGGACGGAGAGGAAGGGATGAGAGAAAAATCTAAGATATATGGAAGTGATTGTAGAACACTGGAAACACATAAAATAATAATTAAAAAAGAAAAAAATGTTATTCCATCTTCTATCTCCAAGATATTCCAAAGACTTTCTCCCATGCCAGGCATATAATCCCACCTTCCCTGGGTCTTTCAGAATTCCCAGTATCTTTTGAAAGCTCAGTTCAAGTGCGTCCAAGTCCTATTTTAATTCCGAGTTCATTTGCCCACCGTGTAAAACAAATGACCTTGTAGGTAGTGTGTATATGCTTCGTACTTACTTAGATAAAAGCATAAATGGCTTTTAGTCCTTTTCAACGACATCCCTCCTTCCACGCAGTGGAGATGGTATTGAGACAATCATAGTTTAAGTCATTTTATGAATATTAACTTAACCGTTGGTAATTTCAGTGTAGGATGACTGAGAAATTGCTCTGTTATTGCAAAAAATCCTTAACACCCTTAATGAAGTCACCACAGTAAGGGAGAAGACAAAATAAAATTCTAGTGAAACTGAAAGATAGCTTAGAGGGATCGATCATTGTTGGTTTCACTACGTGCTCCAAAGCAACAAGATCCATCTTTCGCCATAATTGGCCATCACATACAGCAATGATTACGACAAGTCTTTATAAAAAGACCACCATGAAGATAATTGTTACCTCCATGCCAATAATGTGTTGAATAGAGCAAAGAAGAGACCTTCTGTGAGAAATAAAGAGGTATTATTCAAATCATAACTTCTTTTGATGTTTAGTGACTTCAGAAGAAAGATTGAAGAAAAGGGGATTCTAGAAGGTATGCTGAAAAACATAACTCACGTTTGAGAAATGAAAGAGAACAAAGGCTTTTACGATGATTTAGAATATTTCTCTGTCTGCATGTCTCTTCTGATGATTTTTTTCCAGAATTTGAAGGTAACTACCCAAAGCAAAAGAAAACCACACACAAAGAAGAAATGAAATTGGTTATTATGAGAAAAGAAAAGATTGATTCCTGGAAATGACATCAGAATCAGCTGACTACAGTCTGAATATAGACTAGTTGTTGTTTTTTTAATGGCAAAAATAAACTTCTATTCATAAGGGAATTATATGGTGATATAGATGCCCCAGCATCTATGGTGGTCCAAGCCATGAACAGAGAGCAAGTAAGACCATTGAGTAATATTGAGTACACCCATTTTCATAGATATAGTTGCAGAGAACAGAAGGGTGAAACAAATTGTTGATTAAGGAGCTGCAGAAGTAAGAACACATGTATAGATCTTACGCCACACGATTCAATGAAATAAAATGAAGTGAAGGTGAGCTGATTGGCAAAGGGAAGGAGTGATTATAATTCCTATCTATGTACAAGTGAAACAAAGTGGTCAACTATGGCTTAATAAGGAGACTTTCTCATGAAAGTTTTCCTAAAAATTGCAAAACTATCTGTTTTCAAAATGAACGTTTTAATTAAAACTTCACAATGAAGACATGTTTATTAACTTTTATTCATGTTTCCTTATCATATCTAAATCACTCAGAAGATTACAAGCCATTGACCCAAAATGTTTAATCATTTCATCTTCCCTGAGTGATTAACACATTCAGTACATATATTTTTAAGGCATTTTAATTGTGTCTTTAAAAAAAATGAAACATTTGCTGTATTGAATGTTGACTGCATTACATTTATCATGTTGGCTCTGGGAGGTCCTTAGAATTAGGCACGTTTTATAAAGGGAGAGAAAGATGCCATAGATATGCAATACCTTTTAAGTTTCTAATCTTAGTTGAAGAAAATACGCATACAAATAGAAACTAATAACTAAATTAGGACGTAATTCTTTATATTATATGTGATGACTTTGCCAAAGATTTCTCTACAGTATTGAATAAAAAAAATGTGTTGATATGGGTATGGCTTTTTGTGTTTATATAGATGTTGAAGACGTTCTAAAAAAAAGCAGAAGGATCACAGAAAGACTGTGTTTTAAGTGTTAAGATGCCAGTACCATGGGAAAACAATCAGAGGAGAAAAAACCCATGTTTAAGAACTGGTTAATGAGGAAACAGAATTCATTTTAAGGAATATGAGCGGCACTAGTCCCGGGTACATAAAATGTGTTCATTTATGTATGGCTACAACTGAGGATGTAACAGATGGCATAGGATAGTTGATCCATAAAAACATAAGTACATTTGCATGCATAAAATTTAAGTATCTGGCAATTGTTCTTCCAGTAGAGTTGTTACCTCCGCAAATTTGCATGGAGTGTTTCTTGTGTTAAGAAGAACACCACGGGATTAATCCCATCCACTGTAATCTCCAATTGTAGTGATCTCTCCCTTTTATAAATACTTATGTGTATATCATTCCCTCAATAGTTGTTTATGTGTTATCTTATATTAAAAATGAAATTCCTCTATTTTGCATTGGCTTCCTATTGAGGCTGCAGATTCTTCAAGAAGAAAGGGCATGTCTTACACAAAGCCTTTGCAACCTACTGAGGACCTACTATAGTGCAATTAGCATAATTAACATGCACTAGTTGATGATGTAAGTTTTGAACAAGGAAGAAACTGTAATTTGACTGAAAGCTGACATACTGAAAACTTGCATGCTCTGGGACATTAGACGAAAAAGGGTGCCAGTTTTCCCTGATCACAAATAAAATGAGGTAATTTGTACTGCCAAAGATGGACTCCAACTTATTGCTTCCTTGCTTTACCTTCGAGGGCTCGGTCCACACCTAGTTTTTTGACTGCAGCCTGAAGCCAAAAGCTTTGGAAGGTTATTATTTCCATCAGTGTGCTCCTAAAAGAAGGAGGGAAATGAAGACAATGAGTGATAGGGGAGTTAAATGGAAAACAAAGCTTATTTCTTTGCTATACTGATTTCTGAAACTTAGAAAAATTTCTGAAACATGAAAATGCAAAAGAAAAAAGTTTCCATAGGAATGAGACTGGCCCTCACAATAATTTCTTAGTTAAGACAAGTAAACTGAAATGAACCAGGTGAAGAGAACACTTTTTTAAAATTAGGAAGTGCTTATGAAAATGTGGGAGGCCGTGATTAGTTTAACATAATCGACAATGGTCACTATGTTTTTGGAGCAGAGACAGTAGCATTTATCAAGTGTCTAATATGTGCCTAAAATAAAGGCCACAAAGCTAAGAGATTTACAATTATTATCTCTTTTGATTCTTACACCAATCCTGGGAAACAGCTGTTGTTATTATCCCCCAAATGAGAAAGATTAAATGACTTGTATCACACAGATAGCATCTGAGGCAACATTTGATATCAGATCTTTCTAACCCCAGGCTCAACTTTCTATGCATAATTCCTTCAAAGTACCTCTAAGTGGAAAAGAATCTCATCCTCAAAAATTCTGTTTTTGACCACATTGGCTTAAATTTCACTTACTTTATCACGTATGATGGATACTAGGCTGAAAATGTTTTGAAGAACATCGCTATTATCCACTTCCATACTTTTTTGGTTGGCATAATGATGAATAGCATACATAATTACATACAAATATGGGAAAGCAACCGAGAATGGAGAAATCTACTTGATGGTAATAAAGTGAACTCTTTAGGAAAATTTGACTGCAATGTTATTCTACGCTTAACTTTGCCTTCATTGTAACAATTTCCAAAAATAATAATAGTAACGATACAATAATTATATATGGAATATGTATTTTGCCATTGAGGGCTCTGGGAAATTGAAAATTTGTTTAAAAAAATCAGACTAGAAAAACTCAAAGTGCTTTAGTCCAAATGTCACCTTGCAACAATTTTAATTTTAGCTTAACTTTCAACTCATGGCAAAATCCACAAATAAATCTTTCGTTTTCTTCTTCTTGTTCTTATTCTTCTACTGCTAGTACTACTGCTAATACTCGTACTCCTGCTACTAGAATTACTGCTACCACTACTATCACAACTACTCGTACTACTTTTACTACTACAATAATAAAATTACTTCTACTGCTAACATGCTGTGAAAAGGAATTCTTTCAAAAATGACAAAGTATAAGTAATCCCTGTCTTGTAGGAACATTTTTCTAGTTGAGTTACAAAGACTTAGAAAAAAGAAATGATAGTTTGATAACAGATGTGAACACCATAATGAATATACACTTAAATCCTAAATTATGTGCTATCTGATGACACGTGGAATTCAGGAGATTAAGAAGTCAAGACAGGTGAAAAGTCCAAAAAGGAGCCTGGGAAAACATTCAGTCAAAAGTCTCTTGAAGTTGAAGAGTAGAGTAGGAGGAGTTGTTGTAGTAGTGGTAGCGGTAGTAGTGGTAGTAGTAGTAGCAGCAACAGTAGTACTAGTAGTACTAGTAGTAGGGGTAGCATTGGCAGTAGCATTAGTAGTAGTAGTAGTAGTTTTCAGAACGTTTATAATATTGGTGAAAAAAGAGAAACATCATACTGAATATACTTTTCATTAATCAGGGACAAATTATTAATTGCGTAATTTGATTTTAGTTTTATTTTTTTGCTTCTGTAGTTTTTTCTGATCTTCATTATCAATTCGATAAAATGATGTGACTTGCTGTGAAACTACTGTCTGCAAATGATATTTGAGGGAAAGACGAAATTTTGTTGCAGGTATCTGACTTTAGCCTGATAGAAATATGTCCAAATAATTTCTATTACTGATTTCATAAATCAAGATTATCTTCCAGAGTCTGCAATTTTGGACACTGTGCAAGAATAAGTGTCAAAGCAATAAAAAAAAATGGAGATAAATGAAAAAATCCTAGGGAAGCACAATTAAAAAATAAGATCAGTAACACACAAAAGTTAATGCTACATGCATAAACATAATCCTTTTGAACAGAATTACTGTCCTCAGTTTTACAGAAAAGTGGTGGTTCGTGTTTGGAATTTCACTAAAAATATGATACAATCTTTAGTGTTTCAAAAATTAGTTCAGAGAAGTCTGAGTTGCAACTACTCGGATTGTTCAGCATGGTTACATTCTTGTAAAACATGTAGTGGTAATATGCTCTAGTATCTCAAAAGAGATGTCTGATTTGAATTGTGATATTATTCCTAGCATGACATTGTAGAATTTTTCTTAAGTTTTAGCACTTCAAATAATTTATTCCATTACAGTATTAAAATGGAACATTAGGAATATTGTTAGAAGAATAAATTTATCAGTACTTCTGCATTAATGATTACCCCTATCAATATTTATTGTCAAAATTTCATGCAGTACATAATTTCTTTCAGCAAAGTGAGCCATCTAGCCTAAAAGATGATTTTAAAATTTTATTTGTATAATTTCATTTTTTATTTTATTTTTTATTTAAGATTATTGTCATTTCTTTATTTAATTATGCTTATTTTATTCCACTGATTTATTACATTCATATTAACTTAGAGACTATTATGTCATTATTTTCTTATCATATGTCATATTATTGGTTCTCATGCTCCTTTCTTACATAGCAGAATTTTTAAAATAAAGTTAAAAATGTCTACCTGCTGAAAATTCAAATTCCTCAATTATTTTGATCAAAATTACTTTAACTTCCATTTCTGAAAGTTAAATGCTTATCAGATACATTATTTAAAGATCTACCTCTGCTCAGCTTTCTCATTTTCATATTTACATGTTTGCTTTTTAAATTGGTTACATTCACTGATTTAACCATTTTTTTCTCTCTTCTATCACAAGAACTTCCTTTTTAGTATCAGCATAAACTCTATTGAAGAGATCAAGAAACTGTACCTGGGCAAGACTCAATAGCTTTTCTTGAAGGATGACTGTCTTTTGGGTGTCTTCATGCTGTAGCTGAAGGAACATATTTGAACACTGAATTTGGGCATGTATTTCTTGGATAAGGTCGTTTTTGACAAGATGTATTTTTGCGTATTTTTTCCCAATTTATTTATTTATTTTTAATCTTCAACATGCATTTCCACAAGATTGTGAGTTTTAAATTTTCTCCCCATCTCTCCCCTCCCCCACCCCAAAACAGTGTACATTCTCATGACCCCTTCCCCCAGTCTCCCCTCCCTTGTATCACACCCCTTCCTTCCCATATCTCTATATTCTCTCTTTTCCAGTAGGGCAAGATACATTTCTATACCCCATACAGTTTTCTACACCCCATTACCTGCATTTCTTATTTCCCAGTTATGTGAAAAAACAATTCACAAGAGTCATTTCTAAAACTCCTCAAAACTGATTGTTTGTAATTACTTCCTCCTCCCATTTACCCTCCCTTCTGTCATCTCCCAAACCCTACTTATCCCTTTCCCCCGTACTTTCCTGTAGTGTAAGATAAATTTTCATGCCAAATTGAGTTTGCATGTTCTTCCCTCTTTAAATCAAACGTGATGAGAGCAAGCTTCACTTTTTTCCTCTCACCTCTGCCTTACCTTAATTTTATTTATTTAGATATCATCCCTTCCTATTTAAGTCAATCTCTGCCCTCTCTCCCTCTCTCTCTCCCTCTCTCTCTCTTTCTCTCTCTCTCTCTCTCTCTCTCTCTCTCTCTCTCTCTCTCTCTCTCTCTCTCTCTCCCTCTCTCCATATATACATATATATTTACTTATGTGTGTGTGTGTATGTGTGTGTATAATCCCTTCCACTACCTAAATACTGAGAAGAGTTTCAAGAGTTACAAATATTATCATTCCATGTAAGAATGTAAATATTTCAGGTTAGTATATAACTTATGATTTCTCTTCACTGTTTACCTTTTTATACTTCTCTTGATTCTTGTGTTTGAAAGTCTAATTTTCTATTCAGCTCTGGTCTTTTCGTCAAGAATTCTTGAAAGTCCTCGATTTCATTGAATGACCATTTTTTTCTCTTAAAGTGTTATATTCAGTTTCACTTCCTAGGTGATCTTTCAGTTTAGTCCTATTTTCTTTGACATCTGCAATATCATATTGCAAGCACCTTGATCCCGTAATGTAGAAGCTTCCAGATCCTGTGTTGTCCCCATTGTATTGCTGCAATACTCAAATTGATTCTTTCTGGCTGCTTGAAATATTTTCTCTTTGACCTGGGATCTCTGGAATTTGCCTACAATATTCCTAGGTGGGTTTTTTTTTCAAGTCACTTTCAGGAAGTGATTGGTGAATTCGTTCAGTATTTATTTTGCCCACTGGTTCCAGAATATCAGGGCAAGTTTCCTTGATAATTTCATGAAAGATGATGTCTAGGCTCTATTTCTGATCATGGCTTTCAGGTAGTTCCTTAATTTTTAAGTTGTCTCTCTTGGACCTGTTTCCCAGGTCAGTTGATTTTCCAGTGAGATATTTCACATTATCTTCTTTACTTTTCATTGTTTTGGTGGTGTTTTGTAATTTTTTGGTTTCTCATTAAGTCAATAGCTTCCATCTGCTCCTTTCTGATTTTTCAAGGACTATTTTCTTCAGTGAGATTTGGAACCTCCTTTTCCATTTCACTAATTGTGCTCTTTAAAGCATTCTTCTCCTCATTGGCTTTTTGGGCTTCTTTAGCCATTTGAGGTAGTCTATTTTTAAAGGTGCTAAATTTTTCAGTATTTTTTTGGTTGTCTTTTCGCAAGCTGTTGACTCGTTTTTCATGATGTTCTTGCATTACGCTCATAACACTTCCCAATTTTCCTCCACCTCTCTTAGCTGATTTTGAAAATCATTTTTGACCTCTTATATGGCCTGAGACCACTGCATATATATTTTAGAGGTTTAGGATGTAGAAGACTTGACTTCCCTTGATGGTATGCATTGTTCTTCCTCATCCAAAGAATGGAAGAAATACCCGTTCGCAAAGAAAATAGTCTTTTATACTCATGTTTTTTCCCTTGTTTGAACTTTTCCGCAGCCAGTTTCTTGACTTTTGAATCCTTTTTCAAGAGGAGGGTCTACTCTGGTTACATGTAAGTTCTCAGTTCCTGCGAGGTGGCAAAAATAAGGGGGAGGGATTGATTCCTCTCCTGGCCTCTGGTCTGGTCAGTGAGCAGTATTCCCTCTACAGAGACTCCACTAGCTCCACCACACCAGCTACCATTCCTTCTAACCCCAAGGTCCCCACTCAGGATTGAGATCCACATCAGTTTCTCAGTTCACCCAGGGGTTTAGGCCAGGGCTCCAACAATGGAAGATGCAGCTGCAAGGGTCCTGCACCTAGACTGCTGCATTCCCTTCTCACCCAAATGAAAGAGCTTTCTCACTGACCTTTGAAGCTGTCTTTGGCATTTGTGAGTTGAGGAATATGGGACCTGCAGCTGCTGCTGGTGCTTTCTTGAGGCTTGCTCCAGTCTTGTCCCTGTCACTGTGCTACCTATTCTGTTGTTCACTCTGCACAGCATGACAGACCTTTTCTGTGGACTTCAAGGCTACTCAGGGCTGGAAATCTCTTTCAATCTGACATTTTGTGGCTTGTGCTGCTCTCGAGTTTGTTTAGATTTAATTTTTACACGTATCTAATGGGCTGTGGGAGGAGAGTGCTAGAGGTGCGTGCTTCTACTCCAGCATCTTGACCATGCCCCTTTGACAACGCATTTGATCGGTTCATCCTTTTCCTGTTCAATTGTGTTTTCAAATTCCTTTTGCCTTCTGTTTTGCATGGTGTAATTCTCTCTGTATGCTTTCTCAAATGAATGTCTTTTTTCTGAGGGAATCATGTACATGGTACACCTCTTTTTCTAACCTAGTGATTATGTTCACCTTTAGAGAGCTCTTAACAAAGGGAACCACGGTTTTCTCTTAGGCTAGAAAAGTCATGACTTAGTTTGTGTTGTAAACGAAGCTATTCTTCACGTTGTCCCTGAAAGGAATGTTCAAGAGCTCTCTCTGATGTCCCATTTGGCTCATGAGCATGAAGAGCAAAAATCAGAAGGGAACAGTATGATGCAATTTCTTTCTCTAGACTGCTGTCCTTCCCTTTGCATTGTTTAATTTAGAGTTCAACACTGCATTCCCAGTTGTCAGAACTTTTATTTTTTCCACCCTAGTGGAATATGAATTTAATTAATGCTTCTTTATTCAGTTGTAATTCCTTTTGAAGTTCATCATTCTTTGCTTTTAAAACTTCAATGTCTTCTACATATTGATTTTATTTTTCCTGATCCTTAATTGTTTCTGCGTCTACATCCACTTTGAACATGGCAAATTCATCCTGTATGATTCCATTTTTATCCAAAAGATATTTTTCTTTTTCATTCCTAACAGGAACCCAAACATAATAAACAGAAAATATGTTAGTGAAAATAAATTCATGAATTGTGAGTTTTGCTTAGAAATTCAAAATCAACCCCAGGAGGCCAAGAAGGATAGTGTTTTCAGTAAACTGAGGAAGTTTCATCTATTTCACATTTCTGTCAGACTCAATTTTCCTAAAGAACAGGTCTTAAAAGTGCTTCATCAGTCAGAAAATATGGACTGTAATTTTAAGCCCACAAAGCTGTCTGCTTTCGGTATATTTGATTTCTTTTGCACTATCCATTCTATCCCACACGGATTAGTCACGATGTTACAATAAAAATAGCAAAACCTAATTATTTATGTGGGCCTTCTATGGTTTTTCAAAAGTACTTTCAAAACATCATGTCACCTAAAACTTTGATGAACCTTTTGAGAGACATATTTGTAGTCATCCTCCCCATTTTGCTGATGAGGATTTATGAATGAAGTATCCCACACCAGAGACAACATTTTTTAGGCTTGCTTACCATGAGGAACCAGATGATAGTCACAGTCACTATGAAGTGACATGCCTTTAGCGACCCTTTATTATTGTGATAAGTTGATGGAGATCTCACATTTTCAAACTTTTTATTAAGCAATCTTCTCTGATTTCATCAACTGTTCATTATCTCTGGGACATTACCAGTCTATGAGAGACTTATACAAGTTCACATACTTGAAGGTGGGAGGGAAAGATTGGGATGGAAAGCAAGGCAAATGGACCTGGCAGTACAAATCACACCTTCCTGTTGGATGCAACAAATACTCCATAAAGAGAACAGTTCTGGTCTTTCAAGGAACAGGTGTGCCACCTACACAGAGAGATGGAAAAGGGACACTAACCTGAACGTGAATCCCTGCTATCAGAAGAGCTCGAGTTGCTGCTGCTGCTACCCCAGCCTGAGGAGCTGCTGCCACCGCCGTCACTGCTGCTGCTCTTCTGGCTCAACCTTGTGCCCCGCACCCCCCTGCCCCCCGCATGGCCTTGGACACTTGTGTTTTCACAGTGTGAGATTTCCTGGGTCTCTTTCCCACACCATAACGTATTTTTCTATTTCCCTCAGGATTGATGCTTTTAGTGTTTCAAAATCAATTTCTTTGTCATCAGAATTAGAATTCAGTAAAGATGGCTCTCCTAACTCTGTTATATGGACGACTCACACAAGTTTATCTCTGCGGCGTTTGTTGATAGCCAAGCTTAACTGCCTTTTTTCATCATAGTTCCTAGGCTTAGCATTATCTTCCTCCCCAGATTTATTGCCAACATTTGTTCCTTGAAATGTTTGGCAGGGTATTTTTCAGCTTTTTCTGTAGTTATTTGCTTAATTTTTTTTCCTCTCACTTTCATCTTTATTGATACATTTTTTTTTGTTTCTTTCTGCTTCTCTCTTTTAGATCTTTTATTCTTTTTCTTCAGCTTTTGGTAAGGTCCTTCAGACAGAACTTGCAGGTGTTGATGAACACATTTAAGCTGCTCTTGCAGTTTTGCACTCTCTCATCAGGAGACTCTCCAAAAGAGTTGTCTTCAAAGGAAGCATCTGCTGGGGATGGAAGCTCAATTCCAGGTGGACAGTCTCGGGCGGGTAAAGGTGGGAACTTCTAAATCTTAGAGTTCTCACGAGACCCCCCAGGAAACGACTGGGAATCGAGGTGAACCGAGCTATCTCGTGTATTTCCGCCTCTTCCCGTGAGAAACGTGATGGGAGAGAGCTCTCCCCGCCCTCGACATTGTCCCGGATCTGGGCACACTATTGTTATCTAACAGCCCGGAATTCAGATGCAAACTATGCTGCTGGAGGGTTTAAGTAGGATCAGGAAAGCCTGAAAGCTCTCTTGGGCGGAGGGGCGCGGAGTGGTGAGGACAACAAGGCTCAGCTTTTCCTCTCTCTTCTCTCCCCTCCCCCTCTCTCCCCACTTATACTTCTACTTCCAATCTCTTATTCTAAGATCTTTGCCTCCTTGGGAGATTCTTCGTTCCCTCCTAAGGAAGAATTCCCCTGCACTTGTAACTAGACCCTGAAATAAAGCTCAACCCTTGTTCGACTCTGGAGCATTCTTTCTCTCATACCAGCATCCGGTTTGGCCAACCGAAGACCTCGGGATAGAGGTAAGAAGACTCTAGGCCTGGCAAGCATCACTGCTACTTTCTCTACAGAATGCTTTGGTGACATCCTTTTCTATATAGCACATAGACATTCTTGCAATGGGTTCATCTGTGATCTTGGAAACTGAATCTCAAAAACATCTGAAGTGTTCTTGCCATCACTACCACCTCAAGATCTGGTGGGTTATACTTGCAGCAATTCATAAACGTTAACTGAACATCTGCAGCAAATTCACGTGCATCCTTACATTTCTGGTTATACCTTTTTCTTTAGTTGTGCCAAGGTCCATTGGATTTTTGACAACATCATTGTACTTATGGAGTCCTAGAGCAGTACTGGCAACAGGCTTATGGAAAGGTCAAGTATATGCTACTTCGTCCTTTGAAAACATTTCTTCAAGAATTTCATTACGGTATTTTAATTACTCAGTTAATTTAACATGTTCCCAACTCTATATTTTTGCTGAGAATCTGGTATGATATTCTTGACAACTTTTTCTATTACAAGTGGTATTTTAGCAGATTTGTGCTCAACCAGGCTTGATGAAGATTCACTACTTGCTGTATCTATCCACGTTATACAGGTTATAGTATCTGCTTTCCTTTTCACACCCCTTTTCACTTATGTTACAGCTTGTGTGTTATAGCTTGGTGGAGCTAGTTTAGCAATGTGCAATGCAGAAAGTAACGTCTGAGGACATAGAGGAGATGGAATCACTTGCTGTTTAGCTACCTTTTCTGATGCCTTAGGGAATGGTTTTTCTTTCATAGTGGAAACTCCTGAAGATTGTTGAGTACCTTTTCATTTTTTTTCCTTTCCACCTGCCACTAGTTGTTCTGAAGGCATTTGAGACAGTTTTTGCAGAAACAGTTTCTCTAAGACTTGTGTCATTAGAACAATGTCATCACCTGGCTTGCAAAACAATTGCAAAACAATATTTTCAAGTCTTCTATACATTCTGAGGCTTCCGCATAGTATTTATGTTCCAAGAGCTTTAGGAGGCTGTAATAATCTGGGAGAGTGAGCTTGGCCGCATCCACAGTCTGCTGGAAGGGTAAAGAGAAACTGTGCTGCCATAGAGCCTTCAGGACAATCTTCTGCAATTACTGCAGTTGGTTTGTGAGGAGGCCAGTCTTTCTGGCATTTATGTACTCTGGTGGAAGGGGGTTGGCAATAGCCATCTGTTGGCTTGACAGAGACATTCTGAACAGCTTTTTCCTGATGGAGTGTTGTCTTCCATGAATTTGTATCGCCACTCACCCATCGGCGTTACTGCTCACTCGAAATGGTGACCAGCCTGAGTCATTTTGGAAGTAGTAGCTTCTATTTCTTTGTTCACTCATGGAGGCTTATTCAGAATTCCATCTTACAAAGAACTGACACTCAGACCCTGCCTTTGTCTTTGAGTGTCATTTTGCTCTTCTTCAACCTGGGGAGAACAATATTGTAAAGTTTTTCATCACTTTTTTCTTCAGAATTCTGCAGAGACATTTTAACTTTAACTGGAATATAGAATGTGAAAAAGGATGGAAAAGAGATAAAAATTCTAAGAAAAGGAGGCTACTGAAAACGAAAGGGAATAAGGATATCATTTCAAAATTGTAAGGGACCCTCAAGAACTATTCAGTCCAATTCATATCCATTGCTAGGTGTGTAACAGAAGTGCAGTTTAGTCTTTTAGAACTATAGATTGTGAGAGCAGAAAGGGATACTAGAGATGAGTTAGCACATCATGGAATAAATGAGGAATCAGAGGCCTGAAACAGGAAGCCATTTGTTGAAAATCATGTGGATGGCAATGGACTGAGGTAGGACTCAAAATCTGGTAAAAGTCACAGTCAGACGCAGATTTTGGACAATTTGTGTATGTACACATGCATATGTTTCTGTGTACATATATATAGAGGAACAGATATACACATATACACATATGCATATATACATATATATGCATGTGTGTGTATAGATATATATATATATAGATATATAGATATATACATATATAATGTAGGTATTCGGCAATTGTTCTTCCAGCAGAGGTACTAACTTAGCAAATTTATATGGAATATTTTTGGCGTTGGAAACCCAGTAATGGATCAACATCACCTGCGCTAATCTCCAACTATAATAATCTCTCCTTTATATAAATACTTACAGGTATAGCATTTATTTAATACTTCTTTAAATTCTACCTTGTATAATAAATGAATTTCCTCTGTTTTGTATTGGCTTCCCAGTGAGATTGAAAATTCTTCAAGGTAAGAGGCCATGTCTTACACCAAGTCTTTGTAACCTGTTCAGAATCTATCATAGTACTATTTGCATAATTAACAGTCACTGGTTGATGAAATAAGTTTTGATGAAGAAAGTAACTATCATTTCACTGAAGTCTTACGTAGTGAACATTTTCATCATCAGGAAAATTAGACAAGAAATGGTGCCACTTTCCCCTGAGTGTGAATTAAATGACCAATTTCATGTTGTCAGAGATGGAATCTAAATTGTTGCTTCCTTGCTATGCCTTCGCACCTAAGACCATATATGAAGGCAGATCTTTGTAAGTCTAGGTTCAAATCTCTATACAAAATTCCCCAATGTATCTCTGAAAATTCTCACCATCCAAAGTTCTCTTTTTGACTGCTTTGACATAGATTTTGCTTAGTTTTCCACGTACGATGGATACTAGGTTGAAACTGTGTTTTGAACGTTATCAGAAATATCTATTTCTATAATTTTGGGCTGGTATCATGATAAATAGCCTACTACATAATACATGTAACTGTGGGAAAGCAACTGATTATGGAGAAAGGCATTTTATAGTAATAAAAGGAGCAGGTTGTGAGACTTTGACTGCCATGTTATTCTACGATTAACTTCACATTCATCGTAACAATTTCTAATACTAAAAATGTTGAGAATGAAATAATTTTATACTGAATTTCTATTTTGCCACTGGGTCTCTGGGAAATTGAAAATGCATAAAAAATAAGACCAGAAAAACAAAAAAATGCTTTAGGCCCATTATTGCCTTAGAACAAATTTAATGTTGGGTAAACTTTCAATTCATGGTAAAATCAACAAATAAACATTTACTTTCCTTGTTCTTCCTCTTCTACTACTCGTGCTACTACTGCTAGAACAACTACTACAACGTCTTTTACTATTACAGTAATAACACTTACTTATACTGCCAACACTCTGGGAAAAGGAAGCTCTATTGAGTAAATGAAGAATAAATAATTCTTGTCCTCAAGGAACCACAATCTAGTTGAAAAAAACAGACTTAGAATCAGGACATGATAATTTGTTAACAGATGTGAACACCATAAGGAAATCAGTATAAAGTTAACCACTAAATTATGGTTTGTCCAAATCTAAGTGGAATTCAGGAGATTAAGAATTCAATAGGTATGAAAAGTTCAAAAAGCGTTATGGCAAAAGAATCATACTTTTGTAATTCAAAGGCACCTTGAAGTGAAGAGTAGATAGGTTTTAGATAGGTATACTAAATAGGGAAGTGTAACTAAGTGAGAAGAAGAGGGTGCTGAACGTATGGAGCTGGAAATCAGCATGGTGAGGTCACTTTGATTAAGGTAGAAGATAATAATGAGATTCTCCACCTAATTACTTTCATTCTCAATGGCATTTTGCATGTGTAATTTATATATTTACAAATTTTGACGAAATGACATTTTGCTTTTATTCAAGGAGTAGTTCGAAGAGAAGGAGAGAAATAATTTCTACTTCACAGTGCTGTTTGGGGGAATAAATCAGGAAATAAATGTAAAGGTCTTTCTAAATACGAAGTATGATAGAAATGATTTACTTATTATTGGCAGTTGGAAAAACACCCGATTCTTTGTGTAAGGCTAGAAAAACAAAATTGGCAACCACATAAAGAGTGAATGCTGTGAAATGATTAAATATTGGGTGGGGCTAGGATGGAGGAGTAGGAAGATGCATAGACTTTAGCACTTCCCCTACAGCCCACAAAATAACGGTAAAAAGGTCTCTCCACAAAGTGTAGAGCAACAGAAGTCTCAGAACAACAGAGCAAAAGAGGTTTCCAGTCAAAGGCAACCTGCAGGCTTACAGGAAAGGTCTATCTCACAGGACGCTGAGCAGAGCAGAGCTCAACCCTGGCCATGCGGCACTGGGAGGAAGAGGACCTGAACAGACCTCTGGGAAGAGCTCCTAACAGGGAGGATCCCACTTACTTCAACCCACAAGCAACACAGAAATCACCCAAAGTCAATGGGGGAGGGATTTCCCAGCTGGGGAGAGGTAAAGGGATTTCTTCAGCAATAGCCCAAAGTGATGGCAGAGGCCAGGAGCAGACACGGGAAGCCACAGAGGGTGGGAAGTAACCTGGGTCCATTGTTCAAGAAGCTCAACTGAAAGCCTCTGGCAGTAGGGAGCAGCTGATCTAAACGTCATCCCTGAGTGATAGTAAATGGCTGTGAAAGTGCCCCAAAAAGGGAAAAAATGTAAGACCATCAAAGGTTACATTCTTGGTGACCAGCTGTCTCCTCCCATCCTTTCAGACAAGAAAGAACAAGACTTACTGTCACAGGAAGTTAAGACCTCTGCCTCCAGGGCCTCCAAACTGACCTTAAAGTAGACTCAGGCAATGGAAAAACTCGAAAAGCAAGGTAGCACCTGGTTCAAGGACAACCACAAAAATGCTGAGGAAAATAAAACCTTTATAAAGAGACTGACACGATTGGGAAAAGAGGTCCAAAAAGCCAGGGAGGAGAAGGAGGCAATAAAAAGTTGAATTAGGCAAAAGAAGGAAAAGGTTCAAAAGCTCAGTGAGCAAAACAGTTCTCTGAAACAGAGAACTGAGTTCAGGGAAATGAATGAGTGTAAGATAAACCGAGAAGTTGGAAAACAAACAAAAAAGAGTTTGAAAAAATACAAGATAATGTGAAACACCTCAATGGAAACACAAATGACCTGGAAAATAGATCCTGGGAGGACAATATAAAAATTATTGGACTACCTGAAAGTCATGATCAGAAAAGGAGCGTAGACATTATCTTCCATGAAATTATTGAGGAAAACAGTGCTGATATTCTAGAACGAGAGGACTAAATAAACATTGAAAGAATCCACTTACCACCTCCAGAAAAACACCCGAAAAGAGAAACTCCTAGGAAGATCATGGCAAATTTCAGAGTTCCAAGGTCATGTAGGAAATTCAGCAATCAGCTAGAAAGAAAGAATTCGAGTGTTGTGGAAATACAATCAGGATAACACAAGATGTGTTAGCTTCATCATTAAGGGATTGAAGGGCTAGGAAAAGCATATTCTAGAAGTCAAAGGAACTGCGATTAAAACCAGGAATGAGCTACCCAGCAAAACTGAGTATAATACTTCAGGAGAACAAATGGTCATTCAGTGATATAGAGGACTTTGCAGCATTCATGTTGAAAAGACCTGACTTGTACAGAAAATTTGACTTTCAAACACAAAAATCAGGAGAAGCTTCAAAAGATAAACAGGAAAGAAAAGTCATAAAAAAACTCTCTAAATCTGAAGTGTTTATCTTCCTACTTGGAAGGAAATTATTTATAACTCTTGAGACTATTCTCAGTGTTTGGGTAGGTGGAAGGATTGTATACACATGCACACATGCACACACACACACGCATTGACAAAGAGTACAGGCTGTGTTGAATCAGAAGAGAGGATATCTACAAAAATAATATATAGAAAAAACCTGAAGTGTGAGGGAGTAACATACTGGGAGGAGAAAGGGAGAAATGCAATGGGATGGGCTATAACTCATAAAGAGAGAAAGAAAAATCTAGTTCCATGGAGGAGAAAAGGGAGAAGAGGACAGGGGGTAAGTGATGCTACTCTCACTACATTCGTCTAAAGGAGGGAAATTAAATGCTCACTCAAATTGGTATAAAAATCTCTGTTATACTAGAGGAATGTAGCACAGGAGGCAACAAGAGGGGTGAGGGGAATGATAGAAGGGAGGGCAAATGGAAGAAGGGAATAACTAGAAATAAACACTTTTGGGAAGGAAGAAGGTTAAATGAAGGAATAAAACATACCGGGGAATAGAACAGGATACTGGGAAATATAGTTAGTATTAGAAAACATGATTATTATAGAAGTCTTCTTTAAAGCGGCCTGCATTTACTCTGTATTAAATTATTTGCCTTCTCTGGGGGATGAGTAGGGAGGGAGGGAGGGAGAGAAGGAGAGAGGGATGGAAAGAAGGTTGAATTCAAAGTAGTAGAAAGGAATGCTGATAATTTTTATTGCATATAACCCATAAACAGGTAACACAGGTAGTGAGGTACAGAAATTTATCTTGCCCTACAAGATAAGACAGAAGATGGGGAAAAGGGAAGGGTGTGGTGTGATGGAAGGGAGGGCTCATTGAGTGAAGGGGTAATCAGAATGCAGGGAATTAGTGGGTGGGGGGACGGGAGAGATAGGGAGAATAATTGGACATGTTACAAAGTGATGTTAAAGCACTTAACATTAAAACAATTGACAGAATTAATTACTGAGACTACACCAGAGACATCGTTAGATTGGGGAAATGCATTTTATTCTAAACCTCCTAGAGTCAGGTAACCTGGGGTAAAATGGGCATTGATGGAAAGGTTAAGGTTTGATTGGTAAATTTGTTTTTATGATCGTTATTTAAGTGGGAACTAAAACAGGTATAGAACGGCATGGAAGTCACTTAAGACTTCTCTCAAAAGATGTGCCTTAGCCAATGTGAGATTATAGTCATAACTGAAACCGTGGTCATTGCAACTTGCTATTTGAAGATGCTATGAGACTACTAAGTGACTGTTATTCTGAATCTAACTCCATATATGGATAGCAAAATAGTAATCTGAGCCTCCAATCCATGGTGCCATTAAGCCTGTATAGGAATTGAAAAAGGTGATCTCATGGGAAGGGTGGGAGAGCGGCTGTACAGCCTGGGCTGAGGTAGGATTCTCCTGACTCAATTTCCCCACTGATAGCTGGCAGACTCGAAGCCTCAGTGAATGCAAGTTGACAATCTATTCCTGCCTGAAACTGACAGGAATTTGGGGAGATTTGTTTTTCGCTGCAATGTCCTAACACTTAGTGGCAATTTCCTCTAGTCAAAAGGGTGGTAAGCCTAATACGAGATCAATTAAATTATAGCTTGTTGGTAGGGGAACATCCAAGGTCAAGTCTAAAATTAAGCTATTAGGCTTAGGAGTTTAGAACAACAACAGTAAGCTAAGGTCGTCTACTTCTTAGTAGGAATGTGGAGACAATTAGGACAAGGGCTTATGAAGTTAGCATACATAGTTATCATTAGTATCTCAGTTGGATACTGCTAAAAAAAATTACATTGTGGTCTACATTGTGAACACTTTAAAAGAGATATCACCCGACCAAAGGTGGGAATTGTTTTATGTGATATGAAATATGTTACAAATGAAAAATTAAAAAAATATTAAATATAATTTAATTTAATATATTAAAATTCAAGTGTACAGTTGGTGGAGTTTTTATGTCTAGCTTTATGTGAGTGTAAATGACAGGCATAGTGTTCAGAAAATTTATAATATTGATGAAATAAAGGAAATAGCACACTCAACACACTTTCCCTTAACCAGTGAGAAATTATAGATTTTATGCATACATACATTACTTTTCCTTTGATCTAATTTCTCCTGTAGTTTTTTCTTATTTTCAAAATCAGTTCGATAAAATGATGCAACTTGTGAAACTACTGTCATGGAATGATATCACAAAGAATCAGCAAGTTCTTGTTGAAGCTTTCTTACTGTAACCTGAGTGAAATATTTCCAAATTATTTCTGTTCATGATTCCATGACATGATATTAGCTCATAAAAAAACGAACACACTTTTAAAATGAACAGAAATTAATATTTTCTCTTTCAACTTAACTTCATTTATATATTCATAATTACCATAGATTTACAGCTAGAGATATCTTAAGGACTATTTAATACAAGCACCTCATTTTGCCAACATGAAAACTGAAGCCCAACGAAGTTAAATGAATTACTCAAGGTCCTAAAGGCAGTCATTGAGAGAGAAGAGGATTGGAACTTGTCTCCTGAGACTACAAACCTCAATTAACTATACAACTTCACCTCCACTCAGCATGGATCAAATGCTGTCTTCTTCTTGCTCAGTGTACTCCCCATTAAGCAATGCATTCAACCTGATTTCCCCATCACCTCTTTCAGAGAAAAATTAAAAGACCTCCAAAGTTACCTAGGGACTAAACTCTTTTATCTGAAATTGACATGGAAGGTGATGTAATGGAGTGGGAATAATCAATAGTTTTTATATTTGATAGAAACATTAGGGGTTTCCCCTTCCCTTTTTCAGAAACGTGAACTACTTTCTTTCTCTGCCCCTGCCTTTACAATGAGGAAGACATGCATAAGAAAGGGATGCATTTTCGTTCCTCTCATAGTTTCCCCTGGAGAATGAACATAGGTGCTGATATCCTTATCAGGCTTAGTAAAAGCACTTGACAAGTATGTTTTAGTTTGCTCGCAGCCAAAACTGCAACATATATCCTTGTTAACTACCTTTCACATGTTCAACTCTCTTTGCCAAGGCTTCAAAGCAATTCACTTATCCATTAGAATAGGAATTACACGTCTGGCTGTAGCCAATGGACAGAGAAAATGAAAACAATAAAAATAGGGTAGTTTTCCCACTTATGTATACACAGTATATTGCAAGGTCAGTGTTTCTACATACATAAGTATATTCATCCATATGCACATATCCATATGTCCAAATATGCACAGAAATACACAGTCACAAATGCATAGAGAGATATGCTACAAAATATCATCTTCACTTCACCATACAGCAAAGTATGTGAATGCACCAGTGAGTAAGAGAAAATGAAACCAAAAAATAAAAGGAACTAAAGCTTTTTTTTCTCTTATTAGATAATATTAAGTGCCTTGAAACATTAAATTTAAATAACATCTAGTAAATTTTTGAAGGAAGCAGAAAGCAGAAAGATGGCAATAAAAACTTGTGAAAATAAAACTGACCTAATTAACTAAATACATACAAGTAAACTGAATTGTAGTATGGAAGGACTGGATTCAAATTCATGACCATATATACTAAAAATAAAATTTAAAAATTTTTTTGTGACGTGTTTCCCCATTGAATTGATGATGAATCAGAGAGAATGAGAACTGCTAGTAGATTGTAAGGGGCAATGCATATTCAACAAATAAAAGGCAATGATTCTAGAAACTGCAATTTTGGACACTGAGCAAGGATAATTATTAAAACAATAAAAAATACTGAGATAAAAAAAATTAGTAGGGACACCCAAACAATTAAAAAATAAGATTAGTGAGGACACCTCAGGGGCTGAATCTGCAGTTGCAACAGTGAGGCCTCAGACCCCTTGGCCCACAGGCACCAAAGGCCAGTGATGGGGTTCAATCAGCAGACCAGGAAGGGAGACGGCTTTCCCATAGCTCTGGCAGCAGGCAGTGGCCACAGATCTTGCACAGCAGCCCCTATGGAAGCTCCCTTGTTGGAGCGTAAAAACCCCTGGGGCCATTGAAGAGCTGAGTCTTGCCTCTGCCCTGGGTGGAGGCCCTGGGCTAGCTGCTCTTTGCTTCACACTGAATGGTGGCCCTGCCATCCAGCCTATCTGAAAATCAGCCCCAAGTGCTGACTTGGGAACTCGAGGCCAAGTGCCAGTGGAGAGGTATCTGCTAAGATTCTTGGCATAGAAATCGCTCTCTGCATCCAGACCAGGACACGCTTCATTGTGCCACTTTGGAGGAAGTGAAATCTCACAGATTCCCGGAGAATACCCTGCTCTTGACAAAGGACCCAAAAGTCAAGTAACTGGTTGGGAAAATGCCCAAAAAAGGGAAAAAATATAAGACTGTAGAAGGTCACTTTCTTGGTGAGCAGATGTCTCCTCCCATACATTTGGATGAGGAAAAGCAATGCTTACCCTCAGGGAAAGACATAAAAGTCAAGGCTTCCGTATCCCAAACAACCAAAATAAATATTCAATGGTCTCAGGACATGGAAGAGCTCAAAAAGGAATTTGAAAATCAAGTTAAAGAGGTGGAGGAAAAACTGGGAAGAGAGATGAGAGAGATGCAAGAAAAGCATGAAAAGCAGGCCAACACCTTGTTAAAGGAGACCCAAAAAAATGCTGAACAAAATAACACCTTCAAAAATAGGCTGACTCAATTGGCAAAAGAGTTTCAAAACGTCAATGAGGTGAAGAACGCTTTAAAAAGTAGAATTAGCTAAATGGAAAAGGAAGTCCAAAAGCTCACTGAAGAAAATAGTCCTTTAAAAATTAGAATTCAACAGATGGAGGCTAATGACTTTATAAGAAAACAAGGAATCTCAAAACAAAACCAAAAGAATGAAAATATGGAAGATAATGTGAAATATCTCATGGGGAAAAACAACTGACCTGGAAAATAGATCCAGGGGAGACAATTTAAAAATTTTGGGATTACCTGAAAGCCATGATCATAAAAAGAGCCTAGACATCATCTCTCATGAAATTTTCACCGAAAACTGCCCTGAGATTCTAGAACCAGAGAGCAAAATAAATATTGAAAGAATCCACGGATCACCACCTGAAAGAGATCCAAAAAGAGAAACTCCTAGGAACATTGTGGCCAAATTTCAGAGTTCCCAGGTCAAGGAGAAAATATTTCAAGCAGCTAGAAAGAAACAATTCAAGTACTGGGGAAATAAAATCAGGATAACAAGAGATCTAGCACCTTCCACATTAAGGGATCGAAGGTCATGGAATGTGATTATCCAGAAGTCAAAGAAACTAGGACTAAAACCAAGAATCACCTACCCAGCAAAACTGAGTATATTAGTTCAGGGGAAAAAATGCTCTTTCTATGAAATAGAGGACTTTCAAGTACTCTTGATGAAAAGACCAGAGCTGAAAAGAAAATTTGACTTTCAAACAGAAGAACGAAGAGAAGCATGAAAAGGTAAATAGCAAAGAGAAGTCATATGGGACTTACTAAAATTGAAATGTTTACATTCCTACATGGAAAGATAATATTTGTAACTCTGCAAACTTTTCAGTATCTGAGTAGTTGGTAAGATTACACACCCACAGACACACACACACACACACACATCACAGAGTGAATTGAAGAGGATATGATCATATCTTTAAAAAAATGGAATTAAGTGGTGAGAGAGAAATACATTGGGAGGAGAAAGGGGGAAATGGAATGGGGAAAATTATCTGTCATAAAAGAGGAAAGCAAAAGACTTTTCAGTGGAGGGAAAAAGAGGGGAGGTGAGAGAAAAACATGAAGCTTACTCTCATCAATTCGACTAAAGGAAGGAATAAAATGCACACTCATTTTGGTATGAATACTGATCTTCAATACAGGAAAGTGGGGAGAAGGAGATAAGCAGGGTGGGGGGGATGATGGAAGGGAGAGCATTGGGAGGAGGGAGCAATTTGAAGTCATCACTCTTGGGGAGCAACAGCATCCAAAGAGAGAATAGAAGCAATGGGGGGGCAGGATAGGATGGAGGGAAATATAGTTAGTCTTACACAACACGACCATTATGGAAGTCATTTGCAAACTTACACAGACATGGCCTATATTGAATTGCTTGTTTCCCAAAGGGAATGGGTGAGGAGGGAGGGATGAAGAACAGTTGGAAGTCAAAGTTTTAGGAACAACTCTCAAGTATTGTTCTTACTATTAGGAAATAAGAAATACTGGTAATGGGGTATAACAAGTTATCTGGCCCTACAGTTCAAAAGAGAAGATCGGGACAAGGGAAGGAAGGGATGTTCGAAGAGAGGGTCGATCGGTAATAGGGGCAATTAGAGTGCTCAGTGAATTGGGGCGGGGGGAGGGGAGAAATGGGGAGAAAATTTGGAACCCAAAATTTTGTGAAAATGAATGTTAAAAGCTAAATAAATAAATTTTTAAAAAATCCAAAAAAAAAGTAAATATGTACTGGTTGACTTTGTAGCTGCAAAAAAAAAATAAGTTTATTAACACAAAAAATATTAATGCTTAGTGCATAATTATATTCCTTTTAATAGAAATACTGTCCTAAATTTTAAAGAAAGGTAGAGACTAGTCATTGGAATTCCACTAAAAATATGATTCACTCTTCAATGTTTCTAAAACTAGTTCAAAGGAGTATGAATAAAAACTCGTCAGACTGATGAATATTTTAAAAATCTTATGAAAAGGGTAACGGTAATACTCACGAGTATCTCAAGGGAGATATATGATTTTAATTGCTACATTATTCCTAGCAAAATTTTGTAGGATTCTTCAGAAGTTTTAGCATTTCAAATAATTTATTGTATTTCATTAAGAAAATGTAATATTTGGAAAGGAATGAGAATAATAAATTAATCAATATCTATGCACAAGAGATAACACTATCTATGCTAATGAAAAAAAAATTTCATTGACTATACAATTTCTTTAAGCAAAGTGAGTCATCTTACCTAAAAGATGACACTGACACTTTATTTTTTTATTTTATTTTTATACTTTTATGTATTTATTTTTATTTATTTCTACATAAATACTTTCTTTATGAAAATTTATTTCTATTTCATAGAAATTTTAATTTGATATATTAAGTATTTACTTTTATGAACTTAATTACCTGTATTTTACTGTATTTCATTTCATTACTATTATTAAATTCACACTTACTTATGCGTTTTTATGGTATTATTTTATCATACTATTGCTTCTCATTCTTCTTTCTTACATTTCAAAATTTTGACAATAAAAGTTAATAATATTGCGTGCCTGCTGAAAATTCAATGCTTAAATTATCTTCATCAAATCAATTTTGACTTTCATTTCAAAAAGTTACATGTTTACCCAAGCAGAATTCTTAAAACCCTACCTCTCTTTCAGCCTACACATTTTCATATATACACATTTGCTCTCTTAAGTACATACATTCACTGGTCAACACTTTACTTCTCTATTCTACCGTAAGAACTTGTTTTTCAGTGTCAGCACAAACTATATTCAAAAGATCAATGAACAGTACCTGGGATTCACTCAAGAACTTTTCTTTAGTCATGGTTTTCTTTTGGGTGTCTTCAAGCTGTTGCTGAAACAACATATTTTCACTCTGAATTTGTGCTAATCTTTCTTGGATAGATTCCCATTTGATAATGTAACTTGTTCACTTTCCCCTTTTTCAGTTGATTTGTGTGTTGAAGTTCCTTTTCTTCTGTTGGGCAAGGTTTAATTCTCTCTGTATGCTTTTTAAATGGGTGTCTTTTCCCTGAAGCAATCGTGCACCAGACAGCTAATTCTCTAAACTATTGGTTTTTCTTTCAGCTTTAGACAGCTCATGAGGAAGGACACCATTGTTCTCTCTTAAGCTAGGGGTGTCATGATAGCTTGTGTTGTAAACAAAGCCACTCATCTCATTCTCCCTGAAAGGAATGTTCATGGGCTAGTTTGATGACTCACTTTGCTCATGATCGAGAACAGCAGAAATCGCATGGGAACTTCATGATGCAATTACTCTCTCTACTCTGTCTCTGTTTTGCATTGTTCAATTTAAAGTTCAGAACTGCATTTTCAGTCGTCAGATCATGTACTTTTCCACTGCACTGGAATGTAATTTTTCTTAAGACTTCTTCATTCAGTTGTAATTCTTTTGAAGCTCCTCAATCTTTTCTTTTCAAACTTTTATATCTTCCATACAATGACATTCTTTTTCTTCATCCTTAATTATTACTGTGTCTAGTTCGAGTTTGAGCTTGGCAACTTCGTCGTGTAGGATTAGATTTTTATTCAACAGACATTTTTCTTTCTCATTGCCGTTAGGAATCTAAATATAACAAACAGAAAAAAAATGTTACTCAAAACAAAATTATGTATTCTGATTTTCCTTAGTAATTCAAAATAAATGCCAAGGTGCCGAGAAGCAGAGTTTCCTCAGAAAAAATTAAATTAAGGGAGTTTCACCTATTTCACATTTCTGTCCAACTCAGTTTTCAAAAAGAACAGGTCTTAAAAGTGCTTCATCAATCTGAAGATAAGAAGTAAACTTCTAGTCCCACGAAGCTGCCTTTCAGCATATTTTATTTCCTTTGCTCTATCCATTCTATTCCAAACTGGATAGTCAAAGCGCTACAATAAAAATAAAAATACTTAATATTTACACATTGCCTTTTTATATTAAATTATTTTTTTGTTTTCCGTGTTCTAGAATCACTTCCATATAGCTTAGATGTTTTCCCTTTCCTTCTCCTCCATCACCTCTCTCTACACACACCCTCCCTGATTCTGTGTACAATCTTATATAGGTTCTACACGTACATTCCTATTAAACACATTTTCCTGTTTTTCACGTTGCAGAGAACAATTAAAATGAATGGGAGAAACCATAAAACAAAACATAATCCAAAGGAAAATGGTCTGCTTCATTCTGTTATCCAGTTCAGTATTTCTGTCTCAGGATGTGCAAGGCGTTTTGCCTCCAGAGGCCATTCAGAATCTTTTAGGTACTTGCATGGCAATGAATTACTAAGTGTACCAGAAAAATTCGTTGCACACTGCGGTTTTTGCTGTGTAAAGAGTTTTCCTGGTTCTGCTCCTATCACTAATCATCACTTCTAATAAATCCTTTCAGGTCTGTGTGAAGTCTTCATGCCACGTTGCCTTTTAAGGTATTTTAGAAAGTTCTTCCAATATATTATCACGGCTAAAATTTGCAACACACTTAAGAAGGAAATATTTAGATTATTCTCCCCATTTTACACATCAGGACTTACGGTAGGAGATATTACTGAATAACCTGCCCATTGTCACACTCAGTACGTAGTAGTAGCAGTGTTTCAAACCACGTCTCTTCAAACTCCAAATCAAACATGCTGTTGCAATAGCTAATTCCTCTTAGGAGCTGAAGACAAGCATTTGTCCTACGTTTAGAATCATTGTCTTGGTACAATTATATTATCTCCAGAACAATGAAGTGATAAGTCATAAATTTCTTAGTGGAAGTCCTCAGAAAATTCTCTTTGCTGATAGCTGTAGCGTTTTCACAGCAACACTGATTTAAATCTTTTAGAAGTTGTTAAGTCAAAACCTCTCATTTTCGGGATGGAAAAAGTGAGACCTGCAGTGTGTTCTCCTAGTGATGGTAACCTACCCTTCACCATCATATTTTAAAAGAATGATGAAAGCATTACTGAGGCCAAAGTGTAAAAAGTGCATATTGCACTCGTATCATAGTAAAACTGGTCCAGGAGCATTGTTCCCCATTCAGGACTGGTGGAAAGAGTTACATCAAAAAGCTTATAAGCTCCATGCTGTGACATCCTTTCTGGAAGTGTAGCAGGAGGGTATGAGGAGGTTTCAGCTGAGTTAAAAGGAGCACCCCAGGGCACCATTAACCAAGGATTACTGGGGGCCACCAACACAAATGATTTCCTTCAAACAACTTTTGAAGAAAATATGAAAATGCAAAACTGTAAATTTAGAATTTGATGAATATGTATTCCTATCATGGTGAGCAATGTTGAATTAGAATGAATGTAGGAATTCAGGTCACAGATAAAGCCAGAGGTCAGAAATCTAAGAAAAGTTTTTCTGTGGCAAATATTTTTTACTTCTCTTTCATGGGACATGAATGAGACAACAAAGTGAAATAGAGCAAATTAATAATATATACATATGTGTGTGTGTATATATATATACATATATATGTATGTATATATATTATATATTATTATATTATATATAATTATATATGTATTATTATATATTATTAATTTGCTCTATTTTTATATATTTGCTCTCTCTGTATATATATATATAGTAACCCTTAATCTCTCTCGTGAAAAGTACAAAGAGATGAATCGCTTAATCAAGGAATAAAAATGGTTTGTTTTGGAGGCGTCACTTTCTACCTCTTTGCATTCCTTTCTCCCACTAATTTAGGAGTGAATGACACTGATGAGCTCCCCCTTTTCTCTGACCAGAAAAGGCAAAGGCATTACTGAAATCCAGGGATTTTTTGAGTTGAAGTAGAGTTGGGTCTCAAGAATGGCCATTGAATGAAAAAGGAAAAAGGAACAACCAAGCATAACAAACAGCATATGCGGATTTTGATAACCAGCCATGTCCCGACTTGTGTGCTGTAGACAGATGTACCGGACTGAGGATGACAAATATGTAGCAAAATGAAGAAGCACAGTCCTGATTTTGAAAATATGGACTTAGGTTGGAAAGTGATCAAAGTGAATACCTCAGAAATCTCAGTGATTTGGGAAGAAGCTTTCTTTCTGCTTCCAAGAGGATTATTCACAATTCCACCTTGTTCAACTCTGGCTTTTAGCTCCAGAAAAAAGTCTCTTTGAGATGAGCTCTTCTTCGTCCTGGGGACAACAATTTCAGAAAATTTTAAATCATCTTTTTTCCTTCCAAAGTCAGCAACAACATTTGACCTTCAACTGGAATATAGAATGTGAAAAAGCAAGGAAAATAGCTTTATAGATTAAAAGAAATGCAGGCTACTGAAAATGAAAAGCCAAAATATAATAGCATTTCAAAGATGGAAAGCAACCTCAGTCACTACCCAAGGCAAGCCTTATCAATTCTTAGGGACCTAACTCTTACAAGCCTCAACTTGAAGGCTTCACAGGTGGGGGTGGCCACCACGTCTCAAGTGAGCGCATTCTGTTTCAAGATGTTTGTGTTGGTTAACAATTTTTTCCTGACATTCACCCTAAAAATGTACATTTTGGAAACTCTGATCCATTGCTCCGAGCTCTGATCCTCAGTCTGAAGCACAGAATGCTTCATCTTTCTTCAAAATGACTGTCCTTCAAAATCCTGAAGACATAAGAATCAATATCTTTAGTTCCTTTAACAGATCCTCACAAGTCATGGACCCCCAGGGTCTTCCTGTTAGGCATCGTGCTTACTACTTGTCATAATTCTGTGAGAGCCACAAATGAATTAATCAGGATAAGCCAATCTATTCACTTCAGAGTACACAGGGATTTTCACCTTGTCTGTTTTGAAAGCTATGCTTCTCTGAATAGGATGCAAAATTACACTAGCTTTTGGGTTCTCAGATAACAGTACCAACTCAGCTTCAGTTTAGAACTGACTAAGATTAACATCTTCTCAGACAAAATGCTGTCCAATTCTATTTCCTCCAACTTATACTTATGAAACTATTTTGTATTTAATTATATAATTTTGTATTCATTCTTACTGAATTTCATGTGATTAACAGGTTCCATCCAGTGCTCTGACTTATGAAGACTTTGTCTTTCCTCCATGTAGAAAGACTTGAATAATTTTACGTAAATTAATAAGAAAATAAGTAAAAGATAAAGATCCTAGAGAGCAACGAACTATTCTGAAATAGTGAGGGATGTATACTAAAGTGTAATGTAAGGAAGAGCAAAAGGGAATGAACTTGAAATTTCATTCGCCAAGAATTTTCAGGTAAGGAAATACTCTCTGCAAAAAGAGAGGATTTCTCTGGAACTTATATTCTTATGGAAGGTGAGGAGAGATCAGTGGTGTCAAATAGATGCCCCCAGGACTGAGTTTTGTGAAGAAATTCGGGGCAATTTCAGACCTCTGGCTCAGAGTCAGGTAAGATGAACTCTGTGTCAACATTTGAAACCAGATCTTTCTGGACTTGAGGCTTATTGTATTCATTACATCATGCTGATTCTGTATTGGGAGAAATACTTCACAAAGTACCAATTCCATTGTACTTTTCCATGGCCTTTTAGACTGTAATTTTACATTCAAATGATACTAGACGGGAACTTTTTTGTTTGTTTTATATTTATGTGTACTTATTTACAAATGATTGAACATAACTTATTTATTTAAGACATTATTTATTTTATGTCTTGTTTAGGATGAAGTAGCTTGGTAAACTGCATTGCCTGTTGTATTTCCCATTTCCATGTAAAAACAATTTTATAACATTTGTTTTCAAAACTTTGAGTTCCAAGTTCTCTCCCTTCCTCCCTCCCCACCCACCTTTATTGAGAATTCAAGCAATTCAATATATGTTATACATTTGAAGTCATACTAAATACTTCCAAAATAATCATATTGTGAAAGAATAACTATATTTGCCTCCATCCAATCACACTTCCCATTTATTCTCGTCTCTCATTTCACCCTGTCCCTCCTTCAAAGTGTTTGCTTTGGATTACCCCCTCCCCCAAACTTCTTCCCTTCTGTCAATCCCCCCCTCTTATGCCCTTCCCCTTACTTTCCTGTACGGTAAGATAGATGTCCATACCCAAGAGAGTGTGGATGTTATTCCTTCCTTAAGCTAATTCTGATGATGGTAAGGTTGACTCTCTCACTCTCACCTCCCTCCTCTTCCCGTCCACTGTAAAAGCGTTCTCTTACCACTTTTGTGTGAGATAAATTACTCCCTTCCACCTGTCCCTTGTCCATTTCTCCTCCTCCCGGTACATTCCTCTTTCAACTTTTATATTACTTTTCAATACCATCCTTTGATATTCAACTCACCCAGTGCCCGCCAACTATCATAATGAGAAAAGTCTCATGAGTTACAAATTTTTTTTCCATATAGGAATATTAACAGTTTCATTTTAATAAGTTATTTATGATATCTCTTTCCTACTTTCCTTTCCATGCTTTTCTTAAGTCTTGTATTTGTAAGATTCTTTTTCTGTTGAGCTCTGTTTTACTCAAATATGTATTAAATTCCTCTGCATCATTGAATATAATTTTTCCCCACTCAGTTTTGATAGGTAAGTAAGTCTCAGTTTTAATCCTTGCTACTTTGACCTCTAGAATATATTCCAAGTTCTCTGACTTTTATATTGCCCAAGCGCCCAATTCTTGTGGTACTGGGATTGTTGTTCCACAATATTTGGATGATTTCTTTCTGGCTGCTTCCAATATTTTATCCTTGACCTGGGAACTCTGGAACTTGGCTATGACATTCTGGGAGTTTTCCTTTTCGTATCTCTTCCGGGAGATGATAGGTGCCTGCTTTCAATTTCTATTTTATTCTCTGTTTCTAGAATATCTAGAATATCAGTTCTCCTTTAGAACTTTTAGAAATATGATGTAGAGACTCTTGTTATATCATGTCTTTGAAGTAGTCGAAGATTTTTTCAATTATCCCTCCTGCATCTATTTTCCAGGTCAGATGTTTTTCGGTTAGATATTTCAGATTATTTTGTGTTTTATATTCTTTTGGTTTTGCTTCGTCATTTCTTCATTTCTGATACACTCTTTATCTTCTGTTTGCTCCATTCTAATTTTAAGGACTCACTTACTCAACGAACTTTCGAGTTTCCTTTAAAATTTGGATGATTCTGCTTTTTAAGGCATTCTTCTCCTCATTGATTTTTTCCACCTCTTTTGCCCTTTGGTCTAGTCCACTTTTTTAACACGTTATTTCCTTCAAGATATTTTTGGTCTCGTTTATGAACTTGTTGACTCCTATTTTGCCTATGATTTTTTTCCCCTTACTCTCTTTTCTCTTCCAAATTTCCCTCTATTTCTCTTATGTGATTTTCAAAATCCTTTCTGAGCTCTTCTATGACCTGGGACCAATTTATATTTATGTGATATAAAAATCATAGCCCTTTCTTAAGATTAAAAAGACTATAATACTCACCTCCCTATTCCAGGAAACCCATACATATTCTTAACAAAAAGAGATGGAAATAGTGTCTTTTAAATTTCATTTTCCCTGATTCAAATGATTTGCTACTGTTCTCAGTTCAAGGTCCAGAATTCTGAGAAAGCATTGAAGTTTCTGTTGAGCTCCACTTTTTTACATCATCATTCTTTTTTTCCTTAACTGATGTCTAATATTTTCAAATAGCATTTCTGCAGTCACTTGCTTCACTTCCTCTTGTTTCAGAGTAAACCTAGGTGAAAATTGCCTTTTTTCAATGACAGTTCAGTGGAAGGAAGTAATAAATGCCATTTGAATATACTCATCTGGATGTCTAAAAGAAAAAGAATGTTCATTTCAGCTGAACTAAATCCATGTAGGGAACTCATTGTCAAGAAACTCCCTCTATTGATGCAGAGTGGTCCGTGCTCTACCCTTTGAAGCTTACCTTTTCGTATTACCTGTGGCACTGAGAATTTGTTGGCCTGCACAGGCCCACAAAGTCAGGACATGTTAGAAATTGATGGGGTGCTTGGGTGCATGTGATTGGACTCCTATTCTAAAATCACATTTCTCTTCAAAGATAACATTTGTTGTTAGCCTCAAAACCCTATCTCAGGCAGTTTCTCCCCAGTCCAAGAACACAGCCTGCCCCAGCAACCACTATTTTCTCATTTACTGATACAGTAGCAAGTTCCAACTAGAGAATTCATGAGTTTAAACAGCTGTATGCTGGCTGACCTGTTTGTGTACTTGATCATAATGACATTCACTACTCACTGACCAATCATATGTATCTTAGACTTCGATATAAGTACACTCCCTTTCATTTATCTCCTCCAACAAGATATTCATGAGATCAGGACGGTATTCCTTAGTCAGTCCTGTGGCCAGTGGTCAGTCCTGACCACTAGTTGACTTAGTGAGGTTTCAGGCCTAAAATTGTACCTCCATGGAGTGGCCCTTATTCGTTTCCAGACGAATGTTGGGTAAAATACTTCCCCAGTAGCAAAACTACATGTTCCTTTAAGAACTAACCATTCCATAATCCCACCTTGAATCATCTAGTTAGCCTATTTGACACATGTTTTACTATAGAAAATCCTCTAGAAACATTACCTGTACACAGATAAGGTTGCAGGTGCCCTAAGGACCCTTGTCCGCTGAAAAATGTAAATCTTTACTTTGAGTTCAGAAATGCTTGAGTCTTTGCATTCATTCGAAGTGAACTGCCCCTTGTACTATGATCTTGGCAAGGGTCTCACTGCCCCCCTTCTAGCCTTCATCAAAATCAGTGAGGAACCCATTTTTTATCCAGGCTACTTTAGGGCATTATAGTTCTATGAAAAATGGGTCATATTCTTATTTGTGTACAACTTCTTTTTTGTATTCAATGAAAAGGAATTCCATAAATTCTATATAGCTAGAACAACAGACTTTTTTCATTATTCCTGAGTTTTGATGCATTGGGATGACTCTGGAGAAATGTGTAGAAGGGCATGTACATAAAATTCTATCCATTTTCCCATCACTATTGATTATTCAGAGTTGACTTTTTTACTTCATTTTGAAAAATAAAACACAAATAATTGTGCTACCATTTTCAAATTTCGCTCAAAATACATCTCTTCCTTACATCCCTAGAGTGCAAATGAATAAGTAAGGCTCAACAATAATACTGTTTTAATGACGTAGTCCTTTTGCCTTTCTAATCTTAAATCCCCTGTCACATTTCTTCAACAGTAAGAATAATGCTTCCAAGACTTTCTTTAAAATCGCGAGTTTCATACCTAAGGCCATGGAGTTCTCTGTTCCATTCTGCTTTTTGGTGTACGAACTCACATATCCTTTGTCCTGTTTCTGGCCATCCTTCCTGTAGTCCACGAATCTTGCTTTGTAAACTCTTAACTTTTCTGGTGAGTAGTGGGCAATGCCTTTTTTCACGTTGTAGTGATCAGTCCTATCCAGGAACAGCATCCTCAGGTTTCACAAGTTTAATAAGATGTATACAGACAAAAACACAAAATAAAAATATGAGTATTTTAAAATCTGCAAGACAGTAGCAGTATTCCCAGAACTGAAATGCTCTTGCAATGGCAAAATAATATCCAAGCATAAATCCGGAGAATATAACAAAATATTACTTGGTCAAAAACTTCACATTGTGTATCAGAATAACCTATTTTTCTGTGAGCATTGAAGAAAATGATAAAAGATCACTAAGGGATAAATTACTTAATAGAAAAAATATATATGAAAGCTCAGAATTCTTCACAGTATGAGAAAAATATATGTGGAAAGTAAATATTTTGATGTGTACTCTGCGATGGGACAAATAAGATTAATATAATGGATGCTATGCCTAATATCTATATATTTCAAATATACTGAATGATTTTATAAGTATCATAAATGCGTTTTATTTTACAAAGTTGTGTGGAAACACGGCTTCTCCTTTAGAGATTTATAATAGCAAAAACCGTTCAAGATTCACATGGTAATATCAATCTTCGTTTATTCATTGGCCAGACTTCTAGTAACTTGAAACAAATATAGCTGAAACAGCAGAGGAAAGTGAAAAATTCTTTATAGTATTAAGCAAAATAGCTGCCCCTTTACTCTTCAGAGAGGTATGGAGCCAAATTGTTACCTAACCCAGAGGTAGTAACGTGTGTTATGTCAAGTTACAGATTCAACAGATTTGAGTATTGGGTTTCCCTTGGTAACTTTCAATTCTTCGTATATTTCAGTGTTTAGCAAAACTGAGGCAACAAGACAAAACTCGCTTGCTAGATGGAGCCACACTGATTGTAGCAGGAAGTGAAGCTGACGGTAAGAGAAATGATAAGCTGAAACATTCAAAGCAAAGGAAGAAGCTGTGGCACAGAGAAGTCAAAAGGCATGTTAATACTCACACAATTGGTATGTGTATAAGGCAGAATCTGAACCTAGCCATTTCTGGTACGGTGTCCAGTACACTGTACTATATGTCATGTTGACAGAAGAATTACAAAAATTAGGCAGAACACTGACAAGATTGTTGACATTTTGTGCCGTTTTATGGAAGATTTTAGTAATTTAACCATTCTTTTCATGAAAGAGATCACTGCCTGATCTCTTGATACTTGAAGTCAAGTCAATCTCTTCAATGGTTCTCCTTTCACCAACCAAGCAAATAAAATTAATGCACCTTATCCTACCATGAAGTATTAATAACACACATTATATAATATAGCACTTAGAGGCTTACAAGATACATTCCACCCCCAAAAAAATCCTGTGAACTATGGTATTTTCTTGATTAAGAAACTGAAGCTCCAAGTTTAAGTGACTTGGCAACAGAAAAAATCTCGGCCCTCGGCAAATTTGTAATCCCCTAAGTTTCCATATTTAATTCTCACTGCTAAATACTGTCCAGAAAAACTCGATTTTTCGCTGTCACTTTTCTGCCTTTTTACTCAGTTTCCATCGTTTAAAGGTTCATTTCACCTCCCTATACTCCCATGATCTATAGCTACTGAATTCATACCTATCCTTTAAAACTCAACTCACATGCTACCTTCACACACAGGTTATTTTTTCTTGAAAGTTAGTGTTCTTTCCCCCACTGAAGCTCACAGAGCATTATGACGGTGCATTTCATACATATGCGTATATATACAAATATGCATTTGTATGACTATTTATATATATAAATACATATATAGCACATGTGTACATATATATCTACTTAGGTACACATGCACTTATATTTATATGAATATACATATCAGTATTCGAGTTACCTAGGTAGGGTATATCCCCTATTAGATTGCACACTCAATGAGATAACTTATACAAACTTTGTGTATTCAGCACAAAATAGGTACTTAGTAATTGTTTTTGAACTGACACAAGTAGAAGATGGCTGAAAAATTTATGACCCTGCAATCAACACAATCCCTTTCCCCTTGGCCAAGGCCTGTCAGTGATTGACTTTCCTCTATTTTGTTGTGAATGAATGGCATAAGGTTGCAATGGTCTCTTCTTGTATACATGCACGTCCTCGATTTCTGTTTAACAGTTATTATGTTTGGAAATTTTAAACTGTACTTACCTTTGCAATCACTACTGAGCTGTTCAACCAATAACAAAATATTCTTACAGTTTAAGGGAGATAAATCGTCATCCTCTTTATTTGTCTCAGAGGACTAAGTGACGTCCTCCCAATCATTTGCACACCACTTTGTCCTGTAAAATAAGTAACAGTAGGGGAAAATTCAAAAAAAAATCAGAAATCTTTAAAATAATAACGGTGGCTAACATTTCTCTCACACATGAGGGTTTTCACAACACTTTATATACATCATCTTGTGGCATCCTCACAACCATTTTGTGAGACAAGCATTACTCAAACTCATTTCACAGATGTTAGGTGGCTTGTCCAGCACCACAGAGTTAGCTAGGATCCCAAGGACGGATTTTAATGTGAGTAGAATATAAGGTAGTTCAAAGTTTACTCTAAATTCTTCATGATTAACCTTTTAACTTTCAATATGCATTACAAATCTAAAAGGCAAATAACAGTTTATAGAGTTTATGTATTCTCATTTCAGATATTATAACATGACCTTTATACTAGGCTCAAAAAGTGCAAATTAAGGACAATGATGTATGAAAGGTGATATAAACACCACACTATCCAATATATGTTTAATTTCTGGGTTTTTAAAATTTCTCCTATCTTCATTGAATTTGGCATCCCTTCAGGTTATTTTTATGTAGTGTCTCCCCTCCTTTTCCCTGTCTAAATATTAGAGTTATTTACAGTCACTCCTCAAACCCATTTATCTGACTGTGACCCTAAAACTCTACTCAAACTGCTTCCTCCAAGGTTGCCAATGGTATCTTCACTGCTAAATCTGATCACACTTTTTGAAGTCTTTTTCTTTCATCACCTTACCTAGCATCACAGCCTTGGTAATGAGGCTGACACAGGCACTGACTGACCTAACTCAGTGTTTGGGAGGGTCCAAAGAATATTATGGAAGAGAAACTGTATTATACTGTTGTATGCCTGTGAAACCTGGACACTATAGCAGGTCCATGACGGGAAACGGAATCTCTTTCATTTGAATGGTATTAGGAAGATTCTGAAGATTATCTAGAAGGACAAGGTACCAGACTAAGTTCTTTTCTAGATATTGAATGTTCAGGCCTTCAAACTCTACAAATCTGATGGGCTGGTCACATGGTTTGAATGAAAAACTTACGCTTGCAAAAAAGACTCTTTTTTGAAGGACTCACAAAGAACAAGCGTTCACACGGTGGTTAGAAGAAGCAATGCAAGGACACTCTCATGGTCTCTCTTAAGAACTTTGGAATTCATTATGTGACATCGGAGACACTGGCACAGGACTGCTCATCATGGGGTGACCACATCACAAAAGGTGTTGTGCTCTGTGAACAAATCTGAATTGAGATAGCTCAAAGGAAACACAGGATACCCAAATTTGTTCACAAATACTCACAAGGACCATTTCTGCCTAAAGTGAGGTAGACCATTGCTAGTCGGAACTGGTATCATCAGCCACAGTCAGACACACTGAATCTGGACTCAAGCACAATGATGTTATTTTGGTCTGCTTTGAGAACAGAGGTCATACATACTGGAAGCATTTTCAGGTTGAGGAAGGATACAGTGGAATTGTTATTGGCAACTGGAAGACGGGTTTAATTTCCAGGAGAGAGGGATAGCTTATGCTACTGGATGTGATCAAAGTTGGTCCCTATATGTACATTCTTGTGGGGATCAATCAAATCCTGGCAATAAGGTGCTGATTGTTTTTGCTGAGAAGCGAATAAAAAAGTCTCTAGGTAACTCAGACCAGATGGAGAAAAGTTCTCGGGTTCAATCTGTATCAGTTTTAGGGAATCTGGGCTAGAGTCTAGACCTATGAATTCAGGGATCGTGGGATAATTGAACACTTACATATAATCATTGCCATTTCTATTTAATATTTGTCCACTATTTCCCTTTATGAATAGTTCAGAAAAAAAAATGGCTGTTAGGTCAAAGTTTGGCAAACTTTGGGATGGATTACATTATCATGCATGTAGTAGTAGGTACTCTGTTACATTAATTGATAGAGTTTTTATTTAGTATGCCTTTAAAAGAAACAAATAAATCAATTTATTGGGAAATGATTATCAGGGAGATGAGCAAAATCCAGGAAAGCTTCCTGGAGTTTACACCTGTGAAAGTTTCTGAAGGAAGAGAGAGATTTCAACAGATAGCCCGAATGCATACAGAGCAGGACAAAATACAGAGTAAGTGGTAGAGCAGTTTGGCTGAAAAATGAGAGTGAAGACGAGCAGGATGAATTAAGACTGGTCAGAGTCCTACTGTCAAGGGTCCTAGAAGGCAGCGCTCCTTCATCTCCTGAACATTTGCTGGAAGGTGTGTTTTTCTGCTGGGTATTGGAAATATTTTTTTTGACTTTGTACATTACCCTATGCCCACCACATTTGAATATCCTTAGACTACATATCAAGATAGCAACACGCCAAGAAAAGGAGGCAAAAGGTGCAAAGAAGGGTGAGAGCAAAAAGCATAACCTATTCTTGAATAAATGAATTTCGGGAGGGAAAACATATGTCTGGGTAAAAGTCAGTAATAAGAACTCCCAGTATAGACTGAGGCCTTCATACCCTCCCTCAAACTTTATGAAAGTAAGAGAATTCTTTGTTTCTTTTTCTTCCTGATTCCAATGAACTCATTTCCTACTATCTATATTTCTGACTTCCTATTGCCTACATTTTTCTTCAGTCACTGTTTGCTGTCAAGAGTGTGAACATTAACAGCCTTTCGAAAGCAGATACATAAGATTGTTTTTTAAAGATGAAGGTTATTACTCATTTTCTTCAATTTGTGTTTTATCTGATAGACACAGCGAATAAATAACCAGAGGTTTCAGGATCAGGGAATGAGAGCGACCAGGGAGTAAGCATCACAGGCAAAATTTGAATTCAGGTCCTCTGCTTCTACAGCCAAGGCAACGTTTCTCCAATGGACCACACTTCATTCCTGTCTACCTAGTTAACATTGGAAAAAAAACTGGTTTACTCATTTTTATTAATGAATATAATGTCTACTCTTGATACCGAGTTCCCAATGGAGTCATGGATTTGTGAATTAAGGATTTGTTAAAAATCATCATCGAAAAGTTCAAGAGCAGTCTGATAAGTTCAAGTATTATTTCCTTAGTGTCTCTGCCTCGGCTTACCTGTATAATTTGTTTGACAATAATTGTCTAATTTTTAAATCTTCAAAAGAAAGCTGGGCATATTTCTGTCTCTCTCTCCCTCAGTACCGTCTTGATATGAGTTTGTCATTCTTGAGAGTTGGGATTCCAGATCTCTTATTGGTTGCTCCATTTGGTTCCTTAGATCAGCATTCTTATTTTCTAATTTGTAATTATAAATATTTATAATTTATTTTCTCTTCATTGTTCTAACTTGTCTGTCTCTGCTGAGTCTAAACCAAACGGAAAACAAAGAATGAAATTAATGAGAAACTGCCCAGTTTTATCGTGGAAATTAACAGATGTCTACTTCTTAGCTTTCACTTTAATTTCAGTCAGGGATTCAGAGACCGATTCTGAATTTCTAAAAATAGATTCGAACTTTGAAAGTATTGATCATAAAGTTCATCTGAATTAAATTTTAACTAAAAGCAACAACAGCCCTATTTCTACAGGAAGTTAGTCATTAGTTTGCACTCTGGTACTTACTCTGGTGCTAGTATTAGGATCATTCCAAAAAACATGTATAATTCCAAAAGTTGTCTTCAACTCCAGAATCTCTGGGAATGCTTACTTTGGGTGTACAACCGGGAAAAATATCCTAAAATTTCATTTACATTGAAATATTTTACAATCGTAGTCGTGGTAAATGAAGTTACCTGGAGGAATGTATGGAGTTCCTTTGGTTTTTCATCAGTTTCCAGCCATGCTCGTTCATCAAGATCATGTTTCTATTCTGTGTCATTTAGCTGCATTTTAGCTTAGGAATTTCCAGATGATGTCTAATAGCAACAACTTCTTCTTCCAGGTGTTTGCTGTCTGCTTCCAACTGGTCACATTTCTTTTGCAAGATTTTCCTGAAAAAAAACCTCTTCTTGAAGATTTTGATCAATTGATCCCAAGTGTTTATAAAATGAAAATGCTGCTTCCAATTGCTGTGTAAGGTATTTAATCTGTATAAAAGAACATTATCAAGTTACACCAATTCAATTTAGGTCTTTCAAACTAAAGACTAATTTTAAACTGATAACATTAAATTATTTTGAATTCAGTTGTAATTAAATGCATCATTCTCTACATATTACAGCTACAAATTGTATTTCCTGAAATGATTACTCAGGTAAAGTGACGAAACAAAAACAAAATTAAGACTGAAATGATAAACCAAGAATTTCTTTGATTAGCTCTGATACTCAGTGTAATCCACATTTCATATTTCATCCCATATTTTCTTCTGTGATCTCTAATTTTCTCATGCATCTTTTTTCCAGCTCTTAATACAGTGCGCAGATATCAATAAAATTCATACTCGAAGGAGATCAATAAATTCTTCACTTATGCCAGGCCTAAGGCAGCAAGACATCTCAAAAGGAATTTGGAAAGACATGAAATTTCCTTTCTCATTCTAATGAGAAGACTGATTCTATGTTGATAAACTTCACTGAGAAATCAAATACATTTATAGCCATTTGAAGGCGACATGGTAGGATTTTGGGTTACAGAGCCAGAGAAAACCAGAGAGGTCTTTCTCAAAACTCAGGTGACAGTACCCAGGGACATCACATTGTTTCTCAGAGCTTCTGTTGTGAAATGGCCGTCTTCCTGCTCCCCAAGTGCTTTAAGGGAATAAACCAACACGCTAAACAGGACTCGATCGTTATTCCTTCAGACCCAGGGGTTAGAGGACAGACTGAAATAAGTGATCAATAAAACATATGCTACCACTGCCTTCCAGAGGACCAATCCTCAGTAAATGTTAAGAAGTTAATTCTTTATGATAAATATTGATGAGAACTGCAAGACAGGAGATATCATCTACGAACATTAATGAGAGTTAAGATAAAATGTTTCTAAGGAGTCACTTGACATAGAAAAAAAGAGTATTACTATTAGTTAGCATTTAAATAGCACTTTAAGCATTATCAGTGGGATCACATTTGAACACTTGTTTTTCAAAACCTTGCTAGGAGTTTCCCCCAAATCCTGCTGGGAGTTGGGGAAATGGCTCAATATTACCAAATACTAGAATCCTTACAAATTAAGAAATAGTTCAAGATGAATTACTCAACTTATTATTCCTCAAGTTCGAGAAAAATCTTTGCTTCCCTAAAACAGAAGAGCAATGTATAGGCCATACTGCAATGAAGTCGGTTTCACCCACTTCCTGGTGGAATGATATGAAAATCTCCTAAGTATTCGACTCCTTTCTCCTCTTAAAACAACTCAAGTCCTGTTTTCACTTTTAACTCTTTTAACTCAATTACCTTGTATTATGAAGGTTCTTAATCAGCGGTAATCACCTTGCAATCAAATTTCTTTCGTTGTTGTTTTTTTTGGGGAGGGGGGTGATTTTGCCATTTTAAAAGCTCTTAAAGAGCGAGTGCTTTTCAAATTGTTTCTGCTTAGTAGTCATCTTTTTGGGGGGGATATGATTTGGATCTTTAGAAATCCCGAAGAAGTGTCAGAAGAAGTTCAGAAGTTCTAAGAGATCCTGCAATCAGTGCCCCTAAAAGACTTTCTATCATGTGTTTCTTCAAATAGCTTATCTCCCTCTGGTAGCACTCTGATTGCTGGAAAGTTTTTCTTGAGGTCCAATCTAAATTTGTGTCTTTGCACACTTCCATTGATGAGTAGAACAAGTCTAATATTTCTCTCACCTGAGAAAGCTTTTTAATCCTTGAGAAGTACCATTAACACAATATATTTAAATACATTCTATTTGATATAAGTTCCAAGATGGCAGAAGAAGAAAACCTTCTAGCATATAAATCTAGAAAGAAAGTTAGTAGAGTCCAGAATTTTCAGGGAGATTATCAAGTCCCAAGCTTGTTTACTGAGTTGCTAAGAGCAGCAAGAGGTGACTAGGCCTGAAATAGTAATTGTTGTCTTCCTAGCATGGGGAAGATGTAAATCTCAAGGACATTGGTGTCCAATGACCTGGTGCATATTGTAACTATTTCAAAAGGTATATCAAGGGAAGTCATTTTACACAATTCAATATTCAGGATTACCTGATTTTTTAAAGCATTAATTTCTCTACCCATTTCAGAATCAGTTCACTTCACTCCCACCCTGGTCAACAACATCTCCATTTTCATATTCTTTTAATGCCGTCATGGCTGTTTCCAACGCGTTGAAACATCTGTGACAATGAACAGAATAATTAAGTCAATGTCTTCATAGCTTACATATTATACATTTCAAAAGGGTAATTTTTGAACCACTACCTTAAATTATCCTCAATCATAGAGAAGAAAATAAATATAAAAAGAGTTCTTGTCATTACTCAACACATCTGACGATATTTTGGGAAATAAAACCAGAGAAACAGTAGCCTCACCAATGATTTCATCTCTCTTTCAAAAGATATATATTGGTCATCAGCTCTACATTAATGTCACTTCATTTTAGAACACTGCCCACATGATTTCTCGTTATGCTGTCATATTTGTAGAACGAAGGATGCCTTCCAAATAATATAATACAACAATTAAAGGATAAGGAAATTCATTTTGAATAAAAAAAGTTTTACAGTGCTGTGTTGTTTCTTCGTTATTTTCATTGTCGATCCATGTAAATTGGCTGGGCAAGTGTTTAAAGGTCCTAGGCTACAAAACACAAATGATCTCATTTAATGCTATTGGAACACCAAGTTGCATTTAAAATGTTGCTTTAGTGGATGGAATTACAGGTAGTCTCTAACTTGAAAAATCAGATGGATCTCAAACGCTCCTTTGCAAACTGACTTTGTGGAACAGGGGAGGCATTTCTCCCTCCCACTCAGAGGTAGTACTCTTAAAAGCAGTTCAATAAAAGCCCCGCAAAAACTAATTCTATCGTAACACTACTAAATTAAAGTCCTGGAAAATGCAGGACCATTTAGAGATTGTCCTCTCCCACTAATATGGCAACCTCTCGCCTGTGGTAAGAAGCTCTGATACCTCGACAGTGATAGCCTCTTGCCACATTCAATTAAAAGTCATCCACTGGAATTCAGTTACAATGCAATTTGAAAGCATTAAATGCTTACCTTTCAAAATTGTGACAGAATACAGAATTTAGATAGACCGTGGTCGATGCTCTCATTGAAGCAGGATATGAAATAAATGTGCAGATAATGACAATATACAACCACGTGTAAGAGCTTTAGGCGAGTGTAATGGAAATTTCAATGTGAACTCAGATGGGGAAGGTCATTCATTATCAAGTACAGAGATCAGAGTAGGCCCCAGTGAGAAACTGCATTTGGGTGAGGATGAGTGTAGATACCATGGGTAAATATCACAGGCACAGGACAGATTTGGGAAAGCCCAGGGCATGTTTTGAAGCACAGAGAATAGCCCAGTTGAACAGGAGTGTAAAGTGTAGAAGACAGAATAATATAATTGAAGAGAGAAAAGGCACGCTGCTGGCACATCGTGAAGAGCCTTATATCCCAGGTCAAGAAATGCTGTGGGGTCTAGCTCAAAAGTCATATACTTAACTTAGTTTGGCTGATCCCACAAAATTAGAAGAGGCCTTTTACTCCTTCAGTCTCTGACTGCATTTCATTTCGACCATTTTTTTTTTTATTTTTCTAGTTTTTTTTTATTTTTTTTATTTTTATTTTTTTTATTATTAAATTTATTTATTTAACTTTTAACATTCATTTTCACAAAATTTTGGGTTACAAATTTTCTCCCCTTTTATCCCCTCCCCCCCCAAACACCAAGCATTCTAATTGCCCCTATGACCAATCTGCTCTCTCTTCTATCATCCCTCTCTGCCCTTGTCTCCATCTTCTCTTTTGTCCTGTAGGGGCAGATAGCTTTCTATACCCCTTTACCTGTTTTTCTTATTTCCTAGTGGCAAGAACATTACTCGACAGTTGATCCTAACACTTTGAGTTCCAACTTCTCTTCCTCCCTCCCTCCCCACCCCTTCCCTTTGGAAGGCAAGCAATTCAATATAGGCCATATCTGTGTAGTTTTGCAAATGACTTCCATAATAGTTGTGTTGTATAGGACTAACTATATTTCCCTCCATCCTATCCTGTCCCCCATTACTTCTATTCTCTTTTGATCCTATCCCTCCCCATGAGTGTCGACCTCGAATTGCACTCTCCTCCTCATGCCCTGCCTTCTATCATCCCCCCCACCCTGCTTGTCCCCTTATCCCCCACTTTCCTGTATTGTGAGATAGGTTTTCCTACCAAAATGAGTGTGCACTTTATTCTTTTCTTTAGTGGAATGTGATGAGAGTAGACTTCATGTTTTTCTCTCACCTCCCCTCTTTATCCCTCCACTAATGAGTCTTTTGATTGCCTCTTTTATGAGAGATAATTTGCCCCATTCAATTTCTCCCTTTCTCTTCCCAATATATTTCTCTCTCACTGCTTGATTTCATTTTGTTTTAAAGATATGATCCCAACCTATTCAATTCACTCTGTGCACTCTGTCTCTATGTATGTGAGCGTGTGTGCATGTGTAATCCCACCCAGTACCCAGATACTGAAATGTTTCAAGAGTTACAAATATTGTCTTTCTATGTAGGAATGTAAACAGTTCAGCTTTAGTAAGTCCCTTATGACTTCACTTTGCTGTTCACCTTTTCATGGTTCTCTTCATTCTTGTGTTTGAAAGTCAAATTTTCTTTTCAGCTCTGGTCTTTTCATCAAGAATACTTGAAAATCCTCTATTTCATTGAAAGACCATTTTTTCCCCTGAAGTATTATAGTCAGTTTTGCTGGGTAGGTGATTCTTGGTTTTAGTCCTAGTTCCTTTGACTTCTGGAATATACTGTTCCATGCCCTTCGATCCCTTAATGTAGAGGCTGCTAGATCTTGTGTTATCCTGATTGTATTTCCACAATACTTGAATTGTTTCTTTCTAGCTGCCTGCAGTATTTTCTCCTTGACCTGGGAACTCTGGAATTTGGCCACAATGTTCCTAGGAGTTTCTCTTTTTGGATCTCTTTCAGGCGGTGTTCTGTGGATTCCTTGAATATTTATTTTGCCCTCTGATTCTAGAATCTCAGGGCAGTTTTCCTTGATAATTTCATGAAGGATGATGTCTAGGCTCTTCTTTTGATCATGGCTTTCAGGTAGTCCCATAATTTTTAAATTGTCTCTCCTGGATCTATTTTCCAGGTCTGTTGTTTTTCCAACGAGATATTTCACATTATCTTCCATTTTTCCATTCTTCTCTCTTTGTTCTGTGATTTCTTGGTTTTGCATAAAGTCATTAGCCTCCATCTGTGCCATTCTAATTTTGAAAGAACTATTTTCTTCAGTGAGCTTTTGAATCTCCTTTTCCATTTGGCTAATTCTGCTTTTGAAAGCATTCTTCTCCTCATTGGCTTTTTGAACCTCTTTTGCCAATTGAGTTAGGCTAGTTTTTAAGGTGTTAATTTCTTCAACATTTTTTTGGGTCTCCCTTAGCAGGGAGCTGATCTGCTGTTCATGCTTTGACTTCATGTCTCTCATTTCTCTTCCCAGCTTTTCCTCCACCTCTCTAACTTGATTTTCAAAATTCTTTTTGAGCTCTTCCATGGCCTGAGCCCATTGGGTGGGCTGGGACACAGAAGCCTTGATTTCTGTGTCTTTGCCTGATGGTAAGCATTGTTCTTCCTCATCAGAAAGGAAGGGAGGAAATGCCTGTTCGCCAAGAAAGTAACCTTCTATAGTCTTATTTCTTTTCCCTTTTCTGGGCATTTTCCCAGCCAGTGACTTGACCTCTGAATATTTTCCTCACACCCACCTCACCTCCTGATCCTCCCAGCCCGTGTTTGTGGTCTGAGATTCAAATGCTGCTTCCAGCCTCAGGGCTTTTGGCGGGGGCAGGGCTGCTATTCAGTATGAGATTATGATCTGGTGCTGAGATCGGGGCAGGGCCACCTCTCAGGCTCAGTTCCCTCAGGGGGTTTATGCGCAGACCTTCCGCAATGGATTCAAGCTCCCGCCCGCTTGGGGAGCCCCTGTCTGCAGCCGCCTCTCAGCTTCTACCTCCCGGGGGGGGGCCTGAATTATGGGGGCACCCCACTCCCCTCTCGACCCGCCAAAGAGACTCTCTCACCCACCCCTGTCACCTGTGGGTGGAGGGACTTGTGCGGCCGCTGGAGATCCAGTCCCTGAAGCCTGCTTGGATCTGTTTCTCTCGGTGCCGCAGCCGTGGCCGCAGCAGGTCTGGGCTGGGCTTTGTGTCTGCAGCGCGACGGACCTTTTGCGAGAGGTTTGCAGATCCCTCTGTGGGTGGAGGGACCCGCGTGGCCGCTGGAGATCCTGTCTGTGAAGCCTGCTCGCATCTTTTCCTCTCGGTGCCGCGGCCGCGGCAGGGCTGCACTCAGCTCCCAGTCCCGGCGCCCAGTCCGCAGCGCGAAGGACCCCCCGCGAGAGGTTTGCAGGTCTCTCTGGAACAGAAATCTCCCTCGCTCCAATGTTCTGTGGCCTCTGGGTGCGGAATTTGCCGTGAGTTACTTCCCTGTAGCCATTCTATGGGTTGTGGGTTCAGAGCTATGTGTATGTGCGTCTTTCTACTCCGCCATCTTGGCTCCGCCCCCTCATTTCGACCATTTTAAAGCACTTAATACATTCTCATTTGCACAGCTTATTTGGGTCCCTACATTACCTCTTTGAATAGCCTACAATCACTCACTGTCAAAGCAGGGACTGCACATTAGTAATCGACCCCTGCCAGTCCAGGACCAGCACAGTATTTTATATACAATCGATGTTTGATAATACTTTTTGACTGAATGACAATTGAACAAATTAGGTAAATAATGAAGGAAATAAATTAGGATGGAAAACATAGAGATTTACCATAGAGAAGCATTTGTGTCCAGAAATAGTATACTGAACAAGCGACTGTCAAATGCTGTATAGTATCATTCCACCAAACATACTTTCAGGTACAGGTGCTATGCAGCATTTTACTATAGCTCCAGAGATGCAGGACAGAAGGTTTATTTGTCAGCGGTAAGTTAGTGAAGAAAATGAAAGTGAAAAAAAAAAAAAACCCTTTGTTCACTTAGAATCATCCATGGTGGAATTCTATAAGTGTTAATATACAAAATGAATTTGTACTCAGTATTTAACAAAATAGTGAAGTCCTTGCTTACTTTATGTTTCCTTTGAAAGGCCTGCCAAAAGGGGTCTTACCGATTTAAATCTTCCTCTAATTCATCATTTCTCTTCATTTGTCGTTCTAGAGAATCTTCCAGACATTGCTTCCACTCATTGAGTCTCGTGAATTTTTCCCTTTCAATACGAAGCTTTAAAAAAATTTTACAATGAAAAATATCACAATTGAACTGGCATTTCTCAAAGGGATTCTCTTCATTAACTCTAGCTCCAATTGTAAATATCAATTTAAGCATAGATTGTTGAACCAAAACAAATATGGAAAGATTTGAAAATGATTGATCTTCCTTGACATGACATACATTTCCCGTGATTTCACTACAAACTATTTCTTTTCTTTTGAAATTTAAATCAATGAAAGTTCTGATTTGATTCAATATAGGTATTACTTTTACCAACAATATTCATAAATTTAGGAATGGTTGAAAGGAATAGGAATGAATAGAAAGTGGGCCAAGTTTCCCAACACACCACACCTTGGAGGAACATTGGCCTTTCCTACTTCTCTAGAACCCATGATAATTATCCGTTCAGCTCCACTTCCCCTTTGTGTTGGCACACCTGCCCCATGTTCCAATCATTCCTATGTTGAAATGACAATGTATGTCTTTGTAAGTAAGGGTGTAAAACAGTTCTGCTAATCTCTTTGTACTGAAATAAGAGAGATGCAACGTGAGTAAATTGACGTTTTCTTTTTCTCCTTGAGTGGTTATCTGTTGTTCCCGATTATGAGCCAGGTGCTCTTTACTCTCTTGCAAAGGAAGACAGAAGTCTGCTCATTGTGGTGAATACCGCATTTCTCCTCTTTGCTTCCACATTTCTCCAATGAATGATTACCACAGCTGCAATTTCTTCATTTCCTATTTCCATTTCATTCATCTATTTATCTGTAACTCTTCCCTTATTTATTTTCTATTTATCTGTGACTTAATTGGTATAGGAAATTCCCAGTCATAACGTTTATAACGTATCAGTACAAATAGGCCCTGCCCTCAACCGACATCTCAGAATCTGCAACTCTCAGAGTTTTACTGAATAACTTAGGGCACCAAAATTATACAAAACTGGCCCAGGTTCATGAAGCCATTTATGTCAACATTGGGATTTCAACCTACGCTTACGTCTGAGGCAAGATCTCTATTCCTAAAATATAGTGCCTTTCTTCATTGCCATAAAATCAGTTATTCCCTCCTTACTAGTCTACTACAACTGCATTCTCAAGAGGTAGAAGTCATACTGGTATCCAAAAACTTTTCTTCTTAGTCTCTGACTTCACTGAAACATAGATCCTCTTTCTCTTCTGTGATTGGTAATTTATTTTCCCTATAAATTATCCTTTCACCCTGTTTCTCTTTCCTCTTCTATCTCATGGAGACCCCTTTGGTCCTGGATCATGACTTCAAGCCGAGGATCAAAGAGTGAGGGAGGTGAGCATTTAATCCCACCTTCTCATTTTACAAAGGAGGAAGCAATCACACTGGTGTTAAATCAGTTGCATACAGTTTAATTAAAAACAAAAGGGCTACTGGGTCTTTCTGTTCTAATTTTGCCCCCACACCAATCTTTCCTACAAAATGCTAAGCCAAGTACTATCAAACATCGTTGTGATCATGTTACTGCCTTACTCAGCAACATGTACAGGAACTTCTATGGGCTATCAGATTGAGGCTTAAATTCTCCGTCTTTTTTTCTCTTATCTCTCACTTCATCACATTTTTCCAACTTTTAATTCTAATTGCTCTACGGCTCCCCTCCTCACACTCCTATGCTTTTTGTATTTTCCTATCGCTCCCTATCCTACTGATCCATCACTTTCTTAGCCTATTGGACTCCATTGCTCTCCTATCCTGCTGATCCCTTCCCAAATCTCGAAGGCAACTCAAAGTTCTCACTTTTCTTCAATGCTTTCCTTACTATTTTGCTGCAATGATCCTTGCCTTCACTGCATTCTTTGAGATTTTTGTCTGCAGCATTCAGTGAATATGCTATTGGGGTAAGTGCCTACATTGAGAATCACCTCTCATTTTAGTTCTTTATTATTTCAGTGTCTACTGGTGATATATTGTATAGGGACCTAGCAGGAATTCACTAAATATTTTCAGGATAATCAACTGCACTATACTCATTTAGAACTATAAACAGAGCAAAAATGGACAAGTCATGAGTTAGTACAGATTTTTTATAAATGAAGAATCCAAGGTTTGAGAGAGAAAAACATTCATAAAAACAAGTTGTATGCCAAGAGACTGAGCCAGGACGTAAAATTTTGAAAGTTCACCCTCCTATATATGCTATCAATAATGTATATACATATATACAGATGTATAGATGTGTGTACGCATATATAAAATTCAGATATTTGGCAATTTTTCTTCCACTAGAGTTGCTACTTCAGCAAATTTGCACTGGGAACTTCTTGTGTTAAAAATAGGGGTGGATAATACCATCTGTTCTAACCTCCACCTCTAGTGATCTCTCCTTTTCATAAATACTTACGTTTACCATTCACTTAGTAGTTGTTTATATGCTACGTTGTATTAAACATGAAATTCCTTTATTTGGCATTGGTATGCTAGAGAGACTGAAAATTCTTCAAGGAGAAAATGCATGTCTTATACATAGCTTTTGCTACCTGCTCAGAACCTCTCATAGTGGAATTCACATAATGAATATTCACTAGTTAATGAGGTAAATTTTGAACAAGGAAGAAATTGTAATTTGACTGAATTTTTACAGAGCAAAAACTTGGATGATCTGGGAAATTAGACTAGAAATGGGTGCTAGTTTGCCCTGAATACCATTTACATGAGGCAATTTGTACTGACAAAGAGGGACTCTAACTTATTTCTTCCTTACGTTACTTTCAAGGGCTCAGTCCACACCTAGTTTCTGGACTGGAGCCTAAAACCAAAAGGTTTGGAAGGGTAATATTTTAATCGATGTGTTCCACAAATAATGTGAGAGAAATGAAGAGAATGAGGGATAGGGGAGTTAATTGGGGAAAAAAAAGTTGTTTCACTCTCGTACTGGTTTCTGAAACCTAGAAAAATGTCTCAAGCGTCAAATGCCAGAGTAAAGAAGTTTTTCTAAGAATGAGATTGGACCTTGTAATAATTTCATAGCTAAGGGAAGTATACTGAAATTAACGAGGTTAAAAGAACGCTTTTGGAAAATTAGGAGGTGGATACGAAAATGGGGGAGGCAGTGGTTATTTGTATGAAAATGACAATGGTCTTTTGTTTTCAGTGTAGCGAAACTAGCATTTAGTCAGTGTCTAATGTGTGCAAGGAACAAAGGCCATAAAGTTGAGTGATTTGCAATTATGATCTCATTTGATTCGCACAACAACCCTGGGAGGTAGGTGCTATTATCAACCCCATTTCATGTTTGAGAATACTGAAAAGATCAAGTGACTTGCCTAAGATCACACAGAGAGCATCTGAGGCTATATCTGTAATAAGATCTTTCTCAGCCCAGACTCAAGATTTTATCCATAATTGCTGAAAATCCCCTTCAAGCTGAGAAACATCTCATCATACAAAATTCTCTTTTTGATCACTTTGCCTTAGATTTCCCTTGATTTACCACTTATGATGGGTACTAGTTTGAAAATATGTTTGAGGAATGTCAGAAATATCCACTTCTAAACAGGCATAATGATGAATAGCACACATAACTACATATAAATATGGGAAAGCAAATGAAACAGGAGAAAGGCATTTGACACTAATAATGGAAACCCGTTAGGGGAATTTGACTGTGTTGCTATTCTATGCGTAACCTCCCCTTCACTGTAATAATTTCTAATAATAATAACAACAATAATTTTTTTTTTTTACTGAATTTATATGTGGCCATTGCAGGCTCTGGGAAATCGAAAATATATAAAAAACCAGAATAGACAAACTCAAGGTGCTTTCGTACAAATATTACCTTGAGTCAATTTTCATTTTCACTACATTTTCAGCCTAGGCAAAGCCAAGAAATGAACATATAGTTTTGTCCTTCTTGTTCTTCCACTAGTAATACTACTATTATTACCAGTACCACTACTACTTCTACTAGAAGTACTACTACCAAATCTATTACAACTACTACTACTACTTTTGCTACTACAATAATAACAATTACTCTACTGCCAACATCCTGTGAAAAGGAATTTCTATGGAAAATAAGGAAGCATGAATACTCCCTGTCCTCAAGGAACTCCATTATAATTGGGTAAAAAACAATGAGATAAAGCAATTGATTTTTTGATAAGAAATGCGATCACCATAGGACAATCCATATGTAATTAAATACCAGATTTTGTGGTATCAGATGAAAAGTGTATTTGAGGAGATTCAGGAATCAACAGGGGTGAAAAGCCCAAAAAGCATTATGGCAAAAGAATCATACTTTTGTAATTCAAAAACATCTTGAATGTGAAGAGTAGAAAGGTTTTGAATAGGTAGCACAGATGAGGAAGTGTAACTAAACAAGAAGAGTAACTAAACAAGATGGAGGTATGGAGGTGGAAATCCACAAGGTGAGATCAGATTGATTAAGTTAGGGAATATTAATGAAAGCATTCATCTAATTACTTCAACTCCAATTTATCCTTTCCATGTACAATTTCTGTATGTACAAAATGTGAAGAAATAGCATTTTCTTGTTATTCAAGGAGTAGTTTGAACAGAAAGAAACAAAGAATTTGTACTTGACAGTGCTGTTTGGGGGATTAAATGAGAAAATGAAGGTCAAGGTGTTTCTAAAAATCAAGTATGATAGAAATGATTGAGCTATTATTGGTCGTGGGAGAAACACCTCTTCTCTTTGCATAAGGACAGATAAACCAAATAGTCAACCACAGAAAGAGTGAATATAAGTATTAAAATTTACGTGTACAGATTTTGGAAGTTGTAGATGTAATTCTAAGTCAACGGAAATTACAGACACAGTGTTCAGAAAATTGACAAAACTGGTAAAATGAGAAAGCAGCAATTCCCCAAACCACTAGGTAGTAGCTAAGAAAGAGAAGGGTAGAGAAGTGGAATGGGCTAGGTACTCAAGAGATAGCAGGCAAAGAATATAGCAGTCTCTGGGTTGATAAACTCAAGGACCCCTACCTTCTGGGATAAGAACTCACTGTTCGAGAAAATTGCTGGGAAAACTGGATAACAATGTCGTGGAAACTAAGCATAGACCAATTCCTGACACCATTCACAAGAATGAATGGGTACATGATCTAGGGATAAAGATTGATACCACAGACAAGGTGAAGGAGGAAGGAATAGTGTATTTATCAGATTTATGGAGAAGGGAAGAGTTTTTGACTAAAGGAAAGACAGTAAGCATTATGAAGGGAAAGGTGAATAATTGTGATTGCATTAAGCTGAAAAGTTTTTGCACAAGCAGACCCAATGCAATCAAGATTCGGAGGGATGTAGTACATTGTAGTTAATGTTGGGGATAAAGGCCTCATTGATAGAGTATATAGAGAACTGAGTCAAATGTACCAGAATACAAGTCATTCCCCAATTGATAAATGGTAAAAGGATATGAACAAACAATTTTCAGAGGAAGAAATTAAAGATACCTATAATCATAGAAGAAATGCTCTCGACCACTTTTGATGAGAGACATGCAAATCAAAACAACTCTGAGGTACCACAACACACCTATTAGACTGGCAAACATGACAGAACAGGAAAATGATAAATGTTGGAGAGGATGTGGGAGAGTTGGAACACTAATTCATTGTTTGTGGAGCTGTGAGCTCATCCAACCATTCTGGAGAGCGCTTTGGAACTATGCTGAAAGGGCTACAAAAATGTGCATACCCCTTCACCCAGGAATATACAGCAATATGACTGTATTCCCAAGAGATAATAAAAATGAGAAAGGGCCCCACATGTACAAAAATATTTATAGCATCACTCTTTGTAGTGGCCAAAAACTGAAAATCAAGGGGGTGCCCATCAATTGGGGAATGGCTGAAGACATTATGGTATATGAATATCATGGAATACTATTGCACTATAAGAAATGATGAGCAAGATGACTTCAGAGAAGCCTGGAAATATTTACATGGTTTGATGCTGAGCAAGAGGAGCAGCACCAGCAGAACTTTGTGCACAGCAACCACCAAAGTGTGCAAGAGCTTTTTCTGGTAGACTTCGATAGTCACAGAAAAAAAAAAATTCCTAATGATGCCCTAAGGCAAAATGCTTTCCACATACAGGGAAAGAACTATCGAATTCAATCGCAGAATTTAACAGATCATTTCTGTATGTGTGTGAGTGTGTGTGTGTGTGTGTGTGTGTGTGTGTGTTATATTTTGGTTTGTTATATGATTTCTCCCATTTATTTTAGTTCCTCTACACAGCATGACTATAGTGAAAATGTACTCAGTAGGAATGTATATGTAGATTCTATATAGAAGTGTATGGCTCTTGGGGTGGGAAAAAAATCTAAGTTTTGTCGTAGTGATTGGAGAATATTAAAACTAAATATATTGCTTAAAAATGTGAAATGTCACACTGAATATACTTTCCACTCATTTGTTTCCAGAACAAATTACTGATCTTTTTGCATACGTACTTGACTTTTGGTTTCATCTACTTCCTTCTTTAGTTTTTCCTTATCTTCATAATCAATTTCATTAAATGATGTGACTTGTTGTGAAACTCCTGTCAGGAACTGATAATTGCAGGAAACAGGTGATTCTCGCTGAAGATTTCTTACTCTAGCCTGACAGAAATATGTCCAAATTACTAATATTACAGATTTCATAAAGCAACATTAGCTCGTGTAAAATAAATATAAATTTAAAATTCAAATCAAAAGTCTATATAATTTTGCATGCAACTTAATTTCTTCAGTATATTCATAATTATCAACGATTGAAAGACAGAAATCTCTTAGGGATTAAGAAAACAACCTCATTTTGCAGGTGAGAAAAACTAAACTCCAAAGAGGTTTAATGAGTAACCAAGGTCCTAAAGGTAGACGTTTAGAGAGAAAAGGATTGAAACTTGGCTCCTGGGGCAGCAAAGTTGTTTGGATTATACCACTCAACTTCCATTTAGCACGGAGCAAATGAGATCTCCCTCAGAAGACTCCTCAGAAATTACTACAGTCAGCCTGCTTTCCCCATTATGTCTTAATTGACAAGAATGAGACCACCTCCAAAGCTATCTAGGGACTAAAACATTTTACGTGAAATTCCCATGCAAAGTAAAGGAAACAGGAGGGAAGAATGTACACTTTTTTATACTTGGTAGAAAACTTAAAGGTTTCCCATTCCATTTTTCGGAAAAGTTGACTACCTTATTTCTGTGTGCCAGTCCGTAGAAGAAAGACATCTACAAGAAAAGGTTGTGCTTTCTTTCCTCTCATGGTTTACGCTGGAGAGTGAACATCGGCACTGATATGCTTGTCAGGCTTGGTAAAAGCACTTCACATGCCCAAAGCCAAAATGTCAACAACAAATGTGGCCGCTAGGTACTATTCACATCTTCAACAGTCTTTGCTTAGCCTGCGAGGAAGTTGCTTACTCTATTCAGATAGGAGTTACACTCCTGGTTTCAGTGAATGGAGAAAAAAGAGGAAACTCTGGAAAATATGCCAGTTCTCCACGCTATGTGTACATAGCATGTTAGAAGTACAGAGTTTTGGACATACAGACGTATTCATCCGTTCACATATATGTATATGTAGATATCCACACAGAAAAACACAACCGTATGTGTATAGAATGATATACTGCAACAATTCCTCTCCTTTTTCACTACAGAGCAAGGGGAATTATTGAATAAATTATGAAAACCAAATGAAGCCAAAAATCAAAAGAAGCCAAATGTTTTTTTCTAATTAGACAAGATGAAGTACTTTGTAAAAGTAAATTTTAGTAGAGTCTCATCAAATTTTTTGAAGAAAACATAAGGCTAAAAGAAGACAATGTAAAGTTCAGAGAGTAAAATTGGCACAATTCACTGAATTTCTACAAGTAAACTATATTCTATTATGGAATGACTAGATAAAATTTTAAATTTTTTAGATGAAATCATTACCCAGGACAATACATGGTAGAATTCACCCTCATTGCATATATGAAAAATCACAGATAATGAGATCTGCTATTAGACTGTATAAATTATTCATATTAAGGAACTAAAATGAGTGATTCCAGAACCGGCAACTTTGGAAACTGAGCAAGACTTGTTAGTCCAACCACAAAAAAAAAAAAAAAAAAAAAAAAACAGAGATGAAAAAATAGTGGAGTACAATTAAAAAATAAGATTAGTAACTGAAAAATTAACGCTTAATGAAGAATCATAATGTTTCTGAATAGAAGCACTGTCCTAAATTTCAAAGAAAAGTAGTGGCTCGACTACGGAATTTCACTACAACTAGAATCCAATCGTTAATGTTTCAAAAATTAGTTCAAAAGTGTCTAAATTGAAACTAGTTAGACAGATGAGTATGTTTAAATTTTAATGAAACTCGTAAAGAGAATATTGCACAGTTATCTCATAAGAGATTTCATACTTGAAATGTAATATTGTTCCTAGCATTATGTTGGAAGACTTTTCTTAAGTTGCAGCATTTGAAAAAATTTGTTCCATTTCAATGTTGAAATGGAATAATAGAAAAATTAATGAAATAAAAATTTATCTTTATTTAGACACTAGAGATTTCCTATACAAATATTTATTAAGCCAAATGTCATGGACAACATAATTTCTTGAAGCAAAACGTGTTGTTACGTAAAAGAAGAATTTGTAAATTATTTTTATACTTATAGCTTTTATACTATTATTTTATATTTAAAATTGCTTTCAATTGTTTGCTTTATTACTTATATTGTATTACAGTACATTTTATTTTCATTTTTGTATTCATTTGATCTTAAAAGTTATTATATTACTTGTTCTGTTTATCATATCGTGGATTCTCACTCTCAATTCTTATATATCAGAATTTGTACAATGAAAGATAATAGCATCACCAGCCTGTCGAATATTCAAATTCCTAAGATATCTTGATAAAAATTAACTTGAATTTCATTTCAAAAAGACTAAAACTTATCCAAGTAAAATACTTCAAGAGCGAACCCTCTTGCGGCCTTCTCATTTTCATATTTCCACGTTTGCTCTCTTAAGTGGTTCCATTCACTCATTAACTAATACTTTATTGCTCTCTTCTACTATAAGAGCTTGTTTATCAATATCAGCATAAGCTTTATTGAAGAGATCAATAAATTGCACCTGGGCATCACGAATTTGCTTTTCATGAAATATGATTTTCTTCTGTGTGTCTTCAAGCTCTTGCTGCAGCACCGTATTTTCACTCTGGATTTGGCCTAATCTTTCCTGGAGAGATTCATTTTCCAAACTGTATCTGTTGACTTTTTCCTTTAACACTTGATTTGTTTCTTCAAGTTCCTTTGCCTTCTCTTCAGCATGGTTCAGTTCTCGCTGCGTGTTTTCTACAATGTATGTCTTTTCTGTGAGGGATTCCTGGACATGGTCTAGCTCATTTTCTAAACTCTTGGCTCTACTTTCAACCTTAGAGAGTTTTTCAGAAAGGACAGCGTTATCCTCTCTTAGACTCAACCAATCACGGTTTAGTTTGTCCTTTAAATGAAGCCACTCATCTCTTTCCCCCTCAAAGGAATCCTCAAGGGCTAATTTTGATAACTCATATTCGCGACCAACTTCAATCAACCTGGACGCGTATGATGCCCTATCGTCCTGTAGTTTTTCAATGTTTTGTTCTGCATTCTGCAGTTTAGAGTTCAGCGTGGCATTCTCAGCTTTCAGAACGTTTACTCGTCGACGGCACTGAAATCCAATTTTTCGTAACGCTTCTCTGTTCCATTGTAATTCCTGTTGAAGCTCCTCAATCATTTCTTTCAAAGCTTCAGTTTCTTCTGTGTGGTGCTTTCTGGTGTGCTGATAGTTAATTTTTACTGTGTGTAATTCCACTTGGTGCATGGCACCATACTCCGCGATTTCCTTTGTTTTCTGCAGGTATTTTTCCTTTTCATTCCTAAGAGAAACCTAAACATAAGAAAAAGAAAAAAAATTTTATTCAAAATAAAATTATTTATTGTGATATTTCCATAAAAATTCAAAATAGACACCAAGGGTCCCAGAAGCATAGTGTATTCAGAGAAAAGCTAACTGAGGGAGTTTCACCTATTTCCTATTTCTGTCAATTTGAGCAAAGAACAGGACTTAAAACTACATCGTCAATCGGAAGATTTGGAACGCGTTTTTGAACCGACAAAGCTCTCTGTCTTTCAAGATATTTGATTTCCTTTTCTCCATGCATTTTATCTCACACTGATGATTCTATTTCAGACATTTCAAGGTCTTTGGAAAGTACTTTCAATACATGATCTCACCTAAAATTTGCACAACCTTTATGAGGGAAATATTTATATTTATTTATATTGCTAACTGTGGAACAGAAGTGGAGTTCACGCATTTGAAACTATAGATTATTAGAGCAAAAAGGGACACTACGGATGAGTTAGTACATCATTTTATAATTCAAGAACCAGAAGCCTAACGACAGAAAACCATTTGCTGAAAGTCGTGTGGATGGCAATGGACTGAAGCAGAACACAAAATCTTGGAAAAGTCCCCCTTAGATTGACAGTTTTACCAGATTTCAGACATATAATTATATGAACACACGCACACGTGTGTGTAATTACGTATGTGTACATGTATATTTTTGTGTGTACATATACACATCCACGCAGGAACAGATATATCAATATAAATAAATATATAAATGTACATACATATGTATAAATATATATACATGCATATTTACACATATATATGTATAATACGTAGGTATTCAGCAATTGTTCTTCCACTAGGGCTGCTAACTCAACCAATTTGCATCGAGTAATGTTTGCATTAATAAAAACATGAATGGATTAATACCATCTGCTCTAATTTCCACCTGTACTGATATCTTCTTTCATAAATACTTACAGGAATATCGTTCCCTTAGTAGTTGTTTAAATTCCACTTTGTGTTATAAATGAACTTTCTCTCTTTTGTATTGACTTCCCAGAGAGAGTGAAAATTCTTCAAGGAGACAGTGCATGTCTCACACACAGTCTTTGTATCCTTCTCAGGGCCTATCACAGTGTTTACGTAATTATTATTCTCTAATTGATGAAATAACGTTTGAACAAGGGAGAAACTGTAATTTCACTGAAATCTTCCGTAGTGAAAACTTGCACTATCAGGGAAATTACACAAGACATGGTGCCAGTTTGGCCAGAATGCCCATTAACTGACATACCTCTTCCTACCAAAGATGGATTCTAAATTACTGCTTCCTTGCTGTAACTTCCAGGAGTCAGTTCACACCTAGTTCCTTGACTGCATCCTGACGCAAAAAGCTTTTGACGGTTAATATTTTAATCCAAGTCTTCCAGAAAGAAGGTGAGGGAAAGGAAGAAAAGAAGCGATAAGGGAGCTACTTGGGAAACAAAACTTATTTCATTCCAGTGCTGATTTCTGACACCTTGAAAAATTTCTCAAGAATACAAATTCAAAAGAAAAGTAATTTTCAGAAGAATGAGACTGGAACTCATAATAGTTTCTTAACTAAGCCAAGTCTACTGAAATTAGCCAGGTTAAGAAAAGTCTTTTGCAATATTTGGAGATGCTTATCAAAATTTGGGAGGTAGTATTATTTGTATAAAATGGACAATGATCTTTATGTCCTTGGAGCAGGGAAACTGATATTTCTTAAGTATCTAATATGTGCCAAGAACAAAGGCCATAACCTTAAGAGAATTACAATAATTATCTCATTTGATTCTTCCAACAACACTGGGAAGTATGTGCTATTATAATTCCCATTTTGTGGCTAAGGAAAGGGAGAAGAATTAAGTGACTTGCCTAGGATCACACAGACAGAATCTGTGGACACATCTGAAGTCAGATCTTTCTAACCCCACACACAATTTTCTATCCCTAATTCCCCCAACATACGTCTAAGTGGAGAAATATCTCATCATCCAAAGTTCTTTTTTTTGCTAGCTTTGGAAGAGATACGTACTTACTATGCAATTTATGATGACTACTAGGGTGAAATTTGTTTTCAAGAGTATCCGAAATACCTCTTACTATAGATTGTGACTTCTACAATAATGAATCCATACCTAAATACTTGGAAATGTGGGAAAGCAACTGACAATGGAGAAAGGTATTTGCTAGCATTAAAGGGAACAGGTTAGAAGAATTTGACTGTCATGCTATTGTACGCTTAACTGTACCTTCATTTTAATAATTTCTAAGAATAATAAGAGTAACTAAAAAATAATTTTGTATTCAATTTCTTCTTTGCTCTTTGGGGTCTGGAGCATTCAAAATTTATAAAAATCAGACTAGAACATCTTCAAGTATTTTAGTCCAACCACTTTCAACTGCTGGCAAAATCAACAAATAAACATTTAGTTTCCTTGTTCCTGTTTTCCTACTACTAGGACTACTACTACAAGTACTCCTATCACTAGAACTAGTAGTACTGGAACTTCAACTAGTACCACTTGTACTACAACAATCATAACAATTGCCTCTACTGACGGCGTGCTTTGAAAGCAACGTTCTACCAAGAAAGAATGAAGTATCCATTATCCTGTCCTCAAGAAACTTTATTACAGTTGGGCAAAAAACAGTTAGAAAAAGTAAGAAATAGTTTGTTAACAGATGTGAAAACCATAAAGCAATAAATACTCACTTTCATACCCAATTCGGTATTAGGTAATTAGGTGGTATCAGATGAAAAGTGGATTTCAGGAGATTTAGAAATTCATAGGGGTGAAAAGTCCCAATGGCATTATGGCAAAAATATCGTGCTTTTGGAATGCACAAGCCTGCTGGAGATGAAGAGTAGATAGGTTTTTGATGGGGAGTGCAAATGAGAACGTGTAACTGAGCAAGAAGTGAAGAAGGTATGGAGCTAGAAATGCACACGGTGAGATCAGATTGCTGAAGTTAGAGGATATTAGTGAAATCATCCATCTAATTACTTTAATTCTCAATTGTATTTTGCAGGTACAATTTACATATTTAGGAATTGTGAAGAAACAACCTTTTCCTGTTATTCAAGGAGAAGTTTCAATGGAAGTATACAAATAATTTTTACTTCACAGCATTGTTTGGGGATTAAATGAGAAAATGATGGTAAAGGTCTTTCTAAACATAAAGAATCATAGAAATGATTTAAGCATTATGGGTCCTTGGGAAAACATCTCATTCTTTGTGTATGGACAGATAAACCAAATGGTCAACGACAACATGAGTGAATATTAGTATTGAAATTCATGTGCACAAATTGTTTTATGTTATGATTTTTATTTGTCACATTATTTTCATTTCTTAATTTAATTACTTACTTTTAATTACAGTATATTTAATTATTACTGCATTCGTATTATCTTAAAAATCATGACATTACTTGTTCTATTTATCATATTATGGATTCTCATTCTCAATTCTTACATATCAGCATTTTCCCAATGACAGTTAATAACCTCACCAGCCTGTTGTGAATTGAAATTCCTAAATTATGTTGATTAAAATTAGTTTGACTTTCATTTCGAAAATCTTTATGGTTATCCAAGTATGACATTTAATGATCGAACCCTCTTTCAGCCTTCTCAATTTCATATTTACTCATTTGTTCTCCTAAGTGGTTACATTCACTGATTAACACTTGATTGCTCTTGTTTTTAACTATCAGCATAAACTTTATTGAGGAGATCAAAAAACTGTACCTGGGCATCACTTAGTTGCTTTTCTTGAATCGTGACTTTCTTCTGTGTGTCTTCAAGCTCTTGCTGCAGCACCGTATTTTCACTCTGGATTTGGCCTAATCTTTCTTGGAGAGATGCATTTTCCAAACTGTATCTGTTGACTTTTTCCTTTAACACTTGATTTGTTTCTTCAAGTTCCTTTGCCTTCTCTTCAGCATGGTTCAGTTCTCGCTGCGTGTTTTCTACAATGTATGTCTTTTCTGTGAGGGATTCCTGGACATGGTCTAGCTCATTTTCTAAACTCTTGGCTCTACTTTCAACCTTAGAGAGTTTTTCAGAAAGGACAGCGTTATCCTCTCTTTGACTCCACCAGTCTCGGTTTAGTTTGTCCTTTAAATGAAGCCACTTATCTCTTTCCCTGTCAAAGGAATCCTCAAGGGCTAATTTTGATAACTCATATTCGAGACCAACTTCAATCAACCTGGACGCGTATGATGCCCTATCGTCCTCTAGTTTTTCAATGTTTTGTTCTGCATTCTGCAGTTTAGAGTTCAGCGTGGCATCCTCAGCTTTCAGAACGTGTACTCGTCGACGGCACTGAAATCCAATTTTTCGTAACGCTTCTCTATTCCATTGTAATTCCTGTTGAAGCTCCTCAATCTTTTCTTTCAAAGCTCCAGTTTTTTCTGTTTGGTGCTTTCTGGCGCGCTGATACTTAATTATTACTGTTTGTAATTTCACTTGGAACATGGCACTACACTCTGCGATTTCCTTTGTTTTCTGCAGGTATTTTTCCTTTTCATTCTTAAGAGAAACCTAAACATAAGAAAAAGAAAAAAAATTTTATTCAAAATAAAATTATTTATTGTGATATTTCCATAAAAATTCAAAATAAACACCAAGGGACCAAGAAGCATAGTGTATTCAGAGAAAAGCTAACTGAGGGAGTTTCACCTATTTCCTATTTCTGTCAATTTGAGCAAAGAACAGGACTTAAAACTACATCGTCAATCGGAAGATTTGGAACGCGTTTTTGAACCGACAAAGCTCTCTGTCTTTCAAGATATTTGATTTCCTTTTCTCCATGCATTTTATCTCACACTGATGATTCTATTTCAGACATTTCAAGGTCTTTGGAAAGTACTTTCAATACATGATCTCACCTAAAATTTGCACAACCTTTATGAGGGAAATATTTATATTTATTTATATTGCTAACTGTGGAACAGAAGTGGAGTTCACGCATTTGAAACTATAGATTATTAGAGCAAAAAGGGACACTACGGATGAGTTAGTACATCATTTTATAATTCAAGAACCAGAAGCCTAACGACAGAAAACCATTTGCTGAAAGTCGTGTGGATGGCAATGGACTGAAGCAGAACACAAAATCTTGGAAAAGTCCCCCTTAGATTGACAGTTTTACCAGATTTCAGACATATAATTATATGAACACACGCACACGTGTGTGTAATTACGTATGTGTACATGTATATTTTTGTGTGTACATATACACATCCACGCAGGAACAGATATATCAATATAAATAAATATATAAATGTACATACATATGTATAAATATATATACATGCATATTTACACATATATATGTATAATACGTAGGTATTCAGCAATTGTTCTTCCACTAGGGCTGCTAACTCAACCAATTTGCATCGAGTAATGTTTGCATTAATAAAAACATGAATGGATTAATACCATCTGCTCTAATTTCCACCTGTACTGATATCTTCTTTCATAAATACTTACAGGAATATCGTTCCCTTAGTAGTTGTTTAAATTCCACTTTGTGTTATAAATGAACTTTCTCTCTTTTGTATTGACTTCCCAGAGAGAGTGAAAATTCTTCAAGGAGACAGTGCATGTCTCACACACAGTCTTTGTATCCTTCTCAGGGCCTATCACAGTGTTTACGTAATTATTATTCTCTAATTGATGAAATAACGTTTGAACAAGGGAGAAACTGTAATTTCACTGAAATCTTCCGTAGTGAAAACTTGCACTATCAGGGAAATTACACAAGACATGGTGCCAGTTTGGCCAGAATGCCCATTAACTGACATACCTCTTCCTACCAAAGATGGATTCTAAATTACTGCTTCCTTGCTGTAACTTCCAGGAGTCAGTTCACACCTAGTTCCTTGACTGCATCCTGACGCAAAAAGCTTTTGACGGTTAATATTTTAATCCAAGTCTTCCAGAAAGAAGGTGAGGGAAAGGAAGAAAAGAAGCGATAAGGGAGCTACTTGGGAAACAAAACTTATTTCATTCCAGTGCTGATTTCTGACACCTTGAAAAATTTCTCAAGAATACAAATTCAAAAGAAAAGTAATTTTCAGAAGAATGAGACTGGAACTCATAATAGTTTCTTAACTAAGCCAAGTCTACTGAAATTAGCCAGGTTAAGAAAAGTCTTTTGCAATATTTGGAGATGCTTATCAAAATTTGGGAGGTAGTATTATTTGTATAAAATGGACAATGATCTTTATGTCCTTGGAGCAGGGAAACTAATATTTCTTAAGTATCTAATATGTGCCAAGAACAAAGGCCATAACCTTAAGAGATTTACAATAATTATCTCATTTGATTCTTCCAACAACACTGAGAAGTATGTGCTATTATAATCCCCATTTTGTGGCTAAGGAAAAGGAGAAGAATTAAGTGACTTGCCTAGGATCACACAGACAGAATCTGTGGACACATCTGAAGTCAGATCTTTCTAACCCCACACACAACTTTCTATCCCTAATTCCCCCAACATACGTCTAAGTGGAGAAATATCTCATCATCCAAAGTTCTTTTTTTTTGCTAGCTTTGGAAGAGATACGTACTTACTATGCAATTTATGATGACTACTAGGGTGAAATTTGTTTTCAAGAGTATCCGAAATACCTCTTACTATAGATTGTGACTTCTACAATAATGAATCCATACCTAAATACTTGGAAATGTGGGAAAGCAACTGACAATGGAGAAAGGTATTTGCTAGCATTAAAGGGAACAGGTTAGAAGAATTTGACTGTCATGCTATTGTACGCTTAACTGTACCTTCATTTTAATAATTTCTAAGAATAATAAGAGTAACTAAAAATAATTTTGTATTCAATTTCTTCTTTGCTCTTTGGGGTCTGGAGCATTCAAAATTTATAAAAATCAGACTAGAACATCTTCAAGTATTTTAGTCCAACCACTTTCAACTGCTGGCAAAATCAACAAATAAACATTTAGTTTCCTTGTTCCTGTTTTCCTACTACTAGGACTACTACTACAAGTACTCCTATCACTAGAACTAGTAGTACTGGAACTTCAACTAGTACCACTTGTACTACAACAATCATAACAATTGCCTCTACTGACGGCGTGCTTTGAAAGCAACGTTCTACCAAGAAAGAATGAAGTATCCATTATCCTGTCCTCAAGAAACTTTATTACAGTTGGGCAAAAAACAGTTAGAAAAAGTAAGAAATAGTTTGTTAACAGATGTGAAAACCATAAAGCAATAAATACTCACTTTCATACCCAATTCGGTATTAGGTAATTAGGTGGTATCAGATGAAAAGTGGATTTCAGGAGATTTAGAAATCCATAGGGGTGAAAAGTCCCAATGGCATTATGGCAAAAATATCGTGCTTTTGGAATGCACAAGCCTGCTGGAGATGAAGAGTAGATAGGTTTTTGATGGGGAGTGCAGATGAGAACGTGTAACTGAGCAAGAAATGAAGAAGGTATGGAACTAGAAATGCACACGGTGAGATCAGATTGCTGAAGTTAGAGGATATTAGTGAAATCATCCATCTAATTACTTTAATTCTCAATTGTATTTTGCAGGTACAATTTACATATTTAGAAATTGTGAAGAAACAACCTTTTCCTGTTATTCAAGGAGAAGTTTCAATGGAAGTATACAAATAATTTTTACTTCACAGCATTGTTTGGGGATTAAATGAGAAAATGATGGTAAAGGTCTTTCTAAACATAAAGAATCATAGAAATGATTTAAGCATTATGGGTCCTTGGGAAAACATCTCATTCTTTGTGTATGGACAGATAAACCAAATGGTCAACGACAACATGAGTGAATATTAGTATTTAAATTCATGTGCACAAATTGTTTTTATGTTATGATTTTTATTTATCACATTATTTTCATTTCCTAATTTAATTACTTACTTTTAATTACAGTATATTTAATTATTACTGCATTCGTATTACCTTAAAAATCATGACATTACTTGTTCTATTTATCATATTATGGATTCTCATTCTCAATTCTTACATATCAACATTTTCCCAATGACAGTTAATAACCTCACCAGCCTGTTGTGAATTGAAATTCCTAAATTATGTTGATTAAATTTAGTTTGACTTTCATTTCGAAAATCTTTATGGTTATCCAAGTATGACATTTAATGATCGAACCCTCTTTCAGCCTTCTCAATTTCATATTTACACATTTTTTCTCCTAAGTGGTTACATTCACTGATTAACACTTGATTGCTCTTGTTTTTAACTATCAGCATAAACTTTATTGAGGAGATCAAAAAACTGTACCTGAGCATCACTTAGTTGCTTTTCTTGAATCGTGACTTTCTTCTGTGTGTCTTCAAGCTCTTGCTGCAGCATCGTATTTTCACTCTGGATTTGGCCTAATCTTTCTTGGAGAGAAGCATTTTCCAAACTGTATCTCTTGACTTTTTCCTTTAACATTTGATTTGTTTCTTCAAGTTCCTTTGCCTTCTCTTCAGCATGGTTCAATTCTCTCTGCGTGTTTTCTAAAATGTAAGTCTTTTCTCTGAGGGATTCATGGACATGGCCTAGCTCATTTTCTAAACTCTTGGCGCCACTTTCAGCCTGAGAGAGCTCTTCAGAAAGGAAAGCATGGTTCTCTCTTAAAATAGACAAGTCACTGTTTAACTTGTCCTGTACATGAAGCCACTCATCTCTTGCTTCCTGAAAGGAATGTTCAAGGGCTAGTTTGGACGCCTCACTTTGCTCATAATCGTCAATAACAGACATCAGACGAGACCTGTATGATTCAATTTCGCTCTCTAGTCTCTCTGTGTTTTCTTTTGCATTCTCCAATTGAGAGTTCAGCGCTGCATTTTCAGCTTTCAGAACCTTTACTTGGCCACTGTATTGAAATCGGATTTTTCTTAATGCTTCTCTATTCCACTGCAATTCCTGTTGAAGCTCCTCATTCTTCTCTTTCAAAGCTTCAGTTTCTTCTCTGTGGTGCTTTCTGGTTCGCTGATCCTTAATTTTTACTGTTTTTAATTCCACTTTGTGCATGGCAACTTCATACTGTATGATTTCCTTTTTCTCCTGCAAGTATTCTTCCTTTACATTCCTAACAGGAACCTAAACATAAGAAAAAGAAAAGAAAGTGTTATTCAAAATAAAATGACTTATTCTGATATTTCCTTCAAAATTCAAAGGAAACGCCAAGGGGCCAAGAAGCATAGTGTATTTAGAGAAAAAGTTAACTGAGGGACTTTCACCTCTTTCCCATTTCTATCAATTTGCCGAAAGAATAAGACTGAAAACTGCTTCATCAACCAGAAGATTTGGACACCATTTTTGAACTCACAAAGCTGTCTGTCTCTCGGGAGATTTGGTTTCCTTTTCTGCATACATTCTGTCTCTCACTGATGATTCCATCTGAGACATGTCAAGGTTTATGGAAAGGACTTTCAGTACATCATCTCACCTAAAATTTCCACCACCCTTATGAGGGAAATATTTATATTCCTTCATATTGCTAATTGTGTAACAGAAGTGCAGTTCACGCACGTAAAACTCTAGATTGTTCGAGCAAAAAGGGACACTACTGATGAGTTAGTACATCATTTTACAAAGCAAGAACCAGAAGCCTAAAGACAGAAAATCATTTGTCGAAAGCCATCTGTTTGGCAATGGAATGAAGCAGAACACAAAATCTTGGAAAAGTCACCCGTAGATGCAGAGTTTCAACAAACTTCAGACACATATCTGTAAAAACACACACACACACATATATATATGCGTGTATCTACGTATGTGTACATGTATATTTTTCTGTGTACATATACACATCCACACAGGAACAAATATATCAATATAAATAAATATATAAATATAAATGTACATGTAAATATAGATAGATAGATAGATAGAGAGAGAGAGAGAGAGAGAGAGAGAGAGAGAGAGACAGATAGACAGATAGATAGATAGATATAGATATACAATAGTTAAGTATTTAGCAATTGTTCTTCCAGTAGGGCTGCTAACTCAACCAAATTGCATCAAGTAAGGTTTGCATTAGGAAAAACATGAATGGATCAATACCATCTGCTCTAACGTGCAACTTTAGTGATACCTCCCTTTTATAAATGCTTACTGGAAAATCGTTCACTTCGTAGTTGTTTAAATTCTACCGTTTGTTATAAATGAAGTTTCTCTATTTTGTGTTGACTTCCACAGAGAGTGAAAATTCTTCAAGGAGACAGTGCACGTCTGACACACAGTCTTTTACCCTGCTCAGGATCTATCACAGTGCTGTTCACATAGATAATATTCACTGGCTGATGAAATAACGTTTGAACAAGGAAGAAACTGTAATTTCACTAAATTCTTACATAGTGAAAACTTACACGATCAGGGAAATTACACAAGAAATGGTGCCAGTATGGCCAGAATGCCCATAAAATGACCTACTTCTTGCTGCCAACGATGGACTCTAAGTTACTGCTTCCTTGGTATACCTTCCAGGAGTCAGTTCACACCTAGTTTCTTGACTGCAAACTGAAGCCAAAAGCTTGTGAAGGTTCATATTTTAATCCAAGTCTTCCAGAAAGAAGGTGAGGGAAATGAAGGCAAGAAGTGATAGGGGCGTTAATTGGGAAACAGAACTTATTTCATTCCAGTGCTCATTTCTGACACCTTGAAAAATTTCTCAAGCATGCACATTGAAAAGAAAAGTCATTTTCAGAAGAATGAGATTGGAATTCATAATAGTTTCTTAACTAAGCTAAGTACACTGAAAGTAGCCAGGTTAAGAAAACTCTTTTGCAATATTAGGAGATGTTTATCCAAACGTGGGAGGCAGTATGATTTGTATATAATGGACAATGGTCTTTATGCTTTTGCAGCAGGGAAACTATCATTTGTTCAGTATCCAATATGTGCCAAGAATAAAGGCCATAAATACAACAGATTTACAATAATGATCTCATTTGATTCTCGCAACAGCCCGGAGAAGTATGTACTAGTATTATCCCCATTTTGTGGCTGAGGAAACTGAGAAAAACTAAGTGACTTGCCTAGGATCACACAGATAGAATCTCCGGACACATTTGAAGTCAGATTTTTCTAACCCCAGACCCAAATTTCTATCGCTAATTCCCCCAACATACGTCTAAGTGGAGAACTATCTCATCATCCAAAGTTCTTTTCTTCCCTGCTTTGGCAGAGATACTTACTTACTTTGCAAGTTATGATGACTACCAGGGTGAAATTGCGTTTGGAAGAATCTCAGAAATCTCCCTTAATATACGTTGTGCCTTCCACCATGATGAGTAGCATACAGAAATACATGGAAATGTGGGAAAGCAACTGACAGTGGAGAAAGGTATTTGATAGTATTAAAGGGAAGGGGCTAGAAGAATTTAACTGTCATGCTATTGTACGCTTAACTGCATTTTCATTTTAATAATTTCGAAGAATGATAATAGAAACTGAAATACTTTTGTATTGAATTTGTACTTTTGACGTCTGGGAAATGGAAACTTTGTAAAAAATCAGACTAGAGAAACTCAAAGCACTTTAGGCCAACCATTACCTTAGAACAAATTTAATTTTAGGTAAACTTGCAACTCCTGGGAAAATCAACAGACAACATTGAGTTTCCTTGTTCCTGTTTTTCTACTGCTAGTGCTACCACTACAAGTACTACTATCACTAGAACTACTAGTACTACAACTACTACTAGTACTACTTGTACTGAAAAAATAATAACAATTACTTCTGCTGACAGCATGCTTTGAAAACAACGTTCTGTGGAAAATAACGAAGTCTAAATGATCACGGTCCTCAAGGAAATCTATGATAGTTGGGCAAACAAGAGGTAGAACAAGGAAGTAATAGTTTGTTAACAGATGTGAACAGCATAAAGCAATAAATACCCAATGAGGTCATATCAAATGAAAAGTGGATTTCAGGAGATTCAGAAATCCATATGGGTGAAAAGTCCCAATGGCATTATGGCAAAAGAACCATTCTTTTGGAATGCACAAGCATGCTGGAGGTAAAGAGTCAATATGTTTTTGACGGGTAGTGCAGATGAGGACGTGTAACTGTGCGTAAGCCAGAAGAAGACTGTGAAGAAGGTATGGAACCAGAAATCTACATGGTGAGATCAGATCGATGAAGTTAGAGGATATTAATGAAATCATCCATCTCATTACTTGAATTCTCAATTGCATTTTGCAGGTACAATTTACATATTTAGGAATTGTGAAAAACAACTTTTTCCTGTTGTTCAAGGAGAAGTTTCAACGTAAGTAAACAAGTAATTTCTACTTCACAGTATTGCTTCGGAATTAAAAGAGAAAATAATGGTAAAGGTCTTTCTAAACATAAGGAATCATAGAAATGATTTAGGCATTATGGGTCCTTGGGAAAACACCTCACTCTTTCTGTAAAGACAGATAAACCAAATTGTCAAGGACATCATGAGTGAATATTTCTATTGAAATTCGTGTGCACACATTGTGGAGGTTGTAGGTCTAATTTAATTCGACTTAATTGACAGACAGAGCGTTCAGAAAATTTATACTGTTGACGAGACAAAGGGAAATGTCACACTGCACACAATTTCCATTCATCAGGAACAAATTATTGATCTTTTTGCATACATACTTTACTTTTGGTTTCATCTACTTGCTTCGGTAGTTTTTCCTTCTCTTCATAATTCCTTCGATAATATGATGTAACTTGTTGCGAAACTATTCTCATGGATTGGTAGTTGCCGGAAACAGGAACTTCTCGCTGAAGATTTCTTTCTCTGGCCTGAGAGATATATGTCCAAATTATTTCTATTGCTGATTTCAGAAAGCAGTATTAGCTCATATGAAATAAATATCATGTCAAAATTCACATCAAAAGTCATTATAGTTCTGCATGCAATTTAATTTCATCAACATATTCATAATTTTCATAGATTTGCGGTATAAATAACTTAGATGTTATTTAACAAAATTCCCGCATGTTGCACATGAGAAAAATGAAACTCCAAAGAGGTTAGTTGAGTTACCCAAGGTCCTAACGTTAGTCGTTTCTAGGGAAAAAGATTGACACTTGGCTCCTGACACGAGAAAGCTCTTTTGATTATTCTACTCAACCTTCATTTAGCATGGGTCAAATGAGATCTTTCTACTTGCTCAAACATTCAGCCTGATTTCCCATTGCCTGTTTTTTGAGCATAATTGTATCACCTCAAAAGTTATCTAGGGACTAAAATATGATAGGTGAGACTCACATGGAAGGTAATGGAATGAGGGGGGAGGAATGTATACTTTTTTGTACTTGATAGACACATTCATGGTTTCCCATTGGGTTTTTCAGAAAAGTTAACTGCCTCATTTCTATGCACCAACCTTTAGAAAGAAGAGGACATCTACAAGAAACGTTTAAATTTTCCATCCTCTCATTGTTTAACTCGGGGGAAGGAACGTAGGTACTGGTACGCATGTCAGGCTTGGTAAAAGCGCTTCACATGAATGATGTGCTTTGCTCAAAGCCACAATGAGAACCACACATATGGTCACTAGCTGCTGTTCCCATCTTCAAGAGTCTTTGCTAAGCCTTCAAAGAATTCCTTTTCCTGTTCTGATAGGAATTACACGCCTGGTAATGGCGGTCCATCGGCAAAAAAAAAAGGAAACTGCGGAAAACATGCTAGCTCTCCCGCTTATGCATATATAGCACATTACAAAATCAGAGTTTTGTACCTGCAGACGTATTCATTCATTCACATATGTGTATAAGCACATATACACACAGAGATACAAAGTCGTGTGTTTATGGACTGTTATACTGCAGAAATTCATCTCTGCTTTCATCATAGTGCCAGGCAAGTTATTGCATAAATTATGAATACCAAATGAAGCCCCAAATCAAAAGAAATCAAAATGTTTTCTCCTATTAGACAAGTTGAAATACTTTGTGAAACTAAATTTAACTAAAGTCTGGTAAGTTGTTTTGAAGAAAACGTAAGGCTGAAAGAAGACAATGTAAAGTTGAGAAAGTAAAATGGGCACAATTAACTGAATTCTTACATGTTAACTAAATTCCACCATTGAATGAGAAGACAAAATTTTCAAATTCTTTAAATGAAATTATTACCCAGTACAATATATGGTATAATGGACGCTCTTTGCATATATGACAAATCACAGAAAATGAGAGCTGCTCTTAGACTGTGTAAAGCTGTTCTTATTCAACAACTAAAAGGCAGTGATTCCAGAACTTGCAATTTTGCACACCGAGCAAGCATTATTAGTAAAACAATAAAAAGTACTGAGATTAAAAAAAAATTGGTAGTGAAGCACAATAAAAAATAATATTAGTAACCCCAAAATTAACCTCTTTGTGAATAGAATTACTGTCCTAAATTGAAAAGAAAAGGAGTGTCTAGACTCTGGATTTTCACTACAACTATCATCCTGTCGTTAGCGTTGCAAAGAGTAGTTCAGAGGAATCTGAATTGAAACTCGTCAGAATGTTGAGCATGTTTAAATGCTAATGAGATGTCTAATGGGAATATTTCACAGTATCTCAAAAGAAATGTTATCTTTCAACTGTTACATTATTCCTAGCATTTTTTGGTAAGACTTCTCTTAAACTTCAGCGTTGGAATTAATTTATTCCATTTCAATATTTAAATAGAATACTAGGAAAATTAATAAAATAACAAAATTATTTGTGTTTATACACTAGCGAATTCCCCTACACATATTTATGAAACCAAAATATCATGGCCTCTAGAATTTCTTCAATCAAAATGAGTTCTCTTACCTACAAAAGCATTTTCTAATTTTAGTTTTATTTGGTTTTTAAATTATTATTTTATATGTCACATTATTTTCATTTAGGTTAATTACTTATATTTTATTACAGGATATTTACTTATTATTGCAATCATATTATCTTCAAAATCATGATGTTACTTGTTCTATTTATCATATTATGGATTCTCATTCTCAATTCTTACATATCAGCACTTCCCCAATGAAAGTTGATAACCTCACCAGCCTGTTGAGAATTCAAATTCCTAAATTATCTTGATTAAAATTACTTTGACTTTCATTTCGAAAAGCTTTATCTTTGTCCAAGACATTTAATGACCGAACCCTCTCTCGCCCTTCTCAATTTCATATTTACACATGTGTTCTCCTAAGTGGTTACATTCACTGACTAACACTTTCTTGCTCTCTTCTACTAGAAGAACTTGTTGTTCACTATCAGCATAAAGTTTGTTGAAGAGATCAATAAACTGTACCTGGGCATCACTCAGTTGCTTTTCTTTCATCGTAACTTTGTTCTGTGTGTCTTCAAGCGCTTGCTGAAGCACCATATTTTCACTCTGGATTTGGCCTAATCTTTCTTGCAGAGATTCATTTTCCAAACTATATCTGTTGAGTTTTTCCTTTAACACTTGATTTGTTTCTTCAAGTTCCTTTGCCTTCTCTTCAGCATGGTTCAGTTCTCTCTGTGTGTTTTCTACAATATATGTCTTTTCTCTGAGGGATTCATGGACATGGCCTAGCTCATTTTCTAAACTCTTGGCTCCACTTTCAGCCTGAGAGAGTTCTTCAGAAAGGAAAGCATGGTTCTCTCTTAAACTAGACAAGTCACTGTTTAACTTGTCCTGTACATGAAGCCACTCATCTCTTGCTTCCTGAAAGGAATGTTCAAGGGCTAGCTTGGACGCCTCACTTTGCTCATAATCGTCAATAACAGACATCAGACGAGACCTGTATGATTCAATTTCGCTCTCTAGTCTCTCTGTGTTTTCTTTTGCATTCTCCAATTGAGAGTTCAGCGCTGCATTTTCAGCTTTCAGAACCTTTACTTGGCCACTGTATTGAAATCGGATTTTTCTTAATGCTTCTCTATTCCACTGCAATTCCTGTTGAAGCTCCTCATTCTTCTCTTTCAAAGCTTCAGTTTCTTCTCTGTGGTGCTTTCTGGTTCGCTGATCCTTAATTTTTACTGTTTTTAATTCCACTTTGTGCATGGCAACTTCATACTGTATGATTTCCTTTTTCTCCTGCAAGTATTCTTCCTTTACATTCCTAACAGGAACCTAAACATAAGAAAAAGAAAAGAAAGTGTTATTCAAAATAAAATGACTTATTCTGATATTTCCTTCAAAATTCAAAGGAAACGCCAAGGGGCCAAGAAGCATAGTGTATTTAGAGAAAAAGTTAACTGAGGGACTTTCACCTCTTTCCCATTTCTATCAATTTGCCGAAAGAATAAGACTGAAAACTGCTTCATCAACCAGAAGATTTGGACACCATTTTTGAACTCACAAAGCTGTCTGTCTCTCGGGAGATTTGGTTTCCTTTTCTGCATACATTCTGTCTCTCACTGATGATTCCATCTGAGACATGTCAAGGTTTATGGAAAGGACTTTCAGTACATCATCTCACCTAAAATTTCCACCACCCTTATGAGGGAAATATTTATATTCCTTCATATTGCTAATTGTGTAACAGAAGTGCAGTTCACGCACGTAAAACTCTAGATTGTTCGAGCAAAAAGGGACACTACTGATGAGTTAGTACATCATTTTACAAAGCAAGAACCAGAAGCCTAAAGACAGAAAATCATTTCTCGAAAGCCATCTGTTTGGCAATGGAATGAAGCAGAACACAAAATCTTGGAAAAGTCACCCGTAGATGCAGAGTTTTAACAAACTTCAGACACATATCTGTAAAAACACACACACACACATATATATATGCGTGTATCTACGTATGTGTACATGTATATTTTTCTGTGTCCATATACACATCCACACAGGAACAAATATATCAATATAAATAAATATATAAATATAAATGTACATGTAAATATAGATAGATAGATAGATAGATAGATAGAGAGAGAGAGAGAGAGAGAGAGAGAGAGAGAGAGAGAGAGACAGATAGACAGATAGATAGATAGATATAGATATACAATAGTTAAGTATTTAGCAATTGTTCTTCCAGTAGGGCTGCTAACTCAACCAAATTGCATCAAGTAAGGTTTGCATTAGGAAAAACATGAATGGATCAATACCATCTGCTCTAACGTGCAACTTTAGTGATACCTCCCTTTTATAAATGCTTACTGGAAAATCGCTCACTTCGTAGTTGTTTAAATTCTACCGTTTGTTATAAATGAAGTTTCTCTATTTTGTGTTGACTTCCACAGAGAGTGAAAATTCTTCAAGGAGACAGTGCACGTCTGACACACAGTCTTTTACCCTGCTCAGGATCTATCACAGTGCTGTTCACATAGATAATATTCACTGGCTGATGAAATAACGTTTGAACAAGGAAGAAACTGTAATTTCACTAAATTCTTACATAGTGAAAACTTACACGATCAGGGAAATTACACAAGAAATGGTGCCAGTATGGCCAGAATGCCCATAAAATGACCTACTTCTTGCTGCCAACGATGGACTCTAAGTTACTGCTTCCTTGGTATACCTTCCAGGAGTCAGTTCACACCTAGTTTCTTGACTGCAAACTGAAGCCAAAAGCTTGTGAAGGTTCATATTTTAATCCAAGTCTTCCAGAAAGAAGGTGAGGGAAATGAAGGCAAGAAGTGATAGGGGCGTTAATTGGGAAACAGAACTTATTTCATTCCAGTGCTCATTTCTGACACCTTGAAAAATTTCTCAAGCATGCACATTGAAAAGAAAAGTCATTTTCAGAAGAATGAGATTGGAATTCATAATAGTTTCTTAACTAAGCTAAGTACACTGAAAGTAGCCAGGTTAAGAAAACTCTTTTGCAATATTAGGAGATGTTTATCCAAACGTGGGAGGCAGTATGATTTGTATATAATGGACAATGGTCTTTATGCTTTTGCAGCAGGGAAACTATCATTTGTTCAGTATCCAATATGTGCCAAGAATAAAGGCCATAAATACAACAGATTTACAATAATGATCTCATTTGATTCTCGCAACAGCCCTGAGAAGTATGTACTAGTATTATCCCCATTTTGTGGCTGAGGAAACTGAGAAAAACTAAGTGACTTGCCTAGGATCACACAGATAGAATCTCCGGACACATTTGAAGTCAGATTTTTCTAACCCCAGACCCAAATTTCTATCGCTAATTCCCCCAACATACGTCTAAGTGGAGAACTATCTCATCATCCAAAGTTCTTTTCTTCCCTGCTTTGGCAGAGATACTTACTTACTTTGCAAGTTATGATGACTACCAGGGTGAAATTGCGTTTGGAAGAATCTCAGAAATCTCCCTTAATATACGTTGTGCCTTCCACCATGATGAGTAGCATACAGAAATACATGGAAATGTGGGAAAGCAACTGACAGTGGAGAAAGGTATTTGATAGTATTAAAGGGAAGGGGCTAGAAGAATTTAACTGTCATGCTATTGTACGCTTAACTGCATTTTCATTTTAATAATTTCGAAGAATGATAATAGAAACTGAAATACTTTTGTATTGAATTTGTACTTTTGACGTCTGGGAAATGGAAACTTTGTAAAAAATCAGACTAGAGAAACTCAAAGCACTTTAGGCCAACCATTACCTTAGAACAAATTTAATTTTAGGTAAACTTGCAACTCCTGGGAAAATCAACAGACAACATTGAGTTTCCTTGTTCCTGTTTTTCTACTGCTAGTGCTACCACTACAAGTACTACTATCACTAGAACTACTAGTACTACAACTACTACTAGTACTACTTGTACTGAAAAAATAATAACAATTACTTCTGCTGACAGCATGCTTTGAAAACAACGTTCTGTGGAAAATAACGAAGTCTAAATGATCACGGTCCTCAAGGAAATCTATGATAGTTGGGCAAACAAGAGGTAGAACAAGGAAGTAATAGTTTGTTAACAGATGTGAACAGCATAAAGCAATAAATACCCAATGAGGTCATATCAAATGAAAAGTGGATTTCAGGAGATTCAGAAATCCATATGGGTGAAAAGTCCCAATGGCATTATGGCAAAAGAACCATTCTTTTGGAATGCACAAGCATGCTGGAGGTAAAGAGTCAATATGTTTTTGACGGGTAGTGCAGATGAGGACGTGTAACTGTGCGTAAGCCAGAAGAAGACTGTGAAGAAGGTATGGAACCAGAAATCTACATGGTGAGATCAGATCGATGAAGTTAGAGGATATTAATGAAATCATCCATCTCATTACTTGAATTCTCAATTGCATTTTGCAGGTACAATTTACATATTTAGGAATTGTGAAAAACAACTTTTTCCTGTTGTTCAAGGAGAAGTTTCAACGTAAGTAAACAAGTAATTTCTACTTCACAGTATTGCTTCGGAATTAAAAGAGAAAATAATGGTAAAGGTCTTTCTAAACATAAGGAATCATAGAAATGATTTAGGCATTATGGGTCCTTGGGAAAACACCTCACTCTTTCTGTAAAGACAGATAAACCAAATTGTCAAGGACATCATGAGTGAATATTTCTATTGAAATTCGTGTGCACACATTGTGGAGGTTGTAGGTCTAATTTAATTCGACTTAATTGACAGACAGAGCGTTCAGAAAATTTATACTGTTGACGAGACAAAGGGAAATGTCACACTGCACACAATTTCCATTCATCAGGAACAAATTATTGATCTTTTTGCATACATACTTTACTTTTGGTTTCATCTACTTGCTTCGGTAGTTTTTCCTTCTCTTCATAATTCCTTCGATAATATGATGTAACTTGTTGCGAAACTATTCTCATGGATTGGTAGTTGCCGGAAACAGGAACTTCTCGCTGAAGATTTCTTTCTCTGGCCTGAGAGATATATGTCCAAATTATTTCTATTGCTGATTTCAGAAAGCAGTATTAGCTCATATGAAATAAATATCATGTCAAAATTCACATCAAAAGTCATTATAGTTCTGCATGCAATTTAATTTCATCAACATATTCATAATTTTCATAGATTTGCGGTATAAATAACTTAGATGTTATTTAACAAAATTCCCGCATGTTGCACATGAGAAAAATGAAACTCCAAAGAGGTTAGTTGAGTTACCCAAGGTCCTAACGTTAGTCGTTTCTAGGGAAAAAGATTGACACTTGGCTCCTGACACGAGAAAGCTCTTTTGATTATTCTACTCAACCTTCATTTAGCATGGGTCAAATGAGATCTTTCTACTTGCTCAAACATTCAGCCTGATTTCCCATTGCCTGTTTTTTGAGCATAATTGTATCACCTCAAAAGTTATCTAGGGACTAAAATATGATAGGTGAGACTCACATGGAAGGTAATGGAATGAGGGGGGAGGAATGTATACTTTTTTGTACTTGATAGACACATTCATGGTTTCCCATTGGGTTTTTCAGAAAAGTTAACTGCCTCATTTCTATGCACCAACCTTTAGAAAGAAGAGGACATCTACAAGAAACGTTTAAATTTTCCATCCTCTCATTGTTTAACTCGGGGGAAGGAACGTAGGTACTGGTACGCATGTCAGGCTTGGTAAAAGCGCTTCACATGAATGATGTGCTTTGCTCAAAGCCACAATGAGAACCACACATATGGTCACTAGCTGCTGTTCCCATCTTCAAGAGTCTTTGCTAAGCCTTCAAAGAATTCCTTTTCCTGTTCTGATAGGAATTACACGCCTGGTAATGGCGGTCCATCGGCAAAAAAAAAGGAAACTGCGGAAAACATGCTAGCTCTCCCGCTTATGCATATATAGCACATTACAAAATCAGAGTTTTGTACCTGCAGACGTATTCATTCATTCACATATGTGTATAAGCACATATACACACAGAGATACAAAGTCGTGTGTTTATGGACTGTTATACTGCAGAAATTCATCTCTGCTTTCATCATAGTGCCAGGCAAGTTATTGCATAAATTATGAATACCAAATGAAGCCCCAAATCAAAAGAAATCAAAATGTTTTCTCCTATTAGAGAAGTTGAAATACTTTGTGAAACTAAATTTAACTAAAGTCTGGTAAGTTGTTTTGAAGAAAACGTAAGGCTAAAAGAAGACAATGTAAAGTTGAGAAAGTAAAATGGGCACAATTAACTGAATTCTTACATGTTAACTAAATTCCACCATTGAATGAGAAGACAAAATTTTCAAATTCTTTAAATGAAATTATTACCCAGTACAATATATGGTATAATGGACGCTCTTTGCATATATGACAAATCACAGAAAATGAGAGCTGCTCTTAGACTGTGTAAAGCTGTTCTTATTCAACAACTAAAAGGCAGTGATTCCAGAACTTGCAATTTTGCACACCGAGCAAGCATTATTAGTAAAACAATAAAAAGTACTGAGATTAAAAAAAATTGGTAGTGAAGCACAATAAAAAATAATATTAGTAACCCCAAAATTAACCTCTTTGTGAATAGAATTACTGTCCTAAATTGAAAAGAAAAGGAGTGTCTAGACTCTGGATTTTCACTACAACTATCATCCTGTCGTTAGCGTTGCAAAGAGTAGTTCAGAGGAATCTGAATTGAAACTCGTCAGAATGTTGAGCATGTTTAAATGCTAATGAGATGTCTAATGGGAATATTTCACAGTATCTCAAAAGAAATGTTATCTTTCAACTGTTACATTATTCCTAGCATTTTTTGGTAAGACTTCTCTTAAACTTCAGCGTTGGAATTAATTTATTCCATTTCAATATTTAAATAGAATACTAGGAAAATTAATAAAATAACAAAATTATTTGTGTTTATACACTAGCGAATTCCCCTACACATATTTATGAAACCAAAATGTCATGGCCTCTAGAATTTCTTCAATCAAAATGAGTTCTCTTACCTACAAAAGCATTTTCTAATTTTAGTTTTATTTGGTTTTTAAATTATTATTTTATATGTCACATTATTTTCATTTAGGTTAATTACTTATATTTTATTACAGGATATTTACTTATTATTGCAATCATATTATCTTCAAAATCATGATGTTACTTGTTCTATTTATCATATTATGGATTCTCATTCTCAATTCTTACATATCAGCACTTCCCCAATGAAAGTTGATAACCTCACCAGCCTGTTGAGAATTCAAATTCCTAAATTATCTTGATTAAAATTACTTTGACTTTCATTTCGAAAAGCTTTATCTTTGTCCAAGACATTTAATGACCGAACCCTCTCTCGCCCTTCTCAATTTCATATTTACACATGTGTTCTCCTAAGTGGTTACATTCACTGACTAACACTTTCTTGCTCTCTTCTACTAGAAGAACTTGTTGTTCACTATCAGCATAAAGTTTGTTGAAGAGATCAATAAACTGTACCTGGGCATCACTCAGTTGCTTTTCTTTCATCGTAACTTTGTTCTGTGTGTCTTCAAGCGCTTGCTGAAGCACCATATTTTCACTCTGGATTTGGCCTAATCTTTCTTGCAGAGATTCATTTTCCAAACTATATCTGTTGAGTTTTTCCTTTAACACTTGATTTGTTTCTTCAAGTTCCTTTGCCTTCTCTTCAGCATGGTTCAGTTCTCTCTGTGTGTTTTCTACAATATATGTCTTTTCTCTGAGGGATTCATGGACATGGCCTAGCTCATTTTCTAAACTCTTGGCTCCACTTTCAGCCTGAGAGAGTTCTTCAGAAAGGAAAGCATGGTTCTCTCTTAAACTAGACAAGTCACTGTTTAACTTGTCCTGTACATGAAGCCACTCATCTCTTGCTTCCTGAAAGGAATGTTCAAGGGCTAGCTTGGACGCCTCACTTTGCTCATAATCGTCAATAACAGACATCAGACGAGACCTGTATGATTCAATTTCGCTCTCTAGTCTCTCTGTGTTTTCTTTTGCATTCTCCAATTGAGAGTTCAGCGCTGCATTTTCAGCTTTCAGAACCTTTACTTGGCCACTGTATTGAAATCGGATTTTTCTTAATGCTTCTCTATTCCACTGCAATTCCTGTTGAAGCTCCTCATTCTTCTCTTTCAAAGCTTCAGTTTCTTCTCTGTGGTGCTTTCTGGTTCGCTGATCCTTAATTTTTACTGTTTTTAATTCCACTTTGTGCATGGCAACTTCATACTGTATGATTTCCTTTTTCTCCTGCAAGTATTCTTCCTTTACATTCCTAACAGGAACCTAAACATAAGAAAAAGAAAAGAAAGTGTTATTCAAAATAAAATGACTTATTCTGATATTTCCTTCAAAATTCAAAGGAAACGCCAAGGGGCCAAGAAGCATAGTGTATTTAGAGAAAAAGTTAACTGAGGGACTTTCACCTCTTTCCCATTTCTATCAATTTGCCGAAAGAATAAGACTGAAAACTGCTTCATCAACCAGAAGATTTGGACACCATTTTTGAACTCACAAAGCTGTCTGTCTCTCGGGAGATTTGGTTTCCTTTTCTGCATACATTCTGTCTCTCACTGATGATTCCATCTGAGACATGTCAAGGTTTATGGAAAGGACTTTCAGTACATCATCTCACCTAAAATTTCCACCACCCTTATGAGGGAAATATTTATATTCCTTCATATTGCTAATTGTGTAACAGAAGTGCAGTTCACGCACGTAAAACTCTAGATTGTTCGAGCAAAAAGGGACACTACTGATGAGTTAGTACATCATTTTACAAAGCAAGAACCAGAAGCCTAAAGACAGAAAATCATTTGTCGAAAGCCATCTGTTTGGCAATGGAATGAAGCAGAACACAAAATCTTGGAAAAGTCACCCGTAGATGCAGAGTTTTAACAAACTTCAGACACATATCTGTAAAAACACACACACACACATATATATATGCGTGTATCTACGTATGTGTACATGTATATTTTTCTGTGTACATATACACATCCACACAGGAACAAATATATCAATATAAATAAATATATAAATATAAATGTACATGTAAATATAGATAGATAGATAGATAGATAGATAGAGAGAGAGAGAGAGAGAGAGAGAGAGAGAGAGAGACAGATAGACAGATAGATAGATAGATATAGATATACAATAGTTAAGTATTTAGCAATTGTTCTTCCAGTAGGGCTGCTAACTCAACCAAATTGCATCAAGTAAGGTTTGCATTAGGAAAAACATGAATGGATCAATACCATCTGCTCTAACGTGCAACTTTAGTGATACCTCCCTTTTATAAATGCTTACTGGAAAATCGCTCACTTCGTAGTTGTTTAAATTCTACCGTTTGTTATAAATGAAGTTTCTCTATTTTGTGTTGACTTCCACAGAGAGTGAAAATTCTTCAAGGAGACAGTGCACGTCTGACACACAGTCTTTTACCCTGCTCAGGATCTATCACAGTGCTGTTCACATAGATAATATTCACTGGCTGATGAAATAACGTTTGAACAAGGAAGAAACTGTAATTTCACTAAATTCTTACATAGTGAAAACTTACACGATCAGGGAAATTACACAAGAAATGGTGCCAGTATGGCCAGAATGCCCATAAAATGACCTACTTCTTGCTGCCAACGATGGACTCTAAGTTACTGCTTCCTTGGTATACCTTCCAGGAGTCAGTTCACACCTAGTTTCTTGACTGCAAACTGAAGCCAAAAGCTTGTGAAGGTTCATATTTTAATCCAAGTCTTCCAGAAAGAAGGTGAGGGAAATGAAGGCAAGAAGTGATAGGGGCGTTAATTGGGAAACAGAACTTATTTCATTCCAGTGCTCATTTCTGACACCTTGAAAAATTTCTCAAGCATGCACATTGAAAAGAAAAGTCATTTTCAGAAGAATGAGATTGGAATTCATAATAGTTTCTTAACTAAGCTAAGTACACTGAAAGTAGCCAGGTTAAGAAAACTCTTTTGCAATATTAGGAGATGTTTATCCAAACGTGGGAGGCAGTATGATTTGTATATAATGGACAATGGTCTTTATGCTTTTGCAGCAGGGAAACTATCATTTGTTCAGTATCCAATATGTGCCAAGAATAAAGGCCATAAATACAACAGATTTACAATAATGATCTCATTTGATTCTCGCAACAGCCCTGAGAAGTATGTACTAGTATTATCCCCATTTTGTGGCTGAGGAAACTGAGAAAAACTAAGTGACTTGCCTAGGATCACACAGATAGAATCTCCGGACACATTTGAAGTCAGATTTTTCTAACCCCAGACCCAAATTTCTATCGCTAATTCCCCCAACATACGTCTAAGTGGAGAACTATCTCATCATCCAAAGTTCTTTTCTTCCCTGCTTTGGCAGAGATACTTACTTACTTTGCAAGTTATGATGACTACCAGGGTGAAATTGCGTTTGGAAGAATCTCAGAAATCTCCCTTAATATACGTTGTGCCTTCCACCATGATGAGTAGCATACAGAAATACATGGAAATGTGGGAAAGCAACTGACAGTGGAGAAAGGTATTTGATAGTATTAAAGGGAAGGGGCTAGAAGAATTTAACTGTCATGCTATTGTACGCTTAACTGCATTTTCATTTTAATAATTTCGAAGAATGATAATAGAAACTGAAATACTTTTGTATTGAATTTGTACTTTTGACGTCTGGGAAATGGAAACTTTGTAAAAAATCAGACTAGAGAAACTCAAAGCACTTTAGGCCAACCATTACCTTAGAACAAATTTAATTTTAGGTAAACTTGCAACTCCTGGGAAAATCAACAGACAACATTGAGTTTCCTTGTTCCTGTTTTTCTACTGCTAGTGCTACCACTACAAGTACTACTATCACTAGAACTACTAGTACTACAACTACTACTAGTACTACTTGTACTGAAAAAATAATAACAATTACTTCTGCTGACAGCATGCTTTGAAAACAACGTTCTGTGGAAAATAACGAAGTCTAAATGATCACGGTCCTCAAGGAAATCTATGATAGTTGGGCAAACAAGAGGTAGAACAAGGAAGTAATAGTTTGTTAACAGATGTGAACAGCATAAAGCAATAAATACCCAATGAGGTCATATCAAATGAAAAGTGGATTTCAGGAGATTCAGAAATCCATATGGGTGAAAAGTCCCAATGGCATTATGGCAAAAGAACCATTCTTTTGGAATGCACAAGCATGCTGGAGGTAAAGAGTCAATATGTTTTTGACGGGTAGTGCAGATGAGGACGTGTAACTGTGCGTAAGCCAGAAGAAGACTGTGAAGAAGGTATGGAACCAGAAATCTACATGGTGAGATCAGATCGATGAAGTTAGAGGATATTAATGAAATCATCCATCTCATTACTTGAATTCTCAATTGCATTTTGCAGGTACAATTTACATATTTAGGAATTGTGAAAAACAACTTTTTCCTGTTGTTCAAGGAGAAGTTTCAACGTAAGTAAACAAGTAATTTCTACTTCACAGTATTGCTTCGGAATTAAAAGAGAAAATAATGGTAAAGGTCTTTCTAAACATAAGGAATCATAGAAATGATTTAGGCATTATGGGTCCTTGGGAAAACACCTCACTCTTTCTGTAAAGACAGATAAACCAAATTGTCAAGGACATCATGAGTGAATATTTCTATTGAAATTCGTGTGCACACATTGTGGAGGTTGTAGGTCTAATTTAATTCGACTTAATTGACAGACAGAGCGTTCAGAAAATTTATACTGTTGACGAGACAAAGGGAAATGTCACACTGCACACAATTTCCATTCATCAGGAACAAATTATTGATCTTTTTGCATACATACTTTACTTTTGGTTTCATCTACTTGCTTCGGTAGTTTTTCCTTCTCTTCATAATTCCTTCGATAATATGATGTAACTTGTTGCGAAACTATTCTCATGGATTGGTAGTTGCCGGAAACAGGAACTTCTCGCTGAAGATTTCTTTCTCTGGCCTGAGAGATATATGTCCAAATTATTTCTATTGCTGATTTCAGAAAGCAGTATTAGCTCATATGAAATAAATATCATGTCAAAATTCACATCAAAAGTCATTATAGTTCTGCATGCAATTTAATTTCATCAACATATTCATAATTTTCATAGATTTGCGGTATAAATAACTTAGATGTTATTTAACAAAATTCCCGCATGTTGCACATGAGAAAAATGAAACTCCAAAGAGGTTAGTTGAGTTACCCAAGGTCCTAACGTTAGTCGTTTCTAGGGAAAAAGATTGACACTTGGCTCCTGACACGAGAAAGCTCTTTTGATTATTCTACTCAACCTTCATTTAGCATGGGTCAAATGAGATCTTTCTACTTGCTCAAACATTCAGCCTGATTTCCCATTGCCTGTTTTTTGAGCATAATTGTATCACCTCAAAAGTTATCTAGGGACTAAAATATGATAGGTGAGACTCACATGGAAGGTAATGGAATGAGGGGGGAGGAATGTATACTTTTTTGTACTTGATAGACACATTCATGGTTTCCCATTGGGTTTTTCAGAAAAGTTAACTGCCTCATTTCTATGCACCAACCTTTAGAAAGAAGAGGACATCTACAAGAAACGTTTAAATTTTCCATCCTCTCATTGTTTAACTCGGGGGAAGGAACGTAGGTACTGGTACGCATGTCAGGCTTGGTAAAAGCGCTTCACATGAATGATGTGCTTTGCTCAAAGCCACAATGAGAACCACACATATGGTCACTAGCTGCTGTTCCCATCTTCAAGAGTCTTTGCTAAGCCTTCAAAGAATTCCTTTTCCTGTTCTGATAGGAATTACACGCCTGGTAATGGCGGTCCATCGGCAAAAAAAAAGGAAACTGCGGAAAACATGCTAGCTCTCCCGCTTATGCATATATAGCACATTACAAAATCAGAGTTTTGTACCTGCAGACGTATTCATTCATTCACATATGTGTATAAGCACATATACACACAGAGATACAAAGTCGTGTGTTTATGGACTGTTATACTGCAGAAATTCATCTCTGCTTTCATCATAGTGCCAGGCAAGTTATTGCATAAATTATGAATACCAAATGAAGCCCCAAATCAAAAGAAATCAAAATGTTTTCTCCTATTAGAGAAGTTGAAATACTTTGTGAAACTAAATTTAACTAAAGTCTGGTAAGTTGTTTTGAAGAAAACGTAAGGCTAAAAGAAGACAATGTAAAGTTGAGAAAGTAAAATGGGCACAATTAACTGAATTCTTACATGTTAACTAAATTCCACCATTGAATGAGAAGACAAAATTTTCAAATTCTTTAAATGAAATTATTACCCAGTACAATATATGGTATAATGGACGCTCTTTGCATATATGACAAATCACAGAAAATGAGAGCTGCTCTTAGACTGTGTAAAGCTGTTCTTATTCAACAACTAAAAGGCAGTGATTCCAGAACTTGCAATTTTGCACACCGAGCAAGCATTATTAGTAAAACAATAAAAAGTACTGAGATTAAAAAAAAATTGGTAGTGAAGCACAATAAAAAATAATATTAGTAACCCCAAAATTAACCTCTTTGTGAATAGAATTACTGTCCTAAATTGAAAAGAAAAGGAGTGTCTAGACTCTGGATTTTCACTACAACTATCATCCTGTCGTTAGCGTTGCAAAGAGTAGTTCAGAGGAATCTGAATTGAAACTCGTCAGAATGTTGAGCATGTTTAAATGCTAATGAGATGTCTAATGGGAATATTTCACAGTATCTCAAAAGAAATGTTATCTTTCAACTGTTACATTATTCCTAGCATTTTTTGGTAAGACTTCTCTTAAACTTCAGCGTTGGAATTAATTTATTCCATTTCAATATTTAAATAGAATACTAGGAAAATTAATAAAATAACAAAATTATTTGTGTTTATACACTAGCGAATTCCCCTACACATATTTATGAAACCAAAATGTCATGGCCTCTAGAATTTCTTCAATCAAAATGAGTTCTCTTACCTACAAAAGCATTTTCTAATTTTAGTTTTATTTGGTTTTTAAATTATTATTTTATATGTCACATTATTTTCATTTAGGTTAATTACTTATATTTTATTACAGGATATTTACTTATTATTGCAATCATATTATCTTCAAAATCATGATGTTACTTGTTCTATTTATCATATTATGGATTCTCATTCTCAATTCTTACATATCAGCACTTCCCCAATGAAAGTTGATAACCTCACCAGCCTGTTGAGAATTCAAATTCCTAAATTATCTTGATTAAAATTACTTTGACTTTCATTTCGAAAAGCTTTATCTTTGTCCAAGACATTTAATGACCGAACCCTCTCTCACCCTTCTCAATTTCATATTTACACATGTGTTCTCCTAAGTGGTTACATTCACTGAATAACACTTTCTTGCTCTCTTCTACTAGAAGAACTTGTTGTTCACTATCAGCATAAAGTTTGTTGAAGAGATCAATAAACTGTACCTGGGCATCACTCAGTTGATTTTCTTTCATCGTAACTTTGTTCTGTGTGTCTTCAAGCGCTTGCTGAAGCACCATATTTTCACTCTGGATTTGGCCTAATCTTTCTTGCAGAGATTCATTTTCCAAACTATATCTGTTGAGTTTTTCCTTTAACACTTGATTTGTTTCTTCAAGTTCCTTTGCCTTCTCTTCAGCATGGTTCAGTTCTCTCTGTGTGTTTTCTACAATATATGTCTTTTCTCTGAGGGATTCATGGACATGGCCTAGCTCATTTTCTAAACTCTTGGCTCCACTTTCAGCCTGAGAGAGTTCTTCAGAAAGGAAAGCATGGTTCTCTCTTAAACTAGACAAGTCACTGTTTAACTTGTCCTGTACATGAAGCCACTCATCTCTTGCTTCCTGAAAGGAATGTTCAAGGGCTAGCTTGGACGCCTCACTTTGCTCATAATCGTCAATAACAGACATCAGACGAGACCTGTATGATTCAATTTCGCTCTCTAGTCTCTCTGTGTTTTCTTTTGCATTCTCCAATTGAGAGTTCAGCGCTGCATTTTCAGCTTTCAGAACCTTTACTTGGCCACTGTATTGAAATCGGATTTTTCTTAATGCTTCTCTATTCCACTGCAATTCCTGTTGAAGCTCCTCATTCTTCTCTTTCAAAGCTTCAGTTTCTTCTCTGTGGTGCTTTCTGGTTCGCTGATCCTTAATTTTTACTGTTTTTAATTCCACTTTGTGCATGGCAACTTCATACTGTATGATTTCCTTTTTCTCCTGCAAGTATTCTTCCTTTACATTCCTAACAGGAACCTAAACATAAGAAAAAGAAAAGAAAGTGTTATTCAAAATAAAATGACTTATTCTGATATTTCCTTCAAAATTCAAAGGAAACGCCAAGGGGCCAAGAAGCATAGTGTATTTAGAGAAAAAGTTAACTGAGGGACTTTCACCTCTTTCCCATTTCTATCAATTTGCCGAAAGAATAAGACTGAAAACTGCTTCATCAACCAGAAGATTTGGACACCATTTTTGAACTCACAAAGCTGTCTGTCTCTCGGGAGATTTGGTTTCCTTTTCTGCATACATTCTGTCTCTCACTGATGATTCCATCTGAGACATGTCAAGGTTTATGGAAAGGACTTTCAGTACATCATCTCACCTAAAATTTCCACCACCCTTATGAGGGAAATATTTATATTCCTTCATATTGCTAATTGTGTAACAGAAGTGCAGTTCACGCACGTAAAACTCTAGATTGTTCGAGCAAAAAGGGACACTACTGATGAGTTAGTACATCATTTTACAAAGCAAGAACCAGAAGCCTAAAGACAGAAAATCATTTGTCGAAAGCCATCTGTTTGGCAATGGAATGAAGCAGAACACAAAATCTTGGAAAAGTCACCCGTAGATGCAGAGTTTCAACAAACTTCAGACACATATCTGTAAAAACACACACACACACATATATATATGCGTGTATCTACGTATGTGTACATGTATATTTTTCTGTGTACATATACACATCCACACAGGAACAAATATATCAATATAAATAAATATATAAATATAAATGTACATGTAAATATAGATAGATAGATAGATAGAGAGAGAGAGAGAGAGAGAGAGAGAGAGAGAGAGACAGATAGACAGATAGATAGATAGATATAGATATACAATAGTTAAGTATTTAGCAATTGTTCTTCCAGTAGGGCTGCTAACTCAACCAAATTGCATCAAGTAAGGTTTGCATTAGGAAAAACATGAATGGATCAATACCATCTGCTCTAACGTGCAACTTTAGTGATACCTCCCTTTTATAAATGCTTACTGGAAAATCGCTCACTTCGTAGTTGTTTAAATTCTACCGTTTGTTATAAATGAAGTTTCTCTATTTTGTGTTGACTTCCACAGAGAGTGAAAATTCTTCAAGGAGACAGTGCACGTCTGACACACAGTCTTTTACCCTGCTCAGGATCTATCACAGTGCTGTTCACATAGATAATATTCACTGGCTGATGAAATAACGTTTGAACAAGGAAGAAACTGTAATTTCACTAAATTCTTACATAGTGAAAACTTACACGATCAGGGAAATTACACAAGAAATGGTGCCAGTATGGCCAGAATGCCCATAAAATGACCTACTTCTTGCTGCCAACGATGGACTCTAAGTTACTGCTTCCTTGGTATACCTTCCAGGAGTCAGTTCACACCTAGTTTCTTGACTGCAAACTGAAGCCAAAAGCTTGTGAAGGTTCATATTTTAATCCAAGTCTTCCAGAAAGAAGGTGAGGGAAATGAAGGCAAGAAGTGATAGGGGCGTTAATTGGGAAACAGAACTTATTTCATTCCAGTGCTCATTTCTGACACCTTGAAAAATTTCTCAAGCATGCACATTGAAAAGAAAAGTCATTTTCAGAAGAATGAGATTGGAATTCATAATAGTTTCTTAACTAAGCTAAGTACACTGAAAGTAGCCAGGTTAAGAAAACTCTTTTGCAATATTAGGAGATGTTTATCCAAACGTGGGAGGCAGTATGATTTGTATATAATGGACAATGGTCTTTATGCTTTTGCAGCAGGGAAACTATCATTTGTTCAGTATCCAATATGTGCCAAGAATAAAGGCCATAAATACAACAGATTTACAATAATGATCTCATTTGATTCTCGCAACAGCCCTGAGAAGTATGTACTAGTATTATCCCCATTTTGTGGCTGAGGAAACTGAGAAAAACTAAGTGACTTGCCTAGGATCACACAGATAGAATCTCCGGACACATTTGAAGTCAGATTTTTCTAACCCCAGACCCAAATTTCTATCGCTAATTCCCCCAACATACGTCTAAGTGGAGAACTATCTCATCATCCAAAGTTCTTTTCTTCCCTGCTTTGGCAGAGATACTTACTTACTTTGCAAGTTATGATGACTACCAGGGTGAAATTGCGTTTGGAAGAATCTCAGAAATCTCCCTTAATATACGTTGTGCCTTCCACCATGATGAGTAGCATACAGAAATACATGGAAATGTGGGAAAGCAACTGACAGTGGAGAAAGGTATTTGATAGTATTAAAGGGAAGGGGCTAGAAGAATTTAACTGTCATGCTATTGTACGCTTAACTGCATTTTCATTTTAATAATTTCGAAGAATGATAATAGAAACTGAAATACTTTTGTATTGAATTTGTACTTTTGACGTCTGGGAAATGGAAACTTTGTAAAAAATCAGACTAGAGAAACTCAAAGCACTTTAGGCCAACCATTACCTTAGAACAAATTTAATTTTAGGTAAACTTGCAACTCCTGGGAAAATCAACAGACAACATTGAGTTTCCTTGTTCCTGTTTTTCTACTGCTAGTGCTACCACTACAAGTACTACTATCACTAGAACTACTAGTACTACAACTACTACTAGTACTACTTGTACTGAAAAAATAATAACAATTACTTCTGCTGACAGCATGCTTTGAAAACAACGTTCTGTGGAAAATAACGAAGTCTAAATGATCACGGTCCTCAAGGAAATCTATGATAGTTGGGCAAACAAGAGGTAGAACAAGGAAGTAATAGTTTGTTAACAGATGTGAACAGCATAAAGCAATAAATACCCAATGAGGTCATATCAAATGAAAAGTGGATTTCAGGAGATTCAGAAATCCATATGGGTGAAAAGTCCCAATGGCATTATGGCAAAAGAACCATTCTTTTGGAATGCACAAGCATGCTGGAGGTAAAGAGTCAATATGTTTTTGACGGGTAGTGCAGATGAGGACGTGTAACTGTGCGTAAGCCAGAAGAAGACTGTGAAGAAGGTATGGAACCAGAAATCTACATGGTGAGATCAGATCGATGAAGTTAGAGGATATTAATGAAATCATCCATCTCATTACTTGAATTCTCAATTGCATTTTGCAGGTACAATTTACATATTTAGGAATTGTGAAAAACAACTTTTTCCTGTTGTTCAAGGAGAAGTTTCAACGTAAGTAAACAAGTAATTTCTACTTCACAGTATTGCTTCGGAATTAAAAGAGAAAATAATGGTAAAGGTCTTTCTAAACATAAGGAATCATAGAAATGATTTAGGCATTATGGGTCCTTGGGAAAACACCTCACTCTTTCTGTAAAGACAGATAAACCAAATTGTCAAGGACATCATGAGTGAATATTTCTATTGAAATTCGTGTGCACACATTGTGGAGGTTGTAGGTCTAATTTAATTCGACTTAATTGACAGACAGAGCGTTCAGAAAATTTATACTGTTGACGAGACAAAGGGAAATGTCACACTGCACACAATTTCCATTCATCAGGAACAAATTATTGATCTTTTTGCATACATACTTTACTTTTGGTTTCATCTACTTGCTTCGGTAGTTTTTCCTTCTCTTCATAATTCCTTCGATAATATGATGTAACTTGTTGCGAAACTATTCTCATGGATTGGTAGTTGCCGGAAACAGGAACTTCTCGCTGAAGATTTCTTTCTCTGGCCTGAGAGATATATGTCCAAATTATTTCTATTGCTGATTTCAGAAAGCAGTATTAGCTCATATGAAATAAATATCATGTCAAAATTCACATCAAAAGTCATTATAGTTCTGCATGCAATTTAATTTCATCAACATATTCATAATTTTCATAGATTTGCGGTATAAATAACTTAGATGTTATTTAACAAAATTCCCGCATGTTGCACATGAGAAAAATGAAACTCCAAAGAGGTTAGTTGAGTTACCCAAGGTCCTAACGTTAGTCGTTTCTAGGGAAAAAGATTGACACTTGGCTCCTGACACGAGAAAGCTCTTTTGATTATTCTACTCAACCTTCATTTAGCATGGGTCAAATGAGATCTTTCTACTTGCTCAAACATTCAGCCTGATTTCCCATTGCCTGTTTTTTGAGCATAATTGTATCACCTCAAAAGTTATCTAGGGACTAAAATATGATAGGTGAGACTCACATGGAAGGTAATGGAATGAGGGGGGAGGAATGTATACTTTTTTGTACTTGATAGACACATTCATGGTTTCCCATTGGGTTTTTCAGAAAAGTTAACTGCCTCATTTCTATGCACCAACCTTTAGAAAGAAGAGGACATCTACAAGAAACGTTTAAATTTTCCATCCTCTCATTGTTTAACTCGGGGGAAGGAACGTAGGTACTGGTACGCATGTCAGGCTTGGTAAAAGCGCTTCACATGAATGATGTGCTTTGCTCAAAGCCACAATGAGAACCACACATATGGTCACTAGCTGCTGTTCCCATCTTCAAGAGTCTTTGCTAAGCCTTCAAAGAATTCCTTTTCCTGTTCTGATAGGAATTACACGCCTGGTAATGGCGGTCCATCGGCAAAAAAAAAAGGAAACTGCGGAAAACATGCTAGCTCTCCCGCTTATGCATATATAGCACATTACAAAATCAGAGTTTTGTACCTGCAGACGTATTCATTCATTCACATATGTGTATAAGCACATATACACACAGAGATACAAAGTCGTGTGTTTATGGACTGTTATACTGCAGAAATTCATCTCTGCTTTCATCATAGTGCCAGGCAAGTTATTGCATAAATTATGAATACCAAATGAAGCCCCAAATCAAAAGAAATCAAAATGTTTTCTCCTATTAGAGAAGTTGAAATACTTTGTGAAACTAAATTTAACTAAAGTCTGGTAAGTTGTTTTGAAGAAAACGTAAGGCTAAAAGAAGACAATGTAAAGTTGAGAAAGTAAAATGGGCACAATTAACTGAATTCTTACATGTTAACTAAATTCCACCATTGAATGAGAAGACAAAATTTTCAAATTCTTTAAATGAAATTATTACCCAGTACAATATATGGTATAATGGACGCTCTTTGCATATATGACAAATCACAGAAAATGAGAGCTGCTCTTAGACTGTGTAAAGCTGTTCTTATTCAACAACTAAAAGGCAGTGATTCCAGAACTTGCAATTTTGCACACCGAGCAAGCATTATTAGTAAAACAATAAAAAGTACTGAGATTAAAAAAAAATTGGTAGTGAAGCACAATAAAAAATAATATTAGTAACCCCAAAATTAACCTCTTTGTGAATAGAATTACTGTCCTAAATTGAAAAGAAAAGGAGTGTCTAGACTCTGGATTTTCACTACAACTATCATCCTGTCGTTAGCGTTGCAAAGAGTAGTTCAGAGGAATCTGAATTGAAACTCGTCAGAATGTTGAGCATGTTTAAATGCTAATGAGATGTCTAATGGGAATATTTCACAGTATCTCAAAAGAAATGTTATCTTTCAACTGTTACATTATTCCTAGCATTTTTTGGTAAGACTTCTCTTAAACTTCAGCGTTGGAATTAATTTATTCCATTTCAATATTTAAATAGAATACTAGGAAAATTAATAAAATAACAAAATTATTTGTGTTTATACACTAGCGAATTCCCCTACACATATTTATGAAACCAAAATATCATGGCCTCTAGAATTTCTTCAATCAAAATGAGTTCTCTTACCTACAAAAGCATTTTCTAATTTTAGTTTTATTTGGTTTTTAAATTATTATTTTATATGTCACATTATTTTCATTTAGGTTAATTACTTATATTTTATTACAGGATATTTACTTATTATTGCAATCATATTATCTTCAAAATCATGATGTTACTTGTTCTATTTATCATATTATGGATTCTCATTCTCAATTCTTACATATCAGCACTTCCCCAATGAAAGTTGATAACCTCACCAGCCTGTTGAGAATTCAAATTCCTAAATTATCTTGATTAAAATTACTTTGACTTTCATTTCGAAAAGCTTTATCTTTGTCCAAGACATTTAATGACCGAACCCTCTCTCACCCTTCTCAATTTCATATTTACACATGTGTTCTCCTAAGTGGTTACATTCACTGACTAACACTTTCTTGCTCTCTTCTACTAGAAGAACTTGTTGTTCACTATCAGCATAAAGTTTGTTGAAGAGATCAATAAACTGTACCTGGGCATCACTCAGTTGATTTTCTTTCATCGTAACTTTGTTCTGTGTGTCTTCAAGCGCTTGCTGAAGCACCATATTTTCACTCTGGATTTGGCCTAATCTTTCTTGCAGAGATTCATTTTCCAAACTATATCTGTTGAGTTTTTCCTTTAACACTTGATTTGTTTCTTCAAGTTCCTTTGCCTTCTCTTCAGCATGGTTCAGTTCTCTCTGTGTGTTTTCTACAATATATGTCTTTTCTCTGAGGGATTCATGGACATGGCCTAGCTCATTTTCTAAACTCTTGGCTCCACTTTCAGCCTGAGAGAGTTCTTCAGAAAGGAAAGCATGGTTCTCTCTTAAACTAGACAAGTCACTGTTTAACTTGTCCTGTACATGAAGCCACTCATCTCTTGCTTCCTGAAAGGAATGTTCAAGGGCTAGCTTGGACGCCTCACTTTGCTCATAATCGTCAATAACAGACATCAGACGAGACCTGTATGATTCAATTTCGCTCTCTAGTCTCTCTGTGTTTTCTTTTGCATTCTCCAATTGAGAGTTCAGCGCTGCATTTTCAGCTTTCAGAACCTTTACTTGGCCACTGTATTGAAATCGGATTTTTCTTAATGCTTCTCTATTCCACTGCAATTCCTGTTGAAGCTCCTCATTCTTCTCTTTCAAAGCTTCAGTTTCTTCTCTGTGGTGCTTTCTGGTTCGCTGATCCTTAATTTTTACTGTTTTTAATTCCACTTTGTGCATGGCAACTTCATACTGTATGATTTCCTTTTTCTCCTGCAAGTATTCTTCCTTTACATTCCTAACAGGAACCTAAACATAAGAAAAAGAAAAGAAAGTGTTATTCAAAATAAAATGACTTATTCTGATATTTCCTTCAAAATTCAAAGGAAACGCCAAGGGGCCAAGAAGCATAGTGTATTTAGAGAAAAAGTTAACTGAGGGACTTTCACCTCTTTCCCATTTCTATCAATTTGCCGAAAGAATAAGACTGAAAACTGCTTCATCAACCAGAAGATTTGGACACCATTTTTGAACTCACAAAGCTGTCTGTCTCTCGGGAGATTTGGTTTCCTTTTCTGCATACATTCTGTCTCTCACTGATGATTCCATCTGAGACATGTCAAGGTTTATGGAAAGGACTTTCAGTACATCATCTCACCTAAAATTTCCACCACCCTTATGAGGGAAATATTTATATTCCTTCATATTGCTAATTGTGTAACAGAAGTGCAGTTCACGCACGTAAAACTCTAGATTGTTCGAGCAAAAAGGGACACTACTGATGAGTTAGTACATCATTTTACAAAGCAAGAACCAGAAGCCTAAAGACAGAAAATCATTTGTCGAAAGCCATCTGTTTGGCAATGGAATGAAGCAGAACACAAAATCTTGGAAAAGTCACCCGTAGATGCAGAGTTTCAACAAACTTCAGACACATATCTGTAAAAACACACACACACACATATATATATGCGTGTATCTACGTATGTGTACATGTATATTTTTCTGTGTACATATACACATCCACACAGGAACAAATATATCAATATAAATAAATATATAAATATAAATGTACATGTAAATATAGATAGATAGATAGATAGATAGATAGATAGATAGAGAGAGAGAGAGAGAGAGAGAGAGAGAGAGAGAGACAGATAGACAGATAGATAGATAGATATAGATATACAATAGTTAAGTATTTAGCAATTGTTCTTCCAGTAGGGCTGCTAACTCAACCAAATTGCACCAAGTAAGGTTTGCATTAGGAAAAACATGAATGGATCAATACCATCTGCTCTAACGTGCAACTTTAGTGATACCTCCCTTTTATAAATGCTTACTGGAAAATCGCTCACTTCGTAGTTGTTTAAATTCTACCGTTTGTTATAAATGAAGTTTCTCTATTTTGTGTTGACTTCCACAGAGAGTGAAAATTCTTCAAGGAGACAGTGCACGTCTGACACACAGTCTTTTACCCTGCTCAGGATCTATCACAGTGCTGTTCACATAGATAATATTCACTGGCTGATGAAATAACGTTTGAACAAGGAAGAAACTGTAATTTCACTAAATTCTTACATAGTGAAAACTTACACGATCAGGGAAATTACACAAGAAATGGTGCCAGTATGGCCAGAATGCCCATAAAATGACCTACTTCTTGCTGCCAACGATGGACTCTAAGTTACTGCTTCCTTGGTATACCTTCCAGGAGTCAGTTCACACCTAGTTTCTTGACTGCAAACTGAAGCCAAAAGCTTGTGAAGGTTCATATTTTAATCCAAGTCTTCCAGAAAGAAGGTGAGGGAAATGAAGGCAAGAAGTGATAGGGGCGTTAATTGGGAAACAGAACTTATTTCATTCCAGTGCTCATTTCTGACACCTTGAAAAATTTCTCAAGCATGCACATTGAAAAGAAAAGTCATTTTCAGAAGAATGAGATTGGAATTCATAATAGTTTCTTAACTAAGCTAAGTACACTGAAAGTAGCCAGGTTAAGAAAACTCTTTTGCAATATTAGGAGATGTTTATCCAAACGTGGGAGGCAGTATGATTTGTATATAATGGACAATGGTCTTTATGCTTTTGCAGCAGGGAAACTATCATTTGTTCAGTATCCAATATGTGCCAAGAATAAAGGCCATAAATACAACAGATTTACAATAATGATCTCATTTGATTCTCGCAACAGCCCTGAGAAGTATGTACTAGTATTATCCCCATTTTGTGGCTGAGGAAACTGAGAAAAACTAAGTGACTTGCCTAGGATCACACAGATAGAATCTCCGGACACATTTGAAGTCAGATTTTTCTAACCCCAGACCCAAATTTCTATCGCTAATTCCCCCAACATACGTCTAAGTGGAGAACTATCTCATCATCCAAAGTTCTTTTCTTCCCTGCTTTGGCAGAGATACTTACTTACTTTGCAAGTTATGATGACTACCAGGGTGAAATTGCGTTTGGAAGAATCTCAGAAATCTCCCTTAATATACGTTGTGCCTTCCACCATGATGAGTAGCATACAGAAATACATGGAAATGTGGGAAAGCAACTGACAGTGGAGAAAGGTATTTGATAGTATTAAAGGGAAGGGGCTAGAAGAATTTAACTGTCATGCTATTGTACGCTTAACTGCATTTTCATTTTAATAATTTCGAAGAATGATAATAGAAACTGAAATACTTTTGTATTGAATTTGTACTTTTGACGTCTGGGAAATGGAAACTTTGTAAAAAATCAGACTAGAGAAACTCAAAGCACTTTAGGCCAACCATTACCTTAGAACAAATTTAATTTTAGGTAAACTTGCAACTCCTGGGAAAATCAACAGACAACATTGAGTTTCCTTGTTCCTGTTTTTCTACTGCTAGTGCTACCACTACAAGTACTACTATCACTAGAACTACTAGTACTACAACTACTACTAGTACTACTTGTACTGAAAAAATAATAACAATTACTTCTGCTGACAGCATGCTTTGAAAACAACGTTCTGTGGAAAATAACGAAGTCTAAATGATCACGGTCCTCAAGGAAATCTATGATAGTTGGGCAAACAAGAGGTAGAACAAGGAAGTAATAGTTTGTTAACAGATGTGAACAGCATAAAGCAATAAATACCCAATGAGGTCATATCAAATGAAAAGTGGATTTCAGGAGATTCAGAAATCCATATGGGTGAAAAGTCCCAATGGCATTATGGCAAAAGAACCATTCTTTTGGAATGCACAAGCATGCTGGAGGTAAAGAGTCAATATGTTTTTGACGGGTAGTGCAGATGAGGACGTGTAACTGTGCGTAAGCCAGAAGAAGACTGTGAAGAAGGTATGGAACCAGAAATCTACATGGTGAGATCAGATCGATGAAGTTAGAGGATATTAATGAAATCATCCATCTCATTACTTGAATTCTCAATTGCATTTTGCAGGTACAATTTACATATTTAGGAATTGTGAAAAACAACTTTTTCCTGTTGTTCAAGGAGAAGTTTCAACGTAAGTAAACAAGTAATTTCTACTTCACAGTATTGCTTCGGAATTAAAAGAGAAAATAATGGTAAAGGTCTTTCTAAACATAAGGAATCATAGAAATGATTTAGGCATTATGGGTCCTTGGGAAAACACCTCACTCTTTCTGTAAAGACAGATAAACCAAATTGTCAAGGACATCATGAGTGAATATTTCTATTGAAATTCGTGTGCACACATTGTGGAGGTTGTAGGTCTAATTTAATTCGACTTAATTGACAGACAGAGCGTTCAGAAAATTTATGCTGTTGACGAGACAAAGGGAAATGTCACACTGCACACAATTTCCATTCATCAGGAACAAATTATTGATCTTTTTGCATACATACTTTACTTTTGGTTTCATCTACTTGCTTCGGTAGTTTTTCCTTCTCTTCATAATTCCTTCGATAATATGATGTAACTTGTTGCGAAACTATTCTCATGGATTGGTAGTTGCCGGAAACAGGAACTTCTCGCTGAAGATTTCTTTCTCTGGCCTGAGAGATATATGTCCAAATTATTTCTATTGCTGATTTCAGAAAGCAGTATTAGCTCATATGAAATAAATATCATGTCAAAATTCACATCAAAAGTCATTATAGTTCTGCATGCAATTTAATTTCATCAACATATTCATAATTTTCATAGATTTGCGGTATAAATAACTTAGATGTTATTTAACAAAATTCCCGCATGTTGCACATGAGAAAAATGAAACTCCAAAGAGGTTAGTTGAGTTACCCAAGGTCCTAACGTTAGTCGTTTCTAGGGAAAAAGATTGACACTTGGCTCCTGACACGAGAAAGCTCTTTTGATTATTCTACTCAACCTTCATTTAGCATGGGTCAAATGAGATCTTTCTACTTGCTCAAACATTCAGCCTGATTTCCCATTGCCTGTTTTTTGAGCATAATTGTATCACCTCAAAAGTTATCTAGGGACTAAAATATGATAGGTGAGACTCACATGGAAGGTAATGGAATGAGGGGGGAGGAATGTATACTTTTTTGTACTTGATAGACACATTCATGGTTTCCCATTGGGTTTTTCAGAAAAGTTAACTGCCTCATTTCTATGCACCAACCTTTAGAAAGAAGAGGACATCTACAAGAAACGTTTAAATTTTCCATCCTCTCATTGTTTAACTCGGGGGAAGGAACGTAGGTACTGGTACGCATGTCAGGCTTGGTAAAAGCGCTTCACATGAATGATGTGCTTTGCTCAAAGCCACAATGAGAACCACACATATGGTCACTAGCTGCTGTTCCCATCTTCAAGAGTCTTTGCTAAGCCTTCAAAGAATTCCTTTTCCTGTTCTGATAGGAATTACACGCCTGGTAATGGCGGTCCATCGGCAAAAAAAAAGGAAACTGCGGAAAACATGCTAGCTCTCCCGCTTATGCATATATAGCACATTACAAAATCAGAGTTTTGTACCTGCAGACGTATTCATTCATTCACATATGTGTATAAGCACATATACACACAGAGATACAAAGTCGTGTGTTTATGGACTGTTATACTGCAGAAATTCATCTCTGCTTTCATCATAGTGCCAGGCAAGTTATTGCATAAATTATGAATACCAAATGAAGCCCCAAATCAAAAGAAATCAAAATGTTTTCTCCTATTAGACAAGTTGAAATACTTTGTGAAACTAAATTTAACTAAAGTCTGGTAAGTTGTTTTGAAGAAAACGTAAGGCTAAAAGAAGACAATGTAAAGTTGAGAAAGTAAAATGGGCACAATTAACTGAATTCTTACATGTTAACTAAATTCCACCATTGAATGAGAAGACAAAATTTTTAAATTCTTTAAATGAAATTATTACCCAGTACAATATATGGTATAATGGACGCTCTTTGCATATATGACAAATCACAGAAAATGAGAGCTGCTCTTAGACTGTGTAAAGCTGTTCTTATTCAACAACTAAAAGGCAGTGATTCCAGAACTTGCAATTTTGCACACCGAGCAAGCATTATTAGTAAAACAATAAAAAGTACTGAGATTAAAAAAAAATTGGTAGTGAAGCACAATAAAAAATAATATTAGTAACCCCAAAATTAACCTCTTTGTGAATAGAATTACTGTCCTAAATTGAAAAGAAAAGGAGTGTCTAGACTCTGGATTTTCACTACAACTATCATCCTGTCGTTAGCGTTGCAAAGAGTAGTTCAGAGGAATCTGAATTGAAACTCGTCAGAATGTTGAGCATGTTTAAATGCTAATGAGATGTCTAATGGGAATATTTCACAGTATCTCAAAAGAAATGTTATCTTTCAACTGTTACATTATTCCTAGCATTTTTTGGTAAGACTTCTCTTAAGCTTCAGCGTTGGAATTAATTTATTCCATTTCAATATTTAAATAGAATACTAGGAAAATTAATAAAATAACAAAATTATTTGTGTTTATACACTAGCGAATTCCCCTACACATATTTATGAAACCAAAATGTCATGGCCTCTAGAATTTCTTCAATCAAAATGAGTTCTCTTACCTACAAAAGCATTTTCTAATTTTAGTTTTATTTGGTTTTTAAATTATTATTTTATATGTCACATTATTTTCATTTAGGTTAATTACTTATATTTTATTACAGGATATTTACTTATTATTGCAATCATATTATCTTCAAAATCATGATGTTACTTGTTCTATTTATCATATTATGGATTCTCATTCTCAATTCTTACATATCAGCACTTCCCCAATGAAAGTTGATAACCTCACCAGCCTGTTGAGAATTCAAATTCCTAAATTATCTTGATTAAAATTACTTTGACTTTCATTTCGAAAAGCTTTATCTTTGTCCAAGACATTTAATGACCGAACCCTCTCTCGCCCTTCTCAATTTCATATTTACACATGTGTTCTCCTAAGTGGTTACATTCACTGACTAACACTTTCTTGCTCTCTTCTACTAGAAGAACTTGTTGTTCACTATCAGCATAAAGTTTGTTGAAGAGATCAATAAACTGTACCTGGGCATCACTCAGTTGCTTTTCTTTCATCGTAACTTTGTTCTGTGTGTCTTCAAGCGCTTGCTGAAGCACCATATTTTCACTCTGGATTTGGCCTAATCTTTCTTGCAGAGATTCATTTTCCAAACTATATCTGTTGAGTTTTTCCTTTAACACTTGATTTGTTTCTTCAAGTTCCTTTGCCTTCTCTTCAGCATGGTTCAGTTCTCTCTGTGTGTTTTCTACAATATATGTCTTTTCTCTGAGGGATTCATGGACATGGCCTAGCTCATTTTCTAAACTCTTGGCTCCACTTTCAGCCTGAGAGAGTTCTTCAGAAAGGAAAGCATGGTTCTCTCTTAAACTAGACAAGTCACTGTTTAACTTGTCCTGTACATGAAGCCACTCATCTCTTGCTTCCTGAAAGGAATGTTCAAGGGCTAGCTTGGACGCCTCACTTTGCTCATAATCGTCAATAACAGACATCAGACGAGACCTGTATGATTCAATTTCGCTCTCTAGTCTCTCTGTGTTTTCTTTTGCATTCTCCAATTGAGAGTTCAGCGCTGCATTTTCAGCTTTCAGAACCTTTACTTGGCCACTGTATTGAAATCGGATTTTTCTTAATGCTTCTCTATTCCACTGCAATTCCTGTTGAAGCTCCTCATTCTTCTCTTTCAAAGCTTCAGTTTCTTCTCTGTGGTGCTTTCTGGTTCGCTGATCCTTAATTTTTACTGTTTTTAATTCCACTTTGTGCATGGCAACTTCATACTGTATGATTTCCTTTTTCTCCTGCAAGTATTCTTCCTTTACATTCCTAACAGGAACCTAAACATAAGAAAAAGAAAAGAAAGTGTTATTCAAAATAAAATGACTTATTCTGATATTTCCTTCAAAATTCAAAGGAAACGCCAAGGGGCCAAGAAGCATAGTGTATTTAGAGAAAAACTTAACTGAGGGACTTTCACCTCTTTCCCATTTCTGTCAATTTGCCGAAAGCATACGACTGAAAACTGCTTCATCAACCAGAAGATTTGGGCACCATTTTTGAACTCACAAAGCTGTCTGTCTTTCACTAGATTTCGTTTCCTTTTCTCCATACATTTTTTCTCACACTGATGATTCTATCTGAGACATGTCAAGGTTTTTGGAAAAGAGTTTCAGTGCATCATCTCACCTAAATTTTGCACCGCCTTTATGAAGGAAATATTTATATTCCTTCATATTGCTAATTGTGTAACAGAAGTGCAGTTCACGCACGTAAATCTCCAGATTGTTCGAGCAAAAAGGGACACTACTGATGAGTTAGTACATCATTTTACAAATCAAGAACCAGAAGCCTAAAGACAGAAAATCATTTGTTGAAAGCCATCTAGATGGCAATGGACTGAAGCAGAACACAAAATCTTGGAAAAGTCACCCTTAGATGCAGAGTTTTAACAAACTTCAGACACACATTTGGAAAAACACACGCACACAAATGTGCATGTATCTATGTATGTGTACATGTATATTTCTGTGTGTGCATATACACATCCACACAGGAACAAATATATCAATACAAATAAATATATAATTATATATATTTACATGTCAATATAGATAGACAGATAGACAGACAGATAGGTAGATAGATAGATAGATAGATAGATAGATAGATAGATAGATAGATAGATAGATAGATAGGTAGGTAGGTAGATAGATAGATAGATAGATAGATAGATAGATAGATAGATAGATAGATAGATAGATAGGTAGATAGAGAGATAGATAGACAGATAGGCAGATAGACAGATAGATATAGATATACAATAGGTAGGTATTCAGCAATTGTTCTTCTAGTAGGGCTGCTAACTCAACCAAATTGCATCAAGTAATGTTTGCATTAGGAAAAACATGAATGGATTAATACCATCTGCTCTAACGTCCAACTTTAGTGATATCTCCCTTTTGTAAATGCTTCCTGAAAAATCATTCACTTCGTAGATGTTTAAATTATTATTTTATATGTCACATTATTTTCATTTAAGTTAATTACTTATATTTTATTACAGGATATTTACTTATTATTGCAATCATATATCTTCAAAATCATGATATTACTTGTTCTATTTATCATATTATGGATTCTCATTCTCAATTCTTACATATCAGCATTTTCCCAATGAAAGTTGATAACCTCACCTGCCTGTTGAGAATTCAAATTCCTAAATTATCTTGATTAAAATTACTTTGACTTTCATTTCGAAAAGCTTTATCTTTGTCCAAGACATTTAATGACCGAACCCTCTCTCACCCTTCTCAATTTCATATTTACACATGTGTTCTCCTAAGTGGTTACATTCACTGAATAACACTTTCTTGCTCTCTTCTAATAGAAGAAGTTGTTTTTCACTATCAGCATAAAGTTTGTTGAAGAGATCAATAAACTGTACCTGGGCATCACTCAGTTGATTTTCTTTCATCGTGACTTTCTTCTGTGTGTCTTCAAGCGCTTGCTGAAGCACCATATTTTCACTCTGGATTTGGCCTAATCTTTCTTGCAGAGATTCATTTTCCAAACTATATCTGTTGAGTTTTTCCTTTAACACTTGATTTGTTTCTTCAAGTTCCTTTGCCTTCTCTTCAGCATGGTTCAGTTCTCTCTGTGTGTTTTCTACAATATATGTCTTTTCTCTGAGGGATTCATGGACATGGCCTAGCTCATTTTCTAAACTCTTGGCTCCACTTTCAGCCTGAGAGAGTTCTTCAGAAAGGAAAGCATGGTTCTCTCTTAAACTAGACAAGTCACTGTTTAACTTGTCCTGTACATGATGCCACTCATCTCTTGCTTCCTGAAAGGAATGTTCAAGGGCTAGCTTGGACGCCTCACTTTGCTCATAATCGTCAATAACAGACATCAGACGAGACCTGTATGATTCAATTTCGCCCTCTAGTCTCTCTGTGTTTTGTTTTGCAGTGTCCAATTTAGAATTCAGCACTGCATTCTCAGCTGTCACAACATTTACTTCTTCACTGTACTGTACTCTGATTGCTGTTAATATTTCTGCATTCAACTGTAATTTCTGTTGAAGATAATCATTCTTTTCCTTTAAAATTTCTATATGGTTTTCTTTGTCTCGATTCTTAATTTTTAGTGTATCTACTTCGAGTTTGAGCATGGCATTTTCATCCTCTAAGATTTGATTTTTGTCGAACAGATATTTTTCTTTCTCATGGCTGTCAGGAATCTAAACATAATAAACAGAAAAAAAGTGCTACTCAAAATAAAGTTATGGATGCTGATTATTCCCTAGCAATTCCACATAAACGCCAAGGTACCAAGAAGCATACTTTAGTAAAACAAAATTAAAATGAGGGAGTTTGCCCTATTTCACATTTCTCTCAGAGTCAGTTTTCACAAAGAACACATTTTAAAAGTGCTTCATTAATCAAAAGACATGGAGTGTACTTTTAGGCCTAGAAAGCTTATATTTTATTTCCTTTGCTCTGTCCATTCTATTCCACGCTGATAAGTCATATTGTTAATAGAATTAAAATACTTAATATTTTCAAACTGCCTCTTCTATGTTGTGTTATTTTACTCATTTTCAGTGTTGTGCAATCTCTTCTGTATATCTTAGATTCTTTTCCCTTTCCCCCACCTCCTTTCCTCTTCTCTCTCCACTTACTGCCTTACACGGTGTACGATCTTATAGAGCATCAATATCTTGTCTTATATCTTATCTAGTATCTTGTATCTATACATACATTCCTATTAAGTGCATTTTTACCTTAGTTATACTCCCTAGAAGAATTAAAATGAACGGGGGAAACCATAAAACAAAATGTAACAGAAAAGACAATGCTGTGCTACATTCTGCGATCAAATTTCATAGTTGTTTCTCAGTATGGGGAAGGCATTTTGCTTCAAGAAGCCAAAGGGAATTTTTTAAGTCCTTGCAATGCAATGACATACTACATCTACAAGAATATTTCCTCACACACTCTGGTTGTTTCTGCATACAACATTTTCCTGGTGCTGCTCCTGTCACTCATCATCAGTTCACATAAGTCCTTCCAGGCCTCTCTAAAGTCTTCGTGACACATTGCCTTTGGTGGTATTCAGGAAAGTACTTCCCATACATTGTCTCACCTAAGCCTTGCCACACCCTGATGCGGGAAATATTGATATTCTCCTCCCCGTTTTACAGATTAGAACTTAGGTTAGGATACATTATTGAACAACCTGTCCATTATCACACTCAGTAAGTATCAGCAGCAATATCTCAATCCAGGTCTCTTCAGACTCCAAATCTAGCACACTTTTTTCAATAGCTTATTTCCTTTCAGCAGTTGATATTAAGAATTTGTCCTAAATGGAGACTCCTTGCCCTGGTACAATGAACTTCACTCCAGAACAATGAACTCATAAGTCTTATGTTTCTTAGTAGAAGTCTTACGAATAATCGATTTTCTCATGGATGTGTCGCATTTTCATAGCATCATTGATTTAAAACTTTTAGAAGTTATCAAGTTGAAATCTCTCATTTTAGGGAAGGGAAAAGTCAGGCCTAGAATGTGGTCCCCTACTGATGGTAACCTAGTCTTAACCATGACATGTTAAAGAAATGATGAAAGAATTATTGGGGCCAAATAATAAAATATGACTATTGCACTCCCATCACAACCAAACTCCTCCAGAAGCGTTGGATCCCGTTCAGGACCAGAGAACAGAGTTTTATCCAATAGCTTAGAAGCTGCATTCTATGATATCTTTTCTAAAAAGCCAGAAGGAGAGCATGAATTGGTCACAGGTGAGTTCAATGAAGCACTCCAGTGTGCAAGCACCAAAGGACTACTAAGGGCCAACAACCCAAATGGTTTACTTCAAACAACTGTTGAAAAACAGAAGAAAATGAAAATTTCTAATTTTGGCATTTGAGAAACTTGTGTTTCTATCATGCTGAGCAATGATGAATGTGAGCGAATGGAGGAATTCATGGCCCGGATAGAGCCTTATGTCAGAAACCTAAGTGAAATTTATTTCTGTGGCAAATACTTTTATTCCTTTTCTTTAATGAAAGATGAGGGAGACAAGAAGGTGAAATAGAGCAATCTATTAACATATATTTCAGAACCCTCACTCTCTTCCCTGAAAAGTACAAGCAGATGATATCCCTTAATCAAGGAAGAAAAATGGTTTGTGTTTGAGGTGTCACCTTCTACCTAGTTGCATTCCTTTCTCTCTCTAAGCTAGGAGTTAGTGACACTGATGTGCTGCCCCTTTCCTATGTCCAGAAAGGAAGAGGCACTGTTGTGCACCAGGAACTTTTTTCAGTAGACGTAAAGTTGGGTCTCGGGAGAGATCATTCAATTAAAAGAAAAAGAAACGGTCAAGCAAGACAAACAGTATTGTGCTGATTTTAGTCACTAGCTGTGTCCTGAACTATCTGTTGCAGACAGATGGACAGGACTGAGGATAACAAAGATGTCCCAAAATGAAGAACCGAAATCTGAACTTTCAAAATATGTAGTTAGATTTGAAAATGACCAAAGTAAATATCTCAGAAGTCTGAGTGATTTTGGAAGCAGTTGTTTTGTTTTCTTTCTGCTTCGAAAGAGGATTGTTCAGAATCCCACTTTGCAAAGCTATAACATTTAGCCCCGGAAAAAGTGGTCCTTGAGTTTCCTTTAGCTCTTCTTCGTCCTGCGGACAAGAAGTTTATAAAATTTTCATCATCATTTTCCTTCAACAGTCAGCAACAACATTTTACCTTTAACTGGAATACAGAATCCGACAAAGCACGGACACTAACTTTAAAAACTCAAAGAAAAACAGGCTACTGAAAAGGAAAAGCAACAAGAAGGAAAGCATTTCAAAGTTGGAAAGGAAACTCAATCACTCCTCAGGGCGATCCACACCCAGGGTTAAGTCCCTAACTCTTACAAGCCTCAGCTTGAAGTCTTCACAGGTGAGGATAGATACCATATCTCAAGTGAACTCATTCGATTTGTGGATGGTTCTCTTTGTTGGCAAGTTTTTTCTCATTAATCTTAAAAATGTACATTTGTGCAACTCTTATCCATGGCTCTTAGCTCTTCTCCTTAGACTGAAGCAGAGCAAGCTTCGTCCTTCTTCCACATGACTCTCCTTCAAAAACTTGAACATATAAGGATCAATAGCTCTGTTTTCTTGAACACATCCTCACAAGTCATGGTCCCCAAGGGCCTTTCTCATCCTGTTTGCCATCCTGCTTATTAGCGAGCATAATTCTGAGGAAGCCACAAATGAGTTAAACAACATAAGCCTATCTACTTATTCACTTCAGAGTAGAGAGTGCTTTTCGCCTTCTCTATTTTGGAAGCTATACTTTTCTGAATAAGATGCAAAATTACACTAGCTTTTGGGTTCTCAAATAACATCAATAAATCAACTTTAGTTTAGAACTGGCCACGATTCTTATATCTTTTCAGGCAAAATGCTATCTAAACCTATTTCCCCCAACTCATACGTATGAACCTAATTTTGTAACTAATTGTATAATTTGACAGTAATCCTCACTAAATATCATGTTATGAATAGGCTCAGTCCAGTACTCTGACTTCTTGAGAGTTTGCATTTCCTCCATGTAGAAAGTCTGCAATAATTTTAAGTAAATCAACACGTAAATAAGTAAAACATAAAGACCCTAGAGACCAATAAACTCTTCTGAAAGCCTGAAGGATGTGTGCTAAAGTGTAGTGAAAGGAAGAGAAAAAGAGAACGAACTTGCACTTGCATTGCCCAAAGTATTTTCAGATAAGGAGACTCTCTCTAAAAATGGAGAGGAATCCTCTGGAACTTATGTTCCTATCAAAGTTGAGGATAGAGCAGTGGTGTCAAACAGATCCTCCAGCACTGAGTTCTATGGACAGATTTGGGGGACTTTGAAACCTTTGGCTCAGGGTTAGGTGAGATGAACTCCGTGGCAACATTTGAACCCAGGTTTCTCTGGATATCAGGTTAGTTCTATTCACTACGCCATAGTGATCCTCTACTGTGAGATATACTTTAAAAAGTACTAATTTCACTTTACTCTTTCATGGCTCTTTAGACTGCAATTTTACATTCTAATGCTACTGCATGGGATATATATTTTTTTATATTCATGAGTACATATCTACAAATGATTAGACCCAACTTACTTACACTAGACATAAAAATCCTAGTCCTTTCTCAAGATTAAAAAGAGTATGATGTTCACTTCCCCACTCCCAGGGAACCCACAAGTTGTCTTACCAAGAACAGATGGAAATAGTGACTTTAAAATTCCAATTTACCTGTTTCGAATGATTTGTTTCTGTTCTCAATTCCAGGTCCAGAGTTCTGAGAGGGTATTGAAATTCCTGTCTTAGCTCCACTTTTTCACCACGTCGTTCTTTTTTTCTGAACTGGTGACTCATTTTTAGAACTAGCTTTTCTTCAGCGTCTTGCTCAATTTCTTCTTGCTTCCCGGGAACCCTAGATGAAAATTGTCCTTTTTCAATGACAATGCAGTAGAAATAAGGATGAAATACCATTGAATATACTCATCTGGATTTCTAAAGGAAAAGAAGATTAATTTATTGGGAACTCGATCTATGTAGGGAACTCCCTGTCAAGGAACTCCCTCTGTTCATGCAGAGTGGTCCGTGCTCTACACTTTTGAGTTGACCTGTTTCTGTTCCCTATAACACTGAGAATAAACGTAACTTGCACAGGCTCACAAAGTCAGGATGTGTCAGAAACTGATGGAGTTCTTGGGTGCCTGTGCTTGGACACAATTCTAAAATCACGTTTCTCTTTCAAAATCGCATTTCTCCCTAGCCTCAAAACATTATCTCAGGCAGTTTCTCCCCAGTGCAAGAAAACAGCCTGTCACAGCAACAACTATTATCTCCTTACCTGATACAATAGCCAGTTACAACCATAGAATTCAGAAGTTTGAACAGCTGTGTGCTGGCTGAACAGTCTGTGAACATGGCCAGAACGACATTGACTACTCATTGACCCATCATATGTTTCCTCGATTTAGATATAGGAACACTCCCTTACATTTTTCTTGTCCAACAAGATATTCGTGAGACCAATCTGGCATCCGTTAGTCTGTCCTGACCACGAGTGAACTTAGGGATGTTTCAGTCCGAAAACCGCATCTCTATGCAGTTGCCACTCCTCCTTATGCTATTTCCCTGTGAACTCTGCGTATAATACCTGCCAGGTAGATACCAAAAGTGCATGTTCCTTTAAGAAATAACCTCTGCTTAACCTTTGCCTAGTCTCACCTTGAATCAGCTGCTTAGCATATTTGGCACATGTTTTCCTATAGACTATCGTATATAAACTTTACCTGTACCCAGCTAGGGTTGCAGTTTCCCTAAGAACCCTTGCTGCTGAAAAGTGTCAGAAAGCTTTACCTTGATGTCAAAAATGTTTGAGTTTGTGAATTCATTCCAGGTGACCTGCCCGTGGTACTCTGGTCTTTGCGTGGCACTTGTTGCCCCTCTGCCAGTTGTCATCAAAATCAGAGGGGACCCATTTTTTTTATCCAGGCTACTGCAGGGCACTTTAATTCTATCAAAACTGTATCATATATTCACTTGGATGCTTTTGTTTCTTGTATTCAATGAAGAGAAATTCCATAAATTGTATGGAGCTGGAACAAAAGATTATTTCCAAATTCCCGAGTTCTGATACATTTCAAAGACGCCGGTGAAAAGTGTAGAGGGGGATGCATATGAAATTACATCCATTTTTCCATTACTATTGATTAGTGAAGTGATTTTTTACTTCATGTTGAAAAAAATGAAACACAGCTACTTGTGTTACAGTTTTCAAAATTCACTACAAATGCATCTCTACCTGATATCCACAGAGTAAAAATGAGTAAGTAGGGCTCATTCATAATACTGTTTGAATGAGGTGGTATTTTGGCCTTCCTAACCTCAAATCCTCTATCACATTTCTTCAACGGTAAGAAAAAAGCTTCCAAGGATTTGTTTAAAATCATGAGTTCCATACCTCGTGCTAAGGAGTTCTCTTTTCCATTCTGCTTTTTGTTGCTCTAAGTCAGACACCATTTGCCTTGTTTCTGATAATTCTTCCCGCAGTCCACAAATCTTGTTTTCTAAACTCTTCACTTTCCTGGTGAGTAATGGACAATGTCCTTTTTTACGTACCACTGATCGATCATATCTAAGTATTGCATCTTCATTTTTCAGAAGTTTAATAAAATCTGTACAGAGAAAAACGCAAGTCAATAAAAATATGAGTATTTTAAAATCCGCTGAACCATAGCAGTATACTTAGAATTCAAATACTCTGGCAATGACAAAATCATATCCACGTATAAATCCTCACATATTGCAAAATAATGCGTTGTCAAAAATTTACATTGAAGATGACAATAACCTATTTCTATGTGTGCACTGTAGGCAATGAAACACAATCTCTAAGTGACAAATTAATTGATATAAAAAAATCTGAAAGCTCAGAATTCTTCACAATGAAAGAAAAATATTTGTGAAAAGGAAATATTTTGAGGTGTATTCTGGGTGGGACAAATAAGATTCATCCAAGGGATTATATACTTAATATCTACATAATGAAAATATACTGAATTATTTTAGAAATATAAATATGTTTTGCTTTACATAATTGTATGGAAACACTGTTTCCTCTTTAGAGATTTATAATATCAGTAAGTATGTAATATTCACACATTGAAATATCCATCCTCATTTATTCATTGGCGAAACCTCTGGTAACTTGAAACACCAGAGGAAGGTCAAAAATCGTTCTGAGCACTAAAGAAAATAGCTGCCCCTTTATTCTTGAGAGACATATGGAGTCAAATTGAGACCTAATCCAGAGTTAGAAATGTTCGTTATGTCGTTACAGTTTCAACGAACTTGATTATTGGGTTTTCCTTGGTAACTTCCAATTCTTCATATATTCATTCACTGTTGAACTGAAGTGAGGCAACAAGAGAGAACCCAGTTGCTGGATGTAGCCACACTGGAGTAGAAGCGAAGCTGACACTGAGGGAACTGGTTAGCTCACCGATTCAAAGAAAAGAAGGTACTGAGGCACAGAGAAGTTAAAAGACTTGTTAAGATTCACACAATTGGAACGTGTAAACGGCAGAATCTGAACCTAGCTATTCATGGCATCGTGTCCAATGCACTATCCTCTATGCCATGCTGAGAGAAGAATTATAAAAACTAGGCAGAATATTTACAAGATGTTTGATATTTGGGGCCATTTTATGAAAGATTATCATATTTTGACTATTCTTTTCATGAAAGAGTTCACTCCTTGAGACCTTTATACTCGTAGTCAGTTCAGTCTCTTCAATGGTTCTCCTATTACCAACCAATATTAATAACACAGATTATATAATATAGCACTTAGAGGCTTACAAAATACACCTCCTCCAACAACAATCCTGTGAAGTATGACATTTTATACGTTATGAAACTGAAGTTCCACGTTTAAGTGTGTGCACTACAGACAAAATCAAGGCCCTGTGCAAATGTGCAATATCCTAACTTTCCATATTTAATTCTTACAGGTATATATTGTCCAGAAAAACTGGATTTTTCAGTGTCACTTTTTTACCTTTCTACTCAGAGTTTCCATGGTTGAAAATGCTCATTTCATCTCCCTATTTTCCCATGATCTCTACCTACTGAATTCATACTCATTCTTTAAAAGTCAGCTCAAATGCTACCTTCACACACAGGTTATTTATTTTGTAATGTTGATAGTCTTTCCCCCACTGAACCTCAAACAGCAATATGACTGTGCTTCTCAAACATACATATATATATGCATATGTATGCACACATATATAGTACATATATACGTATATGTACATATACATATATATATGAATATACATATTAATTTTTGAGTTATCTATGTAGGCTATATTCCGTACTAGATTGCACATTGAATGAGGAAACTTATCTAAACTTTGAATATTTAGCACACAATAGGTACTTAGTGATTCTTTGGTGAAGGCCTGCCAGAGATTAAGCTGACCTCTACTTTGCTATGAGAAAATGGGTTAGGACTTCAGTTGTATCTTCTTGCATACACACACATCTTTGGTTTCTGTTGAACATTGTTATTTTCTTAGGAAATTGTAAAACGTTCGTACCATCACAACCAACACTAAGTTGTTCCATCACTAACAAAACATTCTTATAGTTCAAGGCAGGTAAATCATCACCCTCTGTAGCTGTGTCAGAAGACTGAGTGAGGTCATCACAATTGTTTGCATCCATCTGTACTGTGTCCTGTAAAATACATGACAGCAGGGGAAAATTAAAAAAACAAATATTTAAAGAACAACAATGGCTAACATTTCTGTCGCACTTTCAGATTTTCACAAAACTTCGTGGCATTCTCACAACCATTTTGTGAGACAAGCAATATTCATAATCATTTTACAAATGTAAGGTGGCTTGTCCAGTATCATAGACTCAGCTAGGAATCCAAGGATGGATTCAAAATTAGGTCTTATTGACCCTACCTAGTATGCCACCTAACCCATTAGAAGCTACATTATTTAGGAATCTTGTGAAAATTATTATATATATGTATGATATCATGTATGATATCATATAACGTATATAAAATAACGATATATAATCATATATTATTATATCATATGTATAATATATATAATCACATCTTCCTGATTATAAACATTCTTCTTTAATATATAGGGAGAAATGAAGTAAATTCCAGCTTTATCATCAAATTTCTAGCATTCACAATGGACATATTTGACTAGGAGACAATTTCTAAAATTATTCATTTTCAGATTAACTATTCCTATTCGTTGTCACTGAAACATGCATTATTTTCTAAAGTTATTGCAAAAAGCATTGAAAAGTAAACCAAGTTATGAAAGTCTTGCAAGCAAACTAGCATGAAAGGCACTTTGCATAATACAAAATATCAGAAATTGGAATATTATTATTACATACCTGTTCCAGGTCACTTTTATCAAAACTTTCTTGACTTTCCTCTGATGATCCTTTAAATTCCAATTATTGGGTTAAATGGGCATTAATGTTTAAGTAACAGGTGATTTTATTCAGAAGTATTTTTCTCATAGAAATGAAACCTCCCCCTCTTATCAGCAGTGGCAATCAGGACAGCTATAAGTTATCCATTGTATTCTCTTTTCAAGAAAGGAATGAATATAAGAAAATTCGATTTCACTAATCATGCATTCATCAAATTATTCTGTAATCTCAATCAACTGCTGCATTTTAAGTAGCTTGTGAGATGTTCATTTTATACCAAATCACAGGAAGCTGTGAGGATTGATTTATGTATTCATTCCAGATGAAATTGTAAAATTTGAAAATTAAAGGTAAACTAATGAACAATGGTCATGTGTGATCATTTTGGTAGTTAGGCCAGGAGTAATCAATCCATTGGGTTACTTGTTTTTCTCAATGATGAAAGAGCAGGAGAGAGGCTTGCTAGCCTTCACGGAATGTGGGGAATATATTATCTGATATCTGCCCTCCTTTTCACTGTCCAAGTAGTAGAGTTATTTATATTCATTTGTCAAACCCTTTTGTCTGCCCTGGATCTAACCTTCTACAGAAACTGCTGATTCCAAGATTAGCAATGGTCTCTAAAGGCTAAATCTGATAGCCTTTATCCTCGTTCTTACTCTTTCTTGACCTTACATGATCGTGATCACATACTGTTCAAGTTCTATGCTTCATGGATAACCTCCTCTGATGCTATTTGTTAGCAACTCTCATGATTTCTTGAGATAGGGTCAGAACACGTCATAGCAGACTATATTCACATTTTGACAATCTTACTAGACTGACGGAACAGGGTATTATTGTCATTATACTTTGCCTCCCTTTCAGAAAAGCATTTGACAAATTCCTACAAGTCATCTTTCTGGGCAGAATAACAAACGCAAGTACAAGAACAGGATAGAGAATTACATAGAAATGGTTGTCAGAATTTCTTGGGAGTTTTTTGGATGATGTGCTTTCTCTGAATCAATATAATAGCCGTGAGAGACAAAGCAATTTTAGATTTCATCAAAATAGAAATCACGTTCAGAGGAAGGGAGATATAAATCCAGCTGACCCCTGCCTTCGTCAGACCACACCTAAATACTGTTCTGTGTTTTGGGCACCATCTTTTGGGACTGGCTCCTGGATCTCTCAGCCTGTATGTCCTCCTGGAGCTTCAAATTCAACATGAACAAGTCTGAACTCATCATTTTCTTTTCTCTCCATTCCAGCTCTTAAATCTACAGTCTTTAATACTTTTTATCTTTGGTAAACGCATGCCATCTTCTCAGGAATATGGGCCCGTATCTTTGATACTCCTCTCATCCATATATGTATGTGTGTGTATGAAGAAACATACACATGCAAAAGCTGCTAAGTCCCTGTTGATTCTACCTCCATCACATCTGTCATCCTCTCCCTTTTCATCAGTATCAAAGAACCCCCATTTCACGAACTCCTCAACTTTTACCTGGATTTTTGCCATAGCTTACTAAGCAGTCTTCATATTTCTGAATTCTACCTTCTCTGCTTCCTTCTACACAAAGTCATCAAGTAATCTCTTTAAGACCCTGAACTGGCCATTCTCTTGCTCTCAATCCTTCTGTGGTACCTTATTGCTGCAGTTCTCGGGGCTATGAAACCTTTCTTCCACAACCAATACCCTTTCTCCTGATCTCTCACCCCTCAATTTTCCTGGAGCAGTGTAATTCTTCTCCCTTACCTTCCATACTACTGACATTTTAACACAGTTTGTACGTTGTACCCCTTCAGAGAAAGTAAATTTCTTGAGGCAAAAAAACTGTTTGTTTTTATCTTTCCATCGTCCAATAAAGCAGCAAGAATGTGATATTCACATGATAAATAATCGTTCCTTAATAAATACTAACTTGAATTGCGATAATACATACATAACTCAATTTATGTGGCTTTGGGAAATGTAGAAAGGAGGCAGCAAGTACAAAAATGCCACTTGAAATACGGTACTCATAACACAACAGCAAAAACTGAAAACTGCAGGGCACATCTCCTATTAGGTGTGATTTTTTGAAAATAAAAATCACTTAATCTCCTACTTGTAAAAAAGGGGAAAATGAGACAATACCGTCAATATCATCTGAGTCATCTAAGTTCCTTTCTTCCACTAAATCTGTAAGATAAGTAGGGAGAAATGGAAGGAAAAAAGGATATGAATATTTACGTTTTTAAAAATATACTTTCTTTCTTCCTAAATTATAGAATTAGGACACTTACATGACTTTCGTTTTTCCTGAACTCCATTTCCCAGATTATCATTCGTGTAATAAACATGCTTTTCTGTAGTGGGTTGAATGGACTATGAAACCAATAAGAAGAAGATAGTTATATTGAAAGCTTTGAATAAATATCAGATGTAAATTAACAGTATCATTTTTATTACCTTCACATTTTGATGTCTCTCAAGAGAATCTGAAAGAAAAAGAATGAAAGGTTTATCAACAAGTGTATTTCAGCAATATAATACCATCACAACTTCCCACAAAACGAATAGCCTTGTTGGATACCCTTATGTGAATTAAAGAATGAAAGCCATAATTTGGTGTACTTCCGGTTATGGCGTTTGCATCACAGCAATTAGAATCAATTATCAGTTCTTGAAATAAAACAAGAATATAGTGTTAACACAACATGCAACGCACATTTCAAGTAGACCCTACTTCAAGGGTTTTACATATTTGTATATGGAGCAGTACATAACATGCTCCACAGTGACACATGTAAAGGTGATTCTTTTGAAGGGATGGATACTCAAGATTCCCAGGGGGCTCTTATGAAGTTGATGCTGCAACACAGCATCATATCTTCCAAACAATGGCAGTGATTGATGCAATTATATCACAAGGGACCCCAGTGTGGATGATTCCTTAATTAGTTGTATAATTTGGAAATTCGCGTAATATGTAAGCAATCACAATAAGGTACTTTCAAACAACGTATAAATGATATTCTTATCTCAGAAATAAAGAGCTAGAATTATGTTTTGAATACATCCACTTCGATGCACACTTGTAGAATAACAGTTAATAATACAGTTTCATTTCTTTCCTTACCAGTGCTGCCTACTGGCATCTCTACACCTCTGGTATCCATTAATTTATCAGTCTTAAAAGGTTTTTCTTTACTCATGACGGAAAGTGCCGTCCACAGCCAGAGAAAGTACTAAGGAGTGTGAATTCAGAGTCAAGCAGACAATTTTCCTTTCGTTTTATTTTCTTTGTCATGGCTCTTCCCATTCACTCCAGTTCTTCTATATAACATGACTAATGTGAAAAAACGTTTGATAGGAAAATACATGTACAGCCTATATCTGATTGCAGAATGTCTTGAGGAGGGGGAAAGGGAAGGAGGGGGAGAAAATGTAAAATTAATGGAAGTGTATGTTCAAAACTATAAAAATATAAAAGCTACTTTTTAAGTTTAGTTTATCCATATAGGAAAGAACGTATATAAAATATTTTTAAGACATGATGGAAAAACTTTTGCCATTTGGAGAGTTATTTCAAGAAAGAAAAATTGTTTTAGTCATCTCCTTTAGTAATTCAAAGTTATTAATATATAAACACCCTTTCCACATATGTATTTTACCATTAATGAAAAAGAAAGCTATGTACATGTTGGAGATATATCTCAGAAATCAAAATTTGAAGCTTTGAAACTATTGTATACTTTTAAAATATCATTTGTTTTCAGTATTCAACAGTCATTTTCATATATCTTAGATTCCCCCCTCCCTGTAACCCCGTATCTCCCCATGTCCATGCTGAGACAGCATACCGTTTGTTATAGATTCTACACTTACATTCCAATTCAATATATTTTCACCTTGGTCATGTTACATAGAAGAGTTAAAACGAATGAGAGAAATCCTAAAACAAATCAAAACAGAATATAAAAGAAAATGATCTGCTTCATTATGTGATGAAATTTCGTAGTTCTTTCCCTGCATGTGGAAGGCATTTTGCCTTAAGAGACCACTGGAAATTATGTAAATCCCTGCATTGCAATGAAGTGCTACGCCTAGCAGAAAAATTCCTCCCATATAGCGGTTGTTGCTGTGTACAAAGGTCTCCTGGTTCTGTTCCTTTCACTCACAATCTTTTCACATTACTATTTCCAGGCCTCTCATTAATCTTCCTGTTCATCATTTCTTATAGCAAAACAGTATTCCATTACATTCCTGTGCCACACTTTATTCAGCTATTCCTTAAATGATATGCATCCCGTAGAGTTTCAGGTTTTGACCACCCAAAGGAGAGCTGCTATAAATATTTTTGTACATTTGGGACTCTTTCTCATTTTTGTGATCTCTTGGGGATACAGTGTTAGAAGCGGTAGTTCTAGGTCAAGGGCTGTGCACATTTTTTAGCTCTCTGGACATAGTTCCAAAATGTTCTCCAGAATGGTTGGATCAGGTCCCAGCTCCACCCACAAGAGATTAGTGTTCCAACTCTCCCACATCTTCTCCAACATGCATCATCTTCCTATTTTGTCATGTTACCCAACCTGATGGCTGTGATGTGGTATCTCAGAGTTGGTTTGAATTGCATCTCTCTAATCAAAAGTTCTTGAGAGCTTTTTTTATATCACTCTAGACAGCTTTTATTTCTTCCTCTGAAAACTGCCTATTCATAACCTTTGGCCGGTAATGGGCTGGGGATTGACTTCTATTCTTGTACATTTGACTCACTTCTCCATCTATTTTAGAAATGAGGCCTTTATCACAGACGCTAATTGCAAAAATTGTTTCCCAGGTTTCTGCTTTCCTCCTAATCTTCGTTGCATTGGGTTTGGTTGTAGAAAGCTTTTCAGTTTAATGGAATCAACATTTTCCATTTTGAATTTCATAATGCTTTCCACCTCCTGTTTAGTCAAAAATTCTTCCCTTCTTCATAAATCTGAAAAATAGACTATTCCTTGCTCCATTAATTTATTTATAGTATCAATCTTTATTCCTATAGCATGTATCCATTTGGAATTTATTCCTGTGTACGGTTTTGGGCAATGTTCTAACCCTAGTTTCCACCACAATGTTATCCAGTTGTCACAGCAATTATTGTCAAGTAGTGAGTCCTTATCCCAGGAAACTGGGTTCCTTGGCTTTCTCGAAGTGTAGATTGCTATATTCTTTGACCACTGCGTCGGAAGGACGTAAGCTATACGACCGGTCTGCCCTTCTGTTTCTTGGCCCGTATCAAGAGGTTTTAATGATTGTTGCTTTATAATGAAATTTGGGATCTGGTAGATCAAGGTCACCTTCCCTGGTATTTCTCTTCATTAGTTCGCTTGATATTCTGGGCCTTTTTCTCTTCCCGACGAATTTTGATCTTATTTTGTCTAGCTATAGAAAATAATTATCTGATAATTTGATTGTTATGGCACTGAATAAGTAAATTAACTTAGGTAGAATTGTCATGTTTTTTTAACATTGGCTTGGCCTAGCCATGAGCAACTAGTGTTTTTCCGCTTTCTTAGACCTGTCTTTATTTGTGCAAAAACGGTTTTGTAATTGTATTCAGATAATCCCTGGATTTCTCTTGGCAGGTAGACTCCTAAATATTTTATAGTGTCTAACCTAGCTTTACAAGGAATTGTTCTTTCTATCTCTTGCTCTTGAGCTTTGTTAATAATATATAGAAATGCAGAAGATCTGTTCATTTTGCAACCTGAAACTTTGCCAAGTTGTTTATGATTTATCATTTCAAGTAGTTTTTTACTAGAGCCTCTGGCATTCTCTAAGTATATCATCATATCATTTGCAAAGTGAGATAGCTTAGTTTCTTCTTTGCCTATTCTAATTCCATCCTTTTCTTTTTCTTCTCCTATTGCTACCACTAATATTTCTAGTACCATATTGTATAACATGGGTGATAATGGACATCCTTGTTTCACCCCTGGTCTTCTTGCAAGTACATCTAGCTTATCTCCCTTGCATATGATGCTTGCTGAAGGTTTTCGGTAGATACTACTTATTGTTTTATTATTTTATGGGAAGTTCCATCTACTCCTATGCTCTCCAGTCTTTTCAATAGGAATGGGTGTTGTATATTGTCCAAGGATTTTCTGCATCTTTTGAGATAATCATGTGGTTTCTGTTAGTTTTTGACATGATCAATAATGTTAATAGTTTTCCTAATAATGAACCATTCTTTTCAAGGTAAGTTGCTGTATTTTTTTTTTTTTGCTAAAATCTTTTTTAAAATTTTTGCACCAATATTCATTAGAGAAATTGGTCCAGGATTTCCTTTTTCTGTTTTGGCCCTTCCTGGTTTAGGTATCACAACGATATTTGCATCATAAAACGACTTTGAGAGGACTCCTTTGCCAATTTTCCCAAATACTCGATATAATATTGGAAGTAACTGTTCCTTAAATGTGTGATAGAATTCAATTGTTAATCCATCCAACCTTGGAGATTTTTTCCTAGGGAGTTCATGGATGGCTTGTTCAATTTCTTTTTTCCGAGACAGGGTTATGTAACTACTCAACTTCCTCTTTTGTTAATCTGGGCAATTCACATTTTTTAAAATAGTCATCCATCTCCTTTAGATTGTCGAATTTATGGGCATACAGTTGGGCAAAGTAATTTCTAGTTAATGTTTTAATTTCCGGCTCATTGTAGGTGACTTCAACCCTTTTCATCTTTGATAGTGTAATTTGCTTTTCTTCTTTGGTTTTGTTTTGTTTTTTTTATCAAATGGCTCAAAGGTTTCTCAATTTTGTGGTTTTTCATAAAACCAACTTAAAGTTTCATTTATGACTTCAATAGTTTTCTTAATTTCCATTTTATTAATCTCTCTTCTGGTTTTCAGTCTTTCTGATTGGGGATTTACTTGGGGATTTTCAATTTTTTCTTGTTCTGGCTTTTTCACCTGCATGCCCAATTCGTTCATGTCCTTAGAGGAAGAAATTTTACATCTTTAAATTCCTACATCAGCCATTGTCTATTTTGAAATATTAAATGACTTTACTATATATCAGTCCAAAAACGTCTTAAGATGTTGTTTAATATACAAAACTATATAATTACCTTTACTATTCATCAGTCCACAATATATTACTAAATTCAAAGCTTTTTTTTTATCAGGGGTTTCTTGTTTATTAAGTATTTACAATTAGTTTGACAAGAGGAATTGGTTGCATCAATGAACATATGCAAAACTTTTTATTAACTTTGGGAATTTTCAATTATTGATATATATGTATATGTACACGTATACATAGATACACACACATACATAAATATGTATGTATGTATAGTCAAAGTCAGGTCCTCTGGTCCGCTGAAATATGGGGCCGTGCTCTAGAGCCCTTCTGGAGGGGAGCACAAAGGTAAATGCATCAAGAAACAGGTACTACTGTGCAAGTTTTTGTATATAGGATTATTGTTGCACCTTTGATTGTGATATTGCCTACGTGAAAATTAATATATCCCTTCACCTTTCAGTGCTCAAGTCAATTCTCTGCCACCCGAAGTTTCACAGAAGGTGCTAACCTGCTCTTGCAGAAGGAGATAATTCATGCCAACGGAAATACAAGTCTTGTCTTTATCACCAAAAAGAATTGTGTGATATGGGCTTGTATCCTGAGGCAGACATTTATATAACCCACTCATTAAACTGAAATTCATCTCATTGTTTCCTAAAGCTAAGGACAAGAAGAGAAAAGTAATTAACAAGAGCACTGGATTTCTTAATTCAACACAATACCTGGCAGAGCCAGGACTAGATCACTTAGTCCTAAATCCTGCCTGTCTTATCTAGCTACACTACAGCACTGTCTGACTTGGGAAGGACAACTTTTACTTGTCAGCATTTCCAATTTGTATTACCCATGAAGAGTTGTGCAACAAGATGACATTACTCAATTAAAGTAATGGCTTCATGAAAACAAAACTGAATATCAATCATCAGGGAGAGAGAGAAAAAAGACTTTTGGATTGCAATGTTTTGGGATAATTTGTGACTTTGCTACCATAACCCTGAATTAAAATATCAAAGAAATGAGAATTACTGATTAGGGAATGCTCCACCCCAGAATACAATAATTTGTCAAAATGCCAGAAAACCAGAAAATTTCGAATTTCTCTGACAAATAATTTGGGCTTATTCTCAATGTGAACAAAAGAAAACAAGAAATAATTACAAGGAAGGAAGATGTTGCTTCAGGGAACGAAAAATGACTACCAGGCCCCAGGATCGGAACTCTATCACACTCATACTTCATGATAAGAGCCTGGTTTCCTTTGCCAATATGATTTATAAGAAAATGTGTACGCAAAGGGTTCACTACTAATAAAACTCAAGAAAATATGTCCTCACTTTATTACTACTCTCATCTTCCCCTCAAAACAATGAAGATTTGAGGTTCATGGTCACAGCTCAGTGACTCCTCAAGTTCAAAAAAGTCATCACCAATTTTGTCTAATGCTGCATGAAGCTATGCTGTACTGCCACACTCGTGTATCAGATAACAAATTTTACTAATTCTTGGATGAACATAAATGAGATAGAACAAATAAATGTCTTATGGTACAGAATGAGTATTTCAAGGAAAGCATACATATTTAATAAAAATATATTTAAAAAAAGAAATTTTTTTCTTCCTATTCCTATCCCTAGTTGTTTGAAGCTTTTAAAATTCTAACCTTACTATGGTTGCGCTTACACTCTGATTTGGGTTTCTATAGAAAATGATTCTGGTTATTATATATTTCATAAAGTCAGTGTCTGCATTCAGATATCTGTCACAAACCTACTTATGAATAGTTCTATCAGTAACAATCCTTTCAGTTTTCCCTATATTTATTTCCGTCTTGTAGACTATAAATTTTCTTGTTTGATGAAATTCATAGACATTCCACCTTCATTGAGTTTCCTAAGTACAATTATTTTTATTACAATTTGATTTGGAATTTCAAAAAATTTGATTAAATTTCTTTCTCTAGATAACATAATAGAAATTGAGGAATACAACTTGACATTTTTAATCTTAAAAGTTCATTCTATTTGCATGTATGTAGCTAGAGATATACTATTTTACAAACGAAGAAAACGAAGAAAAATGAAGTTCATTCATCACCTGACAAGCTATAAGCAAGGAATGTTTTCTGAAAAGGATGTGATTTTAGACTGTACTAGATATACTTAAAATTAAATACTGTTTCTTGTGCCATTGTGATTTCTTATTTCTTTTAAGGGACGATTTACATAGCTCATCTCTTTCAGTTCTGTAGTGTAATATGCGCATGATCACACTTTCTTTTGAGCTCTGTTGGCATGAGCAAGGCATCTAAGCTAACTGCTCCTTAGTTTCATCACCATTCAAATGGAAGTAAACAGAATACCCACACTGCTTTTCTCACAAGGTAAAGGGTAAATTGATTTGAAACAGAAAACTCATAAATACGGGATGAAGTTATTATTGCAACCCCAGGTCATTGAGATTCCCAATGGCCCAGCTGGCAGGATTCAATATTAGGCAACCACTCAGAAAAATCTCTTCTCTTTGAAAGTTTAACGGCCTGAATCAGGAGATTGGAAGTGTTCCTAGGATGATGTTGGAAGTGGGCACATGTGCAAATATCTACCAAAAATCTAGGAACATATATGTATTACCTTGCAAACCTTTGTCCCCTGTTCCCCCTAACTTCTGTGTCTTTTGCATCCTCTTTGGTATCTCTGAACTGAAAGCTTTATGAACATTTAGAAATGTTGGAAACGTTTAAAATGTATCCATTTCCAAAGCTTGGATAAGTGATTTTCATAGACTTCCAAAAAGGAAGAAGGCTTTGCTCTCCAGCTGTTTTACCGTTCTGCCTTTATATGTCCAAATATTAGATGAGCCCATCTGTGTCGGTGTGCCTCTGTGTGTGAACATGCTACAGTTACAGGAGACGTTTACGTACTTATTTTTCCCATGTTTTAGCATCAAAAATAACTAATATCACTACATATAATACATGTGAAATATGTTCAAAATTTTTCACATGATTTCATTAATTACATTTAGAACAATGGAGAAATCTGATAATTGTTATTGTAACTTGCTTAAAGAAATTTTTGGAGAAAGCAGACATTAATAACACAAAATACCTTGAGGCTGTTTTGTTCAGGATAATCAACCTACAAGGATAATTAAGTAAATAACCAAAAATAGACCAATTCCTACCCTTTAAAAGTATAAAATGGAAATAGAACATATATACATATATTTATATACGTAAATATTTAATATATATGAAATTAAAGATTGCTCTTTCATTATTTTTTAAAATTAGCTATTTTTTTTAATTTGTCACTCTTACCTTCCTGATCGTTGGCAGGTCCAGTCACGGTAAATCTGGAATCAGCAGCCCTTTCCAAACTGCTGATTTGGAGTGAAAGGGGCTGATTAAGTGCCTTCTGTTGTCCATATTGATAAATTAGTTCGTAATGACTATGTACAAAGTAAAAGATAAAACAAAATATTTCTACATCAACCAAGATAAAATTATACGTACCGGGTCTCTGCATACCTTAGACTTTAATAATCAGATTATCAGCAAAATTGTTGTTATTCTTTTGATGAAGTCTGTAGGGTATAGCTAATTATTCAGCCTAAACCTAGTATACATGTACTCAGAGTCACAGTAATAGAGAAGTATAGATTCAGAGCTTTAGATCATCTACTCCAAACACTTTATTTTCTAGATTAAGTAACTGAGTTCCAGAAAAGGTTAACAGTTCTCCAGGGTGATCCATAAAGTGAGAGGCATCATTTTTCCTCAGGTCCTCTGATTCCAATTAGAGCACTCTTTCCCCTGACCAAACTGCCTCATTGTAAATTTTGATGTTGATTATTATATTTATTACTTATTCTCTTTAGCTGTCACTCACTTTCAGGTGTCCAACATATCATGTGGCTTTTCCTAAAACTAACTTTAAATCTACTATAACTGGAGGTATCAGCAAAGATTAAGAAACAAACAGGAAAAAAAAACCGTGTCTTTAAAGCAGACTTTATAAATAAATTTTTGTGAAGTGAACTTTTGGGATGATCAAATACTAAAATGTATGGAAAACATTGGAAAACCTTATAGAACTATAAAAATGGCACCTATCATCCTCGTTATCCTTACTTCTGAAAAATCTGATCTCACATACCCTGACTCTACTTTGTAACTCGTCTCATGCTTATGTCCTCCTGAACTTGGATAACCGAAATTGGCCTTTGGACCAACTTCTTCACAGTGCCTTGAAGTATGCTTGCCAGATGCTTGCCATATTATGCAACTATGAAAGTCCCAGACAGTCTCCTTTGTATAGAGGAGAAATGATTTTAAATGCAATTCCATACAAATTATTAGAATTAAAACGTTGATACTTACATGGAATGACCACTGAAAGCAGCATGTTCCTCAGCTGTCTGTCCAAATGCATCTCGGCAAGAGAGATCAATATCATATTGAAGAAGAAGACTGACTACACCTGTTGGTTTACAACGGGCAGCAATCATCAGGGCTGTTCTAGAATAACAAAGAAACCATCGACATTTCAGAATTTAAAGGAGTCACACGTAATTAGATTTCTCTCGATATGTTGCAACAAGAGGATATCTCATATATGAGGTTATACGCATGTGCAACATGAATACTTCGTGAGGGATGAGTACTTTTTGTGCTTATATGCAGCATGAAAAATGGCAGTTAGGAAAAGAAGGAAAGACAGGATTGAGAGGGGTATTTTTTGTCCTCTTAGAGTTCTAGCAGGAACTGTCCAATTCAAGATTTTCATGACAACAAGAAGGTAGTGCATCAGAGTAACTTGTGTACAAAAGTGAAGAACTTTCAAGGGAGCCTACACCAAGTTTCCACTTGTTTACTAGCCTTGAAAGGAAAGTGGAGGCTCTTTGAAAGTAATGTTTATGGACAAGCTCATGTAACTGAAGAAAGGTTCATCACCAGATAGCTAGGACCATTGGATTTCAGGAAGGCCCATTAACCCATGAAGGCAGTTGATAAAGAGTTAGTGTGATTACAAGCTGCACTAGTAGAGAAAATATCCAAAATCGTGAAAACAGAGATCTTTTGAAGTTCCGAGTTTGTGTTATGTTGAATAATTCACTGTCTTTCTGCCTAAGGCAGTATTGTAGGTATATCAGTAATGTCACGTAGAGGTGTGCTGTTCCTTGATTACTTCGTGATAACTCATGGGGCAGCGAGGTGGTGCAGTGCATAGAGCACGAGTGCAGGAGTCAGGAGGACCTGAGCTCAAATCTCACCTCAGATACTTGACACTCACTAGGTGTGTGACCTTGGCCTAGTCACTTAACCCTAATTGTCTCATCCTGGGTCATCTCCAGTCATCCTGATGAATATCTGGTCACTGGATTCAGATGGTTCTGGAGGAGATGTGAGGCTGGCAACCTGCACAGCCCTCCCTCGCTCAAAATAAAGTCAATTGCAAGTCATGGCAGTATTGCCCTGATGGCATGGTCTTCCTCTGCAAAGAAGGGTGAACACTCACGCAGTGATAACCGATATAATAGGCTAACTCTGTGGAAGGTGGAAGTAGTGTCAAAAATATCCATGTAATGTAAATATATTATATAGGGAAATTATGGATATTTTAAGGTATATTCAAGTGTTAATAAACTCTTTATGGCAGGTAGAAATGTTGATTCTGTTTAAATGTTTTTCTCTGATCCAAAATCTCAATACCAAACATAGCAAAAGGAACGAGTACAATATATTTGGGGGTGGCGCGGAATAAAGGATTATGGGAAAGATTGAAACTGATGGAGTTATGAAATATAGTATTAGCTCTTAATATTATCCTATCTTTTAAAATATTAGGTTTGTTTTTTAAAAGATTATTTTTAGTTTTGCGATCCAAGATGATGGAGTAAGCAGTAAATCGCCATAACTCTCCAATATTCACCTCGAAACAACCATAAAATACTGCCCTCAAACAAGTCCTGCCACAGCAGAACCATCAAAGGTATAGGGTGAAACAATCTTAGAGCCCCCAAACCTTGGAAGATTGACAGGGAAGTTCTTTCTCACTTAGGTAAAAGGGAGCATACTCCAGGACAGGAAGTATCCCAACAGGGCAGCAGCAAGCCTCATCTCAACAAAGCAATGGTAGATTCGGAGTCCCAGTATAGGGAGTGGGCAGACTCCAGTTCTAAGAACTGACATGCCTCAGAATAGACTCAGCCAAACAGGTAGGGTCTATCCCTACAGGTGATTAAGGAAACAGGCAGCCACCAATGGTTACAATGCCAAGAACTTCAGGGTACATCTAGGGAAACTCAAGAACACTCCACCAGTCGTAGCACATGACAAACATCAGCAGTAGAACTCCGGGACAGCATCAGGTAAGCTGCCAGAACCCTACTATCTGCAGCAGTGCCTTTCATTCCCACTCCCATCCCCCGAGCAAACCACCGTAAAAGAGGGCTCCCACACGAGTCAGCAAAACATTGCAGCACCAGGTAAACAGCCAGGACCTGGAGACCCTGCTACAAAATTCTGAAACAGTGCCCTTTCCACATTGTGAGCAGAGCTCAAATTGAAAAGAAAGGGGAAAAAAAGACGAGCAAAAAGTCATTGGAAAAAATGACCATAGGAAGTTATTGTGGCCACAAAGAATGTGGAGGAAAAAAATTCAGAGAAGGAGAATGACGCCAAAACACGTATAGGCAAAATCGCAAAGCAAAAAGAGAAGTGAGCTCAATCCCAGAGAGAGCTCATGGAAGAGCTCAGAAAGGAAATTAAAATCATATAAGAGAGGTAGAAGGAAAAGTGTGCAAAGAATTGAGCGATGAAAGAGAATTGTGACAATATAAAATACTTGGGAATCTCTCTTCCAATACAAACCAACCAACAATGAACACAATTACAAAACGTTTTTCACTCAAATCAAGTCAGATCTGAATAATCTAAAAAATATCAGTTATTCATTGGTAGGCCAAGTTAATATGATACAAATGACAATTGTACCAAAAGTAATATCTTACTCAGTGCCATACCAATCAAACTACCAAAATTATTGTATAGAAATTAAAAAATAAAATTCATCGGGATGAACAAAAGGTCCAGAATACCAAGGGAATTAATCAAAAATAATACAAGTGAAGGTGATCTATCTCTACCATATATAAAATTCTATTGTATAAATCGACAATCATCAAAGCCACTTGGGACAGGCTGAGAAACAGAGTGTAGGATTAGTGGAATATGTTTGGTATCAAAGAACCAGGGTCAATGACTACAGTAATCTTCTATATGAGAAATCCAAAGATTCCAGCTTCTGAATTCACTAGTTGACAAAAAATGCTGAGAAAACCGGGGGAAAAAGTCTCATGACAGAAAATGTTATTCACATCCAGAGAAACAATTATGGAGTCTGAATGGAGGTGGAAGCATACTATTTTCTCTCCCTTTTGGTTTTTTGTTTTTTCTGTCTTCAGATTTTCCTCTTTTATTCTGCTACTTCTGTCAAACATGAGCAGTGTAGAAATAGGTTGAATATGATTGTACATGTACAGCCTATATCAGTTTGCATAACATCCTGGGAAAGGGGGAGGCCCAGGAAGAAGAGCAATTTGAACTCAAAATTTGAAAACTGCAAAAAATTGAAAAGTAAAAATAAATAAATTTTAAAAGAATAAAAGAGAGAAAATGTGACAATGTAAGTGCTTCCATCGTCCTCAAATATTAAAAGAACCAGGAGAAGGCTTCAATGCCTTTCTTGGATCCTCTATGTGGAATTTCTGGTATTAGGACAAAAATCCTGTAGCATAAGAAAGTATGGAAGGACTAAAATCTCAGCCAGTGGCATAAATATTCACAGTGATAAGGTCACAGGATCATGAAAGTCAGTCATCTTATTATTGTATTGATTTGTATTTGTCAGTGCACATATCCTTAAGAACAATGAAAGGAAGAAGAAGGAAAAATTACACACATCAATTCTCATGATTGACATGAAGATTATTTCATGTAGAGAATCAATTGCATCACGAGTACACAAAACAGCTATGTGATGATCTTAAGTCATTGAAAATCAAACAATGAAACCTGAGAAAATAAATCACTAATTGATGGTGGATGGCATGCCCACATGAATGGCTTTCTCTGCTGCAGAAGCATAAATAGTAGCCCTTTTCATAATTGATGTTTGTGCACATTGTCACCCTTTCTCAGTGATGAACAATTTCAATTATTGTTGCTCACTAAGAGTTCCCTGATTGAAGTTGTTCTTATTCCTCTAATAACAGTTACCTCTTTTTTTCTTGGAAGCTTTAATTACCGTACCTGTCAAGCCTATCCGATGTATTCACATTTGCTCCATTCTTTAAGAAAAGATCTACCATATCTCGGTTATTTTCTTTAACTGCAAGCAAAAGTGGTGTGCAGCCTTCCTGCAAAATCATATTAAAGATCAAGTTAAGGTATGCAAGAATTGTTTATATGATAGAATTCAGTTGAAGGCATGTTGTGAACATCCTGTGAACTTGCTAATGACATGCTAAGGAAGTAGGCTACAATGGAACTCTGGAATGAGAAGAGCAGGGCATAAATCCAGCTTCTGTTAGTTAATTTCCATGTGACCGTAAGTAAATTATTTCACTTCTTTGGGCCTTAATTTCCTCACATGTAAAATGAGGGAATGAAGTTAGATAGCCTCTGGGATTGCTTCCAGTTATTAATTTGTGATCAGGACGTAGAAAACCAGGATGTGTAAGAGATTTTCCTAATCTTTTAGGGGTACCTTCCTTTCCTCTGTCTTCATGTCATGATCAATGATCGTTCTGCGTGCAGTCACCCTTATTTCCCCAGTACTTGGCCAAGCTACAACTAAGTTCTGGTCAGTTTTCAAGTTGCCTAGTTCTCTTCATCCTTTCCCCTGAAGTGTGTTACAACCAGCCTCAAAACTCAAGAAAATCTTGCCTTAAGGTGGCTGAACCTTGAAGAAAGTCATTCTCTTGATATTTTCCCTCCCTTCACAACCCTCCTAATGTATATTTTGATTTTTATTTTCTTTCTTGAGCAGCAGTGACGAGGAGTCAAACCTTTTCTTAAAAATCAGGAGATACTCAATAAGTCTAGAAAGGAAACGGCATAGCGTGTAGGAAATAGAAAAAAAAACACACCTACATACACTTAAGAATTTGTTCTTGTAAAATGTCTGTCTGCAGTTTTATGCTGAACAAATTTTTAACAGAATATTTTTTAAAACATTATGACATTTCTTCTTGACCAATTAACATTGTACTATCATAGGTAAAGGTTTATATGTAAAGTATTGCAGACAGATATTTGATGGAACCTTTGAATTCTGGGTACCAGACCTAATATAGCATGCAAAGAAAATTCTAGAGAGATAGATGTGGTGGACTGAATGGAGAGCCAAACTCAAAATCAGTGAAACAGAGATTCAAGGCCTGCTGCTGAGACACTTAGAGTGGCTAGGTGAGCCTGGGAAGTCACTTCACATTTCACCATTACAAACCATTCCCTAAGTCACGTTTTCATAACTTTTTGTGTGTGTGTGTCATGCACCCCTTTCCAGAATAATGCTTTTAAATACCTAAAATACAGAGAATGCAAAGGAAGCCAATAACATTGAAAGAACTATAAAATAAATGGTGATTTTTTTTGAAATTAATGGATCCCAGGTTAACAACCCTACTCGAAGATTAAATCTTAGAACAGGCCCTGGTCCAAAGCAGTCGAGGGAAGTTCCTCATTAAGAGTTCCGTTGTGAATGGAGTCTCCTCCCCGTTTTGCCTGGCCATCAGAAAATTCCCAAGGCCAATGAACTTTGAGTAGAGATGGATTTTAAGATACTTGCATTAAAGAAATGCTTCCAAGAATATAATGTGCATTGGAAAATACCTGATTTACACATTTGATCTCAGAAAATATTTTCTCACACAAGAGGTAGACTTCTACCTTGTTTTTTGCTTCCATGTCTATTGTATGTCTAAGCAGCTTTGCTGCTATGGCTGTGTTAAGTCCAGAGGCAGCATAGTGAAGTGCAGTGTTGTCATGGGTATCCATCAGAGCAGGGTCTGCACCATAATCCAGCAGGATCCTTGCACACTCCTCCTGCTGACACTGTACTGCCTGTGAATGGAATGTAGAGAAAGAGACAATCAATACTCTAAAAAGTATTTAGTATACTAAAACATCATTAGTGATATTTAAATAATTTAGTAAAGCACATTTTCTTATTCCAAAGGCATTCTATAGACCAGCAAGGTTAACTAGGGCATACCTTCATTAAAGATGTCTGATAGTTCTTGTCACGCAGGTTTATTTTGCATTTTCTCTCTACTAAGAGAGACACAACATCTGGATGGCCATTTGCAGAAGCCAGGTGTAGAGGTGTGCTATGAAAATGAGAGCTAAGTCAATGCTTGGTAATTACGAAAATCAAAATTGTACTCTTGTTTGGTACTATACTTGTAACATAAAATGCATTATTGTTACTCCGCCTGAAATCGAAATCGCTGCCCAAATAAATATAAGTGGCCACCCTTCTCACCCGAGGACATCTACAATGTGCATTAGTTCTTCTGACCGGATATGATGAACAAAAACGTCTGGGAAATAAATAGCAGACTCAGAAGAACATTTCACTGGAAGAGAGCAGCATTTGCTCCCACCACGTCACTGAGAAAGAGTAAGTCAGCTGGAAGCAGACTACAAGTAAAAGGAAGGAGTTTCCCCTCCATTAAAAATGGGCAGGCAGGAGGGTCAGGGGTCACCAGCACTCAGAACTTGGGATCCAATCTCCAGGAGGCAGAGCCTGCGCCTGCTCTGGCCCAGGTGCTCAAAGGACAAGTTTTCCAAGGATTAGCCAAGGCACATGCAGACTCGTGGAGGGAGGGTGGAGGAGGGGGTGTCTTACACTGTTCCTGGGGGGGGGCCATCCCTTCTCTCACCCCCAGCGCCCTCTCACCGCTTCTCTTTATCCAGATCGTCCACGTGTGCCTGGCCCAGCAGCAGCAGGTGCTGCACCCTGGTCACATCCCCGAAGGAGGCAGCTTTATGGATCTTCCCGAGGTCCTTCATTCTGATGACATAACCGGCACCTGGGACCAAGGGTCGGACCTCGCTGTCTCTCCTGGGAGAGGAGGAGCCAGATGGAGACCGCTCTCTCCTTCTCAAGATTTTGAAAATCTTCCTCATCCTGAGGGCGGGCTTCAGAGATGGTCTGGAGAACTCACTTGGAGACCCTCAGCCTTCTCCGGGAGCTCGCTTACTCTCCAAAACACTTCGATAGTCAGAGACTCCAAGGAAACTGCGTCCAAACAGGGCAACAGTTAGAAAGGAATCGATCCTGGAGATGCTTGGAGCCCTAGCAACGCCTCGAGCGAGACCGAAGTGCGCGTGAGCTTGACAGACGCTCAAGGCATGCGCACGCGCCCAACGGGAAAGATTAAGCCTGCACGAGTGCTCACGTGCCAGGTCCATTAACTCTCTGCTGGAAGGCTCCAAAGGTCATGATCGCGAGGGTGGCTGGGCCCAAGGCTGGCTGCTTCCCCTGCTAGAGGTTCTGCCGGGTCTCGCGCTGGGACAGGATGCATAGGGGCGGGGCTGTGAAGGGGTGGAGGAGACCTAATGGGAAAGCTGGAGCAGCTGGATTCAGAGGACTTGGATTCGAATGTCGAACTCCGGACTGGCTCTGTTGTTTCACTTGGGAAAGCACCTCCTCTCCCAGCCTCAGTTTCTGCGTCTGTAAAAGGAAGAGGTGATTCTCCATAGCCTGCCAAGGGTCTACAAGGCTTTAAGAATTCGTTGACGCCCCGACTGAAAACGAGTAGCATGTTACTACTCTGATGTCTGGTAGCCTAGGTTCCTCTTTGCTCTCATTCTTCCTTTTCCCTTCTGACCTTCAGGAGAGGAGGGCAATGATTCCTCAGGGACAGGCTGCCTGGCACGGGGAGGGTGGAGCTGGCCTTAGACAGGAAGCCCTGGGTTCAAGCCTAGCTTCTGCAAAATTATCATTGCCCTAGATATGTCCTAAGTAAGGGTAGGGGAAGAGTGGGTTGCAGCAGTTTCTTGGAAAAAGTGATGTTCGTTTTAGCTGATCATAAGAAAGGCTACGGTAATAGAATAATACAGTTTAAATCTCGCAAGTTAACAGTTCCATTCACCTCTGGGCTGCAGGGTCCCCGTCCACAAGACTATGATAATAATGGGGGCTACATATTAAGAGGAATATTGATAAGTTAAGAGTTGTGATTATGGTTTGTCCTTCCTTCTGATAGAGGACCTTGACCTCAGTAAGAAGACAACATGACTTATACTTCAACTGGATTGGAGGGAGGGCTGTGCAAAGCCACCAGCTTGATTTTCTCCTCTGGAGCCATCTGAGTCCACTGGCTACATATCGATCAGCATGACTGGAGATGACCCAGCGTGTGCCGAGGAAACTTGTTCGTTTGAAATAAATGTCTTTTCAAATTCTCACTTTGAGTGAGGCAATGCCAGTTCAGTGAAGAAGCCTGTTTAAAAGGTAAATCAAAGGATATCTCCTTTAATGGAAATTAAAAAAAAAAATTCAACTCTCTTCTCTCCTGAAGAGAAACAATTATTATTTACATTCACTCTGAAGCCAGGATGGCCAAAAAATACTCATTAAGTGGTACTTCGTCAGCGACCTATAGTTCACTTAATCAGAGGCAGAATGAATTGAGTTGAAGGCATTATCGTTAAGAAGCGAATCCAACCAGTAAATGTCCGGTAACTATGTAGGTTTGAGTCATGAAATCTCACCTTTCTTTGGGCAGAACCCCCTACAGGAAAGAGGTGATACCCTATGTCGGGGAGAAAAAGAGGAGAGAGGACAGGACGAGCTGAGTAGCCCAACTAGAACTGCTCAGCTGGGTCCCTATTGAGCTAAAGTGAGCTACTCACAGGCTTTGGTATCTCCTTTATTCTTGAGGAGCAATAGAACTTGAAGAAGATGATGACACGGCTTACCACTGAATTGGATTTCAATAAGGAATGGCTGTGCAAAGTCACCAGCTTCACTTTCTCCTCCAGAACCACCAGGGTTCTTTGGCCATATATGAATCAGGATGACTGGAGAAGGCTGAACTCAATTCAGAGACAAGTGATATGGATGAACTAAGAATGAATAAGACAGTTGAGGGACGGTATGATGTCTAATTTCAGATCCGTGAAGAGCTGCTGTGCTGACTTGGGTATCTCTAGAACAGATTGGTCAAATCAGTGATGAAAGGTGCCTAGTTGTGACTTTTATAAGAAAAATGAAAATTTATGGCAATGGAATGGATTGGTTGTGAGACAAGTTCCTTCAGGAGACACTGTCTGACTATGGGTGACTACTACAGACACAATTCTTACATTGACTGCAAGGTTGGACTCTGGAATTTATAATGTCTCTTCCGACAGGGATATTTTCATTCTCTGTATTTGTTTGTATCGTCCTGTTGCAGACTTCCATTAGAATAGATCATGAAAGCTGCCTTGGTTTTGAAGGTACATATAATGCAGAGCAGATTGGCGATCTTTATTGATGTTACCTCAGGAAGTACTTGCAAAGGGGAATACAAACAGCTATGACCACATGGTCTTTGGCTTTTCCCCTTTTTTTCCTCTGCAGCTTTCCATTCATGATGTGAAATTTGTACTCTGCACTACTAACATTCATTCTGTTCATTCAGGTCCATGATCACTGGACTTCTGAATACAACAATAACGGATACTCACAAGATGATGTCCTTTTCTCCTCCTCCTCCTCCTCTCCCTTCTCCTTTGCCTCCTTCTACTCCTCCTCCTCCTCCTTTTTCTCCTTTTTGTTCTTCTCTATCTTCTTCTTCTTCTTCTTCTTCTTCTTCTTCTTCTTCTTCTTCTTCTTCTTCTTCTTCTTCTTCTTCTTCTACTTCTTCATCATCAACATCATCATCATCATCTTCTTCTTCTTCTTCTTCTTCTTCTTCTTCTTCTTCTTCTTCTTCTTCTTCTTCTGTTTCTTCTACTTCTTTTCCCCTTTTCTTATCCCTCTCCCTCTTCCTTTACCTTTAACTTTTTCGCTCACTTTCCCTTTCCCTCTCTCTCTCTCCTCCCCCTCCTTCTTCTCTTTGCTCTCCTCCTTTTTATTCTCCTCCTTCGGTAATGGTAATTTAAATGTAAACATCTTTCCCATTCCTTAATATGATCTGCTGAGGTCACATTCTTCTTTGTCTCCTCCTCCTCCTCCACCTCCTCTTCCACTTCCTTCTCCTAGTCATCAAAAATATCCACCCATCACTTCCTAAAAGAGATCTCAAATTTGAAACTGCAAGGAACATTGTAGTCAAATTCCAGAATTATCAGGTGAATGAGAACATACTGCATGCATTCAGAAAGAAGCAGTTCAAATACCATGGAATTACAGTCAGGATCACGAAGGTCCTTGGAACTTGTACATTAAAAGGTCAGAGGCTTTGGGATATGCTATTCTGTAAGGCAAAGAAGGTTGGACTATATCCAAGGGTCAGGTACCTAGCAAAAATGAGGGTGATCTTTCAGTAAAGGAGATGGATATTAAATGAAAGAAGGGACTTCCAGATCTTCCTGATGAAAGGGCAGAGATTGATGGGAAATTTGACCTTCAAATACAAGACTCAAGGGAAGTATGAAAAAATAAACAAGAAAAACACATTTTAAAAAAATATCAGCTTATTCAATAAGAGAAAACTGTTGACATACCTATGTGGGACAACAATACTCTTCACAATCTTGACCATTTTATCTTTATTCTGACATTTAAAAATCTTGAAAATTTTATCTTTATAATGACATAGACAGAGGCTGTGGGTATAAACTAACAGATGTGACAAAAAAAGGAATTAAGTATCACAAAAAGATTGCAATGGGAGAAGGGCAAAGGAGGACGCAGAAAACTGTAAATTACTCCACTTAAGGAGACACAAAAATATATGACTGTAAAGGGAAAGAAGGGAGGGAGATGAGCATTGTTTTTACTTTGCTCTCATTAGATATGATTCAAGAAAGGAAGAACATACTCAGTTAAGTATGGAACCTAACTAGGCTCAGAAGCAGTAAGAAGAGGAAGGGGAAAGAAAAAGGACGGGGTCTTTAGAAGGGAAGGAAGACAAAGGGAGCACCTCTGCCCTTTCTGAGAATCAGAAAGGGGCAGCTCATCAGTGTCACTAATACCTACAGGGAGGAAGGAATGCAACCAATAGAAGGTGATATCTCAAACAAATTTCTTTCCTTCCTTCATTAATTGATTTCATCCGTTTCTGCTTTCATAGGCAGAGGGAAAGAGTGATAAAATGCATGATAATAATTTGATCGATTTCACGATGTTGTCTCACACATGTTCCATGAAAGAGAAGGAACATAAGGATTTGTAACAGGAATAACTTTCAGTTAGATTTCTAAAATAAGGCTCCTTCCATTACAATGATTCAGTAATTGACATTCATCATTGCTCTGTATGATAAAAAATCAAGTTCCTCAAATGCCAGATTTAGGATTTTGCATTTCTTTTATCCAAAATCGATTGGAAGTAAATCATTTAGCAAGTAAATCATTTAGCCCTTAGTAGTCCTTTGCCGCCTGGGTACTGGAGTGCTCCCTATTCATGCTCTCCTCGTGACTTTATAGAAGGAATCTCATAGAATGGATCTTCTAAGCATTTTGAGATAGCTTTTCCACCTATCCTGAATGGGGCCCAGTTTGCTTGAACTGATGGCACTGCAACATCAAACTTTTATACTTTGAACTCAATAATTCTTCCACTATTCTTTTGAAATTTGATGGCAAAGGAAGTTTAGGTTACAATCTACTGACCACACTCCGGGTCTCACTTTTCCCATCCTTAAAAGAGATGTTCAGACTAGAAAACTTCTAAAAGTTTTAAATCAATGATAAAATGAAAATGCTACAGTTCTCCCAGAAAAGAGCTGTTTCTCAAGACGTGTATTAGGAAAGTTTAAGACAGTCATCATTTCATTGGTTTGCAGCTAAGATGATTGTACCAGAATAATGACTCTAAATATAGGACAAATTCTTATCTTCAACACCTAAGAGGAAAATAACTTTTGCAAAAGAGTGTTAGACTTCGAGTATGAAGAGCCCTAGATTGAAATACTGCTACTAAAACCTACTGAGTGTGATGATATGGGCGGGGGGGAGGGAACATTTAACAAGTTCTCCTCACCTAAGTTCGATTCTGTAAAATGAATTGAACAATATGAATATTGCCCTCATAAGTGTGTTGCCAGTCTGAAGTGAGATAATGCAATGAAAGTCATTTGCACAGAACCCTACTATGCCTGTGCAAATAGTAGGTATTGTTACCTTTGTCATTACTGTAGGATGAATCAGTGTGGTGTCCCATCGATAGAGCAAAGGAAATGAAATATGCTGAAAGGCAGACAGTTTTACAGGCCTAAAATTCCAACCCACATCTTCAGATTGATGAAGCACCTTGAAGACCTATTCTTTGGGAAACCTGAGTCTGACCGAAATGTGAAATACGTGCAACTCCCTCGATTTACTTTTTCTCCGTATGCTTCTTGGCCCCTTGGAGTTTGTTTTGAATTACTAAGGAAAACTCAGAATATACAATTTAATCTTGAATAGCATTTTTTCCCCTTTTAATTGTATTCAGGTCCCGAATGATAGTAATGAAAAAGAAAAATATCTGCTGGACAAAATTGGAACCCTACAGTACAAAGTTGCTATGCTCAAACTGGAGCTAAATACAGTAAAAATTAAAGATCATGCAAAAGAAAATCAAGATCCAGAAGAAACTGAGGTTTGAAAAGAAAAGAAATATGGGCTTCAAGAGGAATTACAACTGAATGAAGGAGCAGTAACAAAAATCATATCCCAGTAGAGTGGACAAGTAAATGTTCGGACAGCTGAGAATGTAGTGTTGAACACTAAGGTAGAGAATGCAACAAAGAAAAATAGGAAAGGCTTGAGACAGAAATGAAATCATAGCACCCCTTCTACTATTGAGGTCATGAACAAAGTGAGACATCGAAACTAGCCTTTGGACATACCTTTCAGGGAGAAAGAGATGAGTGACTTCATTTACAGGACAAACTAAACCATAACTTGTCTAGGTTAGGGAAAGGCAATTGTGCCCTTTGTCAAGAGCTCTCTACACCTAAAAGTAAAGCCAACAGTGTAAAAAAATGAGCTGTACCATGTACATGACTACCTTAGAGTAACGATAGCCATTTTGGAAAGCACACAGAGAGAAGTAAAACAGGCCCAACATAACGCAAAGAAACTTGAACACACAAAGCAAGTGTAAAAAGAAAAACTGAACAAATATATTGTCAAACATAAATCTATCCAAGAAAGATTAGCTTACATCTGGAGTGAAAATATATTACTTCAACAACAGCTTGAAGATACGCAAAACAAAGGCATCATTCAAGAAAAGGTATGGAGTGATGACCAGGTAGAATGTATTGATGTCTTCAGCAAAGTTCGTGTTGATACTGAAAAACAAATTTTTATGGTAGAAGAGAGAAATAAAGAGGTAATCAGTGAATATAATCCCTTAAGAGAACAAATGTGCAAATATGAAAATGGGAAAGCAGAAAAAGAGATAGCTCCTTATTTGTCATAGTTGGATAAGCATTTTCTTTTTAAAATGAAAATCAAAGTAATTTTGATCAAGATAAAAGAAGATTTGAATTTTCAGCCTGCAGATGATACTACCTTTCATTGAAAAAATACTGATATGTAGGAAAGGAGAATGAGAAACAATAATACGATGAATATGCTACTAGAATAATAATGTAGCACTGTGTAATAAAATATGAACCTAATCATTATAAGAAAAAATAATTAAACAGAATGTAATAGAATATAGATATTTAAATAACTAAATGGAAATAATTTCAAATATGAAACTGATAGAATAAAAATAAAATTAAAAAGAAAAGTATGAAAATAAAATTTAAAAATCATCTTTCAAATAAGATGACTCTTTTTGATAATGAAATTATGTAGCCCATGAAATGTGGCTTTCATAAATACACGTAGGGTTAATCCCTTGTGCATAAATACTGATGAATTGATGTCTCTAATAATATGCCTACTTTTCCATTTTAATTCTGCCATGGAATAAATTACATGAAATGCTATACCTGAAGAAAATCCTGAAAAATTATGCTAGCAATTATGGAATAATTGAAATGGTACATCTGAATTTTGATTGTGTGGAATAATATAGTTACACTTTTCATAATTACTTGAAAATATTTATCAGTCGATCTATGTTCAATTCAAAACACTTGGAAATAATTTTAGAAATATTAATCCCTGGATCATATTTTTAATGTTATTCCAAATGCTGTCCACTATGTCCCTTTAAAATTTAGGACGGTGATGCTGTTCAAAGATATTATGATTCTGCATTAAGGATAAGTATTTTTTCTACATTAATATTTCCAATTAAAAAATGTTCTTTGCATTGCCACTCCATATTTTTATCTCACTATTTTTTCTCTGTTTTACTAACACTTCTTGCTAAATGCACACAATTGTAGTTTCTTGAATGATTGCCTTTTATTTTTTGAAGATGGTTAGTCTTTTGTGGTATAATAGCAGTTCTTATTATTTGAGATTTCTTCGCACATGCAGTGGGAGGCCAGACTACAACAAATTGTGCTGGGTAAAAAAAATTTCGTATAATAATATATATATTTAATTTTAATATATACGATCATGTGATTGAATCTCATGATTTCATGCTAGAACTTAATTTGTTTTTAGGCATTCAATTCATTATGCCAATTTTTCCTTTCACAATTTTATATTGGCTTCCTTTAGTTTATGTTTCCTTTCTAAAACTTCCTAGACTTTAGTTAAATTTTTTTTTACATGATACTTAATTTTATCTAATGATGGAAAAATATTAATTTCTTTTGCTTTTCAGTTTTATTTGCTATTAATAATATGTACAATAATTTATTGTCTAGTGAAATAAATAGGATTTTATAGCATATCTGTATATATCTATAAAAATACAACTGTGTATTTGTGTTGTGTGTAAATACACACACGTATGTATGCAGTTTTGCTACATTAGGGCATGAAATGAAATGAAATGATTTCCCTTTACTTAAGTGGTGGAATTAACATATTTTCCCCTTTTTCTGCCTATTGACTGCAGCCAAGAGCGTACTTCCTATTCTAGCAGAAAAAGGAATTGAATTGTATGTTTGCCAAGGACAGTTCAAGATGTGAATGATAGCGAATGATCTTTTTTTCTGTTTTTCTTTTCTTTTTTCTTTTTTTTTTCTTTTGGCTTCCAGAAATCCAAATCAATCTGTTCATGTGTTTTTACCAAGCTTGACTAGCGTATCAGTGCACATGTTCATCCTTCAGGGAAAACTATGGGAGTAAAGAAAACGCAATTTTTACAATAGATGTCCTTATTCAAATAAAGTACTCTACCTTTTTGAAAAATGGAAAGAGAAACCCTGAAGTTTCTATGTAGAATAGGAACCTATAAATTCTTCCTTTCCATTGCCCCATCTTCCATGTGAATTGCACTAAAACAAATTTTAGCCCCTAGGTGGCCTTGGAGGTGTTGTAAATCTCAGAAAGTGGTAATGGGGAAATAGGGCTGAATGCATGACTTTATGAGGAGTATACCGAGAATGTAGGAAGATAGCCTTTGATCCATGCTGAATGAAGGATGGGTGGTATAGTCAAAAGAGCTGTGTAATCTCAGGAGCCAAATTGCACTTCATTTCTCTATTAATTGCAACCGTTATGGCTGTGCGTAACTCATTTGGCCTCTGTGGTGTAGCTTTTCTCATCTGCAAAATGAGGTGGTTGTATTCACTAGTCCCTGAGAATATTTCTAGTTCTAAATCTACCAAAAGTGTGAATACATTAATGAAATTATGTTGCATGTCATAATATTTATATCTGTTAATTTTTAAGGTTTATTCTTCTTATATAAGCTGATATGAATTCATGAACTAATTAATAGAAACAATGCGAACATATTTCTATTAGGTTACAGTAAGAAAGCTTCAACTAGAACTTACTCATTCAAAAAAACATGCAGGACAGAAGCTTAACTAGAGGGTAAATCACTTTTTTGAAATAATTTGAGGGATATGAAACAAAACTGCAGAAGGAAATACATCAAACTAAATGCAACCTATGTATTCAAAAAGTCAGTAGTTGCTCATTGATTAATGGAAAGTGTTTTCAATGTAACTTCAGTTTTTACCATTATTATCTGAACACTGCGTCTGTTGTTCAAATGGACATAAAACAAGATTGATAAACTCCACCATTTCTACTCTTCAACTGGGATAATTATATTCACTCTTTAGGTGTTTGACAGTTTTGTTTTTCTGTCCTTATGCAAAGAATGAGATAGTTTTCCAAGTAACAGTACTAACTAAGTCATTTCCATCACTTTATATTTGGAAATTCCTTAATCTTTATTTTCTCATTTAATCCCCATAACAGTTCTGTGAAGTGGAAGTTGCTTACTTCTAATCAAACCACTTGAATAAGAGAAAAATGATATTTCTTCATAATTTGTAAATATATAACTTGTGCATGCCAACGGACATTGAGAATTAAATTAATTAGATGAATAATCTTATTAATATTCTCTAATTTATTCGTAATGATCTCACCGTGTTGCTTTGCATCTCCACAACTTCAGTCATGCTCTTCTTCTTGCTTAATTATACTTCCCCATTTCTGCTACCTATCCATAATCTATCTGTTCCTCAGCACCCTGATGCACGAATACCTCTTTCACCTCCAAGATCCTTTTGAATTCCAAAAGAATGATTCTTTTGCTACATGTCTTTTTGGACTTTTCAGTCCTATTGATTTCACAGTCTTCTGAATTCCACTTTTCATCTCATACCACATGATTTCCTATTTAACTGTGTACTGATAGCCTTATGTTGTTCCTGTTATCAACCTACCATTCTGTGTGCCTAAGGCTTGTTTCCTCAACTAGACTGTAATTCCTTCAGGACATGGATTGTTTATAAAACGTCATCTTCCATAGAATTTGTTTTTCACAGCTTGTTGGAAACAAAAGTCATGGTCATTATTGTAGTAGTAGTGGTGGTAGTGGCATTAGCAGTAGTAGTCATCTTCATAGTGGTAGAAGAAGAAGAAGCTAAGTAAATGTTTATTTCTTGATTTTACCCTGAGTTGAAAGTGTAGCTAACATTAAAATTGTTCCAAGGTCATATGTGGACTGTATTTGGAATAGTCCACTTTGAGTCTTTCTAGTCTCATTTTTTATTAGTTCCCAATTCCCTAGAGTCTCCCAGTGGCAAAATAGAAATTCAATAAAAAATGTTTTACTGTTACTATTAATAGCACTACTACAAGTACTACTACTACAACCACCACCAATACTACCACTACTACTTCTACTACTACTACTAAAACTACTAGTACTAGTACTGCTACTACTACTACTACTACTACTAATACTACTACTACTACTACTACTACTAAAATTATTATAATAAAGGCTAAGGAAAGCATAGAAGAGTTTGACAGTCAAGTTCCCTAAAATGTTCCCTTTGTTATTGCAAAATACATTTCTCTGTTATCAGTTGTGTTTCACATTTATGTGCTTTTAAATGTAATATATTCATCATTACACCAGCCAAAAATTACAGAAATATATATACTTGGTATCCTTCAAAACCTATTTTCAGTCTTGTACCCATTTTCAATGGTAAAGTAATAGAAATCTATGCCAGCACACTGAAAAATAAAATTTTCGACGACGAGGTTGTTCTCTGCTTGGAGGTACGTTGCTGGAATTATGGATAGAATGTTGGCCTGGGGTTAGAATGACCTGAAAAATATTTCTAAGTCTCAGAAATCAATACTGGAATAAAATATGTTTTGTTTCCCAATTAACTCCCCTACCACCCATTCCTTTTATTACCGTCGCATTCTTTTTGGGACACATTGATTAAAATATTAGCCTTCCAAAACTTTTGTCCTTAGGCTACAATTGGGAAGGTACGTGTGAACTGAGCAGTAGAAGGTATAGCAAGGAAGCACTAAGTTAGAGTCCATCTTTGGCATTATGACTTAACTCACATGATTGCCTTCCAGGGAAAACTGGCATCATTTCTTCCCTGTCTAATTTCCCTGACTATGCTGGCAACTAAGTTTTTACTACATAAGAATTAATCCAAATTACTGTTTCCTCCTTTTTCAACACTTCATCAAATAGTGAATGCCGGTTATGTGAATTAAACTATGGTTAATTCTGACCAGGTTACAAATACTATGTGTAAGACATGTCCTCTTTCCTTGTAGAATATGCACTTTCACTGGGAAGCCAATGCAGAATAGTGGAAGTTCATTTATAATACAAGGTAAGATATAAAGAACTACTCACTGAATGGTATATATGTAAATATTTATAAAAAGGAGAGACCACTATAGTCGGGGGTTAGAGGAGGTGGTAGTTAAGCCAGTCCTGTTCTTCCCTACACAAAAAAATGGTCAATGAAAATTTGCAAAGTTAGCAATTCTACTGCAAGAACAGTTGCCAAATAGCTACATTTACTGTGTAGTATATATTTGCATGCATAATATCTATTGATACGATACATATATACTAAGAAATACCTGCACTTGAAGGTGACTTTTCCAACATCCCCAGGCTTGGCTCAGCCCCTTGCTGTCCATATGAGTTTTCACAAAGGGTTTTCTGTCTTCAGGCCTTGGTTTCCTCATTTTCAAAATGTTCTAATTGACTTTTCATGTTAGGGACTGTCTATATTTACATCCACTAAAGGAACATTATAAATGCAGCTTTGCAGTCTAATAACATTAAATGATATCATTTGTATTGTGTGGAGTAGGACCTTCAAATACTTCGCTAGCTCCTTTATCCAGATCTGCAACTAAAATTACAAAGACACAAAAACACATCAGTGTAAAACGTTTTTCAAAAGAAATTTACTTACGTTTTAGATTTTGGATTATATTGGTGGAAGCTATCCGGCTTTCTACAAATATTAAAACATAACCAAAACTCATTTGGGGAATATTGTACAATGAAGTTATATTAATGAAGAGCTGATCTTGAATATGCATCTCTTGCAATAGGGATGAAAAGATAAGTTAGGCTACTGTTTCTCTGCTTTTGTTTTTTAAGAAAATGTTGTTGGATGACATCAAGAATTCTTTTTAGATTTATTTCCTTCTCTGTGATTCAAAATAGTTTAAGGCACTTGGTCAAAATTAATACTTTTTAATTATATAATATTTGAGCTATAAAGAGTTTGACTCAACTATCCTGCTCATTCACACAGATTAAAAAAAAACTTTTGGAAACAAGTAAAAAGAAATCTGGAGAATCTGAAAAAGGAGATTTTCTTGACAAGGGGGAAGTGGAGCAAGTATAATCTGAAAGGGATAGACAAATTAATAGGTTGAAAAATAAGGTAATCCATAACATAGAAGAATGTGAAATATCTTCTCTTTATATTCCTCTTGAAGTAGTTAGAACACGTAGCAGGTCATTGGAGAGCTACATCCTTGGGATTTACATCTTCCCCATGACTGCAAAGCAATACTTTCTGTTTAAGTCCTAGTCACATGTTTCTTGCTCCTCTTAGGAACTCAGTAGATAAGTTGGGGAATTTATATTTACATGAATCTTCTAGGCTCCAGTGACTTTCTATCTAGATTTGTATGTTAGAAATTTTTCACCTTCTGCCATTATAAAATTCATGTCCAATAAAATGTATCTAAATATAGTGTGTTAAAAGCACCTATCAAGGATTTTCAAATTGTCACGTGTGAGAAATATCAAGCTTGTTTTGCTCATCAGTGGAAACTGCAAAGACACAAATATTGATTTCACGTATACACAAATTTTCTAAGAATTGGAGTCTTCCCAAAAGGAGATAGACTGTTTGAAGAAAGCAAATGATGGAAAGCCTTTCATGTGCAGTCTTTCCAGGGCTCTTAGAAATTCTGAGCTCCCTCTCATTCTCCGCTTCTCTAATCCTGAAGATAAAAAAATATCCCTGACAAGGAGGACTGAATCATAAAGTATTCGGAAACTATTTGAAAAGAGATTTGAAAATTACCAAAAATAGGTGAAACAAAATTTGATTGCAAGATGATTACCGCTAATATTAAGAAACTTCATAATACAACATAGAATTAAAAGTGAAGGACTTTCTCTATGAAAAAAGGGCTCGAGTTGGTTTAAGGGAAGGAAAGACTCTAGTAGTCTAAAGATTTTCATTTCATTCCTCCAGTAAGTGGGTGAAAACCTTTTTAGTGCACTATGTCCTCTGCATCGCTTTTCTATTTTAGGGAATCAAAGACCTTCCCCCAGCATGAAGAATAAGAAATTGACTCATTCATCTTAAACTCTTTCTTTTCTTCTTCTTCTTTTTCTAATTTTCTTTGTTTACAGTGTTGTACAGTCATATCCATATAACTTAGATTTTTTTTTTCCTCTTCCCTCCTGCTCCTTTCCCCATGGGTTCATCAAGCAATAGATTGCTACATTCCTTGACTTTGTGTCTTGTGTGTCTAACTTATTCCCCTGATCTAAGATTCTGTTTCTTAGCCACGTGGTTTTCATAGTTATTGCTTTATTATATAATTTGAGATCTGGCAGAGATAGGCCACCTTCCCGAGCATTTCTTTTCATTACCTCCCTTGATATTCTGGACCATTTGTGCTTCCAAATGAATTTGGATATTATTTATTCTATTTCTAGAAGCTATTTATCTTGTGTTTGGTATGCCACTTAATAAGGAAATTAATTTAGGTTGAATTGTCATTTTTTAAATATTTTATCTGATTTAAACTTGATCTGATTATTTGGTGTCATGGGCAGAAGGGAGGAAAATCAAGGAGGGAGAAAAGTTTGGAACATAAAATTTTACAATAGTGAATTGCCAGGCCTAGAGGCCTGTGTGGGCTACCCGAGTCTTCTTACCTCACCTCCGAGGTCTTCGGTTGGCCAAAACTGGATGCTCATATGAGACAAAGGACGTTCCAGAGTCGAACAAGGGTTGAGCTTTATTTCAGGGTCTAGTTACAAGTGCAGGGGAGTCTTCCTTAGGAGGAAGAGGGGGAGATTTCCTAAGGAGGCTAGGATCTTAAGGGATTGGAAGTAGAAGTACAAGCGGGGAGAGAGGGGGAGGGGAGAGAGGAAAGAAGAAAAGCGGAACCTACTGTCCTCTTGGCTCCTCACGTGCTAAGAGAGCTTTCAGGCTTCCTCAATCCTACTTAACCTTCAGCCGCACAGTTTGCATCTGAATACCGTGCTGTTAGGTAACTAGGTGTGCCCAGATCCGGGACAATCTCGAGGGCGGGGAGATCTCTCTCCCATCACGTTTCTCACGGGAAGAGGCGGAATTACTCGAGATACTTCGGTTCACCTCGATTCCCTGCCGTTCCCTGGGGGGGTCTCGTGAGAGCTCTAAGATTTAGAAGTCCCACTTTTACCCACCCGAGACCGTCCACAGGGATTTGAACTTCCAATCCCAACCGTGAATGTTGAGAACTATACATGTAATTGAAAAGAATACTACTAAGAGTATTAATGAAAACATTAGAAGACTATTTGAATGTGAGTTACTAGTTTTATTAAAAAAGAGAATGAAATACCAGAGAATTAATAATTAAACAACTAAAATGTGACTACATTTTGTTCATTTGTACATTTGTTCAACATCAAATCATCTTAACCACATATGTAGAAATATGCCACTTGCATTTTGTTGAGTATTCTTTTGCTGTGGTCAATCAAATATTAGAATCATAAAGCTTGAGGTATAAGAGATTTCAGAGGACATCTCAACCAACGCCATTATTTGAGATATGAGAAAAATGCAGGTGAGGAATGTCAACTGACTATCCACATTCATACTAGAAATATGAGGCGTGGGATTTGAATCCAAATGATCTGACTTCAATCTGTGTTTTTTTTCCCCATTAAAGAGTGCCTGCTTCTCTTAATTTAAAGCATTAAGTATAATAGAATATTTTCCAACTCCTGGACATGTAGGCCTCGGTCTTCAGCCTTTCTCTGAACAGAATGTGTTATCAGTGGTCATGTGGCTCTCAGATTCAGAGTAGAAGCCGAATGCTCAGGTTTTTTAGCAGCTTTTCCATTTTTCATAGACTGATTTTCCATGTGTGTAAAGAATATTTTCAAAGAATTGTCAGAAAGAAAAAAAAAGAATGCACCTTTCCTCCTTACGTAATACAGAAAGCTTTCAATGGTCCTGGAAAGCTTTGGTAACAGGATAGGGACGCTGGGGAAGGGATTTTACATCTTCTGAAAAATTGATCAAAAAATCATTCTTTAGACAGGGTGGGAAGGTACATATATGGGAAGAGATTGTAAAGTCAAACGACTTATTTAAAAACATCTAGGTCAGCCTAATGTCTGCTTTATTATCAATTGTTATATGTCCCTTTAGCTTGCGTAGATTGTTATTTCAAATAGGTTAGATATATTTTCAATTTTTCTGCAGTGGAGGATAGTGGCATTTATGATCTAACGATTAACAAATTATGAGATAAAATTTTGCATGTCCTTAAGGAGACAAGTGATAGGAGTGTTTAAAATGATAAAATGAACAATTAAAGGGCATTTGTTTGTCATGCTGTAGACTCGTATTTCTGTGATATAAAATCGTTATGAGGAATAGGGACAATATCTGTAAGGGTAAGAAGTGTACGGAGAAGTGTAACACAACTGAAAGCACAGGAAGGAGGCAGTTTATGAAGTTATTGAAAAATCAAGTAGAGGATTTTGTATTTGATCTCAGAGCTAAAAACGAGCCAGTGGAATTTATTGTGTAGAGAAATGAAATGATTAGTATATTTAGGAGTTAGGAAGACCACTTTGTCTGCAGAATAGGATATGGACTTGAAACAGGTAGTGACTGGAGGCCAGCAGATCCATTAAGAAGGTTCCTGAATAGTCCAAGAGCCAGTTAATGAGGGTCTGTATGACAATGATGGGATATATACAAGAGATGATGTTTAAGGTAGAAACAAGACTCGGTAAGAGATCTGATATGTGGTATGAATGCAAAGAAACAGTCCAAGTGATGCCAAGGTTATAAGCCTCAGTGACTGGAAAACTTTACCTAGTGTAAGACAGTTCCTACAATAAGGTCCAAAAAAGAAAAGAAACTCCCTCAATCAGTAAAAGTTTCTCCTCCTTGACGAAGGTAATATAAGTTTGGAATGCAAGATCCTTTTAAGGTTATTAGTACAACGAACTCATAGATAGTACAAAAAAATTCATGACAAATGCTTGAGAAATTTGAATGAATCCCTTCGTGACGTCAGAAAGGGGAAAAATAACTCTGATGCAGGATAGATCTTTTATGTCCAAGGAATTTCAAAGTGTTTTTTTAAGTAACGCATTAGCTTTTTAAGAAAAACAGATATTGCACTTTGGATATGAAGAATTACTTTAGAACTGTTGAAATTTTTATTACAACTCAAAGGTTCTTAATCTGTATTGTAAGAGTCTATGTTAATGTTCAAAAGGCTAACAATGTGCTATATTTCAAAAGGCATTGGTTATGAAGGTCGAAATGGAATCTTCAGAGCTAATCAAGTATAAGTCATTTACAAAGACATCCAGAGAGACGAAGTGACTAAAGTTACATAGCTGGTCAAAGTTCCCATTTCCTATGCAATCATTTTTCTCTTACACCTATACCTCTTGCTCATCAAAATGTTTAAGATGTGTCATCCTATTATGATTAATCATAGAGAGCAACAAAAATAAAGAAATGAGATAGGAGTTTTAGTAATTCCTGAATTTTTTACAGTAAATCGCAGATTCTTCAATGTAACAACTTCTGAATTCCTAACATTCCTATTGATCTGAACCTCCTCTCCCACAGCTACTCTTTCCCCTCCACCCTTACCCTTGTTGTAAGCTTAAGGAGAAAAACGGTTAGGAGCTTTTTTTTTTCCACTGCAGCAGCGATGAAAGGAGTGGTATCAGATATTGCAGTCTGCCGATATGAGGAGACAGACTTCTCTTTTCATTTTCTGTTTTTCCCCATACTTCCCATCACTAGTTCCATTATGGGTACAAAATTAGAAAGTTCATTTGATTTGGGCATTGATCGTCTAGTAGTCTCAGTGAGTGGATCAAACATTGCTCAGAAAAGAGTTACAAGACACTAGTGTACATATATTCTGTTAGACTGTATTGCATTGCATTGCAATATATTATAGTTATTTTTATATTTTGTTATGTTACATCACGTTACATCACATCACATCAAATGACATCACATTACATCATCACATGATATATTATGTCATATTTTATGATATCTTTTTATTATATCATATATTATAATTGTATTATGCCATGTTATATGGTATCACATTAAATCATATGGTACTTATACTATCTCATTAACTTATTATATTTACTATCTCCTCCCATTTATTCAGCACCTCAAAATGCTATTATTTACAAAGTTCACTCCTCAGAACAACTCAGTTAGATAATATATAGAAGTGGATGTAGTAGACAATAAGGAAATATGCAGGAGAGAGTGAGGAAATATGAAAATTCTACTCTGAAGAATTTAACAAGATTCACCACTGTCGCACGGGCTAACGACAGTGATAAATTGGAAAAGGGGAAATGTAACACAAACTACGTGCGAAAATATACCTAAGAATCAAGAACTCAAAGTGACCACTCAAAAGTCTAACACCTATATAACATGAATATTTTCCTTAGTCGAGTAGGGAGACAACAAATATAGTGAACATTCATATACTCACTCACTCACACACACACACACACACACACACACACACACACTCAGAGACATACACACACATGGAGACATTTATCTTATAATAAAGGAAATCATGGGTTACTGTCATAATAATTACTTAATAATGAATTATCTTTATGTGGTTTAATCATGTTCTTGGTAGAGGCTAATCTTGGTAGAGAAAAGCAGTAGAATTATCTTTGAAGAAAAAAAGGGGATATAGCATGGAATTACATCAGCTGCAACACCAGAAATATAAACATTCAATGTCAAGTATTTTGAAATGGTCAAAAGGAAAGATATAGACCCTCATCTATTTCTTTTTTAAATTCATTTCTTCAATATAATTTGCTTTCTTCCATCACCAGAATTTTCCCTAGTGTCCTTTCCTGTACCTCCAGAGCCATCTCACATAAAAAATAATATTTTCAAAGTAAACTATAACAAAGAGAACAGCTAGGAAAAGTTCAATTTAACAAATAAATCTGGAAACATAACCAATATTCCACACTGATGAACTTCCCACCAGTGTAAATGAGTGAGGTGGGAGTGCCATTTTAACTCTTCCTTGGGAACAGGCTTATTTGTCATTCTACCACATTCACTTTTGATTGTTTTGTGCTTGTGGTTTCATTTACATTACCATAGTCCGAGTATATATTGTTTTCCTGGCTCTGATTTCTTCACTCTGAGTCAGATCATGCAAATGTCTCCATGATTCTTTGTTTTCATGATATTTGCAGTTTATTATAGCACAGATAAATATCTGACCACATTCATGTACCATAATCTGTTTAATTATTCTCCAATTCTTTGGCATCTACTTTCTTTTCGATTCTTTTCTATGACAAAAATTAGTGCGATAAATATTGTTTTGTGGATGAGGACTTGATTCTTGTCAAAGATCCTAATAGTGCAATCTCTGGCTCAGAAAGTATGAATGTCATACCCTCTTTATTTGCACAACTCCAAACTGCTTTCCAAAATGATTGAACTACTTTGCTGCTCTACCGGCACTATGCCTCTGTGCTTACCTTCTTACAATCCCATACCTTGCTTTCTAAGAGTAGCTTGATGCTTTATGAAGGCAAAATTCTTACCACAAGGAGAATGTCCGGAAACATCATTTTCTTATCAGTCAGAGATGGCCAGGGAAGGGAAGGGCAACATAGAGTTAGACTACAAGCCCAATTGTAAGAGTTCGTAGAAAGTTAACCAATCAACAAGAGTTTCATAAGCATTTACTATATGCTAGTCACTGTGCTTAGGGCCAAAGAACATAAGATGACAAACAACATAAACTCACAAAACAGTGAGAATGAAAAGCAGTAGGGGGAAACGTTAGTGTGGAGTTCTTAGGGTTCTAAGTCGATTCATAAGTTACAGTGGATGAACAATATAGAGACGTGAAATGGAGCAGGTCTGAACATTTTTTCTGATTAGTGGTGATAACGGAACTACAACATTTGAATTCTACCTCTTCTATGCCCAGTTCAGAATGTGAGGAAATGGCAACAGCAGCTGAACAGATAAAACTAGGAAGAACACTTGGATCTAACCAACATATCCAGAAGAATTGCATAACGATAAAATTTACAATTAATTAAATGAATACAACAAAATTTTGATGGAACTGAGGAATATGTTTTCAAGATATCTGAAAGGAGGAAAGAGTTCAGAAGGAGTGAGAGGCTCCTTTCCTTTTTAAAATGTGACTCAAAAATACAGCAGCAATTAAGCCTCACACACAGTCCTCATCATGATAAACCATAGGAATGGACTGTGCTTGCATACAAGGTATCCTGGATGGATGCATCATAAGGGAAGAAAAGGTTTTCAGAGGTTGTTATCAAGCAGACCATACCTTCTTAAATGGACGTGTTTGGATATCTTTGTTAATTTTTAAAAGTCCTTGACTCAGTAAAAACGTTTAATCTTCTCCTGAAACATGATATCTCCAATCCTATGCTAAAATCATACAAAATTCTGTAACACAGGCAACCAGTCGTTTAACAGAGGACAAAACACAGACATATTTGCTTCCTTTATTTATCTTTTTCTTGCAGGATGTCCTTTGAAGATTGAAAATGAAAGGATCCCAATCTATTCAATGAAATTCAACAAACGTCTTTTAAAAAAATATGTAATTTATTTATTTTTCAGTTCTCAACATATAATTCCACAAGAATTTGAATTAAAAATTTTCTCCCCACCTCTCCCCAGCCACTACTCCAGGACAGCATGCACCCCATCCACCCCTTCCTCCAGTCTCTCCTGCCTTCTAGTACCCACCTTCTTCCTTCCATTCCCCTTCACCTCTATTTTCCTGTAAGGAAAAATAGATTTCTGTAATTCTTTGCCTCTACATCTTCATTTCCACTTGCATGCTAAAGCAATATTTAACATTTAGTATTAAAATTTTGAGTTTCATATTCTCTCCCGCCCTCTCCACCCATCTCGATTGAGATAACAAGCAATTCAATATAGGTCATATATGTCTAACAGTGCAGGGCACTTCCAGATAGTTTGGTTTTAAAAGACTTACCACATTACTCTCTGTCTTATCCTGCCCTCCACTTATTCCATTCTCTCCCTTGACCTATCTTCCCGCAATAGTGTTTGCTTCTGATTATCCCTTTCCCAAATTTGCTGTCCCTTATGTTATCTTCCCTCTCCTATGCCCTTTCCCTTTGCCTTCCTGTAGGGGAAAACAGATTTACACATGCAGTTGAGTGTATGTTATTCGCCCGCTCTAGCCATATCCCATGACAGTAAGGCTCACTTATTTCCCTTCATCCCCCACCCCTCGTCTCCTCCGTTGTAAAAGCCTTTCCTTCTATCTTTCATATGAGATGATTTCCTACATTCCACCTCTCCCTTGCTCTTACTCATAATACATACCCTTCAATAGTAAGTTTCATCTTTTTAGGTATTCTCGCTTCATATTCAGGTCATCCTGTTTCCTCTGTCTATATTGTTTGTGTGTATACATATATACACGTATGTATACAAATATATACGTATATATATACATATATATATATATACACAGACACATATATACTGAGACACACATAGGCATATATAATATACATATTTACATACCCATATATATCTGCATCTACTCACAGACATATGGAATTATATACATAATACATATATGTATATGTATGTATATATACACACACATACATATACATATACTACCTCTAACTGCCCTAATAATGTAAAAGGTCTCAGGAATTGTAAATAACAACTTTCCACGTAGGAATGTAAGCAACTCAGATTTAATGTGCTCTTTAAGACTTGGCTTTCTTGTTTATTTTTTCATATTTCTCTTGATTCTTGTATTTGAGAGTCAAATTTTCGATTCACCTCTGGTCTTTTCTTTTTTACAAATTCTTATTTCTGAGCATTCATTTCCACAAGATTTTGAGTTCCACATTCTCTCCCCGTCTCTCCCCTCCCCCATCCCAAAACACCCTGCATTCTGATTGCCCCTTCCCTCATTCTGCCTTCCCTTCTATTACACCCCTACCTTCCCTTGTTCCCATCTTGTTTGTTTTATGATGGGACAAGATAGATTTCTATACCCCATTACCTCTATTTCTTATACCCCAGTTGGGTGCAAAGCAATTCTGAACATTCTTTCCTCAAACGTTGAATTTCAGCTTCTCTCCTTTCCTACTTCCCCACTCATACCTATTCAGAAGTCAAGCATTTCAATATAGGCTCTATTAGCAGGCTTTTGCCAAAGACTTCTATGATAATCGTGTTGTGAAAAACTAACTATATTTCCCTCCATCCTATCCTGCCCCGTATTTATTCCTGTTTTCTCTTTAGATTTTTGTCCCTCCCCTAATGTGTTTACCTCCAATTACTCCCTCATCCCATTTGCCTTCCCACACCCCAGGTATCCCTTGCTCCCCTATTTTCCTGTAGTGTAAGATAGATATTTATAGGAAATTGAGTGTGCATGTTATTCCCTCCTTAAGCCAAATGTGATGAGAGTAAGCTTCACTTTTTTCCTCCCACCTCACCCCTTTTGCAGTCCATTGAGAAAGCTTTTTCTTTCCTCTTTAATAGGAGATCATTTGTCCCCTTTCATTTGTCCCTTTCGCCTCCCAATATATTCCTCTCACCTCTTAGTTTTAATTTTTACTTATCATTACTTCCTGTTCAACATACCCTCAGCCCTCTCTCTCTCTCTCTCTCTCTCTCTCTCTCTCTCTCTCTCTCTCTCTCTCTCTCTCTCTCTCTCTCTCTCTCTCTCCCTCCCTCTCCCTCTCCCTCTCTCCGTATCTGCACGTGTGAGTGTGTGTACTTCCATCAACTAGCCAAATACTGAGAAAAGTTTCAAGAGTTAGGAATATTATCTTTCTATATAGGAATGTCAACATTTCAACTCTAGTAAGTCCCTTATGGTTCCTCTTTCATGTTTACCTTTTCATGCTTCTTCGATTCTTGTCTTTGAAAGTCCAATTTTCTATTCAACTCTGGGGTTTTCATCGTGAATGCTTGAAAGTTTTCTATTTCATTGAATGACCGCTTTTCCCCCTGAAGTGTTCTACTCAATATTGCTGGGTAGGTGATTCTTGGTTTTAATCCCAGGTCCTTTGACCTCTGCAATATCATATTGCAACTCCCCAGTCCCGTAATGTAGAAACTGTTAGATGTTCTGCTTTCCTGATTGTATTTGCACCATACTGGAATTTTTTCTTTCTGGCTGAGTGCTGTATTTTCTCCTTGACCTAGGAGTTCTGGAATTTGGCTGCAATATTCCTAAGAGCTTTTCTTTTTGCATCTCTTTCAGGAGGTGAAATTTTTACCTTCTGCTTCGAGAATATTGGGGCAGTTTTCTGAGATAATTCCATGAGAGATGGTGTCTAGGGTCTTTTTTGGGATCACGACTTTCACGTAGTCCCATGATTTTTAAATTGTCTCTCCTGGATCTATTTTCCAGGTCAGTTGTTTTTCCAAAGAGATATTTCACATTGTCTTCTATTTTTTCATTCTTTGGGGTTTTTTATTGATTATTTTATTTGCTTTCAGTGTTGTCCAATCACTTCCCATTATCTTAGATTTTTTTCAGCATCCTCGTCCTCATTGTCTCCTCTCTCCGTACTCCATCGCAAAGACAGCAAGCGGTATTAAAGAGCCTATACAATACATTCCTACTGAATGCAATTTCACCTCCGTCGTGTTGTATAGAAGACTTAAAATGAGTGGGAAAAACCATAAAACCAAACCAAAGGTAACACACAAAAAATGGTTTGCTTCGTGCTGTGATGTATCCCACAGTTCTTTCTTTGGACGTGAAAGGCATTTTGCCTCCAAAGTCCATTGGGAATTGTTGAAGTCCTTGCATTGCTTTGCAGGACGAAGTCTACCAGAAAAATTCCTCACACACTGTGGTTGTACACACGCACTGTGTACAAAGTTCTCCTGGTTCTCCTCCTTTCACTCAGCACCAGTACCTGTAAGACTTTCCTGGCCTCTCTGAAGTCTTCCTGTTCATCATTTCTTATAGCAGAAGAGCATTCCCTTACATTCATATATCACATCTTGGTCAGCCATTCCCCAAATGATGGGCATGCCCTTGATTTCCAGTATTTGCCCATCATAAATAGAGCTGCTTTAAATATTTTTATACGTGGGAGACCCTTTCCTATATTGCTGTATCAAAGGGTATGAACATTTTTGTAGCCCTTTGGGCATCGTTCTAAATGGCTCTCTAGGATGACTGGATCAGATCACAGGTCCACCAACAATGAATTAATGTTCCAACTCTCCTACATCGTTTCCCACAATTATCATCTTCGTGTTGTCTCATGTGAGCTTATCTTATAAGTGTGATATGGCACCTCCAAGTTTTTTATTATTTGCATCGCTCTAATCAGTATTGATTTACAGAACTGGTTCATGTGACTACAAGTAGCTTTAATTTCTTACTCTAAAATGTGCCTATCCCTATCCTTTGACCACATACCAGGTGGGAAATGACTTGTATTCTTGTCCACTTGACTCAGTTCTCTCTATATAGTAGAAACTAGACCTTTTACACAGACCCCAGTGGCAAAACTTCTTTCCCAGTTTCCTGTTTTCCTCCTAATCTAGGCTGAATTGGATTTGATTCTGCAAAAACTTTTCAAGCTAATATAATCGAATTTATCCGTTGTGCACTTCATAATGTTCTCTCTCTCTTCAGTCAAAAATTTCTCCATTCTCCATAAAATGGACAAATACAGTATTACTTGCTCCTCTAATTTGTGTATAGTATCAATCTTTATACCGAGATCATTTGGACTTTATTCTTGTGTAGGTATCAGGCTTTGATCTCTGTCCAGTTTCTGCCACACTGCTATCTAGTTTCGCCAGGAATTTTTGTCGAACAGTGGGTTCTTTTCCCAGAAGCTGGAATCTTCAGCTTTCTCGAACAATAAATTGGGACATTCATTGTCTATTGTGTCTTGTGTACCTATATTTTTCCCCTGGTCGGGTCTACTCCTCTGTGTCTTAGCCAGTAGCAAATGGCTTTGATGAATGCTGCTTTGTAATACAATTTGAGATCTGGAAGTACTACCCCCACTCCACTCGCATTTTTTAAATTAGGTCATTTGATTTTCTGGACTTTTGTTCTTCCAGATGAATTGTGATTCTTTCTCTATCTTTTGTAGGTCTCTAAAATAGTTATCTGGTAGTTTGATAGGTATTGCACTAAAGAAATAATGTAATTTCAGTTGAATTATCATTTTATTATATTGACTCAGCCTACCCATGAGCAACGGGTGCTTTAATACCTACTGAGATCGGCCTTTACTTGTGTAAAAAGTGTTTTGTCAATGTGTTCATATAGCCCCTGGTTTTCTTCTGACAGGTAGAATCCCAGATATATTACAGTGAATACTGTAGCTTTCAGTGGGAGAAGGTAGAGAAGTAGGAACTCAAAGTTTGAGGAACATATTTTGTAGAATTGTTTTTGCATACAACTGGGAAAAAGGAAATAAAGGGAAGATAATGGAGTACAGAAATTTATTTTGCCCTACAAGACAAGGGAGAGGACGGGGACAAGGGAATGTAGGGGTATGATAGAAGGGAGGGTATATTGGGTGAAGGGGTAGTGAGGATGTTCATTGTTTTGGGGTGGGGTTGGGGAGACATGGGGAGTAAATTTGGAACTCAAAATTTTGTGGAAATAAATGTTGAAAACTAAAAATAAATAAATACTTGAAATCAACGAATGAATCAATGAATGAATAAAAGCTGTAGCTTACCTGGCCCTGAGGTGGCTGTTGTGAGAAAGCAGAGGCTAGATGAAATCATTCAAGATTTCCCAGCAGTTACCAGAGAGCTAGCTGCCTTAAGTGTGTGGGAGGAGTGGTCTGGCCACAGAAGATCTCCTCTGTTGAACTAGAGCATAGGAACACTCGGTGGTTGGTGAACGTGTCTGCACTACTGTCTTCCCTAGTCCCCTAGGATGCTGAGGCATGTATAGATTCCTGGTGTTGGTTTGTGGACTCCAACGCACTGGGGTTTCACATTTCTTCCTTGTTCGCTGAAGTTCTTGATAATTTCTTAGAAGATATTGTCCAGGTCCTTTTTTGCACCATGGCTTTCTGTTAGACCAAGAATTCTTGCATTTTCTCTCCTGCATATATTTTCCAGGTTAGTTCCAGAACACCTACAATACTGGTCCCCTTCAGCCTTAGCAAGGTGGACCTCCCAGCCCTTTGAGATATTCTGAACCTCACAGGCTAAGAGACTGTTTTCCACTTTGGCTGATCCCACTGTTCCAGGATTTGTCCTGGGGAATTATTTTAAGGGTTTTTCAAAGATCAACAAGGGGAAGGGCAGAGCATTGAACAATCACTCCTGCATCTTGGCTCCCAGAAGTTCAAGTAGATAACTTACAGACTTTGGATCTGTGGGCTGAGAGTCACAGGAGTGACTGCTGCTGTTACCAAGGGTCCTGTACATCTCTCTCCCTCACTTACACAGGACTCCTTTCCTGGGCTGATATGTTGGAGAATTCGCATACCTTCTTCAGTTTCAGTCCAGCCAGGTGCTCCACTATGGTGTGTTCTGTGCTGATGCAGCATGTGCACTCCACGCTCCCCCAGCCCCATGTTAGAGATTCTTCCCATCGAAATTCCAGACCGTCCTGGGTTGGAAATCTGCCACACTCCATCTCACAGTGGATTCTGCCACTCTCGGATTGATTCAGGGTAATTGTAACAGGGCAGCAGAGTCAAGATAGTAGAGTGAAAAGAACGACTCACCTAAGCTCTTGGCAAAACTCCTTCGGATACCTCTGAAGGCAGAATCTGACCAAATTTTGGAGGTGTGCGATCCAGTGAGAGACAGACTGTGGCGGATTCAGAGCCCAGGACAGACTGGAAGGTCCATGGGAAGGATCGGTTCTGTGAGGGTCAACCCACAGCGCACAGTGCAGTGTATCCAGCACAGTGGAGTGGAGGGGCCCCGGGAAACCTCATAGCAGTAGGCAGAACGGGCTGAGCTGCAACCATGTTTGGGAGGCCATCAAAGCCAAGCCAGTGAGACCTACTCAGTGCCAGATATCAGCAAAGCAGCTCCTGAGACTATCAGCCCTCAGATCAAACAAGGTGAACCTACTTGAACTCCTGGGAGCCAGGATGGCAGAGTGATCAGTAAGTGCTTTCTCCTCCTACCCTGATGACTGTGAAAGAACCATAAAATATTTCCCCATAAAAATCCTGAGTCAGCAGGAACAGCAAAGGGGGCAAATAGTCTCCCAACAGCTGAGGCTAGGAATATAGGTAAAGAGAATTTCTCCTACTGTGGCAGAGGCAAACCAGATGGTCAGAGGACCCAGGGCAGAGAAAAGTCGCACTGGGACCCAGCCGAGCCTCAGCACCGTGAGAGGGGCTCCAGAAGGGGTGGGAACTCAGACTAGCATCTAGGAGTGTCTTAGCACTTCAGGAGAAAACGGGAAGACAATAAGGCAGCTGTGATCACCATCCCCTGAGCTTACTTTTGCCTCAGTGCAACTGAGGAGATCTCCTGTGACTAGACCACTCCTCCCCACACTTAAGGAGCTAACCTCAGGGCTGATATGGGATACACAAAGCAAAAATTTGCTCTTAGCTTTTTCACAAGTCAGCTCTACACCACGTTGCGCAGCTTCTAACTGAAAGCATTAGAAGCCACAACACACAATCAATATCATGAACAAGAAAAAGCAGAAGGGCAAAAACCATAGAATCTTTCTATGGGAATAAGGACCAAAACAGAAATATCAAAGAGGTCAGTACTGGGGCTGTACTTCCTTCAGAAATTTCAGAATGGTCTCGAAACAGCTCGCATGCACAAACAACTCTCCTGGAACACCTGAAGAAAGAAATAGAAGAAAAACTTACCAATGATTTTAAAATGATAAAAAAAGAATTCACTGATGAGAACATCTCCTTGAAAAGGAAAATCGAACAAATGGAAAAGGAATACAAAATTAACTGGAGAAAATAACTCTCTAAAAGGAAAACTTAGTCAAATGGAAAAGGAAGAACAAAACCAAACTGTGAAAATTGGGCAAATGGAAAAGGAAGTACAAAAATTAACTGGAAAAAAACACTTCTTCAAAGGAAAAATTGGGCAGATGGAAAAGGAGATGCCAAAGTAAACTGAAGAAAACAATTCCATAAACATTACAATTGGGCCACTAGAAACCAATTAATCAAGGAGACAGCAAGAAGCAGTCAAACAAAATCTAAAGAATGAAAAGATAGAAGAAAATGTAAAATATCTACCCAGAAAAACAACTGACCTGGAAAATAGATCCAGGAGAGACAATTTAAGAATTCTTGGCCTGCCAGTGAGCCATGATGAAAAAAAGAGTCTGGACAGTATCTTCCAAGAAATCATCAAGGAAAACTGCCCAGAAGTGCTAGATCCAGAGGGCAAAATAGTCATCGAAAGAATCCACCGTTCCCCTCCCGAAAGGGATCCCAAACTCAAAACCCCAAGAAATATCGTGGCCATATTCCACAACTATCAAGCGAAGGAGAAAATACTACAGGCAGCCAGAAAGAAACAATTCAAATATGAAGGAGCTACAGTCGGGATCACACAGGACCCTGCAGCTTCTACATTAAAAGATCGAAGGAATTGAAACCCAATATTCCCTGAAGCAAAGAAGCAGGGATTACAACCAAGGATCAACTACCCAGCGCACTTCAGCATAACATTTTAGGCAAAGAGACCACCATTCAACGAAGTGAAGGATTTCCAGACCTTCCTGACAAAAACACCCGAAAGTAATAGACAATGTGATTTTCAAATGCAGGTCTCAAGAGAAGCATAAAAAGGTAAACGGGGGGGGGGGGGGGAGAGAAGACTTGTTACTCAATTTGGGCAAACTGCTTACCTCCATATGAGGAAAGATGATATCTGTTAATCTTGAGAATTGTGCATCTATTATGAAATATCAAAGGGATATATGCAGAGGGAACGGGCATAAAGTAAATGATGTCATGTTAAAAATATGATTGCAGTATGCCCAAAGGATTCTAAGAGGAGATGTGAAAAGGAGGAAGCAGAAAATGGTAAATTGCATCACAGGAAGAAGTACAAAAGTATAGTAGAGGGAAAGAGGGGAGGGTGATGAGCATTGTTTGAGAGGTACTCTCATCTGATTTGTTTCAAGCAGGGAACAATAACCTTAATTAGATAGTCCTAACTAGTTCCAGAGGCAGTAGGAGGGGAAGGGGGAAGAAAATGGAGGGAAGATAAAAGGGAGGAAAGAAGCAGTAAGGGTAAAGGAGAGTAAAAGGGAGTGGGGTCAAAAGAAGGAAGGGAAGGCTGCAGGAGGAGGTGGTGAAAAGTCAAGTTTATTCAGATTCTCCTTTTGGAGATATCTGAAGGAATTTCTGGTACAGCATAGGGGAGTACACGCTCTCCCTCTCCCATCTTGCAAAACAGCCCCCTCAGATTCTAATAAAAAGCAGCAATCATCCAAACCACTTGGTACTGGCTAAGACATAGTTGGTTGGGCATAGGTTAGGTACACAAGAGACATTAATCAATGCTTATAGGATCCTATTGTTTGAGAAACCCAAGGATTCCAGCTTCTGGGATACAAACTCACTGTCTGCCAAACCTGCTGGGAAAACTGGAAAATAGCATGGCAGAAACTGGGCATAGACCAATGCCTGACAGCATATGCTCGAAAAAGAAGTCCAAATGGTTCACAATCAAGCTATAAAGGCTGATAATATATAAAAATATCAGGGAGCAAGGAAGAGATTATTTCTCAGTTGAAGGAGAATGGAGACATTTATGACCAAATAAAAGATAGAGAATATTATGAAATGCAAAATGCATAATATTGATTACACTACATTTAGAAAAGTTTGCACAAACATAGCCAATGCACCCAAATTAGGAGGGAAGCAAAAAACTGGGATTTTTATGAATATTGGCTGGAGAAAGGCCTCATTTCTAAAATATATAGAAAACTCATTCAAGTTGAGAAGAATACAAGGCCTTCCCCAACTGATAAACAGTCAAACGATATGAACAGGTAATTTTTAGAGGAAGTAATTAACGTTACGTATGGTGACAGGAAAAATGTCCTAAATCATTCTTGGTTAGAGACATGAGAATCAACACAACACGAAGTTAACTCTCAGTTGATGCACTAAGATGTTAGCAATCAACAGCAGGAACTCATGTATGTTGGACCAGTGTTCTCCAGTACACAAAATGGAAGGAAAAATACATCTGAAAGTAAGCTTGTCTTCTTTTTTAATTAAAAAATGACAACTAGTTTAGCAATTGTATCTGAATAAGATGTAAACCTGTCTTCTCTATTATTTCTTAAATAGAAATTACATTATAACGTTCAATGATAGGTAATTAAAGTGTTCTAGCCAATTTAGTGGTCTCTAGAATTCCTGCAACAACTAACAATTTGAGGGACACTGTTAAAAATATAGTGAAATAAACGTTTTTAATAAAGGATTGTACAAACATATTTTCATACATATACACATGGTGCATATTAAAACATGACACAACATATTTTCGAAGTCAAGATTTGTTCACTTTTGTATATTTAATGGAAAAGCAGTAAACATTGTTAAACATAGTTCATTTGATACATAAACATTATTTCTTCCTCTAAGCGTATTTCCGGATGCTGATTCATCTTTGGCATTCTCAAGGATTTTTTAGTCTGTTGTCTACTGGAGAAGTCCGTCAAGGTTTGTAATCAAAGTTTATCAGTAGCTGCTGGGAAAGCAAAGAAGGAAAATCAATTGACCTTATATATATGTACGTCTATATGTGTGTATGTATACACATACCACATATATGTATGTGTGCAATTCTTTACTTTTACTTGGGACAAAGGATTCATTATAGGAAGGAATTCTGTGTGTGAGAAGCATGAAAATTGTCACTGGTCCAACTGAGCCTAAGAGTGTCCTGAGCCCTTTGAAGTGAAGGAAGTTGGTCATGGTGTCATAAGCAGCATGTGTCTTATCATAGGGATGAGTTGAACTCAAGCTCTTGGGGAAGTCATCTACCATACAAGGTGTTTTAAAGTTCAAACACAAGGCTTTCAATGTTTCAAGTGCTATAATAAAGTTCATCTTTTTATTACACTTAAGATATGTGTTGATTTGATTTCAGCCAATTGTTGCTATGATCTTCCTTTTAAATTTTTGCTGTAGAAATCACTATATACATAACAATCAGGATGATGTTCATAAAAACCTCTTTACTTATGCTCATATTGAACTATGCTTCCTACTTAAGAATGCTGATGTTTGCTTTTGAGTTCACCACACAATCAATCATGCCAATAATTTGATTTGCCTATTTCAAGAAAATAAGAACCACAATAGCAGTTAGCGGCAACTTCTTTGTATCTTTTGGTTAAACTGATAACCAGGGCGTCAATAAAAATTTTGGTTTGATTTTCAGTACTGTTGGTCATGGGAAAAAGAGTGTCAATTGAGGTACTAACAATCATATTGATATTTGTAAACGGTTTTTCAATCCTGGCATTCTTAGTACCGTTTGTCCCCTCTCTCTTCACCCTCATGAAATCATCGTAGAATCACAGGATTAAACAGAATAATAGAATCTCAGGACTGAATATGACTTCAATAGCTTTCTAATCCAGACAGTCCTTGATCCTCTATCATCCTGAGGGCATTCGCCCAATGTGACTCATTTCTCATTTGAAGATCAGAAGGTGCTACCGAGAACTCAGCACTATTCTTTCTTCTGTTTCATGGGATATGGTGGCCAAAGATTCATTACTTACTGACCAGGCTTCGGCATCTGAGTCTCTCTGTAATTGACCAGGCTTCTCTTCTGGAAACAGACACAAGAGGGCTTGTGCCACCTTTCTAGCTTATTGGAAAGAAGCTGCTAAATCTTGCACTTCACCTGCAAAGAAGAATCCCTGGATGCTTCAACGTGATGAAGAAGAGGGATGTGGAAATGAAACAGCACCTCTGTGGAAGTTTTTCACCATATTTAAAAATCAGGTATAGTATCTAATTATAACATTTTATTTGTGACCAGTTAGGACATACCTTCATTGAATTCCCTAGTTATATTTTCTTCCAACTCCTGTCACATCTGAAGTCAAATGAAAAGACAAGTCAGAACAGTGAGGTAAATGAGGAAATGGGAAGTCAAGATAATACACAGAACTCAAAAAATCTTATAAATAATGCAGACATCCAAAGAAATGACTAATAAAATTAAGACCTCAGTATATTTGATTTTAGACATTCAACAGAAAAGCTATTGATGTAATAAATTAATATTATTATGAACACAATCATGAATTTCTCACGATTAAATACAAAGAGACATGTGAACATTTTTAGCACAGTAGTCATGTCTCAGGTTGGGAATACAATTTTCGTCTGTGTTAAGCAAATTGTGCCCTCTTTATTTCCATTGGATCAATATAACATTTTTCGTTAAAAAGAAAATCAATTTCATATTCTATGCTTAAAATACTTAATTTCAAACATTAAAATTGTCTTCATTAAGTTTCAGTATAAACAGAAAATGACCCGTAAGTGGTCCTTAACAGAAAAGAAAATTCCTGGAAATGATGAAATACAATACACTATCGCCAAGGAAGGGCAGAGAGTACTAAATGAAAGCCGCTCCTGCATTGTCTGTTACATTCGAATTATTTCTTTATCCAGGCAGACACTGATTTCATTTGAATTTCAAAATACATGCTTTCTCCTTGTGCAGATTTTAGAAACCACGCTAAGATAAATTCTACTTCCATCTTTAACTTGTAAAGAAGGAAGGAAAGATTGTTTCCTCATTCATTACTTCAATTCTTAAAACCACTTCATAGATACAGAAAGAGAAGATGAAATGAGAAGTCACTGTTGATAACGATTAAAATGGTATAGTTTCCCTTTCAGGAGACAAATGAAATAGTTTGAATAGTATAGATAGATATGAGGTCAATCTTACAACATACACATACACCATTATTTGGACATTTTGTTTGTATTGAGTGTGACCTGGTGTGGAGTATGCCGACTTCTCATGTACTATAATTTTGTGCCTCCACTCTTAAGGCCACTCTCGTAATTAGTTTTTGCGTTCTGTATTCTGCAAATGTGAAGTTCAAGACGGGTTTGTGGGAATTATTTCGTGTTTACCTAAGTAATGATAATGTTTGTTGCCTACGTAAGGGTCAAGGATGCCCTTCGCGCTGAACGTAAGGTGAATGTAAGGTTAATGGTACATGGGGGAAGAATTCAAGACCTCCCCATCCATTAATGGGCCTCAGACATGTTTTGCTAATTTCTAACGAGGCACAGAGTCACAATAGTCTTGCCCTTCAGCCCTGAAAAGAGTATCTATGCTTAGACGTGAGGGTTTATTTTGGGCCTTAGTATTTGGACTCTTAATAATCACTCTGAAGGCAGGAGTGTCCATACTCTGACTACTTCTTAAAGAGGCCTATTCAATGAATGAGCAAGGAGTCACCCTAAGGGAATACCTGTATAGCCATTGGCCTAAAAGTGCCAAGGTCTCCCATTGCATCTGTGGTCATCTCCAGGCTTCCTGAGGAATATCACTTCACTAGATTCAGATGGCTCTGGGGACGAAGTGATTCTATTGACGTTGCACAGCCCTCCCTCACTCAGAACAAATTCAAGTGTCATCAGTTCTTTGATGGGAAGGTGTTCTTCGGGGATGAAGAACAAACACATGTACGTGTCCATGGAGAAAAATATTTATAGCAGCTCTCTTTGTGGTGGCCCAAAACTGGAAATCAAGGCGATGACCATCAATTGGGGAACAGCTGAATAAACTGTGGTATTTAACTGTAATGGAATGTGAATATACTATAAGAAATGATAAAGAGGAAGACTTTGAGAGACCTGGAAAAACTTGTATGAAATGATGCTGAGTGAAAGGAGCAGAACCATCAGTCCTTTTCACACAGCACCAACCACAGTGTGTGAGAAATGTTTCTAGTAGACGTAGTCCTTCATTGCAATGCAAGGACTTAAAAAATTCAGAATGGTCTCTTAAGGTAAAACGCCTTTCACATGCAGACAAAGAACTACGGAACTGGATCACAGAATGAAGCAGAACATTTTCTTTTGTATTATGTTTTCTTTTGTTTGATGATTTCTCCCATTCGTTTTAATTCTTCTAAGGAACATGAATAAGGTGAAAATGAATTGAGTAGGAATGTATGTGTAGACCCCATATGAAATTGTATGTTTTCTCATGGAGGGCGGGTGCAGATAGGAGGAAGGGGGGGAAGGGACGAGAAAAAAATCTAAGATATATGGAAGTGATTGTAGAACACTGGAAACAAATAAAATAATAATTAAAAAAGAAAAAATGTTATTCCATCTTCTATCTCCAAGATGTTCCAAAGACTTTCTCCCATGCCAGCATATAATCCCACCTTCCCTGGGTCTTCAGAATACCCAGTATCATTTGAAAGCTCAGTTCAAGTGCGTCCAAGTCCTATTTTCATTCCGAGTTCATTTGCCCACCGTGCAAAACAAATGACCTTGTAGGTAGTGTGTATATGCTTCGTACTTGCTTAGATAAAAGCATAAATGGCTTTTAGTCCTTCTCAAAGGCATCCCTCCTTCCACACAGTGGAGATGGGTTGACAATCATAGTTTAAGTCATTTTATGAATATTAACTCAACCGTTGGTAATTTCAGTGTACGATGACTGAGAAATTGCTCTGTTATTGCAAAAAATCCTTAACACACTTAATGAAGTCACCGCAATAAGCGAGAAGACAAAATAAAATTCTAGTGAAACTGAAAGATAGCTTAGAAGGATCGATCATTGTTGGTTTCACTACGTGCTCCAAAGCAACAAGATCCATCTTTCCACATAATTGGCCATCACATACAGCAATGATTACGACAAGTCTTTATAAAAAGACCACCATGAAGATAATTGTTACCTCCATGCCAGTAATGTGTTGAATAGAGCAAAGAAGAGACCTTCTGTGAGAAATAAAGAGGTATTTATTCAAATCATAACTTCTTTTGATGTTTAGTGACTTCAGAACAAAGATGGAAAAAAAGGGGATTCTAGAAGGTATGCTGAAAAACATAACTCAAGTTTGAGAAATGAAAGAGAACAAAGGCTTTTAAGATGATTTAGAATATTTCTCTGTCTGCATGTCTCTTCTGATGATTTTTTTCCAGAAGAATTTGAAGGTAACTACCCAAAGCAAAAGAAAACCACACACAAAGAAGAAATGAAATTGGTTATTATGAGAGAAGAAAAGATTGATTCCTGGAAATGACATCAGAACCAGCTGACTACAATCTGAATATAGACTAGCTGTTGTTTTTTTAATGGCAAAAATAAACTTCTATTCATAAGGCAATTATATGGTGATATAGATGCCCCAGCATCTATGGTGGTCCAAGCCATGAACAGAGAGCAAGTAAGACCATTGAGTAATATTGAGTACACCCATTTTCATGGATATAGTTGCAGAGAACAGAAGGGTGAAACAAATTGTTGATTAAGGAGCTGCAGAAGTAAGAACACATGTATAGATCTTATACCACACGGTTCAATGAAATAAAATGAAGTGAAGGTGAGCTGATTGGCAAAGGGAAGGAGTGATTATAATTCCTATCTATGTACAAGTAAAACAAAGTGGTCAACTATGGCTTAATAAGGAGACTTTCTCATGCAATATTTTCCTAAAAATTGCAAAACTATCTGTTTTCAAAATGAACGTTTTAATTAAAACTTCACGATGAAGACATGTTTATTAACTTTTATTCATGTTTCATTATATCAAAATCACTCAGAAGATTACTAGACACTGACCCAAAATGCTTAATCATTTGATCTTCCCTGAGTGATTAACACATTCAGTACATATATTTTTAAGGCATTTTAGTAGTGTCTTTAAAAAAAATGAAACATTTGCTGTATTGAATGTTGACTGCATTACATTTATCATGTTGGCTCTGGGAGGTCCTTAGAATTAGGCACGTTTTATAAAGGGAGAGAAAGATGCCATAGATATGCAATATCTTTTAAGTTTCTAAACTTAGTTGAAGAAAATACGCATACATATAGGATATTTACTAATATACTATTTTACTATTAATACTTTACTAATACTAATAACTAAATTAGGACGTAATTCTGTATATTATATGTGATGACTTTGCAAAAGATTTCTCTACAGTATTGAATAAAAAAGATGTGTTGATATGGGTATGGTTTTTTTTTTATATAGATGTTGAAGACGTTCTAAAAAAAGCAGAAGGATCACAGAAAGACTGTGTTTTAAGTGGTAAGATGCCAGTACCATGGGAAAATAATCAGAGGAGATAAAACCCATCTTTAAGAACTGGTTAAAGAGGAAATAGAATTCATTTTATTTACTTTTTTTTATTTTGTAATGTTTAACAATCACTGCCATACAATTGTGATTTTATCCCCCCCACCTACCACCCACTCCCCCCCTCCCTCCCCACGACTGCATACAATTCTGTATAGATTCTACATATACTTTCCTATTGAGTATATTTTCACTATAGTCATGCTATGTAGTCAGACTAAGATAAATGAAAGAAATCGTATAACAAATCAGAACATGATACACAAACACATACACATACACAAACATGATCTGCTACAATATGTGAGTGACTTCCATATTTCTCTCTCTGAGTGTGGAAGGCATTTTGCCTTGAGATCCTCCATTGGGATTTTTTTTTTTTTTTGGTAAGAAGTTCTTGTGTTATTACACAAATCTAAGTCTACCAGAAAAAACTCTCACATACTGTGGTTGTTGCTGTGCATAAAGTTCTCCTGGTTCTGCTCCTTTCACTCAGCATCAGGTCATATAAGTCCTTCCAGGCCTCTCTGAAGTCTTCTTGTTCATCATTTCTTATGGCACAATAGTACTCCATTACATTCATATACCATAATTTATTCAGCCATTCCCCAATTGATGGACATCCCCTTGACTTCCAGTTTTTGGCAACTACATAGAGTGCAGCTATAAATATTTTTGTACATGTGGAACCCTTTCCCATTTTTATGATCTCTTGGGGATATAGTCCTGGTAGCGATATTGCTGGGTCAAAGGGTATGCACATTTTTGTAGCCCTTTGGGCATAGTTCCAAATTGCTCTCCAGAATGGTTGGATGCGCTCGCAGCTCCACCAACAATGAATTAGTGTTCCAACTTTCCCACATCCTCTCCAGCATTTATCATTTTCTTGGTCTGTCATGTTTGCCAATCTTATAGGTATGATGTGGTACCTCAGAGTTGTTTTGATTTGCACCTCTCTAATCAATAGTGATTTAGAGTATTTTTTCATATGATTATAGATAGCTTTAATTTCTTCCTCTGAAAATTGCCTGTTCATATCCTTTGACCATTTATCAATTGGGGAATGACTTGTATGATTATACATTTGGATCAGTTCTCTATATATTCTAGAAATGAGGCCTTTATCCCCAAGCTTAGCTGTAAAAATTCTTTCCCAATTTACTACATCCCTCCGGATTTTGGTTGCATTGGGTTTGGTTGTGCAAAAACTTCTGAGTTTACTGTAATCAAAGTTATCCATTTTGCATTTCATAATGCATTCTATCTCTCCTTTAGTAAAGAATTCTTCCCTTCTCCATAGATCTGATAAATACACTATTCCTTGCTTCTCCAGTTTATTCATGGTATCAATCTTTATACCTAAATCATGTACCCATTTGGACTTTATTCTTGTGTACGGTGTCAGGTATGGGTCTATGCCTAATTTCCGCCACACTGTTATCCAGTTTTCCCAGCAATTTTTGTCAAACAATGAGTTCTTATCCCAGAAGCTGGGGTCCTTGGGTTTATCAAACAGAAGGTTGCTATATTCCTTGCCTACTGCATCTTGAGTGCCAAGTCTATTCCACTTGTCTACCTCTCTGCTTCTTAGCCAATACCAAGTGGTTTTGATAATTGCTGCTTTATAGTACAGTTTGAGGTCTGGTAGCGCTAGGCCACCTTCCCAAGCATTTCTTTTCATTAGTCCCTTTGATATTCTGGACCTTTTGTTTTTCCAAATGAATTTTGATATTATTTTGTCCAGCTCTAGGAAGTAATTGTCTGATAGTTTAATTGGTATGGCACTAAATAGGTATATTAATTTGGGTAGAATTGTCATTTTTATTATATTAGCCCGGCCTACCCATGAGCAACTAATGTTTTTCCATTTACTTAAATCTGACTTTATTTGTGCCAAAAGTGTCTTGTAATTGTGTTCATATAATCCCTGGGTTTGTTTTGGCAGGTAGACTCCTAAGTATTTTATACTGTCTACCCTAACTTTAAATGGGATTTCTCTTTCTATCTCTTGCTGTTGGACTTTGTTGCTAATATATAGGAATGCAGAAGATTTGTGTGGGTTTATTTTGTACCCTGCAACTTTGCCAAAGTTGTTTATTAATTCTAGTAATTTTTTACTTGAATCTCTGGGATTCTCTAGGTAAATCATCATATCATCTGCAAAGAGTGATAACTTAGTTTCTTCTTTGGCTATTTTAATTCCTTGGATATCTTTATCTTGTCTAATTGCTACAGGTAACATTTCTAGTACCATATTAAATAATAGTGGTGATAATGGACAACCTTGTTTCACCCCTGATCTTATTGGGAATGCATCTAGCTTATCCCCATTGCATATAATGCTTGCTGAAGGTTTTAGATAGATACTGCTTATTATTTTATGGAAAGTTCCCTTTATTCCTACATTCTCCAATGTTTTTAGTAGGAATGGATGTTGTATTTTGTCAAAAGCTTTTTCTGCATCTATTGAGATAATCATGTGGTTTTTGTTAGCTTTGTTGTTGATGTGATCGATAATGCTAATAGTTTTCCTAATATTGAACCAGCCCTGTAGTCCTGGTATGAATCCTACCTGATCATAATGTATTAATCTCGTGATAAGATGCTGTATTCGTTTTGCTAGAATCTTATTTAAAATTTTTGCATCTATATTCATTAGGGAAATTGGTCTATAATTTTCTTTCTCTGTTTTGTCTCTTCCTGGTTTGGGTATCAAAACCATATTTGTATCATAGAAAGAATTTGGGAGGACTCCTTCTTCCCCAATTTTCAAGAATAGTGTATGTAGTATTGGAATTAACTGTTCTTTAAATGTTTGATAGAATTCACTGGTGAATCCATCTGGCCCTGGAGATTTTTTCCTAGGGAGTTCATTGATGGCTTGTTCAATTTCTTTTTCTGAGATGGGGTTGTTTAAGTATTCAACTTCCTCTTCTGTTAATCTGGGCAATTTGTATTTTTTAAAATATTCATCCATCTCATTTAGATTATCGAATTTGTGGGCATAAAGTTGGGCAAAGTAGTTTCTAATTATTGTTTTAATTTCCTCCTCATTGGAGGTGAGTTCACCCCTTTCATTTTTAATATTAGTAATTTGGTTTCTTCTTTCTTTTTTTTAATCAGATTGACCAAAGGTTTATCAATTTTATTAGTTTTTTCATAAAACCAACTATTGGTTTTATTTATTAATTCAATAGTTTTCTTAATTTCAATTTTATTAATCTCTCCTTTGGTTTTCAGTATTTCTAATTTGGTATTGACTTGGGGATTTTCAATTTGTTCTTTTTCTAGCTTTTTCAACTGCAAGCCTAAGTCATTGATCTCCTCTTTCTCTATTTTATTTATGTAAGCATTCAGAGATATAAAACTTCCCCTAATAACTGCTTTTGCAGTATCCCATAAGTTTTGGTATGTTGTCTCACTATTGTCATTCTCTCGAATGAAATTGTTGATTGTTTCTATGATTTCTTCTTTAACCCAACCCTTCTTTAGAATTAGATTATTTAGTTTCCAACTGATTTTTGGTTTCTCTTTCCATGGCCTTTTATTACATGTAATTTTTAATGCATTATGATCCGAAAAGGATGCATTGATTATCTCTACCTTTCTGCACTGGATTGTGAGATTTTTATGTCCTAGTACATGGTCAGTTTTTGTAAATGTTCCATGTACCGCTGAGAAAAAAGTATATTCCTTTCTATTCCCATTTAATTTTCTCCAAAGATCTATCATATCTACCTTATCCAGAGTTTTATTTACCTCCTTAACCTCTTTCTTGTTTATTTTGAGGTTGGATTTATCGAGTTCAGAGAGGGGGAGGTTGAGGTCCCCCACTAGTATAGTTTTGCTATCAATTTCTTCCTTCAACTCCCCCAACCTCTCCTCTAAGAATCTGGATGCTATACCACTTGGAGCATACATGTTTAGTAATGATATTGCTTCATTGTCTATGGTGCCTTTTAGCAGGATATAGTTTCCGTCCTTATCCCTTTTGATTAGATCTATTTCTGCTTTTGCTTTGACTGAGATTAGGATTGCTACTCCTGCCTTTCTTACATGAGCTGAAGCACAATATATTCTGCTCCATCCTTTGACCTTTATCCTATGTGTATCCCCCCGTTTCAAATGTGTTTCTTGTAAGCAGTATATTGATGGATTATGGCTTTTAATCCATTCTGCTATCCGTCTCCGTTTTATGGGAGAGTTCATTCCATTCACATTCACAGTTATGATTACAATCTGTGTATTTCCCTCCAACCTCTTTCCCACCATTTGTGCTTTTAGCTCTCCTGTCTCCCTTCCCCTCCTCAATAGTATTCACTTTTCTCCCCCTCCTCCTGCAGCCTTCCCCTCCTTCTTTTGACCCCCCTCCCTTTTAGTTCCCTTTACTCTTATTGCTTCTTTCCTCCCTTTTAGCCACCCTCCCCTTTCTTCCCCCTTCCCCTCCTACTACCTATAGAGCTAGTTAGGCTTATCTACTTAAGATTATTGTTCCCTCCTTTGAACAAATCAGATGAGAGTACCTCTCAAACAATGCTCATCTCCCTCCCCTCCTTCCCTCTACTATAGTTTTGTACTTCTTCCTGTGATATAATTTGCCATTTTCTGCTTCCCCCTTTCCACACCTCCTATTACATTCCCTTCTCATACTTAAATCATATTTTTGACATGACATCATTTACTTTATGCCCGTTCCCTCTACATATATCCCTTTTATCATAATAGCTGCACAGTTCTCAAGATTAGCAGGTATCATCTTCCCTTATAGGGAGGTAAACAGTTTTCCCTAATTGAGTAGCAAGTTTTTGTTTTTGTTTTTTCCCCTCTGTTTACCTTTTTATGATTCTCTGGAGACCTGCATTTGAAGATCAAATTGTCTATTGAGTTCTGGTGTTTTGGTCAGGAAGCTCTGGAAATCCCTTATTTCGTTGAATGACTTTCTCCTTGCCTGAAATGTTATGCTGAACTTTGCTGGGTAGTTGATCCTTGGTTGAAGTCCCAACTCCTTTGCCTTACGGAATATTGGGTTCCAATTCTTTCGATCTTTTAATGTAGAAGCTGCAAGGTCCTGTGTGATCCTGACTGTGTGTCCTTGATATTTGAATTGTTTCTTTCTGGCTGCTTGTAGTATTTTCTCCTTCACTTGATAGCTCTGGAATTTGGCAACTATATTTCTTGGGGTTTTGAGTTTGGGATCCCTTTCGGGAGGGGAACGGTGGATTCTTTCGATGACTATTTTGCCCTCTGAGTCTAGTACTTCTGGACAGTTTTCCTTGATGATTTCCTGGAAGATATTGTCCAGACTCTTTTCTTCATCATGGGTTTCTGGCAGGCCAATAATTCTTAGATTTTCTCTCCTGGATCTATTTTCCAGGTCAGTTGTTTTTCCAATTAAATATTTTACATTTTCTTCTATCTTTTCATTCTTTAGATTTTGTTTGACTGATTCTTGTTGCCTCATTGAGTCATTAGTTTCTACTTGCCCAATTCTAATCTTCATCGTAGTGTTTTCTTCAGTTAGCTTTTCCATCTCCTTTTCCATCTGACCAATTTTTCCCTTTAGGGAGCTATTTTCTACATTTAATTTTTGTACTTCTTTTTCCAATCGACCAATTTTCCCAGTTAGGTTTTGGGTTTCCTTTTCCATCTGATCAATTTTCCCAATTAGGTTTTGGGTTTCCTTTTCCATTTGATTAGCTCTTCCTTTTAGGGAATTATTCTCTCCAGTTAATTTTTGAACTTCCTTTTCCATTTCTTCAATTTTCTTTTTCAGGGTGATGTTCTCATCAGTGAATTCTTTTTTTATAGTTTTAAAATCATTGGCCAGTTTTTCTTTTATATCCTTCTTCAGACGTTCCAGGTAATCTAGTTGTGCTTGCGAGAAATTCATAGTCCCATCTGAGGTTTCAGATGGAAGTACAGTCTCAGGTCTAACCTCTTTGGTGTTTGTGTTTTGGTCCTTATCCCCATAGAAAGATTCTATGGTTTTTTCACTTTTCGTCTGCTTTTTCCGATTCATCATGTTGGCTGAGTGTTGTAGCTTTTGGTTCTTTCAGTCAGAAGGTACAGATCTTTAAGTTGAGCTGATGTGTGTCTGGGCTAAAAGCAGGCTTTTGTTTTTTGTTTCCCCAATTAACCTTGGGGTTAGCTTGTTAGGTGTGTGGGAGGTGTGGTCTGGTCTCAGGATATCTCCTCAGCTGACTTGAGGCAAAGGCAAGGTCAGGGGATGGTAATCCCAGCTTCCCTATTGTCTTCCCTTTTCCCCTGGAGGGCTGGGGCACGCCTAGAAGCTAATGCGTGTTCCCGCCCCTCCTGGGGCTCGTCTCCCGGCTCTGAGGCTTGCCTGGGTCTCAGTGCGAATTTTCTCTGCCCTGGGTCATCTGTCCCTGAAGATCGCCTCCACCACAGTAGGAAGAATCCCCCTTTGCCACTTTTCCAGCCTCTGGTGTTATGAGACCACCTGCCCCATTCTGCTGTTCCCGCTGATCCAGGATTAATCTGGGGAAGAATTTTATGGTTCCCTCACGGTCATCAGGGGGGAGGAGAGAGCACTTACTGATCACTCTGCCATCCCAGTTCCTGGAAGTTCAAGTAGTGACCCACCGAAGTCCGTCTTCAGGCTGAAGATTTCAAGGGCTGCTGCGCTGATGTCTGGCACTCAGCGGCTCTCACCGGCTCGGCCTGGCTTATCTCCTGCTCCGCTGGTCTCGCCCGCCACTCTCGGGCTCCTCTGGTCCCCTCTGCCCTGCCGCGCCGACCACGCTGCGCTGTGCGCCGGGGTCTTACCCCCGCGGAACAGATCCCTCCCTTGGACCCTCCGGTACAGCCTGGGCTCCGAATCCGTCAAAGTCCGTCACCCACTGGATTTTACACCTCCAAAGTCTGGTCAGACTCTCCCCTCAGAGATATCCAGAGGAGTTTTTCCAGGAGCTTAGGTGAGTCGTTGCTTTCACTCCGCCATCTTGTCTCCCTGTGTGTCTAGAATTCATTTTAAGGAATATGAATGGCACTTCTCACGGGTACATGAAATGTGTTCATTTATATATGGCTACAACTGAGGAAGTAACAGATGGCATAGGAGAGTTGATCCATAAAAACATAAGTACATTTGCAAGCATAAAATTTAAGTATCTGGCAATTGTTCTTCCAGTAGAGGTGTTACCTCCGCAAATTTGCATGGAGTGTTTCTCGTGTTAAGAAGAACACCACGGGATTAATCCCATCCACTGTAATCTCCAATTGTAGTGATCTCTCCCTTTTATAAATACGTATATGTATATCATTCCCTCAATAGTTGTTTATGTGTTACCTTATATTAAAAATGAAATTCCTCTATTTTGCATTGGCTTCCTATTGAGGCTGTAAATTCTTCACGGAGAGAGGGCATGTCTTACACAAAGTCTTTGCAACCTACTGAGGACCTACTATAGTGTAATTAGCATAATTAACATGCACTAGTTGATGATGTAAGTTTTGAACAAGGAAGAAACTGTAATCTGACTGAAAGCTGACATACTGAAAACTTGCATGCTCAGGGACATTAGACGAAAAAGGCTGCCAGTTTTCCCTGATCACAAATAAAATGAGGTAATTTGTACTGCCAAAGATGGACTCTAACTTATTGCTTCCTTGCTTTACCTTCGAGGGCTCGGTCCACACCTAGTTTTTTGACTGCAGCCTGAAGCCAAAAGCTTTGGAAGGTTAATATTTCCATCAATGTGCTCCTAAAAGAAGGAGGGAAATGAAGACAATGAGTGATAGGGGAGTTAAATGGAAAACAAAACTTATTTCTTTGCTATACTGATTTCTGAAACTTAGAAAAATTTCTCAAACATAAAAATGCAAAAGAAAAGAAGTTTCCATAAGAATGAGACTGGCCCTCACAATAATTTCTTAGTTAAGACAAGTAAACTGAAATGAACCAGGTGAAGAGAACACTTTTTTAAAATTAGGAAGTGCTTATGAAAATGTGGGAGGCCGTGATTAGTTTAACATAATCGACAATGGTCACTATGTTTTTGGAGCAGAGACAGTAGCATTTATCATGTGTCTAATATGTGCCTAAAATAAAGGCCACAAAGCTAAAAGATTTACAATTATTATCTCATTTGATTCTTACACCAATCCTGGGAAATAGCTGTTGTTATTATCCCCCAAATGAGAAAGATTAAAGGAGTTGTGTCACACAGATAGCATCTGAGGCCACATTTGATTTCAGATCTTTCTAACCCCAGGCTCAACTTTCTATCCATAATTCCTTCAAAGTACCTCTAAGTGGAAAAGAATCTCATCCTCAAAAATTCTGTTTTTGACCACATTGGCTTAAATTTCACTTACTTTATCACGTATGATGGGTACTAGGTTGAAAATATGTTTCGAAGAACATCGCTATTATCCACTTCCATACTTTTTGGTTGGCATAATGATGAATAGCACACATAACTACATACAAATATGAGAAAGCAACCAAGAATGGAGAAATCTATTTGATGGTAATAAAGTGAACACTTTAGGAAAATTTCACTACAATGTTATTCTACGCTTAACTTTGCCTTCATTGTAATAATTTCCAATAATAATAATAGTGACAATACAATAATTATGTCCTGAATATGTATTTTGTCATTGAGGGCTCTGGGAAATTGAAAATGTGTTTAAAAAAATCAGACTAGAAAAACTCAAAATGCTTTAGTCCAAATGTCACCTTGCAACAATTTTAATTTTAGCTTAACTTTCAACTCATGGCAAAGTCCACAAATAAATCTTTAGTTTTCTTCTTCTTCTTCTTCTTCTTCTTCTTCTTCTTCTTCTTCTTCTTCTTCTTCTTCTTCTTCTACTACTACTACTACTACTACTAGTACTACTGCTAATACTCGTACTCCTGCTACTAGAATTACTGCTACCACGACTCTTACAACTACTCCTACTACTTTTACTACTACAATAATAAAATTACTTCTACTGCTAACATGCTGAGAAAAGGAATCCTTTCAAAAATACCAAAGTATAAGTAATCCCTGTCTTCTAGGAACATTTTTCTAGTTGAGTTACAAAGACTTAGAAAAAAGAAATGATAGTTTGATAACAGATGTGAACACCATAATGAATATACAGTTAAATCCTAAATTATGTGATATCTGATAACATGTGGAATTCAGGAGATAAAGAAAGCAAGAGAGGTGAAAAGTCCAAAAAGGAGCATGGCAATACATTCGGTCAAAAGTCTCTTGAAGTTGAAGAGTAGAGTAGGAGTAGTTGTTGTAGTAGTAGTAGAGGTAGTAGTGGTAGTAGTAGTAGCAGCAGCAGCAGCAGCAGTAGTACTAGTAGTAGTGGTAGCATCAGTAGTAGCATTAGTATTAGTAGTAGTAGTTTTCAGAAAATTTATAATGTTGGTGAAAAAAGAGAAACATCATACTGAACATACTTTTCATTAACCAGGTACAAATTACCGATTGCGTAATTTGATTTTAGTTTTCTTTATTTCCTTCTGTATTTTTTTCTGATTTTCATTATCCATTCGATAAAATTGCTGTGAAACTGCGGTCTGCAATTGATATTTGAGGGAAAGACGAAATTTTGTTGCAGGTATCTGACTTTAGACTGATAGAAATATGTCCAAATAATTTCTGTTAAAGATTTCATAAATCAATATTAGCTTCCAGAATCTGCAATTTTGGACACTGTGCAAGAATAAGTGCCAAAGCAATAAAAAAATGGAGATAAATGAAAAAATTCTAGGGAAGCACAATTAAAAAATAAGATTAATAACACAAAAAACTTAATGCTACATGCATAAACATAATCCTTTTGAACAGAATTTACTGTCCTCAATTTTCCAGAAAAGTGGTGGTTCATGTTAGGAATTTCACTAAAAATATGATACAATCTTTAGTGTTTCAAAAATTAGTTCAGAGCAGTCTGAGTTGCAACTACTCAGACCATTCAGCATGTTTACATTCTTGTAAAACATATAATGGTAATATGCTCTAGTATCTCAAAAGAGATGTCTGATTTGAATTGTGATATTATTCCTAGCATGACATTGTAGAATTTTTCTTAAGTTTTAGCATTTCAAATAATTTATTCCAGTGCAGTATTAAAATGGAACATTAGGAATATTGTTAGAACAATAAATTTATCAGTATTTCTGCATTAATGATTTCCCCTATCAATATTTATTGTCAAAATTTCATGCAGTACATAATTTCTTTCAGCAAAGTGAGCCATCTAGCCTAAAAGATGATTTTAAAATTTTATTTGTATAATTTTATTTTCATTTTATTTTTATATTTAAGATTATTTTCATTTGTTTATTTAATTACCTGTATTTTATTACACTAATTTATTACATTCATATTAAATAAGAGACTATTGTGTCATTATTTTCTTATCATATGTCATATTATTGATTCTCATGCTCCTTTCTTACATAGCAGAATTTTTACAATAAAGTTAAAAATGTCTGCCTGCCGAAAATTTAAATTCCTTAATTAATTTGATCAAAATTAGTTTAACTTCCATTTCTGAAAGTTAAATGCTTCTCAAATACATTATTTAAAGACCTACCTCTGCTCAGCTTTCTCATTTTCATATTTACATATTTGCTCTTTAAATTGGTTACATTCACTGATTTAACCATTTTTTTCTCTCTTCTATCACAAGAACTTCCTTTTTAGTATCAGCATAAACTCTATTGAAGAGATCAAGAAACTGTACCTGGGCAAGACTCAATAGCTTTTCTTGAAGGATGACTGTCTTTTGGGTGTCTTCAAGCTGTAGCTGAAGTGACATAGTTTCACACTGAATTTGGGCACGTATTTCTTGGATAGAGTCGTTTTTGACAGTATGTATTTTTGCGTATTTTTCCCAAATTATTTACTTATTTTTAATCTTCAACATGCATTTCCACAAGATTGTGAGTTTTAAATTTTCTCCCTATCTCTCCCCTCTCCCACCCCAAAACAGCGTACATTCTCATGACCCCTTCTCCCAGTCTCCCCTCCCTCTGTCACACCCCTTCTTTCCCATATCTCTATATTCTCTCTTTTCCAGTAGGGCAAGATACATTTCTATACCCCATATAAATTTCTACACCCCATTACCTGTATTTCTTATTCCCAGTTATGTGAAAAAACAATTCACAAGAGTCATTTCTGAAACTCCTCAAAACTGATTGCTTGTAATTACTTCCTCCTCCCATTTACCCTCCCTTCTCTCATCTCCCAAACCCTACTTATCCCTTTCCCCCATACTTTCCTGTAGTGTAAGATAAATTTTCATGCCAAACTGAGTTTGCATGTTCTTCGCTCTTTAAATCATACATGATGAGAGCAAGCTTCATTTTTTCCCTCTCACCTCTGCCTTACCATAAGTTTGTTTACATATCATCTCTTCCTATTTAAGTCAATCTCTGCCCTCTCTCCCTCTCTCTCCCCCTCTCTCCATATATACGTATATACTTACATATATATATATATATATATATATATATATATATATATATATATATATATATATATATATATATACATATATGTGTGTGTGTGTGTGTGTATAACCCCTTCAACTACCAAATACTGAGAAAAGTTTCAAAAGTTACAAATATTATCATTCCATGTAGGAATGTAAATATTTCAGGTTAGTATATAGCTTATGATTTCTCTTCACTGTTTACCTTTTTATGCTTCTCTTGTTTCTTGTGCTTGAAAGTCTGATTTTCCATTCAGCTCTGGTCTTTTCGTCAAGAATGCTTGAAAGTCCTCGATTTCATTGAATGACCCTTTTTTTTCTCTTAAAGTATTATATTTAGTTTCGCATCCTAGGTGATCTTTCGGTTTAGTCCTATTTCCTTTGACATCTGCAATATCATATTGCAAGCACCTTGATCCCGTAATGTAGAAGCTTCCAGATCCCGTGTTGTCCTCATTGTGTTGCTGCAATACTCAAATTGATTCTTTCTGGATGCTTGAAATATTTTCTCTTTGACCTGGGATCTCTGGAATTTGCCTACAATATTCCTAGGTGGTTTTTTTTTCAAATCACTTTCAGGAAGTGATTGGTGGATTCGTTCAGTATTTATTTTGCCCACTGGTTCCACAATATCAGGGCAAGTTTCCTTGATAATTTCATGAAAGGTGATGTCTAGGCTCTATTTTTGATCATGGCTTTCAGGTAGTTCCTTAATTTTTAAGTTGTCTCTCCTGGACCTGTTTTCCAGGTCAGTTGATTTTCCAGTGAGATATTTCACATTATCTTCTTTACTTTTCATTGTTTTGGTGGTGTTTTGTAATTTTTTGGTTTCTCATAAAGTCATTAGCTTCCATCTGCTCCTTTCTGATTTTTCAAAGACTATTTTCTTCAGTGAGATTTGGAACCTCCTTTTCCATTTCACTAATTGTGCTCTTTAAAGCATTCTTCTCCTCATTGGCTTTTTGGGCTGCTTTAGCCATTTGAGGTAGTCTATTTTTAAAGGTGCTAAATTTTTCAGTATTTTTTTGGTTGTCTTTTTGCAAGCTGTTGACTCGTTTTTCATGATATTCTTGCATTACTCTCATAACACTTCCCAATTTTCGTCACCTATCTTAGCTGATTTTGAAAATCATTTTTGACCTCTTATATGGCCTGAGACCACTGCATATGTATTTTAGAGGTTTAGGATGTAGAAGACTTGACTTCCCTTGATGTTATGCATTATTCTTCCTCATCCAAAGAATGGAAGAAATACCCGTTCACAAAGAAAATAGTCTTTTATACTGATGTTTTTTCCCTTGTTTGAACTTTTCCCCAGCCAGTTTCTTGACTTTTGAATCCTTAATCAAGAGAAGGGTATACTCTAGGTACATGTAAGTTCTCAGTGCCTGCGAGGTGGCAAAAACAAGGGGGAGGGATTGATTCCTCTCCTGGCCTCTGATCAGGTCTTGAGCAGTATTCCCTCTACAGAGACTCCACCAACTCCACCACACCAGCTACCACTCCTTCTCACCCCAAGGTCCCCACTCAGGATTGAGATCCACATCAGTTTCTCAATTCACCCAGGGGTTTAGGCCAGGGCTCCAACAATGGAAGATGCAGCTGCCTGGGTCCTGCATTAGACTGTTGCATTCCCTTCTCACCCAAATGAAAGAGCTTTCTCACTGACCTTTGAAGCTGTCTTTGGCATTTGTGAGTTGAGGAATATGGGACATGCAGCTGCTGCTGGTGCTTTCTTGAGGCCTGCTCCAGTCTTGTCCCTGTCACTGTGCCACCTATTCTGTGGTTCACTCTGCACAGCATGACAGACCTTTTCTGTGTACTTGCAGGCTGCTCTGGGCTGGAAATCTCTTTCAATCTGACATTTTGTGGCTTGTGCTGCTCTAGAATTTGTTTAGATTTAATTTTTACACGTATCTAATGGGCTGTGGGAGGAGAGTGCTAGAGGTGCGTGCTTCTACTCCATCATCTTGACCATGCCCCTTTGACAACACATTTGATCGGTTCATTCTTTTCCTGTTCTATTGTGTTTTCAAATTCCTTTGCCTTCTGTTTTTCATGGTGCAATTCTCTCTGTATGATTTCTCAAATGGATGTCTTTTTTCTGAGGGAATCATGTACATGGTACACCACTTTTTCTAACCTACTGGTGATGTTCACCTTTAGAGAGCTCTTAAGAAAGGAAACCACGGTTTTCTCTTAGGCTAGAAAAGTCATGACTTAGTTTGTGTTGTAAACGAAGCTATTCTTCACGTTGTCCCTGAAAGGAATTTTCAAGAGCTCTCTCTGATGTCCCATTTGGCTCATGAGCATGAACAGCAAAAATCAGAAGGGAACAGTATGATGCAATTTCTTTCTCTAGACTGCTGTCCTTCCCTTTGCATTGTTTAATTTAGAGTTCAGCACTGCATTCCCAGTTGTCAGAACTTTTATTTTTTCCACCCTAGTGGAATATGAATTTTATTAATGCTTCTTTAATCAGTTGTAATTCCTTTTGAAGTTCATCATTCTTTACTTTTAAAACTTCAGTGTCTTCTATATATTGATTTTATTTTTCCTGATCCTTAATCATTTCTGTGTCTACATCCACTTTGAACGTGGCAAATTCATCCTGTATGATTCCATTTTTATCCAAAAGATATTTTTCTTTTTCATTCCTAACAGGAACCTAAACATAATAAACAGAAAATATGTTACTCAAGATCAATTCATGTATTGTGAGTTTTGCTTAGAAATTCAAAATCAACCCCAGGAGGCCAAGAAGGATAGTGTTTTCAGTAAACTGAGGATGTTTCATCTATTTCACATTTCTGTCAGACTCAATTTTCCTAAAGAGCAGGTCTTAAAAGTGCTTCATCAGTCAGAAAATATGGACTGTAATTTTAAGCCCACAAAGCTGTCTGCTTTCGGTATATTTGATTTCTTTTGCTCTATCCATTCTATCCCACACGGATTAGTCACGGTGTTACAATAAAAGTAACAAAACCTAATTATTTATGTGGGCCTTCTAAGGTTTTTCAAAAGTACTTTCAAAACATCATGTCACCTACAACTTGGATGACCCTTATGAGACACATATTTGTAGTCATCCTCCCCATTTTGCTGATGAGAATTTATGAATGAAATATCCCACACCAGAGACAACGTTTTGTAGGCTTGCTTTCCATGAGGAACCTGATGATAGTCACAGTCACTATAAAGTGACATGCCTTTAGCAACCCTTTATTACTGTGATAAGCTGATGGAGATTTCACATTTTCAAACGTTTTATTAAGCTATCGTCCCTGTTTTCGTCAACTGTTAATATCTCTGGAACATTACCAGTCTATGAGAGTCTTGTACAAGTTCACATACTTGAAGGTGGGAAGGAAAGATTGGGATGGAAAGCAAGGCAAATGGACCTGGCAGTACAAATCACACGTTGCTGTTGCATGCAACAAATACTCCATAAAGAGAACAGTTCTGGTCTTTCAAGGAACAGGTGTGCCACCTACACAGAGAGATGGAAAAGGGACACTAACCTGAATGGGAATCGCTGCTATTAGAAGATGTCGAGTTGCTGCTGCTGCTACCCCAGGGTGAGGAGCTGCTGCCACCGCCGTCGCTGCTGCTGCTGTTCTGGCTCAACCTTGTGCCCGCCCCCCGCGTGGCCTTGGACACTTGTGTTTTCACAGTGTGACATTTCCTGGGTCTCTTTCTCAGACACACCATAACGTATTTTTCTACTTCTCTCAGGACTGATGCTTTTGGTGTTTCAAAATCAATTTCTATCTTGTCAGGATTAGAATTCAGTAAAGATGATTCTCCTGACACTATTATGTGGACGACTCACACAAGTTTATCTCTGCGGCGTTTGTTGATAGCCAAGCTTAACTGCCTTTTCTCATCATAGTTCCTAGGCTTAGCATTATCTTCCTCCCCAGATTTATTGCCAACATTTGTTCCTTGAATTGTTTGGCAGGCAATTTTTCAGCTCTTTCTGTAGTTATTTGCTTATTTTTTTCCCTCTGACTTTCATCTTTCTTGATACATTTCTTTGTTTCTTTCTGCTTCTGTCTTTTAGATCTTTCATTCTTTTTCTTCAACTTATGGTAAGGTACTTTAGACAGAACTTGCACGTGTTGATGAATACATTTAAGTTGCTCCTGAAGTTTTGCACTCGCTCATCAGGAGACTCTCCAAAAGAGTTGTCTTCAAAGGAAGCACCACTGCTACTTTCTCTACAGAATGCTTTGGTGACATCCGTTTCTATATAGCACATAGACATTCTTGCAATGGGTTCATCTGTGATCTTGGAAACTGAATCTCAAAAACATCTGAAGTGTTGTTGCCATCACTACCACCTCAAGATCTGGTAGGTTATACTTGGAGCAATTCATAAACATTAACTGAACATCTGCAGCAAATTCACGTGCATCCTTACATTTCTGGTTATACCTTTTTCTTTAGTTGTGCCAAGGTCCATTGGATTTTTGACAACATCATTGTACTTATGGAGTTCTAGAGCAACAGGCTTATGGAAAGGTCAAGTATATGCTACCTTGTCCTTTGAAAACATTTCTTCAAGAATTTCATTACGGTATTTTAATTACTCAGTTAATTTAACATGTTCCCAACTCTATATTTTTGCTGAGAATCTGGTATGATATTCTTCCCTACTTTTTCTATTACAAGTGGTATTTTAGCAGATTTGTGCTCAACCAGGCTTGATGAAGATTCGCTACTTGATGTATCTATCCACGTTATACAGGTTGTAGTATCTGCTTTCCTTTTCACACCCCTTTTAACTTATGTTACAGTTGTGTGTTATAGCGTGGTGGAGCGGCTTTAGCAATGTGCAATGCAGAAAGTAATGTCTCAGGACATACTGGAGATGGAATCACTTGCTGTTTAGCTACCTTTTCTGATGCCCTAGGGAATGGTTTTTCTTTCATAGTGGAAACTCCTAAAGATTGTTGAGTACCTTTTCATTTTCTTTTCCTTTCCACCTGCCACTAGTTGTTCTGAAGGCATTTGAGACAGTTTTTGCAGAAACAGTTTCTCTAAGACTTGTGTCATTAGAACAATGTCATCACCTGGCTTGCAAAACAATTGCAAAACAATATTTTCAAGTCTTCTATACATTCTGAGGCTTCCGCATATTATTTATGTTCCAAGAGCTTTAGGAGGCTGTAATAATCTGGGAGAGTGAGCTTGGCCGCATCCACAGTCTGCTGGAAGGGTAAAGAGAAACTGTGCTGCCATAGAGCCTTCAGGACAACCTTCTGCAATTACTGCAGTTGGTTTGTGAGGAGGCCAGTCTTTCTGGCATTTATGTACTCTGGTGGAAGGGGGTTGGCAATAGCCATCTGTTGGCTTGACAGAGACATTCTGAACAGCTTTTTCCTGATGGAGTGTTGTCTTCCATATATTTGTATCGCCACTCACCCATCGGTGTTACTGCTCACTCGAAATGGTGACCAGCCTGAGTCATTTTGGAAGTAGTAGCTTCTATTTCTTTGTTCATTCATGGAGGTTTATTCAGAATTCCATCTTGCAAAGAACTGACACTCAGACCCTGCCTTTGTCTTTGAGTGTCATTTTGCTCTTCTTCAACCTGGGGAGAACAATATTGTAAAGTTTTTCATCACTTTTTTCTTCAGAATTCTGCAGAGACATTTTAACTTTAACTGGAATATAGAATGTGAAAAAGGATGGAAAAGAGATAAAAATTCTAAGAAAAGGAGGCTACTGAAAACGAAAGGGAATAAGGATATCATTTCAAAATTGTAAGGGACCCTCAACAACTATTCAGTCCAATTCATATCCATTGCTAGGTGTGTAACAGAAGTGCAGTTTACTCTTTTAGAACTATAGATTGTGAAAGCAGAAAGGGATACTAGCGATGAGTCAGCACATCATGGAATAAATGAGGAATCAGAGGCCTGAAACAGGAAGCCATTTGTTGAAAATCATCTGGATGGCAATGGACTGAGCTAGGACTCAAAATCTGGTAAAAGTCACACTCAGACGCAGATTTTGAACAAATTTGTGTATGTACACATGCATATTTTTCTGTGTACATATATATACATATATATATATATATATATATATACAGGAACAGATATACATATATATATATACATATATATATATATATATATATACAGGAACAGATATACATATATACACATATGCTTATATATATGCATGTGTGTATAGATATATACAGATATATACATATATACATATATAATGTAGGTACTTGGCAATTGTACTTCCAGCAGAGGTACTAACTTAGCAAATTTATACGGAATATTATTGGTGTTGGGAACCCAGTAATGGATCAACACCACCTGCGCGAATCTCCAACTATAGTGATCTCTCCTTTATATAAATACTTACAGGTATAGCATTTATTTAATACTTCTTTAAGTTCTACCTTGTATAATAAATGAAATTCCTCTATTTTGTATTGGCTTCCCAGTGAGATTGAAAATTCTTCAAGGCAACAGGCCATGTCTTACACCAAGTCTTTGTAACCTGTTCAGAACCTATCATAGTACTATTCACATAATTAACAGTCACTGGTTGATGAAATAAGTTTTGTTCAAGAAAGTAACTATCATTTCACTGAAGTCTTACATAGTGAACACTTTCATCATCAGGAAAATTAGACAAGAAATGGTGCCACTTTCCCCTGAATGTGAATTAAATGACCAATTTCATGTTGTCAGAGATGGACTCTAAATTGTTGCTTCCTTGCTATACCTTCGAGAGCTCAGTCCATGCCTACTTTCTCGACTGCAGCCTGAAACCAAAAGCATTTGAAGGTGAATATTTTCACCTATGTGTTCCAAAAGGAATGTGAGGGAAATGAAGACGACCTGTGATAGGGGAGTTAGTACAGAAACAAAAATATTTCATTCCAGTACTGATCTCTGAAACCAAGAAAAATTTCTCAAGCATACAAATGCAAAATAGAAGAATTTTTTTAAGAAGTAAATTGGATCTCACAATAATTTCTTAGTTAATACAGATATACTTATATCAACCAGGTTGAGAGAACTCTTCTGCAATATTAGGAGGTGCTTATCAAAATGTGGCAGGCAGTAATAATTTCTATATAATTCACAGCTGTTTTATCTTTCTTTAGCACAGAAACTAATATTTAATAACTGTCTAATATGTGCCAAGTATAAAGGCCATAAAGTTAGGAGATTTACAATTATTATCTCCTTTAATTCTCACAAACTTCCTGGGAGGTAGGTGCAATCATATTCCCCATTTTATGGTTGTGGAAACTGAAAAAGATTAAGTGACTTGCCTAGGATTGCACGGATAGCACCTGAGACCATATATGAGGGCAGATCTTTGTAAGTCTAGGTCCAAATTTCTATACAAAATTCCCCCAATGTATCTCTGCAAACTCTCACCATCCAAAGTTCTATTTTTGACTGCTTTGGCATAGATTTTGCTTAGTTTTCCACGTATGATGGGTACTAGGTTGAAACTGTGTTTTGAAGGTTATCAGAAATATCTATTTCTATACTTTTGGGCTGGTATCATGATAAATAGCCTACTACATAATGACACGTAACTGTGGGAAAGCAACTGATTATGGAGAAAGGTATTTGATAGTAATAAAGGGAGCAGGTTGTGAGAATTTGACTGCCATGCTATTCTATGATTAACTTCACATTCATCGTAACAATTTCTAATACTAAAAATGTTGAGAATGAAATAATTTTATACTGAATTTCTATTTTGCCACTGGGTCTCTGGGAAATTGAAAATGCATAAAAAATAAGACTAGAAAAACAAAAAATGCCAACTATTGCCTTAGAACAAATTTAATGTTACGTAAACTTTCAATTCATGGTAAAATCAACAAATAAACATTTACTTTCCTTGTTCTTCCTCTTCTACTACTCGTGCTACTACTGCTAGAACAACTACTACAACTTCTTGTACTACTACAGTAATAACACTTACTTATACTGCCAACACTTTGGGAAAAGGAAGCTCTATTGAGTAAATGAAGAATAAATAATTCTTGTCCTCAAGGAACCACAATCTAGTTGGAAAAGAAAGACTTAGAATCAGGACATGATAATTTGTTAACAGATGTGAACACCATAAGGCAATCAGTATAAAGTTAACCACTAAATTATGGTTTGTCCAAATCTAAGTGGAATTCAGGAGATTAGGAATTCAATAGGTATGAAAAGTTCAAAAAGCGTTATGGCAAAAGAATCATACTTTTGTAATTCAAAGTCACCTTGAAGTGAAGAGTAGATAGGTTTTGGATAGGTATACTAAGTAGGGAAGTGTTACTGAGTGAGAAGAAGAGGGTGATGAAGGTATGGAGCTGGAAATCAGCATGGTGAGGTCAGTTTGATTAAGGTACAAGATAATAATGAGATTCTCCACCTAATTACTTTCATTCTCAATGGCATTTTGCATGTGTAATTTATATATTTACAAATTTTGACGAAATGACATTTTGCTTTTATTCAAGGAGTAGTTCGAAGAGAAGGAGAGAAATAATTTCTACTTCACAGTGCTGTTTGGGGGAATAAATCAGGAAATAAATGTAAAGGTCCTTCTAAATATGAAGTATGATAGAAATGATTTACTTATTATTGGCAGTTGGAAAAATACCTGATTCTTTGTGTAAGGCTAGATAAACAAAATTGTCAAATACATAAACAGTGAATGCTATGAAATGATTAAATATTGGGTGGGGCCAGGATGGAGGAGTAGGAAGATCCATATACTTTAGCACTTCCCCCACAGCCCACAAAATAACGGTAAAAAGGTCTCTCCACAAAGTGTAGAGCAACAGAAGCCCCAGAGCAACAGAGCGAAAGAGGTTTCCAGTCAAAGGCAACCTGCAGGCTTACAGGAAAGGTCTATCTTACAGGAAAGGTCTCTCTCATAGGACCCTGAGCAGAGCAGAGCTCAACCCTGGCCATGTGGCACTGGGAGGAAGAGGACCTGAACAGACCTCTGGGAAGAGCTCCTAACAGGGAGGATCCCACTTACTTCAACCCACAAGCAACACAGAAATCACCCAAAGTCAATGGGGGAGCGATTTCCCAGCTGGGGAGAGATAAAGGGATTTCTTCAGCAATAGCCCAAAGTGATGGCAGAGGCCAGGAGCAGACACGGGAAGCCACAGAGGGTGGGAAGTAACCTGGGTCCATTGTTCAAGAAGCTCAACTGAAAGCCTCTGGCAGTAGGGAGCAGCTGATCTAAACGTCATTCCTGAGTGATAGTAAATGGCTGTGAAAGTGCCCCAAAAAGGGAACAAATGTAAGACCATCAAAGGTTACATTCTTGGTGACCAGCTGTCTCCTCCCATCCTTTCAGACAAGAAAGAACAAGACTTACTGTCACAGGAAGTTAAGACCTCTGCCTCCAGGGCCTCCAAACTGAACTTAAAGTAGACTCAGGCAATGGAAAAACTCGAAAAGCAAGGTAGCACCTGGTTCAAAGACAATCACAAAAATGCTGAGGAAAATAAAACCTTTGTAAAGAGACTGACTCGATTGGAAAAAGAGGTCCAAAAAGCCAGGGAGGAGAAGGAGGCAATAAAAAGTTGAATTAGGCAAAAGAAGGAGAAGGTTCAAAAGCTCAGTGAGCAAAACAGTTCTCTGAAACAGAGAACTGAGTTCAGGGAAACGAATGAGTGTAAGATAAACCGAGCAGTTAGAAAACAAACAAAAAAGAGTTTGAAAAAATACAAGATAATTTGAAACACCTCAATGGAAACACAAATGACCTGGAAAATAGATCCTGGGAAGACGATATAAAAATTATGGGACAACTTGAAAGCCATGATCAAAAAAGGAGCCTAGACATTATCTTCCATGAAATTATTGAGGAAAACAGTGCTGATATTCTAGAACGAGAGGCCAAAATAAACATTGAAAGAATCCACTTACCACCTCCAGAAAAACACCCGAGAAGAGAAACTCCTAGGAATATCGTGGCCAAATTTCAGAGTTCCAAGGTCAAGTAGGAAATTCAGCAATCAGCTAGAAAGAAAGAATTCGAGTGTTGTGGAAATACAATCAGGATAACACAGGATGTGTTAGCTTCATCATTAAGGGATGGAAGGGCTAGGGAAAGCATATTCAAGAAGTCAAAGGAAATGCGATTAAAACCAGGAATGAGCTACCCAGCAAAACTGAGTACAATACTTCAGGAGAACAAATGGTCATTCAGTGATATAGAGGACTTTGCAGCATTCATGTTGAAAAGACTTGACTTGTATAGAAAATTTGACTTTCAGACACAAAAATCAGGAGAAGCTTGAAAAGATAAACAGGAAAGAAAAGTCATAGAAAACTTTCTAAAGCTGAACTGTATATCTTCCTACTTTGAAAGAAAATATTTATAACTCTTGAGACTATTCTCAGTGTTTGGGTAGGTGGAAGGATTGTATACACATGCACACACACACACACACACACATTGACAAAGAGTACAGGCTGTGTTGAATCAGAAGAGAGGATATCTACAAAAAATATATATAAAAAACCTAAAGTGTGAGGGAGTAAAATACTGGGAGGAGAAAGGGAGAAATGCAATGGGACAGGCTATAACTCATAAAGAGATAAAGAAAAATCTTGTTCAATGGAGGAGAAAAGGGAGAAGAGGACAGGGGGTAAGTGATGCTACTCTCTCTACATTCATCTAAAGGAGGAAATTAAATGCTCACTCAATTTGGTATAAAAGTCTCTATTATACTAGAGGAATGTAGGGGAGGAGACAACAAAGGGGTGAGGGGAATGATAGAAGTGAGGGCAAATGGAAGAAGGGAATAACTAGATATAAACACTTTTGGGAAGGAGGAAGGTTAAATGAAGGAATAAATCATAACGGGGAATAGAACAGGATACAGGGAAATATACTTAGTATCAGAAAACATGATCATTACAGAAGTCTTCTTCAAAACGACCTGTATTTAGTCTGTATTACATTATTTGCCTTCTCAAGGGGAGGAGTAGGGAGGAAGGGAGGGAGAGAAAGAGTGAGGGAGGGAAGGAAGGTTGAATTCAAAGCAGTAGAAAGGAATGCTGATAATTATTATTGCATATAACCCATAAACAAGTAACACAGGTAGTGAGGTACAGAAATTTATCTTGCCCTAAAAAATAAGACAGAAGATGGGGAAAAGGGAAGGGTGTGGTGTGATGGAAGGGAGAGCTCATCGAGTGAAGGGGTAATCAGAATGCAGGGAATTAGTTCGTGTGGGGACGGGAGAGATAGGGAGAATAATTGGACATGTTACAAAGTGATGTTAAAGCACTTAACATTAAAACAATTGACAGAATTAATTACTGAGACTACATCAGAGACATCGTTAGATTGGGGAAATGAATTTTGTTCTAAACCTCCTAGAGTCAGGTAACCTGGGGTAAAATTGGCATTGATGGAAAGGTTAAGGTTTGATTGGTAAATTTGTTTTTATGATTATTATTTAAGTGGAAACTAAAACAGGTATAGAACGGCATGGAAGTCACTTAAGACTTCTCTCAAAAGATGTGCCTTAGCCAATGTGAAATTATAGTCATAACTGAAACCGTGGTCATTGCAACTTGCTATTGGAAGATGCTATGAGACTACTAAGTGACTGTTCTTCTGAATCTAACTCCATATATGGATAGCAAAATAGTAATCTGAGCCTCCAATCCATGATGCCATTAAACCTGTATAGGAATTGAAAAAGGTGATCTCATGGGAAGGGTGGGAGAGCGGCTGTACAGCCTGGGCTGAGGTAGGATTCTCCTGACTCAATTTCCCCACTGATATCTATCAGACTCGAAGCCTCAGTGAATGCAAGTTGACAATCTATTCCTGCCTGAAACTGACAGGAATTTGGGGAGATTTGTTTTTCGCTGCAATGTCCTAACACTTAGTGGCAATTTCCTCAAGTCAAAAGGGTGGTAAGCCTAATACGAGATCAATTAAATTATAGCTTGTTGGTAGGGGAACATCCAAGGTCAAGTCTAAAATTAAGCTATTAGGCTTAGGAGTTTAGAACAACAACAGTAAGCTAAGGTCGTCTACTTCTTAGTAGGAATGTGGAGACAATTAGAACAAGGGCTTTCATAAGCATACATAGTTATCATTACTATCTCAGTTGAATACCGCTAAAAAAAATTACATTGTGGTCTACATTGTGAACACTTTAAAAGAGACATCACCCGACCAAAGGTGGGAATTGTTTTATGTGATATGAAATATGTTACAAATGAAAAATAAAAAAAAATATTAAATATCAATTTAATTTAATATATTAAAATTCAAGTGTACAGGTGATGGAGTTTTTATGTCTGGCTTTATGTGAGTGTAAATGACAGGCATAGTGTTCAGAAAATTTATAATATTGATGAAATAAAGGAAATAGCACCCTCAACACACTTTCCATTAACCAGTGAGAAATTACAGATTTTATGCATACATACATTACTTTTCCTTTGATCTAATTTCTTCTGTAGTTTTTTCTTATTTTCAAAATCAGTTCGATAAAATGATGCAACTTGTGAAACTACTGTCATGGACTGATATCACAAAGAATCAGCAAGTTCTTCTTGAAGCTTTCTTACTGTAACCTGAGTGAAATATTTCCAAATTATTTCTGTTCATGATTCCATGACATGATATTAGCTCATAAAAAAACGAATACACTTTTAAAATGAACAGAAATTAATATTTTCTCATTCAACTTAACTTCATTTATATATTCATAATTACCATAGATTTAGAGCTAGAGATATCTTAAGGACTATTTAATACAAGCACCTCATTTTGCCAACATGAAAACTGAAGGCCAAAAAAGTTAATTGAATTACTCACGGTCCTAAAGGCAGTCATTGAGAGAGAAAAGGATTGGAACTTGGCTCCTGAGACTACAAAGCTCAATTAACTATACAACTTCACCTCCACTCAGCATGGATCAAATGCTGTCTTCTTCTTGCTCAGTGTACTCCCCATTAAGCAATGCATTCAACCTGATTTCCCCATTACCTCTTTCAGAGAAAAATTAAAAGACCTCCAAAGTTACCTAGGGACTAAACCCTTTTATCTGAAATTGACATGGAAGGGGATGTAATGGAGTGGGTATAATCAATAGTTTTTATATTTGATAGAAACATTAGGGGTTTCCCCTTCCCTTTTTCAGAAACGTGAACTACTTTCTTTCTCTGCTCCTGCCTTTACAATGAAGAAGACATGCATAAGAAAGGGATGAATTTTCGTTCCTCTCGGAGTTTCACCTGGAGAATGAACATAGGCGCTGATATCCTTATCAGGCTTAGTAAAAGGACTTGACAAGTATGTTTTAGTTTGCTCGCAGCCAAAACCGCAACATATATCGTTGTTAACTACCTTTCACATGTTCAACTCTCTTTGCCAAGCCTTCAAAGCAATTCTCTTATCCATTAGAATAGGAATTACACGTCTGGCTGTAGCCAATGGGCAGAGAAAATGGAAACAATAAAAATAGGGTAGTTTTCCACTTATGTATACACAGTATATTGCAAGGTCAGTGTTTCTACATACATAAGTATATTCATTCATATGCACATATCCATATGTCCAAATATGCACAGAAATACACAGTCACAAATGCATAGAGAGATATGCTACAAAATATCATCTTCACTTCACCATACAGCAAAGTATATGAATGCACCAATGAGTAAGAGAAAATGAAACCAAAAAATAAAAGGAACCAAATCTTTTTTATCTCTTATTAGATAATATTAAGTGCCTTGTAACACTAAATTTAAATAACGTCTAGTAAATTTTTGAAGGAAGGAGAAAGCAGAAAGATGGCAATAAAAACTTGTGAAAATAAAACTGACCTAATTAACTGAATTCATACAAGTAAACTGAATTGTAGTATGGAAGGACTGGATTCAAATTCATGACCATATATACTAAAAATAAAATTTAAAAATTTTTTTATGACGTGTTTCCCCATTGAATTGATGATGAATCAGAGAGAATGAGAACTGCTTGTAGATTGTAAGGGGCAATGCATATTCAACAAATAAAAGGCAATGATTCCAGAAACTGCAATTTTGGACACTGAGCAAGGATAGTTATTAAAACAATAAAAAATACTGAGATAAAAAAAAAATTAGTAGGGACGCCCAAACAATTAAAAAGTAAGATTAGTGAGGACACCTCAGGGGCTGAATCTGCAATTGCAACAGTGAGGCCTCAGACCCCTTGGCCCACAGGCACCAAAGGTCAGTGACGGGGTTCAATCAGCAGGCCAGGAAGGGAGACGGCTTTCCCATAGCTCTGACAGCAGGCAGTGGCCACAGATCTTGCACAGCAGCCCCTATGGAAGCTCCCTTGTTGGAGCGTAAAAACCCCTGGGGCCATTGAAGAGCTGAGTCTTGCCTCTGCCCTGGGTGGAGGCCCTGGGCTAGCTGCTCTTTGCCTCACACTGAATGATGGCCCTGCCATCCAGCCTATCTGAAAATCAGCCCCAAGTGCTGACTTGGGAACTCGAGGCCAAGTGCCAGTGGAGAGGTATCTGCTAAGATTCTTGGCATAGAAATCCCTCTCTGCATCCAGACCAGGACACGCTTGATTGTGCCACTTTGGAGGAAGTGAAATCTCACAGATTCCCGGAGAATACCCTACTCTTGACAAAGGACCCAAAAGTCAAGTAACTGGTTGGGAAAATGCCCAAAAAAGGGAAAAAAAATAAGACTGTAGCAGGTTACTTTCTTGGTGAGCAGATATCTCCTCTCATACATTTGGATGAGGAAAAGCAATGCTTACCGTCAGATAAAGACGTAAAAGTCAAGGCTTCTGTATCCCAAACAACCAAAATAAATTTTCAATGGGCTCAGGACATGGAAAAGCTCAAAAAGGAATATGAAAATCAAGTTAAAGAGGTGGAGGAAAACCTGGGAAGAGAGATGAGAGAGATGCAAGAAAAGCATGAAAAGCAGGCCAACACCTTGCTAAAGGAGACCCAAAAAAATGCTGAACAAAATAACACCTTCAAAAATAGCCTAAGTTAATTGGCAAAAGAGTTTCAAAACGTCAATGAGGTGAAGAACGCTTTAAAAAGCAGAATTACCTAAATGGAAAAGGAGGTCCAAAAGCTCACTGAAGAAAATAGTTCTTTAAAAATTAGAATGGAACAGATGGAGGCTAATGACTTTATAAGAAAACAAGGAATCACAAAACAAAACCAAAAGAATGAAAATATGGAAGATAATGTGAAATATCTCATGGGAAAAACAACTGACTTGGAAAAGAGATCCAGGGGAGACAATTTAAAAATTTTGGGATTACCTGAAAGCCATGATCATAAAAAGAGCCTAGACATCATCTCTCATGAAATTTTCAAGGAAAACTGCCCTGAGATTCCAGAACCAGAGGGCAAAATAAATATTGAAAGAATCCACGGATCACCACCTGAAAGAGATCCAAAAAGAGAAACTCCTAGGAACATTGTGGCCAAATTTCAGAGTTCCCAGGTCAAGGAGAAAATATTTCAAGCAGCTGGAAAGAAACAATTCAAGTACTGGGGAAATACAATCAGGATTACAGAAGATCTAGCAGCTTCTACATTAAGGGATCGAAGGTCATGGAATGTGATTATCCAGAAGTCAAAGAATCCAGGACTAAAACCAAGAATCACCTACCCAGCAAAACTGAGTATATTAGTTCAGGGGAAAAAATGGTCTTTCAATGAAATCGAGGACTTTCAAGTACACTTGATGAAAAGACCAGAGCTGAAAAAAAAATTTGACTTTCAAACACAAGAACGAAGAGAAGCATGATAAGGTAAACAGCAAAGAGAAGTCATATGGGAGTTACTAAAGTTGAAATGTTTACATTCCTACATGGAAAGACAATATTTATAGCTCTGCAAACTTTTCAGTATCTGAGTAGTTGGTAAGATTACACACCCACAGACACACACACACACACACACACACAGCACAGAGTAAATTGAAGAGGATGGGATCATATCTTTAAAAAAAATGGAATTAAGCGGTGAGAGAGAAATACATTGGGAGGAGAAAGGGAGAAATGGAATGGGGAAAATTATCTCTCATACAAGAGGCAAGCAAAAGACTTTTCAGTGGAGGGAAAAAGAGGGGAGGTGAGAGAAAAACATGAAGCTTACTCTCATCAATCCGACTAAAGGAAGGAATATAATGCACACTCATTTTGGTATGAAAACTGATCTTCAACACAGGAAAGAGGGGGACAAGGAGATAAGCAGGGTGGGGGGGATGATGGAAGGGAGAGCATTGGGAGGAGGGAGCAATTTGAAGTCAACACTCTTGGGGAGGGACAGCATCCAAAGAGAGAATAGAAGCAATGGCGGGCAGGATAGGATGGAGGGAAATATAGTTAGTGTTACACAACACGACCATTATGGAAGTCATTTGCAAACTTACACAGACATGGCCTATATTGAATTGCTTGTTTCCCAAAGGGAATGGGTGAGGAGGGAGGGATGAAGAGAAGTTGGAAGTCAAAGTTTAGGAACAACTCTCAAGTATTGTTCTTACTACTAGGAAATAAGAAATACTACTAATGGGGTATAGCAAGTTATTTGGCCCTACAGTTCAAAAGAGAAGATCGGGACAAGGGAAGGGAGGGATGTTAGAAGAGAGGGCAGATCGGTAATAGGGGCAATTAGAGTGCTTGGTGTTTTGGGGTGGGGCAGGGGAGAAATGAGGAGAAAATTTGGAACCCAAAATTTTGTGAAAATGAATGTTAAAAGCTAAATAAATAAATTTTTTTTAAAAATCCCCCCAAAAGTAAATATGTACTGGTTGACTTTGCAGCTGCAAAAAACAAAAAATAATAAGCTTAGTAACAGAAAATATTAATGCTTAGTGCATAATTATATTCGTTTTAATAGAAATACTGTCCTAAATTTTAAAGGAAAGTAGAGACTAGTCATTGGAATTCCACTAAAAATATGATTCGTTCTTCAAAGTTTCTAAAATTAGTTCAAAGGAGTATGAATAAAAACTCGTCAGACTGATGAACATTTTAAAATTCTTATGAAAAGGGTAATGCTAATACTCACCAGTATCTCAAGGGAGATATGTGATTTTAATTGCTACATTATTCCTAGCAAAATTTTGTAGGATTCTTCAGAAGTTTTAGCATTTCCAATAATTTATTCCATTTCGTTAGGAAAATGGAATATTTGGAAAGGAATTAGAATAATCAATTTATCAATATCTATGCACAAGAGATTACGCTATCTATACTAATGAAAAGAAAATTTCATTGACTATACAATTTCTTTAAGCAAAGTGAGTCATCTTATCTAAAAGATGATATTGACACTTTATTTTTTAATATTATTTTTATGCTTACATATTTTTATTTTTTTTATTTCTACATAAATATTTTCTTTATGAAAATTTATTTTTATTTCATAAAAATTTTAATTTTATATATTAAGTATTTACTTTTATTAACTTTATTACCTGTATTTTACTGTATTACATTTCATTACTATTATTAAATTCACACTTACTTGTGCATTCTTATGGTATTATTTTATCATTCTATTGTTTCTCGTTCTTCTTTCTTACATTTCAAAATTTTGACAATAATAGTTAATAATATTGGGTGCCTGCTGAAAATTCAAATGCTTAAATTATCTTCATCAAAACAATTTTGACTTTGATTTCAAAAAGTTAAATGTTTACCCAAGCTGAATATTTAAAACCCTACCTCGCTTTCAGCTTTCGCATTTTCATATGTACACATTTGCTCTCTTAAGTACATACATTCACTGGTCAACACTTTATTTCTCTATTCTACCGTAAGAACTTGATTTTCAGCGTCAGCACAAACTTTATTCAAGAGATCAATGAACAGTACCTGGGAATCACTCAAGAAATTTTCTTTAGTCATGGTTTTCTTTTGGGTGTCTTCAAGCTGTTGCTGAAACAACATATTTTCACTCTGGATTTCTGCTAATCTTTCTTGGATAGATTCCCATTTGATAACGTATTTGTTCAGTTTCCCCTTTTTCAGTTGATTTGTGTGTTGAAGTGCCTTTTCTTCTGTTGGGCAAGGTTTAATTCTCTCTGTATGCTTTTCAAATGAGTATCTTTTCCCTGAGGCAATCGTGCACCAGACAGCTCATGCTGTAAACTACTGGTTTTTCTTTCAGCTTTAGACAGCTCATGAGGAAGGACACCATTGTTCTCTCTTAAGCTAGGCGTGTCATGATAGCTTGTATTGTAAACAAAGCCACTCATCTCATTCTCCCTGAAAGGAATGTTCGTGGGCTAGTTTGATGGCTGACTTTGCTCATGATCGAGAACAGCAGAAATCACATGGGAACTACATGATGCAATTACCCTCTCTAGTCTGTCTCTGCTTTGCATTGTCCAATTTAAAGTTCAGCACTGCATTTTCAGTCGTCAGATCATGTACTTTTCCACTGCACTGGAATGTAATTTTTCTTAAGACTTCTTCATTCAGTTGTAATTCTTTTGAAGCTCCACAATCTTTTATTTTCAAACTTTTATATCTTCCATACAATGACATTCTTTTTCTTCATCCTTAATTATTACTGTGTCTAGTTCGAGTTTGAGGTTGGCAACTTCGTCGTGTAGGATTAGATTTTTATGCAACAGACATTTTTTTCTTTCTCATTGCCATTAGGAATCTAAATATAACAAACAGAAAAAATTATTACTCAAAAAAAATTATGTATTCTGATTTTCTTTAGTAATTCAAAATAAATGCTAAGATATCAAGAAGCAGAGTTTCCTCAGAAAAAATTAAATTAAGGGAGTTTCACCTATTTCACATTTCTGTCAGACTCAGTTTTCATAAAGAACAGGTCTTAAAAGTGCTTCATCAATCAGAAGATATGAAGTGAACGTCTAGTCCCACGAAGCTGCCTTTCAGCATATTTTATTTCCTTTGCTGTATCCATTCTATTCCAAACTGCTTAGTCAAAGCGCTACAATAAAAATAAAAATATTTAATATTTACACATTGCCTTTTTTATATATTAAATTATTTTTTTGTTTTCTGTGTTCTACAGTCACTTCCATATAGGTTAGATGTTTTCCCTTTCCTCCTCCTCCATCACCTCTCTCTACACACTCTCTCCCTGATTCTGTGTACAATCTTATATAGGTTCTACACGTACATTCCTATTAAACACATTTTCCTGTTTGTCACGTTGCAGAGAACAATTAAAATGAATGGGAGAAACCATAAAACAAAACGTAATCCAAAGGAAAATGGTCTGCTTCATTCTGTGATCCAGTTCAGTATTTCTGTCTCAGGATGTGCAAGGCGTTTTGCCTCTAAAGGCCATTCAGAATTTTTTAGGTACTTGCATGGCAATGAATTACTAAGTGTACCAGAAAAATTCGTGGCACACTGTGGTTTTTTCTGTGTACAGAGTTTTCCTGGTTCTGCTCGTATCACTAATCATCACTTCTAATAAATCCTTTCAGGCCTGTGTGAAGTCTTCATGCCACATTGCCTTTTAAGGTATTTTAGAAAGTTCTTCCAATATATTATCACGGCTAAAATTTGCAACACACTTATGAAGGAAATATTTATATTATTCTCCCCATTTTACACATCAGGATTTACGGTAGGACACATTACTGAATAACCTGCCCATTGTCACACTCAGTACGTAGTAGTAGCAGTGTTTCAAACCACATCTCTTCAAACTCCAAATCAAAGATGCTGTTGGAATAGCTAATTCCTCTTAGGAGCTGAAGACAAGCATTTGTCCTACGTTTAGAATCATTGTCTTGTTACAATTATATTATCTCCAGAACAATGAAGTGATAAGTCATAAATTTCTTAGTAGAAGTCCTCAGAAAATTCTCTTTGCTGATAGCTGTAACGTTTTCACAGCAACACTGATTTAAAACTTTTAGAAGTTGTTAAGTCAAAACCTCTCATTTTCGGGATGGAAAAAGTGAGATCTGCAGTGCGGTCTCCTCGTGATGGTAACCTACCCTTCACCATCATATTTTAAAAGAATGATGAAAGCATTACTGAGGCCAAAGTGTAAAAAGTGCATATTGCACTCCTATCATAGTAAAACTGGTCCAGGATCATTGTTCCCCATTCAGGACTGGTGGAAAGAGTTATATCAAAAAGCTTATTAGCTCCATTCTGTGACATCCTTTCTGGGAGTCTAGCAGGAGGGTATGAGGAGGTTTCAGCTGAGTTAAAACCAGCACTCCAAGGCACCGTTAAGCAAGGATTACTGGGGGCCACCAACACAAATGATTTCCTTCAAACAACTTTTGAAGAAAATATGAAAATGCAAAATTGTAAATTTAGAATTTGATGAATATGTATTACTATCATGGTGAGCAATATTGAATTAGAACGAATGTAGGAATTCAGGTCACAGATAAAGCCAGAGGTCAGGAATCTAAGAAAAGTTTTTCTGCGGCAAATATTTTTTTACTTCTCTTTCATGGAACATGAATGAGACAACAAAGTGAAATACAGCAAATTAATAATATGTGTGTGTGTATATACATATATATGTATATATATATGTATATATATTATATTATTATATTACATATTATATATTATTATATATTATTGCTCTATTTATATGTATTTGGTCTCTCTCTCTCTACATATATAAATAGTAACCCTTAATCTCTCTCGTGAAAAGTACAAAGAGATGAATCACTTAATCAAGGAATAAAAATGGTTTGTTTTGGAGGTGTCACTTTCTACCTCTTTGCATTCCTTTCTCCCACTAATTTAGGGGTTAATGACACTGATGATCTCCTCCTTTTCTCTGACCAGAAAAGGCAAAGGCATTACTGAAATCCAGGAATTTTTTGAGTTGAAGTAGAGTTGGGTCTCAGGAATGGCCATTGAAGGAAAAAGGAAAAAGGAACAACCAAACTTAACAAACAGCGTGTGCGGATTTTGATAACCAGCCATGTCCCGACTTGTGTGCTGTAGACAGATGGACGGGACTGAGGATGACAAATATGTCCCAAAATGAAGAAGCACGATCCTGATTTTTAAAATACGGACTTAGGTTGGAAAGTGATCAAAGTGAATACCTCAGAAATCTCAGTGATTTGGGAAGAAGCTACTTCTTTTTCTTTCTGCTTCCAAGAGGATTATTCACAATTCCACCTTGTTCAACTCTGGCTTTCAGCTCCAGAAAAAAGTCTCTTTGAGATGAGCTCTTCTTCGTCCTGGGGACAACAATTTCAGAAAATTTTTAATCATCCTTTTTCCTTCCAAAGTCAGCAACAACATTTGACCTTCAACTGGAATATAGAATGTGAAAAAGCAAGGAAAATAGCTTTATAGATTCAAAGAAATGCAGGCTACCGAAAATGAAAAGCCAAAATATTATAGCACTTCAAAGATGGAAAGCAACCTCAGTCAGTAACCAAGGCAAGCCTTATCAATTCTTAGGGACCTAACTCTTACAAGCCTCAACCTGAAGTCTTCACAGGTGGGGGTGGCCACCACGTCTCAAGTGAGCGCATTCTGTTTCAAGATGTTTCTGTTGGTTAACAATTTTTTCCTGACATTCACCCTAAAAATGTACATTTTGGAAACTCTGATCCATTGCTCCGAGCTCTGATCCTCAGTCTGAAGCACAGAATGCTTCATCTTTCTTCAAAATGACTGTCCTTCAAAATCCTGAAGACATAAGAATCAATATCTTTAGTTCCTTTAACAGATCTTCACAAGTCATGGACCCCCAGGGTCTTCCTGTTAGGCATCGTTCTTACTATTTATCATAATTCTGTGAGAGTCACAAATGAATTAATCAGGATAAGTAAATCTATTCACTTCAGAGTACACAGGGATTTTCACCTTGTCTGTTTTGAAAGCTATGCTTCTCTGAATAGGATGCAAAATTACACTAGCTTTTGGGTTCTCAGATAACAGTACTAACTCAGCTTCAGTTTAGAACTGACTAAGATTAACATCTTCTCAGACAAAATGCTGTCCAATTCTATTTCTTCCAATTTATGCATATGAAACTATTTTGTATTTAATTATATAATTTTGTATTCATTCTTACTGAATTTCATGTGATTAACAGGTTCCATCCAGTGCTCTGACTTATGAAGACTTTGCCTTTCCCCCATGTAGAAAGACTTGAATAATTTTACGTAAATCAATAAGAAAATAAGTAAAAGATAAAGATCCTAGAGAACAACGAACTATTCTGAAATAGTGAGGGATGTATACTAAAGTGTAATGTAAGAAAGAGCAAAACGGAATGATCTTGAAATTTCATTCGCCAAGAATTTTCAGGTAAGGAAATACTCTCTGCAAAAAGAGAGGATTTCTCTGGAACTTACATTCTTATGGAAGGTGAGGAGAGATCAGTGGTGTCAAATAGATTCCCCCAGGACTGAGTTTTGTGGAGAAATTCGGGCCAATTTCAGACCTCTGGCTCACAGTCAGGTAAGATGAACTCTGTGTCAACATTTGAAACCAGATCTTTCTGGACTTGAGGCTTATTGTATTCATTACATCATGCTGATTCTGTATTGGGAGAAATACTTCACAAAGTATCAATTCCATTGTACTTTTCCATGGCCTTTTAGACTGTAATTTTACATTCAAACGCTACTATACAGGAATTTTTTTTTGTTTTATATTTATGTGTGCATATTTACAAATGATTGAACATAACTCATTTATTTAAGACATTGTTTATTTTATGTCTTGTTTAGGATGAGGTAGCTTGGTAAACTGCGTTGCCTGTTGTATTTCCCATTTACACGGAAAAACAATTTTATAACATTTGTTTTCAAAACTTTGTGTTCCAAGTTCTCTCCCTTCCTCCCTCCCCACCCACCTTTATTGAGAATTCAAGCAATTCAATATATGTTAGACATTTGAAGTCATACTAAATAGTTCCAAAATAATCATATTGTGAAAGAGTAGCTATATTTCCCTCCATCCAATCACACTTGCCATTTATTCTCGTCTCTCATTTCACCCTGTTCCTCCTTCAAAGTGTTTGCTTTGGATTACCCCCTCCCCCAAACTTCTTCCCTTCTGTCAATCCCCCCCTCTTATGCCCTTCCCCTTACTTTCCTGTACGGTAAGATAGATGTCCATACCCAAGAGAGTGTGGATGTTATTCCTTCCTTAAGCTAATTCTGATGATGGTAAGGTTGACTCTCTCACTCTCACCTCCCTCCTCTTCCCTTCCATCGTAAAAGCGTTCTCTTACCACTTTTGTGTGAGATAAATTACTCCATTCCACCTGTCCCTTTCTCCTCCTCCCGGTACATTCCTCTCTCAACTTTTATATTACATTTCAATACCATCCTTTGATATTCAGCTCACCCAGTGCCCGCCAGCTATCATAATGAGACAAGTCTCATGAGTTACAAATATTTTTCCATGTAGGAATGTTAACAGTTTCATTTTAATAAGTTATTTATGATATCTCTTTCCTACTTTCCTTTCCATGCTTTTCTTAAGTCTTGTATTTGCAAGATTCTTATTCTGTGGAGCTCTGTTTTACTCAAATATGTATTAAATTCCTCTGCATCATTGAATATAATTTTCCCCCACTCAATTTTGATAGGTAAGTAAGTCTCAGTTTTAATCCTTGCTACTTTGACCTCTAGAATATATTCCAACTTCTCTGACTTTTGTTAATACCCAGGCGCCCAATTCTTATGTTATCGGGATTGTTGTTCCACAATATTTGGATGATTTCTTTCTGGCTGCTTCCAATATTTTATCCTTGACCTGGGAACTCTGGAAGTTGGCTATGACATTCTGGGAGTTTTCCTTTTCATATCTCTTCCAGGAGATGATAGGTGCCTGCTTTCAATTTCTATTTTATCCTCTGTTTCTAGAATATCTAGAATATCAGTTCTCCTTTAGAACTTCTAGAAATATGGATGTAGAGACTCATTTTATATTATGTCTTTAAAGTAGTCGAAGAATTTTTCAATTATCCCTCCTGCATCTATTTTTCCAGGTCAGATGCCTTTTCAGTTAGATATTTCAGATTATATTCTGTTTTATATTCTTTTGGTTTTGCTTAGTAATTTCTTGATTTCTGATACACTCGTTAGCTTCGATTTGCTCCATTCTAATTTTAAGGAATCACTTATTCAACGAACTCTTGAATTTCCTTTCAAATTTGGATGATTCTGCTTTTTAAGGCATTCTTCTCCTCATTGATTTTTTCCACCTCTTTTGCCATTTCGTCTAGTCCATTTCTTTTTAACACGTTATTTCCTTCAAGATGCTTTTGGTCTCGTTTAAGAAATTTTTGACTCCTATTTTGCGTATGATTCTTTTTGCCTTACTTTCCTTTCTCTTCCCAGTTTCCCTCTATTTCTCTTATGTGATTTTCAAAATCCTTTCTGAGCTCTTCTATGACCTGAGACCAATTTATACTTGTGTGATATAAAAATCGTATCCCTTTCTTATGATTAAAGAGACTATAATACTCACCTCCCTATTTCCAGGAAACCCATAAGTATTCTTAACAAAAAGAGATGGAAATAGTGACTTTTAAATTCCATTTTCCCTGATTCAAATGATTTGCTACTGTTCTCAGTTCAAGGTCCAGAATTCTGAGAAAGCATTGAAGTTTCTGTTGAGTTCCACTTTTTTACATCATCATTCTTTTTTCCTTAACTGATGTCTAATATTTTCAAATAGCATTTCTGCAGTCACTTGCTTCATTTCCTCTTGTTTCAGAATAAACCTAGGTAAAAATTGCCTTTTTTCAATGACAGTTCAGTGGAAGGAAGTAATAAATGCCATTTGAATATACTCATCTGGATGTCTAAAGGAAAAAGAACGTTCATTTCAGGGGAACTAAATCCATGTAGGGAACTCATTGTCAAGAAACTCCCTCTATTGATGCAGAGTGGTCCGTGCTCTGCCCTTTGAAGTTTACCTTTTTGAATTACCTGTGGCACTGAGAATTTATTGGTCTGCACAGGCCCACAAAGTCAGGACATGTCAGAAATTGATGGGGTGCTTGACTGGATGTGATTGGACTCCAATTCCAAAATCACATTTCTCTTCAAAGATAACATTTGTTCTTAGCCTCAAAACACTATTTCAGGCAGTTCCTCCCCAGTCCAAGGACACGGCCTGCCCCAGCAACAACTATTTTCTCATTTACTGATACCATAGCAAGCTCCAACTATAGAATTCATGAGTTTAAACAGCTGTATGCTGGCTGACCTGGTTGTGTACTTCATCATGACATTTACTACTCACTGACCAATCATATGTGTCTTAGACTTGCATATAAGTACACTCCCTTTCATTTATCTTCTCCAGCAAGATATTCATGAGAGCAGGACGGTATTCCTTAGTCAGTCCTGCGGTCAGTGGTCAGTCCTGACCACTAGCTGACTTAGTGATGTTTCAGGCCTAAAATCATACCTCCATGGAGTGGCCCTTATTCGTTTCCAGACGAATGCTGGGTAAAATACCTCCACAGTAGCAAAACTACATGTTCCTTTAAGAGCCTATTTGGCCCATGTTTTACTATAGAAAATGCTCTAGAAACATTACCTGTACACAGATGAGGTTGCAGGTGCCCTAAGGACCCTTGCCTGCTGAAAAATGTAAATCTTTACTTTGAGTTCAAAAATGCTTGAGTCCTTGCATTCATTCGAAGGGAACTGCCGCTTGTACTATGATCTTGGGAACGGTCTCACTGTCCCCCCTTCTAGCCTTCATCAAAATCAGTGAGGAACACATTTTTTATCCAGGCTACTCGAGGCCATTATACTTCTATCAAAAATGGGTCATATTCTTATTTGTGTACAACTTCTTTTTTGTATTCAATGAAAAGAAATTCCATACATTCTATTTAGCTAGAACAACAGATTTTTTTCATTATTCCTGAGTTTTGACACATTGGGATGACTGGAGAAAAGTGTAGAGGGGGACGTATATAAAATTCTACCCATTTTCCCATTATTATTGATTATTCAGAGTTGATTTTTTTTACTTCATTTTGAAAAATAAAACACAAATAATTCTGCTACAATTTTCAAATTTTACTAAAAATGCATCTCTTCCTGATATCCCTAGAGTACAAATGAAAAAGTAAGGCTCAAAAATAATACTGCTTTAATGACGTAGTCCTTTTGCCCTTCTAACCTGAAATCCTCTGTCACCTTTCTTCAACAGTAAGAAAAATGCTTCCAAGGCTTTATTTAAAATCTCGAGTCTCATACCTGAGGCAACGGAGTTCTCTGTTCCATTCTGCTTTTTGGTGCTTGAACCCAGATATCCTTTGCCCTGTTTCTGGTAATTCCATGAATCTTGGTTTATAAACTCTTAACTTTTCTGGTGAGTAGTGGGCAATTCCTTTTTCACGTTGTATTGATCAGTCCTATCCAAGAACAGCATCCTCAAGTTTCACAAGTTTAATAAGATGTATACAGACAAAAACACAAAATGAAAGTACGAGTATTTTAAAATCTGCAAGACAGTAGCAGTATTCCCAGAACTGAAATACTCTTGCAATGGCAAAATAATATTCACGCATAAATCCGGAGAATATATCAAAATATTACTTTGTCAAAAAAATCACATTGCATATCAGAATAACCTATTTGTCTATGAGCATTGAAGAAAATGAAAAAAGATCCCTGAGGGATAAATTACTTAACAGAAAAAAACATGAAAGCTCAGAATTCTTCACAGTATGAGAAAAATATGTGTGGAAAGAAAATATTCTGATGTGTACTCTGGATGGGACAAATAAGATTAATATAATAGATGATATACCTAATATCTATATATTTCAAATATACTGAATGATTTTATAAGTATCATAAATGCGTTTTATTTTACAAAGTTGTGTGGAAACACGGCTTCTCCTTTAGAGATGTATAATACCAAAAACCATGCAAGATTCATATGGTAATATCAATCTTCATTTATTCATTGGCCAGACTTCTAGTACCTTGAAACAAATATAGCTGAAACAGCAAAGCGAAAAATTCTTCAGAGTATTAAGCAAAAGAGCTGCCCCTTTGCTCTTCAGAGAGGCATGGAGCCAAATTGTTACCTAACCCAGAGGTAGTAACGTGTGTTATGTCAAGTTACAGACTCAACAGATTTGAATATTTGGTTTCCCTTGGTAACTTTCAATTCTTCATGTATTTCAGTGTTTAGCAAAACTGAGGCAACAAGAAAAACTCGGTTGCTAGATGGAGCCACACTGATTGTAGCAGGAAGTGAAGCTGACGGTAAGAGAAATGATAAGCTGAAACATTCAAAACAAAAGAAGAAGCTGTGCACAGAGAAGTCAAAGGACATGTTAATACTCACACAATTGGTATGTGTATAAGGCAGAATCTGAACCTAGCCATTTCTGGTATGGTGTCCAGTACACTGTACTATATGTCATGTTGACAGAAGAATTACAAAAATTAGGCAGAACACTGACAAGATTGTTGACATTTTGGGCCATTTTATGGAAGATTTCAGTAATTTAACCATTGTTTTCATGAAAGAGATCACTGCCTGACATCTTGATACTTGAAGTCAAGTCAATCTCTTCAATGGTTCTCCTTTCACCAACCAAGCAAATAAAATTAATGCACCTTACCCTACCATGAAATATTAATAACACACATTATATAATACAACAGTTAGAGGCTTACAAGATACATCCTCCAAAAAAAAAATGCTGTGAAGTATGATATTTTCTTGATTAAGAAATTGAAGCTTCAAGGTTAAATGACTTGGCAACAGACAAAATCTAGGCCCTCGGGTAATTTATAATCCCCTAAGTTTCCATATTTAATTCTCACTGCTAAATAATGTCCAGAAAAACTCGATTTTTCGCTGTCACTTTTCTGCCTTTTTACTCAGTTTCCATAGTTCAAAGGTTCATTTCACCTCCGTATACTCCCAGGATCTATAGCTACTGAATTCATACCTATCCTTTAAAACTCAACTCACATGCTACCTTCACACAGAGGTTATTTTTTCTTGAAAGTTAGTGTTCTTTCCCCCACTGAAACTCGCAGAGCATTATGACTGTGCTTCTCATGCATATGTGTATATACACAAATATACATTTGTATGAATATATATATATAAATACATATATAGGACATGTGTACACATATATCTACTTATGTACACATGCACTTATATTTATATGAATATACATATCGGTATTCGAGTTACTTAGGTAGGGTATAGCCTCTATTAGATTGCATATTCAGTGAGATAACTTATACAAACTTTGTCTATTTAGCACAAAATAGGTACTTAATACTTCTTTTTGAACTGACACAAGTAGAAGATGGCTGAAAAATTTATGACCCTGCAATCAACACAATCCCTTTTGCCTTGGCCAAGGCCTTTCAGTGATTGGCTTGCCTCTATTTTGCTGTGAATGAATGGGATAGGATTGCAGTAGTATCTTCTTGTATACACGCACATCCTTGATTTCTGTTTAGTAGTTATTATGTTTCGAAATTTTAAACTGTACTTACCTTTGCAATCGACACTAAGCTGGTCAATCAATAACAAAATATTCTTACACTTTAAGGGAGATAAATCTTCATCCTTTATCTTTGTCTCAGAGGACTAAGTGAGGTCATCCCAGTCATTTGCACAGCACTTTGTCCTGTAAAATAGGTAACAGTAGGGGAAAATTCAAAAAAAATCAGAAAACTTTAAAAAGATAACAGTGGCTAACATTTCTCTCACACATGAAGGTTTTCATAACAGTTTATATACATTATCTTGTGGCATCCTCACAGCCATTTTGTGAGACAAGCATTACTCAAACTCATTTCTCAGTTGTTAGGTGGCTTGTCCAGCACCACAGAGTTAGCTAGGATTCCAAGGACGGATTTTAATGTGAGTAGAAGATAAGGTAGTTCAAAGTTTAATCTAAATTCTTGATGATGAACCTTTTAACTTTCAATGTGCATTACAAATCTAAAATGCAAATAACAGTTTATAGAGTTTATGTATTCTCATTTCAGATATTATAACATGACCTTTATACTAGGCTCGAAAAGTGAAAATAAAGGACAATGACGTATGAAGGTGATATAAACACCAAACTATCCAATATATGTTTAATTTCTGGGTTTTTAAAATTTCTCCTATCTTCATTGAATTTGGCATCCTTTCAGGTTATTTTTATGTAGTGTCTCCCCTCATTTTCCCCGTCTAAATATTAGAGTTATTTACAGTCACACCTCAAATCCATTTATCTGACTGTGGCCCTAAAACTCTACTCAAACTGCTTACCCCAAGGTTGCCAATGGTATCTTCACTGCTAAATCCGATTGCACTTTTTGAAGTCTTTCTCTTTCATCATCTGACCTAGCACCACAGCCTTGGTAATGAGGTTGACACAGGCACTGACTGACCTAACTCAGTGTTTGGGAGGGTCCGAAGAATATTATGGGAGAGAAACGGTATTATACTCTTGTACGCCTCTGAAACCTGGACACTATAGCAGGTCCATGCCGGGGAACGGAATCTCTTCTATTTGAATGGTATTAGGATGATTCTGAAGATTATCTAGAAGGCCAAAGATCCAGACTGAGGTCTTTTCTAGATATTGAACTTTCAGGCCTTCAAACTCTCCAACTCTGATGGGCTGGTTATATGGTTGGAATGAAAAACTTACGCTTGCAAAAAAGACTCTTTTATGAAGAACTCACCAAGGGCAAGCATTCACACGGTGGTTAGAAGAAGCAATGCAAGGACATTCTCATGGTCTCTCTTAAGAACTCTGGAATTCATTATGTGACATCGGAGACACTGGCACAGGACTGCTCATCATGGGGTGCCCACATCACAAAAGTTGTTGTGCTCTGTGAACAAATCTGAATTGAGATAGCTCAAAGGAAACACAGGATACCCAAATTTGTTCACAAATACTCACAAGGACCATTTATGCCTAAAGTGAGGTAGACCATTGCCTATCGGAACCGGTATCATCAGCCACAGTCAGACACACTGAATCTGGACTCAAGCACAAGGACATACATACTGGAAGCATTTTCAGGTTGAGGAAGGATACACTGGAATTGTTATTGGCAACTGGAAGATGGGTTTAATTTCCAGGAGAGAGGGATAGCTTATGCTACTGGATGTGATCAAAGTTGGTCCGTATGTGTACATTCTTGTGGGGATCAATCAAATCCTGGCAATAAGGTGATGATTGTTTTTGTTGAGAAACGAATAAAAAAGTCTCTAGGTAGCTCAGACCAGATGGGGAAAGACACTCGGGTTCAATCTGTATCAGTTTTAGGGAACCTGGGCTAGAGTCTAGACCAATGAATTCAGGGATCCCTGGGATAATTGAACATTTACATATAATCATTTTCATTTCTATTTAACATTTGTTCAGTATTTCCCTTTCTGAAAATTTCAGGGAAAAAAATGGCTGTTAGGTCAAAGTTTGGTAAACCTTGGGATGGATTACATTATCATATATGTAGTAGTAGGTACTCTGTAACATGAATTGATAGGGTTTTTATTTAGTATGCCTTTAAAAGAAACCAATAAATCAATTTATTGGGAAATGATTATCAGGGAGATGAGCAAAATCCAGGAAAGCTTCCCGGACTTTACACCTGTGGAAGTTTCTGAAGGAAGACAGAGATTTCAACGGATGGCCTGAATGGATACAGAGCAGGACAAAATACAGAGTAACTGAGAGAGCAGTTTGGCTTAAAAATGAGAGTGAAGACGAGCAGGATGAATTAAGACTGGTCAGAGTCCTACTGTCAAGGGTCCTAGAAGGCAGAGCTCCTTCATCTCCTGAACATTTGCTGGAAGGTGTGTTTTTCTGCTGGGCATTGGAAATATTTTTTTAACTTTGTGCATTATCCTATGCACACCACTTTTGAATATCCTTAGACTACATATCAAGATAGCAACATGCCAAGAAAAGGAGGCAAAAGGTGCAAAGAAGGGTGAGAGCAAAAAGCATGATCTATTCTTGAATAAATGAATTTAGGGAGGGAAAACATATGTCTGGGTAAAAGTCAGTAATAAGAACTCCCAGAATAGACTGAGGCCTTCATACCCTCCCTCATACTTTATGAAAGTAAGGGAATTCTTTGTTTCTTTTTCTTCCTGATTCCAATGAACTCATTTCCTACTATCTATATTTCTGACTTCCTATTGCCTACATTTTTCTTCAGTCACTGTTTGCTGTCATCAGCCTATGGAATCTCTTGTCCAAAGTTACAAGAGTGTGAACATTAACAGCCTTTCGAAAGCAGATACATAAGATTGTTTTTTAAAGATGAAGGTTATTACTCATTTTCTTCAGTTTGTGTTTTATCTGATGGACACAGTGAATAAAGAACCAGAGGTTTCGGGATCAGGGGATGAGAGAGACCAGGGAGTAAGCATCAGAGTGAAGACTTGAATTCAGGTCCTCTGCTTCTACAGCCAAGGAAACGTTTCTCCAATGGACCACACTTCATTCCTGTCTACTTAGTTAACATTGAAAAAAAAATTGGTTTACTCATTTGTATTAACGAATATAATCTCTACACTTGACACCGAGTTCCCAATGGTGTCATGGGTTTGTGAGTTAAGGATTTGTTCAGAATCAACATCGAAAAGTTCAAGAGCAATCTGATAAGCTCAAGTATTATTTCCTTAGTGTCTCTGCCTCAGCTTACCTGTATAATTTGTTTGACAATAATTGTCTCATTTTTAAATCTTCAGAAGAAAGCTGGGTATGTTTCTCTCTCTCTCTCCCTCAGTACCGTCTTGATATGAGTTTGTCATTCCTGAGAGTTTGGATTCCAGATCTCTTATTGGTTGCTCCATGTGGTTCCTGAGATAAGCATTCTTATTTTCTAGTTTATAATTATAAATATTTATAATTTATTTTCTCTTCATTGTTCTAACTTGTCTGTCTCTGTTGAGTCTAAAGCAAACGGAAAACAAAGAATGAAATTAAGGAGAAACTGCCCAGTTGTATCGTGGAAATTAACAGATGTCTACTTCTTAGCTTTCATTTTAATTTCAGTCAGGGATTCAGAGACCGATTCTGAATTTCTAAAAATAGATTCGAACTTTGAAAGTACTGATCATAAAGTTCATCTGAATTGAATTTTAGCTAAAAGCAACAACAGCCCTATTTCTACAGGAAGTTAGTCATTAGTTTGCACTTTGGTACTTACTCTGGTGCTAGTATTAGGATCATTACAAAAAACATGTATAATTCCAAAAGTTGTCTTCAACTCCAGAATCTCTCAGAATGTTTAATGTGGGCGTAGAACCGGGAAAAATATCCTAAAATTTCATTTACATTGAAATATTTCACAATCAGAGTGGTGGTAAATGAAGTTACCTGTAGGAATGTATGGAGTTTCTTTGGTTTTTCATCAATTTCCAGCCATGCTCGTTCATCAAGATCATGTTTCTATTCTGTGCCATTTAGCTGCATTTTAGCATAGGAATTTCCACATGATGTCTAATAGTAACGACGTCTTCTTCCAGGTGTTTGCTGTCTGCTTCCAACTGGTCACATTTCTTTTGCAAGATTGTCATGAAAAAAACCTCGTCTTGAAGATTTTGATTTATTGATCCCAAGTGTTTTAAAAATGAAAATGCTGCTTCCAATTGTTGTGTAAGGTATTTAATCTGTATAAAATAACATTATCAAATTACACCAGTTCAATTTAGGTCTTTCAAACTAAAGACTAATTTTGAACTGATAACATTAAATTATTTGGAATTCAGTTGTAATTAAATGCATCATTCTCTACGTATTATAGCTACAAATTGTATTTCTTGAAATGATTATTTAGGTAAAGTGACAAATCAAAAACAAAATTAAGACTGAAATGACAAACCAAGAATTTCTTTGATTCATTCTGATACTCTGTGCAATCCATATTTTGCACTTGATCCCATATTGTCTTCTGTGATCTCTCATTTTCTCATGCATCTTTTTTTCAGCCCTTAATACAGTGAGCAGATATCAAAGAAATTCATATTCGAAGGAGATTAATAAATTCTTCCTCAGGTATGCCAGGTCTAAGGCAGCAAGACATCTCAAAAGGAATTTGGAAAGACATGAAATTTCCTTTCTCATTCTAATGAGAACACTGATTCTATGTTCAGAAACTTCAGTGAGAAAGTAATTACATTTATAGCCATTTGAAGGCCACATGGTAGGATTTTGGGTTACAGAGCCAGGGAAAACCAGAGAGGTCTTTCTCAACACTCAGGTGACAGTACCCAGGGACAGCACATCGTTTCTCAGAGCTTCTGTTGTCAAATGGCCCTCTTCCTGCTCCCCATGTGCTTTAAGAGAATAAACCAACAAGCTAAACAGGACTCGATCATTATTCCTTCAGACCCAGGGGTTAGAGGACAGACTGAAATAAGTGATCAATAAAAAAATATGCCACCACTGCCTTCCAGAGGACCAATCCTCAATAAATGTTAAGAAGTTAATTCTTTATGGTAAATATTGATGAGAACTGCAAGACAGAAGATATCATCTATCAACATTGATGAGAGTTAAGATATGTTTCCAAGGAGTCACTTGACATAGAAAAAAAGAGTATTACTATTAGTTAGCATTTAAATACCACTTTAAGCATTATCAGTGGGAACACATTTGAACACTTGTTTTTCAAAACCTCTCTAGGAGTTTCCCCCAACTCCTGCTGGGAGTTGGGAAAATGTCTCAATATTACCAAACACTAGAATCCTTACAAATTAAGAAATCGTTCAAGATGATTTAGTCAACTTATTGTTCCTCAAGTTCGGGAAAATCCTTGCTTCCCTAAAACAGAAGACTTGAGGCTTATTGTATTCATTACATCATGCTGATTCTGTATTGGGAGAAATACTTCACAAAGTACCAATTCCATTGTACTTTTCCATGGCCTTTTAGACTGTAATTTTACATTCAAATGATACTAGACGGGAATTTTTTTGTTTGTTTTATATTTATGTGTACTTATTTACAAATGATTGAACATAACTTATTTATTTAAGACATTATTTATTTTATGTCTTGTTTAGGATGAAGTAGCTTGGTAAACTGCATTGCCTGTTGTATTTCCCATTTCCATGTAAAAACAATTTTATAACATTTGTTTTCAAAACTTTGAGTTCCAAGTTCTCTCCCTTCCTCCCTCCCCACCCACCTTTATTGAGAATTCAAGCAATTCAATATATGTTATACATTTGAAGTCATACTAAATACTTCCAAAATAATCATATTGTGAAAGAATAACTATATTTGCCTCCATCCAATCACACTTCCCATTTATTCTCGTCTCTCATTTCACCCTGTTCCTCCTTCAAAGTGTTTGCTTTGGATTACCCCCTCCCCCAAACTTCTTCCCTTCTGTCAATCCCCCCCTCTTATGCCCTTCCCCTTACTTTCCTGTACGGTAAGATAGATGTCCATACCCAAGAGAGTGTGGATGTTATTCCTTCCTTAAGCTAATTCTGATGATGGTAAGGTTGACTCTCTCACTCTCACCTCCCTCCTCTTCCCGTCCACTGTAAAAGCGTTCTCTTACCACTTTTGTGTGAGATAAATTGCTCCCTTCCACCTGTCCCTTGTTCCTTTCTCCTCCTCCCGGTACATTCCTCTTTCAACTTTTATATTACTTTTCAATACCATCCTTTGATATTCAACTCACCCAGTGCCCGCCAACTATCATAATGAGAAAAGTCTCATGAGTTACAAATTTTTTTCCATATAGTAATGTTAACAGTTTCATTTTAATAAGTTATTTATGATATCTCTTTCCTACTTTCCTTTCCATGCTTTTCTTAAGTCTTGTATTTGTAAGATTCTTTTTCTGTTGAGCTCTGTTTTACTCAAATATGTATTAAATTCCTCTGCATCATTGAATATAATTTTCCCCCACTCAGTTTTGATAGGTAAGTAAGTCTCAGTTTTAATCCTTGCTACTTTGACCTCTAGAATATATTCCAAGTTCTCTGACTTTTATATTGCCCAAGCGCCCAATTCTTGTGGTACTGGGATTGTTGTTCCACAATATTTGGATGATTTCTTTCTGGCTGCTTTTTATCCTTGACCTGGGACCTCTGGAACTTGGCTATGGCATTCTGGGAGGTTTCCTTTTCGTATCTCTTCCGGGAGATGATAGGTGCCTGCTTTCAATTTCTATGTTATCCTCTGTTTCTAGAATATCTAGAATATCAGTTCTCCTTTAGAACTTTTAGAAATATGATGTAGAGACTCTTGTTATATCATGTCTTTGAAGTAGTCGAAGATTTTTTCAATTATTCCTCCTGCATCTATTTTCCAGGTCAGATGTTTTTCGGTTAGATATTTCAGATTATTTTGTGTTTTATATTCTTTTGGTTTTGCTTCGTCATTTCTTCATTTCTGATACACTCTTTATCTTCTGTTTGCTCCATTCTAATTTTAAGGACTCACTTACTCAACGAACTTTCGAGTTTCCTTTAAAATTTGGGTGATTCTGCTTTTTAAGGCATTCTTCTCCTCATTGATTTTTTCCACCTCTTTTGCCCTTTGGTCTAGTCCACTTTTTTAACACGTTATTTCCTTCAAGATATTTTTGGTCTCGTTTATGAACTTGTTGACTCCTATTTTGCCTATGATTTTTTTTGCCTTACTCTCTTTTCTCTTCCAAATTTCCCTCTATTTCTCTTATGTGATTTTCAAAATCCTTTCTGAGCTCTTCTATGACCTGGGACCAATTTAGATTTATGTGATATAAAAATCATAGCCCTTTCTTAAGATTAAAAAGACTATAATACTCACCTCCCTATTCCAGGCAACCCATACATATTCTTAACAAAAAGAGATGGAAATCGTGTCTTTTAAATTTCATTTTCCCTGATTCAAATGATTTGCTACTGTTCTCAGTTCAAGGTCCAGAATTCTGAGAAAGCATTGAAGTTTCTGTTGAGCTCCACTTTTTTACATCATCATTCTTTTTTCCTTAACTGATGTCTAATATTTTCAAATAGCATTTCTGCAGTCACTTGCTTCACTTCCTCTTGTTTCAGAGTAAACCTAGGTGAAAATTGCCTTTTTTCAATGACAGTTCAGTGGAAGGAAGTAATAAATGCCATTTGAATATACTCATCTGGATGTCTAAAAGAAAAAGAATGTTCATTTCAGCTGAACTAAATCCATGTAGGGAACTCATTGTCAAGAAACTCCCTCTATTGATGCAGAGTGGTCCGTGCTCTACCCTTTGAAGCTTACCTTTTCGTATTACCTGTGGCACTGAGAATTTGTTGGCCTGCACAGGCCCACAAAGTCAGGACATGTTAGAAATTGATGGGGTGCTTGGGTGCATGTGATTGGACTCCTATTCTAAAATCACATTTCTCTTCAAAGATAACATTTGTTGTTAGCCTCAAAACCCTATCTCAGGCAGTTTCTCCCCAGTCCAAGAACACAGCCTGCCCCAGCAACCACTATTTTCTCATTTACTGATACAGTAGCAAGTTCCAACTAGAGAATTCATGAGTTTAAACAGCTGTATGCTGGCTGACCTGTTTGTGTACTTGATCATAATGACATTCACTACTCACTGACCAATCATATGTATCTTAGACTTCGATATAAGTACACTCCCTTTCATTTATCTCCTCCAACAAGATATTCATGAGATCAGGACGGTATTCCTTAGTCAGTCCTGTGGCCAGTGGTCAGTCCTGACCACTAGTTGACTTAGTGAGGTTTCAGGCCTAAAATTGTACCTCCATGGAGTGGCCCTTATTCGTTTCCAGACGAATGTTGGGTAAAATACTTCCCCAGTAGCAAAACTACATGTTCCTTTAAGAACTAACCATTCCATAATCCCACCTTGAATCATCTAGTTAGCCTATTTGACACATGTTTTACTATAGAAAATCCTCTAGAAACATTACCTGTACACAGATAAGGTTGCAGGTGCCCTAAGGACCCTTGTCCGCTGAAAAATGTAAATCTTTACTTTGAGTTCAGAAATGCTTGAGTCTTTGCATTCATTCGAAGTGAACTGCCCCTTGTACTATGATCTTGGCAAGGGTCTCACTGCCCCCCTTCTAGCCTTCATCAAAATCAGTGAGGAACCCATTTTTTATCCAGGCTACTTTAGGGCATTATAGTTCTATGAAAAATGGGTCATATTCTTATTTGTGTACAACTTCTTTTTTGTATTCAATGAAAAGGAATTCCATAAATTCTATATAGCTAGAACAACAGACTTTTTTCATTATTCCTGAGTTTTGATGCATTGGGATGACTCTGGAGAAATGTGTAGAAGGGCATGTACATAAAATTCTATCCATTTTCCCATCACTATTGATTATTCAGAGTTGACTTTTTTACTTCATTTTGAAAAATAAAACACAAATAATTGTGCTACCATTTTCAAATTTCACTCAAAATACATCTCTTCCTTACATCCCTAGAGTGCAAATGAATAAGTAAGGCTCAACAATAATACTGTTTTAATGACGTAGTCCTTTTGCCTTTCTAATCTCAAATCCCCTGTCACATTTCTTCAACAGTAAGAAAAATGCTTCCAAGGCTTTCTTTAAAATCGCGAGTTTCATACCTAAGGCCATGGAGTTCTCTGTTCCATTCTGCTTTTTGGTGTACGAACTCACATATCCTTTGTCCTGTTTCTGGCCATTCTTCCTGTAGTCCACGAATCTTGCTTTGTAAACTCTTAACTTTTCTGGTGAGTAGTGGGCAATGCCTTTTTTCACGTTGTAGTGATCAGTCCTATCCAGGAACAGCATCCTCAGGTTTCACAAGTTTAATAAGATGTATACAGACAAAAACACAAAATAAAAATATGAGTATTTTAAAATCTGCAAGACAGTAGCAGTATTCCCAGAACTGAAATGCTCTTGCAATGGCAAAATAATATGAAAGCATAAATCCGGAGAATATAACAAAATATTACTTGGTCAAAAACTTCACATTGTGTATCAGAATAACCTATTTTTCTGTGAGCATTGAAGAAAATGATAAAAGATCACTAAGGGATAAATTACTTAATAGAAAAAAATATATGAAAACTCAGAATTCTTCACATTATGAGAAAAATATATGTGGAAAGTAAATATTCTGATGTGGACTCTGGATGGGACAAATAAGATTAATATAATGGATGCTATACCTAATATCTATATATTTCAAATATACTGAATGATTTTATAAGTATCATAAATGCGTTTTATTTTACAAAGTTCTGTGGAAACACGGCTTCTCCTTTAGAGATTTATAATAGCAAAAACCGTTCAAGATTCACATGGTAATATCAATCTTCGTTTATTCATTGGCCAGACTTCTAGTAACTTGAAACAAATATAGCTGAAACAGCAGAGGAAAGTGAAAAATTCTTTATAGTATTAAGCAAAATAGCTGCCCCTTTACTCTTCAGAGAGGTATGGAGCCAAATTGTTACCTAACCCAGAGGTAGTAACGTGTGTTATGTCAAGTTACAGATTCAACAGATTTGAATATTGGGTTTCCCTTGGTAACTTTCAATTCTTCGTATATTTCAGTGTTTAGCAAAACTGAGGCAACAAGACAAAACTCGCTTGCTAGATGGAGCCACACTGATTGTAGCAGGAAGTGAAGCTGACGGTAAGAGAAATGATAAGCTGAAAGATTCAAAACAAAGGAAGAAGCTGTGGCACAGAGAAGTCAAAAGGCATGTTAATACTCACACAATTGGTATGTGTATAAGGCAGAATCTGAACCTAGCCATTTCTGGTATGGTGTCCAGTACACTGTACTATATGTCATGTTGACAGAAGAATTACAAAAATTAGGCAGAACACTGACAAGATTGTTGACATTTTGGGCCGTTTTATGGAAGATTTTAGTAATTTAACCATTCTTTTCATGAAAGAGATCACTGCCTGATCTCTTGATACTTGAAGTCAAGTCAATCTCTTCAATGGTTCTCCTTTCACCAACCAAGCAAATAAAATTAATGCACCTTATCCTACCATGAAGTATTAATAATACACATTATATAATATAGCACTTAGAGGCTTACAAGATACATTCCACCCCCCAAAAAATCCTGTGAACTATGGTATTTTCTTGATTAAGAAACTGAAGCTCCAAGTTTAAGTGACTTGGCAACAGAAAAAATCTCGGCCCTCGGCAAATTTGTAATCCCCTAAGTTTCCATATTTAATTCTCACTGCTAAATACTGTCCAGAAAAACTCGATTTTTCGCTGTCACTTTTCTGCCTTTTTACTCAGTTTCCATAGTTCAAAGGTTCATTTCACCTCCCTATACTCCCATGATCTATAGCTATCCTTTAAAACTCAACTCACATGCTACCTTCACACACAGGTTATTTTTTCTTGAAAGTTAGTGTTCTTTCCCCCACTGAAGCTCACAGAGCATTATGACGGTGCATTTCATACATATGCGTATATATACAAATATGCATTTGTATGACTATTTATATATATAAATACATATATATGTATTTATATACGTGTATATACATGTGTACACATATATCTACTTAGGTACACATGCACTTATATTTATATGAATATACATATCAGTATTCGAGTTACCTAGGTAGGGTATATCCCCTATTAGATTGCACACTCAGTGAGATAACTTATACAAACTTTGTGTATTCAGCACAAAATAGGTACTTAGTAATTGTTTTTGAACTGACACAAGTAGAAGATGGCTGAAAAATTTATGACCCTGCAATCAACACAATCCCTTTCCCCTTGGCCAAGGCCTGTCAGTGATTGGCTTTCCTCTATTTTGTTGTGAATGAATGGCATAAGGTTGCAATGGTCTCTTCTTGTATACACGCACGTCCTCGATTTCTGTTTAACAGTTATTATGTTTGGAAATTTTAAACTGTACTTACCTTTGCAATCACTACTGAGCTGTTCAACCAATAACAAAATATTCTTACAGTTTAAGGGAGATAAATCGTCATCCTCTTTATTTGTCTCAGAGGACTAAGTGACGTCCTCCCAATCATTTGCACACCACTTTGTCCTGTAAAATAAGTAACAGTAGGGGAAAATTCAAAAAAAAAATCAGAAATCTTTAAAATAATAACGGTGGCTAACATTTCTCTCACACATGAGGGTTTTCACAACACTTTATATACATCATCTTGTGGCATCCTCACAACCATTTTGTGAGACAAACATTACTCAAACTCATTTCACAGATGTTAGGTGGCTTGTCCAGCACCACAGAGTTAGCTAGGATTCCAAGGACGGATTTTAATGTGAGTAGAATATAAGGTAGTTCAAAGTTTACTCTAAATTCTTCATGATTAACCTTTTAACTTTCGATATGCATTAAAAATCTAAAATGCAAATAACAATTTATAGAGTTTATGTATTCTCATTTCAGATATTATAACATGACCTTTATACTAGGCTCAAAAAGTGCAAATTAAGGACAATGATGTATGAAAGGTGATATAAACACCACACTATCCAATATATGTTTAATTTCTGGGTTTTTAAAATTTCTCCTATCTTCATTGAATTTGGCATCCCTTCAGGATATTTTTATGTAGTGTCTCCCCTCCTTTTCCCTGTCTAAATATTAGAGTTATTTACAGTCACTCCTCAAACCCATTTATCTGACTGTGACCCTAAAACTCTACTCAAACTGCTTACTCCAAGGTTGCCAATGGTATCTTCACTGCTAAATCTGATCACACTTTTTGAAGTCTTTTTCTTTCATCACCTTACCTAGCATCACAGCCTTGGTAATGAGGCTGACACAGGCACTGACTGACCTAACTCAGTGTTTAGGAGGGTCCAAAGAATATTATGGAAGAGAAACTGTATTATACTGTTGTATGCCTGTGAAACCTGGACACTATAGCAGGTCCATGGCGGGAAACGGAATCTCTTCCATTTGAATGGTATTAGGAAGATTCTGAAGATTATCTAGAAGGACAAGGTACCAGACTGAGGTCTTTTCTAGATATTGAATGTTCAGGCCTTCAAACTCTCCAACTCTGATGGGCTGGTCACATGGTTTGAATGAAAAACTTACGCTTGCAAAAAAGACTCTTTTTTGAAGGACTCACAAAGGACAAGCATTCACACGGTGGTTAGAAGAAGCAATGCAAGGACACTCTCATGGTCTCTCTTAAGAACTTTGAAATTCATTATGTGACATCGGAGACACTGGCACAGGACTGCTCATCATGGGGTGACCACATCATAAAAGGTGTTGTGCTCTGTGAACAAATCTGAATTGAGATAGCTCAAAGGAAACACAGGATACCCAAATTTGTTCACAACTACTCACAAGGACCATTTCTGCCTAAAGTGAGGTAGACCATTGCTAGTCGGAACTGGTATCATCAGCCACAGTCAGACACACTGAATCTGGACTCAAGCACAATGATGTCATTTTGGTCTGCTTTGAGAACAGAGGACATACATACTGGAAGCATTTTCAGGTTGAGGAAGGATACACTGGAATTGTTATTGGCAACTGGAAGACGGGTTTAATTTCCAGGAGAGAGGGATAGCTTATGCTACTGGATGTGATCAAAGTTGGTCCCTATATGTACATTCTTGTGGGGATCAATCAAATCCTGGCAATAAGGTGCTGATTGTTTTTGCTGAGAAGTGAATAAAAAAGTCTCTAGGTAACTCAGACCAGATGGAGAAAGGTTCTCGGGTTCAATCTGTATCAGTTTTAGGGAATCTGGGCTAGAGTCTAGACCAATGAATTCAGGGATCCCTGGGATAATTGAACACTTACATATAATCATTGTCATTTCTATTTAATATTGGTCCACTCTTTCCCTTTATGAATAGTTCAGAAAAAAATGGCTGTTACGTCAAAGTTTGGCAAACTTTGGGATGGATTACATTATCATGCATGTAGTAGTAGGTACTCTGTTACATTAATTGATAGAGTTTTTATTTAGTATGCCTTTAAAAGAAACAAATAAATCAATTTATTGGGAAATGATTATCAGGGAGATGAGCAAAATCCAGGAAAGCTTCCTGGAATTTACACCTGTGAAAGTGTCTGAAGGAAGAGAGAGATTTCAACAGATAGCCCGAATGGATACAGAGCAGGACAAAATACAGAGTAAGTGGTAGAGCAGTTTGGCTGAAAAATGAGAGTGAAGACGAGCAGGATGAATTAAGACTGGTCAGAGTCCTACTGTCAAGGGTCCTAGAAGGCAGCGCTCCTTCATCTCCTGAACATTTCCTGGAAGGTGTGTTTTTCTGCTGGGTATTGGAAATATTTTTTTTGACTTTGTACATTACCCTATGCCCACCACATTTGAATATCCTTAGACTACATATCAAGATAGCAACACGCCAAGAAAAGGAGGCAAAAGGTGCAAAGAAGGGTGAGAGCAAAAAGCATAACCTATTCTTGAATAAATGAATTTAGGGAGGGAAAACATATGTCTGGGTAAAACTCAGTAATAAGAACTCCCAGTATAGACTGAGGCCTTCATACCCTCCCTCAAACTTTATGAAAGTAAGAGAGTTCTTTGTTTCTTTTTCTTCCTGATTCCAATGAACTCATTTCCTACTATCTGTATTTCTGACTTCCTATTGCCTACATTTTTCTTCAGTCACTGTTTGCTGTCAAGAGTCTGAACATTAACAGCCTTTCGAAAGCAGATACATAAGATTGTTTTTTAAAGATGAAGGTTATTACTCATTTTCTTCAGTTTGTGTTTTGTCTGATAGACACAGCGAATAAATAACCAGAGGTTTCAGGATCAGGGAATGAGAGAGACCAGGGACTAAGCATCACAGGCAAAATTTGAATTCAGGTCCTCTGCTTCTACAGCCAAGCCAACGTTTCTCCAATGGACCACACTTCATTCCTGTCTACCTAGTTAACTTTGAAAAAAAATGGTTTACTCATTTCTATTAATGAATATAATGTCTACTCTTGATACCGAGTTCCCAATGGAGTCATGGATTTGTGACTTAAGGATTTGTTAAAAATCATCATCGAAAAGCTCAAGAGCAATCTGATAAGTTCAAGTATTATTTCTCTGCCTCGGCTTACCTGTATAATTTGTTTGACAATAATTGTCTCATTTTTAAATCTTCAAAAGAAAGCTGGGCATATTTCTGTCTCTCTCTCCCTCAGTACCGTCTTGAAATGAGTTTGTCATTCTTGAGAGTTGGGATTCCAGTTCTCTTATTGGTTGCTCCATTTGGTTCCTTAGATCAGCATTCTTATTTTCTAATTTGTAATTATAAATATTTCTAATTTATTTTCTCTTCATTGTTCTAACTTGTCTGTCTCTGCTGAGTCTAAACCAAACGGAAAACAAAGAATGAAATTAATGAGAAACTGCCCAGTTTTATCGTGGAAATTAACAGATGTCTTCTTCTTAGCTTTCACTTTAATTTCAGTCAGAGATCCAGAGACCGATTCTGAATTTCTAAAAATACATTCGAACTTTGAAAGTATTGATCATAAAGTTCATCTGAATTAAATTTTAACTAAAAGCAACAACAGCCCTATTTCTACAGGAAGTCAGTCATTAGTTTGCACTCTGGTACTTACTCTGGTGCTAGTATTAGGATCATTACAAAAAACATGTATAATTCCAAAAGTTGTCTTCAACTCCAGAATCTCCGGGAATGCTTACTTTGGGTGTAGAACCGGGAAAAATATCCTAAAATTTCATTTACATTGAAATATTTTACAATCATAGTCGTGGTAAATGAAGTTACCTGGAGGAATGTATGGAGTTCCTTTGGTTTTTCATCAGTTTCCAGCCATGCTCGTTCATCAAGATCATGTTTTTATTCTGTGCCATTTAGCTGCATTTTAGCTTAAGAATTTCCAGATGATGTCTAATAGCAACAACTTCTTCTTCCAGGTGTTTGCTGTCTGCTTCCAACTGGTCACATTTCTTCTGCAAGGTTTTCGTGAAAAAAAACCTCTTCTTGAAGATTTTGATTAATTGATGCCAAGTGTTTATAAAATGAAAATGCTGCTTCCAATTGCTGTGTAAGGTATTTAATCTGTATAAAAGAACATTATCAAGTTACACCAATTCAATTTAGGTCTTTCAAACTAAAGACTAATTTTAAACTGATAACATTAAATTATTTTTAATTCAGTTGTAATTAAATGCATCATTCTCTACATATTACAGCTACAAATTGTATTTCCTGAAATGATTATTCAGGTAAAGTGACAAATCAAAAACAAAATTAAGACTGAAATGATAAACCAAGAATTTCTTTGATTAGCTCTGATACTCTGTGTAATCCACATTTCATATTTCATCCCATATTTTCTTCTGTGATCTCTAATTTTCTCATGCATCTTTTTTCCAGCTCTTAATACAGTGCGCAGATATCAATAAAATTCATACTCGAAGGAGATCAATAAATTCTTCACTTATGCCAGGCCTAAGGCATCAAGACATCTCAAAAGGAATTTGGAAAGACATGCAATTTCCTTTCTCATTCTAATGAGAACACTGATTCTATGTTCAGAAACTTCACTGAGAAAGCAAATACATTTATAGCCATTTGAAGGCGACATGGTAGGATTTTGGGTTACAGAGCCAGAGAAAAGCAGAGAGGTCTTTCTCAAAACTCAGGTGACAGTACCCAGGGACATCACATTGTTTCTCAGAGAGTCTGTTGTGAAATGGCCGTCTTCCTGCTCCCCAAGTGCTTTAAGGGAATAAACCAACACGCTAAACAGGACTCGGTCGTTATTCCTTCAGACCCAGGGGTTAGAGGACAGAATGAAATAAGTGATCAATAAAACATATGCTACCACTGCCTTCCAGAGGACCAATCCTCAATAAATGTTCAGAAGTTAATTCTTTATGATAAATATTGATGAGAACTGCAAGACAAGAGATATCATCTACGAACATTAATGAGAGTTAAGATAAAATGTTTCTAAGGAGTCACTTGACATAGAAAAAAAGAGTATTACTATTAGTTAGCATTTAAATAGCACTTTAAGCATTATCAGTGGGATCACATTTGAACACTTGTTTTTCAAAACCTTGCTAGGAATTTCCCCCAACTCCTGCTGGGAGTTGGGGAAATGGCTCAATATTACCAAATACTAGAATCCTTACAAATTAAGAAATAGTTCAAGATGAATTACTCAACTTATTATTCCTCAAGTTCGAGAAAATCTTTGCTTCCCTAAAACAGAAGAGCAATGTATAGGCCATACTGCAAGGAAGTCGGTTTCACCCACGTCCTGGTGGAATGATATGAAAATCTTCTAAGTATTCCACTCCTTTCTCCTCTTAAAACAACTCAAGTCCTGTTTTCACTTTTAAATCTTTTAACTCAATTACCTTGTATTATGAAGGTTCTTAATCAGCGGTAATCACCGTGCAATCAAATTGCTTTCGTTGTTGTTTTTTTTGTGGGGGGAGGGTGTTTTTGCCATTTTAAAAGCTCTTAAAGAGCGAGTGCTTTTCAAATTGTTTCTGCTTAGTAGTCATCTTTTTGGGGGAGATATGATTTGGATCTTTAGAAATCCAGAAGAAGTGTCAGAAGAAGTTCAGAAGTTCTAAGAGATCCTGCAATCAGTGCCCCTAAAAGACTTTCTATCATGTGTTTCTTCAAATAGCTTATCTCCCTCTGGTAGCACTCTGATTGCTGGAAAGTTTTTCTTGAGGTCCAATCTAAATTTGTGTCTTTGCACACTTCCATTGATGAGTAGAACAAGTCTAATATTTCTCTCACCTGAGAAAGCTTTTTAATCCTTGAGAAGTACCATTAACACAATATATTTAAATACATTCTATTTGATATAAGTTCCAAGACGGCAGAAGAGGAAAACCTTCTAGCATATAAATCTAGAAAGAAAGTTAGTAGAGCCCAGAATTTTCAGGGAGATTATCAAGTCCCAAGCTTGTTTACTGAGTTGCTAAGAACAGCAAGAGGAGACTAGGCCTGAAATAGTAATTGTTGTCTTCCTAGCATGGGGAAGATGTAAATCTCAAGGACATTGGTGTTCAATGGCCTGGTGCATATTGTAACTATTTCAAAAGGTATATCAAGGGAAGTCATTTGACACAATTCAATATTCAGAATTACCTGATTTTTTAAAGCATTAATTTCTCTATCCATTTCAGAATGAGTTCACTTCACTCCCACCCTGGTCAACAACATCTCCATTTTCATATTCTTTTAATGCCGTCATGGCTGTTTGCAACGCGTTGAAACATCTGTGACAATGAACAGAATAATTAAGTCAATGTCTTCATAGCTTACATATTATACATTTCAAAAGGGTAATTTTTGAACCACTACCTTAAATTATCCTCAATCATAGAGAAGAAAATAAATATAAAAAGAGTTCTTGTCATTACTCAACACATCTGACGATATTTTGGGAAATAAAACCAGAGAAACAGTAGCCTCACCAATGATTTCATCTCTCTTTCAAAAGATATATATTCGTCATCAGCTCTACATTAATGTCACTTCATTTTAGAACACTGCCCACATGATTTCTCGTTATGCTGTCATATTTGTAGAACGAAGGATGCCTTCCAAATAATATAATACAACAATTAAAGGATAAGGAAATTCATTTTGAATAAAAAAAGTTTTACAGTGCTGTGTTGTTTCTTCGTTATTTTCATTGTCGATCCATGTAAATTGGCTGGGCAAGTGTTTAAAGGTCCTAGGCTACAAAACACAAATGATCTCATTTAATGCTATTGGAATACCAAGTTGTTTTAGTGGATGGAATTACAGGTAGTCTCTAACTTGAAAAATCAGATGGATCTCAAACGCTCCTTTGCAAACTGACTTTGTGGAACAGGGGAGGCATTTCTCCCTCCCACTCAGAGGTAGTACTCTTAAAAGCAGTTCAATAAAAGCCCCGCAAAAACTAATTCTATCATAACACTGCTAAATTAAAGTCCTGGAAAATGCAGGACCATTTGGAGATTCTCCTCTCCCACTAATACGGCAACCTCTCTCCTGTGGTAAGAAGATCTGATACCTCAGCGGTGATAACTTCTTGCCACATTCAATTAGAAGTCATCCACTGGAATTCAGTTACAATGCAATTTGAAAGCATTAAATGCTTACCTTTCAAAAGTGTGACAGAATACAGAATTTAGACAGACTATGGTCGATGCTCTCATCCAAGTGGGATATGAAATAAATGTGCAGATAATGACAATATACAACCACGTGTAAGAGCTTTAGGGGAGTGTAATCGAAATTTCAATGTCAACTCTGATGGGGAAGGTCATTCATTACCAAAAACAGAGATCAGAGTAGGCCTCAGTGAGGAACTGCATTTGGGTGAGGATGAGTGTAGATACCATGGGTAAATATCACAGGCACAGGACAGATTTGGGAAAGCCCAAGGCATGTTTTGAAGCACAGAGAATAGTCCAGTTGAACAGGAGTGTAAAGTATAGAAGACAGAATAATATAATTGAAGAGAGAAAAGGCACGCTGCTGGCACATCGTGAAGAGCCTTATATCCCAGGTCAAGAAATGCTGTGGGGTCTAGCTCAAAAGTCATATACTTAACTTAGTTTGGCTGATCCCACAAAATTAGAAGATGCCTTTTACTCCTTCAGTCTCTGACTGCATTTCATTTCGACCATTCTAAAGCACTTAATACATTCTCATTTGCACAGCTTATTTGGGTCCCTACATTACCTCTTTGAATAGCCTACAATCACTCACTGTCAAAGCAGGGACTGCACATTAGTAATGGACCCCTGTCACTCCAGGACCAGCACAGTATTTTATATAGAATGGATGTTTGATAATACTTTTTGACTGAATGACAATTGAACAAATTAGATAAATAATGAAGGAAATAAATTAGGACAGAAAACATAGAAATTTACCTTAGAGAAGCATTTGTGTCCAGAAATAGTATACAGAACAAGCGACTGTCAAATGCTGTATAGTATCATTCCACCAAACATACTTTAAGGTACAGGTGCTATGCAGCATTTTACTATAGCTTCAGAGATGCAGGACACAAGGTATATTTGTCAGCGGTAGGTTAGTGAAGAAAATGAAAATAAAAAAAAAAAACCCCTTTGTTCACTTAGAATCATCCATGGTGGAATTCTTTAAGTGTTAATATACAAAATGAATTTGTACTCAGTATTTAACAAAAGAGTGAAATCCTTGCTTACTTAATGTTTCCTTTGAAAGGCCTGCCAAAAGGGGTCTTACCGATTTAAATCTTCCTCTAATTCATCATTTCTCTTCATTTGTCGTTCTAGAGAATCTTCCAGACATTGCTTCCACTCATTGAGTCTCGTGAATTTTTCCCTTTCAATACGAAGCTTTAAAAAAATTTTACAATGAAAAATATCACAATTGAACTGGCATTTCTCAAAGGGATTCTCTTCATTAACTCTAGCTGCAACTGTAAATATCAATTTAAGCATAGATTGTTAAACCAAAACAAATATGGAAAGATTTGAAAATGATTGATCTTCCTTGACATGACATACCTTTCCTGTGATTTCACTACAAACTATTTCTTTTCTTTTGAAATTTAAATCAATGAAAGTTCTGATTTGATTCAATATAGGTATTACTTTTACTGACAATATTCATAAATTTAGAAATGATTGAAATGAATAGGAATGAATAGAAAGTGGGCCAAGTTTCCCAACACACCACACCTTGGAGGAACATTGGCCTTTCCTATTTCTCTAGAGCCCATGATAATTATCCGTTCAGCTCCACTTCCCCTTTGCGTTGGCACACCTGACCCATGTTCCACACATTCCTATGTTGAAATGACAATGCATGTCTTTGTAAGTAAGGGTGTAAAACAGTTCTGCTAATCTCTTTGTACTGAAATAAGAGAGATGCAACGTGAGTAAATTGACGTTTTCTTTTTCTCCTTGAGTGGTTATCTGTTGTTCCCGATTATGAGCCAGGTGCTCTTTACTCTCTTGCAAAGAAAGACAGAAGCCTGCTCATTGTGGTGAATACTGCATGATTGTATTGTAGACTCACTCCTATTTCTCCTCTTTGCTTCCACATTTCTCCAATGAATTTTTACCACAGCTGCAATTTCTTCACTTCCTATTTCCATTTCATTCATCTATTTATCTGTAACTCTTCCCTTATTTATTTTCTATTTATCTGTGACTTAATTGGTATAGGAAATGCCCAGTCATAACGTTTATAACGTATCAGTACAAAGAGGTCCTGCCCTCAACCGACGTCTCAGAATCTGCAACTCTCAGAGTTTTACTGAATAACTTAGGGCACCAAAATTATGCAAAACTGGCCCAGGATCATGAAGCCATTTGTGTCAACATTGGGATTTCAACCTATGCATACGTCTGAGGCAAGATCTCTATTCCTAAAACATAGTGCCTTTCTTCATTGCCATAAAATCAGTTATTCCCTCCTTACTAGTCTACTACAACTGCATTCTCAAGAGGTAGAAGTCATACTGGTATCCAAAAACTTTTCTTCTTAGTCTCTGACTTCACTGAAACATAGATCCTCTTTCTCTTCTGTGATTGGTAATTTATTTTCCCTATAAATTATCCTTTCACCCTGTTTCTCTTTCCTCTTCTATCTCATGGAGACCCCTTTGGTCCTGGATCATGACTTCAAGCCGAGGATCAAAGAGTGAGGGAGGTGAGCATTTAATCCCACCTTCTCATTTTACAAAGGAGGAAGCAATCACACTGGTGTTAAATCAGTTGCATACAGTTTAATTAAAAACAAAAGGGCTACAGAGTCTTTCTGTTCTAATTTTGCCCGCACACCAATCTTTCCTACAAAATGCTAAGCCAAGTACTATCAAACATCGTTGAGATCATGTTACTGCCATGTACAGGAACTTCTATGGGCTATCAGATTGAGGCTTAAATTCTCCGTCTTCTTTTCTCTTATATCTCACTTCATCACATTTTTCCAACTTTTAATTCTAATTGCTTTACGGCTCCCCTCCTCACACTCCTATGCTTTTCGTATTTTCCTATCGCTCCCTATCCTACTAATCCATCACTTTCTTAGCCTATTGGACTCCATTGCTCTCCTGTACTGCTGATCCCTTCCCAAATCTCGAAGGCAACTCAAAGTTCTCACTTTTCTTCAATGCTTTCCTTACTATTTTGCTTCAATGAACCTTGCCTTCACTACATTCTTTGAGATTTTTGTCTGCAGCATTGAGTGAGTATGCTATTCGGGTTAATGCCTACATTGAGAATCACCTCTCATTTTAGTTCTTTATTATTTCAGTGTCTACTGGTGATATATTGTATAGGGACCTAGCAGGAATTCACTAAATATTTTCAGGATAATCAACTGCACTATACTCATTTAGAACTATAAGCAGAGCAAAAATGGACAAGTCATGAGTTAGTACAGATTTTTTTATAAATGAAGAATCCAAGGTTTGAGAGAGAAAAACATTCATAAAAACAAGTTGTATGCCAAGAGGCTGAGCCAGGACGCAAAATTTTTAAAGTTCACCCTCCTATATATGCTATCAATAATTCATATACATATGAACAGATGTATAGATGTGTGTACGCATATATAAAATTCAGATATTCTGCAATTTTTCTTCCACTAGAGTTGCTACCTCAGCAAATTTGCTCTGGGAACTTCTTGTACTGAGAACAGGACTGGATAATACCATCTGCTCTAACCTCCACCTATAGTGATCTCTCCTTTTCATAAATGCTTACATGTTTACCATGCACTTAGTAGTTGTTTATATGCTACATTGTATTAAACATGAAATTCCTCTATTTGGCATTGGAATGCTAGAGAGACTGAAAATTCTTCAAGGAGAGAGTGCATGTCTTACACATAGCTTTTGCTACCTGCTCAGAACCTCTCATAGTGGAATTCACATATGGATTTTCACTAGTTGATGAGGTAAATTTTGAACAAGGAAGAAATTGTAATTTGACTAATTTTTACAGAGCGAAAACTTGGATGATCTGGGAAATTAGATTAGAAATGGGTGCTAGTTTGCACTGAATACCAATTACATGAGGTAATTCGTACTGACAAAGAGGGACTCTGACTTTTTTCTTCCTTACTTTACCTTCAAGGTCTCAGTCCACACCTAGTTTCTGGACTGCAGCCTGAAACTAAAAGGTTTGGAAGGGTAATATTTCAATCGATGTGTTCCACAAACAATGTGAGCGAAATGAAGACAATGAGGGATAGGGGAGTTAATTGGGAAAAAAAAAGTTGTTTCACTCTCGTACTGCGTTCTGAAACCTAGAAAAATGTCTCAAGGGTCAAATGCCAGAGTAAAGAAGTTTTTCTAAGAATGAGATTGGACCTTGTAATAATGTCATAGCTAAGGGAAGTATACGGAAATTAACGAGTTCAAAATAAGGCTTTTGAAAAATTAGGAGGTAGATATGAAAATTGGGGAGGCAGTGGTTATTTGTATGAAAATGACAATGGTCTTTTGTTTTCAGTGTAGAGAAACTAGCATTTAGTCGGTGTCTAACGTGTGCAAGGAACAAAGGCCATAAAGTTGAGTGATTTGCAATTATCATCTCATTTGATTCTCACAACAACCCTGGGAGGTAGGTGCTATTATCAACCCCATTTCATGTTTGAGAATACTGAAAAGATTAAGTGACTTGCCTAAGATCACACCAAGAGCATCTGAGGCTATATCTGTAATCAGATCTTTCTCAGCCCAGGCTCAAGATTTTATCCATAATTGCTGCCAATCCCCTTCAAGTTGAGAAACATCTCATCATACAAAATTCTCTTTTTGATCACTTTGGCTTAGATTTCCCTTGCTTTACCACTTATGATGGGTACTAATTTGAAAATATGTTTGAGGAATGTCAGAAATATCCACTTCTATACTTTTTGGCAGGCATAATGATGAATAGCACACACAACTAGATATAAATATGGGAAAGCAAATGAAAAAGGAGAAAGGCACTTGACCTAATAATGGAAACCCGTTAGGGGAATTTGATTGTGTTGGTATTCTATGCGTAACCTCCCCTTCATTTTAATAATTTCTAATAATAATAACAACAATATTTTTTTTTTACTGAATTTATATGTGGCCATTGGAGGCTCTGGGAAACCGAAAATATATAAAAAACCAGAATAGACAAACTCAAGGTGCTTTCGTCCAAATATCACCTTGAGCCAATTTTCATTTTAACTCCATTTTCAACCTAGGCAAAGCCAAGAAATGAATATAGAGTTTTGTCCTTCTTGTTTTTCCACTAGTAATACTACTATTATTACCAGTACCACTACTACTTCTACTAGAAGTACTACTACCAAATCTATTACAACTACTACTACTACTTTTGCTACTACAATAATAACAATTACTCTACTGCCAACATCCTGGGAAAAGGAATTTCTATGGAAAATAAGGAAGCATGAATACTCCCTGTCCTCAAGGAACTCCATTATAATTGGGTAAAAAACAATGAGATAAAGCAATTGATAGTTTGATAAGAAATGCGATCACCATAGGACAATCTATCTGTAATTAAATACCAGATTTTGTGGTATCAGATGAAAAGTGGATTTGAGGAGATTCAGGAATCAACAGGGGTGAAAAGCCCAAAAAGCATTATGAGAAAAGAATCATACTTTTGTAATTCAAAAACATCTTGAATGTGAAGAGTAGAAAGGTTTTGAATAGGTAGCACAGATGAGGAAGTGTAACTAAACAAGAAGAGTAACTAAACAAGATGGAGGTATGGAGGTGGAAATCCACAGGGTGAGATCAGATTGATTAAGTTAGGGAATATTAATGAAAGCATCCATCTAATTACTTCAACTCCAATTTATCCTTTCCATGTACAATTTCTATATGTACAAAATGTGAAGAAATAACATTTTCTTGTTATTCAAGGAGGAGTTTGAACAGAAAGAAACAAAGAATTTGTACTTGACAGTGCTGTTTGGGGGATTAAATGAGAAAATGAAGGTCAAGGTGTTTCTAAAAATCAAGTATGATAGGAATGATTGAGCTATTATTGGTCCTGGGACAAACACCTCACTCTTTGCATAAGGACAGATAAACCAAATGGTCAACCACAGAAAGAGTGAATATAAGTATTAAAATTTACGTGTACAGATTGTGGAAGTTGGAGGAGTAATTCTAAGTCAACGGAAATTACAGACACAGTGTTCAGAAAATTGACAAAACTGGTAAAATGAGAAAGCAGCAATTCCCCAAACCACTTGGTAGTAGCTAAGAAAGAGAAGGGTAGAGAAGTGGAATGGGCTAGGTACTCAAGAGATAGCAGGCAATGAATATAGCAGTCTCTGGGTTGATAAACTCAAGGACCCCTACCTTCTGGGATAAGAACTCACTGTTCGAGAAAATTGCGGGGAAAACTGGATAACAATGTGGTGGAAACTAAGCATAGACCAATTCATGACACCATGCACAAGAATGAATGGGTACATGATCTAGGGATAAAGATTGATATCATGGACAAAGTGAAGGAGGAAGGAATAGTGTATTTATCAGATTTATGGAGAAGGGAAGAGTTTTTGACTAAAGAAAAGACAGTAAGCATTATGAAGGGAAAGGTGAATAATTGTGATTGCACTAAACTGAAAAGTTTTTGCACAACTAGACCCAATGCAATCAGGATTCAGAGGGATGTAGTACATTGGGAAAGAATTTTGACAGTTAATGTTGGGGACAAAGGCCTCATTTCTAGAGTATATAGAGAACTGAGTCAAATGTACCAGAATACAAGTCATTCCCCAATTAATAAATGGTAAAAGGATATGAACAAACAATTTTCAGAGGAAGAAATTAAAGATACCTATAATCATAGAAGAAATGCTCTCAACCACTTTTGATTAGAGATGCAAATCAAAACAACTCTGAGGTACCACAACACACCTATTAGATTGGCAAACATGACAGAACAGGAAAATAATAAATGTTGGCGAGGATGTGGGAGAGTTGGAACACTAATTCATTGTTTGTGGAGCTGTGAGTTCATCCACCCATTCTGGACAGCGCTTTGGAACTGTGCCGAAAGGGCTACAAAAATGTGCATACCCCTTCACCCAGCAATATACAGCAATATGACTGTATCCCCAAGAGATAATAAAAATGAGAAAGGACCCCACATGTACAAAAATATTTACAGCATCACTCTTTGTAGTGGCCAAAAACTGGAAATCAAGGGGATGCCCATCAATTGAGGAATGGCTGAAGACATTATGGTATCTGAATGTAATGGAATACTATTGCGCTATAAGAAATGATGAGCAAGATGACTTCAGAGAAGCCTGAAAATATTTTTACATGGTTTGATGCTGAGCAAGAGGAGCAGCACCAGGAGAACTTTGTGCACAGCAACCACCAAAGTGTGCAAGAGCTTTTTCTGGTAGACTTCGATATTCAAAAAAAAAAAAAAATTCCCAATGATGCCCTAAGGCAAAATGCTTTCCACATGCAGGGAAAGAACTATGGAATTCAATCGCAGAATTTAACAGATCATTTCTGTGTGTGTGTGAGTGTGTGTGTGTGTGTGTTATATTTTGGTTTGTTATATGATTTCTCCCATCTATTTAATTCCTCTACACAGCATGACTACAGTGAAAATGTACTCAGTAGGAATGTATATGTAGATTCTATATAGAATTGTATGGCTCTTGGGGAGGGAAAAAAATCTAAGTTTTGTCGTAGTGATTGGAGAATATTAAAACTAAATATATTGCTTAAAAATGTGAAATGTCACACTGAATATACTTTCCACTCATTTGTTTCCAGAACAAATTACTGATCTTTTTGCATACGTACTTGACTTTTGGTTTCATCTACTTCCTTCTGTAGTTTTTCCTTATCTTCATAATCAATTTCCTTAAATGATGTGACTTGTTGTGAAACTCCTGTCAGGGACTGATAATTGCAGGAAACAGGTGGCTCTCGCTGAAGATTTCTTACTCTAGCCTGATAGAAATATGTCCAAATTACTAATATTACAGATTTCATAAAGCAACATTAGCTCGTATAAAATAAATATAATTTTAAAATTCAAATCAAAAGTCTATATAATTTTGCATACAACTTAATTTCTTCAGTATGTTCATAATTATCAAAGATTGAAAGACAGAAATCTCTTAGGGATTAAGGAAACAACCTCATTTTGCAGGTGAGAAAAACTAAACTCCAAAGAGGTTAAATGAGTAACCAAGGTCCTAAAGGTAGACGTTTAGAAAGAAAAAGATTAAAACTTGGCTCCTGAGACAGCAAAGTTGTTTAGATCATATCACTCAACTTCCATTTAGCATGGAGCAAATGAGATCTTTCTACTCCCTCAGAATACTCCTCAGAAATCAGTACAGTCAGCCTGCTTTCCCCATTACGTCTTAATTGACAAGAATGACACCACCTCCAAAGCTATCTAGGCACTAAAACATTTTACGTGAAATTCCCACGCAAAGTAAAGGAAAGAGGAGGGAAGAACGTACACTTTCTTATGCTTGGTAGAAAATGTAAAGGTTTCCCATTCCATTTTTCGGAAAAGTTGACTACCTTATTTCTGTGTGCCAGTCCGTAGAAGAAAGACATCTACAAGAAAAGGTTTTGCTTTCTTTCCTCTCATGGTTTACGCTGGAGAATGAACATAGGCACTGATATGCTTGTCAGGCTTGGTAAAAGCACTTAACATGCCCAAAGTCAAAATGTCAACAACAAATATGGGAGCTAGGTATTATTCACATCTTCAACAGTCTTGCTAAGCCTTCAAGGAAGTTGCTTTCTCTGTTCAGATAAGAGTTACACTCCTGGTTTCAGTCAATGGAGAAGAAACAGGAAACTATGGAAAATATGCTAGTTCTACACGCTATGTGTACATAGCATGTTAGAAGTACAGAGTTTTGGACATACAGACGTATTCATCCGTTCACATATATGTATATGGAGATATCCACACAGAAAAACATAACTGTATGTGTATAGAATGATATACTGCAACAATTCTTCTCCTCTTTCACTACAGAGCAAGGGGAATTATTACATAAATTATGAAAACCAAATGAAGCCAAAAATCAAAAGAAGCCAAATGTTTTTTTCTAATTAGACAAGATGAAGTACTTTGTAAAAGTCAATTTTAGTAGAGTCACGCCAAATTTTTTGAAGAAAACATAAGGCTAAGAGAAGACAATGTAAAGTTCAGAAAGTAAAATTGGCTCAATTCACTGAATTTCTACAAGTAAACTGTACTCTATTATGGAATGACTAGATAAAATTTTAAATTTTTTAGATGAAATCATTACCCAGGACAATACGTGGTAGAATCGACCCTCACTGCATATATGAAAAATCACAGATAATGTGATCTGCTATTAGACTGTATAAATTATTCATATTAAGGAACTAAAAGGAGTGATTCCAGAACCGGCAACTTTGGAAACTGAGCAAGACTTGTTAGTCCAACCACAAAAAAAAAAATAAAAAAAGAGATGAAAAAATAGTGGAGTACAATTAAAAAATAAGATTAGTAACTGAAAAATTAAAGCTTAATGAAGAATCATAATGTTTCTGAATAGAAGCACTGTCCTAAATTTCAAAGAAAAGTAGTGGCTCGACTACGGAATTTCACTACAAATAGAATCCAATCGTTAATGTTTCAAAAATTAGTTCAAAAGTGTCTAAATTGAAACTAGTTAGACAGATGAGTATGTTTAAATTTTAATGAAACTCGTAAAGGGCATATTGCACAGTTATCTCAAAAGAGATTTTATACTTCAACTGTAATATTGTTCCTAGCATTATGTTGGAAGACTTTTCTTAAATTGCAGCATTTGAAAAAATTTGTGATATTTCAGTATTCAAATGGAATAATAGAAAAATTAATGAAATAAAAATTTATCTTTATTTGGATACTAGAGATTTCCTATACAAATATTTATTAAGCCAAATGTCATGGACTGCATGATTTCTTGAAGCAAAATGTGTCGTTACCTAAAAGAAGAATTTGTAAATTATTTTTATACTTTTAGCTTTTATATTATTATTTTTATGTTTAAAATTGCTTTCGATTGTTTGCTTTATTACTTATATTGTATTACAGTACATGTTATTTTCATTTTTATATTCATTTGATCTTAAAAATTATTATATTACTTGTTCTATTTATCATATCATGGATTCTCACTCTCAATTCTTATATATCAGAATTTGTACAATGAAAGATAATAGCATCACCAGCCTGTCGAATATTCAAATTCCTAAGATATCTTGATAAAAATTAAATTGAATTTCATTTCAAAACGACTAAAACTTATCCAAGCAAAATACTTCAAAAGCGAACCCTCTTGCGGCCTTCTCATTTTCATATTTCCACGTTTGCTCTCTGAAGTGGTTCCATTCACACATTAACTAATACTTTATTGCTCTCTTCTACTATAAGAGCTTGTTTATCAATATCAGCATAAACTTTATTGAAGAGATCAATAAATTGCACCTGGGCATCACTCATTTGCTTTTCTTGAATTATGATTTTCTTCTGTGTGTCTTCAAGCTCTTGCTGCAGCACCATATTTTCACTCTGGATTTTGCCTAATCTTTCTTGGAGAGATTCATTTTCCAAACTATATCTCTTGACTTTTTCCTTTAACACTTGATTTGGTTCTTCAAGTTCCTCTGCCTTCTGTTCAGCATGCTTCAGTTCTCTCTGTGTGTTTTCTAAAATGTATGTCTTCTCTCTGAGGGATTCATGGACATGGTCTAGCTCATTTTCTAAACTCTTGGCTCTACTTGCAGTCTTAGAGAGTTTTTCAGAAAGGACACCGTTATCCTCTCTTAGACTACACAAGTCATGGTTTAGTTTGTCCTTTAAATGAAGCCACTCATCTCTTTTACCCTCAAAGGAATCCTCAAGGGCTAATTTTGATAACTCATATTTGCCAACGATTTTAATCAACCTGGACGCGTATGATGCCCCATCGTCCTCTAGTTTCTCAATGTTTTGTTCTGCATTCTGCAGTTTAGAGTTCAGCATGGCATTCTGAGCTTTCAGAACGATTATTCGTCGACGGCACTGAAATCCGATTTTTCTTAACGCTTCTTTATTTAATTGTAATTTCTGTTGAAGCTCTTCAATCTTTTCTTTCAACGCTTCAGTTTCTTCTGTGTGGTGCTTTCTGGTGCGCTTATCCTTACTTTTTACTGTGTGTAATTCCATTTGGTGCATGGCAACTTCATACTGTATGATTTCCTTTTTTTTCTGCAGGTATTTTTCCTTTTCGTTCCTAAGAGGAACCTAAAGATAAGAAAAAGAAAAAAATGTTATTCAAAATAAAATTATAAATTCTGATATTTCCATAAAAATTCAAAATAAACGCCAAAGGTCCAAGAAGCATAGTGTCTTCAGAGGAAAAGTTAACTGAGGGAGTTTCACCTATTTCCCATTCTGTTAATTTGCGCAAAGAACAGGACTTAAAACTGCATCATAAATCGAAGATTTGGAACGCGTTTTTGGACCGACAAAGCTGTCTTTCTTTCAGTATATTTGATTTCCTTTTCTCCATACATTTTATCTCACACTGCTGATTCTATTTCAGACATTTCAAGGTCTCTGGAAAGTACTTTCAATACATGATCTCACCTACAATTTGCACAACCTTTATGAGGGAAATACTTATATTTATTTGTATTGCTAAGTGTGGAAAAGAAGTGCAGTTCACGAATTTGAAACTATAGATTATTAGAGCAAAAGGGGACACTACTGATGAGTTAGTACATCATTTTATAATTCAAGAACCAGAAGCCTAACGACAGAAAACCATTTGCTGAAAGTCGTGTGGATGGCAATGGACTGAAGCAGAACACAAAATCTTGGAAAAGTCCCCCTTAGATTGACAGTTTTACCAGATTTCAGACATATAATTATATGAACACACACATGTGTGTGTAATTCCATATGTGTACATGTATAATTTTGTGTGTACATATACACATCCACACAGGAACAGATATATCAATATAAATAAATATATAAATGTACATACATACGTATAAATATATATACATATATATATATACATATATATGTATAATACGTAGGTATTCAGCAATTGTTCTTCCACTAGGGCTGCTAACTCAACCAATTTGCATCGAGTAATGTTCTCATTAATAAAAACATGAATGGATTAATACCATCTGCTCTAATTTCCACCTGTACTGATATCTTCTTTCATAAATACTTACAGGAATATCGTTCACTTAGTAGTTGTTTAAATTCTACTTTTTGCTACAAATGAACTTTCTCTCTTTTGTATTGACTTCCCAGAGAGAGTGAAAATTCTTCAAGAAGACAGTGCGTGTCTCACACACAGTCTTCGTATACTTCTCAGGGTCTATCACAGTGTTGTTCACATAATTATTATTCACTAATTGATGAAATAACATTTGAACAAGGGAGAAACTGTAATTTCACTGAAATCTTCCATAGTGAAAACTTGCGCGATCAGGGAAATTAGACAAGACATAGTGCCAGTTTGGCCAGAATGCCAATTAATTGACCTACCTCTTCCTACCAAAGATGGATTCTAAATTACTGCTTCCTTGCTGTAACTTCCAGGAGTCAGTTCACACCTAGTTTCTTGACTGCATCCTGATGCAAAAAGCTTTTGACGGTTAATATTTTAATCCAGGTCTTCCAGAAAGAAGGTGAGGGAAAGGAAGACAAGGAGTGATAGGGGAGCTACTTGGGAAACAAAACTTATTTCATTCCAGTGCTGATTTCTGACACCTTGAAAAATTTCTCAAGAATACAAATTCAAAAGAAAAGTAATTTTCAGAAGAATGAGACTGGAACTCATAATAGTTTCTTAACTAAGCCAAGTCTACTGAAATTAGCCAGGTTAAGAAAAGTCTTTTGCAATATTTGGAGATGCTTATCAAAATTTGGGATGTAGTATTATTTGTATAAAATGGACAATGATCTTTATGTCCTTGGAGCAGGGAAACTAATATTTCTTAAGTATCTAATACGTGCCAAGAACAAAGGCCATAACCTTAAGAGATTTACAATCATTATCTCATTTGATTCTTCCAACAACACTGAGAAGTATGTGCTATTATAATCCCCATTTTGTGGCTAAGGAAAGGGAGAAGAATTAAGTGACTTGCCTAGGATCACACAGATAGAATCTGTGGACACATTTGAAGTCAAATCTTTCTAACCCCAGACGCAAATTTCTATCCCTAATTCCCCCAACATACGTCTAAGTGGAGAAATATCCCATCATCAAAAGTTCTTTTTTTGCCTGCTTTGGAAGAGATACGTACTTACTATGCAATTTATGATGACGACTAGGGTGAAATTTGTTTTGAAGAGTATCCGAAATACCTCTTACTATAGATTGTGCCTTCTACAATGATGAATCCATACCTAAATACTTGGAAATGTGGGAAAGCAACTGACAATGGAGAAAGGTATTTGCTAGCATTAAAGGGAACAGGTTAGAAGAATTTGACTGTCATGCTATTGTACGCTTAACTGTACCTTCATTTAAAAAATTTCTGAGAATAATACGAGCAACTGAAAAATAATTTTGTTTTCAATTTCTACTTTGCTCTTTGTGGTCTGGAGAATTCAAAATTTATAAAAATCAGACTAGAACATCTTCAAGTATTTTAGTCCAACCATTTTCAACTGCTGGCAAAATCAACAAATAAACATTTAGTTTCCTTGTTCCTGTTTTCCTACTACTAGGACTACTACTACAAGTACTCCTATCACTAGAACTAATAGTACTGGAACTACAACTAGTACTACTTGTACTACAACAATCATAACAATTGCCTCTACTGACAGTGTGCTTTGAAAGCAAAGTTCTACCGAGAAAGAATGAAGTATCCATTGTTCTGTCCTCAAGAAACTTTATTACAGTTGGGCAAAAAACAGTTAGAAAAGGGAAGTGATAGTTTGTCAACAGATGTGAAAACCATAAAGCAATAAATGCTCACTTACATACCCAATTCGGTATTAGGTAATTAGGTGGTATCAGATGAAAAGCGGATTTCAGGAGATTCAGAAATCCTTAGGGGTGAAAAGTCCCAATGGCATTATGGCAAAAATATCGTGCGTTTGGAATGCACAAGCCTGTTGGAGATGAAGAGTAGATAGGTTTTTGATGGGGAGTGCAGATGAGAACGTGTAACTGAGCAAGAAGTGAAGAAGGTATGGAGCTAGATATGCACATGGTGAGATCTGATTGCTGAAGTTAGAAGATATTAATGAAATCATCCATCTCATTACTTTAATTCTCAATTGTATTTTGCAGGTACAATTTACATATTTAGGAATTGTGAAGAAACAACCTTTTCCTGTTATTCAAGGAGAAGTTTCAATGGAAGTATACAAATAATTTTTACTTCACAGCATTGTTTGGGGATTAAATGAGAAAATGATGGTAAAGGTCTTTCTAAACATAAAGAATCATAGAAATGATTTAGGCATTATGGGTCCTTGGAAAAACACTCATTCTTTGTGTAAGGACAGATAAACCAAATTGTCAACGACATCATGAGTGAATATTAGTATTGAAATTCATGTGCACAAATTGTGGCGGTTGTAGGTCTAACTTTAATTCAACTTAAATGACAGACAGAGCGTTCAGAAAATTTATACTGTTGACGAGCAAAAGGGAAATGTCACACTGCACACAATTTCCATTCATCAGGAACAAATTATTGATCTTTTTGCATACATACTTTACTTTTGGTTTCGTCTACTTGCTTCAGTAGTTTTTCCTTCTCTTCATAATTCCTTCGATAAAATGATGTAACTTGTTGTGAAACTATTCTCATGGATTGATAGTTGCCGGAAACAGGAACTTCTCGCTGAAGATGTCTTTCTCTGGCCTGATAGATATGTGTTCAAATTATTTCTATTGCTGATTTCAGAAAGCAATATTAGCTCATATAAAATAAATATAGTTTCAAAATTCAAATCAAAAGTCATTATAGTTCTGCATGCAATTTAATTTCATCAGCATATTCATAATTTTCATAGATTTGAGATATAAATATCTTAGATGGTATTTAACAAAATTCCCGCATGTGGCACATGAGAAAAACGAAACTCCAAAGAGGTTAGTTGAGTTACCCAAGGTCCTAACGTTAGTCGTTTCTAGGGAAAAAGATTGACACTTGGCTCCTGACACAAGAAAGCTCTTTTGATTATTCTACTCAACCTTCATTTAGCATGGATCAAATGCGCACTTTCCACTTGCTCAGTATAATCCTGAGATATCAGAACATTCAGCCTGGTGTCCCCATTGACTCCTTTTTGAGAATAATTACAGCCCCTCAAAAGCTATCTAGGGACTGAAATATTATAGGTGAAATTCACATGGAAAATACTGGAATGAGGGGGGAGGAATGTATACTTTTTTGTACTTGATAGACACATTAATCGTTTCCCATTCCTTTTTTCAGAGAAATTAACTGCCTCATTTCTATGCACCAACATTTAGAAAGAGGAGGACATCTACAAGAAACGTTTGAATTTTCCTTCCTCTCATTGTTTAACTGGGGAGAAGGAACGTAGGTACCGGTACGCATGTCAGGCTTGGTAAAAGCGTTTGATATGAATGATTTGTTTTGCTCAAAGCCAAAATGAAAACAACAAATATGGTCACTAGGCACTGTTCACATCTTCAAGAGTCTTTGCTAAGCCTTCAAAGAATTCCTGTTCCTGTTCAGATAGGAATTACACTCCTGGTTTCAGTCAATCGACAAAAAAAAGGAAACTATGAAAGAATATGCTAGTTCTCCCACTAATCTATACACAGCACGTTGCAAGTTCAGCGATTTGTACATACAGACGTATTCATCCATTCTCATATGTGTATGTGTACATATACACGCAAGATGCAAAGTCATGTGTGTATAGACTGATACACTGCAAAAATTCATCTCTAATTTCATCATAGTGCAACGCAAATTATTGCATAAGTTATGAATACCAAATGAAGCAAAAATCAAAAGAGATCAAAATTTTTTCTCTAATTAGGCACGATGAAGGAATTTGTGAAACTAACTGTAACTAAAGTCTGGGAAGTTATTTTGAAGAAAACATAAGGCTAAAAGGAGACAATGTAAAGTTGAGACAGTAAAATGGGCACAATGTACTGAATTCCCATAAGGTTACTAAATTCTGCTTTGGAAGGATAAGATAAAATTTTCAACTTTTTTAGATGAATTATTTCCCAGTACAATATATGGTATAATGGACACTCATTGTATATATGAAAAATCACAGAAAATGAGAGCTGGTATTAGACTGTGTAAAGTTATTCTTATTCAACAACTAAACGGCCGTGATTCCAGAACTTGCAATTTTGCACATCGAGCAAGAATTATTCGTAAAACAATAAAAAAATACTGACATTAAAATATTACTAGTGAAGCACAATTAAGAAATAAGATTATTAACCCAAAAAGTTAACGTTTAATGCAGAAAAATGATCTTTTGGAATAGAATTGCTGTCCTCACTTGGAAAGAAAAATAGTGTCTAGACTAAGGAATTTCACTACAAATATAATCCAGTTGTTAATGCATCAAAAGGTAGTTGAGAGGAGTCTGAATTGAAACTAATCATATTGTGGAATATGTTTAAATGCTAATGAGATGTCTAATGGGAATATTCCACAGAATCAAACAAGAAATTTTACCTTTCAACTGTTATATAATTCCTAGCATTTTTGTGTAAGATCTCACTTCAACTTCAGCATTTGAAATAATTTATTCCATTTAAGAGTTCAAATGGGATATTAGGAAAATTATTAAAATGGAAAAAATTATCTGCATTTATGAGGCAGCGATTTCCCCTACAAATATTTATGAAACCAAAATGTCATGGACTCTGAGTCTTCTTAAGGTAAAAAGCATTTTTTTATTTTTATTTTTATTTCGTTTTTATGTTATTATTTTTATGTATCACATTATTTTCATTTCTTAATTTCATTGCTTACTTTTTATTACAGTATGTTTAATTATTATTGCATTCATATTATCTTAAAAATCATGACATTACTTGTTCTATTTATCATATTATGGATTCTCATTCTCAATTCTTACATATCAGCATTTCCCCAATGAAAGTTGATAACCTCACCAGCCTGTTGAGAATTCAAATTCCTAAATTATCTTGATTAAAATTACTTTGACTTTCATTTCAAAAAGCTATATCGTTATCCAAGTATGACATTTAATGACCGAACCCTCTTTCAGCCTTCTCAATTTCATATTTACACATTTGTTCTCCTAAGTGGTTACATTCACTGACTAACACTTTCTTGCTGTCTTCTACTAGAAGAACTTGTTTTTCACTATCAGTATAAAGTTTGTTGAAGAGATCAATAAACTGTACCTGAGCATCACTCAGTTGCTTTTCTTTCATCGTGACTTTCTTCTGTGTGTCTTCAAGCGCTTGCTGAAGCACCATATTTTCACTCTGGATTTGACGTAACCTTTCTTGGAGAGATTCATTTTCCAAACTACATCTGTTGAGTTTTTCCTTTAACACTCGATTTGTTTCTTCAAGTTCCTTTGCCTTCTCTTCAGCATGGTTCAGTTCTCTCTGTGTGTTTTCTACAATATATGTCTTTTCTCTGAGGGATTCATGAACATGGTCTAGCTCATTTTCTAAACTCTTGGCTCCACTTTCAGCCTGAGAGAGTTCTTCAGAAAGGAAAGCATGGTTCTCTCTTAAACTAGACAAGTCACTGTTTAACTTGTCCTGTACATGAAGCCACTCATCTCTTGCTTCCTGAAAGGAATGTTCAAGGGCTAGTTTGGACGCCTCACTTTGCTTATAATCGTCAATAACAGACATCAGACGAGACCTATATGATTCAATTTCGCTCTCTAGTCTCTCTGTGTTTTCTTTTGCATTCTCCAATTGAGAGTTCAGCGCTGCATTCTCAGCTTTCAGAACCTTTACTTGGCCACTGTATTGAAATCGGATTTTTCTTAATGCTTCTCTATTCCACTGTAATTCCTGTTGAAGCTCCTCATTCTTCTCTTTCAAAGCTTCAGTTTCTTCTCTGTGGTGCTTTCTGGTTTGCTGATTCTTAATTTTTACTGTTTTTAATTCCACTTTGTGCATGGCAACTTCATACTGTATGATGTCCTTTTTCTCCTGCAAATATTTTTCCTTTACATTCCTAACAGGAACCTAAACATAAGGAAAAGAAAAGAAAATGTTATTCAAAATAAAATGACTTATTCGGATATTTCCTTAAAAATTCAAAGGAAACGCCAAGGGGCCAAGAAGCATAGTGTATTTAAAGAAAAAGTTAACTGAGGGACTTTCACCTCTTTCCCATTTCTATCAATTTGCTGAAAGAATACGGCTGAAAACTGCTTCATCAACCAGAAGATTTGGACACCATTTTTGAACTCACAAAGCTGTCTGTCTTTCAGTAGATTTGGTTTCCTTTTCTCCATACATTCTGTCTCACACTGATGATTCTATCTGAGACATGTCAAGGTTTTTGGAAAGGACTTTCAGTACATCATCTCACCTAAAATTTGCACCACCCTTGTGAGGGAAATATTTATATTCCTTCATATTGCTAATTGTGTAACAGAAGTGCACTTCACGCACGTAAAACTATAGATTGTTCGAGCAATAATGGACACTACTGATGAGTTAGTACTTCATTTTACAAATCAAGAACCAGAAGCCTAAAGACAGAAAATCATTTGTCGAAAGCCAACTGGATGGCAATGACTGAAGCAGAACACAAAATCTTGGAAAAGTCACCCTTAGATGCAGAGTTTTAGCAAACTTCAGACACATATTTGTAAAAACACACACATATATGTGCATGTATCAACGTATGTGTACATGTATATTTTTGTGTGTGCATATACACATGCACACAGGAACAAATATATCAATATAAATAAATATATAAATATAAATGTACATGTTAATATAGATAGATACATATATAGATATATAGATAGATAGATAGATAGATAGATAGATGATAGATAGATAGATAGATAGATAGATAGATGATAGATAGATAGATAGATAGATGATAGATAGATAGATAGATAGATAGATAGATAGATAGATAGATAGATAGATAGACAGACAGACAGATAGACAGATAGATAGATACATATAGATATACAATAGGTAGGTTTTCAGCAATTGTTCTTCCAGTAGGGCTGCTAACTCAACCAAATTGCATCAAGTAATGTTTGCATTAGGAAAAACATGAATGGATTACTACCATCTGCTCTAACGTGCAACTTTAGTGATATCTCCCTTTTGTAAATGCTTACTGGAAAATCGCTCACTTCGTAGTTGTTTAAATTCTACCGTTTGTTATAAATGAAGTTTCTCTATTTTGTGTTAACTTCCACAGAGAGTGAAAATTCTTCAAGGAGACAGTGCACGTCTGACACACAGTCTTTTATCCTGCTCAGGATCTATCACAGTGTTGTTCACATAGACAGTATTCACTAGTTGATGAAATAACGTTTGAACAAGGAAGAAACTGTAATTTCACTAAATTCTTACATACTGAAAACTTACACGATCAGGGAAATTACACAAGAAATGGTGCCAGTTTGGCCAGAATGCCAATAAAATGACCTACTTCTTGCTGCCAACGATGGACTCTAAGTTACTGCTTGCTTGGTATACCTTCCAGGAGTCAGTTCACACCTCGTTTCTTGACTGCAACCTGAAGCCAAAAGCTTATGAAGGTTCATATTTTAATCCAAGTCTTTCAGAAAGAAGTTGAGAGAAATGAAGACAAGAAGTGATAGGGGCGTTACTTGGGAAACAGAACTTATTTCATTCCAGTGCTCATTTCTGACACCTTGAAAAATTTCTCAAGCATGGACATTGAAAAGAAAAGTCATTTTCAGAAGAATGAGATTGGAATTCATAATAGTTTCTTAACTAAGCTGAGTACACTGAAATTGGCCAGGTTAAGAAAACTCTTTTGCAATATTAGGAGATGATTATCCAAATGTGGGAGGCAGTATTATTTATATATAGTGGACGTTGGTCTTTATGCTTTTGGAGCAGGGAAACTAGCATTTCCTAAGTGTCCAATATGTGCCAACAATAAAGGCCATAAACATAAGAGATTTACAATAATGATCTCATTTGATTCTCACAACAACCCTGAGAAGTATGTACTAGTATTATCCCCATTTTGTGGCTGAGGAAACTGAGAAAAACTAAGTGACTTGCCTAGGATCACACAGACAGAATCTCCGGACACATTTGAAGTCAGATTTTTCTAACCCCAGACCCAAATTTCTATCGCTAATTCCCCCAACATACGTCTAAGTGGAGAAATATCTCATCATCCAAAGTTCTTTTTTAACCTGCTTTGGCAGAGTTACTTACTTACTTTTCAAGTTATGGTGACTACCAGGGTGAAATTGCGGTTGGAAGAATCTCAGAAATCTCCCTTACTATACTTTGTGCCTTCCACCATGATGAATAGCATGCAGAAATACATGGAAATGTGGGAAAGCAACTGACAATGGAGAAGGCTATTTGATAGTATTAAAGGGAAGGGGCTAGAAGAATTTAACTGTCATGCTATTGTACGCTTAACTGCACTTTCATTTTAATAATTTCGAAGAATGATCACAGAAACTACAATACTTTCGTATTGAATTTCTACTTTTGGCGTCTGGGAAATTGAAACTTTATATAAAATCAGACTACAGAAACTCAAAGTACTCTAGCCCAACCATTACCTTAGAACAAATTTAATTTTAGGTAAACTTGCAACTCCTGGCAAAATCAACAGAAAACATTGAGTTTCCTTGTTCCTGTTTTTCTACTGCTAGTGCTACCACTACAAGTACTACTATCACTAGAACTACTAGTACTAGAACTACTACTAGTACTACTTGTACTGAAAAAATAATAACAATTACTTCTCATGACAGCATGCTTTGAAAACAACGTTCTATCAAAAATAACGTAGTCTAAATGATCACTGTCCTCAAGGAAATCTATGATAGTTGGGCAAACAAGAGGTAGAACACGGAAGTAATAGTTTGTTAACAGATGTGAACAGCATAAAGCAATAAATACCCAATGAGGTCATATCAAATGAAAAGTGGATTTCAGGAGATTCAGAAATCCATATGGGTGATAAGTCCCAATGGCCTTATGGCAAACGAATCATGCTTTTGGAAGGCACAAGCATGCTGGAGGTAAAGAATCGATAGGTTTTTGACGGGTAGTGCAGATGAGGACGTGTAACTGTGTGTAAGCCAGAAGAAGAGTGTGAAGAAGGTATGGAGCCAGAAATCTACATGGTGAGATCAGATCGATGAAGTTAGAGGATATTAATGAAATCATCCATCTCATTACTTGAATTCTCAATTGCATTTTGCAGGTACAACTTACATATTTACAAATTGTGAAGAGACAACCTTTTCCTGTTGTTCAAGGAGAAGTTTCAATGTAAGTAAACAAGTAATTTCTACTTCACAGTATTGCTTCGGGATTAAAAGAGAAAATAATGGTAAAGGTCTTTCTAAACAGAAGGAATCATAGAAATGATTTAGGCATTATGGGTCCTTGGGAAAACACCTCACTCTTTCTGTAAAGACAGATAAACCAAATTGTCAAGGACATCATGAGTGAATATTTGTATTGAAATTCGTGTGCACACATTGTGGAGTTTGTAGGTCTAATTTAATTCGACTTAATTGACAGACAGAGCGTTCAGAAAATTTATACTGTTGACGAGAAAAAGCGAAATGTCACACTGCACACAATTTCCATTCATCAGGAACAAATTATTGATCTTTTTGCATACATACTTTATTTTTGGTTTCATCTACTTGCTTCGGTAGTTTTTCCTTCTCTTCATAATTCCTTCGATAAAATGATGTAACTTGTTGCGAAACTATTCTCATGGCTTGGTAGTTGCCAGAAACAGGAACTTCTCGCTGAAGATTTCTTTCTCTGGCCTGAGAGATATATGTCCAAATTATTTCTATTGCTGATTTCAGAAAGCAGAATTAGCTCATATGAAATAAATATCATGTCAAAATTCACATCAAAAGTCATTATAGTTCTGCATGCAATTTAATTTCATCAACATATTCATAATTTTCATAGATTTGCGGTATTAATATCTTAGATGTTATTTAACAAAATTCAATCATGTTGCACATGAGAAAAACGAAACTCCAAAGAGGTTAGTTGAGTTACCCAAGCTCCTAACGTTAGTCGTTTCTAGGGACAAAGATTGACACTTGGCTCCTGACACGAGAAAGCTCTTTTGATTATTCTACTCAACCTTCATTTAGCATGGGTCAAATGAAATCTTTCTACTTGCTCAAACATTCAGCCTGATTTCCCATTGCCTGTTTTTTGAGCATAATTGTATCACCTCAAAAGTTATCTAGGGACTAAAATATTATAGGTGAGACTCACATGGAAGGGAATGGAATGAGCGGGGAGGAATGGATACTTTTTTGTACTTGATAGCCACATTAATGGTTTCCCATTCCGTTTTTCAGAAAAGTTAACTGCCTCATTTCTATGCACCAACCTTTAGAATGAAGAGGACATCTACAAGAAACGTTTGAATTTTCCTTCCTCTCATTGTTTAACTCGGGGGAAGGAACGTAGGTACTGGTACGCATGTCAGGCTTGGTAAAAGCGCTTCACATGAATGATGTGCTTTGCTCAAAGCCACAATGAGAAGAACACATATGGTCACTAGCTGCTGTTCCCATCTTCAAGAGTCTTTGCTAAGCCTTCAAAGAATTCCTTTTCCTGTTCTGATAGGAATTACACGCCTGGTTTCAGTCCATCGGCAAAAAAAAAGGAAACTGCGGAAAACATGCTAGCTCTCCCGCTTATGCATATATAGCACATTACAAAATCAGAGTTTTGTACCTGCAGACGTATTCATTCATTCACATATGTGTATAAGCAAATATACACACAGAGATACAAAGTCGTGTGTTTATGGACTGTTATACTGCAGAAATTCATCTCTGCTTTCATCGTAGTGCCAGGCAAGTTATTGCATAAATTATGAATACCAAATGAAGCCCCAAATCAAAAGAAATCAAAATGTTTTCTCCTATTAGACAAGTTGAAATACTTTGTGAAACTAAATTTAACTAAAGTCTGGTAAGTTGTTTTGAAGAAAACGTAAGGCTAAAAGAAGACAATGTAAAGTTGAGAAAGTAAAATGGGCGCAATTCACTGAATTCTTACATGTTAACTAAATTCTACCATTGAATGACAAGATAAAATTTTCATATTTTTTAGATGAAATTATTACCCAGTACAATATATGGTACAATGGACGCTCATTGTATATATGACAAATCACAGAAAATGAGAGCTGCTATTAGACTGTGTAAAGCTGTTCTTACTCAACAACTAAAAGGCAGTGATACCAGAACTTGCAATTTTGCACACCGAGCAAGAATTATTAGTAAAACAATAAAAAGTACTGAGATTAAAAAAAAATTGGTAGTGAAGCACAATAAAAAATAATATTAGTAACCCCAAAATTAACTTCTTTTTGAATAGAATTACCGTCCTAAATTGAAAAGAAAAGGAGTGTCTAGACTCTGGATTTTCACTACAACTATCATTCTCTCGTTAGCGTTGCAAAGAGTAGTTCAGAGGAATCTGAATTGAAACTCGTCAGAATGTTGAGCATGTTTAAATGTTAATGAGATGTCTAATGGGAATATTCCAGAGTATCTCAAAAGAAATGTTATCTTTCAACTGTTATATTATTCCTAGAATTTTTTGGTAAGACTTCTCTTAAACTTCAGCGTTGGAATTAATTTATTCCATTTCAATATTCAAATAGAATATTAGGAAAATTAATAATATAAAAAATTATTTGTGTTTATACACTAGCGATTTCCCTTACAAATATTTATGAAACCAAAATGTCATGGCCTCTAGAATTTCTTCAATCAAAATGAGTCATCTTATCTACAAAAGCATTTTCTAATTTTAGTTTTATTTGGTTTTTAAATTATTATTTTATATGTCACATTATTTTCATTTAAGTTAATTACTTATATTTTATTACAGGATATTTACTTATTATTGCAATCATATTATCTTCAAAATCATGATATTACTTCTTCTATTTATCATATTATGGATTCTCATTCTCAATTCTTACATATCAGCATTTCCACAATGAAAGTTGATAACCTCACCAGCCTGTTGAAAATTCAAATTCCTAAATTATTTTGATTACAATTACTTTGACTTTCATTTCAAAAAGCTTTATCTTTGTCCAAGTATGACATTTAATGACCCAATCCTCTTTCAGCCTTCTCAATTTCATATTTACACATTTCTTCTCCAAAGTGGTTACATTCACTGACTAACACTTTCTTGCTCTCCTCTACTAGAAGAACTTGTTTTTCACTATCAGCATAAAGTTTTTTGAAGAGATCAATAAACTGTACCTGGGCATCACGCAGTTGCTTTTCTTGAATCGTGACTTTCTTCTGTGTGTCTTCAAGCGCTTGCTGAAGCACCATATTTTCACTCTGGATTTGCCCTAATCTTTCTTGGAGAGATTCATTTTCCAAACTACATCTGTTGAGTTTTTCCTTCAACACTCGATTTGTTTCTTCAAGTTCCTTTGCCTTCTCTTCAGCATGGTTCAGTTCTCTCTGTGTGTTTTCTACAATATATGTCTTTTCTCTGAGGGATTCATGGACATGGCCTAGCTCATTTTCTAAACTCTTGGCTCCACTTTCAGCCTGAGAGAGTTCTTCAGAAAGGAAAGCATGGTTCTCTCTTAAACTAGACAAGTCACTGTTTAACTTGTCCTGTACATGAAGCCACTCATCTCTTGCTTCCTGAAAGGAATGTTCAAGGGCTAGTTTGGACGCCTCACTTTGCTCATAATCGTCAATAACAGACATCAGACGAGACCTGTATGATTCAATTTCGCTCTCTAGTCTCTCTGTGTTTTCTTTTGCATTCTCCAATTGAGAGTTCAGCGCTGCATTCTCAGCTTTCAGAACCTTTACTTGGCCACTGTATTGAAATCGGATTTTTCTTAATGCTTCTCTATTCCATTTTAATTCCTGTTGAAGCTCCTCATTCTTCTCTTTCAAAGCTTCAGTTTCTTCTCTGTGGTGCTTTCTGGTTCGCTGATCCTTAATTTTTACTGTTTTTAATTCCACTTTGTGCATGGCAACTTCATACTGGATGATTTCCTTTTTCTCCTGCAAGTATTTTTCCTTTACATTCCTAACAGGAACCTAAACATAAGAAAAAGAAAAGAAAGTGTTATTCAAAATAAAATGACTTATTCTGATATTTCCTTCAAAATTCAAAGGAAACGCCAAGGGGCCAAGAAGCATAGTGTATTTAGAGAAAAAGTTCACTGAGGGACTTTCACCTCTTTCCAATTTCTATCAATTTGCTGAAAGAATACGACTGAAACTGCTTCATCAACCAGAAGATTTGGGCACCATTTTTGAACTCACAAAGCTGTCTGTCTTTCAGTAGATTTGGTTTCCTTTTCTCCATACATTCTGTCTCACACTGATGATTCTATCTGAGACATGTCAAGGTTTTTGGAAAGGACTTTCAGTACATTATCTCACCTAAAATTTGCACCACCCTTGTGAGGGAAATATTTATATTCCTTCATATTGCTAATTGTGTAACAGAAGTGCACTTCACGCACGTAAAACTATAGACTGTTCGAGCAATAATGGACACTACTGATGAGTTAGTACTTCATTTTACAAATCAAGAACCAGAAGCCTAAAGACAGAAAATCATTTGTCGAAAGCCATCTGGATGGCAATGGACTGAAGCAGAACACAAAATCTTGGAAAAGTCATCCTTAGATGCAGAGTTTTAACAAACTTCAGACACATATTTGTAAAAACACACACATATATGTGCATGTATCAACGTATGTGTACGTGTATATTTTTGTGTGTGCATATACACATGCACACAGGAACAAATATATCAATATAAATAAATATATAAATATAAATGTACATGTTAATATAGATAGATACATATATAGATATATAGATAGATAGATAGATAGATAGATAGATAGATAGATGATAGATAGATAGATAGATAGATAGATGATAGATAGATAGATAGATAGATGATAGATAGATAGATAGATAGATAGATAGATAGATAGATAGATAGATAGACAGACAGACAGATAGACAGATAGATAGATACATATAGATATACAATAGGTAGGTTTTCAGCAATTGTTCTTCCAGTAGGGCTGCTAACTCAACCAAATTGCATCAAGTAATGTTTGCATTAGGAAAAACATGAATGGATTACTACCATCTGCTCTAACGTGCAACTTTAGTGATATCTCCCTTTTGTAAATGCTTACTGGAAAATCGCTCACTTCGTAGTTGTTTAAATTCTACCGTTTGTTATAAATGAAGTTTCTCTATTTTGTGTTAACTTCCACAGAGAGTGAAAATTCTTCAAGGAGACAGTGCACGTCTGACACACAGTCTTTTATCCTGCTCAGGATCTATCACAGTGTTGTTCACATAGACAGTATTCACTAGTTGATGAAATAACGTTTGAACAAGGAAGAAACTGTAATTTCACTAAATTCTTACATACTGAAAACTTACACGATCAGGGAAATTACACAAGAAATGGTGCCAGTTTGGCCAGAATGCCAATAAAATGACCTACTTCTTGCTGCCAACGATGGACTCTAAGTTACTGCTTGCTTGGTATACCTTCCAGGAGTCAGTTCACACCTCGTTTCTTGACTGCAACCTGAAGCCAAAAGCTTATGAAGGTTCATATTTTAATCCAAGTCTTTCAGAAAGAAGTTGAGAGAAATGAAGACAAGAAGTGATAGCGGCGTTACTTGGGAAACAGAACTTATTTCATTCCAGTGCTCATTTCTGACACCTTGAAAAATTTCTCAAGCATGGACATTGAAAAGAAAAGTCATTTTCAGAAGAATGAGATTGGAATTCATAATAGTTTCTTAACTAAGCTGAGTACACTGAAATTGGCCAGGTTAAGAAAACTCTTTTGCAATATTAGGAGATGATTATCCAAATGTGGGAGGCAGTATTATTTATATATAGTGGACGTTGGTCTTTATGCTTTTGGAGCAGGGAAACTAGCATTTCCTAAGTGTCCAATATGTGCCAACAATAAAGGCCATAAACATAAGAGATTTACAATAATGATCTCATTTGATTCTCACAACAACCCTGAGAAGTATGTACTAGTATTATCCCCATTTTGTGGCTGAGGAAACTGAGAAAAACTAAGTGACTTGCCTAGGATCACACAGACAGAATCTCCGGACACATTTGAAGTCAGATTTTTCTAACCCCAGACCCAAATTTCTATCGCTAATTCCCCCAACATACGTCTAAGTGGAGAAATATCTCATCATCCAAAGTTCTTTTTTAACCTGCTTTGGCAGAGTTACTTACTTACTTTTCAAGTTATGGTGACTACCAGGGTGAAATTGCGGTTGGAAGAATCTCAGAAATCTCCCTTACTATACTTTGTGCCTTCCACCATGATGAATAGCATGCAGAAATACATGGAAATGTGGGAAAGCAACTGACAATGGAGAAGGCTATTTGATAGTATTAAAGGGAAGGGGCTAGAAGAATTTAACTGTCATGCTATTGTACGCTTAACTGCACTTTCATTTTAATAATTTCGAAGAATGATCACAGAAACTACAATACTTTCGTATTGAATTTCTACTTTTGGCGTCTGGGAAATTGAAACTTTATATAAAATCAGACTACAGAAACTCAAAGTACTCTAGCCCAACCATTACCTTAGAACAAATTTAATTTTAGGTAAACTTGCAACTCCTGGCAAAATCAACAGAAAACATTGAGTTTCCTTGTTCCTGTTTTTCTACTGCTAGTGCTACCACTACAAGTACTACTATCACTAGAACTACTAGTACTAGAACTACTACTAGTACTACTTGTACTGAAAAAATAATAACAATTACTTCTCATGACAGCATGCTTTGAAAACAACGTTCTATCAAAAATAACGTAGTCTAAATGATCACTGTCCTCAAGGAAATCTATGATAGTTGGGCAAACAAGAGGTAGAACACGGAAGTAATAGTTTGTTAACAGATGTGAACAGCATAAAGCAATAAATACCCAATGAGGTCATATCAAATGAAAAGTGGATTTCAGGAGATTCAGAAATCCATATGGGTGAAAAGTCCCAATGGCCTTATGGCAAACGAATCATGCTTTTGGAAGGCACAAGCATGCTGGAGGTAAAGAATCGATAGGTTTTTGACGGGTAGTGCAGATGAGGACGTGTAACTGTGTGTAAGCCAGAAGAAGAGTGTGAAGAAGGTATGGAGCCAGAAATCTACATGGTGAGATCAGATCGATGAAGTTAGAGGATATTAATGAAATCATCCATCTCATTACTTGAATTCTCAATTGCATTTTGCAGGTACAATTTACATATTTACAAATTGTGAAGAGACAACCTTTTCCTGTTGTTCAAGGAGAAGTTTCAATGTAAGTAAACAAGTAATTTCTACTTCACAGTATTGCTTCGGGATTAAAAGAGAAAATAATGGTAAAGGTCTTTCTAAACAGAAGGAATCATAGAAATGATTTAGGCATTATGGGTCCTTGGGAAAACACCTCACTCTTTCTGTAAAGACAGATAAACCAAATTGTCAAGGACATCATGAGTGAATATTTGTATTGAAATTCGTGTGCACACATTGTGGAGTTTGTAGGTCTAATTTAATTCGACTTAATTGACAGACAGAGCGTTCAGAAAATTTATACTGTTGACGAGAAAAAGCGAAATGTCACACTGCACACAATTTCCATTCATCAGGAACAAATTATTGATCTTTTTGCATACATACTTTATTTTTGGTTTCATCTACTTGCTTCGGTAGTTTTTCCTTCTCTTCATAATTCCTTCGATAAAATGATGTAACTTGTTGCGAAACTATTCTCATGGCTTGGTAGTTGCCAGAAACAGGAACTTCTCGCTGAAGATTTCTTTCTCTGGCCTGAGAGATATATGTCCAAATTATTTCTATTGCTGATTTCAGAAAGCAGAATTAGCTCATATGAAATAAATATCATGTCAAAATTCACATCAAAAGTCATTATAGTTCTGCATGCAATTTAATTTCATCAACATATTCATAATTTTCATAGATTTGCGGTATTAATATCTTAGATGTTATTTAACAAAATTCAATCATGTTGCACATGAGAAAAACGAAACTCCAAAGAGGTTAGTTGAGTTACCCAAGCTCCTAACGTTAGTCGTTTCTAGGGACAAAGATTGACACTTGGCTCCTGACACGAGAAAGCTCTTTTGATTATTCTACTCAACCTTCATTTAGCATGGGTCAAATGAAATCTTTCTACTTGCTCAAACATTCAGCCTGATTTCCCATTGCCTGTTTTTTGAGCATAATTGTATCACCTCAAAAGTTATCTAGGGACTAAAATATTATAGGTGAGACTCACATGGAAGGGAATGGAATGAGCGGGGAGGAATGGATACTTTTTTGTACTTGATAGCCACATTAATGGTTTCCCATTCCGTTTTTCAGAAAAGTTAACTGCCTCATTTCTATGCACCAACCTTTAGAATGAAGAGGACATCTACAAGAAACGTTTGAATTTTCCTTCCTCTCATTGTTTAACTCGGGGGAAGGAACGTAGGTACTGGTACGCATGTCAGGCTTGGTAAAAGCGCTTCACATGAATGATGTGCTTTGCTCAAAGCCACAATGAGAAGAACACATATGGTCACTAGCTGCTGTTCCCATCTTCAAGAGTCTTTGCTAAGCCTTCAAAGAATTCCTTTTCCTGTTCTGATAGGAATTACACGCCTGGTTTCAGTCCATCGGCAAAAAAAAAGGAAACTGCGGAAAACATGCTAGCTCTCCCGCTTATGCATATATAGCACATTACAAAATCAGAGTTTTGTACCTGCAGACGTATTCATTCATTCACATATGTGTATAAGCAAATATACACACAGAGATACAAAGTCGTGTGTTTATGGACTGTTATACTGCAGAAATTCATCTCTGCTTTCATCGTAGTGCCAGGCAAGTTATTGCATAAATTATGAATACCAAATGAAGCCCCAAATCAAAAGAAATCAAAATGTTTTCTCCTATTAGACAAGTTGAAATACTTTGTGAAACTAAATTTAACTAAAGTCTGGTAAGTTGTTTTGAAGAAAACGTAAGGCTAAAAGAAGACAATGTAAAGTTGAGAAAGTAAAATGGGCGCAATTCACTGAATTCTTACATGTTAACTAAATTCTACCATTGAATGACAAGATAAAATTTTCATATTTTTTAGATGAAATTATTACCCAGTACAATATATGGTACAATGGACGCTCATTGTATATATGACAAATCACAGAAAATGAGAGCTGCTATTAGACTGTGTAAAGCTGTTCTTACTCAACAACTAAAAGGCAGTGATACCAGAACTTGCAATTTTGCACACCGAGCAAGAATTATTAGTAAAACAATAAAAAGTACAGAGATTAAAAAAAAATTGGTAGTGAAGCACAGTAAAAAATAATATTAGTAACCCCAAAATTAACCTCTTTTTGAATAGAATTACCGTCCTAAATTGAAAAGAAAAGGAGTGTCTAGACTCTGGATTTTCACTACAACTATCATCCTGTCGTTAGCGTTGCAAAGAGTAGTTCAGAGGAATCTGAATTGAAACTCGTCAGAATGTTGAGCATGTTTAAATGTTAATGAGATGTCTAATGGGAATATTCCAGAGTATCTCAAAAGAAATGTTATCTTTCAACTGTTACATTATTCCTAGCATTTTTTGGTAAGACTTCTCTTAAACTTCAGCGTTGGAATTAATTTATTCCATTTCAATATTCAAATAGAATATTAGGAAAATTAATAATATAAAAAATTATTTGTGTTTATACACTAGCGATTTCCCCTACAAATATTTATGAAACCAAAATGTCATGGCCTCTAGAATTTCTTCAATCAAAATGAGTCATCTTATCTACAAAAGCGTTTTCTAATTTTAGTTTTATATAGTTTTTAAATTATTATTTTATATGTCACATTATTTTCATTTAAGTTAATTACTTATATTTTATTACAGGATATTTACTTATTATTGCAATCATATTATCTTCAAAATCACGATATTACTTGTTCTATTTATCATATTATGGATTCTCATTCTCAATTCTTACATATCAGCATTTTCCCAGTGAAAGTTGATAACCTCACCAGCCTGTTGAGAATTCAAATTCCTAAATTATCTTGATTAAAATTACTTTGACTTTCATTTCAAAAAGCTTTATCTTTGTCCAAGACATTTAATGACCGAACCCTCTTTCAGCCTTCTCAATTTCATATCTATACATTTGTTCTCCTAAGTGGTTACATTCACTGACTAACACTTTCTTGCTGTCTTCTACTAGAAGAAGTTGTTTTTCACTATCAGCATAAATTTTGTTGAAGAGATCAATAAACTGTACCTGGGCATCACGCAGTTGCTTTTCTTTCATCGTGACTTTCTTCTGTGTGTCTTCAAGCGCTTGCTGAAGCACCATATTTTCACTCTGGATTTGCCCTAATCTTTCTTGGAGAGATTCATTTTCCAAACTACATCTGCTTAGTTTTTCCTTTAACACTCGATTTGTTTCTTCAAGTTCCTTTGCCTTCTCTTCAGCATGGTTCAGTTCTCTCTGTGTGTTTTCTACAATATATGTCTTTTCTCTGAGGGATTCATAGACATGGCCTAGCTCATTTTCTAAACTCCTGGCTCCACTTTCAGCCTGAGAGAGTTCTTCAGAAAGCAAAGCATGGTTCTCTCTTAAACTAGACAAGTCACTGTATAACTTGTCCTGTACATGAAGCCACTCATCTCTTGCTTCCTGAAAGGAATGTTCAAGGGCTAGCTTGGACGCCTCACTTTGCTCATAATCGTCAATAACAGACATCAGACGAGACCTGTATGATTCAATTTCGCCCTCTAGTCTCTCTGTGTTTTGTTTTGCAGTGTCCAATTTAGAATTCAGCACTGCATTCTCAGCTGTCACAACATTTACTTCTTCACTGTACTGTACTCTGATTGCTGTTAGTATTTCTGCATTCAACTGTAATTTCTGATGAAGATAATCATTCTTTTCCTTTAAAATTTCTATATGGTTTTCTTTGTCTCGATTCTTAATTTTTAGTGTATCTACTTCGAGTTTGAGCATGGCATTTTCATCCTCTAAGATTTGATTTTTGTCGAACAGATATTTTTCTTTCTCATGGCTGTCAGGAATCTAAACATAATAAACAGAAAAAAAGTGCTACTCAAAATAAAGTTATGGATGCTGATTATTCCCTAGCAATTCCAAATAAACGCCAAGGTACCAAGAAGCATACTTTAGTAAAACAAAATTAAAATGAGGGAGTTTGCCCTATTTCACATTTCTCTCAGAGTCAGTTTTCACAAAGAACACATTTTAAAAGTGCTTCATTAATCAAAAGGCATGGAGTGTACTTTTAGGCCTAGAAAGCTTATATTTTATTTCCTTTGCTCTGTCCATTCTATTCCACGCTGATAAGTCATATTGTTAATAGAATTAAAATACTTAATATTTTCAAACTGCCTCTTCTATGTTGAGTTATTTTACTCATTTTCAGTGTTGTGCAATCTCTTCTGTATATCTTAGATTCTTTTCCCTTTCCCCCACCTCCTTTCTTCTTCTCTCTCCACTTACTGCCTTACACGGTGTACGATCTTATAGAGCATCAATATCTTGTCTTATATCTTATCTAGTATCTTGTATCTATACATACATTCCTATTAAGTGCATTTTTACCTTAGTTATACTCCCTAGAAGAATTAAAATGAACGGGGGAAACCATAAAACAAAATGTAACAGAAAAGACAATGCTGTGCTACATTCTGCGATCAAATTTCATAGTTGTTTCTCAGCATGTGGAAGGCATTTTGCTTCAAGAAGCCAAAGGGAATTTTTTAAGTCCTTGCAATGCAACGAGGTACTACATCTACAAGAATATTTCCTCACACACTCTGGTTGTTCCTGCATACAATATTTTCCTGGTGCTGCTCCTGTCACTCATCATCAGTTCACATAAGTCCTTCCAGGCCTCTCTAAAGTCTTCGTGACACATTGCCTTTGGTGGTATTCAGCAAAGTACTTCCCATACATTGTCTCACCTAAGCCTTGCCACACCCTGATGCGGGAAATATTGATATTCTTCTCCCCGTTTTACAGATTAGAACTTAGGTTAGGATACATTATTGAACAACCTGTCCATTATCACACTCAGTAAGTATCAGCAGCAATATCTCAATCCAGGTCTCTTCAGACTCCAAATCTAGCACACTTTTTTCAATAGCTTATTTCCTTTCAGCAGTTGATATTAAGAATTTGTCCTAAATGGAGACTCCTTGCCCTGGTACAATGAACTTCACTCCAGAACAATGAACTCATAAGTCTTATGTTTCTTAGTAGAAGTCTTACGAATAATCGATTTTCTCATGGATGTGTCGCATTTTCATAGCATCATTGATTTAAAACTTTTAGAAGTTATCAAGTTGAAATCTCTCATTTTAGGGAAGGGAAAAGTCAGGCCTAGAATGTGGTCCCCTACTGATGGTAACCTAGTCTTAACCATGACATGTTAAAGAAATGATGAAAGAATTATTGGGGCCAAATAATAAAATATGAGTATTGCACTCCCATCACAACCAAACTCCTCCAGGAGCGTTGGATCCCGTTCAGGACCAGAGAACAGAGTTTTGTCCAATAGCTTAGAAGCTGCATTCTATGATATCTTTTCTAAAAAGCCAGAAGGAGAGCATGAATTGGTCACAGGTGAGTTCAATGAAGCACTCCAGTGTGCAAGCACCAAAGGACTACTAAGGGCCAACAACCCAAATGGTTTACTTCAAACAACTGTTGAAAAACAGAAGAAAATGAAAATTTCTAATTTTGGCATTTGAGAAACTTGTGTTTCTATCATGCTGAGCAATGATGAATGTGAGCGAATGGAGGAATTCATGGCCCGGATAGAGCCTTATGTCAGAAACCTAAGTGAAATTTATTTCTGTGGCAAATACTTTTATTCCTTTTCTTTAATGAAAGATGAGGGAGACAAGAAGGTGAAATAGAGCAATCTATTAACATATATTTCAGAACCCTCACTCTCTTCCCTGAAAAGTACAAGCAGATGATATCGCTTAATCAAGGAAGAAAAATGGTTTGTGTTTGAGGTGTCACCTTCTACCTAGTTGCATTCCTTTCTCTCTCTAAGCTAGGAGTTAGTGACACTGATGTGCTGCCCCTTTCCTATGTCCAGAAAGGAAGAGGCACTGTTGTGCACCAGGAACTTTTTTCAGTAGACGTAAAGTTGGGTCTCGGGAGAGATCATTCAATTAAAAGAAAAAGAAACGGTCAAGCAAGACAAACAGTATTGTGCTGATTTTGGTCACTAGCTGTGTCCTGAACTATCTGTTGCAGACAGATGGACGGGACTGAGGATAACAAAGATGTCCCAAAATGAAGAACCGAAATCTGAACTTTCAAAATATGTAGTTAGATTTGAAAATGACCAAAGTAAATACCTCAGAAGTCTGAGTGATTTTGGAAGCAGTTGTTTTGTTTTCTTTCCGCTTCGAAAGAGGATTGTTCAGAATCCCACTTTGCAAAGCTATAACATTTAGCTCCGGAAAAAGTGGTCCTTGAGTTTCCTTTAGCTCTTCTTCGTCCTGCGGACAAGAAGTTCATAAAATTTTCATCACCATTTTCCTTCAACAGTCAGCAACAACATTTTACCTTTAAATGGAATACAGAATCGGACAAAGCACGGAAACTAACTTTAAAAACTCAAAGAAAAACAGGCTACTGAAAAGGAAAAGCAACAAGAAGGAAAGCATTTCAAAGTTGGAAAGGAACCTCAATCACTCCTCAGGGCGATCCACACCCAGGGTTAAGTCCTTAACTCTTACAAGCCTCAGCTTGAAGTCTTCACAGGTGAGGATAGATACCATATCTCAAGTGAACTCATTCGATTTGTGGATGGTTCTCTTTGTTGGCAAGTTTTTTCTCATTAATCTTAAAAATGTACATTTGTGCAACTCTTATCCATGGCTCTTAGCTCTTATCCTTACACTGAAGCAGAGCAAGCTTCGTCCTTCTTCCACATGACTCTCCTTCAAAAACTTGAACATAAAAGGATCAATAGCTCTATTTTCTTGAACAGATCCTCAAAAGTCATGGTCCCCAAGGGCCTTCCTCATCCTGTTTGCCATTCTGCTTATTAGCGAGCATAATTCTGAGGAAGCCACAAATGAGTTAAACAACATAAGCCTATCTACTTATTCACTTCAGAGTAGAGAGTGCTTTTCACCTTCTCTATTTTGGTAGCTATACTTTTCTGAATAAGATGCAAAATTACGCTAGCTTTTGGGTTCTCAAATAACATCAATAAATCAACTTTAGTTTAGAACTGGCCACGATTCTTATATCTTTTCAGGCAAAATGCTATCTAAACCTATTTCCCCCAACTCATACGTATGAACCTAATTTTGTAACTAATTGTATAATTTGACAGTAATCCTCACTAAATATCATGTTATGAATAGGCTCAGTCCAGTACTCTGACTTACTGAGAATTTGCATTTCCTCCATGTAGAAAGTCTGCAATAATTTTAAGTAAATCAACACGTAAATAAGTAAAACATAAAGACCCTAGAGACCAATAAACTCTTCTGAAAGCCTGAAGGATGTGTGCTAAAGTGCAGTGAAAGGAAGAGAAAAAGAGAACGAACTTGCACTTGCATTGCCCAAAGTATTTTCAGATAAGGAGACTCTCTCTAAAAATGGAGAGGAATCCTCTGGAACTTATGTTGCTATCAAAGTTGAGGATAGAGCAGTGGTGTCAAACAGATCCTCCAGTACTGAGTTCTATGGACAGGTCTGGGGGACTTTGAAACCTTTGGCTCAGGGGTAGGTGAGATGAACTCCGTGGCAACATTTGAACCCAGGTTTCTCTGGATATCAGGTTAGTTCTATTCACTACGCCATAGTGATCCTCTACTGTGAGATATACTTTAAAAAGTACTAATTTCACTTTACTCTTTCATGGCTCTTTAGACTGCAATTTTACATTCTAATGCTACTGCATGGGATATATATTTTTTTATATTCATGAGTACATATCTACAAATGATTAGACCCAACTTACTTACACTAGACATAAAAATCCTAGTCCTTTCTCAAGATTAAAAAGAGTATGATGTTCACTTCCCCACTCCCAGGGAACCCACAAGTTTTCTTACCAAGAACAGATGGAAATAGTGACTTTAAAATTCCAATTTACCTGTTTCGAATGATTTGTTTCTGTTCTCAATTCCAGGTCCAGAGTTCTGAGAGGGTATTGAAATTCCTGTCTTAGCTCCACTTTTTCACCACATCGTTCTTTTTTTCTGAACTGGTGACTCATTTTTAGAACTAGCTTTTCTTCAGCGTCTTGCTCAATTTCTTCTTGCTTCCCGGGAACCCTAGAAGAAAATTGTCCTTTTTCAATGACAATGCAGTAGAAATAAGGAAGAAATACCATTGAATATACTCATCTGGATTTCTAAAGGAAAAGAAGATTAATTTATTGGGAACTCGATCTATGTAGAGAACTCCCTGTCAAGGAACTCCCTCTGTTCATGCAGAGTGGTCCGTGCTCTACACTTTTGAGTTGACCTGTTTCTGTTCCCTATTACACTGAGAATAAACGTAACTTGCACAGGCTCACAAAGTCAGGATGTGTCAGAAACTGATGGAGTTCTTGGGTGCCTGTGCTTGGACACAATTCTAAAATCACGTTTCTCTTTCAAAATCGCATTTCTCCCTAGCCTCAAAACATTATCTCAGGCAGTTTCTCCCCAGTGCAAGAAAACAGCCTGTCACAGCAACAACTATTATCTCCTTACCTGATACAATAGCCAGTTACAACCATAGAATTCAGAAGTTTGAACAGCTGTGTGCTGGCTGAACAGTCTGTGAACATGACCAGAACGACATTGACTACTCATTGACCCATCATATGTTTCCTCGATTTAGATATAGGAACACTCCCTTACATTTTTCTTGTCCAACAAGATATTCGTGAGACCAATCTGGCATCCGTTAGTCTGTCCTGACCACTAGTGGACTTAGGGATGTTTCAGTCCTAAAACCGCATCTCTATGCAGTTGCCACTTCTCCTTATGCTATTTCCCTGTGAACTCTGCGTATAATACCTGCCAGGTAGATACCAAAATTACATGTTCCTTTAACAAATAACCTCTGCTTAACCATTGCCTAGTCTCACCTTGAGTCATCTGCTTAGCATATTTGGCACATGTTTTCCTATAGACTATCGTATATAAACTTTACCTGTACCCAGCTAGGGTTGCAGTTTCCCTAAGAACCCTTGCTGCTGAAAAGTGTCAGAAAGCTTTACCTTGATGTCAAAAATGTTTGAGTTTGTGAATTCATTCCAGGTGACCTGCCCGTGGTACTCTGGTCTTTGCGTGGCACTTATTGCCCCTCTGCCAGTTGTCATCAAAATCAGAGGGGAACCCATTTTTTTTATCCAGGCTGCTCCAGGGCATTTTAATTCTATCAAAACTGTATCATATATTCACTTGGATGCTTTTGTTTCTTGTATTCAATGAAGAGAAATTCCATAAATTGTATGGAGCTGGAACAAAAGATTATTTCCAAATTCCCGAGTTCTGATACATTTCAAATTCGCCGGTGAAAAGTGTAGAGGGGGATGCATATGAAATTACATCCATTTTTCCATTACTATTGATTAGTGAAGTGATTTTTTACTTCATGTTGAAAAAAATGAAACACAGCTACTTGTGTTACAGTTTTCAAAATTCACTACAAATGCATCTCTACCTGATATCCACAGAGTAAAAATGAGTAAGTAGGGTTCATTCATAATACTGTTTGAATGAGGTGGTATTTTGGCCTTCCTAACCTCAAATCCTCTATCACATTTCTTCAACGGTAAGAAAAAAGCTTCCAAGGATTTGTTTAAAATCATGAGTTCCATACCTCGTGCTACGGAGTTCTCTTTTCCATTCTGCTTTTTGTTGCTCTAAGTCAGACACCATTTGCCTTGTTTCTGATAATTCTTCCCGCAGTCCACAAATCTTGTTTTCTAAACTCTTCACTTTCCTGATGAGTAATGGACAATGTCCTTTTTTACGTACCACTGATCGATCATATCTAAGTATTGCATCTTCATTTTTCACAAGTTTAATAAAATCTGTACAGAGAAAAACGCAAGTCAATAAAAACATGAGTATTTTAAAATCCGCTGAACCGTAGCAGTATACTTAGAATTCAAATACTCTGGCAATGACAAAATCATATCCACGTATAAATCCTCACATATTGCAAAATAATGCGTTGTCAAAAATTTACATTGAAGATGACAATAACTTATTTCTATGTGTGCACTGTAGGCAATGAAACACAATCTCTAAGTGACAAATTAATTGATATAAAAAAATCTGAAAGCTCAGAATTCTTCACAATGAAAGAAAAATATTTGTGAAAAGGAAGTATTTTGAGGTGTATTCTGGGTGGGACAAATAAGATTCATCCAAGGGATTATATACTTAATATCTACATACTGAAAATATAGTGAATTATTTTAGAAATATAAACATGTTTTGCTTTACATAATTGTATGGAAACACTGTTTCCTCTTTAGAGATTTATAATATCAACAAGTATGTAATATTCACACATTGAAATATCCATCCTCATTTATTCATTGGCGAAACCTCTGGTAACTTGAAACACCAGAGGAAGGTCAAAAATGGTTCTGAGCACTAAAGAAAATAGCTGCCCCTTTATTCTTGAGAGACATATGGAGTCAAATTGAGACCTAATCCAGAGTTAGAAATGTTCGTTATGTCGTTACAGTTTCAACGAACTTGATTATTGGGTTTTCCTTGGGAACTTCCAATTCTTCATATATTCATTCACTGTTGAACTGAAGTGAGGCAACAAGAGAGAACCCAATTGCTGGATGTAGACATACTGGAGTAGAAGCGAAGCTGACACTGAGGGAACTGGTTAGCTCACCGATTCAAAGAAAAGAAGGTACTGAGGCACCGAGAAGTTAAAAGACTTGTTAAGATTCGCACAACTGGAACGTGTTAAAGGCAGAATCTGAACCTAGCTATTCACGGCATCGTGTCCAGTGCACTATCCTATATGCCATGCTGAGAGAAGAATTATAAAAACTAGGCAGAATATTTACAAGATGTTTGATATTTGGGGCCATTTTATGAAAGATTATCATATTTTGACTATTCTTTTCATGAAAGAGTTCACTCCTTGAGATCTTTATACTCGTAGTCAGTTCAGTCTCTTCAATGGTTCTCCTATTACCAACCAATATTACTAACACAGATTATATAATATAGCACTTAGAGGCTTACAAAATACACCTCCTCCAACAACAATCCTGTGAAGTATGACATTTTATACGTTATGAAACTGAAGTTCCACGTTTAAGTGTGTGCACTACAGACAAAATCAAGGCCCTGTGCAAATGTGTAATATCCTAACTTTCCATATTTAATTCTTACAGGTATATATTGTCCAGAAAAACTGGATTTTTCAGTGTCACTTTTTTACCTTTCTACTCAGAGTTTCCATGGTTGAAAATGTTCATTTCATCTCATTATTTTCCCATGATCTCTACCTACTGAATTCATACTCATTCTTTAAAAGTCAACTCAAATGCTACCTTCACACACAGGTTATTTATTTTGTAATGTTGATAGTCTTTCCCCCACTGAACCTCAAACAGCAATATGACTGTGCTTCTCAAACATACATATATATATATATGCATATATATGCACACATATATAGTACATATATACGTATATGTACATATACATATATATATGAATATACATATTAATTTTTGAGTTATCTATGTAGGCTATATTCCGTACTAGATTGCACATTGAATGAGGAAACTTATCTAAACTTTGAATATTTAGCACACAATAGGTACTTAGTGATTCTTTGGTGAAGGCCTGCCAGAGATTAAGCTGACCTCTACTTTGCTATGAGAAAATGGGTTAGGACTTCAGTGGTATCTTCTTGCATACACACACATCTTTGGTTTCTGTTGAACATTGTTATTTTCTTAGGAAATTGTAAAACGTTCGTACCATCACAACCAACACTAAGTTGTTCCATCACTAACAAAACATTCTTATAGTTTAAGGCAGGTAAATCATCACCCTCTGTAGCTGTGTCAGAAGACTGAGTGAGGTCATCACAATTGTTTGCATCCATCTGTACTGTGTCCTGTAAAATACATGACAGCAGGGGAAAATTAAAAAAACAAATATTTAAAGAACAACAATGGCTAAAATTTCTGTCGCACTTTCAGATTTTCACAAAACTTCGTGGCATTCTCACAACCATTTTGTGAGACAAGCAATATTCATAATCATTTTACAAATGTAAGGTGGCTTGTCCAGTATCATAGACTTAGCTAGGAATCCAAGGATGGATTCACAATTAGGTCTTATTGACCCTACCTAGTATGCCACCTAACCCAATTAGAAGCTACATTATTTAGGAATCTTGTGAAAATTATCATATATATATGATATCATGTATGATATCATATAACGTATATAAAATAACGATATATAAGCATATATTATTATATCATATGTATAATATATATAATCACGTCTTCCTGATTATAAACATTCTTCTTTAATATATAGGGAGAAATGAAGTAAATTCCAGCTTTATCATCAAATTTCTAGCATTCACAATGGACATATTTGACTAGGAGACAATTTCTAAAATTATTCATTTTCAGATTAACTATTCCTATTCGTTGTCACTGAAACATGCATTATTTTCTAAAGTTATTGCAAAAAGCATTGAAAAGTAAACCAAGTTATGAAAGTCTTGCAAGCAAACTAGCATGAAAGGCACTTTGCATAATACAAAATATCAGAAATTGGAATATTATTATTACATACCTGTTCCAGGTCACTTTTATCAAAACTTTCTTGACTTTCCTCTGATGATCCTTTAAATTCCAATTATTGGGTTAAATGGGCATTAATGTTTAAGTAACAGGTGATTTTATTCAGAAGCATTTTTCTCATAGAAATGAAACCTCCCCCTCTTATCAGCAGTGGCAATCAGGACAGCTATAAGTTATCCATTGTATTCTCTTTTCAAGAAAGGAATGAATATAAGAAAATTCGATTTCACTAATCATGCATTCATCAAATTATTCTGTAATCTCAATCAACTGCTGCATTTTAAGTAGCTTGTGAGATGTTTATTTTATACCAAATCACAGGAAGCTGTGAGGATTGATTTATGTATTCATTCCAGATGAAATTGTAAAATTTGAAAATTAAAGGTAAACTAATGAACAATGGTCATGTGTGATCATTTTGGTAGTTAGGCCAGGAGTAATCAATCCATTGGGTTACTTGTTTTTCTCAATGATGAAAGAGCAGGAGAGAGGCTTGCTAGCCTTCACGGAATGTGGGGAATATATTATCTGATATCTGCCCTCCTTTTCACTGTCCAAGTAGTAGAGTTATTTATATTCATTTGTCAAACCCTTTTGTCTGCCCTGGATCTAACCTTCTACAGAAACTGCTGATTCCAAGATTAGCAATGGTCTCTAAAGGCTAAATCTGATAGCCTTTATCCTCGTTCTTACTCTTTCTTGACCTTACATGGTCGTGATCACATACTGTTCAAGTTCTATGCTTCATGGATAACCTCCTCTGATGCTATTTGTTAGCAACTCTCATGATTTCTTGAGATAGGGTCAGAACACGTCATAGCAGACTATATTCACATTTTGACAATCTTACTAGACTGACGGAACAGGGTATTATTGTCATTATACTTTGCCTCCCTTTCAGAAAAGCATTTGACAAATTCCTACAAGTCATCTTTCTGGACAGAATAACAAACGCAAGTACAAGAACAGGATAGAGAATTACATAGAAATGGTTGTCAGAATTTCTTGGGAGTTTTTTGGATGATGTGCTTTCTCTGAATCAATAAAATAGCCGTGAGAGACAAAGCAATTTTAGATTTCATCAAAATAGAAATCACGTTCAGAGGAAGGGAGATATAAATCCAGCTGACCCCTGCCTTCGTCAGACCACACCTAAATACTGTTCTGTGTTTTGGGCACCATCTTTTGGGACTGGCTCCTGGATCTCTCAGCCTGTATGTCCTCCTGGAGCTTCAAATTCAACATGAACAAGTCTGAACTCATCATTTTCTTTTCTCTCCATTCCAGCTCTTAAATCTACAGTCTTTAATACTTTTTATCTTTGGTAAACGCATGCCATCTTCTCAGGAATATGGGCCCGTATCTTTGATACTCCTCTCATCCATATATGTATGTGTGTGTATGAAGAAACATACACATGCAAAAGCTGCTAAGTCCCTGTTGATTCTACCTCCATCACATCTGTCATCCTCTCCCTTTTCATCAGTATCAAAGAACCCCCATTTCACGAACTCCTCAACTTTTACCTGGATTTTTGCCATAGCTTACTAAGCAGTCTTCATATTTCTGAATTCTACCTTCTCTGCTTCCTTCTACACAAAGTCATCAAGTAATCTCTTTAAGACCCTGAACTGGCCATTCTCTTGCTCTCAATCCTTCTGTGGTACCTTATTGCTGCAGTTCTCGGGGCTATGAAACCTTTCTTCCACAACCAATACCCTTTCTCCTGATCTCTCACCCCTCAATTTTCCTGGAGCAGTGTAATTCTTCTCCCTTACCTTCCATACTGCTGACATTTTAACACAGTTTGTACGTTGTACCCCTTCAGAGAAAGTAAATTTCTTGAGGCAAAAAAACTGTTTGTTTTTATCTTTCCATCGTCCAATAAAGCAGCAAGAATGTGATATTCACATGATAAATAATCGTTCCTTAATAAATACTAACTTGAATTGCGATAATACATACATAACTCAATTTATGTGGCTTTGGGAAATGTAGAAAGGAGGCAGCAAGTACAAAAATGCCACTTGAAATACGGTACTCATAACACAATAGCAAAAACCTGAAAACTGCAGGGCACATCTCCTATTAGGTGTGATTTTTTGAAAATAAAAATCATTTAATCTCCTACTTGTAAAAAAGGGGAAAATGAGACAATACCGTCAATATCATCTGAGTCATCTAAGTTCCTTTCTTCCACTAAATCTGTAAGATAAGTAGGGAGAAAGGGAAGGAGAAAAGGATATGAATATTTACGTTTTTAAAAATATACTTTCTTTCTTCCTAAATTATAGAATTAGGACACTTACATGACTTTCGTTTTTCCTGAACTCCATTTCCCAGGTTATCATTCGTGTAATAAACATGCTTTTCTGTAGTGGGTTGAATGGACTATGAAACCAATAAGAAGAAGATAGTTATATTGAAAGCTTTGAATAAATATCAGATGTAAATTAACAGTATCATTTTTATTACCTTCACATTTTGATGCCTCTCAAGAGAATCTGAAAGAAAAAGAATGAAAGGTTTATCAACAAGTGTATTTCAGCAATATAATACCATCACAAATTCCCACAAAACGAATAGGCTTGTTGGATCCCAGTATGTGAATTAAAGAATGAAAGCCATAATTTGGTGTACTTCCGGTTATGGCGTTTGCATCACAGCAATTAGAATCAATTATCAGTTCTTGAAATAAAACAAGAATATAGTGTTAACACAACATGCAACGCACATTTCAAATAGACCCTACTTCAAGGGTTTTACATATTTGTATATGGAGCAGTACATAACATGCTCCACAGTGACACATGTAAAGGTGATTCTTTTGAAGGGATGGATACTCAAGATTCCCAGGGGGCTCTTATGAAGTTGATGCTGCAACACAGCATCACATCTTCCAAACAATGGCAGTGATTGATGCAATTATATCACAAGGGACCCCAGTGTGGATGATTCCTTAATTAGTTGTATAATTTGGAAATTCGCGTAATATGTAAGCAGTCACAATAAGGTACTTTCAAACAATGTATAAATGATATTCTTATCTCAGAAATAAAGAGCTAGAATTATGTTTTGAATACATCCACTTCGATGCACACTTGTAGAATAACAGTTAATAATACAGTTTCATTTCTTTCCTTACCAGTGCTGCCTACTGGCATCTTTACACCTCTGGTATCCATTAATTTATCAGTCTTAAAAGGTTTTTCTTTACTCATGACGGAAAGTGCCGTCCACAGCCAGAGAAAGTACTAAGGAGTGTGAATTCAGAGTCAAGCAGACAATTTTCCTTTCGTTTTATTTTCTTTGTCATGGCTCTTCCCATTCACTCCAGTTCTTCTATATAACATGACTAATGTGAAAAAACGTTTGATAGGAAAATACATGTACAGCCTATATCTGATTGCAGAATGTCTTGAGGAGGGGGAAAGGGAAGGAGGGGGAGAAAATGTAAAATTAATGGAAGTGTATGTTCAAAACTATAAAAATATAAAAGCTACTTTTTAAGTTTAGTTTATCCATATAGGAAAGAACGTATATAAAATATTTTTAAGACATGATGGAAAAACTTTTGCCATTTGGAGAGTTATTTCAAGAAAGAAAAATTGTTTTAGTCATCTCCTTTAGTAATTCAAAGTTATTAATATATAAACACCCTTTCCACATATGTATTTTACCATTAATGAAAAAGAAAGCTATGTACATGTTGGAGATATATCTCAGAAATCAAAATTTGAAGCTTTGAAACTATTGTATACTTTTAAAATATCATTTGTTTTCAGTATTCAACAGTCATTTCCATATATCTTAGATTCCCCCCTCCCTGTAACCCCGTATCTCCCCATGTCCATGCTGAGACAGCATACCGTTTGTTATAGATTCTACACTTACATTCCAATTCAATATATTTTCACCTTGGTCATGTTACATAGAAGAGTTAAAACGAATGAGAGAAATCCTAAAACAAATCAAAACAAAATATAAAAGAAAATGATCTGCTTCATTATGTGATGAAATTTCGTAGTTCTTTCCCTGCATGTGGAAGGCATTTTGCCTTAAGAGACCACTGGAAATTATGTAAATCCCTGCATTGCAATGAAGTGCTACGCCTAGCAGAAAAATTCCTCCCATATAGCGGTTGTTGCTGTGTACAAAGGTCTCCTGGTTCTGTTCCTTTCACTCACAATCTTTTCACATTACTATTTCCAGGCCTCTCATTAATCTTCCTGTTCATCATTTCTTATAGCAAAACAGTATTCCATTACATTCCTGTGCCACACTTTATTCAGCTATTCCTTAAATGATATGCATCCCGTAGAGTTTCAGGTTTTGACCACCCAAAGGAGAGCTGCTATAAATATTTTTGTACATTTGGGACTCTTTCTCATTTTTGTGATCTCTTGGGGATACACTGTTAGAAGCGGTAGTTCTAGGTCAAGGACTGTGCACATTTTTTAGCTCTCTGGACATAGTTCCAAAATGTTCTCCAGAATGGTTGGATCAGGTCCCAGCTCCACCCACAAGAGATTAGTGTTCCAACTCTCCCACATCTTCTCCAACATGCATCATCTTCCTATTTTGTCATGTTACCCAACCTGATGGCTGTGATGTGGTATCTCAGAGTTGGTTTGAATTGCATCTCTCTAATCAAAAGTTCTTGAGAGCTTTTTTTTATATCACTCTAGATAGCTTTTATTTCTTCCTCTGAAAACTGCCTATTCATAACCTTTGACCGGTAATGGGCTGGGGATTGACTTCTATTCTTGTACATTTGACTCACTTCTCCATCTACTTTAGAAATGAGGCCTTTATCACAGACGCTAATTGCAAAAATTGTTTCCCAGGTTTCTGCTTTCCTCCTAATCTTCGTTGCATTGGGTTTGGTTGTAGAAAGCTTTTCAGTTTAATGGAATCAACATTTTCCATTTTGAATTTCATAATGCTTTCCACCTCCTGTTTAGTCAAAAATTCTTCCCTTCTTCATAAATCTGAAAAATAGACTATTCCTTGCTCCATTAATTTATTTATAGTATCAATCTTTATTCCTATAGCATGTATCCATTTGGAATTTATTCCTGTGTACGGTTTTGGGCAATGCTCTAACCCTAGTTTCCACCACAATGTTATCCAGTTGTCACAGCAATTATTGTCCAGTAGTGAGTCCTTATCCCAGAAACTGGGTTCCTTGGCTTTCTCGAAGTGTAGATTGCTATATTCTTTGACCACTGCGTCGGAAGGACGTAAGCTATACGACCGGTCTGCCCTTCTGTTTCTTGGCCCGTATCAAGAGGTTTTAATGATTGTTGCTTTATAATGAAATTTGGGATCTGGTAGATCAAGGTCACCTTCCCTGGTATTTCTCTTCATTAGTTCGCTTGATATTCTGGGCCTTTTTCTCTTCCCGACGAATTTTGATCTTATTTTGTCTAGCTATAGAAAATAATTATCTGATAATTTGATTGTTATGGCACTGAATAAGTAAATTAACTTAGGTAGAATTGTCATGTTTTTTTAACATTGGCTTGGCCTAGCCACGAGCAACTAGTGTTTTTCCGCTTACTTAGACCTGTCTTTATTTGTGCAAAAACGGTTTTGTAATTGTATTCAGATAATCCCTGGATTTCTCTTGGCAGGTAGACTCCTAAATATTTTATAGTGTCTAACCTAGCTTTACAAGGAATTGTTCTTTCTATCTCTTGCTCTTGAGCTTTGTTAATAATATATAGAAATGCAGAAGATCTGTTCATTTTGCAACCTGAAACTTTGCCAAGTTGTTTATGATTTATCATTTCAAGTAGTTTTTTACTAGAGCCTCTGGCATTCTCTAAGTATATCATCATATCATTTGCAAAGTGAGATAGCTTAGTTTCTTCTTTGCCTATTCTAATTCCATCCTTTTCTTTTTCTTCTCCTATTGCTACCACTAATATTTCTAGTACCATATTGTATAACATGGGTGATAATGGACATCCTTGTTTCACCCCTGGTCTTCTTGCAAGTACATCTAGCTTATCTCCCTTGCATATGATGCTTGCTGAAGGTTTTCGGTAGATACTACTTATTGTTTTATTATTTTATGGGAAGTTCCATCTACTCCTATGCTCTCCAGTCTTTTCAATAGGAATGGGTGTTGTATATTGTCCAAGGATTTTCTGCATCTTTTGAGATAATCATGTGGTTTCTGTTAGTTTTTGACATGATCAATAATGTTAATAGTTTTCCTAATAATGAACCATTCTTTTCAAGGTAAGTTGCTGTATTTTTTTTTTTGCTAAAATCTTTTTTAAAATTTTTGCACCAATATTCATTAGAGAAATTGGTCCAGGATTTCCTTTTTCTGTTTTGGCCCTTCCTGGTTTAGGTATCACAACGATATTTGCATCATAAAACGACTTTGAGAGGACTCCTTTGCCAATTTTCCCAAATACTCGATATAATATTGGAAGTAACTGTTCCTTAAATGTGTGATAGAATTCACTTGTTAATCCATCCAACCTTGGAGATTTTTTCCTAGGGAGTTCATGGATGGCTTGTTCAATTTCTTTTTTCCGAGACAGGGTTATGTAACTACTCAACTTCCTCTTTTGTTAATCTGGGCAATTCACATTTTTTAAAATAGTCATCCATCTCCTTTAGATTGTCGAATTTATGGGCATACAGTTGGGCAAAGTAATTTCTAGTTAATGTTTTAATTTCCGGCTCATTGTAGGTGACTTCAACCCTTTTCATCTTTGATAGTGTAATTTGCTTTTCTTCTTTGGTTTTGTTTTTTTTTTTATCAAATGGCTCAAAGGTTTCTCAATTTTGTGGTTTTTCATAAAACCAACTTTGAGTTTCATTTATGACTTCAATAGTTTTCTTAATTTCCATTTTATTAATCTCTCTTCTGGTTTTCAGTCTTTCTGATTGGGGATTTACTTGGGGATTTTCAATTTTTTCTTGTTCTGGCTTTTTCACCTGCATGCCCAATTCGTTCATGTCCTTAGAGGAAGAAATTTTACATCTTTAAATTCCTACATCAGCCATTGTCTATTTTGAAATATTAAATGACTTTACTATATATCAGTCCAAAAACGTCTTAAGATGTTGTTTAATATACAAAACTATATAATTACCTTTACTATTCATCAGTCCACAATATATTACTAAATTCAAAGCTTTTTTTTAGCAGGGGTTTCTTGTTTATTAAGTATTTACAATTAGTTTGACAAGAGGAATTGGTTGCATCAATGAACATATGCAAAACTTTTTATTAACTTTGGGAATTTTCAATTATTGATATATATGTATATGTACACGTATACATAGATACACACACATACATAAATATGTATGTATGTATAGTCAAAGTCAGGTCCTCTGGTACGCTGAAATATGGGGCCGTGCTCTAGAGCCCTTCTGGAGGGGAGCACAAAGGTAAATGCATCAAGAAACAGGTACTACTGTGCAAGTTTTTGTATATAGGATTATTGTTGCACCTTTGATTGTGATATTGCCTACGTGGAAATTAATATATCCCTTCACCTTTCAGTGCTCAAGTCAATTCTCTGCCACCCGAAGTTTCACAGAAGGTGCTAACCTGCACTTGCAGAAGGAGATAATTCATGCCAACGGAAATACAAGTCTTGTCTTTATCACCAAAAAGAATTGTGTGATATGGGCTTGTATCCTGAGGCAGACATTTATATAACCCACTCATTAAACTGAAATTCATCTCATTGTTTCCTAAAGCTAAGGACAAGAAGAGAAAAGTAATTAACAAGAGCACTGGATTTCTTAATTCAACACAATACCTGGCAGAGCCAGGACTAGATCACTTAGTCCTAAATCCTGCCTGTCTTATCTAGCTACACTACAGCACTGTCTGACTTGGGAAGGACAACTTTTACTTGTCAGCATTTCCAATTTGTATTACCCATGAAGAGTTGTGCAACAAGATGACATTACTCAATTAAAGTAATGGCTTCATGAAAACAAAACTGAATATCAATCATCAGGGAGAGAGAGAAAAAAGACTTTTGGATTGCAATGTTTTGGGATAATTTGTGACTTTGCTACCATAACCCTGAATTAAAATATCAAAGAAATGAGAATTACTGATTAGGGAATGCTCCACCCCAGAATACAATAATTTGTCAAAATGCCAGAAAACCAGAAAATTTCGAATTTCTCTGACAAATAATTTGGGCTTATTCTCAATTAATGTGAACAAAAGAAAACAAGAAATAATTACAAAGAAGGAAGATGTTGCTTCAGGGAACGAAAAATGACTACCAGGCCCCAGGATCGGAACTCTATCACACTCATACTTCATGATAAGAGCCTGGTTTCCTTTGCCAATATGATTTATAAGAAAATGTGTACGCAAAGGGTTCACTACTAATAAAACTCAAGAAAATATGTCCTCACTTTATTACTACTCTCATCTTCCCCTCAAAACAATGAAGATTTGAGGTTCATGGTCACAGCTCAGTGACTCCTCAAGTTCAAAAAAGTCATCACCAATTTTGTCTAATGCTGCATGAAGCTATGCTGTACTGCCACACTCGTGTATCAGATAACAAATTTTACTAATTCTTGGATGAACATAAATGAGATAGAACAAATAAATGTCTTATGGTACAGAATTTCAAGGAAAGCATACATATTTAATAAAAATATATTTAAAAAAAGAAATTTTTTTCTTCCTATTCCTATCCCTAGTTGTTTGAAGCTTTTAAAATTCTAACCTTACTATGGTTGCGCTTACACTCTGATTTGGGTTTCTATAGAAAATGATTCTGGTTATTATATATTTCATAAAGTCAGTGTCTGCATTCAGATATCTGTCACAAACCTACTTATGAATAGTTCTATCAGTAACAATCCTTTCAGTTTTCCCTATATTTATTTCCGTCTTGTAGACTATAAATTTTCTTGTTTGATGAAATTCATAGACATTCCACCTTCATTGAGTTTCCTAAGTACAATTATTTTTATTACAATTTGATTTGGAATTTCAAAAAATTTGATTAAATTTCTTTCTCTAGATAACATAATAGAAATTGAGGAATACAACTTGACATTTTTAATCTTAAAAGTTCATTCTATTTGCATGTATGTAGCTAGAGATATACTATTTTACAAACGAAGAAAACGAAGAAAAATGAAGTTCATTCATCACCTGACAAGCTATAAGCAAGGAATGTTTTCTGAAAAGGATGTGATTTTAGACTGTACTAGATATACTTAAAATTAAATACTGTTTCTTGTGCCATTGTGATTTCTTATTTCTTTTAAGGAACGATTTACATAGCTCATCTCTTTCAGATCTGTAGTGTAATATGCGCATGATCACACTTTCTTTGGAGCTCTGTTGGCATGAGCAAGGCATCTAAGCTAACTGCTCCTTAGTTTCATCACCATTCAAATGGAAGTAAACAGAATACCCACACTGCTTTTCTCACAAGGTAAAGGGTAAATTGATTTGAAACAGAAAACTCATAAATACGGGATGAAGTTATTATTGCAAGCCCAGGTCATTGAGATTCCCAATGGCCCAGCTGGCAGGATTCAATATTAGGCAACCACTCAGAAAAATCTCTTCTCTTTGAAAGTTTAACGGCCTGAATCAGGAGATTGGAAGTGTTCCTAGGATGATGTTGGAAGTGGGCACATGTGCAAATATCTACCAAAAATCTAGGAACATATATGTATTACCTTGCAAACCTTTGTCCCCTGTTCCCCCTAACTTCTGTGTCTTTTGCATCCTCTTTGGTATCTCTGAAATGAAAGCTTTATGAACATTTAGAAATGTTGGAAACGTTTAAAATGTATCCATTTCCAAAGCTTGGATAAGTGATTTTCATAGACTTCCAAAAAGGAAGAAGGCTTTGCTCTCCAGCTGTTTTACCGTTCTGCCTTTATATGTCCAAATATTAGATGAGCCCATCTGTGTCGGTGTGCCTCTGTGTGTGAACATGCTACAGTTACAGGAGACGTTTACGTACTTATTTTTCCCATGTTTTAGCATCAAAAATAACTAATATCACTACATATAATACATGTGAAATATGTTCAAAATTTTTCACATGATTTCATTAATTACATTTAGAACAATGGAGAAATCTGATAATTGTTATTGTAACTTGCTTAAAGAAATTTTTGGAGAAAGCAGACATTAATAACACAAAATACCTTGAGGCTGTTTTGTTCAGGATAATCAACCTACAAGGATAATTAAGTAAATAACCAAAAATAGACCAATTCCTACCCTTTAAAAGTATAAAATGGAAATAGAACATATATACATATATTTATATACATAAATATTTAATATATATGAAATTAAAGATTGCTCTTTCATTATTTTTTAAAATTAGCTATTTTTTTAATTTGTCACTCTTACCTTCCTGATCGTTGGCAGGTCCAGTCACGGTAAATCTGGAATCAGCAGCCCTTTCCAAACTGCTGATTTGGAGTGAAAGGGGCTGATTAAGTGCCTTCTGTTGTCCATACTGATAAATTAGTTCGTAATGACTATGTACAAAGTAAAAGATAAAACAAAATATTTCTACATCAACCAAGATAAAATTATACGTACCGGGTCTCTGCATACCTTAGACTTTAATAATCAGATTATCAGCAAAATTGTTGTTATTCTTTTGATGAAGTCTGTAGGGTATAGCTAATTATTCAGCCTAAACCTAGTATACATGTACTCAGAGTCACAGTAATAGAGAAGTATAGATTCAGAGCTTTAGATCATCTACTCCAAACACTTTATTTTCTAGATTAAGTAACTGAGTTCCAGAAAAGGTTAACAGTTCTCCAGGGTGATCCATAAAGTGAGAGGCATCATTTTTCCTCAGGTCCTCTGATTCCAATTAGAGCACTCTTTCCCCTGACCAAACTGCCTCATTGTAAATTTTGATGTTGATTATTATATTTATTACTTATTCTCTTTAGCTGTCACTCACTTTCAGGTGTCCAACATATCATGTGGCTTTTCCTAAAACTAACTTTAAATCTACTATAACTGGAGGTATCAGCAAAGATTAAGAAACAAACAGGAAAAAAAAACCGTGTCTTTAAAGCAGACTTTATAAATAAATTTTTGTGAAGTGAACTTTTGGGATGATCAAATACTAAAATGTATGGAAAACATTGGAAAACCTTATAGAACTATAAAAATGGCACCTATCATCCTCGTTATCCTTACTTCTGAAAAATCTGATCTCACATACCCTGACTCTACTTTGTAACTCGTCTCATGCTTATGTCCTCCTGAACTTGGATAACCGAAATTGGCCTTTGGACCAACTTCTTCACAGTGCCTTGAAGTATGCTTGCCAGATGCTTGCCATATTATGCAACTATGAAAGTCCCAGACAGTCTCCTTTGTATAGAGGAGAAATGATTTTAAATGCAATTCCATACAAATTATTAGAATTAAAACGTTGATACTTACATGGAATGACCACTGAAAGCAGCATGTTCCTCAGCTGTCTGTCCAAATGCATCTCGGCAAGAGAGATCAATATCATATTGAAGAAGAAGACTGACTACACCTGTTGGTTTACAACGGGCAGCAATCATCAGGGCTGTTCTAGAATAACAAAGAAACCATCGACATTTCAGAATTTAAAGGAGTCACACGTAATTAGATTTCTCTCGATATGTTGCAACAAGAGGATATCTCATATATGAGGTTATACGCATGTGCAACATGAATACTTCGTGAGGGATGAGTACTTTTTGTGCTTATATGCAGCATGAAAAATGGCAGTTAGGAAAAGAAGGAAAGACAGGATTGAGAGGGGTATTTTTTGTCCTCTTAGAGTTCTAGCAGGAACTGTCCAATTCAAGATTTTCATGACAACAAGAAGGTAGTGCATCAGAGTAACTTGTGTACAAAAGTGAAGAACTTTCAAGGGAGCCTACACCAAGTTTCCACTTGTTTACTAGCCTTGAAAGGAAAGTGGAGGCTCTTTGAAAGTAATGTTTATGGACAAGCTCATGTAACTGAAGAAAGGTTCATCACCAGATAGCTAGGACCATTGGATTTCAGGAAGGCCCATTAACCCATGAAGGCAGTTGATAAAGAGTTAGTGTGATTACAAGCTGCACTAGTAGAGAAAATATCCAAAATCGTGAAAACAGAGATCTTCTGAAGTTCCGAGTTTGTGTTATGTTGAATAATTCACTGTCTTTCTGCCTAAGGCAGTATTGTAGGTATATCAGTAATGTCACGTAGAGGTGTGCTGTTCCTTGATTACTTCGTGATAACTCATGGGGCAGCGAGGTGGTGCAGTGCATAGAGCACGAGTGCAGGAGTCAGGAGGACCTGAGCTCAAATCTCACCTCAGATACTTGACACTCACTAGGTGTGTGACCTTGGCCTAGTCACTTAACCCTAATTGTCTCATCCTGGGTCATCTCCAGTCATCCTGATGAATATCTGGTCACTGGATTCAGATGGTTCTGGAGGAGATGTGAGGCTGGCAACCTGCACAGCCCTCCCTCGCTCAAAATAAAGTCAATTGCAAGTCATGGCAGTATTGCCCTGATGGCATGGTCTTCCTCTGCAAGGAAGGGTGAACACTCACGCAGTGATAACCGATATAATAGGCTAACTCTGTGGAAGGTGGAAGTAGTGTCAAAAATATCCATGTAATGTAAATATATTATATGGGGAAATTATGGATATTTTAAGGTATATTCAAGTGTTAATAAACTCTTTATGGCAGGTAGAAATGTTGATTCTGTTTAAATGTTTTTCTCTGATCCAAAATCTCAATACCAAACATACCAAAAGGAACGAGTACAATATATTTGGGGGTGGCGCGGAATAAAGGATTATGGGAAAGATTGAAACTGATGGAGTTATGAAATATAGTATTAGCTCTTAATATTATCCTATCTTTTAAAATATTAGGTTTGTTTTTTAAAAGATTATTTTTAGTTTTGCGATCCAAGATGATGGAGTAAGCAGTAAATCGCCATAACTCTCCAATATTCACCTCGAAACAACCATAAAATACTGCCCTCAAACAAATCCTGCCACAGCAGAACCATCAAAGGTATAGGGTGAAACAATCTTAGAGCCCCCAAACCTTGGAAGATTGACAGGGAAGTTCTTTCTCACTTAGGTAAAAGGGAGCATACTCCAGGACAGGAAGTATCCCAACAGGGCAGCAGCAAGCCTCATCTCAACAAAGCAATGGTAGATTCGGAGTCCCAGTATAGGGAGTGGGCAGACTCCAGTTCTAAGAACTGACATGCCTCAGAATAGACTCAGCCAAACAGGTAGGGTCTATCCCTACAGGTGATTAAGGAAACAGGCAGCCACCAATGGTTACAATGCCAAGAACTTCAGGGTACATCTAGGGAAACTCAAGAACACTCCACCAGTCGTAGCACATGACAAACATCAGCAGTAGAACTCCGGGACAGCATCAGGTAAGCTGCCAGAACCCTACTATCTGCAGCAGTGCCTTTCATTCCCACTCCCATCCCCCGAGCAAACCACCGTAAAAGAGGGCTCCCACACGAGTCAGCAAAACATTGCAGCACCAGGTAAACAGCCAGGACCTGGAGACCCTGCTACAAAATTCTGAAACAGTGCCCTTTCCACATTGTGAGCAGAGCTCAAATTGAAAAGAAAGGGGAAAAAAAGACGAGCAAAAAGTCATTGGAAAAAATGACCATAGGAAGTTATTGTGGCCACAAAGAATGTGGAGGAAAAAAATTCAGAGAAGGAGAATGACGCCAAAACACGTATAGGCAAAATCGCAAAGCAAAAAGAGAAGTGAGCTCAATCTCAGAGAGAGCTCATGGAAGAGCTCAGAAAGGAAATTAAAATCATATAAGAGAGGTAGAAGGAAAAGTGTGCAAAGAATTGAGCGATGAAAGAGAATTGTGACAATATAAAATACTTGGGAATCTCTCTTCCAATACAAACCAACCAACAATGAACACAATTACAAAACGTTTTTCACTCAAATCAAGTCAGATCTGAATAATCTAAAAAATATCAGTTATTCATTGGTAGGCCAAGTTAATATGATACAAATGACAATTCTACCAAAAGTAATATCTTACTCAGTGCCATACCAATCAAACTACCAAAATTATTGTATAGAAATTAAAAAATAAAATTCATCGGGATGAACAAAAGGTCCAGAATACCAAGGGAATTAATCAAAAATAATACAAGTGAAGGTGGTCTATCTCTACCATATATAAAATTCTATTGTATAAATCGACAATCATCAAAGCCACTTGGGACAGGCTGAGAAACAGAGTGTAGGATTAGTGGAATATGTTTGGTATCAAAGAACCAGGGTCAATGACTACAGTAATCTTCTATATGAGAAATCCAAAGATTCCAGCTTCTGAATTCACTAGTTGACAAAAAATGCTGAGAAAACCGGGGGAAAAAGTCTCATGACAGAAAATGTTATTCACATCCAGAGAAACAATTATGGAGTCTGAATGGAGGTGGAAGCATACTATTTTCTCTCCCTTTTGGTTTTTTGTTTTTTCTGTCTTCAGATTTTCCTCTTTTATTCTGCTACTTCTGTCAAACATGAGCAGTGTAGAAATAGGTTGAATATGATTGTACATGTACAGCCTATATCAGTTTGCATAACATCCTGGGAAAGGGGGAGGCCCAGGAAGAAGAGCAATTTGAACTCAAAATTTGAAAACTGCAAAAAATTGAAAAGTAAAAATAAATAAATTTTAAAAGAATAAAAGAGAGAAAATGTGACAATGTAAGTGCTTCCATCGTCCTCAAATATTAAAAGAACCAGGAGAAGGCTTCAATGCCTTTCTTGGATCCTCTATGTGGAATTTCTGGTATTAGGACAAAAATCCTGTAGCATAAGAAAGTATGGAAGGACTAAAATCTCAGCCAGTGGCATAAATATTCACAGTGATAAGGTCACAGGATCATGAAAGTCAGTCATCTTATTATTGTATTGATTTGTATTTGTCAGTGCACATATCCTTAAGAACAATGAAAGGAAGAAGAAGGAAAAATTACACACATCAATTCTCATGATTGACATGAAGATTATTTCATGTAGAGAATCAATTGCATCACGAGTACACAAAACAGCTATGTGATGATCTTAAGTCATTGAAAATCAAACAATGAAACCTGCGAAAATAAATCACTAATTGATGGTGGATGGCATGCCCACATGAATGGCTTTCTCTGCTGCAGAAGCATAAATAGTAGCCCTTTTCATAATTGATGTTTGTGCACATTGTCACCCTTTCTCAGTGATGAACAATTTCAATTATTGTTGCTCACTAAGAGTTCCCTGATTGAAGTTGTTCTTATTCCTCTAATAACAGTTACCTCTTTTTTTCTTGGAAGCTTTAATTACCGTACCTGTCAAGCCTATCCGATGTATTCACATTTGCTCCATTCTTTAAGAAAAGATCTACCATATCTCGGTTATTTTCTTTAACTGCAAGCAAAAGTGGTGTGCAGCCTTTCTGCAAAATCATATTAAAGATCAAGTTAAGGTATGCAAGAATTGTTTATATGATAGAATTCAGTTGAAGGCATGTTGTGAACATCCTGTGAACTTGCTAATGACATGCTAAGGAAGTAGGCTACAATGGAACTCTGGAATGAGAAGAGCAGGGCATAAATCCAGCTTCTGTTAGTTAATTTCCATGTGACCGTAAGTAAATTATTTCACTTCTTTGGGCCTTAGTTTCCTCACATGTAAAATGAGGGAATGAAGTTAGATAGCCTCTGGGATTGCTTCCAGTTATTAATTTGTGATCAGGACGTAGAAAACCAGGATGTGTAAGAGATTTTCCTAATCTTTTAGGGGTACCTTCCTTTCCTCTGTCTTCATGTCATGATCAATGATCGTCTGCGTGCAGTCACCCTTATTTCCCCAGTACTTGGCCAAGCTACAACTAAGTTCTGGTCAGTTTTCAAGTTGCCTAGTTCTCTTCATCCTTTCCCCTGAAGTGTGTTACAACCAGCCTCAAAACTCAAGAAAATCTTGCCTTAAGGTGGCTGAACCTTGAAGAAAGTCATTCTCTTGATATTTTCCCTCCCTTCACAACCCTCCTAATGTATATTTTGATTTTTATTTTCTTTCTTGAGCAGCAGTGACGAAGAGTCAAACCTTTTCTTAAAAATCAGGAGATACTCAATAAGTCTACAAAGGAAACGGCATAGTGTGTAGGAAATAGAAAAAAAAACACACCTACATACACTTAAGAATTTGTTCTTGTAAAATGTCTGTCTGCAGTTTTATGCTGAACAAATTTTTAAGAGAATATTTTTTAAAACATTATGACATTTCTTCTTGACCAATTAACATTGTACTATCATAGGTAAATGTTTATATGTAAAGTATTGCAGACAGATATTTGATGGAACCTTTGAATTCTGGGTACCAGACCTAATATAGCATGCAAAGAAAATTCTAGAGAGACAGATGTGGTGGACTGAATGGAGAGCCAAACTCAAAATCAGTGAAACAGAGATTCAAGGCCTGCTGCTGAGACACTTAGAGTGGCTAGGTGAGCTTGGGAAGTCACTTCACATTTCACCATTACAAACCATTCCCTAAGTCACGTTTTCATAACTTTTTGTGTGTGTGTGTGTCATGCACCCCTTTCCAGAATAATGCTTTTAAATACCTAAAATACAGAGAATGCAAAGGAAGCCAATAACATTGAAAGAACTATAAAATAAATGGTGATTTTTTTTTGAAATTAATGGATCCCAGGTTAACAACCCTACTCGAAGATTAAATCTTAGAACAGGCCCTGGTCCAAAGCAGTCGAGGGAAGTTCCTCATTAAGAGTTCCGTTGTGAATGGAGTCTCCTCCCCGTTTTGCCTGGCCATCAGAAAATTCCCAAGGCCAATGAACTTTGAGTAGAGATGGATTTTAAGATACTTGCATTAAAGAAATGCTTCCAAGAATATAATGTGCATTGGAAAATACCTGATTTACACATTTGATCTCAGAAAATATTTTCTCACACAAGAGGTAGACTTCTACCTTGTTTTTTGCTTCCATGTCTATTGTATGTCTAAGCAGCTTTGCTGCTATGGCTGTGTTAAGTCCAGAGGCAGCATAGTGAAGTGCAGTGTTGTCATGGGTATCCATCAGAGCAGGGTCTGCACCATAATCCAGCAGGATCCTTGCACACTCCTCCTGCTGACACTGTACTGCCTGTGAATGGAATGTAGAGAAAGAGACAATCAATACTCTAAAAAGTATTTAGTATACTAAAACATCATTAGTGATATTTAAATAATTTAGTAAAGCACATTTTCTTACTCCAAACGCATTCTATAGACCAGCAAGGTTAACTAGGGCATACCTTCATTAAAGATGTCTGATAGTGCTTGTCACGCAGGTTTATTTTGCATTTTCTCTCTACTAAGAGAGACACAACATCTGGATGGCCATTTGCAGAAGCCAGGTGTAGAGGTGTGCTATGAAAATGAGAGCTAAGTCAATGCTTGGTAATTACGAAAATCAAAATTGTACTCTTGTTAGGTACTATACTTGTAACATAAAATGCATTATTGTTACTCCGCCTGAAATCGAAATCGCTGCCCAAATAAATATAAGTGGCCACCCTTCTCACCCGAGGACATCTACAATGTGCATTAGTTCTTCTGACCGGATATGATGAACAAAAACGTCTGGGAAATAAATAGCAGACTCAGAAGAACATTTCACTGGAAGAGAGCAGCATTTGCTCCCACCACGTCACTGAGAAAGAGTAAGTCAGCTGGAAGCAGACTACAAGTAAAAGGAAGGAGTTTCCCCTCCATTAAAAATGGGCAGGCAGGAGGGTCAGGGGTCACCAGCACTCAGAACTTGGGATCCAATCTCCAGGAGGCAGAGCCTGCGCCTGCTCTGGCCCAGGTGCTCAAAGGACAAGTTTTCCAAGGATTAGCCAAGGCACATGCAGACTCGTGGAGGGAGGGTGGAGGAGGGGGTGTCTTACACTGTTCCTGGGGGGGGCCATCCCTTCTCTCACCCCCAGCGCCCTCTCACCGCTTCTCTTTATCCAGATCGTCCACGTGTGCCTGGCCCAGCAGCAGCAGGTGCTGCACCCTGGCCACATCCCCGAAGGAGGCAGCTTTATGGATCTTCCCGAGGTCCTTCATTCTGATGACATAACCGGCACCTGGGACCAAGGGTCGGACCTCGCTGTCTCTCCTGGGAGAGGAGGAGCCAGATGGAGACCGCTCTCTCCTTCTCAAGATTTTGAAAATCTTCCTCATCCTGAGGGCGGGCTTCAGAGATGGTCTGGAGAACTCACTTGGAGACCCTCAGCCTTCTCCGGGAGCTCGCTTACTCTCCAAAACACTTCGATAGTCAGAGACTCCAAGGAAACTGCGTCCAAACAGGGCAACAGTTAGAAAGGAATCGATCCTGGAGATGCTTGGAGCCCTAGCAACGCCTCGAGGGAGACCGAAGTGCGCGTGAGCTTGACAGACGCTCAAGGCATGCGCACGCGCCCAACGGGAAAGATTAAGCCTGCACGAGTGCTCACGTGCCAGGTCCATTAACTCTCTGCTGGAAGGCTCCAAAGGTCATGATCGCGAGGGTGGCTGGGCCCAAGGCTGGCTGCTTCCCCTGCTAGAGGTTCTGCCGGGTCTCGCGCTGGGACAGGATGCATAGGGGCGGGGCTGTGAAGGGGTGGAGGAGACCTAATGGGAAAGCTGGAGCAGCTGGATTCAGAGGACTTGGATTCGAATGTCGAACTCCGGACTGGCTCTGTTGTTTCACTTGGGAAAGCACCTCCTCTCCCAGCCTCAGTTTCTGCGTCTGTAAAAGGAAGAGGTGATTCTCCATAGCCCGCCAAGGGTCTACAAGGCTTTAAGAATTCGTTGACGCCCCGACTGAAAACGAGTAGCATGTTACTACTCTGATGTCTGGTAGCCTAGGTTCCTCTTTGCTCTCATTCTTCCTTTTCCCTTCTGACCTTCAGGAGAGGAGGGCAATGATTCCTCAGGGACAGGCTGCCTGGCACGGGGAGGGTGGAGCTGGCCTTAGACAGGAAGCCCTGGGTTCAAGCCTAGCTTCTGCAAAATTATCATTGCCCTAGATATGTCCTAAGTAAGGGTAGGGGAAGAGTGGGTTGCAGCAGTTTCTTGGAAAAAGTGATGTTCGTTTTAGCTGATCATAAGAAAGGCTACGGTAATAGAATAATACAGTTTAAATCTCGCAAGTTAACAGTTCCATTCACCTCTGGGCTGCAGGGTCCCCGTCCACAAGACTATGATAATAATGGGGGCTACATATTAAGAGGAATATTGATAAGTTAAGAGTTGTGATTATGGTTTGTCCTTCCTTCTGATAGAGGACCTTGACCTCAGTAAGAAGACAACATGACTTATACTTCAACTGGATTGGAGGGAGGGCTGTGCAAAGCCACCAGCTTGATTTTCTCCTCTGGAGCCATCTGAGTCCACTGGCTACATATCGATCAGCATGACTGGAGATGACCCAGCGTGTGCCGAGGAAACTTGTTCGTTTGAAATAAATGTCTTTTCAAATTCTCACTTTGAGTGAGGCAATGCCAGTTCAGTGAAGAAGCCTGTTTAAAAGGTAAATCAAAGGATATCTACTTTAATGGAAATTAAAAAAAAAAATTCAACTCTCTTCTCTCCTGAAGAGAAACAATTATTATTTACATTCACTCTGAAGCCAGGATGGCCAAAAAATACTCATTAAGTGGTACTTCGTCAGCGACCTATAGTTCACTTAATCAGAGGCAGAGTGAATTGAGTTGAAGGCATTATCGTTAAGAAGCGAATCCAACCAGTAAATGTCCGGTAACTATGTAGGTTTGAGTCATGAAATCTCACCTTTCTTTGGGCAGAACCCCCTACAGGAAAGAGGTGATACCCTATGTCGGGGAGAAAAAGAGGAGAGAGGACAGGACGAGCTGAGTAGCCCAACTAGAACTGCTCAGCTGGGTCCCTATTGAGCTAAAGTGAGCTACTCACAGGCTTTGGTATCTCCTTTATTCTTGAGGAGCAATAGAACTTGAAGAAGATGATGACACGGCTTACCACTGAATTGGATTTCAATAAGGAATGGCTGTGCAAAGTCACCAGCTTCACTTTCTCCTCCAGAACCACCAGGGTTCTTTGGCCATATATGAATCAGGATGACTGGAGAAGGCTGAACTCAATTCAGAGACAAGTGATATGGATGAACTAAGAATGAATAAGACAGTTGAGGGACGGCATGATGTCTAATTTCAGATCCGTGAAGAGCTGCTGTGCTGACTTGGGTATCTCTAGAACAGATTGGTCAAATCAGTGATGAAAGGTGCCTAGTTGTGACTTTTATAAGAAAAATGAAAATTTATGGCAATGGAATGGATTGGTTGTGAGACAAGTTCCTTCAGGAGACACTGTCTGACTATGGGTGACTACTACAGACACAATTCTTACATTGACTGCAAGGTTGGACTCTGGAATTTATAATGTCTCTTCCGACAGGGATATTTTCATTCTCTGTATTTGTTTGTATCGTCCTGTTGCAGACTTCCATTAGAATAGATCATGAAAGCTGCCTTGATTTTGAAGGTACATATAATGCAGAGCAGATTGGCGATCTTTATTGATGTTACCTCAGGAAGTACTTGCAAAGGGGAATACAACCAGCTATGACCACATGGTCTTTGGCTTTTCCCCTTTTTTTCCTCTGCAGCTTTCCATTCATGATGTGAAATTTGTACTCTGCACTACTAACATTCATTCTGTTCATTCAGGTCCATGATCACTGGACTTCTGAATACAACAATAACGGATACTCACAAGATGATGTCCTTTTCTCCTCCTCCTCCTCCTCTCCCTTCTCCTTTGCCTCCTTCTACTCCTCCTCCTCCTCCTTTTTCTCCTTTTTGTTCTTCTCTATCTTCTTCTTCTTCTTCTTCTTCTTCTTCTTCTTCTTCTTCTTCTTTTTCTGTTTCTTCTACTTCTTTTCCCCTTTTCTTATCCCTCTCCCTCTTCCTTTACCTTTAACTTTTTCGCTCACTTTCCCTTTCCCTCTCTCTCTCTCCTCCCCCTCCTTCTTCTCTTTGCTCTCCTCCTTTTTATTCTCCTCCTTCGGTAATGGTAATTTAAATGTAAACATCTTTCCCATTCCTTAATATGATCTGCTGAGGTCACATTCTTCTTTGTCTCCTCCTCCTCCTCCACCTCCTCTTCCACTTCCTTCTCCTAGTCATCAAAAATATCCACCCATCACTTCCTAAAAGAGATCTCAAATTTGAAACTGCAAGGAACATTGTAGTCAAATTCCAGAATTATCAGGTGAATGAGAACATACTGCATGCATTCAGAAAGAAGCAGTTCAAATACCATGGAATTACAGTCAGGATCACGAAGGTCCTTGGAACTTCTACATTAAAAGGTCAGAGGCTGTGGGATATGCTATTCTGTAAGGCAAAGAAGGTTGGACTATATCCAAGGGTCAGGTACCCAGCAAAAATGAGGGTGATCTTTCAGTAAAGGAGATGGATATTAAATGAAAGAAGGGACTTCCAGATCTTCCTGATGAAAGGGCAGAGATTGATGGGAAATTTGACCTTCAAATACAAGACTCAAGGGAAGTATGAAAAAATAAACAAGAAAAACACATTTTAAAAAAATATCAGCTTATTCAATAAGAGAAAACTGTTGACATACCTATGTGGGACAACAATACTCTTCACAATCTTGACCATTTTATCTTTATTCTGACATTTAAAAATCTTGAAAATTTTATCTTTATAATGACATAGACAGAGGCTGTGGGTATAAACTAACAGATGTGACAAAAAAAGGAATTAAGTATCACAAAAAGATTGCAATGGGAGAAGGGCAAAGGAGGACGCAGAAAACTGTAAATTACTCCACTTAAGGAGACACAAAAATATATGACTGTAAAGGGAAAGAATGGAGGGAGATGAGCATTGTTTTTACTTTGCTCTCATTAGATATGATTCAAGAAAGGAAGAACATACTCAGTTAAGTATGGAACCTAACTAGGCTCAGAAGCAGTAAGAAGAGGAAGGGGAAAGAAAAAGGACGGGGTCTTTAGAAGGGAAGGAAGACAAAGGGAGCACCTCTGCCCTTTCTGAGAATCAGAAAGGGGCAGCTCATCAGTGTCACTAATACCTACAGGGAGGAAGGAATGCAACCAATAGAAGGTGATATCTCAAACAAATTTCTTTCCTTCCTTCATTAATTGATTTCATCCGTTTCTGCTTTCATAGGCAGAGGGAAAGAGTGATAAAATGCATGATAATAATTTGATCGATTTCACGATGTTGTCTCACACATGTTCCATGAAAGAGAAGGAACATAAGGATTTGTAACAGGAATAACTTTCAGTTAGATTTCTAAAATAAGGCTCCTTCCATTACAATGATTCAGTAATTGACATTCATCATTGCTCTGTATGATAAAAAATCAAGTTCCTCAAATGCCAGATTTAGGATTTTGCATTTCTTTTATCCAAAATCGATTGGAAGTAAATCATTTAGCAAGTAAATCATTTAGCCCTTAGTAGTCCTTTGCCGCCTGGGTACTGGAGTGCTCCCTATTCATGCTCTCCTCGTGACTTTATAGAAGGAATCTCATAGAATGGATCTTCTAAGCATTTTGAGATAGCTTTTCCACCTATCCTGAATGGGGCCCAGTTTGCTTGAACTGATGGCACTGCAACATCAAATTTTTATACTTTGAACTCAATAATTCTTCCACTATTCTTTTGAAATTTGATGGTAAAGGAAGTTTAGGTTACAATCTACTGACCACACTGCGGGTCTCACTTTTCCCATCCTTAAAAGAGATGTTCAGACTAGAAAACTTCTAAAAGTTTTAAATCAATGATAAAATGAAAATGCTACAGTTCTCCCAGAAAAGAGCTGTTTCTCAAGACGTGTATTAGGAAAGTTTAAGACAGTCATCATTTCATTGGTTTGCAGCTAAGATGATTGTACCAGAATAATGACTCTAAATATAGGACAAATTCTTATCTTCAACACCTAAGAGGAAAATAACTTTTGCAAAAGAGTGTTAGACTTCGAGTATGAAGAGCCCTAGATTGAAATACTGCTACTAAAACCTACTGAGTGTGATGATTGGAGGGGGGGGGGGGTTATTTCACAAGTTCTCCTCACCTAAGTTCTATTCTGTAAAATGAATTGAACAATATGAATATTGCCCTCATAAGTGTGTTGCCAGTCTTAAGTGAGATAATGCAATGAAAGTCATTTGCACAGAACCCTACTATGCCTGTGCAAATAGTAGGTATTGTTACTTTTGTCATTACTGTAGGATGAATCAGTGTGGTGTCCCATCGATAGAGCAAAGGAAATGAAATATGCTGAAAGGCAGACAGTTTTACAGGCCTAAAAATCCAACCCACATCTTCAGATTGATGAAGCACCTTGAAGACCTATTCTTTGGGAAACCTGAGTCTGACCGAAATGTGAAATACGTGCAACTCCCTCGATTTACTTTTTCTCCGTATGCTTCTTGGCCCCTTGGAGTTTGTTTTGAATTACTAAGGAAAACTCAGAATATACAATTTAATCTTGAATAGCATTTTTTCCCCTTTTAATTGTATTCAGGTCCCGAATGATAGTAATGAAAAAGAAAAATATCTGCTGGACAAAATTGGAACCCTACAGTACAAAGTTGCTATGCTCAAACTGGAGCTAAATACAGTAAAAATTAAAGATCATGCAAAAGAAAATCAAGATCCAGAAGAAACTGAGGTTTGAAAAGAAAAGAAATATGGGCTTCAAGAGGAATTACAACTGAATGAAGGAGCAGTAACAAAAATCATATCCCAGTAGAGTGGACAAGTAAATGTTCGGACAGCTGAGAATGTAGTGTTGAACACTAAGGTAGAGAATGCAACAAAGAAAAATAGGAAAGGCTTGAGACAGAAATGAAATCATAGCACCCCTTCTACTATTGAGGTCATGAACAAAGTGAGACATCGAAACTAGCCTTTGGACATACCTTTCAGGGAGAAAGAGATGAGTGACTTCATTTACAGGACAAACTAAACTATAACTTGTCTAGGTTAGGGAAAGGCAATTGTGTCCTTTGTCAAGAGCTCTCTACACCTAAAAGTAAAGGCAACAGTGTAAAAAAATGAGCTGTACCATGTACATGACTACCTTAGAGAAACGATAGCCATTTTGGAAAGCACACAGAGAGAAGTAAAACAGGCCCAACATAACGCAAAGAAACTTGAACACACAAAGCAAGTGTAAAAAGAAAAACTGAACAAATATATTGTCAAACATAAATCTATCCAAGAAAGATTAGCTTACATCTGGAGTGAAAATATATTACTTCAACAACAGCTTGAAGATACGCAAAACAAAGGCATCATTCAAGAAAAGGTATGGAGTGATGACCAGGTAGAATGTATTGATGTCTTCAGCAAAGTTCGTGTTGATACTGAAAAACAAATTTTTATGGTAGAAGAGAGAAATAAAGAGGTAATCAGTGAATATAATCCCTTAAGAGAACAAATGTGCAAATATGAAAATGGGAAAGCAGAAAAAGAGATAGCTCCTTATTTGTCATAGTTTGATAAGCATTTTCTTTTTAAAATGAAAATCAAAGTAATTTTGATCAAGATAAAAGAAGATTTGAATTTTCAGTCTGCAGATGATACTACCTTTCATGGAAAAAATACTGATATGTAGGAAAGGAGAATGAGAAACAATAATACGATGAATATGCTACTAAAATAATAATGTAGCACTGTGTAATAAAATATGAACCGAATCATTATAAGAAAAAAATAATTAAACAGAATGTAATAGAATATAGATATTTAAATAACTAAATGGAAATAATTTCAAATATGAAACTGATAGAATACAAATAAAATTAAAAAGAAAAGTATGAAAATAAAATTTAAAAATCATCTTTCAAATAAGATGACTCTTTTTGATAATGAAATTATGTAGCCCATGAAATGTGGCTTTCATAAATACACGTAGGGTTAATCCCTTGTGCATAAATACTGATGAATTGATGTCTCTAATAATATGCCTACTTTTCCATTTTAATTCTGCCATGGAATAAATTACATGAAATGCTATACCTGAAGAAAATCCTGAAAAATTATGCTAGCAATTATGGAATAATTGAAATGGTACATCTGAATATTGATTGTGTGGAATAATATAGTTACACTTTTCATAATTACTTGAAAATATTTATCAGTCGATCTATGTTTAATTCCAAACACTTGGAAATAATTTTAGAAATATTAATCCCTGGATCATATTTTTAATGTTATTCCAAATGCTGTCCACTATGTCCCTTTAAAATTTTGGACGGTGATGCTGTTCAAAGATATTATGATTCTGCATTAAGGATAAGTATTTTTTCTACATTAATATTTCCAATTAAAAAATGTTCTTTGCATTGCCACTCCATATTTTTATCTCACTATTTTTTCTCTGTTTTACTAACACTTCTTGCTAAATGCACACAATTGTAGTTTCTTGAATGATTGCCTTTTATTTTTTGAAGATGGTTAGTCTTTTGTGGTATGATAGCAGTTCTTATTATTTGAGATTTCTTCGCACATGCAGTGGGAGGCCAGACTACAACAAATTGTGCTGGGTAAAAAAAATTTCGTATAATAATATATATATTTAATTTTAATATATACGATCATGTGATTGAATCTCATGATTTCATGCTAGAACTTAATTTGTTTTTAGGCATTCAATTCATTATGCCAATTTTTCCTTTCACAATTTTATATTGGCTTCCTTTAGTTTATGTTTCCTTTCTAAAACTTCCTAGACTTTAGTTAAATTTTTTTTTACATGATACTTAATTTTATCTAATGATGGAAAAATATTAATTTCTTTTGCTTTTCAGTTTTATTTGCTATTAATAATATGTACAATAATTTATTCTATAGTGAAATAAATAGGATTTTATAGCATATCTGTATATATCTATAAAAATACAACTGTGTATTTGTGTTGTGTGTAAATACACACACGTATGTATGCAGTTTTGCTACATTAGGGCATGAAATGAAATGAAATGATTTCCCTTTACTTAAGTGGTGGAATTAACATATTTTCCCCTTTTTCTGCCTATTGACTGCAGCCAAGAGCGTACTTCCTATTCTAGCAGAAAAAGGAATTGAATTGTATGTTTGCCAAGGACAGTTCAAGATGTGAATGATAGCGAATGATCTTTTTTTCTGTTTTTCTTTTCTTTTTTCTTTTTTTTTTCTTTTGGCTTCCAGAAATCCAAATCAATCTGTTCATGTGTTTTTACCAAGCTTGACTAGCGTATCAGTGCACATGTTCATCCTTCAGGGAAAACTATGGGAGTAAAGAAAACGCAATTTTTACAATAGATGTCCTTATTCAAATAAAGTACTCTACTTTTTTGAAAAATGGAAAGAGGAAACCCTAAAGTTTCTATGTAGAATAGGAACCTATAAATTCTTCCTTTCCATTGCCCCATCTTCCTTGTGAATTGCACTAAAACAAATTTTAGCCCCTAGGTGGCCTTGGAGGTGTTGTAAATCTCAGAAAGTGGTAATGGGGAAATAGGGCTGAATGCATGACTTTATGAGGAGTATACCGAGAATGTAGGAAGATAGCCTTTGATGCATGCTGAATGAAGGATGGGTGGTATAGTCAAAAGAGCTGTGTAATCTCAGGAGCCAAATTGCACTTCATTTCTCTATTAATTGCAACCGTTATGGCCGTGCGTAACTCATTTGGCCTCTGTGGTGTAGCTTTTCTCATCTGCAAAATGAGGTGGTTGTATTCACTAGTCCCTGAGAATATTTCTAGTTCTAAATCTACCAAAAGTGTGAATACATTAATGAAATTATGTTGCATGTCATAATATTTATATCTGTTAATTTTTAAGGTTTATTCTTCTTATATAAGCTGATATGAATTTATGAACTAATTAATAGAAACAATGCGAACATATTTCTATTAGGTTACAGTAAGAAAGCTTCAACTAGAACTTACTCATTCAAAAATCATCCAGGACAGAAGCTTAACTAGAGGGTAAATCACTTTTTGGAAATAATTTGGGAGATATGAAACAAAACTGCAGAAGGAAATACATCAAAATAAATGCAACGTATGTATTCAAAAAGTCAATAGTTGCTCATTGATTAATGGAAAGTGTTTTCAATGTAACTTCAGTTTTTACCATTATTATCTGAACACTGCGTCTGTCGTTCAAATGGACATAAAACAAGATTGATAAACTCCACCATTTCTACTCTTCAATTGGGATAATTATATTCACTCTTTAGGTGTTTGACAGTTTTGTTTTTCTATCCTTATGCAAAGAATGAGGTGGTTTTCCAAGTAACAGTACTGACTAAGTCATTTCCATCACTTTATATTTGGAAATTCCTTAATCTTTATTTTCTCATTTAATCCCCATAACAGTTCTGTGAAGTGGAAGTTGCTTACTTCTAATCAAACCACTTGAATAAGAGAAAAATGATATTTCTTCATAATTTGTAAATATATAACTTGTGCATGCCAACGGACATTGAGAATTAAATTAATTAGATGAATAATCTTATTAATATTCTCTAATTTATTCGTAATGATCTCACCGTGTTGCTTTGCATCTCCACAACTTCAGTCATGCTCTTCTTCTTGCTTAATTATACTTCCCCATTTCTGCTACCTATCCATAATCTATCTGTTCCTCAGCACCCTGATGCACGAATACCTCTTTCACCTCCAAGATCCTTTTGAATTCCAAAAGAATGATTCTTTTGCTACATGTCTTTTTGGACTTTTCAGTCCTATTGATTTCACAGTCTTCTGAATTCCACTTTTCATCTCATACCACATGATTTCCTATTTAACTGTATACTGATAGCCTTATGTTGTTCCTGTTATCAAACTACCATTCTGTGTGCCTAAGGCTTGTTTCCTCAACTAGACTGTAATTCCTTCAGGACATGGATTGTTTATAAAACGTCATCTTCCATAGAATTTGTTTTTCACAGCTTGTTGGAAACAAAAGTCATGGTCATTATTGTAGTAGTAGTGGTGGTAGTGGCATTAGCAGTAGTAGTCATCTTCATAGTGGTAGAAGAAGAAGAAGCTAAGTAAATGTTTATTTCTTGACTTTACCCTGAGTTGAAAGTTTAGCTAACATTAAAATTGTTCCAAGGTCATTTGTGGACTGTATTTGGAATAGTCCACTTTGAGTCTTTCTAGTCTCATTTTTTATTAGTTCCCAATTCCCTAGAGTCTCCCCAGTGGCAAAATAGAACTTCAATAAAAAATGTTTTACTGTTACTATTAATGGCACTACTACAAGTACTACTACTACAACCACCACCAATACTACCACTACTACTTCTACTACTATTACTAGAACTACTAGTACTAGTACTGCTACTACTACTACTACTACTACTACTACTACTACTACTACTACTACTACTACTACTACTAAAATTATTATAATAAAGGCTAAGGAAAGCATAGAAGAGTTTCACAGTCAAGTTCCCTAAAATGTTCCCTTTGTTATTGCAAAATACATTTCTCTATTATCAGTTGTGTCTCACATTTTTGTGCTTTTAAATGTAATATATTCATCATTACACCAGCCAAAAATTACAGAAATATATATACTTGGTATCCTTCAAAACCTATTTTCAGTCTTGTACCCATTTTCAATGGTAAAGTAATAGAAATCTATGCCAGCACACTGAAAAATAAAATTTTCGACGACGAGGTTGTTCTCTGCTTGGAGGTACGTTGCTGGAATTATGGATAGAATGTTGGCCTGGGGTTAGAATGACCTGAAAAATATTTCTAAGTCTCAGAAATCAATACTGGAATAAAATATGTTTTGTTTCCCAATTAACTCCCCTACCACCCATTCCTTTTATTACCGTCGCATTCTTTTTGGGACACATTGATTAAAATATTAGCCTTCCAAAACTTTTGTCTTTAGGCTGCAATTGGGAAGGTACGTGTGAACTGAGCAGTAGAAGGTATAGCAAGGAAGCACTAAGTTAGAGTCCATCTTTGGCATTATGACTTAACTCACATGATTGCCTTCCAGGGAAAACTGGCATCATTTCTTCCCTGTCTAATTTCCCTGACTATGCTGGCAACTAAGTTTTTACTACATAAGAATTAATCCAAATTACTGTTTCCTCCTTTTTCAACACTTCATCAAATAGTGAATGCCGGTTATGTGAGTTAAACTATGGTTAATTCTGACCAGGTTACAAATACTATGTGTAAGACATGTCCTCTTTCCTTGTAGAATATGCACTTTCACTGGGAAGCCAATGCAGAATAGTGGAAGTTCATTTATAATACAAGGTAAGATATAAAGAACTACTCACTGAATGGTATATATGTAAATATTTATAAAAAGGAGAGACCACTATAGTCGGGGGTTAGAGCAGGTGGTAGTTAAGCCAGTCCTGTTCTTCCCTACACAAAAAATGGTCAATGAAAATTTGCAAAGTTAGCAATTCTACTGCAAGAACAGTTGCCAAATAGCTACATTTACTGTGTAGTATATATTTGCATGCATAATATCTATTGATACGATACATATATACTAAGAAATACCTGCACTTGAAGGTGACTTTTCCAACATCCCCAGGCTTGGCTCAGCCCCTTGCTGGCCATATGAGTTTTCACAAAGGGTTTTCTGTCTTCAGGCCTTGGTTTCCTCATTTTCAAAATGTTCTAATTGACTTTTCATGTTAGGGACTGTCTATATTTACATCCACTAAAGGAACATTATAAATGCAGCTTTGCAGTCTAATAACATTAAATGATATCATTTGTATTGTGTGGAGTAGGACCTTCAAATACTTCGCTAGCTCCTTTATCCAGATATGCAACTAAAATTACAAAGACACAAAAACACATCAGTGTAAAACGTTTTTCAAAAGAAATTTACTTACGTTTTAGATTTTGGATTATATTGGTGGAAGCTATCTGGCTTTCTACAAATATTAAAACATAACCAAAACTCATTTGGGGAATATTTTACAATGAAGTTATATTAATGAAGAGCTGATCTTGAATATGCATCTCTTGCAATAGGGATGAAAAGATAAGTTAGGCTACTGTTTCTCTGCTTTTGTTTTTTAAGAAAATGTTGTTGGATGACATCAAGAATTCTTTTTAGATTTATTTCCTTCTCTGTGATTCAAAATAGTTTAAGGCACTTGGTCAAAATTAATACTTTTTAATTATATAATATTTGAGCTATAAAGAGTTTGACTCAACTATCCTGTTCATTCACACAGATTAAAAAAAATACTTTTGGAAACAAGTAAAAAGAAATCTGGAGAATCTGAAAAAGGAGATTTTCTTGACAAGGGGGAAGTGGAGCAAGTATAATCTGAAAGGGATAGACAAATTAATAGGTTGAAAAATAAGGTATTCCATAACATAGAAGAATGTGAAATATCTTCTCTTTATATTCCTCTTGAAGTAGTTAGAACATGTAGCATGTCATTGGAGAGCTACATCCTTGAGATTTACATCTTCCCCATGACTGGAAAGCAATACTTTCTGTTTAAGTCCTAGTCACATGTTTCTTGCTCCTCTTAGGAACTCAGTAGATAAGTTGGGGAATTTATATTTACATGAATCTTCTAGGCTCCAGTGACTTTCTATCTAGATTTGTATGTTACAAATTTTTCACCTTCTGCCATTATAAAATTCATGTCCAATAAAATGTATCTAAATATAGTGTGTTAAAAGCACCTATCAAGGATTTTCAAATTGTCACGTCTGAGAAATATCAAGCTTGTTTTGCTCATCAGTGGAAACTGCAAAGACACAAATTTTGATTTCACGTATAGACAAATTTTCTAACAATTGGAGTCTTCCCAAAAGGAGATAGACTGTTTGAAGAAAGCAAATGATGGAAAGCCTTTCATGTGCAGTCTTGCCAGGGCCTCTTAGAAATTCTGAGCTCCCTCTCATTCTCCGTTTCTCTAATCCTGAAGATAAAAAAATATCCCCGACAAGGAGGACTGAATCATAAACTATTTGAAAACTATTTGAAAAGAGATTTGAAAATTACCAAAAATAGGTGAAACAAAATTTGATTGCAAGATGATTACCGCTAATATTAAGAAACTTCACAATACAACATAGAGTTAAAAGTGAAGGACTTTCTCTATGAAAAAAGGGCTCGAGTTGGTTTAAGGGAAGGAAAGACTCTAGTAGTCTAAAGATTTTCATTTCATTCCTCCAGTAAGTGGGTGAAAACCTTTTTAGTGCACTATGTCCTCTGCATCGCTTTTCTATTTTAAGGAATCAAAGACCTTCCCCCAGCATGAAGAATAAGAAATTGACTCATTCATCTTAAACTCTTTCTTTTCCTCTTCTTCTTTGTCTAATTTTGTTTGCTTTCAGTGTTGTACAGTCATATCCATATAACTTAGATTGTTGTTTTCCTCTTCCCTCCTGCTCCTTTCCCCATGGGTTCATCAAGCAATAGATTGCTACATTCCTTGACTTTGTGTCTTGTGTATCTAACTTATTCCCCTGATCTAAGATTCTATTTCTTAGCCAAGTGGTTTTCATAATTATTGCTTTATTTTATAATTTGAGATCTGGCAGAGATAGGCCACCTTCCCGAGCATTTCTTTTCATTACTTCCCTTGATATTCTAGACCATTTGTGCTTCCAAATGAATTTGGATATTATTTATTCTATTTCTAGAAGATATTTATCTTGTGTTTGGTATGGCACTTAATAAGCAAATTAATTTAGGTTGAATTGTCATTTTTTAAATATTTTATCTGATTTAAACTTGATCTGATTATTTGGTGTCATGGGTAGAAGGGAGGAAAATCAAGGAGGGAGAAAAGTTTGGAACATAAAATTTTACAATAATGACTGTTGAGAACTATACATGTAATTGGAAAGAATACTACTAAGAGTAATAATGAAAACATTAGAAGACTATTTGAATGTGAGTTACTAGTTTTATTAAGAAAGAGAATGAAATACCAGAGAATTAATAATTAAACAACTAAAATGTGACTACATTTTGTTCATTTGTACATTTGTTCAACATCAAATCATCTTAACCACATATGTAGAAATATGCCAATTGCATTTTGTTGAGTATTCTTTTGCTGTGGTCAATCAAATATTAGAATCATAAAGCTTGAGGTATAAGAGATTTCAGAGGACATCTCAACCAACGCCATTATTTGAGATATGAGAAAAATGCAGGTGAGGAATGTCAACTGACTCTCCACATTCATACTAGAAATATGAGGCGTGGGATTTGAATCCAAATGATCTGACTTCAATCTGTGGGGTTTTTTCCCCATTAAAGAGTGCCTGCTTCTCTTAAGTTAAAGCATTAAGTATAATAGAATATTTTCCAACTCCTGGACATGTAGGCCTCGGTCTTCAGTCTTTCTCTGAACAGAATGTGTTATCAGTGGTCATGTGGCTCTCAGATTCAGAGTAGAAGCCGAATGCTCAGGTTTTATAACAGCTTTTACATTTTTCATAGACTAATTTTCCATGTGTGCGAAGAATATTTTCAAAGAATTGTCAGAAAGAAAAAAAAAAAGAATGCATCTTTCCTCCTTACATGATACATAAAGCTTTCAATGGTCCTGGAAAGCTTTGGTAACAGGATAGGGACGCTGGGGAAGGGATTTTACATCTTCTGAAAAATTGATCAAAAAATCATTCTTTAGACAGGGTGGGAAGGTACATATATGGGAAGAGATTGTAAAGTCAAACGACTTATTTAAAAACATCTAGGTCAGCCTAATGTCCGCTTTATTATCAATTGTTATATGTCCCTTTAGCTTGCGTAGATTGTTATTTCAAATAGGTTAGATATATTTTCATTTTTTCTGCAGTGGAGGATAGTGGCATTTATGATCTAACGATTAACAAATTCTGAGATAAAATTTTGCATGTCCTTAAGGAGACAAGTGATAGGAGTGTTTAAAATGATAAAATGAACAATTAAAGGGCATTTGTTTGTCATGCTGTAGACTCGTATTTCTGTGATATAAAATCGTTATGAGGAATAGGGACAATATCTGTAAGGGTAAGAACTGTACGGAGAAGTGTAATACAACTGAAAACACAGGAAGGAGGCAGTTTATGAAGTTATTGAAAAATCAAGTAAAGGATTTTGTATTTGATCTCAGAGCTAAAAACGAGCCAGTGGAATTTATTGTGTAGAGAAATGAAATGATTAGAAGATTTGGAATTAGGAAGACCACTTTGTCTGCAGAATAGGATATGGACTTGAAACAGGTAGTGACTGGAGGCCAGTAGATCCATTAAGAAGGTTCCTGAATAGTCCAAGAGCCAGTTAATGAGGGTCTGTATGACGATGATGGGATATATACAAGAGATGATGTTTAAGGTAGAAACAAGACTCGGTAAGAGATCTGATATGTGGTATGAATGCAAAGAAACAGTCCAAGTGATGCCAAGGTTATAAGCCTCAGCGACTGGAAAACTTTACCTAGTGTAATATAGTTCCTACAATAAGGTCCAAAAAAGAAAAGAAACTCCCTCAATCAGTAAAAGTTTCTCCTCCTTGACGAAGGTAATATAAGTTTGGAATGCAAGATCCTTTTAAGGTTATTAGTACAACGAACTCATAGATAGTACAAAAAAATTCATGACAAATGCTTGAGAAATTTGAATGAATCCCTTCGTGACGTCAGAAAGGGGAAAAATAACTCTGATGCAGGATAGATCTTTTATGTCCAAGGAATTTCAAAGTGTTTTTTTAAGTAACGCATTAGCTTTTTAAGAAAAACAGATATTGCACTTTGGATATGAAGAATTACTTTAGAACTGTTGAAATTTTTATTACAACTCAAAGGTTCTTAATCTGTATTGTAAGAGTCTACGTTAATGTTCAAAAGGCTAACAATGTGCTATATTTCAAAAGGCATTGGTTATGAAGGTCGCAATGGAATCTGCAGAGCTAATCAAGTATAAGTCATTTACAAAGACATCCAGAGAGACGAAGTGACTAAAGTTACATAGCTGGTCAAAGTTCCAATTTCCTATGCAATCATTTTTCTCTTACACCTATACCTCTTGCTCATCAAAATGTTTAAGATGTGTCATCCTATTATGATTAATCATAGAGAGCAACAAAAATAAAGAAATGAGATAGGAGTTTTAGTAATTCCTGAATTTTTTACAGTAAATCGCAGATTCTTCAATGTAACAACTTCTGAATTCCTAACATTCCTATTAATCTGAACCTCCTCTCCCACAGCTACTCTTTCCCCTCCACCCTTACCCTTGTTGTAAGCTTAAGGAGAAAAACGGTTAGGAGCTTTTTTTTTTCCACTGGAGCAGCGATGAAAGGAGTGGTATCAGATATTGCAGTCTGCCGAGATGAGGAGACAGACTTCTCTTTTCATTTTCTGTTTTTCCCCATACTTGCCATCACTAGTTCCATTATGGGTACAAAATTAGAAAGTTTATTTGATTTGGGCATTGATCGTCTAGTAGTCTCAGTGAGTGGATCAAACATTGCTAAGAAAAGAGTTACAAGACACTAGTGTACATATATTCTGTTAGACTGTATTGCATTGCATTGCAATATATTATAGTTATTTTTATATTTTGTTATGTTACATCACGTTACATCACATCAAATGACATCACATTACATCATCACATGATATATTATGTCATATTTTATGATATCTTTTTATTATATCATATATTATAATTGTATTATGCCATGTTATATGGTATCACATTAAATCACATGGTACTTATAATATCTCATTAACTTATTATATTTACTATCTCCTCCCATTTATTCAGCACCTCAAAATGCTATTATTTACAAAGTTCACTCCTCAGAACAACTCAGTTAGATAATATATAGAAGTGGATGTAGTAGACAATAAGGAAATATGCAGGAGAGAGTGAGGAAATATGAAAATTCTACTCTGAAGAATTTAACAAGATTCACCACTGTCGCACGGGATAACGGCAGTGATAAACTGGAAAAGGGGAAATGTAACACAAACTACGTGCGAAAATATACCTAAGAATCAAGAACTCAAAGTGACCACTCAAAAGTCTAACACCTATATAACATGAATATTTTCCTTAGTCGAGTAGGGAGACAACAAATATAGTGAACATTCATATACTCACTCACACACACACACACACACACACACACACTCAGAGACATACACACACATGGAGACATTGATACCTTATAAGAAAGGAAATCATGGGTTACTGTCATAATAATTACTTAATAATGAATTATCTCTATGTGGTTTAATCATGTTCTTGGTAGAGGCTAATCTTGGTAGAGAAAAGCAGTAGAATTATCTTTGAAGAAAAAAAGGGGATATAGCATGGAATTACATCAGCTGCAACACCAGAAATATCAACATTCAATGTCAAGTATTTTGAAATGGTCAAAAGGAAAGATATAGACCCTCATCTATTTCTTTTTTAAAATCATTTCTTCAATATATTTTGCTTTCTTCCATCACCAGAATTTTTCCTAGTGTCCTTTCCTGTACCTCCAGAGCCATCTCACATAAAAAATAATATTTTCAAAGTAAACTATAACAAAGAGAACAGCTAGGAAAAGTTCAATTTAACAAATAAATCTGGAAACATAACCAATATTCCACACTGATGAACTTCCCACCAGTGTAAATAAGTGAGGTGGGAGTGCCATTTTAACTCTTCCTTGGGAACAGGCTTATTTGTCATTCTACCACATTCACTTTTGATTGTTTTGTGCTTGTGGTTTCATTTACATTACCATAGTCCGAGTATATATTGTTTTCCTGGCTCTGATTTCTTCACTCTGAGTCAGATCATGCAAATGTCTCCATGATTCTTTGTTTTCATGATATTTGCAGTTTATTATAGCACAGATAAATATCTGACTACATTCATGTACCATAATCTGTTTAATTATTCTCCAATTCTTTGGCATCTACTTTCTTTTCGATTCTTTTCTATGACAAAAATTAGTGCAATAAATATTGTTTTGTGGATGAGGACTTGATTCTTGTCAAAGATCCTAATAGTGCAATCTCTGGCTCAGAAAGTATGAATGTCATACCCTCTTTATTTGCACAACTCCAAACTGCTTTCCAAAATGATTGAACTACTTTGCTGCTCTACCGGCACTATGCCTCTGTGCTTACCTTCTTACAATCCCATACCTTGCTTTCTAAGAGTAGCTTGATGCTTTATGAAGGCAAAATTCTTACCACAAGGAGAATGTCCGGAAACTTCATTTTCTTGCCAGTCAGAGATGGCCAGGGAAGGGAAGGGCAACATAGAGTTAGACTACAAGCCCAACTGTAAGAGTTCGTAGAAAGTTAACCAATCAACAAAAGTTTCATAAGCATTTACTATATGCTAGTCACTGTGCTTAGGGCCAAAGAACATAAGATGACAAACAACATAAATTCACAAAACAGTGAGGATGAAAAGCAGTAGGGGGAAAAGTTAGTGTGGAGTTCTTAGGGTTCTAAGTCGATTCATAAGTTACAGTGGATGAACAATATAGAGACGTGAAATGGAGCAGGTCTGAACATTTTTTCTGATTAGTGGTGATAACGGAACTACAACATTTGAATTCTACCTCTTCTATGCCCTATTTAGAATGTGAGGAAATGGCAACAGCAGTTGAACAGATAAAACTAGGAAGAACACTTGGATCTAACCAACATATCCAGAAGAATTGCATAACGATAAAATTTACAATCAATTAAATGAGTACAACAAACTTTTGATGGAACTGAGGAATATGTTTTCAAGGTATCTGAAAGGAGGAAAGAGTTCAGAAGGAGGGAGAGGCTCCTTTCCTTTTTAAAATGTGACTCAAAAATACAGCAGCAATTAAGCCTCACACACAGTCCTCATCATGATAAACCATAGGAATGGACTGTGCTTGCATACAAGGTATCCTGGATGGATGCATCATAAGGGAAGAAAAGGTTTTCAGAGGTTGTTATCAAGGAGACCATACCTTCTTAAATGGACGTGTTTGGATATCTTTGTTAATTTGTAAAAGTCCTTGACTCAGAAAAAACGTTTAATCTTCTCCTGAAACATGATATCCCCAATCCTATGCTAAAATCATACAAAATTCTGTAACAGAGGCAACCAGTCGTTTAACAGAGGACAAAACACAGACATATTTGCTTCCTTTATTTATCTTTTTCTTGAAGGATGTCCTTTGAAGATTGAAAATGAAAGGATCCCAATCTATTCAATGAAATTAAACAAAAGTATTTTAAAAAAAATATGTAATTTATTTATTTTTCAGTTCTCAACATATAATTCCACAAGAATTTGAATTAAAAATTTTCTCCCCCCTCTCCCCAGCCCCTACTCCAGGACAGCATGCACCCCATTCACCCCTTCCTCCAGTCTCTCCTGCCTTCTAGTACCCACCTTCTTCATTCCATTCCCCTTCACCTCTATTTTCCTGTAAGGAAAAATAGATTTCTGTAATTCTTTGCCTCTACATCTTCATTTCCACTTGCATGCTAAAGCAATATTTAACATTTAGTATTAAAATTTTGAGTTTCATATTCTCTCCCGCCCTCTCCACCCATCTCGATTGAGATAACAAGCAATTCAAAGTAGGTCATATATGTCTAACAGTGCAGGGCACTTCCAGATAGTTTGGTTTTAAAAGACTTACCACATTACTCTCTGTCTTATCCTGCCCTCCACTTATTCCATTCTCTCCCTTGACCTATCTTGCCACAATAGTGTTTGCTTCTGATTATCCCTTTCCCAAATTTGCTGTCCCTTATATTATCTTCCCTCTCCTATGCCCTTTCCCTTTGCCTTCCTGTAGGGGAAAACAGATTTACACAGGCAGTTGAGTGTATGTTATTCGCCCGCTCTAGCCATATCCCATGACAGTAAGGCTCACTTATTTCCCTTCATCCCCCAACCCTCGTCTCCTCCGTTGTAAAAGCCTTTCCTTCTATTTTTCATATGAGATGATTTCCTACATTCCACCTCTCCCTTGCTCTTACTCATAATACATACCCTTCAATAGTAAGTTTCATCTTTTTAGGTATTCTCGCTTCATATTCAGGTCATCCTGTTTCCTCTGTCTATATTGTTTGTGTGTATACATATATACACGTATGTATACAAATATATACGTATATATATATACATATATATATATATACACAGACACATATATACTGAGACACACATAGGCATATATAATATACATATTTACATACCCATATATATCTGCATCTACTCACAGACATATGGAATTATATACATATAGTATATATGTATATGTATGTATATATACACACACATACATATACATATACTACCTCTAACTGCCCTAATAATGTAAAAGGTCTCAGGAATTGTAAATAACAACTTTCCACGTAGGAAGGTAAGCAACTCAGATTTAATGTGTTCTTTAAGACTTGGCTTTCTTGTTTATTTTTTCATATTTCTCTTGATTCTTGTATTTGAGAGTCAAATTTTCTATTCACCTCTGGTCTTTTCTTTTTTACAAATTCTTATTTCTGAGCATTCATTTCCACAAGATTTTGAGTTCCACATTCTCTCCCCGTCTCTCCCCTCCCCCATCCCAAAACACCCTGCATTCTGATTGCCCCTTCCCTCATTCTGCCTTCCCTTCTATTACACCCCTACCTTCCCTTGTTCCCATCTTGTTTGTTTTATGATGGGACAAGATAGATTTCTATACCCCATTGCCTCTATTTCTTATACCCCAGTTGGGTGCAAAGCAATTCTGAAAATTCTTTCCTCAAACGTTGAATTTCAGCTTCTCTCCTTTCCTCCTTCCCCACTCATACCTATTCAGAAGTCAAGCATTTCAATATAGGCTCTATTAGCAGGCTTTTGCCAAAGACTTCTATGATAATCGTGCTGTGAAAAACTAACTATATTTCCCTCCATCCTATCCTGCCCCGTATTTATTCCTGTTTTCTCTTTAGATTTTTGTCCCTCCCCTAATGTGTTTACCTCCAATTACTCCCTCATCCCATTTGCCTTCCCACACCCCAGGTATCCCTTTCTCCCCTATTTTCCTGTAGCGTAAGATAGATATTTATAGGAAATTGAGTGTGCATGTTATTCTATCCTTAAGCCAAATGTGATGACAGTAAGCTTCACTTTTTCCCTCCCACCTCACCCCTTTTGCACTCCATTGAGAAAGCTTTTTCTTTCCTCTTTAATAGGAGATCATTTTTCCCCTTTCATTTGTCCCTTTCGCCTCCCAATATATTCCTCTCACCTCTTAGTTTTAATTTTTACTTATCATTACTTCCTATTCAACATACCCTAAGCCCTCTCTCTCTCTGTCTCTCTCTCTCTCTGTCTCTCTCTCTCTCTCTCTGTCTCTCTCTCCCTCTCTCTCTCTCTCTCTCTCTCTCTCTCTCTCTCTCTCTCTCTCTCTCTCTCTCTCCCTCCCTCCCTCTCCCTCTCTCCCTATCTGCACGTGTGTGTGTGTGTGTGTGTACTTCCATCAACTAGCCAAATACTGAGAAAAGTTTCAAGAGTTAGGAATATTATCTTTCTATATAGGAATGTCAACATTTCAACTCTAGTAAGTCCCTTATGGTTTCTCTTTCATGTTTACCTTTTCATGCTTCTTCGATTCTTGTCTTTGAAAGTCCAATTTTCTATTCAACTCTGGGGTTTTCATCGTGAATGCTTGAAAGTTTTCTATTTCATTGAATGCCCGCTTTTCCCTCTGAAGTGTTCTACTCAATATTGCTGGGTAGGTGATTCTTGGTTTGAATCCCAGGTCCTTTGACCTCTGCAATATCATATTGCAACTCCCCAGTCCCGTAATGTAGAAACTGTTAGATGTTCTGCTTTCCTGATTGTATTTGCACCATACTGGAATTTTTTCTTTCTGGCTGGGTGCTGTATTTTCTCCTTGACCTAGGAGTTCTGGAATTTGGCTGCAATATTCCTAAGAGCTTTTCTTTTTGGATCTCTTTCAGGAGGTGAAATTTTTACCTTCTGCTTCGAGAATATCGGGGCAATTTTCTGAGATAATTCCATGAGAGATGGTGTCTAGGGTCTTTTTTGGGATCACGACTTTCACGTAGTCCCATGATTTTTAAATTGTCTCTCCTGGATCTATTTTCCAGGTCACTTGTTTTTCCAAAGAGATATTTCACATTGTCTTCTATTTTTTCATTCTTTGGGGTTTTTTACTGATTATTTTATTTGCTTTCAGTGTTGTCCAATCACTTCCCATTATCTTAGATTTTTTTCAGCATCCTCGTCCTCATTGTCTCCTCTCTCCCTACTCCATCGCAAAGACAGCAAGCGGTATTAAAGAGCCTATACAATACATTCCTATTGAATGCAATTTCACCTCCGTCGTGTTGTATAGAAGACTTAAAATGAGTGGGAAAAACCATAAAACCAAACCAAAGGTAACACACAAAAAATGGTTTGCTTCATGCTGTGATGTATCCCACAGTTCTTTCTTTGGACGTGAAAGGCATTTTGCCTCCAAAGTCCATTGGGAATTGTTGAAGTCCTTGCATTGCTTTGCAGGACGAAGTCTACCAGAAAAATTCCTCACACACTGTGGTTGTACACACACACTGTGTACAAAGTTCTCCTGGTTCTCCTCCTTTCACTCAGCATCAGTACCTGTAAGACTTTCCTGGCCTCTCTGAAGTCTTCCTGTTCATCATTTCTTATAGCAGAAGAGCATTCCCTTACATTCATATATCACATCTTGGTCAGCCATTCCCCAAATGATGGGCATCCCCTTGATTTCCAGTGTTTGCACATCATAAATAGAGCTGCTTTAAATATTTTTATACGTGGGAGACCCTTTCCTATATTGCTGTATCAAAGGGTATGAACATTTTTGTAGCCCTTTGGGCATCGTTCTAAATGACTCTCTAGGATGACTGGATCAGATCACAGGTCCACCAACAATGAATTAATGTTCCAACTCTCCTACATCGTTTCCCACAATTATCATCTTCGTGTTGTCTCATGTGAGCTTATCTTATAAGTGTGATATGGCACCTCCAAGTTTTTTATTATTTGCATCGCTCTAATCAGTATTGATTTACAGAACTGGTTCATGTGACTACAAGTAGCTTTAATTTCTTACTCTAAAATGTGCCTATCCCTATCCTTTGACCACATACCAGGTGGGAAATGACTTGTATTCTTGTCCACTTGACTCAGTTCTCTCTATATAGTAGAAACTAGACCTTTTACACAGACCCCAGTGGCAAAACTTCTTTCCCAGTTTCCTGTTTTCCTCCTAATCTAGGTTGAATTGGATTTGATTCTGCAAAAACTTTTCAAGCTAATATAATCGAATTTATCCGTTGTGCACTTCATAATGTTCTCTCTCTCTTCAGTCAAAAATTTCTCCATTCTCCATAAAATGGACAAATACAGTATTACTTGCTCCTCTAATTTCTTTATAGTATCAATCTTTATACCGAGATCATTTGGACTTTATTCTTGTGTAGGTATCAGGTTTTGATCTCTGTCCAGTTTCTGCCACACTGCTATCCAGTTTCGCCAGCAATTTTTGTCGAACAGTGGGTTCTTTTCCCAGAAGCTGGAATCTTCGGCTTTCTCGAACAATAGATTGGGACATTCATTGTCTATTGTGTCTTGTGTACCTATATTTTTCCCCTGGTCGGGTCTACTCCTCTGTGTCTTAGCCAGTAGCAAATGGCTTTGATGAATGCTGCTTTGTAATACAATTTGAGATCTGGAAGTACGACCCCACTCCACTCGCATTTTTTAAATTAAGTCATTTGATTTTCTGGACCTTTTGTTCTTCCAGATGAATTATGATTCTTTCTCTATATTTTGTAGCTCTCGAAAATAGTTATCTGGTAGTTTGATAGGTATTGCACTAAAGAAATAATGTAATTTCAGTTGAATTGTCATTTTATTATATTGACTCAGCCTACCCATGAGCAACGGATGCTTTAATACCTACTGAGATCTGACTTTACTTGTGTAAAAAGTGTTTTGTCAATGTGTTCATATAGCCCCTGGTTTTCTTCTGACAGGTAGAATCCCAGGTATATTACAGTGAATACTGTAGCTTTCAGTGGGAGAAGGTAGAGAAGTAGGAACTCAAAGTTTGAGGAACGTATTTTGTAGAATTGTTTTTGCATACAACTGGGAAAAAGGAAATAAAGGGAAGATAATGGAGTACAGAAATTTATTTTGCCCTACAAGACAAGGGAGAGGACGGGGACAAGGGAATGTAGGGGTATGATAGAAGGGAGGGTATATTGGTTGAAGGGGTAGTGAGGATGTTCAGTGTTTTAAGGTGGGGTTGGGAAGACATGGGGAGTAAATTTGGAACTCAAAATTTTGTGGAAATAAATGTTGAAAACTAAAAATAGATAAACACTTGAAATCAACGAATGAATCAGTGAATGAATAAAAGCTGTAGCTTACCTGACCCTGAGGTGGCTGTTGTGAGAAAGCAGAGGCTAGATGAAATCATTCAAGATTTCCCAGGACTTACCAGAGAGCTAGCTGCCTTAAGTGTGTGGGAGGAGTGGTCTGGCCACAGAAGATCTCCTCTGTTGAACTAGAGCATAGGAACACTCTGTGGTTGGTGAACGTGTCTGCACTACTGTCTTCCCTAGTCCCCTAGGATTCTGAGGCATGTATAGATTCCTGGTGTTGGTTTGCGGACTCCAACGCACTGGGGTTTCACATTTCTTCCTTGTTCGCTGAAGTTCTTGATAATTTCTTAGAAGATAATTGTCCAGGTCCTTTTTTGCACCATGGCTTTCTGTTAGACCAAGAATTCTTGCATTTTCTCTCCTGGATATTTTTTCCAGGTTAGTTCCAGAACACCTACAGTACTGGTCCCCTTCAGCCTCAGCAAGGGGGACCACGCAGCCCTTTGAGATTTTCTGAACCTCACAGGCTAAGAGACTGTTTTCCACTTTGGCTGATCCCACTGTTCCAGGATTTGTCCTGGGGAATTATTTAAAGGGTTTTTCAAAGATCAGCAAGGGGAAGGGCAGAGCATTGAACAATCACTCCTGCATCTTGGCTCCCAGAAGTTCAAGTAGATAACTTACAGACTTTGGATCTGTGGGCTGAGAGTCACAGGAGTGACTGCTGCTGTTACCAAGGGTCCTGTACATCTATGTCCCTCACTTACACAGGACTCCTTTCCTGGGCTGATATGTTGGAGAATTCGCATACCTTCTTCAGTTTCAGTCCAGCCAGGTGCTCCACTATGGTGTGTTCTGTGCTGATGCAGCATGTGCACTCCACGCTCCCCCAGCCCCATGTTAGAGATTCTTCCCATCGAAATTCCAGACCGTCCTGGGTTGGAAATCTGCCACACTCCATCTCACAGTGGATTCTGCCACTCTCAGATTGATTCAGGGTAATTGTAACAGGGCAGCAGAGTCAAGATAGTAGAGTGAAAGGAACGACTCACCTAAGCTCTTGGCAAAACTCCTTCGGATACCTCTGAAGGCAGAATCTGACCAAATTTTGGAGGTGTGCGATCCAGTGAGAGACAGACTGTGGGGGATTCAGAGCCCAGGACAGACTGGAAGGTCCACGGGAAGGATCGGTTCTGCGGAGGTCAACCCACAGCACACAGTGCAGTGTGGCCAGCAGAGTGGAGTGGAGGGGCCCCGGGAAACCTGATAGCAGCAGGCAGAATGGGCTTAGCTGCAGCCATGTTTGGGAGGCCATCAAAGCCAAGCCAGTGAGAGCTACTGAGTGCCAGATATCAGCAAAGCAGCTCCTGAGAGTTTCAGCCCTCAGATCAAACAAGGTGAACCTACTTGAACTCCTGGGAACGAGGATGGCAGAGTGATCAGTAAGTGCTTTCTCCTCCCACCCTGATGACTGTGAAAGAACCATAAAATATTTCCCCATAAAAATCCTGAGTCAGCGGGAACAGCAAAGGGGGCAAATAGTCTCCTAACACCTGAGGCTAGGAATATAGCTAAAGGGGATTTCTCCTACTGTGGCAGAGGCAAACCAGAAGGTCAGAGGACCCAGGGCAGAGAAAAGTCGCACTGGGGCCCAGCCGAGCCTCAGCACCGTGAGAGGGGCTCCAGAAGGGGTGGGAACTCAGACTAGCATCTAGGAGTGTCTTAGCACTCCAGGAGAAAATGGGAAGACAATAGGGCAGCTGTAATCACCATCCCCTGAGCTTACTTTTGTCTCAGTGCAAATGAGGAGATCTCCTGTGACGAGACCACACCTCCCCATACTTAAGGAGCTAACCTCAGGGCTGATATGGGATACACAAAGCAAAAACTTGCTCTTAGTTTTTTCACAAGTCAGCTCAACACCAAGTTGCACAGCTTCTAACTGAAAGCATTAGAAGCCACAACACACAATCAATATCATGAACAAGAAAAAGCAGAAGGGCAAAAACCATAGAATCTTTCTATGGGAATAAGGACCAAAGCACAAATATCAAAGAGGTCAGTACTGGGGCTGTACTTCCTTCTGAAACTTCAGAATGGTCTAGAAACAGCTCACATGCACAAACAACTCTCCTGGAACACCTGAAGAAAGAAATAGAAGAAAAACTGACCAATGATTTTAAAATGATAAAAAAAGAATTCACTGATGAGAACATCTCCTTGAAAAGAAAAATCGAAAAAATGGAAAAGGAATACAAAATTAACTGAAGAAAATAACTCTCTAAAAGGAAAAGTTAGTCAAATGGAAAAGGAAGAACAAAACCAAACTGGGAAACTTTGGCAAATGGAAAAGCAAGTACAAAAATTAACTGGAAAAAATCACTCCTTCAAAGGAAAAATTGGACAGATGGAAAAGGAGATGCCAAAGTAAACTGAAGAAAACAATTCCATAAACATTACAATTGGGCCACTAGAAACCAATTAATCAAGGAGACAGCAAGAAGCAGTCAAACAAAATCTAAAGAATGAAAAGATAGAAGAAAATGTAAACTATCTACCCAGAAAAACAACTGACCTGGAAAATAGATCCAGGAGAGACAATTTAAGAATTCTTGGCCTGCCAGAGAGCCATGATGAAAAAAAGAGTCTGGACAATATCTTCCAAGAAATCATCAAGGAAAACTGCCAGAAGTGCTAGATGCAGAGGGCAAAATATTCATCGAAAGAATCCACCGTTCCCCTCCCGAAAGGGATCCCAAACTCAAAACCCCAAGAAATATCGTGGCCATATTCCACAACTATCAAGCGAAGGAGAAAATACTACAGGCAGCTAGAAAGAAACAATTCAAATATGAAGGAGCTACAGTCGGGATCACACAGGACCCTGCAGCTTCTACAATAAAAGATCGACGGAATTGGAACCCAATATTCCTTGAAGCAAAGAAGCAGGGATTACAACCAAGGATCAACTACCCAGCACACTTCAGCATAACATTTTAGGCAAAGAGACCACCATTCAACGAAGTGAAGGATTTCCAGACCTTCCTGACAAAAACACCCGAAAGTAATAGACGATTTGATATTCAAATGCAGGTCTCAAGAGAAGCAGAAAAAGGTAAACGGGGGGGGGACTTGTTACTCAATTTGGGCAAACTGCTTACCTCCATATGAGGAAAGATGATATCTGTTAATCTTGAGAATTGTGCATCTATTATGTAATATCAAAGGGATATATGCAGAGGGAACGGGCATAAAGTAAATGATGTCATGTTAAAAATATGATTGAAGTATGCCCAAAGGTTTCTAAGAGGAGATGTGAAAAGGAGGAAGTAGAAAATGGTAAATTACATCACAGGAAGAAGTACAAAAGTATAGTAGAGGGAAAGAGGGGAGGGTGATGAGCATTGTTTGAGAGGTACTCTCATCTGATTTGTTTCAAGCAGGGAACAATAACCTTAATTAGATAATCCTACCTAGCTCCAGAGGCAGTAGGAGGGGAAGGGGGAAGAAAAGGGAGGGAAGATAAAAGGGAGGAAAGAAGCAGTAAGGGTAAAGGAGAGTAAAAGGGAGTGGGGTCAAAAGAAGGAAGGGAAGGCTGCAGGAGGACGTGGTGAAAAGTCAAATTTATTCAGATTCTCCTTTTGGAGATATCTGAAGGAATTTCTGGTACAGCATAGGTGAGTACACGCTCTCCCTCTCCCATCTTGCACAACAGCCCCCTCAGATTCTATTAAAAAGCAGCAATCATCCAACCCACTTGGTACTGGCTAAGACATAGTTGGTTGGGCATAGGTTAGGTACACAAGAGACATTAATCAATGCTTATAGGATCCTATTGTTTGAGAAACCCAAGGATTCCAGCTTCTGGGATACAAACTCACTGTGTGCCAAACCTGCTGGGAAAACTGGAAAATAGCATGGCAGAAACTGGGCATAGTTTCGAGCATATGCTCGAAAAAAAAAGTCCAAATGGTTCACGATCAAGCTATAAAGACTGATACTATATAAAAATATCAGGGAGCAAGGAATAGATTATTTCTCAGTTGAAGGAGAATGGGGACATTTATGACCAAATAAAAGATAGAGAATATTATGAAATGCAAAATGCATAATATTGATTACACTACATTTAAAAAATTTTGCTCAAACATAGCCAATGCACCCAAATTAGGAGGGAAGCAAAAAACTGGGATTTTTATGAATATTGGCTGGAGAAAGGCCTCATTTCTAAAATATATAGAAAACTCATTCAAGTTCAGAAGAATACAAGGCCTTCCCCAACTGATAAACAGTCAAACGATATGAACAGGTACTTTTTAGAGGAAGTAATTAACGTTACGTATGGTGACAGGAAAAATGTCCTAAATCATTCTTGGTTAGAGATATGAAAATCAACACAACACGAAGTTAGCTCTCGGTTGATGCACTAAGATGTTAGCAATCAGCAGCAGGAACTCACATATGTCGAACCAGTGTTCTCCAGTACACAAAACGGAAGGAAAAATACATCTGAAAGTAAGCTTGTCTTCTTTTTTAATTAAAAAATGACAACTAGTTTAGCAATTGTATCTGAATAAGAAGTAAACCTGTCTTACCTATTATCTCTTAAATAGAAATTACATTATAACGTTCAACGATAGGTAATTAAAGTGTTCTAGCCAATTTAGTGGTCTCTAGAATTCCTGCAACAACTAACAATTTGAGGGACACTGTTAAAAATATAGTGAAATAAACGTTTTTAATAAAGGATTGTACAAACATATTTTCATACATATACACATGGTGCATATTAAAACAAGACACAACATATTTTCGAAGTCAAGATTTGTTCACTTTTGTATATTTAATGGAAAAGCAGTAAACATTGTTAAACATAGTTCATTTGATACATAAACATTATTTCTTCCTCTAAGCGTATTTCCGGATGCTGATTCATCTTTGGCATTCTCAAGGATTTTTTAGTCTGTTGTCTCCTGGAGAAGTCCGTCAAGGTTTGAAATCAAAGTTTATCAGTAGCTGCTGGGAAAGCAAAGAAGGAAAATCTATTGACCTTATATATATGTACGTCTATATGTGTGTATGTATACACATACCACATGTAGGTATGTGTGTAATTCTTTACTTTTACTTGGGACAAAGGATTCATTATAGGAAGGAATTCTGTGTGTGAGAAGCATGAAAATTGTCACTGGTCCAACTGAGCCTAAGAGTGTCCTGAGCCCTTTGAAGTGAAGGAAGTTGGTCATGGTGTCATAGGCAGCATGTATCTTATCATAGGGATGAGTTGAACTCAAGCTCTTGGGGAAGTCATCTACCATACAAGGTGTTTTAAAGTTCAAACACAAGGCTTTCAATGTTTCAAGTGCTATAATAAAGTTCCTCTTTTTATTACCCTTAAGATGTGTGTTGATTTGATTTTAGCAAATTGTTACTATGATCTTCCTTTTAAATTTTTGCCGTAGAAATCACTATATACATAACAATCAGAATGATGTTCATAAAAACTTCTTTACTTATGCTCATATTAAGCTTTACTTCCTACTTAAGAATGCTGATATTTGCTTTTGAGTTCACCACACAATCAATCATGCCAATAATTTGATTTGCCTATTTCAAGAAAATAAGAACCACAATAGCAGTTTGCGGCAACTTCTTTGTATCTTTTGGTTAAACTGATAACCAGGGCGTCAATAAAAATTTTGCTTTGATTTTCAGTACTGTTGGTCATGGGAAAAAGAGTGTCAATTGAGGTACTAACAATTATATTGATATTTGTAAACGGTTTTTCAATCCTGGCATTCTTAGTACCGTTTGCCCCCTCTCTCTTCACCCTCATGAAATCATCGTAGAATCACAGGATTAAACAGAATAATAGAATCTCAGGATTGAATATGACTTCAATAGCTTTCTAATCCAGACAGTCCTTGATCCTCTATCATCCTGAGGGCATTCGCCCAATGTGACTCATTTCTCGTTTGAAGATCAGAAGGTGCTACCGAGAACTCAGCACTATTCTTTCTTCTGTTTCATGGGATATGGTGGCCAAAGATTCATTACTTACTGACCAGGCTTCGGCATGTCAGTCTCTCTGTAATTGACCAGGCTTCTCTTCTGGAAACAGACACAAGAGGGCTTGTGCCACCTTTCTAGCTTATTGGAAAGAAGCTGCTAAATCTTGCACTTCACCTGCAAAGAAGAATCCCTGGTTGCTTCAACGTGATGAAGAAGAGGGATGTGGAAATGAAACAGCACCTCTGTGGAAGTTTTTCACCATATTTAAAAATCAGGTATAGTATCTAATTATAACATTTTATTTGTGACCAATTAGGACATACCTTCATTGAATTCCCTAGTTATATTTTCTTCCAACTCCTGTCACATCTGAAGTCAAATGAAAAGACAAGTCAGAACAGTGAGGTAAATGAGGAAAGGGGAAGTCAAGATAATACACAGAACTCAAAAAATCTTATAAAGAATGCAGACATCCAAAGAAATGACTAATAAAATTAAGACCTCAGTATATTTGATTTTAGACATTCAAAAGAAAAGCTATTGATGTAATAAATTGATATTATTATGAACACAATCATGAATTTCTGACGATTAAATACAAAGAGACATGTGAACATTTTTAGCACAGTAGTCATGTCTCAGGTTGGCAATACAATTTTCGTCTGTGTTAAGCAAATTGTGCCCTCTTTATTTCCATTGGATCAATATAACATTTTTCGTTAAAAAGAAAATCAATTTCATATTCTATGCTTAAAATACTTAATTTCAAACATTAAAATTGTCTTCATTAAGTTTCAGTATAAACAGAAAATGACCCGTAAGTGGTCCTTAACAGAAAAGAAAATTCCTGGAAATGATGAAATACAATACACTATCGCCAAGGAAGGGCAGAGAGTACTAAATGAAAGCCGCTCCTGCATTGTCTGTTACATTCGAATTATTTATTTATCCAGGCAGACACTGATTTCATTTGAATTTCAAAATACATGCTTTCTCCTTGTGCAGATTTTAGAAACCACGCTAAGATAAATTCTACTTCCATCTTTAACTTGTAAAGAAGGAAGGAAAGATTGTTTCCTCATTCATTACTTCAATTCTTAAAACCACTTCATAGATACAGAAAGAGAAGATGAAATGGGAAATCACTGTTGATAACGATTAAAATGGTATAGTTTCCCTTTCAGGAGACAAATGAAATAGTTTGAATAGTATAGATAGATATGAGGTCAATCTTACAACATACACATACACCATTATTTGGACATTTTGTTTGTATTGAGTGTGACCTGGTGTGGAGTATGCCGACTTCTCATGTACTATAATTTTGTGCCTCCACTCTTAAGGCCACTCTCGTAATTAGTTTTTGCGTTCTGTATTCTGCAAATGTGAAGTTCAAGACGGGTTTGTGGGAATTATTTCGTGTTTACCTAAGTAATGATAATGTTTGTTGCCTACGTAAGGGTCAAGGATGCCCTTCGCGCTGAACATAAGGTGAATGTAAGGTTAATGGTACATGGGGGAAGAATTCAAGACCTCCCCATCCATTAATGGGCCTCAGACATGTTTTGCTAATTTCTAACGAGGCACAGAGTCACAATAGTCTTGCCCTTCAGCCCTGAAAAGAGTATCTATGCTTTGACGTGAGGGTTTATTTTGGGCCTTAGTATTTGGACTCTTAATAATCACTCTGAAGGCAGGAGTGTCCATACTCTGACTACTTCTTAAAGAGGCCTATTCAATGAATGAGCAAGGAGTCACCCTAAGGGAATACCTGTATAGCCATTGGCCTAAAAGTGCCAAGGTCTCCCATTGCATCTGTGGTCATCTCCAGGCTTCCTGAGGAATATCACTTCACTAGATTCAGATGGCTCTGGGGACGAAGTGATTCTATTGACGTTGCACAGCCCTCCCTCACTCAGAACAAATTCAAGTGTCATCAGTTCTTTGATGGGAAGGTGTTCTTCGGGGATGAAGAACAAACACATGTACGTGTCCATGGAGAAAAATATTTATAGCAGCTCTCTTTGTGGTGGCCCAAAACTGGAAATCAAGGCGATGACCATCAATTGGGGAACAGCTGAATAAACTGTGGTATTTAACTGTAATGGAATGTGAATATACTATAAGAAATGATAAAGAGGAAGACTTTGAGAGACCTGGAGAAACTTGTATGAAATGATGCTGAGTGAAAGGAGCAGAACCATCAGTCCTTTTCACACAGCACCAACCACAATGTGTGAGAAATCTTTCTAGTAGACGTAGTCCTTCATTGCAATGCAAGGACTTAAAAAATTCAGAATGGTCTCTTAAGGTAAAACGCCTTATACATGCAGACAAAGAACTACGGAACTGGATCACAGAATGAAGCAGAACATTTTCTTTTGTATTATGTTTTCTTTTGTTTGATGATTTCTCCCATTCGTTTTAATTCTTCTAAGGAACATGAATAAGGTGAAAATGAATTGAGTAGGAATGTATGTATAGACCCCATATGAAATTGTATGTTTTCTCATGGAGGGCGGGTGCAGATAGGAGGAAGGGGGGGAAGGGACGAGAAAAAAATCTAAGATATATGGAAGTGATTGTAGAACACTGGAAACACATAAAATAATAATTAAAAAAGAAAAAATGTTATTCCATCTTCTATCTCCAAGATGTTCCAAAGACTTTCTCCCATGCCAGCATATAATCCCACCTTCCCTGGGTCTTCAGAATACCCAGTATCATTTGAAAGCTCAGTTCAAGTGCGTCCAAGTCCTATTTTCATTCCGAGTTCATTTGCCCACCGTGCAAAACAAATGACCTTGTAGGTAGTGTGTATATGCTTCGTACTTACTTAGATAAAAGCATAAATGGCTTTTAGTCCTTCTCAAAGGCATCCCTCCTTCCACACAGTGGAGATGGGTTGACAATCATAGTTTAAGTCATTTTATGAATATTAACTCAACCGTTGGTAATTTCAGTGTACGATGACTGAGAAATTGCTCTGTTATTGCTAAAAATCCTTAACACACTTAATGAAGTCACCACAATAAGGGAGAAGACAAAATAAAATTCTAGTGAAACTGAAAGATAGCTTAGAAGGATCGATCATTGTTGGTTTCACTACGTGCTCCAAAGCAACAAGATCCATCTTTCCACATAATTGGCCATCACATACAGCAATGATTACGACAAGTCTTTATAAAAAGACCACCATGAAGATAATTGTTACCTCCATGCCAGTAATGTGTTGAATAGAGCAAAGAAGAGACCTTCTGTGAGAAATAAAGAGGTGTTTATTCAAATCATAACTTCTTTTGATGTTTAGTGACTTCAGAACAAAGATGGAAAAAAAGGGGATTCTAGAAGGTATGCTGAAAAACATAACTCACGTTTGAGAAATGAAAGAGAACAAAGGCTTTTACGATGATTTAGAATATTTCTCTGTCTGCATGTCTCTTCTGATGATTTTTTTCCAGAAGAATTTGAAGGTAACTACCCAAAGCAAAAGAAAACCACACACAAAGAAGAAATGAAATTGGTTATTATGAGAGAAGAAAAGATTGATTCCTGGAAATGACATCAGAACCAGCTGACTACAATCTGAATATAGACTAGTTGTTGTTTTTTTAATGGCAAAAATAAACTTCTATTCATAAGGCAATTATATGGTGATATAGATGCCCCAGCATCTATGGTGGTCCAAGCCATGAACAGAGAGCAAGTAAGACCATTGAGTAATATTGAGTACACCCATTTTCATGGATATAGTTGCAGAGAACAGAAGGGTGAAACAAATTGTTGATTAAGGAGCTGCAGAAGTAAGAACACATGTATAGATCTTATACCACATGGTTCAATGAAATAAAATGAAGTGAAGGTGAGCTGATTGGCAAAGGGAAGGAGTGATTATAATTCCTATCTATGTACAAGTAAAACAAAGTGGTCAACTATGGCTTAATAAGGAGACTTTCTCATGCAATATTTTCTTAAAAATTGCAAAACTATCTGTTTTCAAAATGAACGTTTTAATTAAAACTTCACGATGAAGACATGTTTATTAACTTTTATTCATGTTTCATTATATCAAAATCACTCAGAAGATTACTAGACACTGACCCAAAATGCTTAATCATTTGATCTTCCCTGAGTGATTAACACATTCAGTACATATATTTTTAAGGCATTTTAGTAGTGTCTTTAAAAAAAATGAAACATTTGCTGTATTGAATGTTGACTGCATTACATTTATCATGTTGGCTCTGGGAGGTCCTTAGAATTAGGCACGTTTTATAAAGGGAGAGAAAGATGCCATAGATATGCAATATCTTTTAAGTTTCTAAACTTAGTTGAAGAAAATACGCATACATATAGGATATTTACTAATATACTATTTTACTATTTTACTATTAGTACTTTACTAATACTAATAACTAAATTAGGACGTAATTCTGTATATTATATGTGATGACTTTGCAAAAGATTTCTCTACAGTATTGAATAAAAAAGATGTGTTGATATGGGTATGGTTTTTTTTTTATATAGATGTTGAAGACGTTCTAAAAAAAGCAGAAGGATCACAGAAAGACTGTGTTTTAAGTGGTAAGATGCCAGTACCATGGGAAAATAATCAGAGGAGATAAAACCCATCTTTAAGAACTGGTTAAAGAGGAAATAGAATTCATTTATTTATATTTTTTATTTTGTAATGTTTAACAATCACTGCCATACAATTGTGATTTTATCCCCCCCACCTACCACCCACTCCCCCCTCCCTCCCCACGACTGCATACAATTCTGTATAGATTCTACATATACTTTCCTATTGAGTATATTTTCACTATAGTCATGCTATGTAGTCAGACTAAGATAAATGAAAGAAATCGTATAACAAATCAGAACATGATACACAAACACATACACATACACAAACATGATCTGCTACAATATGTGAGTGACTTCCATATTTCTCTCTCTGAGTGTGGCAGGCATTTTGCCTTGAGATCCTCCATTGGGATTTTTTTTTTTTTGGTAAGAAGTTCTTGTGTTATTACACAAATCTAAGTCTACCAGAAAAAACTCTCACATACTGTGGTTGTTGCTGTGCATAAAGTTCTCCTGGTTCTGCTCCTTTCACTCAGCATCAGGTCATATAAGTCCTTCCAGGCCTCTCTGAAGTCTTCTTGTTCATCATTTCTTATGGCACAATAGTACTCCATTACATTCATATACCATAATTTATTCAGCCATTCCCCAATTGATGGACATCCCCTTGACTTCCAGTTTTTGGCAACTACATAGAGTGCAGCTATAAATATTTTTATACATGTGGGACCCTTTCCCATTTTTATGATCTCTTGGGGATATAGTCCTGGTAGCGATATTGCTGGGTCAAAGGGTATGCACATTTTTGTAGCCCTTTGGGCATAGTTCCAAATTGCTCTCCAGAATGGTTGGATGCGCTCGCAGCTCCACCAACAATGAATTAGTGTTCCAACTTTCCCACATCCTCTCCAGCATTTATCATTTTCTTGTTCTGTCATGTTTGCCAGTCTTATAGGTGTGATGTGGTACCTCAGAGTTGTTTTGATTTGCATCTCTCTAATCAATAGTGATTTAGAGCATTTTTTCATATGATTATAGATAGCTTTAATTTCTTCCTCTGAAAATTGCCTGTTCATATCCTTTGACCATTTGTCAATTGGGGAATGACTTGTATGATTATACATTTGGATCAGTTCTCTATATATTCTAGAAATGAGGCCTTTATCCCCGAGCTTAGCTGTAAAAATTCTTTCCCAATTTACTACATCCCTCCGGATTTTGGTTGCATTGGGTTTGGTTGTGCAAAAACTTCTCAGTTTACTGTCATCAAAGTTATCCATTTTGCATTTCATAATGCATTCTATCTCTCCTTTAGTAAAGAATTCTTCCCTTCTCCATAGATCTGATAAATACACTATTCCTTGCTTCTCCAGTTTATTCATGGTATCAATCTTTATACCTAAATCATGTACCCATTTGGACTTTATTCTTGTGTACGGTGTCAGGTATGGGTCTATGCCTAATTTCCGCCACACTGTTATCCAGTTTTCCCAGCAATTTTTGTCAAACAATGAGTTCTTATCCCAGAAGCTGGGGTCCTTGGGTTTATCAAACAGAAGGTTGCTATATTCCTTGCCTACTGCATCTTGAGTGCCAAGTCTATTCCACTTGTCTACCTCTCTGTTTCTTAGCCAATACCAAGTGGTTTTGATAATTGCTGCTTTATAGTACAGTTTGAGGTCTGGTAGCGCTAGGCCACCTTCCCAAGCATTTCTTTTCATTAGTCCCTTTGATATTCTGGACCTTTTGTTTTTCCAAATGAATTTTGATATTATTTTGTCCAGCTCTAGAAAGTAATTGTCTGATAGTTTAATTGGTATGGCACTAAATAGGTATATTAATTTGGGTAGAATTGTCATTTTTATTATATTAGCCCGGCCTACCCATGAGCAACTAATGTTTTTCCATTTACTTAAATCTGACTTTATTTGTGCCAAAAGTGTCTTGTAATTGTGTTCATATAATCCCTGGGTTTGTTTTGGCAGGTAGACTCCTAAGTATTTTATACTGTCTACCCTAACTTTAAATGGGATTTCTCTTTCTATCTCTTGCTGTTGGACTTTGTTGCTAATATATAGGAATGCAGAAGATTTGTGTGGGTTTATTTTGTACCCTGCAACTTTGCCAAAGTTGTTTATTAATTCTAGTAATTTTTTACTTGAATCTCTGGGATTCTCTAGGTAAATCATCATATCATCTGCAAAGAGTGATAACTTAGTTTCTTCTTTGGCTATTTTAATTCCTTGGATATCTTTATCTTGTCTAATTGCTACAGGTAACATTTCTAGTACCATATTAAATAATAGTGGTGATAATGGACAACCTTGTTTCACCCCTGATCTTATTGGGAATGCATCTAGCTTATCCCCATTGCATATAATGCTTGCTGAAGGTTTTAGATAGATACTGCTTATTATTTTATGGAAAGTTCCCTTTATTCCTACATTCTCCAATGTTTTTAGTAGGAATGGATGTTGTATTTTGTCAAAAGCTTTTTCTGCATCTATTGAGATAATCATGTGGTTTTTGTTAGCTTTGTTGTTGATGTGATCGATAATGCTAATAGTTTTCCTAATATTGAACCAGCCCTGTAGTCCTGGTATGAATCCTACCTGATCATAATGTATTAATCTCGTGATAAGATGCTGTATTCGTTTTGCTAGAATCTTATTTAAAATTTTTGCATCTATATTCATTAGGGAAATTGGTCTATAATTTTCTTTCTCTGTTTTGTCTCTTCCTGGTTTGGGTATCAAAACCATATTTGTATCATAGAAAGAATTTGGGAGGACTCCTTCTTCCCCAATTTTCAAGAATAGTGTATGTAGTATTGGAATTAACTGTTCTTTAAATGTTTGATAGAATTCACTGGTGAATCCATCTGGCCCTGGAGATTTTTTCCTAGGGAGTTCATTGATGGCTTGTTCAATTTCTTTTTCTGAGATGGGGTTGTTTAAGTATTCAACTTCCTCTTCTGTTAATCTGGGCAATTTGTATTTTTTAAAATATTCATCCATCTCATTTAGATTATCGAATTTGTGGGCATAAAGTTGGGCAAAGTAGTTTCTAATTATTGTTTTAATTTCCTCCTCATTGGAGGTGAGTTCACCCCTTTCATTTTTAATATTAGTAATTTGGTTTTCTTCTTTCTTTTTTTTAATCAGATTGACCAAAGGTTTATCAATTTTATTAGTTTTTTCATAAAACCAACTATTGGTTTTATTTATTAATTCAATAGTTTTCTTAATTTCAATTTTATTAATCTCTCCTTTGGTTTTCAGTATTTCTAATTTGGTATTTACTTGGGGATTTTCAATTTGTTCTTTTTCTAGCTTTTTCAACTGCAAGCCTAAGTCATTGATCTCCTCTTTCTCTATTTTATTTATGTAAGCATTCAGAGATATAAAACTTCCCCTAATAACTGCTTTTGCAGTATCCCATAAGTTTTGGTATGTTGTCTCACTATTGTCATTCTCTCGAATGAAATTGTTGATTGTTTCTATGATTTCTTCTTTAACCCAACCCTTCTTTAGAATTAGATTATTTAGTTTCCAACTGATTTTTGGTTTCTCTTTCCATGGCCTTTTATTACATGTAATTTTTAATGCATTATGATCCGAAAAGGATGCATTGATTATCTCTACCTTTCTGCACTGGATTGTGAGATTTTTATGTCCTAATACATGGTCAGTTTTTGTAAATGTTCCATGTACCGCTGAGAAAAAAGTATATTCCTTTCTATTCCCATTTAATTTTCTCCAAAGATCTATCATATCTACCTTATCCAGAGTTTTATTTACCTCCTTAACCTCTTTCTTGTTTATTTTGAGGTTGGATTTATCGAGTTCAGAGAGGGGGAGGTTGAGGTCCCCCACTAGTATAGTTTTGCTATCAATTTCTTCCTTCAACTCCCCCAACCTCTCCTCTAAGAATCTGGATGCTATACCACTTGGAGCATACATGTTTAGTAATGATATTGCTTCATTGTCTATGGTGCCTTTTAGCAGGATATAGTTTCCGTCCTTATCCCTTTTGATTAGATCTATTTCTGCTTTTGCTTTGTCTGAGATTAGGATTGCTACTCCTGCCTTTCTTACATGAGCTGAAGCACAATATATTCTGCTCCATCCTTTGACCTTTATCCTATGTGTATCCCCCCGTTTCAAATGTGTTTCTTGTAAGCAGCATATTGTTGGATTATGGCTTTTAATCCATTCTGCTATCCGTCTCCGTTTTATGGGAGAGTTCATTCCATTCACATTCACAGTTATGATTACAATCTGTGTATTTCCCTCCAACCTCTTTCCCACCATTTGTGCTTTTAGCTCTCCTGTCTCCCTTCCCCTCCTCAATAGTATTCACTTTTCTCCCCCTCCTCCTGCAGCCTTCCCCTCCTTCTTTTGACCCCCCTCCCTTTTAGTTCCCTTTACTCTTATTGCTTCTTTCCTCCCTTTTAGCCACCCTCCCCTTTCTTCCCCCTTCCCCTCCTACTACCTATAGAGCTAGTTAGGCTTATCTACTTAAGATTATTGTTCCCTCCTTTGAACAAATCAGATGAGAGTACCTCTCAAACAATGCTCATCTCCCTCCCCTCCTTCCCTCTACTATAGTTTTGTACTTCTTCTTGTGATATAATTTGCCATTTTCTGCTTCCTCCTTTCCACACCTCCTATTACATTCCCTTCTCATACTTAAATCATATTTTTGACATGACATCATTTACTTTATGCCCGTTCCCTCTACATATATCCCTTTTATCATAATAGCTGCACAGTTCTCAAGATTAACAGGTATCATCTTCCCTTATAGGGAGGTAAACAGTTTGCCCTAATTGAGTAGCAAGTTTTTGTTTTTGTTTTTTCCCCTCTGTTTACCTTTTTATGATTCTCTGGAGACCTGCATTTGAAGATCAAATTGTCTATTGAGTTCTGGTGTTTTGGTCAGGAAGCTCTGGAAATCCCTTATTTCGTTGAATGACTTTCTCCTTGCCTGAAATGTTATGCTGAACTTTGCTGGGTAGTTGATCCTTGGTTGAAGTCCCAACTCCTTTGCCTTACGGAATATTGGGTTCCAATTCTTTCGATCTTTTAATGTAGAAGCTGCAAGGTCCTGTGTGATCCTGACTGTGTGTCCTTGATATTTGAATTGTTTCTTTCTGGCTGCTTGTAGTATTTTCTCCTTCACTTGATAGCTCTGGAATTTGGCAACTATATTTCTTGGGGTTTTGAGTTTGGGATCCCTTTCGGGAGGGGAACGGTGGATTCTTTCGATGACTATTTTGCCCTCTGAGTCTAGTAGTTCTGGACAGTTTTCCTTGATGATTTCCTGGAAGATATTGTCCAGACTCTTTTCTTCATCATGGGTTTCTGGCAGGCCAATAATTCTTAGATTTTCTCTCCTGGATCTATTTTCCAGGTCAGTTGTTTTTCCAATTAAATATTTTACATTTTCTTCTATCTTTTCATTCTTTAGATTTTGTTTGACTGATTCTTCTTGCCTCATTGAGTCATTAGTTTCTACTTGCCCAATTCTAATCTTCATCGTAGTGTTTTCTTCAGTTAGCTTTTCCATCTCCTTTTCCATCTGACCAATTTTTCCCTTTAGGGAGCTATTTTCTCCATTTAATTTTTGTACTTCTTTTTCCAATCGACCAATTTTCCCAGTTAGGTTTTGGGTTTCCTTTTCCATCTGATCAATTTTCCCAATTAGGTTTTGGGTTTCCTTTTCCATTTGATTAGCTCTTCCTTTTAGGGAATTATTCTCTCCAGTTAATTTTTGAACTTCCTTTTCCATTTCTTCAATTTTCTTTTTCAGGGTGATGTTCTCATCAGTGAATTCTTTTTTTATGGTTTTAAAATCATTGGCCAGTTTTTCTTTTATATCCTTCTTCAGACGTTCCAGGTAATCTAGTTGTGCTTGCGAGAAATTCATAGTCCCATCTGAGGTTTCAGATGGAAGTACAGTCTCAGCTCTAACCTCTTTGGTGTTTGTGTTTTGGTCCTTATCCCCATAGAAAGATTCTATGGTTTTTTCACTTTTCGTCTCCTTTTTCCGATTCATGATGTTGGCTGAGTGTTGTAGCTTTTGGTTCTTTCAGTCAGAAGGTACAGATCTTTAAGTTGAGCTGATGTGTGTCTGGGCTAAAAGCAGGCTTTTGTTTTTTGTTTCCCCAATCAACCCTGGGGTTAGCTTGTTAGGTGTGTGGGAGGTGTGGTGTGGTCTCAGGATATCTCCTCAGCTGACTTGAGGCAAAGGCAAGGTCAGGGGATGGTGATCCCAGCTTCCCTATTGTCTTCCCTTTTCCCCTGGAGGGCTGGGGCACGCCTAGAAGCTAATGCGTGTTCCCGCCCCTCCTGGGCCTCGTCTCCCGGCTCTGAGGCTTGCCTGGGTCTCAGTGAGAATTTTCTCTGCCCTGGGTCGTCTGTCCCTCCAGATCGCCTCCACCACAGTAGGAAGAATCCCCCTTTGCCACTTTTCCAGCCTCTGGTGTTATGAGACCGCCCGCCCCCTTCTGCTGTTCCCGCTGATCCAGGATTAATCTGGGGAAGAATTTTATGGTTCCCTCACGGTCATCAGGGGGGAGGAGAGAGCACTTACTGATTACTCTGCCATCCCAGTTCCTGGAAGTTCAAGTAGTGACCCACAGAAGTCCGTCTTCAGGCTGAAGATTTCAAGGGCTGCTGCGCTGATGTCTGGCACTCAGCGGCTCTCACCGGCTCGGCCTGGCTTATCTCCTGCTCCGCTGGTCTCGCCCGCCACTCTCGGGCTCCTCTGGTCCCCTCTGAACTTTACTTCCTACGTAAGAATGCTAATGTTTGCTTTTGACTTCACCACACAATCAATCATGCCAATAATTTGATTTGCCTATTTCAAGAAAATAAGAACCACAATAGCAGTTAGCGGCAACTTCTTTGTATCTTTTGGTTAAACTGATACCCAGGGTGCCAATAAAAATTTTGCTTTGATTTTCAGTACCGTTGGTCATGAGCAAAAGAGTGTCAATTGAGGTACTAACAATTCTATTGATATTTGTAAACAGTTTTTCAATCCTGGCATTCTTAGTACCTTTTACCCCCTCTCTCTTCACCCTCATGAAATCATCGTAGAATCACAGGATTAAACAGAATAATAGAATCTCAGGATTGAATATGACTTCAATAGCTTTCTAATCCAGACAGTCCTTGATCCTCTATCATCTTGATGGCATTCGCTCAATGTGACTCATTTCTCATTTGAAGATCAGAAGGTGCTACCGAGAACTCAGCACTATTCTTCCTTCTGTTTCATGGGATATGGTGGCCAAAGATTCATTACTTACTGACCAGGCTTCGGCAGGTCAGTCTCTCTGTAATTGACCAGGCTTCTCTTCTGGAAACAGACACAAGAGGGCTTGTGCCACCTTTCTAGCTTATTGGAAAGAAGCTGCTAAATCTTGCACTTCACCTGCAAAGAAGAATCCCTGGTTGCTTCAACGTGATGAAGAAGAGGGATGTGGAAATGAAACAGCACCTCTGTGGAAGTTTTTCACCATATTTAAAAATCAGGTATAGGATCTAATTATAACATTTTATTTGTGAGCAGTTAGGACATACCTTCATTGAGTTCCCTAGTTATATTTTCTTCCAACTCCTGTCACATCTGAAGTCAAATGCAAAGACAAGTCAGAACAGTGAGGTAAATGAGGAAAGGGGAAGTCAAGATGATACACAGAACTCAAAAAATCTTATAAAGAATGCAGACATCCAAAGAAATGACTAATAAAATTAAGACCTCAGTATATTTGATTTTAGACATTCCACAGAAAAGTTGTTGACGTAATAAATTAATATTATTATGAACACAATCATGAATTTCTGACGATTAAATACAAAGAGACATGTGAACATTTTTAGCACAGTAGTCATGTCTCAGGTTGGGAATACAATTTTCGTCTGTGTTAAGCAAATTGTGCCCTCTTTATTTCCATTGGATCAATATAACATTTTTCGTTAAAAAGAAAATCAATTTCATATTCTATGCTTAAAATACTTAATTTCAAACATTAAAATTGTCTTCATTAAGTTTCAGTATAAACAGAAAATGACCCGTAAGTGGTCCTTAACAGAAAAGAAAATTCCTGGAAATGATGAAATACAATACACTATCGCCAAGGAAGGGCAGAGAGTACTAAATGAAAGCCGCTCCTGCATTGTCTGTTACATTCGAATTATGTCTTTATCCAGGCAGACACTGATTTCATTTGAGTTTCAAAATATATGCTTTCTCCTTCTGCAGATTTTAGAAACCACGCTAAGATAAATTCTACTTCCATCTTTAACTTGTAAAGAAGGAAGGAAAGATTGTTTCCTCATTCATTACTTCAATTCTTAAAACCACTTCATAGATACAGAAAGAGAAGATGAAATGGGAAATCACTGTTGATAACGATTAAAATGGTATAGTTTCCCTTTCAGGAGACAAATGAAATAGATTGAATAGTATAGATAGATATGAGGTCAATCTTACAACATACACATACACCATTATTTGGACATTTTGTTTGTATTGAGTGTGACCTGGGGTGGAGTATGCCGACTTCTCATGTACTGTAATTTTGTGCCTCCACTCTTAAGGCCACTCTCGTAATTAGTTTTTGCGTTCTGTATTCTGCAAATGTGAAGTTCAAGATGGGTTTGTGGGAATTATTTCGTGTTTACCTAAGTAATGATAATGTTTGTTGCCTACGTAAGGGTCAAGGATGCCCTTCGGGCTGAACGTAAGGTTAATGTAAGGTTAATGGTTCATGGGGGAAGAATTCAAGACCTCCCCATCCATTAATGGGCGTCAGACATGTTTTGCTAATTTCTAACGAGGCACAGAGTCACAATAGTCTTGCCCTTCAGCCCTGAAAAGAGTATCTACGCTCTGAGGTGAGGGTTTATTTTGGGTTTTAGTATTTGGACTCTTAATAATCACTCTGAAGTCAGGAGTGTCCATACTCTGACTACTTCTTAAAGAGGCCTATTCAATGAATGAGCATTGAGTCCCCCTAATGGAATACCTGTATAGCCATTGGCCTAAAAGTGCCAAGGTCTCCCATTGCATCTGTGGTCATCTCCAGGCTTCCTGAGGAATATCACTTCACTAGATGCAGATGGCTCTGTGGACGAAGTGATTCTATTGACGTTGCACAGCCCTCCCTCACTCAGAACAAATTCAAGTGTCATCAATTCTTTGATGGGAAGGTGTTCTTCGGGGATGAAGAACAAACACATGTACGTGTCCATGGAGAAAAATATTTATAGCAGCTCTCTTTGTGGTGGCCCAAAACTGGAAATCAAGGCGATGACCATCAATTGGGGAACAGCTGAATAAACTGTGGTATTTAACTGTAACGGAATGTGAATATACTATAAGAAATGATAAAGAGGAAGACTTTGAGAGACCTGGAAAAACTTGTATGAAATGATGCTGAGTGAAAGGAGCAGAACCACAAATCCTTTTCGCACAGCACCAACCACAGTGTGTGAGAAATGTTTCTAGTAGACGTAGTCCTTCATTGCAATGCAAGGACTTAAAAAATTCAGAATGGTCTCTTAAGGTAAAACGCCTTTCACATGCAGACAAAGAACTACGAAATTGGATCACAGAATGAAGGAGAATATTTTCTTTTGTATTATGTTTTCTTTTGTTTGATGATTTCTCCCATTCGTTTTAATTCTTCTAAGGAGCACGAATAAGATGAAAATGAATTGAGTACGAATGTATGTATAGACCCCATATGAAATTGTATGTTTTCTCATGGAGGGCGGGTGCAGAGAGGAGGACGGAGAGGAAGGGATGAGAAAAAAATCTAAGATATATGGAAGTGATTGTAGAACACTGGAAACACATAAAATAATAATTAAAAAAGAAAAACATGTTATTCCATCTTCTATCTCCAAGATATTCCAAAGACTTTCTCCCATGCCAGGCATATAATCCCACCTTCCCTGGGTCTTTCAGAATTCCCAGTATCTTTTGAAAGCTCAGTTCAAGTGCGTCCAAGTCCTGTTTTCATTACGAGTTGATATGCCGACCATGCAAATCAAATGAGTTTGTAGGTAGTGTGTATATGCTTCGTAATTACTTAGATAAAAGCGTAAATGGCTTTTAGTCCTTTTCAGTGGCATCCCTCCTTCCACGCAGTGGAGATGGTATTGAGACAAACATAGTTTAAGTCATTTTATGAATATTAGCTTAACCGTTGGTAATTTCAGTGTACGATGACTGAGAAATTGCTCTGTTATTGCAAAAAATCCTTAACACCCTTAATGAAGTCACCACAATAAGGGAGAAGACAAAATAAAATTCTAGTGAAACTGAAAGATAGCTTAGAGGGATCGATCATTGTTGGTTTCACTACGTGCTCCAAAGCAACAAGATCCATCTTTCCACATAATTGGCCATCACATACAGCAATGATTACGACAAGTCTTTATAAAAAGACCACCATGAAGATAATTGTTACCTCCATGCCAATAATGTGTTGAATAGAGCAAAGAAGAGACCTTCTGTGAGAAATAAAGAGGTATTTATTCAAATCATAACTTCTTTTGATGTTTAGTGACTTCAGAAGAAAGATGGAAGAAAAGGGGACTCTAGAAGGTATGCTGAAAAACATAACTCACGTTTGAGAAATGAAAGAGAACAAAGGCTTTTACGATGATTTAGAATATTTCTCTGTCTGCATGTCTCTTCTGATGATTTTTTTCCAGAAGAATTTGAAGGTAACTACCCAAAGCAAAACAAAACCACACACAAAGAAGAAATGAAATTGGTTATTATGAGAAAAGAAAAGATTGGTTCCTGGAAATGACATCAGAATCAGCTAACTACAGTCTGAATATAGACTAGTTTGTTTTTTTTTTTAATGGCAAAAATAAACTTCTATTCATAAGGGAATTATATGGTGATATAGATGCCCCAGCATCTATGGTGGTCCAAGCCATGAACAGAGAGCAAGTAAGACCATTGAGTAATATTGAGTACACCCATTTTCATAGATATAGTTGCAGAGAACAGAAGGGTGAAACAAATTGTTGATTAAGGAGCTGCAGAAGTAAGAACACATGTATAGATCTTACGCCACACGATTCAATGAAATAAAATGAAGTGAAGGTGAGCTGATTGGCAAAGGGAAGGAGTAATTATAATTCCTATCTATGTACAAGTGAAACAAAGTGGTCAACTGTGGCTTAATAAGGAGACTTTCTCATGAAAAGTTTTCCTAAAAATTGCAAAACTATCTGTTTTCAAAGTGAACGTTTTAATTAAAACTTCACAATGAAGACATGTTTATTAACTTTTATTCATGTTTCCTTATCATAACTAAATCACTCAGATTACAAGCCTTTGACCCAAAATGCTTAATCATTTCATCTTCCCTGAGTGATTAACACATTCAATACATATATTTTTAAGGCATTTTAGTAGTGTATTTAAAAAAAATGAAACATTTGCTGTATTGAATGTTGACTGCATTACATTTATCATGTTGGCTCTGGGAGGTCCTTAGAATTAGGCACGTTTTATAAAGGGAGAGAAAGATGCCATAGATATGCAATACCTTTTAAGTTTCTAATCTTAGTTGAAGAAAATACGCATACAAATAGAAACTAATAACTAAATTAGGATGTAATTCTTTATATTATATGTGATGACTTTGCCAAAGATTTCTCTACAGTATTGAATAAAAAAGATGTGTTGATATGGGTATGGCTTTTTGTGTTTATATAGATGTTGAAGACGTTCTAAAAAAAAGCAGAAGGATCACAGAAAGACTGTGTTTTAAGTGTTAAGATGCCAGTACCATGGGAAAACAATCAGAGGAGATAAAACTCATGTCTAAGAACTGGTTAATGAGGAAACAGAATTCATTTTAAAGAATATGAGCGGCACTAGTCACGGGTACATAAAATGTGTTCATTTATGTATGGCTACAACTGAGGACGTAACAGATGGCATAGGATAGTTGATCCATAAAAACATAAGTACATTTGCCTGCATAAAATTTAAGTATCTGGCAATTGTTCTTCCAGTAGAGGTGTTACCTCCGCAAATTTGCATGGAGTGTTTCTTGTGTTAAGAAGAACACCACGGGATTAATCCCATCCACTGTAATCTCCAATTGTAGTGATCTCTCCCTTTTATAAATACTTATGTGTATATCATTCCCTCAATAGTTGTTTATGTGTTATCTTATATTAAAAATGAAATTCCTCTATTTTGCATTGGCTTCCTATTGAGGCTACAGATTCTTCAAGGAGAAAGGGCATGTCTTACACAAAGCCTTTGCAACCTATTGAGGACCTACTATAGTGCAATTAGCATAATTAACATGCACTAGTTGATGATGTAAGTTTTGAACAAGGAAGAAGCTGTAATTTGACTGAAAGCTGACATACTGAAAACTTGCATGCTCTGGGACATTAGACGAAAAAGGGTGCCAGTTTTCCCTGATCACAAATAAAATGAGGCAATTTGTACTGACAAAGATGGACTATAACTTATTGCTTCCTTGCTTTACCTTCGAGGGCTCGGTCCACACCTAGTTTTTGACTGCAGCCTGAAGCCAAAAGCTTTGGAAGGTTAATATTTCCATCAATGTGCTCCTAAAAGAAGGAGGGAAATGAAGACAATGAGTGATAGGGGAGTTAAATGGAAAACAAAACTTATTTCTTTGCTATACTGATTTCTGAAACTTAGAAAAATTTCTGAAACATGAAAATGCAAAAGAAAAAAGTTTCCATAGGAATGAGACTGGCCCTCACAATAATTTCTTAGTTAAGACAAGTAAACTGAAATGAACCAGGTGAAGAGAACACTTTTTTAAAATTAGGAAGTGCTTATGAAAATGTGGGAGGCCGTGATTAGTTTTACATAATTGGGAATGGTCAGTCACTATGTTTTTGGAGCAGAGACAGTAGCATTTATTAAGTGTCTAATATATGCCTAAAATAAAGGCCACAAAGCTAAGAGATTTACAATTATTATCTCTTTTGATTCTTACACCAATCCTGGGAAACAGCTGTTGTTATTATCCCCCAAATGAGAAAGATTAAATGACTTGTATCACACAGATAGCATCTGAGGCAACATTTGATATCAGATCTTTCTAACCCCAGGCTCAACTTTCTATCCATAATTCCTTCAAAGTACCTCTAAGTGGAAAAGAATCTCATCCTCAAAAATTCTGTTTTTGACCACATTGGCTTAAATTTCACTTACTTTATCACGTATGATGGGTACTAGGTTGAAAATATGTTTTGAAGAACATCGCTATTATCCACTTCCATACTTTTTTCGTTGGCATAATGATGAATAGCATACATAATTACATACAAATATGGGAAAGCAACCGAGAATGGAGAAATCTACTTGATGGTAATAAAGTGAACTCTTTAGGAAAATTTGACTGCAATGTTATTCTACGCTTAACTTTGCCTTCATTGTAACAATTTCCAAAAATAATAATAGTAACAATACAATAATTATATATGGAATATGTATTTTGCCATTGAGGGCTCTGGGAAATTGAAAATTTGTTTAAAAAAATCAGACTAGAAAAACTCAAAGTGCTTTAGTCCAAATGTCACCTTGCAACAATTTTAATTTTAGCTTAACTTTCAACTCATGGCAAAATCCACAAATAAATCTTTCGTTTTCTTCTTCTTGTTCTTATTCTTCTACTGCTAGTACTACTGCTAATACTCGTACTCCTGCTACTAGAATTACTGCTACCACTACTATCACAACTACTCGTACTACTTTTACTACTACAATAATAAAATTACTTCTACTGCTAACATGCTGTGAAAAGGAATTCTTTCAAAAATGACAAAGTATAAGTAATCCCTGTCTTGTAGGAACATTTTTCTAGTTGAGTTACAAAGACTTAGAAAAAAGAAATGATAGTTTGATAACAGATGTGAACACCATAATGAATATACACTTAAATCCTAAATTATGTGCTATCTGATGACACGTGGAATTCAGGAGATTAAGAAGTCAAGACAGGTGAAAAGTCCAAAAAGGAGCCTGGGAAAACATTCAGTCAAAAGTCTCTTGAAGTTGAAGAGTAGAGTAGGAGGAGTTGTTGTAGTAGTGGTAGAGGTAGTAGTGGTAGTAGTAGTAGCAGCAACAGTAGTACTATTAGTACTAGTAGTAGGGGTAGCATTGGCAGTAGCATTAGTATTAGTAGTAGTAGTTTTCAGAACGTTTATAATATTGGTGAAAAAAGAGAAACATCATACTGAATATACTTTTCATTAATCAGGGACAAATTATTAATTGCGTAATTTGATTTTAGTTTTATTTTTTTCCTTCTGTAGTTTTTTCTGATCTTCATTATCAATTCGATAAAATGATGTGACTTGCTGTGAAACTACTGTCTGCAATTGATATTTGAGGGAAAGACGAAATTTTGTTGCAGGTATCTGACTTTAGCCTGATAGAAATATGTCCAAATAATTTCTATTACTGATTTCATAAAACAAGATTAGCTTCCAGAGTCTGCAATTTTGGACACTGTGCAAGAATAAGTGCCAAAGCAATAAAAAAAAATGGAGATAAATGAAAAAATTCTAGGGAAGCACAATTAAAAAATAAGATCAGTAACACCCAAAAGTTAATGCTACATGCATAAACATAATCATTTTGAACAGAATTACTGTCCTCAATTTTACAGAAAAGTGGTGGTTCGTGTTTGGAATTTCACTAAAAATATGATACAATCTTTAGTGTTTCAAAAGTTAGTTCAGAGCAGTCTGAGTTGCAACTACTCGGATTGTTCAGCATGTTTACATTCTTGTAAAACATGTAATGGTAATATTCTCTAGTATCTCAAAAGAGATGTCTGATTTGAATTGTGATATTATTCCTAGCATGACATTGTAGAATTTTTCTTAAGTTTTAGCACTTCAAATAATTTATTCCATTACAGTATTAAAATGGAACATTAGGAATATTGTTAGAACAATAAATTTATCAGTACTTCTGCATTAATGATTTCCCCTATCAATATTTATTGTCAAAATTTCATGCAGTACATAATTTCTTTCAGCAAAGTGAGCCATCTAGCCTAAAAGATGATTTTAAAATTTTATTTGTATAATTTAATTTTTTATTTTATTTTTTATTTAAGATTATTGTCATTTGTTTATTTCATTACGCTTATTTTATTTCACTAATTTATTACATTCATATTAACTTAGAGACTATTATGTCATTATTTTCTTATCATATGTCATATTATTGGTTCTCATGCTCCTTTCTTACATAGCAGAATTTTTACAATAAAGTTAAAAATGTCTACCTGCTGAAAATTCAAATTCCTCAATTATTTTGATCAAAATTACTTTAACTTCCATTTCTGAAAGTTAAATGCTTATCAGATACATTATTTAAAGATCTACCTCTGCTCAGCTTTCTCATTTTCATATTTACATATTTGCTTTTTAAATTGGTTACATTCACTGATTTAACAATTTTTTTCTCTCTTCTATCACAAGAACTTCCTTTTTAGTATCAGCATAAACTCTATTGAAGAGATCAAGAAACTCTACCTGGGCAAGACTCAATAGCTTTTCTTGAAGGATGACTGTCTTTTGGGTGTCTTCATGCTGTAGCTGAAGGAACATATTTGAACACTGAATTTGGGCACGTATTTCTTGGATAAGGTCGTTTTTGACAAGATGTATTTTTGCGTATTTTTTCCCAATATATTTATTTACTTTTAATCTTCAACATGCATTTCCACAAGATTGTGAGTTTTAAATTTTCTCCCCATCTCTCCCCTCCCCCACCCCCAAAACAGTGTACATTCTCATGACCCCTTCCCCCAGTCTCCCCTCCCTTGTATCACACCCCTTCCTTCCCATATCTCTATATTCTCTCTTTTCCAGTAGGGCAAGATACATTTCTATACCCCATACAGTTTTCTACACCCCATTACCTGCATTTCTTATTTCCCAGTTATGTGAAAAAACAATTCACAAGAGTCATTTCTAACACTCCTCAAAACTGATTGTTTGTAATTACTTCCTCCTCCCATTTACCCTCCCTTCTGTCATCTCCCAAATCCTACTTATCCCTTTCCCCCGTACTTTCCTGTAGTGTAAGATAAATTTTCATGCCAAATTGAGTTTGCATGTTCTTCCCTCTTTAAATCAAACGTGATGAGAGCAAGCTTCACTTTTTTCCTCTCACCTCTGCCTTACCTTAATTTTATTCATTTAGATATCATCCCTTCCTATTTAAGTCAATCTCTGCCCTCTCTTCCTCTCTCTCTCTCTCCTCTCTCTCTCTCTCTCTCTCTCTCTCTCTCTCTCTCTCTCTCTCTCTCTCTCTCTCTCCCTCTCTCTCCATATATACATATATATTTACTTATGTGTGTGTGTGTATGTGTGTGTATAATCCCTTCCACTACCTAAATACTGAGAAGAGTTTCAAGAGTTACAAATACTATCATTCCGTGTAAGAATGTAAATATTTCAGGTTAGTATATAACTTATGATTTCTCTTCACTGTTTACCTTTTTATACTTCTCTTGATTCTTGTGTTTGAAAGTCTAATTTTCTATTCAGCTCTGGTCTTTTCGTCAAGAATGCTTGAAAGTCCTCGATTTCATTGAATGACCATTTTTTTCTCTTAAAGTGTTATATTCAGTTTCACTTCCTAGGTGATCTTTCAGTTTAGTCCTATTTTCTTTGACATCTGCAATATCATATTGCAAGCACCTTGATCCCGTAATGTAGAAGCTTCCAGATCCTGTGTTGTCCCCATTGTATTGCTGCAATACTCAAATTGATTCTTTCTGGCTGCTTGAAATATTTTCTCTTTGACCTGGGATCTCTGGAATTTGCCTGCAATATTCCTAGGTGGGTTTTTTTTTCAAGTCACTTTCAGGAAGTGATTGGTGGATTCCTTCAGTATTTATTTTGCCCACTGGTTCCCGAATATCAGGGCAAGTTTCCTTGATAATTTCATGAAAGATGATGTCTAGGCTCTATTTTTGATCATGGCTTTCAGGTAGTTCCTTAATTTTTAAGTTGTCTCTCCTGGACCTGTTTTCCAGGTCAGTTGATTTTCCAGTGAGATATTTCACATTATCTTCTTTACTTTTCATTGTTTTGGTGGTGTTTTGTAATTTTTTGGTTTCTCATTAAGTCAATAGCTTCCATCTGCTCCTTTCTGATTTTTCAAGGACTATTTTCTTCAGTGAGATTTGGAACCTCCTTTTCCATTTCACTAATTGTGCTCTTTAAAGCATTCTTCTCCTCATTGGCTTTTTGGGCTTCTTTAGCCATTTGAGATAGTCTATTTTTAAAGGTGCTAAATTTTTCAGTATTTTTTTGGTTGTCTTTTCGCAAGCTGTTGACTCGTTTTTCATGATGTTCTTGCATTACGCTCATAACACTTCCCAATTTTCCTCCACCTCTCTTAGCTGATTTTGAAAATCATTTTTGACCTCTTATATGGCCTGAGACCACTGCATATGTATTTTAGAGGTTTAGGATGTAGAAGACTTGACTTCCCTTGATGGTATGCATTGTTCTTCCTCATCCAAAGAATGGAAGAAATACCCGTTCACAAAGAAAATAGTCTTTTATACTCATGGTTTTTCCCTTGTTTGAACTTTTCCCCAGCCAGTTTCTTGACTTTTGAATCCTTTTTCAAGAGGAGGGTCTACTCTGGTTACATGTAAGTTCTCAGTTCCTGCGAGGTGGCAAAAACAAGGGGGAGGGATTGATTCCTCTCCTGGCCTCTGGTCGGGTCAGTGAGCAGTATTCCCTCTACAGAGACTCCACTAGCTCCACCACACCAGCTACCATTCCTTCTAACCCCAAGGTCCCCACTCAGGATTGAGATCCACATCAGTTTCTCAATTCACCCAGGGGTTTAGGCCAGGGCTCCAACAATGGAAGATGCAACTGCAAGGGTCCTGCACCTAGACTGCTGCATTCCCTTCTCACCCAAATGAAAGAGCTTTCTCACTGACCTTTGAAGCTGTCTTTGGCATTTGTGAGTTGAGGAATATGGGACCTGCAGCTGCTGCTGGTGCTTTCTTGAGGCCTGCTCCAGTCTTGTCCCTGTCACTGTGCTACCTATTCTGTGGTTCACTCTGCACAGCATGACAGACCTTTTCTGTGGACTTCAAGGCTATTCAGGGCTGGAAATCTCTTTCAATCTGACATTTTGTGGCTTGTGCTGCTCTCGAGTTTGTTTAGATTTAATTTTTACACGTATCTAATGGGCTGTGGGAGGAGAGTGCTAGAGGTGCGTGCTTCTACTCCAGCATCTTGACCATGCCCCTTTGACAACGCATTTGATCGGTTCATCCTTTTCCTGTCAATTGTGTTTTCAAATTCCTTTTGCCTTCTGTTTTGCATGGTGTAATTCTCTCTGTATGCTTTCTCAAATGAATGTCTTTTTTCTGAGGGAATCATGTACATGGTACACCTCTTTTTCTAACCTAGTGGTTATGTTCACCTTTAGAGAGCTCTTAACAAAGGGAACCACGGTTTTCTCTTAGGCTAGAAAAGTCATGACTTAGTTTGTGTTGTAAACGAAGCTATTCTTCACGTTGTCCCTGAAAGGAATGTTCAAGAGCTCTCTCTGATGTCCCATTTGGCTCATGAGCATGAAGAGCAAAAATCAGAAGGGAACAGTATGATGCAGTTTCTTTCTCTAGACTGCTGTCCTTCCCTTTGCATTGTTTAATTTAGAGTTCAGCGCTGCATTCCCAGTTGTCAGAACTTTTATTTTTTCCACCCTAGTGGAATATGAATTTAATTAATGCTTCTTTATTCAGTTGTAATTCCTTTTGAAGTTCATCATTCTTTGCTTTTAAAACTTCAATGTCTTCTACATATTGATTTTATTTTTCCTGATCCTTAATTGTTTCTGCGTCTACATCCACTTTGAACATGGCAAATTCATCCTGTATGATTCCATTTTTATCCAAAAGATATTTTTCTTTTTCATTCCTAACAGGATCCCAAACATAATAAACAGAAAATATGTTAGTGAAAATAAATTCATGAATTATGAGTTTTGCTTAGAAATTCAAAATCAACCCCAGGAGGCCAAGATGGATAGTGTTTTCGGTAAACTGAGGAAGTTTCTTCTATTTCACATTTCTGTCAGACTCAATTTTCCTAAAGAACAGGTCTTAAAAGTGCTTCATCAGTCAGAAAATATGGACTGTAATTTTAAGCCCACAAAGCTGTCTGCTTTCAGTATATTTGATTTCTTTTGCACTATCCATTCTATCCCACACGGATTAGTCACGATGTTACAATAAAAATAGCAAAACCTAATTATTTATGTGGGCCTTCTACGGTTTTTCAAAAGTACTTTCAAAACATCATGTCACCTAAAACTTTGATGAACCTTTTGAGAGACATATTTGTAGTCATCCTCCCCATTTTGCTGATGAGGATTTATGAATGAAGTATCCCACACCAGAGACAACATTTTTTAGGCTTGCTTACCATGAGGAACCAGATGATAGTCACAGTCACTATGAAGTGACATGCCTTTAGCGACCCTTTATTATTGTGATAAGTTGATGGAGATCTCACATTTTCAAACTTTTTATTAAGCAATCGTCTCTGTTTTCATCAACTATTAATTATCTCTGGGACATTACCAGTCTATGAGAGACTTATACAAGTTCACATACTTGAAGGTGGGAGGGAAAGATTGGGATGGAAAGCAAGGCAAATGGACCTGGCAGTACAAATCACACCTTCCTGTTGGATGCAACAAATACTCCATAAAGAGAACAGTTCTGGTCTTTCAAGGAACAGGTGTGCCACCTACACAGAGAGATGGAAAAGGGACACTAACCTGAACGTGAATCCCTGCTATCAGAAGAGCTCGAGTTGCTGCTGCTGCTACCCCAGCCTGAGGAGCTGCTGCCACCGCCGTCACTGCTGCTGCTCTTCTGGCTCAACCTTGTGCCCCGCACTCCCCCGCCCCCCGCATGTCCTTGGACACTTGTGTTTTCACAGTGTGACATTTCCTGGGTCTCTTTCCCACACCATAACGTATTTTTCTATTTCTCTCAGGATTTATGCTTTTAGTGTTTCAAAATCAATTTCTATGTCATCAGAATTAGAATTCAGTAAACATGGCTCTCCTAACTCTGTTATATGGACGACTCACACAAGTTTATCTCTGCTGCGTTTGTTGATAGCCAAGCTTAACTGCCTTTTTTCATCATAGTTCCTAGGCTTAGCATTATCTTCCTCCGCAGATTTATTGCCAACATTTGTTCCTTGAAATGTTTGGCAGGCTATTTTTCAGCTTTTTCTGTAGTTGTTTGCTTAATTTTTTTTCCTCTCACTTTCATCTTTATTGATACATTTTTTTTTTGTTTCTTTCTGCTTCTCTCTTTTAGATCTTTTATTCTTTTTCTTCAGCTTTTGGTAAGGTCCTTCAGACAGAACTTGCAGGTGTTGATGAACACATTTAAGCTGCTCCTGCAGTTTTTCACTCTCTCATCAGGAGACTCTCCAAAAGAGTTGTCTTCAAAGGAAGCATCTGCTGGGGATGGAAGCTCAATTCCAGGTGGACAGTCTCGGGCGGGTAAAGGTGGGAACTTCTAAATCTTAGAGTTCTCACGAGACCCCCCAGGAAACGACTGGGAATCGAGGTGAACCGAGCTATCTCGTGTATTTCCGCCTCTTCCCGTGAGAAACGTGATGGGAGAGAGCTCTCCCCGCCCTCGACATTGTTCCAGATCTGGGAACACTATTGTTATCTAACAGCCCGGAATTCAGAAGAAAACTATGCTGCTGGAGGGTTTAAGTAGGATCAGGAAAGCCTGAAAGCTCTCTTGGGCGGAGGGGCACGGAGTGGTGAGGACAACAAGGCTCAGCTTTTCCTCTCTCTTCTCTCCCCTCCCCCTCTCTCCCCACTTATACTTCTACTTCCAATCTCTTATTGTAAGATCTTTGCCTCCTTGGGAGATTCTTCGTTCCCTCCTAAGGAAGAATTCCCCTGCACTTGTAACTAGACCCTGAAACAAAGCTCAACCCTTGTTCGACTCTGGAACGTCCTTTCTCTCATACGAGCATCCGGTTTGGCCAACCGAAGACCTCGGGATAGAGGTAAGAAGACTCGGGTAGCCCTCAGGCCTCTAGGCCTGGCAAGCATCACTGCTACTTTCTCTACAGAATGCTTTGGTGACATCCTTTTCTATATAGCACATAGACATTCTTGCAATGGGTTCATCTGTGATCTTGGAAACTGAATCTCAAAAACATCTGAAGTGTTCTTGCCATCACTACCACCTCAAGATCTGGTGGGTTATACTTGCAGCAATTCATAAACATTAACTGAACATCTGCAGCAAATTCACGTGCATCCTTACATTTCTGGTTATACCTTTTTCTTTAGTTGTGCCAAGGTCCATTGGATTTTTGACAACATCATTGTACTTATGGAGTCCTAGAGCAGTACTAGCAACAGGCTTATGGAAAGGTCAAGTATATGCTACTTCGTCCTTTGAAAACATTTCTTCAAGAATTTCATTACGGTATTTTAATTACTCAGTTAATTTAACATGTTCCCAACTCTATATTTTTGCTGAGAATCTGGTATGATATTCTTCACTACTTTTTCTATTACAAGTGGTATTTTAGCAGATTTGTGCTCAACCAGGCTTGATGAAGATTCACTACTTGCTGTATCTATCCACGTTATACAGGTTGTAGTATCTGCTTTCCTTTTCACACCCCTTTTCACTTATGTTACAGCTTGTGTGTTATAGCTTGGTGGAGCTAGTTTAGCAATGTGCAATGCAGAAAGTAACGTCTGAGGACATAGAGGAGATGGAATCACTTGCTGTTTAGCTATCTTTTCTGATGCCTTAGGGAATGGTTTTTCTTTCATAGTGGAAACTCCTGAAGATTGTTGAGTACCTTTTCATTTTTTTTCCTTTCCACCTGCCACTAGTTGTTCTGAAGGCATTTGAGACAGTTTTTGCAGAAACAGTTTCTCTAAGACTTGTGTCATTAGAACAATGTCATCACCTGGCTTGCAAAACAATTGCAAAACAATATTTTCAAGTCTTCTATACATTCTGAGGCTTCCGCATAGTATTTATGTTCCAAGAGCTTTAGGAGGCTGTAATAATCTGGGAGAGTGAGCTTGGCCGCATCCACAGTCTGCTGGAAGGGTAAAGAGAAACTGTGCTGCCATAGAGCCTTCAGGACAACCTTCTGCAGTTACTGCAGTTGGTTTGTGAGGAGGACAGTCTTTCTGGCATTTAAGTACTCTGGTGGAAGGGGGTTGGCAATAGCCATCTGTTGGCTTGACAGAGACATTCTGAACAGCTTTTTCCTGATGGAGTGTTGTCTTCCATGTATTTGTATCGCCACTCACCCATCGGCGTTACTGCTCACTCGAAATGGTGACCAGCCTGAGTCATTTTGGAAGTAGTAGCTTCTATTTCTTTGTTCACTCATGGAGGCTTATTCAGAATTCCATCTTGCAAAGAACTGACACTCAGACCCTGCCTTTGTCTTTGAGTGTCATTTTGCTCTTCAACCTGGGCAGAACAATATTGTAAAGTTTTTCATCACTTTTTTCTTTAGAATTCTGCAGAGACATTTTAACTTTAACTGGAATATAGAATGTGAGAAAGGATGGAAAAGAGATAAAAATTCTAAGAAAAGGAGGCTATTGAAAACGAAAGGGAATAAGGATATCATTTCAAAATTGTAAGGGACCCTCAACAACTATTCAGTCCAATTCATATCCATTGCTAGGTGTGTAACAGAAGTGCAGTTTACTCTTTTAGAAATATAGATTGTGAGAGCAGAAAGGGATACTAGCGATGAGTTAGCACGTCATGGAATAAATGAGGAATCAGAGGCCTGAAACAGGAAGCCATTTGTTGAAAATCATGTGGATAGCAATGGACTGAGGTAGGACTCAAAATCTGGTAAAAGTCACAGTCAGACGCAGATTTTGGACAATTTGTGTATGTACACATGCATATGTTTCTGTGTACATATATATAGGGGAACAGATATACACATATACACATATGCATATATACATATATATGCATGTGTGTGTATAGATATATATATATATAGATATATACATATATAATGTAGGTATTCGGCAATTGTTCTTCCAGCAGAGGTACTAACTTAGCAAATTTATATGGAATATTTTTGGCGTTGGAAACCAAGTAATGGATCAACATCACCTGCGCTAATCTCCAACTATAATAATCTCTCCTTTATATAAATACTTACAGGTATAGCATTTATTTAATACTTCTTTAAATTCTACCTTGTATAATAAATGAACTTCCTCTGTTTTGTATTGGCTTCCCAGTGAGATTGAAAATTCTTCAAGGTAAGAGGCCATGTCTTACACCAAGTCTTTGTAACCTGTTCAGAATCAATCATAGTACTATTTGCATAATTAACAGTCACTGGTTGATGAAATAAGTTTTGATGAAGAAAGTAACTATCATTTCACTGAAGTCTTACATAGTGAACATTTTCATCATCAGGAAAATTAGACAAGAAATGGTGCCACTTTCCCCTGAGTGTGAATTAAATGACCAATTTCATGTTGTCAGAGATGGACTCTAAATTGTTGCTTCCTTGCTATGCCTTCGCACCTAAGACCATATATGAAGGCAGATCTTTGAAAGTCTAGGTTCAAATCTCTATACAAAATTCCCCAATGTATCTCTGAAAATTCTCACCATCCAAAGTTCTCTTTTTGACTGCTTTGACATAGATTTTGCTTAGTTTTCCACGTATGATGGATACTAGGTTGAAACTGTGTTTTGAACGTTATCAGAAATATCTATTTCTATAATTTTGGGCTGGTATCATGATAAATAGCCTACTACATAATACATGTAACTGTGGGAAAGCAACTGATTATGGAGAAAGGCATTTTATAGTAATAAAAGGAGCAGGTTGTGAGACTTTGACTGCCATGTTATTCTACGATTAACTTCACATTCATCGTAACAATTTCTAATACTAAAAATGTTGAGAATGAAATAATTTTATACTGAATTTCTATTTTGCCACTGGGTCTCTGGGAAATTGAAAATGCATAAAAAATAAGACCAGAAAAACAAAAAAATGCTTTAGGCCCATTATTGCCTTAGAACAAATTTAATGTTGGGTAAACTTTCAATTCATGATAAAATCGACAAATAAACATTTACTTTCCTTGTTCTTATTTTTCTACTACTAGTACTACTACTGCTAGAACAACTACTACAACTTCTTTTACTGTTACAGTAATAACACTTACTTATACTGCCAACACTCTGGGAAAAGGAAGCTCTATTGAGTAAATGAAGAATAAATAATTCTTGTCCTCAAGGAACCACAATCTAGTTGAAAAAAACAGACTTAGAATCAGGACATGATAATTTGTTAACAGATGTGAACACCATAAGGCAATCAGTATAAAGTTAACCACTAAATTATGGTTTGTCCAAATCTAAGTGGAATTCAGGAGATTAAGAATTCAATAGGTATGAAAAGTTCAAAAAGTGTTATGGCAAAAGAATCATACTTTTGTAATTCAAAGGCACCTTGAAGTGAAGAGTAGATAGGTTTTAGATAGGTATACTAAATAGGGAAGTGTAACTAAGTGAGAAGAAGAGGGTGCTGAACGTATGGAGCTGGAAATCAGCATGGTGAGGTCACTTTGATTAAGGTAGAAGATAATAATGAGATTCTCTACCTAATTACTTCCATTCTCAATGGCATTTTGCATGTGTAGTTTATATATTTACAAATTTTGACGAAATGACATTTTGCTTTTATTCAAGGAGTAGTTCGAAGAGAAGGAGACAAATAATTTCTACTTCACAGTGCTGTTTGGGGGAATAAATCAGGAAATAAATGTAAAGGTCTTTCTAAATATGAAGTATGATAGAAATGATTTACTTATTATTGGCAGTTGGAAAAACACCTGATTCTTTGTGTAAGGCTAGAAAAACAAAATTGGCAACCACATAAAGAGTGAATGCCGTGAAATGATTAAATATTGGGTGGGGCTAGGATGGAGGAGTAGGAAGATGCATATACTTTAGCACTTCCCCTACAGCCCACAAAATAACGGTAAAAAGGTCTCTCCACAAAGTGTAGAGCAACAGAAGTCTCAGAACAACAGAGCAAAAGAGGTTTCCAGTCAAAGGCAACCTGCAGGCTTACAGGAAAGGTCTATCTCACAGGACGCTGAGCAGAGCAGAGCTCAACCCTGGCCACGCGGCACTGGGAGGAAGAGGACCTGAAGAGACCTCTGGGAAGAGCTCCTAACAGGGAGGATCCCACTTACTTCAACCCACAAGCAACACAGAAATCACCCAAAGTCAATGGGGGAGGGATTTCCCAGCTGAGGAGAGGTAAAGGGATTTCTTCAGCAATAGCCCAAAGTGATGGCAGAGGCCAGGAGCAGACACGGGAAGCCACAGAGGGTGGGAAGTAACCTGGGTCCATTGTTCAAGAAGCTCAACTGAAAGCCTCTGGCAGTAGGGAGCAGCTGATCTAAACGTCATCCCTGAGTGATAGTAAATGGCTGTGAAAGTGCCCCAAAAAGGGAACAAATGTAAGACCATCAAAGGTTACATTCTTGGTGACCAGCTGTCTCCTCCCATCGTTTCAGACAAGAAAGAACAAGACTTACTGTCACAGGAAGTTAAGACCTCTGCCTCCAGGGCCTCCAAACTGAACTTAAAGTAGACTCAGGCAATGGAAAAACTCGAAAAGCAAGGTAGCACCTGGTTCAAGGACAACCACAAAAATGCTGAGGAAAATAAAACCTTTATAAAGAGACTGACTCGATTGGGAAAAGAGGTCCAAAAAGCCAGGGAGGAGAAGGAGGCAATAAAAAGTTGAATTAGGCAAAAGAAGGAGAAGGTTCAAAAGCTCAGTGAGCAAAACAGTTCTCTGAAACAGAGAACTGAGTTCAGGGAAATGAATGAGTGTAAGATAAACCGAGCAGTTGGAAAACAAACAAAAAAGAGTTTGAAAAAATACAAGATAATGTGAAACACCTCAATGGAAACGCAAATAACCTGGAAAATAGATTCTGGGAAGACGATATAAAAATTATTGGACTACCTGAAAGCCATGATCAAAAAAGGAGCCTAGACATTATCTTCCATGAAATTATTGAGGAAAACAGTGCTGATATTCTAGAACGAGAGGACTAAATAAACATTGAAAGAATCCACCTACCACCTCCAGAAAAACACCCGAAAAGAGAAACTCCTAGGAAGATCATGGCAAATTTCAGAGTTCCAAGGTCATGTAGGAAATTCAGCAATCAGCTAGAAAGAAAGAATTCGAGTGTTGTGGAAATACAATCAGGATAACACAAGATGTGTTAGCTTCATCATTAAGGGATTGAAGGGCTAGGAAAAGCATATTCTAGAAGTCAAAGGAACTGCGATTAAAACCAGGAATGAGCTACCCAGCAAAACTGAGTATAATACTTCAGGAGAACAAATGGTCATTCAGTGATATAGAGGACTTTGCAGCATTCATGTTGAAAAGACCTGACATGTACAGAAAATTTGACTTTCAAACACAAAAATCAGGAGAAGCTTCAAAAGATAAACAGGAAAGAAAAGTCATAAAAAAACTCTCTAAATCTGAAGTGTTTATCTTCCTACTTGGAAGGAAATTATTTGTAACTCTTGAGACTATTCTCAGTGTTTGGGTAGGTGGAAGGATTGTATACACATGCACACATGCACACACACACACGCATTGACAAAGAGTACAGGCTGTGTTGAATCAGAAGAGAGGATATCTACAAAAATAATATATAGAAAAAACCGGAAGTGTGAGGGAGTAACATACTGGGAGGAGAAAGGAAGAAATGCAATGGGATGGGCTATAACTCATAAAGAGATAAAGAAAAATCTAGTTGAATGGAGGAGAAAAGGGAGAAGAGGACAGGGGGTAAGTGATGCTACTCTCACTACATTCGTCTAAAGGAGGGAAATTAAATGCTCACTCAAATTGGTATAAAAATCTCTGTTATACTAGAGGAATGTAGCGCAGGAGGCAACAAGAGGGGTGAGGGGAATGATAGAAGGGTGGGCAAATGGAAGAAGGGAATAACTAGAAATAAACACTTTTGGGAAGGAAGAAGGTTAAATGAAGGAATAAAACATAACGGGAAATAGAACAGGATACAGGGAAATATAGTTAGTATTAGAAAACATGATTATTATAGAAGTCTTCTTCAAAGCGGCCTGTATTTACTCTGTATTAAATTATTTGCCTTCTCAGGGGGATGAGTAGGGAGGGAGGGAGGGAGAGAAGGAGAGAGGGATGGAAAGAAGGTTGAATTCAAAGTAGTAGAAAGGAATGCTGATAATTTTTATTGCATATAACCCATAAACAGGTAACACAGGTAGTGAGGTACAGAAATTTATCTTGCCCTACAAGATAAGACAGAAGATGGGGAAAAGGGAAGGGTGTGGTGTGATGGAAGGGAGGGCTCATTGAGTGAAGGGGTAATCAGAATGCAGGGAATTAGTGGGTGGGGGGACGGGAGAGATAGGGAGAATAATTGGACATGTTACAAAGTGATGTTAAAGCACTTAACATTAAAACAATTGACAGAATTAATTACTGAGACTACACCAGAGACATCGTTAGATTGGGGAAATGCATTTTATTCTAAACCTCCTAGAGTCAGGTAACCTGGGGTAAAATGGGCATTGATGGAAAGGTTAAGGTTTGATTGGTAAATTTGTTTTTATGATCGTTATTTAAGTGGGAACTAAAACAGGTATAGAACGGCATGGAAGTCACTTAAGACTTCTCTCAAAAGATGTGCCTTAGCCAATGTGAAATTATAGTCATAACTGAAACCGTGGTCATTGCAACTTGCTATTTGAAGATGCTATGAGACTACTAAGTGACTGTTATTCTGAATCTAACTCCATATATGGATAGCAAAATAGTAATCTGAGCCTCCAATCCATGGTGCCATTAAGCCTGTATAGGAATTGAAAAAGGTGATCTCATGGGAAGGGTGGGAGAGCGGCTGTACAGCCTGGGCTGAGGTAGGATTCTCCTGACTCAATTTCCCCACTGATAGCTGGCAGACTCGAAGCCTCAGTGAATGCAAGTTGACAATCTATTCCTGCCTGAAACTGACAGGAATTTGGGGAGATTTGTTTTTCGCTGCAATGTCCTAACACTTAGTGGCAATTTCCTCTAGTCAAAAGGGTGGTAAGCCTAATACGAGATCAATTAAATTATAGCTTGTTGGTAGGGGAACATCCAAGGTCAAGTCTAAAATTAAGCTATTAGGCTTAGGAGTTTAGAACAACAACAGTAAGCTAAGGTCGTCTACTTCTTAGTAGGAATGTGGAGACAATTAGGACAAGGGCTTATGAAGTTAGCATACATAGTTATCATTAGTATCTCAGTTGGATACTGCTAAAAAAAATTACATTGCGGTCTACATTGTGAACACTTTAAAAGAGATATCACCCGACCAAAGGTGGGAATTGTTTTATGTGATATGAAATATGTTACAAATGAAAAATTAAAAAAATTATTAAATATAATATAATTTAATATATTAAAATTCAAGTGTACAGTTGGTGGAGTTTTTATGTCTGGCTTTATGTGAGTGTAAATGACAGGCATAGTGTTCAGAAAATTTATAATATTGATGAAATAAAGGAAATAGCACACTCAACACACTTTCCGTTAACCAGTGAGAAATTACAGATTTTATGCATACATACATTATTTTTCCTTTGATCTAATTTCTTCTGTAGTTTTTTCTTATTTTCAAAATCAGTTCGATAAAATGATGCAACTTGTGAAACTACTGTCATGGAATGATATCACAAAGAATCAGCAAGTTCTTGTTGAAGCTTTCTTACTGTAACCTGAGTGAAATATTTCCAAATTATTTCTGTTCATGATTCCATGACATGATATTAGCTCATAAAAATACGAATACACTTTTAAAATGTACAGAAATTAATATTTTCTCTTTCAACTTAACTTCATTTATATATTCATAATTACCATAGATTTACAGCTAGAGATATCTTAAGGACTATTTAATACAAGCACCTCATTTTGCCAACATGAAAACTGAAGCCCAACGAAGTTAAATGAATTGCTCACGGTCCTAAAGGCAGTCATTGAGAGAGAAAAGGATTGGAACTTGGCTCCTGAGACTACAAACCTCAATTAACTATACAACTTCACCTCCACTCAGCATGGATCAAATGCTGTCTTCTTCTTGCTCAGTGTACTCCCCATTAAGCAATGCATTCAACCTGATTTCCCCATCACCTCTTTCAGAGAAAAATTAAAAGACCTCCAAAGTTACCTAGGGACTAAACTCTTTTATCTGAAATTGACATGGAAGGTGATGTAATGGAGTGGGAATAATCAATAGTTTTTATATTTGATAGAAACATTAGGGGTTTCCCCTTCCCTTTTTCAGAAACGTGAACTACTTTCTTTCTCTGCCCCTGCCTTTACAATGAGGAAGACATGCATAAGAAAGGGATGCATTTTCGTTCCTCTCATAGTTTCCCCTTGAGAATGAACATAGGCGCTGATATCCTTATCAGGCTTAGTAAAAGCACTTGACAAGTATGTTTTAGTTTGCTCGCAGCCAAAACCGCAACATATATCCTTGTTAACTACCTTTCACATGTTCAACTCTCTTTGCCAAGCCTTCAAAGCAATTCTCTTATCCATTAGAATGGGAATTACACGTCTGGCTGTAGCCAATGGACAGAGAAAATGGAAACAATAAAAATAGGGTAGTTTTCCCACTTATGTATACACAGTATATTGCAAGGTCAGTGTTTCTACATACTTAAGTATATTCATCCATATGCACATATCCATATGTCCAAATATGCACAGAAATACACAGTCACAAATGCATAGAGAGATATGCTACAAAATATCATCTTCACTTCACCATACAGTAAAGTATATGAATGCACCAATGAGTAAGAGAAAATGAAACCAAAAAATAAAAGGAACTAAAGCTTTTTTTTCTCTTATTAGATAATATTAAGTGCCTTGAAACACTAAATTTAAATAACGTCTAGTAAATTTTTGAAGGAAGCAGAAAGCAGAAAGATGGCAATAAAAACTTGTGAAAATAAAACTGACCTAATTAACTAAATTCATACAAGTAAACTGAATTGTAGTATGGAAGGACTGGATTCAAATTCATGACCACATATACTAAAAATAAAATTTAAAAATTTTTTTGTGACGTGTTTCCCCATTGAATTGATGATGAATCAGAGAGAATGAGAACTGCTAGTAGATTGTAAGGGGCAATGCATATTCAACAAATAAAAGGCAATGATTCTAGAAACTGCAATTTTGGACACTGAGCAAGGATAGTTATTAAAACAATAAAAAATACTGAGATAAAAAAAAATTAGTAGGGATGTCCAAACAATTAAAAAATAAGATTAGTGAGGACACCTCAGGGGCTGAATCTGCAGTTGCAACAGTGAGGCCTCAAACCCCTTGGCCCACAGGCACCAAAGGCCAGTGATGGGGTTCAATCAGCAGACCAGGAAGGGAGATGGCTTCCCCATAGCTCTGGCAGCAGGCAGTGGCCACAGATCTTGCACAGCAGCCCCTATGGTAGCTCCCTTGTTGGAGCGTAAAAACCCCTGGGGCCATTGAAGAGCTGAGTCTTGCCTCTGCCCTGGGTGGAGGCCCTGGGCTAGCTGCTCTTTGCTTCACACTGAATGGTGGCCCTGCCATCCAGCCTATCTGAAAATCAGCCCCAAGTGCTGACTTGGGAACTCGAGGCCAAGTGCCAGTGGAGAGGTATCTGCTAAGATTCTTGGCATAGAAATCCCTCTCTGCATCCAGACCAGGACACGCTTGATTGTGCCACTTTGGAGGAAGTGAAATCTCACAGATTCCCGGAGAATACCCTACTCTTGACAAAGGACCCAAAAGTCAAGTAACTGGTTGGGAAAATGCCCAAAAAAGGGAAAAAATATAAGACTGTAGAAGGTCACTTTCTTGGTGAGCAGATGTCTCCTCCCATACATTTGGATGAGGAAAAGCAATGCTTACCCTCAGGGAAAGACATAAAAGTCAAGGCTTCCGTATCCCAAACAACCAAAATAAATATTCAATGGGCTCAGGCCATGGAAGAGCTCAAAAAGGAATTTGAAAATCAAGTTAAAGGGGTGGAGGAAAAACTGGGAAGAGAGATGAGAGAGATGCAAGAAAAGCATGAAAAGCAGGCCAACACCTTGTTAAAGGAGACCCAAAAAAATGCTGAACAAAATAACACCTTCAAAAATAGGCTGACTCAATTGGCAAAAGAGTTTCAAAACGTCAATGAGGTGAAGAATGCTTTAAAAAGTAGAATTAGCTATATGGAAAAGGAGGTCCAAAAGCTCACTGAAGAAAATAGTCCTTTAAAAATTAGAATGGAACAGATGGAGGCTAATGACTTTATAAGAAAACAAGGAATCTCAAAACAAAACCAAAAGAATGAAAATATGGAAGATAATGTGAAATATCTCATGGGGAAAAACAACTGACCTGGAAAATAGATCCAGGGGAGACAATTTAAAAATTTTGGGATTACCTGAAAGCCATGATCATAAAAAGAGCCTAGACATCATCTCTCATGAAATTTTCACGGAAAACTGCCCTGAGATTCTAGAACCAGAGAGCAAAATAAATATTGAAAGAATCCACGGATCACCACCTGAAAGAGATCCAAAAAGAGAAACTCCTAGGAACATTGTGGCCAAATTTCAGAGTTCCCAGGTCAAGGAGAAAATCTTGCAAGCAGCTAGAAAGAAACAATTCAAGTACTGGGGAAATAAAATCAGGATAACAAAAGATCTAGCACCTTCCACATTAAGGGATCGAAGGTCATGGAATGTGATTATCCAGAAGTCAAAGAAACTAGGACTAAAACCAAGAATCACCTACCCAGCAAAACTGAGTATATTAGTTCAGGGGAAAAAATGGTCTTTCAATGAAATCGAGGACTTTCAAGTACTCTTGATGAAAAGACCAGAGCTGAAAAGAAAATTTGACTTTCAAACACAAGAACGAAGAGAAGCATGAAAAGGTAAACAGCAAAGAGAAGTCATATGGGACTTACTAAAATTGAAATGCTTACATTCCTACATGGAAAGATAATATTTGTAACTCTGCAAACTTTTCAGTATCTGAGTAGTTGGTAAGATTACACACCCACAGACACACACACACACACACACACACACACAGCACAGAGTGAATTGAAGAGGATGGGATCATATCTTTAAAAAAAATGGAATTAAGTGGTGAGAGAGAAATACATTGGGAGGAGAAAGGGGGAAATGGAATGGGGAAAATTATCTGTCATAAAAGAGGAAAGCAAAAGACTTTTCAGTGGAGGGAAAAAGAGGGGAGGTGAGAGAAAAACATGAAGCTTACTCTCATCAATTCGACTAAAGGAAGGAATAAAATGCACACTCATTTTGGTATGAATACTGATCTTCAATACAGGAAAGTGGGGGAGAAGGAGATAAGCAGGGTGGGGGGGATGATGGAAGGGAGAGCATTGGGAGGAGGGAGCAATTTGAAGTCATCACTCTTGGGGAGCAACAGCATCCAAAGAGAGAATAGAAGCAATGGGGGGCAGGATAGGATGGAGGGAAATATAGTTAGTCTTACACAACACGACCATTATGGAAGTCATTTGCAAACTTACACAGACATGGCCTATATTGAATTGCTTGTTTCCCAAAGGGAATGGGTGAGGAGGGAGGGATGAAGAACAGTTGGAAGTCAAAGTTTTAGGAACAACTCTCAAGTATTGTTCTTACTATTAGGAAATAAGAAATACTGGTAATGGGGTATAACAAGTTATCTAGCCCTACAGTTCAAAAGAGAAGATCGGGACAAGGGAAGGAAGGGATGTTCGAAGAGAGGGTCGATCGGTAATAGGGGCAATTAGAGTGCTCAGTGAATTGGGGCGGGGGGAGGGGAGAAATGGGGAGAAAATTTGGAACCCAAAATTTTGTGAAAATGAATGTTAAAAGCTAAATAAATAAATTTTTAAAAAATCCAAAAAAAAAGTAAATATGTACTGGTTGACTTTGTAGCTGCAAAAAAAAAAATAAGTTTATTAACACAAAAAATATTAATGCTTAGTGCATAATTATATTCCTTTTAATAGAAATACTGTCCTAAATTTTAAAGAAAAGTAGAGACTAGTCATTGGAATTCCACTAAAAATATGATTCACTCTTCAATGTTTCTAAAACTAGTTCAAAGGAGTATGAAGAAAAACTCGTCAGACTGATAAATATTTTAAAAATCTTATGAAAAGGGTAACGGTAATACTCACGAGTATCTCAAGGGAGATATGTGATTTTAATTGCTACATTATTCCTAGCAAAATTTTGTAGGATTCTTCAGAAGTTTTAGCATTTCAAATAATTTATTGTATTTCATTAAGAAAATGGAATATTTGGAAAGGAATGAGAATAATAAATTAATCAATATCTATGCACAAGAGATAACACTATCTATGCTAATGAAAAGAAAATTTCATTGACTATACAATTTCTTTAAGCAAAGTGAGTCATCTTACCTAAAAGATAATACTGACACTTTATTTTTTTATTTTGTTTTTATACTTTTATGTATTTATTTTTATTTATTTCTACATAAATATTTTCTTTATGAAAATTTATTTCTATTTAATAAAAATTTTAATTTGATATGTTAAGTATTTACTTTTATGAACTTAATTACCTGTATTTTACTGTATTACATTTCATTACTATTATTAAATTCACACTTACTTATGCATTTTTATGGTATTATTTTATCATACTATTGCTTCTCATTCTTCTTTCTTACAATTCAAAATTTTGACAATAAAAGTTAATAATATTGCGTGCCTGCTGAAAATTCAATGCTTAAATTATCTTCATCAAATCAATTTTGACTTTCATTTCAAAAAGTTAAATGTTTACCCAAGCAGAATTTTTAAAACCGTACCTCTCTTTCAGCCTTCACATTTTCATATATACACATTTGCTCTCTTAAGTACATACATTCACTGGTCAACACTTTACTTCTCTATTCTACCGTAAGAACTTGTTTTTCAGTGTCAGCACAAACTGTATTCAAGAGATCAATGAACAGTACCTGGGATTCACTCAAGAACTTTTCTTTAGTCATGGTTTTCTTTTGGGTGTCTTCAAGCTGTTGCTGAAACAACATATTTTCAATCTGGATTTGTGCTAAACTTTCTTGGATAGATTCCCATTTGATAATGTAACTGTTCACTTTCCCCTTTTTCAGTTGATTTGTGTGTTGAAGTTCCTTTTCTTCTGTTGGGCAAGGTTTAATTCTCTCTGTATGCTTTTTAAATGGGTGTCTTTTCCCTGAGGCAATCGTGCACCAGACAGCTAATTCTCTAAACTATTGGTTTTTCTTTCAGCTTTAGACAGCTCATGAGGAAGGACACCATTGTTCTCTCTTAAGCTAGGGGTGTCATGATAGCTTGTGTTGTAAACAAAGCCACTCATCTCATTCTCCCTGAAAGGAATGTTCATGGGCTAGTTTGATGACTCACTTTGCTCATGATCGAGAACAGCAGAAATCGCATGGGAACTTCATGATGCAATTACTCTCTCTAGTCTGTCTCTGCTTTGCATTGTCCAATTTAAAGTTCAGCACTGCATTTTCAGTCGTCAGATCATGTACTTTTCCACTGCACTGGAATGTAATTTTTCTTAAGACTTCTTCATTCAGTTGTAATTCTTTTGAAGCTCCTCAATCTTTTCTTTTCAAACTTTTATATCTTCCATACAATGACATTCTTTTTCTTCATCCTTAATTATTACTGTGTCTAGTTCGAGTTTGAGCTTGGCAACTTCGTCGTGTAGGATTAGATTTTTATTCAACAGACATTTTTCTTTCTCATTGCCGTTAGGAATCTAAATATAACAAACAGAAAAAAAATGTTACTCAAAACAAAATTATGTATTCTGATTTTCCTTAGTAATTCAAAATAAATGCCAAGGTGCCAAGAAGCAGAGTTTCCTCAGAAAAAATTAAATTAAGGGAGTTTCACCTATTTCACATTTCTGTCCAACTCAGTTTTCAAAAAGAACAGGTCTTAAAAGTGCTTCATCAATCTGAAGATAAGAAGTAAACTTCTAGTCCCACGAAGCTGCCTTTCAGCATATTTTATTTCCTTTGCTCTATCCATTCTATTCCAAACTGGATAGTCAAAGCGCTACAATAAAAATAAAAATACTTAATATTTACACATTGCCTTTTTATATTAAATTATTTTTTTGTTTTCCGTGTTCTAGAATCACTTCCATATAGCTTAGATGTTTTCCCTTTCCTTCTCCTCCATCACCTCTCTCTACACACACCCTCCCTGATTCTGTGTACAATCTTATATAGGTTCTACACGTACATTCCTATTAAACACATTTTCCTGTTTTTCACGTTGCAGAGAACAATTAAAATGAATGGGAGAAACCATAAAACAAAACATAATCCAAAGGAAAATGGTCTGCTTCATTCTGTTATCCAGTTCAGTATTTCTGTCTCAGGATGTGCAAGGCGGTTTGCCTCCAGAGGCCATTCAGAATCTTTTAGGTACTTGCATGGCAATGAATTACTAAGTGTACCAGAAAAATTCATTGCACACTGTGGTTTTTTCTGTGTACAGAGTTTTCCTGGTTCTACTCCTATCACTAATCATCACTTCTAATAAATCCTTTCAGGCCTGTGTGAAGTCTTCATGCCACGTTGCCTTTTAAGGTATTTTAGAAAGTTCTTCCAATATATTATCACGGCTAAAATTTGCAACACACTTAAGAAGGAAATATTTAGATTATTCTCCCCATTTTACACATCAGGACTTAGGGTAGGAGATATTACTGAATAACCTGCCCATTGTCACACTCAGTACGTAGTAGCAGCAGTGTTTCAAACCACGTCTCTTCAAACTCCAAATCAAACATGCTGTTGCAATAGCTAATTCCTCTTAGGAGCTGAAGACAAGCATTTGTCCTACGTTTAGAATCATTGTCTTGGTACAATTATATTATCTCCAGAACAATGAAGTGATAAGTCATAAATTTCTTAGTGGAAGTCCTCAGAAAATTCTCTTTGCTGATAGCGGTAGCGTTTTCACAGCAACACTGATTTAAATCTTTTAGAAGTTGTTAAGTCAAAACCTCTCATTTTCGGGATGGAAAAAGTGAGACCTGCAGTGTGTTCTCCTAGTGATGGTAACCTACCCTTCACCATCATATTTTAAAAGAACGATGAAAGCATTACTGAGGCCAAAGTGTAAAAAGCGCATATTGCACTCGTATCATAGTAAAACTGGTCCAGGAGCATTGTTCCCCATTCAGGACTGGTGGAAAGAGTTACATCAAAAAGCTTATAAGCTTCATGCTGTGACATCCTTTCTGGAAGTGTAGCAGGAGGGTATGAGGAGGTTTCAGCTGAGTTAAAAGGAGCACCCCAGGGCACCATTAACCAAGGATTACTCGGGGCCACCAACACAAATGATTTCCTTCAAACAACTTTTGAAGAAAATATGAAAATGCAAAACTGTAAACTTAGAATTTGATGAATATGTATTCCTATCATTGTGAGCAATGTTGAATTACAATGAATGTAGGAATTCAGGTCACAGATAAAGCCAGAAGTCAGAAATCTAAGAAAAGCTTTTCTGTGGCAAATATTTTTTACTTCTCTTTCATGGGACATGAATGAGACAACAAAGTGAAATAGAGCAAATTAATAATATATATATGTGTGTGTGTGTGTATATATATACATATATATGTATGTATATATATTATATATTATTATATTATATATAATTATATATATTATTATATATTATTAATTTGCTCTATTTTTATATATTTGCTCTCTCTGTATATATATATATATATATATATATATATATATATATATATATATATATATATATATATATATATATATATATATATAGTAACCCTTAATCTCTCTCGTGAAAAGTACAAAGAGATGAATCGCTTAATCAAGGAATAAAAATGGTTTGTTTTGGAGGTGTCACTTTCTACCTCTTTGCATTCCTTTCTCCCACTAATTTAGGGGTGAATGACACTGATGAGCTCCCCTTTTTCTCTGACCAGAAAAGGCAAAGGCATTACTGAAATCCAGGGATTTTTTGAGTTGAAGTAGAGTTGGGTCTCAAGAATGGCCATTGAATGAAAAAGGAAAAAGGAACAACCAAACATAACAAACAGCATATGCGGATTTTGATAACCAGCCATGTCCCGACTTGTGTGCTGTAGACAGATGTACCGGACTGAGGATGACAAATATGTCCCAAAATGAAGAAGCACAATCCTGATTTTGAAAATATGGACATAGGTTGGAAAGTGATCAAAGTGAATACCTCAGAAATCTCAGTGATTTGGGAAGAAGCTACTTCTTTTTCTTTCTGCTTCCAAGAGGATTATTCACAATTCCACCTTGTTCAACTCTGGCTTTTAGCTCCAGAAAAAAGTCTCTTTGAGATGAGCTCTTCTTCGTCCTGGGGACAACAATTTCAGAAAATTTTAAATCATCTTTTTTCCTTCCAAAGTCAGCAACAACATTTGACCTTCAACTAGAATATAGAATGTGAAAAAGCAAGGAAATTAGCTTTATAGATTAAAAGAAATGCAGGCTACTGAAAATGAAAAGCCAAAATATAATAGCATTTCAAAGATGGAAAGCAACCTCAGTCACTACCCAAGGCAAGCCTTATCAATTCTTAGGGACCTAACTCTTACAAGCCTCAACTTGAAGGCTTCACAGGTGGGGGTGGCCACCACGTCTCAAGTGAGCGCATTCTGTTTCAAGATGTTTGTGTTGGTTAACAATTTTTTCCTGACATTCACCCTAAAAATGTACATTTTGGAAACTCTGATCCATTGCTCCGAGCTCTGATCCTCAGTCTGAAGCACAGAATGCTTCATCTTTTTTCAAAATGACTGTCCTTCAAAATCCTGAAGACATAAGAATCAATATCTTTAGTTCCTTTAACAGATCCTCACAAGTCATGGACCCCCAGGGTCTTCCTGTTAGGCATCGTGCTTACTACTTATCATAATTCTGTGAGAGCCACAAATGAATTAATCAGGATAAGCCAATCTATTCACTTCAGAGTACACAGGGATTTTCACCTTGTCTGTTTTGAAAGCTATGCTTCTCTGAATAGGATGCAAAATTACACTAGCTTTTGGGTTCTCAGATAACAGTACCAACTCAGCTTCAGTTTAGAACTGACTAAGATTAACATCTTCTCAGACAAAATGCTGTCCAATTCTATTTCCTCCAACTTATACTTATGAAACTATTTTGTATTTAATTATATAATTTTGTATTCATTCTTACTGAATTTCATGTGATTAACAGGTTCCATCCAGTGCTCTGACTTATGAAGACTTTGTCTTTCCTCCATGTAGAAAGACTTGAATAATTTTACGTAAATTAATAAGAAAATAAGTAAAAGATAAAGATCCTAGAGAGCAACGAACTATTCTGAAATAGTGAGGGATGTATACTAAAGTGTAATGTAAGGAAGAGCAAAAGGGAATGAACTTGAAATTTCATTCGCCAAGAATTTTCAGGTAAGGAAATACTCTCTGCAAAAAGAGAGGATTTCTCTGGAACTTATATTCTTATGGAAGGTGAGGAGAGATCAGTGGTGTCAAATAGATGCCCCCAGGACTGAGTTTTGTGAAGAAATTTGGGGCAATTTCAGACCTCTGGCTCAGAGTCAGGTAAGATGAACTCTGTGTCAACATTTGAAACCAGATCTTTCTGGACTTGAGGCTTATTGTATTCATTACATCATGCTGATTCTGTATTGGGAGAAATACTTCACAAAGTACCAATTCCATTGTACTTTTCCATGGCCTTTTAGACTGTAATTTTACATTCAAATGATACTAGACGGGAATTTTTTTGTTTGTTTTATATTTATGTGTACATATTTACAAATGATTGAACATAACTTATTTATTTAAGACATTATTTATTTTATGTCTTGTTTAGGATGAAGTAGCTTGGTAAACTGCATTGCCTGTTGTATTTCCCATTTCCATGTAAAAACAATTTTATAACATTTGTTTTCAAAACTTTGAGTTCCAAGTTCTCTCCCTTCCTCCCTCCCCACCCACCTTTATTGAGAATTCAAGCAATTCAATATATGTTATACATTTGAAGTCATACTAAATACTTCCAAAATAATCATATTGTGAAAGAATAACTATATTTGCCTCCATCCAATCACACTTCCCATTTATTCTCGTCTCTCATTTCACCCTGTTCCTCCTTCAAAGTGTTTGCTTTGGATTACCCCCTCCCCCAAACTTCTTCCCTTCTGTCAATCCCCCCCTCTTATGCCCTTCCCCTTACTTTCCTGTACGGTAAGATAGATGTCCATACCCAAGAGAGTGTGGATGTTATTCCTTCCTTAAGCTAATTCTGATGATGGTAAGGTTGACTCTCTCACTCTCACCTCCCTCCTCTTCCCGTCCACTGTAAAAGCGTTCTCTTACCACTTTTGTGTGAGATAAATTGCTCCCTTCCACCTGTCCCTTGTTCCTTTCTCCTCCTCCCGGTACATTCCTCTTTCAACTTTTATATTACTTTTCAATACCATCCTTTGATATTCAACTCACCCAGTGCCCGCCAACTATCATAATGAGAAAAGTCTCATGAGTTACAAATTTTTTTCCATATAGTAATGTTAACAGTTTCATTTTAATAAGTTATTTATGATATCTCTTTCCTACTTTCCTTTCCATGCTTTTCTTAAGTCTTGTATTTGTAAGATTCTTTTTCTGTTGAGCTCTGTTTTACTCAAATATGTATTAAATTCCTCTGCATCATTGAATATAATTTTCCCCCACTCAGTTTTGATAGGTAAGTAAGTCTCAGTTTTAATCCTTGCTACTTTGACCTCTAGAATATATTCCAAGTTCTCTGACTTTTATATTGCCCAAGCGCCCAATTCTTGTGGTATTGGGATTGTTGTTCCACAATATTTGCATGATTTCTTTTTGGCTGCTTTTTATCCTTGACCTGGGACCTCTGGAACTTGGCTATGGCATTCTGGGAGGTTTCCTTTTCGTATCTCTTCCGGGAGATGATAGGTGCCTGCTTTCAATTTCTATTTTATCCTCTGTTTCTAGAATATCTAGAATATCAGTTCTCCTTTAGAACTTTTAGAAATATGATGTAGAGACTCTTGTTATATCATGTCTTTGAAGTAGTCGAAGATTTTTTCAATTATTCCTCCTGCATCTATTTTCCAGGTCAGATGTTTTTCGGTTAGATATTTCAGATTATTTTGTGTTTTATATTCTTTTGGTTTTGCTTCGTCATTTCTTCATTTCTGATACACTCTTTATCTTCTGTTTGCTCCATTCTAATTTTAAGGACTCACTTACTCAACGAACTTTCGAGTTTCCTTTAAAATTTGGATGATTCTGCTTTTTAAGGCATTCTTCTCCTCATTGATTTTTTCCACCTCTTTTGCCCTTTGGTCTAGTCCACTTTTTTAACACGTTATTTCCTTCAAGATATTTTTGGTCTCGTTTATGAACTTGTTGACTCCTATTTTGCCTATGATTTTTTTTGCCTTACTCTCTTTTCTCTTCCAAATTTCCCTCTATTTCTCTTATGTGATTTTCAAAATCCTTTCTGAGCTCTTCTATGACCTGGGACCAATTTAGATTTATGTGATATAAAAATCATAGCCCTTTCTTAAGATTAAAAAGACTATAATACTCACCTCCCTATTCCAGGCAACCCATACATATTCTTAACAAAAAGAGATGGAAATAGTGTCTTTTAAATTTCATTTTCCCTGATTCAAATGATTTGCTACTGTTCTCAGTTCAAGGTCCAGAATTCTGAGAAAGCATTGAAGTTTCTGTTGAGCTCCACTTTTTTACATCATCATTCTTTTTTCCTTAACTGATGTCTAATATTTTCAAATGGCATTTCTGCAGTCACTTGCTTCACTTCCTCTTGTTTCAGAGTAAACCTAGGTGAAAATTGCCTTTTTTCAATGACAGTTCAGTGGAAGGAAGTAATAAATGCCATTTGAATATACTCATCTGGATGTCTAAAAGAAAAAGAATGTTCATTTCAGCTGAACTAAATCCATGTAGGGAACTCATTGTCAAGAAACTCCCTCTATTGATGCAGAGTGGTCCGTGCTCTACCCCTTGAAGCTTACCTTTTCGTATTACCTGTGGCACTGAGAATTTGTTGGCCTGCACAGGCCCACAAAGTCAGGACATGTTAGAAATTGATGGGGTGCTTGGGTGCATGTGATTGGACTCCTATTCTAAAATCACATTTCTCTTCAAAGATAACATTTGTTCTTAGCCTCAAAACCCTATCTCAGGCAGTTTCCCCCCAGGCCAAGAACACAGCCTGCCCCAGCAACCACTATTTTCTCATTTACTGATACAGTAGCAAGTTCCAACTAGAGAATTCATGAGTTTAAACAGCTGTATGCTGGCTGACCTGTTTGTGTACTTGATCATAATGACATTCACTACTCACTGACCAATCATATGTATCTTAGACTTCGATATAAGTACACTCCCTTTCATTTATCTCCTCCAACAAGATATTCATGAGATCAGGACGGTATTCTTTAGTCAGTCCTGTGGCCAGTGGTCAGTCCTGACCACTAGTTGACTTAGTGAGGTTTCAGGCCTAAAAACATACCTCCATGGAGTGGCACTTATTCGTTTCCAGACGCATGCTGGGTAAAATACCTCCCCAGTAGCAAAACTACATGTTCCTTTAAGAAGTAACCATTCCCTAATCCCACCTTGAATCATCTAGTTAGCCTATTTGACACATGTTTTACTATAGAAAATGCTCTAGAAACATTACCTGTACACAGATAAGGTTGCAGGTGCCCTAAGGACCCTTGTCCGCTGAAAAAGGTAAATCTTTACTTTGAGTTCAGAAATGCTTGAGTCTTTGCATTCATTCGAAGTGAACTGCCCCTTGTACTATGATCTTGGCAAGGGTCTCACTGCCCCCCTTCTAGCCTTCATCAAAATCAGTGAGGAACCCATTTTTTATCCAGGCTACTTTAGGGCATTATAGTTCTATGAAAAATGGGTCATATTCTTATTTGTGTACAACTTCTTTTTTGTATTCAATGAAAAGGAATTCCATAAATTCTATATAGCTAGAACAACAGACTTTTTTCATTATTCCTGAGTTTTGATGCATTGGGATGACTCTGGAGAAATGTGTAGAAGGGCATGTACATAAAATTCTATCCATTTTCCCATCACTATTGATTATTCAGAGTTGACTTTTTTACTTCATTTTGAAAAATAAAACACAAATAATTGTGCTACCATTTTCAAATTTCACTCAAAATACATCTCTTCCTTACATCCCTAGAGCGCAAATCAATAAGTAAGGCTCAACAATAATACTGTTTTAATGACGTAGTCATTTTGCCTTTCTAATCTCAAATCCCCTGTCACATTTCTTCAACAGTAAGAAAAATGCTTCCAAGGCTTTCTTTAAAATAGCGAGTTTCATACCTAAGGCCATGGAGTTCTCTGTTCCATTCTGCTTTTTGGTGTACGAACTCACATATCCTTTGTCCTGTTTCTGGCCATTCTTCCTGTAGTCCACGAATCTTGCTTTGTAAACTCTTAACTTTTCTGGTGAGTAGTGGGCAATGCCTTTTTTCACGTTGTAGTGATCAGTCCTATCCAGGAACAGCATCCTCAGGTTTCACAAGTTTAATAAGATGTATACAGACAAAAACACAAAATAAAAATATGAGTATTTTAAAATCTGCAAGACAGTAGCAGTATTCCCAGAACTGAAATGCTCTTGCAATGGCAAAATAATATGAAAGCATAAATCCGGAGAATATAACAAAATATTACTTGGTCAAAAACTTCACATTGTGTATCAGAATAACCTATTTTTCTGTGAGCACTGAAGAAAATGATAAAAGATCACTAAGGGATAAATTACTTAATAGAAAAAAATATATGAAAGCTCAGAATTCTTCACATTATGAGAAAAATATATGTGGAAAGTAAATATTCTGATGTGGACTCTGGATGGGACAAATAAGATTAATATAATGGATGCTATACCTAATATCTATATATTTCAAATATACTGAATGATTTTATAAGTATCATAAATGCGTTTTATTTTACAAAGTTGTGTGGAAACACGGCTTCTCCTTTAGAGATTTATAATAGCAAAAACCGTTCAAGATTCACATGGTAATATCAATCTTCATTTATTCATTGGCCAGACTTCTAGTAACTTGAAAGAAATATAGCTGAAACAGCAGAGGAAAGTGAAAAATTCTTTATAGTATTAAGCAAAATAGCTGCCCCTTTACTCTTCAGAGAGGTATGGAGCCAAATTGTTACCTAACCCAGAGGTAGTAACGTGTGTTATGTCAAGTTACAGATTCAACAGATTTGAATATTGGGTTTCCCTTGGTAACTTTCAATTCTTCGTATATTTCAGTGTTTAGCAAAACTGAGGCAACAAGACAAAACTCGCTTGCTAGATGGAGCCACACTGATTGTAGCAGGAAGTGAAGCTGACGGTAAGAGAAATGATAAGCTGAAAGATTCAAAACAAAGGAAGAAGCTGTGGCACAGAGAAGTCAAAAGGCATGTTAATACTCACACAATTGGTATGTGTATAAGGCAGAATCTGAACCTAGCCATTTCTGGTATGGTGTCCAGTACACTGTACTATATGTCATGTTGACAGAAGAATTACAAAAATCAGGCAGAACACTGACAAGATTGTTGACATTTTGGGCCGTTTTATGGAAGATTTTAGTAATTTAACCATTCTTTTCATGAAAGAGATCACTGCCTGATCTCTTGATACTTGAAGTCAAGTCAATCTCTTCAATGGTTCTCCTTTCACCAACCAAGCAAATAAAATTAATGCACCTTATCCTACCATGAAGTATTAATAACACACATTATAGAATATAGCACTTAGAGGCTTACAAGATACATTCCACCCCCCAAAAAATCCTGTGAACTATGGTATTTTCTTGATTAAGAAACTGAAGCTCCAAGTTTAAGTGCTTGGCAACAGAAAAAATCTCGGCCCTCGGCAAATTTGTAATCCCCTAAGTTTCCATATTTAATTCTCACTGCTAAATACTGTCCAGAAAAACTCGATTTTTCGCTGTCACTTTTCTGCCTTTTTACTCAGTTTCCATAGTTCAAAGGTTCATTTCACCTCCCTATACTCCCATGATCTATAGCTATCCTTTAAAACTCAACTCACATGCTACCTTCACACACAGGTTATTTTTTCTTGAAAGTTAGTGTTCTTTCCCCCACTGAAGCTCACAGAGCATTATGACGGTGCATTTCATACATATGCGTATATATACAAATATGCATTTGTATGAATATTTATATATATAAATACATATATATGTATTTATATACGTGTATATACATGTGTACACATATATCTACTTAGGTACACATGCACTTATATTTATATGAATATACATATCAGTATTCGAGTTACCTAGGCAGGGTATATCCCCTATTAGATTGCACACTCAGTGAGATAACTTATACAAACTTTGTGTATTCAGCACAAAATAGGTCCTTAGTAATTGTTTTTGAAATGACACAAGTAGAAGATGGCTGAAAAATTTATGACCCTGCAATCAACACAATCCCTTTCTCCTTGGCCAAGGCCTGTCAGTGATTGGCTTTCCTCTATTTTGTTGTGAATGAATGGCATAAGGTTGCAATGGTCTCTTCTTGTATACACGCACGTCCTCGATTTCTGTTTAACAGTTATTATGTTTGGAAATTTTAAACTGTACTTACCTTTGCAATCACTACTGAGCTGTTCAACCAATAACAAAATATTCTTACAGTTTAAGGGAGATAAATCGTCATCCTCTTTATTTGTCTCAGAGGACTAAGTGACGTCCTCCCAATCATTTGCACACCACTTTGTCCTGTAAAATAAGTAACAGTAGGGGAAAATTCAAAAAAAAATCAGAAATCTTTAAAATAATAACGGTGGCTAACATTTCTCTCACACATGAGGGTTTTCACAACACTTTATATACATCATCTTGTGGCATCCTTACAACCATTTTGTGAGACAAACATTACTCAAACTCATTTCACAGATGTTAGGTGGCTTGTCCAGCACCACAGAGTTAGCTAGGATTCCAAGGACGGATTTTAATGTGAGTAGAATATAAGGTAGTTCAAAGTTTACTCTAAATTCTTCATGATTAACCTTTTAACTTTCGATATGCATTACAAATCTTAAATGCAAATAACAGTTTATAGAGTTTATGTATTCTCATTTCAGATATTATAACATGACCTTTATACTAGGCTCAAAAAGTGCAAATTAAGGACAATGATGTATGAAAGGTGATATAAACACCACACTATCCAATATATGTTTAATTTCTGGGTTTTTAAAATTTCTCCTATCTTCATTGAATTTGGCATCCCTTCAGGATATTTTTATGTAGTGTCTCCCCTCCTTTCCCTGTCTAAATATTAGAGTTATTTACAGTCACTCCTCAAACCCATTTATCTGACTGTGACCCTAAAACTCTACTCAAACTGCTTACTCCAAGGTTGCCAATGGTATCTTCACTGCTAAATCTGATCACACTTTTTGAAGTCTTTTTCTTTCATCACCTTACCTAGCATCACAGCCTTGGTAATGAGGCTGACACAGGCACTGACTGATCTAACTCAGTGTTTGGGAGGGTCCAAAGAATATTATGGAAGAGAAACTGTATTATACTGTTGTATGCCTGTGAAACCTGGACACTATAGCAGGTCCATGGCGGGAAACGGAATCTCTTCCATTTGAATGGTATTAGGAAGATTCTGGAGATTATCTAGAAGGACAAGGTACCAGACTGAGGTCTTTTCTAGATATTGAATGTTCAGGCCTTCAAACTCTCCAACTCTGATGGGCTGGTCACATGGTTTGAATGAAAAACTTACGCTTGCAAAAAAGACTCTTTTTTGAAGGACTCACAAAGGACAAGCATTCACACGGTGGTTAGAAGAAGCAATGCAAGGACACTCTCATGGTCTCTCTTAAGAACTTTGAAATTCATTATGTGACATCGGAGACACTGGCACAGGACTGCTCATCATGGGGTGACCACATCATAAAAGGTGTTGTGCTCTGTGAACAAATCTGAATTGAGATAGCTCAAAGGAAACACAGGATACCCAAATTTGTTCACAACTACTCACAAGGACCATTTCTGCCTAAAGTGAGGTAGACCATTGCTAGTCGGAACTGGTATCATCAGCCACAGTCAGACACACTGAATCTGGACTCAAGCACAATGATGTCATTTTGGTCTGCTTTGAGAACAGAGGACATACATACTGGAAGCATTTTCAGGTTGAGGAAGGATACAGTGGAATTGTTATTGGCAACTGGAAGACGGGTTTAATTTCCAGGAGAGAGGGATAGCTTATGCTACTGGATGTGATCAAAGTTGGTCCCTATATGTACATTCTTGTGGGGATCAATCAAATCCTGGCAATAAGGTGCTGATTGTTTTTGCTGAGAAGTGAATAAAAAAGTCTCTAGGTAACTCAGACCAGATGGAGAAAGGTTCTCGGGTTCAATCTGTATCAGTTTTAGGGAATCTGGGCTAGAGTCTAGACCAATGAATTCAGGGATCCCTGGGATAATTGAACACTTACATATAATCATTTTCATTTCTATTTAATATTGGTCCACTCTTTCCCTTTATGAATAGTTCAGAAAAAAATGGCTGTTACGTCAAAGTTTGGCAAACTTTGGGATGGATTACATTATCATGCATGTAGTAGTAGGTACTCTGTTACATTAATTGATAGAGTTTTTATTTAGTATGCCTTTAAAAGAAACAAATAAATCAATTTATTGGGAAATGATTATCAGGGAGATGAGCAAAATCCAGGAAAGCTTCCTGGAATTTACACCTGTGAAAGTGTCTGAAGGAAGAGAGAGATTTCAACAAATAGCCCGAATGGATACAGAGCAGGACAAAATACAGAGTAAGTGGTAGAGCAGTTTGGCTGAAAAATGAGAGTGAAGACGAGCAGGATGAATTAAGACTGGTCAGAGTCCTACTGTCAAGGGTCCTAGAAGGCAGCGCTCCTTCATCTCCTGAACATTTGCTGGAAGGTGTGTTTTTCTGCTGGGTATTGGAAATATTTTTTTTAACTTTGTACATTACCCTATGCCCACCACATTTGAATATCCTTAGACTACATATCAAGATAGCAACACGCCAAGAAAAGGAGGCAAAAGGTGCAAAGAAGGGTGAGAGCAAAAAGCATAACCTATTCTTGAATAAATGAATTTAGGGAGGGAAAACATATGTCTGGGTAAAACTCAGTAATAAGAACTCCCAGTATAGACTGAGGCCTTCATACCCTCCCTCAAACTTTATGAAAGTAAGAGAGTTCTTTGTTTCTTTTTCTTCCTGATTCCAATGAACTCATTTCCTACTATCTATATTTCTGACTTCCTATTGCCTACATTTTTCTTCAGTCACTGTTTGCTGTCAAGAGTCTGAACATTAACAGCCTTTCGAAAGCAGATACATAAGATTGTTTTTTAAAGATGAAGGTTATTACTCATTTTCTTCAGTTTGTGTTTTATCTGATAGACACAGCGAATAAATAACCAGAGGTTTCAGGATCAGGGAATGAGAGAGACCAGGGAGTAAGCATCACAGGCAAAATTTGAATTCAGGTCCTCTGCTTCTACAGCCAAGCCAACGTTTCTCCAATGGACCACACTTCATTCCTGTCTACCTAGTTAACTTTGAAAAAAAATGGTTTACTCATTTCTATTAATGAATATAATGTCTACTCTTGATACCGAGTTCCCAATGGAGTCATGGATTTGTGACTTAAGGATTTGTTAAAAATCATCATCGAAAAGCTCAAGAGCAATCTGATAAGTTCAAGTATTATTTCTCTGCCTCGGCTTACCTGTATAATTTGTTTGACAATAATTGTCTCATTTTTAAATCTTCAAAAGAAAGCTGGGCATATTTCTGTCTCTCTCTCCCTCAGTACCGTCTTGATATGAGTTTGTCATTCTTGAGAGTTGGGAATCCAGTTCTCTTATTGGTTGCTCCATTTGGTTCCTTAGATCAGCATTCTTATTTTCTAATTTGTAATTATAAATATTTCTAATTTATTTTCTCTTCATTGTTCTAACTTGTCTGTCTCTGCTGAGTCTAAACCAAACGGAAAACAAAGAATGAAATTAATGAGAAACTGCCCAGTTTTATCGTGGAAATTAACAGATGTCTACTTCTTAGCTTTCACTTTAATTTCAGTCAGAGATCCAGAGACCGATTCTGAATTTCTAAAAATAGATTCGAACTTTGAAAGTATTGATCATAAAGTTCATCTGAATTAAATTTTAACTAAAAGCAACAACAGCCCTATTTCTACAGGAAGTTAGTCATTAGTTTGCACTCTGGTATTTACTCTGGTGCTAGTATTAGGATCATTACAAAAAACATGTATAATTCCAAAAGTTGTCTTCAACTCCATAATCTCCGGGAATGCTTACTTTGGGTGTAGAACCGGGAAAAATATCCTAAAATTTCATTTACATTGAAATATTTTACAATCATAGTCGTGGTAAATGAAGTTACCTGGAGGAATGTATGGAGTTCCTTTGGTTTTTCATCAGTTTCCAGCCATGCTCGTTCATCAAGATCATGTTTTTATTCTGTGCCATTTAGCTGCATTTTAGCTTAAGAATTTCCAGATGATGTCTAATAGCAACAACTTCTTCTTCCAGGTGTTTGCTGTCTGCTTCCAACTGGTCACATTTCTTCTGCAAGGTTTTCGTGAAAAAAAACCTCTTCTTGAAGATTTTGATTAATTGATGCCAAGTGTTTATAAAATGAAAATGCTGCTTCCAATTGCTGTGTAAGGTATTTAATCTGTATAAAAGAACATTATCAAGTTACACCAATTCAATTTAGGTCTTTCAAACTAAAGACTAATTTTAAACTGATAACATTAAATTATTTTGAATTCAGTTGTAATTAAATGCATCATTCTCTACATATTACAGCTACAAATTGTATTTCCTGAAATGATTATTCAGGTAAAGTGACAAATCAAAAACAAAATTAAGACTGAAATGATAAACCAAGAATTTCTTTGATTAGCTCTGATACTCAGTGTAATCCACATTTCATATTTCATCCCATATTTTCTTCTGTGATCTCTAATTTTCTCATGCATCTTTTTTCCAGCTCTTAATACAGTGCGCAGATATCAATAAAATTCATACTCGAAGGAGATCAATAAATTCTTCACTTATGCCAGGCCTAAGGCATCAAGACATCTCAAAAGGAATTTGGAAAGACATGCAATTTCCTTTCTCATTCTAATGAGAAGACTGATTCTATGTTGATAAACTTCACTGAGAAATCAAATACATTTATAGCCATTTGAAGGCGACATGGTAGGATTTTGGGTTACAGAGCCAGAGAAAACCAGAGAGGTCTTTCTCAAAACTCAGGTGACAGTACCCAGGGACATCACATTGTTTCTCAGAGCTTCTGTTGTGAAATGGCCGTCTTCCTGCTCCCCAAGTGCTTTAAGGGAATAAACCAACACGCTAAACAGGACTCGATCGTTATTCCTTCAGACCCAGGGGTTAGAGGACAGACTGAAATAAGTGATCAATAAAACATATGCTACCACTGCCTTCCAGAGGACCAATCCTCAGTAAATGTTAAGAAGTTAATTCTTTATGATAAATATTGATGAGAACTGCAAGACAAGAGATATCATCTACGAACATTAATGAGAGTTAAGATAAAATGTTTCTAAGGAGTCACTTGACACAGAAAAAAAGAGTATTACTATTAGTTAGCATTTAAATAGCACTTTAAGCATTATCAGTGGGATCACATTTGAACACTTGTTTTTCAAAACCTTGCTAGGAATTTCCCCCAACTCCTGCTGGGAGTTGGGGAAATGGCTCAATATTACCAAATACTAGAATCCTTACAAATTAAGAAATAGTTCAAGATGAATTACTCAACTTATTATTCCTCAAGTTCGAGAAAATCTTTGCTTCCCTAAAACAGAAGAGCAATGTATAGGCCATACTGCAATGAAGTCGGTTTCACCCACGTCCTGGTGGAATGATATGAAAATCTCCTAAGTATTCCACTCCTTTCTCCTCTTAAAACAACTCAAGTCCTGTTTTCACTTTTAAATCTTGTAACTCAATTACCTTGTATTATGAAGGTTCTTAATCAGCGGTAATCACCTTGCAATCAAATTGCTTTCGTTGTTGTTTTTTTTGTGGGGGGAGGGTGTTTTTGCCATTTTAAAAGCTCTTAAAGAGCGAGTGCTTTTCAAATTGTTTCTGCTTAGTAGTCATCTTTTTTGGGGGGATATGATTTGGATCTTTAGAAATCCAGAAGAAGTGTCAGAAGAACTTCAGAAGTTCTAAGAGATCCTGCAATCAGTGCCCCTAAAAGACTTTCTATCATGTGTTTCTTCAAATAGCTTATCTCCCTCTGGTAGCACTGTGATTGCTGGAAAGTTTTTCTTGAGGTCCAATCTAAATTTGTGTCTTTGCACACTTCCATTGATGAGTAGAACAAATCTAATATTTCTCTCACCTGAGAAAGCTTTTTAATCCTTGAGAAGTATCATTAACACAATATATTTAAATACATTCTGTTTGATATAAGTTCCAAGACGGCAGAAGAGGAAAACCTTCTAGCATATAAATCTAGAAAGAAAGTTAGTAGAGCCCAGAATTTTCAGGGAGATTATCAAGTCCCAAGCTTGTTTACTGAGTTGCTAAGAACAGCAAGAGGAGACTAGGCCTGAAATAGTAATTGTTGTCTTCCTAGCATGGGGAAGATGTAAATCTCAAGGACATTGGTGTCCAATGGCCTGGTGCATATTGTAACTATTTCAAAAGGTATATCAAGGGAAGTCATTTGACACAATTCAATATTCAGAATTACCTGATTTTTTAAAGCATTAATTTCTCTATCCATTTCAGAATGAGTTCACTTCACTCCCACCCTGGTCAACAACATCTCCATTTTCATATTCTTTTAATGCCGTCATGGCTGTTTGCAACGCGTTGAAACATCTGTGACAATGAACAGAATAATTAAGTCAATGTCTTCATAGCTTACATATTATACATTTCAAAAGGGTAATTTTTGAACCACTACCTTAAATTATCCTCAATCATAGAGAAGAAAATAAATATAAAAAGAGTTGTTGTCATTACTCAACACATCTGACGATATTTTGGGAAATAAAACCAGAAAAACAGTAGCCTCACCAATGATTTCATCTCTCTTTCAAAAGATATATATTCGTCATCAGCTCTACATTAATGTCACTTCATTTTAGAACACTGCCCACATGATTTCTCGTTATGCTGTCATATTTGTAGAACGAAGGATGCCTTCCAAATAATATAATACAACAATTAAAGGATAAGGAAATTCATTTTGAATAAAAAAAGTTTTACAGTGCTGTGATGTGTCTTCGTTATTTTAATTGTCGATCCATGTAAATTGGCTGGGCAAGTGTTTAAAGGTCCTAGGCTACAAAACACAAATGATCTCATTTAATGCTATTGGAATACCAAGTTGCATTTAAAATGTTGCTTTAGTGGATGGAATTACAGGTAGTCTCTAACTTGAAAAATCAGATGGATCTCAAACGCTCCTTTGCAAACTGACTTTGTGGAACAGGGGAGGCATTTCTCCCTCCCACTCAGAGGTAGTACTCTTAAAAGCAGTTCAATAAAAGCCCCGCAAAAACTAATTCTATCATAACACTGCTAAATTAAAGTCCTGGAAAATGCAGGACCATTTGGAGATTCTCCTCTCCCACTAATACGGCAACCTCTCTCCTGTGGTAAGAAGATCTGATACCTCAGCGGTGATAACTTCTTGCCACATTCAATTAGAAGTCATCCACTGGAATTCAGTTACAATGCAATTTGAAAGCATTAAATGCTTACTTTCAAAAGTGTGACAGAATACAGAATTTAGACAGACTATGGTCGATGCTCTCATCCAAGTGGGATATGAAATAAATGTGCAGATAATGACAATATACAACCACGTGTAAGAGCTTTAGGGGAGTGTAATCGAAATTTCAATGTCAACTCTGATGGGGAAGGTCATTCATTACCAAAAACAGAGATCAGAGTAGGCCTCAGTGAGGAACTGAATTTGGGTGAGGATGAGTGTAGATACCATGGGTAAATATCACAGGCACAGGACAGATTTGGGAAAGCCCAAGGCATGTTTTGAAGCACAGAGAATAGTCCAGTTGAACAGGAGTGTAAAGTATAGAAGACAGAATAATATAATTGAAGAGAGAAAAGGCACGCTGCTGGCACATCGTGAAGAGCCTTATATCCCAGGTCAAGAAATGCTGTGGGGTCTAGCTCAAAAGTCATATACTTAACTTAGTTTGGCTGATCCCACAAAATTAGAAGATGCCTTTTACTCCTTCAGTCTCTGACTGCATTTCATTTCGACCATTCTAAAGCACTTAATACATTCTCATTTGCACAGCTTATTTGGGTCCCTACATTACCTCTTTGAATAGCCTACAATCACTCACTGTCAAAGCAGGGACTGCACATTAGTCATGGACCCCTGTCACTCCAGGACCAGCACAGTATTTTATATAGAATGGATGTTTGATAATACTTTTTGACTGAATGACAATTGAACAAATTAGATAAATAATGAAGGAAATAAATTAGGACGGAAAACATAGAAATTTACCTTAGAGAAGCATTTGTGTCCAGAAATAGTATACAGAACAAGCGACTGTCAAATGCTGTATAGTATCATTCCACCAAACATACTTTAAGGTACAGGTGCTATGCAGCATTTTACTATAGCTTCAGAGATGCAGGACACAAGGTATATTTGTCAGCGGTAGGTTAGTGAAGAAAATGAAAATAAAAAAAAAAACCCCTTTGTTCACTTAGAATCATCCATGGTGGAATTCTTTAAGTGTTAATATACAAAATGAATTTGTACTCAGTATTTAACAAAAGAGTGTAATCCTTGCTTACTTAATGTTTCCTTTGAAAGGCCTGCCAAAAGGGGTCTTACCGATTTAAATCTTCCTCTAATTCATCATTTCTCTTCATTTGTAGTTCTAGAGAATCTTCCAGACATTGCTTCCACTCATTGAGTCTCGTGAATTTTTCCCTTTCAATACGAAGCTTTAAAAAAATTTTACAATGAAAAATATCACAATTGAACTGGCATTTCTCAAAGGGATTCTCTTCATTAACTCTAGCTCCAACTGTAAATATCAATTTAAGCATAGATTGTTAAACCAAAACAAATATGGAAAGATTTGAAAATGATTGATCTTCCTTGACATGACATACCTTTCCTGTGATTTCACTACAAACTATTTCTTTTCTTTTGAAATTTAAATCAATGAAAGTTCTGATTTGATTCAATATAGGTATTACTTTTACTGACAATATTCATAAATTTAGAAATGATTGAAATGAATAGGAATGAATAGAAAGTGGGCCAAGTTTCCCAACACACCACACCTTGGAGGAACATTGGCCTTTCCTATTTCTCTAGAGCCCATGATAATTATCCGTTCAGCTCCACTTCCCCTTTGCGTTGGCACACCTGACCCATGTTCCACACATTCCTATGTTGAAATGACAATGTATGTCTTTGTAAGTAAGGGTGTAAAACAGTTCTGCTAATCTCTTTGTACTGAAATAAGAGAGATGCAACGTGAGTAAATTGACGTTTTCTTTTTCTCCTTGAGTGGTTATCTGTTGTTCCCGATTATGAGCCAGGTGCTCTTTACTCTCTTGCAAAGGAAGACAGAAGTCTGCTCATTGTGGTGAATACCGCATTTCTCCTCTTTGCTTCCACATTTCTCCAATGAATGATTACCACAGCTGCAATTTCTTCATTTCCTATTTCCATTTCATTCATCTATTTATCTGTAACTCTTCCCTTATTTATTTTCTATTTATCTGTGACTTAATTGGTATAGGAAATTCCCAGTCATAACGTTTATAACGTATCAGTACAAATAGGCCCTGCCCTCAACCGACATCTCAGAATCTGCAACTCTCAGAGTTTTACTGAATAACTTAGGGCACCAAAATTATACAAAACTGGCCCAGGTTCATGAAGCCATTTATGTCAACATTGGGATTTCAACCTACGCTTACGTCTGAGGCAAGATCTCTATTCCTAAAATATAGTGCCTTTCTTCATTGCCATACAATCAGTTATTCCCTCCTTACTAGTCTACTACAACTGCATTCTCAAGAGGTAGAAGTCATACTGGTATCCAAAAACTTTTCTTCTTAGTCTCTGACTTCACTGAAACATAGATCCTCTTTCTCTTCTGTGATTGGTAATTTATTTTCCCTATAAATTATCCTTTCACCCTGTTTCTCTTTCCTCTTCTATCTCATGGAGACCCCTTTGGTCCTGGATCATGACTTCAAGCCGAGGATCAAAGAGTGAGGGAGGTGAGCATTTAATCCCACCTTCTCATTTTACAAAGGAGGAAGCAATCACACTGGTGTTAAATCAGTTGCATACAGTTTAATTAAAAACAAAAGGGCTACAGAGTCTTTCTGTTCTAATTTTGCCCGCACACCAATCTTTCCTACAAAATGCTAAGCCAAGTACTATCAAACATCGTTGAGATCATGTTACTGCCATGTACAGGAACTTCTATGGGCTATCAGATTGAGGCTTAAATTCTCCGTCTTCTTTTCTCTTATATCTCACTTCATCACATTTTTCCAACTTTTAATTCTAATTGCTTTACGGCTCCCCTCCTCACACTCCTATGCTTTTCGTATTTTCCTATCGCTCCCTATCCTACTAATCCATCACTTTCTTAGCCTATTGGACTCCATTGCTCTCCTGTACTGCTGATCCCTTCCCAAATCTCGAAGGCAACTCAAAGTTCTCACTTTTCTTCAATGCTTTCCTTACTATTTTGCTTCAATGAACCTTGCCTTCACTACATTCTTTGAGATTTTTGTCTGCAGCATTGAGTGAGTATGCTATTCGGGTTAATGCCTACATTGAGAATCACCTCTCATTTTAGTTCTTTATTATTTCAGTGTCTACTGGTGATATATTGTATAGGGACCTAGCAGGAATTCACTAAATATTTTCAGGATAATCAACTGCACTATACTCATTTAGAACTATAAGCAGAGCAAAAATGGATAAGTCATGAGTTAGTACAGATTTTTTTATAAATGAAGAATCCAAGGTTTGAGAGAGAAAAACATTCATAAAAACAAGTTGTATGCCAAGAGGCTGAGCCAGGACGCAAAATTTTGAAAGTTCACCCTCCTATATATGCTATCAATAATTAATATACATATGTGCAGATGTATAGATGTGTGTACGCATATATAAAATTCAGATATTCTGCAATTTTTCTTCCACTAGAGTTGCTACCTCAGCAAATTTGCTCTGGGAACTTCTTGTACTGAGAACAGGACTGGATAATACCATCTGCTCTAACCTCCACCTATAGTGATCTCTCCTTTTCATAAATGCTTACATGTTTACCATGCACTTAGTAGTTGTTTATATGCTACATTGTATTAAACATGAAATTCCTCTATTTGGCATTGGAATGCTAGAGAGACTGAAAATTCTTCAAGGAGAGAGTGCATGTCTTACACATAGCTTTTGCTACCTGCTCAGAACCTCTCATAGTGGAATTCACATATGGATTTTCACTAGTTGATGAGGTAAATTTTGAACAAGGAAGAAATTGTAATTTGACTAATTTTTACAGAGCGAAAACTTGGATGATCTGGGAAATTAGATTAGAAATGGGTGCTAGTTTGCACTGAATACCAATTACATGAGGTAATTCGTACTGACAAAGAGGGACTCTGACTTTTTTCTTCCTTACTTTACCTTCAAGGTCTCAGGCCACACCTAGTTTCTGGACTGCAGCCTGAAACTAAAAGGTTTGGAAGGGTAATATTTCAATCGATGTGTTCCACAAACAATGTGAGCGAAATGAAGACAATGAGGGATAGGGGAGTTAATTGGGAAAAAAAAGTTGTTTCACTCTCGTACTGCGTTCTGAAACCTAGAAAAATGTCTCAAGGGTCAAATGCCAGAGTAAAGAAGTTTTTCTAAGAATGAGATTGGACCTTGTAATAATGTCATAGCTAAGGGAAGTATACGGAAATTAACGAGTTCAAACTAAGGCTTTTGAAAAATTAGGAGGTAGATATGAAAATTGGGGAGGCAGTGGTTATTTGTATGAAAATGACAATGGTCTTTTGTTTTCAGTGTAGAGAAACTAGCATTTAGTCGGTGTCTAACGTGTGCAAGGAACAAAGGCCATAAAGTTGAGTGATTTGCAATTATCATCTCATTTGATTCTCACAACAACCCTGGGAGGTAGGTGCTATTATCAACCCCATTTCATGTTTGAGAATACTGAAAAGATTAAGTGACTTGCCTAAGATCACACCAAGAGCATCTGAGGCTATATCTGTAATCAGATCTTTCTCAGCCCAGGCTCAAGATTTTATCCATAATTGCTGCCAATCCCCTTCAAGTTGAGAAACATCTCATCATACAAAATTCTCTTTTTGATCACTTTGGCTTAGATTTCCCTTGCTTTACCACTTATGATGGGTACTAATTTGAAAATATGTTTGAGGAATGTCAGAAATATCCACTTCTATACTTTTTGGCAGGCATAATGATGAATAGCACACACAACTAGATATAAATATGGGAAAGCAAATGAAAAAGGAGAAAGGCACTTGACCTAATAATGGAAACCCGTTAGGGGAATTTGATTGTGTTGGTATTCTATGCGTAACCTCCCCTTCATTTTAATAATTTCTAATAATAATAACAACAATATTTTTTTTTACTGAATTTATATGTGGCCATTGGAGGCTCTGGGAAACCGAAAATATATAAAAAACCAGAATAGACAAACTCAAGGTGCTTTCGTCCAAATATCACCTTGAGCCAATTTTCATTTTAACTCCATTTTCAACCTAGGCAAAGCCAAGAAATGAATATAGAGTTTTGTCCTTCTTGTTTTTCCACTAGTAATACTACTATTATTACCAGTACCACTACTACTTCTACTAGAAGTACTACTACCAAATCTATTACAACTACTACTACTACTTTTGCTACTACAATAATAACAATTACTCTACTGCCAACATCCTGGGAAAAGGAATTTCTATGGAAAATAAGGAAGCATGAATACTCCCTGTCCTCAAGGAACTCCATTATAATTGGGTAAAAAACAATGAGATAAAGCAATTGATAGTTTGATAAGAAATGCGATCACCATAGGACAATCTATCTGTAATTAAATACCAGATTTTGTGGTATCAGATGAAAAGTGGATTTGAGGAGATTCAGGAATCAACAGGGGTGAAAAGCCCAAAAAGCATTATGAGAAAAGAATCATACTTTTGTAATTCAAAAACATCTTGAATGTGAAGAGTAGAAAGGTTTTGAATAGGTAGCACAGATGAGGAAGTGTAACTAAACAAGAAGAGTAACTAAACAAGATGGAGGTATGGAGGTGGAAATCCACAGGGTGAGATCAGATTGATTAAGTTAGGGAATATTAATGAAAGCATCCATCTAATTACTTCAACTCCAATTTATCCTTTCCATGTACAATTTCTATATGTACAAAATGTGAAGAAATAACATTTTCTTGTTATTCAAGGAGGAGTTTGAACAGAAAGAAACAAAGAATTTGTACTTGACAGTGCTGTTTGGGGGATTAAATGAGAAAATGAAGGTCAAGGTGTTTCTAAAAATCAAGTATGATAGAAATGATTGAGCTATTATTGGTCCTGGGACAAACACCTCACTCTTTGCATAAGGACAGATAAACCAAATGGTCAACCACAGAAAGAGTGAATATAAGTATTAAAATTTACGTGTACAGATTGTGGAAGTTGGAGGAATAATTCTAAGTCAACGGAAATTACAGACACAGTGTTCAGAAAATTGACAAAACTGGTAAAATGAGAAAGCAGCAATTCCCCAAACCACTTGGTAGTAGCTAAGAAAGAGAAGGGTAGAGAAGTGGAATGGGCTAGGTACTCAAGAGATAGCAGGCAATGAATATAGCAGTCTCTGGGTTGATAAACTCAAGGACCCCTACCTTCTGGGATAAGAACTCACTGTTCGAGAAAATTGAGGGGAAAACTGGATAACAATGTGGTGGAAACTAAGCATAGACCAATTCATGACACCATGCACAAGAATGAATGGGTACATGATCTAGGGATAAAGATTGATATCATGGACAAAGTGAAGGAGGAAGGAATAGTGTATTTATCAGATTTATGGAGAAGGGAAGAGTTTTTGACTAAAGAAAAGACAGTAAGCATTATGAAGGGAAAGGTGAATAATTGTGATTGCACTAAACTGAAAAGTTTTTACACAACTAGACCCAATGCAATCAGGATTCAGAGGGATGTAGTACATTGGGAAAGAATTTTGACAGTTAATGTTGGGGACAAAGGCCTCATTTCTAGAGTATATAGAGAACTGAGTCAAATGTACCAGAATACAAGTCATTCCCCAATTAATAAATGGTAAAAGGATATGAACAAACAATTTTCAGAGGAAGAAATTAAAGATACCTATAATCATAGAAGAAATGCTCTCAACCACTTTTGATTAGAGATGCAAATCAAAACAACTCTGAGGTACACAACACACCTATTAGATTGGCAAACATGACAGAACAGGAAAATAATAAATGTTGGCGAGGATGTGGGAGAGTTGGAACACTAATTCATTGTTTGTGGAGCTGTGAGTTCATCCACCCATTCTGGACAGCGCTTTGGAACTGTGCCGAAAGGGCTACAAAAATGTGCACACCCCTTCACCCAGCAATATACAGCAATATGACTGTATCCCCAAGAGATAATAGAAATGAGAAAGGACCCCACATGTACAAAAATATTTACAGCATCACTCTTTGTAGTGGCCAAAAACTGGAAATCAAGGGGATGCCCATCAATTGAGGAATGGCTGAAGACATTATGGTATCTGAATGTAATGGAATACTATTGTGCTATAAGAAATGATGACCAAGATGACTTCAGAGAAGCCTGAAAATATTTACATGGTTTGATGCTGAGCAAGAGGAGCAGCACCAGGAGAACTTTGTGCACAGCAACCACCAAAGTGTGCAAGAGCTTTTTCTGGTAGACTTCGATATTCATAGAAAAAAAAAATTCCCAATGATGCCCTAAGGCAAAATGCTTTCCACATGCAGGGAAAGAACTATGGAATTCAATCGCAGAATTTAACAGATCATTTCTGTGTGTGTGTGAGTGTGTGTGTGTGTGTGTTATATTTTGGTTTGTTATATGATTTCTCCCATCTATTTTAGTTCCTCTACACAGCATGACTACAGTGAAAATGTACTCAGTAGGAATGTATATGTAGATTCTATATAGAATTGTATGGCTCTTGGGGAGGGAAAAAAATCTAAGTTTTGTCGTAGTGATTGGAGAATATTAAAACTAAATATATTGCTTAAAAATGTGAAATGTCACACTGAATATACTTTCCACTCATTTGTTTCCAGAACAAATTACTGATCTTTTTGCATACGTACTTGACTTTTGGTTTCATCTACTTCCTTCTGTAGTTTTTCCTTATCTTCATAATCAATTTCCTTAAATGATGTGACTTGTTGTGAAACTCCTGTCAGGGACTGATAATTGCAGGAAACAGGTGGCTCTCGCTGAAGATTTCTTACTCTAGCCTGATAGAAATATGTCCAAATTACTAATATTACAGATTTCATAAAGCAACATTAGCTCGTATAAAATAAATATAATTTTAAAATTCAAATCAAAAGTCTGTATAATTTTGCATACAACTTAATTTCTTCAGTATGTTCATAATTATCAAAGATTGAAAGACAGAAATCTCTTAGGGATTAAGGAAACAACCTCATTTTGCAGGTGAGAAAAACTAAACTCCAAAGAGGTTAAATGAGTAACCAAGGTCCTAAAGGTAGACGTTTAGAAAGAAAAAGATTAAAACTTGGCTCCTGAGACAGCAAAGTTGTTTAGATTATACCACTCAACTTCCATTTAGCATGGAGCAAATGAGATCTTTCTACTCCCTCAGAATACTCCTCAGAAATCAGTACAGTCAGCCTGCTTTCCCCATTACATCTTAATTGACAAGAATGAGACCACCTCCAAAGCTATCTAGGCACTAAAACATTTTACGTGAAATTCCCACGCAAAGTAAAGGAAAGAGGAGGGAAGAACGTACACTTTCTTATGCTTGGTAGAAAATGTAAAGGTTTCCCATTCCATTTTTCGGAAAAGTTGACTACCTTATTTCTGTGTGCCAGTCCGTAGAAGAAAGACATCTACAAGAAAAGGTTTTGCTTTCTTTCCTCTCATGGTTTACGCTGGAGAATGAACATAGGCACTGATATGCTTGTCAGGCTTGGTAAAAGCACTTAACATGCCCAAAGTCAAAATGTCAACAACAAATATGGGCGCTAGGTATTATTCACATCTTCAACAGTCTTGCTAAGCCTTCAAGGAAGTTGCTTTCTCTGTTCAGATAAGAGTTACACTCCTGGTTTCAGTCAATGGAGAAGAAACAGGAAACTATGGAAAATATGCTAGTTCTACACGCTATGTGTACATAGCATGTTAGAAGTACAGAGTTTTGGACATACAGACGTATTCATCCGTTCACATATATGTATATGTAGATATCCACACAGAAAAACATAACTGTATGTGTATAGAATGATATACTGCAACAATTCTTCTCCTCTTTCACTACAGAGCAAGGGGAATTATTACATAAATTATGAAAACCAAATGAAGCCAAAAATCAAAAGAAGCCAAATGTTTTTTTTCTAATTAGACAAGATGAAGTACTTTGTAAAAGTCAATTTTAGTAGAGTCACGCCAAATTTTTTGAAGAAAACATAAGGCTAAGAGAAGACAATGTAAAGTTCAGAAAGTAAAATTGGCTCAATTCACTGAATTTCTACAAGTAAACTGTACTCTATTATGGAATGACTAGATAAAATTTTAAATTTTTTAGATGAAATCATTACCCAGGACAATACGTGGTAGAATCGACCCTCACTGCATATATGAAAAATCACAGATAATGTGATCTGCTATTAGACTGTATAAATTATTCATATTAAGGAACTAAAAGGAGTGATTCCAGAACCGGCAACTTTGGAAACTGAGCAAGACTTGTTAGTCCAACCACAAAAAAAAAAATAAAAAAAGAGATGAAAAAATAGTGGAGTACAATTAAAAAATAAGATTAGTAACTGAAAAATTAACGCTTAATGAAGAATCATAATGTTTCTGAATAGAAGCACTGTCCTAAATTTCAAAGAAAAGTAGTGGCTCGACTACGGAATTTCACTACAAATAGAATCCAATCGTTAATGTTTCAAAAATTAGTTCAAAAGTGTCTAAATTGAAACTAGTTAGACAGATGAGTATGTTTAAATTTTAATGAAACTCGTAAAGGGCATATTGCACAGTTATCTCAAAAGAGATTTTATACTTCAACTGTAATATTGTTCCTAGCATTATGTTGGAAGACTTTTCTTAAATTGCAGCATTTGAAAAAATTTGTGATATTTCAGTATTCAAATGGAATAATAGAAAAATTAATGAAATAAAAATTTATCTTTATTTGGATACTAGAGATTTCCTATACAAATATTTATTAAGCCAAATGTCATGGACTGCATGATTTCTTGAAGCAAAATGTGTCGTTACCTAAAAGAAGAATTTGTAAATTATTTTTATACTTTTAGCTTTTATATTATTATTTTTATGTTTAAAATTGCTTTCGATTGTTTGCTTTATTACTTATATTGTATTACAGTACATGTTATTTTCATTTTTATATTCATTTGATCTTAAAAATTATTATATTACTTGTTCTATTTATCATATCATGGATTCTCACTCTCAATTCTTATATATCAGAATTTGTACAATGAAAGATAATAGCATCACCAGCCTGTCGAATATTCAAATTCCTAAGATATCTTGATAAAAATTAAATTGAATTTCATTTCAAAACGACTAAAACTTATCCAAGCAAAACACTTCAAAAGCGAACCCTCTTGCGGCCTTCTCATTTTCATATTTCCACGTTTGCTCTCTGAAGTGGTTCCATTCACACATTAACTAATACTTTATTGCTCTCTTCTACTATAAGAGCTTGTTTATCAATATCAGCATAAACTTTATTGAAGAGATCAATAAATTGCACCTGGGCATCACTCATTTGCTTTTCTTGAATTATGATTTTCTTCTGTGTGTCTTCAAGCTCTTGCTGCAGCACCATATTTTCACTCTGGATTTGGCCTAATCTTTCTTGGAGAGATTCATTTTCCAAACTATATCTCTTGACCTTTTCCTTTAACACTTGATTTGGTTCTTCAAGTTCCTCTGCCTTCTGTTCAGCATGCTTCAGTTCTCTCTGTGTGTTTTCTAAAATGTATGTCTTCTCTCTGAGGGATTCATGGACATGGTCTAGCTCATTTTCTAAACTCTTGGCTCTACTTGCAGTCTTAGAGAGTTTTTCAGAAAGGACACCGTTATCCTCTCTTAGACTACACAAGTCATGGTTTAGTTTGTCCTTTAAATGAAGCCACTCATCTCTTTTACCCTCAAAGGAATCCTCAAGGGCTAATTTTGATAACTCATATTTGCCAACGATTTTGATCAACCTGGACGCGTATGATGCCCCATCGTCCTCTAGTTTCTCAATGTTTTGTTCTGCATTCTGCAGTTTAGAGTTCAGCATGGCATTCTGAGCTTTCAGAACGATTATTCGTCGACGGCACTGAAATCCGATTTTTCTTAACGCTTCTTTATTTAATTGTAATTTCTGTTGAAGCTCTTCAATCTTTTCTTTCAACGCTTCAGTTTCTTCTGTGTGGTGCTTTCTGGTGCGCTTATCCTTACTTTTTACTGTGTGTAATTCCATTTGGTGCATGGCAACTTCATACTGTATGATTTCCTTTTTTTTCTGCAGGTATTTTTCCTTTTCGTTCCTAAGAGGAACCTAAAGATAAGAAAAAGAAAAAAATGTTATTCAAAATAAAATTATAAATTCTGATATTCCCATAAAAATTCAAAATAAACGCCAAAGGTCCAAGAAGCATAGTGTCTTCAGAGGAAAAGTTAACTGAGGGAGTTTCACCTATTTCCCATTCTGTTAATTTGCGCAAAGAACAGGACTTAAAACTGCATCATAAATCGAAGATTTGGAACGCGTTTTTGGACCGACAAAGCTGTCTGTCTTTCAGTATATTTGATTTCCTTTTCTCCATACATTTTATCTCACACTGCTGATTTTATTTCAGACATTTCAAGGTGTCTGGAAAGTACTTTCAATACATGATCTCACCTACAATTTGCACAACCTTTATGAGGGAAATACTTATATTTATTTATATTGCTAAGTGTGGAACAGAAGTGCAGTTCACGCATTTGAAACTATAGATTATTAGAGCAAAAGGGGACACTACTGATGAGTTAGTACATCATTTTATAATTCAAGAACCAGAAGCCTAACGACAGAAAACCATTTGCTGAAAGTCGTGTGGATGGCAATGGACTGAAGCAGAACACAAAATCTTGGAAAAGTCCCCCTTAGATTGACAGTTTTACCAGATTTCAGACATATAATTATATGAACACACACATGTGTGTGTAATTCCATATGTGTACATGTATAATTTTGTGTGTACATATACACATCCACACAGGAACAGATATATCAATATAAATAAATATATAAATGTACATACATATGTATAAATATATATACATATATATATATATATACATATATATGTATAATACGTAGGTATTCAGCAATTGTTCTTCCACTAGGGCTGCTAACTCAACCAATTTGCATCGAGTAATGTTCTCATTAATAAAAACATGAATGGATTAATACCATCTGCTCTAATTTCCACCTGTACTGATATCTTCTTTCATAAATACTTACAGGAATATCGTTCACTTAGTAGTTGTTTAAATTCTACTTTTTGCTACAAATGAACTTTCTCTCTTTTGTATTGACTTCCCAGAGAGAGTGAAAATTCTTCAAGAAGACAGTGCGTGTCTCACACACAGTCTTCGTATACTTCTCAGGGTCTATCACAGTGTTGTTCACATAATTATTATTCACTAATTGATGAAATAACATTTGAACAAGGGAGAAACTGTAATTTCACTGAAATCTTCCATAGTGAAAACTTGCGCGATCAGGGAAATTAGACAAGACATAGTGCCAGTTTGGCCAGAATGCCAATTAATTGACCTACCTCTTCCTACCAAAGATGGATTCTAAATTACTGCTTCCTTGCTGAAACTTCCAGGAGTCAGTTCACACCTAGTTTCTTGACTGCATCCTGATGCAAAAAGCTTTTGACGGTTAATATTTTAATCCAGGTCTTCCAGAAAGAAGGTGAGGGAAAGGAAGACAAGGAGTGATAGGGGAGCTACTTGGGAAACAAAACTTATTTCATTCCAGTGCTGATTTCTGACACCTTGAAAAATTTCTCAAGAATACAAATTCAAAAGAAAAGTAATTTTCAGAAGAATGAGACTGGAACTCATAATAGTTTTTTAACTAAGCCAAGTCTACTGAAATTAGCCAGGTTAAGAAAAGTCTTTTGCAATATTTGGAGATGTTTATCAAAATTTGGGAGGTAGTATTATTTGTATAAAATGGACAATGATCTTTATGTCCTTGGAGCAGGGAAACTAATATTTCTTAAGTATCTAATACGTGCCAAGAACAAAGGCCATAACCTTAAGAGATTTACAATCATTATCTCATTTGATTCTTCCAACAACACTGAGAAGTATGTGCTATTATAATCCCCATTTTGTGGCTAAGGAAAGGGAGAAGAATTAAGTGACTTGCCTAGGATCACACAGATAGAATCTGTGGACACATTTGAAGTCAAATCTTTCTAACCCCAGACGCAAATTTCTATCCCTAATTCCCCCAACATACGTCTAAGTGGAGAAATATCCCATCATCAAAAGTTCTTTTTTTGCCTGCTTTGGAAGAGATACGTACTTACTATGCAATTTATGATGACGACTAGGGTGAAATTTGTTTTGAAGAGTATCCGAAATACCTCTTACTATAGATTGTGCCTTCTACAATGATGAATCTATACCTAAATACTTGGAAATGTGGGAAAGCAACTGACAATGGAGAAAGGTATTTGCTAGCATTAAAGGGAACAGGTTAGAAGAATTTGACTGTCATGCAATTGTACGCTTAACTGTACCTTCATTTTAAAAATTTCTAAGAATAATACGAGCAACTGAAAAATAATTTTGTTTTCAATTTCTACTTTGCTCTTTGTGGTCTGGAGAATTCAAAATTTATAAAAATCAGACTAGAACATCTTCAAGTATTTTAGTCCAACCACTTTCAACTGCTGGCAAAATCAACAAATAAACATTTAGTTTCCTTGTTCCTGTTTTCCTACTACTAGGACTACTACTACAAGTACTCCTATCACTAGAACTAATAGTACTGGAACTACAACTAGTACTACTTGTACTACAACAATCATAACAATTGCCTCTACTGACAGTGTGCTTTGAAAGCAAAGTTCTACCGAGAAAGAATGAAGTATCCATTGTTCTGTCCTCAAGAAACTTTATTACAGTTGGGCAAAAAACAGTTAGAAAAGGGAAGTGATAGTTTGTCAACAGATGTGAAAACCATAAAGCAATAAATGCTCACTTACATACCCAATTCGGTATTAGGTAATTAGGTGGTATCAGATGAAAAGCGGATTTCAGGAGATTCAGAAATCCTTAGGGGTGAAAAGTCCCAATGGCATTATGGCAAAAATATCGTGGGTTTGGAATGCACAAGCCTGTTGGAGATGAAGAGTAGATAGGTTTTTGATGGGGAGTGCAGATGAGAACGTGTAACTGAGCAAGAAGTGAAGAAGGTATGGAGCTAGAAATGCACATGGTGAGATCTGATTGCTGAAGTTAGAAGATATTAATGAAATCATCCATCTCATTATTTTAATTCTCAATTGTATTTTGCAGGTACAATTTACATATTTAGGAATTGTGAAGAAACAACCTTTTCCTGTTATTCAAGGAGAAGTTTCAATGGAAGTATACAAATAATTTTTACTTCACAGCATTGTTTGGGGATTAAATGAGAAAATGATGGTAAAGGTCTTTCTAAACATAAAGAATCATAGAAATGATTTAGGCATTATGGGTCCTTGGAAAAACACTCATTCTTTGTGTAAGGACAGATAAACCAAATTGTCAACGACATCATGAGTGAATATTAGTATTGAAATTCATGTGCACAAATTGTGGCGGTTGTAGGTCTAACTTTAATTCAACTTAAATGACAGACAGAGCGTTCAGAAAATTTATACTGTTGACGAGCAAAAGGGAAATGTCACACTGCACACAATTTCCATTCATCAGGAACAAATTATTGATCTTTTTGCATACATACTTTACTTTTGGTTTCGTCTACTTGCTTCAGTAGTTTTTCCTTCTCTTCATAATTCCTTCGATAAAATGATGTAACTTGTTGTGAAACTATTCTCATGGATTGATAGTTGCCGGAAACAGGAACTTCTCGCTGAAGATGTCTTTCTCTGGCCTGATAGATATGTGTTCAAATTATTTCTATTGCTGATTTCAGAAAGCAATATTAGCTCATATAAAATAAATATAGTTTCAAAATTCAAATCAAAAGTCATTATAGTTCTGCATGCAATTTAATTTCATCAGCATATTCATAATTTTCATAGATTTGAGATATAAATATCTTAGATGGTATTTAACAAAATTCCCGCATGTTGCACATGAGAAAAACGAAACTCCAAAGAGGTTAGTTGAGTTACCCAAGGTCCTAACGTTAGTCGTTTCTAGGGAAAAAGATTGACACTTGGCTCCTGACACAAGAAAGCTCTTTTGATTATTCTACTCAACCTTCATTTAGCATGGATCAAATGCGCACTTTCCACTTGCTCAGTATAATCCTGAGATATCAGAACATTCAGCCTGGTGTCCCCATTGACTCCTTTTTGAGAATAATTACAGCCCCTCAAAAGCTATCTAGGGACTGAAATATTATAGGTGAAATTCACATGGAAAATACTGGAATGAGGGGGGAGGAATGTATACTTTTTTGTACTTGATAGACACATTAATCGTTTCCCATTCCTTTTTTCAGAGAAATTAACTGCCTCATTTCTATGCACCAACATTTAGAAAGAGGAGGACATCTACAAGAAACGTTTGAATTTTCCTTCCTCTCATTGTTTAACTGGGGAGAAGGAACGTAGGTACCGGTACGCATGTCAGGCTTGGTAAAAGCGTTTGATATGAATGATTTGTTTTGCTCAAAGCCAAAATGAAAACAACAAATATGGTCACTAGGCACTGTTCACATCTTCAAGAGTCTTTGCTAAGCCTTCAAAGAATTCCTGTTCCTGTTCAGATAGGAATTACACTCCTGGTTTCAGTCAATCGACAAAAAAAAGGAAACTATGAAAGAATATGCTAGTTCTCCCACTAATCTATACACAGCACGTTGCAAGTTCAGCGATTTGTACATACAGACGTATTCATCCATTCTCATATGTGTATGTGTACATATACACGCAAGATGCAAAGTCATGTGTGTATAGACTGATACACTGCAAAAATTCATCTCTAATTTCATCATAGTGCAACGCAAATTATTGCATAAGTTATGAATACCAAATGAAGCAAAAATCAAAAGAGATCAAAATTTTTTCTCTAATTAGGCACGATGAAGGAATTTGTGAAACTAACTGTAACTAAAGTCTGGGAAGCTATTTTGAAGAAAACATAAGGCTAAAAGGAGACAATGTAAAGTAGAGACAGTAAAATGGGCACAATGTACTGAATTCCCATAAGGTTACTAAATTCTGCTTTGGAAGGATAAGATAAAATTTTCAACTTTTTTAGATGAATTATTGCCCAGTACAATATATGGTATAATGGACACTCATTGTATATATGAAAAATCACAGAAAATGAGAGCTGGTATTAGACTGTGTAAAGTTATTCTTATTCAACAACTAAACGGCCGTGATTCCAGAACTTGCAATTTTGCACATCGAGCAAGAATTATTCGTAAAACAATAAAAAAATACTGACATTAAAATATTACTAGTGAAGCACAATTAAAAAATAAGATTAATAACCCAAAAAGTTAACGTTTAATGCAGAAAAATGATCTTTCGGAATAGAATTGCTGTCCTCACTTGGAAAGAAAAATAGTGTCTAGACTACGGAATTTCACTACAAATATAATCCCGTTGTTAATGCATCAAAAGGTAGTTGAGAGGAGTCTGAATTGAAACTAGTCATATTGTGGAATATGTTTAAATGCTAATGAGATGTCTAATGGGAATATTCCACAGAATCAAACAAGAAATTTTATCTTTCAACTGTTATATAATTCCTAGCATTTTTGTGTAAGATCTCTCTTCAACTTCAGCATTTGAAACAATTTATTCCATTTCAGAGTTCAAATGGGATATTAGGAAAATTATTAAAATGGAAAAAATTATCTGCATTTATGAGGCAGCGATTTCCCCTACAAATATTTATGAAACCAAAATGTCATGGACTCTGAGTCTTCTTAAGGTAAAAAGCATTTTTTTATTTTTATTTTTATTTCGTTTTTATGTTATTATTTTTATGTATCACATTATTTTCATTTCTTAATTTCATTGCTTACTTTTTATTACAGTATGTTTAATTATTATTGCATTCATATTATCTTAAAAATCATGACATTACTTGTTCTATTTATCATATTATGGATTCTCATTCTCAATTCTTACATATCAGCATTTCCACAATGAAAGTTGATAACCTCACCAGCCTGTTGAGAATTCAAATTCCTAAATTATCTTGATTAAAATTACTTTGACTTTCATTTCAAAAAGCTATATCGTTATCCAAGTATGACATTTAATGACCGAACCCTCTTTCAGCCTTCTCAATTTCATATTTACACATTTGTTCTCCTAAGTGGTTACATTCACTGACTAACACTTTCTTGCTGTCTTCTACTAGAAGAACTTGTTTTTCACTATCAGTATAAAGTTTGTTGAAAAGATCAATAAACTGTACCTGAGCATCACTCAGTTGCTTTTCTTTCATCGTGACTTTCTTCTGTGTGTCTTCAAGCGCTTGCTGAAGCACCATATTTTCACTCTGGATTTGACGTAACCTTTCTTGGAGAGATTCATTTTCCAAACTACATCTGTTGAGTTTTTCCTTTAACACTCGATTTGTTTCTTCAAGTTCCTTTGCCTTCTCTTCAGCATGGTTCAGTTCTCTCTGTGTGTTTTCTACAATATATGTCTTTTCTCTGAGGGATTCATGAACATGGTCTAGCTCATTTTCTAAACTCTTGGCTCCACTTTCAGCCTGAGAGAGTTCTTCAGAAAGGAAAGCATGGTTCTCTCTTAAACTAGACAAGTCACTGTTTAACTTGTCCTGTACATGAAGCCACTCATCTCTTGCTTCCTGAAAGGAATGTTCAAGGGCTAGTTTGGACGCCTCACTTTGCTCATAATCGTCAATAACAGACATCAGACGAGACCTGTATGATTCAATTTCGCTCTCTAGTCTCTCTGTGTTTTCTTTTGCATTCTCCAATTGAGAGTTCAGCGCTGCATTCTCAGCTTTCAGAACCTTTACTTGGCCACTGTATTGAAATCGGATTTTTCTTAATGCTTCTCTATTCCACTGTAATTCCTGTTGAAGCTCCTCATTCTTCTCTTTCAAAGCTTCAGTTTCTTCTCTGTGGTGCTTTCTGGTTTGCTGATTCTTAATTTTTACTGTTTTTAATTCCACTTTGTGCATGGCAACTTCATACTGTATGATGTCCTTTTTCTCCTGCAAATATTTTTCCTTTACATTCCTAACAGGAACCTAAACATAAGGAAAAGAAAAGAAAATGTTATTCAAAATAAAATGACTTATTCGGATATTTCCTTAAAAATTCAAAGGAAACGCCAAGGGGCCAAGAAGCATAGTGTATTTAAAGAAAAAGTTAACTGAGGGACTTTCACCTCTTTCCCATTTCTATCAATTTGCTGAAAGAATACGGCTGAAAACTGCTTCATCAACCAGAAGATTTGGACACCATTTTTGAACTCACAAAGCTGTCTGTCTTTCAGTAGATTTGGTTTCCTTTTCTCCATACATTCTGTCTCACACTGATGATTCTATCTGAGACATGTCAAGGTTTTTGGAAAGGACTTTCAGTACATCATCTCACCGAAAATTTGCACCACCCTTGTGAGGGAAATATTTATATTCCTTCATATTGCTAATTGGGTAACAGAAGTGCACTTCACGCACGTAAAACTATAGATTGTTCGAGCAATAATGGACACTACTGATGAGTTAGTACATTATTTTACAAAGCAAGAACCAGAAGCCTAAAGACAGAAAATCATTTGTCGAAAGCCAACTGGATGGCAATGACTGAAGCAGAACACAAAATCTTGGAAAAGTCACCCTTAGATGCAGAGTTTTAACAAACTTCAGACACATATTTGTAAAAACACACACATATATGTGCATGTATCAACGTATGTGTACATGTATATTTTTGTGTGTGCATACACACATGCACACAGGAACAAATATATCAATATAAATAAATATATAAATATAAATGTGCATGTTAATAGAGATAGATAGATATAAAGATAGATAGATAGATAGATACATGAGAGATAGATAGATAGATAGATAGATGATAGATAGATAGATAGATGATAGATAGATAGATAGATAGATAGACAGACAGACAAATAGACAGATAGATAGATAGATATAGATATACAATAGGTAGGTATTCAGCAATTGTTCTTCCAGTAGGGCTGCTAACTCAACCAAATTGCATCAAGTAATGTTTGCATTAGGAAAAACATGAATGGATTACTACCATCTGCTCTAACGTGCAACTTTAGTGATATCTCCCTTTTGTAAATGCTTACTGGAAAATCGCTCACTTCGTAGTTGTTTAAATTCTACCGTTTGTTATAAATGAAGTTTCTCTATTTTGTGTTAACTTCCACAGAGCGTGAAAATTCTTCAAGGAGACAGTGCACGTCTGACACACAGTCTTTTATCCTGCTCAGGATCTATCACAGTGTTGTTCACATAGACAGTATTCACTAGTTGATGAAATAACGTTTGAACAAGGAAGAAACTGTAATTTCACTAAATTCTTACATACTGAAAACTTACACGATCAGGGAAATTACACAAGAAATGGTGCCAGTTTGGCCAGAATGCCCATAAAATGACCTACTTCTTGCTGCCAACGATGGACTCTAAGTTACTGCTTGCTTGGTATACCTTCCAGGAGTCAGTTCACACCTCGTTTCTTGACTGCAACCTGAAGCCAAAAGCTTATGAAGGTTCATATTTTAATCCAAGTCTTTCAGAAAGAAGGTGAGAGAAATGAAGACAAGAAGTGATAGGGGCGTTACTTGGGAAACAGAACTTATTTCATTCCAGTGCTCATTTCTGACACCTTGAAAAATTTCTCAAGCATGGACATTGAAAAGAAAAGTCATTTTCAGAAGAATGAGATTGGAATTCATAATAGTTTCTTAACTAAGCTGAGTACATTGAAATTGGCCTGGTTAAGAAAACTCTTTTGCAATATTAGGAGATGATTATCCAAATGTGGGAAGCAGTATTATTTATATATAGTGGACGTTGGTCTTTATGCTTTTGGAGCAGGGAAACTAGCATTTCCTAAGTGTCCAATATGTGCCAACAATAAAGGCCATAAACATAAGAGATTTACAATAATGATCTCATTTGATTCTCACAACAACCCTGAGAAGTATGTACTAGTATTATCCCCATTTTGTGGCTGAGGAAACTGAGAAAAACTAAGTGACTTGCCTAGGATCACACAGACAGAATCTCCGGACACATTTGAAGTCAGATTTTTCTAACCCCAGACCCAAATTTCTATCGCTAATTCCCCCAACATACGTCTAAGTGGAGAAATATCTCATCATCCAAAGTTCTTTTTTAACCTGCTTTGGCAGAGTTACTTACTTACTTTTCAAGTTATGGTGACTACCAGGGTGAAATTGCGGTTGGAAGAATCTCAGAAATCTCCCTTACTATAAGTTGTGCCTTCCACCATGATGAATAGCATGCAGAAATACATGGAAATGTGGGAAAGCAACTGACAATGGAGAAAGCTATTTGATAGTATTAAAGGGAAGGGGCTAGAAGAATTTAACTGTCATGCTATTGTACGCTTAACTGCACTTTCATTTTAATAATTTCGAAGAATGATCACAGAAACTACAATACTTTCGTATTGAATTTCTACTTTTGGCGTCTGGGAAATTGAAACTTTATATAAAATCAGACTAGAGAAACTCAAAGTACTCTAGCCCAACCATTACCTTAGAACAAATTTAATTTTAGGTAAACTTGCAACTCCTGGCAAAATCAACAGAAAACATTGAGTTTCCTTGTTCCTGTTTTTCTACTGCTAGTGCTACCACTACAAGTACTACTATCACTAGAACTACTAGTACTAGAACTACTACTAGTACTACTTGTACTGAAAAAATAATAACAATTACTTCTCTTGACAGCATGCTTTGAAAACAACGTTCTATCAAAAATAACGAAGTCTAAATGATCACTGTCCTCAAGGAAATCTATGATAGTTGGGCAAACAAGAGGTAGAACACGGAAGTAATAGTTTGTTAACAGATGTGAACAGCATAAAGCAATAAATACCCAATGAGGTCATATCAAATGAAAAGTGGATTTCAGGAGATTCAGAAATCCATATGGGTGAAAAGTCCCAATGGCATTATGGCAAACGAATCATGCTTTTGGAAGGCACAAGCATGCTGGAGGTAAAGAGTCGATAGGTTTTTGACGGGTAGTGCAGATGAGGACGTGTAACTGTGTGTAAGCCAGAAGAAGAGTGTGAAGAAGGTATGGAGCCAGAAATCTACATGGTGAGATCAGATCGATGAAGTTAGAGGATATTAATGAAATCATCCATCTCATTACTTGAATTCTCAATTGCATTTTGCAGGTACAATTTACATATTTACAAATTGTGAAGAAACAACCTTTTCCTGTTGTTCAAGGAGAAGTTTCAACGTAAGTAAACAAGTAATTTCTACTTCACAGTATTGCTTCGGAATTAAAAGAGAAAATAATGGTAAAGGTCTTTCTAAACATAAGGAATCATAGAAATGATTTAGGCATTATGGGTCCTTGGGAAAACACCTCACTCTTTCTGTAAAGACAGATAAACCAAATTGTCAAGGACATCATGAGTGAATATTTGTATTGAAATTCGTGTGCACACATTGTGGAGTTTGTAGGTCTAATTTAATTCGACTTAATTGACAGAGCGTTCAGAAAATTTATACTGTTGACGAGAAAAAGGGAAATGTCACACTGCACACAATTTCCATTCATCAGGAACAAATTATTGATCTTTTTGCATACATACTTTATTTTTGGTTTCATCTACTTGCTTCGGTAGTTTTTCCTTCTCTTCATAATTCCTTCGATAAAATGATGTAACTTGTTGCGAAACTATTCTCATGGCTTGGTAGTTGCCAGAAACAGGAACTTCTCGCTGAAGATTTCTTTCTCTGGCCTGAGAGATATATGTCCAAATTATTTCTATTGCTGATTTCAGAAAGCAGAATTAGCTCATGTGAAATAAATATCATGTCAAAATTCACATCAAAAGTCATTATAGTTCTGCATGCAATTTAATTTCATCAACATATTCATTATTTTCATAGATTTGCGGTATTAATATCTTAGATGTTATTTAACAAAATTCCCTCATGTTGCACATGAGAAAAACGAAACTCCAAAGAGGTTAGTTGAGTTACCCAAGGTCCTAACGTTAGTCGTTTCTAGGGACAAAGATTGACACTTGGCTCCTGACACGAGAAAGCTCTTTTGATTATTCTACTCAACCTTCATTTAGCATGGGTCAAATGAAATCTTTCTACTTGCTCAAACATTCAGCCTGATTTCCCATTGCCTGTTTTTTGAGCATAATTGTATCACCTCAAAAGTTATCTAGGGACTAAAATATTATAGGTGAGACTCACATGGAAGGGAATGGAATGAGGGGGGAGGAATGTATACTTTTTTGTACTTGATAGCCACATTAATGGTTTCCCATTCCGTTTTTCAGAAAAGTTAACTGCCTCATTTCTATGCACCAACCTTTAGAATGAAGAGGACATCTACAAGAAACGTTTGAATTTTCCTTCCTCTCATTGTTTAACTCGGGGGAAGGAACGTAGGTACTGGTACGCATGTCAGGCTTGGTAAAAGCGCTTCACATGAATGATGTGCTTTGCTCAAAGCCACAATGAGAAGAACACATATGGTCACTAGCTGCTGTTCCCATCTTCAAGAGTCTTTGCTAAGCCTTCAAAGAATTCCTTTTCCTGTTCTGATAGGAATTACACGCCTGGTTTCAGTCCATCGGCAAAAAAAAAGGAAACTGCGGAAAACATGCTAGCTCTCCCGCTTATGCATATATAGCACATTACAAAATCAGAGTTTTGTACCTGCAGACGTATTCATTCATTCACATATGTGTATAAGCAAATATACACACAGAGATACAAAGTCGTGTGTTTATGGACTGTTATACTGCAGAAATTCATCTCTGCTTTCATCATAGTGCCAGGCAAGTTATTGCATAAATTATGAATACCAAATGAAGCCCCAAATCAAAAGAAATCAAAATGTTTTCTCCTATTAGACAAGTTGAAATACTTTGTGAAACTAAATTTAACTAAAGTCTGGTAAGTTGTTTTGAAGAAAACGTAAGGCTAAAAGAAGACAATGTAAAGTTGAGAAAGTAAAATGGGCGCAATTCACTGAATTCTTACATGTTAACTAAATTCTACCATTGAATGACAAGATAAAATTTTCATATTTTTTAGATGAAATTATTACCCAGTACAATATATGGTACAATGGACGCTCATTGTATATATGACAAATCACAGAAAATGAGAGCTGCTATTAGACTGTGTAAAGCTGTTCTTATTCAACAACTAAAAGGCAGTGATGCCAGAACTTGCAATTTTGCACACCGAGCAAGAATTATTAGTAAAACAATAAAAAGTACTGAGATTAAAAAAAATTGGTAGTGAAGCACAATAAAAAATAATATTAGTAACCCCAAAATTAACCTCTTTTTGAATAGAATTACCGTCCTAAATTGAAAAGAAAAGGAGTGTCTAGACTCTGGATTTTCACTACAACTATCATCCTGTCGTTAGCGTTGCAAAGAGTAGTTCAGAGGAATCTGAATTGAAACTCGTCAGAATGTTGAGCATGTTTAAATGTTAATGAGATGTCTAATGGGAATATTCCAGAGTATCTCAAAAGAAATGTTATCTTTCAACTGTTACATTATTCCTAGCATTTTTTGGTAAGACTTCTCTTAAACTTCAGCGTTGGAATTAATTTATTCCATTTCAATATTCAAATAGAACATTAGGAAAATTAATAATATAAAAAATTATTTGTGTTTATACACTAGCGATTTCCCTTACAAATATTTATGAAACCAAAATGTCATGGCCTCTAGAATTTCTTCAATCAAAATGAGTCATCTTATCTACAAAAGCATTTTCTAATTTTAGTTTTATTTGGTTTTTAAATTATTATTTTATATGTCACATTATTTTCATTTAAGTTAATTACTTATATTTTATTACAGGATATTTACTTATTATTGCAATCATATTATCTTCAAAATCATGATATTACTTGTTCTATTTATCATATTATGGATTCTCATTCTCAATTCTTACATATCAGCATTTCCACAATGAAAGTTGATAACCTCACCAGCCTGTTGAAAATTCAAATTCCTAAATTATTTTGATTACAATTACTTTGACTTTCATTTCAAAAAGCTTTATCTTTGTCCAAGTATGACATTTAATGACCCAATCCTCTTTCAGCCTTCTCAATTTCATATTTACACATTTCTTCTCCAAAGTGGTTACATTCACTGACTAACACTTTCTTGCTCTCCTCTACTAGAAGAACTTGTTTTTCACTATCAGCATAAAGTTTTTTGAAGAGATCAATAAACTGTACCTGGGCATCACGCAGTTGCTTTTCTTGAATCGTGACTTTCTTCTGTGTGTCTTCAAGCGCTTGCTGAAGCACCATATTTTCACTCTGGATTTGCCCTAATCTTTCTTGGAGAGATTCATTTTCCAAACTACATCTGTTGAGTTTTTCCTTCAACACTCGATTTGTTTCTTCAAGTTCCTTTGCCTTCTCTTCAGCATGGTTCAGTTCTCTCTGTGTGTTTTCTACAATATATGTCTTTTCTCTGAGGGATTCATGGACATGGCCTAGCTCATTTTCTAAACTCTTGGCTCCACTTTCAGCCTGAGAGAGTTCTTCAGAAAGGAAAGCATGGTTCTCTCTTAAACTAGACAAGTCACTGTTTAACTTGTCCTGTACATGAAGCCACTCATCTCTTGCTTCCTGAAAGGAATGTTCAAGGGCTAGTTTGGACGCCTCACTTTGCTCATAATCGTCAATAACAGACATCAGACGAGACCTGTATGATTCAATTTCGCTCTCTAGTCTCTCTGTGTTTTCTTTTGCATTCTCCAATTGAGAGTTCAGCGCTGCATTCTCAGCTTTCAGAACCTTTACTTGGCCACTGTATTGAAATCGGATTTTTCTTAATGCTTCTCTATTCCATTTTAATTCCTGTTGAAGCTCCTCATTCTTCTCTTTCAAAGCTTCAGTTTCTTCTCTGTGGTGCTTTCTGGTTCGCTGATCCTTAATTTTTACTGTTTTTAATTCCACTTTGTGCATGGCAACTTCATACTGGATGATTTCCTTTTTCTCCTGCAAGTATTTTTCCTTTACATTCCTAACAGGAACCTAAACATAAGAAAAAGAAAAGAAAGTGTTATTCAAAATAAAATGACTTATTCTGATATTTCCTTCAAAATTCAAAGGAAACGCCAAGGGGCCAAGAAGCATAGTGTATTTAGAGAAAAAGTTCACTGAGGGACTTTCACCTCTTTCCAATTTCTATCAATTTGCTGAAAGAATACGACTGAAAACTGCTTCATCAACCAGAAGATTTGGGCACCATTTTTGAACTCACAAAGCTGTCTGTCTTTCAGTAGATTTGGTTTCCTTTTCTCCATACATTCTGTCTCACACTGATGATTCTATCTGAGACATGTCAAGGTTTTTGGAAAGGACTTTCAGTACATCATCTCACCGAAAATTTGCACCACCCTTGTGAGGGAAATATTTATATTCCTTCATATTGCTAATTGTGTAACAGAAGTGCACTTCACGCACGTAAAACTATAGACTGTTCGAGCAATAATGGACACTACTGATGAGTTAGTACTTCATTTTACAAATCAAGAACCAGAAGCCTAAAGACAGAAAATCATTTGTCGAAAGCCATCTGGATGGCAATGGACTGAAGCAGAACACAAAATCTTGGAAAAGTCATCCTTAGATGCAGAGTTTTAACAAACTTCAGACACATATTTGTAAAAACACACACATATATGTGCATGTATCAACGTATGTGTACATGTATATTTTTGTGTGTGCATATACACATGCACACAGGAACAAATATATCAATATAAATAAATATATAAATATAAATGTACATGTTAATATAGATAGATAGATAGATAGACAGACAGACAGATAGACAGATAGATAGATAGATATAGATATACAATAGGTAGGTATTCAGCAATTGTTCTTCCAGTAGGGCTGCTAACTCAACCAAATTGCATCAAGTAATGTTTGCATTAGGAAAAGCATGAATGGATTACTACCATCTGCTCTAACGTGCAACTTTAGTGATATCTCCTTTATAAATGCTTACTGGAAAATCCTTCACTTCGTAGTTGTTTAAATTCTACCGTTTGTTATAAATGAAGTTTCTCTATTTTGTGTTAACTTCCACAGAGAGTGAAAATTCTTCAAGGAGACAGTGCACGTCTGACACACAGTCTTTTATCCTGCTCAGGATCTATCACAGTGTTGTTCACATAGACAATATTCACTAGTTGATGAAATAACGTTTGAACAAGGAAGAAACTGTAATTTCACTAAATTCTTACATACTGAAAACTTACACGATCAGGGAAATTACACAAGAAATGGTGCCAGTTTGGCCAGAATGCCCATAAAATGACCTACTTCTTGCTGCCAACGATGGACTCTAAGTTACTGCTTGCTTGGTATACCTTCCAGGAGTCAGTTCACACCTCGTTTCTTGATTGCAACCTGAAGCCAAAAGCTTATGAAGGTTCATATTTTAATCCAAGTCTTTCAGAAAGAAGGTGAGAGAAATGAAGACAAGAAGTGATAGGGGCGTTACTTGGGAAACAGAACTTATTTCATTCCAGTGCTCATTTCTGACACCTTGAAAAATTTCTCAAGCATGGACATTGAAAAGAAAAGTCATTTTCAGAAGAATGAGATTGGAATTCATAATAGTTTCTTAACTAAGCTGAGTACACTGAAATTGGCCAGGTTAAGAAAACTCTTTTGCAATATTAGGAGATGATTATCCAAATGTGGGAAGCAGTATTATTTATATATAGTGGACGTTGGTCTTTATGCTTTTGGAGCAGGGAAACTAGCATTTCCTAAGTGTCCAATATGTGCCAACAATAAAGGCCATAAACATAAGAGATTTACAATAATGATCTCATTTGATTCTCACAACAACCCTGAGAAGTATGTACTAGTATTATCCCCATTTTGTGGCTGAGGAAACTGAGAAAAACTAAGTGACTTGCCTAGGATCACACAGACAGAATCTCCGGACACATTTGAAGTCAGATTTTTCTAACCCCAGACCCAAATTTCTATCGCTAATTCCCCCAACATACGTCTAAGTGGAGAAATATCTCATCATCCAAAGTTCTTTTTTAACCTGCTTTGGCAGAGTTACTTACTTACTTTTCAAGTTATGGTGACTACCAGGGTGAAATTGCGGTTGGAAGAATCTCAGAAATCTCCCTTACTATACGTTGTGCCTTCCACCATGATGAATAGCATGCAGAAATACATGGAAATGTGGGAAAGCAACTGACAATGGAGAAAGCTATTTGATAGTATTAAAGGGAAGGGGCTAGAAGAATTTAACTGTCATGCTATTGTACGCTTAACTGCACTTTCATTTTAATAATTTCGAAGAATGATCATAGAAACTACAACACTTTTGTATTGAATTTCTACTTTTGGCGTCTGGGAAATTGAAACTTTATATAAAATCAGACTAGAGAAACTCAAAGTACTTTAGCCCAACCATTACCTTAGAACAAATTTAATTTTAGGTAAACTTGCAACTCCTGGCAAAATCAACAGAAAACATTGAGTTTCCTTGTTCCTGTTTTTCTACTGCTAGTGCTACCACTACAAGTACTACTATCACTAGAACTACTAGTACTAGAACTACTACTAGTACTACTTGTACTGAAAAAATAATAACAATTACTTCTCTTGACAGCATGCTTTGAAAACAACGTTCTATCAAAAATAACGAAGTCTAAATGATCACTGTCCTCAAGGAAATCTATGATAGTTGGGCAAACAAGAGGTAGAACACGGAAGTAATAGTTTGTTAACAGATGTGAACAGCATAAAGCAATAAATACCCAATGAGGTCATATCAAATGAAAAGTGGATTTCAGGAGATTCAGAAATCCATATGGGTGATAAGTCCCAATGGCCTTATGGCAAACGAATCATGCTTTTGGAAGGCACAAGCATGCTGGAGGTAAAGAGTCGATAGGTTTTTGACGGGTAGTGCAGATGAGGACGTGTAACTGTGTGTAAGCCAGAAGAAGAGTGTGAAGAAGGTATGGAGCCAGAAATCTACATGGTGAGATCAGATCGATGAAGTTAGAGGATATTAATGAAATCATCCATCTCATTACTTGAATTCTCAATTGCATTTTGCAGGTACAATTTACATATTTACAAATTGTGAAGAAACAACCTTTTCCTGTTGTTCAAGGAGAAGTTTCAACGTAAGTAAACAAGTAATTTCTACTTCACAGTATTGCTTCGGAATTAAAAGAGAAAATAATGGTAAAGGTCTTTCTAAACATAAGGAATCATAGAAATGATTTAGGCATTATGGGTCCTTGGGAAAACACCTCACTCTTTCTGTAAAGACAGATAAACCAAATTGTCAAGGACATCATGAGTGAATATTTGTATTGAAATTCGTGTGCACACATTGTGGAGTTTGTAGGTCTAATTTAATTCGACTTAATTGACAGAGCGTTCAGAAAATTTATACTGTTGACGAGAAAAAGGGAAATGTCACACTGCACACAATTTCCATTCATCAGGAACAAATTATTGATCTTTTTGCATACATACTTTACTTTTGGTTTCATCTACTTGCTTCGGTAGTTTTTCCTTCTCTTCATAATTCCTTCGATAAAATGATGTAACTTGTTGCGAAACTATTCTCATGGCTTGGTAGTTGCCAGAAACAGGAACTTCTCGCTGAAGATTTCTTTCTCTGGCCTGAGAGATATATGTCCAAATTATTTCTATTGCTGATTTCAGAAAGCAGAATTAGCTCATGTGAAATAAATATCATGTCAAAATTCACATCAAAAGTCATTATAGTTCTGCATGCAATTTAATTTCATCAACATATTCATTATTTTCATAGATTTGCGGTATTAATATCTTAGATGTTATTTAACAAAATTCCCTCATGTTGCACATGAGAAAAACGAAACTCCAAAGAGGTTAGTTGAGTTACCCAAGGTCCTAACGTTAGTCGTTTCTAGGGACAAAGATTGACACTTGGCTCCTGACACGAGAAAGCTCTTTTGATTATTCTACTCAACCTTCATTTAGCATGGGTCAAATGAAATCTTTCTACTTGCTCAAACATTCAGCCTGATTTCCCATTGCCTGTTTTTTGAGCATAATTGTATCACCTCAAAAGTTATCTAGGGACTAAAATATTATAGGTGAGACTCACATGGAAGGGAATGGAATGAGGGGGGAGGAATGTATACTTTTTTGTACTTGATAGCCACATTAATGGTTTCCCATTCCGTTTTTCAGAAAAGTTAACTGCCTCATTTCTATGCACCAACCTTTAGAATGAAGAGGACATCTACAAGAAACGTTTGAATTTTCCTTCCTCTCATTGTTTAACTCGGGGGAAGGAACGTAGGTACTGGTACGCATGTCAGGCTTGGTAAAAGCGCTTCACATGAATGATGTGCTTTGCTCAAAGCCACAATGAGAAGAACACATATGGTCACTAGCTGCTGTTCCCATCTTCAAGAGTCTTTGCTAAGCCTTCAAAGAATTCCTTTTCCTGTTCTGATAGGAATTACACGCCTGGTTTCAGTCCATCGGCAAAAAAAAAGGAAACTGCGGAAAACATGCTAGCTCTCCCGCTTATGCATATATAGCACATTACAAAATCAGAGTTTTGTACCTGCAGACGTATTCATTCATTCACATATGTGTATAAGCAAATATACACACAGAGATACAAAGTCGTGTGTTTATGGACTGTTATACTGCAGAAATTCATCTCTGCTTTCATCATAGTGCCAGGCAAGTTATTGCATAAATTATGAATACCAAATGAAGCCCCAAATCAAAAGAAATCAAAATGTTTTCTCCTATTAGACAAGTTGAAATACTTTGTGAAACTAAATTTAACTAAAGTCTGGTAAGTTGTTTTGAAGAAAACGTAAGGCTAAAAGAAGACAATGTAAAGTTGAGAAAGTAAAATGGGCGCAATTCACTGAATTCTTACATGTTAACTAAATTCTACCATTGAATGACAAGATAAAATTTTCATATTTTTTAGATGAAATTATTACCCAGTACAATATATGGTACAATGGACGCTCATTGTATATATGACAAATCACAGAAAATGAGAGCTGCTATTAGACTGTGTAAAGCTGTTCTTATTCAACAACTAAAAGGCAGTGATGCCAGAACTTGCAATTTTGCACACCGAGCAAGAATTATTAGTAAAACAATAAAAAGTACTGAGATTAAAAAAAATTGGTAGTGAAGCACAATAAAAAATAATATTAGTAACCCCAAAATTAACCTCTTTTTGAATAGAATTACCGTCCTAAATTGAAAAGAAAAGGAGTGTCTAGACTCTGGATTTTCACTACAACTATCATCCTGTCGTTAGCGTTGCAAAGAGTAGTTCAGAGGAATCTGAATTGAAACTCGTCAGAATGTTGAGCATGTTTAAATGTTAATGAGATGTCTAATGGGAATATTCCAGAGTATCTCAAAAGAAATGTTATCTTTCAACTGTTACATTATTCCTAGCATTTTTTGGTAAGACTTCTCTTAAACTTCAGCGTTGGAATTAATTTATTCCATTTCAATATTCAAATAGAACATTAGGAAAATTAATAATATAAAAAATTATTTGTGTTTATACACTAGCGATTTCCCTTACAAATATTTATGAAACCAAAATGTCATGGCCTCTAGAATTTCTTCAATCAAAATGAGTCATCTTATCTACAAAAGCATTTTCTAATTTTAGTTTTATTTGGTTTTTAAATTATTATTTTATATGTCACATTATTTTCATTTAAGTTAATTACTTATATTTTATTACAGGATATTTACTTATTATTGCAATCATATTATCTTCAAAATCATGATATTACTTGTTCTATTTATCATATTATGGATTCTCATTCTCAATTCTTACATATCAGCATTTCCACAATGAAAGTTGATAACCTCACCAGCCTGTTGAAAATTCAAATTCCTAAATTATTTTGATTACAATTACTTTGACTTTCATTTCAAAAAGCTTTATCTTTGTCCAAGTATGACATTTAATGACCCAATCCTCTTTCAGCCTTCTCAATTTCATATTTACACATTTCTTCTCCAAAGTGGTTACATTCACTGACTAACACTTTCTTGCTCTCCTCTACTAGAAGAACTTGTTTTTCACTATCAGCATAAAGTTTTTTGAAGAGATCAATAAACTGTACCTGGGCATCACGCAGTTGCTTTTCTTGAATCGTGACTTTCTTCTGTGTGTCTTCAAGCGCTTGCTGAAGCACCATATTTTCACTCTGGATTTGCCCTAATCTTTCTTGGAGAGATTCATTTTCCAAACTACATCTGTTGAGTTTTTCCTTCAACACTCGATTTGTTTCTTCAAGTTCCTTTGCCTTCTCTTCAGCATGGTTCAGTTCTCTCTGTGTGTTTTCTACAATATATGTCTTTTCTCTGAGGGATTCATGGACATGGCCTAGCTCATTTTCTAAACTCTTGGCTCCACTTTCAGCCTGAGAGAGTTCTTCAGAAAGGAAAGCATGGTTCTCTCTTAAACTAGACAAGTCACTGTTTAACTTGTCCTGTACATGAAGCCACTCATCTCTTGCTTCCTGAAAGGAATGTTCAAGGGCTAGTTTGGACGCCTCACTTTGCTCATAATCGTCAATAACAGACATCAGACGAGACCTGTATGATTCAATTTCGCTCTCTAGTCTCTCTGTGTTTTCTTTTGCATTCTCCAATTGAGAGTTCAGCGCTGCATTCTCAGCTTTCAGAACCTTTACTTGGCCACTGTATTGAAATCGGATTTTTCTTAATGCTTCTCTATTCCATTTTAATTCCTGTTGAAGCTCCTCATTCTTCTCTTTCAAAGCTTCAGTTTCTTCTCTGTGGTGCTTTCTGGTTCGCTGATCCTTAATTTTTACTGTTTTTAATTCCACTTTGTGCATGGCAACTTCATACTGGATGATTTCCTTTTTCTCCTGCAAGTATTTTTCCTTTACATTCCTAACAGGAACCTAAACATAAGAAAAAGAAAAGAAAGTGTTATTCAAAATAAAATGACTTATTCTGATATTTCCTTCAAAATTCAAAGGAAACGCCAAGGGGCCAAGAAGCATAGTGTATTTAGAGAAAAAGTTCACTGAGGGACTTTCACCTCTTTCCAATTTCTATCAATTTGCTGAAAGAATACGACTGAAAACTGCTTCATCAACCAGAAGATTTGGGCACCATTTTTGAACTCACAAAGCTGTCTGTCTTTCAGTAGATTTGGTTTCCTTTTCTCCATACATTCTGTCTCACACTGATGATTCTATCTGAGACATGTCAAGGTTTTTGGAAAGGACTTTCAGTACATCATCTCACCGAAAATTTGCACCACCCTTGTGAGGGAAATATTTATATTCCTTCATATTGCTAATTGTGTAACAGAAGTGCACTTCACGCACGTAAAACTATAGACTGTTCGAGCAATAATGGACACTACTGATGAGTTAGTACTTCATTTTACAAATCAAGAACCAGAAGCCTAAAGACAGAAAATCATTTGTCGAAAGCCATCTGGATGGCAATGGACTGAAGCAGAACACAAAATCTTGGAAAAGTCATCCTTAGATGCAGAGTTTTAACAAACTTCAGACACATATTTGTAAAAACACACACATATATGTGCATGTATCAACGTATGTGTACATGTATATTTTTGTGTGTGCATATACACATGCACACAGGAACAAATATATCAATATAAATAAATATATAAATATAAATGTACATGTTAATATAGATAGATAGATAGATAGACAGACAGACAGATAGACAGATAGATAGATAGATATAGATATACAATAGGTAGGTATTCAGCAATTGTTCTTCCAGTAGGGCTGCTAACTCAACCAAATTGCATCAAGTAATGTTTGCATTAGGAAAAGCATGAATGGATTACTACCATCTGCTCTAACGTGCAACTTTAGTGATATCTCCTTTATAAATGCTTACTGGAAAATCCTTCACTTCGTAGTTGTTTAAATTCTACCGTTTGTTATAAATGAAGTTTCTCTATTTTGTGTTAACTTCCACAGAGAGTGAAAATTCTTCAAGGAGACAGTGCACGTCTGACACACAGTCTTTTATCCTGCTCAGGATCTATCACAGTGTTGTTCACATAGACAATATTCACTAGTTGATGAAATAACGTTTGAACAAGGAAGAAACTGTAATTTCACTAAATTCTTACATACTGAAAACTTACACGATCAGGGAAATTACACAAGAAATGGTGCCAGTTTGGCCAGAATGCCCATAAAATGACCTACTTCTTGCTGCCAACGATGGACTCTAAGTTACTGCTTGCTTGGTATACCTTCCAGGAGTCAGTTCACACCTCGTTTCTTGATTGCAACCTGAAGCCAAAAGCTTATGAAGGTTCATATTTTAATCCAAGTCTTTCAGAAAGAAGGTGAGAGAAATGAAGACAAGAAGTGATAGGGGCGTTACTTGGGAAACAGAACTTATTTCATTCCAGTGCTCATTTCTGACACCTTGAAAAATTTCTCAAGCATGGACATTGAAAAGAAAAGTCATTTTCAGAAGAATGAGATTGGAATTCATAATAGTTTCTTAACTAAGCTGAGTACACTGAAATTGGCCAGGTTAAGAAAACTCTTTTGCAATATTAGGAGATGATTATCCAAATGTGGGAAGCAGTATTATTTATATATAGTGGACGTTGGTCTTTATGCTTTTGGAGCAGGGAAACTAGCATTTCCTAAGTGTCCAATATGTGCCAACAATAAAGGCCATAAACATAAGAGATTTACAATAATGATCTCATTTGATTCTCACAACAACCCTGAGAAGTATGTACTAGTATTATCCCCATTTTGTGGCTGAGGAAACTGAGAAAAACTAAGTGACTTGCCTAGGATCACACAGACAGAATCTCCGGACACATTTGAAGTCAGATTTTTCTAACCCCAGACCCAAATTTCTATCGCTAATTCCCCCAACATACGTCTAAGTGGAGAAATATCTCATCATCCAAAGTTCTTTTTTAACCTGCTTTGGCAGAGTTACTTACTTACTTTTCAAGTTATGGTGACTACCAGGGTGAAATTGCGGTTGGAAGAATCTCAGAAATCTCCCTTACTATACGTTGTGCCTTCCACCATGATGAATAGCATGCAGAAATACATGGAAATGTGGGAAAGCAACTGACAATGGAGAAAGCTATTTGATAGTATTAAAGGGAAGGGGCTAGAAGAATTTAACTGTCATGCTATTGTACGCTTAACTGCACTTTCATTTTAATAATTTCGAAGAATGATCATAGAAACTACAACACTTTTGTATTGAATTTCTACTTTTGGCGTCTGGGAAATTGAAACTTTATATAAAATCAGACTAGAGAAACTCAAAGTACTTTAGCCCAACCATTACCTTAGAACAAATTTAATTTTAGGTAAACTTGCAACTCCTGGCAAAATCAACAGAAAACATTGAGTTTCCTTGTTCCTGTTTTTCTACTGCTAGTGCTACCACTACAAGTACTACTATCACTAGAACTACTAGTACTAGAACTACTACTAGTACTACTTGTACTGAAAAAATAATAACAATTACTTCTCTTGACAGCATGCTTTGAAAACAACGTTCTATCAAAAATAACGAAGTCTAAATGATCACTGTCCTCAAGGAAATCTATGATAGTTGGGCAAACAAGAGGTAGAACACGGAAGTAATAGTTTGTTAACAGATGTGAACAGCATAAAGCAATAAATACCCAATGAGGTCATATCAAATGAAAAGTGGATTTCAGGAGATTCAGAAATCCATATGGGTGATAAGTCCCAATGGCCTTATGGCAAACGAATCATGCTTTTGGAAGGCACAAGCATGCTGGAGGTAAAGAGTCGATAGGTTTTTGACGGGTAGTGCAGATGAGGACGTGTAACTGTGTGTAAGCCAGAAGAAGAGTGTGAAGAAGGTATGGAGCCAGAAATCTACATGGTGAGATCAGATCGATGAAGTTAGAGGATATTAATGAAATCATCCATCTCATTACTTGAATTCTCAATTGCATTTTGCAGGTACAATTTACATATTTACAAATTGTGAAGAAACAACCTTTTCCTGTTGTTCAAGGAGAAGTTTCAACGTAAGTAAACAAGTAATTTCTACTTCACAGTATTGCTTCGGAATTAAAAGAGAAAATAATGGTAAAGGTCTTTCTAAACATAAGGAATCATAGAAATGATTTAGGCATTATGGGTCCTTGGGAAAACACCTCACTCTTTCTGTAAAGACAGATAAACCAAATTGTCAAGGACATCATGAGTGAATATTTGTATTGAAATTCGTGTGCACACATTGTGGAGTTTGTAGGTCTAATTTAATTCGACTTAATTGACAGAGCGTTCAGAAAATTTATACTGTTGACGAGAAAAAGGGAAATGTCACACTGCACACAATTTCCATTCATCAGGAACAAATTATTGATCTTTTTGCATACATACTTTACTTTTGGTTTCATCTACTTGCTTCGGTAGTTTTTCCTTCTCTTCATAATTCCTTCGATAAAATGATGTAACTTGTTGCGAAACTATTCTCATGGCTTGGTAGTTGCCAGAAACAGGAACTTCTCGCTGAAGATTTCTTTCTCTGGCCTGAGAGATATATGTCCAAATTATTTCTATTGCTGATTTCAGAAAGCAGAATTAACTCATGTGAAATAAATATCATGTCAAAATTCACATCAAAAGTCATTATAGTTCTGCATGCAATTTAATTTCATCAACATATTCATAATTTTCATAGATTTGCGGTATTAATATCTTAGATGTTATTTAACAAAATTCAATCATGTTGCACATGAGAAAAACGAAACTCCAAAGAGGTTAGTTGAGTTACCCAAGCTCCTAACGTTAGTCGTTTCTAGGGACAAAGATTGACACTTGGCTCCTGACACGAGAAAGCTCTTTTGATTATTCTACTCAACCTTCATTTAGCATGGGTCAAATGAGATCTTTCTACTTGCTCAAACATTCAGCCTGATTTCCCATTGCCTGTTTTTTGAGCATAATTGTATCACCTCAAAAGTTATCTAGGGACTAAAATATGATAGGTGAGACTCACATGGAAGGGAATGGAATGAGCGGGGAGGAATGTATACTTTTTTGTACTTGATAGCCACATTAATGGTTTCCCATTCCGTTTTTCAGAAAAGTTAACTGCCTCATTTCTATGCACCAACCTTTAGAATGAAGAGGACATCTACAAGAAACGTTTGAATTTTCCTTCCTCTCATTGTTTAACTCGGGGGAAGGAACGTAGGTACTGGTACGCATGTCAGGCTTGGTAAAAGCGCTTCACATGAATGATGTGCTTTGCTCAAAGCCACAATGAGAAGAACACATATGGTCACTAGCTGCTGTTCCCATCTTCAAGAGTCTTTGCTAAGCCTTCAAAGAATTCCTTTTCCTGTTCTGATAGGAATTACACGCCTGGTTTCAGTCCATAGGCAAAAAAAAAATCAAACTGCGGAAAATATGCTAGCTCTCCCGCTTATGCATATATAGCACATTACAAAATCAGAGTTTTGTACCTGCAGACGTATTCATTCATTCACATATGTGTATAAGCAAATATACACACAGAGATACAAAGTCGTGTGTTTATGGACTGTTATACTGCAGAAATTCATCTCTGCTTTCATCATAGTGCCAGGCAAGTTATTGCATAAATTATGAATACCAAATGAAGCCCCAAATCAAAAGAAATCAAAATGTTTTCTCCTATTAGACAAGTTGAAATACTTTGTGAAACTAAATTTAACTAAAGTCTGGTAAGTTGTTTTGAAGAAAACGTAAGGCTAAAAGAAGACAATGTAAAGTTGAGAAAGTAAAATGGGCGCAATTCACTGAATTCTTACATGTTAACTAAATTCTACCATTGAATGACAAGATAAAATTTTCATATTTTTTAGATGAAATTATTACCCAGTACAATATATGGTACAATGGACGCTCATTGTATATATGACAAATCACAGAAAATGAGAGCTGCTATTAGACTGTGTAAAGCTCTTCTTACTCAACAACTAAAAGGCAGTGATGCCAGAACTTGCAATTTTGCACACCGAGCAAGAATTATTAGTAAAACAATAAAAAGTACTGAGATTAAAAAAAAATTGGTAGTGAAGCACAATAAAAAATAATATTAGTAACCCCAAAATTAACCTCTTTTTGAATAGAATTACCGTCCTAAATTGAAAAGAAAAGGAGTGTCTAGACTCTGGATTTTCACTACAACTATCATCCTGTCGTTAGCGTTGCAAAGAGTAGTTCAGAGGAATCTGAATTGAAACTCGTCAGAATGTTGAGCATGTTTAAATGTTAATGAGATGTCTAATGGGAATATTCCAGAGTATCTCAAAAGAAATGTTATCTTTCAACTGTTACATTATTCCTAGCATTTTTTGGTAAGACTTCTCTTAAACTTCAGCGTTGGAATTAATTTATTCCATTTCAATATTCAAATAGAATATTAGGAAAATTAATAATATAAAAAATTATTTGTGTTTATACACTAGCGATTTCCCTTACAAATATTTATGAAACCAAAATGTCATGGCCTCTAGAATTTCTTCAATCAAAATGAGTCATCTTATCTACAAAAGCGTTTTCTAATTTTAGTTTTATATTGTTTTTAAATTATTATTTTATATGTCACATTATTTTCATTTAAGTTAATTACTTATATTTTATTACAGGATATTTACTTATTATTGCAATCTTATTATCTTCAAAATCACGATATTACTTGTTCTGTTTATCATATTATGGATTCTCATTCTCAATTCTTACATATCAGCATTTTCCCAGTGAAAGTTGATAACCTCACCAGCCTGTTGAGAATTCAAATTCCTAAATTATCTTGATTAAAATTACTTTGACTTTCATTTCAAAAAGCTTTATCTTTGTCCAAGACATTTAATGACCGAACCCTCTTTCAGCCTTCTCAATTTCATATTTACACATTTGTTCTCCTAAGTGGTTACATTCACTGACTAACACTTTCTTGCTGTCTTCTACTAGAAGAAGTTGTTTTTCACTATCAGCATAAATTTTGTTGAAGAGATCAATAAACTGTACCTGGGCATCACGCAGTTGCTTTTCTTTCATCGTGACTTTCTTCTGTGTGTCTTCAAGCGCTTGCTGAAGCACCATATTTTCACTCTGGATTTGCCCTAATCTTTCTTGGAGAGATTCATTTTCCAAACTACATCTGCTGAGTTTTTCCTTTAACACTCGATTTGTTTCTTCAAGTTCCTTTGCCTTCTCTTCAGCATGGTTCAGTTCTCTCTGTGTGTTTTCTACAATATATGTCTTTTCTCTGAGGGATTCATAGACATGGCCTAGCTCATTTTCTAAACTCTTGGCTCCACTTTCAGCCTGAGAGAGTTCTTCAGAAAGCAAAGCATGGTTCTCTCTTAAACTAGACAAGTCACTGTATAACTTGTCCTGTACATGAAGCCACTCATCTCTTGCTTCCTGAAAGGAATGTTCAAGGGCTAGCTTGGACGCCTCACTTTGCTCATAATCGTCAATAACAGACATCAGACGAGACCTGTATGATTCAATTTCGCCCTCTAGTCTCTCTGTGTTTTGTTTTGCAGTGTCCAATTTAGAATTCAGCACTGCATTCTCAGCTGTCACAACATTTACTTCTTCACTGTACTGTACTCTGATTGCTGTTAGTATTTCTGCATTCAACTGTAATTTCTGATGAAGATAATCATTCTTTTCCTTTAAAATTTCTATATGGTTTTCTTTGTCTCGATTCTTAATTTTTAGTGTATCTACTTCGAGTTTGAGCATGGCATTTTCATCCTCTAAGATTTGATTTTTGTCGAACAGATATTTTTCTTTCTCATGGCTGTCAGGAATCTAAACATAATAAACAGAAAAAAGTGCTACTCAAAATAAAGTTATGGATGCTGATTATTCCCTAGCAATTCCAAATAAACGCCAAGGTACCAAGAAGCATACTTTAGTAAAACAAAATTAAAATGAGGGAGTTTGCCCTATTTCACATTTCTCTCAGAGTCAGTTTTCACAAAGAACACATTTTAAAAGTGCTTCATTAATCAAAAGGCATGGAGTGTACTTTTAGGCCTAGAAAGCTTATATTTTATTTCCTTTGCTCTGTCCATTCTATTCCACGCTGATAAGTCATATTGTTAATAGAATTAAAATACTTAATATTTTCAAACTTCCTCTTCTATGTTGAGTTATTTTACTCATTTTCAGTGTTGTGCAATCTCTTCTGTATATCTTAGATTCTTTTCCCTTTCCCCCACCTCCTTTCTTCTTCTCTCTCCACTTACTGCCTTACACGGTGTACGATCTTATAGAGCATCAATATCTTGTCTTATATCTTATCTAGTATCTTGTATCTATACATACATTCCTATTAAGTGCATTTTTACCTTAGTTATACTCCCTAGAAGAATTAAAATGAACGGGGGAAACCATAAAACAAAATGTAACAGAAAAGACAATGCTGTGCTACATTCTGCGATCAAATTTCATAGTTGTTTCTCAGCATGTGGAAGGCATTTTGCTTCAAGAAGCCAAAGGGAATTTTTTAAGTCCTTGCAATGCAACGAGGTACTACATCTACAAGAATATTTCCTCACACACTCTGGTTGTTCCTGCATACAATATTTTCCTGGTGCTGCTCCTGTCACTCATCATCAGTTCACATAAGTCCTTCCAGGCCTCTCTAAAGTCTTCGTGACACATTGCCTTTGGTGGTATTCAGCAAAGTACTTCCCATACATTGTCTCACCTAAGCCTTGCCACACCCTGATGCGGGAAATATTGATATTCTTCTCCCCGTTTTACAGATTAGAACTTAGGTTAGGATACATTATTGAACAACCTGTCCATTATCACACTCAGTAAGTATCAGCAGCAATATCTCAATCCAGGTCTCTTCAGACTCCAAATCTAGCACACTTTTTTCAATAGCTTATTTCCTTTCAGCAGTTGATATTAAGAATTTGTCCTAAATGGAGACTCCTTGCCCTGGTACAATGAACTTCACTCCAGAACAATGAACTCATAAGTCTTATGTTTCTTAGTAGAAGTCTTACGAATAATCGATTTTCTCATGGATGTGTCGCATTTTCATAGCATCATTGATTTAAAACTTTTAGAAGTTATCAAGTTGAAATCTCTCATTTTAGGGAAGGGAAAAGTCAGGCCTAGAATGTGGTCCCCTACTGATGGTAACCTAGTCTTAACCATGACATGTTAAAGAAATGATGAAAGAATTATTGGGGCCAAATAATAAAATATGACTATTGCACTCCCATCACAACCAAACTCCTCCAGGAGCGTTGGATCCCGTTCAGGACCAGAGAACAGAGTTTTGTCCAATAGCTTAGAAGCTGCATTCTATGATATCTTTTCTAAAAAGCCAGAAGGAGAGCATGAATTGGTCACAGGTGAGTTCAATGAAGCACTCCAGTGTGCAAGCACCAAAGGACTACTAAGGGCCAACAACCCAAATGGTTTACTTCAAACAACTGTTGAAAAACAGAAGAAAATGAAAATTTCTAATTTTGGCATTTGAGAAACTTGTGTTTCTATCATGCTGAGCAATGATGAATGTGAGCGAATGGAGGAATTCATGGCCCGGATAGAGCCTTATGTCAGAAACCTAAGTGAAATTTATTTCTGTGGCAAATACTTTTATTCCTTTTCTTTAATGAAAGATGAGGGAGACAAGAAGGTGAAATAGAGCAATCTATTAACATATATTTCAGAACCCTCACTCTCTTCCCTGAAAAGTACAAGCAGATGATATCCCTTAATCAAGGAAGAAAAATGGTTTGTGTTTGAGGTGTCACCTTCTACCTAGTTGCATTCCTTTCTCTCTCTAAGCTAGGAGTTAGTGACACTGATGTGCTGCCCCTTTCCTATGTCCAGAAAGGAAGAGGCACTGTTGTGCACCAGGAACTTTTTTCAGTAGACGTAAAGTTGGGTCTCGGGAGAGATCATTCAATTAAAAGAAAAAGAAACGGTCAAGCAAGACAAACAGTATTGTGCTGATTTTAGTCACTAGCTGTGTCCTGAACTATCTGTTGCAGACAGATGGACGGGACTGAGGATAACAAAGATGTTCCAAAATGAAGAACCGAAATCTGAACTTTCAAAATATGTAGTTAGATTTGAAAATGACCAAAGTAAATACCTCAGAAGTCTGAGTGATTTTGGAAGCAGTTGTTTTGTTTTCTTTCTGCTTCGAAAGAGGATTGTTCAGAATCCCACTTTGCAAAGCTATAACATTTAGCTCCGGAAAAAGTGGTCCTTGAGTTTCCTTTAGCTCTTCTTCGTCCTGCGGACAAGAAGTTCATAAAATTTTCATCACCATTTTCCTTCAACAGTCAGCAACAACATTTTACCTTTAAATGGAATACAGAATCGGACAAAGCACGGAAACTAACTTTAAAAACTCAAAGAAAAACAGGCTACTGAAAAGGAAAAGCAACAAGAAGGAAAGCATTTCAAAGTTGGAAAGGAACCTCAATCACTCCTCAGGGCGATCCACACCCAGGGTTAAGTCCTTAACTCTTACAAGCCTCAGCTTGAAGTCTTCACAGGTGAGGATAGATACCATATCTCAAGTGAACTCATTCGATTTGTGGATGGTTCTCTTTGTTGGCAAGTTTTTTCTCATTAATCTTAAAAATGTACATTTGTGCAACTCTTATCCATGGCTCTTAGCTCTTATCCTTACACTGAAGCAGAGCAAGCTTTGTCCTTCTTCCACATGACTCTCCTTCAAAAACTTGAACATAAAAGGATCAATAGCTCTATTTTCTTGAACAGATCCTCAAAAGTCATGGTCCCCAAGGGCCTTCCTCATCCTGTTTGCCATTCTGCTTATTAGCGAGCATAATTCTGAGGAAGCCACAAATGAGTTAAACAACATAAGCCTATCTACTTATTCACTTCAGAGTAGAGAGTGCTTTTCACCTTCTCTATTTTGGTAGCTATACTTTTCTGAATAAGATGCAAAATTACGCTAGCTTTGGGGTTCTCAAATAACATCAATAAATCAACTTTAGTTTAGAACTGGCCACGATTCTTATATCTTTTCAGGCAAAATGCTATCTAAACCTATTTCCCCCAACTCATACGTATGAACCTAATTTTGTAACTAATTGTATAATTTGACAGTATCCTCACTAAATATCATGTTATGAATAGGCTCAGTCCAGTACTCTGACTTCTTGAGAGTTTGCATTTCCTCCATGTAGAAAGTCTGCAATAATTTTAAGTAAATCAACACGTAAATAAGTAAAACATAAAGACCCTAGAGACCAATAAACTCTTCTGAAAGCCTGAAGGATGTGTGCTAAAGTGCAGTGAAAGGAAGAGAAAAAGAGAACGAACTTGCACTTGCATTGCCCAAAGTATTTTCAGATAAGGAGACTCTCTCTAAAAATGGAGAGGAATCCTCTGGAACTTATGTTGCTATCAAAGTTGAGGATAGAGCAGTGGTGTCAAACAGATCCTCCAGTACTGAGTTCTATGGACAGGTCTGGGGGACTTTGAAACCTTTGGCTCAGGGGTAGGTGAGATGAACTCCGTGGCAACATTTGATCCCAGGTTTCTCTGGATATCAGGTTAGTTCTATTCACTACGCCATAGTGATCCTCTACTGTGAGACATACTTTAAAAAGTACTAATTTCACTTTACTCTTTCATGGCTCTTTAGACTGCAATTTTACATTCTAATGCTACTGCATGGGATATATATTTTTTTATATTCATGAGTACATATCTACAAATGATTAGACCCAACTTACTTACACTAGACATAAAAATCCTAGTCCTTTCTCAAGATTAAAAAGAGTATGATGTTCACTTCCCCACTCCCAGGGAACCCACAAGTTGTCTTACCAAGAACAGATGGAAATAGTGACTTTAAAATTCCAATTTACCTGTTTCGAATGATTTGTTTCTGTTCTCAATTCCAGGTCCAGAGTTCTGAGAGGGTATTGAAATTCCTGTCTTAGCTCCACTTTTTCACCACATCGTTCTTTTTTTCTGAACTGGTGACTCATTTTTAGAACTAGCTTTTCTTCAGCGTCTTGCTCAATTTCTTCTTGCTTCCCGGGAACCCTAGAAGAAAATTGTCCTTTTTCAATGACAATGCAGTAGAAATAAGGATGAAATACCATTGAATATACTCATCTGGATTTCTAAAGGAAAAGAAGATTAATTTATTGGGAACTCGATCTATGTAGAGAACTCCCTGTCAAGGAACTCCCTCTGTTCATGCAGAGTGGTCCGTGCTCTACACTTTTGAGTTGACCTGTTTCTGTTCCCTATTACACTGAGAATAAACGTAACTTGCACAGGCTCACAAAGTCAGGATGTGTCAGAAACTGATGGAGTTCTTGGGTGCCTGTGCTTGGACACAATTCTAAAATCACGTTTCTCTTTCAAAATCGCATTTCTCCCTAGCCTCAAAACATTATCTCAGGCAGTTTCTCCCCAGTGCAAGAAAACAGCCTGTCACAGCAACAACTATTATCTCCTTACCTGATACAATAGCCAGTTACAACCATAGAATTCAGAAGTTTGAACAGCTGTGTGCTGGCTGAACAGTCTGTGAACATGGCCAGAACGACATTGACTACTCATTGACCCATCATATGTTTCCTCGATTTAGATATAGGAACACTCCCTTACATTTTTCTTGTCCAACAAGATATTCGTGAGACCAATCTGGCATCCGTTAGTCTGTCCTGACCACTAGTGGACTTAGGGATGTTTCAGTCCTAAAACCGCATCTCTATGCAGTTGCCACTCCTCCTTATGCTATTTCCCTGTGAACTCTGCGTATAATACCTGCCAGGTAGATACCAAAATTACATGTTCCTTTAACAAATAACCTCTGCTTAACCATTGCCTAGTCTCACCTTGAGTCATCTGCTTAGCATATTTGGCACATGTTTTCCTATAGACTATCGTATATAAACTTTACCTGTACCCAGCTAGGGTTGCAGTTTCCCTAAGAACCCTTGCTGCTGAAAAGTGTCAGAAAGCTTTACCTTGATGTCAAAAATGTTTGAGTTTGTGAATTCATTCCAGGTGACCTGCCCGTGGTACTCTGGTCTTTGCGTGGCACTTATTGCCCCTCTGCCAGTTGTCATCAAAATCAGAGGGGAACCCATTTTTTTTATCCAGGCTGCTCCAGGGCATTTTAATTCTATCAAAACTGTATCATATATTCACTTGGATGCTTTTGTTTCTTGTATTCAATGAAGAGAAATTCCATAAATTGTATGGAGCTGGAACAAAAGATTATTTCCAAATTCCCGAGTTCTGATACATTTCAAATTCGCCGGTGAAAAGTGTAGAGGGGGATGCATATGAAATTACATCCATTTTTCCATTACTATTGATTAGTGAAGTGATTTTTTACTTCATGTTGAAAAAAATGAAACACAGCTACTTGTGTTACAGTTTTCAAAATTCACTACAAATGCATCTCTACCTGATATCCACAGAGTAAAAATGAGTAAGTAGGGCTCATTCATAATACTGTTTGAATGAGGTGGTATTTTGGCCTTCCTAACCTCAAATCCTCTATCACATTTCTTCAACGGTAAGAGAAAAGCTTCCAAGGATTTGTTTAAAATCATGAGTTCCATACCTCGTGCTAAGGAGTTCTCTTTTCCATTCTGCTTTTTGTTGCTCTAAGTCAGACACCATTTGCCTTGTTTCTGATAATTCTTCCCGCAGTCCACAAATCTTGTTTTCTAAACTCTTCACTTTCCTGGTGAATAATGGACAATGTCCTTTTTTACGTACCACTGATCGATCATATCTAAGTATTGCATCTTCATTTTTCACAAGTTTAATAAAATCTGTACAGAGAAAAACGCAAGTCAATAAAAATATGAGTATTTTAAAATCCGCTGAACCGTAGCAGTATACTTAGAATTCAAATACTCTGGCAATGACAAAATCATATCCACGTATAAATCCTCACATATTGCAAAATAATGCGTTGTCAAAAATTTACATTGAAGATGACAATAACCTATTTCTATGTGTGCACTGTAGGCAATGAAACACAATCTCTAAGTGACAAATTAATTGATATAAAAAAATCTGAAAGCTCAGAATTCTTCACAATGAAAGAAAAATATTTGTGAAAAGGAAGTATTTTGAGGTGTATTCTGGGTGGGACAAATAAGATTCATCCAAGGGATTATATACTTAATATCTACATAATGAAAATATAGTGAATTATTTTAGAAATATAAACATGTTTTGCTTTACATAATTGTATGGAAACACTGTTTCCTCTTTAGAGATTTATAATATCAATAAGTATGTAATATTCACACATTGAAATATCCATCCTCATTTATTCATTGGCGAAACCTCTGGTAACTTGAAACACCAGAGGAAGGTCAAAAATCGTTCTGAGCACTAAAGAAAATAGCTGCCCCTTTATTCTTGAGAGACATATGGAGTCAAATTGAGACCTAATCCAGAGTTAGAAATGTTCGTTATGTCGTTACAGTTTCAACGAACTTGATTATTGGGTTTTCCTTGGGAACTTCCAATTCTTCATATATTCATTCACTGTTGAACTGAAGTGAGGCAACAAGAGAGAACCCAATTGCTGGATGTAGACATACTGGAGTAGAAGCGAAGCTGACACTGAGGGAACTGGTTAGCTCACCGATTCAAAGAAAAGAAGGTACTGAGGCACCGAGAAGTTAAAAGACTTGTTAAGATTCGCACAACTGGAACGTGTTAAAGGCAGAATCTGAACCTAGCTATTCACGGCATCGTGTCCAGTGCACTATCCTATATGCCATGCTGAGAGAAGAATTATAAAAACTAGGCAGAATATTTACAAGATGTTTGATATTTGGGGCCATTTTATGAAAGATTATCATATTTTGACTATTCTTTTCATGAAAGAGTTCACTCCTTGAGATCTTTATACTCGTAGTCAGTTCAGTCTCTTCAATGGTTCTCCTATTACCAACCAATATTACTAACACAGATTATATAATATAGCACTTAGAGGCTTACAAAATACACCTCCTCCAACAACAATCCTGTGAAGTATGACATTTTATACGTTATGAAACTGAAGTTCCACGTTTAAGTGTGTGCACTACAGACAAAATCAAGGCCCTGTGCAAATGTGTAATATCCTAACTTTCCATATTTAATTCTTACAGGTATATATTGTCCAGAAAAACTGGATTTTTCAGTGTCACTTTTTTACCTTTCTACTCAGAGTTTCCATGGTTGAAAATGTTCATTTCATCTCATTATTTTCCCATGATCTCTACCTACTGAATTCATACTCATTCTTTAAAAGTCAACTCAAATGCTACCTTCACACACAGGTTATTTATTTTGTAATGTTGATAGTCTTTCCCCCACTGAACCTCAAACAGCAATATGACTGTGCTTCTCAAACATACATATATATATATATGCATATATATGCACACATATATGGTACATATATACGTATATGTACATATACACATATATATGAATATACATATTAATTTTTGAGTTATCTGTGTAGGCTATATTCCGTACTAGATTGCACATTGAATGAGGAAACTTATCTAAACTTTGAATATTTAGCACACAATAGGTACTTAGTGATTCTTTGGTGAAGGCCTGCCAGAGATTAAGCTGACCTCTACTTTGCTATGAGAAAATGGGTTAGGACTTCAGTGGTATCTTCTTGCATACACACACATCTTTGGTTTCTGTTGAACATTGTTATTTTCTTAGGAAATTGTAAAACGTTCGTACCATCACAACCAACACTAAGTTGTTCCATCACTAACAAAACATTCTTATAGTTTAAGGCAGGTAAATCATCACCCTCTGTAGCTGTGTCAGAAGACTGAGTGAGGTCATCACAATTGTTTGCATCCATCTGTACTGTGTCCTGTAAAATACATGACAGCAGGGGAAAATTAAAAAAACAAATATTTAAAGAACAACAATGGCTAACATTTCTGTCACACTTTCAGATTTTCACAAAACTTCGTGGCATTCTCACAACCATTTTGTGAGACAAGCAATATTCATAATCATTTTACAAATGTAAGGTGGCTTGTCCAGTATCATAGACTTAGCTAGGAATCCAAGGATGGATTCACAATTAGGTCTTATTGACCCTACCTAGTATGCCACCTAACCCAATTAGAAGCTACATTATTTAGGAATCTTGTGAAAATTATCATATATATATATGATATCATGTATGATATCATATAACGTATATAAAATAACGATATATAAGCATATATTATTATATCATATGTATAATATATATAATCACGTCTTCCTGATTATAAACATTCTTCTTTAATATATAGGGAGAAATGAAGTAAATTCCAGCTTTATCATCAAATTTCTAGCATTCACAATGGACATATTTGACTAGGAGACAATTTCTAAAATTATTCATTTTCAGATTAACTATTCCTATTCGTTGTCACTGAAACATGCATTATTTTCTAAAGTTATTGCAAAAAGCATTGAAAAGTAAACCAAGTTATGAAAGTCTTGCAGCAAACTAGCATGAAAGGCACTTTGCATAATACAAAATATCAGAAATTGGAATATTATTATTACATACCTGTTCCAGGTCACTTTTATCAAAACTTTCTTGACTTTCCTCTGATGATCCTTTAAATTCCAATTATTGGGTTAAATGGGCATTAATGTTTAAGTAACAGGTGATTTTATTCAGAAGCATTTTTCTCATAGAAATGAAACCTCCCCCTCTTATCAGCAGTGGCAATCAGGACAGCTATAAGTTATCCATTGTATTCTCTTTTCAAGAAAGGAATGAATATAAGAAAATTCGATTTCACTAATCATGCATTCATCAAATTATTCTGTAATCTCAATCAACTGCTGCATTTTAAGTAGCTTGTGAGATGTTCATTTTATACCAAATCACAGGAAGCTGTGAGGATTGATTTATGTATTCATTCCAGATGAAATTGTAAAATTTGAAAATTAAAGGTAAACTAATGAACAATGGTCATGTGTGATCATTTTGGTAGTTAGGCCAGGAGTAATCAATCCATTGGGTTACTTGTTTTTCTCAATGATGAAAGAGCAGGAGAGAGGCTTGCTAGCCTTCACGGAATGTGGGGAATATATTATCTGATATCTGCCCTCCTTTTCACTGTCCAAGTAGTAGAGTTATTTATATTCATTTGTCAAACCCTTTTGTCTGCCCTGGATCTAACCTTCTACAGAAACTGCTGATTCCAAGATTAGCAATGGTCTCTAAAGGCTAAATCTGATAGCCTTTATCCTCGTTCTTACTCTTTCTTGACCTTACATGGTCGTGATCACATACTGTTCAAGTTCTATGCTTCATGGATAACCTCCTCTGATGCTATTTGTTAGCAACTCTCATGATTTCTTGAGATAGGGTCAGAACACGTCATAGCAGACTATATTCACATTTTGACAATCTTACTAGACTGACGTAACAGGGTATTATTGTCATTATACTTTGCCTCCCTTTCAGAAAAGCATTTGACAAATTCCTACAAGTCATCTTTCTGGACAGAATAACAAACGCAAGTACAAGAACAGGATAGAGAATTACATAGAAATGGTTGTCAGAATTTCTTGGGAGTTTTTTGGATGATGTGCTTTCTCTGAATCAATATAATAGCCATGAGAGACAAAGCAATTTTAGATTTCATCAAAATAGAAATCACGTTCAGAGGAAGGGAGATATAAATCCAGCTGACCCCTGCCTTCGTCAGACCACACCTAAATACTGTTCTGTGTTTTGGGCACCATCTTTTGGGACTGGCTCCTGGATCTCTCAGCCTGTATGTCCTCCTGGAGCTTCAAATTCAACATGAACAAGTCTGAACTCATCATTTTCTTTTCTCTCCATTCCAGCTCTTAAATCTACAGTCTTTAATACTTTTTATCTTTGGTAAACGCATGCCATCTTCTCAGGAATATGGGCCCGTATCTTTGATACTCCTCTCATCCATATATGTATGTGTGTGTATGAAGAAACATACACATGCAAAAGCTGCTAAGTCCCTGTTGATTCTACCTCCATCACATCTGTCATCCTCTCCCTTTTCATCAGTATCAAAGAACCCCCATTTCACGAACTCCTCAACTTTTACCTGGATTTTTGCCATAGCTTACTAAGCAGTCTTCATATTTCTGAATTCTACCTTCTCTGCTTCCTTCTACACAAAGTCATCAAGTAATCTCTTTAAGACACTGAACTGGCCATTCTCTTGCTCTCAATCCTTCTGTGGTACCTTATTGCTGCAGTTCTCGGGGCTATGAAACCTTTCTTCCACAACCAATACCCTTTCTCCTGATCTCTCACCCCTCAGTTTTCCTGGAGCAGTGTAATTCTTCTCCCTTACCTTCCATACTGCTGACATTTTAACACAGTTTGTACGTTGTACCCCTTCAGAGAAAGTAAATTTCTTGAGGCAAAAAAACTGTTTGTTTTTATCTTTCCATCGTCCAATAAAGCAGCAAGAATGTGATATTCACATGATAAATAATCGTTCCTTAATAAATACTAACTTGAATTGCGATAATACATACATAACTCAATTTATGTGGCTTTGGGAAATGTAGAAAGGAGGCAGCAAGTACAAAAATGCCACTTGAAATACGGTACTCATAACACAATAGCAAAAACCTGAAAACTGCAGGGCACATCTCCTATTAGGTGTGATTTTTTGAAAATAAAAATCATTTAATCTCCTACTTGTAAAAAAGGGGAAAATGAGACAATACCGTCAATATCATCTGAGTCATCTAAGTTCCTTTCTTCCACTAAATCTGTAAGATAAGTAGGGAGAAAGGGAAGGAGAAAAGGATATGAATATTTACGTTTTTAAAAATATACTTTCTTTCTTCCTAAATTATAGAATTAGGACACTTACATGACTTTCGTTTTTCCTGAACTCCATTTCCCAGGTTATCATTCGTGTAATAAACATGCTTTTCTGTAGTGGGTTGAATGGACTATGAAACCAATAAGAAGAAGATAGTTATATTGAAAGCTTTGAATAAATATCAGATGTAAATTAACAGTATCATTTTTATTACCTTCACATTTTGATGTCTCTCAAGAGAATCTGAAAGAAAAAGAATGAAAGGTTTATCAACAAGTGTATTTCAGCAATATAATACCATCACAACTTCCCACAAAACGAATAGGCTTGTTGGATCCCAGTATGTGAATTAAAGAATGAAAGCCATAATTTGGTGTACTTCCGGTTATGGCGTTTGCATCACAGCAATTAGAATCAATTATCAGTTCTTGAAATAAAACAAGAATATAGTGTTAACACAACATGCAACGCACATTTCAAATAGACCCTACTTCAAGGGTTTTACATATTTGTATATGGAGCAGTACATAACATGCTCCACAGTGACACATGTAAAGGTGATTCTTTTGAAGGGATGGATACTCAAGATTCCCAGGGGGCTCTTATGAAGTTGATGCTGCAACACAGCATCATATCTTCCAAACAATGGCAGTGATTGATGCAATTATATCACAAGGGACCCCAGTGTGGATGATTCCTTAATTAGTTGTATAATTTGGAAATTCGCGTAATATGTAAGCAGTCACAATAAGGTACTTTCAAACAATGTATAAATGATATTCTTATCTCAGAAATAAAGAGCTAGAATTATGTTTTGAATACATCCACTTCGATGCACACTTGTAGAATAACAGTTAATAATACAGTTTCATTTCTTTCCTTACCAGTGCTGCCTACTGGCATCTTTACACCTCTGGTATCCATTAATTTATCAGTCTTAAAAGGTTTTTCTTTACTCATGACGGAAAGTGCCGTCCACAGCCAGAGAAAGTACTAAGGAGTGTGAATTCAGAGTCAAGCAGACAATTTTCCTTTCGTTTTATTTTCTTTGTCATGGCTCTTCCCATTCACTCCAGTTCTTCTATATAACATGACTAATGTGAAAAAACGTTTGATAGGAAAATACATGTACAGCCTATATCTGATTGCAGAATGTCTTGAGGAGGGGGAAAGGGAAGGAGGGGGAGAAAATGTAAAATTAATGGAAGTGTATGTTCAAAACTATAAAAATATAAAAGCTACTTTTTAAGTTTAGTTTATCCATATAGGAAAGAACGTATATAAAATATTTTTAAGACATGATGGAAAAACTTTTGCCATTTGGAGAGTTATTTCAAGAAAGAAAAATTGTTTTAGTCATCTCCTTTAGTAATTCAAAGTTATTAATATATAAACACCCTTTCCACATATGTATTTTACCATTAATGAAAAAGAAAGCTATGTACATGTTGGAGATATATCTCAGAAATCAAAATTTGAAGCTTTGAAACTATTGTATACTTTTAAAATATCATTTGTTTTCAGTATTCAACAGTCATTTCCATATATCTTAGATTCCCCCCTCCCTGTAACCCCGTATCTCCCCATGTCCATGCTGAGACAGCATACCGTTTGTTATAGATTCTACACTTACATTCCAATTCAATATATTTTCACCTTGGTCATGTTACATAGAAGAGTTAAAACGAATGAGAGAAATCCTAAAACAAATCAAAACAGAATATAAAAGAAAATGATCTGCTTCATTATGTGATGAAATTTCGTAGTTCTTTCCCTGCATGTGGAAGGCATTTTGCCTTAAGAGACCACTGGAAATTATGTAAATCCCTGCATTGCAATGAAGTGCTACGCCTAGCAGAAAAATTCCTCCCATATAGCGGTTGTTGCTGTGTACAAAGGTCTCCTGGTTCTGTTCCTTTCACTCACAATCTTTTCACATTACTATTTCCAGGCCTCTCATTAATCTTCCTGTTCATCATTTCTTATAGCAAAACAGTATTCCATTACATTCCTGTGCCACACTTTATTCAGCTATTCCTTAAATGATATGCATCCCGTAGAGTTTCAGGTTTTGGCCACCCAAAGGAGAGCTGCTATAAATATTTTTGTACATTTGGGACTCTTTCTCATTTTTGTGATCTCTTGGGGATACAGTGTTAGAAGCGGTAGTTCTAGGTCAAGGGCTGTGCACATTTTTTAGCTCTCTGGACATAGTTCCAAAATGTTCTCCAGAATGGTTGGATCAGGTCCCAGCTCCACCCACAAGAGATTAGTGTTCCAACTCTCCCACATCTTCTCCAACATGCATCATCTTCCTATTTTGTCATGTTACCCAACCTGATGGCTGTGATGTGGTATCTCAGAGTTGGTTTGAATTGCATCTCTCTAATCAAAAGTTCTTGAGAGCTTTTTTTATATCACTCTAGACAGCTTTTATTTCTTCCTCTGAAAACTGCCTATTCATAACCTTTGACCGGTAATGGGCTGGGGATTGACTTCTATTCTTGTACATTTGACTCACTTCTCCATCTATTTTAGAAATGAGGCCTTTATCACAGACGCTAATTGCAAAAATTGTTTCCCAGGTTTCTGCTTTCCTCCTAATCTTCGTTGCATTGGGTTTGGTTGTAGAAAGCTTTTCAGTTTAACGGAATCAACATTTTCCATTTTGAATTTCATAATGCTTTCCACCTCCTGTTTAGTCAAAAATTCTTCCCTTCTTCATAAATCTGAAAAATAGACTATTCCTTGCTCCATTAATTTATTTATAGTATCAATCTTTATTCCTATAGCATGTATCCATTTGGAATTTATTCCTGTGTACGGTTTTGGGCAATGCTCTAACCCTAGTTTCCACCACAATGTTATCCAGTTGTCACAGCAATTATTGTCCAGTAGTGAGTCCTTATCCCAGAAACTGGGTTCCTTGGCTTTCTCGAAGTGTAGATTGCTATATTCTTTGACCACTGCGTCGGAAGGATGTAAGCTATACGACCGGTCTGCCCTTCTGTTTCTTGGCCCGTATCAAGAGGTTTTAATGATTGTTGCTTTATAATGAAATTTGGGATCTGGTAGATCAAGGTCACCTTCCCTGGTATTTCTCTTCATTAGTTCGCTTGATATTCTGGGCCTTTTTCTCTTCCCGACGAATTTTGATCTTATTTTGTCTAGCTATAGAAAATAATTATCTGATAATCTGATTGTTATGGCACTGAATAAGTAAATTAACTTAGGTAGAATTGTCATGTTTTTTTAACATTGGCTTGGCCTAGCCATGAGCAACTAGTGTTTTTCCGCTTACTTAGACCTGTCTTTATTTGTGCAAAAACGGTTTTGTAATTGTATTCAGATAATCCCTGGATTTCTCTTGGCAGGTAGACTCCTAAATATTTTATAGTGTCTAACCTAGCTTTACAAGGAATTGTTCTTTCTATCTCTTGCTCTTGAGCTTTGTTAATAATATATAGAAATGCAGAAGATTTGTTCATTTTGCAACCTGAAACTTTGCCAAGTTGTTTATGATTTATCATTTCAAGTAGTTTTTTACTAGAGCCTCTGGCATTCTCTAAGTATATCATCATATCATTTGCAAAGTGAGATAGCTTAGTTTCTTCTTTGCCTATTCTAATTCCATCCTTTTCTTTTTCTTCTCCTATTGCTACCACTAATATTTCTAGTACCATATTGTATAACATGGGTGATAATGGACATCCTTGTTTCACCCCTGGTCTTCTTGCAAGTACATCTAGCTTATCTCCCTTGCATATGATGCTTGCTGAAGGTTTTCGGTAGATACTACTTATTGTTTTATTATTTTATGGGAAGTTCCATCTACTCCTATGCTCTCCAGTCTTTTCAATAGGAATGGGTGTTGTATATTGTCCAAGGATTTTCTGCATCTTTTGAGATAATCATTAGTTTTTGACATGATCAATAATGTTAATAGTTTTCCTAATAATGAACCATTCTTTTCAAGGTAAGTTGCTGTATTTTTTTTTTTGCTAAAATCTTTTTTAAAATTTTTGCACCAATATTCATTAGAGAAATTGGTCCAGGATTTCCTTTTTCTGTTTTGGCCCTTCCTGGTTTAGGTATCACAACGATATTTGCATCATAAAACGACTTTGAGAGGACTCCTTTGCCAATTTTCCCAAATACTCGATATAATATTGGAAGTAACTGTTCCTTAAATGTGTGATAGAATTCAATTGTTAATCCATCCAACCTTGGAGATTTTTTCCTAGGGAGTTCATGGATGGCTTGTTCAATTTCTTTTTTCCGAGACAGGGTTATGTAACTACTCAACTTCCTCTTTTGTTAATCTGGGCAATTCACATTTTTTAAAATAGTCATCCATCTCCTTTAGATTGTCGAATTTATGGGCATACAGTTGGGCAAAGTAATTTCTAGTTAATGTTTTAATTTCCGGCTCATTGTAGGTGACTTCAACCCTTTTCATCTTTGATAGTGTAATTTGCTTTTCTTCTTTGGTTTTGTTTTGTTTTTTTTATCAAATGGCTCAAAGGTTTCTCAATTTTGTGGTTTTTCATAAAACCAACTTAAAGTTTCATTTATGACTTCAATAGTTTTCTTAATTTCCATTTTATTAATCTCTCTTCTGGTTTTCAGTCTTTCTGATTGGGGATTTACTTGGGGATTTTCAATTTTTTCTTGTTCTGGCTTTTTCACCTGCATGCCCAATTCGTTCATGTCCTTAGAGGAAGAAATTTTACATCTTTAAATTCCTACATCAGCCATTGTCTATTTTGAAATATTAAATGACTTTACTATATATCAGTCCAAAAACGTCTTAAGATGTTGTTTAATATACAAAACTATATAATTACCTTTACTATTCATCAGTCCACAATATATTACTAAATTCAAAGCTTTTTTTTTAGCAGGGGTTTCTTGTTTATTAAGTATTTACAATTAGTTTGACAAGAGGAATTGGTTGCATCAATGAACATATGCAAAACTTTTTATTAACTTTGGGAATTTTCAATTATTGATATATATGTATATGTACACGTATACATAGATACACACACATACATAAATATGTATGTATGTATAGTCAAAGTCAGGTCCTCTGGTCCGCTGAAATATGGGGCCGTGCTCTAGAGCCCTTCTGGAGGGGAGCACAAAGGTAAATGCATCAAGAAACAGGTACTACTGTGCAAGTTTTTGTATATAGGATTATTGTTGCACCTTTGATTGTGATATTGCCTACGTGAAAATTAATATATCCCTTCACCTTTCAGTGCTCAAGTCAATTCTCTGCCACCCGAAGTTTCACAGAAGGTGCTAACCTGCTCTTGCAGAAGGAGATAATTCATGCCAACGGAAATACAAGTCTTGTCTTTATCACCAAAAAGAATTGTGTGATATGGGCTTGTATCCTGAGGCAGACATTTATATAACCCACTCATTAAACTGAAATTCATCTCATTGTTTCCTAAAGCTAAGGACAAGAAGAGAAAAGTAATTAACAAGAGCACTGGATTTCTTAATTCAACACAATACCTGGCAGAGCCAGGACTAGATCACTTAGTCCTAAATCCTGCCTGTCTTATCTAGCTACACTACAGCACTGTCTGACTTGGGAAGGACAACTTTTACTTGTCAGCATTTCCAATTTGTATTACCCATGAAGAGTTGTGCAACAAGATGACATTACTCAATTAAAGTAATGGCTTCATGAAAACAAAACTGAATATCAATCATCAGGGAGAGAGAGAAAAAAGACTTTTGGATTGCAATGTTTTGGGATAATTTGTGACTTTGCTACCATAACCCTGAATTAAAATATCAAAGAAATGAGAATTACTGATTAGGGAATGCTCCACCCCAGAATACAATAATTTGTCAAAATGCCAGAAAACCAGAAAATTTCGAATTTCTCTGACAAATAATTTGGGCTTATTCTCAATTAATGTGAACAAAAGAAAACAAGAAATAATTACAAGGAAGGAAGATGTTGCTTCAGGGAACGAAAAATGACTACCAGGCCCCAGGATCGGAACTCTATCACACTCATACTTCATGATAAGAGCCTGGTTTCCTTTGCCAATATGATTTATAAGAAAATGTGTACGCAAAGGGTTCACTACTAATAAAACTCAAGAAAATATGTCCTCACTTTATTACTACTCTCATCTTCCCCTCAAAACAATGAAGATTTGAGGTTCATGGTCACAGCTCAGTGACTCCTCAAGTTCAAAAAAGTCATCACCAATTTTGTCTAATGCTGCATGAAGCTATGCTGTACTGCCACACTCGTGTATCAGATAACAAATTTTACTAATTCTTGGATGAACATAAATGAGATAGAACAAATAAATGTCTTATGGTACAGAATTTCAAGGAAAGCATACATATTTAATAAAAATATATTTAAAAAAAGAAATTTTTTTCTTCCTATTCCTATCCCTAGTTGTTTGAAGCTTTTAAAATTCTAACCTTACTATGGTTGCGCTTACACTCTGATTTGGGTTTCTATAGAAAATGATTCTGGTTATTATATATTTCATAAAGTCAGTGTCTGCATTCAGATATCTGTCACAAACCTACTTATGAATAGTTCTATCAGTAACAATCCTTTCAGTTTTCCCTATATTTATTTCCGTCTTGTAGACTATAAATTTTCTTGTTTGATGAAATTCATAGACATTCCACCTTCATTGAGTTTCCTAAGTACAATTATTTTTATTACAATTTGATTTGGAATTTCAAAAAATTTGATTAAATTTCTTTCTCTAGATAACATAATAGAAATTGAGGAATACAACTTGACATTTTTAATCTTAAAAGTTCATTCTATTTGCATGTATGTAGCTAGAGATATACTATTTTACAAACGAAGAAAACGAAGAAAAATGAAGTTCATTCATCACCTGACAAGCTATAAGCAAGGAATGTTTTCTGAAAAGGATGTGATTTTAGACTGTACTAGATATACTTAAAATTAAATACTGTTTCTTGTGCCATTGTGATTTCTTATTTCTTTTAAGGAACGATTTACATAGCTCATCTCTTTCAGATCTGTAGTGTAATATGCGCATGATCACACTTTCTTTTGAGCTCTGTTGGCATGAGCAAGGCATCTAAGCTAACTGCTCCTTAGTTTCATCACCATTCAAATGGAAGTAAACAGAATACCCACACTGCTTTTCTCACAAGGTAAAGGGTAAATTGATTTGAAACAGAAAACTCATAAATACGGGATGAAGTTATTATTGCAAGCCCAGGTCATTGAGATTCCCAATGGCCCAGCTGGCAGGATTCAATATTAGGCAACCACTCAGAAAAATCTCTTCTCTTTGAAAGTTTAACGGCCTGAATCAGGAGATTGGAAGTGTTCCTAGGATGATGTTGGAAGTGGGCACATGTGCAAATATCTACCAAAAATCTAGGAACATATATGTATTACCTTTCAAACCTTTGTCCCCTGTTCCCCCTAACTTCTGTGTCTTTTGCATCCTCTTTGGTATCTCTGAACTGAAAGCTTTATGAACATTTAGAAATGTTGGAAACGTTTAAAATGTATCCATTTCCAAAGCTTGGATAAGTGATTTTCATACACTTCCAAAAAGGAAGAAGGCTTTGCTCTCCAGCTGTTTTACCGTTCTGCCTTTATATGTCCAAATATTAGATGAGCCCATCTGTGTCGGTGTGCCTCTGTGTGTGAACATGCTACAGTTACAGGAGACGTTTACGTACTTATTTTTCCCATGTTTTAGCATCAAAAATAACTAATATCACTACATATAATACATGTGAAATATGTTCAAAATTTTTCACATGATTTCATTAATTACATTTAGAACAATGGAGAAATCTGATAATTGTTATTGTAACTTGCTTAAAGAAATTTTTGGAGAAAGCAGACTTTAATAACACAAAATACCTTGAGGCTGTTTTGTTCAGGATAATCAACCTACAAGGATAATTAAGTAAATAACCAAAAATAGACCAATTCCTACCCTTTAAAAGTATAAAATGGAAATAGAACATATATACATATATTTATATACGTAAATATTTAATATATATGAAATTAAAGATTGCTCTTTCATTATTTTTTAAAATTAGCTATTTTTTTTAATTTGTCACTCTTACCTTCCTGATCGTTGGCAGGTCCAGTCACGGTAAATCTGGAATCAGCAGCCCTTTCCAAACTGCTGATTTGGAGTGAAAGGGGCTGATTAAGTGCCTTCTGTTGTCCATATTGATAAATTAGTTCGTAATGACTATGTACAAAGTAAAAGATAAAACAAAATATTTCTACATCAACCAAGATAAAATTATACGTACCGGGTCTCTGCATACCTTAGACTTTAATAATCAGATTATCAGCAAAATTGTTGTTATTCTTTTGATAAAGTCTGTAGGGTATAGCTAATTATTCAGCCTAAACCTAGTATACATGTACTCAGAGTCACAGTAATAGAGAAGTATAGATTCAGAGCTTTAGATCATCTACTCCAAACACTTTATTTTCTAGATTAAGTAACTGAGTTCCAGAAAAGGTTAACAGTTCTCCAGGGTGATCCATAAAGTGAGAGGCATCATTTTTCCTCAGGTCCTCTGATTCCAATTAGAGCACTCTTTCCCCTGACCAAACTGCCTCATTGTAAATTTTGATGTTGATTATTATATTTATTACTTATTCTCTTTAGCTGTCACTCACTTTCAGGTGTCCAACATATCATGTGGCTTTTCCTAAAACTAACTTTAAATCTACTATAACTGGAGGTATCAGCAAAGATTAAGAAACAAACAGGAAAAAAAAACCGTGTCTTTAAAGCAGACTTTATAAATAAATTTTTGTGAAGTGAACTTTTGGGATGATCAAATACTAAAATGTATGGAAAACATTGGAAAACCTTATAGAACTATAAAAATGGCACCTATCATCCTCGTTATCCTTACTTCTGAAAAATCTGATCTCACATACCCTGACTCTACTTTGTAACTCGTCTCATGCTTATGTCCTCCTGAACTTGGATAACCGAAATTGGCCTTTGGACCAACTTCTTCACAGTGCCTTGAAGTATGCTTGCCAGATGCTTGCCATATTATGCAACTATGAAAGTCCCAGACAGTCTCCTTTGTATAGAGGAGAAATGATTTTAAATGCAATTCCATACAAATTATTAGAATTAAAACGTTGATACTTACATGGAATGACCACTGAAAGCAGCATGTTCCTCAGCTGTCTGTCCAAATGCATCTCGGCAAGAGAGATCAATATCATATTGAAGAAGAAGACTGACTACACCTGTTGGTTTACAACGGGCAGCAATCATCAGGGCTGTTCTAGAATAACAAAGAAACCATCGACATTTCAGAATTTAAAGGAGTCACACGTAATTAGATTTCTCTCGATATGTTGCAACAAGAGGATATCTCATATATGAGGTTATACGCATGTGCAACATGAATACTTCGTGAGGGATGAGTACTTTTTGTGCTTATATGCAGCATGAAAAATGGCAGTTAGGAAAAGAAGGAAAGACAGGATTGAGAGGGGTATTTTTTGTCCTCTTAGAGTTCTAGCAGGAACTGTCCAATTCAAGATTTTCATGACAACAAGAAGGTAGTGCATCAGAGTAACTTGTGTACAAAAGTGAAGAACTTTCAAGGGAGCCTACACCAAGTTTCCACTTGTTTACTAGCCTTGAAAGGAAAGTGGAGGCTCTTTGAAAGTAATGTTTATGGACAAGCTCATGTAACTGAAGAAAGGTTCATCACCAGATAGCTAGGACCATTGGATTTCAGGAAGGCCCATTAACCCATGAAGGCAGTTGATAAAGAGTTAGTGTGATTACAAGCTGCACTAGTAGAGAAAATATCCAAAATCGTGAAAACAGAGATCTTTTGAAGTTCCGAGTTTGTGTTATGTTGAATAATTCACTGTCTTTCTGCCTAAGGCAGTATTGTAGGTATATCAGTAATGTCACGTAGAGGTGTGCTGTTCCTTGATTACTTCGTGATAACTCATGGGGCAGCGAGGTGGTGCAGTGCATAGAGCACGAGTGCAGGAGTCAGGAGGACCTGAGCTCAAATCTCACCTCAGATACTTGACACTCACTAGGTGTGTGACCTTGGCCTAGTCACTTAACCCTAATTGTCTCATCCTGGGTCATCTCCAGTCATCCTGATGAATATCTGGTCACTGGATTCAGATGGTTCTGGAGGAGATGTGAGGCTGGCAACCTGCACAGCCCTCCCTCGCTCAAAATAAAGTCAATTGCAAGTCATGGCAGTATTGCCCTGATGGCATGGTCTTCCTCTGCAAAGAAGGGTGAACACTCACGCAGTGATAACCGATATAATAGGCTAACTCTGTGGAAGGTGGAAGTAGTGTCAAAAATATCCATGTAATGTAAATATATTATATAGGGAAATTATGGATATTTTAAGGTATATTCAAGTGTTAATAAACTCTTTATGGCAGGTAGAAATGTTGATTCTGTTTAAATGTTTTTCTCTGATCCAAAATCTCAATACCAAACATAGCAAAAGGAACGAGTACAATATATTTGGGGGTGGCGCGGAATAAAGGATTATGGGAAAGATTGAAACTGATGGAGTTATGAAATATAGTATTAGCTCTTAATATTATCCTATCTTTTAAAATATTAGGTTTGTTTTTTAAAAGATTATTTTTAGTTTTGCGATCCAAGATGATGGAGTAAGCAGTAAATCGCCATAACTCTCCAATATTCACCTCGAAACAACCATAAAATACTGCCCTCAAACAAGTCCTGCCACAGCAGAACCATCAAAGGTATAGGGTGAAACAATCTTAGAGCCCCCAAACCTTGGAAGATTGACAGGGAAGTTCTTTCTCACTTAGGTAAAAGGGAGCATACTCCAGGACAGGAAGTATCCCAACAGGGCAGCAGCAAGCCTCATCTCAACAAAGCAATGGTAGATTCGGAGTCCCAGTATAGGGAGTGGGCAGACTCCAGTTCTAAGAACTGACATGCCTCAGAATAGACTCAGCCAAACAGGTAGGGTCTATCCCTACAGGTGATTAAGGAAACAGGCAGCCACCAATGGTTACAATGCCAAGAACTTCAGGGTACATCTAGGGAAACTCAAGAACACTCCACCAGTCGTAGCACATGACAAACATCAGCAGTAGAACTCCGGGACAGCATCAGGTAAGCTGCCAGAACCCTACTATCTGCAGCAGTGCCTTTCATTCCCACTCCCTTCCCCCGAGCAAACCACCGTAAAAGAGGGCTCCCACACGAGTCAGCAAAACATTGCAGCACCAGGTAAACAGCCAGGACCTGGAGACCCTGCTACAAAATTCTGAAACAGTGCCCTTTCCACATTGTGAGCAGAGCTCAAATTGAAAAGAAAGGGGAAAAAAAGACGAGCAAAAAGTCATTGGAAAAAATGACCATAGGAAGTTATTGTGGCCACAAAGAATGTGGAGGAAAAAAATTCAGAGAAGGAGAATGACGCCAAAACACGTATAGGCAAAATCGCAAAGCAAAAAGAGAAGTGAGCTCAATCCCAGAGAGAGCTCATGGAAGAGCTCAGAAAGGAAATTAAAATCATATAAGAGAGGTAGAAGGAAAAGTGTGCAAAGAATTGAGCGATGAAAGAGAATTGTGACAATATAAAATACTTGGGAATCTCTCTTCCAATACAAACCAACCAACAATGAACACAATTACAAAACGTTTTTCACTCAAATCAAGTCAGATCTGAATAATCTAAAAAATATCAGTTATTCATTGGTAGGCCAAGTTAATATGATACAAATGACAATTCTACCAAAAGTAATATCTTACTCAGTGCCATACCAATCAAACTACCAAAATTATTGTATAGAAATTAAAAAATAAAATTCATCGGGATGAACAAAAGGTCCAGAATACCAAGGGAATTAATCAAAAATAATACAAGTGAAGGTGATCTATCTCTACCATATATAAAATTCTATTGTATAAATCGACAATCATCAAAGCCACTTGGGACAGGCTGAGAAACAGAGTGTAGGATTAGTGGAATATGTTTGGTATCAAAGAACCAGGGTCAATGACTACAGTAATCTTCTATATGAGAAATCCAAAGATTCCAGCTTCTGAATTCACTAGTTGACAAAAAATGCTGAGAAAACCGGGGGAAAAAGTCTCATGACAGAAAATGTTATTCACATCCAGAGAAACAATTATGGAGTCTGAATGGAGGTGGAAGCATACTATTTTCTCTCCCTTTTGGTTTTTTGTTTTTTCTGTCTTCAGATTTTCCTCTTTTATTCTGCTACTTCTGTCAAACATGAGCAGTGTAGAAATAGGTTGAATATGATTGTACATGTACAGCCTATATCAGTTTGCATAACATCCTGGGAAAGGGGGAGGCCCAGGAAGAAGAGCAATTTGAACTCAAAATTTGAAAACTGCAAAAAATTGAAAAGTAAAAATAAATAAATTTTAAAAGAATAAAAGAGAGAAAATGTGACAATGTAAGTGCTTCCATCGTCCTCAAATATTAAAAGAACCAGGAGAAGGCTTCAATGCCTTTCTTGGATCCTCTATGTGGAATTTCTGGTATTAGGACAAAAATCCTGTAGCATAAGAAAGTATGGAAGGACTAAAATCTCAGCCAGTGGCATAAATATTCACAGTGATAAGGTCACAGGATCATGAAAGTCAGTCATCTTATTATTGTATTGATTTGTATTTGTCAGTGCACATATCCTTAAGAACAATGAAAGGAAGAAGAAGGAAAAATTACACACATCAATTCTCATGATTGACATGAAGATTATTTCATGTAGAGAATCAATTGCATCACGAGTACACAAAACAGCTATGTGATGATCTTAAGTCATTGAAAATCAAACAATGAAACCTGCGAAAATAAATCACTAATTGATGGTGGATGGCATGCCCACATGAATGGCTTTCTCTGCTGCAGAAGCATAAATAGTAGCCCTTTTCATAATTGATGTTTGTGCACATTGTCACCCTTTCTCAGTGATGAACAATTTCAATTATTGTTGCTCACTAAGAGTTCCCTGATTGAAGTTGTTCTTATTCCTCTAATAACAGTTACCTCTTTTTTTCTTGGAAGCTTTAATTACCGTACCTGTCAAGCCTATCCGATGTATTCACATTTGCTCCATTCTTTAAGAAAAGATCTACCATATCTCGGTTATTTTCTTTAACTGCAAGCAAAAGTGGTGTGCAGCCTTCCTGCAAAATCATATTAAAGATCAAGTTAAGGTATGCAAGAATTGTTTATATGATAGAATTCAGTTGAAGGCATGTTGTGAACATCCTGTGAACTTGCTAATGACATGCTAAGGAAGTAGGCTACAATGGAACTCTGGAATGAGAAGAGCAGGGCATAAATCCAGCTTCTGTTAGTTAATTTCCATGTGACCGTAAGTAAATTATTTCACTTCTTTGGGCCTTAATTTCCTCACATGTAAAATGAGGGAATGAAGTTAGATAGCCTCTGGGATTGCTTCCAGTTATTAATTTGTGATCAGGACGTAGAAAACCAGGATGTGTAAGAGATTTTCCTAATCTTTTAGGGGTACCTTCCTTTCCTCTGTCTTCATGTCATGATCAATGATCGTTCTGCGTGCAGTCACCCTTATTTCCCCAGTACTTGGCCAAGCTACAACTAAGTTCTGGTCAGTTTTCAAGTTGCCTAGTTCTCTTCATCCTTTCCCCTGAAGTGTGTTACAACCAGCCTCAAAACTCAAGAAAATCTTGCCTTAAGGTGGCTGAACCTTGAAGAAAGTCATTCTCTTGATATTTTCCCTCCCTTCACAACCCTCCTAATGTATATTTTGATTTTTATTTTCTTTCTTGAGCAGCAGTGACGAGGAGTCAAACCTTTTCTTAAAAATCAGGAGATACTCAATAAGTCTAGAAAGGAAACGGCATAGCGTGTAGGAAATAGAAAAAAAAAAACACACCTACATACACTTAAGAATTTGTTCTTGTAAAATGTCTGTCTGCAGTTTTATGCTGAACAAATTTTTAACAGAATATTTTTTAAAACATTATGACATTTCTTCTTGACCAATTAACATTGTACTATCATAGGTAAAGGTTTATATGTAAAGTATTGCAGACAGATATTTGATGGAACCTTTGAATTCTGGGTACCAGACCTAATATAGCATGCAAAGAAAATTCTAGAGAGATAGATGTGGTGGACTGAATGGAGAGCCAAACTCAAAATCAGTGAAACAGAGATTCAAGGCCTGCTGCTGAGACACTTAGAGTGGCTAGGTGAGCCTGGGAAGTCACTTCACATTTCACCATTACAAACCATTCCTTAAGTCACGTTTTCATAACTTTTTGTGTGTGTGTGTCATGCACCCCTTTCCAGAATAATGCTTTTAAATACCTAAAATACAGAGAATGCAAAGGAAGCCAATAACATTGAAAGAACTATAAAATAAATGGTGATTTTTTTTGAAATTAATGGATCCCAGGTTAACAACCCTACTCGAAGATTAAATCTTAGAACAGGCCCTGGTCCAAAGCAGTCGAGGGAAGTTCCTCATTAAGAGTTCCGTTGTGAATGGAGTCTCCTCCCCGTTTTGCCTGGCCATCAGAAAATTCCCAAGGCCAATGAACTTTGACTAGAGATGGATTTTAAGATACTTGCATTAAAGAAATGCTTCCAAGAATATAATGTGCATTGGAAAATACCTGATTTACACATTTGATCTCAGAAAATATTTTCTCACACAAGAGGTAGACTTCTACCTTGTTTTTTGCTTCCATGTCTATTGTATGTCTAAGCAGCTTTGCTGCTATGGCTGTGTTAAGTCCAGAGGCAGCATAGTGAAGTGCAGTGTTGTCATGGGTATCCATCAGAGCAGGGTCTGCACCATAATCCAGCAGGATCCTTGCACACTCCTCCTGCTGACACTGTACTGCCTGTGAATGGAATGTAGAGAAAGAGACAATCAATACTCTAAAAAGTATTTAGTATACTAAAACATCATTAGTGATATTTAAATAATTTAGTAAAGCACATTTTCTTACTCCAAACGCATTCTATAGACCAGCAAGGTTAACTAGGGCATACCTTCATTAAAGATGTCTGATAGTGCTTGTCACGCAGGTTTATTTTGCATTTTCTCTCTACTAAGAGAGACACAACATCTGGATGGCCATTTGCAGAAGCCAGGTGTAGAGGTGTGCTATGAAAATGAGAGCTAAGTCAATGCTTGGTAATTACGAAAATCAAAATTGTACTCTTGTTAGGTACTATACTTGTAACATAAAATGCATTATTGTTACTCCGCCTGAAATCGAAATCGCTGCCCAAATAAATATAAGTGGCCACCCTTCTCACCCGAGGACATCTACAATGTGCATTAGTTCTTCTGACCGGATATGATGAACAAAAACGTCTGGGAAATAAATAGCAGACTCAGAAGAACATTTCACTGGAAGAGAGCAGCATTTGCTCCCACCACGTCACTGAGAAAGAGTAAGTCAGCTGGAAGCAGACTACAAGTAAAAGGAAGGAGTTTCCCCTCCATTAAAAATGGGCAGGCAGGAGGGTCAGGGGTCACCAGCACTCAGAACTTGGGATCCAATCTCCAGGAGGCAGAGCCTGCGCCTGCTCTGGCCCAGGTGCTCAAAGGACAAGTTTTCCAAGGATTAGCCAAGGCACATGCAGACTCGTGGAGGGAGGGTGGAGGAGGGGGTGTCTTACACTGTTCCTGGGGGGGGCCATCCCTTCTCTCACCCCCAGCGCCCTCTCACCGCTTCTCTTTATCCAGATCGTCCACGTGTGCCTGGCCCAGCAGCAGCAGGTGCTGCACCCTGGCCACATCCCCGAAGGAGGCAGCTTTATGGATCTTCCCGAGGTCCTTCATTCTGATGACATAACCGGCACCTGGGACCAAGGGTCGGACCTCGCTGTCTCTCCTGGGAGAGGAGGAGCCAGATGGAGACCGCTCTCTCCTTCTCAAGATTTTGAAAATCTTCCTCATCCTGAGGGCGGGCTTCAGAGATGGTCTGGAGAACTCACTTGGAGACCCTCAGCCTTCTCCGGGAGCTCGCTTACTCTCCAAAACACTTCGATAGTCAGAGACTCCAAGGAAACTGCGTCCAAACAGGGCAACAGTTAGAAAGGAATCGATCCTGGAGATGCTTGGAGCCCTAGCAACGCCTCGAGGGAGACCGAAGTGCGCGTGAGCTTGACAGACGCTCAAGGCATGCGCACGCGCCCAACGGGAAAGATTAAGCCTGCACGAGTGCTCACGTGCCAGGTCCATTAACTCTCTGTTGGAAGGCTCCAAAGGTCATGATCGCGAGGGTGGCTGGGCCCAAGGCTGGCTGCTTCCCCTGCTAGAGGTTCTGCCGGGTCTCGCGCTGGGACAGGATGCATAGGGGCGGGGCTGTGAAGGGGTGGAGGAGACCTAATGGGAAAGCTGGAGCAGCTGGATTCAGAGGACTTGGATTCGAATGTCGAACTCCGGACTGGCTCTGTTGTTTCACTTGGGAAAGCACCTCCTCTCCCAGCCTCAGTTTCTGCGTCTGTAAAAGGAAGAGGTGATTCTCCATAGCCCGCCAAGGGTCTACAAGGCTTTAAGAATTCGTTGACGCCCCGACTGAAAACGAGTAGCATGTTACTACTCTGATGTCTGGTAGCCTAGGTTCCTCTTTGCTCTCATTCTTCCTTTTCCCTTCTGACCTTCAGGAGAGGAGGGCAATGATTCCTCAGGGACAGGCTGCCTGGCACGGGGAGGGTGGAGCTGGCCTTAGACAGGAAGCCCTGGGTTCAAGCCTAGCTTCTGCAAAATTATCATTGCCCTAGATATGTCCTAAGTAAGGGTAGGGGAAGAGTGGGTTGCAGCAGTTTCTTGGAAAAAGTGATGTTCGTTTTAGCTGATCATAAGAAAGGCTACGGTAATAGAATAATACAGTTTAAATCTCGCAAGTTAACAGTTCCATTCACCTCTGGGCTGCAGGGTCCCCGTCCACAAGACTATGATAATAATGGGGGCTACATATTAAGAGGAATATTGATAAGTTAAGAGTTGTGATTATGGTTTGTCCTTCCTTCTGATAGAGGACCTTGACCTCAGTAAGAAGACAACATGACTTATACTTCAACTGGATTGGAGGGAGGGCTGTGCAAAGCCACCAGCTTGATTTTCTCCTCTGGAGCCATCTGAGTCCACTGGCTACATATCGATCAGCATGACTGGAGATGACCCAGCGTGTGCCGAGGAAACTTGTTCGTTTGAAATAAATGTCTTTTCAAATTCTCACTTTGAGTGAGGCAATGCCAGTTCAGTGAAGAAGCCTGTTTAAAAGGTAAATCAAAGGATATCTACTTTAATGGAAATTAAAAAAAAAAATTCAACTCTCTTCTCTCCTGAAGAGAAACAATTATTATTTACATTCACTCTGAAGCCAGGATGGCCAAAAAATACTCATTAAGTGGTACTTCGTCAGCGACCTATAGTTCACTTAATCAGAGGCAGAGTGAATTGAGTTGAAGGCATTATCGTTAAGAAGCGAATCCAACCAGTAAATGTCCGGTAACTATGTAGGTTTGAGTCATGAAATCTCACCTTTCTTTGGGCAGAACCCCCTACAGGAAAGAGGTGATACCCTATGTCGGGGAGAAAAAGAGGAGAGAGGACAGGACGAGCTGAGTAGCCCAACTAGAACTGCTCAGCTGGGTCCCTATTGAGCTAAAGTGAGCTACTCACAGGCTTTGGTATCTCCTTTATTCTTGAGGAGCAATAGAACTTGAAGAAGATGATGACACGGCTTACCACTGAATTGGATTTCAATAAGGAATGGCTGTGCAAAGTCACCAGCTTCACTTTCTCCTCCAGAACCACCAGGGTTCTTTGGCCATATATGAATCAGGATGACTGGAGAAGGCTGAACTCAATTCAGAGACAAGTGATATGGATGAACTAAGAATGAATAAGACAGTTGAGGGACGGCATGATGTCTAATTTCAGATCCGTGAAGAGCTGCTGTGCTGACTTGGGTATCTCTAGAACAGATTGGTCAAATCAGTGATGAAAGGTGCCTAGTTGTGACTTTTATAAGAAAAATGAAAATTTATGGCAATGGAATGGATTGGTTGTGAGACAAGTTCCTTCAGGAGACACTGTCTGACTATGGGTGACTACTACAGACACAATTCTTACATTGACTGCAAGGTTGGACTCTGGAATTTATAATGTCTCTTCCGACAGGGATATTTTCATTCTCTGTATTTGTTTGTATCGTCCTGTTGCAGACTTCCATTAGAATAGATCATGAAAGCTGCCTTGGTTTTGAAGGTACATATAATGCAGAGCAGATTGGCGATCTTTATTGATGTTACCTCAGGAAGTACTTGCAAAGGGGAATACAAACAGCTATGACCACATGGTCTTTGGCTTTTCCCATTTTTTTCCTCTGCAGCTTTCCATTCATGATGTGAAATTTGTACTCTGCACTACTAACATTCATTCTGTTCATTCAGGTCCATGATCACTGGACTTCTGAATACAACAATAACGGATACTCACAAGATGATGTCCTTTTCTCCTCCTCCTCCTCCTCTCCCTTCTACTTTGCCTCCTTCTACTCCTCCTCCTCCTCCTTTTTCTCCTTTTTGTTCTTCTTCTTCTTCTTCTTCTTCTACTTCTTCATCATCAACATCATCATCATCATCATCTTCTTCTTCTTCTTCTTATTCTTCTTCTTCTTCTTCTTCTGTTTCTTCTACTTCTTTTCCCCTTTTCTTATCCCTCTCCCTCTTCCTTTACCTTTAACTTTTTCGCTCACTTTCCCTTTCCCTCTCTCTCTCTCCTCCCCCTCCTTCTTCTCTTTGCTCTCCTCCTTTTTATTCTCCTCCTTCGGTAATGGTAATTTAAATGTAAACATCTTTCCCATTCCTTAATATGATCTGCTGAGGTCACATTCTTCTTTGTCTCCTCCTCCTCCTCCACCTCCTCTTCCACTTCCTTCTCCTAGTCATCAAAAATATCCACCCATCACTTCCTAAAAGAGATCTCAAATTTGAAACTGCAAGGAACATTGTAGTCAAATTCCAGAATTATCAGGTGAATGAGAACATACTGCATGCATTCAGAAAGAAGCAGTTCAAATACCATGGAATTACAGTCAGGATCACGAAGGTCCTTGGAACTTCTACATTAAAAGGTCAGAGGCTTTGGGATATGCTATTCTGTAAGGCAAAGAAGGTTGGACTATATCCAAGGGTCAGGTACCCAGCAAAAATGAGGGTGATCTTTCAGTAAAGGAGATGGATATTAAATGAAAGAAGGGACTTCCAGATCTTCCTGATGAAAGGGCAGAGATTGATGGGAAATTTGACCTTCAAATACAAGACTCAAGGGAAGTATGAAAAAATAAACAAGAAAAACACATTTTAAAAAAATATCAGCTTATTCAATAAGAGAAAACTGTTGACATACCTATGTGGGACAACAATACTCTTCACAATCTTGACCATTTTATCTTTATTCTGACATTTAAAAATCTTGAAAATTTTATCTTTATAATGACATAGACAGAGGCTGTGGGTATAAACTAACAGATGTGACAAAAAAAGGAATTAAGTATCACAAAAAGATTGCAATGGGAGAAGGGCAAAGGAGGACGCAGAAAACTGTAAATTACTCCACTTAAGGAGACACAAAAATATATGACTGTAAAGGGAAAGAAGGGAGGGAGATGAGCATTGTTTTTACTTTGCTCTCATTAGATATGATTCAAGAAAGGAAGAACATACTCAGTTAAGTATGGAACCTAACTAGGCTCAGAAGCAGTAAGAAGAGGAAGGGGAAAGAAAAAGGACGGGGTCTTTAGAAGGGAAGGAAGACAAAGGGAGCACCTCTGCCCTTTCTGAGAATCAGAAAGGGGCAGCTCATCAGTGTCACTAATACCTACAGGGAGGAAGGAATGCAACCAATAGAAGGTGATATCTCAAACAAATTTCTTTCCTTCCTTCATTAATTGATTTCATCCGTTTCTGCTTTCATAGGCAGAGGGAAAGAGTGATAAAATGCATGATAATAATTTGATCGATTTCACGATGTTGTCTCACACATGTTCCATGAAAGAGAAGGAACATAAGGATTTGTAACAGGAATAACTTTCAGTTAGATTTCTAAAATAAGGCTCCTTCCATTACAATGATTCAGTAATTGACATTCATCATTGCTCTGTATGATAAAAAATCAAGTTCCTCAAATGCCAGATTTAGGATTTTGCATTTCTTTTATCCAAAATCGATTGGAAGTAAATCATTTAGCAAGTAAATCATTTAGCCCTTAGTAGTCCTTTGCCGCCTGGGTACTGGAGTGCTCCCTATTCATGCTCTCCTCGTGACTTTATAGAAGGAATCTCATAGAATGGATCTTCTAAGCATTTTGAGATAGCTTTTCCACCTATCCTGAATGGGGCCCAGTTTGCTTGAACTGATGGCACTGCAACATCAAATTTTTATACTTTGAACTCAATAATTCTTCCACTATTCTTTTGAAATTTGATGGTAAAGGAAGTTTAGGTTACAATCTACTGACCACACTGCGGGTCTCACTTTTCCCATCCTTAAAAGAGATGTTCAGACTAGAAAACTTCTAAAAGTTTTAAATCAATGATAAAATGAAAATGCTACAGTTCTCCCAGAAAAGAGCTGTTTCTCAAGACGTGTATTAGGAAAGTTTAAGACAGTCATCATTTCATTGGTTTGCAGCTAAGATGATTGTACCAGAATAATGACTCTAAATATAGGACAAATTCTTATCTTCAACACCTAAGAGGAAAGTAACTTTTGCAAAAGAGTGTTAGACTTCGAGTATGAAGAGCCCTAGATTGAAATACTGCTACTAAAACCTACTGAGTGTGATGATATGGGCGGGGGGGAGGGAACATTTAACAAGTTCTCCTCACCTAAGTTCGATTCTGTAAAATGAATTGAACAATATGAATATTGCCCTCATAAGTGTGTTGCCAGTCTGAAGTGAGATAATGCAATGAAAGTCATTTGCACAGAACCCTACTATGCCTGTGCAAATAGTAGGTATTGTTACCTTTGTCATTACTGTAGGATGAATCAGTGTGGTGTCCCATCGATAGAGCAAAGGAAATGAAATATGCTGAAAGGCAGACAGTTTTACAGGCCTAAAAATCCAACCCACATCTTCAGATTGATGAAGCACCTTGAAGACCTATTCTTTGGGAAACCTGAGTCTGACCGAAATGTGAAATACGTGCAACTCCCTCGATTTACTTTTTCTCCGTATGCTTCTTGGCCCCTTGGAGTTTGTTTTGAATTACTAAGGAAAACTCAGAATATACAATTTAATCTTGAATAGCATTTTTTCCCCTTTTAATTGTATTCAGGTCCCGAATGATAGTAATGAAAAAGAAAAATATCTGCTGGACAAAATTGGAACCCTACAGTACAAAGTTGCTATGCTCAAACTGGAGCTAAATACAGTAAAAATTAAAGATCATGCAAAAGAAAATCAAGATCCAGAAGAAACTGAGGTTTGAAAAGAAAAGAAATATGGGCTTCAAGAGGAATTACAACTGAATGAAGGAGCAGTAACAAAAATCATATCCCAGTAGAGTGGACAAGTAAATGTTCGGACAGCTGAGAATGTAGTGTTGAACACTAAGGTAGAGAATGCAACAAAGAAAAATAGGAAAGGCTTGAGACAGAAACGAAATCATACCACCCCTTCTACTATTGAGGTCATGAACAAAGTGAGACATCGAAACTAGCCTTTGGACATACCTTTCAGGGAGAAAGAGATGAGTGACTTCATTTACAGGACAAACTAAACCATAACTTGTCTAGGTTAGGGAAAGGCAATTGTGTCCTTTGTCAAGAGCTCTCTACACCTAAAAGTAAAGGCAACAGTGTAAAAAAATGAGCTGTACCATGTACATGACTACCTTAGAGAAACGATAGCCATTTTGGAAAGCACACAGAGAGAAGTAAAACAGGCCCAACATAACGCAAAGAAACTTGAACACACAAAGCAAGTGTAAAAAGAAAAACTGAACAAATATATTGTCAAACATAAATCTATCCAAGAAAGATTAGCTTACATCTGGAGTGAAAATATATTACTTCAACAACAGCTTGAAGATACGCAAAACAAAGGCATCATTCAAGAACAGGTATGGAGTGATGACCAGGTAGAATGTATTGATGTCTTCAGCAAAGTTCGTGTTGATACTGAAAAACAAATTTTTAAGGTAGAAGAGAGAAATAAAGAGGTAATCAGTGAATATAATCCCTTAAGAGAACAAATGTGCAAATATGAAAATGGGAAAGCAGAAAAAGAGATAGCTCCTTATTTGTCATAGTTTGATAAGCATTTTCTTTTTAAAATGAAAATCAAAGTAATTTTAATCAAGATAAAAGAAGATTTGAATTTTCAGCCTGCAGATGATACAACCTTTCATTGAAAAAATACTGATATGTAGGAAAGGAGAATGAGAAACAATAATACGATGAATATGCTACTAAAATAATAATGTAGCACTGTGTAATAAAATATGAACCGAATCATTATAAGAAAAAAATAATTAAACAGAATGTAATAGAATATAGATATTTAAATAACTAAATGGAAATAATTTCAAATATGAAACTGATAGAATAAAAATAAAATTAAAAAGAAAAGTATGAAAATAAAATTTAAAAATCATCTTTCAAATAAGATGACTCTTTTTGATAATGAAATTATGTAGCCCATGAAATGTGGCTTTCATAAATACACGTAGGGTTAATCCCTTGTGCATAAATACTGATGAATTGATGTCTCTAATAATATGCCTACTTTTCCATTTTAATTCTGCCATGGAATAAATTACATGAAATGCTATACCTGAAGAAAATCCTGAAAAATTATGCTAGCAATTATGGAATAATTGAAATGGTACATCTGAATTTTGATTGTGTGGAATAATATAGTTACACTTTTCATAATTACTTGAAAATATTTATCAGTCGATCTATGTTCAATTCAAAACACTTGGAAATAATTTTAGAAATATTAATCCCTGGATCATATTTTTAATGTTATTCCAAATGCTGTCCACTATGTCCCTTTAAAATTTAGGACGGTGATGCTGTTCAAAGATATTATGATTCTGCATTAAGGATAAGTATTTTTTCTACATTAATATTTCCAATTAAAAAATGTTCTTTGCATTGCCACTCCATATTTTTATCTCACTATTTTTTCTCTGTTTTACTAACACTTCTTGCTAAATGCACACAATTGTAGTTTCTTGAATGATTGCCTTTTATTTTTTGAAGATGGTTAGTCTTTTGTGGTATAATAGCAGTTCTTATTATTTGAGATTTCTTCGCACATGCAGTGGGAGGCCAGACTACAACAAATTGTGCTGGGTAAAAAAAATTTCGTATAATAATATATATATTTAATTTTAATATATACGATCATGTGATTGAATCTCATGATTTCATGCTAGAACTTAATTTGTTTTTAGGCATTCAATTCATTATGCCAATTTTTCCTTTCACAATTTTATATTGGCTTCCTTTAGTTTATGTTTCCTTTCTAAAACTTCCTAGACTTTAGTTAAATTTTTTTTTACATGATACTTAATTTTATCTAATGATGGAAAAATATTAATTTCTTTTGCTTTTCAGTTTTATTTGCTATTAATAATATGTACAATAATTTATTGTCTAGTGAAATAAATAGGATTTTATAGCATATCTGTATATATCTATAAAAATACAACTGTGTATTGGTGTTGTGTGTAAATACACACACGTATGTATGCAGTTTTGCTACATTAGGGCATGAAATGAAATGAAATGATTTCCCTTTACTTAAGTGGTGGAATTAACATATTTTCCCCTTTTTCTGCCTATTGACTGCAGCCAAGAGCGTACTTCCTATTCTAGCAGAAAAAGGAATGGAATTGTATGTTTGCCAAGGACAGTTCAAGATGTGAATGATAGCGAATGATCTTTTTTTCTGTTTTTCTTTTCTTTTTTCTTTTTTTTTTCTTTTGGCTTCCAGAAATCCAAATCAATCTGTTCATGTGTTTTTACCAAGCTTGACTAGCGTATCAGTGCACATGTTCATCCTTCAGGGAAAACTATGGGAGTAAAGAAAACGCAATTTTTACAATAGATGTCCTTATTCAAATAAAGTACTCTACCTTTTTGAAAAATGGAAAGAGAAACCCTAAAGTTTCTATGTAGAATAGGAACCTATAAATTCTTCCTTTCCATTGCCCCATCTTCCATGTGAATTGCACTAACACAAATTTTAGCCCCTAGGTGGCCTTGGAGGTGTTGTAAATCTCAGAAAGTGGTAATGGGGAAATAGGGCTGAATGCATGACTTTATGAGGAGTATACCGAGAATGTAGGAAGATAGCCTTTGATCCATGCTGAATGAAGGATGGGTGGTATAGTCAAAAGAGCTGTGTAATCTCAGGAGCCAAATTGCACTTCATTTCTCTATTAATTGCAACCGTTATGGCTGTGCGTAACTCATTTGGCCTCTGTGGTGTAGCTTTTCTCATCTGCAAAATGAGGTGGTTGTATTCACTAGTCCCTGAGAATATTTCTAGTTCTAAATCTACCAAAAGTGTGAATACATTAATGAAATTATGTTGCATGTCATAATGTTTATATCTGTTAATTTTTAAGGTTTATTCTTCTTATATAAGCTGATATGAATTCATGAACTAATTAATAGAAACAATGCGAACATATTTCTATTAGGTTACAGTAAGAAAGCTTCAACTAGAACTTACTCATTCAAAAAAACATGCAGGACAGAAGCTTAACTAGAGGGTAAATCACTTTTTTGAAATAATTTGAGGGATATGAAACAAAACTGCAGAAGGAAATACATCAAACTAAATGCAACCTATGTATTCAAAAAGTCAATAGTTGCTCATTGATTAATGGAAAGTGTTTTCAATGTAACTTCAGTTTTTACCATTATTATCTGAACACTGCGTCTGTTGTTCAAATGGACATAAAACAAGATTGATAAACTCCACCATTTCTACTCTTCAACTGGGATAATTATATTCACTCTTTAGGTGTTTGACAGTTTTGTTTTTCTGTCCTTATGCAAAGAATGAGATAGTTTTCCAAGTAACAGTACTAACTAAGTCATTTCCATCACTTTATATTTGGAAATTCCTTAATCTTTATTTTCTCATTTAATCCCCATAACAGTTCTGTGAAGTGGAAGTTGCTTACTTCTAATCAAACCACTTGAATAAGAGAAAAATGATATTTCTTCATAATTTGTAAATATATAACTTGTGCATGCCAACGGACATTGAGAATTAAATTAATTAGATGAATAATCTTATTAATATTCTCTAATTTATTCGTAATGATCTCACCGTGTTGCTTTGCATCTCCACAACTTCAGTCATGCTCTTCTTCTTGCTTAATTATACTTCCCCATTTCTGCTACCTATCCATAATCTATCTGTTCCTCAGCACCCTGATGCACGAATACCTCTTTCACCTCCAAGATCCTTTTGAATTCCAAAAGAATGATTCTTTTGCTACATGTCTTTTTGGACTTTTCAGTCCTATTGATTTCACAGTCTTCTGAATTCCACTTTTCATCTCATACCACATGATTTCCTATTTAACTGTGTACTGATAGCCTTATGTTGTTCCTGTTATCAACCTACCATTCTGTGTGCCTAAGGCTTGTTTCCTCAACTAGACTGTAATTCCTTCAGGACATGGATTGTTTATAAAACGTCATCTTCCATAGAATTTGTTTTTCACAGCTTGTTGGAAACAAAAGTCATGGTCATTATTGTAGTAGTAGTGGTGGTAGTGGCATTAGCAGTAGTAGTCATCTTCATAGTGGTAGAAGAAGAAGAAGCTAAGTAAATGTTTATTTCTTGATTTTACCCTGAGTTGAAAGTGTAGCTAACATTAAAATTGTTCCAAGGTCATATGTGGACTGTATTTGGAATAGTCCACTTTGAGTCTTTCTAGTCTCATTTTTTATTAGTTCCCAATTCCCTAGAGTCTCCCAGTGGCAAAATAGAAATTCAATAAAAAATGTTTTACTGTTACTATTAATAGCACTACTACAAGTACTACTACTACAACCACCACCAATACTACCACTACTACTTCTACTACTACTACTAAAACTACTAGTACTAGTACTGCTACTACTACTACTACTACTACTACTACTACTACTACTACTACTACTACTACTACTACTAAAATTATTATAATAAAGGCTAAGGAAAGCATAGAAGAGTTTGACAGTCAAGTTCCCTAAAATGTTCCCTTTGTTATTGCAAAATACATTTCTCTGTTATCAGTTGTGTTTCACATTTATGTGCTTTTAAATGTAATATATTCATCATTACACCAGCCAAAAATTACAGAAATATATATACTTGGTATCCTTCAAAACCTATTTTCAGTCTTGTACCCATTTTCAATGGTAAAGTAATAGAAATCTATGCCAGCACACTGAAAAATAAAATTTTCGACGACGAGGTTGTTCTCTGCTTGGAGGTACGTTGCTGGAATTATGGATAGAATGTTGGCCTGGGGTTAGAATGACCTGAAAAATATTTCTAAGTCTCAGAAATCAATACTGGAATAAAATATGTTTTGTTTCCCAATTAACTCCCCTACCACCCATTCCTTTTATTACCGTCGCATTCTTTTTGGGACACATTGATTAAAATATTAGCCTTCCAAAACTTTTGTCCTTAGGCTACAATTGGGAAGGTACGTGTGAACTGAGCAGTAGAAGGTATAGCAAGGAAGCACTAAGTTAGAGTCCATCTTTGGCATTATGACTTAACTCACATGATTGCCTTCCAGGGAAAACTGGCATCATTTCTTCCCTGTCTAATTTCCCTGACTATGCTGGCAACTAAGTTTTTACTACATAAGAATTAATCCAAATTACTGTTTCCTCCTTTTTCAACACTTCATCAAATAGTGAATGCCGGTTATGTGAATTAAACTATGGTTAATTCTGACCAGGTTACAAATACTATGTGTAAGACATGTCCTCTTTCCTTGTAGAATATGCACTTTCACTGGGAAGCCAATGCAGAATAGTGGAAGTTCAGTTATAATACAAGGTAAGATATAAAGAACTACTCACTGAATGGTATATATGTAAATATTTATAAAAAGGAGAGACCACTATAGTCGGGGGTTAGAGGAGGTGGTAGTTAAGCCAGTCCTGTTCTTCCCTACACAAAAAATGGTCAATGAAAATTTGCAAAGTTAGCAATTCTACTGCAAGAACAGTTGCCAAATAGCTACATTTACTGTGTAGTATATATTTGCATGCATAATATCTATTGATACGATACATATATACTAAGAAATACCTGCACTTGAAGGTGACTTTTCCAACATCCCCAGGCTTGGCTCAGCCCCTTGCTGTCCATATGAGTTTTCACAAAGGGTTTTCTGTCTTCAGGCCTTGGTTTCCTCATTTTCAAAATGTTCTAATTGACTTTTCATGTTAGGGACTGTCTATATTTACATCCACTAAAGGAACATTATAAATGCAGCTTTGCAGTCTAATAACATTAAATGATATCATTTGTATTGTGTGGAGTAGGACCTTTAAATACTTCGCTAGCTCCTTTATCCAGATCTGCAACTAAAATTACAAAGACACAAAAACACATCAGTGTAAAACGTTTTTCAAAAGAAATTTACTTACGTTTTAGATTTTGGATTATATTGGTGGAAGCTATCCGGCTTTCTACAAATATTAAAACATAACCAAAACTCATTTGGGGAATATTGTACAATGAAGTTATATTGATGAAGAGCTGATCTTGAATATGCATCTCTTGCAATAGGGATGAAAAGATAAGTTAGGCTACTGTTTCTCTGCTTTTGTTTTTTAAGAAAATGTTGTTGGATGACATCAAGAATTCTTTTTAGATTTATTTCCTTCTCTGTGATTCAAAATAGTTTAAGGCACTTGGTCAAAATTAATACTTTTTAATTATATAATATTTGAGCTATAAAGAGTTTGACTCAACTATCCTGCTCATTCACACAGATTAAAAAAAAAAACTTTTGGAAACAAGTAAAAAGAAATCTGGAGAATCTGAAAAAGGAGATTTTCTTGACAAGGGGGAAGTGTTGCAAGTATAATCTGAAAGGGATAGACAAATTAATAGGTTGAAAAATAAGGTAATCCATAACATAGAAGAATGTGAAATATCTTCTCTTTATATTCCTCTTGAAGTAGTTAGAACATGTAGCAGGTCATTGGAGAGCTACATCCTTGAGATTTACATCTTCCCCATGACTGGAAAGCAATACTTTCTGTTTAAGTCCTAGTCACATGTTTCTTGCTCCTCTTAGGAACTCAGTAGATAAGTTGGGGAATTTATATTTACATGAATCTTCTAGGCTCCAGTGACTTTCTATCTAGATTTGTATGTTAGAAATTTTTCACCTTCTGCCATTATAAAATTCATGTCCAATAAAATGTATCTAAATATAGTGTGTTAAAAGCACCTATCAAGGATTTTCAAATTGTCACGTGTGAGAAATATCAAGCTTGTTTTGCTCATCAGTGGAAACTGCAAAGACACAAATATTGATTTCACGTATACACAAATTTTCTAAGAATTGGAGTCTTCCCAAAAGGAGATAGACTGTTTGAAGAAAGCAAATGATGGAAAGCCTTTCATGTGCAGTCTTTCCAGGGCTCTTAGAAATTCTGAGCTCCCTCTCATTCTCCGCTTCTCTAATCCTGAAGATAAAAAAATATCCCCGACAAGGAGGACTGCATCATAAAGTATTCGGAAACTATTTGAAAAGAGATTTGAAAATTACCAAAAATAGGTGAAACAAAATTTGATTGCAAGATGATTACCGCTAATATTAAGAAACTTCATAATACAACATAGAGTTAAAAGTGAAGGACTTTCTCTATGAAAAAAGGGCTCGTGTTGGTTTAAGGGAAGGAAAGACTCTAGTAGTCTAAAGATTTTCATTTCATTCCTCCAGTAAGTGGGTGAAAACCTTTTTAGTGCACTATGTCCTCTGCATCGCTTTTCTATTTTAGGGAATCAAAGACCTTCCCCCAGCATGAAGAATAAGAAATTGACTCATTCATCTTAAACTCTTTCTTTTCTTCTTCTTCTTTTTCTAATTTTCTTTGTTTACAGTGTTGTACAGTCATATACATATAACTTAGATTTTTTTTTCCTCTTCCCTCCTGCTCCTTTCCCCATGGGTTTATCAAGCAATAGATTGCTACATTCCTTGACTTTGTGACTTGTGTGTCTAACTTATTCCCCTGATCTAAGATTCTGTTTCTTAGCCACGTGGTTTTCATAGTTATTGCTTTATTATATAATTTGAGATCTGGCAGAGATAGGCCACCTTCCCGAGCATTTATTTCATTACCTCCCTTGATATTCTGGACCATTTGTGCTTCCAAATGAATTTGGATATTATTTATTCTATTTCTAGAAGTTATTTATCTTGTGTTTGGTATGCCACTTAATAAGGAAATTAATTTAGGTTGAATTGTCATTTTTTAAATATTTTATCTGATTTAAACTTGATCTGATTATTTGGTGTCATGGGCAGAAGGGAGGAAAATCAAGGAGGGAGAAAAGTTTGGAACATAAAATTTTACAATAGTGAATTGCCAGGCCTAGAGGCCTGTGTGGGCTACCCGAGTCTTCTTACCTTACCTCCGAGGTCTTCGGTTGGCCAAAACCGGATGCTCATATGAGACAAAGGACGTTCCAGAGTCGAACAAGGGTTGAGCTTTATTTCAGGGTCTAGTTACAAGTGCAGGGGAGTCTTCCTTAGGAGGAAGAGCGGGAGATTTCCTAAGGAGGCTAGGATCTTAAGGGATTGGAAGTAGAAGTACAAGCGGGGAGAGAGGGGGAGGGGAGAGAGGAAAGAAGAAAAGCGGAACCTACTGTCCTCTTGGCTCCTCACGTGCTAAGAGAGCTTTCAGGCTTCCTCAATCCTACTTAACCTTCAGCCGCACAGTTTGCATCTGAATACCGTGCTGTTAGGTAACTAGGTGTGCCCAGATCCGGGACAATCTCGAGGGCGGGGAGATCTCTCTCCCATCACGTTTCTCACGGGAAGAGGCGGAATTACTCGAGATACTTCGGTTCACCTCGATTCCCTGCCGTTCCCTGGGGGGGTCTCGTGAGAGCTCTAAGATTTAGAAGTCCCACTTTTACCCACCCGAGACCGTCCACAGGGATTTGAACTTCCAATCCCAACCGTGAATGTTGAGAACTATACATGTAATTGAAAAGAATACTACTAAGAGTATTAATGAAAACATTAGAAGACTATTTGAATGTGAGTTACTAGTTTTATTAAAAAAGAGAATGAAATACCAGAGAATTAATAATTAAACAACTAAAATGTGACTACATTTTGTTCATTTGTACATTTGTTCAACATCAAATCATCTTAACCACATATGTAGAAATATGCCACTTGCATTTTGTTGAGTATTCTTTTGCTGTGGTCAATCAAATATTAGAATCATAAAGCTTGAGGTATAAGAGATTTCAGAGGACATCTCAACCAACGCCATTATTTGAGATATGAGAAAAATGCAGGTGAGGAATGTCAACTGACTATCCACATTCATACTAGAAATATGAGGCATGGGATTTGAATCCAAATGATCTGACTTCAATCTGTGTTTTTTTTCCCCATTAAAGAGTGCCTGCTTCTCTTAATTTAAAGCATTAAGTATAATAGAATATTTTCCAACTCCTGGACATGTAGGCCTCGGTCTTCAGCCTTTCTCTGAACAGAATGTGTTATTAGTGGTCATGTGGCTCTCAGATTCAGAGTAGAAGCCGAATGCTCAGGTTTTTTAGCAGCTTTTCCATTTTTCATAGACTGATTTTCCATGTGTGTAAAGAATATTTTCAAAGAATTGTCAGAAAGAAAACAAAAGAATGCACCTTTCCTCCTTACGTAATACAGAAAGCTTTCAATGGTCCTGGAAAGCTTTGGTAACAGGATAGGGGTGCTGGGGAAGGGATTTTACATCTTCTGAAAAATTGATCAAAAAATCATTCTTTAGATAGGGTGGGAAGGTACATATATGGGAAGAGATTGTAAAGTCAAACGACTTATTTAAAAACATCTAGGTCAGCCTAATGTCTGCTTTATTATTAATTGTTATATGTCCCTTTAGCTTGCATAGATTATTATTTCAAATAGGGTAGATATATTTTCAATGTTTCTGCAGTGGAGGAAAGTGGCATTTATGATCTAACGATTAACAAATTATGAGATAAAATTTTGCATGTCCTTAAGGAGACAAGTGATTGAAGTGTTTAAAAAGATAAAATGAACAATTAAAGAGCATTTGTTTGTCATGCTGTAGACTCGTATTTCTGTGATATAAAATCGTGATGAGGAATAGGGACAATATCTGTAAGGGTAAGAAGTGTACAGAGAAGTGTAACACAACTGAAAACACAGGAAGGAGGCAGCTTATGAAGTTATTGAAAAACCAAGCAGAGGATTTTGTATTTGATCTCAGAGCTAAAAACGAGCCAGTGGAATTTAATGTGTAGAGAAATGAAATGATTAGAAGATTTAGCATTTAGGAAGACCACTTTGTCTGCAGAATAGGATATGGACTTTAAGAAGGTAGTGACTGGAGGCCAGCAGATCCACTAAGAAGGTTCCCGAATAGTCCAAGAGCCAGTCGATGAGGGTCTGTATGAAGATGATGGGATATATACAAGAGAGGATGTTTAAGGTAGAAACAAGACTCGGTAAGAGATCTGATATGTGGTATAAATGCAAAGAAACAGTCCAAGTGATGCCAAGGTTATAAGCCTCAGTGACCGGAAAACTTTACCTAGTGTAATATAGTTCCTACAATAAGGTCCAAAAAAGAAAAGAAACTGCCTCAACCAGTAAAAGTTTCTCTTCCTTGACGAAGGTAATATAAGTTTGGAATGCACGATCCTTTTAAGGTTATTAGTACAACGAACTCATAGATAGTACAAAATAATTCATGACAAATGCTTGAGAAATTTGAATGAATCCCTTCGTGAAGTCAGAAAGGGGAAAAATAACTCTGATGCAGGATAGATCTTTTATGTCCAAGGAATTTCAAAGTGTTTTTTTTAAGTAACGCATTAGCTTTTTAAGAAAAACAGATATTGCACTTTGGATATGAAGAATTACTTTAGAACTGTTGAAATTTTTATTACAACTCAAAGGTTCTTAATCTGTATTTTAAGAGTCTATGTGAATGTTCAAAAGGCTAACAATGTGCTATATTTCAAAAGGCATTGGTTATGAAGGTCACAATGGAATCTTCAGAGCTAATCAAGTATAAGTCATTTACAAAGACATCCAGAGAAACGAAATGACTAAAGTTACATATCTGATCAAAGTTCCAATTTCCTATGCAATCATTTTTCTCTTACACCTATACCTCTTGCTCATCAAAATGTTTAAGGTGTGTCATCCTATTATGATTAATCATAGAGAGCAACAAAAATAAAGAAATGAGACAGGAGTTTTAGTAATTCCTGAATATTTTAAAGTAAATCGCAGATTCTTCAATGTAACAACTTCTGAATTCCTAACATTCCTATTAATCTGAACCTGCTCTCCCACAGCTACTCTTTCCCCTCCACCCTTACCCTTGTTGTAAGCTTAAGGAGAAAAACGATTAGGAGCTTTTTTTTTTCCATTGGAGCAGCGATGCAAAGAGTGGTATTAGATATTGCAGTCTGCTGAGATGAGGATATAGACTTCTCTTTTCATTTTCTGTTTTTCCCCATACTTCCCATCACTAGTTCCATTATGGGTACAAAATTAGAAAGTTCATTTGATTTGGGCATTGATCGTCTAATAGTCTCAGTGAGTGGATCAAACATTGCTCAGAAAAGAGTTACAAGACACTAGCGTACATATATTCTGTTAGGTTGTATTGCATTACATTGCAATATATTATAGTTATTTTTATATTTTGTTATGTTACATCACGTTACATCACATCACATCAAATGACATCACATTACATCATCACATGATGTATTCTGTCATATTTTATGATATCTTTTTATTATATCATATATTATAATTGTATTATGCCATATTATATAGCATCATATTAAATCATATGGAACTTATCATATCTCATTAACTTATTATATTTACTATATCCTCCCATTTATTCAGCACCTCAAAATGCTATTATTTACAAAGTTCACTCCTCAGAACAACTCAGTGAGATAATATATAGAAATTGATGTAGTAGACTATAAGGAAATATGCAAGAGAGAGTGAGGAAATATGAAAATTCTACTCTGAAGAATTTAACAAGATTCACCACCGTCGCACGGGCTAATGGCAGTGATAAATTGGAAAAGGGGAATTGTAACACAAACTACGTGCGAAAATATACCTAAGAATCAAGAACTCAAAGTGACCACTCAAAAGTCTTACACCTATATAACATGAATATTTTCCTTAGTCGAGTAGGAAGACAACAAATATAGTGAACATTCATACACTCACTCACTCTCACACACACACACACACACACACACATTCAGAGACATACACACACATGGAGACATTGATACCTTATAAGAAAGGAAATCATGGGTTACTGTCATAATAATTACTTAATAACGAATTATCTATATGTGGTTTAATCATGTTCTTGGTAGAGGCTAATCTTGGTAGATAAAAGCAGTAGAATTATCTTTGAAGAAAAAAAAGGGATATAGCATGGAATTACATCAGCTGCAACACCAGAAATATAAACATTCAATGTCAAGTATTTTGAAATGGTCAAAGGGAAAGATATAGACCCTCATCTATTTCTTTTTAAAATTCATTTCTTCAATATATTTTGCTTTCTTCCATCACCAGAATTTTTCCTAGTGTCCTTTCCTGTACCTCCAGAGCCATCTCACATAAAAAATAGTATTTTCAAAGTAAACTATAACAAAGAGAACAGCTAGGAAAAGTTCAATTTAACAAATAAATCTGGAAACATAACCAATATTCCACACTGATGAACTTCCCACCAGTGTAAATGAGTGAGGTGGGAGTGCCATTTTAACTCTTCCTTGGGGACAGGCTTGTTTGTCATTCTACCACATTCACTTTTGATTATTTTGTGCTTGTGGTTTCATTTACATTACCATAGTCCAAGTATATATTGTTTTCCTGGCTCTGATTTCTTCACTCTGAGTCAGATCATGCAAATGTCTCCATGATTCTTTGTTTTCATGATATTTGCAGTTTATTATAGCACAGATAAATATCTGACTACATTCATGTACCACAATCTGTTTAATTATTCTCCAATTCTTTGGCATCTACTTTCTTTTCGATTCTTTTCTATGACAAAAATTAGTGCGATAAATATTTTTTTATGGATGAGGACTTGATTCTTGTCAAAGATCCTAATAGTGTAATATCTGGCTCAGAAAGTGTGAATGTCATACCCTCTTTATTTGCAAAACTCCAAACTGCTTTCCAAAATGATTGAACTACTTTGCTGCTCTACCAGCACTATACCTCTCTGCTTACCTTCTTACAATCCCATACCTTGCTTTCTGAGAGTAGCTTGATGCTTTGTGAAGTCAAAATACTTACCACAATGAGAATGTCCAATAACTTGATTTTCTTGCCCGTCAGAGATGGCCAGGGAAGGGAAGGGCAGCATAGAGTTAGACTACAAGCCCAATTGTAAGAGTTCATAGAAAGTTAACCAATCAAGAAGAGTTTCATAAGCATTTACTATATACTAGGCACTGTGCTTAGGGCCAAAGAACATGAGATGACAAACAGCATAAACTCACAAAACAGTGAGGGGGAAAAGCAGTAGGGGGAAAAGTTAGTGTGGAGTTCTTGGGGTTCTAAGTCGATTCATAAGTTACAGTGGCTGAACAATATAGAGACGTGAAATGGAGCAGGTCTGAATATTTTTTCTGATCAGTGGTGATAACGGAACTACAACATTTGAATTCTACCTCCTCTATGCCCAGTTCAGAATGTGAGGAAATGGCAACAGCAGTTGAAGAGATAAAACTAGGAAGAACACTTGGATCTAACCAACACATCCAGAAGAATTGCATAACGATAAAATTTACAATTAATTAAATGAATACAACAAAATTTTCATGGTACTGAGGAATATGTTTTCAAGGTATCTAAAAGGAGGAAAGAGTTCAGAAGGAGTGAGAGGCTCCTTTCCTTTTTAAAATGTGACTCAAAAATACAGCAGCAATTAAGCCTCACACACAGTCCTCATCATGATAAACCATAGGAATGGACTGTGCTTGCATACAAGGTATCCTGGATGGATGCATCATAAGGGAAGAAAAGGTTTTCAGAGGTTGTTATCAAGCAGACCATACCTTCTTAAATGGACGTGTTTGGATATCTTTGTTAATTTTTAAAAGTCCTTGACTCAGAAAAAAACGTTTAATCTTCTCCTGAAACATGATATCCCCAATCCTATGCTAAAATCATACAAAATTCTGTAACAGAGGCAGCCAGTCGTTTAACAGGGGACAAAACAGAGACATATTTGCTTCCTTTATTTATCTTTTTCTTGAAGGATGTCTTTTGAAGACTGAAAATGAAAGGATCCCAATCTATTCAGTGAAATTCAACAAACATCTTTTTAAAAAAAAAAATTTAATTTATTTATTTTTCAGTTCTCAACATATAATTCCACAAGAATTTGAATTAAAAATTTTCTCCCCACCTCTCCCCAGCCCCTACTCCAGGACAGCATGCACCCCATCCACCTCTTCCTCCAGTCTCTCCTGCCTTCTAGTACCCATCTTCTTCCTTCCATTCCCCTACACCTCTATTTTCTTGTAAGTAAAAATAGATTTCTGTAGTCCTTTGTCTGTACATCTTCATTTCCACTTGCATGCTAAAGCAATATTTAACATTTAGTATTAAAATTTTGAGTTTCATATTCTCTCCCGCCCTCTCCACCCATCTCGATTGAGATAACAAGCAATTCAATATAGGTCATAAATGTCTAACAGTGCAAAGCACCTCCACATAGTTTGGTTTTAAAAGACTTACCACATTACTCACTGTCCTATCCTGCCCTCCACTTATTCCATTCTCTCCCTTGACCTATCTTGCCACAATAGTGTTTGCTTCTGATTATCCCTTTCCCAAATTTGCTGTCCCTTATATTATCTTCCCTCTCCTATGCCCTTTCCCTTTGCCTTCCTGTAGGGGAAAACAGATTTACACATGCAGTTGAGTGTATGTTATTCCCCCGCTCTAGCCATATCCCATGACAGTAAGGCTCACTTATTTCCCTTCATCCCCCACTCCTCGTCTCCTCCATTGTAAAAGCCTTCCCTTCTATTTTTCATATGAGATGATTTCCTACATTCCACCTCTCCCTTGCTCTTACTCATAATACATTCCCTTCAAAAGTAAATTTCATCTTTTTAGGTATTCTCCCTTCATATTCAGGTCATCCTGTTTCCTCTGTCTATATTGTTTGTGTGTATACATATATACACATATGTATGCAAATATATTTGTATATATACATATATATATACAGAGACATATACATACTCAGACACACATAGGCATATATAATATAAATATTTACATACCCATACATATCTGAATCTACTCATAGACATATGGATTTATATACATATAATATATATGTATATGTGTGTATACACACACACACACACACACACACACACACATATATATATATATGTATATACTACCTCTATCTGCCCTAATAATGTAAAAGTTCTCAGGAATTGTAAATAACAACTTTTCACGTAGGAATGTAAGCAACTCAGATTCAATGTGTCCTTTAAGACTTGGCTTTCCTGTTTATTTTTTCATATTTCTCTTGATTCTTGTATTTGAGAGTCAAATTTTCTATTCACCTTTGGTCTTTTCTTTTTTACAAATTCGTATTTATGAGCATTTATTTCCACAAGATTTTGAGTTCCACATTCTCTCCCCGTCTTTCCCCTCCCCCATCCCAAAACACCCTGCATTCTGATTGCCCCTTCCCTCATTCTGCCTTCCCTTCTATCACACACCTACCTTTCCTTGTTTCCATCTTCTCTGTTTTATGATGGAACAAGATAGATTTCTATACCCCATTACCACTATTTCTTACATCCCAGTTGTGTGGAAAGCAATTCTGAACGTTGGTTCTCCAAACGTTGAATTTCAGCTTCTCTCCTTTCCTCCCTCCCCATTCATACCTATTCAGAAGACAAGCATTTCAATATAGGCTCTATTAGCAGAGTTTTGCCAAAGACTTCTATTATAAACATGTTGTGAAAAACTAACTATATTTCCCTCCATCCTATCCTGCCCTCTATTTACTCCTGTTTTCTCTTTAGGTTTTGTCCCTCCCCTAATGTGTTTACCTCTAATTACTTCCTCATCCCATTTGCCTTCCCACACCTCAGGTATACCTTTCTCCCCTATTTTCCTGTAGTGTAAGATAGATATTTATAAGAAATTGAGTGTGCATGTTATTCCCTCCTTAAGCCAAATGTGATGAGAGTAAGCTTCACTTTTTCCCTCCCACCTCACCCCTTTTGCACTCCATTGAGAAAGCTTTTTCTTTCCTCTTTAATAGGAGATCATTTGCCCCCTTACATTTCTCCCTTTCTCCTCCCAATATATTCCTCTCACCTCTTAGTTTTATTTTTTACGTATCATTACTTCCTATTCAACATACCCTCAGCCCTCTCTCTCTCTCTCTCTCTCTCTCTTCTCTCTCTCTCTCTCTCTCTCTCTCTCTCTCTCTCTCTCTCTGTATCTCTCTCTCTCTCTCTCTCTCTCTCTCTCTCTCTCTCTCTCTCTCTCTCTCTCTCTCTCTGCCTATCTGTGCATGTGTGTGTGTGTGTGTGTGCGCGTGTGTGTGTACTTCCATCAACTAGCCAAATACTGAGAAAAGTTTCAAGAGTTAGGAATATTATCTTTCTATATAGGAATGTCAACATTTCAACTCTAGTAAGTCCCTTATGGTTTCTCTTTCATGTTTATCTTTTCATGCTTCTTCGATTCTTGTCTTTGAAAGCCCAATTTTCTATTCCATTCTGGGGTTTTCATCGTGAATGCTTGAAAGTCTTCTATTTCACTGAATGACCGCTTTTCCCCCTGAAGTGTTCTACTCAATATTGCTGGGTAGGTGATTCTTGGTTTGAATCCCAGGTCCTTTGACTTCTGCAATATCATATTGCAACTCCCCAGTCCCGTAATGTAGAAACTGTTAGTTGTTTTGCTTTTCTGATTGTATTTGCACCATACTGGAATTTTTTCTTTCTGGCTGGGTGCTGTATTTTCTCCTTGACCTAGGAGCTCTAGAATTTGCCTGCAATATTCCTAAGAGTTTTTCTTTTTGGATCTCTTTCAGGAGGTGTAATTTTTACCTTCTGCTTCGAGAATATCGGGGCAGTTTTCTGAGATAATTCCATGAGAGATGGTGTCTAGGGTCTTTTTTGGGATCACGATTTTCACGTAGTCCCATGATTTTTAAATTGTCTCTCCTGGATCTATTTTCCAGGTCAGTTGTTTTTCCAAAGAGATATTTCACATTGTCTTCTATTTTTTCATTCTTTGGGGTTTTTTTACTGATTATTTTATTTGCTTTCAGTGTTGTCCAATCACTTCCCATTATCTTAGATTTTTTCAGCATCCTCGTCCTCATTGTCTCCCCTCTCCCTACTCCATCGCAAAGACAGCAAGCGGTATTAAAGAGCCTATACAATACATTCCTACTGAATGCAATTTCACCTCCGTCGTGTTGAATAGAAGACTTAAAATGAGTGGGAAAAACCATAAAACCAAACCAAAGGTAACACACAAAAAATGGTGTGCTTCATGCTGTGATGAATCCCACAGTTCTTTCTGTGGATGTTAAAGGTATTTTGCCTCCAAAGTCCATTGGGAATTGTTTAAGTCCTTGCATTGCTTTGCAGGACGAAGTCTACCAGAAAAATTCCTCACACACTGTGGTTGTTGCTGTGTACAAAGTTCTCCTAGTTCTCCTCCTTTCACTCAGCATCAGTTCCTGTAAGACTTTCCTGGCCTCTCTGAGGTCTTCCTGTTCATCATTTCTTATAGCAGAAGAGCATTCCCTTACATTCATATATCACATCTTGGTCAGCCATTCCCCAAATGATGGGCATCCCCTTGATTTCCAGTATTTGCCCATCATAACTAGAGCTGCTTTAAATATTTTTATACGTGGGAGACCCTTTCCTATATTGCTATATCAACGGGTATGAACATTTTTGCAACCCTTTGGGCATCGTTCTAAATGGCTCTCATGGGTGACTGGATCAGATCACAGGTCCACCAACAATGAATTAATGTTCCAACTCTCCTACATCGTTTCCCACAATTATCATCTTCGTGTTGTCTCATGTTAGCTTATCTGATAAGAGTGATATGGCACCTCCAAGTTTTTTTATTATTTGCATCGCTCTAATCAGTATTGATTTACAGAATTGGTTCATGTGACTACAAATAGCTTTAATTTCTTACTCTAAAATGTGCCTATCCCTATCCTTTGACCACATACCAGGTGGGAAATGACCTGTATTCTTGTCCACTTGACTCAGTTCTCTCTATATAGTAGAAACTAGACCTTTTACACAGACCCCAGTGGCAAAACTTCTTTCCCAGTTTCCTGTTTTCCTCCTAATCTAGGCTGAATTGGATTTGTTTCTGCAAAAACTTTTCAAGCTAATATAATCGAAATTATCCATTGTGCACTTCATAACGTTCTCCCTCTCTTCAGTCAAATATTTCTCCATTCTCCATAAAATTGACAAATACAGTATTACATGCTCCCCTAATTTGTTTATAGTATCAATCTTTATACCGAGATCATTTGGACTTTATTCTTGTGTAGGTATCACGTTTTGATCTCTGCTATCCAGTTTCGCCAGCAATTTTTGTCGAACAGGGGGTTCTTTTCCCAGAAGCTGGAATCTTTGGCTTTCTCGAACAGTAGATTGGTATATTCATTGCTTATTGTGTCTTGTGTACCTATATTTTTCCCCTGGTCGGGTCTACTCCTTTGTGTCTTAGCCAGTAGCAAATGGTTTTGATGAATGCTGCTTTGTAATACAATTTGAGATCTGGAAGTACTACCCCACTCCACTCGCATTTTTTTAATTAGGTCCCTTGATTTTCTGGACCTTTTGTTCTTCCAGATGAATTGTGGTTCTATCTCTATCTTTTCTAGCTCTAGAAAATAGTTATCTGGTAATTTGATAGTATTGCACTAAAGAAATAATGTAATTTCAGTTGAATTGTCATTTTATTATATTGACTCAGCCTACCCATGAGCAAGGGATGCTTTAATACCTACTGAGATCTGACTTTACTTGTGTCAAAAGTGTTTTGTCAATGTGTTCATATAGTCCCTGGTTTTCTTCTGACAGGTAGAATCCCAGATACGTTACAGTGAATACTGTAGCTTTCAGTGGGAGAAGGTAGAGAAGTAGGAACTCAAAGTTTGAGGAACGTACTTTGTAGAATTGTTTTTGCATACAACTGGGAAAAAGGAAATAAAGGGAATATAATGGAGTACAGAAATTTATCTTGCCCTGCAAGACAAGGGAGAGGACAGGGACAAGGGAATGTAGGGGTATGATAGAAGGGAGGGTATATTGAGTGAAGGGGTAATGAGGATGTTCAGTGTTTTGGGGTGGGGTTGGGGAGACATGGGGAGTAAATTTGGAACTCAAAATTTTGTGGAAATAAATGTTGAAAACTAAAAATAAATAAACACTTGAAATCAATGAATGAATCAATGAATGAAAAAAAGCTGTAGCTTACCTGACCCTGAGGTGGCTGTTGTGAGAAAGCAGAGGCCAGGTGAAATCATTCCAGATTTCCCAGGAGTTACCAGAGAGCTAGCTGCCTTAGATGTGTGGGAGGAGTGGTCTGACCACAGAAGATCTCCTCTGTCGAACTAGAGCATAGGAACACTCGGTGGTTGGTGAACTTGTCTGCACTACTGTCTTCCCTTGTCCCCTGGGATGCTGAGGCATGTATAGATTCCTGGTGTTGGTTTGCGGACTCCAACGCACTGGGGTTTCACATTTCTTCCTTGTTCGCTGAAGTTCTTGATGATTTCTTAGAAGATATTGTCCAGGTCTTTTTTTGCACCATGGCTTTCTGTTAGACCAAGAATTCTTTCATTTTTTCTCCTGGATATATTTTCCAGTTTAGTTTCAGAACACCTACACTACTGGTCCCCTTCAGCCTCAGCAAGAGGGACCACCCAGCCCTTTGAGATTTTCCTAACCTCACAGGCTAAGAGACTGTTTTCGACTTCGACTGATCCCACTGTTCCAGAATTTCTCCTGGGGAATTATTTTAAGGGTTTTTCAAAGATCAACAAGAGGAAGGGGACAGCATTGAACAATCACTCCTGCATCTTGGCTCCCAGAAGTTCAAGTAGATAACTTACAGACTTTGGATCTGTGGGCTGAGAGTCACAGGAGTGACTGCTGCTGTTACCAAGGGTCCTGTACATCTCTCTCCCTCACTTACACAGGACTCCTTTTCTGGGCTGATATGTTGGAGAATTCGCATACCTTCTTCAGTTTCAGTCCAGCCAGGTGCTCCACTATGGTGTGTTCTGTGCTGATGCAGCATGTGCACTCCACGCTCCCCCAGCCCCATGTTAGAGATTCTTCCCATCGAAATTCCAGACCGTCCTGGGTTGGAAATCTGCCACACTCTATCTCACAGTGGATTCTGCCACTCTCATATTGATTCAGGGTAATTGTAACAGGGCAGCAGAGTCAAGATATTAGAGTGAAAGGAACGACTCACGTAAGCTCTAGGCAAAACTCCTTCGGATACCTCTGAAGGCAGAATCTGTCCAAATTTTGGAGGTGTGTGATCCAGGGAGAGACAGACTGTGGTGGATTCAGAACCCAGGACAGACTGGAAGGTTCACAGGAAGGATCGGTTCTGCGGGGGTCAACCCACAGCGTACAGTGCAGTGTGGCCAGCACAGTGGAGTGGAGGGGCCCCGGGAAACCTGATAGCAGCAGGCAGAATGGACAGAGCTGCAGCCATGTTTGGGAGGCCATCAAAGCCAAGCCAGTGAGAGCTACTGAGTGCCAGATATCAGCAAAGCAGCTCCTGAGACTTTCAGTCCTCAGATCAAACAAGGTGAACCTACTTGAACTCCTGGGAGCCAGGATGGCAGAGTGATCAGTAAGTGCTTTCTCCTCCCACCCTGATGACTGTGAAAGAACCATAAAATATTTCCCCATAAAAATCCTGAGTCAGCGGGAACAGCAAAGGGGGCAAATAGTCTCCCAACAGCTGAGGCTAGGAATATAGCTAAAGGGGATTTCTCCTACTGTGGCAGAGGCAAACCAGAAGGTCAAAGGACCCAGGGCAGAGAAAAGTTGCACTGGGACCCAGCCGAGCCTCAGCACCGTGAGAGAGGCCCCAGAAGGGGTGGGAACTCAGACTAGCATCTAGGAGTGTCTTAGCACTCCAGGAGAAAACGGGAAGACAATAGGGCAGCTGTGATCACCATCCCCTGAGCTTACTTTTGCCTCAGTGCAACAGAGGAGATAGCCTGTGACCAGATCACACCTCCCCCACACTTAAGGAGCTAACCTCAGGGCTGATCTGGGATACACAAAGCAAAAACTTGCTCTTAGCTTTTTCACAAGTCAGCTCAGCACCAAGTTGCGCAGCTTCTAACTGAAAGAACTAGAAGCCACAACACACAATCAATATCATGAACAAGAAAAAGCAGAAAGGCAAAAACCATAGAATCTTTCTATGGGAATAAGGACCAAAACACAAATATCAAAGAGGTCAGTACTGGGGCTGTACTTCCTTCTGAAACTTCAGAATGGTCTAGAAACAGCTCACATGCACAAACAACTCTGCAGGAACACCTGAAGAAAGAAATAGAAGAAAAACTGACCAATGATTTTAAAATGATAAAAAAAAAGAATTCACTGATGAGAACATCTCCTTGAAAAGGAAAATCGAACAAATGGAAAAGGAATACAAAATTAACTGGAGAAAATAACTCCCTAAAAGGAAAAGTTAGTTAAATGGAAAAGGAAGAGAAAAACCAAACTGGGAAAATTGGGCAAATGGAAAAGGAAGTACAAAAATTAACTGGAAAAAATAACTCCTTCAAAGGAAAAATTGGACAGATGGAAAAGGTGATGACAAAGTTAACTGAAGGATACAATTCCATAAACATTACAACTGGGCCACTAGAAACCAATTAATCAAGGAGACATCAAGAAGCAGTCAAACAAAATCTAAAGAATGAAAAGATAGAAGAAAATGTAAAATATCTACCTAGAAACACAACTGACCTGGAAAATAGATCCAGGAGAGACAATTTAAGAATTCTTGGCCTGCCAGAGAGCCATGATGAAAAAAAGAGTCTGGACAGTATCTTCCAGGAAATCATCACGGAAAACTGCCCAGAAGTGCTAGATCCAGAGGGCAAAATACTCATCGAAAGAATCCACCGTTCACCTCCCGACAGCGATCCCAAACTCAAAACCCCAAGAAATATCGTGGCCATATTGCACAACTATCAAGTGAAGGAGAAAATACTACAGGAAGCCAGAAAGAAACAATTCAAATATGGAGGAGCTACAGTCGGGATCACATAGGACCCGGAAGCTTCTACATTAAAAGATCGAAGGAATTGGACCCCAATATTCCCTGAAGCAAAGAAGCAGGGATTACAACCAAGGATCAACTACCCAGCACACTTCAGCATAACATTTCAGGCAAAGAGAACACCATTCAACGAAGTGAAGGATTTCCAGACCTTCCTGACAAAAACACCCGAAAGTAATAGACAATTTGATATTCAAATGCAGGTCTCAAGAGAAGCATAAAAAGGTAAACGGGGGGGGGGGGGGGGAAGACTTGTTACTCAATTTGTTCAAACTGCTTACCTCCCTATGAGGGAAGATGGTATCTGTTAATCTTGAGAATTGTGCATCTATTATGAAATACCAAAGAGATATATGCAGAGGGAACGGGCATAAAGTAAATGATGTCATGTTAAAAATATGATTGAAGTATGCCCAAGGGATTCTAAGAGGAGATGTGAAGAGGAGGAAGCAGAAAGTGGTAAATTACATCACAGGAAGAAGTACAAAAGTATAGTAGAGGGAAAGAGGGGAGGGTGATGAGCATTGTTTGAGAGGTAGTCTCATCAGATTTGTTTCAAGGAGGGAACAATAACCTCAAGTAGATAATCCTAACTAGCTCCAGAGGCAGTAGGAAGGGAAGGGGGAAGAAACAGGAGGGAAGATAAAAGGGAGGAAAGAAGCAGTAAGGGTAAAGGAGAGTAAAAGGGAGTGGGGTCAAAAGAAGGAAGGGAAGGCTGCAGGAGGAGGTGGTGAAAAATCAAATTTATTCAGATTCTCCTTTTAGAGATATCTGAAGGAATTTCTGGTACAGCATAGGTGAGTACATGCTCTCCATCTCCCATCTTGCACAACAGCCCCCTCAGTTTCTGTTAAAAAGCAACAATCATCCAAACTACTTGGTACTAGCTAAGACATAGTTGGTTAGGCATAGGTTAGGTACACAAGACACATTAATCAATGCTTATAGGATCCTATTGTTTGAGAAACCCAAGGATTCCAGCTTCTGGGATACAAACTCACTGTGTGCCAAACCTGCTGGGAAAACTTGAAAATAGCATGGCAGAAACTGGGCATAGACCAATGCCTGACAGTATATGCCCCCCAAAAAAGTCCAAATGGTTCACGATCAAGCTATAAAGGCTGATACTATATAAAAATATCAGGGAGCAAGGAATAGATTATTTGTCAATTGAAGGAGAATGGAGACATTTATGTCCAAATAAGAGATAGAGAATATTATGAAATGCAAAATGCATAATGTTGATTACACTACATTGAAAAAATTTTGCACAAACGTAGCCAATGCACCCAAATTAGGAGGGAAGCAAAAAACTGGGATTCTTATGAATTTTGCCTGGAGAAAGGCCTGATTTCTAAAATATATAGAAAACTGATTCAAAGTTGAGAAGAATACAAGGCCTTCCCCAATTGATACACATTGAAACGATATGAACAGGTACTTTTTAGAGGAAGTAATTAACGTTATGTATGGTGACAGGAAAAATGCCCTAAATCATTCTTGTTTAGAGAGATGAGAATCAAAACAATACGCAGTTAACTCTCCGTTGATGCACTAAGATGTTAGCAATCAGCAGCAAGAACTCATATATGTCGGACCAGTGTTCTCCAGTACACAAAATGGAAGGAAAAATACATCTGAAAGTAAGCTTGTCTTCTTTTTTAATTAAAAATGACAACTAGTTTAGCAATTGTATCTGAATAAGAAGTAAACCTGTCTTATCTATTATTTCTTAAATAGAAATTACATTATAATGTTCAACGATAGGTAATTAAAGTGTTCTAGCCAATTTAGTGGTCTCGAGAATTCCTGCAACAACTAACAATTTGAGGGACACTGTTAAAAATATAGTGAAATAAACGTTTTTAATAAAGGATTGTACAAACATATTTTCATACATATACACCTGGTGCATATTAAAACATGACAACATATTTTCGAAGTCAAGATTTTTTCACATTTGTATATTTAATGGAAAAGCAGTAAACATTGTCAAACATAGTTCATTTGATACATAAACATTATTTCTTCCTCTAAGCGTATTTCTGGATGCTAATTCATCTTTGACATTCTCAAGGATTTTTCAGTCTGTTGTCTATTGGAGAAGTCCGTCAAGGTTTGTAATCAAAGTTTATCAGTAGCTGCTGGGAAAGGAACGAAGGAAAATCAATTGACCTTATATATATGTATGTTTATATGTGTGTATGTATACACATACCACATATATGTATGTGTGTAATTCTTTACTTTTCCTTGGGACAAAGGATTCATTATATGAAGGAATTCTGTGTGTGAGAAGCATGAAAATTGTCACTGGTACAACTGAGCCTAAGAGTGTCCTGAGCCCTTTGAAGTGAAGGAAGTTGGTCATGGTGTCATAGGCAGCATGTATCTTATCATAGGGATGAGTTGAACTCAAGCTCTTGGGGAAGTCATCTACCCTACAAGGTGTTTTAAAGTTCAAACACAATGCTTTCAATGTTTCAAGTGCTATAATAAAGTTCATCTTCTTATTACACTTAAGATGTGTGTTGCCTTGATTTCAGCCAATTGTTACTATGATCTTCTTTTAAATTTTTGCTGTAGAAAACACTATATAAATAACAATCAGGATGGTGTTCATGAAAACCTCTTTACTTATGCTCATGTTGAACTTTACTTCCTACTTAAGTATGCTGATGTTTGCTTTTGAGTTCACCACACAATCAATCATGCCAATAATTTGATTTGCCTGTTTCAATAAAATAAAAACCACAATAGCAGTTAGCGGCAACTTCTTTGTATCTTTTGGTTAAACTGATAACCAGGGCGTCAATAAAAATTTTGCTTTGATTTTCAGTACTGTTGGTCATGGGACAAAGAGTGTCCATTGAGATTCTAACAATTATATTGATATTTGTAAACGGTTTTTCAATCCTGTCATTCTTAGTACCGTTTGCCCCCTGTCTCCTCACCCTTATGAAATCATCGTAGAATCACAGGATTAAACAGAACAATAGACTCTCAGCATTGAATATGACTTCAATAGCTTTCTAATCCAGACAGTCCTTAATCCTCTATCATCCTGAGGGCATTCGCCCAATGTGACTCATTTCTCATTTGAAGATCAGAAGGTGCTACCGAGAACTCAGCAGTATTCTTCCTTCTGTTTCATGGGATATGGTGGCCAAAGATTCATTACTTACTGACCAGGCTTCAGCATCTGAGTCTCTCTTTAATTGACCAGGCTTCTCTTCTGAAAACAGACACAAGAGGGCTTGTGCCACCTTTCTAGCTTATTGGAAAGAAGCTGCTAAATCTTGCACTTCACCTGCAAAGAAGAGTCCCTGGTTGCATCAACGGGATGAAGAAGAGAGATGTGGAAATGAAACAGCACCTCTGTGGAAGTTTTCCACCATATTTAAAAATCAGGTATAGGATCTAAATATAACATTTTATTTGTGAGCTGTTAGAACATACCTTCATTGAGTTCCCTGGTTATATTTTCTTCCAACTCCTGTCACATCTGAAGTCAAATGAAAAACCAAGTCAGAACAGTGAGGTAAATGAGGAAAAAGGAAGTCAAGATAATACACAGAACTCAAAAAATCATATAAAGAATATAGACATTCAAAGAAATGACTAATAAAATTAAGACCTCAGTATATTTGATTTTAGACTTTCAACAGAAAAGCTACTGACGTAATAAATTAATATTATTATGAACACAATCATGAATTTCTCACGATTAAATGCAAAGAGACATGTGAACATTTTTTAGCACAGTAGTCATGTCTCAGGTTGGGAATACAATTTTCTTCTGTGTTGAGCAAATTGTGCCCTCTTTATTTTCATTGGATCAATATAACATTTTTCTCTAAAAATAAAATCAGTTTCATATCCTATGCTTCAAAATAGTTAATTTCAAACATTAAAATTGTCTTCATTAAGCTTCATTCTAAACACAAAATGACCCGTAAGAGGTCCTTAACAGAGAAGAAAATTCCTGGAAATGATGAAATACAATACATTATCGCCAAGGAAGGGCAGAGAGTACTAAATGAAAGCAGCTCCTCCATTGTCTGTTACATTCGAATTATTTCTTTATTCAGGCAGACACTGACTTCATTTGAGATTCAAAATACATGCATTCTCCTTGTGCAGATTTTAGAAACCACGCTAAGATAAATTCTATTTCCATCTTTAAGTTATAAAGAAGGAAGGAAAGATTGTTTCCTCATTCATTACTTCAATTCTTAAAACCCCTTCATAGATACAGGAAGAGAAGATGAAATGGGAAATCACTGTTGATAACGATTAAAGTGGTATAGTTTCCCTTTCAGGAGACAAATGAAATAGTTTGAATAGTATAGACAGATATGAGGTCACTCTTACAACATACACATACACCATTATTTGGACATTTTGTTTGTATTGAGTGTGACCTGGTGTGGAGTATGCCGACTTCTCATGTACTATAATTTTGTGCCTCCAATCTTATGGCCAGTATCGTAATTAGTTTTTCTGTTCTGTATTCTGCAAATGTGAAGTTCAAAATGGGTTTGTGGGAATTATTTCGTGTTTACTTAAGTAATGATAATGTCTGTTGCCTACGCAAGAGTCGAGAATGCCCTTCGGGCTGAACGTAAGGTTAATGTAAGGTTAATGGATCATGGGGGAAGAATTCAAGACCTCCCCATCCAGTAATGGGCCTCAGACATGTTTTGCTAATTTCTAACGAGGCACAGAGTCACAATAGTCTTGCCCTTCAGCCCTGAAAAGAGTATCTACGCTCTGAGGTGAGGGTTTATTTTGGGCCTTAGTATTTGGACTCTTAATAATCACTCTGAAGGCAGGAGTGTCCATACTCTGACTACTTCTTAAAGAGGCCTATTCAATGAATGAGCAAGGAGTCACCCTAAGGGAATACCTGTATAGCCATTGGCCTAAAAGTGCCAAGGTCTCCCATTGCATCTGTGGTCATCTCCAGGCTTCCTGAGGAATATCACTTCACTAGATTCAGATGGCTCTGGGGACGAAGTGATTCTATTGATGTTGCACAGCCCTCCCTCACTCAGAACAAATTCAAGTGTCATCAATTCTTTGATGGGAAGGTGTTCTTCGGGGATGAAGAAGAAACACATGTATGTGTCCATGGAGAAAAATATTCATAGCAGCTCTCTTTGTGGTGGCCCAAAACTGGAAATCAAGGCGATGACCATCAATTGGGGAACAGCTGTATAAACTGTGGTATTTAACGGTAATGGAATGTTAATGTACTATAAGAAATGATGAAGAGGAAGACTTTGAGAGACCTGGAAAAACTTGTATGAAATGATGCTGAGTGAAAGGAGCAGAACCAGAAATCCTTTTCGCACAGCACCAACCACAGTGTGTGAGAAATGTTTCTAGTGGACGTAGTCCTTCGTTGCAATGCAAGGACTTAAAAAATTCAGAATGGTCTCTTAAGGTAAAACGCCTTTCACATGCAGACAAAGAACTACGAAATTGGATCACAGAATGAAGGAGAATATTTTCTTTTGTATTATGTTTTCTTTTGTTTGATGATTTCTCCCATTCGTTTTAATTCTTCTAAGGAACACGAATAAGATGAAAATGAATTGAGTACGAATGTATGTATAGACCCCATATGAAATTGTATGTTTTCTCATGGAGGGCGGGTGCAGAGAGGAGGACGGAGAGGAAGGGATGAGAGAAAAATCTAAGATATATGGAAGTGATTGTAGAACACTGGAAACACATAAAATAATAATTAAAAAAGAAAAAAATGTTATTCCATCTTCTATCTCCAAGATATTCCAAAGACTTTCTCCCATGCCAGGCATATAATCCCACCTTCCCTGGGTCTTTCAGAATTCCCAGTATCTTTTGAAAGCTCAGTTCAAGTGCGTCCAAGTCCTATTTTAATTCCGAGTTCATTTGCCCACCGTGTAAAACAAATGACCTTGTAGGTAGTGTGTATATGCTTCGTACTTACTTAGATAGAAGCATAAATGGCTTTTAGTCCTTTTCAACGACATCCCTCCTTCCACGCAGTGGAGATGGTATTGAGACAATCATAGTTTAAGTCATTTTATGAATATTAACTTAACCGTTGGTAATTTCAGTGTAGGATGACTGAGAAATTGCTCTGTTATTGCAAAAAATCCTTAACACCCTTAATGAAGTCACCACAGTAAGGGAGAAGACAAAATAAAATTCTAGTGAAACTGAAAGATAGCTTAGAGGGATCGATCATTGTTGGTTTCACTACGTGCTCCAAAGCAACAAGATCCATCTTTCGCCATAATTGGCCATCACATACAGCAATGATTACGACAAGTCTTTATAAAAAGACCACCATGAAGATAATTGTTACCTCCATGCCAATAATGTGTTGAATAGAGCAAAGAAGAGACCTTCTGTGAGAAATAAAGAGGTATTATTCAAATCATAACTTCTTTTGATGTTTAGTGACTTCAGTAGAAAGATTGAAGAAAAGGGGATTCTAGAAGGTATGCTGAAAAACATAACTCACGTTTGAGAAATGAAAGAGAACAAAGGCTTTTACGATGATTTAGAATATTTCTCTGTCTGCATGTCTCTTCTGATGATTTTTTTCCAGAATTTGAAGGTAACTACCCAAAGCAAAAGAAAACCACACACAAAGAAGAAATGAAATTGGTTATTATGAGAAAAGAAAAGATTGATTCCTGGAAATGACATCAGAATCAGCTGACTACAGTCTGAATATAGACTAGTTGTTGTTTTTTTAATGGCAAAAATAAACTTCTATTCATAAGGGAATTATATGGTGATATAGATGCCCCAGCATCTATGGTGGTCCAAGCCATGAACAGAGAGCAAGTAAGACCATTGAGTAATATTGAGTACACCCATTTTCATAGATATAGTTGCAGAGAACAGAAGGGTGAAACAAATTGTTGATTAAGGAGCTGCAGAAGTAAGAACACATGTATAGATCTTACGCCACACGATTCAATGAAATAAAATGAAGTGAAGGTGAGCTGATTGGCAAAGGGAAGGAGTGATTATAATTCCTATCTATGTACAAGTGAAACAAAGTGGTCAACTATGGCTTAATAAGGAGACTTTCTCATGAAAGTTTTCCTAAAAATTGCAAAACTATCTGTTTTCAAAATGAACGTTTTAATTAAAACTTCACAATGAAGACATGTTTATTAACTTTTATTCATGTTTCCTTATCATATCTAAATCACTCAGAAGATTACAAGCCATTGACCCAAAATGCTTAATCATTTCATCTTCCCTGAGTGATTAACACATTCAGTACATATATTTTTAAGGCATTTTAATTGTGTCTTTAAAAAAAATGAAACATTTGCTGTATTGAATGTTGACTGCATTACATTTATCATGTTGGCTCTGGGAGGTCCTTAGAATTAGGCACGTTTTATAAAGGGAGAGAAAGATGCCATAGATATGCAATACCTTTTAAGTTTCTAATCTTAGTTGAAGAAAATACGCATACAAATAGAAACTAATAACTAAATTAGGACGTAATTCTTTATATTATATGTGATGACTTTGCCAAAGATTTCTCTACAGTATTGAATAAAAAAAATGTGTTGATATGGGTATGGCTTTTTGTGTTTATATAGATGTTGAAGACGTTCTAAAAAAAAGCAGAAGGATCACAGAAAGACTGTGTTTTAAGTGTTAAGATGCCAGTACCATGGGAAAACAATCAGAGGAGATAAAACCCATGTTTAAGAACTGGTTAATGAGGAAACAGAATTCATTTTAAGGAATATGAGCGGCACTAGTCCCGGGTACATAAAATGTGTTCATTTATGTATGGCTACAACTGAGGACGTAACAGATGGCATAGGATAGTTGATCCATAAAAACATAAGTACATTTGCATGCATAAAATTTAAGTATCTGGCAATTGTTCTTCCAGTAGAGTTGTTACCTCCGCAAATTTGCATGGAGTGTTTCTTGTGTTAAGAAGAACACCACGGGATTAATCCCATCCACTGTAATCTCCAATTGTAGTGATCTCTCCCTTTTATAAATACTTATGTGTATATCATTCCCTCAATAGTTGTTTATGTGTTATCTTATATTAAAAATGAAATTCCTCTATTTTGCATTGGCTTCCTATTGAGGCTGCAGATTCTTCAAGGAGAAAGGGCATGTCTTACACAAAGCCTTTGCAACCTACTGAGGACCTACTATAGTGCAATTAGCATAATTAACATGCACTAGTTGATGATGTAAGTTTTGAACAAGGAAGAAACTGTAATTTGACTGAAAGCTGACATACTGAAAACTTGCATGCTCTGGGACATTAGACGAAAAAGGGTGCCAGTTTTCCCTGATCACAAATAAAATGAGGTAATTTGTACTGCCAAAGATGGACTCCAACTTATTGCTTCCTTGCTTTACCTTCGAGGGCTCGGTCCACACCTAGTTTTTTGACTGCAGCCTGAAGCCAAAAGCTTTGGAAGGTTATTATTTCCATCAGTGTGCTCCTAAAAGAAGGAGGGAAATGAAGACAATGAGTGATAGGGGAGTTAAATGGAAAACAAAGCTTATTTCTTTGCTATACTGATTTCTGAAACTTAGAAAAATTTCTGAAACATGAAAATGCAAAAGAAAAAAGTTTCCATAGGAATGAGACTGGCCCTCACAATAATTTCTTAGTTAAGACAAGTAAACTGAAATGAACCAGGTGAAGAGAACACTTTTTTAAAATTAGGAAGTGCTTATGAAAATGTGGGAGGCCGTGATTAGTTTAACATAATCGACAATGGTCACTATGTTTTTGGAGCAGAGACAGTAGCATTTATCAAGTGTCTAATATGTGCCTAAAATAAAGGCCACAAAGCTAAGAGATTTACAATTATTATCTCTTTTGATTCTTACACCAATCCTGGGAAACAGCTGTTGTTATTATCCCCCAAATGAGAAAGATTAAATGACTTGTATCACACAGATAGCATCTGAGGCAACATTTGATATCAGATCTTTCTAACCCCAGGCTCAACTTTCTATGCATAATTCCTTCAAAGTACCTCTAAGTGGAAAAGAATCTCATCCTCAAAAATTCTGTTTTTGACCACATTGGCTTAAATTTCACTTACTTTATCACGTATGATGGATACTAGGCTGAAAATGTTTTGAAGAACATCGCTATTATCCACTTCCATACTTTTTTGGTTGGCATAATGATGAATAGCATACATAATTACATACAAATATGGGAAAGCAACCGAGAATGGAGAAATCTACTTGATGGTAATAAAGTGAACTCTTTAGGAAAATTTGACTGCAATGTTATTCTACGCTTAACTTTGCCTTCATTGTAACAATTTCCAAAAATAATAATAGTAACGATACAATAATTATATATGGAATATGTATTTTGCCATTGAGGGCTCTGGGAAATTGAAAATTTGTTTAAAAAAATCAGACTAGAAAAACTCAAAGTGCTTTAGTCCAAATGTCACCTTGCAACAATTTTAATTTTAGCTTAACTTTCAACTCATGGCAAAATCCACAAATAAATCTTTCGTTTTCTTCTTCTTGTTCTTATTCTTCTACTGCTAGTACTACTGCTAATACTCGTACTCCTGCTACTAGAATTACTGCTACCACTACTATCACAACTACTCGTACTACTTTTACTACTACAATAATAAAATTACTTCTACTGCTAACATGCTGTGAAAAGGAATTCTTTCAAAAATGACAAAGTATAAGTAATCCCTGTCTTGTAGGAACATTTTTCTAGTTGAGTTACAAAGACTTAGAAAAAAGAAATGATAGTTTGATAACAGATGTGAACACCATAATGAATATACACTTAAATCCTAAATTATGTGCTATCTGATGACACGTGGAATTCAGGAGATTAAGAAGTCAAGACAGGTGAAAAGTCCAAAAAGGAGCCTGGGAAAACATTCAGTCAAAAGTCTCTTGAAGTTGAAGAGTAGAGTAGGAGGAGTTGTTGTAGTAGTGGTAGCGGTAGTAGTGGTAGTAGTAGTAGCAGCAACAGTAGTACTAGTAGTACTAGTAGTAGGGGTAGCATTGGCAGTAGCATTAGTAGTAGTAGTAGTAGTTTTCAGAACGTTTATAATATTGGTGAAAAAAGAGAAACATCATACTGAATATACTTTTCATTAATCAGGGACAAATTATTAATTGCGTAATTTGATTTTAGTTTTATTTTTTTGCTTCTGTAGTTTTTTCTGATCTTCATTATCAATTCGATAAAATGATGTGACTTGCTGTGAAACTACTGTCTGCAAATGATATTTGAGGGAAAGACGAAATTTTGTTGCAGGTATCTGACTTTAGCCTGATAGAAATATGTCCAAATAATTTCTATTACTGATTTCATAAATCAAGATTATCTTCCAGAGTCTGCAATTTTGGACACTGTGCAAGAATAAGTGTCAAAGCAATAAAAAAAAATGGAGATAAATGAAAAAATCCTAGGGAAGCACAATTAAAAAATAAGATCAGTAACACACAAAAGTTAATGCTACATGCATAAACATAATCCTTTTGAACAGAATTACTGTCCTCAGTTTTACAGAAAAGTGGTGGTTCGTGTTTGGAATTTCACTAAAAATATGATACAATCTTTAGTGTTTCAAAAATTAGTTCAGAGAAGTCTGAGTTGCAACTACTCGGATTGTTCAGCATGGTTACATTCTTGTAAAACATGTAGTGGTAATATGCTCTAGTATCTCAAAAGAGATGTCTGATTTGAATTGTGATATTATTCCTAGCATGACATTGTAGAATTTTTCTTAAGTTTTAGCACTTCAAATAATTTATTCCATTACAGTATTAAAATGGAACATTAGGAATATTGTTAGAAGAATAAATTTATCAGTACTTCTGCATTAATGATTACCCCTATCAATATTTATTGTCAAAATATCATGCAGTACATAATTTCTTTCAGCAAAGTGAGCCATCTAGCCTAAAAGATGATTTTAAAATTTTATTTGTATAATTTCATTTTTTATTTTATTTTTTATTTAAGATTATTGTCATTTCTTTATTTAATTATGCTTATTTTATTCCACTGATTTATTACATTCATATTAACTTAGAGACTATTATGTCATTATTTTCTTATCATATGTCATATTATTGGTTCTCATGCTCCTTTCTTACATAGCAGAATTTTTACAATAAAGTTAAAAATGTCTACCTGCTGAAAATTCAAATTCCTCAATTATTTTGATCAAAATTACTTTAACTTCCATTTCTGAAAGTTAAATGCTTATCAGATACATTATTTAAAGATCTACCTCTGCTCAGCTTTCTCATTTTCATATTTACATGTTTGCTTTTTAAATTGGTTACATTCACTGATTTAACCATTTTTTTCTCTCTTCTATCACAAGAACTTCCTTTTTAGTATCAGCATAAACTCTATTGAAGAGATCAAGAAACTGTACCTGGGCAAGACTCAATAGCTTTTCTTGAAGGATGACTGTCTTTTGGGTGTCTTCATGCTGTAGCTGAAGGAACATATTTGAACACTGAATTTGGGCACGTATTTCTTGGATAAGGTCGTTTTTGACAAGATGTATTTTTGCGTATTTTTTCCCAATTTATTTATTTATTTTTAATCTTCAACATGCATTTCCACAAGATTGTGAGTTTTAAATTTTCTCCCCATCTCTCCCCTCCCCCACCCCAAAACAGTGTACATTCTCATGACCCCTTCCCCCAGTCTCCCCTCCCTTGTATCACACCCCTTCCTTCCCATATCTCTATATTCTCTCTTTTCCAGTAGGGCAAGATACATTTCTATACCCCATACAGTTTTCTACACCCCATTACCTGCATTTCTTATTTCCCAGTTATGTGAAAAAACAATTCACAAGAGTCATTTCTAAAACTCCTCAAAACTGATTGTTTGTAATTACTTCCTCCTCCCATTTACCCTCCCTTCTGTCATCTCCCAAACCCTACTTATCCCTTTCCCCCGTACTTTCCTGTAGTGTAAGATAAATTTTCATGCCAAATTGAGTTTGCATGTTCTTCCCTCTTTAAATCAAACGTGATGAGAGCAAGCTTCACTTTTTTCCTCTCACCTCTGCCTTACCTTAATTTTATTTATTTAGATATCATCCCTTCCTATTTAAGTCAATCTCTGCCCTCTCTCCCTCTCTCTCTCCCTCTCTCTCTCTTTCTCTCTCTCTCTCTCTCTCTCTCTCTCTCTCTCTCTCTCTCTCTCTCTCTCTCTCTCTCTCTCTCTCTCTCTCTCTCTCTCTCTCTCCCTCTCTCCATATATACATATATATTTACTTATGTGTGTGTGTGTATGTGTGTGTATAATCCCTTCCACTACCTAAATACTGAGAAGAGTTTCAAGAGTTACAAATATTATCATTCCATGTAAGAATGTAAATATTTCAGGTTAGTATATAACTTATGATTTCTCTTCACTGTTTACCTTTTTATACTTCTCTTGATTCTTGTGTTTGAAAGTCTAATTTTCTATTCAGCTCTGGTCTTTTCGTCAAGAATGCTTGAAAGTCCTCGATTTCATTGAATGACCCTTTTTTTCTCTTAAAGTGTTATATTCAGTTTCACTTCCTAGGTGATCTTTCAGTTTAGTCCTATTTTCTTTGACATCTGCAATATCATATTGCAAGCACCTTGATCCCGTAATGTAGAAGCTTCCAGATCCTGTGTTGTCCCCATTGTATTGCTGCAATACTCAAATTGATTCTTTCTGGCTGCTTGAAATATTTTCTCTTTGACCTGGGATCTCTGGAATTTGCCTACAATATTCCTAGGTGGGTTTTTTTTTCAAGTCACTTTCAGGAAGTGATTGGTGGATTCGTTCAGTATTTATTTTGCCCACTGGTTCCAGAATATCAGGGCAAGTTTCCTTGATAATTTCATGAAAGATGATGTCTAGGCTCTATTTCTGATCATGGCTTTCAGGTAGTTCCTTAATTTTTAAGTTGTCTCTCTTGGACCTGTTTCCCAGGTCAGTTGATTTTCCAGTGAGATATTTCACATTATCTTCTTTACTTTTCATTGTTTTGGTGGTGTTTTGTAATTTTTTGGTTTCTCATTAAGTCAATAGCTTCCATCTGCTCCTTTCTGATTTTTCAAGGACTATTTTCTTCAGTGAGATTTGGAACCTCCTTTTCCATTTCACTAATTGTGCTCTTTAAAGCATTCTTCTCCTCATTGGCTTTTTGGGCTTCTTTAGCCATTTGAGGTAGTCTATTTTTAAAGGTGCTAAATTTTTCAGTATTTTTTTGGTTGTCTTTTCGCAAGCTGTTGACTCGTTTTTCATGATGTTCTTGCATTACGCTCATAACACTTCCCAATTTTCCTCCACCTCTCTTAGCTGATTTTGAAAATCATTTTTGACCTCTTATATGGCCTGAGACCACTGCATATATATTTTAGAGGTTTAGGATGTAGAAGACTTGACTTCCCTTGATGGTATGCATTGTTCTTCCTCATCCAAAGAATGGAAGAAATACCCGTTCGCAAAGAAAATAGTCTTTTATACTCATGTTTTTTCCCTTGTTTGAACTTTTCCGCAGCCAGTTTCTTGACTTTTGAATCCTTTTTCAAGAGGAGGGTCTACTCTGGTTACATGTAAGTTCTCAGTTCCTGCGAGGTGGCAAAAATAAGGGGGAGGGATTGATTCCTCTCCTGGCCTCTGGTCTGGTCAGTGAGCAGTATTCCCTCTACAGAGACTCCACTAGCTCCACCACACCAGCTACCATTCCTTCTAACCCCAAGGTCCCCACTCAGGATTGAGATCCACATCAGTTTCTCAGTTCACCCAGGGGTTTAGGCCAGGGCTCCAACAATGGAAGATGCAGCTGCAAGGGTCCTGCACCTAGACTGCTGCATTCCCTTCTCACCCAAATGAAAGAGCTTTCTCACTGACCTTTGAAGCTGTCTTTGGCATTTGTGAGTTGAGGAATATGGGACCTGCAGCTGCTGCTGGTGCTTTCTTGAGGCTTGCTCCAGTCTTGTCCCTGTCACTGTGCTACCTATTCTGTTGTTCACTCTGCACAGCATGACAGACCTTTTCTGTGGACTTCAAGGCTACTCAGGGCTGGAAATCTCTTTCAATCTGACATTTTGTGGCTTGTGCTGCTCTCGAGTTTGTTTAGATTTAATTTTTACACGTATCTAATGGGCTGTGGGAGGAGAGTGCTAGAGGTGCGTGCTTCTACTCCAGCATCTTGACCATGCCCCTTTGACAACGCATTTGATCGGTTCATCCTTTTCCTGTCAATTGTGTTTTCAAATTCCTTTTGCCTTCTGTTTTGCATGGTGTAATTCTCTCTGTATGCTTTCTCAAATGAATGTCTTTTTTCTGAGGGAATCATGTACATGGTACACCTCTTTTTCTAACCTAGTGATTATGTTCACCTTTAGAGAGCTCTTAACAAAGGGAACCACGGTTTTCTCTTAGGCTAGAAAAGTCATGACTTAGTTTGTGTTGTAAACGAAGCTATTCTTCACGTTGTCCCTGAAAGGAATGTTCAAGAGCTCTCTCTGATGTCCCATTTGGCTCATGAGCATGAAGAGCAAAAATCAGAAGGGAACAGTATGATGCAATTTCTTTCTCTAGACTGCTGTCCTTCCCTTTGCATTGTTTAATTTAGAGTTCAACACTGCATTCCCAGTTGTCAGAACTTTTATTTTTTCCACCCTAGTGGAATATGAATTTAATTAATGCTTCTTTATTCAGTTGTAATTCCTTTTGAAGTTCATCATTCTTTGCTTTTAAAACTTCAATGTCTTCTACATATTGATTTTATTTTTCCTGATCCTTAATTGTTTCTGCGTCTACATCCACTTTGAACATGGCAAATTCATCCTGTATGATTCCATTTTTATCCAAAAGATATTTTTCTTTTTCATTCCTAACAGGAACCCAAACATAATAAACAGAAAATATGTTAGTGAAAATAAATTCATGAATTGTGAGTTTTGCTTAGAAATTCAAAATCAACCCCAGGAGGCCAAGAAGGATAGTGTTTTCAGTAAACTGAGGAAGTTTCATCTATTTCACATTTCTGTCAGACTCAATTTTCCTAAAGAACAGGTCTTAAAAGTGCTTCATCAGTCAGAAAATATGGACTGTAATTTTAAGCCCACAAAGCTGTCTGCTTTCGGTATATTTGATTTCTTTTGCACTATCCATTCTATCCCACACGGATTAGTCACGATGTTACAATAAAAATAGCAAAACCTAATTATTTATGTGGGCCTTCTATGGTTTTTCAAAAGTACTTTCAAAACATCATGTCACCTAAAACTTTGATGAACCTTTTGAGAGACATATTTGTAGTCATCCTCCCCATTTTGCTGATGAGGATTTATGAATGAAGTATCCCACACCAGAGACAACATTTTTTAGGCTTGCTTACCATGAGGAACCAGATGATAGTCACAGTCACTATGAAGTGACATGCCTTTAGCGACCCTTTATTATTGTGATAAGTTGATGGAGATCTCACATTTTCAAACTTTTTATTAAGCAATCTTCTCTGATTTCATCAACTGTTCATTATCTCTGGGACATTACCAGTCTATGAGAGACTTATACAAGTTCACATACTTGAAGGTGGGAGGGAAAGATTGGGATGGAAAGCAAGGCAAATGGACCTGGCAGTACAAATCACACCTTCCTGTTGGATGCAACAAATACTCCATAAAGAGAACAGTTCTGGTCTTTCAAGGAACAGGTGTGCCACCTACACAGAGAGATGGAAAAGGGACACTAACCTGAACGTGAATCCCTGCTATCAGAAGAGCTCGAGTTGCTGCTGCTGCTACCCCAGCCTGAGGAGCTGCTGCCACCGCCGTCACTGCTGCTGCTCTTCTGGCTCAACCTTGTGCCCCGCACCCCCCTGCCCCCCGCATGGCCTTGGACACTTGTGTTTTCACAGTGTGAGATTTCCTGGGTCTCTTTCCCGCACCATAACGTATTTTTCTATTTCCCTCAGGATTGATGCTTTTAGTGTTTCAAAATCAATTTCTTTGTCATCAGAATTAGAATTCAGTAAAGATGGCTCTCCTAACTCTGTTATATGGACGACTCACACAAGTTTATCTCTGCGGCGTTTGTTGATAGCCAAGCTTAACTGCCTTTTTTCATCATAGTTCCTAGGCTTAGCATTATCTTCCTCCCCAGATTTATTGCCAACATTTGTTCCTTGAAATGTTTGGCAGGGTATTTTTCAGCTTTTTCTGTAGTTATTTGCTTAATTTTTTTTCCTCTCACTTTCATCTTTATTGATACATTTTTTTTTGTTTCTTTCTGCTTCTCTCTTTTAGATCTTTTATTCTTTTTCTTCAGCTTTTGGTAAGGTCCTTCAGACAGAACTTGCAGGTGTTGATGAACACATTTAAGCTGCTCTTGCAGTTTTGCACTCTCTCATCAGGAGACTCTCCAAAAGAGTTGTCTTCAAAGGAAGCATCTGCTGGGGATGGAAGCTCAATTCCAGGTGGACAGTCTCGGGCGGGTAAAGGTGGGAACTTCTAAATCTTAGAGTTCTCACGAGACCCCCCAGGAAACGACTGGGAATCGAGGTGAACCGAGCTATCTCGTGTATTTCCGCCTCTTCCCGTGAGAAACGTGATGGGAGAGAGCTCTCCCCGCCCTCGACATTGTCCCGGATCTGGGCACACTATTGTTATCTAACAGCCCGGAATTCAGATGCAAACTATGCTGCTGGAGGGTTTAAGTAGGATCAGGAAAGCCTGAAAGCTCTCTTGGGCGGAGGGGCGCGGAGTGGTGAGGACAACAAGGCTCAGCTTTTCCTCTCTCTTCTCTCCCCTCCCCCTCTCTCCCCACTTATACTTCTACTTCCAATCTCTTATTCTAAGATCTTTGCCTCCTTGGGAGATTCTTCGTTCCCTCCTAAGGAAGAATTCCCCTGCACTTGTAACTAGACCCTGAAATAAAGCTCAACCCTTGTTCGACTCTGGAGCATTCTTTCTCTCATACCAGCATCCGGTTTGGCCAACCGAAGACCTCGGGATAGAGGTGAGAAGACTCGGGTAGCCCTCAGGCCTCTAGGCCTGGCAAGCATCACTGCTACTTTCTCTACAGAATGCTTTGGTGACATCCTTTTCTATATAGCACATAGACATTCTTGCAATGGGTTCATCTGTGATCTTGGAAACTGAATCTCAAAAACATCTGAAGTGTTCTTGCCATCACTACCACCTCAAGATCTGGTGGGTTATACTTGCAGCAATTCATAAACGTTAACTGAACATCTGCAGCAAATTCACGTGCATCCTTACATTTCTGGTTATACCTTTTTCTTTAGTTGTGCCAAGGTCCATTGGATTTTTGACAACATCATTGTACTTATGGAGTCCTAGAGCAGTACTGGCAACAGGCTTATGGAAAGGTCAAGTATATGCTACTTCGTCCTTTGAAAACATTTCTTCAAGAATTTCATTACGGTATTTTAATTACTCAGTTAATTTAACATGTTCCCAACTCTATATTTTTGCTGAGAATCTGGTATGATATTCTTGACAACTTTTTCTATTACAAGTGGTATTTTAGCAGATTTGTGCTCAACCAGGCTTGATGAAGATTCACTACTTGCTGTATCTATCCACGTTATACAGGTTATAGTATCTGCTTTCCTTTTCACACCCCTTTTCACTTATGTTACAGCTTGTGTGTTATAGCTTGGTGGAGCTAGTTTAGCAATGTGCAATGCAGAAAGTAACGTCTGAGGACATAGAGGAGATGGAATCACTTGCTGTTTAGCTACCTTTTCTGATGCCTTAGGGAATGGTTTTTCTTTCATAGTGGAAACTCCTGAAGATTGTTGAGTACCTTTTCATTTTTTTTCCTTTCCACCTGCCACTAGTTGTTCTGAAGGCATTTGAGACAGTTTTTGCAGAAACAGTTTCTCTAAGACTTGTGTCATTAGAACAATGTCATCACCTGGCTTGCAAAACAATTGCAAAACAATATTTTCAAGTCTTCTATACATTCTGAGGCTTCCGCATAGTATTTATGTTCCAAGAGCTTTAGGAGGCTGTAATAATCTGGGAGAGTGAGCTTGGCCGCATCCACAGTCTGCTGGAAGGGTAAAGAGAAACTTTGCTGCCATAGAGCCTTCAGGACAATCTTCTGCAATTACTGCAGTTGGTTTGTGAGGAGGCCAGTCTTTCTGGCATTTATGTACTCTGGTGGAAGGGGGTTGGCAATAGCCATCTGTTGGCTTGACAGAGACATTCTGAACAGCTTTTTCCTGATGGAGTGTTGTCTTCCATGTATTTGTATCGCCACTCACCCATCGGCGTTACTGCTCACTCGAAATGGTGACCAGCCTGAGTCATTTTGGAAGTAGTAGCTTCTATTTCTTTGTTCACTCATGGAGGCTTATTCAGAATTCCATCTTACAAAGAACTGACACTCAGACCCTGCCTTTGTCTTTGAGTGTCATTTTGCTCTTCTTCAACCTGGGGAGAACAATATTGTAAAGTTTTTCATCACTTTTTTCTTCAGAATTCTGCAGAGACATTTTAACTTTAACTGGAATATAGAATGTGAAAAAGGATGGAAAAGAGATAAAAATTCTAAGAAAAGGAGGCTACTGAAAACGAAAGGGAATAAGGATATCATTTCAAAATTGTAAGGGACCCTCAAGAACTATTCAGTCCAATTCATATCCATTGCTAGGTGTGTAACAGAAGTGCAGTTTAGTCTTTTAGAACTATAGATTGTGAGAGCAGAAAGGGATACTAGAGATGAGTTAGCACATCATGGAATAAATGAGGAATCAGAGGCCTGAAACAGGAAGCCATTTGTTGAAAATCATGTGGATGGCAATGGACTGAGGTAGGACTCAAAATCTGGTAAAAGTCACAGTCAGACGCAGATTTTGGACAATTTGTGTATGTACACATGCATATGTTTCTGTGTACATATATATAGAGGAACAGATATACACATATACACATATGCATATATACATATATATGCATGTGTGTGTATAGATATATATATAGATAGATATATAGATATATACATATATAATGTAGGTATTCGGCAATTGTTCTTCCAGCAGAGGTACTAACTTAGCAAATTTATATGGAATATTTTTGGCGTTGGAAACCCAGTAATGGATCAACATCACCTGCGCTAATCTCCAACTATAATAATCTCTCCTTTATATAAATACTTACAGGTATAGCATTTATTTAATACTTCTTTAAATTCTACCTTGTATAATAAATGAATTTCCTCTGTTTTGTATTGGCTTCCCAGTGAGATTGAAAATTCTTCAAGGTAAGAGGCCATGTCTTACACCAAGTCTTTGTAACCTGTTCAGAATCTATCATAGTACTATTTGCATAATTAACAGTCACTGGTTGATGAAATAAGTTTTGATGAAGAAAGTAACTATCATTTCACTGAAGTCTTACGTAGTGAACATTTTCATCATCAGGAAAATTAGACAAGAAATGGTGCCACTTTCCCCTGAGTGTGAATTAAATGACCAATTTCATGTTGTCAGAGATGGAATCTAAATTGTTGCTTCCTTGCTATGCCTTCGCACCTAAGACCATATATGAAGGCAGATCTTTGTAAGTCTAGGTTCAAATCTCTATACAAAATTCCCCAATGTATCTCTGAAAATTCTCACCATCCAAAGTTCTCTTTTTGACTGCTTTGACATAGATTTTGCTTAGTTTTCCACGTACGATGGATACTAGGTTGAAACTGTGTTTTGAACGTTATCAGAAATATCTATTTCTATAATTTTGGGCTGGTATCATGATAAATAGCCTACTACATAATACATGTAACTGTGGGAAAGCAACTGATTATGGAGAAAGGCATTTTATAGTAATAAAAGGAGCAGGTTGTGAGACTTTGACTGCCATGTTATTCTACGATTAACTTCACATTCATCGTAACAATTTCTAATACTAAAAATGTTGAGAATGAAATAATTTTATACTGAATTTCTATTTTGCCACTGGGTCTCTGGGAAATTGAAAATGCATAAAAAATAAGACCAGAAAAACAAAAAAATGCTTTAGGCCCATTATTGCCTTAGAACAAATTTAATGTTGGGTAAACTTTCAATTCATGGTAAAATCAACAAATAAACATTTACTTTCCTTGTTCTTCCTCTTCTACTACTCGTGCTACTACTGCTAGAACAACTACTACAACGTCTTTTACTATTACAGTAATAACACTTACTTATACTGCCAACACTCTGGGAAAAGGAAGCTCTATTGAGTAAATGAAGAATAAATAATTCTTGTCCTCAAGGAACCACAATCTAGTTGAAAAAAACAGACTTAGAATCAGGACATGATAATTTGTTAACAGATGTGAACACCATAAGGAAATCAGTATAAAGTTAACCACTAAATTATGGTTTGTCCAAATCTAAGTGGAATTCAGGAGATTAAGAATTCAATAGGTATGAAAAGTTCAAAAAGCGTTATGGCAAAAGAATCATACTTTTGTAATTCAAAGGCACCTTGAAGTGAAGAGTAGATAGGTTTTAGATAGGTATACTAAATAGGGAAGTGTAACTAAGTGAGAAGAAGAGGGTGCTGAACGTATGGAGCTGGAAATCAGCATGGTGAGGTCACTTTGATTAAGGTAGAAGATAATAATGAGATTCTCCACCTAATTACTTTCATTCTCAATGGCATTTTGCATGTGTAATTTATATATTTACAAATTTTGACGAAATGACATTTTGCTTTTATTCAAGGAGTAGTTCGAAGAGAAGGAGAGAAATAATTTCTACTTCACAGTGCTGTTTGGGGGAATAAATCAGGAAATAAATGTAAAGGTCTTTCTAAATACGAAGTATGATAGAAATGATTTACTTATTATTGGCAGTTGGAAAAACACCCGATTCTTTGTGTAAGGCTAGAAAAACAAAATTGGCAACCACATAAAGAGTGAATGCTGTGAAATGATTAAATATTGGGTGGGGCTAGGATGGAGGAGTAGGAAGATGCATAGACTTTAGCACTTCCCCTACAGCCCACAAAATAACGGTAAAAAGGTCTCTCCACAAAGTGTAGAGCAACAGAAGTCTCAGAACAACAGAGCAAAAGAGGTTTCCAGTCAAAGGCAACCTGCAGGCTTACAGGAAAGGTCTATCTCACAGGACGCTGAGCAGAGCAGAGCTCAACCCTGGCCATGCGGCACTGGGAGGAAGAGGACCTGAACAGACCTCTGGGAAGAGCTCCTAACAGGGAGGATCCCACTTACTTCAACCCACAAGCAACACAGAAATCACCCAAAGTCAATGGGGGAGGGATTTCCCAGCTGGGGAGAGGTAAAGGGATTTCTTCAGCAATAGCCCAAAGTGATGGCAGAGGCCAGGAGCAGACACGGGAAGCCACAGAGGGTGGGAAGTAACCTGGGTCCATTGTTCAAGAAGCTCACCTGAAAGCCTCTGGCAGTAGGGAGCAGCTGATCTAAACGTCATCCCTGAGTGATAGTAAATGGCTGTGAAAGTGCCCCAAAAAGGGAACAAATGTAAGACCATCAAAGGTTACATTCTTGGTGACCAGCTGTCTCCTCCCATCCTTTCAGACAAGAAAGAACAAGACTTACTGTCATAGGAAGTTAAGACCTCTGCCTCCAGGGCCTCCAAACTGAACTTAAAGTAGACTCAGGCAATGGAAAAACTCGAAAAGCAAGGTAGCACCTGGTTCAAGGACAACCACAAAAATGCTGAGGAAAATAAAACCTTTATAAAGAGACTGACACGATTGGGAAAAGAGGTCCAAAAAGCCAGGGAGGAGAAGGAGGCAATAAAAAGTTGAATTAGGCAAAAGAAGGAAAAGGTTCAAAAGCTCAGTGAGCAAAACAGTTCTCTGAAACAGAGAACTGAGTTCAGGGAAATGAATGAGTGTAAGATAAACCGAGAAGTTGGAAAACAAACAAAAAAGAGTTTGAAAAAATACAAGATAATGTGAAACACCTCAATGGAAACACAAATGACCTGGAAAATAGATCCTGGGAGGACAATATAAAAATTATTGGACTACCTGAAAGTCATGATCAGAAAAGGAGCGTAGACATTATCTTCCATGAAATTATTGAGGAAAACAGTGCTGATATTCTAGAACGAGAGGACTAAATAAACATTGAAAGAATCCACTTACCACCTCCAGAAAAACACCCGAAAAGAGAAACTCCTAGGAAGATCATGGCAAATTTCAGAGTTCCAAGGTCATGTAGGAAATTCAGCAATCAGCTAGAAAGAAAGAATTCGAGTGTTGTGGAAATACAATCAGGATAACACAAGATGTGTTAGCTTCATCATTAAGGGATTGAAGGGCTAGGAAAAGCATATTCTAGAAGTCAAAGGAACTGCGATTAAAACCAGGAATGAGCTACCCAGCAAAACTGAGTATAATACTTCAGGAGAACAAATGGTCATTCAGTGATATAGAGGACTTTGCAGCATTCATGTTGAAAAGACCTGACTTGTACAGAAAATTTGACTTTCAAACACAAAAATCAGGAGAAGCTTCAAAAGATAAACAGGAAAGAAAAGTCATAAAAAAACTCTCTAAATCTGAAGTGTTTATCTTCCTACTTGGAAGGAAATTATTTATAACTCTTGAGACTATTCTCAGTGTTTGGGTAGGTGGAAGGATTGTATACACATGCACACATGCACACACACACACGCATTGACAAAGAGTACAGGCTGTGTTGAATCAGAAGAGAGGATATCTACAAAAATAATATATAGAAAAAACCTGAAGTGTGAGGGAGTAACATACTGGGAGGAGAAAGGGAGAAATGCAATGGGATGGGCTATAACTCATAAAGAGAGAAAGAAAAATCTAGTTCCATGGAGGAGAAAAGGGAGAAGAGGACAGGGGGTAAGTGATGCTACTCTCACTACATTCGTCTAAAGGAGGGAAATTAAATGCTCACTCAAATTGGTATAAAAATCTCTGTTATACTAGAGGAATGTAGCACAGGAGGCAACAAGAGGGGTGAGGGGAATGATAGAAGGGAGGGCAAATGGAAGAAGGGAATAACTAGAAATAAACACTTTTGGGAAGGAAGAAGGTTAAATGAAGGAATAAAACATACCGGGGAATAGAACAGGATACTGGGAAATATAGTTAGTATTAGAAAACATGATTATTATAGAAGTCTTCTTTAAAGCGGCCTGCATTTACTCTGTATTAAATTATTTGCCTTCTCTGGGGGATGAGTAGGGAGGGAGGGAGGGAGAGAAGGAGAGAGGGATGGAAAGAAGGTTGAATTCAAAGTAGTAGAAAGGAATGCTGATAATTTTTATTGCATATAACCCATAAACAGGTAACACAGGTAGTGAGGTACAGAAATTTATCTTGCCCTACAAGATAAGACAGAAGATGGGGAAAAGGGAAGGGTGTGGTGTGATGGAAGGGAGGGCTCATTGAGTGAAGGGGTAATCAGAATGCAGGGAATTAGTGGGTGGGGGGACGGGAGAGATAGGGAGAATAATTGGACATGTTACAAAGTGATGTTAAAGCACTTAACATTAAAACAATTGACAGAATTAATTACTGAGACTACACCAGAGACATCGTTAGATTGGGGAAATGCATTTTATTCTAAACCTCCTAGAGTCAGGTAACCTGGGGTAAAATGGGCATTGATGGAAAGGTTAAGGTTTGATTGGTAAATTTGTTTTCATGATCGTTATTTAAGTGGGAACTAAAACAGGTATAGAACGGCATGGAAGTCACTTAAGACTTCTCTCAAAAGATGTGCCTTAGCCAATGTGAAATTATAGTCATAACTGAAACCGTGGTCATTGCAACTTGCTATTTGAAGATGCTATGAGACTACTAAGTGACTGTTATTCTGAATCTAACTCCATATATGGATAGCAAAATAGTAATCTGAGCCTCCAATCCATGGTGCCATTAAGCCTGTATAGGAATTGAAAAAGGTGATCTCATGGGAAGGGTGGGAGAGCGGCTGTACAGCCTGGGCTGAGGTAGGATTCTCCTGACTCAATTTCCCCACTGATAGCTGGCAGACTCGAAGCCTCAGTGAATGCAAGTTGACAATCTATTCCTGCCTGAAACTGACAGGAATTTGGGGAGATTTGTTTTTCGCTGCAATGTCCTAACACTTAGTGGCAATTTCCTCTAGTCAAAAGGGTGGTAAGCCTAATACGAGATCAATTAAATTATAGCTTGTTGGTAGGGGAACATCCAAGGTCAAGTCTAAAATTAAGCTATTAGGCTTAGGAGTTTAGAACAACAACAGTAAGCTAAGGTCGTCTACTTCTTAGTAGGAATGTGGAGACAATTAGGACAAGGGCTTATGAAGTTAGCATACATAGTTATCATTAGTATCTCAGTTGGATACTGCTAAAAAAAATTACATTGTGGTCTACATTGTGAACACTTTAAAAGAGATATCACCCGACCAAAGGTGGGAATTGTTTTATGTGATATGAAATATGTTACAAATGAAAAATTAAAAAAAATATTAAATATAATTTAATTTAATATATTAAAATTCAAGTGTACAGTTGGTGGAGTTTTTATGTCTAGCTTTATGTGAGTGTAAATGACAGGCATAGTGTTCAGAAAATTTATAATATTGATGAAATAAAGGAAATAGCACACTCAACACACTTTCCCTTAACCAGTGAGAAATTATAGATTTTATGCATACATACATTACTTTTCCTTTGATCTAATTTCTCCTGTAGTTTTTTCTTATTTTCAAAATCAGTTCGATAAAATGATGCAACTTGTGAAACTACTGTCATGGAATGATATCACAAAGAATCAGCAAGTTCTTGTTGAAGCTTTCTTACTGTAACCTGAGTGAAATATTTCCAAATTATTTCTGTTCATGATTCCATGACATGATATTAGCTCATAAAAAAACGAACACACTTTTAAAATGAACAGAAATTAATATTTTCTCTTTCAACTTAACTTCATTTATATATTCATAATTACCATAGATTTACAGCTAGAGATATCTTAAGGACTATTTAATACAAGCACCTCATTTTGCCAACATGAAAACTGAAGCCCAACGAAGTTAAATGAATTACTCAAGGTCCTAAAGGCAGTCATTGAGAGAGAAGAGGATTGGAACTTGTCTCCTGAGACTACAAAGCTCAATTAACTATACAACTTCACCTCCACTCAGCATGGATCAAATGCTGTCTTCTTCTTGCTCAGTGTACTCCCCATTAAGCAATGCATTCAACCTGATTTCCCCATCACCTCTTTCAGAGAAAAATTAAAAGACCTCCAAAGTTACCTAGGGACTAAACTCTTTTATCTGAAATTGACATGGAAGGTGATGTAATGGAGTGGGAATAATCAATAGTTTTTATATTTGATAGAAACATTAGGGGTTTCCCCTTCCCTTTTTCAGAAACGTGAACTACTTTCTTTCTCTGCCCCTGCCTTTACAATGAGGAAGACATGCATAAGAAAGGGATGCATTTTCGTTCCTCTCATAGTTTCCCCTGGAGAATGAACATAGGTGCTGATATCCTTATCAGGCTTAGTAAAAGCACTTGACAAGTATGTTTTAGTTTGCTCGCAGCCAAAACTGCAACATATATCCTTGTTAACTACCTTTCACATGTTCAACTCTCTTTGCCAAGGCTTCAAAGCAATTCACTTATCCATTAGAATAGGAATTACACGTCTGGCTGTAGCCAATGGACAGAGAAAATGAAAACAATAAAAATAGGGTAGTTTTCCCACTTATGTATACACAGTATATTGCAAGGTCAGTGTTTCTACATACATAAGTATATTCATCCATATGCACATATCCATATGTCCAAATATGCACAGAAATACACAGTCACAAATGCATAGAGAGATATGCTACAAAATATCATCTTCACTTCACCATACAGCAAAGTATGTGAATGCACCAGTGAGTAAGAGAAAATGAAACCAAAAAATAAAAGGAACTAAAGCTTTTTTTTCTCTTATTAGATAATATTAAGTGCCTTGAAACATTAAATTTAAATAACATCTAGTAAATTTTTGAAGGAAGCAGAAAGCAGAAAGATGGCAATAAAAACTTGTGAAAATAAAACTGACCTAATTAACTAAATACATACAAGTAAACTGAATTGTAGTATGGAAGGACTGGATTCAAATTCATGACCATATATACTAAAAATAAAATTTAAAAATTTTTTTGTGACGTGTTTCCCCATTGAATTGATGATGAATCAGAGAGAATGAGAACTGCTAGTAGATTGTAAGGGGCAATGCATATTCAACAAATAAAAGGCAATGATTCTAGAAACTGCAATTTTGGACACTGAGCAAGGATAATTATTAAAACAATAAAAAATACTGAGATAAAAAAAAATTAGTAGGGACACCCAAACAATTAAAAAATAAGATTAGTGAGGACACCTCAGGGGCTGAATCTGCAGTTGCAACAGTGAGGCCTCAGACCCCTTGGCCCACAGGCACCAAAGGCCAGTGATGGGGTTCAATCAGCAGACCAGGAAGGGAGACGGCTTTCCCATAGCTCTGGCAGCAGGCAGTGGCCACAGATCTTGCACAGCAGCCCCTATGGAAGCTCCCTTGTTGGAGCGTAAAAACCCCTGGGGCCATTGAAGAGCTGAGTCTTGCCTCTGCCCTGGGTGGAGGCCCTGGGCTAGCTGCTCTTTGCTTCACACTGAATGGTGGCCCTGCCATCCAGCCTATCTGAAAATCAGCCCCAAGTGCTGACTTGGGAACTCGAGGCCAAGTGCCAGTGGAGAGGTATCTGCTAAGATTCTTGGCATAGAAATCGCTCTCTGCATCCAGACCAGGACACGCTTCATTGTGCCACTTTGGAGGAAGTGAAATCTCACAGATTCCCGGAGAATACCCTGCTCTTGACAAAGGACCCAAAAGTCAAGTAACTGGTTGGGAAAATGCCCAAAAAAGGGAAAAAATATAAGACTGTAGAAGGTCACTTTCTTGGTGAGCAGATGTCTCCTCCCATACATTTGGATGAGGAAAAGCAATGCTTACCCTCAGGGAAAGACATAAAAGTCAAGGCTTCCGTATCCCAAACAACCAAAATAAATATTCAATGGTCTCAGGACATGGAAGAGCTCAAAAAGGAATATGAAAATCAAGTTAAAGAGGTGGAGGAAAAACTGGGAAGAGAGATGAGAGAGATGCAAGAAAAGCATGAAAAGCAGGCCAACACCTTGTTAAAGGAGACCCAAAAAAATGCTGAACAAAATAACACCTTCAAAAATAGGCTGACTCAATTGGCAAAAGAGTTTCAAAACGTCAATGAGGTGAAGAACGCTTTAAAAAGTAGAATTAGCTAAATGGAAAAGGAGGTCCAAAAGCTCACTGAAGAAAATAGTCCTTTAAAAATTAGAATTCAACAGATGGAGGCTAATGACTTTATAAGAAAACAAGGAATCTCAAAACAAAACCAAAAGAATGAAAATATGGAAGATAATGTGAAATATCTCATGGGGAAAAACAACTGACCTGGAAAATAGATCCAGGGGAGACAATTTAAAAATTTTGGGATTACCTGAAAGCCATGATCATAAAAAGAGCCTAGACATCATCTCTCATGAAATTTTCACGGAAAACTGCCCTGAGATTCTAGAACCAGAGAGCAAAATAAATATTGAAAGAATCCACGGATCACCACCTGAAAGAGATCCAAAAAGAGAAACTCCTAGGAACATTGTGGCCAAATTTCAGAGTTCCCAGGTCAAGGAGAAAATATTTCAAGCAGCTAGAAAGAAACAATTCAAGTACTGGGGAAATAAAATCAGGATAACAAGAGATCTAGCACCTTCCACATTAAGGGATCGAAGGTCATGGAATGTGATTATCCAGAAGTCAAAGAAACTAGGACTAAAACCAAGAATCACCTACCCAGCAAAACTGAGTATATTAGTTCAGGGGAAAAAATGCTCTTTCTATGAAATAGAGGACTTTCAAGTACTCTTGATGAAAAGACCAGAGCTGAAAAGAAAATTTGACTTTCAAACAGAAGAACGAAGAGAAGCATGAAAAGGTAAATAGCAAAGAGAAGTCATATGGGACTTACTAAAATTGAAATGTTTACATTCCTACATGGAAAGATAATATTTGTAACTCTGCAAACTTTTCAGTATCTGAGTAGTTGGTAAGATTACACACCCACAGACACACACACACACACACACATCACAGAGTGAATTGAAGAGGATATGATCATATCTTTAAAAAAATGGAATTAAGTGGTGAGAGAGAAATACATTGGGAGGAGAAAGGGGGAAATGGAATGGGGAAAATTATCTGTCATAAAAGAGGAAAGCAAAAGACTTTTCAGTGGAGGGAAAAAGAGGGGAGGTGAGAGAAAAACATGAAGCTTACTCTCATCAATTCGACTAAAGGAAGGAATAAAATGCACACTCATTTTGGTATGAATACTGATCTTCAATACAGGAAAGTGGGGAGAAGGAGATAAGCAGGGTGGGGGGGATGATGGAAGGGAGAGCATTGGGAGGAGGGAGCAATTTGAAGTCATCACTCTTGGGGAGCAACAGCATCCAAAGAGAGAATAGAAGCAATGGGGGGGCAGGATAGGATGGAGGGAAATATAGTTAGTCTTACACAACACGACCATTATGGAAGTCATTTGCAAACTTACACAGACATGGCCTATATTGAATTGCTTGTTTCCCAAAGGGAATGGGTGAGGAGGGAGGGATGAAGAACAGTTGGAAGTCAAAGTTTTAGGAACAACTCTCAAGTATTGTTCTTACTATTAGGAAATAAGAAATACTGGTAATGGGGTATAACAAGTTATCTGGCCCTACAGTTCAAAAGAGAAGATCGGGACAAGGGAAGGAAGGGATGTTCGAAGAGAGGGTCGATCGGTAATAGGGGCAATTAGAGTGCTCAGTGAATTGGGGCGGGGGGAGGGGAGAAATGGGGAGAAAATTTGGAACCCAAAATTTTGTGAAAATGAATGTTAAAAGCTAAATAAATAAATTTTTAAAAAATCCAAAAAAAAAGTAAATATGTACTGGTTGACTTTGTAGCTGCAAAAAAAAAATAAGTTTATTAACACAAAAAATATTAATGCTTAGTGCATAATTATATTCCTTTTAATAGAAATACTGTCCTAAATTTTAAAGAAAGGTAGAGACTAGTCATTGGAATTCCACTAAAAATATGATTCACTCTTCAATGTTTCTAAAACTAGTTCAAAGGAGTATGAATAAAAACTCGTCAGACTGATGAATATTTTAAAAATCTTATGAAAAGGGTAACGGTAATACTCACGAGTATCTCAAGGGAGATATATGATTTTAATTGCTACATTATTCCTAGCAAAATTTTGTAGGATTCTTCAGAAGTTTTAGCATTTCAAATAATTTATTGTATTTCATTAAGAAAATGTAATATTTGGAAAGGAATGAGAATAATAAATTAATCAATATCTATGCACAAGAGATAACACTATCTATGCTAATGAAAAAAAAATTTCATTGACTATACAATTTCTTTAAGCAAAGTGAGTCATCTTACCTAAAAGATGACACTGACACTTTATTTTTTTATTTTATTTTTATACTTTTATGTATTTATTTTTATTTATTTCTACATAAATACTTTATGAAAATTTATTTCTATTTCATAGAAATTTTAATTTGATATATTAAGTATTTACTTTTATGAACTTAATTACCTGTATTTTACTGTATTTCATTTCATTACTATTATTAAATTCACACTTACTTATGCGTTTTTATGGTATTATTTTATCATACTATTGCTTCTCATTCTTCTTTCTTACATTTCAAAATTTTGACAATAAAAGTTAATAATATTGCGTGCCTGCTGAAAATTCAATGCTTAAATTATCTTCATCAAATCAATTTTGACTTTCATTTCAAAAAGTTACATGTTTACCCAAGCAGAATTCTTAAAACCCTACCTCTCTTTCAGCCTACACATTTTCATATATACACATTTGCTCTCTTAAGTACATACATTCACTGGTCAACACTTTACTTCTCTATTCTACCGTAAGAACTTGTTTTTCAGTGTCAGCACAAACTATATTCAAAAGATCAATGAACAGTACCTGGGATTCACTCAAGAACTTTTCTTTAGTCATGGTTTTCTTTTGGGTGTCTTCAAGCTGTTGCTGAAACAACATATTTTCACTCTGAATTTGTGCTAATCTTTCTTGGATAGATTCCCATTTGATAATGTAACTTGTTCACTTTCCCCTTTTTCAGTTGATTTGTGTGTTGAAGTTCCTTTTCTTCTGTTGGGCAAGGTTTAATTCTCTCTGTATGCTTTTTAAATGGGTGTCTTTTCCCTGAAGCAATCGTGCACCAGACAGCTAATTCTCTAAACTATTGGTTTTTCTTTCAGCTTTAGACAGCTCATGAGGAAGGACACCATTGTTCTCTCTTAAGCTAGGGGTGTCATGATAGCTTGTGTTGTAAACAAAGCCACTCATCTCATTCTCCCTGAAAGGAATGTTCATGGGCTAGTTTGATGACTCACTTTGCTCATGATCGAGAACAGCAGAAATCGCATGGGAACTTCATGATGCAATTACTCTCTCTACTCTGTCTCTGTTTTGCATTGTTCAATTTAAAGTTCAGAACTGCATTTTCAGTCGTCAGATCATGTACTTTTCCACTGCACTGGAATGTAATTTTTCTTAAGACTTCTTCATTCAGTTGTAATTCTTTTGAAGCTCCTCAATCTTTTCTTTTCAAACTTTTATATCTTCCATACAATGACATTCTTTTTCTTCATCCTTAATTATTACTGTGTCTAGTTCGAGTTTGAGCTTGGCAACTTCGTCGTGTAGGATTAGATTTTTATTCAACAGACATTTTTCTTTCTCATTGCCGTTAGGAATCTAAATATAACAAACAGAAAAAAAAATGTTACTCAAAACAAAATTATGTATTCTGATTTTCCTTAGTAATTCAAAATAAATGCCAAGGTGCCAAGAAGCAGAGTTTCCTCAGAAAAAATTAAATTAAGGGAGTTTCACCTATTTCACATTTCTGTCCAACTCAGTTTTCAAAAAGAACAGGTCTTAAAAGTGCTTCATCAATCTGAAGATAAGAAGTAAACTTCTAGTCCCACGAAGCTGCCTTTCAGCATATTTTATTTCCTTTGCTCTATCCATTCTATTCCAAACTGGATAGTCAAAGCGCTACAATAAAAATAAAAATACTTAATATTTACACATTGCCTTTTTATATTAAATTATTTTTTTGTTTTCCGTGTTCTAGAATCACTTCCATATAGCTTAGATGTTTTCCCTTTCCTTCTCCTCCATCACCTCTCTCTACACACACCCTCCCTGATTCTGTGTACAATCTTATATAGGTTCTACACGTACATTCCTATTAAACACATTTTCCTGTTTTTCACGTTGCAGAGAACAATTAAAATGAATGGGAGAAACCATAAAACAAAACATAATCCAAAGGAAAATGGTCTGCTTCATTCTGTTATCCAGTTCAGTATTTCTGTCTCAGGATGTGCAAGGCGGTTTGCCTCCAGAGGCCATTCAGAATCTTTTAGGTACTTGCATGGCAATGAATTACTAAGTGTACCAGAAAAATTCGTTGCACACTGCGGTTTTTGCTGTGTAAAGAGTTTTCCTGGTTCTGCTCCTATCACTAATCATCACTTCTAATAAATCCTTTCAGGTCTGTGTGAAGTCTTCATGCCACGTTGCCTTTTAAGGTATTTTAGAAAGTTCTTCCAATATATTATCACGGCTAAAATTTGCAACACACTTAAGAAGGAAATATTTAGATTATTCTCCCCATTTTACACATCAGGACTTACGGTAGGAGATATTACTGAATAACCTGCCCATTGTCACACTCAGTACGTAGTAGTAGCAGTGTTTCAAACCACGTCTCTTCAAACTCCAAATCAAACATGCTGTTGCAATAGCTAATTCCTCTTAGGAGCTGAAGACAAGCATTTGTCCTACGTTTAGAATCATTGTCTTGGTACAATTATATTATCTCCAGAACAATGAAGTGATAAGTCATAAATTTCTTAGTGGAAGTCCTCAGAAAATTCTCTTTGCTGATAGCTGTAGCGTTTTCACAGCAACACTGATTTAAATCTTTTAGAAGTTGTTAAGTCAAAACCTCTCATTTTCGGGATGGAAAAAGTGAGACCTGCAGTGTGTTCTCCTAGTGATGGTAACCTACCCTTCACCATCATATTTTAAAAGAATGATGAAAGCATTACTGAGGCCAAAGTGTAAAAAGTGCATATTGCACTCGTATCATAGTAAAACTGGTCCAGGAGCATTGTTCCCCATTCAGGACTGGTGGAAAGAGTTACATCAAAAAGCTTATAAGCTCCATGCTGTGACATCCTTTCTGGAAGTGTAGCAGGAGGGTATGAGGAGGTTTCAGCTGAGTTAAAAGGAGCACCCCAGGGCACCATTAACCAAGGATTACTGGGGGCCACCAACACAAATGATTTCCTTCAAACAACTTTTGAAGAAAATATGAAAATGCAAAACTGTAAATTTAGAATTTGATGAATATGTATTCCTATCATGGTGAGCAATGTTGAATTAGAATGAATGTAGGAATTCAGGTCACAGATAAAGCCAGAGGTCAGAAATCTAAGAAAAGTTTTTCTGTGGCAAATATTTTTTACTTCTCTTTCATGGGACATGAATGAGACAACAAAGTGAAATAGAGCAAATTAATAATATATACATATGTGTGTGTGTATATATATATACATATATATGTATGTATATATATTATATATTATTATATTATATATAATTATATATGTATTATTATATATTATTAATTTGCTCTATTTTTATATATTTGCTCTCTCTGTATATATATATATAGTAACCCTTAATCTCTCTCGTGAAAAGTACAAAGAGATGAATCGCTTAATCAAGGAATAAAAATGGTTTGTTTTGGAGGCGTCACTTTCTACCTCTTTGCATTCCTTTCTCCCACTAATTTAGGAGTGAATGACACTGATGAGCTCCCCCTTTTCTCTGACCAGAAAAGGCAAAGGCATTACTGAAATCCAGGGATTTTTTGAGTTGAAGTAGAGTTGGGTCTCAAGAATGGCCATTGAATGAAAAAGGAAAAAGGAACAACCAAGCATAACAAACAGCATATGCGGATTTTGATAACCAGCCATGTCCCGACTTGTGTGCTGTAGACAGATGTACCGGACTGAGGATGACAAATATGTAGCAAAATGAAGAAGCACAGTCCTGATTTTGAAAATATGGACTTAGGTTGGAAAGTGATCAAAGTGAATACCTCAGAAATCTCAGTGATTTGGGAAGAAGCTTTCTTTCTGCTTCCAAGAGGATTATTCACAATTCCACCTTGTTCAACTCTGGCTTTTAGCTCCAGAAAAAAGTCTCTTTGAGATGAGCTCTTCTTCGTCCTGGGGACAACAATTTCAGAAAATTTTAAATCATCTTTTTTCCTTCCAAAGTCAGCAACAACATTTGACCTTCAACTGGAATATAGAATGTGAAAAAGCAAGGAAAATAGCTTTATAGATTAAAAGAAATGCAGGCTACTGAAAATGAAAAGCCAAAATATAATAGCATTTCAAAGATGGAAAGCAACCTCAGTCACTACCCAAGGCAAGCCTTATCAATTCTTAGGGACCTAACTCTTACAAGCCTCAACTTGAAGGCTTCACAGGTGGGGGTGGCCACCACGTCTCAAGTGAGCGCATTCTGTTTCAAGATGTTTGTGTTGGTTAACAATTTTTTCCTGACATTCACCCTAAAAATGTACATTTTGGAAACTCTGATCCATTGCTCCGAGCTCTGATCCTCAGTCTGAAGCACAGAATGCTTCATCTTTCTTCAAAATGACTGTCCTTCAAAATCCTGAAGACATAAGAATCAATATCTTTAGTTCCTTTAACAGATCCTCACAAGTCATGGACCCCCAGGGTCTTCCTGTTAGGCATCGTGCTTACTACTTGTCATAATTCTGTGAGAGCCACAAATGAATTAATCAGGATAAGCCAATCTATTCACTTCAGAGTACACAGAGATTTTCACCTTGTCTGTTTTGAAAGCTATGCTTCTCTGAATAGGATGCAAAATTACACTAGCTTTTGGGTTCTCAGATAACAGTACCAACTCAGCTTCAGTTTAGAACTGACTAAGATTAACATCTTCTCAGACAAAATGCTGTCCAATTCTATTTCCTCCAACTTATACTTATGAAACTATTTTGTATTTAATTATATAATTTTGTATTCATTCTTACTGAATTTCATGTGATTAACAGGTTCCATCCAGTGCTCTGACTTATGAAGACTTTGTCTTTCCTCCATGTAGAAAGACTTGAATAATTTTACGTAAATTAATAAGAAAATAAGTAAAAGATAAAGATCCTAGAGAGCAACGAACTATTCTGAAATAGTGAGGGATGTATACTAAAGTGTAATGTAAGGAAGAGCAAAAGGGAATGAACTTGAAATTTCATTCGCCAAGAATTTTCAGGTAAGGAAATACTCTCTGCAAAAAGAGAGGATTTCTCTGGAACTTATATTCTTATGGAAGGTGAGGAGAGATCAGTGGTGTCAAATAGATGCCCCCAGGACTGAGTTTTGTGAAGAAATTCGGGGCAATTTCAGACCTCTGGCTCAGAGTCAGGTAAGATGAACTCTGTGTCAACATTTGAAACCAGATCTTTCTGGACTTGAGGCTTATTGTATTCATTACATCATGCTGATTCTGTATTGGGAGAAATACTTCACAAAGTACCAATTCCATTGTACTTTTCCATGGCCTTTTAGACTGTAATTTTACATTCAAATGATACTAGACGGGAATTTTTTTGTTTGTTTTATATTTATGTGTACTTATTTACAAATGATTGAACATAACTTATTTATTTAAGACATTATTTATTTTATGTCTTGTTTAGGATGAAGTAGCTTGGTAAACTGCATTGCCTGTTGTATTTCCCATTTCCATGTAAAAACAATTTTATAACATTTGTTTTCAAAACTTTGAGTTCCAAGTTCTCTCCCTTCCTCCCTCCCCACCCACCTTTATTGAGAATTCAAGCAATTCAATATATGTTATACATTTGAAGTCATACTAAATACTTCCAAAATAATCATATTGTGAAAGAATAACTATATTTGCCTCCATCCAATCACACTTCCCATTTATTCTCGTCTCTCATTTCACCCTGTCCCTCCTTCAAAGTGTTTGCTTTGGATTACCCCCTCCCCCAAACTTCTTCCCTTCTGTCAATCCCCCCCTCTTATGCCCTTCCCCTTACTTTCCTGTACGGTAAGATAGATGTCCATACCCAAGAGAGTGTGGATGTTATTCCTTCCTTAAGCTAATTCTGATGATGGTAAGGTTGACTCTCTCACTCTCACCTCCCTCCTCTTCCCGTCCACTGTAAAAGCGTTCTCTTACCACTTTTGTGTGAGATAAATTACTCCCTTCCACCTGTCCCTTGTCCATTTCTCCTCCTCCCGGTACATTCCTCTTTCAACTTTTATATTACTTTTCAATACCATCCTTTGATATTCAACTCACCCAGTGCCCGCCAACTATCATAATGAGAAAAGTCTCATGAGTTACAAATTTTTTTTCCATATAGGAATATTAACAGTTTCATTTTAATAAGTTATTTATGATATCTCTTTCCTACTTTCCTTTCCATGCTTTTCTTAAGTCTTGTATTTGTAAGATTCTTTTTCTGTTGAGCTCTGTTTTACTCAAATATGTATTAAATTCCTCTGCATCATTGAATATAATTTTTCCCCACTCAGTTTTGATAGGTAAGTAAGTCTCAGTTTTAATCCTTGCTACTTTGACCTCTAGAATATATTCCAAGTTCTCTGACTTTTATATTGCCCAAGCGCCCAATTCTTGTGGTACTGGGATTGTTGTTCCACAATATTTGGATGATTTCTTTCTGGCTGCTTCCAATATTTTATCCTTGACCTGGGAACTCTGGAACTTGGCTATGACATTCTGGGAGTTTTCCTTTTCGTATCTCTTCCGGGAGATGATAGGTGCCTGCTTTCAATTTCTATTTTATTCTCTGTTTCTAGAATATCTAGAATATCAGTTCTCCTTTAGAACTTTTAGAAATATGATGTAGAGACTCTTCTTATATCATGTCTTTGAAGTAGTCGAAGATTTTTTCAATTATCCCTCCTGCATCTATTTTCCAGGTCAGATGTTTTTCGGTTAGATATTTCAGATTATTTTGTGTTTTATATTCTTTTGGTTTTGCTTCGTCATTTCTTCATTTCTGATACACTCTTTATCTTCTGTTTGCTCCATTCTAATTTTAAGGACTCACTTACTCAACGAACTTTCGAGTTTCCTTTAAAATTTGGATGATTCTGCTTTTTAAGGCATTCTTCTCCTCATTGATTTTTTCCACCTCTTTTGCCCTTTGGTCTAGTCCACTTTTTTAACACGTTATTTCCTTCAAGATATTTTTGGTCTCGTTTATGAACTTGTTGACTCCTATTTTGCCTATGATTTTTTTCCCCTTACTCTCTTTTCTCTTCCAAATTTCCCTCTATTTCTCTTATGTGATTTTCAAAATCCTTTCTGAGCTCTTCTATGACCTGGGACCAATTTATATTTATGTGATATAAAAATCATAGCCCTTTCTTAAGATTAAAAAGACTATAATACTCACCTCCCTATTCCAGGAAACCCATACATATTCTTAACAAAAAGAGATGGAAATAGTGTCTTTTAAATTTCATTTTCCCTGATTCAAATGATTTGCTACTGTTCTCAGTTCAAGGTCCAGAATTCTGAGAAAGCATTGAAGTTTCTGGTGAGCTCCACTTTTTTACATCATCATTCTTTTTTCCTTAACTGATGTCTAATATTTTCAAATAGCATTTCTGCAGTCACTTGCTTCACTTCCTCTTGTTTCAGAGTAAACCTAGGTGAAAATTGCCTTTTTTCAATGACAGTTCAGTGGAAGGAAGTAATAAATGCCATTTGAATATACTCATCTGGATGTCTAAAAGAAAAACAATGTTCATTTCAGCTGAACTAAATCCATGTAGGGAACTCATTGTCAAGAAACTCCCTCTATTGATGCAGAGTGGTCCGTGCTCTACCCTTTGAAGCTTACCTTTTCGTATTACCTGTGGCACTGAGAATTTGTTGGCCTGCACAGGCCCACAAAGTCAGGACATGTTAGAAATTGATGGGGTGCTTGGGTGCATGTGATTGGACTCCTATTCTAAAATCACATTTCTCTTCAAAGATAACATTTGTTGTTAGCCTCAAAACCCTATCTCAGGCAGTTTCTCCCCAGTCCAAGAACACAGCCTGCCCCAGCAACCACTATTTTCTCATTTACTGATACAGTAGCAAGTTCCAACTAGAGAATTCATGAGTTTAAACAGCTGTATGCTGGCTGACCTGTTTGTGTACTTGATCATAATGACATTCACTACTCACTGACCAATCATATGTATCTTAGACTTCGATATAAGTACACTCCCTTTCATTTATCTCCTCCAACAAGATATTCATGAGATCAGGACGGTATTCCTTAGTCAGTCCTGTGGCCAGTGGTCAGTCCTGACCACTAGTTGACTTAGTGAGGTTTCAGGCCTAAAATTGTACCTCCATGGAGTGGCCCTTATTCGTTTCCAGACGAATGTTGGGTAAAATACTTCCCCAGTAGCAAAACTACATGTTCCTTTAAGAACTAACCATTCCATAATCCCACCTTGAATCATCTAGTTAGCCTATTTGACACATGTTTTACTATAGAAAATCCTCTAGAAACATTACCTGTACACAGATAAGGTTGCAGGTGCCCTAAGGACCCTTGTCCGCTGAAAAATGTAAATCTTTACTTTGAGTTCAGAAATGCTTGAGTCTTTGCATTCATTCGAAGTGAACTGCCCCTTGTACTATGATCTTGGCAAGGGTCTCACTGCCCCCCTTCTAGCCTTCATCAAAATCAGTGAGGAACCCATTTTTTATCCAGGCTACTTTAGGGCATTATAGTTCTATGAAAAATGGGTCATATTCTTATTTGTGTACAACTTCTTTTTTGTATTCAATGAAAAGGAATTCCATAAATTCTATATAGCTAGAACAACAGACTTTTTTCATTATTCCTGAGTTTTGATGCATTGGGATGACTCTGGAGAAATGTGTAGAAGGGCATGTACATAAAATTCTATCCATTTTCCCATCACTATTGATTATTCAGAGTTGACTTTTTTACTTCATTTTGAAAAATAAAACACAAATAATTGTGCTACCATTTTCAAATTTCGCTCAAAATACATCTCTTCCTTACATCCCTAGAGTGCAAATGAATAAGTAAGGCTCAACAATAATACTGTTTTAATGACGTAGTCCTTTTGCCTTTCTAATCTTAAATCCCCTGTCACATTTCTTCAACAGTAAGAATAATGCTTCCAAGACTTTCTTTAAAATCGCGAGTTTCATACCTAAGGCCATGGAGTTCTCTGTTCCATTCTGCTTTTTGGTGTACGAACTCACATATCCTTTGTCCTGTTTCTGGCCATCCTTCCTGTAGTCCACGAATCTTGCTTTGTAAACTCTTAACTTTTCTGGTGAGTAGTGGGCAATGCCTTTTTTCACGTTGTAGTGATCAGTCCTATCCAGGAACAGCATCCTCAGGTTTCACAAGTTTAATAAGATGTATACAGACAAAAACACAAAATAAAAATATGAGTATTTTAAAATCTGCAAGACAGTAGCAGTATTCCCAGAACTGAAATGCTCTTGCAATGGCAAAATAATATCCAAGCATAAATCCGGAGAATATAACAAAATATTACTTGGTCAAAAACTTCACATTGTGTATCAGAATAACCTATTTTTCTGTGAGCATTGAAGAAAATGATAAAAGATCACTAAGGGATAAATTACTTAATAGAAAAAATATATATGAAAGCTCAGAATTCCTCACAGTATGAGAAAAATATATGTGGAAAGTAAATATTTTGATGTGTACTCTGCGATGGGACAAATAAGATTAATATAATGGATGCTATGCCTAATATCTATATATTTCAAATATACTGAATGATTTTATAAGTATCATAAATGCGTTTTATTTTACAAAGTTGTGTGGAAACACGGCTTCTCCTTTAGAGATTTATAATAGCAAAAACCGTTCAAGATTCACATGGTAATATCAATCTTCGTTTATTCATTGGCCAGACTTCTAGTAACTTGAAACAAATATAGCTGAAACAGCAGAGGAAAGTGAAAAATTCTTTATAGTATTAAGCAAAATAGCTGCCCCTTTACTCTTCAGAGAGGTATGGAGCCAAATTGTTACCTAACCCAGAGGTAGTAACGTGTGTTATGTCAAGTTACAGATTCAACAGATTTGAGTATTGGGTTTCCCTTGGTAACTTTCAATTCTTCGTATATTTCAGTGTTTAGCAAAACTGAGGCAACAAGACAAAACTCGCTTGCTAGATGGAGCCACACTGATTGTAGCAGGAAGTGAAGCTGACGGTAAGAGAAATGATAAGCTGAAACATTCAAAACAAAGGAAGAAGCTGTGGCACAGAGAAGTCAAAAGGCATGTTAATACTCACACAATTGGTATGTGTATAAGGCAGAATCTGAACCTAGCCATTTCTGGTACGGTGTCCAGTACACTGTACTATATGTCATGTTGACAGAAGAATTACAAAAATTAGGCAGAACACTGACAAGATTGTTGACATTTTGTGCCGTTTTATGGAAGATTTTAGTAATTTAACCATTCTTTTCATGAAAGAGATCACTGCCTGATCTCTTGATACTTGAAGTCAAGTCAATCTCTTCAATGGTTCTCCTTTCACCAACCAAGCAAATAAAATTAATGCACCTTATCCTACCATGAAGTATTAATAACACACATTATATAATATAGCACTTAGAGGCTTACAAGATACATTCCACCCCCAAAAAAATCCTGTGAACTATGGTATTTTCTTGATTAAGAAACTGAAGCTCCAAGTTTAAGTGACTTGGCAACAGAAAAAATCTCGGCCCTCGGCAAATTTGTAATCCCCTAAGTTTCCATATTTAATTCTCACTGCTAAATACTGTCCAGAAAAACTCGATTTTTCGCTGTCACTTTTCTGCCTTTTTACTCAGTTTCCATCGTTTAAAGGTTCATTTCACCTCCCTATACTCCCATGATCTATAGCTACTGAATTCATACCTATCCTTTAAAACTCAACTCACATGCTACCTTCACACACAGGTTATTTTTTCTTGAAAGTTAGTGTTCTTTCCCCCACTGAAGCTCACAGAGCATTATGACGGTGCATTTCATACATATGCGTATATATACAAATATGCATTTGTATGAATATTTATATATATAAATACATATATAGCACATGTGTACACATATATCTACTTAGGTACACATGCACTTATATTTATATGAATATACATATCAGTATTCGAGTTACCTAGGTAGGGTATATCCCCTATTAGATTGCACACTCAATGAGATAACTTATACAAACTTTGTGTATTCAGCACAAAATAGGTACTTAGTAATTGTTTTTGAACTGACACAAGTAGAAGATGGCTGAAAAATTTATGACCCTGCAATCAACACAATCCCTTTCCCCTTGGCCAAGGCCTGTCAGTGATTGACTTTCCTCTATTTTGTTGTGAATGAATGGCATAAGGTTGCAATGGTCTCTTCTTGTATACATGCACGTCCTCGATTTCTGTTTAACAGTTATTATGTTTCGAAATTTTAAACTGTACTTACCTTTGCAATCACTACTGAGCTGTTCAACCAATAACAAAATATTCTTACAGTTTAAGGGAGATAAATCGTCATCCTCTTTATTTGTCTCAGAGGACTAAGTGACGTCCTCCCAATCATTTGCACACCACTTTGTCCTGTAAAATAAGTAACAGTAGGGGAAAATTCAAAAAAAAATCAGAAATCTTTAAAATAATAACGGTGGCTAACATTTCTCTCACACATGAGGGTTTTCACAACACTTTATATACATCATCTTGTGGCATCCTCACAACCATTTTGTGAGACAAGCATTACTCAAATTCATTTCACAGATGTTAGGTGGCTTGTCCAGCACCACAGAGTTAGCTAGGATCCCAAGGACGGATTTTAATGTGAGTAGAATATAAGGTAGTTCAAAGTTTACTCTAAATTCTTCATGATTAACCTTTTAACTTTCAATATGCATTACAAATCTAAAAGGCAAATAACAGTTTATAGAGTTTATGTATTCTCACTTCAGATATTATAACATGACCTTTATACTAGGCTCAAAAAGTGCAAATTAAGGACAATGATGTATGAAAGGTGATATAAACACCACACTATCCAATATATGTTTAATTTCTGGGTTTTTAAAATTTCTCCTATCTTCATTGAATTTGGCATCCCTTCAGGTTATTTTTATGTAGTGTCTCCCCTCCTTTTCCCTGTCTAAATATTAGAGTTATTTACAGTCACTCCTCAAACCCATTTATCTGACTGTGACCCTAAAACTCTACTCAAACTGCTTCCTCCAAGGTTGCCAATGGTATCTTCACTGCTAAATCTGATCACACTTTTTGAAGTCTTTTTCTTTCATCACCTTACCTAGCATCACAGCCTTGGTAATGAGGCTGACACAGGCACTGACTGACCTAACTCAGTGTTTGGGAGGGTCCAAAGAATATTATGGAAGAGAAACTGTATTATACTGTTGTATGCCTGTGAAACCTGGACACTATAGGAGGTCCATGACGGGAAACGGAATCTCTTTCATTTGAATGGTATTAGGAAGATTCTGAAGATTATCTAGAAGGACAAGGTACCAGACTAAGTTCTTTTCTAGATATTGAATGTTCAGGACTTCAAACTCTACAAATCTGATGGGCTGGTCACATGGTTTGAATGAAAAACTTACGCTTGCAAAAAAGACTCTTTTTTGAAGGACTCACAAAGAACAAGCGTTCACACGGTGGTTAGAAGAAGCAATGCAAGGACACTCTCATGGTCTCTCTTAAGAACTTTGGAATTCATTATGTGACATCGGAGACACTGGCACAGGACTGCTCATCATGGGGTGACCACATCACAAAAGGTGTTGTGCTCTGTGAACAAATCTGAATTGAGATAGCTCAAAGGAAACACAGGATACCCAAATTTGTTCACAAATACTCACAAGGACCATTTCTGCCTAAAGTGAGGTAGACCATTGCTAGTCGGAACTGGTATCATCAGCCACAGTCAGACACACTGAATCTGGACTCAAGCACAATGATGTTATTTTGGTCTGCTTTGAGAACAGAGGTCATACATACTGGAAGCATTTTCAGGTTGAGGAAGGATACAGTGGAATTGTTATTGGCAACTGGAAGACGGGTTTAATTTCCAGGAGAGAGGGATAGCTTATGCTACTGGATGTGATCAAAGTTGGTCCCTATATGTACATTCTTGTGGGGATCAATCAAATCCTGGCAATAAGGTGCTGATTGTTTTTGCTGAGAAGCGAATAAAAAAGTCTCTAGGTAACTCAGACCAGATGGAGAAAAGTTCTCGGGTTCAATCTGTATCAGTTTTAGGGAATCTGGGCTAGAGTCTAGACCTATGAATTCAGGGATCGTGGGATAATTGAACACTTACATATAATCGTTGCCATTTCTATTTAATATTTGTCCACTATTTCCCTTTATGAATAGTTCAGAAAAAAAAATGGCTGTTAGGTCAAAGTTTGGCAAACTTTGGGATGGATTACATTATCATGCATGTAGTAGTAGGTACTCTGTTACATTAATTGATAGAGTTTTTATTTAGTATGCCTTTAAAAGAAACAAATAAATCAATTTATTGGGAAATGATTATCAGGGAGATGAGCAAAATCCAGGAAAGCTTCCTGGAGTTTACACCTGTGAAAGTTTCTGAAGGAAGAGAGAGATTTCAATAGATAGCCCGAATGCATACAGAGCAGGACAAAATACAGAGTAAGTGGTAGAGCAGTTTGGCTGAAAAATGAGAGTGAAGACGAGCAGGATGAATTAAGACTGGTCAGACTCCTACTGTCAAGGGTCCTAGAAGGCAGCGCTCCTTCATCTCCTGAACATTTGCTGGAAGGTGTGTTTTTCTGCTGGGTATTGGAAATATTTTTTTTGACTTTGTACATTACCCTATGCCCACCACATTTGAATATCCTTAGACTACATATCAAGATAGCAACACGCCAAGAAAAGGAGGCAAAAGGTGCAAAGAAGGGTGAGAGCAAAAAGCATAACCTATTCTTGAATAAATGAATTTAGGGAGGGAAAACATATGTCTGGGTAAAAGTCAGTAATAAGAACTCCCAGTATAGACTGAGGCCTTCATACCCTCCCTCAAACTTTATGAAAGTAAGAGAATTCTTTGTTTCTTTTTCTTCCTGATTCCAATGAACTCATTTCCTACTATCTATATTTCTGACTTCCTATTGCCTACATTTTTCTTCAGTCACTGTTTGCTGTCAAGAGTGTGAACATTAACAGCCTTTCGAAAGCAGATACATAAGATTGTTTTTTAAAGATGAAGGTTATTACTCATTTTCTTCAATTTGTGTTTTATCTGATAGACACAGCGAATAAATAACCAGAGGTTTCAGGATCAGGGAATGAGAGCGACCAGGGAGTAAGCATCACAGGCAAAATTTGAATTCAGGTCCTCTGCTTCTACAGCCAAGGCAACGTTTCTCCAATGGACCACACTTCATTCCTGTCTACCTAGTTAACATTGGAAAAAAAACTGGTTTACTCATTTTTATTAATGAATATAATGTCTACTCTTGATACCGAGTTCCCAATGGAGTCATGGATTTGTGAATTAAGGATTTGTTAAAAATCATCATCGAAAAGTTCAAGAGCAGTCTGATAAGTTCAAGTATTATTTCCTTAGTGTCTCTGCCTCGGCTTACCTGTATAATTTGTTTGACAATAATTGTCTCATTTTTAAATCTTCAAAAGAAAGCTGGGCATATTTCTGTCTCTCTCTCCCTCAGTACCGTCTTGATATGAGTTTGTCATTCTTGAGAGTTGGGATTCCAGATCTCTTATTGGTTGCTCCATTTGGTTCCTTAGATCAGCATTCTTATTTTCTAATTTGTAATTATAAATATTTATAATTTATTTTCTCTTCATTGTTCTAACTTGTCTGTCTCTGCTGAGTCTAAACCAAACGGAAAACAAAGAATGAAATTAATGAGAAACTGCCCAGTTTTATCGTGGAAATTAACAGATGTCTACTTCTTAGCTTTCACTTTAATTTCAGTCAGGGATTCAGAGACCGATTCTGAATTTCTAAAAATAGATTCGAACTTTGAAAGTATTGATCATAAAGTTCATCTGAATTAAATTTTAACTAAAAGCAACAACAGCCCTATTTCTACAGGAAGTTAGTCATTAGTTTGCACTCTGGTACTTACTCTGGTGCTAGTATTAGGATCATTCCAAAAAACATGTATAATTCCAAAAGTTGTCTTCAACTCCAGAATCTCTGGGAATGCTTACTTTGGGTGTACAACCGGGAAAAATATCCTAAAATTTCATTTACATTGAAATATTTTACAATCGTAGTCGTGGTAAATGAAGTTACCTGGAGGAATGTATGGAGTTCCTTTGGTTTTTCATCAGTTTCCAGCCATGCTCGTTCATCAAGATCATGTTTCTATTCTGTGTCATTTAGCTGCATTTTAGCTTAGGAATTTCCAGATGATGTCTAATAGCAACAACTTCTTCTTCCAGGTGTTTGCTGTCTGCTTCCAACTGGTCACATTTCTTTTGCAAGATTTTCCTGAAAAAAAACCTCTTCTTGAAGATTTTGATCAATTGATCCCAAGTGTTTATAAAATGAAAATGCTGCTTCCAATTGCTGTGTAAGGTATTTAATCTGTATAAAAGAACATTATCAAGTTACACCAATTCAATTTAGGTCTTTCAAACTAAAGACTAATTTTAAACTGATAACATTAAATTATTTTGAATTCAGTTGTAATTAAATGCATCATTCTCTACATATTACAGCTACAAATTGTATTTCCTGAAATGATTACTCAGGTAAAGTGACAAATCAAAAACAAAATTAAGACTGAAATGATAAACCAAGAATTTCTTTGATTAGCTCTGATACTCAGTGTAATCCACATTTCATATTTCATCCCATATTTTCTTCTGTGATCTCTAATTTTCTCATGCATCTTTTTTCCAGCTCTTAATACAGTGCGCAGATATCAATAAAATTCATACTCGAAGGAGATCAATAAATTCTTCACTTATGCCAGGCCTAAGGCAGCAAGACATCTCAAAAGGAATTTGGAAAGACATGAAATTTCCTTTCTCATTCTAATGAGAAGACTGATTCTATGTTGATAAACTTCACTGAGAAATCAAATACATTTATAGCCATTTGAAGGCGACATGGTAGGATTTTGGGTTACAGAGCCAGAGAAAACCAGAGAGGTCTTTCTCAAAACTCAGGTGACAGTACCCAGGGACATCACATTGTTTCTCAGAGCTTCTGTTGTGAAATGGCCGTCTTCCTGCTCCCCAAGTGCTTTAAGGGAATAAACCAACACGCTAAACAGGACTCGATCGTTATTCCTTCAGACCCAGGGGTTAGAGGACAGACTGAAATAAGTGATCAATAAAACATATGCTACCACTGCCTTCCAGAGGACCAATCCTCAGTAAATGTTAAGAAGTTAATTCTTTATGATAAATATTGATGAGAACTGCAAGACAGGAGATATCATCTACGAACATTAATGAGAGTTAAGATAAAATGTTTCTAAGGAGTCACTTGACAGAGAAAAAAAGAGTATTACTATTAGTTAGCATTTAAATAGCACTTTAAGCATTATCAGTGGGATCACATTTGAACACTTGTTTTTCAAAACCTTGCTAGGAGTTTCCCCCAAATCCTGCTGGGAGTTGGGGAAATGGCTCAATATTACCAAATACTAGAATCCTTACAAATTAAGAAATAGTTCAAGATGAATTACTCAACTTATTATTCCTCAAGTTCGAGAAAAATCTTTGCTTCCCTAAAACAGAAGAGCAATGTATAGGCCATACTGCAATGAAGTCAGTTTCACCCACTTCCTGGTGGAATGATATGAAAATCTCCTAAGTATTCGACTCCTTTCTCCTCTTAAAACAACTAAAGTCCTGTTTTCACTTTTAACTCTTTTAACTCAATTACCTTGTATTATGAAGGTTCTTAATCAGCGGTAATCACCTTGCAATCAAATTTCTTTCGTTGTTGTTTTTTTTGGGGAGGGGGGTGATTTTGCCATTTTAAAAGCTCTTAAAGAGCGAGTGCTTTTCAAATTGTTTCTGCTTAGTAGTCATCTTTTTGGGGGGGATATGATTTGGATCTTTAGAAATCCCGAAGAAGTGTCAGAAGAAGTTCAGAAGTTCTAAGAGATCCTGCAATCAGTGCCCCTAAAAGACTTTCTATCATGTGTTTCTTCAAATAGCTTATCTCCCTCTGGTAGCACTCTGATTGCTGGAAAGTTTTTCTTGAGGTCCAATCTAAATTTGTGTCTTTGCACACTTCCATTGATGAGTAGAACAAGTCTAATATTTCTCTCACCTGAGAAAGCTTTTTAATCCTTGAGAAGTACCATTAACACAATATATTTAAATACATTCTATTTGATATAAGTTCCAAGATGGCAGAAGAAGAAAACCTTCTAGCATATAAATCTAGAAAGAAAGTTAGTAGAGTCCAGAATTTTCAGGGAGATTATCAAGTCCCAAGCTTGTTTACTGAGTTGCTAAGAGCAGCAAGAGGTGACTAGGCCTGAAATAGTAATTGTTGTCTTCCTAGCATGGGGAAGATGTAAATCTCAAGGACATTGGTGTCCAATGACCTGGTGCATATTGTAACTATTTCAAAAGGTATATCAAGGGAAGTCATTTTACACAATTCAATATTCAGGATTACCTGATTTTTTAAAGCATTAATTTCTCTACCCATTTCAGAATCAGTTCACTTCACTCCCACCCTGGTCAACAACATCTCCATTTTCATATTCTTTTAATGCCGTCATGGCTGTTTCCAACGCGTCGAAACATCTGTGACAATGAACAGAATAATTAAGTCAATGTCTTCATAGCTTACATATTATACATTTCAAAAGGGTAATTTTTGAACCACTACCTTAAATTATCCTCAATCATAGAGAAGAAAATAAATATAAAAAGAGTTCTTGTCATTACTCAACACATCTGACGATATTTTGGGAAATAAAACCAGAGAAACAGTAGCCTCACCAATGATTTCATCTCTCTTTCAAAAGATATATATTGGTCATCAGCTCTACATTAATGTCACTTCATTTTAGAACACTGCCCACATGATTTCTCGTTATGCTGTCATATTTGTAGAACGAAGGATGCCTTCCAAATAATATAATACAACAATTAAAGGATAAGGAAATTCATTTTGAATAAAAAAAGTTTTACAGTGCTGTGTTGTTTCTTCGTTATTTTCATTGTCGATCCATGTAAATTGGCTGGGGAAGTGTTTAAAGGTCCTAGGCTACAAAACACAAATGATCTCATTTAATGCTATTGGAATACCAAGTTGCATTTAAAATGTTGCTTTAGTGGATGGAATTACAGGTAGTCTCTAACTTGAAAAATCAGATGGATCTCAAACGCTCCTTTGCAAACTGACTTTGTGGAACAGGGGAGGCATTTCTCCCTCCCACTCAGAGGTAGTACTCTTAAAAGCAGTTCAATAAAAGCCCCGCAAAAACTAATTCTATCGTAACACTACTAAATTAAAGTCCTGGAAAATGCAGGACCATTTAGAGATTGTCCTCTCCCACTAATATGGCAACCTCTCGCCTGTGGTAAGAAGCTCTGATACCTCGACAGTGATAGCCTCTTGCCACATTCAATTAAAAGTCATCCACTGGAATTCAGTTACAATGCAATTTGAAAGCATTAAATGCTTACCTTTCAAAATTGTGACAGAATACAGAATTTAGATAGACCGTGGTCGATGCTCTCATTGAAGCAGGATATGAAATAAATGTGCAGATAATGACAATATACAACCACGTGTAAGAGCTTTAGGCGAGTGTAATGGAAATTTCAATGTGAACTCAGATGGGGAAGGTCATTCATTATCAAGTACAGAGATCAGAGTAGGCCCCAGTGAGAAACTGCATTTGGGTGAGGATGAGTGTAGATACCATGGGTAAATATCACAGGCACAGGACAGATTTGGGAAAGCCCAGGGCATGTTTTGAAGCACAGAGAATAGCCCAGTTGAACAGGAGTGTAAAGTGTAGAAGACAGAATAATATAATTGAAGAGAGAAAAGGCACGCTGCTGGCACATCGTGAAGAGCCTTATATCCCAGGTCAAGAAATGCTGTGGGGTCTAGCTCAAAAGTTATATACTTAACTTAGTTTGGCTGATCCCACAAAATTAGAAGAGGCCTTTTACTCCTTCAGTCTCTGACTGCATTTCATTTCGACCATTTTTTTTTTTATTTTTCTAGTTTTTTTTTATTTTTTTTATTTTTATTTTTTTTATTATTAAATTTATTTATTTAACTTTTAACATTCATTTTCACAAAATTTTGGGTTACAAATTTTCTCCCCTTTTATCCCCTCCCCCCCCAAACACCAAGCATTCTAATTGCCCCTATGACCAATCTGCTCTCTCTTCTATCATCCCTCTCTGCCCTTGTCTCCATCTTCTCTTTTGTCCTGTAGGGGCAGATAGCTTTCTATACCCCTTTACCTGTTTTTCTTATTTCCTAGTGGCAAGAACATTACTCGACAGTTGATCCTAACACTTTGAGTTCCAACTTCTCTTCCTCCCTCCCTCCCCACCCCTTCCCTTTGGAAGGCAAGCAATTCAATATAGGCCATATCTGTGTAGTTTTGCAAATGACTTCCATAATAGTTGTGTTGTATAGGACTAACTATATTTCCCTCCATCCTATCCTGTCCCCCATTACTTCTATTCTCTTTTGATCCTATCCCTCCCCATGAGTGTCGACCTCGAATTGCACTCTCCTCCTCATGCCCTGCCTTCTATCATCCCCCCCACCCTGCTTGTCCCCTTATCCCCCACTTTCCTGTATTGTGAGATAGGTTTTCCTACCAAAATGAGTGTGCACTTTATTCTTTTCTTTAGTGGAATGTGATGAGAGTAGACTTCATGTTTTTCTCTCACCTCCCCTCTTTATCCCTCCACTAATGAGTCTTTTGATTGCCTCTTTTATGAGAGATAATTTGCCCCATTCAATTTCTCCCTTTCTCTTCCCAATATATTTCTCTCTCACTGCTTGATTTCATTTTGTTTTAAAGATATGATCCCAACCTATTCAATTCACTCTGTGCACTCTGTCTCTATGTATGTGAGCGTGTGTGCATGTGTAATCCCACCCAGTACCCAGATACTGAAATGTTTCAAGAGTTACAAATATTGTCTTTCTATGTAGGAATGTAAACAGTTCAGCTTTAGTAAGTCCCTTATGACTTCACTTTGCTGTTCACCTTTTCATGGTTCTCTTCATTCTTGTGTTTGAAAGTCAAATTTTCTTTTCAGCTCTGGTCTTTTCATCAAGAATACTTGAAAATCCTCTATTTCATTGAAAGACCATTTTTTCCCCTGAAGTATTATAGTCAGTTTTGCTGGGTAGGTGATTCTTGGTTTTAGTCCTAGTTCCTTTGACTTCTGGAATATACTGTTCCATGCCCTTCGATCCCTTAATGTAGAGGCTGCTAGATCTTGTGTTATCCTGATTGTATTTCCACAATACTTGAATTGTTTCTTTCTAGCTGCCTGCAGTATTTTCTCCTTGACCTGGGAACTCTGGAATTTGGCCACAATGTTCCTAGGAGTTTCTCTTTTTGGATCTCTTTCAGGCGGTGTTCTGTGGATTCCTTGAATATTTATTTTGCCCTCTGATTCTAGAATCTCAGGGCAGTTTTCCTTGATAATTTCATGAAGGATGATGTCTAGGCTCTTCTTTTGATCATGGCTTTCAGGTAGTCCCATAATTTTTAAATTGTCTCTCCTGGATCTATTTTCCAGGTCTGTTGTTTTTCCAACGAGATATTTCACATTATCTTCCATTTTTCCATTCTTCTCTCTTTGTTCTGTGATTTCTTGGTTTTGCATAAAGTCATTAGCCTCCATCTGTGCCATTCTAATTTTGAAAGAACTATTTTCTTCAGTGAGCTTTTGAATCTCCTTTTCCATTTGGCTAATTCTGCTTTTGAAAGCATTCTTCTCCTCATTGGCTTTTTGAACCTCTTTTGCCAATTGAGTTAGGCTAGTTTTTAAGGTGTTAATTTCTTCAACATTTTTTGGGGTCTCCCTTAGCAGGGAGCTGATCTGCTGTTCATGCTTTGACTTCATGTCTCTCATTTCTCTTCCCAGCTTTTCCTCCACCTCTCTAACTTGATTTTCAAAATTCTTTTTGAGCTCTTCCATGGCCTGAGCCCATTGGGTGGGCTGGGACACAGAAGCCTTGATTTCTGTGTCTTTGCCTGATGGTAAGCATTGTTCTTCCTCATCAGAAAGGAAGGGAGGAAATGCCTGTTCGCCAAGAAAGTAACCTTCTATAGTCTTATTTCTTTTCCCTTTTCTGGGCATTTTCCCAGCCAGTGACTTGACCTCTGAATATTTTCCTCACACCCACCTCACCTCCTGATCCTCCCAGCCCGTGTTTGTGGTCTGAGATTCAAATGCTGCTTCCAGCCTCAGGGCTTTTGGCGGGGGCAGGGCTGCTATTCAGTATGAGATTATGATCTGGTGCTGAGATCGGGGCAGGGCCACCTCTCAGGCTCAGTTCCCTCAGGGGGTTTATGCGCAGACCTTCCGCAATGGATTCAAGCTCCCGCCCGCTTGGGGAGCCCCTGTCTGCAGCCGCCTCTCAGCTTCTACCTCCCGGGGGGGGGGCCTGAATTATGGGGGCACCCCACTCCCCTCTCGACCCGCCAAAGAGACTCTCTCACCCACCCCTGTCACCTGTGGGTGGAGGGACTTGTGCGGCCGCTGGAGATCCAGTCCCTGAAGCCTGCTTGGATCTGTTTCTCTCGGTGCCGCAGCCGTGGCCGCAGCAGGTCTGGGCTGGGCTTTGTGTCTGCAGCGCGACGGACCTTTTGCGAGAGGTTTGCAGATCCCTCTGTGGGTGGAGGGACCCGCGTGGCCGCTGGAGATCCTGTCTGTGAAGCCTGCTCGCATCTTTTCCTCTCGGTGCCGCGGCCGCGGCAGGGCTGCACTCAGCTCCCAGTCCCGGCGCCCAGTCCGCAGCGCGAAGGACCCCCCGCGAGAGGTTTGCAGGTCTCTCTGGAACAGAAATCTCCCTCGCTCCAATGTTCTGTGGCCTCTGGGTGCGGAATTTGCCGTGAGTTACTTCCCTGTAGCCATTCTATGGGTTGTGGGTTCAGAGCTATGTGTATGTGCGTCTTTCTACTCCGCCATCTTGGCTCCGCCCCCTCATTTCGACCATTTTAAAGCACTTAATACATTCTCATTTGCACAGCTTATTTGGGTCCCTACATTACCTCTTTGAATAGCCTACAATCACTCACTGTCAAAGCAGGGACTGCACATTAGTAATCGACCCCTGCCAGTCCAGGACCAGCACAGTATTTTATATACAATCGATGTTTGATAATACTTTTTGACTGAATGACAATTGAACAAATTAGGTAAATAATGAAGGAAATAAATTAGGATGGAAAACATAGAGATTTACCATAGAGAAGCATTTGTGTCCAGAAATAGTATACTGAACAAGCGACTGTCAAATGCTGTATAGTATCATTCCACCAAACATACTTTCAGGTACAGGTGCTATGCAGCATTTTACTATAGCTCCAGAGATGCAGGACAGAAGGTTTATTTGTCAGCGGTAAGTTAGTGAAGAAAATGAAAGTGAAAAAAAAAAAAAACCCTTTGTTCACTTAGAATCATCCATGGTGGAATTCTATAAGTGTTAATATACAAAATGAATTTGTACTCAGTATTTAACAAAATAGTGAAGTCCTTGCTTACTTTATGTTTCCTTTGAAAGGCCTGCCAAAAGGGGTCTTACCGATTTAAATCTTCCTCTAATTCATCATTTCTCTTCATTTGTCGTTCTAGAGAATCTTCCAGACATTGCTTCCACTCATTGAGTCTCGTGAATTTTTCCCTTTCAATACGAAGCTTTAAAAAAATTTTACAATGAAAAATATCACAATTGAACTGGCATTTCTCAAAGGGATTCTCTTCATTAACTCTAGCTCCAATTGTAAATATCAATTTAAGCATAGATTGTTGAACCAAAACAAATATGGAAAGATTTGAAAATGATTGATCTTCCTTGACATGACATACATTTCCCGTGATTTCACTACAAACTATTTCTTTTCTTTTGAAATTTAAATCAATGAAAGTTCTGATTTGATTCAATATAGGTATTACTTTTACCAACAATATTCATAAATTTAGGAATGGTTGAAAGGAATAGGAATGAATAGAAAGTGGGCCAAGTTTCCCAACACACCACACCTTGGAGGAACATTGGCCTTTCCTACTTCTCTAGAACCCATGATAATTATCCGTTCAGCTCCACTTCCCCTTTGTGTTGGCACACCTGCCCCATGTTCCAATCATTCCTCTGTTGAAATGACAATGTATGTCTTTGTAAGTAAGGGTGTAAAACAGTTCTGCTAATCTCTTTGTACTGAAATAAGAGAGATGCAACGTGAGTAAATTGACGTTTTCTTTTTCTCCTTGAGTGGTTATCTGTTGTTCCCGATTATGAGCCAGGTGCTCTTTACTCTCTTGCAAAGGAAGACAGAAGTCTGCTCATTGTGGTGAATACCGCATTTCTCCTCTTTGCTTCCACATTTCTCCAATGAATGATTACCACAGCTGCAATTTCTTCATTTCCTATTTCCATTTCATTCATCTATTTATCTGTAACTCTTCCCTTATTTATTTTCTATTTATCTGTGACTTAATTGGTATAGGAAATTCCCAGTCATAACGTTTATAACGTATCAGTACAAATAGGCCCTGCCCTCAACCGACATCTCAGAATCTGCAACTCTCAGAGTTTTACTGAATAACTTAGGGCACCAAAATTATACAAAACTGGCCCAGGTTCATGAAGCCATTTATGTCAACATTGGGATTTCAACCTACGCTTACGTCTGAGGCAAGATCTCTATTCCTAAAATATAGTGCCTTTCTTCATTGCCATAAAATCAGTTATTCCCTCCTTACTAGTCTACTACAACTGCATTCTCAAGAGGTAGAAGTCATACTGGTATCCAAAAACTTTTCTTCTTAGTCTCTGACTTCACTGAAACATAGATCCTCTTTCTCTTCTGTGATTGGTAATTTATTTTCCCTATAAATTATCCTTTCACCCTGTTTCTCTTTCCTCTTCTATCTCATGGAGACCCCTTTGGTCCTGGATCATGACTTCAAGCCGAGGATCAAAGAGTGAGGGAGGTGAGCATTTAATCCCACCTTCTCATTTTACAAAGGAGGAAGCAATCACACTGGTGTTAAATCAGTTGCATACAGTTTAATTAAAAACAAAAGGGCTACTGGGTCTTTCTGTTCTAATTTTGCCCCCACACCAATCTTTCCTACAAAATGCTAAGCCAAGTACTATCAAACATCGTTGTGATCATGTTACTGCCTTACTCAGCAACATGTACAGGAACTTCTATGGGCTATCAGATTGAGGCTTAAATTCTCCGTCTTTTTTTCTCTTATCTCTCACTTCATCACATTTTTCCAACTTTTAATTCTAATTGCTCTACGGCTCCCCTCCTCACACTCCTATGCTTTTTGTATTTTCCTATCGCTCCCTATCCTACTGATCCATCACTTTCTTAGCCTATTGGACTCCATTGCTCTCCTATCCTGCTGATCCCTTCCCAAATCTCGAAGGCAACTCAAAGTTCTCACTTTTCTTCAATGCTTTCCTTACTATTTTGCTGCAATGATCCTTGCCTTCACTGCATTCTTTGAGATTTTTGTCTGCAGCATTCAGTGAATATGCTATTGGGGTAAGTGCCTACATTGAGAATCACCTCTCATTTTAGTTCTTTATTATTTCAGTGTCTACTGGTGATATATTGTATAGGGACCTAGCAGGAATTCACTAAATATTTTCAGGATAATCAACTGCACTATACTCATTTAGAACTATAAACAGAGCAAAAATGGACAAGTCATGAGTTAGTACAGATTTTTTATAAATGAAGAATCCAAGGTTTGAGAGAGAAAAACATTCATAAAAACAAGTTGTATGCCAAGAGACTGAGCCAGGACGTAAAATTTTGAAAGTTCACCCTCCTATATATGCTATCAATAATGTATATACATATATACAGATGTATAGATGTGTGTACGCATATATAAAATTCAGATATTTGGCAATTTTTCTTCCACTAGAGTTGCTACTTCAGCAAATTTGCACTGGGAACTTCTTGTGTTAAAAATAGGGGTGGATAATACCATCTGTTCTAACCTCCACCTCTAGTGATCTCTCCTTTTCATAAATACTTACGTTTACCATTCACTTAGTAGTTGTTTATATGCTACGTTGTATTAAACATGAAATTCCTTTATTTGGCATTGGTATGCTAGAGAGACTGAAAATTCTTCAAGGAGAAAATGCATGTCTTATACATAGCTTTTGCTACCTGCTCAGAACCTCTCATAGTGGAATTCACATAATGAATATTCACTAGTTAATGAGGTAAATTTTGAACAAGGAAGAAATTGTAATTTGACTGAATTTTTACAGAGCAAAAACTTGGATGATCTGGGAAATTAGACTAGAAATGGGTGCTAGTTTGCCCTGAATACCATTTACATGAGGCAATTTGTACTGACAAAGAGGGACTCTAACTTATTTCTTCCTTACGTTACTTTCAAGGGCTCAGTCCACACCTAGTTTCTGGACTGGAGCCTAAAACCAAAAGGTTTGGAAGGGTAATATTTTAATCGATGTGTTCCACAAATAATGTGAGAGAAATGAAGAGAATGAGGGATAGGGGAGTTAATTGGGGAAAAAAAAGTTGTTTCACTCTCGTACTGGTTTCTGAAACCTAGAAAAATGTCTCAAGCGTCAAATGCCAGAGTAAAGAAGTTTTTCTAAGAATGAGATTGGACCTTGTAATAATTTCATAGCTAAGGGAAGTATACTGAAATTAACGAGGTTAAAAGAACGCTTTTGGAAAATTAGGAGGTGGATACGAAAATGGGGGAGGCAGTGGTTATTTGTATGAAAATGACAATGGTCTTTTGTTTTCAGTGTAGCGAAACTAGCATTTAGTCAGTGTCTAATGTGTGCAAGGAACAAAGGCCATAAAGTTGAGTGATTTGCAATTATGATCTCATTTGATTCGCACAACAACCCTGGGAGGTAGGTGCTATTATCAACCCCATTTCATGTTTGAGAATACTGAAAAGATCAAGTGACTTGCCTAAGATCACACAGAGAGCATCTGAGGCTATATCTGTAATAAGATCTTTCTCAGCCCAGACTCAAGATTTTATCCATAATTGCTGAAAATCCCCTTCAAGCTGAGAAACATCTCATCATACAAAATTCTCTTTTTGATCACTTTGCCTTAGATTTCCCTTGATTTACCACTTATGATGGGTACTAGTTTGAAAATATGTTTGAGGAATGTCAGAAATATCCACTTCTAAACAGGCATAATGATGAATAGCACACATAACTACATATAAATATGGGAAAGCAAATGAAACAGGAGAAAGGCATTTGACACTAATAATGGAAACCCGTTAGGGGAATTTGACTGTGTTGCTATTCTATGCGTAACCTCCCCTTCACTGTAATAATTTCTAATAATAATAACAACAATAATTTTTTTTTTTTACTGAATTTATATGTGGCCATTGCAGGCTCTGGGAAATCGAAAATATATAAAAAACCAGAATAGACAAACTCAAGGTGCTTTCGTACAAATATTACCTTGAGTCAATTTTCATTTTCACTACATTTTCAGCCTAGGCAAAGCCAAGAAATGAACATATAGTTTTGTCCTTCTTGTTCTTCCACTAGTAATACTACTATTATTACCAGTACCACTACTACTTCTACTAGAAGTACTACTACCAAATCTATTACAACTACTACTACTACTTTTGCTACTACAATAATAACAATTACTCTACTGCCAACATCCTGTGAAAAGGAATTTCTATGGAAAATAAGGAAGCATGAATACTCCCTGTCCTCAAGGAACTCCATTATAATTGGGTAAAAAACAATGAGATAAAGCAATTGATTTTTTGATAAGAAATGCGATCACCATAGGACAATCCATATGTAATTAAATACCAGATTTTGTGGTATCAGATGAAAAGTGTATTTGAGGAGATTCAGGAATCAACAGGGGTGAAAAGCCCAAAAAGCATTATGGCAAAAGAATCATACTTTTGTAATTCAAAAACATCTTGAATGTGAAGAGTAGAAAGGTTTTGAATAGGTAGCACAGATGAGGAAGTGTAACTAAACAAGAAGAGTACCTAAACAAGATGGAGGTATGGAGGTGGAAATCCACAAGGTGAGATCAGATTGATTAAGTTAGGGAATATTAATGAAAGCATTCATCTAATTACTTCAACTTCAATTTATCCTTTCCATGTACAATTTCTGTATGTACAAAATGTGAAGAAATAGCATTTTCTTGTTATTCAAGGAGTAGTTTGAACAGAAAGAAACAAAGAATTTGTACTTGACAGTGCTGTTTGGGGGATTAAATGAGAAAATGAAGGTCAAGGTGTTTCTAAAAATCAAGTATGATAGAAATGATTGAGCTATTATTGGTCGTGGGAGAAACACCTCTTCTCTTTGCATAAGGACAGATAAACCAAATAGTCAACCACAGAAAGAGTGAATATAAGTATTAAAATTTACGTGTACAGATTTTGGAAGTTGTAGTTGTAATTCTAAGTCAACGGAAATTACAGGCACAGTGTTCAGAAAATTGACAAAACTGGTAAAATGAGAAAGCAGCAATTCCCCAAACCACTAGGTAGTAGCTAAGAAAGAGAAGGGTAGAGAAGTGGAATGGGCTAGGTACTCAAGAGATAGCAGGCAAAGAATATAGCAGTCTCTGGGTTGATAAACTCAAGGACCCCTACCTTCTGGGATAAGAACTCACTGTTCGAGAAAATTGCTGGGAAAACTGGATAACAATGTCGTGGAAACTAAGCATAGACCAATTCCTGACACCATTCACAAGAATGAATGGGTACATGATCTAGGGATAAAGATTGATACCACAGACAAGGTGAAGGAGGAAGGAATAGTGTATTTATCAGATTTATGGAGAAGGGAAGAGTTTTTGACTAAAGGAAAGACAGTAAGCATTATGAAGGGAAAGGTGAATAATTGTGATTGCATTAAGCTGAAAAGTTTTTGCACAAGCAGACCCAATGCAATCAAGATTCGGAGGGATGTAGTACATTGTAGTTAATGTTGGGGATAAAGGCCTCATTGATAGAGTATATAGAGAACTGAGTCAAATGTACCAGAATACAAGTCATTCCCCAATTGATAAATGGTAAAAGGATATGAACAAACAATTTTCAGAGGAAGAAATTAAAGATACCTATAATCATAGAAGAAATGCTCTCGACCACTTTTGATGAGAGACATGCAAATCAAAACAACTCTGAGGTACCACAACACACCTATTAGACTGGCAAACATGACAGAACAGGAAAATGATAAATGTTGGAGAGGATGTGGGAGAGTTGGAACACTAATTCATTGTTTGTGGAGCTGTGAGCTCATCCAACCATTCTGGAGAGCGCTTTGGAACTATGCTGAAAGGGCTACAAAAATGTGCATACCCCTTCACCCAGGAATATACAGCAATATGACTGTATTCCCAAGAGATAATAAAAATGAGAAAGGGCCCCACATGTACAAAAATATTTATAGCATCACTCTTTGTAGTGGCCAAAAACTGAAAATCAAGGGGGTGCCCATCAATTGGGGAATGGCTGAAGACATTATGGTATATGAATATCATGGAATACTATTGCACTATAAGAAATGATGAGCAAGATGACTTCAGAGAAGCCTGGAAATATTTACATGGTTTGATGCTGAGCAAGAGGAGCAGCACCAGCAGAACTTTGTGCACAGCAACCACCAAAGTGTGCAAGAGCTTTTTCTGGTAGACTTCGATAGTCACAGAAAAAAAAAAAATTCCTAATGATGCCCTAAGGCAAAATGCTTTCCACATACAGGGAAAGAACTATCGAATTCAATCGCAGAATTTAACAGATCATTTCTGTATGTGTGTGAGTGTGTGTGTGTGTGTGTGTGTGTGTGTATTATATTTTGGTTTGTTATATGATTTCTCCCATTTATTTTAGTTCCTCTACACAGCATGACTATAGTGAAAATGTACTCAGTAGGAATGTATATGTAGATTCTATATAGAAGTGTACGGCTCTTGGGGTGGGAAAAAAATCTAAGTTTTGTCGTAGTGATTGGAGAATATTAAAACTAAATATATTGCTTAAAAATGTGAAATGTCACACTGAATATACTTTCCACTCATTTGTTTCCAGAACAAATTACTGATCTTTTTGCATACGTACTTGACTTTTGGTTTCATCTACTTCCTTCTTTAGTTTTTCCTTATCTTCATAATCAATTTCATTAAATGATGTGACTTGTTGTGAAACTCCTGTCAGGAACTGATAATTGCAGGAAACAGGTGATTCTCGCTGAAGATTTCTTACTCTAGCCTGACAGAAATATGTCCAAATTACTAATATTACAGATTTCATAAAGCAACATTAGCTCGTGTAAAATAAATATAAATTTAAAATTCAAATCAAAAGTCTATATAATTTTGCATGCAACTTAATTTCTTCAGTATATTCATAATTATCAACGATTGAAAGACAGAAATCTCTTAGGGATTAAGAAAACAACCTCATTTTGCAGGTGAGAAAAACTAAACTCCAAAGAGGTTTAATGAGTAACCAAGGTCCTAAAGGTAGACGTTTAGAGAGAAAAGGATTGAAACTTGGCTCCTGGGGCAGCAAAGTTGTTTGGATTATACCACTCAACTTCCATTTAGCACGGAGCAAATGAGATCTCCCTCAGAAGACTCCTCAGAAATTACTACAGTCAGCCTGCTTTCCCCATTATGTCTTAATTGACAAGAATGAGACCACCTCCAAAGCTATCTAGGGACTAAAACATTTTACGTGAAATTCCCATGCAAAGTAAAGGAAACAGGAGGGAAGAATGTACACTTTTTTATACTTGGTAGAAAACTTAAAGGTTTCCCATTCCATTTTTCGGAAAAGTTGACTACCTTATTTCTGTGTGCCAGTCCGTAGAAGAAAGACATCTACAAGAAAAGGTTGTGCTTTCTTTCCTCTCATGGTTTACGCTGGAGAGTGAACATCGGCACTGATATGCTTGTCAGGCTTGGTAAAAGCACTTCACATGCCCAAAGCCAAAATGTCAACAACAAATGTGGCCGCTAGGTACTATTCACATCTTCAACAGTCTTTGCTTAGCCTGCGAGGAAGTTGCTTACTCTATTCAGATAGGAGTTACACTCCTGGTTTCAGTGAATGGAGAAAAAAGAGGAAACTCTGGAAAATATGCCAGTTCTCCACGCTATGTGTACATAGCATGTTAGAAGTACAGAGTTTTGGACATACAGACGTATTCATCCGTTCACATATATGTATATGTAGATATCCACACAGAAAAACACAACCGTATGTGTATAGAATGATATACTGCAACAATTCCTCTCCTTTTTCACTACAGAGCAAGGGGAATTATTGAATAAATTATGAAAACCAAATGAAGCCAAAAATCAAAAGAAGCCAAATGTTTTTTTCTAATTAGACAAGATGAAGTACTTTGTAAAAGTAAATTTTAGTAGAGTCTCATCAAATTTTTTGAAGAAAACATAAGGCTAAAAGAAGACAATGTAAAGTTCAGAGAGTAAAATTGGCACAATTCACTGAATTTCTACAAGTAAACTATATTCTATTATGGAATGACTAGATAAAATTTTAAATTTTTTAGATGAAATCATTACCCAGGACAATACATGGTAGAATTCACCCTCATTGCATATATGAAAAATCACAGATAATGAGATTTGCTATTAGACTGTATAAATTATTCATATTAAGGAACTAAAATGAGTGATTCCAGAACCGGCAACTTTGGAAACTGAGCAAGACTTGTTAGTCCAACCACAAAAAAAAAAAAAAAAAAAAAAAACAGAGATGAAAAAATAGTGGAGTACAATTAAAAAATAAGATTAGTAACTGAAAAATTAACGCTTAATGAAGAATCATAATGTTTCTGAATAGAAGCACTGTCTTAAATTTAAAAGAAAAGTAGTGGCTCGACTACGGAATTTCACTACAACTAAAATCCAATCGTTAATGTTTCAAAAATTAGTTCAAAAGTGTCTAAATTGAAACTAGTTAGACAGATGAGTATGTTTAAATTTTAATGAAACTCGTAAAGAGAATATTGCACAGTTATCTCATAAGAGATTTCATACTTGAAATGTAATATTGTTCCTAGCATTATGTTGGAAGACTTTTCTTAAGTTGCAGCATTTGAAAAAATTTGTTCCATTTCAATGTTGAAATGGAATAATAGAAAAATTAATGAAATAAAAATTTATCTTTATTTAGACACTAGAGATTTCCTATACAAATATTTATTAAGCCAAATGTCATGGACAACATAATTTCTTGAAGCAAAACGTGTTGTTACCTAAAAGAAGAATTTGTAAATTATTTTTATACTTATAGCTTTTATACTATTATTTTATATTTAAAATTGCTTTCAACTGTTTGCTTTATTACTTATATTGTATTACAGTACATTTTATTTTCATTTTTGTATTCATTTGATCTTAAAAGTTATTATATTACTTGTTCTGTTTATCATATCGTGGATTCTCACTCTCAATTCTTATATATCAGAATTTGTACAATGAAAGATAATAGCATCACCAGCCTGTCGAATATTCAAATTCCTAAGATATCTTGATAAAAATTAACTTGAATTTCATTTCAAAAAGACTAAAACTTATCCAAGTAAAATACTTCAAGAGCGAACCCTCTTGCGGCCTTCTCATTTTCATATTTCCATGTTTGCTCTCTTAAGTGGTTCCATTCACGCATTAACTAATACTTTACTGCTCTCTTCTACTATAAGAGCTTGTTTATCAATATCAGCATAAGCTTTATTGAAGAGATCAATAAATTGCACCTGGGCATCACGAATTTGCTTTTCATGAAATATGATTTTCTTCTGTGTGTCTTCAAGCTCTTGCTGCAGCACCGTATTTTCACTCTGGATTTGGCCTAATCTTTCCTGGAGAGATTCATTTTCCAAACTGTATCTGTTGACTTTTTCCTTTAACACTTGATTTGTTTCTTCAAGTTCCTTTGCCTTCTCTTCAGCATGGTTCAGTTCTCTTTGTGTGTTTTCTACAATGTATGTCTTTTCTGTGAGGGATTCCTGGACATGGTCTAGCTCATTTTCTAAACTCTTGGCTCTACTTTCAGTCTTAGAGAGTTTTTCAGAAAGGACAGCGTTATCCTCTCTTAGACTCAACCAATCACGGTTTAGTTTGTCCTTTAAATGAAGCCACTTATCTCTTTCCCCCTCAAAGGAATCCTCAAGGGCTAATTTTGATAACTCATATTCGCGACCAACTTCAATCAACCTGGACGCGTATGATGCCCTATCGTCCTGTAGTTTTTCAATGTTTTGTTCTGCATTCTGCAGTTTAGAGTTCAGCGTGGCATTCTCAGCTTTCAGAACGTGTACTCGTCGACGGCACTGAAATCCGATTTTTCTTAACGCTTCTCTGTTCCATTGTAATTCCTGTTGAAGCTCCTCAATCATTTCTTTCAAAGCTTCAGTTTCTTCTGTGTGGTGCTTTCTGGTGTGCTGATAGTTAATTTTTACTGTGTGTAATTCCACTTGGTGCATGGCACCATACTCTGCGATTTCCTTTGTTTTCTGCAGGTATTTTTCCTTTACATTCCTAAGAGAAACCTAAACATAAGAAAAAGAAAAAAAATTTTATTCAAAATAAAATTATTTATTGTGATATTTCCATAAAAATTCAAAATAGACACCAAGGGTCCCAGAAGCATAGTGTATTCAGAGAAAAGCTAACTGAGGGAGTTTCACCTATTTCCTATTTCTGTCAATTTGAGCAAAGAACAGGACTTAAAACTACATCGTCAATCGGAAGATTTGGAACGCGTTTTTGAACCGACAAAGCTCTCTGTCTTTCAAGATATTTGATTTCCTTTTCTCCATGCATTTTATCTCACACTGATGATTCTATTTCAGACATTTCAAGGTCTTTGGAAAGTACTTTCAATACATGATCTCACCTAAAATTTGCACAACCTTTATGAGGGAAATATTTATATTTATTTATATTGCTAAGTGTGGAACAGAAGTGGAGTTCACGCATTTGAAACTATAGATTATTAGAGCAAAAAGGGACACTACGGATGAGTTAGTACATCATTTTATAATTCAAGAACCAGAAGCCTAACGACAGAAAACCATTTGCTGAAAGTCGTGTGGATGGCAATGGACTGAAGCAGAACACAAAATCTTGGAAAAGTCCCCCTTAGATTGACAGTTTTACCAGATTTCAGACATATAATTATATGAACACACGCACACGTGTGTGTAATTACGTATGTGTACATGTATATTTTTGTGTGTACATATACACATCCACGCAGGAACAGATATATCAATATAAATAAATATATAAATGTACATACATATGTATAAATATATATACATGCATATTTACACATATATATGTATAATACGTAGGTATTCAGCAATTGTTCTTCCACTAGGGCTGCTAACTCAACCAATTTGCATCGAGTAATGTTTGCATTAATAAAAACATGAATGGATTAATACCATCTGCTCTAATTTCCACCTGTACTGATATCTTCTTTCATAAATACTTACAGGAATATCGTTCCCTTAGTAGTTGTTTAAATTCCACTTTGTGTTATAAATGAACTTTCTCTCTTTTGTATTGACTTCCCAGAGAGAGTGAAAATTCTTCAAGGAGACAGTGCATGTCTCACACACAGTCTTTGTATCCTTCTCAGGGCCTATCACAGTGTTTACGTAATTATTATTCACTAATTGATGAAATAACGTTTGAACAAGGGAGAAACTGTAATTTCACTGAAATCTTCCGTAGTGAAAACTTGCACTATCAGGGAAATTACACAAGACATGGTGCCAGTTTGGCCAGAATGCCCATTAACTGACATACCTCTTCCTACCAAAGATGGATTCTAAATTACTGCTTCCTTGCTGTAACTTCCAGGAGTCAGTTCACACCTAGTTCCTTGACTGCATCCTGACGCAAAAAGCTTTTGACGGTTAATATTTTAATCCAAGTCTTCCAGAAAGAAGGTGAGGGAAAGGAAGAAAAGAAGCGATAAGGGAGCTACTTGGGAAACAAAACTTATTTCATTCCAGTGCTGATTTCTGACACCTTGAAAAATTTCTCAAGAATACAAATTCAAAAGAAAAGTAATTTTCAGAAGAATGAGACTGGAACTCATAATAGTTTCTTAACTAAGCCAAGTCTACTGAAATTAGCCAGGTTAAGAAAAGTCTTTTGCAATATTTGGAGATGCTTATCAAAATTTGGGAGGTAGTATTATTTGTATAAAATGGACAATGATCTTTATGTCCTTGGAGCAGGGAAACTAATATTTCTTAAGTATCTAATATGTGCCAAGAACAAAGGCCATAACCTTAAGAGAATTACAATAATTATCTCATTTGATTCTTCCAACAACACTGGGAAGTATGTGCTATTATAATTCCCATTTTGTGGCTAAGGAAAGGGAGAAGAATTAAGTGACTTGCCTAGGATCACACAGACAGAATCTGTGGACACATCTGAAGTCAGATCTTTCTAACCCCACACACAATTTTCTATCCCTAATTCCCCCAACATACGTCTAAGTGGAGAAATATCTCATCATCCAAAGTTCTTTTTTTTGCTAGCTTTGGAAGAGATACGTACTTACTATGCAATTTATGATGACTACTAGGGTGAAATTTGTTTTCAAGAGTATCCGAAATACCTCTTACTATAGATTGTGACTTCTACAATAATGAATCCATACCTAAATACTTGGAAATGTGGGAAAGCAACTGACAATGGAGAAAGGTATTTGCTAGCATTAAAGGGAACAGGTTAGAAGAATTTGACTGTCATGCTATTGTACGCTTAACTGTACCTTCATTTTAATAATTTCTAAGAATAATAAGAGTAACTAAAAAATAATTTTGTATTCAATTTCTTCTTTGCTCTTTGGGGTCTGGAGCATTCAAAATTTATAAAAATCAGACTAGAACATCTTCAAGTATTTTAGTCCAACCACTTTCAACTGCTGGCAAAATCAACAAATAAACATTTAGTTTCCTTGTTCCTGTTTTCCTACTACTAGGACTACTACTACAAGTACTCCTATCACTAGAACTAGTAGTACTGGAACTTCAACTAGTACCACTTGTACTACAACAATCATAACAATTGCCTCTACTGACGGCGTGCTTTGAAAGCAACGTTCTACCAAGAAAGAATGAAGTATCCATTATCCTGTCCTCAAGAAACTTTATTACAGTTGGGCAAAAAACAGTTAGAAAAAGTAAGAAATAGTTTGTTAACAGATGTGAAAACCATAAAGCAATAAATACTCACTTTCATACCCAATTCGGTATTAGGTAATTAGGTGGTATCAGATGAAAAGTGGATTTCAGGAGATTTAGAAATTCATAGGGGTGAAAAGTCCCAATGGCATTATGGCAAAAATATCGTGCTTTTGGAATGCACAAGCCTGCTGGAGATGAAGAGTAGATAGGTTTTTGATGGGGAGTGCAAATGAGAACGTGTAACTGAGCAAGAAGTGAAGAAGGTATGGAGCTAGAAATGCACACGGTGAGATCAGATTGCTGAAGTTAGAGGATATTAGTGAAATCATCCATCTAATTACTTTAATTCTCAATTGTATTTTGCAGGTACAATTTACATATTTAGGAATTGTGAAGAAACAACCTTTTCCTGTTATTCAAGGAGAAGTTTCAATGGAAGTATACAAATAATTTTTACTTCACAGCATTGTTTGGGGATTAAATGAGAAAATGATGGTAAAGGTCTTTCTAAACATAAAGAATCATAGAAATGATTTAAGCATTATGGGTCCTTGGGAAAACATCTCATTCTTTGTGTATGGACAGATAAACCAAATGGTCAACGACAACATGAGTGAATATTAGTATTGAAATTCATGTGCACAAATTGTTTTATGTTATGATTTTTATTTGTCACATTATTTTCATTTCTTAATTTAATTACTTACTTTTAATTACAGTATATTTAATTATTACTGCATTCGTATTATCTTAAAAATCATGACATTACTTGTTCTATTTATCATATTATGGATTCTCATTCTCAATTCTTACATATCAGCATTTTCCCAATGACAGTTAATAACCTCACCAGCCTGTTGTGAATTGAAATTCCTAAATTATGTTGATTAAAATTAGTTTGACTTTCATTTCGAAAATCTTTATGGTTATCCAAGTATGACATTTAATGATCGAACCCTCTTTCAGCCTTCTCAATTTCATATTTACTCATTTGTTCTCCTAAGTGGTTACATTCACTGATTAACACTTGATTGCTCTTGTTTTTAACTATCAGCATAAACTTTATTGAGGAGATCAAAAAACTGTACCTGGGCATCACTTAGTTGCTTTTCTTGAATCGTGACTTTCTTCTGTGTGTCTTCAAGCTCTTGCTGCAGCACCGTATTTTCACTCTGGATTTGGCCTAATCTTTCTTGGAGAGATGCATTTTCCAAACTGTATCTGTTGACTTTTTCCTTTAACACTTGATTTGTTTCTTCAAGTTCCTTTGCCTTCTCTTCAGCATGGTTCAGTTCTCGCTGCGTGTTTTCTACAATGTATGTCTTTTCTGTGAGGGATTCCTGGACATGGTCTAGCTCATTTTCTAAACTCTTGGCTCTACTTTCAACCTTAGAGAGTTTTTCAGAAAGGACAGCGTTATCCTCTCTTTGACTCCACCAGTCTCGGTTTAGTTTGTCCTTTAAATGAAGCCACTTATCTCTTTCCCTGTCAAAGGAATCCTCAAGGGCTAATTTTGATAACTCATATTCGAGACCAACTTCAATCAACCTGGACGCGTATGATGCCCTATCGTCCTCTAGTTTTTCAATGTTTTGTTCTGCATTCTGCAGTTTAGAGTTCAGCGTGGCATCCTCAGCTTTCAGAACGTGTACTCGTCGACGGCACTGAAATCCAATTTTTCGTAACGCTTCTCTATTCCATTGTAATTCCTGTTGAAGCTCCTCAATCTTTTCTTTCAAAGCTCCAGTTTTTTCTGTTTGGTGCTTTCTGGCGCGCTGATACTTAATTATTACTGTTTGTAATTTCACTTGGAACATGGCACTACACTCTGCGATTTCCTTTGTTTTCTGCAGGTATTTTTCCTTTTCATTCTTAAGAGAAACCTAAACATAAGAAAAAGAAAAAAATTTTATTCAAAATAAAATTATTTATTGTGATATTTCCATAAAAATTCAAAATAAACACCAAGGGACCAAGAAGCATAGTGTATTCAGAGAAAAGCTAACTGAGGGAGTTTCACCTATTTCCTATTTCTGTCAATTTGAGCAAAGAACAGGACTTAAAACTACATCGTCAATCGGAAGATTTGGAACGCGTTTTTGAACCGACAAAGCTCTCTGTCTTTCAAGATATTTGATTTCCTTTTCTCCATGCATTTTATCTCACACTGATGATTCTATTTCAGACATTTCAAGGTCTTTGGAAAGTACTTTCAATACATGATCTCACCTAAAATTTGCACAACCTTTATGAGGGAAATATTTATATTTATTTATATTGCTAAGTGTGGAACAGAAGTGGAGTTCACGCATTTGAAACTATAGATTATTAGAGCAAAAAGGGACACTACGGATGAGTTAGTACATCATTTTATAATTCAAGAACCAGAAGCCTAACGACAGAAAACCATTTGCTGAAAGTCGTGTGGATGGCAATGGACTGAAGCAGAACACAAAATCTTGGAAAAGTCCCCCTTAGATTGACAGTTTTACCAGATTTCAGACATATAATTATATGAACACACGCACACGTGTGTGTAATTACGTATGTGTACATGTATATTTTTGTGTGTACATATACACATCCACGCAGGAACAGATATATCAATATAAATAAATATATAAATGTACATACATATGTATAAATATATATACATGCATATTTACACATATATATGTATAATACGTAGGTATTCAGCAATTGTTCTTCCACTAGGGCTGCTAACTCAACCAATTTGCATCGAGTAATGTTTGCATTAATAAAAACATGAATGGATTAATACCATCTGCTCTAATTTCCACCTGTACTGATATCTTCTTTCATAAATACTTACAGGAATATCGTTCCCTTAGTAGTTGTTTAAATTCCACTTTGTGTTATAAATGAACTTTCTCTCTTTTGTATTGACTTCCCAGAGAGAGTGAAAATTCTTCAAGGAGACAGTACATGTCTCACACACAGTCTTTGTATCCTTCTCAGGGCCTATCACAGTGTTTACGTAATTATTATTCACTAATTGATGAAATAACGTTTGAACAAGGGAGAAACTGTAATTTCACTGAAATCTTCCGTAGTGAAAGCTTGCACTATCAGGGAAATTACACAAGACATGGTGCCAGTTTGGCCAGAATGCCCATTAACTGACATACCTCTTCCTACCAAAGATGGATTCTAAATTACTGCTTCCTTGCTGTAACTTCCAGGAGTCAGTTCACACCTAGTTCCTTGACTGCATCCTGACGCAAAAAGCTTTTGACGGTTAATATTTTAATCCAAGTCTTCCAGAAAGAAGGTGAGGGAAAGGAAGAAAAGAAGCGATAAGGGAGCTACTTGGGAAACAAAACTTATTTCATTCCAGTGCTGATTTCTGACACCTTGAAAAATTTCTCAAGAATACAAATTCAAAAGAAAAGTAATTTTCAGAAGAATGAGACTGGAACTCATAATAGTTTCTTAACTAAGCCAAGTCTACTGAAATTAGCCAGGTTAAGAAAAGTCTTTTGCAATATTTGGAGATGCTTATCAAAATTTGGGAGGTAGTATTATTTGTATAAAATGGACAATGATCTTTATGTCCTTGGAGCAGGGAAACTAACATTTCTTAAGTATCTAATATGTGCCAAGAACAAAGGCCATAACCTTAAGAGATTTACAATAATTATCTCATTTGATTCTTCCAACAACACTGAGAAGTATGTGCTATTATAATCCCCATTTTGTGGCTAAGGAAAAGGAGAAGAATTAAGTGACTTGCCTAGGATCACACAGACAGAATCTGTGGACACATCTGAAGTCAGATCTTTCTAACCCCACACACAACTTTCTATCCCTAATTCCCCCAACATACGTCTAAGTGGAGAAATATCTCATCATCCAAAGTTCTTTTTTTTGCTAGCTTTGGAAGAGATACGTACTTACTATGCAATTTATGATGACTACTAGGGTGAAATTTGTTTTCAAGAGTATCCGAAATACCTCTTACTATAGATTGTGACTTCTACAATAATGAATCCATACCTAAATACTTGGAAATGTGGGAAAGCAACTGACAATGGAGAAAGGTATTTGCTAGCATTAAAGGGAACAGGTTAGAAGAATTTGACTGTCATGCTATTGTACGCTTAACTGTACCTTCATTTTAATAATTTCTAAGAATAATAAGAGTAACTAAAAATAATTTTGTATTCAATTTCTTCTTTGCTCTTTGGGGTCTGGAGCATTCAAAATTTATAAAAATCAGACTAGAACATCTTCAAGTATTTTAGTCCAACCACTTTCAACTGCTGGCAAAATCAACAAATAAACATTTAGTTTCCTTGTTCCTGTTTTCCTACTACTAGGACTACTACTACAAGTACTCCTATCACTAGAACTAGTAGTACTGGAACTTCAACTAGTACCACTTGTACTACAACAATCATAACAATTGCCTCTACTGACGGCGTGCTTTGAAAGCAACGTTCTACCAAGAAAGAATGAAGTATCCATTATCCTGTCCTCAAGAAACTTTATTACAGTTGGGCAAAAAACAGTTAGAAAAAGTAAGAAATAGTTTGTTAACAGATGTGAAAACCATAAAGCAATAAATACTCAATTTCATACCCAATTCGGTATTAGGTAATTAGGTGGTATCAGATGAAAAGTGGATTTCAGGAGATTTAGAAATCCATAGGGGTGAAAAGTCCCAATGGCATTATGGCAAAAATATCGTGCTTTTGGAATGCACAAGCCTGCTGGAGATGAAGAGTAGATAGGTTTTTGATGGGGAGTGCAGATGAGAACGTGTAACTGAGCAAGAAATGAAGAAGGTATGGAACTAGAAATGCACACGGTGAGATCAGATTGCTGAAGTTAGAGGATATTAGTGAAATCATCCATCTAATTACTTTAATTCTCAACTGTATTTTGCAGGTACAATTTACATATTTAGAAATTGTGAAGAAACAACCTTTTCCTGTTATTCAAGGAGAAGTTTCAATGGAAGTATACAAATAATTTTTACTTCACAGCATTGTTTGGGGATTAAATGAGAAAATGATGGTAAAGGTCTTTCTAAACATAAAGAATCATAGAAATAATTTAAGCATGATGGGTCCTTGGGAAAACATCTCATTCTTTGTGTATGGACAGATAAACCAAATGGTCAACGACAACATGAGTGAATATTAGTATTGAAATTCATGTGCACAAATTGTTTTTATGTTATGATTTTTATTTATCACATTATTTTCATTTCCTAATTTAATTACTTACTTTTAATTACAGTATATTTAATTATTACTGCATTCGTATTACCTTAAAAATCATGACATTACTTGTTCTATTTATCATATTATGGATTCTCTTTCTCAATTCTTACATATCAGCATTTTCCCAATGACAGTTAATAACCTCACCAGCCTGTTGTGAATTGAAATTCCTAAATTATGTTGATTAAATTTAGTTTGACTTTCATTTCGAAAATCTTTATGGTTATCCAAGTATGACATTTAATGATCGAACCCTCTTTCAGCCTTCTCAATTTCATATTTACACATTTGTTCTCCTAAGTGGTTACATTCACTGATTAACACTTGATTGCTCTTGTTTTTAACTATCAGCATAAACTTTATTGAGGAGATCAAAAAACTGTACCTGAGCATCACTTAGTTGCTTTTCTTGAATCGTGACTTTCTTCTGTGTGTCTTCAAGCTCTTGCTGCAGCATCGTATTTTCACTCTGGATTTGGCCTAATCTTTCTTGGAGAGAAGCATTTTCCAAACTGTATCTCTTGACTTTTTCCTTTAACATTTGATTTGTTTCTTCAAGTTCCTTTGCCTTCTCTTCAGCATGGTTCAATTCTCTCTGCGTGTTTTCTAAAATGTAAGTCTTTTCTCTGAGGGATTCATGGACATGGCCTAGCTCATTTTCTAAACTCTTGGCGCCACTTTCAGCCTGAGAGAGCTCTTCAGAAAGGAAAGCATGGTTCTCTCTTAAAATAGACAAGTCACTGTTTAACTTGTCCTGTACATGAAGCCACTCATCTCTTGCTTCCTGAAAGGAATGTTCAAGGGCTAGTTTGGACGCCTCACTTTGCTCATAATCGTCAATAACAGACATCAGACGAGACCTGTATGATTCAATTTCGCTCTCTAGTCTCTCTGTGTTTTCTTTTGCATTCTCCAATTGAGAGTTCAGCGCTGCATTTTCAGCTTTCAGAACCTTTACTTGGCCACTGTATTGAAATCGGATTTTTCTTAATGCTTCTCTATTCCACTGCAATTCCTGTTGAAGCTCCTCATTCTTCTCTTTCAAAGCTTCAGTTTCTTCTCTGTGGTGCGTTCTGGTTCGCTGATCCTTAATTTTTACTGTTTTTAATTCCACTTTGTGCATGGCAACTTCATACTGTATGATTTCCTTTTTCTCCTGCAAGTATTCTTCCTTTACATTCCTAACAGGAACCTAAACATAAGAAAAAGAAAAGAAAGTGTTATTCAAAATAAAATGACTTATTCTGATATTTCCTTCAAAATTCAAAGGAAACGCCAAGGGGCCAAGAAGCATAGTGTATTTAGAGAAAAAGTTAACTGAGGGACTTTCACCTCTTTCCCATTTCTATCAATTTGCCGAAAGAATAAGACTGAAAACTGCTTCATCAACCAGAAGATTTGGACACCATTTTTGAACTCACAAAGCTGTCTGTCTCTCGGGAGATTTGGTTTCCTTTTCTGCATACATTCTGTCTCTCACTGATGATTCCATCTGAGACATGTCAAGGTTTATGGAAAGGACTTTCAGTACATCATCTCACCTAAAATTTCCACCACCCTTATGAGGGAAATATTTATATTCCTTCATATTGCTAATTGTGTAACAGAAGTGCAGTTCACGCACGTAAAACTCTAGATTGTTCGAGCAAAAAGGGACACTACTGATGAGTTAGTACATCATTTTACAAAGCAAGAACCAGAAGCCTAAAGACAGAAAATCATTTGTCGAAAGCCATCTGTTTGGCAATGGAATGAAGCAGAACACAAAATCTTGGAAAAGTCACCCGTAGATGCAGAGTTTCAACAAACTTCAGACACATATCTGTAAAAACACACACACACACACATATATATATGCGTGTATCTACGTATGTGTACATGTATATTTTTCTGTGTACATATACACATCCACACAGGAACAAATATATCAATATAAATAAATATATAAATATAAATGTACATGTAAATATAGATAGATAGATAGATAGAGAGAGAGAGAGAGAGAGAGAGAGAGAGAGAGAGACAGATAGACAGATAGATAGATAGATATAGATATACAATAGTTAAGTATTTAGCAATTGTTCTTCCAGTAGGGCTGCTAACTCAACCAAATTGCATCAAGTAAGGTTTGCATTAGGAAAAACATGAATGGATCAATACCATCTGCTCTAACGTGCAACTTTAGTGATACCTCCCTTTTATAAATGCTTACTGGAAAATCGTTCACTTCGTAGTTGTTTAAATTCTACCGTTTGTTATAAATGAAGTTTCTCTATTTTGTGTTGACTTCCACAGAGAGTGAAAATTCTTCAAGGAGACAGTGCACGTCTGACACACAGTCTTTTACCCTGCTCAGGATCTATCACAGTGCTGTTCACATAGATAATATTCACTGGCTGATGAAATAACGTTTGAACAAGGAAGAAACTGTAATTTCACTAAATTCTTACATAGTGAAAACTTACACGATCAGGGAAATTACACAAGAAATGGTGCCAGTATGGCCAGAATGCCCATAAAATGACCTACTTCTTGCTGCCAACGATGGACTCTAAGTTACTGCTTCCTTGGTATACCTTCCAGGAGTCAGTTCACACCTAGTTTCTTGACTGCAAACTGAAGCCAAAAGCTTGTGAAGGTTCATATTTTAATCCAAGTCTTCCAGAAAGAAGGTGAGGGAAATGAAGGCAAGAAGTGATAGGGGCGTTAATTGGGAAACAGAACTTATTTCATTCCAGTGCTCATTTCTGACACCTTGAAAAATTTCTCAAGCATGCACATTGAAAAGAAAAGTCATTTTCAGAAGAATGAGATTGGAATTCATAATAGTTTCTTAACTAAGCTAAGTACACTGAAAGTAGCCAGGTTAAGAAAACTCTTTTGCAATATTAGGAGATGTTTATCCAAACGTGGGAGGCAGTATGATTTGTATATAATGGACAATGGTCTTTATGCTTTTGCAGCAGGGAAACTATCATTTGTTCAGTATCCAATATGTGCCAAGAATAAAGGCCATAAATACAACAGATTTACAATAATGATCTCATTTGATTCTCGCAACAGCCCTGAGAAGTATGTACTAGTATTATCCCCATTTTGTGGCTGAGGAAACTGAGAAAAACTAAGTGACTTGCCTAGGATCACACAGATAGAATCTCCGGACACATTTGAAGTCAGATTTTTCTAACCCCAGACCCAAATTTCTATCGCTAATTCCCCCAACATACGTCTAAGTGGAGAACTATCTCATCATCCAAAGTTCTTTTCTTCCCTGCTTTGGCAGAGATACTTACTTACTTTGCAAGTTATGATGACTACCAGGGTGAAATTGCGTTTGGAAGAATCTCAGAAATCTCCCTTAATATACGTTGTGCCTTCCACCATGATGAGTAGCATACAGAAATACATGGAAATGTGGGAAAGCAACTGACAGTGGAGAAAGGTATTTGATAGTATTAAAGGGAAGGGGCTAGAAGAATTTAACTGTCATGCTATTGTACGCTTAACTGCATTTTCATTTTAATAATTTCGAAGAATGATAATAGAAACTGAAATACTTTTGTATTGAATTTGTACTTTTGACGTCTGGGAAATGGAAACTTTGTAAAAAATCAGACTAGAGAAACTCAAAGCACTTTAGGCCAACCATTACCTTAGAACAAATTTAATTTTAGGTAAACTTGCAACTCCTGGGAAAATCAACAGACAACATTGAGTTTCCTTGTTCCTGTTTTTCTACTGCTAGTGCTACCACTACAAGTACTACTATCACTAGAACTACTAGTACTACAACTACTACTAGTACTACTTGTACTGAAAAAATAATAACAATTACTTCTGCTGACAGCATGCTTTGAAAACAACGTTCTATGGAAAATAACGAAGTCTAAATGATCACGGTCCTCAAGGAAATCTATGATAGTTGGGCAAACAAGAGGTAGAACAAGGAAGTAATAGTTTGTTAACAGATGTGAACAGCATAAAGCAATAAATACCCAATGAGGTCATATCAAATGAAAAGTGGATTTCAGGAGATTCAGAAATCCATATGGGTGAAAAGTCCCAATGGCATTATGGCAAAAGAACCATTCTTTTGGAATGCACAAGCATGCTGGAGGTAAAGAGTCAATATGTTTTTGACGGGTAGTGCAGATGAGGACGTGTAACTGTGCGTAAGCCAGAAGAAGACTGTGAAGAAGGTATGGAACCAGAAATCTACATGGTGAGATCAGATCGATGAAGTTAGAGGATATTAATGAAATCATCCATCTCATTACTTGAATTCTCAATTGCATTTTGCAGGTACAATTTACATATTTAGGAATTGTGAAAAACAACTTTTTCCTGTTGTTCAAGGAGAAGTTTCAACGTAAGTAAACAAGTAATTTCTACTTCACAGTATTGCTTCGGAATTAAAAGAGAAAATAATGGTAAAGGTCTTTCTAAACATAAGGAATCATAGAAATGATTTAGGCATTATGGGTCCTTGGGAAAACACCTCACTCTTTCTGTAAAGACAGATAAACCAAATTGTCAAGGACATCATGAGTGAATATTTCTATTGAAATTCGTGTGCACACATTGTGGAGGTTGTAGGTCTAATTTAATTCGACTTAATTGACAGACAGAGCGTTCAGAAAATTTATACTGTTGACGAGACAAAGGGAAATGTCACACTGCACACAATTTCCATTCATCAGGAACAAATTATTGATCTTTTTGCATACATACTTTACTTTTGGTTTCATCTACTTGCTTCGGTAGTTTTTCCTTCTCTTCATAATTCCTTCGATAATATGATGTAACTTGTTGCGAAACTATTCTCATGGATTGGTAGTTGCCGGAAACAGGAACTTCTCGCTGAAGATTTCTTTCTCTGGCCTGAGAGATATATGTCCAAATTATTTCTATTGCTGATTTCAGAAAGCAGTATTAGCTCATATGAAATAAATATCATGTCAAAATTCACATCAAAAGTCATTATAGTTCTGCATGCAATTTAATTTCATCAACATATTCATAATTTTCATAGATTTGCGGTATAAATAACTTAGATGTTATTTAACAAAATTCCCGCATGTTGCACATGAGAAAAATGAAACTCCAAAGAGGTTAGTTGAGTTACCCAAGGTCCTAACGTTAGTCGTTTCTAGGGACAAAGATTGACACTTGGCTCCTGACACGAGAAAGCTCTTTTGATTATTCTACTCAACCTTCATTTAGCATGGGTCAAATGAGATCTTTCTACTTGCTCAAACATTCAGCCTGATTTCCCATTGCCTGTTTTTTGAGCATAATTGTATCACCTCAAAAGTTATCTAGGGACTAAAATATGATAGGTGAGACTCACATGGAAGGTAATGGAATGAGGGGGGAGGAATGTATACTTTTTTGTACTTGATAGACACATTCATGGTTTCCCATTGGGTTTTTCAGAAAAGTTAACTGCCTCATTTCTATGCACCAACCTTTAGAAAGAAGAGGACATCTACAAGAAACGTTTAAATTTTCCATCCTCTCATTGTTTAACTCGGGGGAAGGAACGTAGGTACTGGTACGCATGTCAGGCTTGGTAAAAGCTCTTCACATGAATGATGTGCTTTGCTCAAAGCCACAATGAGAACCACACATATGGTCACTAGCTGCTGTTCCCATCTTCAAGAGTCTTTGCTAAGCCTTCAAAGAATTCCTTTTCCTGTTCTGATAGGAATTACACGCCTGGTAATGGCGGTCCATCGGCAAAAAAAAAAGGAAACTGCGGAAAACATGCTAGCTCTCCCGCTTATGCATATATAGCACATTACAAAATCAGAGTTTTGTACCTGCAGACGTATTCATTCATTCACATATGTGTATAAGCACATATACACACAGAGATACAAAGTCGTGTGTTTATGGACTGTTATACTGCAGAAATTCATCTCTGCTTTCATCATAGTGCCAGGCAAGTTATTGCATAAATTATGAATACCAAATGAAGCCCCAAATCAAAAGAAATCAAAATGTTTTCTCCTATTAGAGAAGTTGAAATACTTTGTGAAACTAAATTTAACTAAAGTCTGGTAAGTTGTTTTGAAGAAAACGTAAGGCTAAAAGAAGACAATGTAAAGTTGAGAAAGTAAAATGGGCACAATTAACTGAATTCTTACATGTTAACTAAATTCCACCATTGAATGAGAAGACAAAATTTTCAAATTCTTTAAATGAAATTATTACCCAGTACAATATATGGTATAATGGACGCTCTTTGCATATATGACAAATCACAGAAAATGAGAGCTGCTCTTAGACTGTGTAAAGCTGTTCTTATTCAACAACTAAAAGGCAGTGATTCCAGAACTTGCAATTTTGCACACCGAGCAAGCATTATTAATAAAACAATAAAAAGTACTGAGATTAAAAAAAAATTGGTAGTGAAGCACAATAAAAAATAATATTAATAACCCCAAAATTAACCTCTTTGTGAATAGAATTACTGTCCTAAATTGAAAAGAAAAGGAGTGTCTAGACTCTGGATTTTCACTACAACTATCATCCTGTCGTTAGCGTTGCAAAGAGTAGTTCAGAGGAATCTGAATTGAAACTCGTCAGAATGTTGAGCATGTTTAAATGTTAATGAGATGTCTAATGGGAATATTTCACAGTATCTCAAAAGAAATGTTATCTTTCAACTGTTACATTATTCCTAGCATTTTTTGGTAAGACTTCTCTTAAACTTCAGCGTTGGAATTAATTTATTCCATTTCAATATTTAAATAGAATACTAGGAAAATTAATAAAATAACAAAATTATTTGTGTTTATACACTAGCGAATTCCCCTACACATATTTATGAAACCAAAATATCATGGCCTCTAGAATTTCTTCAATCAAAATGAGTTCTCTTACCTACAAAAGCATTTTCTAATTTTAGTTTTATTTGGTTTTTAAATTATTATTTTATATGTCACATTATTTTCATTTAGGTTAATTACTTATATTTTATTACAGGATATTTACTTATTATTGCAATCATATTATCTTCAAAATCATGATGTTACTTGTTCTATTTATCATATTATGGATTCTCATTCTCAATTCTTACATATCAGCACTTCCCCAATGAAAGTTGATAACCTCACCAGCCTGTTGAGAATTCAAATTCCTAAATTATCTTGATTAAAATTACTTTGACTTTCATTTCGAAAAGCTTTATCTTTGTCCAAGACATTTAATGACCGAACCCTCTCTCACCCTTCTCAATTTCATATTTACACATGTGTTCTCCTAAGTGGTTACATTCACTGACTAACACTTTCTTGCTCTCTTCTACTAGAAGAACTTGTTGTTCACTATCAGCATAAAGTTTGTTGAAGAGATCAATAAACTGTACCTGGGCATCACTCAGTTGCTTTTCTTTCATCGTAACTTTGTTCTGTGTGTCTTCAAGCGCTTGCTGAAGCACCATATTTTCACTCTGGATTTGGCCTAATCTTTCTTGCAGAGATTCATTTTCCAAACTATATCTGTTGAGTTTTTCCTTTAACACTTGATTTGTTTCTTCAAGTTCCTTTGCCTTCTCTTCAGCATGGTTCAGTTCTCTCTGTGTGTTTTCTACAATATATGTCTTTTCTCTGAGGGATTCATGGACATGGCCTAGCTCATTTTCTAAACTCTTGGCTCCACTTTCAGCCTGAGAGAGTTCTTCAGAAAGGAAAGCATGGTTCTCTCTTAAACTAGACAAGTCACTGTTTAACTTGTCCTGTACATGAAGCCACTCATCTCTTGCTTCCTGAAAGGAATGTTCAAGGGCTAGCTTGGACGCCTCACTTTGCTCATAATCGTCAATAACAGACATCAGACGAGACCTGTATGATTCAATTTCGCTCTCTAGTCTCTCTGTGTTTTCTTTTGCATTCTCCAATTGAGAGTTCAGCGCTGCATTTTCAGCTTTCAGAACCTTTACTTGGCCACTGTATTGAAATCGGATTTTTCTTAATGCTTCTCTATTCCACTGCAATTCCTGTTGAAGCTCCTCATTCTTCTCTTTCAAAGCTTCAGTTTCTTCTCTGTGGTGCTTTCTGGTTCGCTGATCCTTAATTTTTACTGTTTTTAATTCCACTTTGTGCATGGCAACTTCATACTGTATGATTTCCTTTTTCTCCTGCAAGTATTCTTCCTTTACATTCCTAACAGGAACCTAAACATAAGAAAAAGAAAAGAAAGTGTTATTCAAAATAAAATGACTTATTCTGATATTTCCTTCAAAATTCAAAGGAAACGCCAAGGGGCCAAGAAGCATAGTGTATTTAGAGAAAAACTTAACTGAGGGACTTTCACCTCTTTCCCATTTCTGTCAATTTGCCGAAAGCATACGACTGAAAACTGCTTCATCAACCAGAAGATTTGGGCACCATTTTTGAACTCACAAAGCTGTCTGTCTTTCACTAGATTTCGTTTCCTTTTCTCCATACATTTTTTCTCACACTGATGATTCTATCTGAGACATGTCAAGGTTTTTGGAAAAGAGTTTCAGTGCATCATCTCACCTAAATTTTGCACCGCCTTTCTGAAGGAAATATTTATATTCCTTCATATTGCTAATTGTGTAACAGAAGTGCAGTTCACGCACGTAAATCTCCAGATTGTTCGAGCAAAAAGGGACACTACTGATGAGTTAGTACATCATTTTACAAATCAAGAACCAGAAGCCTAAAGACAGAAAATCATTTGTTGAAAGCCATCTAGATGGCAATGGACTGAAGCAGAACACAAAATCTTGGAAAAGTCACCCTTAGATGCAGAGTTTTAACAAACTTCAGACACACATTTGGAAAAACACACGCACACAAATGTGCATGTATCTATGTATGTGTACATGTATATTTCTGTGTGTGCATATACACATCCACACAGGAACAAATATATCAATACAAATAAATATATAATTATATATATTTACATGTCAATATAGATATATAGATAGATAGATAGATAGGTAGGTAGGTAGATAGATAGATAGATAGATAGATAGATAGATAGATAGATAGATAAATAGATAGATAGATAGATAGATAGGTAGATAGAGAGATAGATAGACAGATAGGCAGATAGACAGATAGATATAGATATACAATAGGTAGGTATTCAGCAATTGTTCTTCTAGTAGGGCTGCTAACTCAACCAAATTGCATCAAGTAATGTTTGCATTAGGAAAAACATGAATGGATTAATACCATCTGCTCTAACGTCCAACTTTAGTGATATCTCCCTTTTGTAAATGCTTCCTGAAAAATCATTCACTTCGTAGATGTTTAAATTATTATTTTATATGTCACATTATTTTCATTTAAGTTAATTACTTATATTTTATTACAGGATATTTACTTATTATTGCAATCATATATCTTCAAAATCATGATATTACTTGTTCTATTTATCATATTATGGATTCTCATTCTCAATTCTTACATATCAGCATTTTCCCAATGAAAGTTGATAACCTCACCTGCCTGTTGAGAATTCAAATTCCTAAATTATCTTGATTAAAATTACTTTGACTTTCATTTCGAAAAGCTTTATCTTTGTCCAAGACATTTAATGACCGAACCCTCTCTCACCCTTCTCAATTTCATATTTACACATGTGTTCTCCTAAGTGGTTACATTCACTGAATAACACTTTCTTGCTCTCTTCTAATAGAAGAAGTTGTTTTTCACTATCAGCATAAAGTTTGTTGAAGAGATCAATAAACTGTACCTGGGCATCACTCAGTTGCTTTTCTTTCATCGTGACTTTCTTCTGTGTGTCTTCAAGCGCTTGCTGAAGCACCATATTTTCACTCTGGATTTGACCTAATCTTTCTTGCAGAGATTCATTTTCCAAACTATATCTGTTGAGTTTTTCCTTTAACACTTGATTTGTTTCTTCAAGTTCCTTTGCCTTCTCTTCAGCATGGTTCAGTTCTCTCTGTGTGTTTTCTACAATATATGTCTTTTCTCTGAGGGATTCATGGACATGGCCTAGCTCATTTTCTAAACTCTTGGCTCCACTTTCAGCCTGAGAGAGTTCTTCAGAAAGGAAAGCATGGTTCTCTCTTAAACTAGACAAGTCACTGTTTAACTTGTCCTGTACATGAAGCCACTCATCTCTTGCTTCCTGAAAGGAATGTTCAAGGGCTAGCTTGGACGCCTCACTTTGCTCATAATCGTCAATAACAGACATCAGACGAGACCTGTATGATTCAATTTCGCCCTCTAGTCTCTCTGTGTTTTGTTTTGCAGTGTCCAATTTAGAATTCAGCACTGCATTCTCAGCTGTCACAACATTTACTTCTTCACTGTACTGTACTCTGATTGCTGTTAATATTTCTGCATTCAACTGTAATTTCTGTTGAAGATAATCATTCTTTTCCTTTAAAATTTCTATATGGTTTTCTTTGTCTCGATTCTTAATTTTTAGTGTATCTACTTCGAGTTTGAGCATGGCATTTTCATCCTCTAAGATTTGATTTTTGTCGAACAGATATTTTTCTTTCTCATGGCTGTCAGGAATCTAAACATAATAAACAGAAAAAAAGTGCTACTCAAAATAAAGTTATGGATGCTGATTATTCCCTAGCAATTCCACATAAACGCCAAGGTACCAAGAAGCATACTTTAGTAAAACAAAATTAAAATGAGGGAGTTTGCCCTATTTCACATTTCTCTCAGAGTCAGTTTTCACAAAGAACACATTTTAAAAGTGCTTCATTAATCAAAAGACATGGAGTGTAATTTTAGGCCTAGAAAGCTTATATTTTATTTCCTTTGCTCTGTCCATTCTATTCCACGCTGATAAGTCATATTGTTAATAGAATTAAAATACTTAATATTTTCAAACTGCCTCTTCTATGTTGTGTTATTTTACTCATTTTCAGTGTTGTGCAATCTCTTCTGTATATCTTAGATTCTTTTCCCTTTCCCCCACCTCCTTTCCTCTTCTCTCTCCACTTACTGCCTTACACGGTGTACGATCTTATAGAGCATCAATATCTTGTCTTATATCTTATCTAGTATCTTGTATCTATACATACATTCCTATTAAGTGCATTTTTACCTTAGTTATACTCCCTAGAAGAATTAAAATGAACGGGGGAAACCATAAAACAAAATGTAACAGAAAAGACAATGCTGTGCTACATTCTGCGATCAAATTTCATAGTTGTTTCTCAGTATGGGGAAGGCATTTTGCTTCAAGAAGCCAAAGGGAATTTTTTAAGTCCTTGCAATGCAATGACATACTACATCTACAAGAATATTTCCTCACACACTCTGGTTGTTTCTGCATACAACATTTTCCTGGTGCTGCTCCTGTCACTCATCATCAGTTCACATAAGTCCTTCCAGGCCTCTCTAAAGTCTTCGTGACACATTGCCTTTGGTGGTATTCAGCAAAGTACTTCCCATACATTGTCTCACCTAAGCCTTGCCACACCCTGATGCGGGAAATATTGATATTCTCCTCCCCGTTTTACAGATTAGAACTTAGGTTAGGATACATTATTGAACAACCTGTCCATTATCACACTCAGTAAGTATCAGCAGCAATATCTCAATCCAGGTCTCTTCAGACTCCAAATCTAGCACACTTTTTTCAATAGCTTATTTCCTTTCAGCAGTTGATATTAAGAATTTGTCCTAAATGGAGACTCCTTGCCCTGGTACAATGAACTTCACTCCAGAACAATGAACTCATAAGTCTTATGTTTCTTAGTAGAAGTCTTACGAATAATCGATTTTCTCATGGATGTGTCGCATTTTCATAGCATCATTGATTTAAAACTTTTAGAAGTTATCAAGTTGAAATCTCTCATTTTAGGGAAGGGAAAAGTCAGGCCTAGAATGTGGTCCCCTACTGATGGTAACCTAGTCTTAACCATGACATGTTAAAGAAATGATGAAAGAATTATTGGGGCCAAATAATAAAATATGACTATTGCACTCCCATCACAACCAAACTCCTCCAGAAGCGTTGGATCCCGTTCAGGACCAGAGAACAGAGTTTTATCCAATAGCTTAGAAGCTGCATTCTATGATATCTTTTCTAAAAAGCCAGAAGGAGAGCATGCATTGGTCACAGGTGAGTTCAATGAAGCACTCCAGTGTGCAAGCACCAAAGGACTACTAAGGGCCAACAACCCAAATGGTTTACTTCAAACAACTGTTGAAAAACAGAAGAAAATGAAAATTTCTAATTTTGGCATTTGAGAAACTTGTGTTTCTATCATGCTGAGCAATGATGAATGTGAGCGAATGGAGGAATTCATGGCCCGGATAGAGCCTTATGTCAGAAACCTAAGTGAAATTTATTTCTGTGGCAAATACTTTTATTCCTTTTCTTTAATGAAAGATGAGGGAGACAAGAAGGTGAAATAGAGCAATCTATTAACATATATTTCAGAACCCTCACTCTCTTCCCTGAAAAGTACAAGCAGATGATATCCCTTAATCAAGGAAGAAAAATGGTTTGTGTTTGAGGTGTCACCTTCTACCTAGTTGCATTCCTTTCTCTCTCTAAGCTAGGAGTTAGTGACACTGATGTGCTGCCCCTTTCCTATGTCCAGAAAGGAAGAGGCACTGTTGTGCACCAGGAACTTTTTTCAGTAGACGTAAAGTTGGGTCTCGGGAGAGATCATTCAATTAAAAGAAAAAGAAACGGTCAAGCAAGACAAACAGTATTGTGCTGATTTTAGTCACTAGCTGTGTCCTGAACTATCTGTTGCAGACAGATGGACAGGACTGAGGATAACAAAGATGTCCCAAAATGAAGAACCGAAATCTGAACTTTCAAAATATGTAGTTAGATTTGAAAATGACCAAAGTAAATATCTCAGAAGTCTGAGTGATTTTGGAAGCAGTTGTTTTGTTTTCTTTCTGCTTTGAAAGAGGATTGTTCAGAATCCCACTTTGCAAAGCTATAACATTTAGCCCCGGAAAAAGTGGTCCTTGAGTTTCCTTTAGCTCTTCTTCGTCCTGCGGACAAGAAGTTCATAAAATTTTCATCATCATTTTCCTTCAACAGTCAGCAACAACATTTTACCTTTAACTGGAATACAGAATCCGACAAAGCACGGACACTAACTTTAAAAACTCAAAGAAAAACAGGCTACTGAAAAGGAAAAGCAACAAGAAGGAAAGCATTTCAAAGTTGAAAAGGAAACTCAATCACTCCTCAGGGCGATCCACACCCAGGGTTAAGTCCCTAACTCTTACAAGCCTCAGCTTGAAGTCTTCACAGGTGAGGATAGATACCATATCTCAAGTGAACTCATTCGATTTGTGGATGGTTCTCTTTGTTGGCAAGTTTTTTCTCATTAATCTTAAAAATGTACATTTGTGCAACTCTTATCCATGGCTCTTAGCTCTTCTCCTTAGACTGAAGCAGAGCAAGCTTCGTCCTTCTTCCACATGACTCTCCTTCAAAAACTTGAACATATAAGGATCAATAGCTCTATTTTCTTGAACACATCCTCACAAGTCATGGTCCCCAAGGGCCTTTCTCATCCTGTTTGCCATCCTGCTTATTAGCGAGCATAATTCTGAGGAAGCCACAAATGAGTTAAACAACATAAGCCTATCTACTTATTCACTTCAGAGTAGAGAGTGCTTTTCGCCTTCTCTATTTTGGAAGCTATACTTTTCTGAATAAGATGCAAAATTACACTAGCTTTTGGGTTCTCAAATAACATCAATAAATCAACTTTAGTTTAGAACTGGCCACGATTCTTATATCTTTTCAGGCAAAATGCTATCTAAACCTATTTCCCCCAACTCATACGTATGAACCTAATTTTGTAACTAATTGTATAATTTGACAGTAATCCTCACTAAATATCATGTTATGAATAGGCTCAGTCCAGTACTCTGACTTCTTGAGAGTTTGCATTTCCTCCATGTAGAAAGTCTGCAATAATTTTAAGTAAATCAACACGTAAATAAGTAAAACATAAAGACCCTAGAGACCAATAAACTCTTCTGAAAGCCTGAAGGATGTGTGCTAAAGTGTAGTGAAAGGAAGAGAAAAAGAGAACGAACTTGCACTTGCATTGCCCAAAGTATTTTCAGATAAGGAGACTCTCTCTAAAAATGGAGAGGAATCCTCTGGAACTTATGTTCCTATCAAAGTTGAGGATAGAGCAGTGGTGTCAAACAGATCCTCCAGCACTGAGTTCTATGGACAGATTTGGGGGACTTTGAAACCTTTGGCTCAGGGTTAGGTGAGATGAACTCCGTGGCAACATTTGAACCCAGGTTTCTCTGGATATCAGGTTAGTTCTATTCACTACGCCATAGTGATCCTCTACTGTGAGATATACTTTAAAAAGTACTAATTTCACTTTACTCTTTCATGGCTCTTTAGACTGCAATTTTACATTCTAATGCTACTGCATGGGATATATATTTTTTTATATTCATGAGTACATATCTACAAATGATTAGACCCAACTTACTTACACTAGACATAAAAATCCTAGTCCTTTCTCAAGATTAAAAAGAGTATGATGTTCACTTCCCCACTCCCAGGGAACCCACAAGTTGTCTTACCAAGAACAGATGGAAATAGTGACTTTAAAATTCCAATTTACCTGTTTCGAATGATTTGTTTCTGTTCTCAATTCCAGGTCCAGAGTTCTGAGAGGGTATTGAAATTCCTGTCTTAGCTCCACTTTTTCACCACGTCGTTCTTTTTTTCTGAACTGGTGACTCATTTTTAGAACTAGCTTTTCTTCAGCGTCTTGCTCAATTTCTTCTTGCTTCCCGGGAACCCTAGATGAAAATTGTCCTTTTTCAATGACAATGCAGTAGAAATAAGGATGAAATACCATTGAATATACTCATCTGGATTTCTAAAGGAAAAGAAGATTAATTTATTGGGAACTCGATCTATGTAGGGAACTCCCTGTCAAGGAACTCCCTCTGTTCATGCAGAGTGGTCCGTGCTCTACACTTTTGAGTTGACCTGTTTCTGTTCCCTATAACACTGAGAATAAACGTAATTTGCACAGGCTCACAAAGTCAGGATGTGTCAGAAACTGATGGAGTTCTTGGGTGCCTGTGCTTGGACACAATTCTAAAATCACGTTTCTCTTTCAAAATCGCATTTCTCCCTAGCCTCAAAACATTATCTCAGGCAGTTTCTCCCCAGTGCAAGAAAACAGCCTGTCACAGCAACAACTATTATCTCCTTACCTGATACAATAGCCAGTTACAACCATAGAATTCAGAAGTTTGAACAGCTGTGTGCTGGCTGAACAGTCTGTGAACATGGCCAGAACGACATTGACTACTCATTGACCCATCATATGTTTCCTCGATTTAGATATAGGAACACTCCCTTACATTTTTCTTGTCCAACAAGATATTCGTGAGACCAATCTGGCATCCGTTAGTCTGTCCTGACCACGAGTGAACTTAGGGATGTTTCAGTCCGAAAACCGCATCTCTATGCAGTTGCCACTCCTCCTTATGCTATTTCCCTGTGAACTCTGCGTATAATACCTGCCAGGTAGATACCAAAAGTGCATGTTCCTTTAAGAAATAACCTCTGCTTAACCTTTGCCTAGTCTCACCTTGAATCATCTGCTTAGCATATTTGGCACATGTTTTCCTATAGACTATCGTATATAAACTTTACCTGTACCCAGCTAGGGTTGCAGTTTCCCTAAGAACCCTTGCTGCTGAAAAGTGTCAGAAAGCTTTACCTTGATGTCAAAAATGTTTGAGTTTGTGAATTCATTCCAGGTGACCTGCCCGTGGTACTCTGGTCTTTGCGTGGCACTTGTTGCCCCTCTGCCAGTTGTCATCAAAATCAGAGGGGACCCATTTTTTTTATCCAGGCTACTGCAGGGCACTTTAATTCTATCAAAACTGTATCATATATTCACTTGGATGCTTTTGTTTCTTGTATTCAATGAAGAGAAATTCCATAAATTGTATGGAGCTGGAACAAAAGATTATTTCCAAATTCCCGAGTTCTGATACATTTCAAAGACGCCGGTGAAAAGTGTAGAGGGGGATGCATATGAAATTACATCCATTTTTCCATTACTATTGATTAGTGAAGTGATTTTTTACTTCATGTTGAAAAAAATGAAACACAGCTACTTGTGTTACAGTTTTCAAAATTCACTACAAATGCATCTCTACCTGATATCCACAGAGTAAAAATGAGTAAGTAGGGCTCATTCATAATACTGTTTGAATGAGGTGGTATTTTGGCCTTCCTAACCTCAAATCCTCTATCACATTTCTTCAACGGTAAGAAAAAAGCTTCCAAGGATTTGTTTAAAATCATGAGTTCCATACCTCGTGCTAAGGAGTTCTCTTTTCCATTCTGCTTTTTGTTGCTCTAAGTCAGACACCATTTGCCTTGTTTCTGATAATTCTTCCCGCAGTCCACAAATCTTGTTTTCTAAACTCTTCACTTTCCTGGTGAGTAATGGACAATGTCCTTTTTTACGTACCACTGATCGATCATATCTAAGTATTGCATCTTCATTTTTCACAAGTTTAATAAAATCTGTACAGAGAAAAACGCAAGTCAATAAAAACATGAGTATTTTAAAATCCGCTGAACCGTAGCAGTATACTTAGAATTCAAATACTCTGGCAATGACAAAATCATATCCACGTATAAATCCTCACATATTGCAAAATAATGCGTTGTCAAAAATTTACATTGAAGATGACAATAACCTATTTCTATGTGTGCACTGTAGGCAATGAAACACAATCTCTAAGTGACAAATTAATTGATATAAAAAAATCTGAAAGCTCAGAATTCTTCACAATGAAAGAAAAATATTTGTGAAAAGGAAGTATTTTGAGGTGTATTCTGGGTGGGACAAATAAGATTCATCCAAGGGATTATATACTTAATATCTACATAATGAAAATATACTGAATTATTTTAGAAATATAAATATGTTTTGCTTTACATAATTGTATGGAAACACTGTTTCCTCTTTAGAGATTTATAATATCAGTAAGTATGTAATATTCACACATTGAAATATCCATCCTCATTTATTCATTGGCGAAACCTCTGGTAACTTGAAACACCAGAGGAAGGTCAAAAATCGTTCTGAGCACTAAAGAAAATAGCTGCCCCTTTATTCTTGAGAGACATATGGAGTCAAATTGAGACCTAATCCAGAGTTAGAAATGTTCGTTATGTCGTTACAGTTTCAACGAACTTGATTATTGGGTTTTCCTTGGTAACTTCCAATTCTTCATATATTCATTCACTGTTGAACTGAAGTGAGGCAACAAGAGAGAACCCAGTTGCTGGATGTAGCCACACTGGAGTAGAAGCGAAGCTGACACTGAGGGAACTGGTTAGCTCACCGATTCAAAGAAAAGAAGGTACTGAGGCACAGAGAAGTTAAAAGACTTGTTAAGATTCACACAATTGGAACGTGTAAACGGCAGAATCTGAACCTAGCTATTCATGGCATCGTGTCCAATGCTCTATCCTCTATGCCATGCTGAGAGAAGAATTATAAAAACTAGGCAGAATATTTACAAGATGTTTGATATTTGGGGCCATTTTATGAAAGATTATCATATTTTGACTATTCTTTTCATGAAAGAGTTCACTCCTTGAGACCTTTATACTCGTAGTCAGTTCAGTCTCTTCAATGGTTCTCCTATTACCAACCAATATTAATAACACAGATTATATAATATAGCACTTAGAGGCTTACAAAATACACCTCCTCCAACAACAATCCTGTGAAGTATGACATTTTATACGTTATGAAACTGAAGTTCCACGTTTAAGTGTGTGCACTACAGACAAAATCAAGGCCCTGTGCAAATGTGCAATATCCTAACTTTCCATATTTAATTCTTACAGGTATATATTGTCCAGAAAAACTGGATTTTTCAGTGTCACTTTTTTACCTTTCTACTCAGAGTTTCCATGGTTGAAAATGCTCATTTCATCTCCCTATTTTCCCATGATCTCTACCTACTGAATTCATACTCATTCTTTAAAAGTCAGCTCAAATGCTACCTTCACACACAGGTTATTTATTTTGTAATGTTGATAGTCTTTCCCCCACTGAACCTCAAACAGCAATATGACTGTGCTTCTCAAACATACATATATATATGCATATGTATGCACACATATATAGTACATATATACGTATATGTACATATACATATATATATGAATATACATATTAATTTTTGAGTTATCTATGTAGGCTATATTCCGTACTAGATTGCACATTGAATGAGGAAACTTATCTAAACTTTGAATATTTAGCACACAATAGGTACTTAGTGATTCTTTGGTGAAGGCCTGCCAGAGATTAAGCTGACCTCTACTTTGCTATGAGAAAATGGGTTAGGACTTCAGTTGTATCTTCTTGCATACACACACATCTTTGGTTTCTGTTGAACATTGTTATTTTCTTAGGAAATTGTAAAACGTTCGTACCATCACAACCAACACTAAGTTGTTCCATCACTAACAAAACATTCTTATAGTTCAAGGCAGGTAAATCATCACCCTCTGTAGCTGTGTCAGAAGACTGAGTGAGGTCATCACAATTGTTTGCATCCATCTGTACTGTGTCCTGTAAAATACATGACAGCAGGGGAAAATTAAAAAAACAAATATTTAAAGAACAACAATGGCTAACATTTCTGTCGCACTTTCAGATTTTCACAAAACTTCGTGGCATTCTCACAACCATTTTGTGAGACAAGCAATATTCATAATCATTTTACAAATGTAAGGTGGCTTGTCCAGTATCATAGACTCAGCTAGGAATCCAAGGATGGATTCAAAATTAGGTCTTATTGACCCTACCTAGTATGCCACCTAACCCATTAGAAGCTACATTATTTAGGAATCTTGTGAAAATTATTATATATATGTATGATATCATGTATGATATCATATAACGTATATAAAATAACGATATATAATCATATATTATTATATCATATGTATAATATATATAATCACATCTTCCTGATTATAAACATTCTTCTTTAATATATAGGGAGAAATGAAGTAAATTCCAGCTTTATCATCAAATTTCTAGCATTCACAATGGACATATTTGACTAGGAGACAATTTCTAAAATTATTCATTTTCAGATTAACTATTCCTATTCGTTGTCACTGAAACATGCATTATTTTCTAAAGTTATTGCAAAAAGCATTGAAAAGTAAACCAAGTTATGAAAGTCTTGCAAGCAAACTAGCATGAAAGGCACTTTGCATAATACAAAATATCAGAAATTGGAATATTATTATTACATACCTGTTCCAGGTCACTTTTATCAAAACTTTCTTGACTTTCCTCTGATGATCCTTTAAATTCCAATTATTGGGTTAAATGGGCATTAATGTTTAAGTAACAGGTGATTTTATTCAGAAGTATTTTTCTCATAGAAATGAAACCTCCCCCTCTTATCAGCAGTGGCAATCAGGACAGCTATAAGTTATCCATTGTATTCTCTTTTCAAGAAAGGAATGAATATAAGAAAATTCGATTTCACTAATCATGCATTCATCAAATTATTCTGTAATCTCAATCAACTGCTGCATTTTAAGTAGCTTGTGAGATGTTCATTTTATACCAAATCACAGGAAGCTGTGAGGATTGATTTATGTATTCATTCCAGATGATATTGTAAAATTTGAAAATTAAAGGTAAACTAATGAACAATGGTCATGTGTGATCATTTTGGTAGTTAGGCCAGGAGTAATCAATCCATTGGGTTACTTGTTTTTCTCAATGATGAAAGAGCAGGAGAGAGGCTTGCTAGCCTTCACGGAATGTGGGGAATATATTATCTGATATCTGCCCTCCTTTTCACTGTCCAAGTAGTAGAGTTATTTATATTCATTTGTCAAACCCTTTTGTCTGCCCTGGATCTAACCTTCTACAGAAACTGCTGATTCCAAGATTAGCAATGGTCTCTAAAGGCTAAATCTGATAGCCTTTATCCTCGTTCTTACTCTTTCTTGACCTTACATGATCGTGATCACATACTGTTCAAGTTCTATGCTTCATGGATAACCTCCTCTGATGCTATTTGTTAGCAACTCTCATGATTTCTTGAGATAGGGTCAGAACACGTCATAGCAGACTATATTCACATTTTGACAATCTTACTAGACTGACGGAACAGGGTATTATTGTCATTATACTTTGCCTCCCTTTCAGAAAAGCATTTGACAAATTCCTACAAGTCATCTTTCTGGGCAGAATAACAAACGCAAGTACAAGAACAGGATAGAGAATTACATAGAAATGGTTGTCAGAATTTCTTGGGAGTTTTTTGGATGATGTGCTTTCTCTGAATCAATATAATAGCCGTGAGAGACAAAGCAATTTTAGATTTCATCAAAATAGAAATCACGTTCAGAGGAAGGGAGATATAAATCCAGCTGACCCCTGCCTTCGTCAGACCACACCTAAATACTGTTCTGTGTTTTGGGCACCATCTTTTGGGACTGGCTCCTGGATCTCTCAGCCTGTATGTCCTCCTGGAGCTTCAAATTCAACATGAACAAGTCTGAACTCATCATTTTCTTTTCTCTCCATTCCAGCTCTTAAATCTACAGTATTTAATACTTTTTATCTTTGGTAAACGCATGCCATCTTCTCAGGAATATGGGCCCGTATCTTTGATACTCCTCTCATCCATACATGTATGTGTGTGTATGAAGAAACATACACATGCAAAAGCTGCTAAGTCCCTGTTGATTCTACCTCCATCACATCTGTCATCCTCTCCCTTTTCATCAGTATCAAAGAACCCCCATTTCACGAACTCCTCAACTTTTACCTGGATTTTTGCCATAGCTTACTAAGCAGTCTTCATATTTCTGAATTCTACCTTCTCTGCTTCCTTCTACACAAAGTCATCAAGTAATCTCTTTAAGACCCTGAACTGGCCATTCTCTTGCTCTCAATCCTTCTGTGGTACCTTATTGCTGCAGTTCTCGGGGCTATGAAACCTTTCTTCCACAACCAATACCCTTTCTCCTGATCTCTCACCCCTCAATTTTCCTGGAGCAGTGTAATTCTTCTCCCTTACCTTCCATACTACTGACATTTTAACACAGTTTGTACGTTGTACCCCTTCAGAGAAAGTAAATTTCTTGAGGCAAAAAAACTGTTTGTTTTTATCTTTCCATCGTCCAATAAAGCAGCAAGAATGTGATATTCACATGATAAATAATCGTTCCTTAATAAATACTAACTTGAATTGCGATAATACATACATAACTCAATTTATGTGGCTTTGGGAAATGTAGAAAGGAGGCAGCAAGTACAAAAATGCCACTTGAAATACGGTACTCATAACACAACAGCAAAAACTGAAAACTGCAGGGCACATCTCCTATTAGGTGTGATTTTTTGAAAATAAAAATCACTTAATCTCCTACTTGTAAAAAAGGGGAAAATGAGACAATACCGTCAATATCATCTGAGTCATCTAAGTTCCTTTCTTCCACTAAATCTGTAAGATAAGTAGGGAGAAATGGAAGGAGAAAAGGATATGAATATTTACGTTTTTAAAAATATACTTTCTTTCTTCCTAAATTATAGAATTAGGACACTTACATGACTTTCGTTTTTCCTGAACTCCATTTCCCAGATTATCATTCGTGTAATAAACATGCTTTTCTGTAGTGGGTTGAATGGACTATGAAACCAATAAGAAGAAGATAGTTATATTGAAAGCTTTGAATAAATATCAGATGTAAATTAACAGTATCATTTTTATTACCTTCACATTTTGATGTCTCTCAAGAGAATCTGAAAGAAAAAGAATGAAAGGTTTATCAACAAGTGTATTTCAGCAATATAATACCATCACAACTTCCCACAAAACGAATAGCCTTGTTGGATACCCTTATGTGAATTAAAGAATGAAAGCCATAATTTGGTGTACTTCCGGTTATGGCGTTTGCATCACAGCAATTAGAATCAATTATCAGTTCTTGAAATAAAACAAGAATATAGTGTTAACACAACATGCAACGCACATTTCAAGTAGACCCTACTTCAAGGGTTTTACATATTTGTATATGGAGCAGTACATAACATGCTCCACAGTGACACATGTAAAGGTGATTCTTTTGAAGGGATGGATACTCAAGATTCCCAGGGGGCTCTTATGAAGTTGATGCTGCAACACAGCATCATATCTTCCAAACAATGGCAGTGATTGATGCAATTATATCACAAGGGACCCCAGTGTGGATGATTCCTTAATTAGTTGTATAATTTGGAAATTCGCGTAATATGTAAGCAGTCACAATAAGGTACTTTCAAACAACGTATAAATGATATTCTTATCTCAGAAATAAAGAGCTAGAATTATGTTTTGAATACATCCACTTCGATGCACACTTGTAGAATAACAGTTAATAATACAGTTTCATTTCTTTCCTTACCAGTGCTGCCTACTGGCATCTCTACACCTCTGGTATCCATTAATTTATCAGTCTTAAAAGGTTTTTCTTTACTCATGACGGAAAGTGCCGTCCACAGCCAGAGAAAGTACTAAGGAGTGTGAATTCAGAGTCAAGCAGACAATTTTCCTTTCGTTTTATTTTCTTTGTCATGGCTCTTCCCATTCACTCCAGTTCTTCTATATAACATGACTAATGTGAAAAAACGTTTGATAGGAAAATACATGTACAGCCTATATCTGATTGCAGAATGTCTTGAGGAGGGGGAAAGGGAAGGAGGGGGAGAAAATGTAAAATTAATGGAAGTGTATGTTCAAAACTATAAAAATATAAAAGCTACTTTTTAAGTTTAGTTTATCCATATAGGAAAGAACGTATATAAAATATTTTTAAGACATGATGGAAAAACTTTTGCCATTTGGAGAGTTATTTCAAGAAAGAAAAATTGTTTTAGTCATCTCCTTTAGTAATTCAAAGTTATTAATATATAAACACCCTTTCCACATATGTATTTTACCATTAATGAAAAAGAAAGCTATGTACATGTTGGAGATATATCTCAGAAATCAAAATTTGAAGCTTTGAAACTATTGTATACTTTTAAAATATCATTTGTTTTCAGTATTCAACAGTCATTTCCATATATCTTAGATTCCCCCCTCCCTGTAACCCCGTATCTCCCCATGTCCATGCTGAGACAGCATACCGTTTGTTATAGATTCTACACTTACATTCCAATTCAATATATTTTCACCTTGGTCATGTTACATAGAAGAGTTAAAACGAATGAGAGAAATCCTAAAACAAATCAAAACAGAATATAAAAGAAAATGATCTGCTTCATTATGTGATGAAATTTCGTAGTTCTTTCCCTGCATGTGGAAGGCATTTTGCCTTAAGAGACCACTGGAAATTATGTACATCCCTGCATTGCAATGAAGTGCTACGCCTAGCAGAAAAATTCCTCCCATATAGCGGTTGTTGCTGTGTACAAAGGTCTCCTGGTTCTGTTCCTTTCACTCACAATCTTTTCACATTACTATTTCCAGGCCTCTCATTAATCTTCCTGTTCATCATTTCTTATAGCAAAACAGTATTCCATTACATTCCTGTGCCACACTTTATTCAGCTATTCCTTAAATGATATGCATCCCGTAGAGTTTCAGGTTTTGGTCACCCAAAGGAGAGCTGCTATAAATATTTTTGTACATTTGGGACTCTTTCTCATTTTTGTGATCTCTTGGGGATACAGTGTTAGAAGCGGTAGTTCTAGGTCAAGGGCTGTGCACATTTTTTAGCTCTCTGGACATAGTTCCAAAATGTTCTCCAGAATGGTTGGATCAGGTCCCAGCTCCACCCACAAGAGATTAGTGTTCCAACTCTCCCACATCTTCTCCAACATGCATCATCTTCCTATTTTGTCATGTTACCCAACCTGATGGCTGTGATGTGGTATCTCAGAGTTGGTTTGAATTGCATCTCTCTAATCAAAAGTTCTTGAGAGCTTTTTTTATATCACTCTAGACAGCTTTTATTTCTTCCTCTGAAAACTGCCTATTCATAACCTTTGACCGGTAATGGGCTGGGGATTGACTTCTATTCTTGTACATTTGACTCACTTCTCCATCTATTTTAGAAATGAGGCCTTTATCACAGACGCTAATTGCAAAAATTGTTTCCCAGGTTTCTGCTTTCCTCCTAATCTTCGTTGCATTGGGTTTGGTTGTAGAAAGCTTTTCAGTTTAATGGAATCAACATTTTCCATTTTGAATTTCATAATGCTTTCCACCTCCTGTTTAGTCAAAAATTCTTCCCTTCTTCATAAATCTGAAAAATAGACTATTCCTTGCTCCATTAATTTATTTATAGTATCAATCTTTATTCCTATAGCATGTATCCATTTGGAATTTATTCCTGTGTACGGTTTTGGGCAATGTTCTAACCCTAGTTTCCACCACAATGTTATCCAGTTGTCACAGCAATTATTGTCAAGTAGTGAGTCCTTATCCCAGGAAACTGGGTTCCTTGGCTTTCTCGAAGTGTAGATTGCTATATTCTTTGACCACTGCGTCGGAAGGACGTAAGCTATACGACCGGTCTGCCCTTCTGTTTCTTGGCCCGTATCAAGAGGTTTTAATGATTGTTGCTTTATAATGAAATTTGGGATCTGGTAGATCAAGGTCACCTTCCCTGGTATTTCTCTTCATTAGTTCGCTTGATATTCTGGGCCTTTTTCTCTTCCCGACGAATTTTGATCTTATTTTGTCTAGCTATAGAAAATAATTATCTGATAATTTGATTGTTATGGCACTGAATAAGTAAATTAACTTAGGTAGAATTGTCATGTTTTTTTAACATTGGCTTGGCCTAGCCATGAGCAACTAGTGTTTTTCCGCTTTCTTAGACCTGTCTTTATTTGTGCAAAAACGGTTTTGTAATTGTATTCAGATAATCCCTGGATTTCTCTTGGCAGGTAGACTCCTAAATATTTTATAGTGTCTAACCTAGCTTTACAAGGAATTGTTCTTTCTATCTCTTGCTCTTGAGCTTTGTTAATAATATATAGAAATGCAGAAGATCTGTTCATTTTGCAACCTGAAACTTTGCCAAGTTGTTTATGATTTATCATTTCAAGTAGTTTTTTACTAGAGCCTCTGGCATTCTCTAAGTATATCATCATATCATTTTCAAAGTGAGATAGCTTAGTTTCTTCTTTGCCTATTCTAATTCCATCCTTTTCTTTTTCTTCTCCTATTGCTACCACTAATATTTCTAGTACCATATTGTATAACATGGGTGATAATGGACATCCTTGTTTCACCCCTGGTCTTCTTGCAAGTACATCTAGCTTATCTCCCTTGCATATGATGCTTGCTGAAGGTTTTCGGTAGATACTACTTATTGTTTTATTATTTTATGGGAAGTTCCATCTACTCCTATGCTCTCCAGTCTTTTCAATAGGAATGGGTGTTGTATATTGTCCAAGGATTTTCTGCATCTTTTGAGATAATCATGTGGTTTCTGTTAGTTTTTGACATGATCAATAATGTTAATAGTTTTCCTAATAATGAACCATTCTTTTCAAGGTAAGTTGCTGTATTTTTTTTTTTTGCTAAAATCTTTTTTAAAATTTTTGCACCAATATTCATTAGAGAAATTGGTCCAGGATTTCCTTTTTCTGTTTTGGCCCTTCCTGGTTTAGGTATCACAACGATATTTGCATCATAAAACGACTTTGAGAGGACTCCTTTGCCAATTTTCCCAAATACTCGATATAATATTGGAAGTAACTGTTCCTTAAATGTGTGATAGAATTCAATTGTTAATCCATCCAAACTTGGAGATTTTTTCCTAGGGAGTTCATGGATGGCTTGTTCAATTTCTTTTTTCCGAGACAGGGTTATGTAACTACTCAACTTCCTCTTTTGTTAATCTGGGCAATTCACATTTTTTAAAATAGTCATCCATCTCCTTTAGATTGTCGAATTTATGGGCATACAGTTGGGCAAAGTAATTTCTAGTTAATGTTTTAATTTCCGGCTCATTGTAGGTGAATTCAACCCTTTTCATCTTTGATAGTGTAATTTGCTTTTCTTCTTTGGTTTTGTTTTGTTTTTTTTATCAAATGGCTCAAAGGTTTCTCAATTTTGTGGTTTTTCATAAAACCAACTTAAAGTTTCATTTATGACTTCAATAGTTTTCTTAATTTCCATTTTATTAATCTCTCTTCTGGTTTTCAGTCTTTCTGATTGGGGATTTACTTGGGGATTTTCAATTTTTTCTTGTTCTGGCTTTTTCACCTGCATGCCCAATTCGTTCATGTCCTTAGAGGAAGAAATTTTACATCTTTAAATTCCTACATCAGCCATTGTCTATTTTGAAATATTAAATGACTTTACTATATATCAGTCCAAAAACGTCTTAAGATGTTGTTTAATATACAAAACTATATAATTACCTTTACTATTCATCAGTCCACAATATATTACTAAATTCAAAGCTTTTTTTTAGCAGGGGTTTCTTGTTTATTAAGTATTTACAATTAGTTTGACAAGAGGAATTGGTTGCATCAATGAACATATGCAAAACTTTTTATTAACTTTGGGAATTTTCAATTATTGATATATATGTATATGTACACGTATACATAGATACACACACATACATAAATATGTATGTATGTATAGTCAAAGTCAGGTCCTCTGGTCCGCTGAAATATGGGGCCGTGCTCTAGAGCCCTTCTGGAGGGGAGCACAAAGGTAAATGCATCAAGAAACAGGTACTACTGTGCAAGTTTTTGTATATAGGATTATTGTTGCACCTTTGATTGTGATATTGCCTACGTGAAAATTAATATATCCCTTCACCTTTCAGTGCTCAAGTCAATTCTCTGCCACCCGAAGTTTCACAGAAGGTGCTAACCTGCTCTTGCAGAAGGAGATAATTCATGCCAACGGAAATACAAGTCTTGTCTTTATCACCAAAAAGAATTGTGTGATATGGGCTTGTATCCTGAGGCAGACATTTATATAACCCACTCATTAAACTGAAATTCATCTCATTGTTTCCTAAAGCTAAGGACAAGAAGAGAAAAGTAATTAACAAGAGCACTGGATTTCTTAATTCAACACAATACCTGGCAGAGCCAGGACTAGATCACTTAGTCCTAAATCCTGCCTGTCTTATCTAGCTACACTACAGCACTGTCTGACTTGGGAAGGACAACTTTTACTTGTCAGCATTTCCAATTTGTATTACCCATGAAGAGTTGTGCAACAAGATGACATTACTCAATTAAAGTAATGGCTTCATGAAAACAAAACTGAATATCAATCATCAGGGAGAGAGAGAAAAAAGACTTTTGGATTGCAATGTTTTGGGATAATTTGTGACTTTGCTACCATAACCCTGAATTAAAATATCAAAGAAATGAGAATTACTGATTAGGGAATGCTCCACCCCAGAATACAATAATTTGTCAAAATGCCAGAAAACCAGAAAATTTCGAATTTCTCTGACAAATAATTTGGGCTTATTCTCAATTAATGTGAACAAAAGAAAACAAGAAATAATTACAAGGAAGGAAGATGTTGCTTCAGGGAACGAAAAATGACTACCAGGCCCCAGGATCGGAACTCTATCACACTCATACTTCATGATAAGAGCCTGGTTTCCTTTGCCAATATGATTTATAAGAAAATGTGTACGCAAAGGGTTCACTACTAATAAAACTCAAGAAAATATGTCCTCACTTTATTACTACTCTCATCTTCCCCTCAAAACAATGAAGATTTGAGGTTCATGGTCACAGCTCAGTGACTCCTCAAGTTCAAAAAAGTCATCACCAATTTTGTCTAATGCTGCATGAAGCTATGCTGTACTGCCACACTCGTGTATCAGATAACAAATTTTACTAATTCTTTGATGAACATAAATGAGATAGAACAAATAAATGTCTTATGGTACAGAATGAGTATTTCAAGGAAAGCATACATATTTAATAAAAATATATTTAAAAAAAGAAATTTTTTTCTTCCTATTCCTATCCCTAGTTGTTTGAAGCTTTTAAAATTCTAACCTTACTATGGTTGCGCTTACACTCTGATTTGGGTTTCTATAGAAAATGATTCTGGTTATTATATATTTCATAAAGTCAGTGTCTGCATTCAGATATCTGTCACAAACCTACTTATGAATAGTTCTATCAGTAACAATCCTTTCAGTTTTCCCTATATTTATTTCCGTCTTGTAGACTATAAATTTTCTTGTTTGATGAAATTCATAGACATTCCACCTTCATTGAGTTTCCTAAGTACAATTATTTTTATTACAATTTGATTTGGAATTTCAAAAAATTTGATTAAATTTCTTTCTCTAGATAACATAATAGAAATTGAGGAATACAACTTGACATTTTTAATCTTAAAAGTTCATTCTATTTGCATGTATGTAGCTAGAGATATACTATTTTACAAACGAAGAAAACGAAGAAAAATGAAGTTCATTCATCACCTGACAAGCTATAAGCAAGGAATGTTTTCTGAAAAGGATGTGATTTTAGACTGTACTAGATATACTTAAAATTAAATACTGTTTCTTGTGCCATTGTGATTTCTTATTTCTTTTAAGGAACGATTTACATAGCTCATCTCTTTCAGATCTGTAGTGTAATATGCGCATGATCACACTTTCTTTTGAGCTCTGTTGGCATGAGCAAGGCATCTAAGCTAACTGCTCCTTAGTTTCATCACCATTCAAATGGAAGTAAACAGAATACCCACACTGCTTTTCTCACAAGGTAAAGGGTAAATTGATTTGAAACAGAAAACTCATAAATACGGGATGAAGTTATTATTGCAAGCCCAGGTCATTGAGATTCCCAATGGCCCAGCTGGCAGGATTCAATATTAGGCAACCACTCAGAAAAATCTCTTCTCTTTGAAAGTTTAACGGCCTGAATCAGGAGATTGGAAGTGTTCCTAGGATGATGTTGGAAGTGGGCACATGTGCAAATATCTACCAAAAATCTAGGAACATATATGTATTACCTTTCAAACCTTTGTCCCCTGTTCCCCCTAACTTCTGTGTCTTTTGCATCCTCTTTGGTATCTCTGAACTGAAAGCTTTATGAACATTTAGAAATGTTGGAAACGTTTAAAATGTATCCATTTCCAAAGCTTGGATAAGTGATTTTCATACACTTCCAAAAAGGAAGAAGGCTTTGCTCTCCAGCTGTTTTACCGTTCTGCCTTTATATGTCCAAATATTAGATGAGCCCATCTGTGTCGGTGTGCCTCTGTGTGTGAACATGCTACAGTTACAGGAGACGTTTACGTACTTATTTTTCCCATGTTTTAGCATCAAAAATAACTAATATCACTACATATAATACATGTGAAATATGTTCAAAATTTTTCACATGATTTAATTAATTTCATTTATAACAATGGAGACTTCTGAAAATTGTTATTGTAACTTGTTTAAAGAAATTTTTGGAGAAAGTAGATATTAATAACACAAAGTACCTTGAGGCTGTTTTGTTCAGGATAATCAACCTACAACGATAATTAAGTAAATAACCAAAAGTAGACCAATTCCTAACCTTTAAAAGTATAAAATGGAAAAAGAACATACATACATATATTTATATACATATATGTTTAATATATATGAAATTAAAGATTGCTCTTTCATTATTTTTTAAAATTAGCTATTTTTTTAAATTTGTCACTCTTACCTTCCTGATTCTTGGCAGGTCCAGTCACGGTAAATCTGGAATCAGAAGCCCTTTCCAAACTGCTGATTTGGAGTGAAAGGGGCTGATTAAGTGCCTTCTGTTGTCCATATTGATTAATTAGTTCGTAATGACTATATACAAAGTAAAAGATAAAACAAAATATTTGTACATCAACCAAGATAAAATTATATGTACCGGGTCTCTGCATACCTTAGACTTTAATATCAGATTATCAGCAAAATTGTTGTTATTCTTTTGATAAAGTCTGCAGGGTATAACTAATTATTCAGCCTAAACCTAATATACATGTACTCAGAGTCACAGTAATAGAGAATTATAGATTCAGAGCTTTAGATCATCTACTCCAAACACTTTATTTTCTAGATTAAGTAACTGAGTTCCAGAAAAGGTTAACAGTTTTCCAGGGTGATCCATAAAGTGAGAGGCATCATTTCTCCTCAGGTCCTCTGATTCCAATTAGAGCACTCTTTCCCCTGACCAAACTGCCTCATTGTAAATTTTGATGTTGATTATTATATTTATTACTTATTCTCTTTAGCTGTCACTCACTTTCAGGTTTCCAACATATAATGTGGCTTTTCCTAAAACTAACTTTAAATCTACTATAACTGGAGGTATCAGCAAAGATTAAGAAACAAACAGGAAAAAAAACCGTGTCTTTAAAGCAGACTTTATAAATAAATTTTTGTGAAGTGAACTTTTGGGAAGACCAAATACTAAAATGTATGGAAAACATTGGAAAACCTTATAGAACTATAAAAATGGCACCTATCATCCTCGTTATCCTTACTTCTGAAAAATCTGATCTCACATTCCCTGACTCTACTTTGTAACTCGTCTCATGCTTATGTCCTCCTGAACTTGGATAACCGAAATTGGCCTTTGGACCAACTTCTTCACAGTGCCTTGAAGTATGCTTGCCAGATGCTTGCCATATTATGCAACTATGAAAGTCCCAGACAGTCTCCTTTGTATGGAGGAAAAATGATTTTAAATGCAATTCCATACAAATTATTAGAATTAAAACGTTGATACTTACATGGAATGACCACTGAAAGCAGCATGTTCCTCAGCTGTCTGTCCAAATGTATCTCGGCAAGAGAGATCAATATCATATTGAAGAAGAAGACTGACTACACCTGTTGGTTTACAACGGGCAGCAATCATCAGGGCTGTTCTAGAATAACAAAGAAACCATCGACATTTCAGAATTTAAAGGAGTCACACGTAATTAGATTTCTCTCGATATGTTGCAACAAGAGGATATCTCATATATAAGGTTATACGCATGTGCAACATGAATACTTCGTGAGGGATGAGTACTTTTTGTGCTTATATGCAGCATGAAAAATGGCAGTTAGGAAAAGAAGGAAAGACAGGATTGAGAGGGGTATTTTTTTGTCCTCTTAGAGTTCTAGCAGGAACTGTCCAATTCAAGATTTTCATGACAACAAGAAGGTAGTGCATCAGAGTAACTTGTGTACAAAAGTGAAGAACTTTCAAGGGAGCCTACACCAAGTTTCCACTTGTTTACTAGCCTTGAAAGGAAAGTGGAGGCTCTTTGAAAGTAATGTTTATGGACAAGCTCATGTAACTGAAGAAAGGTTCATCACCAGATAGCTAGGACCATTGGATTTCAGGAAGGCCCATTAACCCATGAAGGCAGTTGATAAAGAGTTAGTGTGATTACAAGCTGCACTAGTAGAGAAAATATCCAAAATCGTGAAAACAGAGATCTTTTGAAGTTCCGAGTTTGTGTTATGTTGAATAATTCACTGTCTTTCTGCCTAAGGCAGTATTGTAGGTATATCAGTAATGTCACGTAGAGGTGTGCTGTTCCTTGATTACTTCGTGATAACTCATGGGGCAGCGAGGTGGTGCAGTGCATAGAGCACGAGTGCAGGAGTCAGGAGGACCTGAGCTCAAATCTCACCTCAGATACTTGACACTCACTAGGTGTGTGACCTTGGCCTAGTCACTTAACCCTAATTGTCTCATCCTGGGTCATCTCCAGTCATCCTGATGAATATCTGGTCACTGGATTCAGATGGTTCTGGAGGAGATGTGAGGCTGGCAACCTGCACAGCCCTCCCTCGCTCAAAATAAAGTCAATTGCAAGTCATGGCAGTATTGCCCTGATGGCATGGTCTTCCTCTGCAAGGAAGGGTGAACACTCACGCAGTGATAACCGATATAATAGGCTAACTCTGTGGAAGGTGGAAGTAGTGTCAAAAATATCCATGTAATGTAAATATATTATATGGGGAAATTATGGATATTTTAAGGTATATTCAAGTGTTAATAAACTCTTTATGGCAGGTAGAAATGTTGATTCTGTTTAAATGTTTTTCTCTGATCCAAAATCTCAATACCAAACATAGCAAAAGGAACGAGTACAATATATTTGGGGGTGGCGCGGAATAAAGGATTATGGGAAAGATTGAAACTGATGGAGTTATGAAATATAGTATTAGCTCTTAATATTATCCTATCTTTTAAAATATTAGGTTTGTTTTTTAAAAGATTATTTTTAGTTTTGCGATCCAAGATGATGGAGTAAGCAGTAAATCGCCATAACTCTCCAATATTCACCTCGAAACAACCATAAAATACTGCCCTCAAACAAATCCTGCCACAGCAGAACCATCAAAGGTATAGGGTGAAACAATCTTAGAGCCCCCAAACCTTGGAAGATTGACAGGGAAGTTCTTTCTCACTTAGGTAAAAGGGAGCATACTCCAGGACAGGAAGTATCCCAACAGGGCAGCAGCAAGCCTCATCTCAACAAAGCAATGGTAGATTCGGAGTCCCAGTATAGGGAGTGGGCAGACTCCAGTTCTAAGAACTGACATGCCTCAGAATAGACTCAGCCAAACAGGTAGGGTCTATCCCTACAGGTGATTAAGGAAACAGGCAGCCACCAATGGTTACAATGCCAAGAACTTCAGGGTACATCTAGGGAAACTCAAGAACACTCCACCAGTCGTAGCACATGACAAACATCAGCAGTAGAACTCCGGGACAGCATCAGGTAAGCTGCCAGAACCCTACTATCTGCAGCAGTGCCTTTCATTCCCACTCCCATCCCCCGAGCAAACCACCGTAAAAGAGGGCTCCCACACGAGTCAGCAAAACATTGCAGCACCAGGTAAACAGCCAGGACCTGGAGACCCTGCTACAAAATTCTGAAACAGTGCCCTTTCCACATTGTGAGCAGAGCTCAAATTGAAAAGAAAGGGGAAAAAAAGACGAGCAAAAAGTCATTGGAAAAAATGACCATAGGAAGTTATTGTGGCCACAAAGAATGTGGAGGAAAAAAATTCAGAGAAGGAGAATGACGCCAAAACACGTATAGGCAAAATCGCAAAGCAAAAAGAGAAGTGAGCTCAATCCCAGAGAGAGCTCATGGAAGAGCTCAGAAAGGAAATTAAAATCATATAAGAGAGGTAGAAGGAAAAGTGTGCAAAGAATTGAGCGATGAAAGAGAATTGTGACAATATAAAATACTTGGGAATCTCTCTTCCAATACAAACCAACCAACAATGAACACAATTACAAAACGTTTTTCACTCAAATCAAGTCAGATCTGAATAATCTAAAAAATATCAGTTATTCATTGGTAGGCCAAGTTAATATGATACAAATGACAATTCTACCAAAAGTAATATCTTACTCAGTGCCATACCAATCAAACTACCAAAATTATTGTATAGAAATTAAAAAATAAAATTCATCGGGATGAACAAAAGGTCCAGAATACCAAGGGAATTAATCAAAAATAATACAAGTGAAGGTGATCTATCTCTACCATATATAAAATTCTATTGTATAAATCGACAATCATCAAAGCCACTTGGGACAGGCTGAGAAACAGAGTGTAGGATTAGTGGAATATGTTTGGTATCAAAGAACCAGGGTCAATGACTACAGTAATCTTCTATATGAGAAATCCAAAGATTCCAGCTTCTGAATTCACTAGTTGACAAAAAATGCTGAGAAAACCGGGGGAAAAAGTCTCATGACAGAAAATGTTATTCACATCCAGAGAAACAATTATGGAGTCTGAATGGAGGTGGAAGCATACTATTTTCTCTCCCTTTTGGTTTTTTGTTTTTTCTGTCTTCAGATTTTCCTCTTTTATTCTGCTACTTCTGTCAAACATGAGCAGTGTAGAAATAGGTTGAATATGATTGTACATGTACAGCCTATATCAGTTTGCATAACATCCTGGGAAAGGGGGAGGCCCAGGAAGAAGAGCAATTTGAACTCAAAATTTGAAAACTGCAAAAAATTGAAAAGTAAAAATAAATAAATTTTAAAAGAATAAAAGAGAGAAAATGTGACAATGTAAGTGCTTCCATCGTCCTCAAATATTAAAAGAACCAGGAGAAGGCTTCAATGCCTTTCTTGGATCCTCTATGTGGAATTTCTGGTATTAGGACAAAAATCCTGTAGCATAAGAAAGTATGGAAGGACTAAAATCTCAGCCAGTGGCATAAATATTCACAGTGATAAGGTCACAGGATCATGAAAGTCAGTCATCTTATTATTGTATTGATTTGTATTTGTCAGTGCACATATCCTTAAGAACAATGAAAGGAAGAAGAAGGAAAAATTACACACATCAATTCTCATGATTGACATGAAGATTATTTCATGTAGAGAATCAATTGCATCACGAGTACACAAAACAGCTATGTGATGATCTTAAGTCATTGAAAATCAAACAATGAAACCTGAGAAAATAAATCACTAATTGATGGTGGATGGCATGCCCACATGAATGGCTTTCTCTGCTGCAGAAGCATAAATAGTAGCCCTTTTCATAATTGATGTTTGTGCACATTGTCACCCTTTCTCAGTGATGAACAATTTCAATTATTGTTGCTCACTAAGAGTTCCCTGATTGAAGTTGTTCTTATTCCTCTAATAACAGTTACCTCTTTTTTTCTTGGAAGCTTTAATTACCGTACCTGTCAAGCCTATCCGATGTATTCACATTTGCTCCATTCTTTAAGAAAAGATCTACCATATCTCGGTTATTTTCTTTAACTGCAAGCAAAAGTGGTGTGCAGCCTTCCTGCAAAATCATATTAAAGATCAAGTTAAGGTATGCAAGAATTGTTTATATGATAGAATTCAGTTGAAGGCATGTTGTGAACATCCTGTGAACTTGCTAATGACATGCTAAGGAAGTAGGCTACAATGGAACTCTGGAATGAGAAGAGCAGGGCATAAATCCAGCTTCTGTTAGTTAATTTCCATGTGACCGTAAGTAAATTATTTCACTTCTTTGGGCCTTAATTTCCTCACATGTAAAATGAGGGAATGAAGTTAGATAGCCTCTGGGATTGCTTCCAGTTATTAATTTGTGATCAGGACGTAGAAAACCAGGATGTGTAAGAGATTTTCCTAATCTTTTAGGGGTACCTTCCTTTCCTCTGTCTTCATGTCATGATCAATGATCGTTCTGCGTGCAGTCACCCTTATTTCCCCAGTACTTGGCCAAGCTACAACTAAGTTCTGGTCAGTTTTCAAGTTGCCTAGTTCTCTTCATCCTTTCCCCTGAAGTGTGTTACAACCAGCCTCAAAACTCAAGAAAATCTTGCCTTAAGGTGGCTGAACCTTGAAGAAAGTCATTCTCTTGATATTTTCCCTCCCTTCACAACCCTCCTAATGTATATTTTGATTTTTATTTTCTTTCTTGAGCAGCAGTGACGAGGAGTCAAACCTTTTCTTAAAAATCAGGAGATACTCAATAAGTCTAGAAAGGAAACGGCATAGCGTGTAGGAAATAGAAAAAAAAAAACACCTACATACACTTAAGAATTTGTTCTTGTAAAATGTCTGTCTGCAGTTTTATGCTGAACAAATTTTTAACAGAATATTTTTTAAAACATTATGACATTTCTTCTTGACCAATTAACATTGTACTATCATAGGTAAAGGTTTATATGTAAAGTATTGCAGACAGATATTTGATGGAACCTTTGAATTCTGGGTACCAGACCTAATATAGCATGCAAAGAAAATTCTAGAGAGATAGATGTGGTGGACTGAATGGAGAGCCAAACTCAAAATCAGTGAAACAGAGATTCAAGGCCTGCTGCTGAGACACTTAGAGTGGCTAGGTGAGCCTGGGAAGTCACTTCACATTTCACCATTACAAACCATTCCCTAAGTCACGTTTTCATAACTTTTTGTGTGTGTGTGTCATGCACCCCTTTCCAGAATAATGCTTTTAAATACCTAAAATACAGAGAATGCAAAGGAAGCCAATAACATTGAAAGAACTATAAAATAAATGGTGATTTTTTTTGAAATTAATGGATCCCAGGTTAACAACCCTACTCGAAGATTAAATCTTAGAACAGGCCCTGGTCCAAAGCAGTCGAGGGAAGTTCCTCATTAAGAGTTCCGTTGTGAATGGAGTCTCCTCCCCGTTTTGCCTGGCCATCAGAAAATTCCCAAGGCCAATGAACTTTGACTAGAGATGGATTTTAAGATACTTGCATTAAAGAAATGCTTCCAAGAATATAATGTGCATTGGAAAATACCTGATTTACACATTTGATCTCAGAAAATATTTTCTCACACAAGAGGTAGACTTCTACCTTGTTTTTTGCTTCCATGTCTATTGTATGTCTAAGCAGCTTTGCTGCTATGGCTGTGTTAAGTCCAGAGGCAGCATAGTGAAGTGCAGTGTTGTCATGGGTATCCATCAGAGCAGGGTCTGCACCATAATCCAGCAGGATCCTTGCACACTCCTCCTGCTGACACTGTACTGCCTGTGAATGGAATGTAGAGAAAGAGACAATCAATACTCTAAAAAGTATTTAGTATACTAAAACATCATTAGTGATATTTAAATAATTTAGTAAAGCACATTTTCTTACTCCAAACGCATTCTATAGACCAGCAAGGTTAACTAGGGCATACCTTCATTAAAGATGTCTGATAGTGCTTGTCACGCAGGTTTATTTTGCATTTTCTCTCTACTAAGAGAGACACAACATCTGGATGGCCATTTGCAGAAGCCAGGTGTAGAGGTGTGCTATGAAAATGAGAGCTAAGTCAATGCTTGGTAATTACGAAAATCAAAATTGTACTCTTGTTAGGTACTATACTTGTAACATAAAATGCATTATTGTTACTCCGCCTGAAATCGAAATCGCTGCCCAAATAAATATAAGTGGCCACCCTTCTCACCCGAGGACATCTACAATGTGCATTAGTTCTTCTGACCGGATATGATGAACAAAAACGTCTGGGAAATAAATAGCAGACTCAGAAGAACATTTCACTGGAAGAGAGCAGCATTTGCTCCCACCACGTCACTGAGAAAGAGTAAGTCAGCTGGAAGCAGACTACAAGTAAAAGGAAGGAGTTTCCCCTCCATTAAAAATGGGCAGGCAGGAGGGTCAGGGGTCACCAGCACTCAGAACTTGGGATCCAATCTCCAGGAGGCAGAGCCTGCGCCTGCTCTGGCCCAGGTGCTCAAAGGACAAGTTTTCCAAGGATTAGCCAAGGCACATGCAGACTCGTGGAGGGAGGGTGGAGGAGGGGGTGTCTTACACTGTTCCTGGGGGGGGCCATCCCTTCTCTCACCCCCAGAGCCCTCTCACCGCTTCTCTTTATCCAGATCGTCCACGTGTGCCTGGCCCAGCAGCAGCAGGTGCTGCACCCTGGCCACATCCCCGAAGGAGGCAGCTTTATGGATCTTCCCGAGGTCCTTCATTCTGATGACATAACCGGCACCTGGGACCAAGGGTCGGACCTCGCTGTCTCTCCTGGGAGAGGAGGAGCCAGATGGAGACCGCTCTCTCCTTCTCAAGATTTTGAAAATCTTCCTCATCCTGAGGGCGGGCTTCAGAGATGGTCTGGAGAACTCACTTGGAGACCCTCAGCCTTCTCCGGGAGCTCGCTTACTCTCCAAAACACTTCGATAGTCAGAGACTCCAAGGAAACTGCGTCCAAACAGGGCAACAGTTAGAAAGGAATCGATCCTGGAGATGCTTGGAGCCCTAGCAACGCCTCGAGCGAGACCGAAGTGCGCGTGAGCTTGACAGACGCTCAAGGCATGCGCACGCGCCCAACGGGAAAGATTAAGCCTGCACGAGTGCTCACGTGCCAGGTCCATTAACTCTCTGCTGGAAGGCTCCAAAGGTCATGATCGCGAGGGTGGCTGGGCCCAAGGCTGGCTGCTTCCCCTGCTAGAGGTTCTGCCGGGTCTCGCGCTGGGACAGGATGCATAGGGGCGGGGCTGTGAAGGGATGGAGGAGACCTAATGGGAAAGCTGGAGCAGCTGGATTCAGAGGACTTGGATTCGAATGTCGAACTCCGGACTGGCTCTGTTGTTTCACTTGGGAAAGCACCTCCTCTCCCAGCCTCAGTTTCTGCGTCTGTAAAAGGAAGAGGTGATTCTCCATAGCCCGCCAAGGGTCTACAAGGCTTTAAGAATTCGTTGACGCCCCGACTGAAAACGAGTAGCATGTTACTACTCTGATGTCTGGTAGCCTAGGTTCCTCTTTGCTCTCATTCTTCCTTTTCCCTTCTGACCTTCAGGAGAGGAGGGCAATGATTCCTCAGGGACAGGCTGCCTGGCACGGGGAGGGTGGAGCTGGCCTTAGACAGGAAGCCCTGGGTTCAAGCCTAGCTTCTGCAAAATTATCATTGCCCTAGATATGTCCTAAGTAAGGGTAGGGGAAGAGTGGGTTGCAGCAGTTTCTTGGAAAAAGTGATGTTCGTTTTAGCTGATCATAAGAAAGGCTACGGTAATAGAATAATACAGTTTAAATCTCGCAAGTTAACAGTTCCATTCACCTCTGGGCTGCAGGGTCCCCGTCCACAAGACTATGATAATAATGGGGGCTACATATTAAGAGGAATATTGATAAGTTAAGAGTTGTGATTATGGTTTGTCCTTCCTTCTGATAGAGGACCTTGACCTCAGTAAGAAGACAACATGACTTATACTTCAACTGGATTGGAGGGAGGGCTGTGCAAAGCCACCAGCTTGATTTTCTCCTCTGGAGCCATCTGAGTCCACTGGCTACATATCGATCAGCATGACTGGAGATGACCCAGCGTGTGCCGAGGAAACTTGTTCGTTTGAAATAAATGTCTTTTCAAATTCTCACTTTGAGTGAGGCAATGCCAGTTCAGTGAAGAAGCCTGTTTAAAAGGTAAATCAAAGGATATCTCCTTTAATGGAAATTTAAAAAAAAAAAATTCAACTCTCTTCTCTCCTGAAGAGAAACAATTATTATTTACATTCACTCTGAAGCCAGGATGGCCAAAAAATACTCATTAAGTGGTACTTCGTCAGCGACCTATAGTTCACTTAATCAGAGGCAGAGTGAATTGAGTTGAAGGCATTATCGTTAAGAAGCGAATCCAACCAGTAAATGTCCGGTAACTATGTAGGTTTGAGTCATGAAATCTCACCTTTCTTTGGGCAGAACCCCCTACAGGAAAGAGGTGATACCCTATGTCGGGGAGAAAAAGAGGAGAGAGGACAGGACGAGCTGAGTAGCCCAACTAGAACTGCTCAGCTGGGTCCCTATTGAGCTAAAGTGAGCTACTCACAGGCTTTGGTATCTCCTTTATTCTTGAGGAGCAATAGAACTTGAAGAAGATGATGACACGGCTTACCACTGAATTGGATTTCAATAAGGAATGGCTGTGCAAAGTCACCAGCTTCACTTTCTCCTCCAGAACCACCAGGGTTCTTTGGCCATATATGAATCAGGATGACTGGAGAAGGCTGAACTCAATTCAGAGACAAGTGATATGGATGAACTAAGAATGAATAAGACAGTTGAGGGACGGTATGATGTCTAATTTCAGATCTGTGAAGAGCTGCTGTGCTGACTTGGGTATCTCTAGAACAGATTGGTCAAATCAGTGATGAAAGGTGCCTAGTTGTGACTTTTATAAGAAAAATGAAAATTTATGGCAATGGAATGGATTGGTTGTGAGACAAGTTCCTTCAGGAGACACTGTCTGACTATGGGTGACTACTACAGACACAATTCTTACATTGACTGCAAGGTTGGACTCTGGAATTTATAATGTCTCTTCCGACAGGGATATTTTCATTCTCTGTATTTGTTTGTATCGTCCTGTTGCAGACTTCCATTAGAATAGATCATGAAAGCTGCCTTGGTTTTGAAGGTACATATAATGCAGAGCAGATTGGCGATCTTTATTGATGTTACCTCAGGAAGTACTTGCAAAGGGGAATACAACCAGCTATGACCACATGGTCTTTGGCTTTTCCCCTTTTTTTCCTCTGCAGCTTTCCATTCATGATGTGAAATTTGTACTCTGCACTACTAACATTCATTCTGTTCATTCAGGTCCATGATCACTGGACTTCTGAATACAACAATAACGGATACTCACAAGATGATGTCCTTTTCTCCTCCTCCTCCTCCTCTCCCTTCTACTTTGCCTCCTTCTACTCCTCCTCCTCCTCCTTTTTCTCCTTTTTGTTCTTCTTCTTCTTCTTCTTCTTCTTCTTCTTCTTCTTCTACTTCTTCATCATCAACATCATCATCTTCTTCTTCTTCTTCTTCTTCTTCTTCTTCTTCTTCTTCTTCTTCTTCTTCTTCTTCTGTTTCTTCTACTTCTTTTCCCCTTTTCTTATCCCTCTCCCTCTTCCTTTACCTTTAACTTTTTCGCTCACTTTCCCTTTCCCTCTCTCTCTCTCCTCCCCCTCCTTCTTCTCTTTGCTCTCCTCCTTTTTATTCTCCTCCTTCGGTAATGGTAATTTAAATGTAAACATCTTTCCCATTCCTTAATATGATCTGCTGAGGTCACATTCTTCTTTGTCTCCTCCTCCTCCTCCACCTCCTCTTCCACTTCCTTCTCCTAGTCATCAAAAATATCCACCCATCACTTCCTAAAAGAGATCTCAAATTTGAAACTGCAAGGAACATTGTAGTCAAATTCCAGAATTATCAGGTGAATGAGAACATACTGCATGCATTCAGAAAGAAGCAGTTCAAATACCATGGAATTACAGTCAGGATCACGAAGGTCCTTGGAACTTCTACATTAAAAGGTCAGAGGCTTTGGGATATGCTATTCTGTAAGGCAAAGAAGGTTGGACTATATCCAAGGGTCAGGTACCCAGCAAAAATGAGGGTGATCTTTCAGTAAAGGAGATGGATATTAAATGAAAGAAGGGACTTCCAGATCTTCCTGATGAAAGGGCAGAGATTGATGGGAAATTTGACCTTCAAATACAAGACTCAAGGGAAGTATGAAAAAATAAACAAGAAAAACACATTTTAAAAAAATATCAGCTTATTCAATAAGAGAAAACTGTTGACATACCTATGTGGGACAACAATACTCTTCACAATCTTGACCATTTTATCTTTATTCTGACATTTAAAAATCTTGAAAATTTTATCTTTATAATGACATAGACAGAGGCTGTGGGTATAAACTAACAGATGTGACAAAAAAAGGAATTAAGTATCACAAAAAGATTGCAATGGGAGAAGGGCAAAGGAGGACGCAGAAAACTGTAAATTACTCCACTTAAGGAGACACAAAAATATATGACTGTAAAGGGAAAGAATGGAGGGAGATGAGCATTGTTTTTACTTTGCTCTCATTAGATATGATTCAAGAAAGGAAGAACATACTCAGTTAAGTATGGAACCTAACTAGGCTCAGAAGCAGTAAGAAGAGGAAGGGGAAAGAAAAAGGACGGGGTCTTTAGAAGGGAAGGAAGACAAAGGGAGCACCTCTGCCCTTTCTGAGAATCAGAAAGGGGCAGCTCATCAGTGTCACTAATACCTACAGGGAGGAAGGAATGCAACCAATAGAAGGTGATATCTCAAACAAATTTCTTTCCTTCCTTCATTAATTGATTTCATCCGTTTCTGCTTTCATAGGCAGAGGGAAAGAGTGATAAAATGCATGATAATAATTTGATCGATTTCACGATGTTGTCTCACACATGTTCCATGAAAGAGAAGGAACATAAGGATTTGTAACAGGAATAACTTTCAGTTAGATTTCTAAAATAAGGCTCCTTCCATTACAATGATTCAGTAATTGACATTCATCATTGCTCTGTATGATAAAAAATCAAGTTCCTCAAATGCCAGATTTAGGATTTTGCATTTCTTTTATCCAAAATCGATTGGAAGTAAATCATTTAGCAAGTAAATCATTTAGCCCTTAGTAGTCCTTTGCCGCCTGGGTACTGGAGTGCTCCCTATTCATGCTCTCCTCGTGACTTTATAGAAGGAATCTCATAGAATGGATCTTCTAAGCATTTTGAGATAGCTTTTCCACCTATCCTGAATGGGGCCCAGTTTGCTTGAACTGATGGCACTGCAACATCAAACTTTTATACTTTGAACTCAATAATTCTTCCACTATTCTTTTGAAATTTGATGGTAAAGGAAGTTTAGGTTACAATCTACTGACCACACTCCGGGTCTCACTTTTCCCATCCTTAAAAGAGATGTTCAGACTAGAAAACTTCTAAAAGTTTTAAATCAATGATAAAATGAAAATGCTACAGTTCTCCCAGAAAAGAGCTGTTTCTCAAGACGTGTATTAGGAAAGTTTAAGACAGTCATCATTTCATTGGTTTGCAGCTAAGATGATTGTACCAGAATAATGACTCTAAATATAGGACAAATTCTTATCTTCAACACCTAAGAGGAAAATAACTTTTGCAAAAGAGTGTTAGACTTCGAGTATGAAGAGCCCTAGATTGAAATACTGCTACTAAAACCTACTGAGTGTGATGATATGGGCGGGGGGGGGGGGGGGGAACATTTAACAAGTTCTCCTCACCTAAGTTCGATTCTGTAAAATGAATTGAACAATATGAATATTGCCCTCATAAGTGTGTTGCCAGTCTGAAGTGAGATAATGCAATGAAAGTCATTTGCACAGAACCCTACTATGCCTGTGCAAATAGTAGGTATTGTTACCTTTGTCATTACTGTAGGATGAATCAGTGTGGTGTCCCATCGATAGAGCAAAGGAAATGAAATATGCTGAAAGGCAGACAGTTTTACAGGCCTAAAAATCCAACCCACATCTTCAGATTGATGAAGCACCTTGAAGACCTATTCTTTGGGAAACCTGAGTCTGACCGAAATGTGAAATACGTGCAACTCCCTCGATTTACTTTTTCTCCGTATGCTTCTTGGCCCCTTGGAGTTTGTTTTGAATTACTAAGGAAAACTCAGAATATACAATTTAATCTTGAATAGCATTTTTTCCCCTTTTAATTGTATTCAGGTCCCGAATGATAGTAATGAAAAAGAAAAATATCTGCCGGACAAAATTGGAACCCTACAGTACAAAGTTGCTATGCTTAACCTGGAGCTAAATACAGTAAAAATTAAAGATCATGCAAAAGAAAATCAAGATCCAGAAGAAACTGAGGTTTGAAAAGAAAAGAAATATGGGCTTCAAGAGGAATTACAACTGAATGAAGGAGCAGTAACAAAAATCATATCCCAGTAGAGTGGACAAGTAAATGTTCGGACAGCTGAGAATGTAGTGTTGAACACTAAGGTAGAGAATGCAACAAAGAAAAATAGGAAAGGCTTGAGACAGAAACGAAATCATACCACCCCTTCTACTATTGAGGTCATGAACAAAGTGAGACATCGAAACTAGCCTTTGGACATACCTTTCAGGGAGAAAGAGATGAGTGACTTCATTTACAGGACAAACTAAACCATAACTTGTCTAGGTTAGGGAAAGGCAATTGTGTCCTTTGTCAAGAGCTCTCTACACCTAAAAGTAAAGGCAACAGTGTAAAAAAATGAGCTGTACCATGTACATGACTACCTTAGAGAAACGATAGCCATTTTGGAAAGCACACAGAGAGAAGTAAAACAGGCCCAACATAACGCAAAGAAACTTGAACACACAAAGCAAGTGTAAAAAGAAAAACTGAACAAATATATTGTCAAACATAAATCTATCCAAGAAAGATTAGCTTACATCTGGAGTGAAAATATATTACTTCAACAACAGCTTGAAGATACGCAAAACAAAGGCATCATTCAAGAACAGGTATGGAGTGATGACCAGGTAGAATGTATTGATGTCTTCAGCAAAGTTCGTGTTGATACTGAAAAACAAATTTTTAAGGTAGAAGAGAGAAATAAAGAGGTAATCAGTGAATATAATCCCTTAAGAGAACAAATGTGCAAATATGAAAATGGGAAAGCAGAAAAAGAGATAGCTCCTTATTTGTCATAGTTTGATAAGCATTTTCTTTTTAAAATGAAAATCAAAGTAATTTTAATCAAGATAAAAGAAGATTTGAATTTTCAGCCTGCAGATGATACAACCTTTCATTGAAAAAATACTGATATGTAGGAAAGGAGAATGAGAAACAATAATACGATGAATATGCTACTAAAATAATAATGTAGCACTGTGTAATAAAATATGAACCGAATCATTATAAGAAAAAAATAATTAAACAGAATGTAATAGAATATAGATATTTAAATAACTAAATGGAAATAATTTCAAATATGAAACTGATAGAATAAAAATAAAATTAAAAAGAAAAGTATGAAAATAAAATTTAAAAATCATCTTTCAAATAAGATGACTCTTTTTGATAATGAAATTATGTAGCCCATGAAATGTGGCTTTCATAAATACACGTAGGGTTAATCCCTTGTGCATAAATACTGATGAATTGATGTCTCTAATAATATGCCTACTTTTCCATTTTAATTCTGCCATGGAATAAATTACATGAAATGCTATACCTGAAGAAAATCCTGAAAAATTATGCTAGCAATTATGGAATAATTGAAATGGTACATCTGAATTTTGATTGTGTGGAATAATATAGTTACACTTTTCATAATTACTTGAAAATATTTATCAGTCGATCTATGTTCAATTCAAAACACTTGGAAATAATTTTAGAAATATTAATCCCTGGATCATATTTTTAATGTTATTCCAAATGCTGTCCACTATGTCCCTTTAAAATTTAGGACGGTGATGCTGTTCAAAGATATTATGATTCTGCATTAAGGATAAGTATTTTTTCTACATTAATATTTCCAATTAAAAAATGTTCTTTGCATTGCCACTCCATATTTTTATCTCACTATTTTTTCTCTGTTTTACTAACACTTCTTGCTAAATGCACACAATTGTAGTTTCTTGAATGATTGCCTTTTATTTTTTGAAGATGGTTAGTCTTTTGTGGTATAATAGCAGTTCTTATTATTTGAGATTTCTTCGCACATGCAGTGGGAGGCCAGACTACAACAAATTGTGCTGGGTAAAAAAAATTTCGTATAATAATATATATATTTAATTTTAATATATACGATCATGTGATTGAATCTCATGATTTCATGCTAGAACTTAATTTGTTTTTAGGCATTCAATTCATTATGCCAATTTTTCCTTTCACAATTTTATATTGGCTTCCTTTAGTTTATGTTTCCTTTCTAAAACTTCCTAGACTTTAGTTAAATTTTTTTTTACATGATACTTAATTTTATCTAATGATGGAAAAATATTAATTTCTTTTGCTTTTCAGTTTTATTTGCTATTAATAATATGTACAATAATTTATTGTCTAGTGAAATAAATAGGATTTTATAGCATATCTGTATATATCTATAAAAATACAACTGTGTATTTGTGTTGTGTGTAAATACACACACGTATGTATGCAGTTTTGCTACATTAGGGCATGAAATGAAATGAAATGATTTCCCTTTACTTAAGTGGTGGAATTAACATATTTTCCCCTTTTTCTGCCTATTGACTGCAGCCAAGAGCGTACTTCCTATTCTAGCAGAAAAAGGAATTGAATTGTATGTTTGCCAAGGACAGTTCAAGATGTGAATGATAGCGAATGATCTTTTTTTCTGTTTTTCTTTTCTTTTTTCTTTTTTTTTTCTTTTGGCTTCCAGAAATCCAAATCAATCTGTTCATGTGTTTTTACCAAGTTTGACTAGCGTATCAGTGCACATGTTCATCCTTCAGGGAAAACTATGGGAGTAAAGAAAACGCAATTTTTACAATAGATGTCCTTATTCAAATAAAGTACTCTACCTTTTTGAAAAATGGAAAGAGAAACCCTGAAGTTTCTATGTAGAATAGGAACCTATAAATTCTTCCTTTCCATTGCCCCATCTTCCATGTGAATTGCACTAAAACAAATTTTAGCCCCTAGGTGGCCTTGGAGGTGTTGTAAATCTCAGAAAGTGGTAATGGGGAAATAGGGCTGAATGCATGACTTTATGAGGAGTATACCGAGAATGTAGGAAGATAGCCTTTGATCCATGCTGAATGAAGGATGGGTGGTATAGTCAAAAGAGCTGTGTAATCTCAGGAGCCAAATTGCACTTCATTTCTCTATTAATTGCAACCGTTATGGCTGTGCGTAACTCATTTGGCCTCTGTGGTGTAGCTTTTCTCATCTGCAAAATGAGGTGGTTGTATTCACTAGTCCCTGAGAATATTTCTAGTTCTAAATCTACCAAAAGTGTGAATACATTAATGAAATTATGTTGCATGTCATAATGTTTATATCTGTTAATTTTTAAGGTTTATTCTTCTTATATAAGCTGATATGAATTCATGAACTAATTAATAGAAACAATGCGAACATATTTCTATTAGGTTACAGTAAGAAAGCTTCAACTAGAACTTACTCATTCAAAAAAACATGCAGGACAGAAGCTTAACTAGAGGGTAAATCACTTTTTTGAAATAATTTGAGGGATATGAAACAAAACTGCAGAAGGAAATACATCAAACTAAATGCAACCTATGTATTCAAAAAGTCAATAGTTGCTCATTGATTAATGGAAAGTGTTTTCAATGTAACTTCAGTTTTTACCATTATTATCTGAACACTGCGTCTGTTGTTCAAATGGACATAAAACAAGATTGATAAACTCCACCATTTCTACTCTTCAACTGGGATAATTATATTCACTCTTTAGGTGTTTGACAGTTTTGTTTTTCTGTCCTTATGCAAAGAATGAGATAGTTTTCCAAGTAACAGTACTAACTAAGTCATTTCCATCACTTTATATTTGGAAATTCCTTAATCTTTATTTTCTCATTTAATCCCCATAACAGTTCTGTGAAGTGGAAGTTGCTTACTTCTAATCAAACCACTTGAATAAGAGAAAAATGATATTTCTTCATAATTTGTAAATATATAACTTGTGCATGCCAACGGACATTGAGAATTAAATTAATTAGATGAATAATCTTATTAATATTCTCTAATTTATTCGTAATGATCTCACCGTGTTGCTTTGCATCTCCACAACTTCAGTCATGCTCTTCTTCTTGCTTAATTATACTTCCCCATTTCTGCTACCTATCCATAATCTATCTGTTCCTCAGCACCCTGATGCACGAATACCTCTTTCACCTCCAAGATCCTTTTGAATTCCAAAAGAATGATTCTTTTGCTACATGTCTTTTTGGACTTTTCAGTCCTATTGATTTCACAGTCTTCTGAATTCCACTTTTCATCTCATACCACATGATTTCCTATTTAACTGTGTACTGATAGCCTTATGTTGTTCCTGTTATCAACCTACCATTCTGTGTGCCTAAGGCTTGTTTCCTCAACTAGACTGTAATTCCTTCAGGACATGGATTGTTTATAAAACGTCATCTTCCATAGAATTTGTTTTTCACAGCTTGTTGGAAACAAAAGTCATGGTCATTATTGTAGTAGTAGTGGTGGTAGTGGCATTAGCAGTAGTAGTCATCTTCATAGTGGTAGAAGAAGAAGAAGCTAAGTAAATGTTTATTTCTTGATTTTACCCTGAGTTGAAAGTGTAGCTAACATTAAAATTGTTCCAAGGTCATATGTGGACTGTATTTGGAATAGTCCACTTTGAGTCTTTCTAGTCTCATTTTTTATTAGTTCCCAATTCCCTAGAGTCTCCCAGTGGCAAAATAGAAATTCAATAAAAAATGTTTTACTGTTACTATTAATAGCACTACTACAAGTACTACTACTACAACCACCACCAATACTACCACTACTACTTCTACTACTACTACTAAAACTACTAGTACTAGTACTGCTACTACTACTACTACTACTACTACTACTACTACTACTACTACTACTACTACTAAAATTATTATAATAAAGGCTAAGGAAAGCATAGAAGAGTTTGACAGTCAAGTTCCCTAAAATGTTCCCTTTGTTATTGCAAAATACATTTCTCTGTTATCAGTTGTGTTTCACATTTATGTGCTTTTAAATGTAATATATTCATCATTACACCAGCCAAAAATTACAGAAATATATATACTTGGTATCCTTCAAAACCTATTTTCAGTCTTGTACCCATTTTCAATGGTAAAGTAATAGAAATCTATGCCAGCACACTGAAAAATAAAATTTTCGACGACGAGGTTGTTCTCTGCTTGGAGGTACGTTGCTGGAATTATGGATAGAATGTTGGCCTGGGGTTAGAATGACCTGAAAAATATTTCTAAGTCTCAGAAATCAATACTGGAATAAAATATGTTTTGTTTCCCAATTAACTCCCCTACCACCCATTCCTTTTATTACCGTCGCATTCTTTTTGGGACACATTGATTAAAATATTAGCCTTCCAAAACTTTTGTCCTTAGGCTACAATTGGGAAGGTACGTGTGAACTGAGCAGTAGAAGGTATAGCAAGGAAGCACTAAGTTAGAGTCCATCTTTGGCATTATGACTTAACTCACATGATTGCCTTCCAGGGAAAACTGGCATCATTTCTTCCCTGTCTAATTTCCCTGACTATGCTGGCAACTAAGTTTTTACTACATAAGAATTAATCCAAATTACTGTTTCCTCCTTTTTCAACACTTCATCAAATAGTGAATGCCGGTTATGTGAATTAAACTATGGTTAATTCTGACCAGGTTACAAATACTATGTGTAAGACATGTCCTCTTTCCTTGTAGAATATGCACTTTCACTGGGAAGCCAATGCAGAATAGTGGAAGTTCATTTATAATACAAGGTAAGATATAAAGAACTACTCACTGAATGGTATATATGTAAATATTTATAAAAAGGAGAGACCACTATAGTCGGGGGTTAGAGGAGGTGGTAGTTAAGCCAGTCCTGTTCTTCCCTACACAAAAAATGGTCAATGAAAATTTGCAAAGTTAGCAATTCTACTGCAAGAACAGTTGCCAAATAGCTACATTTACTGTGTAGTATATATTTGCATGCATAATATCTATTGATATGATACATATATACTAAGAAATACCTGCACTTGAAGGTGACTTTTCCAACATCCCCAGGCTTGGCTCAGCCCCTTGCTGTCCATATGAGTTTTCACAAAGGGTTTTCTGTCTTCAGGCCTTGGTTTCCTCATTTTCAAAATGTTCTAATTGACTTTTCATGTTAGGGACTGTCTATATTTACATCCACTAAAGGAACATTATAAATGCAGCTTTGCAGTCTAATAACATTAAATGATATCATTTGTATTGTGTGGAGTAGGACCTTTAAATACTTCGCTAGCTCCTTTATCCAGATCTGCAACTAAAATTACAAAGACACAAAAACACATCAGTGTAAAACGTTTTTCAAAAGAAATTTACTTACGTTTTAGATTTTGGATTATATTGGTGGAAGCTATCCGGCTTTCTACAAATATTAAAACATAACCAAAACTCATTTGGGGAATATTGTACAATGAAGTTATATTGATGAAGAGCTGATCTTGAATATGCATCTCTTGCAATAGGGATGAAAAGATAAGTTAGGCTACTGTTTCTCTGCTTTTGTTTTTTAAGAAAATGTTGTTGGATGACATCAAGAATTCTTTTTAGATTTATTTCCTTCTCTGTGATTCAAAATAGTTTAAGGCACTTGGTCAAAATTAATACTTTTTAATTATATAATATTTGAGCTATAAAGAGTTTGACTCAACTATCCTGCTCATTCACACAGATTAAAAAAAAAAACTTTTGGAAACAAGTAAAAAGAAATCTGGAGAATCTGAAAAAGGAGATTTTCTTGACAAGGGGGAAGTGGAGCAAGTATAATCTGAAAGGGATAGACAAATTAATAGGTTGAAAAATAAGGTAATCCATAACATAGAAGAATGTGAAATATCTTCTCTTTATATTCCTCTTGAAGTAGTTAGAACATGTAGCAGGTCATTGGAGAGCTACATCCTTGAGATTTACATCTTCCCCATGACTGGAAAGCAATACTTTCTGTTTAAGTCCTAGTCACATGTTTCTTGCTCCTCTTAGGAACTCAGTAGATAAGTTGGGGAATTTATATTTACATGAATCTTCTAGGCTCCAGTGACTTTCTATCTAGATTTGTATGTTAGAAATTTTTCACCTTCTGCCATTATAAAATTCATGTCCAATAAAATGTATCTAAATATAGTGTGTTAAAAGCACCTATCAAGGATTTTCAAATTGTCACGTGTGAGAAATATCAAGCTTGTTTTGCTCATCAGTGGAAACTGCAAAGACACAAATATTGATTTCACGTATACACAAATTTTCTAAGAATTGGAGTCTTCCCAAAAGGAGATAGACTGTTTGAAGAAAGCAAATGATGGAAAGCCTTTCATGTGCAGTCTTTCCAGGGCTCTTAGAAATTCTGAGCTCCCTCTCATTCTCCGCTTCTCTAATCCTGAAGATAAAAAAATATCCCTGACAAGGAGGACTGAATCATAAAGTATTCGGAAACTATTTGAAAAGAGATTTGAAAATTACCAAAAATAGGTGAAACAAAATTTGATTGCAAGATGATTACCGCTAATATTAAGAAACTTCATAATACAACATAGAGTTAAAAGTGAAGGACTTTCTCTATGAAAAAAGGGCTCGTGTTGGTTTAAGGGAAGGAAAGACTCTAGTAGTCTAAAGATTTTCATTTCATTCCTCCAGTAAGTGGGTGAAAACCTTTTTAGTGCACTATGTCCTCTGCATCGCTTTTCTATTTTAGGGAATCAAAGACCTTCCCCCAGCATGAAGAATAAGAAATTGACTCATTCATCTTAAACTCTTTCTTTTCTTCTTCTTCTTTTTCTAATTTTCTTTGTTTACAGTGTTGTACAGTCATATACATATAACTTAGATTTTTTTTTCCTCTTCCCTCCTGCTCCTTTCCCCATGGGTTTATCAAGCAATAGATTGCTACATTCCTTGACTTTGTGACTTGTGTGTCTAACTTATTCCCCTGATCTAAGATTCTGTTTCTTAGCCACGTGGTTTTCATAGTTATTGCTTTATTATATAATTTGAGATCTGGCAGAGATAGGCCACCTTCCCGAGCATTTATTTCATTACCTCCCTTGATATTCTGGACCATTTGTGCTTCCAAATGAATTTGGATATTATTTATTCTATTTCTAGAAGTTATTTATCTTGTGTTTGGTATGCCACTTAATAAGGAAATTAATTTAGGTTGAATTGTCATTTTTTAAATATTTTATCTGATTTAAACTTGATCTGATTATTTGGTGTCATGGGCAGAAGGGAGGAAAATCAAGGAGGGAGAAAAGTTTGGAACATAAAATTTTACAATAGTGAATTGCCAGGCCTAGAGGCCTGTGTGGGCTACCCGAGTCTTCTTACCTTACCTCCGAGGTCTTCGGTTGGCCAAAACCGGATGCTCATATGAGACAAAGGACGTTCCAGAGTCGAACAAGGGTTGAGCTTTATTTCAGGGTCTAGTTACAAGTGCAGGGGAGTCTTCCTTAGGAGGAAGAGCGGGAGATTTCCTAAGGAGGCTAGGATCTTAAGGGATTGGAAGTAGAAGTACAAGCGGGGAGAGAGGGGGAGGGGAGAGAGGAAAGAAGAAAAGCGGAACCTACTGTCCTCTTGGCTCCTCACGTGCTAAGAGAGCTTTCAGGCTTCCTCAATCCTACTTAACCTTCAGCCGCACAGTTTGCATCTGAATACCGTGCTGTTAGGTAACTAGGTGTGCCCAGATCCGGGACAATCTCGAGGGCGGGGAGATCTCTCTCCCATCACGTTTCTCACGGGAAGAGGCGGAATTACTCGAGATACTTCGGTTCACCTCGATTCCCTGCCGTTCCCTGGGGGGGTCTCGTGAGAGCTCTAAGATTTAGAAGTCCCACTTTTACCCACCCGAGACCGTCCACAGGGATTTGAACTTCCAATCCCAACCGTGAATGTTGAGAACTATACATGTAATTGAAAAGAATACTACTAAGAGTATTAATGAAAACATTAGAAGACTATTTGAATGTGAGTTACTAGTTTTATTAAAAAAGAGAATGAAATACCAGAGAATTAATAATTAAACAACTAAAATGTGACTACATTTTGTTCATTTGTACATTTGTTCAACATCAAATCATCTTAACCACATATGTAGAAATATGCCACTTGCATTTTGTTGAGTATTCTTGTGCTGTGGTCAATCAAATATTAGAATCATAAAGCTTGAGGTATAAGAGATTTCAGAGGACATCTCAACCAACGCCATTATTTGAGATATGAGAAAAATGCAGGTGAGGAATGTCAACTGACTATCCACATTCATACTAGAAATATGAGGCATGGGATTTGAATCCAAATGATCTGACTTCAATCTGTGTTTTTTTTCCCCATTAAAGAGTGCCTGCTTCTCTTAATTTAAAGCATTAAGTATAATAGAATATTTTCCAACTCCTGGACATGTAGGCCTCGGTCTTCAGCCTTTCTCTGAACAGAATGTGTTATTAGTGGTCATGTGGCTCTCAGATTCAGAGTAGAAGCCGAATGCTCAGGTTTTTTAGCAGCTTTTCCATTTTTCATAGACTGATTTTCCATGTGTGTAAAGAATATTTTCAAAGAATTGTCAGAAAGAAAACAAAAGAATGCACCTTTCCTCCTTACGTAATACAGAAAGCTTTCAATGGTCCTGGAAAGCTTTGGTAACAGGATAGGGGTGCTGGGGAAGGGATTTTACATCTTCTGAAAAATTGATCAAAAAATCATTCTTTAGACAGGGTGGGAAGGTACATATATGGGAAGAGATTGTAAAGTCAAACGACTTATTTAAAAACATCTAGGTCAGCCTAATGTCTGCTTTATTATTAATTGTTATATGTCCCTTTAGCTTGCATAGATTATTATTTCAAATAGGGTAGATATATTTTCAATGTTTCTGCAGTGGAGGAAAGTGGCATTTATGATCTAACGATTAACAAATTATGAGATAAAATTTTGCATGTCCTTAAGGAGACAAGTGATTGAAGTGTTTAAAAAGATAAAATGAACAATTAAAGAGCATTTGTTTGTCATGCTGTAGACTCGTATTTCTGTGATATAAAATCGTGATGAGGAATAGGGACAATATCTGTAAGGGTAAGAAGTGTACGGAGAAGTGTAACACAACTGAAAACACAGGAAGGAGGCAGCTTATGAAGTTATTGAAAAACCAAGCAGAGGATTTTGTATTTGATCTCAGAGCTAAAAACGAGCCAGTGGAATTTAATGTGTAGAGAAATGAAATGATTAGAAGATTTAGCATTTAGGAAGACCACTTTGTCTGCAGAATAGGATATGGACTTTAAGAAGGTAGTGACTGGAGGCCAGCAGATCCACTAAGAAGGTTCCCGAATAGTCCAAGAGCCAGTCGATGAGGGTCTGTATGAAGATGATGGGATATATACAAGAGAGGATGTTTAAGGTAGAAATAAGACTCGGTAAGAGATCTGATATGTGGTATAAATGCAAAGAAACAGTCCAAGTGATGCCAAGGTTATAAGCCTCAGTGACCAGAAAACTTTACCTAGTGTAATATAGTTCCTACAATAAGGTCCAAAAAAGAAAAGAAACTGCCTCAACCAGTAAAAGTTTCTCCTCCTTGACGAAGGTAATATAAGTTTGGAATGCACGATCCTTTTAAGGTTATTAGTACAACGAACTCATAGATAGTACAAAATAATTCATGACAAATGCTTGAGAAATTTGAATGAATCCCTTCGTGAAGTCAGAAAGGGGAAAAATAACTCTGATGCAGGATAGATCTTTTATGTCCAAGGAATTTCAAAGTGTTTTTTTAAGTAACGCATTAGCTTTTTAAGAAAAACAGATATTGCACTTTGGATATGAAGAATTACTTTAGAACTGTTGAAATTTTTATTACAACTCAAAGGTTCTTAATCTGTATTTTAAGAGTCTATGTGAATGTTCAAAAGGCTAACAATGTGCTATATTTCAAAAGGCATTGGTTATGAAGGTCACAATGGAATCTTCAGAGCTAATCAAGTATAAGTCATTTACAAAGACATCCAGAGAAACGAAGTGACTAAAGTTACATATCTGATCAAAGTTCCAATTTCCTATGCAATCATTTTTCTCTTACACCTATACCTCTTGCTCATCAAAATGTTTAAGGTGTGTCATCCTATTATGATTAATCATAGAGAGCAACAAAAATAAAGAAATGAGACAGGAGTTTTAGTAATTCCTGAATATTTTAAAGTAAATCGCAGATTCTTCAATGTAACAACTTCTGAATTCCTAACATTCCTATTAATCTGAACCTGCTCTCCCACAGCTACTCTTTCCCCTCCACCCTTACCCTTGTTGTAAGCTTAAGGAGAAAAACGGTTAGGAGCTTTTTTTTTTCCATTGGAGCAGCGATGCAAAGAGTGGTATTAGATATTGCAGTCTGCTGAGATGAGGATATAGACTTCTCTTTTCATTTTCTGTTTTTCCCCATACTTCCCATCACTAGTTCCATTATGGGTACAAAATTAGAAAGTTCATTTGATTTGGGCATTGATCGTCTAATAGTCTCAGTGAGTGGATCAAACATTGCTCAGAAAAGAGTTACAAGACACTAGCGTACATATATTCTGTTAGGTTGTATTGCATTACATTGCAATATATTATAGTTATTTTTATATTTTGTTATGTTACATCACGTTACATCACATCACATCAAATGACATCACATTACATCATCACATGATGTATTCTGTCATATTTTATGATACCTTTTTATTATATCATATATTATAATTGTATTATGCCATATTATATAGCATCATATTAAATCATATGGAACTTATCATATCTCATTAACTTATTATATTTACTATATCCTCCCATTTATTCAGCACCTCAAAATGCTATTATTTACAAAGTTCACTCCTCAGAACAACTCAGTGAGATAATATATAGAAATTGATGTAGTAGACTATAAGGAAATATGCAAGAGAGAGTGAGGAAATATGAAAATTCTACTCTGAAGAATTTAACAAGATTCACCACCGTCGCACGGGCTAATGGCAGTGATAAATTGGAAAAGGGGAATTGTAACACAAACTACGTGCGAAAATATACCTAAGAATCAAGAACTCAAAGTGACCACTCAAAAGTCTTACACCTATATAACATGAATATTTTCCTTAGTCGAGTAGGAAGACAACAAATATAGTGAACATTCATACACTCACTCACTCTCTCACACACACACACACACACACACACACACACATTCAGAGACATACACACACATGGAGACATTGATACCTTATAAGAAAGGAAATCATGGGTTACTGTCATAATAATTACTTAATAACGAATTATCTATATGTGGTTTAATCATGTTCTTGGTAGAGGCTAATCTTGGTAGATAAAAGCAGTAGAATTATCTTTGAAGAAAAAAAGGGGATATAGCATGGAATTACATCAGCTGCAACACCAGAAATATCAACATTCAATGTCAAGTATTTTGAAATGGTCAAAGGGAAAGATATAGACCCTCATCTATTTCTTTTTAAAATTCATTTCTTCAATATATTTTGCTTTCTTCCATCACCAGAATTTTTCCTAGTGTCCTTTCCTGTACCTCCAGAGCCATCTCACATAAAAAATAGTATTTTCAAAGTAAACTATAACAAAGAGAACAGCTAGGAAAAGTTCAATTTAACAAATAAATCTGGAAACATAACCAATATTCCACACTGATGAACTTCCCACCAGTGTAAATGAGTGAGGTGGGAGTGCCATTTTAACTCTTCCTTGGGGACAGGCTTGTTTGTCATTCTACCACATTCACTTTTGATTATTTTGTGCTTGTGGTTTCATTTACATTACCATAGTCCAAGTATATATTGTTTTCCTGGCTCTGATTTCTTCACTCTGAGTCAGATCATGCAAATGTCTCCATGATTCTTTGTTTTCATGATATTTGCAGTTTATTATAGCACAGATAAATATCTGACTACATTCATGTACCACAATCTGTTTAATTATTCTCCAATTCTTTGGCATCTACTTTCTTTTCGATTCTTTTCTATGACAAAAATTAGTGCGATAAATATTTTTTTATGGATGAGGACTTGATTCTTGTCAAAGATCCTAATAGTGTAATATCTGGCTCAGAAAGTGTGAATGTCATACCCTCTTTATTTGCAAAACTCCAAACTGCTTTCCAAAATGATTGAACTACTTTGCTGCTCTACCAGCACTATACCTCTGTGCTTACCTTCTTACAATCCCATACCTTGCTTTCTGAGAGTAGCTTGATGCTTTGTGAAGTCAAAATACTTACCACAATGAGAATGTCCAATAACTTGATTTTCTTGCCCGTCAGAGATGGCCAGGGAAGGGAAGGGCAACATAGAGTTAGACTACAAGCCCAATTGTAAGAGTTCATAGAAAGTTAACCAATCAAGAAGAGTTTCATAAGCATTTACTATATACTAGGCACTGTGCTTAGGGCCAAAGAACATGAGATGACAAACAGCATAAACTCACAAAACAGTGAGGGGGAAAAGCAGTAGGGGGAAAAGTTAGTGTGGAGTTCTTGGGGTTCTAAGTCGATTCATAAGTTACAGTGGCTGAACAATATAGAGACGTGAAATGGAGCAGGTCTGAATATTTTTTCTGATCAGTGGTGATAACGGAACTACAACATTTGAATTCTACCTCCTCTATGCCCAGTTCAGAATGTGAGGAAATGGCAACAGCAGTTGAAGAGATAAAACTAGGAAGAACACTTGGATCTAACCAACACATCCAGAAGAATTGCATAACGATAAAATTTACAATTAATTAAATGAATACAACAAAATTTTCATGGTACTGAGGAATATGTTTTCAAGGTATCTAAAAGGAGGAAAGAGTTCAGAAGGAGTGAGAGGCTCCTTTCCTTTTTAAAATGTGACTCAAAAATACAGCAGCAATTAAGCCTCACACACAGTCCTCATCATGATAAACCATAGGAATGGACTGTGCTTGCATACAAGGTATCCTGGATGGATGCATCATAAGGGAAGAAAAGGTTTTCAGAGGTTGTTATCAAGCAGACCATACCTTCTTAAATGGACGTGTTTGGATATCTTTGTTAATTTTTAAAAGTCCTTGACTCAGAAAAAAACGTTTAATCTTCTCCTGAAACATGATATCCCCAATCCTATGCTAAAATCATACAAAATTCTGTAACAGAGGCAGCCAGTCGTTTAACAGGGGACAAAACAGAGACATATTTGCTTCCTTTATTTATCTTTTTCTTGAAGGATGTCTTTTGAAGACTGAAAATGAAAGGATCCCAATCTATTCAGTGAAATTCAACAAACATCTTTTTAAAAAAAAAAATTTAATTTATTTATTTTTCAGTTCTCAACATATAATTCCACAAGAATTTGAATTAAAAATTTTCTCCCCACCTCTCCCCAGCCCCTACTCCAGGACAGCATGCACCCCATCCACCTCTTCCTCCAGTCTCTCCTGCCTTCTAGTACCCATCTTCTTCCTTCCATTCCCCTACACCTCTATTTTCTTGTAAGTAAAAATAGATTTCTGTAGTCCTTTGTCTGTACATCTTCATTTCCACTTGCATGCTAAAGCAATATTTAACATTTAGTATTAAAATTTTGAGTTTCATATTCTCTCCCGCCCTCTCCACCCATCTCGATTGAGATAACAAGCAATTCAATATAGGTCATAAATGTCTAACAGTGCAAAGCACCTCCACATAGTTTGGTTTTAAAAGACTTACCACATTACTCACTGTCCTATCCTGCCCTCCACTTATTCCATTCTCTCCCTTGACCTATCTTGCCACAATAGTGTTTGCTTCTGATTATCCCTTTCCCAAATTTGCTGTCCCTTATATTATCTTCCCTCTCCTATGCCCTTTCCCTTTGCCTTCCTGTAGGGGAAAACAGATTTACACATGCAGTTGAGTGTATGTTATTCCCCCGCTCTAGCCATATCCCATGACAGTAAGGCTCACTTATTTCCCTTCATCCCCCACTCCTCGTCTCCTCCATTGTAAAAGCCTTCCCTTCTATTTTTCATATGAGATGATTTCCTACATTCCACCTCTCCCTTGCTCTTACTCATAATACATTCCCTTCAAAAGTAAATTTCATCTTTTTAGGTATTCTCCCTTCATATTCAGGTCATCCTGTTTCCTCTGTCTATATTGTTTGTGTGTATACATATATACACATATGTATGCAAATATATTTGTATATATACATATATATATACAGAGACATATACATACTCAGACACACATAGGCATATATAATATAAATATTTACATACCCATACATATCTGAATCTACTCATAGACATATGGATTTATATACATATAATATATATGTATATGTGTGTATACACACACACACACACACACACACATATATATATATATGTATATACTACCTCTATCTGCCCTAATAATGTAAAAGTTCTCAGGAATTGTAAATAACAACTTTTCACGTAGGAATGTAAGCAACTCAGATTCAATGTGTCCTTTAAGACTTGGCTTTCCTGTTTATTTTTTCATATTTCTCTTGATTCTTGTATTTGAGAGTCAAATTTTCTATTCACCTTTGGTCTTTTCTTTTTTACAAATTCGTATTTATGAGCATTTATTTCCACAAGATTTTGAGTTCCACATTCTCTCCCCGTCTTTCCCCTCCCCCATCCCAAAACACCCTGCATTCTGATTGCCCCTTCCCTCATTCTGCCTTCCCTTCTATCACACACCTACCTTTCCTTGTTTCCATCTTCTCTGTTTTATGATGGAACAAGATAGATTTCTATACCCCATTACCACTATTTCTTACATCCCAGTTGTGTGGAAAGCAATTCTGAACGTTGATTCTCCAAACGTTGAATTTCAGCTTCTCTCCTTTCCTCCCTCCCCACTCATACCTATTCAGAAGACAAGCATTTCAATATAGGCTCTATTAGCAGAGTTTTGCCAAAGACTTCTATTATAAACATGTTGTGAAAAACTAACTATATTTCCCTCCATCCTATCCTGCCCTCTATTTACTCCTGTTTTCTCTTTAGGTTTTGTCCCTCCCCTAATGTGTTTACCTCTAATTACTTCCTCATCCCATTTGCCTTCCCACACCCCAGGTATCCCTTTCTCCCCTATTTTCCTGTAGTGTAAGATAGATATTTATAAGAAATTGAGTGTGCATGTTATTCCCTCCTTAAGCCAAATGTGATGAGAGTAAGCTTCACTTTTTCCCTCCCACCTCACCCCTTTTGCACTCCATTGAGAAAGCTTTTTCTTTCCTCTTTAATAGGAGATCATTTGCCCCCTTACATTTCTCCCTTTCTCCTCCCAATATATTCCTCTCACCTCTTAGTTTTATTTTTTACGTATCATTACTTCCTATTCAACATACCCTCAGCCCTCTCTCTCTCTCTCTCTCTCTCTCTCTCTCTCTCTCTCTCTCTCTCTCTCTCTCTCTCTCTCTCTCTCTCTCTCTCTGTCTCTCTCTCTCTCTGTATCTCTCTCTCTCTCTCTCTCTCTCTCTCTCTCTCTCTCTCTCTCTCTGCCTATCTGTGCATGTGTGTGTGTGTGTGTGTGCGCGTGTGTGTGTACTTCCATCAACTAGCCAAATACTGAGAAAAGTTTCAAGAGTTAGGAATATTATCTTTCTATATAGGAATGTCAACATTTCAACTCTAGTAAGTCCCTTATGGTTTCTCTTTCATGTTTATCTTTTCATGCTTCTTCGATTCTTGTCTTTGAAAGCCCAATTTTCTATTCCATTCTGGGGTTTTCATCGTGAATGCTTGAAAGTCTTCTATTTCACTGAATGACCGCTTTTCCCCCTGAAGTGTTCTACTCAATATTGCTGGGTAGGTGATTCTTGGTTTGAATCCCAGGTCCTTTGACTTCTGCAATATCATATTGCAACTCCCCAGTCCCGTAATGTAGAAACTGTTAGTTGTTTTGCTTTTCTGATTGTATTTGCACCATACTGGAATTTTTTCTTTCTGGCTGGGTGCCGTATTTTCTCCTTGACCTAGGAGCTCTAGAATTTGCCTGCAATATTCCTAAGAGTTTTTCTTTTTGGATCTCTTTCAGGAGGTGTAATTTTTACCTTCTGCTTCGAGAATATCGGGGCAGTTTTCTGAGATAATTCCATGAGAGATGGTGTCTAGGGTCTTTTTTGGGATCACGATTTTCACGTAGTCCCATGATTTTTAAATTGTCTCTCCTGGATCTATTTTCCAGGTCAGTTGTTTTTCCAAAGAGATATTTCACATTGTCTTCTATTTTTTCATTCTTTGGGGTTTTTTTACTGATTATTTTATTTGCTTTCAGTGTTGTCCAATCACTTCCCATTATCTTAGATTTTTTCAGCATCCTCGTCCTCATTGTCTCCCCTCTCCCTATTCCATCGCAAAGACAGCAAGCGGTATTAAAGAGCCTATACAATACATTCCTACTGAATGCAATTTCACCTCCGTCGTGTTGAATAGAAGACTTAAAATGAGTGGGAAAAACCATAAAACCAAACCAAAGGTAACACACAAAAAATGGTGTGCTTCATGCTGTGATGAATCCCACAGTTCTTTCTGTGGATGTTAAAGGTATTTTGCCTCCAAAGTCCATTGGGAATTGTTTAAGTCCTTGCATTGCTTTGCAGGACGAAGTCTACCAGAAAAATTCCTCACACACTGTGGTTGTTGCTGTGTACAAAGTTCTCCTAGTTCTCCTCCTTTCACTCAGCATCAGTTCCTGTAAGACTTTCCTGGCCTCTCTGAGGTCTTCCTGTTCATCATTTCTTATAGCAGAAGAGCATTCCCTTACATTCATATATCACATCTTGGTCAGCCATTCCCCAAATGATGGGCATCCCCTTGATTTCCAGTATTTGCCCATCATAACTAGAGCTGCTTTAAATATTTTTATACGTGGGAGACCCTTTCCTATATTGCTATATCAACGGGTATGAACATTTTTGCAACCCTTTGGGCATCGTTCTAAATGGCTCTCATGGGTGACTGGATCAGATCACAGGTCCACCAACAATGAATTAATGTTCCAACTCTCCTACATCGTTTCCCACAATTATCATCTTCGTGTTGTCTCATGTTAGCTTATCTGATAAGCGTGATATGGCACCTCCAAGTTTTTTTATTATTTGCATCGCTCTAATCAGTATTGATTTACAGAATTGGTTCATGTGACTACAAATAGCTTTAATTTCTTACTCTAAAATGTGCCTATCCCTATCCTTTGACCACATACCAGGTGGGAAATGACCTGTATTCTTGTCCACTTGACTCAGTTCTCTCTATATAGTAGAAACTAGACCTTTTACACAGACCCCAGTGGCAAAACTTCTTTCCCAGTTTCCTGTTTTCCTCCTAATCTAGGCTGAATTGGATTTGTTTCTGCAAAAACTTTTCAAGCTAATATAATCGAAATTATCCATTGTGCACTTCATAACGTTCTCCCTCTCTTCAGTCAAATATTTCTCCATTCTCCATAAAATTGACAAATACAGTATTACATGCTCCCCTAATTTGTTTATAGTATCAATCTTTATACCGAGATCATTTGGACTTTATTCTTGTGTAGGTATCACGTTTTGATCTCTGCTATCCAGTTTCGCCAGCAATTTTTGTCGAACAGGGGGTTCTTTTCCCAGAAGCTGGAATCTTTGGCTTTCTCGAACAGTAGATTGGTATATTCATTGCTTATTGTGTCTTGTGTACCTATATTTTTCCCCTGGTCGGGTCTACTCCTTTGTGTCTTAGCCAGTAGCAAATGGTTTTGATGAATGCTGCTTTGTAATACAATTTGAGATCTGGAAGTACTACCCCACTCCACTCGCATTTTTTTAATTAGGTCCCTTGATTTTCTGGACCTTTTGTTCTTCCAGATGAATTGTGGTTCTATCTCTATCTTTTCTAGCTCTAGAAAATAGTTATCTGGTAATTTGATAGTATTGCACTAAAGAAATAATGTAATTTCAGTTGAATTGTCATTTTATTATATTGACTCAGCCTACCCATGAGCAAGGGATGCTTTAATACCTACTGAGATCTGACTTTACTTGTGTCAAAAGTGTTTTGTCAATGTGTTCATATAGTCCCTGGTTTTCTTCTGACAGGTAGAATCCCAGATACGTTACAGTGAATACTGTAGCTTTCAGTGGGAGAAGGTAGAGAAGTAGGAACTCAAAGTTTGAGGAACGTACTTTGTAGAATTGTTTTTGCATACAACTGGGAAAAAGGAAATAAAGGGAATATAATGGAGTACAGAAATTTATCTTGCCCTGCAAGACAAGGGAGAGGACAGGGACAAGGGAATGTAGGGGTATGATAGAAGGGAGGGTATATTGAGTGAAGGGGTAATGAGGATGTTCAGTGTTTTGGGGTGGGGTTGGGGAGACATGGGGAGTAAATTTGGAACTCAAAATTTTGTGGAAATAAATGTTGAAAACTAAAAATAAATAAACACTTGAAATCAATGAATGAATCAATGAATGAATAAAAGCTGTAGCTTACCTGACCCTGAGGTGGCTGTTGTGAGAAAGCAGAGGCCACGTGAAATCATTCCAGATTTCCCAGGAGTTACCAGAGAGCTAGCTGCCTTAGATGTGTGGGAGGAGTGGTCTGACCACAGAAGATCTCCTCTGTCGAACTAGAGCATAGGAACACTCGGTGGTTGGTGAACTTGTCTGCACTACTGTCTTCCCTTGTCCCCTGGGATGCTGAGGCATGTATAGATTCCTGGTGTTGGTTTGCGGACTCCAACGAACTGGGGTTTCACATTTCTTCCTTGTTCGCTGAAGTTCTTGATGATTTCTTAGAAGATATTGTCCAGGTCCTTTTTTGCACCATGGCTTTCTGTTAGACCAAGAATTCTTTCATTTTTTCTCCTGGATATATTTTCCAGTTTAGTTTCAGAACACCTACACTACTGGTCCCCTTCAGCCTCAGCAAGAGGGACCACCCAGCCCTTTGAGATTTTCCTAACCTCACAGGCTAAGAGACTGTTTTCGACTTCAACTGATCCCACTGTTCCAGAATTTCTCCTGGGGAATTATTTTAAGGGTTTTTCAAAGATCAACAAGAGGAAGGGGACAGCATTGAACAATCACTCCTGCATCTTGGCTCCCAGAAGTTCAAGTAGATAACTTACAGACTTTGGATCTGTGGGCTGAGAGTCACAGGAGTGACTGCTGCTGTTACCAAGGGTCCTGTACATCTCTCTCCCTCACTTACACAGGACTCCTTTTCTGGGCTGATATGTTGGAGAATTCGCATACCTTCTTCAGTTTCAGTCCAGCCAGGTGCTCCACTATGGTGTGTTCTGTGCTGATGCAGCATGTGCACTCCACGCTCCCCCAGCCCCATGTTAGAGATTCTTCCCGTCGAAATTCCAGACCGTCCTGGGTTGGAAATCTGCCACACTCTATCTCACAGTGGATTCTGCCACTCTCATATTGATTCAGGGTAATTGTAACAGGGCAGCAGAGTCAAGATATTAGAGTGAAAGGAACGACTCACGTAAGCTCTTGGCAAAACTCCTTCGGATACCTCTGAAGGCAAAATCTGTCCAAATTTTGGAGGTGTGTGATCCAGGGAGAGACAGACTGTGGTGGATTCAGAACCCAGGACAGACTGGAAGGTTCACAGGAAGGATCGGTTCTGCGGGGGTCAACCCACAGCGTACAGTGCAGTGTGGCCAGCACAGTGGAGTGGAGGGGCCCCGGGAAACCTGATAGCAGCAGGCAGAATGGACAGAGCTGCAGCCATGTTTGGGAGGCCATCAAAGCCAAGCCAGTGAGAGCTACTGAGTGCCAGATATCAGCAAAGCAGCTCCTGAGACTTTCAGTCCTCAGATCAAACAAGGTGAACCTACTTGAACTCCTGGGAGCCAGGATGGCAGAGTGATCAGTAAGTGCTTTCTCCTCCCACCCTGATGACTGTGAAAGAACCATAAAATATTTCCCCATAAAAATCCTGAGTCAGCGGGAACAGCAAAGGGGGCAAATAGTCTCCCAACAGCTGAGGCTAGGAATATAGCTAAAGGGGATTTCTCCTACTGTGGCAGAGGCAAACCAGAAGGTCAAAGGACCCAGGGCAGAGAAAAGTTGCACTGGGACCCAGCCGAGCCTCAGCACCGTGAGAGAGGCCCCAGAAGGGGTGGGAACTCAGACTAGCATCTAGGAGTGTCTTAGCACTCCAGGAGAAAACGGGAAGACAATAGGGCAGCTGTGATCACCATCCCCTGAGCTTACTTTTGCCTCAGTGCAACAGAGGAGATAGCCTGTGACCAGATCACACCTCCCCCACACTTAAGGAGCTAACCTCAGGGCTGATCTGGGATACACAAAGCAAAAACTTGCTCTTAGCTTTTTCACAAGTCAGCTCAGCACCAAGTTGCGCAGCTTCTAACTGAAAGAACTAGAAGCCACAACACACAATCAATATCATGAACAAGAAAAAGCAGAAAGGCAAAAACCATAGAATCTTTCTATGGGAATAAGGACCAAAACACAAATATCAAAGAGGTCAGTACTGGGGCTGTACTTCCTTCTGAAACTTCAGAATGGTCTAGAAACAGCTCACATGCACAAACAACTCTGCAGGAACACCTGAAGAAAGAAATAGAAGAAAAACTGACCAATGATTTTAAAATGATAAAAAAAAAGAATTCACTGATGAGAACATCTCCTTGAAAAGGAAAATCGAACAAATGGAAAAGGAATACAAAATTAACTGGAGAAAATAACTCCCTAAAAGGAAAAGTTAGTTAAATGGAAAAGGAAGAGAAAAACCAAACTGGGAAAATTGGGCAAATGGAAAAGGAAGTACAAAAATTAACTGGAAAAAATAACTCCTTCAAAGGAAAAATTGGACAGATGGAAAAGGTGATGACAAAGTTAACTGAAGGATACAATTCCATAAACATTACAACTGGGCCACTAGAAACCAATTAATCAAGGAGACATCAAGAAGCAGTCAAACAAAATCTAAAGAATGAAAAGATAGAAGAAAATGTAAAATATCTACCTAGAAACACAACTGACCTGGAAAATAGATCCAGGAGAGACAATTTAAGAATTCTTGGCCTGCCAGAGAGCCATGATGAAAAAAAGAGTCTGGACAGTATCTTCCAGGAAATCATCACGGAAAACTGCCCAGAAGTGCTAGATCCAGAGGGCAAAATACTCATCGAAAGAATCCACCGTTCACCTCCCGACAGCGATCGCAAACTCAAAACCCCAAGAAATATCGTGGCCATATTGCACAACTATCAAGTGAAGGAGAAAATACTACAGGAAGCCAGAAAGAAACAATTCAAATATGGAGGAGCTACAGTCGGGATCACATAGGACCCGGAAGCTTCTACATTAAAAGATCGAAGGAATTGGACCCCAATATTCCCTGAAGCAAAGAAGCAGGGATTACAACCAAGGATCAACTACCCAGCACACTTCAGCATAACATTTCAGGCAAAGAGAACACCATTCAACGAAGTGAAGGATTTCCAGACCTTCCTGACAAAAACACCCGAAAGTAATAGACAATTTGATATTCAAATGCAGGTCTCAAGAGAAGCATAAAAAGGTAAACGGGGGGGGGGGGGGAAGACTTGTTACTCAATTTGTTCAAACTGCTTACCTCCCTATGAGGGAAGATGGTATCTGTTAATCTTGAGAATTGTGCATCTATTATGAAATACCAAAGAGATATATGCAGAGGGAACGGGCATAAAGTAAATGATGTCATGTTAAAAATATGATTGAAGTATGCCCAAGGGATTCTAAGAGGAGATGTGAAGAGGAGGAAGCAGAAAGTGGTAAATTACATCACAGGAAGAAGTACAAAAGTATAGTAGAGGGAAAGAGGGGAGGGTGATGAGCATTGTTTGAGAGGTAGTCTCATCAGATTTGTTTCAAGGAGGGAACAATAACCTCAAGTAGATAATCCTAACTAGCTCCAGAGGCAGTAGGAAGGGAAGGGGGAAGAAACAGGAGGGAAGATAAAAGGGAGGAAAGAAGCAGTAAGGGTAAAGGAGAGTAAAAGGGAGTGGGGTCAAAAGAAGGAAGGGAAGGCTGCAGGAGGAGGTGGTGAAAAATCAAATTTATTCAGATTCTCCTTTTAGAGATATCTGAAGGAATTTCTGGTACAGCATAGGTGAGTACATGCTCTCCATCTCCCATCTTGCACAACAGCCCCCTCAGTTTCTGTTAAAAAGCAACAATCATCCAAACTACTTGGTACTAGCTAAGACATAGTTGGTTAGGCATAGGTTAGGTACACAAGACACATTAATCAATGCTTATAGGATCCTATTGTTTGAGAAACCCAAGGATTCCAGCTTCTGGGATACAAACTCACTGTGTGCCAAACCTGCTGGGAAAACTTGAAAATAGCATGGCAGAAACTGGGCATAGACCAATGCCTGACAGTATATGCCCCCCAAAAAAGTCCAAATGGTTCACGATCAAGCTATAAAGGCTGATACTATATAAAAATATCAGGGAGCAAGGAATAGATTATTTGTCAATTGAAGGAGAATGGAGACATTTATGTCCAAATAAGAGATAGAGAATATTATGAAATGCAAAATGCATAATGTTGATTACACTACATTGAAAAAATTTTGCACAAACGTAGCCAATGCACCCAAATTAGGAGGGAAGCAAAAAACTGGGATTCTTATGAATTTTGCCTGGAGAAAGGCCTGATTTCTAAAATATATAGAAAACTGATTCAAAGTTGAGAAGAATACAAGGCCTTCCCCAATTGATACACATTGAAACGATATGAACAGGTACTTTTTAGAGGAAGTAATTAACGTTATGTATGGTGACAGGAAAAATGCCCTAAATCATTCTTGTTTAGAGAGATGAGAATCAAAACAATACGCAGTTAACTCTCCGTTGATGCACTAAGATGTTAGCAATCAGCAGCAAGAACTCATATATGTCGGACCAGTGTTCTCCAGTACACGAAATGGAAGGAAAAATACATCTGAAAGTAAGCTTGTCTTCTTTTTTAATTAAAAATGACAACTAGTTTAGCAATTGTATCTGAATAAGAAGTAAACCTGTCTTATCTATTATTTCTTAAATAGAAATTACATTATAATGTTCAACGATAGGTAATTAAAGTGTTCTAGCCAATTTAGTGGTCTCGAGAATTCCTGCAACAACTAACAATTTGAGGGACACTGTTAAAAATATAGTGAAATAAACGTTTTTAATAAAGGATTGTACAAACATATTTTCATACATATACACCTGGTGCATATTAAAACATGACAACATATTTTCGAAGTCAAGATTTTTTCACATTTGTATATTTAATGGAAAAGCAGTAAACATTGTCAAACATAGTTCATTTGATACATAAACATTATTTCTTCCTCTAAGCGTATTTCTGGATGCTAATTCATCTTTGACATTCTCAAGGATTTTTCAGTCTGTTGTCTATTGGAGAAGTCCGTCAAGGTTTGTAATCAAAGTTTATCAGTAGCTGCTGGGAAAGGAACGAAGGAAAATCAATTGACCTTATATATATGTATGTTTATATGTGTGTATGTATACACATACCACATATATGTATGTGTGTAATTCTTTACTTTTCCTTGGGACAAAGGATTCATTATATGAAGGAATTCTGTGTGTGAGAAGCATGAAAATTGTCACTGGTCCAACTGAGCCTAAGAGTGTCCTGAGCCCTTTGAAGTGAAGGAAGTTGGTCATGGTGTCATAGGCAGCATGTATCTTATCATAGGGATGAGTTGAACTCAAGCTCTTGGGGAAGTCATCTACCCTACAAGGTGTTTTAAAGTTCAAACACAATGCTTTCAATGTTTCAAGTGCTATAATAAAGTTCATCTTCTTATTACACTTAAGATGTGTGTTGCCTTGATTTCAGCCAATTGTTACTATGATCTTCTTTTAAATTTTTGCTGTAGAAAACACTATATAAATAACAATCAGGATGGTGTTCATGAAAACCTCTTTACTTATGCTCATGTTGAACTTTACTTCCTACTTAAGTATGCTGATGTTTGCTTTTGAGTTCACCACACAATCAATCATGCCAATAATTTGATTTGCCTGTTTCAATAAAATAAAAACCACAATAGCAGTTAGCGGCAACTTCTTTGTATCTTTTGGTTAAACTGATAACCAGGGCGTCAATAAAAATTTTGCTTTGATTTTCAGTACTGTTGGTCATGGGACAAAGAGTGTCCATTGAGATTCTAACAATTATATTGATATTTGTAAACGGTTTTTCAATCCTGTCATTCTTAGTACCGTTTGCCCCCTGTCTCCTCACCCTTATGAAATCATCGTAGAATCACAGGATTAAACAGAACAATAGACTCTCAGCATTGAATATGACTTCAATAGCTTTCTAATCCAGACAGTCCTTAATCCTCTATCATCCTGAGGGCATTCGCCCAATGTGACTCATTTCTCATTTGAAGATCAGAAGGTGCTACCGAGAACTCAGCAGTATTCTTCCTTCTGTTTCATGGGATATGGTGGCCAAAGATTCATTACTTACTGACCAGGCTTCAGCATCTGAGTCTCTCTTTAATTGACCAGGCTTCTCTTCTGAAAACAGACACAAGAGGGCTTGTGCCACCTTTCTAGCTTATTGGAAAGAAGCTGCTAAATCTTGCACTTCACCTGCAAAGAAGAGTCCCTGGTTGCATCAACGGGATGAAGAAGAGGGATGTGGAAATGAAACAGCACCTCTGTGGAAGTTTTCCACCATATTTAAAAATCAGGTATAGTATCTAAATATAACATTTTATTTGTGAGCTGTTAGAACATACCTTCATTGAGTTCCCTGGTTATATTTTCTTCCAACTCCTGTCACATCTGAAGTCAAATGAAAAACCAAGTCAGAACAGTGAGGTAAATGAGGAAAAAGGAAGTCAAGATAATACACAGAACTCAAAAAATCATATAAAGAATATAGACATTCAAAGAAATGACTAATAAAATTAAGACCTCAGTATATTTGATTTTAGACTTTCAACAGAAAAGCTACTGACGTAATAAATTAATATTATTATGAACACAATCATGAATTTCTCACGATTAAATGCAAAGAGACATGTGAACATTTTTTAGCACAGTAGTCATGTCTCAGGTTGGGAATACAATTTTCTTCTGTGTTGAGCAAATTGTGCCCTCTTTATTTTCATTGGATCAATATAACATTTTTCTCTAAAAATAAAATCAGTTTCATATCCTATGCTTCAAAATAGTTAATTTCAAACATTAAAATTGTCTTCATTAAGCTTCATTCTAAACACAAAATGACCCGTAAGAGGTCCTTAACAGAGAAGAAAATTCCTGGAAATGATGAAATACAATACATTATCGCCAAGGAAGGGCAGAGAGTACTGAATGAAAGCAGCTCCTCCATTGTCTGTTACATTCGAATTATTTCTTTATTCAGGCAGACACTGACTTCATTTGAGATTCAAAATACATGCATTCTCCTTGTGCAGATTTTAGAAACCACGCTAAGATAAATTCTATTTCCATCTTTAAGTTATAAAGAAGGAAGGAAAGATTGTTTCCTCATTCATTACTTCAATTCTTAAAACCCCTTCATAGATACAGGAAGAGAAGATGAAATGGGAAATCACTGTTGATAACGATTAAAGTGGTATAGTTTCCCTTTCAGGAGACAAATGAAATAGTTTGAATAGTATAGACAGATATGAGGTCACTCTTACAACATACACATACACCATTATTTGGACATTTTGTTTGTATTGAGTGTGACCTGGTGTGGAGTATGCCGACTTCTCATGTACTATAATTTTGTGCCTCCAATCTTATGGCCAGTATCGTAATTAGTTTTTCTGTTCTGTATTCTGCAAATGTGAAGTTCAAAATGGGTTTGTGGGAATTATTTCGTGTTTACTTAAGTAATGATAATGTCTGTTGCCTACGCAAGAGTCGAGAATGCCCTTCGGGCTGAACGTAAGGTTAATGTAAGGTTAATGGATCATGGGGGAAGAATTCAAGACCTCCCCATCCAGTAATGGGCCTCAGACATGTTTTGCTAATTTCTAACGAGGCACAGAGTCACAATAGTCTTGCCCTTCAGCCCTGAAAAGAGTATCTACGCTCTGAGGTGAGGGTTTATTTTGGGCCTTAGTATTTGGACTCTTAATAATCACTCTGAAGGCAGGAGTGTCCATACTCTGACTACTTCTTAAAGAGGCCTATTCAATGAATGAGCAAGGAGTCACCCTAAGGGAATACCTGTATAGCCATTGGCCTAAAAGTGCCAAGGTCTCCCATTGCATCTGTGGTCATCTCCAGGCTTCCTGAGGAATATCACTTCACTAGATTCAGATGGCTCTGGGGACGAAGTGATTCTATTGATGTTGCACAGCCCTCCCTCACTCAGAACAAATTCAAGTGTCATCAATTCTTTGATGGGAAGGTGTTCTTCGGGGATGAAGAAGAAACACATGTATGTGTCCATGGAGAAAAATATTCATAGCAGCTCTCTTTGTGGTGGCCCAAAACTGGAAATCAAGGCGATGACCATCAATTGGGGAACAGCTGTATAAACTGTGGTATTTAACGGTAATGGAATGTTAATGTACTATAAGAAATGATGAAGAGGAAGACTTTGAGAGACCTGGAAAAACTTGTATGAAATGATGCTGAGTGAAAGGAGCAGAACCAGAAATCCTTTTCGCACAGCACCAACCACAGTGTGTGAGAAATGTTTCTAGTGGACGTAGTCCTTCGTTGCAATGCAAGGACTTAAAAAATTCAGAATGGTCTCTTAAGGTAAAACGCCTTTCACATGCAGACAAAGAACTACGAAATTGGATCACAGAATGAAGGAGAATATTTTCTTTTGTATTATGTTTTCTTTTGTTTGATGATTTCTCCCATTCGTTTTAATTCTTCTAAGGAACACGAATAAGATGAAAATGAATTGAGTACGAATGTATGTATAGACCCCATATGAAATTGTATGTTTTCTCATGGAGGGCGGGTGCAGAGAGGAGGACGGAGAGGAAGGGATGAGAGAAAAATCTAAGATATATGGAAGTGATTGTAGAACACTGGAAACACATAAAATAATAATTAAAAAAGAAAAAAATGTTATTCCATCTTCTATCTCCAAGATATTCCAAAGACTTTCTCCCATGCCAGGCATATAATCCCACCTTCCCTGGGTCTTTCAGAATTCCCAGTATCTTTTGAAAGCTCAGTTCAAGTGCGTCCAAGTCCTATTTTAATTCCGAGTTCATTTGCCCACCGTGTAAAACAAATGATCTTGTAGGTAGTGTGTATATGCTTCGTACTTACTTAGATAAAAGCATAAATGGCTTTTAGTCCTTTTCAACGACATCCCTCCTTCCACGCAGTGGAGATGGTATTGAGACAATCATAGTTTAAGTCATTTTATGAATATTAACTTAACCGTTGGTAATTTCAGTGTAGGATGACTGAGAAATTGCTCTGTTATTGCAAAAAATCCTTAACACCCTTAATGAAGTCACCACAGTAAGGGAGAAGACAAAATAAAATTCTAGTGAAACTGAAAGATAGCTTAGAGGGATCGATCATTGTTGGTTTCACTACGTGCTCCAAAGCAACAAGATCCATCTTTCGCCATAATTGGCCATCACATACAGCAATGATTACGACAAGTCTTTATAAAAAGACCACCATGAAGATAATTGTTACCTCCATGCCAATAATGTGTTGAATAGAGCAAAGAAGAGACCTTCTGTGAGAAATAAAGAGGTATTATTCAAATCATAACTTCTTTTGATGTTTAGTGACTTCAGAAGAAAGATTGAAGAAAAGGGGATTCTAGAAGGTATGCTGAAAAACATAACTCACGTTTGAGAAATGAAAGAGAACAAAGGCTTTTACGATGATTTAGAATATTTCTCTGTCTGCATGTCTCTTCTGATGATTTTTTTCCAGAATTTGAAGGTAACTACCCAAAGCAAAAGAAAACCACACACAAAGAAGAAATGAAATTGGTTATTATGAGAAAAGAAAAGATTGATTCCTGGAAATGACATCAGAATCAGCTGACTACAGTCTGAATATAGACTAGTTGTTGTTTTTTTAATGGCAAAAATAAACTTCTATTCATAAGGGAATTATATGGTGATATAGATGCCCCAGCATCTATGGTGGTCCAAGCCATGAACAGAGAGCAAGTAAGACCATTGAGTAATATTGAGTACACCCATTTTCATAGATATAGTTGCAGAGAACAGAAGGGTGAAACAAATTGTTGATTAAGGAGCTGCAGAAGTAAGAACACATGTATAGATCTTACGCCACACGATTCAATGAAATAAAATGAAGTGAAGGTGAGCTGATTGGCAAAGGGAAGGAGTGATTATAATTCCTATCTATGTACAAGTGAAACAAAGTGGTCAACTATGGCTTAATAAGGAGACTTTCTCATGAAAGTTTTCCTAAAAATTGCAAAACTATCTGTTTTCAAAATGAACGTTTTAATTAAAACTTCACAATGAAGACATGTTTATTAACTTTTATTCATGTTTCCTTATCATATCTAAATCACTCAGAAGATTACAAGCCATTGACCCAAAATGCTTAATCATTTCATCTTCCCTGAGTGATTAACACATTCAGTACATATATTTTTAAGGCATTTTAATTGTGTCTTTAAAAAAAATGAAACATTTGCTGTATTGAATGTTGACTGCATTACATTTATCATGTTGGCTCTGGGAGGTCCTTAGAATTAGGCACGTTTTATAAAGGGAGAGAAAGATGCCATAGATATGCAATACCTTTTAAGTTTCTAATCTTAGTTGAAGAAAATACGCATACAAATAGAAACTAATAACTAAATTAGGACGTAATTCTTTATATTATATGTGATGACTTTGCCAAAGATTTCTCTACAGTATTGAATAAAAAAAATGTGTTGATATGGGTATGGCTTTTTGTGTTTATATAGATGTTGAAGACGTTCTAAAAAAAAGCAGAAGGATCACAGAAAGACTGTGTTTTAAGTGTTAAGATGCCAGTACCATGGGAAAACAATCAGAGGAGATAAAACCCATGTTTAAGAACTGGTTAATGAGGAAACAGAATTCATTTTAAGGAATATGAGCGGCACTAGTCCCGGGTACATAAAATGTGTTCATTTATGTATGGCTACAACTGAGGACGTAACAGATGGCATAGGATAGTTGATCCATAAAAACATAAGTACATTTGCATGCATAAAATTTAAGTATCTGGCAATTGTTCTTCCAGTAGAGTTGTTACCTCCGCAAATTTGCATGGAGTGTTTCTTGTGTTAAGAAGAACACCACGGGATTAATCCCATCCACTGTAATCTCCAATTGTAGTGATCTCTCCCTTTTATAAATACTTATGTGTATATCATTCCCTCAATAGTTGTTTATGTGTTATCTTATATTAAAAATGAAATTCCTCTATTTTGCATTGGCTTCCTATTGAGGCTGCAGATTCTTCAAGGAGAAAGGGCATGTCTTACACAAAGCCTTTGCAACCTACTGAGGACCTACTATAGTGCAATTAGCATAATTAACATGCACTAGTTGATGATGTAAGTTTTGAACAAGGAAGAAACTGTAATTTGACTGAAAGCTGACATACTGAAAACTTGCATGCTCTGGGACATTAGACGAAAAAGGGTGCCAGTTTTCCCTGATCACAAATAAAATGAGGTAATTTGTACTGCCAAAGATGGACTCCAACTTATTGCTTCCTTGCTTTACCTTCGAGGGCTCGGTCCACACCTAGTTTTTTGACTGCAGCCTGAAGCCAAAAGCTTTGGAAGGTTATTATTTCCATCAGTGTGCTCCTAAAAGAAGGAGGGAAATGAAGACAATGAGTGATAGGGGAGTTAAATGGAAAACAAAGCTTATTTCTTTGCTATACTGATTTCTGAAACTTAGAAAAATTTCTGAAACATGAAAATGCAAAAGAAAAAAGTTTCCATAGGAATGAGACTGGCCCTCACAATAATTTCTTAGTTAAGACAAGTAAACTGAAATGAACCAGGTGAAGAGAACACTTTTTTAAAATTAGGAAGTGCTTATGAAAATGTGGGAGGCCGTGATTAGTTTAACATAATCGACAATGGTCACTATGTTTTTGGAGCAGAGACAGTAGCATTTATCAAGTGTCTAATATGTGCCTAAAATAAAGGCCACAAAGCTAAGAGATTTACAATTATTATCTCTTTTGATTCTTACACCAGTCCTGGGAAACAGCTGTTGTTATTATCCCCCAAATGAGAAAGATTAAATGACTTGTATCACACAGATAGCATCTGAGGCAACATTTGATATCAGATCTTTCTAACCCCAGGCTCAACTTTCTATGCATAATTCCTTCAAAGTACCTCTAAGTGGAAAAGAATCTCATCCTCAAAAATTCTGTTTTTGACCACATTGGCTTAAATTTCACTTACTTTATCACGTATGATGGATACTAGGCTGAAAATGTTTTGAAGAACATCGCTATTATCCACTTCCATACTTTTTTGGTTGGCATAATGATGAATAGCATACATAATTACATACAAATATGGGAAAGCAACCGAGAATGGAGAAATCTACTTGATGGTAATAAAGTGAACTCTTTAGGAAAATTTGACTGCAATGTTATTCTACGCTTAACTTTGCCTTCATTGTAACAATTTCCAAAAATAATAATAGTAACGATACAATAATTATATATGGAATATGTATTTTGCCATTGAGGGCTCTGGGAAATTGAAAATTTGTTTAAAAAAATCAGACTAGAAAAACTCAAAGTGCTTTAGTCCAAATGTCACCTTGCAACAATTTTAATTTTAGCTTAACTTTCAACTCATGGCAAAATCCACAAATAAATCTTTCGTTTTCTTCTTCTTGTTCTTATTCTTCTACTGCTAGTACTACTGCTAATACTCGTACTCCTGCTACTAGAATTACTGCTACCACTACTATCACAACTACTCGTACTACTTTTACTACTACAATAATAAAATTACTTCTACTGCTAACATGCTGTGAAAAGGAATTCTTTCAAAAATGACAAAGTATAAGTAATCCCTGTCTTGTAGGAACATTTTTCTAGTTGAGTTACAAAGACTTAGAAAAAAGAAATGATAGTTTGATAACAGATGTGAACACCATAATGAATATACACTTAAATCCTAAATTATGTGCTATCTGATGACACGTGGAATTCAGGAGATTAAGAAGTCAAGACAGGTGAAAAGTCCAAAAAGGAGCCTGGGAAAACATTCAGTCAAAAGTCTCTTGAAGTTGAAGAGTAGAGTAGGAGGAGTTGTTGTAGTAGTGGTAGCGGTAGTAGTGGTAGTAGTAGTAGCAGCAACAGTAGTACTAGTAGTACTAGTAGTAGGGGTAGCATTGGCAGTAGCATTAGTAGTAGTAGTAGTAGTTTTCAGAACGTTTATAATATTGGTGAAAAAAGAGAAACATCATACTGAATATACTTTTCATTAATCAGGGACAAATTATTAATTGCGTAATTTGATTTTAGTTTTATTTTTTTGCTTCTGTAGTTTTTTCTGATCTTCATTATCAATTCGATAAAATGATGTGACTTGCTGTGAAACTACTGTCTGCAAATGATATTTGAGGGAAAGACGAAATTTTGTTGCAGGTATCTGACTTTAGCCTGATAGAAATATGTCCAAATAATTTCTATTACTGATTTCATAAATCAAGATTATCTTCCAGAGTCTGCAATTTTGGACACTGTGCAAGAATAAGTGTCAAAGCAATAAAAAAAAATGGAGATAAATGAAAAAATCCTAGGGAAGCACAATTAAAAAATAAGATCAGTAACACACAAAAGTTAATGCTACATGCATAAACATAATCCTTTTGAACAGAATTACTGTCCTCAGTTTTACAGAAAAGTGGTGGTTCGTGTTTGGAATTTCACTAAAAATATGATACAATCTTTAGTGTTTCAAAAATTAGTTCAGAGAAGTCTGAGTTGCAACTACTCGGATTGTTCAGCATGGTTACATTCTTGTAAAACATGTAGTGGTAATATGCTCTAGTATCTCAAAAGAGATGTCTGATTTGAATTGTGATATTATTCCTAGCATGACATTGTAGAATTTTTCTTAAGTTTTAGCACTTCAAATAATTTATTCCATTACAGTATTAAAATGGAACATTAGGAATATTGTTAGAAGAATAAATTTATCAGTACTTCTGCATTAATGATTACCCCTATCAATATTTATTGTCAAAATTTCATGCAGTACATAATTTCTTTCAGCAAAGTGAGCCATCTAGCCTAAAAGATGATTTTAAAATTTTATTTGTATAATTTCATTTTTTATTTTATTTTTTATTTAAGATTATTGTCATTTCTTTATTTAATTATGCTTATTTTATTCCACTGATTTATTACATTCATATTAACTTAGAGACTATTATGTCATTATTTTCTTATCATATGTCATATTATTGGTTCTCATGCTCCTTTCTTACATAGCAGAATTTTTAAAATAAAGTTAAAAATGTCTACCTGCTGAAAATTCAAATTCCTCAATTATTTTGATCAAAATTACTTTAACTTCCATTTCTGAAAGTTAAATGCTTATCAGATACATTATTTAAAGATCTACCTCTGCTCAGCTTTCTCATTTTCATATTTACATGTTTGCTTTTTAAATTGGTTACATTCACTGATTTAACCATTTTTTTCTCTCTTCTATCACAAGAACTTCCTTTTTAGTATCAGCATAAACTCTATTGAAGAGATCAAGAAACTGTACCTGGGCAAGACTCAATAGCTTTTCTTGAAGGATGACTGTCTTTTGGGTGTCTTCATGCTGTAGCTGAAGGAACATATTTGAACACTGAATTTGGGCACGTATTTCTTGGATAAGGTCGTTTTTGACAAGATGTATTTTTGCGTATTTTTTCCCAATTTATTTATTTATTTTTAATCTTCAACATGCATTTCCACAAGATTGTGAGTTTTAAATTTTCTCCCCATCTCTCCCCTCCCCCACCCCAAAACAGTGTACATTCTCATGACCCCTTCCCCCAGTCTCCCCTCCCTTGTATCACACCCCTTCCTTCCCATATCTCTATATTCTCTCTTTTCCAGTAGGGCAAGATACATTTCTATACCCCATACAGTTTTCTACACCCCATTACCTGCATTTCTTATTTCCCAGTTATGTGAAAAAACAATTCACAAGAGTCATTTCTAAAACTCCTCAAAACTGATTGTTTGTAATTACTTCCTCCTCCCATTTACCCTCCCTTCTGTCATCTCCCAAACCCTACTTATCCCTTTCCCCCGTACTTTCCTGTAGTGTAAGATAAATTTTCATGCCAAATTGAGTTTGCATGTTCTTCCCTCTTTAAATCAAACGTGATGAGAGCAAGCTTCACTTTTTTCCTCTCACCTCTGCCTTACCTTAATTTTATTTATTTAGATATCATCCCTTCCTATTTAAGTCAATCTCTGCCCTCTCTCCCTCTCTCTCTCCCTCTCTCTCTCTCTTTCTCTCTCTCTCTCTCTCTCTCTCTCTCTCTCTCTCTCTCTCTCTCTCTCTCTCTCTCTCTCTCTCTCTCTCTCTCTCTCCCTCTCTCCATATGTACATATATATTTACTTATGTGTGTGTGTGTATGTGTGTGTATAATCCCTTCCACTACCTAAATACTGAGAAGAGTTTCAAGAGTTACAAATATTATCATTCCATGTAAGAATGTAAATATTTCAGGTTAGTATATAACTTATGATTTCTCTTCACTGTTTACCTTTTTATACTTCTCTTGATTCTTGTGTTTGAAAGTCTAATTTTCTATTCAGCTCTGGTCTTTTCGTCAAGAATGCTTGAAAGTCCTCGATTTCATTGAATGACCATTTTTTTCTCTTAAAGTGTTATATTCAGTTTCACTTCCTAGGTGATCTTTCAGTTTAGTCCTATTTTCTTTGACATCTGCAATATCATATTGCAAGCACCTTGATCCCGTAATGTAGAAGCTTCCAGATCCTGTGTTGTCCCCATTGTATTGCTGCAATACTCAAATTGATTCTTTCTGGCTGCTTGAAATATTTTCTCTTTGACCTGGGATCTCTGGAATTTGCCTACAATATTCCTAGGTGGGTTTTTTTTTCAAGTCACTTTCAGGAAGTGATTGGTGGATTCGTTCAGCATTTATTTTGCCCACTGGTTCCAGAATATCAGGGCAAGTTTCCTTGATAATTTCATGAAAGATGATGTCTAGGCTCTATTTCTGATCATGGCTTTCAGGTAGTTCCTTAATTTTTAAGTTGTCTCTCTTGGACCTGTTTCCCAGGTCAGTTGATTTTCCAGTGAGATATTTCACATTATCTTCTTTACTTTTCATTGTTTTGGTGGTGTTTTGTAATTTTTTGGTTTCTCATTAAGTCAATAGCTTCCATCTGCTCCTTTCTGATTTTTCAAGGACTATTTTCTTCAGTGAGATTTGGAACCTCCTTTTCCATTTCACTAATTGTGCTCTTTAAAGCATTCTTCTCCTCATTGGCTTTTTGGGCTTCTTTAGCCATTTGAGGTAGTCTATTTTTAAAGGTGCTAAATTTTTCAGTATTTTTTTGGTTGTCTTTTCGCAAGCTGTTGACTCGTTTTTCATGATGTTCTTGCATTACGCTCATAACACTTCCCAATTTTCCTCCACCTCTCTTAGCTGATTTTGAAAATCATTTTTGACCTCTTATATGGCCTGAGACCACTGCATATATATTTTAGAGGTTTAGGATGTAGAAGACTTGACTTCCCTTGATGGTATGCATTGTTCTTCCTCATCCAAAGAATGGAAGAAATACCCGTTCGCAAAGAAAATAGTCTTTTATACTCATGTTTTTTCCCTTGTTTGAACTTTTCCGCAGCCAGTTTCTTGACTTTTGAATCCTTTTTCAAGAGGAGGGTCTACTCTGGTTACATGTAAGTTCTCAGTTCCTGCGAGGTGGCAAAAATAAGGGGGAGGGATTGATTCCTCTCCTGGCCTCTGGTCTGGTCAGTGAGCAGTATTCCCTCTACAGAGACTCCACTAGCTCCACCACACCAGCTACCATTCCTTCTAACCCCAAGGTCCCCACTCAGGATTGAGATCCACATCAGTTTCTCAGTTCACCCAGGGGTTTAGGCCAGGGCTCCAACAATGGAAGATGCAGCTGCAAGGGTCCTGCACCTAGACTGCTGCATTCCCTTCTCACCCAAATGAAAGAGCTTTCTCACTGACCTTTGAAGCTGTCTTTGGCATTTGTGAGTTGAGGAATATGGGACCTGCAGCTGCTGCTGGTGCTTTCTTGAGGCTTGCTCCAGTCTTGTCCCTGTCACTGTGCTACCTATTCTGTTGTTCCCTCTGCACAGCATGACAGACCTTTTCTGTGGACTTCAAGGCTACTCAGGGCTGGAAATCTCTTTCAATCTGACATTTTGTGGCTTGTGCTGCTCTCGAGTTTGTTTAGATTTAATTTTTACACGTATCTAATGGGCTGTGGGAGGAGAGTGCTAGAGGTGCGTGCTTCTACTCCATCATCTTGACCATGCCCCTTTGACAACGCATTTGATCGGTTCATCCTTTTCCTGTTCAATTGTGTTTTCAAATTCCTTTTGCCTTCTGTTTTGCATGGTGTAATTCTCTCTGTATGCTTTCTCAAATGAATGTCTTTTTTCTGAGGGAATCATGTACATGGTACACCTCTTTTTCTAACCTAGTGATTATGTTCACCTTTAGAGAGCTCTTAACAAAGGGAACCACGGTTTTCTCTTAGGCTAGAAAAGTCATGACTTAGTTTGTGTTGTAAACGAAGCTATTCTTCACGTTGTCCCTGAAAGGAATGTTCAAGAGCTCTCTCTGATGTCCCATTTGGCTCATGAGCATGAAGAGCAAAAATCAGAAGGGAACAGTATGATGCAATTTCTTTCTCTAGACTGCTGTCCTTCCCTTTGCATTGTTTAATTTAGAGTTCAACACTGCATTCCCAGTTGTCAGAACTTTTATTTTTTCCACCCTAGTGGAATATGAATTTAATTAATGCTTCTTTATTCAGTTGTAATTCCTTTTGAAGTTCATCATTCTTTGCTTTTAAAACTTCAATGTCTTCTACATATTGATTTTATTTTTCCTGATCCTTAATTGTTTCTGCGTCTACATCCACTTTGAACATGGCAAATTCATCCTGTATGATTCCATTTTTATCCAAAAGATATTTTTCTTTTTCATTCCTAACAGGAACCCAAACATAATAAACAGAAAATATGTTAGTGAAAATAAATTCATGAATTGTGAGTTTTGCTTAGAAATTCAAAATCAACCCCAGGAGGCCAAGAAGGATAGTGTTTTCAGTAAACTGAGGAAGTTTCATCTATTTCACATTTCTGTCAGACTCAATTTTCCTAAAGAACAGGTCTTAAAAGTGCTTCATCAGTCAGAAAATATGGACTGTAATTTTAAGCCCACAAAGCTGTCTGCTTTCGGTATATTTGATTTCTTTTGCACTATCCATTCTATCCCACACGGATTAGTCACGATGTTACAATAAAAATAGCAAAACCTAATTATTTATGTGGGCCTTCTATGGTTTTTCAAAAGTACTTTCAAAACATCATGTCACCTAAAACTTTGATGAACCTTTTGAGAGACATATTTGTAGTCATCCTCCCCATTTTGCTGATGAGGATTTATGAATGAAGTATCCCACACCAGAGACAACATTTTTTAGGCTTGCTTACCATGAGGAACCAGATGATAGTCACAGTCACTATGAAGTGACATGCCTTTAGCGACCCTTTATTATTGTGATAAGTTGATGGAGATCTCACATTTTCAAACTTTTTATTAAGCAATCTTCTCTGATTTCATCAACTGTTCATTATCTCTGGGACATTACCAGTCTATGAGAGACTTATACAAGTTCACATACTTGAAGGTGGGAGGGAAAGATTGGGATGGAAAGCAAGGCAAATGGACCTGGCAGTACAAATCACACCTTCCTGTTGGATGCAACAAATACTCCATAAAGAGAACAGTTCTGGTCTTTCAAGGAACAGGTGTGCCACCTACACAGAGAGATGGAAAAGGGACACTAACCTGAACGTGAATCCCTGCTATCAGAAGAGCTCGAGTTGCTGCTGCTGCTACCCCAGCCTGAGGAGCTGCTGCCACCGCCGTCACTGCTGCTGCTCTTCTGGCTCAACCTTGTGCCCCGCACCCCCCTGCCCCCCGCATGGCCTTGGACACTTGTGTTTTCACAGTGTGAGATTTCCTGGGTCTCTTTCCCGCACCATAACGTATTTTTCTATTTCCCTCAGGATTGATGCTTTTAGTGTTTCAAAATCAATTTCTTTGTCATCAGAATTAGAATTCAGTAAAGATGGCTCTCCTAACTCTGTTATATGGACGACTCACACAAGTTTATCTCTGCGGCGTTTGTTGATAGCCAAGCTTAACTGCCTTTTTTCATCATAGTTCCTAGGCTTAGCATTATCTTCCTCCCCAGATTTATTGCCAACATTTGTTCCTTGAAATGTTTGGCAGGGTATTTTTCAGCTTTTTCTGTAGTTATTTGCTTAATTTTTTTTCCTCTCACTTTCATCTTTATTGATACATTTTTTTTTGTTTCTTTCTGCTTCTCTCTTTTAGATCTTTTATTCTTTTTCTTCAGCTTTTGGTAAGGTCCTTCAGACAGAACTTGCAGGTGTTGATGAACACATTTAAGCTGCTCTTGCAGTTTTGCACTCTCTCATCAGGAGACTCTCCAAAAGAGTTGTCTTCAAAGGAAGCATCTGCTGGGGATGGAAGCTCAATTCCAGGTGGACAGTCTCGGGCGGGTAAAGGTGGGAACTTCTAAATCTTAGAGTTCTCACGAGACCCCCCAGGAAACGACTGGGAATCGAGGTGAACCGAGCTATCTCGTGTATTTCCGCCTCTTCCCGTGAGAAACGTGATGGGAGAGAGCTCTCCCCGCCCTCGACATTGTCCCGGATCTGGGCACACTATTGTTATCTAACAGCCCGGAATTCAGATGCAAACTATGCTGCTGGAGGGTTTAAGTAGGATCAGGAAAGCCTGAAAGCTCTCTTGGGCGGAGGGGCGCGGAGTGGTGAGGACAACAAGGCTCAGCTTTTCCTCTCTCTTCTCTCCCCTCCCCCTCTCTCCCCACTTATACTTCTACTTCCAATCTCTTATTCTAAGATCTTTGCCTCCTTGGGAGATTCTTCGTTCCCTCCTAAGGAAGAATTCCCCTGCACTTGTAACTAGACCCTGAAATAAAGCTCAACCCTTGTTCGACTCTGGAGCATTCTTTCTCTCATACCAGCATCCGGTTTGGCCAACCGAAGACCTCGGGATAGAGGTAAGAAGACTCTAGGCCTGGCAAGCATCACTGCTACTTTCTCTACAGAATGCTTTGGTGACATCCTTTTCTATATAGCACATAGACATTCTTGCAATGGGTTCATCTGTGATCTTGGAAACTGAATCTCAAAAACATCTGAAGTGTTCTTGCCATCACTACCACCTCAAGATCTGGTGGGTTATACTTGCAGCAATTCATAAACGTTAACTGAACATCTGCAGCAAATTCACGTGCATCCTTACATTTCTGGTTATACCTTTTTCTTTAGTTGTGCCAAGGTCCATTGGATTTTTGACAACATCATTGTACTTATGGAGTCCTAGAGCAGTACTGGCAACAGGCTTATGGAAAGGTCAAGTATATGCTACTTCGTCCTTTGAAAACATTTCTTCAAGAATTTCATTACGGTATTTTAATTACTCAGTTAATTTAACATGTTCCCAACTCTATATTTTTGCTGAGAATCTGGTATGATATTCTTGACAACTTTTTCTATTACAAGTGGTATTTTAGCAGATTTGTGCTCAACCAGGCTTGATGAAGATTCACTACTTGCTGTATCTATCCACGTTATACAGGTTATAGTATCTGCTTTCCTTTTCACACCCCTTTTCACTTATGTTACAGCTTGTGTGTTATAGCTTGGTGGAGCTAGTTTAGCAATGTGCAATGCAGAAAGTAACGTCTGAGGACATAGAGGAGATGGAATCACTTGCTGTTTAGCTACCTTTTCTGATGCCTTAGGGAATGGTTTTTCTTTCATAGTGGAAACTCCTGAAGATTGTTGAGTACCTTTTCATTTTTTTTTCCTTTCCACCTGCCACTAGTTGTTCTGAAGGCATTTGAGACAGTTTTTGCAGAAACAGTTTCTCTAAGACTTGTGTCATTAGAACAATGTCATCACCTGGCTTGCAAAACAATTGCAAAACAATATTTTCAAGTCTTCTATACATTCTGAGGCTTCCGCATAGTATTTATGTTCCAAGAGCTTTAGGAGGCTGTAATAATCTGGGAGAGTGAGCTTGGCCGCATCCACAGTCTGCTGGAAGGGTAAAGAGAAACTGTGCTGCCATAGAGCCTTCAGGACAATCTTCTGCAATTACTGCAGTTGGTTTGTGAGGAGGCCAGTCTTTCTGGCATTTATGTACTCTGGTGGAAGGGGGTTGGCAATAGCCATCTGTTGGCTTGACAGAGACATTCTGAACAGCTTTTTCCTGATGGAGTGTTGTCTTCCATGTATTTGTATCGCCACTCACCCATCGGCGTTACTGCTCACTCGAAATGGTGACCAGCCTGAGTCATTTTGGAAGTAGTAGCTTCTATTTCTTTGTTCACTCATGGAGGCTTATTCAGAATTCCATCTTACAAAGAACTGACACTCAGACCCTGCCTTTGTCTTTGAGTGTCATTTTGCTCTTCTTCAACCTGGGGAGAACAATATTGTAAAGTTTTTCATCACTTTTTTCTTCAGAATTCTGCAGAGACATTTTAACTTTAACTGGAATATAGAATGTGAAAAAGGATGGAAAAGAGATAAAAATTCTAAGAAAAGGAGGCTACTGAAAACGAAAGGGAATAAGGATATCATTTCAAAATTGTAAGGGACCCTCAAGAACTATTCAGTCCAATTCATATCCATTGCTAGGTGTGTAACAGAAGTGCAGTTTAGTCTTTTAGAACTATAGATTGTGAGAGCAGAAAGGGATACTAGAGATGAGTTAGCACATCATGGAATAAATGAGGAATCAGAGGCCTGAAACAGGAAGCCATTTGTTGAAAATCATGTGGATGGCAATGGACTGAGGTAGGACTCAAAATCTGGTAAAAGTCACAGTCAGACGCAGATTTTGGACAATTTGTGTATGTACACATGCATATGTTTCTGTGTACATATATATAGAGGAACAGATATACACATATACACATATGCATATATACATATATATGCATGTGTGTGTATAGATATATATATAGATAGATATATAGATATATACATATATAATGTAGGTATTCGGCAATTGTTCTTCCAGCAGAGGTACTAACTTAGCAAATTTATATGGAATATTTTTGGCGTTGGAAACCCAGTAATGGATCAACATCACCTGCGCTAATCTCCAACTATAATAATCTCTCCTTTATATAAATACTTACAGGTATAGCATTTATTTAATACTTCTTTAAATTCTACCTTGTATAATAAATGAATTTCCTCTGTTTTGTATTGGCTTCCCAGTGAGATTGAAAATTCTTCAAGGTAAGAGGCCATGTCTTACACCAAGTCTTTGTAACCTGTTCAGAATCTATCATAGTACTATTTGCATAATTAACAGTCACTGGTTGATGAAATAAGTTTTGATGAAGAAAGTAACTATCATTTCACTGAAGTCTTACGTAGTGAACATTTTCATCATCAGGAAAATTAGACAAGAAATGGTGCCACTTTCCCCTGAGTGTGAATTAAATGACCAATTTCATGTTGTCAGAGATGGAATCTAAATTGTTGCTTCCTTGCTATGCCTTCGCACCTAAGACCATATATGAAGGCAGATCTTTGTAAGTCTAGGTTCAAATCTCTATACAAAATTCCCCAATGTATCTCTGAAAATTCTCACCATCCAAAGTTCTCTTTTTGACTGCTTTGACATAGATTTTGCTTAGTTTTCCACGTACGATGGATACTAGGTTGAAACTGTGTTTTGAACGTTATCAGAAATATCTATTTCTATAATTTTGGGCTGGTATCATGATAAATAGCCTACTACATAATACATGTAACTGTGGGAAAGCAACTGATTATGGAGAAAGGCATTTTATAGTAATAAAAGGAGCAGGTTGTGAGACTTTGACTGCCATGTTATTCTACGATTAACTTCACATTCATCGTAACAATTTCTAATACTAAAAATGTTGAGAATGAAATAATTTTATACTGAATTTCTATTTTGCCACTGGGTCTCTGGGAAATTGAAAATGCATAAAAAATAAGACCAGAAAAACAAAAAAATGCTTTAGGCCCATTATTGCCTTAGAACAAATTTAATGTTGGGTAAACTTTCAATTCATGGTAAAATCAACAAATAAACATTTACTTTCCTTGTTCTTCCTCTTCTACTACTCGTGCTACTACTGCTAGAACAACTACTACAACGTCTTTTACTATTACAGTAATAACACTTACTTATACTGCCAACACTCTGGGAAAAGGAAGCTCTATTGAGTAAATGAAGAATAAATAATTCTTGTCCTCAAGGAACCACAATCTAGTTGAAAAAAACAGACTTAGAATCAGGACATGATAATTTGTTAACAGATGTGAACACCATAAGGAAATCAGTATAAAGTTAACCACTAAATTATGGTTTGTCCAAATCTAAGTGGAATTCAGGAGATTAAGAATTCAATAGGTATGAAAAGTTCAAAAAGCGTTATGGCAAAAGAATCATACTTTTGTAATTCAAAGGCACCTTGAAGTGAAGAGTAGATAGGTTTTAGATAGGTATACTAAATAGGGAAGTGTAACTAAGTGAGAAGAAGAGGGTGCTGAACGTATGGAGCTGGAAATCAGCATGGTGAGGTCACTTTGATTAAGGTAGAAGATAATAATGAGATTCTCCACCTAATTACTTTCATTCTCAATGGCATTTTGCATGTGTAATTTATATATTTACAAATTTTGACGAAATGACATTTTGCTTTTATTCAAGGAGTAGTTCGAAGAGAAGGAGAGAAATAATTTCTACTTCACAGTGCTGTTTGGGGGAATAAATCAGGAAATAAATGTAAAGGTCTTTCTAAATACGAAGTATGATAGAAATGATTTACTTATTATTGGCAGTTGGAAAAACACCCGATTCTTTGTGTAAGGCTAGAAAAACAAAATTGGCAACCACATAAAGAGTGAATGCTGTGAAATGATTAAATATTGGGTGGGGCTAGGATGGAGGAGTAGGAAGATGCATAGACTTTAGCACTTCCCCTACAGCCCACAAAATAACGGTAAAAAGGTCTCTCCACAAAGTGTAGAGCAACAGAAGTCTCAGAACAACAGAGCAAAAGAGGTTTCCAGTCAAAGGCAACCTGCAGGCTTACAGGAAAGGTCTATCTCACAGGACGCTGAGCAGAGCAGAGCTCAACCCTGGCCATGCGGCACTGGGAGGAAGAGGACCTGAACAGACCTCTGGGAAGAGCTCCTAACAGGGAGGATCCCACTTACTTCAACCCACAAGCAACACAGAAATCACCCAAAGTCAATGGGGGAGGGATTTCCCAGCTGGGGAGAGGTAAAGGGATTTCTTCAGCAATAGCCCAAAGTGATGGCAGAGGCCAGGAGCAGACACGGGAAGCCACAGAGGGTGGGAAGTAACCTGGGTCCATTGTTCAAGAAGCTCAACTGAAAGCCTCTGGCAGTAGGGAGCAGCTGATCTAAACGTCATCCCTGAGTGATAGTAAATGGCTGTGAAAGTGCCCCAAAAAGGGAACAAATGTAAGACCATCAAAGGTTACATTCTTGGTGACCAGCTGTCTCCTCCCATCCTTTCAGACAAGAAAGAACAAGACTTACTGTCACAGGAAGTTAAGACCTCTGCCTCCAGGGCCTCCAAACTGAACTTAAAGTAGACTCAGGCAATGGAAAAACTCGAAAAGCAAGGTAGCACCTGGTTCAAGGACAACCACAAAAATGCTGAGGAAAATAAAACCTTTATAAAGAGACTGACACGATTGGGAAAAGAGGTCCAAAAAGCCAGGGAGGAGAAGGAGGCAATAAAAAGTTGAATTAGGCAAAAGAAGGAAAAGGTTCAAAAGCTCAGTGAGCAAAACAGTTCTCTGAAACAGAGAACTGAGTTCAGGGAAATGAATGAGTGTAAGATAAACCGAGAAGTTGGAAAACAAACAAAAAAGAGTTTGAAAAAATACAAGATAATGTGAAACACCTCAATGGAAACACAAATGACCTGGAAAATAGATCCTGGGAGGACAATATAAAAATTATTGGACTACCTGAAAGTCATGATCAGAAAAGGAGCGTAGACATTATCTTCCATGAAATTATTGAGGAAAACAGTGCTGATATTCTAGAACGAGAGGACTAAATAAACATTGAAAGAATCCACTTACCACCTCCAGAAAAACACCCGAAAAGAGAAACTCCTAGGAAGATCATGGCAAATTTCAGAGTTCCAAGGTCATGTAGGAAATTCAGCAATCAGCTAGAAAGAAAGAATTCGAGTGTTGTGGAAATACAATCAGGATAACACAAGATGTGTTAGCTTCATCATTAAGGGATTGAAGGGCTAGGAAAAGCATATTCTAGAAGTCAAAGGAACTGCGATTAAAACCAGGAATGAGCTACCCAGCAAAACTGAGTATAATACTTCAGGAGAACAAATGGTCATTCAGTGATATAGAGGACTTTGCAGCATTCATGTTGAAAAGACCTGACTTGTACAGAAAATTTGACTTTCAAACACAAAAATCAGGAGAAGCTTCAAAAGATAAACAGGAAAGAAAAGTCATAAAAAAACTCTCTAAATCTGAAGTGTTTATCTTCCTACTTGGAAGGAAATTATTTATAACTCTTGAGACTATTCTCAGTGTTTGGGTAGGTGGAAGGATTGTATACACATGCACACATGCACACACACACACGCATTGACAAAGAGTACAGGCTGTGTTGAATCAGAAGAGAGGATATCTACAAAAATAATATATAGAAAAAACCTGAAGTGTGAGGGAGTAACATACTGGGAGGAGAAAGGGAGAAATGCAATGGGATGGGCTATAACTCATAAAGAGAGAAAGAAAAATCTAGTTCCATGGAGGAGAAAAGGGAGAAGAGGACAGGGGGTAAGTGATGCTACTCTCACTACATTCGTCTAAAGGAGGGAAATTAAATGCTCACTCAAATTGGTATAAAAATCTCTGTTATACTAGAGGAATGTAGCACAGGAGGCAACAAGAGGGGTGAGGGGAATGATAGAAGGGAGGGCAAATGGAAGAAGGGAATAACTAGAAATAAACACTTTTGGGAAGGAAGAAGGTTAAATGAAGGAATAAAACATACCGGGGAATAGAACAGGATACTGGGAAATATAGTTAGTATTAGAAAACATGATTATTATAGAAGTCTTCTTTAAAGCGGCCTGCATTTACTCTGTATTAAATTATTTGCCTTCTCTGGGGGATGAGTAGGGAGGGAGGGAGGGAGAGAAGGAGAGAGGGATGGAAAGAAGGTTGAATTCAAAGTAGTAGAAAGGAATGCTGATAATTTTTATTGCATATAACCCATAAACAGGTAACACAGGTAGTGAGGTACAGAAATTTATCTTGCCCTACAAGATAAGACAGAAGATGGGGAAAAGGGAAGGGTGTGGTGTGATGGAAGGGAGGGCTCATTGAGTGAAGGGGTAATCAGAATGCAGGGAATTAGTGGGTGGGGGGACGGGAGAGATAGGGAGAATAATTGGACATGTTACAAAGTGATGTTAAAGCACTTAACATTAAAACAATTGACAGAATTAATTACTGAGACTACACCAGAGACATCGTTAGATTGGGGAAATGCATTTTATTCTAAACCTCCTAGAGTCAGGTAACCTGGGGTAAAATGGGCATTGATGGAAAGGTTAAGGTTTGATTGGTAAATTTGTTTTCATGATCGTTATTTAAGTGGGAACTAAAACAGGTATAGAACGGCATGGAAGTCACTTAAGACTTCTCTCAAAAGATGTGCCTTAGCCAATGTGAAATTATAGTCATAACTGAAACCGTGGTCATTGCAACTTGCTATTTGAAGATGCTATGAGACTACTAAGTGACTGTTATTCTGAATCTAACTCCATATATGGATAGCAAAATAGTAATCTGAGCCTCCAATCCATGGTGCCATTAAGCCTGTATAGGAATTGAAAAAGGTGATCTCATGGGAAGGGTGGGAGAGCGGCTGTACAGCCTGGGCTGAGGTAGGATTCTCCTGACTCAATTTCCCCACTGATAGCTGGCAGACTCGAAGCCTCAGTGAATGCAAGTTGACAATCTATTCCTGCCTGAAACTGACAGGAATTTGGGGAGATTTGTTTTTCGCTGCAATGTCCTAACACTTAGTGGCAATTTCCTCTAGTCAAAAGGGTGGTAAGCCTAATACGAGATCAATTAAATTATAGCTTGTTGGTAGGGGAACATCCAAGGTCAAGTCTAAAATTAAGCTATTAGGCTTAGGAGTTTAGAACAACAACAGTAAGCTAAGGTCGTCTACTTCTTAGTAGGAATGTGGAGACAATTAGGACAAGGGCTTATGAAGTTAGCATACATAGTTATCATTAGTATCTCAGTTGGATACTGCTAAAAAAAATTACATTGTGGTCTACATTGTGAACACTTTAAAAGAGATATCACCCGACCAAAGGTGGGAATTGTTTTATGTGATATGAAATATGTTACAAATGAAAAATTAAAAAAAATATTAAATATAATTTAATTTAATATATTAAAATTCAAGTGTACAGTTGGTGGAGTTTTTATGTCTAGCTTTATGTGAGTGTAAATGACAGGCATAGTGTTCAGAAAATTTATAATATTGATGAAATAAAGGAAATAGCACACTCAACACACTTTCCCTTAACCAGTGAGAAATTATAGATTTTATGCATACATACATTACTTTTCCTTTGATCTAATTTCTCCTGTAGTTTTTTCTTATTTTCAAAATCAGTTCGATAAAATGATGCAACTTGTGAAACTACTGTCATGGAATGATATCACAAAGAATCAG